>NW_023425377.1:120476315-122976315 GCF_014108415.1 Molossus molossus | reverse complement strand
TTCTATACTTTTCTTATCCTCTGTCCCTTTCTTCGTTCTCTGTGTCTGTATTGGGTTGTTGGGAGTTAGACAGTTATGGGCTTTAAGTTTTCCTGTTAACTGGGAACGGATTTGGAACAGGTCACGGGCTAAGCGTGTCACAGGTGGTACATACAATTTCCTGTTTGCATATCTATCCATAGAGACGCACATATGGTTTAATATTTTCCAGTGTTGGTGTTTGGACATCTTTGGAAAGAAGTGTTTGTATAAATCTGCAATAATACGATAAAAAAAAAGAAACAATAGAAAAGATAATCAAGGTGGGAAAATGTGTTATTAAAATAAGAGCTACTTAATTTTAAGTTAATGAATGAGAAAGGATTCAGAGACTTTATTTTGACATTAATAGCTTTGTAAGTATGAGGCTCTTCCCTGAGTGTGTTGAACCTTGCAGGGTTGCTTTTTACTTCTGGTCAAACGAGTTTCCTTTTAAATGTTCAAATGATCTCCAGCGGTCGTTCCCAGACTAGCTGATTATCACCTGGGGAGCTATCAAGTAAAAATGTTTGGAGGTGAGACCTGCTCATCCCTAAACTTAAAATCCTCCCCAGGTGATGTTAATGAACAGTTTATTTTGGGAAGCAGCTGTCTGGCAGAAGTTGTCCCAAAAGGGATAAAGCCTCATTGAACGTTTCTGTAAGCACCCCAGCTCAGGTAGGAAGTAACCTTCCCGCTCGAAGTTCCAAGCATCCTCCTAAGAGTTTGCACTAAATTCCAGGGACCGTGCCAGTGTGAATCCCCCTTATAATGCCCTGAAGGATGAGGACACAATTTCCTTTTATTGCCATTCGCCACGTTGTTATTGCCTTGTGCCGAGACGAGGGACTCAATGGACTCTGCTGAACAGAATGGCGTTCCCAAGAGAAAATGTGGCTAAAAACACGCACAGGGCGTGAAGAGGCAGCGTAGAGCTGTCACACACCAGGGTCCGAGCAGCCGGTCGTGGGTGGAGACTGGCCGTCTGAGAAGTCCTCACCGAGGGCGACTGTCCGGGCTCTCACGGCCTGTGGAGCTCCGCTGGCTCAGAAGTGCACCCGGAGTTGTAAGAACACGAGGAGATTCTCCAGTGCATTGTCTTCAGGAAAAACACATTTCAAGAGAGACCGTTGACCCTTCGGCGGCATGGGTTTGAGCTGCACGGGTGCACTGGTAGGCGGCTTTCCCCCCAGTAGGTGCTGGTGTGGGTTTCTGCCGCCGTGGGGCATCCGCAGACGCAGAGGGCTGGCCGGACGCCTGGTCCACACCGCCAACTTTGGTATCTGTGCTGCCCAGTTTCTGGAACCAGTCCCCTGTGGATCCTGTGAAAGGACCGAAGTTTGGGGGAGTCAGAATTATAGGCGGACGTTCAACTGCACAGAGGTGGGCACCCCCGAACTCCCCGCCACGTTGTCCAACCGTCAGCTTCCTCTGAGCTTCCAGAGAAGAATCCTCAGATTTATGCGCGTACTATTTCCAAGTACCAATGCTCCACTGTCGTTATTTAAAAAGCAGACAATTAAAACACTCAATTCTGGTGAATTACACATCTGCCACAATGACTAATTGAGACAGTCATTTTGAGAATACATGCTAATCACTAAAACAAACAATTTTATACAATGTTTCAGTTGAAAAATAGAAACCTTTTCAAGGTCTGGAATTAATGTTTCTATCAAAATGGCAGTGTTAAGCTAAGCAATATTTTTTCATTATTCTTGTTCACTTTTTATAAGTATGTGCTTCAAGGACAACATTGCTGCTCTTTAATACTGCCAGATTTGGCAATTAATAGGTGTGCTCTTTCATTTAAGGAAAGTTTTCTTTTTAATATGTTTTATTGATTTTTTTTAGAGAGAGAAGAAGGGAGAAAGAGAGAGAATTATTAATTGGCTGCCTCCTGCATGCCCTTCACTGGGGATTGAGCCTGCAACCTGGGCATGTGCCCTGACCAGGAATCGAACCAGGACCTGAACCGGGACTTCTCGACCCGAGGTGATGCTCAATCTACTGAGCCACACTGACTGGGCTAAAGGGTCTTTTTTTTTTTTTTTTTTTTTTTTTTTTTAAAAGGTGTTTGACCCAATTTAAGGACGTTGTAAGGATAAACTAATTGCATGAGAAGACACATCTGTAGGACTCCAGCCAGGGCAAACTGAGCTGGAGCAGAATGGAGCAGGGTGGGAGGGACAGAAGGAAACAGTTCTTTCCGAGTGCCATCAGGGAAGGCTTTCGAAGTTGGAGACATTTGGGCAGAGGTAGGAAGGACATGAGGGAGACGCTTGTTTGGCTACTTGGAAGAAGCATTTTCGGACCGAGAGAACCTAAGTGCGGGACCTGCACAGAAGCACGCTTGGTTGAACAGGAGTGTTGGGGCAGCGGTGTGGCTGCGGAGGGCGAGCCTCCTAGTAACCATGTGAAGAGGGGCCGCGGCCGGCTGTGCAGGGCTAATGGCCCGGCGAGGCTCAGCGTTTATTCTCCGTAAGCCTGGACACTGCTGGAGGATTTTAAACAGAAATGACCTGGTTCGGCTAACGTTTCCAGAGACTCGCCGCCCCTGCTGCTGGCAGAATAGACAACGGGGGAGGGGGGCAGGCTTGGAAACCTAGGTTCCGAGTGGCCGTCCCTCTGGGCTCCGGCACCCTCTCTCTGCATGTCATCATTCTCTTCTGCGGGAAAATCTCATGTGACTTCTTCTTTCATTGGAAATATATATCTACTTTTTACTGACAAGCTTTCGTGATCTTTTTATTCTTGTATTCTAAAGTTTCATAATGATGCATTTTGGATAATGAAGTGATTGGGTTTAACACTGACCCTGCTCAGCATGGTGGGCAGCTGTTCATTGTGAGGACGTGTGTCTCTTTTCAGCTCCTGGAACTTTCTTCTAGTAATGTTTTGTTGAAAAAAAAAAAAAAAAAGAATTCCTCTTGTTTCTTTTTATTCTTTCTCCCTAGAAATTTTATTAAAATATGTAACTTTCCGTTTGAACCCTGTATGTCTTTTCATTTTTCTTTTTCTTATTATAGAGTTAAGAACGTTTCTGTCCCTCTGTCTCTATCAAAAGTAGGGAAACAGGAGAACAAATGACTGCACATCAGGGAAAGGCGGGGCGTCCGTACATGTGTGTGTGCGTGAAATTGACTAGTCCTGCCCATTGTGCTTCATATGTATGATTCTCATAAACGTGTACTGGTTTACTCCTTTCTGATCCCGAATTTCTATTCCTCTTTCTCCTAATTTAAAAAATATAATTTCAATGGGATATCAGAGAATAAGGTAAATTTGTCCTGTAGATCTGGCCCATTTGAATGATATCATCTTTAAGGGAGAAGAAAATAGGTATTTGCTCGGTCACTTCAGGCTGTTCAGGCGAGACCACAGCCATGTTTCGACTAACCCCCCCCCCCCCCACGAGTAATATCTCCCCCGTGTCCCTCAACTCTGAATCTGTCAGTTTGTAAAAATTAATTGCTTCATCCAGTAGATTCTTTGACATGCCAACTAAATTAAAATCATTTGATATGAATGGCAAAGTCTGGAGGATTACTCTCTCTGGGGTTTTGAATATGGGCTTACCATTGTGACTTCACATATGACTATGGAGACCATCATTTACTCATCACTTTTTAAAAATTAATTTATTTTTGTTGCAGATGTTTCTCTTTTTTCCCCCCATTGACACCCTCCTCCCAATCCCCCCCCCAGCATTATTGTCCATGTCCTTGTTTACACATGCATGGGTAAAAGTTCTGTGGTTTATCTCTTCCCTCTCCCCACATTCACCTCTTCTGAGGTTTGTCAGTCTGCACCCCACTTCCATGTCTCTGGGTCTATTTTGTTCCTCAGCTTGTTTTGTTCATTATATTCCACAAATAAGTGAGATCATGTGGTATTTGTCTTTCTCTGATTGGCTTGTTTCGCTTAGCATAATACTCTCCAGGTCCCTCCATGTCATCTCATAGGATAAGAGATCTCTCTTTCTTACAGCTGCATAGTACTCCATTATGTATATGTACCACAGCTTTTTTATCCACTCATCTACTGATGGACACTTGGGCTGTTTCCAGATCTTAGCTATTGTAAATAGTGCTGCTGTGAACATGGGGTACTTATACTCTTTCTGATGGGTGTTTCAGGCTTCTTAGGGTGTATTCCTAGAAGTGGGATCACTGGAAGCAATTCTAAAAACAGTACATTGATACATTTTGAATAGTGTATAGGGTTTTAAGTTAAATGGACACATACAGACAAATTTCAGGTGAGCTGAGAAGTGTAGATACATATTGTTATATGCATATGAATAGACATAGGCAATCTGGGCTGAGTATAGTGTATGGATATGTGATATTTGATGGACTGCCATCAGATCTATGGTGAGTTGATCCTGCAGAAATTAAACGGAGATTAATTCGCTAAGACTCCCCTGCTTCTAAGAGAGCCACATTTTAAATGTGTGAAGAACTATCAACAGAGCGCTCACCTCCTATGGAGAACTAGATCAATGATATGAGAAGGCATTGTTATAACTTAAGAAGAAAACTACCAGAGACAGGCACTCTAGACTAATGGAGCTTAAAAGTGAAACCAATGTTCTCTTTCCAGTTTTGAAAGCAAGGCACCGCCTGATCTCTAAGTACCCAGTTGGGTTTTAATTTGGGTAATAGAAATATCTATATAATGGAATTACCTCTTAGTGCAAGAGTTCTGTATGATTCTGTAGTCTATAAAGTGTGCTTCTTTTCCCCAAGCAAGAATTATGTAAAAGAATGCTAGTAGACATTTATTTATGCTAAAAACATACTTTTCTCTGACTGGGTAGAATTAAAGTTGCTTTAAGAATGATCCAGACAGCCCAGCTGGTATGGCTCAGTGGATTGAGCATTGCCCATGGACTGAGAGGTCCCGGTTTCATTCCTGGTCACGGCACAGGCCGGGTTTGTGGGCTTGATCCCCAGTAGGGGGCGTGCAGGAGGCAGCTGATGGATGTTTCTCTCACATCAATGTTTCTCTCTCTCTCCCCCTTCCTCTCACTCTAAAAAATCAATTAAAACATATTTTTTTAAAAAGAATAATCCTGACATATTTCTGAGAAATAACTTCAGAAAATTTTCAAGTGATGATGCTATAAATGCATGAAACTCCGGATCTCTTTTTGTTGTTGTTAATCCTCACCCAAGGATATTTTTCCATTGATTTTTCAGAGAGTGAAAGGGAAAGAGAGAGAGAGAGAAACATCGATGTGAAAGACACATCAATCAGTTGCCTCCTGCACAAGCCCAACTGGGACTGAGGATCAAACCTGCAACCCAGGTAGTGCCCTTGAGTAGGAATCAAACCCGAGACCCTCTGGTATGTGGGCCAGTGCTCTAACTGCTGAGCCAAACCAGCATCTCATATTTTAATGTTGTGTCTCTAGTCTCATAAAAACTGTATAAGTACATAGTTTAAAGCAGTGATCTTCAACCAGCATGCTGCAGGAATTTTAAAAACATGCAACATCTGACTATTTAGTCAGATACACTGACCTCTTTTCCCTTAGACTCTCAAACAAAAATATGATAATAGTCAACACAACAATAGCCATCCTGTGTGAATGAATCAAAATTCTATTTTTTTTTTTGTAAGATCGGCAAAAAAGATTTTTGGTGTGCCGCAGAATTTTAGTAGTTAGTTTATGTGTGCATGAGATGAAAAAGGTTTCAACCTTTTTCAATTGCCAGTTTAAAGATATTGCTCCACCCTCAACCCCACTCCTTAATCCAGCCATTTCCTGCTCCCAGACAGGGTTTTCAGGGGATGGTAACTGTGCTTCCAGACGGCCGCAGAGGACTGCATGTCACCCCTTTACTACTCTCTCCTTCTACAAGGTCCTCATTGCGTCCACAGCACACACGTACACGCATGCCCCAGATGGTCAGACTTCTACCTCTGCTGCATGAGGAAGAACCAGGGTAAAGGTCACAAACTTAATTGCTTCAGGGACCTTGGCAAGAAACCAAAGACGTGACCCAGTCGGGTCGTCCTGGGGATGAGCCCGAGCACCCACAGCCTGCCTGTGTCTGCAGGGCCCAGCCCTCCTCCGCTCCTCTGCATGTCACCACAATCGCTTCGGTCCAGTGTCCTCAGACTGTATTGGTTCTCAAGGCACGTCAGAGGCTTTCTGCATAGGTCAAGTGTTTCTGAGCAACACGTGCTGTCAGTGTATGAACTGACAATCTGGCCTTGCCACCTTTTTTTTTTTTTTTTTTTAATTGTTTTCTTTATTGATTTTTAGAGAGAAAGGAAGGGAGAGGGAGAGAGAGAGAAGCATCGATGAGAGAGAACATCGATTGGCTGCCTCCTGCATGCCCCCCACTGGGGATTTGGCCCACAATCTGGGCATGTGTCCTGACCGGGAATCAAACCGGCAACCTCTTAGTGCTGGGTCGACGCTCAACCACGGAGCCACACTGGCCAGGCTGGTCTTGCCTGCCATCTTAACTACTACTCAGGGACAGTGGCTCAGAGGTTTCTAATGGACAGGTGATGCTCAGCCCCCGAAGGTACACATGCCACCGATTTGGTGAGTCAGGCTGATGGTCATTCTGGGGAATATCCAGGGCAGTGTGATCGAATCTGGTAGCTGCTAGCTCTATGTGGCCATTTAAAACAAAATGAATTCAAATGAACTACTACACAAATTCTGTTCCTCAGGCTCAGTCACCACATTTCCAGTGCTCAGTGGCTACTGGCTATGACACTGTACCACCCAAGCCAGCGTGGCCTCGCCTGGGGGTTCCATGGGCGGTGACACTCTGTGTCTGGCTGTGTATCAGATGAGAGAAAATGGCGAAACAGGGACGGCGTGTCCATATGACCCATGAAAGGAGGTGGAAGGAAATCAATTTTAAACCCCAGTGGTGAGGAGGGACCTGGATGATTAGCATTTTTACTCTGTCTTGATCAATAGACTCAGAAAATAGGGAGAGATGGAGTCTGAGTGACAACGACCTCTGTAGGGTCAGGTATAGAGAGTCGGAGCAAAGCCCAGACATTGTTAAAAAAACCAAACAGAAAAGGACCAGACAGGGGCTTATAAACTTCTCTGCCTTTTGTTTGTGTGTTTGGGGCTGATAAAAAAGAAAAAAAAAAAAGATTATATATGTGCACCGAGGAATATTTGGGAGGCATTAACAACTTCTTCGCGCTCTTATGTAGGACATCCTAAATGTACCTCTGTCCTCCCTGGTGACTGAGTCATCGTTGTTGAATTATGGAGTCATCATCTAGCAGGGAACAGGGACAGCGTCCTCCCAGACTCCCGGGCTGCTCAGAGTGAGCGCGTGCCTTCCCCCCGCCGCAGGGCCGCTGCAGAGCGATTCCCCCCCGCCATCCGGTCACCTGCGCCTTGTTATCTCCGACTCCCAGGCTTGTCCTCTGGCAGCCCCCACCGCCGTCCTTCCCCGCGTCTGGCAGTCGGCATGCAGTGAGGCAGGTTCCCGCGACCAGGTAACCAGCTTGAACCTCCCTGAGCACCCCGACCTCTCTGCCGCTGGGAGACTATGACGAGCACTCAAATCGTTCTGCATCCATCACACCGGCCGACCCCCGGGAAGGTCTCCGCAGGCACAACTGAAGGAGCATGGGGCTTAAAGGCAGAGAGTCGGGGGGCAGGGGGCCTCACAGCCAATCCCGAGTCTCTGTAAGAAGCCATTTCCTCATCTGTCCTTGTCCCCACGGCTGTCATCCCTGACACGGATACAGCAGGTGGCCAGTAGTGTTCCAATACTTTCCCTGTATTAGTTCCTTTTAATCCTCACAATACTCCATGAATGACTTACTGTTCTGTATCCACATTTTACATATGGAGAAAATGAGATACAAAAGATTAAGTAACTAGTTCTCACACCTGTGTTTCCAAGTTGTAAGTGTTATGTTTCTGTGAGAGATATTTAGTTGTCTTTGGGTTTGTGATTTCACTCTAAATGATCGGACTTGGGGGGGATTCCAGGTAATAGCCCATGGTGAGGATATTGGGATATTGGAGACACTGTGCAGAGCAGGCCCTACTGTCCAGTCCACCAAGTGGGAATCCTTCTCGGATGAAGGAGAGGTGACCGGCGCATCCAGCCTGGGGACAAAGGTCATGCAGTCAGTTTGGCTGCAGTGTGTTAGGCTTTTCGTAAAACCTGTGTGGTGTTCTTTTTAGCTGGAGATTTGGAGTGAGACTGGACAAGGAGAGAAACTAATTCATCGGCTTCCATGAGAAAATCAGGTTTAATGGAATCTTTGCTCCATTTGGATTTCAAAAATAATTTTCAAATGTTTATTTTGAGCTTGGTTCTGGAAATAAACTTGCCTTTTTTAGTGACATTTCTATGGCGGTGCTTCCTAATATAACTTGATGGTTCAAGTCGAGTTCTGAGTATCTAAATGCCTTTTCAAGTGTTTGCCTCTGTACACTAACCAGGGACTTTATAGGAGAAGGAAGTCACACGGAGCCATTTCTGTTTCAGGGGAGACACAGATTTGTGAGGAGGAATTAACCTTAGGTGGACATAAGTAGTGGGACTTATCTTTGCTCAGAAAATGGCTCTCCGTGGGAGTTGGGCGCATGGGATCTCCCACTGAACCACAGGTCTGGAGATGAGCTTCCATGACGGAGAAACATCACAGCACCCACGTTTCCCATGAAAGTAGGTGAACGTGCTGAAAACCAGTGGTCATTTCCCAGAAGCCCACACAGTGTTGTTGCTCAGAGGAGGAAGGTGTCCCTCATCGTGCTCACGGTCCTTGTGCACAGGGTTTCCCCCTCTGCCCCTCGCAGCCACACGCCCAGGCGCGTGCAGGCTGGCTGGAGCACGCGTGTGCTCAAGGACGTCTGGCAACTGGAAAGTATAACAGGTTTGAGTCGAGTTGAAAGAAAAGCGATGGGTTGGGCCCAGCAACATGCTCGTCCCGGCGGCTGTCACACGGTGGAAGTGCGCAGGGGTGAGTCACAGAGGTCACGGCGCTGCGTGACCTTTCCGTCTGAGTGGCAGGAACTCTGCCTCCTGGGGCCTCCTGGAAGCATCCCAGCAGCGCCTCTGGCTGAGCACTTGCTGGAACAGGCTGAGCCGCTGCAGTGTGTTTGGAACAGGTGACCCCAGGACACGTCTTCACGTCACAGATGCCAGGGTAGCAGCCAACGAATCGGCACAGGAAACGTGTCCACCGGGAAGTCGACCAGCGCTGGCTGGCAGCATTCCTTCGTCTTTTTCCTTCCGAAGGGACGCGGTACTGCCCAACGCAAGCGACGGGGCTGACGATCCGTCCTGGGCAGAATTCAGTCATGTAGATGGCAGGCACCCTTGGGCGTCAATGCTCACTTAGCACCAATATGTGTTAAATTCTCAATACGGTTATTTAAATTGCTTAGGGAACCTGGAGGGGAAGCAGAAAAGGAAACAATCTCAGAGCAAAGCACTGTGACGGAACACAGGAACGAAGTTTGGGCAGCAGGGTGTGGAAAAGAAGGCGCATCTCAGTCCTGCCTGCTGACGCCTTTCACTGTGTGGCTTACGTTCTGGGCTCTGAGAACTCTGTGAAGCGAGAGCTGGGCGGGACCGTCTGGGCCAATACTAATTTTAAGTGTTCTGCTTTTCTGTTCTCAAGTATTCGCTCCCCCCCCAACAATGCACCCCAAGTTTCCAAGCCTGAATTTTAAAAATGCAAGCATTATTATTATTATTATGGCATGCCTAATAACTTTTTATAAAAGTTTTTATAAAAAAAGGAAAAAAAATTTCAAACACACTAACCCTAATATACAACATTCACCTCATTTTATGTATTTATTTTATTATTATTTTTTTAATTGTCACCTGAGGACATTTTTCCCATCATCTTTAGATAGAGTGGAGGGGAGGGAGGGAGGGAGAGAAAGAGAAAGAAACATTGACGTGAGAGGGACACATTGACTAGTCGCCTCCTGCGGGGCCCTGACCAGGGCCGGGGACGGATCACACCGAGGTACGTGCCCTTGGCCGGAATCAAACCCGCGACTCCTTGGTCTGCAGGCCGACACTCTAACCACTGAGCCAAACCGGCCAGGGTCATTCACCTCTTTTTAAACCTATTATAAATAATATCTCAATTACTTTAACATAGGCATATACTTTATTAAGAGCCAACCGAGTTTTCAAATGAAACATGCCTCGTTCAAACCAAGTAAATATTTAATTCGCTTGTGCTTGACTTAGCCACACCTCTCGGAGACCACACGGGCCACACCATCTCAACCTATGTCCCGGCCAGTGGTCATCAGTTTTCCGGCTCCAACTGCAACTGAGGTTTATTCTTTGAAACGACTTTTTGCCGCTACCTTTTCATACAGGCCATGGTAGATTCTTTCTCCAAAAGAATGGGAATCACTTCTTTATAACTATTTAGCATTAAAATAAAAATCCCATTTGCATTTTCCCTTGAAAAGTTGTATAATGCATAGAGAAGACACAGGAAAGATGTTCTCTCTCTCGGATCCCAGGGTCGTGACTTTTGGGACATTACAAATCGAGAAAAATATCTCAGTGGAATGGTTTCATTCTCTACCAGAATTATTGCGTCTCTGTACCTCCCCCGCTGGCCGCATTTTATAATGTTCTGGGACTGGGGGACTGCATCTGGATTAAAAATGTCTGGAGTCTAAGTGGAACTGACGAGCCAGACTCCACGCGCAGACGTGAGATAAGGTGCCCAGGAGGGAAGGCGACAGAATTCTGACAGGTGATTGTGGGAAGGAGGCATCAGCAACAAGGTCTAACGGTTGCCGCCAGGAGGTCCAACCTGGGTGCTGATACACGTGCGGAGACCTCACCCGAGAAAAGTGCGGCTGAAGTTACCTCCTCACCTCCTACTCCGCCCCCCGCCTCAGTTCTGTCATTAAAAAAAATGAGAGAAGAACTGCTCTGGCTTGGAAGTCCGCCCACAGTGAATTCCTTTCTGCATTCTTGATTAAAATGGACTCAGGTATTTTTGCAACTATTGACTATGAGAAAAAAGATTTATCTGATTCATACCATGTAACTCATATAACAACAACAACAAAAAGTTTCTGTGCATGCTTCAGGGCCAGCAGACAGGTAATAAAGGATATTTGAAGAAACTTGGTATTGAGAAAACAAAGTATGACACTTTCTAATAAGACAAACAAACAAACAAACAGCACCACACATCCATAGAACGCATGCATACACTTACAATAAAGGGCTGGGTAGTCCGTGTGTAATTCCCATTAAGTTTGCACAGACATGCTTGGGGTGTAAGCAAGTGTGCATTCCTGAAAACCTCCGTGTCCTGAAGAGGCCTGCACTGACCACACCGGGGCTTATGGGAAAAACGGGGGGGGGGGGGGCAGGGGAGGCTGAAGGAGCTGGTAACAGATGAAGAAGCACAGAGACACGTTGCAGGGTGCAAAGGAGGAACAAGGTAATGAATAAGTCTGCAGGGTCAGAAGCAGGAAGTTGAAGGCTTTTGTCTGACTTCCTCTGTGTTCTTTGAGGTAGAAGAGGAATCAGGGTGACAGGGTTGGACTTTGTAATGGCTGGTTTAGAGGACAAGACAAAGGGGAGGAAGAGGAGGAGACAGAGGGGCCCCCAGAGAGTGGGTCCCCCTGCCGATCAGTCCTGCACGCAGCCTGACTGACCCACGTGGGTCCCGCACGCTTCAGAAAGATGAACATAATTGCACTGAAAAGACATTTTCAGATCATACACGATTCCTCGGATGAAAAATGCTGTATTCTACAAAATAACGACTTGGGGCAGAGCGCATGAACTAAGAAATTGGATGTCGTGAGCAGAGCCACTCCCAAACTTCAGACGACAAAAATGAATTCCTGACCTTGCCATTCATGGTGAAAATACAAGGACAGATATGCAAGTAATAGTGAGGAGGGGGAAGGGAGATGGAAGGAAGAGACCACAGTGGGGCGTCCCGCCCTCGCTGCAGCTCGGGGTGCCATGGGGACGCGGTCAGGGGCTGTTGAACACCATCCACACTGAGACAGAGCTGGCCCTACAGCCTTGAGTCTCACTCAGAGGGGTAGGTGGGTTTATCCTAAATAAGAGGGCGGTGGAGGGCTGGATTCAGAATTTATTGCTAGTCTCTGATGTCAGGGAAAAGTTCCAGCGATCAAAGCTGGCAAATTGGATTCTCGGGTTCTTATCAGGATTTTAGATGTGGAGGGCGCACTTCTTCATGAGCTCGAGTCGCACCTTAAAATGTATTGTTTCCGTCTGTCTGTTTTTCTTTTAACACCGAGTAGAATTTCTTCCTCATGTGGGAGAATACCACTTGGGATGCTGTAAGTGGTTGGGCCTGAATGGAAGAAGCAGCCGTGAGGTGGAGAAAGATCATCCATCCTCCACCAAGGACCTGCATTCAATCAATTAGACACTGGAGGCCAAGGAGGAAAAAGTTGTTGTAAAGGTGACTTACAGTCTTTTCGCGTGTACGATTGGACGAATGGCAATGTCTTTCACCGAAACTGGGTCGATATCACAAGACAGAGGTTTGGAGGAAAAATAAGAACTGCGACTTGTACTGTTGCGTATCCACTGCCCGCTGGGCGGGGTGGCAAGTAGACTGGCCAGTGGATAGCCCGGGAGCGCAGGACGTCAGCGGGGGGCAACGGTGTCGCTGTCACGAGTGAGAGGCTGGCGGCTGAAGTCATGACAAGCACTCAGATTGCTCAGACGAAGTAAGTAGCATGAAGGAAGGGCAGAGGCAGAACTCCGAGGTACAGACAATTCAAGAGCAGCAGAGCAGGTGAAGCCAAGCAGGAGACGCCCCGAGCAGTGGTCTGACCAAGCTGCAGAGTCAGAACTTTGAGAGAAGCCGTTCGCAGAGGCCGAGCCTGTGGACAAAGTGGTCACCAGCGAACAGCCCCAGAAGGAGCCAACCGGATCTCGCAGCTGGGAAAGTATCAATGACCGTGGAGACAACGGTTCCCATGGAGTGGTGTTAACATTGTACCTGGTTATGAGGTGGTTAAGTGGAGACAGAGAGAGATTTCTGTTTAGGTTTGGTCCCCAGAGAGGATTCTAAACAGAGGGCATTAGAGGGCCTAGGAAGAGTTTTTTTGTTTTCTTTAAGAGAGCTGAACCAATTTACCTAGTTAAGGGATAACTAGCATCGAAGAAGAGAATGCAGAGAAAGGCCAAGAGAGGACAAGGGTAGCAGTAACATTTTGGAGCAGACAGATGTGACGAGATGCGGCACAGAAGTGGAAAAATCAGACGGGACAAAAAGGGAGCTGTTTTCCCCTACGGAGGAAAAAGAGTGTATCTCTTAGAGCAAATACTCAAATTTCTTTTATTTTTGATGCATAGAGTTACTACTTACACACCTCCATACTCAGAGAAACCATTAAGCACTTGATGGATGCTGGTCAATCCCTTGAGTCACACTACTAAACAGTCTCCGAGGTACGAAGCAAGAAGAGGAAGACGTGATTCTCCCCAGGGGGTCGTGCCCTGGAATTCTCTAATTACCATCATTTCACGCAGCAGCCTTACCGCACTGGTGGAGAGGGAGCTCTCTTAAAGGCGAGGAGCTGGGTGACGCCGGCCAGGGAGCCGCCCAGCTACTTCTGCCTCTGAGTCCAGGGTCACAGCATCCTCTTCCCAACTCCGCTTTTTCCTACCTTGGCTCAGTGACTCTCCAGTGGTCAAGTTACTCCTTTCCCTGGGCAATTCTAGTTCCATCTGCTTTAGCCTTTGGCTGGGAAGAGCCAGTCCTGGAAAGGGCAATCACTACGGGCTGCAGAGTTCAGGACGGCTCTGGGCTTCAAAGCTGGGCGCACTGACCTCGGCAGGGACGATTCCCTGGGAAACAGGCCTGCGTGGGCTCTTTCCGGGAGCCACTCAGTGCCCTGAGTGACATCGCTAGCATCTTTGGTCTCAAAGAGCATCTTTATCAACCCAGATGTTCAGAAGATCACACGAAAGAGGAGTTGCAGCGAAAAACAGAATTTACACCTTTTTTATAGACCCCATGCCTTAGGCATTCCCAGTTTTAGTTAATGTCTGGGAACAGTAGGCTGCTTCTTCTCATGCCCACCGTGTGCCCGTAGCTAGATGGTAGCTGTGCATTGCTGACATTGTAAATCAGTGTTTATAATGCTTTTCATTGCAATTTCATTCTAGGAATTTTTTTTTTTTTTGTAAAAGGAAAAATAAGTGAACAATTTATATTTCTCATGTAAAAGAGGAAGGCCAAAGTTTCAGTCATGACTAGAGGCCCTCTAGTTCATAGAAATTTGATGTATTTGATTACCGAAAGCATAGCTTTTATGGTTCAATTACAAGTGTGGTTGGAATCCAGGTATGAAAATTATCTTTTATAGCCTCATAAATACGAGAATGAACGATAACTTCCGTGCCGGATAAGCCGGAATTGAAAGTGCCAAGAAGAGACTTTAGTGACTTTAAGGAAGGGAAAAAAATAAGTTTAAAGGACAGCTGATGTTTTCTGAATTGAAGACAATCAAGAAGGCTTTTTTCTCTCCCTTAACCTTTAGTTTCTTCCCCCTCGCAGACGTTGGTTAAATTTCCCATTTTTCATTCATCTGTATCTTTATCACTTGAAGGGTGACAGCACTTGATAGTGGGGTGGGGTGCCCCAAAGCACTCATTTTGGCGACTCTCCCTTTGGAGACAGCTGGCGTTCAGTGGAGCAGTTTGAACAGAGGGGTCTGTGGCCCTGTGGGCTCACGGCTGGAAGCCAAGCTGCTGGACGTATGCCCACGGCCGCTCCCACGCACGCCGCTGTGAGGTACAGGCAGGGCCGTGGGGACGGCATCCCTGTGTGGATCTGGGTTCAAACTTAGACACGTCTGATGCGTAGGTACACGCCTGTGCCACGGGAGAAGGCACTTTTTCCTCTAAAGCAGCGGTTCTCAACCTGTGGTTCGAGACCCCTTTGGGGTCACCTAAGACCATCAGAAAACACACATTTCCGACGGTCTTAGAAACCGAGACCCCGCTCCTCCATCCGTCTCCAGGCGGGTCCGCCCACACGCAGATGCGCCCACAGACAACACGAGGAGTGTCCTCAAGGGTCGGGCATTAGGAAGGGGGAGAACCCTGCTCTAGAGCCAGTATTTGTCACCTGCTAGAGAGACCAAAGCAAGGGCCTTCAGCTGAATACAACAGACTGCTTGACTCAGCTGCCCGGCGCAAGCATTCACTTTCTGTGCCGGATCCGGTGCTGAAATTGTACATCGCCTGGCTCAGGACATCCTTCTGTGGCAGCCTTGGGAAGCAGAGAGCATCGCGAGAGGTGACGGGGCCGGGGTGTGGGAACCCCAGACACCGCTGTGCTGTGTGTTTCATCGTAGGGAAACAGTGTGTTCTTGAAACAGGACTGTAACAGTGAAGTCGACATTGTTGTAAGAAAGGGATCAAGACTTAGGGTCTCTGTTCATAGGGCTCCCCTGTAAGAGGAAGTGGCCGGACATTTGTTAGTAATAATATGACATTACTGCCAAGGCCTGCACATGTCACAGTTCTGAGTCTCACGAAATACGTTAGAGCTGGAAACGAGAAGGAGCCACACGGGTGGGGCTCGGGTTTGCAAAGCCTGCAGACTAGAGGCTGGAATCACCCCCGCATCCCCGCACCCCCGCACCCCCAGCACCCACCTAGACTTAGTATGTGTTTTCATTTCTTTGTTTTCTTGCTTTCCTTCTGCCCTTTTATTAAATTAACTTGGTCTTAAACACCTTAAACAAGTTGCTAAACGATATCCAACAACAGGCATTATTCTTATGTTGGAGATTTCTGCGCTTCCTTCATTTTTAAATGTCTTCATGGTATTTTAATGGCAGTGGTGAGGAGGCGGGCCCGGCACTGCCTGACCTCTGCTGTCCCAAGTCAGGGCTGTTCCCGCTTCTGAATTCTCGGTCGATCTGTTCTGTGCAAGGCATCCCCTGTCTCGAGATAGGAGCGGGAGGAGGCCAGGAGGACAGCTGGGACATGAGAAATGGCCGAAATGAAAAGGCACCACTCCAAGGAATAGATAGTTCAAGATAAAAGCACCCTCTTCCCTTAATAAGCTCTAATTATCAGCAAAGTGCTCGCCTGGAGAAGTGTTTTGTCGTTAACAAGAAGCATTTGTTAGAGTAAGAGCCGACCCGTTTTTTTGTAATGTTCATCGTTTGGCGTTTGCAGCAGAGGGTTCTGACTTGAAACATTAACTGAATGTTCAGGGCGCCGCTTTGTCTGCGTTTTATCGTCCGAACTCCTGCGACCATGTTGTGAGGTTATTGTCGGTGACTCTTTCCTGTTACTCAAGTTATGAGGGTTCTAAAACCTTAGTCATTGCTGCACAGGAGGAAAACCCAATTCTGAATTCATTTTGCTTCATGCTGTAATATTTCATGATCATGCTATTTTAATAATCCCATTTGCGTTTTCCAAAGGATATTAGTGTGAGGTTTTCTGATGGTCAGAGAACTATATAATCATGAAACACATTCTCTCTGTTTCTGGACCTGCGAGACTATAATGCATGATCCTTTGATCACGCAGTGCGTTACAGTATCCAGCTCTCAGTACCTAGACGCTTACTGTCCCATTGACACCCAAGCAGATGGGTAATTTACTTACATTTAAGTAGCATTGAGTATATTTCTATGGGTATATTGTAAAAATTCATATAAAATTAATTTTAGTCAAAGTACGGAAATATAAATTTGTTTTAATGAATTATTTTAAAAGTCTCTGTAATCATGTAAAAGTTTCCCGGCTGGAACATGAGCCGTGTTTCTCTCAGGATTCGGACCTGCAGGATGCTGGAGCAGGGCAGCCTGGTCCATTCGCATGCAAGTCTGAGACCCTCCGTGCACGTGAGGAGAGGTCGGGCGCCCAAAGGTGTTGGGGAGAAATGGCCGGTGGGCAGAGAAGGGTCATTTTGAAAATGGCCCAGTATCTTTTCTTCAGATGTCCTCTGGTGTGGTCCCTGACTCTTGCCTGATGCTATCATAAGCAAGTGGTAATAAATGCATGATACATGTTTACAAAGCAATTAAACTTACATCTCCATGGGCACGAAGAGTGCAAAGGTGTCTCCTCCCAGGGCCACTGGAACCGGACGGCAGTGGGAGAGGGTGGCCCTGGCACAAGGTCAGCACCTTGGCTTTGCCCCGTCAGCTTCTCTGGGACACGAGCAGACATGACTACGAAGGACGGAGTGTGGCTTTTCACGTGGGGAGCAAGAGTAGAAATTACCATGGTGACGAGAGTCAAAGGGGATAGTAAATGTCAAGTAGAGGTGAAGATCATAGATCTGGCGCTCACAGCAGAGATACCTCCCTGGGACTTCCGGGGACACTTTGAAGAATTTGTGAAGAAAGACTGTTTGGTGCTTAAAAAGCAGATGAAGACAGAGCCTTTACACCTCAGGTGGTTGTGCTATTTTTATTATGACGATGATTTTTTTCCAGATCAATTTAGCTTGGGAAAAAGGAGTTAATTATTGAGTCTATTTTAAAAATTTGACATCAATTTTAACGTCAATTTTTGTTCCTATGTCCAAATAAGGTAGAAATATTAGATATATGATGAAAATATTTGCTGTATTATAGAATTACTAATACTATACTAGGTTTTACTAATAATATCAAGGTTAAAACTTCTAAAATACAGCATATCATTTAAAAATCCTATGCTTCTTAGATATGTTCTTAGAATTGATTCATACAAACATGCTGTGCAAAAATCTCTGCCCAATACCACCCTTAGGGACTATCTTCTTTGTGTTTATACTTCTTACATACATTATATTCTATTAACTATTAACATTTATTTAAATTTGTCATTGGTCAAATAGAGCCTAACTCTGCAGTGAATTGATGTTGCCTTTGTAACCTAGTCATCAGTATTAAAACATTGATGGACTGCGTGCATCTGTTTCATGGAATACCCATAGCACACCAGATATTTATAGAACAAATACATTCCGTCTTGACCTTGGCTGTATATTTATGGTCTAAGAAATCAAGAAGAACAAGTACACCATCTATATCTACTCTGATTGTGTGGCAAGAGGAACCTTGTATTTTGAACACAAGCATATACTCTTTTGACCCTTACTTAATGGAAATGGATTTCCTGGAGGAAGTAAAGATTCACACAGACCCACAGGTCAAAGAGCTTTGGTTGCTGGGTCCCTCTGCTGGGAAAAAACATTTTGCAAACTGGCTATTTCCCCCGCAGGAGGTATCCAGACAGGGGTCTCACAATGTTCCTCTTTCCCTCCCCGAGAACCTGACCTTGGCTTTGCTGGGGAGTTTTTCATTCTATCATAGTTATTAAATGTCCAAAAGATCAGCCAGTCAAGAAATATGCAGGATTTTGCTTACCAGAGTTTTAACTATTTCTTTCCAACATAGAGCAAAGCATTTTTTAAGCTCCTGAGGGGCATTCTCAACAGGGTGTTGTCAGGTAGCAGGTTCTCATTAACATTTGCTCAAGTTTAACTCCAACGTTCGGGTATCAGAAAACAAAGGAAAAACATTGCGATTTCCTCACGTGTGTTCAGAGCACCGTGTGCATGGTGCGAATCCGGCTTGTTTTCACAGTACCGCGTCGCGAACGTGCCCTCTAACAAGGGTTAGGCACGGAGGCCTGGCGCAGTCTCTGTAACTTCCTGGGAAACTGAACATCCAAAATCTTTCATCCTTTCGTACTCTGCTTACACCTTACAGCACGTGGTACTTCCTCCTCCCCTCCCAATGGCTCTCCTCATGTCCTTCAACTCCATGAAATCGCAGAAGTTGGGCTAGCACTCGGAATCGGACCGGCATTGATGAATAAACTCTGAGTGGAGAAGAGAAGCCAGGACATTCGACGTGAAAGGAAGGTGTGGAGTCGCGCAGTGAGGGCCACCAGAGCAGGGCCGGGGGCCGCGCGGAGACCCAGCGCCAGGAGGAGGCTGCGACCCTCTCTCCCCACAGCCTGCTCGGGAACATCTGCCCGTCCTGGACCCTCGCTCCGCCGTTGATCCGAGAGGAGGTGTGTCCCCGAGGATACTGACAAGTGTGTTGGCGCTGTTGACGACCTGGGTAAATTGACATCCGTGTTCTCAGGCTGCTTCCACACATGAAAAATAGACCGTGTGTGTTGACACTCCATCTGCTGCATTCACGGGCTCTGAACCTACGAAAGAACAAAATGAGAACTGGGTCCTATTCATTCAGCAGTGCACAGTTAAAGAGTGCATGACTTATTTTTAGCAACCATCAAGACATTTAATTAAGTGCTTTCTATTGAGGAAGGCTTCTAGTTAATGGATTTAAAAGATGTGAAGATTTCAACCATGAATTTTTTTTGTGTGTGTATGTGTACAAATATACGCATACAACTATAAGTGGTAATATAGGTTATAGATATATGATTCTCTCTATATATATTTGATGATATATATATGATATAATATATATAAATATATAAAATGAGGCATGTGGTTTATTTTCCTTTCTTTAGTAAAGCCTATTTGGTATCACAATACCATAATGGAGCCCAGTAAAAGGCTAGTTTTTATTGAGGGGAGGCAGCAAGCCCCTGGTGGGAGGGGCAGTGTGAGAGGGTCTGTGGGCATGTTTAAATAGAGCCTCTAACTCACTGGAATTTCAGTCTTAATTAGCTCAGTGGGTTCAGGAGTTCACAGAAGCATAAAGCCCTCACATAGTATTGGATATGCTTTATGAAATCAGAAGTGAGTCAAGTCGATGTTAGGCAGAAAAAATGCTATTTAATCATCTACCAGGTCACCTGGAGGCCGTACGCAGCCCTCAGATGCTCGTCCCATTTTATCAAATCTTACGTCACTTACACAATGTAACATCAGGTTCTGCACCAGAGGAATCTGAAGAAGGTGAGCTGGACGGGGTTACACAGTCACTGTCTGGATTTTCCTGAGCCTCATGGATAAATTATGCACGAGCAGAGGTAAAATGTGCATGGTGCTCAAATGACCTCAACAGAGTTTTTTTAATCTCATTTATTTGCATTGACCGAAGAGCCTCTTTCGTGTTTTATGTTGTTGACATCGCCGAATCTGGGGTGGCCTGGTTTCCACTGTCAACACAAAACAGAAGCCACCCAAGTTAGCTCAGGAGATCCCAGTGGCCCTGGGCAAAGGCTGTCCCCTTAACTTGTACATTAGAATACAAGCGCGCAGCCCTGAAGAGCCTGCCTTGAATGTCACCTCTCATTCAGGACGTCACTGAGCAGCTCCGCAAAGGTCACTCTTCTTTCTCCACTTTCACTTTGAGTTTGGGGGCACCCCGCCCATGTTGGTTTCTCACGGGGCTGGCAGCAGAGCGGTGCTGCGCCAGGAGCAGGGGGCCTTCGGACCACGCTAGGGAGGGAGAAGCAGAGGGAACACTGGCTGGAGGCGGCGGTGCAGGTTTGCTCGCCATCAGCTACCTGCGCTCCCCGGAGGATGACGTAACAGAAGTCTTCCGAGTAGCAGTGTTTGGAGCAGCGGGGCCATCTCTCTGACGCTCACTGCTGTGCTCTGCACTAAGTGCTGCGAAGAAATGCTGAGGCGAGACGGGAAACCTAGCGGTCAGGTTGCCAGTGTTGGAGGGGCCGGGCTACAGAAGAAAGGCAGGCTATTTGTGTTTTTCTCCTTGAATAACACAAATGTAGACCACTATGAGTTACAGCTAAGAATGAGTAAATTGGTACAAATACAACAAATATAGGTTGAAGATAAATAAAATTTTAATAATGGTACGTTGAACTGGAAACCCAAATAGTATATTAATGGTTATGATCAATAACAAAATGTTTATTTGATTAACGAATATAATCTAGAGATAATTATTGCTTACATAGCAAATACACAGATGACTCACTTTCAAATACAGTTCAAGATGCTAATTAATAAAAAACATGAGACCATGCTTACACCCTGAGTTCAGACTTCCTGGTTACCAGAACTGTGAGAAATACATTTCTGTTGTGCAAACCACACACACACACAAAAAACCCCACGAAATTCTTGATTGTTCTTCATTAATTAGTGTTTATAATTTTGACACTATTTATAATACTATATGAAGATTTATAACTCAGTGCTTATTTCCTTGGCAACAAGCCTTTAAAATAATCTTTTAAAAAGATCAAAGATGCACAAATGTAACTAATTAGCACAGTAGTATTAACGTGCATGCGTGTGTGTATTTCTGCATTTCTATGTATAACAAGGTCTCCGCCGGGATAGACTCAGTGTTCTTGGCTCAGATCCTATCAACACTGAGCCTAGGCGAGCAAGTGCTGCTTTAGACAGAGCATGACGTGTTACATAGGAACGGAGACCGCGAGTGCACACTGTGCCCTGGGGCCTGGGCAAGCATCTAGTCTCGCCACCTCACTTTCCTCCTGCTAGGATGGATAGAGTAGGACCTACCTCCCAGGCTCCCTGGGAGGAGTGAAGGGTCAAAAGGCAGAGACTGCTGAGAAGAGCCCCCCAGCTCCATCTGAGCCTCTGCTCTGGCCGGCTCTGGGTCGTCTGTGTTGACTCTCGAGTGCCAGCTGCCCTGAGTGGATGCCCCACTCCATGGAATGCTGTGATGTCACAGTTCCACTTTTATTTGGAACAAATTACAGTAAATGTCATGAAACAACATGGCCAGCAACGCCGCTGCTGTTGGGAAATTATCTGAAGCAAACACAGCAGAGAGAATGTATCGATTCCCCAACATGTTTGGTGAATAAACACAGCCCTACTTACTACCTACAAGATACATCTTCCAAGCGACTCTTTGCCAATATCATGCATGCTCGATTGGAAATGTAATGCCGTGTAAAGGAGAATTTCAAAACAGATGTTGGGCAAGTTTGTGTGACTAATGAAAATAAACTACCTTATCTCCACAGTCATTAAACCGGGGTAGCCTTTGGACAACGCACTTGGGGCTCCAGAGTGGTTTTTTTTTTTTTTTTCTAAGAGAAACAATCTAAAAGAAACAGCTTTAAGAGAGTAAAGAAAGAACATAAAATTAGCATTATTTCTCATTCATGAAAAATAACTATCACATATCAAGAATGTTATATGTTAACTGCACAGATTTTTCAAGACATTTATCCTTTAATGTACGAAAGAGACAGAATGAAACATTTTACTTATTTCTATTTCTGGGCTTTTCTGCTATGAAAGGCCTTCTTATTACACTTGTAATGATACTTGGTCAGAAGTTAAGAATGAATTGCAAACTCAATGATTTTTGTAGTGAATGCTGCTTTATAAGACTGAACGTGTCTTTCCCTCTTTCCAGGTTCAACACGTCCACAACAATGCAAAGCTGCGTGACTAGATCGTAATGCTACAGCTTTGCATATTTTTGTCTTGTGTTATTTATTTTTAGGTGACCCAATTCACCGTGCTATGTCGAGTTTGCTTTACTTAACAAACATCCATTCGTGGAGTACCTTCTATGTTCAAAGCACTGGTCTAGGGTCGTAGAGAGCAAAGATCCTAAGGCATGGCCCTGCCCTTGAAGAAAATCCCTCCTGTTGGTAATAACAGCCACACTGTGGACAATGAAAGGGGATGGAGGGAGGCATGAACTCTGGCCCCGGGCAGGTTTCTGCGTGGTGCTGCAAAGCGACTGCTTGAATTGAGCTGCACTGACGTGGAAAAGTGAACATTTTCAAACTCATTCTTGAGTGACTGTGCCTTTCTTGGATGGCAAAGCAATGCAATTCCTCAAGTCAGCAATGAAATACAATTTGTTTCATTAGTTGATTCAGTTGGCTTCCCATAGGAAAGAAAAGCAACTATGTGTCTTCTACCCATCAGAAATGACTGTGGCATTGGCAAAAATTGGATTCATTGTTTGCCCTTAGAAAGTCCTTTTCTTTTTTGTCCGGGTGACATTATATTCCTGGTTTGATTTATTCTGCTTTTGCAGCAATTACATGATCTGATTTTGCTTTTTCCCCTTGTTGGGAAGTGAGAAGCCATAGAAACCTTTCAAAGGATTCTAAGTTCAACATAGATGATTTGATTGTCAACTGTTACAATGGATGTAGCCATTTAACTACTCCCAACAAGAACCCAAGACTACAGAGGGACCTCACACAGGACACCGCAGAGTTGCGGCTTGTTAACCCTAAAGGCAGAGCCCTGACAGGTATGGTGGCCAGTTTCCCTCCATCACGTGTGAAGGCCCACAGGACAGCAACTGCCCAGTGCGATTTTCGCACAGTGGTGGGGAACAGTGTTTTGTTACTACTCTTATGCATGTTGTTGTTTACAACCAAAAAGAAGGTAATTGCTGCCATAAAGCATGGTCTCCCACAACCTGGGAGGCTCCATAAACCTTGGGAAGGACAGCCTCGGGCCAGGTGTCCGGGGTCCTGTGGGCGAGCCCCCTCTCCAGGGGGAGGAGTTATTGATATTGACTGGGAAATACCCTCGTGTCATAAATACCCCGGCCACCTGTGGGTGTTTACCTGCGGCACCACTGCGCATACCTGCTGTTTTACAAGGCCATTCCCTCTCAATTGCTGTTGGTGCCTCTCTGTGTAGCCCAACAGGAAAGAGAAGGGACCTGAGAAAGCATTCCAGTTCGGCCTTCGATTTTAAAGTGGCCAGTTGTCAACCAACACCAAGTGGTTTACTTGTGTGTTCTGAAGCCCTAAGTTGGTCTGGGTGACATTATATTCCTGGTTTGATTTATTCTGCTTTTGCAGCAATTATATGATCTGATTTTGCTTTTCCCCCTTGCTGGGAAGTGACATAAATATTGAATTCTACACCCATTCTCTGCAGCTGGATCTGTCCATGATGTTGTTTGCATCCACCGTGCCAAACGGAGCCCCGGCCACTTGTCCATAAAGCCACCCCTGATGAGCCTTGGATTGACTGTACTCCAGTGAGCTACGGTGGCACTTACCTGAGCGATACTGGGACACAGCCTCTCTGTCTCCCATTTATTCTGTCTGCCTTTGATGAACAGATGAAAATATATGGCCTTGGTTTTTAACATAAAATGGGGTGAGTCAATCAATGTTTGTTCTACTTGTCCCCCTTTTAAATTAATAGTTTTGTAACAATTAGAGACAGAAGACAATACACATTCCTGAGTTTTCTTACGCTTCGAGGCTTTTTTCCGCAGTAAGATTGCATTAACCGAGCTCAGTGGGTCGATGTAATCTTGGTGTTTTCTTCAAGCATCAGCTGTTGGGTTTGCCGGGCCTGCGCCACCCTGACGTGCCCTCTCTTCCAGCCTAGGCCTGCCCCACCCCGGGGTGCTGCCCCCCCCCCACAGTTCGGAAGAGGGTGCTCCCGGGGACACTGGAGTTGTGAGAGATGAGCAAATAGCAACTTCTTTGGAATAAAACTTCATCTGATGGGAAGAGGGTACAGAAAAAAAGTGTGCATATGTTATAACAGTTAAAAAAAGTTTTCTATTTTATGCCAATAAAATCAACTGGCAAGGAATTTGTAACAGTGGCTTTATGTGGGGTGTTTGTAGGTCACCAGTGCTTCAGTTTTCTTATGGGTCTATATTAATTATTTGCCTTTTAATACTCAATTATCATTACTTTAATAGCTGACTGATTTGCCAATGTAGCACATAAAGGGAATTTATCTTGAAGACTTATGAATTGCACATATAAGATAGAATAACTAACTGGTCTTTGGACAAAACTAACGTAATCAGTTAAAAATTAAACCGATTATAATAGCATTTACGTTTTCAGCCTAAAATTGTCTGGCTCTTTATACTTTAAAAAAGTAGAAATATATTATTGATACAAGCTTCCTATGGTTTCCTTCTTGGGATTTCAAAGAGTTGCAGGGACTTCTGAAAAAATAGTAAAAGTTCCTTTGAAATCACATGTGAGAATATAACAGGAAAACAAAATTAAACCCAGGATCATTCTTGGTGACCACAATCACGTGTCTTATGATGCTTTATTAAAAAAACGAAATCAAACCCCTCTACTTGGTGATTCATCAGATTGCTCCTGGAAGTATTTCTGACTGATTTGGTTGTGGGCTCTGGGCCACAAAGGACTCATTCAGTGTCCTCGCCCTTATGCCAAATTGAAAATGGCCCGATGGGAATTAGTCAATTTCTCACTTATTAAAAGTAAAATAGAGATTTCCGAATATGATTAGCTTCTGGCTTAGATGATGCTAAATAAATAAAAAAGATAATCCTAAGTATGCTTTAAAAAAAATCTAATTCATTTGTGGGTTTTCTATTTATTCATAGTCAGAAATATTCTTAAAACTGGGATTATCACAATTAAAAAAAAAAGGTCCGGCTGGTGTGGTCAGTGGTTGAGCGTCAACCCTGCACCAAGAGGTCACTGGTTTGATTCCCGGTCAGGACACATGCCCAGGTTGTGGGCCTGATCCTCAGTGGGGGGCATGCAGGAGGCGGCCAATCGATGTTCTCTCTCATCGATGTTTCTATCTCTCTCTCCCTCTCCCTTCCTCTTTCTCTAAAATCAATAAAGAAAAAAAAAAGTGGGATTATCAGATTTATTCAATACCCTATTTCGATCACCTATTAGGAGTTATCCACCTTAGCCAATGAAAAGATATTTAATTTAAGGCTCCTACTCTCCTGACAGCACAACTTGTCACAGAGGAGGTGTTTAGTCAGGTGGTGATTAACTGAATGAATAAATGTATTGTTGAACCAAAAGTTAAAACTGGAATTTCTATAATAAATTTTTTATTAGCTTTTACGAACGTGCAGTACACATTGGATTGCATATATAAATTTTATACTTACTTGATTCCTCAAACAGTTGGCAGAGGTTTTTTTTTAAAAAAAGCAAGTTACTAAAATATTCTCATAAATCTTTAGCAGTGTCATCAAGTCAAAGAAATAATATAATTTTGCTTTTATAAAGTTGTATCCTGAATTAAATCATTATAGAGAATTAAAAACATCTGATATTCCAAAAGGGCTAAGTTAATTATGAATACAATTTTAATTAGATGGAATTTGAAGGTAGGATTATATTTTTGTTCTTGTGGGTTGAAAGATTCTTATCTTCCTACGATGGGTAAATTAGAAAGTGAAATGTTATCTTGCATTATGGTGATTTTATTGTGAGGAACATACTTTCTCCAGGGAAATGCCACTTTCTGTGGAGGAGGGACATAACATTGAATGTTATTTCATCGCAAATATTTGCTCACGTTTTAGGCAGATTCAAGAGTTGGATGGCCACGTGCAGTCCTGTGATGTTCTGTAGGTGACTTTGCACGTTAGACCAGGTCTCCTCTAAAAGTAATGTAACAAGCTAATTTCCGATCCAGGGTCCTCGGCTGCTGGCTTTTCTAGAAATGTCAAACCAGGTTTGCTCCACACTTGTGAGTCAAGCCCGAGGATGGCTACCAATCAAAAGGGATTCCCCATCGCCTCAGAACATTTGGTGTTATCAGAGAAAACAGAAACAGAGGATTTCTATTTTTCATTCCCACTACCTTTTTTTCTTGTTCCCTAACCAGCACCAGGCTCCCCGTGTACCTTTTAGATCAGGTTGGCTGCTTCCTAAGCAAGTAGTTAGTTCATAGCCGCCACAGGATCTGCGTCCTTTACTCTTAAGAGTTAACAGATTAAATGTTGCAGTTGAGGAGGGTGGCCAGCATCGAGTGGACTCTCGGGCGGGGGGCGGAGAGATGACCAGCACTGGCCACATGTCACTGAGGTCACCATCCCAACTTCTCTAAATGAGCAGCTGGAGCATGAAATATAAATGACAAAAAATAAATGTCAGCTATAGTATTTTGCTGAGAGTAATTGGAGGAACCTGAAGGTATAGTAATGGTTAAAACTATGGATTGTCACATCAAGGGGCTATGGCATTTTATGGTATTTCCATAAATTGAATTCAGAAGCACTGTGGAGTTAGGGCAAGGACCTCAAAACTAGATGATGACCTTCCACATTAAATATACATATACACACAGTAGTGATTGTTTGATGAATTATTCATCACAGTTACAAAGTGCGTTATATATTTTAAAAAGAAATGCTAATCCCTAACTTTTTAACCCACACCCCCCCGCCCCCCACACACTACAGTGTTATTGATTTGTAGTCTTGATTTGAGTCTTCTGCTCAAATATTGAGACAGGTGCCCTTCTCATATTTCCCAAACAATCCATGTTGATTAGTGATTCCTTTTCATAGTAGATTTGGGGAGACTGAGCTGTCTATTTTCAAGCTGTCTTAGGTCCATTTTAGACTTGAAAAATAGCTGTGTGTTAGTATTATATAAACCATGATATTCTGATTAATTAGAAACATTTATTATAGGAGTCACTAGTGATTTGAAATGCTCCTTTCAATAATAATAAATATAATTTAGATCAGAGAAAAAGGACATTGTGCAAATATGATTGGATTGTCATTTTATTTATTTATTTACTTATTTATTTTTGCTCCAGATAATTCTCTTTTTCTCCCCCATTGACACCCTGCTCCCAATGCCGCCCCTCCCCCAGCATTCTTGTCTACGTCCTTGCTTACGCATACTTGTGTGTAAGTTCTGTGATGGCCATTTTTTAAAACCGTGTTTCCCAGTTAAAGACAACAACTGTCCTGCATGTCAATTTGGAGGCTACATCAGACTTCTCATCTTGACGCTCAGGCCGTGGTGGTTGCCTGTCTCTCATCTTCAAGTTCATCCCATCAGTTTTTACCGGGGTCGGCACATTCTGTTAGTTCAGCCACGGAGGAGTAAGGATTACTAGTTTCTTCTGCATATTTGCCGTGGGGGGTTTTCTCATGAATGGATGTTGAACATCTTAGTGTTTTTGAGACCAGTGCTTGCTCTCTGACAATGTGCAAGGCTTTGGGGTATTGTTTTCTGAACACATGCATGGGTGTAGAACTTTCTTTTTCTTTTTTTCTCTTCAGGACTAGACAATCAGAGGGAATAACAAATAAGAGGAAAATAATTTTCAAGTCTCCACTTAGAAGATATTGGACACTTTATTTAATGCATCTGTAGTTTAGTATCTAAGTGCATAAAATGAGCGCATTGAAGGAAGTAGGAGAGACTGAACCCCATTATTTACAAAACTCCATTCAGCTAGCAAATTACGTGATTTTAAGCCCTGGCTTTCAAAATGGCTTGTTCTTGATGTTTATTTTTAAAAATGAATGGAGAAGGAGGTGGAGGAGGAGGAACAAAGAAGAACAAGAAAGACAATAACTGCATTAGGCCTCTTAGGTAGCTTAATTTTTCGTATTTGTTGGATGAGGTCATATAGAAAATGTTGCAAGCAATATACAAGAGGTTCAGAAAAGCACCTGTCAGGAAAAGTCAGAGTAAAAGAGACAAGGAGTTCTGCTTCCCAGCACGAGCCCCAGGTAAAACGAGGGAGCACACGGGGCCTCCAGCCAGCCCAGCGCCTTGAAGGGGAAGAGGGATGGAGAGTTATCTAGACTTCTAAGAGTAGGGACTATTCTATTGCTGAGGAGGTGAATACATTAAAAGGAGAAATATTTGTCACAAGCAGAAAATAAAATAAAAAAGGAGAAAATATAGTTATCTAATAAAAAAATAAATAAAAATACTGCATAGTGAAATAAAAAGTGACATTAGGTAAAAGGAAAACCCGATAGCTATTACAACAATGTAAGTGGTTAAATTATGTAATTTTAAGGAAAAGTTGCAATGGAAGAGAATTATAGCAGGCCTTAGACACCTTGGTACAAAGATACTTGGTGATAGTTTTGCCTGAATTGAAGAGCAGGTTGAGCGAAATAATTAGTCAGTTAGATAAGGAATTTAATGATTTCTTCTTTTTTAGTTATTTTTTCTTTATCGATTTTAAAGACAGTGGGAGGAAGAAGGAGAGAGAGAGAGAAACATCAATGAGAGAGAACATTGACTGGCCGCCTCCTGCATGCCCCCCATTGGGGATCAAGCCCACAACCTTGGCATGTGCCCTGATCGGGAATCCAACCGGCGGGCGACCTCTTGCTGCATGGGTTGATGTTCAACCACTGAGCCACACCAGCCAGGCTATGATTTCTTCTTTATTGAATTGATTTCCTGTTTTGGTTCAATATCCAGATTGGATTTATATTAAATTTAAGAGCAATAGCACTGAAATGAAGTGAAATAGAATGGAGTCCATTTGTCCCATAAAACACGTTTTCCACAATAAAACAGATTAAGGAAAAGAATCTTAGAATCGCTCCATGGTTGTAATGTCTGTAAGGTATCAAGCATCTTGAAGAGGCAATGAGAAAAAAATGTGCATTTTGACACACAGTAGTGAAATATATACATATCAGAGATGAAGGTGACATGGTCAATGCTTCTAGTAAGAAAAGCAGATGACCTTAAGGGTCAAGGAGGACAAATCAGAGTGTTATCAGTTTTCTCAGGGCAAAAAAGGATGTAGAAGAAAACATAATTTTCCAATTGTTAAAGAAAAAGAAATCTAAGCCTAGAGTTTCCTCTTTAGTTAAATTATTTAAATGTGAGCTATCGAAAAGATTAAAAATATAAATGGACTTCGAATGCTTGCCACCAAAAGACCTTCTCTGAAAGACTATTGGAGAATATGTTGCATCTCGAAGAGCAGTACAACTGGTCAACATGCTTTAGGATGCGAGAAGTAAGGTGAGGTGTAGGCCTTAGTGAAGTTTATTGTTGCCTAAGAAAACAATGTATAAAAATGTATGCCCATAACAATTCATAAATAATATCAGCAGGCAGGGGTGGTGTTCTGGAGACGGGAGACCAGAGGTGGTAGAAGCAGGAAAAAAGTTCTTGTCTTTCTCCAGGTTCAGACGTATATATTAATAAGCAGTAAACACTGTTAAAACACAGGTACATAACATAAAAATGTCTGAGTGTCACAAGCAAAATACAAAATAAATAAGAAGAAAATAGAGCTATCTAGTAAAAGGCCTGAAAAGCAGAAATGGTGAACAAAACAAAATACAGTGAAATAAAAGTGACATTAGATGAAAGGGAAGCCTTTCATCAAAGGAATAGAAACCAAAAGTTGTCTCAGGACAAGTCACCGTGACCAAATAGAACATTGTCTCTTGAAAGTGTTAATTTCGAACCAAAGCAAAGTCAGTATGTGAACAAAAATACGTATTTAGCACTACTTTTTCATGTGCAAAAGTCACAACTACTGTGTAAGAAAATTCTCAAATAGATCCAGATGTGACTTTATCTTGTTTTTCATTCTAAGTGAGATCATCACAAGACAACTTGGGAAAACTCCTGGGTACGTGACAACTTCTAGGGTGGCCGAGATCTGCGGTGGTTGGTTTCTCTCTCTGCATTGCAAGGCCTCATCGGAAGGTTTTCCCCAGTTGGCAAAGGAAATAACAAAGTTCAGTGAGACAGTCAGTTTAATTTATCATGTGAATGATGGCAAAGATAAACGCTCGAATTTACTTTTCCTAGTAATTTTATTTAGTCATCTTTCTTTTCCATGAACGTCCCTCTCCTCAGTCTTTTGGCGCTCTATCAATCAGTAGCAGAAAACTGAAATCACTGGATTCTCTCTGGAATGAAGTGGATGGAGACTGTATGGAAAGTAGTGTTGCCAAGTCAACCAAGCCCTCAAAATAGAATTCAAATCTCATGATAACTACAACCACAATATGCCAAGAGAGAAACAAAAAAGAAATTGTTCCCAAATGAAAGAGAAGGAAAAGCAGCGTGGAGTAGTCACACTCTGGCTGCTTGAATCACTCGCTTTATGTCCTTGGGTGATTCATTTAATTTCCCTGGGTTTTGAATTCCTCTCCGTAAAATGAGAAGATTGGACTAAATCAGTAGTTTCCAAATTAGGAACCTTGGAATAATTGCAAGGAGGCCTTGAATTCATGCGCTTTATATTCTTCCACAATCGCCAGCATTGGGAAGTCCAACTGCGCTCCTGTGGGAGTTGGAAAAATGCTTTTATATTTTGTAAAAAGGTCTTTATTGGAAAAACTTTGACGCACTGGATAAATGACATGTGGGGTCCTTTCAGATTAGAGAAGGCCATTATTTTAGGAGGGAGCCATCCAGATGTTGAGCTCTGTTTCTCCTGAGGCAGGACCATCGTTGCAAAGAGCAGACCAATTAGGAGTGCGGTGTCCGAGCCAGACCATCATTCTTTTTATTTATTTATTTTTAACCTTGGGCAAGTTATTTAAATTTTTATTTTCTTGATTTGAGATAACTCTTTGCAAAGCCTTAGAAAACGTTTAAAGTGTTCGTCAAATACAAGACGCTTTTGTTGGTCAAGTACTCGGCCTTCTAACACGGACTGCGGAGCAGGGACCAGAAGGAGCCGTCAGGCCTATTTCCGCAGCTACTCTGCTTCCTCCTTTCCTGCCCCTCCCACGTCCGCATGCTGTTCACCTCTGGCTGTTTTTCTACTCTTAGGATGATGTACTTTTTGTGCTTTAAGGATCTTTCATACTTATTTAATAATTCAAGTAGTAATACTTGTTATTTTTAGAAGAGAAATCATACAGATTCTTAAGAACAATGAAAAGCAAGCCAATAGATTACCTGAAAAGTCAGCATAAAAGCAACATTCGATGTGACTTTGTAGTCATAGAATTGAGTCTTCTTCCTCTCTGCGTTTGTACATGTCTGAACTGCGTGGTATTTCTTTTTTTTTTTTTTTCTTTATCCTCACCCGAGGACATTTTTCCATTTTTTGTTCAGATAGAGCCGGAGGGGGAGAGAGGAAGAGAGAGAGAGAGAGAAAAACATCGATGTGAAAGGGACACATCGAATGGCTGCCACCCACACAACCAACCAGGGCCGGGGACAAACTGCAACCGAGGTACGTGCCCTTAGCGGGAACCGAACCCGGGTCTCTCTGTACCGCAGGCCCACGCTCCAACCGCTGAGCCAAACCGGCCAGGGCTGCGTGGTATTTCTTTGTATTCCTGTCCTCCTGCGGTGCCCTGTGTGTACTGCTAGGGAGCATGTGCGTTCCTCCTCCGCTCTGAGAGATGCTCAGGCAGAGGTTCCCATTTGTATCCTGGTCGGTAATTCATGGGTCTCGGAATCCCGGGCGGTGGCCACCGTGGCCACTGAGGCTGCTGTGGTCTTGCCAGCGAAGTTTACTTCTCAACCAGACATTGGAGTCCACCTAAACTCGGGCCGTTGGAGCGATGGACCCGCTTGGACGGGGAATAAATGGTCATCTCTTGAAACAAAGGATTAGGGCTTTGGGGCTTTGGGCGGCTGGAGCACCCAGCTTTCAGAATTATTAAAGATGCGACTTGAAAGTAAGAGACTCCCCGGTGCTTGGCAACCTTAATCTCCATATTAACTTTTAATCAGTCTTTTAACAATATCCCAGAGACATGGATCAATGGGTCAGCCAACTTAATATTCATTAGAAATTATGCTTAACTGAGGGCTTCTTTATTACCTGCAGGAAAGCATGAACTCATTTAAAATGAAGAAGGAAAAATGTCTCTACAGGCTAAAAGTAAAGGATACAACTTTTTACATTTATCTTGCTTAGCCAGCGAGCACAGGACGATTTTGGTAAATTGACATGTTATCCTTGAATATGACTACCTTAGAGTAACAACCTAAAAGTAAGAGCAAAAATCGGTCTTGAAAACATTATAATAGTAAAAATAATTTTGTGTGTATTAATTTTTGAAGGACTACTTCTATCAAAATCCTTTAATTGAAAACCAAATCCACATTAAAAATGGAATATATTAGGACATTTATAAAGGTGAACTGATCAGAGATTTATTGATGTTCTTGTCTTTGCTTTTAATTTCTTTAGTTTATCTCTCAACTGTCTAAATAGGATACTTGTATCTTTTCTGATATCTCAGAACTTTTCTCCCAATGAAGCACAGTTCTTGTTTTGTTCTGTGTGAAAAATGTTCTATTACATTTTTGTGATGCATTATTTACTAGACAATATTTCATTCAATAAACAACTTACGACTGAGAATGACATATCTTGGTACATATTCTTCTTAGGAGTGGCCTACACTTTTAATGTATGTTACTTTCCTCAGTTACTAGAGAAAATGCAAAGAATAAGGAATAGACATGCTGCCTCACCTGAAGGAGGTAACCATAGAGTTGATTATAAACAGAATTTGATGCACATTAGGCCATGTTGTTAATTCATTTATCTCCAGAATAACAAGCAATAGCTCCTGAGTAACTATTAGGTCCCGGAAATTGTGCTAGGCACTTTACATTATCATCCTGATTTTTCGCAATCATCTTTTTAAACAGATTTACGATCAGGATTTTACAGTAAAAGGAATAGGGACTTAGAGAAGTTAGTTCACTTTTAAATGATCCCACAGTAAATAAGGGCTTATATTAGAACCACGAAGAATGATATATCCTAAGAACTTGTTATATCAATTTGACCAACTACATCCGTGGGAGCTGGTGTAGTAATCTGCGTAAGGGCCGCCTCCCCGATGTTGGAGGCTGACGTCACAGGGCCGACGGTCGGGAAGAGAAGATGATCTGAAGTGTGGAAGTACCAGGGGGAACAGGACTCTGGGACGTAGCCTGGAACCTGGCCAGCCGCTCACCTCCAAGCCTCCAGTTCTGATGATGTGGGTGTCCTGCAAGATAATCAGTGGCGTCTGTCACAGAGCTAAGCACACTCGCGCTCCAGAGCTGGGGAAGCAAAAGGAAGGTGTGGAAGGAGCCGGAGCTCTGTCCCACACAAGGAGCCGAGCCAGCTGGTCACGGCCCCTCATGATATGCAACAGCTCAGGGGACGCTGCCCAGGAAGATGTGACGGCCTGACATCCCTCACCTGCTGACTTCAAACAGCAAGACAGGAATTGTGGGAAGTGTAAGTTTAGCTCAGTTGACCCAATACCACAAATCCACGTGAATCCAAATCTTTTCTGACTCCAAATTATATTAACTTGTCTGCAAGGATATAGCGTCCCATTTCCTTACGGGTTATGAACATTTTTCACCTGGTTTTGGCTCGGTAACCAACTGCGCTCCTAACTTTTCTCACCAGCAATGCTTGTGTAAGCCTGCATGTTTTGGGAAGTAAAGGTGAGGATACGCTAAACTTTCATCGATCAGACACAAACATCTCTGAAAATGAGAATATTGCCTTATGTTGGCAGTGAAAGAAAAATGATTTAAACTGAAATCACCGCCTCCAGCCCCCTGCCACCCCTCGTTTGGTTGTGGATGGCTTCAGAACCAGCCACCCCGAGGCGATGCATGGATCCCTTTGAGCTAAAGGCTTCAGAGAGCCTGGGGGCTCAAGGTTAAGTCTGTTCCTTCCCTTAGCTGTCTGGAAGAACTTAAATTAGGAGCCTGGCCCACGAGGAGAGTTATCACCTGCCTATGCAGTCAGGCAAATGACCTGAATGTGTTCTCTCCCTGCAGTTACCTCCTGAAGCCCCAAGGTGCATGACCTCGTCCCCAGTCAGAACATTCCTATACACCCCAGTTTCCCCTTCTGTCTCTAGACGTTTCGTGTGCGTGGGGTCTCTGACTCTGCCTCGTAGGCAGTGTTTCTGCACATGTGTATGTAATTAAATTTGGTTATTTCCTCTTGCTAGCCTGTCTCATGCCTGTTTGATGATGAGACCAGCCAGAGGAGCCCCGAGGGGAGAGGGAGTTTCTTCCTCTCCCACCGTTGTGTCGAGAGAGGACCCCAGAATTGTATCTCCCACAAGGAAGACCCCCATTTTCCCTTCTCCCAACAGCCAGGACATGGCTACTATGAGGAAGAACCTTATCATTTCTTCATTCTTGTTGCCATCCGTGACCCGATGACGTTGAGCCCATTTCGCAGACTGATCTTTGCATGGCTCTGTAGCATCTTTTCTTTGGCATCTGTAAGTCACCCCCCCCACAACTTGGGGGGCTTACTGTTAGTCTTCAGTAGTACTACCAGCCTTTCTCGGAACACCCCGTCTTGCTGTAACAGAAGTCTTGCTCTTCCCTGAAGACCCAGAATTTTCCACGCCTCCCAGCGGTGGCTGTTTGCCCTTCCTGCCTGTCATGTCACTAGGCATGGGGGGAGGGGAATCTTCGTTTCTACGAACTCAGGCATTTCCAAGCTATTTTTTTTTTTTTTTTTCAGTTCTGCATGTCCCTCAGCTTCAAGTTCCATGCCCTTGGGTCACCCTGCCATCCGTTCGTTCTTGCTGTAGTTGTCTACAGAACCAGGGCCCTCTCCACCCTGTTCTGGAGAGTTCTGTTCTCACCTCCCTGTCACTTCTGATACTTCCGTCACAATTCCGGGACTTCATCATCCCATGCCACGAAACAGGCACATTTCTAGCCTCTCAGGTTGTTAATGTTTTTGTCTGTTTTTTTTTTTTTTACTACAATGATCATGTACTTGACTCTATGAACTCAGTATCTAGTGGTCATAGCTCTTGCCATTATTAATAACTTCTTAGAACACTGGTTTTTCCCTCAACTCATGCACTCAGTACCCTGCTGCAGTGGATGTCAGCCTTGTCTGGGCCTCCCACACACTGGTCCTCTTTTCTTGTCTGTGTGCTCATGACTTTGAGGCTCTCATCAACCTCATTGCTCCAAACACCTTCTGTTTGCTCATGATTTCTAGTTTTTTCTATTTTCATTCCTCTTAAATGCAGATTCATATTTCCAAGAGTCCACTTGACTACCTATTTGAATGTTCACCAGGAGACTCAAACTTGCAGTATCAAACTGAGTTTCTTCTCTCTCCCTCCCCCACACAAGCCTACTTCTCTTACCATGTTCCATCTAACCCAAGGGTGAACTCGGCTATCCCTGGTTTAAACTACGTTTCTAGGTATTGCCCCTCCCTTCACTTTCAACAGCAGCACTCTTAGCAGAGACTTTTTTGGGGGCTGGGTTGTTTCATCCTTGATTTTTTTTTTGCCTCTTTTCAGAACATAGCAGTCAATCAAAAATACTCTATTAAAACATTAGCCACATCATGTCACTGTTCTTGAAAGTCTTTAATGACTTCTAGTACCACTCAGAGGGGACAGGCAAAGTCATTAATGAGCCTCAGGGTCGCTGTGAACACACACACACTCACACACACACACACTCACACACTCACACACACACTCACACTCACACACACACTCACACTCACACACACTCACACACACACTCACACACACTCACACACACACTCACACACACACACTCACACACACACACACACACACACACTCACACACTCACCATTTCCTCTTGAACATTGTATCCGCTTCCTCTCCCTCTCATAGGATGTTTGAACAGGACATCACCACCTCAGTTTCCCCCATTTCAAGTTCCATTTACAGTGGCTGGAGAGCCGAAACCCATCATGTCCTAAACTCTCTGGGTCTGGTACGGGGACGGTTTCCACCACTGTGCACTTAGAGTCATTTAAAAGGCGGAGGTGTGGACGCGGCCGATGCACGAGAACCCTGAGGCCGTTGCAGCGGTGGCCTCGCCATCCTTAAAGTGACCCCAGTGTCACACACGTCTGCCCACTGAGGAGGCATCGCGGTGGTCGTAGTGGCCACCACTTTCCACTGCCCCCGTCACAGCCAAGATGCTGAGCTCACCGCTGCTCCCATCCGCAGCAGAGCGCCTGCGACCTGCTCCCCCCTGTCTCACACAGCTGGTTTCATTTGGCGTCGAGAAGCTTCTGTTCCCGCCATCGACTCCTGACACACATTCTCCTCCTCACTCCCCTCTCCAGGCAAAGGCTGCTCCGGGGACAATGTCATGAGCCACGCAGACAAAACTCCCCCCTCCCCCAACACACCTCCGGTTGCCCCTGCATAATTTATTTACTTATTAGTATTTTCTACTTTTTAGTCTGCAACCAATTTAATATAGTTTGTCTATTTATTTTATGTATTGAATGCTTCCAGCTATGAACGTAAGCGTTACAAGGCCCAGGATTATTTATTCAATGAATGCTGCCTCCCCAGCGCCCGGAACAAAGCCTTGCACACTGTGGATGTCCTGGAAATGCTTGTGGAATGAAGGAGGTGATCAGGTTCGGTGGCTCTTTGTTCTGGACTTACAGGTATGTGCAAAAGTGTAAGAGTCTGATATATATGTACATATGCTGTATACGCATCATTTATAAAAAGCTAGGGTTCTTTAAATGGGTTTTGCATCATGGTGTGAGTGAAACGGTCTTCACTGTATCAAGCTTGGTTCCCCTTCTTTTGCAGAGGGTTACAAAGCAGTGCTGTTTCAGGACTATACTGATACATTGAAACAATGCCTACAAAATCTGCGCAGTATCCGGAATGGAAGAAGGAGTCCATTGTGATGCTTTTTGACCTCAGATTCCATTTGAAATAACACGAGAAAGGCATTTTAGTTTTCCAGTTGACCCCAGATATTTGGTGGGTTTGATCAGGCTTTAAAGATGTTTATTTTTAGCTGCTTAGTGACATTAAATCTAATTTTCTAGATTTGTCTGCAATGTTCTCTGGGGCTTCTTTCTTCGTTATATTCAGTAGCAAGTCAAAGAACAAGGCAGAGGCGGACTCTATAGGCTCACTTGCCTCCCAGCTATTAGGAAAATGAACATTAGGCAACGCAGCTGCCTCCCTCTCGTTCCTTATAGTCTGCCCTTCAATGGCTGTTTTCAGAGGCTGTGAATACTTTCATTGCAAATAATTGGTGCTACTGCTTCCCTTCCCGTACAATAGGAACTCAGACAAAACACCCTCAGTCTTACATATTTGCAGGCGTGCACACAAGAGGTACACCTCTTCCCCAATTACAAAAAAAAAAGAAGATGAAGATGAAGAAGAGGAGGAGGAGGAGGAGGAGGAGAAGGAGAAGGCGGAAGAGAAGGAGGAGGAGGAGGAGGAGGAGAAGGAAGAGGAGGAGGAGGAGAAGGAAGAGGAGGAGGAGGAAGAGGAGGAGGAGGAGAAAAAGAGGAGGAGGAGAAGGCGGAAGAGAAGGAGGAGGAGGAGGAGGAGGAGAAGGAAGAGGAGGAGGAGGAGAAGGAAGAGGAGGAGGAGGAGAAGGAAGAGGAGGAGGAGGAAGAGGAGGAGGAGGAGGAAAAAGAGGAGGAGGAGAAGGCGGAAGAGAAGGAGGAGGAGGAGGAGGAGAAGGAAGAGGAGGAGGAGGAGAAGGAAGAGGAGGAGGAGGAGAAGGAAGAGGAGGAGGAAGAGGAGGAGGAGGAGGAGGAGGAGAAGGAAGAGGAGGAGGAGGAGGAGGAAGAGGAGGAGGAGGAGGAAGAGGAGGAGGAGGAAGAGAAGGAGAAGGAGGAGGAGGAGGAGGAAGAGGAGGAGGAGGAGGAGGAGGAGGAAGAGGAGGAGGAGGAAGAGGAAGAGGAGGAGGAGGAAGAGAAGGAGAAGGAGGAGGAGGAGGAGGAAGAGGAGGAGGAGGAGGAGGGAGGAGAAGAAGGAGAAGGAGAAGGAGAAGGAGAAGGAGAAGGAGAAGAAGAAGAAGAAGAAGAAGAAGAAGAAGAAGAAGAAGAAGAAGAAGAAGAAGAAGAAGAAGAAGAAGAAGAAGAAGAAAGAGGAGAAAACTGGAAAAGAAAAACCAATACATGGATTTTCCCAACAGGGGACATGGTGGCTTCTATTTCCAGTATCTGATTTTTAACTATTAATCCCATATTTAAAATTAGTCAGAAGAGATCAGTGGCTTATTTCATTATTATCAGGCATCAGAGAAGCCGAAAAACCTCTCCAGGGGTTATTTCGAAATATATCCAAACACAGAATGATTTTCTGGTACACAGTTGGGCTGAGCTGAGAAATTGTACCTTGTTCTTGAACCAGATCACCCATCATTTGAATGAAAGCACGAAGTTTAGTTCCCGTGAGGGCCCGAGAGCTGCTGGTCCTGTGTCCCGCCCGAGGCTTGTGTGACTCTTTAGATGCCTCCAGGACCGTCTTACGTTACGTTTAGAGAAATAGACTGAAGGCTCAAGAACCAATGAAACTGTCAGTGAGGAAGATTAAGGGATCCTAAAAGTGGCATCATATTAATATCAATGTAAATTCTCATTTACAGGTTTGTTTTTTTTAAGCCTGTATAAAGAATAGGGATTTCTAATATAAAAGTGTAAGTATCTGAAAATACAGAGATCCCACATACAGTAATGTGTCCAGGAAGAGAAATGCACATAGTGAAGATCTGCTTTGGTCTCAAATCAAACGTCCAGTCAGTCCCTGGGCCACGCTGCCCCCCAGCTCACTGAGGAGGTCCTCTTTCCAAAGTCAACCAGCTCTTGGTATTTCTATGAGGCAATCCCTATCACAAGTCCCTTACTAACTCTTTTCTTTAAACCAGCAAAATGAGATCACTCTTAGACATTTTAAAAACGCAAAAAGATGTATGATATCAAAAACAGAATAAGATCCCCCCCCCCACTTCTTAAAAAAAAAGAACAGTGATTCTATTTCCCAAAGGCTCACCAAGTCACAATCACTGTGATCCTTGTCAGAAGTGCCAGAACAGAGAAGAGCCATGTCATTCTCCAGTGACACTACGCCCCTGGCAGCCAGTCTGCAAGCCGGAAGCCCAAGCAGACTTCTTGTGTTCGATTGTTGGATCACTGTATCAGCCTCTGCACTTAAGTGATGGCCAATTTGCCTCATACAATGAAGTGGGCTTAATGCTGCTGCCCCAAAATGTGTCTGTTTCTTGGTGAATACAATCATCTAAATTTTATGGTTTATGCTTGGTATAAAATATAAAATACAATCCTTTAGCATCCTGACTTTCCCTGACTGAATGAGTGTACCTGCCCAACTCAGGTGGTCTATGCTCTATCCACAAGGTTGGACTGAGTACTTAATGCATTGACTAAAATTTGCATTAATCATGATCTTAGACAAAGAAATAAAGATGACCATAGAGGTTTTTCTTGCTAGTAAATTTTATTTTTCAAATATTGTCAAACCTTAAAGCCACAAAACACACACACACACGGGGCTGGTTTGTGACAATCTGCTGTGAGAACCAGCTATCATTGTATCTCTAGTAGCTGGTGAAGGTTGAAATGACGCAAGCTTGGATTTGAAAATTAAATGCAAAGAAAACCTTTAGTTTTGGGTTACATTGTTGTGAAAACTGTAAGAATACTCAACTGCACTAATAATCAGAGTCATGCAAATTAAGAATAGTATGAAAGAGTCACTGAACATTTTTGACGTCTTGGAATTTTGACATCTTCTTGATACCTCAGGATACTTAAGGTCCTTATCTGAATTTTTTAAATTTTATTAAACTCATTGTTTTAAAATTACTTGTAGGTTTTCATTTAAAGTTATTTTACTGGACACAGATACAATACACTTGCCACAGGCTGATTTTTCCCATCAAAACAAATAAAAACAAATTGTACTGGTTAATTTTAGATACTGTCTGTGCTTGAAATTTAGAGTTTATACTTCTAAGTTGGAATTGGTCAATATATACAAAATTTTATGTAAATGTATACTGAATGGTTGATTACTAAAAATTTTTACTAGAAAAGTAAAGAACTGAATTTCCAATAAATTACCACTTAAAAAAACTCAAAATCCAAAGAATACTATGCTCAGGTAGTAATTCTGATATTTAGGTTGTAATATTACTATTTTTTTAATATTTAAATTTATGAGACTCTGAACCACATTTATTTCGTCATAAGCCACAGAGCTAACTAATGCTGCTTAATTTTTACACTAAACAACCATCATATTACCTCATGAAGCTATAAAATGTAGGAATGATTTATTTTCAAATTCCAAATGTATCACTTACAAGCTTCATGGTCTTGGATAAATTACCGAGTGATCTATAAACTAGGATTAGTTCACAGTGATGTTGTGGTCCCACACCTAGCAGCCTGACACCTAATAGAATTTCAAAGAGTTTATAGTCAATGTAATTTTTTAAGCATAATTCAGAATCGGCACCAGAAATCTCTTTATGAAATCATAGTCTTCCTGAAGAAAGTGGTTTGATGGTCCAACTGGATATAGAAAGATAGGTCCAAAGGCAGAATGTAGAGAAAAGACAGAGTAAAGCGATTGTTGAATTCTCACATAAAATAAAACACAAAGAATTTGATTAAGGAAAAAACTAAAAGAACACAGAACCTATAAAAAGCTTGTACATAGTCATATAAAATATTAGTATAATAGTGACAAAATTATAGTGATGTACAACTAATAAAGGCTGAATAATTTTTTAGGCATAGTGATTTTAATATTCAACTAATATATTTAATATGTTAAGTATAATATTCAATTCTAATTTATGCTTTAGGACTAGAACTCTTTCCTTCATAACCTGCAGTAAAGCTTCCATTCAATCATATACCATGACTCGCCTGGCTGGTGTGGCTCAGTGGTAGCGTCGACCCATGTACCAAGAGGTCACTGGTTCGATTCCATGTCAGGGCACATGCCCAGGTTGTGGGCACGATCTCCAGTGGGGGGCGTGCAGGAGGCGGTCAATCGATGTTCTCTCTCCTCCATGTTTCCATCTCTCTCTCTCTAAAATTCAATAAAGAAAAAAAACAAAAAAACAAAAACAAGAAACATCTACCATGACTTCGTGTAAGTGGCCCAACCCTGCCCCTAACCACAGAAATCAAGAAACACTGTTGCTTGGACAATGCATCTAGGGGGACATGAGGATGAACAAGAACCATTCTACAGATTGGCAGAAAAGTCCATTAAAAAGAAGTCACTGGAAGCAGACAATCAGCACCAGAAGAGGCTGGGAAGCTTTTGCCTGCAGTGAGGTGGGTGATGACATGGATCCCCTCCCCAGTGAGTCCCCGACCCGCAGAGAAGTAAGTGCAGGCATCGGACGGAAGGACGGTACAGTCCGGTACCCTCTGTATTGCAGCTGGACGGCTGGACTGGAGACCATACCGTGCCCTCCGGCCCGACTCCTGCGCCCTCCTGCCCTCCCTCTGCTCACGCTGCAGGCCGCCCCTGGTGGGCAGTGCCTTCCCTAAGGTTCACCTTCCCGGGGCAGGGAAGGGATTTGTTCATGGACAGGGCATCCCCAGAAGGAGAACCTAGATGGGGTTTTCCTTCCATGCATGGTTCCTTTTTATTTTTCCCTGGTTATAGTTTTGAAATAAATCATTTCTTCCTGTTCAGGGAGAGACTGGAAGCTCTCCAGGAAATCGTGTGGATGCATGTTGTTAGCGACAGGTCCTCCTGATACCACCCAGGCATTTGTTCTCTTAACCCGTGGGACTTCGCCGTCCAAGCTCGGGCCTCCAGGCGGGTCCTGCTCAGGGACAGACAGGCAGGCTGTCGTTTTCCACCACTTCCTTGCTTTCTTGGGGCTGCTGATAAGTCTTGGGGAAAATACGTGCTCTCCACGTCTACCTGCTTTGAACGGGAAGGAACGTCCTCTGTGCGGGAGTACCAGGGGAGGGGAGTGTGCCCTTCCCTTCCCAGAGGAGACCCAGCAGCCTGGGAGGACATGGGATGAAAGGCCCATCCATGGGCCGGCTTTCCAGGTCGACCAGATCCCAGTTCACCACTGGCCCAGTCTCTGCTTCTTTGTGGGTGGACCTGGGTGGACTACGTTAGGTGGACCCTTCTACTCTGGGGGGATGTGGCCAAGGAGGAGTTGTGGCAGAAGACAGAATAGAGGCAGAACAATGCCTTCAAGTTGTGTATTGCTCTGTCTCCCCGACGGGTTTTCTAAGCCCCCTCAATGGTGATTCTCTCGTGGGACTTTCTCCCTGTGAGTTTTGTAACCGCTGTGCCTAAGGCCAGCACGGCTCTGCTCCCATCAGCCCGTGGGTTTTTGGCATTCCCGTGTCCTGTGCACATATTTCTCAATATCCCTTACTGGACCTTACTGACCCAATTCCATCCTGAGACCACGTCTGCTTCCAAGAGCAGAGGTTGGGGGAGGTGGGTTTAAATCAGAGAAGTAAGAGAAGGCTGATTTAGGCTCTTGTCCCGACGCTCATTCCCTAATTTAATCACACTCATCATGAAGTCGATAAAAGCTCTCCATTTCTCTTACACCGATGTCGGATCCCAAAGTTGGTTCAGAGCTCAAAAGGAGAAGAGAGGAGTGTTACTACTCACATTCCCTAGAAAATTTCGAAGCGCGGGCGCATGAGGGGACCTTGAGGGGTGGAGGAGTCATGGCATTTGAGGCCCAACCAATACGTGGAGCACGAGGCTCCGCGGTGGCAGCAAAGCAGCAGGGAGCGAGATTCCAGCACGTCAGTCTGCAGGGCTTCGGTCCCCACGTCGTGGCTCTTCTCTCCCTTCGGCTGTTGTGACAGCTGACATTGAGCTCGTGCCGCTGTACATAGACCATTTTTTTAATCCTCACCTGAGGGTATTTTTCCAATTATCTTCAGATAGAGTGGGAGGGAGAAACAGAGAGGAACATCAATGTGAGAGGGACACATTGACTGGCTGTGTCCCACACGACCCCAACCAGGGCCGGGAATAAGCGACAAGCGGGGTACGTGCCCTTGACCAGAATCGAACCTGCAACTCTTTGGTCCATGGGTTGATGCTCCAACTGCTGAGCCAAACCAGCAGGGCTGTGCGTAGATTTTTTTAACTGGCATGACCTTCAGTAAGACACCTGACTTCAGTGTCCAGACTGTCATGGTTAACCTTGAACTTATAGAAATGTATGTGGCTGTGACAAGGTTTCGATCCCAGTGACGTCTCAGCACACAGATGACGTGGGCAGTGGCGGGTGGGGACATGTCCCTCTCTCTCTGCCGCTGTTTCTCGGTCTGTACTTCAGCTGCCCAGGTCTCTAACGATCAAAAGGCAGCCTTCAGTGTGGGACACTGACTATTATTAGAATATGTGTATTGCTAAGAACTGGCCTTTTTATTGATCAATGATAGGCTTTAGAAGGTGGCAGAAGCCCTGGCCAGTGTGCTCAAGGGTTAGAGCATCAGCCTGAGGATCTAAGGATCATGGGTTCAATTCCCAGTCAAGGGCATGTATCTGGGTTGCAGGTTCAATCTCTGGCCCTGGTCAGGGTGTGTGTGGCAGGCAACCTGTCAATGTGTCTCTCACATCGATGTCTCTCTCTCTCTCTCTCTCTCTCTCTCTCTCTCTCTCGCTCTCCCCCCCCCCCCCCGCCCCTTCCCTTTCTCCCATTCTATCTAAACATCAATGGAAAAATATCCTCAGGTGAGGATAAAAAAAAAATGAAGGTCGCAGAAGATTGGCTGACATAGATTTGTCAGTCGTCTTGAAGTCACATGAAGGTCAAGGGCAGGGCATCTGGCTCCTTTAGACATGTGACCTCAGGTTCACTGTCACCTTCCCCTCCCGTCCCCACAATTTAGGGTCTCATGTTTACGCTGACTTGTTAGTAATACTCTGTGACCACAGTTTGGATTTCGAGCTTCTGGTTGAGGCCTCACTCACAAAAGTCAAACAATTGTGGAGTAATATGAACCTTACTAAATAGGAAATACTGCATTTTCTCGGGCTCTGAGAGCCATGAACAAACAGATCATTAACCAAAAAAGATCAAATAGTGACCTGAAGAGGCTCCAGGCTGGAATCAGTCCGCTCGGGGAAGGTCTGAAGCCGTTCCTGAGGCCATGGCTCTGTGAAATGATCCTTGAACACCAGGAGACCCTTCCCCCACCTCAGATGGCCCTACTTTTACCACTGACACATTGTTGCCGCGTTGTAAATAGCGAGCTGTAATGTGGTACCGCATCAGGGACCGCAGCATGTTGTACAGGATGTTTGGTAACAGTGAGGGAACAGTTTCAACACCACGGGAATCTATTTCTAAGTGTAAAAGTATCGTGTGTGTGTGTGAAATACTGCAGCATCTTGGGCCCCTGTTTTAACTATGTGGATATTACTTTTCTAAATTTAAAAGCACGTGTCTCCCCTTCGATAGAATGATCTCCACGATCATCTAAAACTAGAACAGAAGCAGATGGAATGGGATGGATTCCCTCCCCAAATCTGCTGACAGAGGGGGGGCCTCCGAGGTTTCTTTCTGTTTCCTGTCATTGAAAGTGCCCACGATTATCTGCTATCGAATGTGGACGGTGCGACCCCATGGCCCCTGTGGCATGTGTGTGTCACCAGCCGCTGCGTCCCTAGCACCTGTGACAGGAGCCTGGCGTGGCCGCTTCAGGGAGGGTGTCTGGGCGGCCAAGGAGCTGCCACAGCCCACCCGCAGCCCGCGGCCTGTCTCAGCTCACGAGCAAAGTGGTCACCCGGGATGGCAGATGCTTGACCCCTGCCAGACAAGCCTGGCGACTGAACTGTGGAGCAGGAGAGAGAATCGCCCAGGGCACGTGTGGCCCCGTTTGTGAGCCCTGTGTCCGGTCACGCAGCTGCCCCTCCCCCTCTGAGCACAGAACCCACGCAGTTTGCTTTCTAAGCAGTGGCCCTGCCTCGGGCATCCGTGCCGACTTCCACGTGAGAGCCCACGTTCTGTGGTTTCCTCTCTGGACCCGGTGATAGAGAGGACTGCCACCGAGGCGAAACTCAAGCCGGATCGCAGGCCATTCCGCTGCGACAGCCCCCGTGCCCACAGCTGCCTGGCTGTGCTCCACTCGGGTGACCGGCTGGCAGGAGGAGCCCATGGCGCCGGGGCTGCAGACGACTTCATCTCCCGGACCCTGGCCCCCTGCCCTCCCAGACCGCCCCCCCCCAGGCCCTCCTGGACCCTGCCCCCCCCCGTGCCCTCCCGGACCCTGCCCCCCCCCGTGCCCTCCCGGACCCCGCCCCCCCCGTGCCCTCCCGGACCCCGCCCCCCCGTGCCCTCCCGGACCCCGCCCCCCCCCCGTGCCCTCCCGGACCCCGCCCCCCCCCCGTGCCCTCCCGGACCCCGCCCCCCCCCGTGCCCTCCCGGACCCTGCCCCCCCCGTGCCCTCCCGGACCCCCCCCCCCCGTGCCCTCCCGGACCCTGCCCCCCCGTGCCCTCCTGGACCGGCCCCCCCTGCCCTCCTGGACCCGGTCCCCCTGTGCCCTCCCGGACCCGGCCCTCCTGTGCCCCCCCCCCCCGTTAAACACAACTGGGTATAGCTTGAATTTCGTGCTTGTAGACATCTCATAAACTTTATCACGGTAGTCACCTATTTGTGTGCTATTTCCTTTTTCCTTGTAACACTGGTTTGTGAGAATGGGTCACTGTCGACGGATGGAGCGCTGATGTATGTTTTCACGGCTGTGTGATGCCCGCATGTGCACGTCACACTGTCCCGAGGCCTCAGTCCCCATGGCTGCGCGGACGAGCGGTGTCGTCCCTGCTCCCAGCGGGCCTGGGGGAACCTGCCGCCTTCAATAGTGTCGGCCGGTCTCCCCTTGTTCCCCAAGTCCTGTTTCTCCAGCAAACGTTGTTGCTGACAAGATGAGCCTGCCTCTCGGACAAGCCCGAGGAGCGGCTCCCGGCCCGTGACCACCAACCGGTCTGAAGTGAGGCTGAGGACACACCTGCGTCCCGGTCGCAGTGTTCAGGTTGCTAAGGGGGCTGTGGCGGCAAGGCCCCTCCGGTAGGGCGCATGCTGGGGTGTGAGATTCGATGCCGACCGTGAGTGTACAGTAGATCAGCAACCTGACTTCTGCATGATCCGTGGGACCCTTGGCTAACGTCGATGAGGGTGTCCACAAAGCGGTGGCCGAGCTGGCCGCGTGGGGCCACGGAGCTGACCCTGCCTACATTCATGTTCGGTCTGTTTTCTTCTGTACCTTTATCCCACTCCCGCTAACGTATATACTATTTTTCTTCATTACAAACTAGCATTCGCGTGTTCAAAATGCTGGACCGAGCCTTTTCCTTAGAAGAGGATTTAGCCGTGCTCAGGACCACGAAGCGCTGTGCTAGAGGGCCTCGGGGCCGGGAAATGCGACACGCGTGGGCGGGAGAGCGCGCTCACGTGTATCGGCTACGAGTTGGAAGGTTCTGGCTGTGGGCGATCGCGTAAGGAGCTTTGACGGAACTCCTCCAGGTCTTCCATCCTGGCCTGAGTCAGTTCGAGAGAAAGCCTGCGTCGTCCTGTTCCCGTGGGTAACGAGTAAAACCTGCTTAACGGGGATGCACCAGGCCAGGCCAGGCTGAGAGGGAAACCGCCAGGAACTCTCGCGGTGATTGGGATTTGGGATTGCTGCAGGTGGGGGGAGGGGAGCCTAGACCAGGCCTTGAGAGTTCCACAAACCCACCCATTCCCTCCTGTCCGCGACCTCCAGAGTTGGGAAGCAGCTGAGGACAAGGTAATGGGTGGACTTTATTCAGCATAAACAGCACTAGAAAACAGAGAAAGCAAAAGAAAATAGAAAAAGAAAAAGAACAGAAAACAGAGAAAGTAGGTAAAATTTGTAATACTTGATCCCTTTCCCATAACAGAACAGAGCAGAGGTCCCATAGGTTAAGGAGGCACCCAAGAAGCAAGTGGATTTAAACAGGAATAACTGGGAATTTGCCGAAGCTCAGGAATCTAAGCTGTTAGGCTGTTAGTCAGACCCTGATTACAAGGATTTTAATTTGATCTGGATCCAATGCAGCTTTAACGAAGGACAACTTTGTGGTTAATTCAGTGGCGAGGCCAATACAACCTACTACACATTCCTCTTAAGAGCTTGTAGATGCAAAAAATCTAAAATTTGCAGATGATAATTTTTTTTCTATAAGGAGACTATTTGTTCTTTAGTAAAAAGTATCATTTCCTATGTCAAAGTTTAGTCTTTTTCTCTAGTACGTTAAGCAGAGAGATAGGCCCAGAGACAGAAAGGAGTACGGTTCAGACTGACAAACCTCAGAGGAGCGAGGGGGGAGGGGATGGATGAGATCAACCAAAGAGCTTATATGCATGTGTGTGTAACCAATGGACACAGGCAACAATACTGGGGGATGGGAGGTGGGATGGGGAGGAGGAGGTGGGGGGGGGGGAGGAGAAATATCTGTAACAAAATAAATTAATAAAAATTGGGGGAAAAAAAAAAGAAGCTCAACAAGATATCTGAACTCTTAACAACTACCCACATTGGAAATCTGGGGATGACTTTTATGGTTCATTAATTAGGCCTCGGGTTCTTGGCATTGTCACAGAAGTATGTTTTTCTGTCCGTGGTAACAATGAGGTTTTGTCTTCCCATCTGGAAAAGTGAGATAATGATGCCGACTTCACAGGCTAGTGAGGGAGCGTGGACTCTGTGCGCATGGAAACCTCCGGCTGCATCCGAGCGAAGTGTGTGGGTGTCGGACGGGAACATCACACGTAAAGACAGTTTGGCTGGGAGAAAGATCACGCTGTTCTTCAAAAATGAATGGATGAGCCAAAACTGATTATTTTTGTTTTTTGTTGTTTTTGTTTTTTTAATCCTCACCCAAGGACATTTTTCCATTTTTTGTTCAGATGTTCAGATAGAGTGGGAGGGAAAGAGAGGAAGAGAGAAAGAGAGAGAGGAAAACATCTATGTGAAAGAGACACCTTGAGTGGCTGCCTCCTGCACGACCCAACCAGGGCCGGGGACAAACTGCAACCGAGGTACGTGCCCTTAGTGGGATCCGAACCCGGGTCTCTCTGGACCGCAGGCCGACGCTCTAACCGCTGAGCCAAACCGGCCAGGGCCCGAACTGATGATTTTTATAAGAGGTTAGTTGCTGTCTTTTCCAGTGGCTTGAAGTACGTTCTACCCGTTCAGTCTTCACCCTCTACAGTTTCCTGGGGTAAATGTTTTGTATAAATCTGAATACTCCGTGAGCTGGAATTCATTCCTGCCCCTTTGGGGTGTCTGCCTTCTCAAGACACATGTTCCCATGCAGGTGTGCGCCTGTCCCCATGGGGCTGTTTCTCCGGCAGCCCCCCGGAAGGCAGGAGGTGGGGACTTCCAGACAAGGAGGAAGGCTCTGCCCTCAGCCTCCTCATGGCCACCCTGCCAGCCAGCACTGGGCTTTTCCCGAAGACGACGGACATGATGATAACACGCGCACAGGGACTGGTCGCGCTGACGGCGTGTAGGTGAACGTTCCAGCTGCGGACCCTTTCTCACTCTCCTCGGCTTTCTATGAAAAAACACCGACTTATCCTTCTCTCGCCATTTTAGTATCAAAACGAGCCTGGAAGACATCGTTCTTGATTGTGTGTTTGTGATTTATTGTCATGAACTGTTGCGTATGTTTTCCTGGCAGCCCGACGGCCCCTGAGGTACCATCTGTGTGCAGAACACGTCAAACACGCGTGCAGAATCCTGGGCCGAGGCACACGGTCTGCTTTGCGCACCGTGAATCTTATGCACATGAGGGTGGAAAAGATGAACACGTTTCAAAACGCCGGATTCAGTGAATAAGATGTTGGCAGGATCTCTCTGTTGGAGTCGAAAGAGAGAGACAGGAACCGCTTGCACAGACCCTGGAGATGGCAGCCCCGACAGGACGCGGCACATAGCATCAGGTCACTCTGCGTGATGAGTCGGCCCTCCCTGTCGCCCGCTCCCTGGGAAAGCAGACAGTGGCTGAACAGAAACTAGGAGAGAATCGCTGCCAAGGAAATGGGCCACAGCTGGAAGGCCAGGGAGGAGGCGGGAGAATAAATACAAACCCAGTTTACAGCCTCGGAGCGTGCACAGGCCTCCCCCCCTCCCCCCCCCCGGCAGCTCCTCTATGCTGCAGACCCCGTGTGTCAGCGACGCACCTTCGTCATGAAATATGCAGGGTACAAGCTATCTGCAAGACCGTGTTAAAAACAGGCCCCAAGTGAGTCAGGAAAAGCCCCCTGCCCTCTGTTTCGCCCAGTGAAGGGCCTGGGACCTCCGCCATCCTGTACTGAACTCTTCCAAGAGCTTTCTCTGCTCCCTGTTCTCTCACCAAACAGAAAGGTTTACTCCACGAGCAAACAACACGCAAACTGAGCTCCCCCCAGACTTCGCATGTTTATGTATGGTAACGAAAGTGTCTGGAGCAGGGACTGAGAACCGGAGGAAAGTGTAAATGAAGCATGCGTCCTCACACTGAACTCGGCATCTCGAGATCCTGTGTTCAGTGTCACTAGGAGTGACAGCCAGCCTCCTGGTTTCTTTTTCTAAAAACAGGCCAACAGTCAAAACATAGTTATAATTACTTTAATTTCACTGTTGCACATTGGTGATACATTTCAGCACAATAAACTTGCTTGGAATAGAACATTTTTGGATCAAATATGTTCACCCAAGAGCTGTAAAACTTTCTATTTAGCCTACTTTTCGTAACAAAGGGATCTGTATATTCTTTGAAAAGATTATGTTTTATTAAGAAAAAATGTTTCAATGTGTGAGATACAGATACATATCCGAACATTTTCTTTGTTGGATAATGAATGACTTTGCAAAGCTACGAATGTGGAGTCTATAAGCTTTTGGAATTAATGACTTCCTCTAGAGTCCGTAGTGCAGTGCAGGCGATGTCATAAAAAAAATGTGTCAGCTGAGTGATTTCTCTCTCAAAATGATCACCTTCAGTAAGAGATAAACTGCTTGCATATATTCATGGAGAATTTCCATGGACTATTTCAAATTCATGTGCACATATCTTCACTTTGAAAGTTGCTAGGAACTAGGTTACTATATTTATGACCACAGTTCTGTTACTACATAAAAGAATACCTCATCTTTGAAAGTGTACTTGTGTAGAAATATATAAGTATTTATCAGTTACTTACCAGACTTGAGTCTATCTACTTAACAGAAAGCTATCCCTTAAATGTTTACCAATCGAATTATTTAAATGCACATATTTTCAGGTTTTCCCACTGATCTGTTGTTCTTATTTAGCAGTTATACTTTTGTATGTCCTCATTCCTTCTCATGAAGGATAAATGGTCTTTTATTCTATGACGAAAGATGAAAATACATTTTCTACCACTGATAGTAATAATAAATAGTGGAAGTCATGTGGGCCCTTCTTAAATACCCTTTTAATTACCTGGAGTATCAATATCCTGTTAGATAATATGTCAAGAATAACATATTACCTGTATTTTAAGAACATCTTTTAAAATGGAATTTTTTGTTATATTAATATTTTTATTAGTGTAAGTGTGATTACCACTCATTACAAATATTATAAATTGACTGAGACTATATTTCTTACATAATTTTCTGAGGGATTTACACTGGTATGCAGGCTTGCAAAACCAAAACTGAATGCTTAGATAAGTTCTGAAATTTAAGCATCATTAGGTCATTACTTTTCATTAAGAACTCTCTGCCTTTGAACTTTCAAACATATGTCCACTGTCTTTGTTACTGTCTGCTTGATGATCTATGTATCTATGTGTTTATCATACATAGTGCTACAGATATATAATACATGTTTTATATTATATGTCTATACAAGACATGTATTACATATACATGTATTTATTTTATATAAAATATATAATAAAACATATGTCATATAATTATAATGTATATCTAATTTTATCTTCTAGGATGTAAGATGTTTATTTTACTTAAAAAAATTTTTTTCTTCTTTATTGATGTTAGAGAGAGAGGAAGGGAGAGGGAGAGAGAGATAAAAACATTGATGAGAGAGAACATCAATTGGCCGCCTCCTGCATGCCCCCCACTGGGGATCAGGCCCACAACTTGGGCATGTGCCCTGACTGGGAATCGAACGGCAACCTCCTGGTACATGGGTCGACGCTCAACCACTGAGCCACAAGAGCCGGGCTAGGATGTAAGATGTTTAAAAGAATTTTATTCTTCAATTACGATTGACATTCACTAGTACATTAGTTTCAGGTGTACAGCATAGTGCTCAGACATCTACATAGCTTACGAGGTGTCCCTTTGATGAGTCCCGCACCCACCTGGCACCACACATAGTCATTAAAGGACTGATGACTATATCCCGATGCTGTGCTTCGTCCCAGTGACAGTTCTGTGTCTGCCCATCTGTGCTTCTGAACCCTTTTACCGCTTCGCCCAGCCCCCCACACCCTCTCATCTGGCAGCTGTCAGTGTGCTCTCTGAATCCATGAGTTTGCTTTTGCTTTCTGTCTGCTCCTTTTGCTGTTTAGATTCCACCCAGAAGTGAGATCATGTGGTGTTTGTCTCTCTCTGTCTGACTTACTTCTTAGCATGATGCCCTCTAGGCTCTAGGTCCATCTATGTGGTTTCAAACGGTGAGATTTCATTCTTTCTTATGGCCATGTAGCATTCCATTGTATACATGTACATCTTTTCTATAGGATGTAAAATTTGTATAGATAGGGCCTTATCTGTGTCTCCCTCAGCTGCCAACGTAACAATTTTCACAAAGCAAAGTTTCAACAAATTTTAAAAATCAATGATTAAATCAATATTTCATCTTACATTTCTATTACTTAGAAGGTGAAATAAGTAATAATTATAACAAATATTTATTGGGTGCTTTCTATATGGCAGTCATTGTTCAATTTGCACTTACCCCAAGGAACCACAGAATAAAAATGTTAATAAACAGTTTATGTGTATTGTCAGCTCCTGATGATGGTCTCACCTAATTTTTCTTTTCTTTTTTTAAAATCAAAGTTATTGGGATGACATGAATTAATAAGGTTACATAGGTCTCAAGTGTACATTTTTTAATACGTCCTCAGTATATTGCATTGTGTGCCCACCACCCAAAGTCAGATCCCCTTCTATCACCGTGTAGTTGACCCCTTTACTACCCCACCCCCTTCCCGCTGGTAACCACCACACTGTTGTCTGCGTCTAATGAGTTTTTGTTTGTTTTTCTTGTTTGTTCATTTGTTGCTTTCAATTTTATGTCCCACATATGAGTGGAATCATGTGGTTCTTGACTTTCTGTCTGACTTATTTTGCTGAGCATGTGGTCTGGAGATGCACCCATGTTATTGCAAATGTTCATCTTAGTACCACTACCTTTTATTTTTATTTCATGTTTTTTATTTCATTACATTTCATTATATTTTTATTTTATTTTAGTACTGATTAGTACTGCATTTCATGTATATAATTTAGATGGAAAATTTTATAAAAGTATTTAAAGGAATAAATATGAACTTAAAATGAAACAGATTATTGAAAAACATAAGACATGGGGAATATTTGATATCACCTGCTTCAACATTTGAAGAATGTTGGGAGAAAAGTTAGCCAAGTTTAAGCAGGTAGAAGTAAGATTGTTTCCAATGCTTGGAGTGCTCACGACGGACTAACGAGATGCTCTCCTGGGTCTGTGGCGGGGACCATTCAGCATCACTGTGCGGGAAACGCAGCCTTTGCTGAGTCACTCGCAGTGGTTCCAACCTTCCGATGCCGCGACCCTTTAACACAGCTCCTCATGTGTGGTGACCCCAACCATAAAATTATTTCATTGCTACTTCATAACTGTAATTTTGCTACTGTTATGTCTTAGGCGACCCTTGTGAAAGGGTCGTTCGACCCCCAAAGGGGTCGCGGCCCACAGGTTGAGAACCGCCAACTTAGAAGCGCAGGTCCGGCTTTCATCACTTTCCTTACGCAAAGCATGTGGCTGTCAAGAGACTGTCTCTTACACCTTTAGTTTTTAAATTCTTTTTCCCTTTATTGATTTTAGAGAGAGAGGCAGGGAGAGGGAGAGAGAGAGAGAAACATCAATGAAAGAAAACATTGATTGGCCACTTCCTGCATGCCCCCCACTGGAGATCGGGCCCACAACCTGGGCATGTGTCCTGACCGGGAATCGAACTGGCGACCTGTTGGTGCAGGGTCGACGCTCAGCCACTGAGCCACATTGGCCAGGCTTGTCTTTCACATCTTTTGTTATTATTATTATTATTACTATTGTTTATCCTCACCTGAGGACATTTTTGCATTTATCTTCAGATAGAGTGGGAAGGAGTAAGGGAGGAAGAGAGAGAGAAACATCGATGTGAGAGAGACACATCGAGTGGCTGCCACCCACACAGCCCCAACCAGGGCCGGGGACAAACTGCAACCGAGGTACGTGCCCTTAGCGGGAACCAAACCCGGGTCTCTCTGGTCTACTGGCCGACGCTCTAACCACTGAGCAAAACTGGCCAGGGCCTGTCTCTCACATCTTACATGGTAGACACAGTTGTTTCTTGAACACATATTACTTTTATTTATTTTGCCTTTGAAAGCAAATAAGACCACAGATAAAGTCATTAGGATTTTTCAAAAAATAATTGGTAGCATTCACATAATTTTATTTAATTTTTATTTCATTTTCATCTACATAAAAGTCGTATGTAATCTAATGACTTTGCAACGTGTCAGTTTCACCGAGAATGACCGAACAAGACCATCCTCTTGATGTTGAGACATAAATGATCTAAATTCAAATCCAGTGAAAATCAATACCTCATTAGACTCCAAGCGGCAAACTAATGTTTCTTTTAAATGCTTTGTTTCGGAGCAGATGGGAATGTCCAAGCCGAAGCCAAGGATGTGCCTGGAAGCAAAAGCCAGAATCAGGGTGTCAAAGCTTTGATGTAGCGATTTGAGAACGAAAGGAGAACCTCCTTGGGCACCGTCTGGGGGACGCGACAGTCACAACGAGGAGATTGCTTTCCTTTAAAAATACAGCGGCGCAGGAAAGAGAGGCAACACATACCTCCGATGTCACCGCCCTGCATGGCAGAGTCGCGTTTCCCGGGACGTGCCACAGCGCCACACGTACTCATTGCAAAGCTGTGGCTTTTATTGTCCATGTGGTTACTTCCCCCTGTGGCCATAAATTAAGTGCAGCCACTATTAAATTTAATTACTTTCCAGAGCAGCGTGCCGCTGGGAAAGATCCCCTCGCCACAGGGACGCCACAAAGGGAGACTTCTCAGCAGAGAGGGTGCAGTGTTGTTGGAGTTCATTCATGTGCCGAGAGCGAACACTGAGCCCGCCCTGCAAACAGGATTTCCATGTGAGGAAACGGGGTCCAGATGAATGCCACCCCCACTCAACTGCTCTGAGGAACTCCCAGTCGTTGCTCTGGGAAATGTGTTTCGCCCAGTGAGCTGCCGTGGTGATTCATCATTCCCTCTCTGCTCATTTGGAAAACCAATGATGGGGTCTGTCTCTGTAACAACTACCATCTCACAAATGATCACTCTTTCGGCCTCGGATTCTTTGCAGCCTTTTCTGTTATAAAAGCCTTGTAGGGATGAATGAAAATGACCACAAACGCTAATCATGACACCCTTGGAGTAATGAGGACTTATTTGTACCTCTATTATAAAAATGGGGAACATATGATACTTTGGAATGGATAGCCTACTGTGATACATATTTATACAAAGGTACAGACCAAATTAAGGGTGATTTTGCCAACAACTGCAAACATCATTGTCGAACTTGCTTATAAAATTATGTTTAGTTGATCTTAGTTGTAGTGACAGTGACAAAAGTTTATCCAGAAGTGACTGTCTTCACTTATTCTATTCAAAATTACTTAAATTTGTCCACCCCAGCCCATGTCAAATAAGCCATTCAAAAAAATACTTAACCGATGCTACATTTGACAAATAAATGGAAAGCTAAAAACAGGAATGACGCTCACTATATTAAACTACATTTGAGTGTGTTGTACATGTAAACAAAATAGATCGAGTTGTTTTGCATTTAATAGAAGATAGTAAGTTAAACCCTTTAAAAATAGTTCTGAACTGAGCAAGACAATCTCCAGAGACGCAGGAGAGAGGAGGAGGGTCAACATAATAATAGATTCATAGAAAAAACGATAGAGACAAATGATTTTTATAGTAAGAGTAAAGAAAATAGGATCAATATTGAGAGAAAGGTGTTTTTGTGCCTTTCTCCTCTGAGAAGGTAACAAACCACTCTGCATGTTGAATCCTTTTTCCAAGTAACCCAGAAAGTGAGCCACCACTGAGAACAACGAAGGTCAGCCAGACACCCCCCCAGTGACACCTACCCAGTGAGACTGCAGGACCTCTGCAGGGATGCCGGGGATCAGCTCAGCATGTTGTCCGCACGCCACCTCCCCCCTTGACAAGACTGAAGTCCCTTAGCCCTCAGCCTCTGCAGTGGAGAGGAAATGCACGGAGTAATCAATACCTGCTAGCCGGAGGGACCAGCCTGCCACATTACTATTTCAGTGGCTTTTCTACAGTTAGAAAGGCACCTCAGTCAGAATGCACAGACCCGTGAGTGTTGCCTGCAGAATGGTCACACCAGCAGGTTACGTAGGATTTTAGAAACATCACTGCCACTTACCGAGACATTTCGTGAGCATGGCTTTTAGAATCATCTTCAGAGTCACTTTGGCTTCAGAGTGACTCTTGGGCCACACCCTCACCACTCTACATCCAGGACAGACTGGAGAGCATCGGCTCGTAGCACCCCTCCAAGAAAAGGCAGGGCGTCTAGAAACCTTGCTAAGCTACCTCTTGAGAGGAGTTCTGTCCAAACTCTTCCACAGTCCAAAAGTCTAGTCCATTTCAGAAGTCCAAGTATGAGAGTTAACCGTCGGACCGCCTCCCTAATTCGTCGGATACCAATGACTTTGGGATCTTCCCAAATTTCAAAGTCACCTTCAGTGGATGTCTGCCACTACTTCACGTCAGCTTTGCCTGCTCAAAGGTAGACAGTAGCTTTCCATATCCCCGCAAGTTCATATTGGGAAAATGCCTCCTATTGAGATACCCAAAACATTTTTTTCTTTTTAATTGTATAGATCAATAGAGATATTACAATCTGTGAGTTACCAGGAAGAATATGAACATCTCTGTATGTTATTAGATGTTAGTTGTAAGGTGCTAAATCAATTGTGTAATATAGTCCAATGTAAAGACATTTCTCAACATTTTACTTACTTCAATAAAAACAATTTATGTAGGGACATAATAATTTTGAAGTAAAAATAGAGTGTAAAATGTATTCCTATCACCTTAGCATACCAGTGTTGAATTTTTTGATATCCCTACCAGGGCTTGTCCATGTGCATAAGTAAGTTTATATGGTGGTCATCATTTTGATGTAACCTCATCACATGATAAATATATTATTATGGCCCTGCCGGTTTGGCTCAGCAGTTGAGCATCGGCCTGTGGACCAGAGAGTCCCGGGTTTGGTTCCCGCTAGGGGCACATACCAGCAAAAATAAATAAATAGCCCTGGCCGGTTTGGCTCAGCGGTTGGAGCGTCGGCCTGCGGTCCAAGAGACCTGGGTTCGGTTCCTGCTAGGGGCATGTACCTCAGTTGAGTTTGTCCCTGGCCCTGGTTGGGTCGTGTGGGTGGCAACCTCTCGATGTGTCCCTTTCATGTTGATGTTTCTCTCTCTCTCTCCCTCCCACTCTATCTGAACAAAATATTGAAAAATGTCCGTGGGTGAGGATTAAAAAAAAGAAAAGAAAAATAAATAAATATATTATTATGATTTTAAATCTAAGAACATTTGAAAGACTCTTTAAAACACCTATAACTAAAGTTAAATAAATCTAAATTTTCTTTTAATTTCTGTAGTATTAACACCAATGTCATAAACTAATTTAGAATTATTGTCCCAGCTAAAAACAAAACAAACACTTTGAGAGATAATACTCGAAATAATTATTCATGGCGTTTGCGGCTTACCAGTTCAGTTACCTTATATCTGCATTTTTCTCTATAACCCTATTCTAATCAACATTTCTTATTAACATGTAGTTCCTTAGAACTTTTTGCCAGATTGCTAACCCTCTATGGGCTATTTTTCTCCTCTCAATTGATTTTTACAGTGTTTATAACTTTCTATTTTATCAGTCGAATGACAAAATATCAGATATCTTTAAAAAAAAAACAAAAAAACCCACAAGTTGTGTTGTATCCTCTTTTTCTCCCTCTGTGCTTTGATCGCCTGCTGTGGTATCAAACCCACACCATTACCCACCAAAATGCAGCAACCATGCGGGCGGGGGAGGGCGGGAGTGTGTCCCTGCATCGCTTCGCTGAATTACGAGCCTGTGGTGCACAGCGGCCGGTTTCCTGGGCCAGTAATCTCATGGCTCAGTGATGATTCCCCAGGGCTCAGCGAACAAGGATGAAAGAAAACAAAATGAAAATGTTCCCGTTACCAAACCATTTAGATACAATATTTGCAAACCTCGCTACCTTGTGAAAGAATGTTGTTCTTTGCTATTCACAAACTGTAGAATATCCATGCAATTTGTTATTGTAATATTGACTCCAGCATTACAGACAGATTTTCATCGATGTCTGTGGACATTAAACCAATAGAGATTTTCAAATGAGCTTCTATGAAATGGGTTATAGAGAAGCAGCTGGAACAAATCTACTTTGGATGTGTTTGTGCTTAATTAAATACATAGGTCCGTGTCTCATTCTCAAAAGACGTAAGAGCATTCATAGAATTACATGAAATGAAGCAAGACATACAATGCATTAAAAGTAGGAGAATGAGGTACCAAAGGAAAATAGAGCTGAGAGTGAGGACAGCGTAAGCATGCTTATGAAGATTCGCGTGGTAGACAAATCTTTTTTTTGCCCCCGAAGCTGTTTGAACCCCTTCTGTTCTGTGTGTCCCTAGCTTTTCACCTATGGTTGCCACGGATGCAATTCTGATCAACGCAATTGGGCAGACATATTTTCAATGACTTACGGGAAAGAATTTTTACTTTCTGATAATTGCGAAACAATTTTATATTCTTCTTTGACCAAGATCCCCCTGGCCTTCTTTATGCCTTTGACTGTGAAAGGAACGCGGGATGTTTGGAGCTCTTGCAATCATTCTGTGGCCATGAGAATAGCAGAGGCAGGCCTCACAGCTTGACATCGATAAAGCCACTGCGGTACCAGCCCGCGTGTACCACAGGCTTGTCTGGGAGAAGTGCATCTCTGTTTGTGCAAGCTACAATCCATCTAGATTTTGTTTACCTGCGACTGGCCGCAGTTTTACTTAGACAGGCTCTATGCCGACTCGAGTTGGACCACGTATTCGACTTCAAGTTTTAACTTGCCACGTGCACAGGGAAGCAGGACCAGTCACCATACACATTACTTGTAGTGAACACCCAGCTTTCCTCCGGGGTATTGTTCATGAACACATCATGCGATGCAGAATCCTTTCCACGCACAAGGACGTTAAGGAGGGATGGAGACGCCTTTAACAAAAACTTTGATCCTTGATAGAATCAGGGTGAGAATTAGGGGTTTGCAAAGTTAACCCTACAGATTATAAAGAAAAGCATGGATTTGCTCCTTTCACCACCATCACCCAGAAGGCATTTAGAACACAGACGCGTCCATTTATAACTCACGGTAGCAGAGTTCCTCGCTGTATCACTGTTGACAGGGAGTCAGGATTTTGGCCATAAGCATAAGAAACCGGCTCTACACAGTCACTCTTACTATTCAAGAAAGAAGATGGTTCTTTTTCCTGCTCCTCACTGTCCGTACTCTAGGAATGCAGAGAGGTGGACTCGCATCTCATTTACACACGATGATTGCCCACACGGGAGGCAATGAGATTAATCATTTCTCTCTCCAGGGAACTGGTTTGCCTAAAATGTACTAATCAAGAAGAAATTATTTGTCAGTCCAAAAATCCAAAATTGTGATTGCATAAAGGTGCTTCCTTTAATTAATGCATGAATGTCAATGAGAGATCAGCGGACTGGGAGGTAGCTGTCCTTGGGCCTTCATGCGAAGTGGGGAAGATGCAGAACTTATTTATAGATCTTTCCTGGGACCATCCACTCCCTCCGGAGCCATGAATGATTGTAACATCGGCTGAAGGACGGTCTGGGAACACGATTGCAAACATGACTGTCCTTTCGTTCATTTCTGTATTTGACTGTTAGGAGGAAAACAAGACTGACATTGATTGTGGAATGTTCAAATTAGTGGGGGCCCAGTTTGAACATCCTCTGTCTATGTTAGACAAAGAGATTTTTGCATGAAGCTTTTACAACCCATCCCAGAAAATAAATTAAGGTAGTTTAACCCTTTTCCTTGACAGGTATATCGTTAAGACTAGAGAGGACATTTTTTTATCAGTCAACAAAAGCGAAAGTTTCAATAAAACTGGACATAATTTTGTCTGTGTCATTAAATTGTAGTTAGATTGTTGACATCAACATAGCATTAATCAACTGTTTTTTCCTTTGTCAACAGCTGGGAAAAGCCAACAGGAACAGAGGCTGTTTGCAAAGCCTGTGAGGGGATGGTCCCGGACAGATGAGTACTCGGTACTGATCACATTACTTCTAAGGCAGTGATGTCTTACATCTGTGATGCTTTACGTAAACAGAAGGATCCTGAGATGGACTGTTAGTTCTATCTAACAGAGAGATGTGGGGCTAGAATGAAGAGAGTAGAGGATACACCCAGTGGAAGGGGTTTGGGACCGAGTTTGAATACAGTCTTTACAAGTGTCCAGCTCCTTCACAAGAGTTTGCTATTTCTTCTCTCCAGGATGTGTCTTTAGAGAGCAGAGGTTCAGCGTTAACTGTTTGTTGTTGCTATTTGCTTGTTTCTGTGTCTCCTTCTACCTAATTTTTTTTGTTGGTTTGTGAACTCAGTCGTATTTGCAAAACAACACGTTTTGCCTGAGTTTCCTCTTCCTCAGGAACTGAGTGGAAACGCTTCTTCTTACAGCCTCTAGGAATAGGGTAGTTGTCTGTTCAGTCAACTACAAACAGGAATTCTGCACCGACTGTATGTTTTTAATGTCCAGGACTATTTATCCCCCTTTCTAATAAATGTCTTGGCTCTATAAAATAAAAATAAGAATTGGTATCGATATCACAAGAAACAGTAAACACTCTGACGGTGTAATTTCTCTGTTTTGACCTTTAAACTCCCCCCACTTCACTCTCCATATTCAGTGTATCCGGGTCTCTTCTCTATTAGCCAAACACACCTTTTCTTTTCTTAAACCTGTTTCCCACCTAAAAGTAGCTTAATTCCCTTAAGTTTTCATCTCAACTTGTTTTAGTCTCCCAAAAGAAACAAGGAGGAGGAGGAGGAGGAGGAGGAGGAGGAGGAGGAGGAGGAGGAGGAGGAGGAGGAGGAGGAGGGGAAAAAGGGCTACTTCCTCCCTTTTTTGTTTCCTACTCTCCCCTTCATAAAATGGTCCTGCTAGAAGCTAGTCAAGTGCTGGCTGTCCAGAGCCTTTGGCACTTTGAAATGTGACACTTTGAAATGTGAATGACCTTATCTTCCCTGTCACTCTGGCGATTTGGTCTTTATCCTCTTTCAGCTTCTCTAACCCTTTCTCTTCAGCATCTTCTCAGACAGGCATGGAGCCCCTTCCCTGTTCTAGACCCAGGGCTGTCACCTGACTCATTCTGCCTTTACATGGTGACCACCCGCCCCACACACCCCAGACCTGTCCTTCGCTCTTCCTTTTCTTCCTCTCCACCTGGTTTCCAATTTCCCTGTTCCTTCCACGTCCTCAAATAGCATCTCCAGGATTATTCCTGCACCGTCATGGAGCGCCTTCACTGGTCAATGCATTTTTTCCCCAGGCAGTTGACCCTGACTTGAAACTGCCCCGCCCTTAACTGCATCTGTAACCACTGACTGTCCTGTCACAGGGGTGGCGAGGATCCAGGGACAGAGACCCGAGACCTGCACCCAGGCAAACCCAGGCACACTCCCCACGAGCCTGGGCACACTCCGGGTTTGTCACAGGTGAGCTGTGGAATTTTGAACAAGAGTCTTACCTGTGGAGTATTGGATACGTTTCTTACCTTCTCTAAGACTTGTTTTCTCTGGTAGTATGATGGGCATAATAGTGGTACAACTTCAGGTTTGTCTTCAAGATGAAAAGAAAGCGAGTTCACAGAGGGAGAAAAAGAACCAGGCACACAGAGGAATGAACAGATTGAACAGATGTCCCAAGACATGGGTGGTTCACAGAGACAGAGATGAGGGCTTTAGAAAAACAGTTACATCTGACAAAGGATTTGGCAACCTTTAAAAGTTAGTTTTTGTTTCATTTATATTTGGTAGAATTGTGTCTGCTATGTGCTATGTGCATGAAATCTTCATTTGGGCTCATAACTAAGTCACATATTTTATTCATCTCTTCCAGTACAATGATCTGAAATCTAAAACAAAGGAGGAAATTAGGTTCACTCATATCTGGGTCTGTATATACACCAACATCATTATTTCACATAGGAGCATACAATACATTAGACTCCTACATCTATTTGTTTTGTAATATACAGCATTTTATGTTTGTATATTTTCATCTAACTTGTTCACATTTCTTATCCCCATAAACCTGGACAGTTCTTTGACTAACAAGTTTAGGAAAGGTAAATGAATTAATTTATTGAATCAAAAATGCTATAATCAGCCAACATTTTTGGGGGGAATGAGAACAAAATAGAGTCATGTTTATACCACAGAGAAATGAATTTTTATGAAGTTAAGAAGTTCTTCAAGGAACATAAAATGCTGATAGAAATCATCCTGTAGTACAACTTTTTTCTCTCTATAATGTATACTAAAATATAAATGTAATGATATGTAATATACATTATATATGTGTGTATATATTTGTCTATCAATATTTTTTAATTAGTTTTTATGGATGAACTAACTCTTTGAAAGCTTAGAACTTGCTGACTGCTACACTTTGATGCAATATAAGCAATGTTTTTCTGCTTCATTATCTACTTACACATTGACCTTTAATTATTTATACTTAGTACCTGACATTTTTATTTATTTATTTTTTTATCCTTACCCGAGGACATTTGTGCATTTATCTTCAGATAGAATGGGAGGGAGAGAGGAGGGAAGAGGGAGAGAGAAACATTGATGTGAGAGAGACACATGGACTGGTTGCCACCCATATGACCCCAAACGGGGCCAGGGACAAACTGCAACCAAGGTACGTGCCCTTAGCGGGAACCGAACCCGGGCCTCTCTGGTCTGCAGGCCGGTGCTCTAACTGCTGAGACAAACAGGCCAGGGCTATACCTGACATTTAAAAAATACTTTTGAGTGATTTGTTTACATTACCTGTTTGATTCTAAAATTACAAACAAACACACATTCCTATTGTCCTGTGACTTTTACTTTTTTCACTATAGTGTGTTTGGAGACAATTTCAAAGGCAATAATATCATATCCACAGAAATCTGATTAGTCTGTCATCTATGGTTGTTTGTTTTCAATTTAAAAGACACATAAGCTAGCAAAATATTTCAGTGTTATTGTTCCCTTTCTCTTACCTTGCCACAAGTATTTATTTTCAATTTGCTCTAACTTCCGTAAGTCATTTGCGATCAGGGAGGAATATCGCACCAGACGACGTCCAGGGTTTTTTCTTATGTTGGTTTTGATATTTTATTGCTCTACACAATTCATTTCTTGCATCCAGCTTTTTCCTCTGTCTTGTAGATTTTCTTGACAAAGACCTAACAGGTCACTGGTATTTTTACCTTTTGACAACACAGCCTTATAAACAAATAAAACCTAGGTGATTCTTAGAGATCAAGATTTTCTTTCTTCAGCTTCTTACTCCTTTATTTGTTATTTATTTATTTTTATCCTCATCTGAGGACATTTTTCCATTTTTTTGTTCAGATAGAGTGGGAGGGAGAGAGAGAGAGAGAAACATCGACGTGAAAGGGACACATCAAGTGGCTGCCACCCGCACGACCAACCAGGGCCGGGGACAAACTGCAACTGAGGTACGTGCCCTTAGCGGGACCGCAGGCCGATGCTCCAACCGCTGAGCCAAACCAGCCAGGGCGCTTCTGTCTCCTTTAAAGAATTTTTATGTTGAGAGCCAGTTTTCTGCAGCGGAGGCTGAGTCCCCTCATAGGTTTCAAAGGAAAGTCGGGAAATAAGCACGACACCTAGAAAGTCATCAGGGCACAGCGGGGACCTAACAGCCATTGCCATCATGTACCCTGCTTCCCAGTGCTCACATTCCCCCTGCGGTCCCAGGCCCTTCCGCTTTTGAAGTTCACTCCAGCCGTTTGCAGGATTCTGCTCTCTCCCGGCCTCGGACCCCGAGCCGCGGCCTCAGCTGTGGTGTGTCCCTGCAGAGACAGCTGCGGCTCCTGCCCACCCCACAGAGGTGCTGTCCGCCGCTCCACCCGTGACACATGCCGAGCTAGTGACAGTTCCCCACGATGTTAATGTAACTGTTGGTATATGAGCAGAATACACGTTAAATCCTTGCACCCGGGGCTCCGGGAGAAGGACCTGGCTCCCTGTGCGCACACAGGAGCTGGAAGCAGAACCATCAGCTCGGGGACTGGACCGGCACCACCTGCCACATCTGGAGAAGGCGCTTCCCCACCGCGAATGGACCCCTCGCCGAGCTTCTGGTTCAGCCACTAAGGACTTCCACTTCGCCTTCTACAGAGTTGAGGCCACCCTTCATAGCCTCTCGCTACCTGCTCCTGTGTGAGCCCGCCTTTACTTCTTTACCCATAGTCATAGTCAGCATTATTTATCGTGTTGCAATTTTTATCATCATCTTTTAGGGTTGGGGGCTGGAAATCTGTTTTTCCTTTTGCCCTTGGGTTTGTCTGCTGCTCACTTGGTGCTCATCTGCATATCTCCACAGGCTCCTTTGAAGACACTTTCCTCTTTGGTCTGCTTTGTAAACAGCCAGGATTTGCCAGAAACCCGGGACAGCGTTGCTCCCTTTCCCGGGGGAGAGGTCGAGATCAATCGGGAGTCCGGGACTCAACCCCTACCTTCGCCATGGCCTGAGGGTTCCTGCACTTTGGCTGGGCTACTATGAGCACGTGCCTTAGATGGTGCTTCCTCCTCTCCTGTCTACAGCTCCAACTCTAAATACAGGTGTGTGGGGGGAGGTGCCAAGTTGAAGTAGCAGATTTTGTTTTGATTTGGGGGGGGGGTCCTCCTTTACATTTATGAGTCCAGAATTTTTTGTCTGTTTGTTTGTTTTTGTTTTTTACTATTTAGGATCTAGTGTTCTTGAAGCATGAAGCTCCTTCAGCCACCCTAATGACCATAATGTCAGAAGGAAAGTATAACCTGGATCTGTTCATCACCTGTCTTTGAAATGTGTACGCCTCACTGAGAATTTGCTTCTGAGACTCAGGTGGAGAGCTCCGGTGTCCTATGTGATGTTTCCATATGCTTTCATCTGAAACCAAAAACATATCTTGAAAAACCTTTTAACAGTTTCTTCAGAATGAAATTTCTTTTTTTTTTTTTACAAGCTGTTTATTCCCCCTGTATGGCCAATATTATTAACTCTGGAACTAGATTACTGTAACTTTTCATAGTCAGATCTGCTCATCGGTATTCTCTTACATTGGCTATTGAGCTTTGGAAACATATAAACTGGAATTACCCTTTCTGCGCGCGCTCTCTCTCTCTCTCTCTCTCTCTCTCTCTCTCTCTCACACACACACACACACACACTCAATGCCTGCAGAAGGCATTGGCCTTCTGAACTCATTCAGATCCTTTATTGTGCTTTAAACCTGAGTCTCGTATTTCTATACTTTGGGACAGAATCTGGATAGTTGAGTCTGGAGGTTTGATATAAAAATTCTTGGAAGAGGAGTGGGTCTCATCACCCTAAAAGTTGCCTAACCCTAAAATGCATACCGCTGTACCACAATGTAGACTTTGCTTTAGATAAGTGTTCTGGGGGAGATTACCTCAATGCTTCTAGATTACTCCAGTTAAATGTTTAAAAGCAACATTCCTTTGAAGGATTGAGACAATTCTATTAACTGCAAGGATAATAGACATAAAAATTTATATCAATCTATAGCAAGTTATGGAATAATTAAATTAAAGAGCTATAAAATCAGAAACCACGAATTTATTACAAGACATAACATCAATGTAAGTTAACATTTAATTTAATAAAACTAGTGAATATGAATTCAATTTCTTCTGTGACCCAGATGACTAAACTTAGTGTCCTTGACATACTTTTTCCGGAACCCACAACTTCAACTATAATAAGTTGTCAAATGTTCTAGCCGGAGTGTGTGAAGGGAAACCCTTTAGCTAGAATGCAGGTCCACAAAGAGGAGACCGTACAGTTCAAACACGAAACTGTTGCCGTACAGATAAAGAGAAATCAGTGTGGGATCAAGGGTACCATGCCGTAGTCTTTTATAAATAGGTGGTCAGAGCGTAAAAGGACAATTCCCCAAATCTGGTATAAAGTGACACTGGTCTAGATACAAGAAAGTGTAACTGCATCAGAATAATTTTGGTAGCAAATACTCTAAAATTCGGTTCAGAATGGCTTAATACCGACAGGGGATCTGTGGACTGCAGAGCACTTGAGCCGCGTTGATGAGGGTCTGGTTACCTTTCTGCTTTGCCTTCAGAGATAAAATCTTCAGCGCAGTCGGGGCTCCTCATGGCCACAAGATGCGAAGATTGTTACCACAGCCAAAGGCCTCTTCCATAATATCCAAGGGGGGTGGGGTGGGAAAAGCAGTTTCTGTTCTTTCTCTTGAAGAACAATGAAGCCAGTTTCCTCAACATTTTATCACTTCGAATATATCAATTGCCCATCCCCGAGTGAATTAGGGTAGGCTTTGCTGAATGACTTAAACCAATCAGGGCACGCCTTTGGATTTTAAAGTCGGGCCATAGACTCTACAGGAAGAAAAAAGGGTGCATCACTCCAGGGGATGGTGGGACCCTGGGCAGGAGAGGGGGGAACAATGTGGAGGGGTCTGAGCAGCAGGTACCACTATGGCATAGAGAGATGACTGTGTCTGAGTGAAATCCCCCCAAGTGTGGGCCTCTATTAAAGCATGAGCCCCAATTCACTTTGTTTTGCTTGCTTGTCTCTTTGGAAGGACTGGTAGTTTAGAGTTTGAGAGCTGGGCTGAAGCCCCGGTGCAAGTTCAAAGCCAGGCTCCACCATGTAGTCACTGCGTGACCATGGGCATTTCTCTGCTTGTTTCTTCAGCTTGTATGACATATGACAGCAGCCACCTTCCAGGGCTGTTATGCGACTTATATGGGTTATTCCAGGTAAATCATTTAGAACAATGCTGATACTATAATTATCAATAAATCACACTTAGTAAATGGATATCGGATTTAGGCTTTTGGCGTATGGTGTACATGCATGTGTATATGTGTATGCATGTGTATATGTAGATTTATAACATAGATTACGGAACATAAATCCATCTTTAAAGCATTTCTGAAACAAAAACGTTACTCTTTTCCTAGGACGACCATTTTGTTCATTATCTTGGTTTTAGTGCCTCGTCCCACCCACATTATTTTTGTTGCTACAAGATTAATCCTTACTGCCCAGTGGCCCCTTTTCACCTGCGGTTGTGTTTTCCGCGGTTTCGTTACCCCTGGTCAACCATGGTCCGGAAACAGTCAATGGGAAATTCCAGAAATAAACGGTCCCTCGTTCCACACTGCACACCGCTCCGCAGCGCGTGACATCTCGCGAGGCCTGCTGCACCCCACGAGGGGCGTGACCGGCCCTTTGCGGCGTGTCCAGCTGCAGGCCCTCAGCAGCCCCCCGGGTCTCGGGCCCGCGCCTCAGCTGGCGGTGCGTGGTCTAGTCCACCCCGTTTCCTTCGCGACGGCCCCACGTGCGAGAGCAGCGAGGCTGAGGTTCGGAAATGCGCTTCCACTCGTGAAGTTCGTGACTTCGTAAGGAGAGAAACAAGCCGGCTGCTGAGATCTCGGGGAGAACGAGCCTCGACGCGAACCCGGGGGGAAGGAGAAGGAATGAGGCTGGGTCTGCGTGGAACCTCACGAGCAAACGCAGCCCACCCGTGTGCCTGTCTCCGCAGCATCCGCAGAAGGGTGAGTGCGGTGCCGTGGGCTCCGGAGAGGGGCCACGCACACGCTGCTGTGCGCCCGCGGCGTGTGGCTGCTGCCGTGCCCCGTGCCCGGTGTAGGGCGTTAGCCTCATCTCGGGCGTCCGCAGGACCCGCCGCAGGGCAGGGGCCTCGCTGGCGACCTTGCCTCCAGCCTCTTTCCCTGGAACGTTGATGAGAAGAAATGGATCCCCGGCTGGGGCCGCTGTGTGTGGGGGGTGCATACAGGGGTGGCAAAGGTCGGGTTCCAGTTGTAACACGAGTAATTAGTTAACAGTAAGACAGGAATGCACTCTGTTTTGCCTGCTCACAACTGTGAACCGCCTCTTGCCCACCTGTGTTCTCCCCACGTCTGCCTGGCTTTCTCCGGGGTCCTCACATCCACAGACGGCGGTAGGAAGGTGTGTTCACGGTCCCATCAGTGGGTGAGTGTGGGTGCGGCGGGAGGGTGCCCTGTGCAGGGAGGGTCCCGCTTTGCCCCTGGGTTTTCTCCGGGAGAGACTCTGCCACCCGACAGTGAACCGAATCAGCAGGGCAGGAAACCACTCTTGGTGATTTATTCACCTCTCTGTAATGTCTGCATAGCTCACGTGCATTTCAGCGTTTCCTATGAGAAGTGTTTTGGGTCTTTATTTAGAAGTTTGGTGATATTTCTGTAACTAGAAATGCGTCATAGAAACATAGCTGCAATTTATGTCTATTAGCCTCTGGTAAAATTGGTTTTATTTGCAGTGTTTTTCTTTTTAATGTTTTTTTTCCCTTTATTGATTTTTTTTTAGAGAGAGAGGAAGTGGGAGGGGGAGGGAGAGAGAGAGAAACATCCATGAGAGAGAACATCCATTGGCCACCTTCTGCGTGCCCCCCACTGGGGACCAGGCCCACAACCTGGGCATGTGCCCTGAGTGGGAATCAAACCGGCGACCTCTTGGTGCAGGGGTCGAGGCTCAACCACTGAGCCACACCGGCGGGACTGTAGTGTTTTTCTTAAAGTTGCAGTTTGCAAGAACCTTTCTATCCATGATGCTACGTGAGGAGTTGCTGTGGTACAGGGTTTGGCATTACCAGCTGAGGCTTTGGGCGTCTGCTGGGGATCTTAGACAGAAACCCCTCCGATAGGGGGCACTGTGGCACACCGTCCCTGCTCACAGATCTTCCATTCCCAGCCCTGCTTAGGAATTCAGGTCTGCTGACTGCCCCAACAGTCAAGACCTTTTGGAGAATTACTCTTCCAAAACCTTCATAGGTTCAAGTTGGACTGACTGCTCTTCCCAGAGCCACACCTTTTCTTGACTTGAGGTTATCTTGTCAGCTGTTTCCTGCTCCCTGAATGTCTCTTTTTCCATCTTTATCCTTTTCCTACGTCTACCTTAAGTAACGGCTCCTCTGTAAAACATTTCTAGATTTCTGACAACTGGATGCAAATAGAAGTTATTGGAACAGACCTTTGAGGACAGAACCGAACTAACACTCCCCATCCTCTTTCTACAGCGATAACCGCAGGAGGCAGGCCAAGCACCCACATGCCCATGCCCCCAAGTTTGTGCAGGCTGACTCGGGCGTTCCCTAAGAGTTCATCGTCTCTGGTCCTTAAACTATGGCAGTTGCATTTGTTATAGTAATTATGACGCTTAAACATCTTGATAATTGATACGATGTACATGCAAAAATGAAAGAGCATTATATCTAAGAAAACTGTGTTCTTTTAAAACACAGGAAATAGCCCGGCCTGTGTAGCTCAGTGACTGAGCATCAACCCAGGCACCAAGAGGTTGCCGGTTTGATTCCCCATCAGGGCACATGCCCAGGTTGTGGGCCCGATCCCCAGTGGGGGACATGCAGGAGGCGGCCAATTGACGTTCTCTCTCATGGATGTTTCTCTCTCTCTCTCCCCCTCTCTTCCTCTCTCTCTAAAAGCAATAAAGAAAAAAGAAATGATACTTAAAACACAGCAAATAACTAAAAGCATTCTTGTTTAATTAGATCGTTAGGGTGGAACTTATTTAAGAAATCAGAAAAACCAACCAAGCAAACAAAATCTAGAGTTATTCTTCACTTAGATTGTTTTATTAGTATGTTATAATTATAGAAATAGATATAGAATATTCTAATTAGTAGTTTATGACTACCATTTATATAAGAAAAACCTTATAAAACATGAATAGGACACCCCTACTCAAGGCAAGTCCTCCACTTCATGTTAAAATGTAGGCAAATTAGTTTTTCTTCTCTCATCCATAATTCAATTTAAATATGTGAACTGAACATGTATTTTTAAGTAACTCCTTGCTTTAAAAGCATTAATTAATCAACTTTTTGTACTTATCCCTCATACAAATCACCAGCAATTATGTTATACAAATATATTGTTTTGTCATACTTTATTTATTAAATGTTGGGGATATAAAACAATAAAATACCTCTTTTGTAAATGAATTCAGATTCTATTTATAAGACAAGTATGAACATAGTTACAAAATGCTGAGGTCAACACCAATGGGGATTTCCATAGATGTATCACTCTGTGAGTATCCTCATCAAACCTTTTTCTGAAATGTGAATTTCTTAAAGGCCAGCATGCTTTTACTTTATATTCTGCCAAATAAAGATTGTTGAATGGATGATTGAACTCAATTAGAAACAACAAAGTTGACGAAAGCTGATCATGTCTAGAGTTACAAAGTGTGCAAATGGTTTGCATGCTGCACAGATGAACAGGAGCATTTTGCCTTGTTTAGTTGCACAGTTTTGTGCAAAAATACGGTTTAATCTTTCTTTATGTTGCCTGTCTTGAATACTAGATATTGACTGAGTCCTTACTAAGATTCAAGCAGTAATCTAAATGTTTTATGAGTATTATTAAATCAACAATAAAGCCTACGAACTGAATTCTGTTATTACACCCCCCCCCCCCCACACACACACACACTCAGAAGAGATTTGCCAAGGCACAGAAAGCAAAACCAGGAATCAAACCCACACAGTAAGGCTGGTCCAGAGACCCTGCTCCCAGTTTCTGCTGAATATTTATTTGTTCATTCAATGGGCTGTTACTGAGAGTATGGTTGTTAATTACTGAGCTGGATTTGGGGGCAAAAGAATTAATAAAATATAATCCCTCCAGTCAAAGAATGTATAGTCTAATAAAGGGAGGCTAAATTAACACATGCAAAAATGGTACAGGTTTTATTTTAAATATATTCACCAAATGTACAAAGCAAGGACTGCTACTCTTCTGGGAACATGGTGCATCTAAGCGAGAGTATTCTATAAGCTATTATACTTTATTATAATCTAAACTTCAAAGAAAAGTTAAGAAACTTGTCCATGATCACTGACTTAAAGCACACAAAAAGGTGGAATATAAGTTATAATTGTATATATTTGTTTTTGGTTTTTAGGAATATCCAGTGTGCTAATAATATCTAATTTGTCTAACTGTATGTAGCTTTTACAGATAACAGAAAATGTTGTAAGCTGTTTTACCACATGGACTAGTGACACTAGAGACTGCATGTCTGTGATAAGATGTGTAGCAAACTCTAATTTTCCATATGTTCATTTATTCTGAATCAACTATAAATTTTGATCATGGCTCATAAAGATCCATCTTTTCCTCTCTAAAGTGTTCAATAGCGAACACAAATTTCCTGAACTGGAGAAAAAAAGACTAACTTTAAAATTTTTTATATTGCTAGTATTTTATTTCACTGTGAAAGATGAATTTTAATGAGAATCCTATCAGACAAGCAAAAGAGCAAAACATATATATACATATATATGTGTGTGTATATATACATATATATATGTGTGTATATATACGTGTGTGTGTGTGTGTGTGTGTGTGTGTGTGTATATATATATATATATATATATATATTTATAAGTTCCTGCCAAAGAAAGTAAAAATAAAGTGTGTGCTGACACTATGCATACGACTTTACAAAATATTTACGATGGTGTCATGCTGCGTGGTGAGTAGTTGTGCCAGGCATGGGATCCTAACCAGCACTTTCCCGGGATACAGTAAAGGCGTTTGACATGAAGCAACATGTTTCCCAACTTCGGGCAGACACACCCACACGGACAGTCTGGTGATACAATGTAGCCACTGAGTTCTAGCAGGCTGGGAAAATTACTCGCTTCTACGTTTGGCTCAGCTGTGAGAGCATCGGCCCACGGACCAGGGAGTCCTGGGTTTGATTCCGGACAAGGGCACGTACCTTGGTTGTGGTTCGTCCCCGGGGGTTGTGCAGGTGGCAACCAATCGATGTGCCTCTCTCACATGGATGTCTCTCTCTCCCTCTCCTTCCCACTCTGTCTGAAGAGAAATGGAAACCTGTTTCTGTAACCTACCGAGTTAATAAGGCATCTGACATTTTATATCAGGCACTGAGGTAGACAAAGGTCTACATGCGTTTCCCTCTTGGTGTGTGACGCAGCACAGTTTTCCACGGGCTTCAAATACAGTGCAGCTCTCAGACACACTGTGCATTAGGGAGTGGAGTTGGTCAGTGATCACATATTTTCATTTTCAGCAGAAACTCTCTAAGATCAAGGACAGAGGTCATACAGAACACGTCCTGGGTTTATCTCCTGTATTAGTTCTAGGGCTGCCCTAACCAACTAGCAAACACTGGGTGACTTAAACCACAGGCATCTATTTGCTCATAGTTCTGGAGGCTGCAAGTCTGTCCAGGGTGGCCGTGTGGTCAGTCTCTGGTGACAGCTCTCTCCCTGGCTTGCCGGCTGCTCTCTTGTCACTGGGTCCTCACATGGCAGAGAGAAAGAAATATCTCTCCTCCACTTCTGATAAGACCACCAATCCTGTTGGATGAGGGCCCCGCCCTTATGTCCTCATTTAACCTTGTCTCCTAACAGCAGTGTCTCCTAGTACAGTCACAAATCGGGATTCAGAGCTTCAGCATAACGGGGATGGGGGGGCAAGGGGCTCAGTTAGACCATAGCACCTTTCTTATCCTAACTACCTTCCTCCTTTTCCATCTTCTCCAAACAAAACCCACAGTGGACTGGAATGAGGTTATTACACATTTTTTTCCTGCTAAAGGAACTGATTGATCTCACAAAACCAGTATTCTGTAGGATAAACAAATGTAAGTTCATCTCACTTTCAAGCCGAGAGAAGGAAAGTTCACATTCGGTTTGCTTCTCTGCAATGCTTCTTCCTTTCCTGTCCTCTCCTCTTTCAGGCGCCTTTGTCCACGGCTCTTTCTTGTCAGCGCCCACACCCCCACAGGAGGACGTGTTCCTGAGCAGGTCTGGATGGGGTCTGTTCAGACCCCTCAGGGTTAGCCCTGAGCTGGGGAGGGTTCTCCTCCGCTCAGACTCAGGCTGCTCGAGGGAGCTGATGGGGGTTCATTCCTCTGAGGGGTGATGGGTAATTCTCAGGTCGGTGCAGGAACCTGACCAGCCAGAACCGTGACCTTGCACTGATTTATCCGAGAAGGAAGCCCAGTTATGTGACAAGTCTTAGATGAAGAAACAAGTTATTCCTGTTAGTGTGATTTTGACCATGTACTTTAAGAAACATTTATTTCCAGAAGTATTTGACTTTTTCTCAGCCTTAATGCTTTGAAAAAGTATTTTTTCTTTATTGGTTTTAGAGAGAGGGGAAGGGAGAGGGAGAGAGAGAGAAACATCGATGAGAGAGAATATTGATTGGCGGCCTCCTGCATTCTCCCCCACTGGGGATCAGATCCACAACCTGGGCATGTGCCCTGGGTAATCAAACCAGCAACCACTGAGCCACACCAGCCAGGCTGATCAAATTGTTTTAATACCTTCTTAACCTGCCTGGCTTCTCTCCCGTCAACCAATTCAAAATGCTGCTTCTCAAGTTATCTTTTTAAAAGATAGCTTAATTGTATTAGTTCCCTACTCAAAAGCATTCAAAAACCTTGCTTTTCAGTTTGGGATTCTGTATTTTTCACCCGCTGGCCCCTCATTTTTCTAGCTTTGTTTTTCATTGTGACACAAGATCAAACCTCCAGTGTTACTAATCTGGGTCTTCCTACATAGGATTTTCATCATGATCCACCTCACCTTCCCCTCACCCTCCTTCTCTAGCTTCTTCCTTCTTTCCTTAGGCGGCTTCGTCACAGCCCCGACTTCATGACGTCTGCGCCCATTTCCACTATTGCCTGTTTCTTTTCTCCTCATATCTCGTCCCTGCTCCCAGTTCCTTTCCTTCTTGCAAGTCTAGATACCTTAGCTGCTCTAAGTTCTTCACTCGTCATCCCTTTCCAGGTCTCGTGGCATCCTTTGAACTTAGGTTTCTTGATGAAATACGTCTTTGAAGACTCTTATCAAAGAGAGTCTGTTTCTGCTAGGCTCTCTGAGAATTTAGTGTGCTCCTGATAACAGATTCACCGCGGCTCCAGATGGATCTGATGATGTAGCTTTTTGTAAAATTGTGAGTTTGAAGTTCTTTTCCTTCAACACATGAGAAATATTGCTTCATTGTCTTCTTTCACCCAAACATAATGTGGAGAAGGTGCTTTCCCTATTCCTTTGTAGGTGATTTCTGACACTTTTTTTTTTTAATCTGTGTTTAATGGTTTGAATTTCACTATAATGTGTAGTGTAAACACTGATCAGTTTTGTTTGGCTTGCTTGTTCATCTTTCGGTCTGAAACATTAGGTCCTTCTCGTTTTCGGATGTTATTAGACCTCATTTGTCAGATTTATTTTATATTTACTTATATTTTTTCTCACCTTCCAGGACATATTCAATAGACCTCTTGATCAATTTGCTTTTATGTCACATATCAACTTCTATTTTGAAAAAGAGTCAATGGAATATTTTTCAGGTTATTTTCAGCTGCAATTCACCCCGTCTACTGAGTTATTTTAACTACTATACCTTAAAAACTGTTCTTTATTGCTTCTTGTTTCTGCTTCATATTTTAATGATCTGTCTTTAATTTTTGAAGATTCAAATATGCCCGTGTTATATCCCTTATCTCCGTCGGACTCGTCGAACTTCCCTTGTTGAATCAGGCATTATGTTGTGGTATTTCTGTGGCGCGGTCCACACTCCCCGTGGGCTGTGATTTTCCTTGGGAACTCGGATTTCCCTGGAGGAAACGTAGGCATCTCCAGTGTGTCCTTTGGAGAGGGTTAGAAGCCTGTACCCTACCGTGTACCTCAGGGGTAAGCTTAGGGCATGTGTGGGAGGAGGGACTATTGCCTCTGGGCAGGAAACGCGTGTGTTTTCAGATTCACTTCTGCGGAGATTCAATTTTCCTTCGAGAGCTCCTGCTGGGACTGTGATCCTTACTGTGGGGATGTGGAAGGACAGCTGCAAGGGGTCCTTCTCAGGGTCAGCGGGTGTGTGCTCCTGCTCTATTTCTGTCCCAGCCGCCGTGAATGTCCTCCCGACCCAGCGGGGTCGGAGCTCCAACTGCAGGCCCCCGCGGTGACAGAGACCCATCCAGCACCATGTGCGTCAGAGACCGGGCACACTTACAGTAGTCCTTCCGGCGCGGTGGTGCGTGCTTGGACCCCGGCACCGGCGCTGCCCACCCCGTCCTGCTGTCCAGAGCTTCCCCTGCACCTGGGTTACGGCTCCAACCGGCTCGGATGTTGCCACAAGCCAGCCCGTGTTCGCCGAGCATCTTCTCAAAACCCCGCTCGCTGCCAGGCCTGGCTCAGGAGCCGCTGTCGCCAACGCCGCAGTCGGCCACTTCCAGCTACAGGGAATCTGGAACGGCGACACCACATAGTTAGTGACTCGGAATATTTAAAAACGTATCTATCTTGGCTGACATTGTAATGTGTTTTCCAAGCCAGAGCCACTGTGTCAGCAACGAGATGTTGGGCCTGGCCAGGTTGTGCCGCCTGCTCCACTGTTCGGTGAAGAGAACGGTCCAGAAAGTACCTTCGGGCTTATTGACGGAAGGAGCCCTAAAACCGAGTCAAATCTGGGGATCAAGTTCCTCCTGAGTCTGTACTTCGGGAGAAAGCCATTTCCCTGGAACATTTGTTCGGCCCCTAATCTGTCCCAGACACTGTCACGGAGATTATTTTAACCTTTGACATAGCTCATTGAGAGTCATTGCTCTAATCAACAGGTCATTAAACTGAGCTAATACATAGTAGTGCAAGGGGTCCGCATCCTTTTGCCACGTAGTGTGAACATCCCTTAACAAACAGCTCCCAGGACTGTCGTGGGTTCGCGGGGGCCCAAGCTCAGGGCAACTGGGCATGACCTTCCTCCAGCCAGCCCGTTTCGGGTCCGTCATACCGTCAGCAGAAAGTGCCCGGCCAGGCCGACTGTGGACCCTCGGCTCCCTCCCAGGCTCGGTTTTGGCTTCTCAGGCAGAATGGGAGTTGTGCTGATCTGCCCGAGTCCTGTGCTGCTATGTAAGGGGGCTTGAGTGGAGCTGAAGAATATTGCAGGGCGTGCGAGGAGACAGCACCATCGCTCAGAGCACACCTCCCTGCCCCGGCCAGGTCTCTGCAGCCAGGGGCCAGGCAGGAGGCAGGCCGGCAGATGACCACTCTTCTGTCACGTGATGGAGACAGCTTGCTAAGCTGAAGCCCTTGGCGTTAAGATAGATCGTAGGCACCTGCGTTTTGAGACGAGTGCAAAACAATGATTCCCATTTCTGACCGAATCTTGACTATCCAAAATTTTCCAATCACAAAATTCAAGACTGTTCTTGAATCCAATCTTCTTTTGCCAGTAACATGAGTTTCCTTAATCCAACGTGTGAATTCTGTTAGCTATAATAAAAAATATGTCTAAAACAGTTGTTTTAAAAATGAAAGTTGGGAACTATTTTGCATTTTAATTATAACTGAAAATGTTCACTATTTTTAGAAGGCTTCAACACATATGTCCATGTGTTCAAGAGCTAATTAGTAACAATGAAAGGATTTGAACCCGATACCTACACTTCCTCTATAATCTCATTATAACTGCTGATTATTGTAAGATGATTTGATAGATATAAACTGGGGAATTGTTGATCATTTAAAAAATAACTTTTCGGGCCCAGCCCGTGTAGCTCAGTGGGTTGAGCACCGTCAGATGGACTGAGAGGTCTCGGTTTGGTTCCCCATCAGGGCACATGCCTGGGTGGTGGGCTCGATCCTCAGTAGGGGGCGTGCAGGAGGCAGCGGATCAATGTTTCTCTCTCACATTGATGTCTCTCTCCCTCCCTTTCTCTCTAAAAAAATCACTAAAAAAAAAACCTTTTCTGTCTGTAACCAGCTGCTGAGGAGATTAACATACAAGTGTAAGTGGTAACTAACAGAATCAGAGTTGCTTTGAAATGACGGCTCTCACTCTATGTCTCTGTCTCACACTGGCTTGTGAATTAAGAAAGATTTGGTGCTGCTCAAGGTCACAGGATCTGATCCTCAGTTTTCTGAGCTCGGATATTAAAATGTGTCCATGTAATCAGAGTTTACTTGGATTTCAAATCCTCCATAATTCTAACAGAACTCAATTATGACTGATGCATGTATCAAAATGCCAGTAAAATGTGTACCTTGGTTTCTTAATTTCTTGACAAGGGTTAAACGCTCATGTGCAATATTTGTGCCATCTGCTTCATGGGTCAGGGTCTCTGCAAAGCAAACTGACAGTCAAGCCAGCGGGGGCAATGGTGGTGACAAGGGAGAGAGCCCAGTTGCTCTCCACAGAGTGCGTGGAAATTGACGGGCAGGAGTGGTGCAAACTAGGGTGTTTACGGAAGCGCAGGTTATTATTGCAGTCAAGGGTACTGATTGTATACATTCCCTGGTGCACTGATTACGTGTCATTTCCTCGACGGCTGTAAATATTAGTTTTGCCTTTTACACGAGGAGGTGTGTTTGGAGCTAGGGAAGCGGTGAACACAACCAGCTACATGGTGGACTCTGTCTCATGAGAGCATCGGTTTTCCTTTGTCCACATTGAATGCTGTGTTTTGTTTATTGCAATAATGAAACAAAGTAACCCAAATCTAAACTTAAACCAAAGGAGAATGTGCCTTACTGGTTTTTATTAAAATAAGTGAGACGATCTTATTTAATTCAGACACCACATTACACGATCAGATTCTCTTCACTTCTACCCTTTTCTGGTTCCCTAGCCATATCATGTTCTCCTTTGTTTCCTACTTGATTGGATACAGTCATGCATATTACCAAAACGCCTTCATTATTTAAATTTTATACTTACGTTAGAGATGTGTCTGATTTACAACCCAGCATGTGTGATACCCATGCCCCAAGCTGCCTCAGTGGAAATGCCCTGTTTTCGTGGGGACAGGATGCTACACTAACACGCTTGCCCTCCTGCTTAGCTGCCCTGGATTCGGCAAGGCAGCTGGTGATGGGAACACAACGGAAACCACTCTCACGGCTATAAAAAAAGATTAAGTTCATAACTGTGGCCATAACCTCAGCCTAATAAAATAAAACAAAATAGGGCCCATTCTAGTGTGTTTATTGCCATCTGTTACAAAATGCTTCTTTCGGATGATTCTGGAACTGTTTCATAGCCTTCACACTGAGCAGGCTGTCTGTGAAATGCAAAACTCAGAGGACTTAGAGGGAAAAAAGGCGAATGAATTTGCATAACAAATGCAAATCCTCTGTGTCCAGGCATGTTCTGCTCTGGGTTTCTGCGGAGTTTGCCCCATGTGATTTCTGTCCTGGGGAGGAGCCAGCATGAGCGTGTGGATGGGCATTGGCTGCAGGATGGTTTACACACGACCCACGACCTCGGCAACATTCAAATGTAGCTGCTCTCCCCCACTCATCTTTGAAGAAGCCACTCTTGGTTTATGGAGGATAAAATTAAAACTCAGGCAACAAGCAATGGATGGTAGCATTGAGCTGGAACAGGTCAAAATAATGGGTGTTCATGGTTCCAGGAATAATGGTTCAGCAATAAGGCAAGAGTGACCCAATTACACCCCACGCACAGGGGACCTGGAGCCGTTGCCTAGGGGGAGACAGGACTGCTGGGTCGTGCTGTCATTTGAGGAGCGTAGAGACGGAATGAAGAAGAGAAAGTGGCTTCTCCCCACGATTGGTCTGTGCACTCTCCCCATGGGCTTCGATCCCCACGCAGGGGCCTTGTCCGTCCCCCTAACTGGAGGATGCGTACGTAAGTGAGCGCATCATTTCACATCCACACGGGACACTTTCAGGAGCTGAGAGACGGACACTGTTACTGACAGTGGCCCGCAGGCTCACACCCAAACTGTCGGTGCCGTCACTCTAAGAAAGATGACATTTTATCTTAAATCCTTTCATATTCGGTCTTTCTTACCGTATCCTTAATATGTATCCATGTAAACTTCTAGCCAGCTTCATTTATCCTTCTTTTTAAAATAGAAACTATGCTAAAACATAGAATTCATCAATTTTTGTGTCCAATTTTGTTGCCTATTAAATACCCAAGAATTGAAGAAGAGTGACAAAAAAAAAGATGAATGATTATCTTACTTTGTCTTATTTAAATTCTGACTAGTATGAATATGCATATATGTGTATGTGAGTGCATGTATATTTGTATATGAGTACACACACACACACATATCTATTAGATATGTGCACACACCTCATTTTTCTGGTTTGCACAGATGTCATCGCTTAACAAAATATATTTTATCATTTGCTGAATGACATTCTACAATCAGTATTAACCTTTCCAAAGATAATACTCTCCAATTAAATAATTTATTTGAACTTAGGAGTGCAGCTGGGATATCTTCGCAGACAGAGATGAAATATTTGTTTGCTTGTTAATTAGAACATGCGATTTGGAAGGGAGCAGGGCGATATCCCGTTACTGGCTCTGGAGCCCATCGGGGAAAGAAGACAAAACAGGCAGAATCCCGGTGGCTGGAACTCAGCGCAAGCGCAGCAGAGGAACAGGAGACAAGTTAATTCAGTCCTGAGCCGTGCGACCTTAAAAACGAAAACTTCTTCAATTTCTCCTGAATAAAGACACAGACGGCCCCAAACCCGAGGTTTGCCGGCGTGGGTCGGATGGCCACAGCGTGGGACAGAGGCCCCGCGGCCGGTGACAGCTCGGCCGGCCTGATCGCCCACCGCGCACCCTGCCCTTTCAATCTTTGGTCAGGTTGGCCTTGGTCACAGTCTCTGGAAATTTATTCTCTCTGAGCTTTATTGAAGGGAATTTCAAGTTGTCTGAGAAATCCTCAATCTCAGTTTATGCGTATATGTTTCGTTACTATTACACCCTTTACATTCACGCCATCAGAGGTAGGGGCACAGACTTCCCGGGGGACAGAGGGGAGAGCTGGGAGGACTCAGATGTGATCACACTCATTCCCCTTACGTCCCAAGTGACAAAGAGGACGTCTGGAAATGTCACGGATTTGTGCCACTGAATAGTTCATGGCAGGGCCAGAGCTGGGGAGGGAGTCTCTGGACCGTCATCCCGTCGCCTCCCGGGAGATCACGCTGGCCCGCTGCCCTCCGGCGCCGCCCTGCTAGATGCCCACCGTTCTCCACCTGTGTGCGTCCGAGCCCTCGGAAAATCTGTCCGCGTTCTCCACTGCTGAACTTTATTCACTTTAATGTAGATATAAAAGCATATATAACCAAACACTTCATATATAATAAATATATATTCTTTATACGTCTATATTGTAACTGTTGTCGATGTTATATGATAAATGCTTCTAGAATTCTTTTTTAAATTTTGATATGTAGTTTATTATACAGTTAATACTATTCATTTATTCATTTTACATTAACATTTTAACAAATCTAGAATTTGATTTTTTTTTTTTTTTTTGCATTTATCTTTAGGGAGAGTGGGAGGAAGAGAGGGAGAGAGAAACATCGATGTGAGAGAGACACATTGACTGGTCACCACCCACATGACCCCAACTGGGGCCAGGGACAAACTGCAACCAAGGTACATGCCCTTAGCGAGAACCGAACCCGGGACTTTCTGGTCCGTGGGCTGATGCTCTAACTGCTGAGCAAAACCGGCCAGGGCTAGAATTCTTTTAATTTAAAATAATCTAAGTACATTTTTATGTTTTTACTCTAATACAATATATCTGGCCTATAGATTTTGCTTTAATTTATCATTTGATTTATTCGTTAATTAGTTCATATAACAGGGCTATGGATATCTTGTCATATACCAGGTAGTCATCCAGTCTCGAGAGAAACGGTAATTTAAAAAAATTACATATCTGTTCTTAAGGAACTTACATTCTATTTTTGTCCTTTTTGGAGGGGGTGGGGAGGACATGACATTTTCCTTTTAAAATGAAAGCTAAAGAACAATAATACGGCAGTTAAACTGTGATGTGGAAACAGACAGTGTGTGTTTTCCAGCGTGTACTCAAGGTGCCCTTAGCTCAATGTCATGTCATCTCGTTTGAGATGTTCAACTTTTCACGGTCTTCTCGTCTTATTCCAAGCATTCTTCTTTACTTGACAAATCTTGTAATATTTAAATGGATATAAGGACTGCTGGGTTCCAGAATTCTCTAACCCACCCGCCCCATGTCCACTGTGGTGTATTGGCAGCAGGTTGCATGTCCTGTCCTTCTCATTGGCCGCTGCGTGCCATGGACGCACGCCTGGGCCATAAACTGTGCCACTGAGCATTGTCCGTGTACATTGCAGTGTTCTACTTGTTATATTACATACATGAAAACTCTCACAACTCCAGATTCTCCCTTTTCACAGATGACTGCCAGTCTATTTAATTTGGCAGGAGAAAATGCCACCTTGTTTTGAAATAATAGTATCTGTTTTTGTTTTTTAACAAATAATATTGGAAACATTCTTGTATACTTATGGGTTATTTGTAGTATGATTTTTAGTTTTTAGTAATCATTCATTTGCCCATTTTAAAAGTAGGAATCATGTTTTTTTCCATTTTTCTTTCTGTGATATATGCTGTAATCTTTTTTCTTCTCAGCTTTTAATCTTTCTTACTTTTTATTATATTTTTCCCATAAAAAGTTAAATTCTTTTATATATATAATAGGTTCTCTTCATGAGTTTTTATTTTGCTTAGAAAAACCTCTGTTTCCAATATCATAAACTCATTTATTTAGAACTCTTAAATATTTTCAACATTTACATATTTACCCTTTAAACATCATCTGGAATTTATTTTGTATAAAAAATGATATAGGTCTGTAACTTTTTTAATTGAAAAGAAATTAGAACTCTAGAACAACAAGATTAAAAGTCCCTGATTAGCAAGATTAAAGCATAAATATTAGTTCATACTTGAAATTTTTTAAATAAATACAGACACAATTGACATTAACATTTATTTTTATTTTAAAATCTTAAGCTACAGAATGAATCACAAAAAATATGATTATTAACTGTTTTGTGATTAATACTGAAAATAATTGATTGTACAGAGGAGGGGTTTCATTACAAAATCATTAACTCCGCATGTAAAATACTCATTTGTTTGGTAGCTTTGAAACACTCTAACGTGATTTAGTAGTTTTGCAACCTTGTCACTGTGTAGAAGTCAATGGAACAGAACAAAATCAGCTATAAGCTGGCCACGAACAACCGACTGGAGTAGGTCAGTTGAAGCAGAGGCTACGGGGCTCCTGGTGCTGGTGGAGAGGACTAGGGAGTGTATGAATTCACAACCTAAAGGTCCTGTAAATGGATTGAAATGGTGAAGGAGAGAGAGATTGACACGGTATCAAGGATAACTGACACACACATGATACATATGTGAGCTCTGCGTTATAATCATGGTGGAGATCACCAGTAGGGAAGAGGAGGTCGCTGTGGAGAAGAGAGGGAGACCCGCCAGGCAGAAATGATGTGGTCAGTGCACGGAGAACCATCCCCAGGGCAGACTTGTTAGCTCTCTCCCCAAAGATGCCCTTCCCAGTCCATCACATCGTTTCTGAAATGCCACTGGTCCAGTTAGTAAGTAAGTGAATTAGTGAAATAATTAGGACTACACGCGATCAGGAATCAAATTATAATGTTTAGCGATAGAAGTGGATTTAACCAATATTGAATTTTCATTTTCGTGCATTTGACTCTGGTAATGTCATTTCTATGTGTCACAGGGCAGACTGACCCTCGAGGGCTGTGTCCAGTTCGCGCGTGACACTGACAGTGAGCCCCCTTTCCCCGCCCAGGGACCGCTGAGGGGAAAGGGATCCCTGGCAGACATCGCTGACACTTTTTGAAGTCCTTAATTTTAGCAAGAACCAGAATAGAAACAACTGCTCAAAGCATTATTAAAATTTCGATTTTGTATACACCTGCTATATTCAAGGTATAAAAAAAGCTTTAAAATAAATAGTGTATATAGATAGCAATGTCCACTCTGCACACGTGTGTTCATACACTGCAGATGGTAAGTGAAAAAATATCCCTTTCACAAAATACTTAAAAAAAAAACACTTTTGGTTCCACTTTTGGTTCTTTCTGAGAGTAAGGATGAGAACCTGTTTTGTTTTGTTTTTCCCTAGTCAGTCTAATGTAAAGAGATTTCAAAGTCAGTGATCCTTTTTTGTGTTATCTGAAAAAATATAGAAAAAAAACCCTTGAGTTTTCTTAATATTTTCAAGTGACCATAAAATACTTAAAAATAAATACTCAGCATTAAATTAGAAAATAAGCCTTTCCATCTGTCATTTATTAACTATTCATTAATTCTTTAGGGGCCCATCACTAACCCATACAAATATAACAATTACCATGATAATAATAACACCTAACACAGGTTGGTCATGTGCTGAAACTATGAATGTAAATATAATGTATTTTTTAATGTATAAATATATGTAGTAAAATAAAATTAGTAGAAAATATAACCATTGCAGCAAATATTTTCCACAATTTTTAACAACTGCAATGTATCCTAACACCCCATGGTCATCTTAGAAAAATACTTCGAGCCCTGGCCGGTTTGGCTCAGCGGTTAGAGTGTCGGCCTGCGGTCCAGAGAGACCCGGGTTCGGTTCCTGCTAAGGGCATGTACCTCAGTTGCAGTTTGTCCCCGGCCCTGGTTGGGTTATGTGGGTGGCAGCCACTCGATGTGTCCCTTTCACATCGATGTTTCTCTCTCTCTCTCTCTCTCTCTCTTTCTCTCTCTCCCTCCCTCCCTCCTTCCCTCCCACTCTATCTGAATGAAATGTTCTTGGGTGAGGATTAAAAAAAAAAAAAAAGAAAAGAAAAATACTTCGCTGGTGTGACTCACAGACAGTCCTCTTGGAAGCTAAATTAGGAGATAGAAAGAATACAACTATTTTGTCTGAAAGTACTACTAAATCAAAACTAAAATCAGGAAATATGGAAAGGCATCTAGAATGTGTTGACATTCTAGAAGTTGATGGTGTCACTAAATACCTGGTAAGCATTCTGACAAATAAGTCATTTGTGCTTAAAATAAAGGAAAAGTGTGTTTCTAAACTTGGTTTAATTTTTTCCATTTTACTGGGGGATAATTTTTGAGAATACAACAAAATGTGACATTAAACCACAAAGAATATATAGCTGGCCATAATATTGTCCAGGTAACAGGTTATACAGACTGTATCACAGATGTGTCAGGAGAACTGATAAAACTAAAGCACATTTGGGAAAAGACTTATAATCCCATCTCCACCATGAATCTTTTACTGAGTTCGAGTGCTAGACACTTTGCTCTCGACAATAAGGTAAATCAAAGAAGGGTTTGATGCATTCGATCGCTCTGTCTCAAAGCTGTTAGATGGGCGCAATCACTACTTGAATCCTGGGGTGGGTCCCTGAAGGAGTTTCCTCATGGTTGGTTCTCAAGCAGCCTCATCTTCGCCCGTCGCTGTCCTGGCCGAGCTCCAAGGGGGCAGGGGGTGGCAGGCCAAGGAGGACACTCAGGGGAGCCGGGGTCACTGATCCTTTTGATCCCGTCGTTGTGAGAGGCTGTACTTGTGAAGGAGGGTGAGTGTTCCCAAGAGCAATGCGGGAGCCCCAGGCTGCTGCTTTCCCAGGGCGCCAGGCCATCCGGCCCTGCCCCCAAACTGCAGAGCTGACATCAGTGCTGCCGTTGGGAAGGCGGGATAGGACTGGCCAGGCCCTGCAGTGACGCCCAGACTGCTCCTCTGCGCCGAGGGAGCCCCACCCCTTCGTCTGGAAGGGGGAACCCAGAAACAGAATGGAAGGAAGGGGGGTGAGGGAAAGAAAGGGCAGCAGAAGAGAAGCCCCATAGGATCGGCCCTGGGCAGAAATCAGGTTGTTGACCACCTGACAGTCTTTAACACGTGTCTGGGGAACGTGGCCGGGGAACGTGGCCCCTGGGAGCTTGCACGATGTTCCTTCACTTCTGTGTCGCTGCGCCCCGGGGGGACTTCTGCCAGGTACGCTTTTCTCTGCAGATGGCCTGCCTTAGGGACCCTCCTTACCCCACATGGGACAGGAAATCCGCTGCTCACGGGCCGTGCTGAGGTGGGGAAGGAGAAAGGGCAGGTGTGTCCTCAGGACCGGCACCAGGGGACCGAGGAGCGGGAGGGCTTCAGGGGAGAAGAGCAACAGGGACGCCTCGCAGAGCAGTGAGGGAAGAGCCGCTGGAGGGAGGGTCTCGTGCTGTCTCTGAGGCAGAGCCCTGGGGACACCGGGAAGGCGAGGGCGCTCTCTGTCCCGGGGTCAGTCCCGGTGACTCTGGTAGAGGAAGCTAATGGCACCGCCTCTCATGGGAGGGACCATGAAGTAAGATGAATGAACAGGCCTAGGAGCTTCCTCCTTACAGAAGGATGTGCCATACATTTCATCTTCTTTTTGTTCTGCCAAGAGTAAGGTACCATGGGAACAACTGAAAAAAAAAAAAAAAAAGGAATATGAAAGGGAACTCAGTAAAGGGAACCCACTGCCTGGGAAGGCATATTCACCAATGATACATTGGATACGGGGTTAATTTTCAAACATAGAGTACTCATGCAACTCAACAAAAGGAAGACAAAGAACCCAGTTAAATAACGGGCCAAGGAGCTAAATAGACACCTCTCCAAACAGGACATACAAATGGCCAAGAGACATTTGAAAAAAATGCTCAACATCTCTAATCATCAGAGAGATACAAATTAAAGTGACTATGAGGTATCACCTCACACCTGTCAGAATGGCCGCCATCAACAAATCATCACACAACAATTGATGGCGAGGGTGTGGAGAAAAGGGGACTCTAGTACACTGCTGGTGGGAATGCAGACTGGTGCAGCCACTAAGGAAAACAATATGGTGTTGCCTCAAAAAATTAAAAATGGACTGCCAATTGACCCAGTGATCCCACTTCTAGAAATGTATCCTAAGAAGCCTGAAACACCAATCAGAAAAAAATATAAATACCCCTATGTTCATAGCGGCACTATTTACAATTACTAAGATCTGGAAACAGCCCAAGTGTCCACCAGGAGATCAGTGGATAGAAAAGCTGTGGTACATATACACAATGGAGTACTATGCAGCTGTAAGAAAGAAAGATCTCTTATCCTTTGAGACGACATGGAGGGACCTAGAGAGTATTATGCTGAGCAAAATAAGCCAGCCAGAAAAAGACAAGTACTATATTATCTCACTTGTTTATGGAATATAATGAATAGAATATGCTGATGATCAAATAGATTCAGGGACATGGAAGTTGGGAGCAGACTGACAAACCTCAGAGGGAAGGGCGTGGGGCGGGAAGAAATAAAGCAGAGAGCTGATAGGTTTATACGCACAACCACTGGACACAGACAACAGTGTGGTGAAGGTGGGGGGTTGGGAATGGGGTGGAGGGTGTAAGTGTGAAGAGGGACCTCTGTAAAACTTTCAACAATAAAGATAAATTTAAAAAAATAAAGAGAATTCAGTTACTTCTTTGCTGTCACTCCGGAATCTGGAGGGGCACCTCTGGACACAGATTCAAGCAGTCATAGACTGCACACTTTGCAAAACAATGAGCCTTTTAAAGTTATGCTTGGGATGCTGCATGTGTGGCGCTACATTTTTACAATGTTTCTCTGCCCTAATCTCTGGAGTGCAATCCTGTCTATTCTTCCTCCCAACGTTCATTCCCAGGTACCTTGAAGGGCAGCATTTTCTTCCAACACTCGGTCTTTGTAATGCCAGCTCCAGGAGTCTCAAAAGCAGCAAATTCTGACAGCACTTTGCAATTTTTGTGGTGACATGCTGAGAAGATGAAGCTGTCAAGCTTTTAATGTATTTTTTATAGCTCTTTTCTGTTGGGAACCTTTGCAATAAGAATTCAGCTCTTCCTAAGTGAATTAATCATAGCCCTTCAGTTAAAGGAGGTACTATTGACAAGAGTTTGTTCAGTAATAGTAACTGTATTTGTATAATTTAATTCTGAATAAAAGAATATGATGAGACAAGGTGGATATAAAAGCATAAAGAATGTTACAACATATGGCAGACTATAAAACAAGTTGAGATACTCACCTTTCTTATTTCAGGCTTATCAATAAAACAGAGTAGTGAGCCCGGCCGGTGTGGCTCAGTGGTTGAGCGTTGACCCTGCACTAAGAGGTCGCTGGTTCAATTCCCGGTCAGGGCACACGCCCAGGTTGTGGGCCTGATTCCCAGTGGGGGGCATGCAGGAGGTGGCCAGTCGATGTTCTCTCTCATCGATGTTTCTCTCTCTCTCTCTCCCTTCCTCTCTCTAAAATCAATAAAGAAAAAACAATTTAAAAAAAGGTTCTCAAAAAAAGAGTAGTGACTTCAATTTGAGAATTCACATCTAAATATTAAAATCGGTCGTAGTCACGATCTCTTACTCTAGTTTCAAATATTCGACCAGGGAATAACCCTTCATTAAAAACAGGGTTAAAAGTTTAGTTTAAAAGTATATGTTAGAAACTATTTTTGTAGTATTGAAACGGAATATACAGCTTATACTTTATATCTATATTTAGCTTATATAACAATTTCTAGCATTGTTACTGATTATTCAGGAGGTGTTGGACGTGCACAGTACAATGTGCAATGAAGATGCTACACCAGGGCAGAGGACCGGTGTCCGTGCCTCTGTGCCCCGAGATGTCCCTCGGAGGCCGCTCTGGCTGTTGGTCACCCGCGTCTGTGCCCCGGCTCCCCGTGAAGAACCTTCTCTCCCACCTCGCCAGTCTCACGCTAGTGCTGTTCATGGGGAAAGTGGGAATCCCACCGGCAGGAGATGTTAGAGATTCCGCCCCAGGCTGTCCCTCGGCAGGGCGGGGAGCGTTTCGGTGGCTTCGGTGGAGCAGGGCGCAGCTGAGCAAGGCCGCACGGCCCGCGCTGAGGGCTGCTGGGAGTTCAAGCCCACACGGGCAGGAGTGACCGTCACGTTTTCCTTTAAACAGTAGAAGGACATGAGCAGGTTTACTTCTCAGGAAGGCAGTGGTGGTGGAGGATGGCTCTTCCGGTCCTCCCTCCCTGGTCTGTTCTCGCCGCCTACCGCAGTGGAGCTTAAAGCCCCCCTCTTCCCGACGACCGGTCCTCCCCGACGGCGCTCCTGCTGCTCCTGCCAAGCTCGTGCTTCGTTTGGTCCAGCTCCCGTGTGTCCAGCAGTTTTAAGATGATTCTCTTTAATAAGTGCATGTAGCCCTGGCCAGGTTGGCTCAGCGGTTAGAGTGTCGTCCTGTGGACCAGAGTCCCGGGTTCGGTTCCCAGTAAGGGCATGTACCTCATTGTGGTTCGTCCTGGCCCCCCTTTCCCGCTTGGAGTCCTGCAGGTGGCGACCAGTCGATGTCTCTGTCTCTGTCTCTCTGTCTCTCTCTCTCTCTCTCTCTCTCTCCTCTCCTCTCCTCTCTCTCTCCCCCCCTTCCTCTCCCTCCCACTCTGTCTGAAGATAAATATAAATAAATAAATAAATAATAAGTAGATGTAAATCACCTGCTGTGTACTTGGCAGTTCATGCGGCTAGAGACAGTGGATAATTCTAAAAATGTTTAAAAATATATATACTCTTTAGTGTTTTCAGACAGGTTAGGTTTGCAATAATTATATATGAAATGCTTTTAGAAGTGATATATTAAATACGACCAAATGCAAAAGATGCTAAATGCAAAGTAAAACAAAAAACAAACACAAAAACAAAAAAAACGGGCTATTCAACCAGCGTTGACTTTTCAGAGGCTGGAAGATAAATGAGCTGATTTCAGTTTCTCTTTGGGGTGGGAAAGAGAGGAGTAGGTGAGCTCCCAATTTCTTGTCAATCTGTAGTGAACTAGCTATAAAGAATATTGAAAGCAGTAAATAAAAACGTGATTCAAAAGTTTGGACTGTACTTCCACTAACTTTTACACAGAGTCCTAATCTCCTGATATAAATGTTCTATATCTTGGTTTTGAAGGTGATAACATAGTTAATACAGTTGTCCAATATCATCCAATTGTAAATTGTGTAACATTCTGGTAAATTCTATTGAATGTATATTGTCCCTTGATATACATGAGGTTTGGACTCAGGGATAGACAGAAATACCACCAAGGAAATAGAACAGACTTTCTCAAAACAAACCCATACCCACATGGAGACTCTATAGATGACTAAGGTATCTCTATAGATATCTGAGGTGGAGGAAAGGCAGATGTTTAAATACATGTTACTGGGGACATTAGCCATCCATATGGGCAGAAAATTAAAACTAGACCCTGTGGAAGACGTTTGTATTCCATCCGTTGTCATTAATTCTGTCCCTCTCCAACTGGGCCTTGGCTTCCGCACGGACCGAATGGTTCCCTCTCGGCATCTGGGTTGCTCTAACCAATGGGACGTGCGTTCTCAGCCTGCACTGCAGGAGAGGCTCGGGTGAGACAGACCGGAACCACATCTTCAGTGTGGAGCCCAGTCGAGTAAGCCACGCGGAGCCCGAGTGAAGCCACGGATGCGCGAGTGAGATCCAAAGGTTCTGCTGGTAGCCCCCGACGTGTCTTTAGTAGGATCACAAGTGGAAGAGAACTCGGTTTTAGTGAGCCCTAAAACAGAACCTCAGTGTAAGGAACGATATGAAGTCCCTCTAGATACACAAAGATGCCAAGTCTGTAGTGACCTAGGAGCCTGCCCGTTTTAGTACGTAGCCACCAAGACACTTCTCCGTATTCACTTTTTCTTCTTTTTTTTATCCTCACCCGAGGACATTTTTCCATTTTTTGTTCAGGTAGAGTAGGAGGGAGAGAGAGGAACAGAGAGAGAGAGAGAAACATCGATGTGAAAGGGACACATCGAGTGGTCGCCACCCACACAACCAACCAGGGCCGGGGACAAACTGCAACCGAGGTACATGCCCTTAGCGGGAACCGAACCCGGGTCTCTCCGGACCGCAGGCCGACGCTCTAACCGCTGAGCCAGACTGACCAGGGCCGTATTCACTTTTTGAAAGACATTTTCTGGAAGCTGAAGTCCAGTATCAGTAACCATGTTCCCGAACAGCATGAAGGGCATGTATTCAGATTCTTCTATTTTTAAAACAGAGTGTTTTGCAAAGCATAATAACCGACACAGTAGGTTAGGTAACTTTGCCTCTTAAACGCTCAGGTCAGAGACCATAGAGAAACTGGCCGACACGCAGGGTAGCTGCTCAGACCCCTCACGTGCCAGGGCCAGGAGCCTGGACTCACAATGGAAGACGAGTCATTTTGTTTGAATTCCTGTTTCCTTATCCATAAACGAAGATTAAAAACATACGCTCTTTCTATTTCTCAGGATTTTTATAAAATCAAATGAAATAATGGGACAATATTTTTAAAACAATCCATGAAGGATTTTTTTATGATTCCTGATACTGTATCATGAATATGTTTTTGAAAGAGTATTTTGTGTTGTTGACGTCCAGAGCGGATCTCATCTGATAAGGCGTGCCGGTCTTCTAGCCTGTGCCTAATTTCAGTACTCACTTAGAGAAATATGGCTTGTTTGCTAATAAAATAACATCATGTGGATAGTGATAATTAGCCCTGGTGCATGAAGTTATTGTACTGGTAAATGCATAACATGTTTTTTAAGTACTTATTTTTGTGTGTATATATTTAATAGATTTGGAGACTTTGGGTATAAAAGATATACACTAGACTGCTTCAACATAACAGATGGCAAATGTGGGAAAGAATGAGATACTGGAAAATCAGGTTGTCATAAAACAAAGAAAATGTCAAGGAGGACTATATTACTTTAATTTTTTTGAGATCTTTCCAAAAGAGGCAACTTCTCTTCAGTTAAATGATGACATTAAAGATTTAGAGCAAGAACTTTGTAACTTCGAATGGCCTCAGGTTTCATTTCCATTTCTGTAATATGGAAATCAAAGTAATTATTCCTTAATCACTTCATATAATTTAATTCTACTTTTTAAAAAAATCTGTGTTTTTATGCAGAATATTTATGAAAAAAAAATCAACTATTCAAATTAGTACAATCTGAATTAAGTTTTCTTAAAAAGAGCAAGCTATGAAGAAACAAAATGGTGTTAAGAATGAAAATATAGCCCTGGCCGCTTTGGCTCAGCAGTTACAGTGTCAGCCCATGGACCAAAGAGTCATGGGTTCGATTCAGGTCAAGGGCACGTACCTCAGTTACGGTTTGTCCCCGGACCTGGTCATGTCGTGTGGGAGGCAGCCAGTCGATGTCTCTCTCACATCTTTATCTCTGTGTGTGTGTTTGTGTGTATGTGTGTGTGTGTGTGTCTCCCCCACCCCCACTCTCTCTCTAAAGATAAATGGAAAAATGTCCTTGGGTGAGGATTAAAAATAAATAAGAATGAAAATATATGACCCAAAGTTTCAAGTGGTTCTTCCTTAAGCAAACCATACATATTGCATTAATATGCGAGGTAAGCATTTAAAAGTCATTTTAAGACTTTTTAGAGCTGTGACCACTTTGAGCATGATTATAGTCTTACTATGAGAGCCTTAATGGTTCCCCATGCACAGCAGCCGCACAGAGCAGTCATTAGGCAGAGTTTTGGGGGTGAATCTGATGTGAGATTGAATCCTGCTGCCTCCTTTCTCTAACTGTATCAGGACAAATTTCTTGACCTTTCTGAATCTCAGTTTCCTCGCCTGAAAAATGAGGGTGATGCTACCTGCCTTCATACACATATGAATTATGCATCATGCACATAAACTGTGCGTGGCCTGGTGGCGCAGTTGGTTGGACCGTCATCCCATACACCAAAAAGGTGGCGGGTTCTGTTCTTAGGGCACACACCTAGGTTTCGGGTTTAATCCTGGTCGGGTGAGTATGGGAGGCAACTGATAGATATTTCTCTCTCCCATCAATGTTTCTCTCTCTCTCTCCCTCTCTTAAAAAAATAAAGTTATTCATTGTCATCTAAGTGAAAATTTGTATTCTAACTATTTCCATGATGACAGAATATGAACTACTTCTAACACCTTGAAACATGTGTGGTTTTATTAACCAATGTCATCCCAATACATTCCATAAAAATAAATAAGCATACACACAAGTAAAATAAATAAATAAAAATGGGTAAAATTGAAATATAAACATTTCATCTTAAATTACAGGAATTTTGCTAACCTCACAATTACTACAGGAACTAGCTAATAGTTAATCAATCTTTGAGAAAGTCATTAACTGTCCCTCATTGACATAGCTGAAATGCAACCAGAATTGTGATATCACGCAAAAAAAAGAGAAGTCAACCCTGAAGACAAATTTCTAAATTGATTTTCTTATGACTGCATTCTGGGCCCGGGGGGAACCGATGGTGTTATGAGAAATATTTATCTATAAAGCCTCATGTGTGACACAGTTTCATGGGATTTTGGTGGAGTAGTACAAACAGAAAATATTCATCAAAATGCCTCAGTGAGAGTCGGGCATCTGCCTCCCTGAGGATGGGTTTCAGATGATGGACGCACCCGCCGGAATCCACACCAAGGCGGGCAGCTCCGTGGATGGTGTTATCACGGCTCCTCGGAGACCCAGGGGAAGGGTGAAATGAGGCAAAAATCCTAGCGTTCGATGGCATTCTTCCCCTGGGGATACTAATCACCTGCCCTTGACTGTTATGTCACTTCGTAGCTATGCAAATTGCCAAGCACAGAAACGAACGCGTATCGGTGATGTTGGAGTATGTAGGATGCTGTGAAAAAGGAATCAATGGTGATGAAAAATTGGAAATTAAATCAACAGCCTGCTTAGGTTTCGCCCCTGCTCCCAGAAGCTGCCAGGCTTCAGTTGCCATTCGATTGGCTGGATGAGTACACGCACTCTTTCTCCGCGGCTGGAGGAGGAAGACGTTTAAATGATGCTCTGCCCGCAGGACTTGATCCACGGAGGGGGCTGACACGCTGTGTTCAGCTGACCTTTCTCTGTGGCTGTGACGGGAACATGTGACTTTGTTACCATAGATTTCCAAACAATTGCTTTCACCTTGTCTGTAATTCAGAGGTCGGACCATTTCTATTCCGCTGCATTTATCATAGCTGCAGTTCAAGGGACTGTTATTATGTGACAAAAATGTGCATGGGCTGTAAGGTTGAAAAGGTGATTTTTTTAAACTCACAGTTGTGCAACCAGAAGTCTCTTTTAAAATGTAAGTTTAAATAAAATTCCAAGGAATGTGCTTTTAATAATAACATTTTACGACCCTTTTGCTCCTGGTTGTCCTTCCTCCATTCCTTTGTTGAGCAACCACTGAGGGCATATGGCGACGCAAGAAGAAACAGTGGTCTTTAGTTGCAGGAGCTTATTTTAAAAATTCTCATGGCCTCATTTCAAGAAAGATGGTTAACAGAGGGCTATTCTTATTCTTACTGAATCGTTTCAAACAAAGGGCATTTCAGGGTAGAAACAGGATATAACAATGTAATAAATATGTACATATTTTTCTAATATTTGTCTTGTGTTATAAACCAATTATGACAAATGAAAAGCTTATGTTTCACTTTAGTAAAGTTTAAGGATTTCTAAAGAAAGAGTTGATCTTAACCAAAACTTCCTTATAATGAGATGGACAACACAATAGCCTGTATTGTAAGTAGACTCTCAGACCATCCTTAGTCAAATAAGAAATTGCTCCCAAGAGGCGTTCCGCTTGGCGTCACCGGATGAACAGGAGGTGGACATAGTCTTCACATCAGAACTCTCTAGGGTTTCTTCACAGAGCATGGATCTGCTTTCTTGTTCCCAAAGTGCTTGCTTTTTATTTACTACAGTAAAGGTTGCTTTGAGTACCTCTGTCTTTATGAAGATGATCCGACTTGTTCTGTTTTTTAAAAAAATTATTTTATTGAAGTTTATGTGTTCTTCCTATACTAGCTGCCCCGCCCCCCCTTGGGACGTGCCTCCTACAGGTGTTTCAGTAGCAAGCCAGGGCAAGGGCCGGGGATTCCAACAAATCTTCACTTCCTAGTCTCCTCTTTTCTCTCCATCTTCTGCTCTATTTCACATCTCAGAATCCAGAGCACATGTAGGAGGAATGAGAGAGAAACAGCTGCAGTAAGGGCTAGGCAGGTGTGTGAGGGATACTGCTGCTCCAGGTTGCATTAGCCGGGCAAGGAGTCTTATTGCAGGTGTGTTATCCCTCCCCTCCCCCGTTATGTATCGGAGGTGTGTTATCCCTTCCCTCCCCCCGTTATGTATCGGAGGTGTGTTATCCCTCCCCTCCCCCCGTTATGTATTGGAGGTGTGTTATCCCTCCCCTCCCCCGTTATGTATCGGAGGTGTGTTATCCCTCCCCTCCCCCCGTTATGTATCGGAGGTGTGTTATCCCTCTCCTCCCCCCGTTATGTATTGGAGGTGTGTTACCCCTCCCCTCCCCCCGTTATGTATCGGAGGTGTGTTATCCCTTCCCTCCCCCCGTTATGTATCGGAGGTGTGTTATCCCTTCCCTCCCCCCGTTATGTATCGGAGGTGTGTTATCCCTCCCCTCCCCCGTTATGTATCGGAGGTGTGTTATCCCTCCCTCCCCCCGTTATGTATTGGAGGTGTGTTATCCCTCCCCTCCCCCCGTTATGTATTGGAGGTGTGTTATCCCTCCCCTCCCCCGTTATGTATTGGAGGTGTGTTATCCCTCCCCTCCCCCCGTTATGTATCGGAGGTGTGTTATCCCTTCCCTCCCCCCGTTATGTATCGGAGGTGTGTTATCCCTCCCCTCCCCCGTTATGTATCGGAGTGTGTTATCCCTCCCTCCCCCCGTTATGTATTGGAGGTGTGTTATCCCTCCCCTCCCCCCGTTATGTATCGGAGGTGTGTTATCCCTCCCCTCCCCGGTATGTATCGGAGGTGTGTTATCCCTCCCCTCCCCCGTTATGTATCGGAGGTGTGTTACCCCTCCCCTCCCCCCGTTATGTATCGGAGGTGTGTTACCCCTCCCCTCCCCCCGTTATGTATCGGAGGTGTGTTACCCCTCCCCTCCCCCCGTTATGTATCGGAGGTGTGTTACCCCTCCCCTCCCCCGTTATGTATTGGAGGTGTGTTACCCCTCCCCTCCCCCGTTATGTATCGGAGGGTGTGTTAAACCCTCCCCTCTCCCCCTTTATGTATTGGAGGTGGTGTTATCCCTCCCCTCCCCCCGTTAGTTATTGGAGGTGTGTTAACCCCGCCCCTCCCCTTATTTATTGAGGTGTGTTTACCCCTCCCCCCCCAACCGTTTTATGTATTGGAGGTGTTTTTACCACTCCCCTCCCCCGTTATTATGGATGTGTGTTACCCCTCCCCTCCCCCTTATGTATTGGAGGTTTGTTTATCCCTCCCTGCATCCCGTTATGTATGGGAGGGTGTGTTCCCCTCCCCTCCCACCTTATTTATTGGAGGTGTGTTACCCCTCCCCCCCACCCCGTTATTATTGGGTGTGTGTATCCCTCCCCTGCATCCCGTGATGTACAGAGATGTGTTATCCCTTCCCCTCCCCCCTTATGTATGGAGATGTGTTATCCCTCCCTCCCCCTCCCCCCGTATTACGAGGTGTGTTATCCCTCCCCGCCCCCCCCTTTTATGTATTGGAGGTGTGTTATCCCTCCCCTCCTCCTGTTATGTATCGGAGGTGTGTTATCCCTCCCCTCCCCCGTTATGTATTGGAGGTGTGTTATCCCTCCCCTCCCCCCGTTATGTATTGGAGGTGTGTTATCCCTCCCCTCCTCCTGTTATGTATTGGAGGTGTGTTATCCCTCCCCTGCATCCCGTTATGTATTGGAGATGTGTTATCCCTCCCCTCCCCCCGTTATGTATTGGAGGTGTGTTATCCCTCCCCTCCCCCTGTTATGTATTGGAGGTGTGTTATCCGTCTCCTGCCCCCGTCACCTATTGGAGGTGTGTTCGAGGCAGACAACTTCTCCCTCAGCTTCACAGACGAAGGAAACTACTCGAGTAGCCCTCCTTAGAGCACCGCATCCTAGGACCCTTCACACCCAGACATGTCTTAGTGATGAGATTCAGGGCTTTGAGCTGATGATGTAATGGGATGTGACTTTGGGAGACCTTGGGAGGTGGTGCAGTGGATGTCCCATGTGGAGGACGATGGTGACTGAGAACGAGAGTCGGCCCGCGGTAGGCACGCGTCTGGGGCGGCCCTGTGCTTTCTCTGCATTCACAGCCTGTCAGTCTGTCTCCCCTGGCCTGGCTGGACTGTGACTTGCTCATAATGAATAAAATATTGCAAAGGTGATGGGTGTCACTTCCAAGATGATGTAATGAAAGATGACTTCCACCTGGTTCTGTGTGTGTGTGTTTCTCTCTCTCTCTTTCTGTTTCTCTCTCTCTCTCTCTCTCTCTCAAATCAAGGAGCCATGTGGTGAGTTGCCCCATGAAGAAAGAGGTCCATGTAACGACCAGCAAGTTTTCAATATGAAAAGTCAGCCCTGGAATGTTTTTCAGCTCTCATGTCCTTGACTTCCACTTGTCTGCCACATCGCCATTGCACGGTTGCGTTTCTTTAAATTGTTCTGTCTGTGCACGTCTAGTTCGTACTGCGCTGTCTCGGAGTGTGTTTGCTAAGCCCATTCCTCCCTATTATCTTTCAGTTTTACTGCTTTATTATTATGTTTTACTACTGTGGAAACTCTACTTCTTTACACAGTTAATTCTCTTCATAGATGATTTTAAATTTCAGTAACGATTTTTAAGAATATGTTTTAAACGTGGTTGTTGTTTTTCCTGGACTCAGAATCTGCAGGCCTCGGTTCTAAGCGCTGAGTTTCCATCTGCGCTCCATGGACTTAATTCTCTTGTTTTCACACGGGATAAGTTTTTAATATTTTTATGCTTTTTTATTTTATGTATCATTCTTATTTAGGTGAAGGAGCAACACTTTCAAAGTGGGAATTTATAAAGCGATCTTGACTAAAAGTGTGAAAAATTTTTAGAATTTTTGTACAAATTCTCTATGGGGAGACAGGTGAAAAATCTGCAGAGTTTTAAAAAATTTTATGGTAATATAAGTTTAAAATTTTGTTCAGATAATATTATTTTTCACTTTTAGGTAATTTGAATATTCTTTTCAGTTTATTAAACTTTTTCTTGTTTTTTTTAAAGTTTTTTTTTTTTTTTTTAATCCTCACCCAAGGATATTTTCCATTGAATTTTTCAGAAAGAGTGGGAGGGAGGGAGGGAGGAAGGAAGGTACGGAAGGAGGGAGAAACATCAATGTGAGAGAGACACATCGATTGGTTGCCTCCTGCACGACCCCTGCTAGGACCAGGGATCAAATTTAAAACTGAGGTACGTACCCTTAATGGGGAATCAAATCCAAGAATATTTAGTCCGCAGGCTGATGCTCTAACTACTGATCAAACTGGCCAGGGTGTTCCTGGTGGTGTTTGATAAACAATTCTTTACTGTCATATCACGTAATGTTATAACACCATGAAACCCTTGGCTCAATTTTTCATTAACAGTTTATGACGACAGCGTTATAAGGAACACTGGTGGAGACCATGAGCATAGTGGGCTAAACCCCTCGAGAACTGCGACTCTCCTCGCTGCCCCCGCAGGTGGCATTTCTGCTTGGAGGACACAGAACAGCGCACGTGTGCGTTCTTAGCCCTGGCGTGGGGGGCTGACTGCTGAATGCTAGCATCAACACGAATCTTCCGGCAGCGACAGTCGCCGTGATTGGGGACAGATGATGAGCCGCTAAGAAGGACTGCTTCTTTTCTTCTTCTTCCTCTTCTTCTTCTTCTTCTCTTCTTCTTCTTCCTCCTCCTCCTCCTCCTCCTCCTCCTCCTCCTCTTCCTCCTCCTCCTCTTCTTCTTCTTCTTCTTCTTCTTCTTCTTCTGGAACTTGGTACACACAAAAATAGAATTTGGCTTCAAACCATAAAGGGTAATTGTTTCTTAGTTGTGCAGGCAAAATTCTGAGTCATTTCAACTCCATCATGAGGTTAGTTGAAAAAAATACAATATTGATAAATACAACATTGTCAGGTATCCTTGTCTATATATTGGAGTTTCAAGGTAATGAGCACTAAAACATTCAGTAGCTTATTTGCAGGTTGCGGAGGCTCATAGTCGCATCATGATTTCCTGAGCAGTGCCCCAGCCCTGGGAGAAGAACAGGGGAGAAGGAGAGAAACTGTGACTTTACTCTCTGAATCAACTGGATCCACCCTTCAAGTCATCGAATCCTTTCTGTGTTCTCGTGTTTTACGCTCTGATCCTTCTGACACACCACGGATGCGTTCAGTCTCTCCCCTAGAGTCAAGGCAGAGTCGAGACAGACTTGCTTTTCGGAATCAGCTGGGGTGGGGGGAAACAGGAGTCTCTGCTCGGCTCACAGGTGGAAGTGTTCCCTGTTCAGCTGGCTGATGTTGGGGGGTCAGCATCTCCGCAGACTGAGTCCTTTCAGCTGGCTGATGTTGGGGGGTCAGCATCTCCGCAGACTGAGTCCTTGGCCAGAGGCTCCCAGAGTGAGCGCCCACACACCGGCCTGCAAGAGGGCAGGAGACTTAATGTGCCATTAGTGAGCTTCTTGCCATGTTCTTCGGGTTCCATTACTCCCACTTACAAGTGATTCGCAGAATTTGGAAATTCATTAAGAACTGATTCAGAATGATAGTTTAACGCGAATTTAAAAATGTGTGCATGAAGTAAAAAAAAAAGGAATATATTCTTTGTCATGTTTTCTGGCGGAATGATTCCAATGCAGGGTAAGGAAAACCAAAATGGGAAGCTTTTTTTTTGGGTGGGAAACTACCTGAAGTTACTCCTCGTAGCTGACTTTTAGGATACACTTCATATATGGATTCATGGGCCTTTTATGGATCTTTCTGGAAAAAGAAAAGAATAGAATTTTCGGAGGCATTTTGGGCTCTTCAGTAAATTACAGTATGTGTGGCTAGGTTTTAAAATGAGCTCCCTTTAGACAAAACTTCACACGTGACAATGTAGTCAAGCCCCATCGGTTTCAGATGGAGGTCTTTAAGCGTGAGACACAAACAAAGCTACTTTGCTAAGGAGCAAACAGGCAAGACTGAGACCTCAGCGGCTTCTGATCTCCGGGGACTGACTGCAGACAAATGGCCGTTCTGCTGCATATTTTTCAGAACTCATTTTATTGAGGTAAAAGTCAAATGCTACTGAAAGTCACTTTCCGTTGGGATGAATACCCATCCTATTTTTTAAAAAAGATAAAGGCTTTCCAATCAGAATGGACGCGCCTGCAACATCTGAAGCCATCCACCAAGTAAAGCGTTTGTTTGGGGCAGTGGCCCCCGGGTGCTGAGGGTGGGTGGTTTGCCCTGTGTTTGCTTCTGAGTTTGTGCGCCTCAGAGCCACAGAAAGACATGACTCCTGGGGTTTTTAAATGATGCCATATGACATGGACTGGAGTTCCTTAAGGCAAGGAAAACTGTGTTTTAACTGTCTTTGCATCCTCAGTGACTTCTTAAGGGTTCTCTACTAAACTCCATGAAGTGTAGTTATCTGGATTTCTGGAGGTACACCATGTCTTCTAGAAAAGTTCTACATTTCTTTGGTTAATTAATTTATTAATGTTGCTTTATGCTTGAAAAAGGAGGGCAGTTTTTCCTTCTGTTGGATGGACCAGAGAGATTATCTCTTTCTTTTACCACTTTACTTTCCCTGCCCTCGATGGCAAGCAGCACCCTCTGCATCTGTCCAAAACCCCAACAAAAATGCAAGGTTCGCAAGGCCTGGCATTTGTTTGCTGTTGTTGATGTCCATTAACATATCCCCAGAATCTGGAATAACTGTGCATAACACACAGTTGACATGCAGTAGCCAGTGGGTAGCAGTGACCGCACATTGTGGGAGGGTTAGTGCAGTGGTCCCGCGAGAGCTCACGAACGGTCACCGGGAGCAGAGGCCAAGATGAACAGCAAGACCCCAATAAGCGTTAGCCATTCCAGTGACAGGTGCTCACGATGCCTAATTTTGCTGATGAAAGGTGACATAAGAACCTCAATTTCGGGAAGAGATAAGGTAGGAATATTTTACCCGATAAAAATGATCATGCAAAATATGCTCAAATACTATTTCTTTCAAAAAGGTCTATTTTCTTTTACAAGTATTTGACGTTCTTTAAACAAAACAGTGATTCGAACATCTCAGATGCAAGCACCAAGATCTGTAGATGGATAGCAATACACTGACATGCATGCAGTGGCCTGCGGATATATGTCTATGCCTTTCTCAGAACCTTCCTATCTCTCTACTGCATGTATATATGTTTTCTGCATTTTTACCATTGTGGCTCTTTTTTAATCTGATTCTCGCTAAACTGAATTGTCTAAGAGTTTACTACAAGTTATTTTCCAGTGAATTCCCAAATTAAGTGGCAGTTATTTAAAACGAACTCCCCAAATATGAGGAATACAATTCATACCTTTGAGGACGTTACTGTAGCATCTCACCAGTTGATTTGCTTCTCTTTTTATTGTCCACTCTCCCTGCCGTCCACGTTCCTTGTCGTCTCCGTTGTTAAAGCGAGAAGCTGCACTTTGATGCTGGGTCAGTCACTCTGGACCTCTGATGAATACTTCCATTATAATTATTTAGCCAAAATATTTTAATACATTCTTAGTTTGGAATGAAAATATCTACTTTTATGCTTCAACTTTGCTTTGCAAAAGATATTCTAAAATTGTACGTAGGAGTAATAAGTAAAAACTGATTTACTAGAGACAATAACCAAACAATCTTAATTAATTCAGTGTTTTTAGTAGAATATATTACCCATTTATATGCCATTCACCATGAGAAACAGTAGGAAATGCAGTGAGTCAGCACGAGCCATCTCTGTAATCGGGACTATGAAGCACACATATGATACCGCATACCTTCAGGGTCCTGTACATTTAAAGTGTGTGGACACCAACACAACCCATATTCTTGCATTTCTAATTTTATAAAAGTAACAGTAAATAAGTGAGTAAACAAATTTGTAGAAAAGAAGGCAAAATACAATAATAATGTCAAATTCTTTCTTATAAAAACAGAGTTTCAGGTGCTCAAGAACAAGAGAGAAATGACAGACATGTTTCCTACCCCTCCGGAACACCGTGTCAGAGATGCTCTTCCTAACAACACGAAGTCATCTAAGGGTTGCCCCCCACTAAGAATAATTCGAAGCACATCTTCTGAGTCATATCTGAACCTGCTACAGCAAGGGCTGTGTGGGCTGCTGGTTCTGGGAGTCCGGAGTTGCGAAGGGACTCAGGGCAATGCTGCCCCAGCAGATCTCTAGCGCACTGCATGAGAAATACATCATAATTAAAAACAAATGCCAAATTTAGTGTTTTCCTTTTGCAAGCAAAGGGAGAATAAATATTTTAAATGGCGTCAAATTCTTTCCGTGCAGTGGTGTGTAGCCCTCGCTCATTTTTTACATCACCGTAGTGTGCTGTGCAGGAATATGTAAGTTATTTGCTCCTTCTGGTATTGACAGACACAGATTTTCCCGGTATTTGAATATTACAAATAACTTGGCTGTGAACTGTCCTGTACACGGCTACTGTATATACACAGGTGCGCATCTAGACGCAGTTCTCTCGGGAAAGGCTCAGGGTCGAATGTGGTGCCCACACCCTCGGTGTCCAGTAGACAGTGTCAAATAGTGAGCCGGTGACAGTACCAAATCACATCGCAGCAGCTTCGAGGTAGATGTGTTTCCATTTCACCGACACGACCTGTTATCGTTGTTTTCATTTAACTGTAGCCGTCCTGGAGACTGCGCGGTGACTTCTCATTTTTCAGCCTCATTTCTTTAAAGAGTGATGGAAAAGTTCCCTTTTTCATCCGGGTCCTGTCCATTTTGCAGTCTCAGTCCGCAGACAGTGTCTTCTTGAGTAGAGAGGGGCAGCTGCCTACTACCCAGTGTAACTAGGGTAATGTCTCCTTCAGGGGAACGTTTCGACAGGTTTGTTCTCAGCTCGTTAGAAAATACTGAATTCCCGAAAGCTGTGGTTGTTTGGCTCAGTTGCTTTGTGGTAATATAATCTCATTTCTTAGATTTTTTTATTTTATAACCCATGTGTCTCTTACATTATTTTCTTATTTTTCTTCTTAATATATCTTCGCTTCAGTCTGCTTCTGATCCAACTTCAAATTCACTAATAGGTTCATTTGTTGAGTCTAATCTGCTTTAATCCATCTGTTGAATTCTTAGTTACTGTATTTTGTGCTATTTCTGTGCATTTCTTTTTTTAATCTAATTTTGTCATATATTTTCTTGAATATATTATTATTTATAATTATTTTAGTGACTGATAATTATAATATCCAGGCAACCTATGGGTCTCTTTTAATGATCTGTTGTTGTTTTTTTATCTTGGTTATCTATTTATTTTTATCAAATAGAATTTTTAATGAATGCTGAAAATTACATGTGAAGTAACTTGTCCCCATCCTTTTAATCTATAATCTGTCTTTTTTTTTTTTTTTTTTATTACAATATTTAAGCTCTTTGTCCAGTCAGTGTGGCTCAGTGGCTGAGTGTTGACCCTGCACCAAGAGGTCACTGGTTCGAGTCCCGGTCAGGGCACATGCCCAGGTTATGGGCCTGATCCCCAGTGGGGGGCATGCAGGAAGGGGCCAGTCAATGTTCTCTCTCATTGATGTTTCTCTCTCTCTCTCTCTCTCTCTCTCCCTCTCCATCTAAAAACAAAAATATTTAAGTTCTTTTTCAAGGATTAATTTCAACTGCCTAATATTATACTATTATGATTCCACCTTTCTTTAAGGATTTTTCAAGCCAAATAATACATTTTTTCAAGTGCTAAAATAGAGCCAGAATTCTGTATTCAGGGAAAATATCCTTTAAGAGTTGAGATGAGCATAAGGCATTTTTATGAAGAAAAATTGAGAGAATTTCTTGGCATTAGACTATCTAAAAGAGCTACTAAAGGAAGTTTTCAGAGGGAAACTTGACATCTCAGGAAATGATAATAGCAAGAGATGGCTAGAATTTGCAGCTGCTGGAGCGCTCATACATTGTTGGTAAGAGTGCAGAATAGTACAGCTACTCAGAATAAACATCCAGCAAATTCCTACAAAGGTAAACATACCATATGATCCAGAAATCTACTCCTGGCTTATGTTCATAGAAAGACCTGTCCATGAATATTTATTGTAACTGTATTTATAACTGCCAAAATATCCTTTAATGGGTTAATAGAGCAACAAACTCCTATATACCTGCACAATGGAATACAAATGAGAAATAAAAATGAATAAACTTTTCCATTTGACCTTGATTGTGGTGGAGGTTAAATCTATAGATGTATTAAAATTAATTTTTTTTTTTTTATAATGCACCAAAAGAAACACAAGTAAAATTAGTTATTATAAATTTAAAATATATTTTAAAAATTAAAATACATTTTAATCTTAGTTTCAGCCAAAAGCATTGTCCTTAAATCTCTTTATACATGATAGTTTAGAATGATCACAAATTAGGTATTTTACTATTGAACTTAAAGGCAATTTTGTTCTTTTTTTTTTATCCTCATCCGAGGAAATTTTTTTTTTTTTTTTTATCATCCTCACCCGAGGACCTTTTTACATTTTCTGTTCAGGTAGAGTGGGAGGGAGAGAGAGGAACAGAGAAAGAGAGAAACATCAACGCGAAAGGGACACATCGAGTGGTCGCCACCCACACAACCAACCAGGGCCGGGGACAAACCGCAACCGAGGTACGTGCCCTTAGCAGGAACCGAACCCGGGTCTCTCCGGACCGCAGGCCAACGCTCTAACCGCTGAGCCAAACCGGCCAGGGCAGCAATTTAGTTCTTAATTGAAACTTACATCTATGCCTAGAAATATTTTAATAGTTTTAGCACTTAGCGAAACCAGTAGCTCAAGAATAAAAAATTAAGAATTATTTTAATAGATTAAACGAATGTTCAACTTGTCCAGGGTTGGTATTTCACCAGACTTTGAAATTTGTCATTGTAAATATGTCATTTATTTAATACGTTCTAGGAGAAGAAATGGGGAACACGGGAAGTTAAGACATTGAAAGATTTTTGCAGACAGACATAACAAGAGCTGTTTTCACTGGAAATCCAGAAAGAGTGACATTTCAGATTTGGTCAGCTGGACACATGTAGTTTCACTTCCTGATGTGGCAGATGTTGGAGAAGAGACAGTTTTAGATGTGTTGGTCGGGACAATTCACCTTGGTACTACTGAGGGTAAGGCATTCAATTTTCATGTAAAATAGGATGTTGAATAAACAGGGTTAGATATATTATGGATGAAAAAAGTGTTCTCTGTGCCTTAGGCTATTTTAGGACAAGTAATAGGAGACTCATAGTCATCCAGTCCTTTAAATCTCAGTGCTGCATTTAGCTGTTAAACCAGAGCACTGTGTCTCATGGACCATACGTATTCAGCCACAAAATATGATAATATCACTTATGTGTCATTGTTATCGGGAAATTTTATATATAGATATGCACACATTATTTTCCCTTTTCTTTGTGGGATGCGAATTCTGTGGGTTACTCAACCCCACAAATCTTTCTTTGCTTAGAATTAAACACATCACCAATTTACAAGAATTAGAAAGTTTCCATAAAATGTTTTTTATTATAAATGTGTTGACCTTAAAATGATATATCACCACAGATAGCATGGGATATTCACACTATAATTTTACTTTATGTTGATTGAATTTATTAGATAATTGACAAATACCTTGTTGCCTTTGACTAGTAATAAAAAAATAAGGGAAAATGCTCAAAATATTCAGTTGGGGTAGTGAGAAAGTACAGATTTTCACTCACATTCCTTGTGAGTTGACTATAGGGGAAAGTCATGGAAAAATCACTGAGATGTTGAAGCTCTGTAATAAAATCTATCAGGACCAAACAGCTTGGCTTCTGCTACCGGACCCCATTTGTAGATGTCTAATTAAAAGAATCATTTGCATTTGCTAATAAACGTGTTTAGCTTCTATTCAAGTAATTATTAAACAAGCATGGAATTTAATCTCAGTTCTCCAGTGGCTCACTTTTCATGCTCACTTAAATATTAACCTTCAAAAAATGAGCGCTATTAATGCGCATGGCGTGTGCACTGTCTTCTCATCACCACTGGTTTTATTGGGTTTTCTCCTCTTTCTCCTGTACCCTGTTTCCAGCATTTATTTAACATGCTAGAGCTGGATGAGCTTATATTCTGGAAAGGAATGCATCACATTCCAAAGGAACAAGCCTTATTTTTCCAAAAGTTGGGTGAGCTCCCAGAAGACATTTAATGCTTCATAGTTTTATAGTTTAAGCAATAAAGGAGAGGAAACTAATTCCCTCCCCATTCTCCTGCCCTCGAAATATAATTGAAGCAGGGCCTCTGTACTCTTGCTGATTTGTTTTGACATCCATGAGCAGTCTTGCTGAGCTGCATTTTTTTTCTGTTTCTTCCTCTGCTATACCCATTATTGATTTTGCTAGCCTTCCATTCCATATTATACAGCACAAATAGGAAGTTATGCAACTAGTAGATGAAATCAGTAAATATTCAAATGAGAAGCAAGATAATTGATAACCAAGAGTGCGAGGTATTCCTGTGAGGAAGAAGCTGTATAAAGATAAAATGCTTATTTTAAAATTATTTCATCTTCCTGTGGCTGTGAGCATTTTTTCTGAAGAACACGTAGGGCTGTGATTTTTCATACCCGAAAAATCCATCTTACTGATCAAAAAATCGCCCGAGATATAGCAACTTTTTTTTCCTTATTTTTGAAAATCCTCATTTCTCAAATTGCTATTAAAGGTGGAAAAATGTCTCGCTTTTTTCATATATTGTGTCTGGGGGCTTAATTTGTATTTCTTTGAAATCTGTGATTCATCGTTTAGGACGCTCTTAATTACACACGTGGCCCAGAAATGTGGCACATGTCAATAATTAGATCATCAATAATGATTTTCACAGATTTTACCTTGGGCTCTGCTTCCATAGCGTCTTCCCATTAATTTTATTTCACTTCATGGAAGCTGGAAAATATGCTGTATAGATCAAGGTGCACAGTTCCCAGATCCAAGAAAAAAGGGGAAAAAAAGTGGTTTAATTTCATTTTCACAAAACTTTTGTATTATTAGCACTATTCTATTTTTCCTACAGAATCAATTTATTGTTACTCAAAATCCTCAAATAATGATTAAAATGCATACCCTTAACTCATAAGAACAAGAGAGAAATTACAGCCACTTTTACAAGGCAAATCCAGATTATGTGATCTGTACAAAGTAATTTATTATTTTATGTCACAACTTTCATCAATAATTGACAAGAGTGACATTTCTGAGGATCATCACCTAATCTACTTTTTTGGTTAATCTGTGGTGCCATTTTGTCACAAGAAAAATATTATCTCTTATTTCTAAAAAATACTTCTTTTTTATCTTTATTGTTAAGAGTATTACAGATGTCCCCCCTTCAGTCCCCCACTGTCGCCCACTACCCAGTTCCCACCCCACCCCAGGCCTTCACTGCACTATTGTGACCATGGGCAATACATATAAATATGTTCTTTTGTTCATCTCTTTTCCCCCTTCCCTTCCCTCTGAGATCTGTCAGTCTGTTCCTTGCTTTCATGCCTCTGGATCTATTTTGTTCTTCAGTTTATTTTGTTAATTAGATTCCACATATAAATGAGATCATGTGATACTTGTCTTTCTCTGACTGGCTTATTTCCTTAGCATAATAATCACCAGATCTCTCCATGACATCTCAAAGGGTAAGAGATATTTCCTTTTTTACAGCTGCATAGTATTCCATTGTGTAAAGGTACCAGAGCTTTTTTATCCACTTATCTAATGAGGGACACTTGAGCTGTTTCCAGATCTTAGCTATTGTAAATAGAACTGCTATGAACATAGGGGGACATATATTCTTTCTGATGGGTGTTTCAGGCTTCTTAGGATATATTCCTAGAAATGGAATCGCTGGGTCCATTGGCAGTGCCATTTTTAATTTTTTGAGGAAACTCCACCCTGTTTTCCATAGTGGCCGCACCAGTCTGCTTTCCCACATTTCTTTGATATTTTTGCGGTTGTTTATTTTTTTATATGCATTTAGTTATTTGCCTTTCTTCTTTTGTGAATTAGCCATATATATGGTCTTTGGTTAGTTTTCCTTAGGAATTTTTATCTTTTTCTTATTTATTTGTCAGAGATCTTTGTTATCATTAACATTTCTATAAACATTGAAAATAGGCCTATAGTTTTTAATACCACTCATTTTAATTATGGAGGGTTTTGATGCTTATTAAATATTACAAAAGTACATATTAATGATTTCCTCTTTGAGATATTTATGTTTGGATGAATGCTTCCTATTGTAGGTGATGGTCCTAATCACAGCTGGTGTGTTGTATGTGGTATCTTTACTCTAAGGTTTTACATAGACTCTGGGACTTGTATCTGGCTACTGACTGGCAAGTATACTCTGTCTAACCCTGTCATGAGAAACCAGAATCATTTACACTCACCTGAAATGAATAGCAATATAGATTGAATGTTATTGTCACGACCCTGTTAACTCTCTTGTCCTTTGTCACAATAAAGTCAGAAGGGACCTTGATCATCTGGACATTTCACATTATATCACACTGATCTACCATATAGAGGGCACCCTATGAATCTGACCTGGACAAAAACGTAAGCGGCGAGCCCGCTAGAAGCCCTGGTAGGAGTAGATGCATCGTGGGGTGTATCAGAAATTATAAATAAGGGTCAGGAGTGGGTCACACCAGTGTAGTTTTTAAGTTCCCAGAGATTAAGGCTATGCCAAGGTATCTCCTCCAGGAAGAAGGACAAGCTATTGCCACCAAGGACAAGACACAGAGCTCGGTAGGCCTCTTCTTACTTTGAAGACAGCACGTAGCACAGTCACAAATACAGTTCCTCACCGCTTATCACATGGCTTGGAAAAAACTGTCCGTTTTAAGTGATCTGGCCCCATCAAATGCTGTGGGATGCCCCAATAAAGAGTGTCATGTCGAGAACCCTATTTTTCCAGGACAAGAACATGCCACTTCAGCAAAGAAGGATTCCCGGCGGGAAAAGCAGAGTCTCACTTGCTCTTCGGCCCTGGTCGATGCTGGAGAACCGAGCAGGATGCCGTGTGGTTCTGCAGCCAAAGCTTCCTGCCCCGCACGAGGGGGTGCTGTCAACGCCACCTAGTCCCAGACGCAGGGCGCTCCTTCGTCCAATCACAGTGCGGCGTTTCAGAGAGGGTCCAATCAGATGGCGAGGACACACCTGCTCCAGGCTCGGGGACACCCGTGGTCGCTTGGGACGCTCCCCAGGGAACAGAGCGATCGAGGCTGGTCCAGGGGCGGGGTGCAGCTCAAGCCCGGCTGCTGCAGGAAGCCAGGCAGAGTGTCTGGGTGGCAGAGGGGAGAGGTGTGTCTCGGTGGGCACGGCCCCCAGGGTTCGGGCGTGCGCGGGGAAGTCTGCCCTGGAGAAAGACGAAGGCGGGGCCCGGACCAGGGCTCCTGGCTCCCAGGTTGGTCAGGAACTGGGCGTAAGAACGCTGGAACGCGAGGCCAGGTGTTCTGGGGAGACTCGGGGACGTGTGTGGACGCACCTGTGGTTGGGCAGCGGCGGCAGATCCCTGTGTGCCACGCGGACACTCCCCGGGAAGCACCACCGCCCCGGAGGGAGGCAGGCGGAGGGAGGGGGTGGCATCGTCTGGGGGAGATCCAGATCGGCAGCACCCCGGAGCCCTCACGCTCAAATGAAGTTGGGGCTGTACCTGCCTGGTTCCAAGGGGAGGGGGAGCGGATCCTGGTCCCCCGAGGGGAGATTGCTGCTGTAAAATGCGGGAGAGGAGATGTACTTGGGAGACCCTGTGCTTCTGTGTTGAGCCATGATCGTAAAGGGGCACCTGCCGCCGCCGAGGACCTGACCACCAGGGGCTCCGACCCCCCAGGCGGGAAGTCTGGGTCCTGCGCGAGGCCACCACCCCGAGCAGGAGGGCTGGCTCCCAGCAGGGAGTCTGGAACAGGTGCTGGAGGACGAAGGTGGACACTGAGCAGTGGGGCAGTCTCAGGAACCCCCGTTTTATCCCCCGCCCCAGTAATCGACCGGCGGCCGCATCGCAGCAGCAGGAGGGCAGGAGGGGATTGAACGTGAGTGACACGTGGCTCCGAGAAGTATGAACTGTGCCCCGGGCCATCCGCTGCCTGCTTCGTGCCTTTGAACCCGTGCTCCATTAGCTGCAACGCCAGTGCCTGCAGAGGTGGGCCCCGGGCCCCTTTTCTTTCAACACCAACAGGCTGCGGTCCTCCCGATGCACTCAGTTCCCCCACGTCCCCTCCGCAGGAGGGGTCCTTCTGAGGGCCAGGGTTTGGACCATGTCTCAGGTTTCCCCCAACATGTAACACAGAGTGTCCACCGAACCACCCCCTCTGCTCTCTGCAGCACCCCGCTTTTCTACCAGCGCCTGCACTGCCCCTCACTGCTCGCACGGAAATGCTTGGCTCAAAGTTGACTTTTTTTTTTTTTTAACCCCAAATAATACCCTCTGCTTGATTTGGGGATAAGTGAATGGAAGAGAGTAGCCATGCCTGGAGAAATTTACATTTGGATTCAATACTGAGACATAGATGAATACAGTGAAGTAAGAACTGCAGTAGAATGAAGAATATGCTGGTAAGGACCGGGAGGAAGACGCCTGAGATCCCAGGAGAAGCGATGAGTCCGGCCCAGCCCTGTGGAGGAGTCGCGATCCCACCGGAGTCCTGCAGCGTGGAGACAGAGGAGATAAGACGAGGCGGACAGCGCCATGGGAAACTCATTTGAGAACAGATTCAAGTAAAACCATGTACTGATTGTTCATAAGAATTATTCGGTCCCTTAAGGTAACCCAACCCAAGCTTTGAGACAGTCCCCAACGTGAGTCATTTCCTGTCGAAAGTTAGCCCATGCTTTGCTTTTTCTGAAAAGCAAGACTTGTGGTCCCCAAGAAGGCTGGCAGACACCTCACATTCGCGCACCCTGAGCCTGGAGGGACTTCCTCCCGCCCCTTCTGAAGGCGGGTCCTTGCATTTCTGTGCAAGGCTTTTGAGCAGGAAGATGAAATTTCCCGATTCCACAGTTCATCACCCTCCTACCTGACTGCAGAAATGAGTGATTAGAAATAGGTATATAAAGTGATGGGAATGTAATTTCCTCCCATCTTTGGAACGGTTTTGAAATGGGAAACTTTGGCTGTTTCATGACATAATTGTCTCCTCTTGCAACACGCTGTTGGTAGTAATGAGTTCAGGGAAGGTAATTTTTTTTCTCTCATGTAAAGAAATTATGGGAAATATTTACAGGGTAAACATTTATCCTCGGAACAAAATATGTATTTCAGTATTTTCTTGAAGATTAATGTACCAAACACCTCGCATTATTTTTTCTCTTCTTTCTAGAGTTCTAAAAGTGTGTAGTTTTCTCTAAAGGCCTATTATTCACTAGTTTTTTTTGTTTTTTTCCTCATGTGTGCTAGACCACGTGACTTTTTAATAGGAGGATCTGTTCTTTCACAAATGACCTGCCCGGACTGGTACAAAATGATTTTGTATAATGTTTCGATAGCTATTTTTAGATGAATAAAAGGATGATCTAATTAAGATGGTTAAATGATGCGCTAGCCATATGCAAATCAAGACTGTATATGGAAAGATAATGAGGGAAAATTACTTATGTCTTACTTCCCATTATAAAACAGCAATTCTGGAAGACAAAATAATTGTGGTTTCTTTCAACACTGAGTTCTCCCATAGAGCTGATAGTCATTGGGAAAAGTTCTTTGTACACAGGTCTGGAGACTGCCTAGTTCTGCTGAGTCATTTTCACTCCTGCTTTTGAGCTATGAGACTTCTGTGACTGAATGTGCATGGTCTAGCAATGTGACAGACTACAATTTCATAAAAAATGAAGTCAGTAGGTTTTGGATATATATGTGCATAATGGAGCTTTAGATGTTTATTTTTCTTCGAAACATTTGTCATTTAAAGTTTTTGTAACCTGTTTCATAAAATGCCCTAAATTGAAAGAATCAACATAAAGACTATATAAATGAAAAACATCTTTCACATAGATATTCAATTAAAAATATTCAATTAAGAAAAAAATTTCAAGTGAGGTGAATAAATTTCATAATTTTTGATGTGTGCAAAAAATGCTCAATGTAAATAAAAATGCTCAATAAGCCATATACATTCCATGTCCCTAAATTTATGTTTTAAGAACGGATGATAAAGAAACAATGACTCATCCAATAAAAGTTGACTGTGCACAGTAGCCAAAGAAGAAATGTAAAGACACAATAATTTTAGGCAGTTCAATTTCAGTATCATAATAATGACCAACAGTAGATGAATGCTGTTTCATTCTAAAGCATTTTTTTCTTTCTAAGTGAACCTAGATGCATCTTTCAGAATAATAGTAAAAATAAATATAATATATAACACACATATATGTATATATAGAAAGAAATAATTTGCTAAATAACTATCAAAAGGGACTATTCTGGACTCTGGCCAGGTAGCTTAATTGGTTAGAGTGTTGTCCCCATATATGTTTCTCTCTCTCTCTCTCTCAAAACCAGTAAATTAAAAATTTTAAAAAGGGGCTATTTTTGTGTTGACAAAATGGTATATTCTTTATTACCTATGAGAATTGTATAGAGTTATGATTTCTAAAGTCAGACTGCCACTATTCACAATTGGGAGCCTTACCAATTACTAGTTGTGTCTCCCTGGGCAAATCTTTTAGCTTCCATATGCCTTACCTGTAAAATGGGGATGAAAATAATAGCTACTCATAAATTAGTTGTGAAGATTCCATGAATTATAGCATGTAGGTGCTTGAAGAAAGAGAGAGAGAGAGAGAGGGAGAGAGAGAGAGAGAGAGAAACATCGACGTGAAAGGGACACATTGAGTGGCTGCCTCCCGCACGACCCAACCAGGGTTGGGGACAAACTGCAACCGAGGTACGTGCCCTTAGCGGGAACCGAACCCGGGTCTCTCTCTGGACCGGAGGCTGACGCTCTAACGGCTGAGCCACACCGGCCAGGGCGACCCCAGGAACCTTTAACCAAGTGCCACAGTTTGAATGGGAATATTATGAGGATGAGCATGCGATAGGGATATCATAAGAACGTGCCCATGAGTATGGGTAGGTCCTTCCCTGGTACGGCAGCTGCTCACCCGTTAATTTGGGCTTCACAGCAGGACTAATGCTTAGTGTGCGGTTTCAAAGTTATCTAATATTTCTTGGCTTATGCAGTAAGATTCTCCATCTGTTTCTGGATTTAGGGATGAAAAATTGTATTTTATCACCCTGGCGACTTTCTGCCTCTACTATGCATTGCTTACGTTGCCCGCCGTGTGACATTTTACATCACTGCGTAGCTGTGCTGACCGATGTGTCTTGTCTCTGACGACAACCCTGAACCAGCGCACGACATTCATTTCATGTGATGACTGATTGCGTCTTAACTCAGTTTTCCTTCAGTTATAAAATTTAGTTTATAATGTGTTGATTCAGAGTAATTAACCATGAGTCATGGGAGGCTAGTTCTTTTGGTAAAATGCTTACTACATGCTGTAAATTGGGAGAATACAGACGACGTAAGGGAACTCTATCACCGCGAGTTAAAGGAAGCAGACTTTCCATCAGATTATGAAAGGAAGAGTAGTTTTTTCTTTTTTATTAGAAGCCTTGGATGTGGGTTTCTGTTTGATTGGTTTGCAGTGTGGACAGCTGACTTAGCTTTGCTTTGTAGCCTTTCCCGTTCAGTGGGGACAGCAGTGCCTGGGGAGCCTACCTACAGAGTTACTGTAAGAGGCAAATGAGACCCTGAACTTCTGAACACTTTCAACTGTTATGCTATACAAGTATTATTATGCTGTACAAGGTATTATGCTATACAAGTATTATTATTTAAAAAAATAATTTCTAAGTTTTTTTGTATGTTTAAATGCAAGGATATTGTGAGGTTTGTTAAAACATTAAGTGCATTAAGTTTCATGCTTATTCAGTTATTAATCGCAATATGAATATAGATCATCTGATTATAGATTTGCTCTCTTCTGCCCGCCACTGAGCTGGGTATGTCATACATATAGAAGAATAAAAGTCTTTGCCTTTCAGAGCTTAGGGCGTGGGAGGCTCATGTGAGAGGGAGGAAGTAGTAAATACGTGGACGCTAATTGCAAGCGTTTAGAAGTAGGTGGTACCAAAGAAATATGCATTGGTTTTCTATTGTTCTAGCAAGCTGTCAAAAACCATATGGCTTAAAACAATTCAAATGTATTCGCTAATAGTTCTGGAGGTTAGAATTCTGAGATGTGTCTCATGGGACTAAGATGGAGATGTCGCCAGGGCTACTCCTGAAGCAGTAGACGGGCATTTCCTTGTCTTTTCCAGCTTCGAGAAGCTGCCTCCGTTTCTGAGGTTATAGCCCAGCATCACATCATCTCTTCTCCTCCGGCTTCTGATATTATATCATCTTCCTTTGACCTTCTTGTCTCAGTCTTGTAAGGATACTTGCTGCTGACATACTAAACACTGCATGTTGTTGCTTCAAGACACTCACTCGTAATTAACACGGGGACAGGAAATATGAACTGAATATAGTAGTCTTTCTCTAATTTTGATGTTCGTTGTTGTTGTTGTTGTGACTAGGGAATCCTTAATTGAAGTAATACCTGAGTGGGATGACCAGACCTTCCCCACCTAGTATGTTCTGTGGATTTTTGTAGGCTTGCCCGTTCTACTTTGTCTTCACTACGAGTGAAACTGCTTTTGATGACATTGCCATCCTTTGCCCCAATGCGCACCAGGATAAAATTAGTTTTGAATCAGAATGTCAATGATTGAAAAGCTTTCAGCTGGGAAAACTGAAATAGGATCAAGTGATAGCTGTCTCCATTACACTGTTGCCTAGCAACATAGTTGTAGGCTTCCATTATAATAAATGATACTATTATGTAGAAGCATCTTATGAAAGATATGAATGATAGGAAGTTCTAAGCTTACCAAGAAGTGATCATGTTGGAGTCAAGAAAATGAAGCCATTGAGCCCTCCAGTGAAGGTGACAGAATTAAAAGGATAAATTAGCATTTAAGATTATTAAAATGTTAACGTTGGAGTCTCCTTATTTCCTATTAGTTGTGTTCTGATGCTTTCCAGTCCTTTAAGCCTAACGTGTTGGACAGACTAAACACAAAAACCATTGAACAATGTAAGAGTAACACGCAAGTATCATGACATACCATAACGAAGATCTGTAATAATACTTGTCTTTTGCAACCATTCTGACATTTATTTATGTGTGATTCCAACTGTTACAACATTTTTTTGCATTGATAGTGGAATTTAAGTACCGTTAAATGTTCATTTTTGAATGGAATGAAATGAAGACACAAGGTAATAATAGGTGTCTGTGGGTCTAAGAAAGGCTGTAAAACATAAAATCACACCATCTAATGTCTGAAGTGACACGGTTTTCTTAGATGTTTCACTTGTGGCAGTATCTGTGAATATGAGGTGTCATTCATACGAAAAAGAAAGGAAGCCCGAGACCATTGGCATGTCAGTTCCATGTTACATAGGTCATCGCCTTAGGTTTTGATGAGAGATCTATTTATGTGAGCCCTCAACAATTTAAGACTAGACATCAATTTTAGGGTCTCTGCTAAACTCGGGGTAATGGGCTCTGTCTGCCATTGTGCGAATTCAGGGTCGGCTCATTCAGCGAGCCTGGGAGGGCTCAGGTGCCACCTGCAGAGACGGATACTGAGCGGGTGCTTCTCGGGGCAGCAAGACTGGAGCCCCCGCCAGTGCAGTCTTCCAGATCAGTTAGGGAGGCCCTGCCCCCTCCAGCTTCTTTAAAAAAAATAAAATGTATTGGGGTGACATCGGTTGTGTGCGACTCCAAGACTCCTCCCCACGTGGCGGGTAGAGTCTGGGGACTGTGAGCATCTGGTCCTGCCACATTAAGTAAAACAACACATCCCAAATGGTGTTATTCAAGGACCTGCTCTGTGTGTATGAATTTAATAAAAAACCTTTAAGAAACTAATCTGTTCTATAACATTCAATTCTGTGTTCATGTTTTAATAAAGCTAGTAGTGGGAATAGCAACTCAGAAATTACTCAGGAGTGTTCGAGTATTATCACAGGAGCAATAGGAATGCGATAAAGAAAGAGAACATTATCCCGAATGTATATCTGGTTATTTAGGTTGACATTATATTTGAACCAGTCACAAGATGAGTTAAAATGAGAGATCGAGGGTACGTGTCTGGTGGGGAAGAGCATCCTTGGTGACAGAGTGACGAAGCAGGGGTTTGGAAGAATTCCTTGAATCTACTGTGCTGAAAGGTGATGAAGAAGTGGTACGAATGAGTCGTGTGCTGTTTGTTTTCTTAATGTTCTATTTCATAACTCCTTTGAAAACTGACATGATAAAATAATTAAATCTCTCGAAATCTCTGGAAATGGTGACCTCTACACATGACTGCTGAACAGAAAGGAGTCACAGTAGGCGAGATGGATTTGGGATATTTGAGAAGATAAAAGTAGTATTGTATTTTGTATCATATTTTTGACATGCTTTATCATAAAAATAACAAGTAGAACTTGTAAAATGTATAAATATTAAAAGTGTAAAAGAAGTAAGTAAACCTGTGTAAATCCGCTTACCAGAGAAGGCCACTGTTAATATTTTCGGTCGGGAGGGTTTTGTTCTGTTTTTTACTTCACTTATTGGCATATCCCTCAATAGTATAGAAACAATCACACAGAGCAAACAACATAGTATCTGTTATTTGTAGAGTTGGAGATTATTGAAAGCAAAACTTACAACAAATTTAAGTTCCCTGCTACTGATAATATTATAATACAAATATTAGCAATTATCATTACTGTTACTCTTCATTCTTCACTCTATTTGTTTTCTCCAAAGCCTTGAGAACATGATCTCAGACACTGGGGTTTATGTCTCTTTTTCAAAATTTGCAGAAGTACGACTAAAATGGTTAACATTTCTCCTGTGAAATCAGTATTTCTCATATGTAACAGGTGACATGTACCTGTTGCCTACAGAGGACGGACAGGGCGGAGCTGCACATTGGCCTTGAAGCCTCTGTCCTGTGACAGCCCTTTGCCAAGGACACAGAGCGGCTTCCAGTGCTAACTGCCCGAGGTGCCATCTGTCCAACCTGATTGCATGTAGTATTTGGATCACACCGGGAGTTTCAGCGTCATGTAGAACACCATGGTGCCCTTCCCTAGTCTTGTCCCGCTGGCCTGTGGCCAGTGGAAATGGAAGACGTATGTGTCACGGGACATTTTCATACACATTGAGGATGGTAGGGCTTTTTCTCACTGCAGGATTCGTCATGGTCCCAGAGACACAGAAAGGAGTACGTTTCAGACTGACAAACCTCAGAGGAGGGGGATGAGGAGGAGGGATGAGCTAGACCAGAGAACGCATGTGCACGTATGCATAACCGATGACATACACAGCAATCTTGGGAGGGGGTGGGAACCGGAGGAGGGTGTCAAGGGGGAAAAAGGAGAAACATCTGTAACAAAAATTAATTAATTAATACAAAATTTTAAAAAATAACTGTTCTCCAAAAGAATGAAACAAAATTTAAGAAAAGGCTTCGTCGTGGTGAAGAGGAAACTGTCACCAGCCACTCTGTTGTGGAGACCAGAGTGTTATCTGTTGACTCCCCTGGAAGCTGTCCTTGGTTTATCTGAGTCCCCCCTTCCCAAACAGGAGGTACTGGCCATAAACTCAACATTTCCTGGGGCGGGAACATTCTCCTGGGGTGTTGCACCCAAATTCAGTCTTCTTTGTTCTTGTCTCCCAACATTTACCATGCCACTCACAAATCTGTCTCTGTGCTTGTGCACCAATGGGGTGGAGCCCAGGGGACCCCTCTCTGCAGGATGGCGGGAGACAAGGGCCGCCCCTCCCCGGGACCAGCTGATGGCCCAAGCCTCACAGGCACTTAGGTTAATACAAGGCCTCACATAGAGTTAGAGCCAAGGGGAAAACATGCTTGAATGAATTATAGTGAGTGAGGAGAAGGATAAGAGTAGCAAAACATAAGAAACCGATACCAAAGACACTCTCTACCCAACTGTCTTGTGTTACAGCATCAAATGAATAGATATATGGAGATGTTCAAATATCCATTCCTCTTGTTTGGAAAGCATTTAAAAATAGGACTGTTGCCTTTGAATGGGTGCCAAGCAAGCAGCAGACGCTATGGATGTTAAGAGCAGGTTGTCTCTTTCCATCATGATAACGATTGGGTAGACGTTATTACACACATTCTCATTTTACAGAAACCTGAGGCTGGGCAGTTGGCAGTTTGAGTGGCTGAGTCAGGATTGAAACTCAGGTCTGTGGTTACAGACACCCAGGACATCACTGTGAATTAAACTGATGTCTGTGTTTCCTAGGGAAATAAACAAGGACTTCAACCTGGTAGATGCTCATCCAACGTTAAGCATTTTATAGTTAATGATGTTATTTGCATGCAAAGCTGTGCAAAGCTGAGGGGGAGATTGGACGGCAGAGCGTGTCTGGTGAGAAAAGGCACATTTTCTTTCCAGGGCACTTGGGACGGGTGGCGAGGGGCACCTGCTGGGCAGCCATGCCCTTCACAGATCGGTCCAGTGTGCACCTGAGAGAGACAGTCTGTCACTTTAAAATCAGGACTAACTTATAGAATCACTAGGAAATCACTACTAACTCAGTGTGAAGTGCTCTTCAGTGCCAGGTTAAAGACGGGCACCACGTTTATTTTCGTGGTCATGTCAAAACCCAGAAATTAGGAAAATTGAAAGACTCAGAGGGTTGGGAGTGGGGGGCAGGAAGAGAGGAACGGGAGCACCTCTCTGCATATGCGCAGAGCCAGTGGGGAAGGGAGGGGTGCGGAGCGGGAGGGGGTCAACGGGGGAAAAAGGAGCGACAGCTATAAATTGTTGAACAATAAAAATAAAAAGGAAATTAAAAAAGCGAATCTGTGGGAAACAGACTTTTTTTTTGCAATGAATATTGTATTTGCTGGTGGGGAAAAAACTGAAGAGACAGAATTGAACTATTTTACTGGGATTTTTATGACTTTTTCAGCTTTTATCCCCTGTCGGAAATATTGTCAAATTTCTGCATCTTCTCTGACGGGTTCAAAAGACCTAGCTCTGGAGGTTGCCATGAATCTCAGATGAGGCCCCGTGGTTGGAAATAATGTCTCTTCATTGTTTAATGTCTTGATATGGAATTTATTATGTTGATATAATATATGTGTGATATTACATATTCTAGGCACAAAATACATATAATTTTGCTTAATACTATATATAAATACAAAAATGTAATAAATGCATCTTTGATAAACAGTTTAAAATCAGAACAGTAATGATTTGCCTTTTAGGAGATGTTCCTTTTCCATCCTCTGACCCCATAACTTTTTTTTTTTTTTAAGTTTTCCTTGCTTCCTTTGTCTGCTTATGATGAGCAAAGATGTCTTAAGAGCTGGAAAGTAACTTCATAACCTAAACCAGCTTCCATGCCATCAGCCACGTGGTCAGTCTCTGGAACCGGAGACTTTCCACGCTCCCCAGAGGTTACTGTTCAGCGGCTGTTGTGGACTCTGAAAGGAATTAAAACAAAGAGGCAAACTCAACCCAAATGATCGTTACTGCCAATATGCATACACTGCCCAGCACGACCCAGAGGCACTGAGGTTTATGTGTGAAGGGTGCTACGTCTCCGGATTTTTTCTGGTTTTATGTTATGTGGTGGTTCACATACACACACACACACAAACACAACGAAACCACGAAATGAAAATTTTCAAAGTTTGGCCATAAGGATGCTCAGATTTTCTATTCACCTTAGTGCGAAGGCTACAAATCAGAATCGGACTCTCTCTAATTCTTTCAGTATTCTGGATTGTTCAAACAACTGGGTTCTCTCTATTTCTTAACACATTCTGCAGGGTTGTTTTCATTTCTGTTTTCCATGGCAGACCATACAATTCAAGTAGTCTGACTAACCCACTGTGAGTTCTGCTAACAGACTCGCTGCAAATATTTACTTGGAGGAGTTCTGACTCATCCTTTGGGATGACTTGTAAACCCAATGCTGACAATCGGAAAAATATAATGAGGCAAAGCTGGAGGTGATAACACATTTGGTGAATGTATAAGAAAACGAGTCTAGGGAAGTTATTACATTTGCATCTGGTGGAAAATCCACCGTCAATAGTTCTAATGGACTTCTATCACCTATATTATACTACAGATGGGTTCCTACTCTTTATATTAATGTGACGACTCTGTTACTGATTATGTTGGGTTTTAACTTCCCTGAAATGTTGCTGTGCTTCTATTCATGGAAGTGTATTACTGGTGACATGTGGTTTAAAGTAAAATACTTTTAAACAGTTTTTAATTTTGTATGTTATAAAGGAACCATTGACTCTTATGCATAGAACATAATATTAAAAATTTTAAATTACAAACAGGTTTAATGACATGAGCTTACTGGTCCATATTTATTGTAATTCTGTTCTGGACTAAACATTTACAATGTAAATAGTAAAAGGAATATACATTTCCAATTAAAGTGAAAGACTAATGTGAGACATGGAAAACATATAAGCAAAATAAATAATGACTTTCAGTTTACTATGTCTTTCTTTTTACTCATTCTTGTATTTGAAATAATGTATCTTGAATAAAAATAATACAGATTTTAACAGAATAAGAAGAAATACATTATAAGCATCAAATTTTTAATTTGTGCTATTTAAAATTTCTGAGATGATAGAAATCAAGTCATCATTTTATAATTTTATATTTTTAGTTTGAAATAACAGATCTGAACTTTGTGCAATTATTTTTAAGAATCAAAGAAAATATGTTTAAGTTAGATGGTAATATTACCTTATCTATAAATTTCAATGGTTTTGCTACCAGATCAATAGATTGCACAGTATGACTAATTAATTATAAAGTATGGTTTTAATTGACAGTTTATTTTGCTAGAAGTGGAACCACTGGGTCAAATGGCAGTTCCGCTTTTAATTTTGGGGGGAAACACCATATTGTTTTCCATAGTGGCTGCACCAGTCTGCATTCCCACCAGCAGTGTACTAGAGTCCCCTTTTCTCCACATCCTCGCCAGCACTTGTTTGATGATCTGTTGATGGCAGCCATTCTGACAGGTGTGAGGTGATACCTCATAGTCATTTTAATTTGCATCTGTCGATGATTAGTGAAGTTGAGCACTTTTTCATACGTCTCTTGGTCATTTGTATGTTCTGTTTGAAGAAGTGTCTGTTTAGGTCCTCTGCCCATTTTTTAATTGTATTCTTTGTCTTCCTTTTGTTGAGTTGTATGAATACTTTATATATTTTGGAAATTAACTCCTTATCTGATGTATCATTGGCAAATACATTTTCCCATATAGTGGGTTCCCTTTTCATTTTGATGCTGGTTTCTTTTGCTGTACGAAAGCTTTTTAGTTTGATGTAGTCCCATTTGTTTGTTTTTTTCCTTTGTTTCTCTTGCCCTGGGCGATGTATCTGTGAAAATTGTGTTACATGACATGTCTAAAATTTTGATGCCTACATTTCCTTCTGTGATTTTTATGCTTTTGTGAGAATATAGCATTTACTAGTTAAACAATTGGGGACAAATTATATCATCTCTCTAAGCCTCAGTTTCCTCATTTGAGAAATGGGATTAACATCAAAGAAGAATTGGGAGGGCCTAATACGCATAAACCCAATTCATAGCAGGACTCAGCATGTTATTTCCTTCACTTTGACTCTGCCTTATTTTCTTTCAAATACATTATTCATTTAGAGGGTATTGCATGAATAATACAGGAATCTGGAATAATTCTACCATGAAAAATTGTTTATAGTTTACTTTTGGTGCCTCACACAGACTTAGTTGGACGATTTCTATGTTGTCTTTGTCAATGGATTTATCCTCTGAGGTGCTTTGCTCCCCTATCTCATGACTTGCCCACTTTTCTCTGTATCTACCAAGAAAGTCAGAGACCCCACCATCTGTCATCGAGATTACTGACTGTCTCATTCCATTGCTAAGATATTTGGTCACAGCCATAATGGGGATACAGGATTAGTCAGTTATTTATTTATTTAGTTAGTTAGTTAATTTTGATGACAACAAAAGGAACACGTCCCCTGATTATACAATCATCACATATGTGTCTTACATTATGATTCGTGCTCACTTTTAAAATCAGTGTTAAATTTACATAAATTATCCTAATGCTGCCACTGTTCCCCCAAAGTGCTCTTGTAAGAATAAAATAACTCCTTTTCTAAAATCCAGGGTCATTTGAGAATCCTTATCTTGCCTGACCCTTAGTGGCATTTAATGTAATCGATGGCTTCTTACTTCCTGAAACATGTCATTAGCTTGAATTTGGGATCCACTTTGTTTTCCTCGCCCATCAATCCCTCGTTTTCTCTGTCTCGCGGGTGGGTAACCGGCTCACGCTTAGTCTCCTAATCTGTGTTGTTGGAGTGGCTACACCCGGTCGCTCTGTCTGCGCACACTCCACAGGGCTTCTCCTTCTAGCATCGAGGACGGGATTGCATCTATACGGTGTCCTTGAAACTGCAGACCGCTGTTTGGGCAGGGCCCTGATTTCAGCGCTGTCTGCTCGCCACCCCCCCCCACGCTGAGAAGGTTTCCCAAACTGAACAATACTTGATTTTAGACTTTGTGGCTATCTTTCGTTTTCTCACTCTTTTCTGTTTTTCAACTAATATTCATTCCTATTAATTTCTTTTCCTTTCCTCTGTATTTCAGGGCAAAATTAGAGGAAATGAATGCTAATTGGGGAAAAAAAAGAAAAGAGATGTGTTTCGCAGTATCCCTCCCCCTAGTTCCCGGGTAGATGCTGCCAGTGAACAGCACCTGTCTGGAATGTGAGCGACGGTGGGGGAGGCGGGGGTCCCCGCGGTGGGAGAGGCTGGGGGTCCAGCGGTGGGAGAGGCGGGGGTCCCCGCGGTGGGAGAGGCGGGGGTCCCGCGGTGGGAGAGGCGGGGTGTGCCGCGGTGGGAGAGGCGGGGGGTCCAGCGGTGGGAGAGGCGGGGGTCCCCGCGGTGGGAGAGGCGGGGGTCCCTCGGTGGGAGAGGCGGGGGGTCCCGCGGTAGGAGAGGCTGGAGGTCTCCGCGGTGGGACAGGCGGGGGTCCAGCGGTGGGAGAGGCGGGGGTCCCCGCGGTGGGAGAGGCGGGGGTCCCGCGGTGGGAGAGGCGGGGGGTCCCGCGGTAGGAGAGGCTGGAGGTCCCCGCGGTGGGACAGGCGGGGGTCCAGCGGTGGGAGAGGCGGGGGTCCCCGTGGTGGGAGAGGCGGGGGGTCCCCGCGGTGGGAGAGGCGGGGGGGTCCAGCGGTGGGAGAGGTGGGGGTCCCCGCGGTGGGAGAGGCTGGGGGACCCCGCAGTGGGAGAGGCGGGGGTCCCCGCGGTGGGAGATGCAGTGTCTCCGTGGCCGGGAGAAGGGAGCCTGCAGCTCTGACTTCTGGTCAGCAGCCTGCGTGCGGTCTCACGAGCTGCTCAGTTCGTTCCCGGAGGCCGCCGGGATCAGAGTGGTTTCCAGGGCCCCTCACTTCACTGATTCCCTGGAGCCGACTCCCTGACCTGTCCGTCCTCAGCATCCAGTGGTTTCTTTCCACCATGATTCCCTTTATGAAGTAAATGTCCTCTTGCTTGTAAGGTTCGTTCCTGTGTTTTGACCGAACCCTGACTTTGTATCAGTCAGGAGAGAGATGCCCCAAGGCGAGTGAACTGGCTGGCTACCCCTTCTGATGAGCACGGAGGCAGCCATGACCTCATGGCAGGTGGAAAAGGACAAACTCTCCACGGCGCTCAATAGCAAGTCAACGACATGGAATGATGTCCTACAGTTACTTGTACTGAAGTTCTTCCCAAAGCAAGTCTAGGACGAGAACGTGGCTGTTGCTATGAAGTATTATCTGAATGCTCAGCGTAAAATCCGGGGGGGGGGGGGGGGACAGAGGACCTCTGACTGCCCTGAAGGGCCGCAGAAGGAAACGACATGTGTCCCGAGATGGAGACGTGGTTCGGAGGACGAATGAGACGCGTGGCTAATGCCCCCCCAGCCCCTGAGGGGCGGGCGAGGGACCATGTGTGGACTGTTGAATCACAGCACACGTTCCGTCACAGCGCTGCCGGTGAGTGACCCTACATGGGCTTCAGGTCTCCTTACAGCCCTGGGGGATGGGGCCAGGCAAATCGGGGTGTATGCCAATGGATCTGCGCACCCCAAACCTTCACACTCACCTTCAGCCACACTCTCCCGACGTCATGCCTTCATCCTCAGACACTCCGGCGTTCTCCCCCGATGTAGGTGGTTCCTAAGGACATGGCCATGCTTTTCAGTCCCACGTAAGGACCTCTTTTTATTTCTTGACTAGAAAGCAATAAAGTGGAGGAGATCCTACCTGGGGGAAGGTGGGTTATGCATCAAACGAGTTATAAAATTTTACAGAGATGTGTCGGTAGAAATCTAGGAAATACAAATTAGAATGGATTCGAAAAGTGTGAGACAAGGAGGAAGGAACACACGTTCCATCAGGTCGCAGTGATCGGTTCAGGGATACTCCCCACACGTTCGGAATCGCACCTTCTCGCTCACTTCTCTGAGCAGCAGTGACAGTTTGCTCTGTTGGTGAACCAAAACCCGGACACTGCTGTCACCTTCATTAGAAGGAGGTGACGGGGTGGGTGGAGGTGGAAGAGGCTATAGGGGGGATAAATGGCGATGGAAAATAAAAAAATAAGACATGGTAGAAAAACTGTTTAAAAATACAAATAGCCTGCTCTACAACAACCACAACAACAACAAAGGTGGGCTGCCACTGATCCTTTGGCACCATGCGGAGTGAGGAACCCAGATCGTTAGAGAGAGAGGTCTGTTAATGCGGATCAATGATGGTGAACTCCGTGCCCACCTACGTCCCCGGGGAGGGCCCCGGGCACAGTGCCCTGTGCCGCAGCCTTTGGCGCGGTGGTGAGGGCTGTACCCAGCAGGCAGGAATGAAGGAGCGAAATGCTGCCGGGGTTACGTGTTCACTGACGTGTACGTGGAAAGTAAGACACCGGGGTGGCACAGGCCGTGTGCTTCATTTCTAACGGCACAGTGAGCGTGACAGCTATGATGGGAAGGGCGCCTGAGCTGTAATCCATACATCGAGCAAGCAGCCTGTTTGGCCATGAATAATTGATCCCAGGGACCACAGGACCGAACTGGATAGGCAGACTGATACGCTCTTTCTTAATTTGAGTAATAGAAAAAAAACTCATGGTTGGTGACTTATACCTGGCTTGACTCAGGATAATGCACCATCATACATTCTCACCCATTTCCAGACGAGACCATTTGCAGTCCCGTAACTCTTGAAAGAAGGGGATGAGGGATCCGTTTGCAGGACCAGAGACACTGCCAAGCCCGTGTACCCAAACCCCTTCTCTTTCTCCTGAAACGGTGCCGTGTCGATCTAACAGGGTAACTGGGGTCTGGGAGGAAGGAAGTATCCAGCATTTTAAAGAATTCGTGAACCCGAAGTTCAAAGTACAAATGATCTTTAAAGATCCAAAAACAACAACAAAAAAGTCACTGCAGGCCCTGACTCAGAAAGGGGATCGTGACCCAGCGGTGCCGGATGGAGTCTGGGTGCTGTCTGTGTTGGGGGAACTCAGTGTGTTTGTGGGTCTATCTGTGAGTTTTTCTCCTTATCTGGAAACTCGCAGAATGTTTCCTCTGGCTAGTGGTCCCTTGAATTAATATCTGTAGTGTATGTCGCATTAGCAAGGACCCAGGAGAACTTCCTGGACCAGGTCCCCCCCACCGCTAATTTATGTTTTAATAAAGTGGGAAGTTGAAATCAGTACCACATCCCTGGAGGAATGACAGAATTCAGTCCCACATGAAAGACCTGAAACACGCATGGACAGTGATTCATGACAGCTCTGCACGGACCTCATCTGTTTGGTATGTTTCAGTGTGCCTTGAAGAAGGATGGGGATTATTATAAGCGTAATTAATTGAAGACTCCAGCATCACCCACCAACAGAATGCGTTGACCCCGATGTGAGGCAACTGGTCGAAAGTCAGTGTGGGTCGAGCGATCAGTAAGGGCCACGGGCTCGGCAGACAACAGAAGTGAGGTTTCTTGGGGGCGGTGTCCGCACGCAGTCTTCCGAATCACCCGTGTCAGTGCTCCAGGAAATTGAGATCATTAGTGGCAATTTCCTGAGATTTCTGCCCTCCCTGAGGTCTTGCAGCTGGTGGCAACTCTCCCTGATCTCTGCTCCGTGGCCTCCCGGGGGCTTTGACACCCCCTAGTTCTCTGTGTGAAACACCCCCTGCTGCTTTTCTCTCTGTGGAGGGATCGCACCTGGTCTTCTGACTGCAGGTTGACTCACTTAACCCCGTGCTTTGTCATCTCCAGGTTTTCTTCACCTCTTGACTAAGACCTTCGCTCACCCAGTAGCTCAGGTCCGAGGCCTGTGGACCTTTTCGACCCTGCCCCGTGGTCCGAGTGCTGTTACCACCCGTTACTACTGGCTTCACAACATACAGTGATTTTGATTTTCACTGATGTATTCATTTACTCTCAACTAGAATACAAACTTCAAGAAGGCAGAAGCATCATCTGTTTCAATGATGGCCCCATCTGCATCACCCACAATTGGTGGGGTCTGAGCTGAAACCAGACAGTTAGAAGTATTACAATACATTTTTATTTCCTTGGAGGAATGATAGATTAATCTCATTTATGACTTATGTATTTAGGAAGCATTATTTTAAATTCAGCATAAAAATATATTCATGAAACTTTTAAACTTATAAGAATTGTAATAAAATAACATTGAGGGGACGGTATTTAATTCAATGGATATCCTTACAGGTCAAGCTCACAGAAAAGAGCTTGCAGATGCAAGTCGCCGTATTTACACTTATTGTTACACGTATCATTGCTGTGTGCCCAGCCTGGCTTTGCCTACTCTGAGTACGTGAACCTTCATATATTACTTTGGGAGACTCTGACTTGGTTCATATCTCAAGCCCTGAATGACCATTGAATTCATCTTTTATGAAAACAATAAAAGTTCCTCCTTTAATGTTTGACCCAAATTCTGAGACGGGAAATATGTACTGTATAGAAACTTAGTCATAACAATGTGAAAACAATATGTTATGTACAGTATTTTTATATTAATTCCATTTTTTTTTTCTTTACTGGGGACCTAGTAAAGCCCAAGGGCAGGGATGACATGATATTTCTGTTTTGGTCCAGATTCCTCCCCTTCTCTCTCTGCACAAGTTCTGCCCCTTTTTTTGATGGCCCATCGTGTCCATCTGGTGTGTCTGCCCTGGGTTCTCTTTCTGGTGTCAGCACCGTGACTCTTCGGGCTATGTTACCCCACTTATTCTGCTGCCAGATTTCGAATGACAGAATGCCAACTGTGTTGCTAAAGAAATGGTATCTCCCCCCAGTGCTGTGAAGAGTGCCTAATCCCAGGTACACAGAGTGATGTTTCAGCCAGACCCGGTATGCTCGCATAACCGGGGCCTTTGACATTCTCCGTCACGCGGCGCTGATGCAGACGTTGGCTGTACTCCATTCCTTGTGATAGAGGAAGCGACTTCCTCGTGGGGTCTGAGCTAAAACCAGATCCTCCAGCAGGCGGAAATCATATTTTCAGCCCTTTATGTTCCATAGCATTGAACAGTGTCCTTTTGGCTGCGGGGACATTTCTAGCGAATCATTTTACCCTCACTATCATTTTTCTTTCACTCAGAAATCCTGACCTTCAAAGTTGCATGCTTATTTCATTGTAAGACTTAAAAGCAGGAGAATCGTTAACAGGGATGGTAGATTGTCCATCATCAGACATTTCTCCTTTCACGTTTCTCGACTTTCCGAGCCTCTTCTAGTCAAGACATTCGCAGCATGTCTCTAGTCATTGTGTGCACCACTTTTAGACTCTGTCTCCACTGAGTGCAGAGCCCTATCTCCACCCCAGGTATCTAGAAATAACCATCTACATGTGCAGAAGCTTTCCAGCAAGTCGTACAACGTCTAGACTACAGGGTGAGGCTCAGACAAAGGTGGGGACTCTGGGGGTCAGTGTGAGAAACAGCAGCATATTGGCAGTCACTGGAAAAGGACACTGGCCAGGGAGTGGGGCGTGGAAAACGTGGGAGCAAACGATCAAAGAGGTGTTTGAGAAGATGCAGACAGGTGCGAAGGACCTGGGGAGCTGGCTTCCACCAGAGGAGATGGAAGCAGGGTGACGTGTGCAGCGTGGCCGCGTGGTGCAGTGTGACAGAGTTGAGGTGACCTTTGCATCTGCCACGTGGGAGATGTTTGGTGACTTCAGTGAGAAGGACCTCGGCACAGTGAAGTCACAAGACACATGACAGTGGATGAGTTAGGCAAGGGGAGACAACGTGGGGGAGTAGCACATTGAAGAAATCTGAGGGGCAAGACTGTGAAGTGAATGATATCCCATTGCCGAAACTATCTCAAAATAATAGAAGGTACGTGTGGGCAGTGCTCCGAAATAGGGAATATTTTATTTCAGGGGATAAAAGAGGGTATTGACCCAGGACCAGTGAAGTTTGATGATAAAGACTCAAATGAGTTTCCATGTGACACAGCAACACAGGCCTCCTTACCGGAGCTGACTGGGACACTGGGCCAGAGAAGGTGTTCTGCAGTGTACATGTACAGTTGGGTTTTCCTGGGTCCCTCTATTAGAAATATCTTTTCAGCAAACACTAGAATGAATACTATATGTAAATAATAAGTAAATACTGTACTAAAGTGAAGACACAATAAAGTTAAAGTTGCTGGTGGGAAGGTAGTTAAATAATCAACCAAATGCCGTTACTAGCTGTAATAGCACATACAAAGCACTGGTCATGTGCGGAGCAGTCCTCACAGAATCCTCCAGAGGGAGCTCCTGCTATTCTCACTTCACAGACACAGATGAGGAAACCAAGGCACAGACGGGAGAGAACTCGTCCGTGGTCCAATGGCTACAAGTAGTGCGGCCAGGATTTGAACCAAAGGGTCCAGAGCTGTCCTCTGACGCCCCAGCAGGAGAATGCCCCCACGGCGAGGAGAATGGAGAGCGATTTGAATTCAGTTAGAAAGTTAGCTAAGTGCACCCCATCCACCCCCGACAAAGCCGACCAAACAAACAAACAAAATGACAGTGACTGTACTTTATCTTCAAATTCCTGAGCGTAGAGAGTAGTTGAAATGTATATGTTCCTGCATTAAACTGTCTTCTGGAAACGGTCATCTGACCAAACGAGGAATTCCCACTCAGGAGGTGGCCAGCTAGAACTGTTCTCGAGGCCACACTTCGTGTCCTGGACACCCTACCAGGAGACTTGCTAACTGGGTGCGATGAATCTCAGAAATGGGGAATTCATTAGCAGAATTGTGGGGCGTTTTTCCTTTTTCTCAATGAGCTTCATAGCTATTAAAAATAAACTCTCATTTGGGGTTGTATTAGAAACGGCCATTGTGTGGACCAGCTAAAACATTTCGGAGAAGTCATGTGCCCCTGGCACGGACACAGATAACATGACAGAAGCCTTGTTGCAAGAACCTGTCGTTTGAATCCTCTATGAGCCTGTGTCCAGCAGGCTGCCTGCTGTCAACTGGAAGCGTGTAGAATTTGCAGTATTGTCATCTACAAGTGACCCTTCCAGGCAAGCTGTGTTTAGAGCCCAGCAAAAGGAAGCAAAACATCATGGCGCTCACAGGAGAAACGCATGAACGACTCGAGTCCTCCTGGTAAGCGATGAAGAAGTGGAGCAATGATGGAAGAGGTGCCCAGGACAGTGCTTGTTCTCCTCTGGCACGGAGTCATGGAGGGAGCAGTTAACCCTCACCCACGTCGGGCTACTCTCCTTTTCTACCGAAACACACCGAAGATGTATTCACGGCCATGGTGTCCTTTACCGATTTGGTCTGTAATCAGTTCTCCGAGCTTTCTCGGCCTTCGTTACATCTTAGAGAACTGACTTCTGAGATTGCATCAACCTCACTCTTGCCAACTGCTTGTTGAGGGAGTTTGGCCGGTGAAAAGCACTGTGGGAGAGTGTCAGGAGGAGAACGCTGCCCCAAAGCATCGAGAACTGGGCATGACCTTAGAAGTGTCTGCAGTGGCTGCCTTCTCAAGGCGGATGGCGGTGGGTGAGGAGCCATTGACATGGGCCTTCTGGAATGCAGGGTCACCACTAAGCCTGGTAAAGTGAAGACAGGGTGGATACAGCTCCCACAAGGGCAGGAGAGGCAGGGGCAACCCAAGCTCTTGAGGAAGGGATCTTGGAGTCTAGGAATGAGCTAGATGAACAGCCTACAAGAATATTATTAGATCCAAATATCTGGAAGATTACTAGGCTTGATGAGCAAAAAGGTCCCTTGACTGGTCCAGTGGAAAGACATGACCTGTCACTGTTTTTATTTTAGTACATTTTGAGGCCAGTTAAGCCATTGATTTTGATATCACACAATCCTCATTATATAGGATTTATTTTATGGAAGGATTTTGCTGTTATTTGTCTGTTCACTTCTCATCTCCACTAGAATGGGAATTCCATGAGAGCAGAGAAGAATCTTGGGTTCAATTCCCGGTCAAGGGCATGTACCCGGGGTTGCAGGTTTGTTCCCCAGCCCTGGTCAGGGTCATGTAGGAGGCAAGCAATAAATGTGTCTCTCCCATGGATGTTCCTGTTTCTCTCTCTCTCTCTCCCCCCTCTCTCCCTCCCTCCTTCTTCCCACTCTATCTAAAAATCAATGTCCCTTCTTCCCACTCTATCTAAAAACCAATGGAAAAATATCCTCGAGTGAGGATTAACAACAGAAAGAAACCCAGAACATATAGTAAACTGATCAAAATGAACGACTTATTGTCTCGTACTGTCTCACTTACCATTCTGTGTGACTTTACAGACATTTGAATGGCAAAGTGAAAGCAAGCCAAACGTCACATTGGCTTCCAGAAGTCACCCCCATGGCTGTCCTTTAGGAAGGGAAGAGAAGATGAGCTGTGTTCATATCCAGTTAGGACAGACCACCCTTTCCTGGCATATGCCCAGGGTTCCCTTTGGCCTGACACAGACGTCTCCTTCCACACCAGGAATACATACATGTCGGAAAACATGTCTGGTCTGTGATTCTGACTACAGGCCAATCATGGCATTTGTTTAAACATAATTAAAATTCATTCCTAGTACTAGCAAAAATATGCCATCATATTGGATATTCCTATGTGCATGTATATTTATGAAAATGTGTACTACATATGTAATTTCCATATTGTTATCATATATGGCAGTTTGTTGAAAGTATCATTGTATAATATGAGGTGGTGTAAGAACTGAACAGTTAAGACCATCACAGGAATAAGCGCATTTTTCTGTTAATTTTTTTTATTTGAAGATCATGATCATTTCATGATGTTTAAAATATTTCTTTTTCTTATTAATTTATTTTAAAAAATCAGTGTAAAGCCTTCCAAAAATTTACATTTTATAAAATGAAAGTATTATGAAGTGAGTAGAGTAAACATTATATTCAAATTCTACTAAAATTAAGACTTTGAGGAGAGTGGAAAGTGAATTTTATTATCTATTTCTTCTCATGGGTAATTCTCATAAAAGATAAAAATCTAGCAATAATTATGGTAATGCATGTAAAATTAATAGGTGCATTTTCAACAGAGAATACATTTTAAATTGTTTTGTAAAGGCTTCATTCTCCAGCCTGTTTGTGCAAGACTTTCTTAATAATGCAGTTTTGCAATGCTATCCAAATAAACTTAACAAAAAGCAAATGAATCTATTGATTAGCTATATAAACAGAACAATAAAGCAGTTTTATGTGTTCTTATCTTCATTTTTTCTAGTCAGAAACAACCTTCTCAGATCTTTTTAACTGACTTTAGATAGTTTCCCTCTGAGAATTCTATCTTGCATTTCAGTACTAAGTAGTCTGTTAGACTTTTTATGATTTTGCAAAAAGAACTCTGAGAACATTTCACAATAATAAAGTGGGGTCAGCTTTGACAACCTCATATAGATGGAGCAGGCTGTTAAAATGTATTTGCCACTTTTATAAACTCTCTAAGTGCTGAAAATCTTTGGAACATAAAACACTGATTCACTATAATAACTTCTTACTTTCCTTATTGATACATTTCATGTCTACATATCTTACTAACTTTCTTTTTAAACTAATATTTCAATATATGGTGTAAGGTAATTCTTGTTTTCAATAAGGATCACAGAGTTACTGAAAATAGTAATTTTGAGTGGTTATGTATAAGACACTTAGATTTCTATGCTTGTGTGAATGTTATTTCCATAAATGTAGCACACACTTTAATTAGTCTGGAGGCAGGTTGTTTGATATTCATCAAACAGATATAACCTGTGACTCTCGTGTGCTTTATTCTAATGGTTATTAAAGGAAATATCTTCTATCATTAATGATAGGCAAATTCTTTTACCAGTTTCTTATTACCAAAATAGTACATATTAGTTGTGACGAAATTGAAAAACATCACAGAAACTCTGTGTTATTGAGTTCTGCTTCACTGATTATCAGGTGAAACTCTGTTGTGTTCTGAAACTAATTCCCAATGTGTGTGTGTGTCAGGTGAGGGGGCGGCTGCGGGGGGGGGGGGGGGGGGAGGCTCACCACCACCAAACCATTCTCTGAAACTAGCAGGGTGTCTGAGAATCCAACTAAATGCTGTCACTATCTACCCAGAGATAGTATCAGATGCTGCAGGTAAAGAATGACCAAAATATTCCTATGAGTCACGATATCGAAGCAACAGGTCCATTGCCTCGATAAAATGCTGAACGCTCAGGGCTAGTAGGCATCAAGCCACTGAATTGTTTGTTGAGTAGAGTTGGCTGAACATGGCTTCATTCTCCAGCCTGTTTGTGCAAGACTTTCTTAATAATGCAGTTTTGCAATGTAATTCAGTATCAAACAAAACAATGATATATGGTTCTCAGAAGAGCATTACATTCATAAAAAATTTGAATGCTATGGAAATAATAATAGAAATGTTTCTGAAAATAAATCGCCAATAAAACAGGTATGAGTGAGACATTCATAAAATATCAGCAGGAAAATTGTAAAAATCTCTACAAATTCTCAACTCACACTGACTGCATCACTTTACAGAGGACTTTAAGTTCTTGCTGCACATAAGAGAAAGCAAAATTTGAAATCATAAACATAACACAAATTTGGCATTGCCAAATCAGTTATTAGTGGTTAGTTTTGCAATACTTTGTTTGATTTTCGTTTCGTTTTCCCTGTTGATAACCTATCTGAATAATGAAAACAGACATAATAAGAACAATAAAAGTTTATCTTAAATGTGGACCTAGAATATGTTGGAATAATAATCTTTCTAAATGTTTACCAAAACAGCTCGGCTGGTGTGGCTCAGTGGATTGAGTGTTGTCCCATGGACTGAGAGGTCCGTGTTTGATTCCCGGTCAAGGCACATGCCTGGGTTGCAGGCTCAATCCCCAATAGGGGGCGTGCAGGAGGCAGCCTATTGATGTTCTCTCTCACACAGAGATCGATGTTTCTATCTCTCTCTCCCTTCTTCTCTCTCTAACAAATCAATTAAAAAAATCTAAATGTTTACCAAAACAGTTATAAAGAACTTTGACACAAAATATATTATTTAAATGTCATAACAGCAATAATTATTTAGATGATAAAAGCCAATATTACTGAATGGTTGCAAATGTTTATCTTATATTCATTGTGTTCATTTATCTGAGAAATTATACTTTGATTAAGATGATCAACCTCCATAACGTACATGTTGCTTGTGCTAAATTATAGTTTATAAAAGTATAGGAATTGAAATATGGAATTTTTGAAAACTACATTATCAAAAGGGCATATTCAAGATGCTTCTGTCAAAGTATATAGGTATTTCCTATATTTTTTATTAAGTAAATTAGAATTTTAATTTTTATTGATTGATTGATTGATTTTTAGAGAGAGACATTGATTGCTGTTCTATTTATTTATGCATTCATTAGTTGATTCCTGTACGTGCCTGACTTGGGATAGAACCTATAACCTTGGCGTATTGCGACAACCAACCTGAACTACTCAGCCAGGGCTAGTAAATTAGAATTGAAAAAATTCTATGGCCAGATTGGCTGAAGCATGGCTCTGTGCACTGAGAGCCTGCAGTTCGATTCCAGTCTGGGCACAGACCCAGGCTGCGGGTTCAGCCCCCATTCCAGGCTCATACAGGAGGCAACTGATGCATGTTCCTCTCTCTCTCTTCCTCTTTCTAAGAATCAATGAAAAGACATATCCTCAGGTGAGGATTAAAAAAAAATTTCATGGCCAGCAATGAATGAGCACTGGACAATACTGCCATACCAGAAGATAGAAGTTCTGCTTAATGGGCACTGAATTATATGCCATACCAGAAGATAGAAGCTCTAGTTAATGGGCACTGAATTATATGCCATACCAGAAGATAGAAGCTCTAGTTAATGGGCACTGAATTATATGCCATACCAGAAGATAGAAGCTCTAGTTAATGGGCACTGAATTATATGCCATACCAGAAGATAGAAGCTCTACTTAATGGGCACTGAATTATATGCCATACCAGAAGATAGAAGCTCTACTTAATGGGCACTGAATTATATGCCATACCAGAAGATAGAAGCTCTTCTTAGCGACCTCTGCATTTATTTACCAGGCAGACATTCACTGGGTATAGTGTGTCCATCAGACTCTGCTTCAGGAAGTGGTAACACAAGGAACGCGCAGCTTGCTCCCTCGAGAAATCGTGAGTGGGCCAAGCGAGCAGTCCCACCCCGCGTCGTGTGTCTAAACCAGCCCTTCAAGAACAGCACTGAAGAGCAAGCCGGGAAAAGCAGCAACGTGACAACACAGAGTCCAACTCCCAGACCTACAGATGTATCAGCATTGCTCGGCACAATGAAGGAATCATCGGAAGGCATGTTCATGTCTTACTACTAATGAATATCCTCTTCTCCATCTCCCATTCACAATGACTCCATTAGCTGCATTTTTCATGGGATCTTTGTGATGATTTTACTCTTTTAAAAAAGTGTATTTTTATCATTGAACGTACTACAGATGCTCCCCCTGCTCCGGTTTCCCCCACTGACCCCCAACCCCACTCGCACCCCCAGGCCTTCTCTGCAGTATTGTCCACGTCTTATGCATACTTGCATATAAGTTTTTTGGTCAGTCTTGAAACCTTACCAAAAGCCTAGTTTTGTTTTACTTTGTTTTTAATAAATAGGACATTTCCAAGTACTCGTTACTGTTTTTTCCCATCACACGCAATTTGAAGCAGTTGGGAATGCTAGAGAGTGTAGCACATTCCTGTTTGGTCAGTGTCGAAGTGCAGTGTTCTCTACTCAACAGGCATGCTCTTTTTTTAGGTTACGACTCCTAACTATTTCTTCCTTTATTATTCAAAGTATTGAAATCCAGCCAGGCAATTAATTTTTAACCAGAATGAGGGGCACATGTTTTTAAGTTATTGTATTAAACTTACTTTTCCAAATTATATTTCCGGCTTAGAATCATGGGGGTGGAGGGAGAATAAGAAAATTAGAATGTTATAGACAAAGGGTAACCGTATTTCCTAAAATGAATCGGCAGAGAGTACAAGTTAGATTTACCTCTGTATTTTAGAAATATTGTTAAATACTAAAATGCTCCATTATTTTTTAAATGACAATGTTAAACGTAAAACCCAGTTATTACACCCATAAAGTTTATGACAATTTTACCCAAATTTATTATTTAAATGGCTGAAAATGAAGACCAGAAGGAGAAATTATGACACTTTGTAAAAATATTATGAACAAAATAAACTCACTTGCCATTTTAGAGTAACATCATTATTAAAAATAATGCTATAATATGAGGTCCCACAGACCTGTATTTTATAGTAGAGACTCCAGTTACTACTAACCTGGATGATGGTTCCACCTCCGTGATGAAAACTGAATTATAAATTCTGCTACTCTCTACTAATGTCAGGAATAGCCTCAAAAAAAATTTTTTTAAAACCAATATCAAATAATCAGGATTGGCCTGGAGGATCAACCTGTGGGATAATCTGGTACGAATTCACCTCTCAGGATCCCTGGTGTGCATTTCCGATGCTTGTGGATTAAAGAGGGAGGCCGGGAATAAGGTACACGGTGAAGCATTCCTACCTTCCCTACGTCGAGTTGTCCTGTTCTTCTTCTGAAATATAAGGAACCTGTCACCCCGATATCCAGAAGTGACCAGGAAGGGAACTGCAGCCCTCAAACTCACGGTGCAGGAGGGCTGGTGTGAGTTCGGGTGCACTGGTGTCCGAAGGAGGGGGTGATCTTACTGAGCTCACGGAGAAAAGGGCGGAGCAGCGCCCAGGGCCTCTCGGAGCCCCTGCCGAGGGCCCCGGCTGCACGGCCCAGGGGATTCTGTAAGGGTGCCCCAGGCTCAGTCAAAGTGCAGAGCAGAAGAATCGGGTGGACATATCATGTTTATCTGATAAACTGTCAGCAGAGTTCTCTGTACTTGGACACCGAGCCCAGCTTCCTGTGCAGCCCAGAGAACAATGTGGGCCTTGTGGGAGAGGCACCGAAAATGCCCCCCTGGCGTCGGAGGGAAGGGGGTTTGCAGGCAGCTCTTTCGGGTTCGAGAAGCTTCCACACCTGTAGCTTTCAGCAGTGATGACACTGATGAACCGGGAATGTTTTGTAGGCCGAAAGCAGTTTTCTCCGACCTGTAGAATTTAACGTGATGATTTTGAGAAAATGGTTTAGACTTCCCTTCCCAGGAGTCAAATTTTACTTTATTTTACAAACAATTCAATTGTTTAATGACATGCAACATATGATTTAGAATCATTTTTGAGGCTTTTACTTTGTGAAGAAATATGTCTTCGGTAGTAAGTGCATTTTATTTTATTTTTTTTATCGTCATCTGAGGACATTTTTTTTCCATTTTTTGTTCAGATAGAGTGGGAGGGAGAAAGAGGAAGAGAGAGAGAGAGAGACATCGATGTGAAAGGGACACATCGAGTGGCTGCCACCCTCACGACCAACCAGGGCCGGGGACAAACTGCAACCAAGGTACGTGCCCTTAGCGGGAACCGGATCCAGGTCTCTCGGGACCGCAGGCCGACGCTCTAACCGCTGGGCACTAAGTACATGTTAATATTATGATATAGATATCTTATAATAAATTTAATTTAAAATTCCATTTTTATTTATAAGCTAGTAGTACAACTTGCTATTGAGAAATTTTAAAATTAAACTTTAAATATAGCTCTCAGTTTGGGAGGTAATAAAATCATTTTAAATATAATTATTGAATTATCTTTATTTGCAAGTTCCTTAATATTATCTCTTTCATAAAAATAAATGGCAATACCTCAGTTGGATTTATTACATAAGCAGCAATAAAGAGTAAGCAAGGGTCAGAAAATAAAGTAGCACAGTTACTATACCGAAATTAAATGTAGATTCAATTAGGAAAATTATATTAAGTAAAATCTCTCTTAATATTTTCTTTCCCTTTGGTAAATGGTTAAAAACCCTGGTCTGGTGGATGGAATATTTTGATGTGATGGTGTGTGATGTGTGTAGGTGTGGGTGTGGGTGTGGAAAATTTACTGTGCACTTGGAAGGTTTAACTTGTTATTATGTTATGATGGTTGTTTTCTTTGGGTTTTTTATAGTCAGTATCTGATATTGGCACATTGTTTAGTCTCATCCCCTCTGTATGTCCCCCTGGAGAGTGGGTTTCTGTTCGCTCCCCCAGAACAATGCGCTGCACGACGTCCCTTCTTTCTGAGAGCTGCGCTTGCGTCCGTCCGTTCTTGTCTTCTGTCCTTTCACGATCACCGTTCCAAACTGAGCACATTCCCTTTTCTGAGTTTACATTCTCAACGCTCTCCAACTTCCCTTTACCCCGGCCTCGTCTTCTCTTTGTGCCAAATGTGCCATGGCCTGCTACGTTTCAGAGGTGCTTAATAGACAAGGCTGAGAAATGTAAAAAGACACTAGTCTGTGCATATTTGCATCATGGAATATTCCTCGTTCACGGTTTAGTTGGTTAATGGACATTTGGTCCTGCCCCAAACGTCCATGCTTAGGAAACATCTCTAGGTTGAAATAGTCCATAACATTTATTTATACTTTTGCTTATTGGATTAATACAGTAAAATAAAACGATCATGTTTTCTTGGTCCTGTGGCTGTTTTACATGAGGTTAGTTAAGCAAATGGGTCCATATGGACCAAATGTCTTTGGGGACATTTTGAATGGAACAAATTTTAATTTCTTAAAATACATGAGATATATATATATATATATATATATATATATATAAAATATGTATGTTATATACGAAATATATAATATATATGAAATATATTATATATATATTGGAAAGGCAATGGTTACAGAAACTCAATAATATAAAATCATTAAAAATAATATAAACAGGAATCTGAAGAGATGAGGGTGATCCGAGGAGTCAGTAGGGAAATCCGCAGAGAGTCCTGGATAAAAACAAAAGCCCTGAAAAACAGTAAGTCGGGGATGGGGTGACCGGTTGAAGTCAAGTGTGCAGATTTGGCCTCACTTAATCAATGTGGGTGAAAATAAAATAATGTATACTGTTATCCTAAGTAAATATTTGTTAGTAACTTTATTATAGTTCATTTTTTATTTAATGTCTAAACCTTTTAATTTGATCATGAGTTTATGAATTAATAGCAACATTTGGGCTCACTTTTGTCATCGTGTTATTTATTTATTTATTTTTTTGGTCTTCAGTGTTTTATATCTTTTGCAATATGGATTGTCTCTTCTTTGGTTGTTTGGGGTATGTGTAAGGATGATAAGTGTGTGTGCATGTGTGTAGGTGTGCATGTGCGTGCATGTGTGTAGGTGTGCATATGTGTGCGTGTGTGTAGGTGTGTATATGTGTGCGTGTGTGTAGGTGTGCATATGTGTGCATGTGTGTAGGTGTGCATATGTGTGCATGTGTGTAGGTGTGCATATGTGTGCGTGTGTGTATTTTTTTATCTATAGCTTTTTCCCTAGCGGTAACCAGTATGGCACCTGAGTACTGTGTTCATTCCAGCCACAAAGGAGAAACAGGAGGCGGAGAGGCGAGGCCCTGTCTGTAAGACACTGCCCCGACGTTGCACTCATCCCTGTTACGCCCTATTGTCCCTAACTGAGTGGCATCCCCACACCCAGATTCAAAGGGGACAGGGAGATGTGACCTTCCCCATGGCAGCTTTGTGCCCGGCTGTAATTCTGAGGTACCACTGCTGAGGACAAAGAGGGAAGAGATTAGAGAATCATGAGCAAGCAATCTGCCTCAGACAGTGATATGTATGTTTTAATAATCCAGACATTAGTGTGCGTTTCATTTAACAGTTGCAGTTTTCACAAACATTCCTAACTTGCACTCATTTAATCATCTCCATATAAAACAGAACAATAATGTCTGATCTTTCTGACAAAAAACGTGATAGTTGTGCTTTCTTCTTTCCATCCTCAACCCTTTCAACTTTTCTAATTTATCTTTACAACCCTCTAAGGTCACCAATCTGCTTTTTAAAAGATGTTCTCTTGTTTCTGTTTCCTTTAGAACAGGGTCTACCTCCTTCAGGGGTGAACCCCGGTGTCCCAGGTAGACATGCATCTACGCCGAAGGAAGCCCTGGAAATCAAACACAGTGGATCAAGACAGACACACACAACCCCAACCAAGCTTGTGTTTCTCAAAATGTTGTTGCTTTTACTCTCACTGGGTTCCTAACAGAGCAAGCGTGGGTCTCTGAGTTTGCGTGAAGGCCCCCCTCGATCAAATGAAACTACAAATTAAATGCAACCTTGACTGCAAACCCACGTCTGGGTGGTCTCAGTCTCAGAAACCTTTCCCCTGCTTGCCTTACACTTCAAACTATTTCATTTTCTGTGGTTTAAAAGTGCAGATTTACCAGCATTGATCTTTAATTCTTATAATTATTAGTTACACAAAAACATATTTACATGTTTCTCGATCTTTTAATCCTCATTTCAAAACCAGTCGTCGCATGGAAAGCGATTTTCTTTCCCTCGTTTCTCTGAGAGTGATCAGGTGACTCGCTGAGGATTTTACGAGAGGGTTTCATACCTGAGCATCTGTATTTTCAAATGTGTGGGAGTATTTGAAGTGACATTACTCAACTCTTTCCAGGGAAAGTTTTATAAATATTACAGGATTTTCTTGAGGCATCTACTATGCTAAAGAAAGGATTTGAATTTACGTTGATTTCAGTGACTGTAGGCAATCATTTTTTAAAAGTGTTTAATGAAGTTATTATCTCTTCCTCATGTTTGACAACTGGTTTCTTCCTTGAATGTCCCCTTCCCCTCACCTTTCCCAGTGCGGTGTGGATGACACGTCCCGGAGTGCACAGGGAGCCACCTCTGTGCCATCCGAGTTGGCCCGAGTTCCAACACGGTCACAGACGTCGTCTTCACTTATTTCCTGGTCAGTTGTCCTGACGATTGTGTGACGTTTTCTTGTCTTTCCTCAAGCATCACTTAGATTTCCAGGGCTAGTTTTCTACGCGTAGTCACTTCTCTCCTGTCTTTCATTTCTGCTTTGCTTAGAGTCCAGAAACGCTTCGTCAGTCTCTTCTGTGCATTGTTCCTTTGGATTTCTTCTGTTTACCTCTACCTTTGACTCTTTCCAGCGACCGTCTTATTGGGCAGTTAATTTCCGTTGGACGTCATGCGTTTCTCACGCGGCCTGTCCTTGTGACACAGGACCACAGCTTTCTGCGGTGCCGCTGAACCAGACGCACGTGTGCTCTGCATTTCTTCTGTGCCGTGAGCCACCTTCCCTTCAGGGAGGGTGTCCTCTGAGTCAGTGCCTGTTTGCTTCTCTCTTGCTTGCGTGTCACAGTGCCTTCCTACGCACGAGCTGAGATTTTCCTGACCTCCTGCTAGAACTCGACGTGCTCATGTGAATCCCTGTGGTGAGGATGACCCACGGATCTTACTTCCGAGCTCTTCCCTGGCCCTTCCTGCACAGAAGGGAGGTGGTCGGTGCCCACTGTCGGGGGAGGGCAAGGAGGTGGGTTTGCAAGTCCCGGTCCCTGGTAGTTTCCTGGGCGCTGCAGAAGCCCCTCCCTGACTTGAACCAGAGGAGAGAGGGCCCTGGGAAGCCGGTGGCACTACGGTGCCCTCCTGGTGGCATTAGCAAATGCTAGCTTCCTTTGTGACTGTGTGCCCCTTCCGCTGTTCAATAAATAGAGAGGTAAACAGACCGATGCCCACAGGCCTCCAGGCCTGGTTCAGAGAGCAACGGGAAGCCGGCTGGTGGCCAGACGCTGCCCCAGGACGTATCTTACAGCGCGAATGGTGCCACTGAACGCCAGGCGAACAGCAGAGGGGATACTCCCCGGGGGCTTCCTCCAGGGGAGCCGGGCAGTCAGGGTCACAGCTGGGGAGTCCCCTGCCAGACCTCCACGCCAGGGGCCGGCACACAGGTCGTCAGGGGAAGCGGTGATGCCTCTGCCGACAGAGGAATCGAGGGGTGATCTCGGCCTCCAGTTTAGCTGCATCAACACCCACACAGTCAGAAATGTGCTCCCCACTTATTTCCCACTGCAAAGATGTTAACCTTTCGTTCCCAAGATTAGCGGCTGCTTTATTTACAAACAAAAGGAAGAAGCACCCTCAGTGCCCATCCTTCCGTGCAGGGGACACGGGTCTCCGGGTCAGGACCGCGGCCCCCCTCCAGGTGCTGCATGGAAGCCGAGCGCGTGGGCTCCGGGAAAGGAGGGAGGAGCACGAGCCGACTGCTGAGTTTCGAGCCCGCGGCACCTGCTGGGGCAGGTGGGGTGCTAGATTTGGAGGGCGAGCCTAGGAGCTGAGTGGGGGTGGGTGTCGGATCCAGATCTGAGGGTGCAGCCAAGGACCAAGGACGACTCACCAGAGACTGGGGAGCATTCTGGAAGGGCAGGCGCATCCTCCCAGCGGGGAGCTGCCCCCGGAGCTCACGTTCTCTCTGCTCCTGTGTGGGCCCGTGGCGTCTCTGCGGTGACACACAACCGTTGACACGTAGGACATTGTCCTGACTTTCCATCTTTGATGGGATCACCGAAAGAACTTGAAGAGTTTCCGGTTACAGTTTTGTGAAACTTCTTCAGAGAAATGGAGACAATTCCCTCGAACATCGGAATCACCTTTCTGACGAGGTACGTGTGTGCACACGGGTGTGTGTCCAGAATTCGGCCGTGGAAGAGTGTGGGCGGGAGGCATGTCCCAGGCACCCGGGTTTGGTGCTAGAACCACAGCCTCCCAGGCCGGACGCTGGGGCTGGACCCGAGACGGCTCCTGAGCACAGTGGGACCAGGGAACAGCCACGGACGGACGGCAGCGCCTTGTCTATTGCACTCGGTCCCCCAGGCTGTGACCGGCATCCCCCAGGCCTCCTCACACCGGGTTTCGGGGACTGCTTTGGGGTAGTTCTTATTACCCCTGCTTCCCCCGAGGGGAGATGATCTTCGTGGACGAGATGTGACCAGGTGCTGGGCCGTGCAGCGCTGTGATGTCAGACAGGTGCTCCGGGGTCGAAGGCCGTGGTTTCTCCACGACAGGGCAGCGGCAGATCTGAGGTGAGCCGGGAAGTCTGTCCAGAGTGTTTTACATCTCGAGTATCCAGGGATACCCCGAACCACACGGAAACTCTGAGCTAGGATCAGCGTCTCCCTGGGGCTGGGAGAACCATAAACACCTCTCATTTCACACGTCCCCGCAATGCCAGTCGGAACATCTGGAAAATAGCTCCGCAGCTCCGCCAGGCCGGCTTGGCCCAGTCCCTTTAGGCCCGTTTCATGCCAGGTTCACTGGGGAGGGTCTCAGGAAACGGATGGGCCGTGGCGGTGACGTTCAGTTTAGCTGGAGCTGAGCAGGCCACACAGGTGACGGAGGAGACATGGGGGAGGGCAGGTGTCATCGGTGCAGGAGGCTGCACTGCGGCTGCAGCGAAGGTCGCTGGTCAGTGTGCCACACGGAGGCACAGGAGCAAGAGCCTTTGCTTCTCAGGAAGGAGTCCCCTGCCGCACAGACTGGCTGGAGGCAGGACTGCAAGCAAGGAGGAGCCCAGGCCAGACCAGCCCAACGGAAGCGAACACAGACAGGGAGGGCAAAGCCCTCTTGTACCCGCCGGGGAAGGGCGATTCTCAGGAGGGCATCAGTGACCACCAGCATCACCTTCCCTGCTACCCCAGTGCCGTGGTCACCACCGGTGTCACCTCCGACTGCTACCCCTGTGCCGTGGTCACCACCAGCATCACCTCCCACTGCTACCCCTGTGCTGTGGTCACCACCAGCGTCACCTCCGACTGCTACCCCAGAGCTTTTGCTGCAGCTCAGTCTCAAGCCAGCCAAGAAACTCATTGAAACAGAAATGTCAAGAGCCACATTTTCTGTCCAGGTTTCTTTCAATTTAATTAATTCTATGAAATATGTCTTTCTTGGTATATATATATACATATATATATGTATATGTATATATATATATGTATATATATATATATAAAATAATTGCTAATTCACCAATTTAACAGTTTGCTGAACTCTTCCAGAAGAAATGTGTCAGTGAACTAGAATCTCATCAGATTCTTCCCTTTCCTCTCCTTCAACGTGCCGAGTCAACAAATGAACTTTGCTAAATTGTGGCATGAATTAACAGACACACCGACAGGTGTGTAACTTTAGGAGTGCAATGATACAACAACTTTTTGTTTCTTTCTGTTGGCCTGTTTGATTTTTTTCTGGTCTGTGGGTGAAAATTCAAGAATAACCTCTGACATTTCTGATCATTCATAGTCAGTATAATTCCCTTTTCTTAGTTCTGCTTATAAAATATCTATAGATTTAGTATATACATATATATATACACACACAAATTTGCACTCATACTGTCATTATTACTCTTATTAGATAGTTAACACTAAACTTCCCTTTTGTCATTTTCTGTCATTCAAATGTTATAAATTGAAGGCAGCCAAGCATTCAACCACTCAAACACACGTTCACAGCAATGACTTTGCAGTATTCACTTTCCTCCTCCCGCCGACAGCACAAGGGGCAGGTGTCTCTTCTGTCATTTATGTCTAGTGTGTTCAAGAAACAGACAGAGAGGGTCCCGGAGGCACCGTCAGCAATGAAGATTTTGACAGGTTTCATGTATCTGCTTCATTATTGTGTCAAGAGCATTATTCTTGAACAATGGGATCCTGGAGAAAGCATCTTGCCTCGTTAAAGGGAACAGATTCTGAGACAACAGCACACAGGAGGGATCCTAATGTCCGTCCATCCTCGGGAGCAGTTGTCTTCTTCTTACCTTAAACGGACACGTGTGAAGGGACGCATGTAAATATATATTTGGTCATTTTCCTTGAGGCTGATTTCCATATTGGCTCTACTTTTCTCTTCTTCCTGTTCTTATGAAAATTGCACAAGAAGGCAAGTAAAACAAAGGGGATTTTGCCTATTTGTATTTTCATTGTCTTTTTATTCTCCCTGCTTGCATTTCAAGGTAGACGTTCCCATGACTCCTTCTGGGAAGTACTTGCACGTTTCCTTTGGGCTGTGCATGGACCAGTAATCACCAGTTAGGAGGGGGAGGAAAAACGAGGGAAGGCAATTGTCAGTCTCTTCTGCTCCGGGGGAATTTGAGGTAGACAGAGAGGGGTGGGCTGGACAGAACACTCTAGATCTGATTAATAACAAATTGCTCTTCGAGGTTCTGTAGCAGTGATTTTCAGTCGGTGTGCCACAAAATAAATTTTGAAAAGGCAATACCTGTGAGTGCAGTCCGGAACACTGACCTCTTTTTCCTTAGATGGTCAAATAAAAAATAAAAAAAAAATGACAACAGCCATCTGGTGTAAATACCCTGTCTGGAACCATAAATATGTGGGTCACATAACAGAGTTGCATCTTATCAGTTATGTCACATAATAAGGTTGCCTCTGATTGGTTAATTCTTGGTACCAGAAATCTTTATATACAGGTATAGGCACCTGATTGTTTAAAAAGTCACTTTGGAGCTAAAAGGGTAGGTAATTACTGCTACTGTTATTCTTATTCGTCTTATTATTATTATTTTGTAAATAAAATTATACCTAATTTTTTGTCAGATTGGCATGCCACAGAATCTTGGTAATTAGCGCATGTGTGCCATGAGATGAAATAGGTTGAAAATTGCTGTTTTATAGAAATAAAAAATAAGAAGAAGTGAAATAGAGTAGGTTTAGAGGTTCACATGCTCACCTCCAGTTGGTAGGAAATTGCTTTTTCTAAGCGATGCTGAGACTTTATTATAAGGTTGTAGCAGGCTCATTAGGAAAGAAATTTCTGTAATCTCGTTCTGGTTTCTAGCAATTAGCTGTTTGAATGCAGCCTTACTTTGTGCAGCAATTAACTTTGTGGGAAAATCCCCTGCTAAATTATCTTTGGATAATATTCACAAAACTATCAGCAATTGTTTTTCCTATAACTAAGTCTTTGTTATTTCTTTGGCCCCATGTAGTGTTACAAGTTAGTTTTTTCCACGTGAGAAGGCCAATTTCGAACTGTTGTGGAGGTGGAAGTCTGGAAGGGACTGTAAGGATTGTGCGGTGTAGGCACGTCCCCCTCTGGGGTGGCCGTGAAGGGCAAGGTGTTCTGACCACAGACTGTCCTGTGACTCCTCGCAAGTGTCATTTCCTGTGAATGCTGTGTTTCTTAGACCAGGGAAATCAAACATCATTCTTTTTTGTTTTAACTGATTTTTTAGAGAGAGAGGAAGGGATAGAGAGATAGAAACATCAATGAGGGAGAAACACCGACTGGCCGCCTCCTGCACGCCCCCCACTGGGGATCGATCCCACAACCCGGGCATGTGCCCTGACCAGGAATCTAACCGGGACCTCTCAGTCTACGGGACATGCTCAATCCACTGAGCCCCACCAGCTGGATCGAACAACATTCTTTTGACCACTGACAATGTAATTCATATTCACGAGTCCTCAAAAATAATTTCCAGGTTATTAAGATAGAGTGAGCCTGATTCTTTTAAAGAGAGGGCGTGCCTCCTAATTATTGAGATATTCAGGCACAGAGGAGTGTCTTACCTCTCCACACCCATGTCTTTATCAGTCTGCAGCATCTACTCGGACCTACCAAGGAGGACTCCGGGATATCGCACCACTTTTCTTCCTTTTCCTTCTACTTTTTTATTTTTGCCATTCTGCCGGAGGAAGGGCAGGGCTCGAGAAAGCCTTGGTGCGAGGGAACTCCTTCCGCTGGGGGCAGGGAAGCTTGGCGGTCTGCTGCTAGTGGGCTTAGCGAAGGGAGGAGGGTGCACGGTGCTTTTCTACTTTCTCATTCAGCCTTTGATGGACGTTGGAAGCTTTTCTGAATGTACAATGCTCACTTTCCTGAATGCAGGAGAAAATGTCCCTGCGTTCAAAAGGCACGTCCTACAGGCAACCCTTGGCCCTTCAGGTGGCTGCATTGCTCCCCTTCAGGGTGTGTGTGTTTGCACAGACATCGATCAAGTTACGACTGAACCTTTTCGGGGACGTCTGTCACTTTAAGAACTTGATGTTTCGAACAAAGTTTAAGAAATCATTTTTAGTGAAATTTCTGCCAGTGGAAGGACTCGAGATTTACGAAGCACACAGAATGTTCCGATACATCTGGCTCTAAGCACATTTAAAATGATGGAAAAGCTTCGTCTCTTAACATATCAACACAAACATTAATTTTTAGAGGGAAAACAACATTTTTGACTAATGTAATTATACACTAATTATTGTAGGCCATCCATTTTTTTTTAGGATCTGAGAACCACACGGATGATTTTTAGGACTCGTTCTATATATTTACTTCTGAATTATGATTTTAGTATATTGAAATTATCTGTGACGCTCTGGGTGAAAAACATTCATCGTTTTTCAATTTCTTTCAGAAAATGGACTCAGAGAACAAGGTTAAAATCACTGCTGGACTGACGTGAGCCGTCGTTTACCCAGCAGTGTCTCCGCGTCCCTTTGGGCTGCGGATCCCGTTATAGCTCGCGGTTCACCCGCGCGTGCGTGGTGAGTGGCCCGCCCCGCCCAGCGGGCTGATGGTGGCCAACCTGGCCGTCCGCGGCCCGTGCTCAGCAGCACCTCACACTGCTCGGTCCTGGGAGCCTCAGTAACGGGCCGACCCGAGCGCCCCGCTGCCATGCTGCACGGCACCCCGCAGGCTATGAAACGGGCCCTGCCCGGCCCTGTGTCTGCCTGCACTCTGACCGCAAGGACGGCAGCGTCCTTGAGGAGAAGACAGTGAAGAAGTAGACGAACAAGCCTACCACTAACGCGTGCAGCGAGGGGCATGGACAGGAAGAGAGAACCCCTGTAGAGATGACAGGGAAGGGATGCGGATCCGCTTTAGTCGTTTGGTCCGGGACTGCCTCTCTGAAGCAGTGGGTCTGACCTGCAACCCGCCACGTGCACGGGCTCCCGTCCCAGGGTAAGCGGGGAGTCCCTTCCACGCTCAGGGGTTACACTGAGCAAAGGGTCTGACACAGGACGGGCAGTGCCAGGGATGTCCTTTCAAGCCACTGCCCACCTGTTGGGCTGCTCCAACTGTCACCCCCTCAGGGTTCACCTGAGCCTCAGTGAGGCACCCCACCCGAATCCGCGCCCTTGCAGGATCCCTGAGCTTGCACATCAAACTCCATCTTCACATCTGCTCCTGGAGACCTCAGCCTGTGGCAGTTTGTACCAGGAGCGGCCCAAGAATTCGGGCTACAGATACTGCTCCAGCCTCTGCACTGGAAAACTGGGAAGCCAGCAGCTGTGAGTGGGACCCAGGGCAGGACCGGTCCAGTCGGTGCAAGGGTCTGGTGGCTTGTGCCTCAGATATGGAAGACCCCGGTGGTGGGAAGAGATACGTGTAATTGGTGGTATCCCCAGTGAGAGATTTGGAATGGCCATTGTGATTCTGGATCGAGACCAGGACTTCTGGAGCAGAGATGACCTCCTGGATCAGAGACGATCTCCTGACCTGCAGCTCCGACGTACCAGCGGGAGCCGTTAGTGATGGGCTCTCTGGCCACGGGGCACCGACTGACCATGGACCCTGCACTGTTCTCCAGGACTGGGCCCTGTCAGCCCCACCAGAACGTCTTCAGGAGGATCCAGCTGCCTCCCAGTGCCAGATGGAAGAAGCAGGCTGTCCAGCAAGACACCTGGGCCTGCACCCCTCACCGTTGCTGCATGGCCTCCCCTCGGCTCAGGCCTGCAGGTTGAGGTTCTCATGGGCCGGCTGGAAGGGAGGGAGCCCAGCCTGTGCATGGAGAGGGCCACTGCGCATACGCGGCCAGGCCACAGACGGACAGCGTGCACTACGCCTAGTCTTGAAAGACAGCGGCAAAGGACAGTCCCCCAGGAGGCCAAGCTTTGGGTGGTGCGCCTGGTCACGCACTCCGCACAGATAGAAAGCGAGCCCGAGGTTAGAATGTGTACGGCCTGCGTGGATGACTCTTGCCATAGTTCATATAATGTAACCAACTCCAAATGTGACCAAAAGAACATTGGTTGTCTCAGTTCCCAGGCTTATCTACTGTTTCATGTTGAGACAGAACTCCATTGACTATACATACTCCACTGCACATACATAATGTACACACTATATATACTAGTGTGATAATTACACAGTACACATACTGTACCGTACATACATATGTACTGTGTATGTTGAGAGTTACATTTGGGGTAAAAATAAATACATATGTTAAATGAGTTTGCACGATTTAAAAAGAATACTACTCGGCTGTAAAAAAAAGAAAATCTTTACCTTTTGCGACGGCATGGATGCGCCTGGAGAGTATGATGCTAAGTGAAACAAGCCACTCAGAGAAAGACCATATAATTTCACTTCCATGTGGAATCTAATGAACAAAATTAACAAACAAAATAGAAACAGAGACATAGACACAGAGAACAGACTGACAGCTATCAGAGGGGAGGGGGTGGGGGCTGAGTTTAAGCAAAACAAAACTCACAGACCCACGCAACAGTGTGGTGATTCCCAGAGGGAAGGGGGGGTAGGGGAGGTAGAAGCGGGTGTGGGGCGATGAATAGTGATAGAAGGAGACTTGACTTGGGGTGGTGAGCACACAATACAATATACAGATGATTTATTATAAAATTGTACACCTGGAACCTATATAATTTTATTAACCAAAGTCATGCCAATAAACTCAATAATAAAAAGACACTTACCAACATTAATACAGGTTTCACAATGCCTTGATAGCAAGTAATATTCATCACTAGTAAGAGATGATTCTGTGTTAGTTGTCAACGGTGATGCTGTATACAACCTGCTATACAAAATAAATCAGTAGAAAAAATATTTTTAAAGAAAGCAAATGATTAAAGCCCAGTCAGTGTGGCTTAGTGGTTGAGCATTGATCCATGCACCAAGAGGTCACCGGTTTGATTCCCAGTCAGGACACATGCCCAGGTTGTGGGCCCGATCCCCAGTGGGGGGCATGCAGGAGGCATCCTATCAATGTTCTCTCTCACTGATGTTTCTATCTCTCTCTCCCCCTCCTTTCCTCTCTCTCTCTAAAATCAATAAAAAAAAATTTTAAGATTACAAAATTTCCTTTAAAAAAAGTGAATGATTAAAAATGCTGACTTGATTCTCTCTTTGAATTGAGTCAGCTCTTTGAAAGTAACTGATTTGGCTGGTGGGACAATAGAGACAAAATCATACTTTGGTTGTTACTCCAGGATCTGTTAATATTATGTCTTTGTTCTTTTTCATTCATTTGAATAGAGTCTCTCTTTCCATCTTGAATGTTGCTAACAAGTTATTAAAAAATAATGCAAATCTCCAAACCCACTGGCCACAGAGTAAAATGATAAAATCTCTTAGAATAAAAACATAGTAACTCCAAGATGGAAAAAACTTTGAATAATAATGGATTTCAACCCGATTTATAAAGAAAACTTTCACAACCTTTAGCATAGGTACTATGATCACCTTCCTCATTCTACAAATGAAGAAGCTGATGCCTCTCTTAAGAGACTAAATAGGGCCCAGCTGGTGTGGCTCAGTGGTTGAGTGTCCACATGTGCACCAAGAGGTCACTGGTTTGATTCCCTGTCAGGGCACATGCCCAGGTTTTGGGCCAAATCCCCAGTGAGGGGCATGCAGGAGGCGGCCACGGGATCTCTCTCTCCCTCTCCCTTCCCCTCTCTCTAAAGTCAAAAAAGAAAAACATGTCTTTTTAAAAAGAGAATAGGTAGGTGTTTGCTTAAACTTTTAAGTAGCAGAATGGGGACTCGAATTCAGATCTATCTGGTTTCAAAGCCAATGTTGTATTCCCTCTAGACCACAATATTTTTCACATCCTTCCCAATATTGACAATGGGTCACGAAAAATCAGACCAGTACACATTCCCCCCTCCATTGTCCGGCAACTTTTACTCTAAAGATATAACTGGGAAATCTGAGTCTTCCTTTCTTCCTCCCTCCCTCATTCCTTCTTTTCTTTCTCTTTTTTCTTCCTTTCTTCCCTGCTTCCTTATTTTTCTTTCTACCTCCAACCACATTCGAGCATCTGTTTAGTGCTTGGTACTGTGTTATCCCAGATAAATTATTTTTCCGCATAGGTCCCATTAGGAGCTGGAAGTGAAACAAAGCACTATGCGTTAAGCCACAGTTCATCACACACGGTTCCCTCGCGTAAGGTCAGGTTGTCATCTTCGGCCATCCGAATGTCAAGTTAACTGTAACAGCAGAATTGCTTTTATTTGTGTACCTACTGTCCACAAGATTTTCTTGGAGTAATTGTTGGAAAATGTTATTAATCTTTAAGTGATCTCATGAGGGGAAATGAGCGCCGATGATGCGGCTCGGAGTTAGTGTGGAGTAAGACTCATCCGCTGCCCCCCCTGCACCAGGTGGCTGGGACTGTGTCATCGCTGTTGCCCAAGCGAGGAAACAGACCTGCACAAGGTCAGCCCTTTCCCGAGAGTACACAGCCTACAAAACGGTGGACCTGTCTGCACGCGTAGTCCTGGCAGATCCCAGGGCCTCACCCACTCTCCTGTTCCGTCCTCGTGAAGGGAGTTGGAATGGATTTAAGCTTATGTCGTTTTTAGAACAATAAAGTATATTCTCATCAAAGACCTACTTATCTAATTCCAAAAATTGCAATGTTGAAACAGATGGTATAACTCTGTAATAGAATTAATGTCCTCTTATACTTGTAAATTTGTAATTAGGACAAAGACTAAATATATTGTTCATAAATGCATCTTCAGCAGGGCCCATGATATAATGAGATTTTTCCAGTCCTAATGAAATTGGGGCTTTACTGCAGCACATTTGTGAGTTTTTTAATGTGTCCTAGATTGTTTCATATTTCTCTTCAGGGTCTTCATTGTATTTGTTTCAGGAGAGAAGAGAGTTTTTTTCACACTGACCCAAAGAATACTGTGCTTAATTGCCCTGAAGAACCAAGTATCCTGTGTCCCCTAGTCATTGACAGAGAAACTGGTAAGCACACCAAATGGCTGTGTCACTGTGGCTTCACTCTGGTGTAGGGCTGATTCTCCACTGGATGCTGGAAGTTCTTGAGGCGCTAATGGCTCACTTCATAGAAACAATGTCACCTGGAACATTGAGCTACATCAAAGCTAAATTCCTTGACATTTTCATGGGAGTCAAGGGGGTTCTTAGCAATCTTCAGAGCCATCCCTGACTTACTTTTTTGTAACTTTTTCCTAAAGTTGGTAACATTACCATTTCCACATACACAACATCAGATTCTTAAGGATTGAGTGTGCCCACACCCAGGCTTGGCCGGTGGTAGTAAGGAGTCCTGATTCCTTGGGCCACGTAGGACAACAAGACTAGGGTGCACCACCTCTTTTGGCAATTCTGGGGTCCAAAACTATCTTGACTCAGGTTTTTTGGTAGAATATTCTAAGGGGAGAGTATTCTTGATAATAATAGCCTTTTCAGTATGACTCATAAAACTTCTACAATCTATAAGAAGCATGTATTGGTAGCGGTTATTTCACATATATTGCAGTGTCTTAAAATGGATCTTTATCTGCCTCCACTGAGCTTGAGGAATTTGTGAGTATGCGTCTTAACCCAACCTTCAAAGGGAGCACAGTCCTCTGCAGGAACTAGGGTGTCTGTGAAGGGCGTGGTCTACATGGAGCAGCCAGTCTGCATGGCCGGATAGGCCTCTTGTCCTTCCACAACCAGAGAGATTGCTTCTGTCTCACTGTTCACATCACACAGTTATACAGGTTCCTATTTACACCGAGTCAAGAACATCTAGAAAACAGAAAAAGACTCACTGAGGGCATGGCTCCGCATCAAATCATTTCTTGCCATTGTTACTGCCCGAGCACCTTTTCCTGAAATCGTGCATCGCATAGAGAGGGATTCTTGCAGCTCTAATTGGGGGCACAAAACATTCATAATAGCAGACAAGAGTAAATTCAAGTCAGTGACTATGTAATGGGGTATTTTCAGGATGATTGGATACATACAAAACCCTTAGAAACCTATCTGAGGACACCAGCAGTGCTTTGGATCATGCATGCTGTAGCGTTTACAAAAGGACTGTTTTTCCTCGTATAACTCCGGGGCAAATTCTGAAAAAGTAGCTCCTTGATTTCTAGCATCTCCTATTTATAACAAAGAAATGGCTTGCAAATATCGAAGGAGTCTGCTTAGCTAAGCGGAAACATAAACTGACTGTGCTCTTCCAGGGATTTGCAGCTGCAGATCCTTTTGTTTTTTTTGGTCATGTTTAGTTGTTTGTTATTTGGTTCCCTTTGTTTGGCTTGTGGGTTATTTCCTAAGCTGCAGCGTAGGAAGCGTGGTTAGTCCAGAGTATTCGCTGCAACAGTAAGGCATTGTTTTTTCCAAGGCCAGCCTGGCTCTGAAGATAATTCCCAGCAGTGTCTGCAAAGAAACATTGTCCTTTCAAGAGTGCTGTTTTGTGAGTATCTTAAGGTTAAAGAGCCTGAACATATCCTTTAAAAATTAATTTATGAAACTTTCATTTGTGAAAGAAAATGATTTTGTGTCCACATCATCTGTTCTTGTGTTAGATGCAGAAAGCCAAGTTGAGTAAAAAAACAAACAAACAAACAAACAAAAAAACCCAACAGTCAATAATCACCAAAGCATACTTGATTTCAGAATCAGAATTTTCTCAGCCCTCAGTCAAAACTCTAAGACAATATTTGTTACATATTGAAATACTCTCTGGAATTTGGAATATGCCTTCAATATTAAGCCAGGCCACCACTTACAATATTCATATTTGAAAAGATGCTGTAAATCTAACAATATAGACCCTGAGAGATTTGGAAACATTTTTTTTTTTTTTACTTTATATTTTGTTAAACCTCACCCAAGGGTATTTTCCATTGATTTTTAGATAGAGTGGAGGGGGGTGGGGGAGAAGAGAGAGAGAGATAGGGACAGAGACAGAGACAGAAACATCATCCTGAAAGAGACACATAGATTGTTTGCTTCCTGAAGGACCCGACGGGGCCAGGGATAGAACCTGCAGCCCAGGTACATGCCCTGGACCAGGAATCGAGCCAGAGACCCTTCGGTCTGAGGGTCACCGCTCTAACCACTGAGCCAAATTGGCCAGGCCTGGAAATAATTTTATAGAGTTAAAAGTCATATTGATAAGATGGAAATTACATATTTCCGGGCAACAAATATATTTAAGTATAAAAGTAGATTTACTTTCTTTAAGATGTTTTTAAAACTGAAGTCAATGAAATTGGTCTTAAAACTTATCATATATACTTAATTTCTTCTTTATGCTGAAATCTTTTTTTCTCACCCAAGGACATTTTTCCTTTTTTTGTTCAGATAGAGTGGGCGGGGGGGGGGGGAGAGAGAGAGAGAGAGAAACATCGATGTGAAAGGGACACACCAAGTGGCTGCCACCTGCATGACCACCCAGGGCCGGGGACAAACTGCAACCAAGGTACGCGCCCTTAGTGGGAACCGAACCCGGGTCTCTCTGGACCCCAGGTCGATGCTCTAACCGCTGAGCCAAACCGGCCAGGGCAATGCTGAAATCTTTATGGATATTCATATGTCACCAGGAGAAATGTAACATTGTATTTTGGGCTGTGAATTCTGATCCATTGTCTGTTACTTTGTATAAAAACATGTCTCCTGAGAAGAGACTTGTCCCATTGAGACGGTGCATCGCTGTCTTAGCTTCCTGCGGGCCTCGCTCGGTCCTCCTCCGCAGGTAGTGTACGTGAATGTACCTCCCGGCTGCATAGCGTGGGACCCCCACAGACTCTTCATGGGGAAAAGGAGGCACAAGAAAACATTTCTTCCTCTGGCAGCCAAGCAGAGTGAAAAATTCCATAGCTTTTCTATTATAACTCCCGTATCTTAGTAATTTTGTTGCTTTTTTTAAAATTTTTTTTTTTTAAATTTTTTTCCTTTATTGATTTTAGAGAGAGAGGAAGGGAGAGGGAGAGAGAGATACAAACATTGATGAGAGAGAACATCGACTGGCCGCCTCCTGCACGCCCCCCACTGGGGATCGGGCCCACAGCCGGGGCATGTGCCCTGACCGGGAATCGAACCAGAAACCTCCTGGTGCGTGGGTGGATGCTCAACCACTGAACCACACCGGCCGGACTTCCTTTCAATTATTTACAAAATCACTTAATTTTGTCTTTGTTCCTCCCCAAATTATGTGTGTATATTCCATCTGGGTGTCAAGAAACCAAAAATGTGTGCAGTTTCAGAGATGGGATGACATCCATTTCCAACCACTGTGGATTTACTTATGTCTGTTTATAACGAGGTTCCTAAGAAACAATGATCACCTTCACATTCAGTATCAAGGGGCTTGTATAAGGAACCATCCCAAACTTTCCTATTTGGAGTATGGAGCTCAGCTGGGTAGTTATCACTGGAGGTCTCTCACGGACTCTCACCCAAGTGGCAGGTGTGGCTGGAAACATTGGAGGGTTGTACTGCATTCAGCATCCAAGTTGTCTTCTTCACTCAAAAGTCGGGAGCAGATCCGGGAGAGCCAGAAGGGTTGGAGGCTGGCCAGGCGACTCTCTTTCGAAGTGGCCTCTCCAGGTGGCCAGCCTGACCTTCTCCACAGCACGACAGCTTCAGGGTAGTAAGAATTATTACCCGCTGTCAGCTCAGTTCTCCCGAAGGGACTGTTCTGAGAGAGCTCGGCAGAAGATTCAAAAGCTTAAGTGGAGTAAAAATTGGAACTCGAGTTTTGACAACCAGAGTAAATGGTAGAATTGGTTCCTGAAAAACATCTCCCCTCCAGGAAATCAGAGGTTATCAAAGACACTTACATGATAAAGAGTGAGCCTCAATTTTTACACATGTTATGAAGGATGGACAAATTTGGAGACAGGAGACTGTTTCTACATCCTCTTGCTCCTTGAACTGGACTCCTACAGAAGGGAGTGATGAGCTCTACAGTTGAACACTGTGGGCTTGGCCCAGAGAAAGAAGGAACTCGATCACCATGACCCCAGGGGAAGAGCTGCGACACGAGAGGGGCACTGTGAGACTTCACGGTGTCGTGAAACTCCCCTCCCCCTCTCACTGCAGAAGGCGATGAGCTTGACCTTGCCAGCTGCCTGTTTCCTCCCCTGGAGGCAGACCTAGCTCGGTAGTTGATGGCATCGAGGATGTGAGGGGCTTCCTGCAGTGGCTGGAAGGGAGTTTCCGCAGCATAAGTGGTTGCGGTCATCACGGGAGTGATTAATCCGTTATTGGAAAAAGGCTGTGCTCCTAAAGACGTATCTATTTTAAAAAGCTGTGTGTGTCTTAGACACCCATCCAATACCCCAGTGCAGACCCAAGAAAAGAAATTTATGTTTTAAAAGCTGTTCATTCATCTAATACTCAAAGTCCCTTCCCTCCTTCCCTCCTGGAGCCGGTCACTCCGTGAGGAAGGAGATGTCAGCACCCGGTAAAGCGGTCCTCGGGGCCCAAGTACGGTGAGGGCCACCGCTTCCCCTGGGACAGGGGTGGGAGGAGCTTGTTTATGCTCAGTGTGACCAGGGACAGCCTCGGAGGAGGTGCTATTTCACCACGTCTAGTAATTATCTAACAATAGGTAATTGAAATAAAAGCTTTAATGAGAGCCAAAACTACATGTTCAAAGGCTCTACGAAGAGAAACCACTAGCACATTTTAAGAGGCCAGTGAGGTCCATTTAGCTGGAACGTGGAGAGAGGGAACATGATATGAAATTGTATGAAAAAGATGGGTTAGGTCTTTCAGGGTCCTGTATGACAATATGAGAAATATTGTTATATATTTTATTTATTTATTTATTATTTATTTAAAGAAACTAAAAAGCTTTTGGAAAATTTCACTAGGAAACTATGTGGTCCAGTTTGTGTTTTTCAAAAAATAATATTCCAGCCCGGCTGGTGTGGCTCACTGGTTGAGCATCATTGACCCACGCACCAAGAGGTCGCCTGTTCGATTCCCAGTCAGGGCATGTGCCCGGGTTTTGGGCCCGATCCCCAGGGAGGGGGCGTGCAGGAGGCGGCCAGTTGATGTTCTCTCTCATCGATCTTTCTATCTCTCTTTCTCCCTCTCCCTTCCTCTCTAAACATCAATAAGGAAAAAAATTATTAAATAATATTTCATAATTGTTTGGAGAACGAGTCGAACAGGAGTAACAGGGGAAGAATGCCAAGACGTGAAGAGGTGGCCCCGGTTCAGGTGGGGAGTGGAGAGAAGTGTGGGGATGGGAGACACGTTTCTGGGAAGAACTGGCAGGATGTGAGGGTGACAAGAAAGGAAGAAAGGAGCACAATTCCCAGGCACGCTGATTTCGGAGCTGGAGGGAGGCTGTGCCACTTGCTAACACAGCAGGTGAGCCTTCAGCGGAAATGCAGAGACTCAGTTTTAGAATTTTCATTTTGAACCTCTCGTCTGATACCCCGTGAAAATTTCAAGTATATAATGATCTGGACTGCAGAGATCAATTTGGGGATCACTAAACTGCAGGTGGTGTCTGAAACCGCAGGAGGAGCGGAGCTCAGTACAGGAGAGGGTGACCGAGCGGAGGAGAGAGCCTGGCCTGAGCCCTCGGGGGGCCAGATGAGGGAGAGGAGACACCTCAAGGTGAGGGCTGGCCAGCGAGTCGAAGGACAACTAGAAGGAAAGGGTGCGATCGGGTCTGAGAGAGGCCGGTGCTCCGCGAGGGAGGAAGGTGGATCTGCCCGCCTCTCTCGGAGACCACGAAACAGCAGAATAGAAAGAGCTCCACTCCCACTGACTCGGCAACTGGCAAGCAGGGGTGACGTGTTCACGTCACAGAGGGCTCCTGCGGGCGCCCATGTGACTCAGGCTCATTTTCGTGACCCAATTAAAGGCGTGATCAAGTTGCCAACAATAATTAATTAAAACTCTTGAAGTGCATGCTTCTAAGAATATTAAAGGGTGTCCAATTCATAACCCAAAATGAAAGTTTTTCAAATCCCATTTTCTCGTTCCCCTCTCCCACACACCTGAACCTCCCAACACCCTCCAAATCCTCACATCTGCTACTCACTTTCTCCAACCCTCTGTCTCCGTTCTATTTTTGTTTTAATAGAAACATTAAAAATCTCTGTATCTTTGTAGTTTTTTGTTTTTTTTTTCTGGTGGTTGCTTTAGTTCAGTTTATTTTCTCTATTCTTTGTTTTGAGAACAACAATAACAGAACTTCACTTTCTCTTAGTCTCTGTTCTATGCTCACAGGTTCTGCAGTAAAGGGAGGCTCGGGAATTATCCCAACAAACAACCCTACTGTAGTCTTTCCAGCCATGTCTTTGATCGTATCTTTCCATGCTTGCATTTTTTTACTTTTTGTCACCGAAAGGTTGGCAGGAATAAGCCTTCCCTCCAGTGGAATGAAGAACAGAAGGCACAAAAACGAAATTCACGTTCGTGTGTCTGAGCTCGTAAATGTGATTCCTTGTCACGTGACCCTAATGAAGATTTAGAGTCTCTGGCAACCCAGCGAACCAGAGGCATCCAAGTCAAACTTCCTTCAAAGAGTCAACTTGTTTCCAAACTCCAGGAGAAAGGAGAGATGATCGTTGCTCATAACTCATCCCAACTGCGTGCAAATAGTGGCTTCTTGCAAGAACACTTGTAGTTAGTGGCCCGCAGGCCGTGTGCAGGCTTAAGCTACTTAAGAAACAAAATAGCAGCGTGGAAACAGTTTCTTCTCGGCACAGTACAGCCTAAAACTGAGAGGAGTCTATTTAGAGAGCGCCACATTGACTCGAGAGCTAGAAATACGGCATTTGAAATACATTCAAAGCCTAAAAGTACTTTGGGATCCCGTTTTTTGCTTTTAGGTATGTGCCCGAAATTGTTGAAATCCTCAGAGGCGATGAAAAGCCACACTCACTTAGAATATGATCCGCCAAGACTTACCCACAGGATTGCAAACCACTAGCCTCTGGACACCAACTAATCATCAAAAATGGAATGATGTTGAAGGTTATCAACCAAACCAGAATCTGGAGCACCTGACCTCGTGGCCGTGTGGTGCCTGACATTTGCACAGGGCAGCACCGTGGCGGGTGGATGCGAGGGCTGCTCAGAGCTCAGCAGCAAACAGGACTGAGCCCTGTGCTGTCTGAAGGTGCTGTTCGCTGTCACACCACTGGCCTGGAGTGGGAGTGACCAGCTTCACGGGGGCGGGTCAAAATAACTTTACCTTAACGGTTAACCATGCTGCGTAATCACCCTCTCCTGCCAAAAATATCTGTGTACTCTATAAAATCCATAAACTTAATTCACTAACTAAAAATGTCTTTCTTTAGTTCATTTTCCCCTAAACAAACCCAGGTTTCATTTACCGAGAGTGTCTTTGAAGTCATATATAAAAATATGTCAGCTGTAAAATGTATTAAGTATATGGTATGATTCTGTAAATGCAAGATTTTATTCAAAATATATTTTAAATGATGAGAAATGATTTCTTCTCAGAATGAATAGCATACGGTCATTATAAGCTAAGGGGATGGCTCCTACAATACGGTAGCGGTTTTCCTAGAACAGTATAAACTCCATTTTAAAATACGGGGCCTAAGATGTAAATTAGCTACATAATTTATGAAAGACCAGAAACTAAATAAACTGAAATCTACATATTCCAAGTCCCAAAGCTATGCTTTAAAAAAAAAATACTGTGATAACGTGCAAATTGCCATTTATATGTGATGTCAGAATGTACCCTAAGTCCCTGGGGAATTCCTGGGGCTCTTCCTCATGGCCCTTGACCCCTGACAGTTCCTCCTGAACGTGAGGCTCCGGCTGCCCCCTAGTATCTCTCAGTGGCCTTTTCTAACCCTCCGGACTGACTTCATCCCCTTGCTTATACTAATTCTTCCTTCCCCCAGATCTGGATTCTAAACGCTGAATGTATTTGGTCTCTAATCCCGCTCCACACTCTCTTCTCCTTCATTTGGGATTTCATCCGTTGGCATTTGGGATTTCATCATTGGTCTTCTTCGTTTGGACCCCAGGTTCAGCCCAGTCAGCTCCTATGGGGCCTGGATAAGCCACCAAATCTGTGGAGTAAGAAGGCTCATGGCAGCCGCACGCGACCGTTCAGCGGCACTGTGCTGCTGCAGCCACGCAGGAGTTTCTTCTCGATAGCGTCTCTCGTCCTCTTCAAAGGGAGCTCCGTTAGGGCACGGCCCTCGTGTACGCTCAGTTTTTAGGACAGGGCGGACACAGAGTGAGCATTCAATAAGTAGTCGTTGATGCAAATCTTCAGCTGTTTCAGTCTCTACTCTGTGCTCACTGGTGGGAGAGAAGTTGAGTAGCTTGCTGGAGTTCACGGAACCGAGTTCGGGCTGGAGGCCACGTTCCCCAGGTCGTTTGTGGGCCACACCCTCTGCAGACGTGCTTCGGTTTAGGAGACAAAGCACTCAGTGGGGAGTGAGGCCGAGTCCTTTTCTGTGGGGCTTGCACAAGCAGTAGGGAGATACATATGTAACAAACAAAACGGCCCGCAGTGACAGGTTAAACCAGATCCAGGCAATAACAAAGAAGAGTATGCCATTGTACAGGGGCGCAGGGATGCTATGGGATGTGCTATTGTGTGTTTGTTCCTAAATCGCCCAATCAGCCGCGCCTGGAACTCATGGCCGCCAGTTAATCATTTTTCGTTTCTTTTGTAACTGAGTCCAAAATATAAGGATTCCGTGGAAGAGCTTCACTGGACTTTAAGGCAAATGCCAGAAAAGCTTGGTTTAGGTTGACCTCATGGATAAAAATCCAAATTCACATGAATGAAAGTTAAAAGTGTTGATTATGAAACTTTGCCCGAAGTATTTATTCATGTTTGCAAAGGACTGATTTATAAAGCATTTTTAAAATGGGTTGATTTTAGAGAGAGAGGAAGGGAAGGGAGAGCAGGAGAGAGAGGGGACTGATTTGCTGTCCCACTTACGCATTCACTGCTCGATTCTCGTGCGCCCCAGATGGAGACTGAACACCACCTTGGCGGATCAGGATGGCGTCTGACTGAGCTACCCAGCCAGGGCGATAAAACATTTTTGAATAAAATGAGTAGTGAATTGATTTTTTATTTATTTATTTAATCCTCACCCGAGGACATTTTTTGATATTTTGTTCAGATGGAGTGGGGGGGGGGGGAGAGAGAAACATCGTCGTGAAAGCGACACATCGAGTGGCTGCCACCCACACAGCCCCAACCAGGGCCGGGGACAAACTGCAACCGAGGTACATGCCCTTAGCGGGAACCGAACCCAGGTCTCTCCAGACCGCAGGCCGACGCTCTAACCGCTGAGCCAAACCGGCCAGGGCGTGAATTGATTTTAGATCTGCAAAAATCATATGCATGTCAGAACCACGCCCTTGTGGAAAGACAGCTGTGACTCCACATACCATTCGGTTTGCAGTACAAAACAATGACCCACTCAGCCCTGGCCGGTTTGGCTCAGCGGTTAGAGCATCAGCCTGCGGTCCAGAGAGACTCGGGTTCGATTCCCGCTAAGGGCGCGCACCTCGGTTGCAGTTTGTCCCTGGCCCTGGTTGGTCGTGCGGGTGGCAGCCACTCGATGTGTCCCTTTCAAGTTGATGTTTCTCTTTCTCTCCCTTCCACTCTGTATGAACAAAAAAATGAAAAAATGTCCTTGGGTGAGGATAAAAAAAACACACAAAAACAATGACCCACTCAAAGCATGTTTTACAAAATTATGGGTAATTGGCATAAAATCATTGATCCTAAAGTTTAAAAGGACTGCAAAAGATCAACTAGATAGACCTTTTATGTGCAGGTTGAAAGACTGAGTTGGAGATCATTGAAGAGAAAGGGACATAGAATGGAGGCTCCTCATTTTTTTTTTTTTAATTCTCACCAGAAGTTATTTTTCTATTTATCTTCAGATAGAGTGGGAAGGAGAGAGAGGGAGAGAAAAGAAGAGAAAGAGAAACATGGACATGAGAGCGACACATCGACTGGTTGCCTCCCACCCAACCCCGACCAGGGCTGGGGACAAACTACAACCAAGGCACGTGCCCTTGACGGGAATCAAACCCGTGACTCATTGGTCCGAGGGCCAACACTCAACCACTGAGCCAAACCGGCCGGAGCAGAGTCTTCTCATTTTTAATGTGGGATTTTAGAAGGTGGGTAATCCGATTCCCGCCGTATCAGTTGGCAGGACGTTTTAGTGTGAGATACAGTGAAAATTACTGCGGAAGGCTGGGGGAGGTAGATGCGCCCCAAAGCCTTTTGTTTTGTTGTGCCGCGTTTTGCACTGTTTTGTTTCTTGGTTGCATGATTATAAGCGATCGTATTTCCTCTTCAAGGACACAGCGTTCAGGGGGGCCTGCTTGAGAGTCACGTCCTTTCTTCCTCTTTGCTCAAGTTGCGCAAATTCAGTTCAGTGTGTTTGCACGCTAACGCAGCTTACACACTGGCAGAGCTCAGCGCCACACGGAACAAACCTTAGTGCACCCCGCGCGGAGATATAGTCCCGCACTGCTTTTAGGAATCAAACTGATCGTTTAAAAATAGCATTCTAGTTTTTACTAAAAAAGAAAAATTTTAGGAGTTACAATGAAGTCGTTAGACTATAACCTCTTGGGTGTTATGATGTTTCCATGGACATTTCGTTGTGTTACTATGTGAACTTTCTTTAAATAGAAATAATTCAGTATGTAGCACATTCTGTGAAATTAGAATATACAATTGCAAAAATCCCATCCATTGTTTAACATGCTAGAAAGCATCGTTGATACAAGTTTACAGAATCCTCTAAGGTGGCTGCTAAGTGAATAGAAGAATACCCCCTTGTGGCTTTGGCGGGGTGTTTGCCCACGCCGTGGGACAGTTCCTTTCCAGCCACTTTTCCTGAAAACCGGGCTTCATCTCTGTCTCTGAATGGAGACAGCTCTGTGCCGGATGGGGAGGCGGGATTTCAGACGAAATGGCTGAGCAGGCAGCAGCTGCTCCGTCCACTGGCTCCGTCTCCCCGTGTCACATGTCAGGGTCTTGAACAGATAATGTACCTTTGTCCGCACTTGCAGAGCTGGGGTCTGGCCCCTGTGAAGCGGCAGGCGTGGCAGCTTAAGGAACCGGCTCACACACACCAGCACTCCGCTCGGTGCCTGGCCAATGACCTTCAGGAAGGGCAAGGGCAAAGCAGGGCGAAGGAGCCCCTTCTGAAGGTCCGCTCTTGAGTTTATGTGGTTACCCTCTTTGTTACTTCTCATACTAATAACAACAATTCTTTAATATCATGGATGGTAACAAATAAACATCTTTGTTTGCCACCACCCCCCCAATATTTTTAGACAGTCATAATCTCTAAGTGAGTCCAGCCGACTCGTGTTCATTCTCCTTTTCTGTATGGCTCAACGTTTCACACACGGGTCACCGACAAATGGGGTAGCTGGACCATGTGCCTTCTGGCCCTTTAAGAGTGGAATGTTCGCTGCTGATAATTTAGCACACAGACCTTATCCATCTGACCTAAGATTATCTGTAACTATATGACAGGAACTCCTGCTGACTGGCTGCTTGGTTTTAGGAGCATGTGCTACAATTATTTCTTTTGTTTTCAGAAGCTCATGCAAAATTCGATATTCACAGCTGCTAGGCATCAATTTGGTTGAGAAACCATCTCACCACAAAAAAACAAAAGTGACTGATTCCAGATTATTGCCAGCTCACGCATCTGTAGTGCTGGAGAGGATTCAAGCTTACAAAGTAGCCATGACCCAGGTGGGCTATAGGGTTTCACCGAGCCAGGCTCCTGTCTGCCGACCCTGCCCGATAGCATCTGGGAATTCCGAGGAGTGCAGCAAGTAGGGCAGCCACAGTCTTTCCCTCCTCCTGATGACTGTCCCGACGCAGACAACCGGCGAGAAATGACAGGACTGAAACTAATACGTGTTTGCTGGCTGAGAAGCTCAATCAAAACTCCCCTTTACGATCTAAATAAACCGAGACGGCGCATTGCTGCGTGTACAGCAGGGTTTGGGTGATGGGGTCTGCACTGTCCGGAAGCCCTGGGACGGAGCCCGGGTCCCAGGGAGACACCACTAAGAAAGCAATTTCTTCTTCTTTGAATAACGTCTCTTTAAATGCCATCCTTTGAGCAGTCGTTCAAACTTTAAGAGGTACAAGTACATGAGAAAATCATTTCAGCCTCTTAACGAGGTGGGAAGTCATAATGACAAAGGACAGAGAGCGGCGGGCGTGTTTGCAGTCCTCCTCAGTGTCACAGCGAGAATTCTTGTCAACAACGCCAGGAACTGGGTCAGTCGAGATGACTCATCTCCGTCCGACTGCATGTGTGGCGTGTTTTTCCATCGAAAGACTTATTGCTGGAACATAGATGGGACATGCTGACGATGATCAATATAATCTAAAACAGCCCATCCTTAAAACTTGAAACAAGCATAGATGCGCATAAAAGCATTAACCAAACGGTCTCCGCGTACACGTGGTTTTGCTTCTGTGCCCGTAGGAGAGACCAGCTTCCCCACTTTCGGTCATTCTGTTGTTCCCCAGACATGTCCACGCTCTGTCGTGGCCGTTCCCACATGTGAGCATGTCACTCACATGTGCTTCCTGTGCTCTCGCTGTCCCCATTCCAGACGTGTGTGATGACAGTTCTGTGTCAGGGTCCACTTAGACCCGTGTGCGTTCACCCCTGCCTCGCAAGTTTTCTATTTCAGTAAAATGAGCTTTTTCTAATTCCTTTTTTAAATTTATTTTTTTTAAATACAGTGATACCTCAGTTCTCGAACGCCTCGGTTTTCGACCAAATCAGGATTCGAGAAACTTTTGTCTCGGATTCCGAACAAATATTTGGAACTCGAACTTCCGAGTTGAGCCGAATGGCGTTCATTCGGCCCAGCGCGCCTTGCTTGTGTCATCAGTGTGAGTGCAGAGAGAGAGTCACACTTTGTGGAGAGAGTCACGATTTCCTATTGGGTTTCATTGCTTCGGTTCTCGAACAATTCGGTTCTCGACCGTCCTCCTGGAACGAATTATGTTCGAGAACCGAGGTATCACTGTACTTTTTTATTGATTTTTTTAGAGAGAAAGGAAGGGAGAGAGAGAAACATCCATTGGCTGCCTCCTGCACGCCCCCTGCTGGGGATCGAGCCCACAACCTGGGCACGTGCCCTGACTGGGAATCGAACTGGGACCTCAGTCCATGGGACCATGCTCCATCCGCTGAGCCACACCGGCTGGGCTCTCTTTATAGAGTCTCTCTTCAGCTAACAGCATACTACATATGCATGTGGTAAGAATATTCAGAATATGAACTATCCAGACACCTCACTGAATCTAGACTGCCAAACTCGACTTGCTTTAAAGGCAGAGTAACAGTAAGACAAAGACGAACAGAAGAGCACACGGCTGGGCTTGGAAGAACCGGAAGACTGAGTCGCTGTATGTTGTGAGCAACTCAGTTTCCTTAGATGAATTTTACACGACTCCCTCAACACGAGGAAAAGATGCTCTCCTAAGAATTTCCCAAATCTAAGAGATTAGACATTATCAATTTAACAATTATCTGTATGTACAGATCATTATTATGAATCAAAGATGAATAAGATATGAGCCTGCCTTCACCAGGTTCCACACATAGCTCGATAGTAAGATAACACATACAGGTATGGGCATTTTATAAATATATAGATTTACCTTGGTTTGCCTTTTCCCTGCTAGATTTATACTAAATAGCCATTCTCTCTTTTTTCTTTATGAACAATTGACATGATTGTGTTGTATCCTGTTAAAATTTCTTCTTCTTCTTCTTTTTTTTTAACCTGTATAGTTGGGATACTTTTATTTATTTTTAATTTAATTAATTAATTTTTGTTACAGATGTTTCTCCTTTTCCCCCCATTGACACCTTCCTCCTGTCCCTGCCCCCACCCACTGCCCAGCATTGTTGTCTATGCCCATTTTCTATGCTTATATGCATAAGTTTTTGGTTTCTCTCCCCCACCCCAAGTTTGTCAGACTGAGCCCTACTTCTATGTCTCTGGGTCTATTCATCACCTTATTTTGTTCATTTTATTCTACAAATAAGTGATATTATGTGATACTGTCTTTCTCTGACTGGCTTACTGGCTTATTTTGCTCAGCATTATACTCTCCAGATCTTAATTTCCAGAGCCTCTTTGCTCCTAAATATAGCTGTATGCCATAATTGGACCAATAAGATCTAAGATGAAGTCTACCAGATGGATTTTTTAAAAATTATTACTCTTTTTTATGTTAAAAAGTGACTGGTCCAGCTAACAAATATCACCATTTGAAATCCACTCTCAGTCTGGGATACAGACTCGATGTATGGAGATAAAGCAGCCGTCTTGCACCCATGAGCAGGGAGTTATGTGAAGTCTGTCTATCAACAACAGTGACTGCTTGGACAGGCAATCTGCCATGGGCCCTGCATGTTCTTGCTGGGTATTCCAGGAATGCAAAATCCCAACCACTCTTCACCTGAGCCATCACCCAAGCTTGCAATTGCCTTGAGCAACCTTGAGAGATGAGATAGCGTGTCCCTGGACAGAGAGCAGGCTTGTTCTTACTTGCTATACAAGTGGTAAATCCCCGAGCTCAGTGTCCCTCTGCTACCTGCAATCCACTGCAAGCATCCTGGGATTCGGGGGGCAAGGGCGAGCGGGCACAGACATGAGGCCCTGGCTGCTGCTTTGCTGGGAGTGACACAGTCCTTTGTCTCTGACGCAGGGGTTTCGTGTTTTGTGTCAGCCTAGAGGCAACAGTAACAAGCTCATGTTTCTAGCCTGAAGGTCACAGCTCTGGACAATGACACCACTACTCAAGTGTGTGTGTGTATGATTTTATACACATAGTTTTATATACACACATCATATATATATATAATCTCACATTTTGCTTTAAAAGAATTTAAAAACAATTTTTATTTCAAGTAAACTGACTGTACAGAAGACACAATTCACAGTTGCTCTCCTATTTTTAAAAGTGATCCCTCGAGGTTATTCGGACAGTACTTAAAGGTGGGATAGTTGTGAACTGTATATATGGTATATATATATATATATATATATATATATATATCATAGCTACATTTTGGGGAAGCTCTTGTAACGTTGTGTTAGTGGTATACAGTCTCGGGCCATTTGTTTAAATTCTGTGTCCCTTAGTTTCCTCACCTACACGTTTAAAATACCATTGGTACGTAACTCACAGAACTGTTACGGGATCATATGGTGTACCACATGCAACGTTCTAGAACAATCTTGGGCATTTCATCATTTTAACTATCCTATTTTATCTTTGATTTCTATTAGTTGCTTCTAGAGTCCATCCTTTTGCAAAGATATTGCATTGAAAGTAGGTTTATGATCTTTCTATGGAACCATTGAGGAACATAGGTTTTGGGGAAAATAAATGCTGCCTGGGGAGTAACACCTGTATCACCTGTATCTGTATATAAATATGACTCCGTTTTTGAAGGAAAAAAATCTCACATTTTGCTTTAAAAGAATTTAAAAACAATTTTTATTTCAAGTAAGCTGACTGTACAGAAGACACAATTCACAGTTGCTCTTCTATTTTTAAAAGTGATCCCTCGAGGTTATTCGGATAGTACTTAAAGGTGGGATAGTTGTGAACTGTATCTAAAAGACAACAGTGGCCTCTAGTGATGTGAAAACTGAAATAACAGACTGGAAATTTCTAAACCAATAACAGGAAAACGTGTTTCAATACTTGGCTGAAATGTCTGCCCCAGCCAGTGAAGGGTTAACCCAGTCTCTCCCGGGGGGCAGCTTCCCTCAAGAGTGACCCCAGCTTCGTTTTCAAACACAGTTGATTGGCAATAGTTTGAAACTTTCTTGTAAGTGCTGGTGCTGAACTAGGATTCGAAAACTCACCTAACTTTCAATCCATTAATACTTGTCCTGGAGAGAAACCTCTGGCCGATTGCCTGCCCTCCCTCCACTATGACAGCCCTCAGTGTTGGGACAACCTGGCTGGGGACCATCCAGACCAATCTCTCCACTCACCTTTCTCCTGTTGCTCTGGAAAACCTCCTGTTTTGCAGGCCCATGCCCCGTGGAATTCTGACTGCAGCGATTTGTTAACCCCTCTGGGACGTTGGCACTGTCCTCTCAACAGTCATTATCTGGCTGTACCCCAAATTCAGTGCTCCCTTTACTCCATGCCTGCCTCCATAAAGCACGGGTTAAAGGAAACACACCACACACACACACGTGCACACACACATGTGCACACACACGTGCACACACACACACACACACACACAGGAACATGCTGACTTTTCCACTTCAAATATATGGTCACTATTTCAGTAATGTGGTGAGCAATTACGTTTTTCCAATCCACTCACCCTCCTTTTCCCCTTTACAAACATTTCGTACTCACTCCCAGTTCTCACTTCCCCCTAATGATCTGTTTTCCCGTTTGTTGAGCTCCCTGAAGTGACACAGGCTCACCAAGGCAGGCAGGTCTCAGGTGCTCAATTCCACAAGCATCACCTGTACGTCCTATTGCGTGTTCCCCACTGAATGAGCTGGCTTCCTAAACTTCCCGAGGCCTCAGAGGACAATTACCGTCCTCATGTCTCTCCGCCTTCCTACACCTCGCCACCTACACCCCGTCGCCCTGTGGCTCCGTATGCGTCACTGATGTTGCGACTCCCAGCAGCATCTCACGTGTGCTCTGCTCCACTCACCGTTCAAGGGCACTTCTGCATTCCCCTTTATCCTGCACCCTAAATGTTTTCTTCTCTCCTGACTGTCCCCATAATATACCATCACTTCTTCTACCTTTAAAAGAAGAAAATCAACAAGACAAAAACAAATCCCTCCATTTCCTCTGTCCCTCCAACCACCACTTCGACTCTCTCCCTCCTCCAGACAGCATTCTCGGGAAGCAGCGTCTGTTCAGTCCCAGCCCCCCACATCCCGTCCTTTCGTGAAACACCCGGCTCAGGCTGTGACCATTGCCCTTCTCCCGAAACCGCGCCTGTGAAAGCCCAGGGTGACGTCCACGTGGCCCAGCCAGTGGTCACTTTCAGAGCCCATCGTGCTTGACAGGTCAGCAGGATTTGACATGGTCGGTCAGTCCTTTGTCCCTTGAAACACCTGCTTCTCTTGGACACAGCCCACTTGGGAATGTTTGTTTTATTTCTCGGGCTGCGTTTGTTCTCTTCTGCAGGAATAACGTGTCTCCTTAGCCTGTTAATGTGAAAGTTAGGCCACTAGCAGCATGGAGAAGAGGAGCGAGGTGGGGGACAGGTGCTATGGATGGAGTTTGACAGGTTAAATGGTGTGCCATGGAAGGTCGCCAAGAAGGCTGGGACTTAGCCTCAGGCTGTTCTCTTCTGTCTACACGTATCCCTTGGCATCTCATGTCTCTACATACCGATGGCCCCCACTCTGGTTCTTTTGTGTGAACCTGCCCCCTGACCTCCAGACCCACGTGTCACCTGCTCATCACATCTCACTTGGACTGACTTGCCACACCCAGTCCCCGAAAGGTGAGCTCCGGGTCCCTCCCGCCCCCAGGAGCGGCCCCCTGGCAGCCTCCCTGTCCCTTCCCTCCCCAGCCAGCCACTCCTGCACGGCTCAGTCAAATGTAACGTCACGTTCAAGTCCTCTCCTTGCATTTCTTTCATGCGATGAAAGTTCGCCCCGTGGGCCTAGGAGGGGCTATCTGTGCATTTGTCTATGTGCGGGAGCAACGGGGACCGCATTCGGCAAAACCCCCGGTCTCATGGACGTGCAGACTAGGGCAAAGTCAGACAACGAGCACAATTAAAATCAGACTCTGGACTACTTTGTAGTCTCACTACGGGATGGAGAGAAATGAACCAGGGTCGGGGATAGAGATGCTCAGGTGTAGTTTGGAAGTGTAAATAGGGTCCCCTGGATGGCTGCGCCCAGCAGGTAACAACTGAAGAGACGGAAGATGTGAAGCACTGAGCTACATGGATGCTTAGGGAAGAGCATTCCCGTCGGAAGAATACTAAGGGCAAAGCCTGGGAGTCAGAGTGTGTCATACACGTCCCGGGACAGCGAGGAGGCCAGGATGCTGGCAGCAGTGGGAGCCGGAGGGAGAGAGCCCGGGGCGGTGGGAGCCGGAGGGACGGAGCCCGGAGAGGTGGGAGCCGGAGGGACGGAGCCCGGAGCGGTGGGAGCCGGAGAGAGGGAGCCCGGGGCGGTGGGAGCCGGAGGGAGAGAGCCCGGGGCGGTGGGAGCCGGAGGGAGAGAGCCCGGGGCGGTGGGAGCCGGAGGGAGAGAGCCCGGGGCGGTGGGAGCCGGAGGGAGAGAGCCCGGGGCGGTGGGAGCCGGAGGGACGGAGCCCGGGGCGGTGGGAGCCGGAGGGAGGGAGCCCGGGGCGGTGGGAGCAGCAGGTAGCAAGCCGGCAGCAGTGGGGAGAGCAGGTGGGAACAAGCCCACAGTGGTGGGAGAAGGAGGGAGCAAGCCTGCAGCAGTGGGGGGAGCACCGGGGGGGGGCGAGCCTACACAGTTGGGGGAGCACCGGGGGGTGAGCCTGCAGCTGTGGGGGAGCACCGGGGGGCGCGGGTAATACATTAGCTCAGAGCCAGGCCAGGCAGGGGCTGGCGGTCATTGCGAAGACTACTTTGTACAGAGCGAGATGGGCAACCGCGGAAGGATTCTGGGCAGAAGGGCAGAAGGTGGCTTCTCTTCCCACAGAATAATCCACAGGCCCTTTGGGAAGAGCTCGTAGAAGGGCAACAGGACAGTCAGATGAGTCTGAGGGCTGCACCGAGCCTCCGAACTTGATACAGTTCACTTTCGTTCTTCCAATCATTTTTTAGAAGAGATGTTATTTTTCAAGATTCTTGGTGAAGAAATACTCAAAACACGTAATCGAGAGCAAGTCACAGGCCCTGACCAACTGGAGGGGTCACAGTCTCCGTCACCGGAGAGAGCCAAGCCCACGCTGATGATGCGCTGACCAGCACGTGGCTGAAAGGGACAAGTGGCAGGCCTGGCCCCCAACACGAGGCTGGAGCTCCCGCTCTGGAAACCTTCTTAAAGACGTTTTCTTGCAGGGCCTTAAAGGATGGCGTTCACCTCGGTCCACGGCGTAACACTGAACTTCCAAAGTAACTTTTAAATTTCTGGAAGTTTAAATGTCCATATATGTATTTAAAAATCATAACAGAGGCAGGGCATATAACAAATCACTAATTCTTAAAATTCATCAGCCACGTGCTGACCTTGTAGCTCAGGTGGTTAGAGCATCGTCATCGTCGGGAGACGCGAAGGTTGTGTATCCAGGGTCAGGGTGCACAGGAGAGTCCGCCATGAACGCATAAGTGAGTGGATCAACAGAGCGCTGTTTCTTTCTCTCTCTAAAATGTAGCTTAAGCACACTGTAAAAAAATGTGTGTGTGTATATATATATGACAATGCTGGAATACTAAATGGCCTGGGAAACACTTGAAACTATTACTTAAAGTGTATGAACGGATATCTGGGAATGTGCATGCTAAAATCCATCCTTCTTGACTTGCATGCATTTTCCCGGGAAATCGCAAGCAATGACAGCCCTCTGAGCCAGGGGGGTGCCGTTGGTGGCAGTCTGACCAGGTACTTTCCCGTGTGCAGCGTGAGACTGCTTTATTTTCACGCCTGGGCCCTATGAATTACAAGCAGTTCTTTGCATTCTTTCAGAGTTCAAAATCAATCCAAGGATACAACCTTTTCTTATTTCACAATATTCCGCAAGTGTGGGACCGGCACACCCCCGTGCCTGTTTCTGCATGTGGGAGCACGTTCAGAAGCGTCGGTTCCTTCCGACTCCTTCCCTGTGTGGGCAGCACAGTTTCCCACGCCGCTCTCTTCAGATGACTCAGTATGTCTTTCAGCTCTTCAGTCAAGCTCTCCCCGCACCAGCCCCTTCCCAGAGCGCTGCAGGTCTGTGGTGCAGACGTGTCGGGATTCGACCGAGAATCTGAAGATGGCTCGGTGCCTGCTCCGCAGTTTGGACTCACCAAAGACACAGGGCAAAGCCACCAGGCTGCGGACTGCGTACCAGCTGGAGGGGCGCCCTCTGAGCCCCCCAGGTTCCAGAGAGCTCTCTGGCCTTCGGAACTGACGTCCTTTCTGCTTCACCCACACCACCCTGTGTCAGGGCAGTTAGGTGCAGTGCTTGGGAACAGCCTTTTAAAAATCCGCAGTATCATAAATACTCACAATCTCTTCTGCAAATCTAACATGAACTTCTTTGGAGAAAAAACCTATCCTGACTAGACATGAGGTTATTCATAGTCCTCATCCTGTTTCCTGTGACTGCGCATTCAGGTCCCTGTAGAAATATTAATGTGTTTGATTATGGGGTACCACCCAAGACATAATTGGGAATGCTATAATCATATACAATATATGTATTATATTACCTTTACCAAATTAAAAAAAATATGGATTTCAAAATCCATCTAGTCCCAAGGTTTTAAGTAGAGAAGTATGGATCTATAAATTTATACTGAGTTGCATCTATGTACTAGCCTAGAAAGATTGCAATGATATATTGGGTTTTCAAAAGTTTTTAAAAGTATGGCATAAACCCATTAAATATAAATAGAAATATGTGTTTGTGGGCATAGGCTGCGTGTTTAAATATAAACATGAACAGAAAGATGACTAGAAATATGTTATTCTATTGAATATTCTATTGTATATTGTTTGTTACAAATCAGTGTCTCCATATAAAAGCACATAAAGTTTCCTTGAGCAGTTGCTCAGGTGTGTGTGTGGTGGGGGGTAGATTTTGGGGGAGGAGACAGTTACATAATATTATTTGACTACAAATATAATTATTTCTAATTATGTTACTGTTAGCAAAAACATTTAAGAAGCACTTACTATAAGGCAGACACTAAAATAAGCATTTGCATTGATTATTTAATATGCAATACAACTTTTTAGAATAGATGCCGTTATGACTTACATTTAATTTGATGTACTTTTTATTCTCTGAATCTTTTGAAGATGACCAAAAAGCATAGGACCTAAGAAGTGGCAGAAATTTCTATTTGACAGCATAAAATTTTGAAAGTGGTTAATTAATTTAAGCTACTTTATAAAGAGATTTGGTATTTAAAATGCAGTAAATTTCTCTTAGTACATATCTTACAAAATGTCCATAAATCCAAGTAATAAGTAGCAATGTTTAACCACCAGTGTGCAGGGAGAAGGGGAGGGAAGCCCCATATGTTGCATGTGTCGGTGTATGCAGCACAGACAACCGGATCACGGGTGATTTCAAGCTGTCCCCACACCACCCAACGTCCTTGCCCTGAGCTGTGGGTAAACGCCCGGCAGCCGGCTCGGGTTGGCCCCAGTGCCTGTCGGAAAGACCCCTCGGTCACCCCAGAAACAAAAACGTTCATTTTAAAGCAGAAACATAAATGCCACTGCTGAAATGTTTAAGATGTGTTCATTAAACAGGGAAAAAATACAAAGAAACCAAACAACACTACTTTAATTAGTTTATTACATTTTAATATACAAATACAGTTTTTAGACCAGAAGTTATTTTTTTTTATATAAAAACATATCAGTAACTATAATTATTGAATATAATTGCATCTATCTAAAAAGTCAGGGTAATTAACTATGTTCAGGAGTTTGAAAAAGTGGGTTCCCGCCCGGCTGGTTGGCTCAGTGGGTGAGCGTCGACCCCTGCACCAGGAGGTTGCCGGTTCGATTCCCGGTCAGGGCCTGTGCCGGGTTGTGGGCCCGATCCCCAGCGGGGGGCGTGCAGGAGGCAGCCCTTTGGTGTTCTCTCTCATCCATGTTTCTGTCTCTCTCTCCCTCTCCCTTCCTCTCTCTCTAAAATCAATAAAGAAAAAAAATTGAAACACATGAGTTTTAATTATAAAGCAAATGGGCCCCTTTGAGGTAACCACGCTCCGGTCATGGGGTTCAGGGCTGGGCGCAGAGAACCTGTCGTTCAGCAGCTCGCTCGGGCTCTGCTTCCTGAGGCCGCTGCCCTCGAAGCTCTGAAGGTCGAGCGGCCCCCGCAGTGCACATCCGGGGCTCTTACATCAGCAGCTTCAGGTGCGGGGGGCTTGCTTAGCTCTCGGAAGTGGTGCAGGGCAACGTCTCGAGAGAAGGGCCCCCAATTCCTAATCAGGTACACGGGGAACAGACTACCTTGTCCAGACATTACGAGATGGCGATATCCGTACGTGCTCGTTTCTCCTAGATGACCCTGTAGATACAGAAATGTCTATAAGGTGTCATTCTTGGGGCAGTTAATTTTATGTGTCACCTTGACTGGGCCACGGGGAGCCCAGACATTTGGTCACACTTGACTCCGGTGTGTCCGTGAAGTGACTTCGGAATGAGAAGGACATTGGAATCGGAAGCATGAATGGAGCAGAGGGCCCCCTCCCTAATGGACTGTCCTCATCCATGACCTGGAGATCGGAAGGGAGAAAAGGCCGAGGGGGAGAGAACACCTCATGCCTGACCGTCTTAGAGCTGGGCATGGCTTCCTTCCGCCTTCAGACTCGACCTGAAACCTCCGCATCCGGGGTCTGGAGCCGGCAGCCTTTGGGCTTGAACTCCACCCTCCGCCCCCCTGTGTCTCCAGCTTGCCGAGAGCAGTTTTCTGGATGCTTTGGAGATATCCCATAATAACATGTCCATGAATATGACATGTTGGCTATTTCCGATATAGATGATATATCCATAGATATGATATGTTGAATATCATCATATATATGTATATATATACACATGCCTAAATTTTCTAGATTTCATTCTAAAATTCAGCATCACCAACTCCAAGATTGCATTACATGATTTTGAAGACACCACTAATTCTATGATGATATAATCGTGTGATACTAGAGCACTTCACATTCATTTCATTTTAATCGAGCCTCTGAGAAAGAATGTTTTACCGTGCGGGGCGCTGGGCCCAGCTCCGGATCCGTGAATATTTAGACCCTTCTCCCACAGTTGCTGTATGGTTCTAGTTCATCGTTTTCCTTTTCTCTGCTGTAGATCCCCCTGTGTGGGTGGGAATGGGGTGTTTCTTAGGTTTCCCCCGATGTTAATTACTCCGGTAAAAGAGACTTGACATTTCTAGGTAGGATGTGCAGACTGTGTCCGAATACCGTTTACCCGACGTGATAGTGGGTATTCACGAGGTTTCACATCCCCAAGTTTTTACAGAAGTCATTGTCTTTTCTTTTATAACACTCCAGAGAGGTTTCAACATCCCCAAGTTTTTACAGAAGTCATTGTCTTTTCTTTTATAACGCTCCAGAGCTTACAGAGTTGGCCCACAGCAGTGTGAAAGCAAGGCCCGAAGAATTTCTGCTGTATCATCGAGCCATTTTCCTTCCAGGCTTTTCTCTATTGGTCTTGCCCGGAGCCTTATTTTCATGTTTTCTAATAGAGAAATCCTAAACCCTGTATTCCATGTTCCTGCTTTATTATCATTACTTGATAAATGTTGCTTTTTAAAAATTTTGCTGGTTCATTTTGGGATCCTAGAGTAAGTAAGAATTAGAGAACTACAAAGTGTCTTTTCAATAAAGATGTTTGCCGTTGTCTTTAAGAATATTTGAGCTTTAAAATTTTGTATGAGTCGTGGGTCTATAGACAAAGAGAAAGAAATCCTTTTCAGTGCAGTAAAATTTTTATTTAAAAATATATTTATAATAGAAAAAAAAAAAACTAGTGTAACTGGTTTAACTGAATGGATGTAAATGGCATCCATTCTTACATTTTGTAGTCAAAATATCCAGCGAGATTCTTTCTTGGGCACAAAGTTACTTGACAATGCACTAAGAGAGGAAAATAATTTGAGCTCTACCTGTAAAGAAGACATAATCTGGCTTGTTGCTGGAGGCATTGAAAGAAAAAAAAGAAAAAAGACATAGATAACAATGCATACAAGATCCAGAAGAAAAAATGGATATTAAGTGCTGCCTGAGTATTGTAGAGAGTATATATTATCAGGACAGGGAAGGTTCCCACAGCTGCCTTGTCCTAGGTGCCTTAGAAAGTCGACCCCGAGGTTTCGATGAAGTGCTGCCCATGCATTTGGGAGTTGTAAGCCCGGATAAATGAGGATGATGGAAAAAGAAAAAAAAAACAAAAACACAAGGCACAGACAGATGAAATGCTATGCAGTGTGATGTGAAGCCTTGTCATACTGGTCCCTCCTCTAGGACAGTGTCAGACGCAGCGGCTGCTGACAGGTGTGTCCTTGCAGCACAGGTAACATTGCTAGACAGGTTGGGAGGTGGAACTACTCCTCAGAGGGGTCCCAGGAGAAAGGGAATGAAATGAATCTACTTCCCTACTTCCCACTGGTCAAGGTCACCCCGTGGAGAGCCAAGTCGTCGAATTTCTGCGCTCAGCTTCCAGCATCCCGAGCTCTATGGTGTCTTCCACCCACGCGTGGAGAAAGGGTGATTCAGCTCGGACGATGTGCCAACTATGAGAAAAAGGACGTCGTTAGGAAACAAGTCTGAGAACACAACAGGTTTGAAAGGTCAGAGAAAATTGATGGGCTTAAGTTTTGACTTTGGGGGTGGGTAAAATTTGGATAATTAAGGAAAAGAGGGAAGTTCTTGCCAGGGAAACCTCTATACGCAAAGTAGAAGAAAAAGGAATGCACATGAGATATTGTAAGCACACTGAGCAGAGTAGGGAGCATTTTAGATAGAAACACAACCGGACAGAGGGTTTCGTGGAGTCTGAACAGTACTGAGTGCCCAGCAAAAACGGTTGCGTTTGACTCTGGCCACGAGGCATTGCTAAGTCCTGAGCAGGCTAGGCATTCGGTGAATGGGAGATATTCATATATTCCATTTGCCAGTAGCTCCAGGACCTCTTTGGGGGAGTAAGAGAAAGTTTCAGAAGAACAATAAAATGGAGATATTTTAAAAATGAACGTTTATTAGTATTGTGATAGATACTGTGGTATGTAAGAACTTTTATACATTGTCTCATTTGATTCTAAAAAATAAACATGTGAGACAATTTGTTTATTATTCCCTCTTAAAGATGAGGAAAGTAAGGCTCAGAAGAGTTGAGTAACTTGCTTAAGGTCACACAGCTAATAATAATCCCATCCTGCATTCAAACCTAGACCAACTACAAAGTTTATATTTTAACCATCACATCACTGATCTAAATATTTTTTATTGCACATCATTTTTAGTTTAATAAAATCCAAATATGTATGACATAAAGTTTAAATAGTTCTAGGTTACCAGACTATAAAGATGAGTAAGATACGATGCCTGTTCTGGGTGTAATTTTGTAAACTTTGTGCTTTTGCAAATTATCCAAAGAAAAAGAAAATGTTGCAAAGGATTTTTTTGGAAACTTTGTCGCTTTCTGGTTAAAGTCTGCCACCATGTGGCTACGTTGAAAACAACATTTTATTATTTATTTATTTATTATTTTAAATTTTTATATATTTATTTATATTTATTGTTGACAGTATATGAGATGTCTCCCATTCCCCCTCCTTTAATACCCTCTGCCCAGCACCTAACTCCCCCGGCCACAGACCTTCATCACCCAGACAGAAAACAACATTTTAGAAGTTATTTTTCTTAAGCATTTAGATCTATGAGAGAAGACAGCAGGGTAAACAATAACTGTGAGAGTTTCCACCATTGGTAACCTAATCTAACCAACACGGAGAGCCTATTTCTGGTGACGGTTGTATTATGCAAAACATTTTGTATGAATTATTTATTTTTCCTCACTACCGGCCTCTGAGGTGGATACAACGGACATCTCTATGGTCTGCAAGTTCTACCTCTTACCACCCTCTGGACAGATGTCCTCAGATTCTCGACTGGTTTCTAACCTCAATGAGCTGAGTCACTACAGCGTCCCATGACTGCCATGTGGCAGTAGGATTTTAACTCACTTCATCTGAAACTGGATATATCCAGGTCTCAGCTTTTATTCCCCGTGCCTTCAAGTCTCTAGCTATTTTTTAATATATGAACTATATTTGTCAAGTGATCAAAATAGCTCACTTCACTTGGTGCAAATTGGACATAACAACAGTGGTACTAATATTAGTAGAATATAGTATTAACAGTATCAGGACAAATACATGCCATCTTATTAGGAATTAGTACTTAAAGATTTCAAAGTTGTTGTTTTTTCACATTATGCCAAATAAGCCAGAAAACATTTAAAAAATTAAAATAAAGACAACACCTACTATCAATGTGGTATCAATAAGTGCATATAGTATGCGTGTTTCATGAACCTCCTACTGTAATGAGATAAGAAGTTATTATCTGTGTAAAGAAGTATTACTGATATTATGTGATAGCAACCTACAGCAATACATTTGGATTAAGGATTATTATTAATTGTTAAAATCTTTGTTTTGGACCCCAAAACAAATTTCATAAGGTAAGGTGGTCATTTCTTATTCTCAGAATTATTCATACGATGGACCACAATGGCTCCTTTCATAAAATTGTATAATGCATCATGTGAAAGGATCTCTTTCTACAAGAGCTAATCATATATGCTTTACTTTTCATTGTAAAATTATTTCAATTTCATAATTTAGGTAAAGTATCACTCAAGAAAAAGATAATTTACTATTCCTAATGTCTTTTTCCTTCTTCTTTATAATGTTATGCCAGAAAGAAAAGAGAAAACAGCTAACCACCCTCTTTCATTCCCTCCTAAAAATGATAGGTCTGAAATGTCTTAAATAAGAGTTGAATCTTTTTGTTAATCCTGCCCTCCCCACCCCCCTCCCAATTTATTGGCAAGAACTGTGGACTAGATCTCCAGGAAAAATCTGGAAAATTTGAATACATTTTTTTTTTTTCACAAGTCACAACAACAACGACCAAAAAAAAAAAATCACCAATTTGAGACTTACTGCTCTGATTTGGTCTTTCTCCAATTCTTTCAGGCCTAAAATACGTCCTCAACCCGCTAAGGCGCTGGGTGTTTGCCGTGCTCGGGATGGCACTGGAGCGGTACCCACCCTCACTTTTCACATGAAAGGGATCGTTGCAGCTCTGCTCATGTTCAGCACAGTCTATGGTCTGTCCCGTCTGCAGCTGTCACGGGACAGCGATCCGGCAGGTGCCACAGCTGCAGGGGGGAGCTCTCGGGAATTCAGACGGGAGGATGCACCGGTCAGGATATGCCTCCTATCTCCTCGCGCCACATCTTTGTTAAATATTTGCTGTCTGATAGGCTTTGTTGTAAGTACCAGGGATAGGACTTCGGTAAGTCAACGCCCCCACACCCATAAATCTTGTGTTTTACTGGAGCAGACAGATCATCAACAAGTGAACAACTAGTAACATGCCTTTGGGCAGTGACGAGTGCATCCAGAAAGTGACAAAACGCTGCAAGAGTGAGCGCTGTTGGGAGGCGGCGTTGACCGTGGGCATTCGTAAGTGCTTCCGAGTGGGACGCCGCCAGCGAGGCTTAGATGAGGGACAAAGACGAGCCTCGAACGCCTGGGAGGAGAGCTAGAGCTAGAAAGAAGGAGGTTAAAAGGCCAGAGGCAGATGGCAGATGGCGGCGGGCAGGACCGAGGGAGGGTGAGTGTGTGAGAGCGAGTGGACGTGAAGGTGGACGACCAAGCCCGAGCAGTGCGGAGGCGCAGAGCTGCCGGCTACCTCTGTGAGCGGCCACCAGGGCACCTCTCCCTGCCCGCCGGGAGGGCCCAGCGTTCTGGAAGATCCTGGGTCTTCCCTGGGAGGAGGAAATAAACGAACAGAGGAGCTGAATAGACACCTCTCCAAACAGGACCTACAAATGGCCAAGAGACATCTGAAGAAATGCTCAACATCACTAATCATCAGAGAGATGCAAATTAAAACAACAATGAGGTATCACCTCACACCTGTCAGAATGGCCGCCATCAACAAATCATCAAACAACAAGTGTTGGCGAGGGTGTGGAGAAAAGGGGACTCGAGTACACTGCTGGTGGGAATGCAGACTGGTGCAGCCGCTATGGAAAACAATATGGTGTTACCTCAAAAAATGAAATATTTAACTTCCATTTGACCCAATGATCCCGCTTCTAGGAATATACCCTAAGAAGCCTGAAACACCAATCAGAAAGAATATATGTACCCCCATGTTCATAGAAGCACTATTTACAATAGCTAAGATCTGAAAACAGCCCAAGTGTCCATCAGTAGATGAATGGATAAAAATTACACGATGGAGTACTATGCAGCTGTAAGAAAGAAAGATCTCTTATCCTTTGAGACAACATGGAGAGACCTGGAAAGTGTTATCCTAAGTGAAACAATCCAAGCAGAGAAAGACAAGTATCATATGATCTCACTTATTTGTGGAATATAATGAATGTAACAGTCTGAGGAATGGGGTAGTCCCAGAGACGTGGAAGTGGGGTACAGACTGACAATCCCCAAAGAGGGGGTGGTGGGAGAGAGGTAAACCACAGAACTTATATGCGTGTATGCATGAACAATGGACATGGACAACAAAGCTGGGGGCAGGGCGGGGAGGGAGAGGGAGGGGAAATCAGTGGGGGGAAAAGGAGAAACATCTGTAACAAAAATTAATTAATTAATTAATTAATAAAAATAAACAAACAAACAAAAAAGGCTAGAGGCAGGAGCTGATTTGGAGAGGGGAAAAAAAATGAAGGAACAAACAAAAACAAACAGCAGGGTAATTGGATCAAAGGGGGAATTGCACCAGATTGGCTATTCTGCAATTTTGTTTGTTTGTCAGCTTTTTTTTTGTTTCACTGGCCATTCTACAAATGTTTTAAGAAGTTTGATGCAGAAAGATGGACTGTCACTTATTAACGTTGATGTAGATTTGTATATTTCACAGTGCTTCTCCAAGTTCTTCTCCAACATGAATGTACGCAGCGTTGTGTAGAACTGCAGTTCTGATTCCGTAAATCGGACACTCAAGGGGCGGGGCCAGGATGCCGGTTTCCTAGCAAACCCTTTTTGTTGCTGCTGCTCTGGGACCCCCTTCGATGTGCAAGGGTATAGACTTCTGTGGTCCTCATTCCGTCTTCTACCTGCCCCTGCTCGAGGCGAAGACGCGGGTTTCTGCTTCCTAGAACCTCATTCTGTAAGGTGCAGAAGGAAGGATTTTGGCAAAGAATTCCAGGAATTCGGATGAAGACGGTCCATATACTGTGCTGTGGAGGGTACAGAATTGACTACATAAATTCTAATTTTCATTCTATCTGATACTCATGCGCAGAGACATTTGCCAGTTAACATGAAGAACCCCATTGGTCCCTGCCTGTACCAATGAATATTCACCAAATCACTATTTTTTAAATATCCACTTAAATATTGTGAGGTGGTTCTTGCCTCCAAGGACCTCACAATCTGGAGACAAGTAGCCCAATAGGACAGCAGAATTGACCGAAAAATGGGTTTTAGAAGCAGACAAACACATGCGCTTTAAGTGTATGAAGGCTAAACTTGCTGACGCGTTCTCTTGATACTCTCGACAATGAGATGACCGTATTGGCCTCCAAAGACGTCAGGTGCGGATACATGAGGCGATCGAAGTCCAGAGGTCAGTTTGATGTCTGCATAAAGTAAGTACATGAATAGCACTGGGCCACTGGGTACCGGGTAGCTGAGGACATGAAAGAGTTCCTTTAATGTTGTTAAGTGCGGTAATAGCTCACTGGATACGTAAACATAAATAGCCCTTAAGAGTTTGAGATGTGTGTTGAATTCTTAGAATGAAATAACATAATACCTGGCCTTTGTTGTACCTGACAAAACCTCAAACAACAATTATTTTTGAAGAGATAGATGAAATAAGATTAGCAAAATGTTGATATTTTGAAGATGGGTGATGAGCTGATAGGTACTATTATTTTTACTTTCATGCATGTTTTTAAATGTTCATTAAAATTACGATAAATATATTCAAAAAGCTAAAATTGAGCACAATAATTCTGTATTCATTCACTTTAATGAGGGCAATAGAAGAATTGCAATCTCTGTAAGATGAGTTAATGTTCAAAATGAACTATCTCACATTAGCTTAAATTTACTAAAAATGTTATTAAAAATTTGATAATATGTATATGGTTCTCTCTTTTTGCTAACAACAAAACTCTTTATGTTTGAGAAAAAATGTAATTGATGATTTTATTTTTGTTAAATTTTTTTTTTCTTTATTGATTTTAGAGCGATAGAAACATCGATTGGCCGCCTCCTGCATGCCCCCCCTCCCCCAGGGGATCAGACCCACAACCTGGGCATGTGCCCTGACTAGGAATTAACTGGCGACCTCATGGTGCATGGGTGGACACTCAACCACTGAGCCACACTGGCCAGGTGTTGATTTTATTTTTAAAACACTGATCCTGACCCTGGGTCATGTCTCTCGATTGATTGGGCCACATCCTGTGTACCGAAAGGTTGCCGGTGCATTCCCAGTCAGGGCGCATGCCTGGGTTTGCAGGGCTTGACCAGTAGGGGGCGTGCAGGAGGCAGCCAATTGATGTTGCTCTCACATTGATGTTTCTTTCTCTGTCCCTCTCTCTCTCAAAATCAATAATAAAAAAATCTTTACAAAAATAAGGAAATACAGATCCTGAGGCAACTCCCCGAGGCAGTGAGCACATCTACGCTCAGATCTTAGATTCAAATACAACTGCACATTAAGGGAGCCAGAGAGCCATGAGCAGCGGCTAAGTGGGGCTTCAGCAAAGAAGGGGCAGGTGAGTCCCGACGTCTCAATGTGCCAGAGCCTACGGGAGGATTAAGGAGCAGTGTCCAAAGGACAAAGACACAGTTAAACGGGGCTCCCGCTGCTCGATCATAAGTATGCGTGGTTGCAAAATACTAATGGAATGTTTATGTCCCTAATGAAGACAGTCAGCGGTTTGTCAGTCTCACACCAGTCCACACTCCACCCAGCACTTCATCCACGTTATCAGGGAAGTGTCCCTACCTGTTCATGGCTCAGCTGTCTGGTCCAGATAAGCCCATCTCAGTGGTGACCCTGCATTCGCCTGTCTCTCCTGACTTCAGGGTAACACGTTTCCTTGGAAACTCAGTCCAAAACAAAACAAAACGAAAAAATCAGGAGTTTCAGTTTGTTATTTGTTGTTGTTGTTGTTGGCGCAGGAATGATGACTTTCCAGCCCCTTGCACATTGGCACTTAACCAGAACCCTGACCCATGAACACGCTTCCGGTTGCGTCCGTCAGCCTCTTAATGAGACGGCATCTTCTCCACGAGTTCACCGTGCAGAGATGAACGCCCTGGAGGAAAGCTCAGCATCGTGTCGGCTAATTCAGGTTGGTCGCACAAACAAGCAGGGCACGTCCTACCACTGCCACGGATCTTGCTCTCAAAAGGCCGATACCTTTTCACACAGCACCGCAGCCTTTGGGTTTAGGGGACGGCTGTGTCAGCTCTCCGTGGACATATACAGTCTTAACAACTATTTACAGATCCACCTGCTTTTTACAGATGCTCTCTGAATATCTAGTTGACTTGAGTTGCAATCAACCAGTGGGTGAAAGACATATCAAGTCTTATCAGGAAGGTGCAATCTAGGTAGTTAGTGATATATGCTGTAAACTCAAATACGTCTTCTTGATTGAGTCCAGGCCATATGGATGTTACTCAGAACCCTGTGGAAGAAGGGCTCTAGAGACGGCTACAGAGGGACACCAGGTAGCTTCTGCTTCACAGCCAAGGTAAGTACTGCAAGTAGATAGTATTCCAGATGAAAGGGTCTGTCAAAAGCATGTGTGCTACTTGCTTACTGCTGGGGCCGGAGAGACCGTCTTTGTACTGAGCAAAGCGATTCTGAGAATAGAAGGGAGCTGTGTTTTTGGAACTATGCATGTTCTGGTTGTTGGGTCCCTTGTGAAAATATTCCCTTGACTACCAGATTGTGTGCACTCAGTGCTTGGAAATGCTCTCTGGAAAATGGTCCAAAACATGCATTTCAAACAAAGAAATGAAATGATCTGTGTCATCAATGTCATTTTCCTTAGCTTACATTTCCCCAGTTGACCAGCGGCGCACGCCATCTTGGTGTCTTCTATATGGTGCTCTGGGTACTTGACCGTCCTGGCCCAACACTGATCTGGCCACAGAGCAAGTCCCCTACTCACCATCCATCCAATGGGAATCATTTTTCACTCAGTTATTTAAAAGAATGGTCAAATTTAGGGGGGTGGGGGTTATAGCGAATTCATCAAGAAATATACAGCAGGATGCTAAAGTGCATCTTCACTTGGAGCCTACATCTTGAAATTGATCTTATTTCTGCCCTCCATTGTCTAGTCTGAAATAAGGGTGTTCATAAATATTAATACACGGAGAGCTCTAAAGTGACTTGCAAACCCAAGATATTGTCTCCAGCCAGTGGTTCAGTACTTTAAAAAATTACAGCAGAGCCCAGCTAGGTGGCTTAGTGGACTGAACATCGACCCTGCACCAAGAGGTCACTGGTTCAGTTCCTGCTCAGGGCACATGCCTGGGTTGTGGGCTGGATCCCCAGTGTAGGGGCTGCAGGAGACAGCTGATTGGTGTTTCTCTCTCATAGATGTTTCTCTCTCTCTCCCTGTCCCTTCCTCTCTCTCTAAAAAGTCAATTTAATATATTTAAACAATATTACAGCAGAGCTTTTATTCCTCAAGTGTTTTGTTTATAAAATATTATCTTTCTTTATGCAAGGGCACCTAGAAAGATATTTAAAAATTTGAACAATAAAATACAATTTCTACTTTATGAGTTTTGTTCTTATGGATTGTGGTCAGCAGACTCTAGGGTGGCCACCTTCACCCATGGCCCTTGAGAGTCAAGCTTTTTTTTTTTTAAATTTTTTTTTCTTTATTGACTTTTAGAGCGAGAGGAAGGGAGAGAGAGAGGGATACAGAAACATCGATAAGAGAGAACATTCATTAGCCGCCTCCTGCATGCCCCCCACTGGGGATCAGGCCCACAACCTGGGCATGTGCCCGGACCAGGAATCAAACCCGTGACCTCCTGGTGCATGGGTCGATGCCCAACCACTGAGCCACACCAGCCGGGCAGTCACCTTTGTCTAACACTCTCTCCTCAAGCCTGGGTGGGACTTATGAACTGCTTCTAAGCAACAGAATATGGCACAGGTGACGTGATGTACTAGATTTCATGTATATACATTACAAAAGATGGTGACCCATCTTGCTCGGAGACTCTCGCGTGCTGGGTTTGAGGAGCAAGCTGCCATGTTGGGAGCTGTCCTGTAGAAAAGGTTGGTGGCAGGGACTCAGGTGGTTTCTGACTCAGCATGACCAGGACACTGGAGCCTTGTCTGGCAGACGGAAGGGGCCTGAGCTCGGCCAGAACATGGTGAGTTAGGAAGCTTATTTCTCCCCAGTCGAGTCTCAGGTGAGGTACCGCTTGGCCGACACCTTGCCTGTAGCTTTGTGGGACCACAAAGCAGAGGACTCAACTAAGCTGTGCTCAGACTCCTGACCCGGAGGAAATGACCAGGAGCAGATGTGTGCTCTTTTAAGCCTCTAAGTGTGTAGTCTATTGTTTAGCAGCAATAGATAACTAATACACTGATGTGTACAGTATCCTTTTTTTTAAAAATTAATTAATTAATTTATTTTGTTACAGATGTTTCTCCTTTTCCCCCACTGATTCCCCCCTCCTCCCTCCCTGCCCTGCCCCCAGCTTTGTTGTCCATGTCCATTGTTCATGCATACATGCATATAAATTCAGTGGTTTATCTCTCCCCCACCACCCCCTCTTCTGGGGATTGTCAGTCTGTACCCCACTTCCACGTCTCTGGGACTACCCCATTCCTCAGACTGTTACATTCATTATAATCCACAAATAAGTGAGATCATAAGATACTTGTCTTTCTCTGCTCGGATTGTTTCACTTAGGATGACACTTTCCAGGTCCCTCCATGTTGTCTCAAAGGATAAGAGATCTTTCTTTCTTACAGCTGCGTAGTACTCCATTGTGTACATGTACCACTGCTTTTTTATCCATTCGTCTACTGATGGACATTTGGGCTATTTCCAGAGCTTAGCTGTTGTAAATAGTGCTGTTATGAACATGGGGGTACATATATTCTTTCTGATGGGTGTTTCAGGCTCCTTAGGGTGTATTCCTATAGCATCCTTTTAAAAGACTGAACCTAGCTCAGTCATTTCAGTCATTTGCTCTCAATGAGCATCCCTGTTGAATTATGCCACACGAACGGGGAAAATAACTAACATTTATTGAACTCTTCCTTTTATCTTATTGACTCTGTAGCCCTGAAGATACACTTCTCCACCATGATCCATTAAATCAATAAATCAATCAGTCTGAAAACCACAACGTACTTCCAGTCCAGGTAGGAAAGAAAGCACTTAATTCTCAGAGAAATCTGATGGACAGTAATGATTAGCATTTGCTGAGCACAAAGCTGTGTTATTAATAATACGTAACACAGAGAACAAGCAAAATTTTCACAAGTTTGGCAAACTTATTAAAGACATAAACAATTGGCTTGAGTTGGTATGACATTTATATCATCTCGTTCAACCTTTTGATAGCATCAAATGTCTTGAGTTGTGTAATTGTATGATAAATGTAGTCATCAAAAGTGATGAAAAAGAGACAGATTTACCACTTTCAATCAGTAGTCTGCAATAAGGCAATAATCATCATTCTTCCTCCAAGAGGCAAAGAGGAAACACAACTTATCAAAGCAAAGATGTTTATTTTAAATCATAGTGTTATTGTAAAGAAAATACTTTAAAAAAGAAAAAATAACATGTCTCAGACCCACTGGAAATCAGGAAGAGTTTAGACAACTCCTTTAACATGTTTAATATAAACGGATTACTACCAATCTCCTGAATCAAAAGTAACACAACATTTTTTATAAAATAGTGCTTAAATTTAATATATAGATTTTCAAAAGAACCTGGTGATAGGACTATAGAATAGTATTTTGGTTAGTTGCAATAATAGTAATTTTCAGTGACATATTAGCATGACATTAGAATTTCTTCAAACTTTTTTTTTTATTTGGAGCCAATAAAAGTTTTAGCTTTTATGAAATGTTAGTCTATGACTATCTACATAGGCTTTAGTTCAACTTTATATGGCTTCTTGTTTTCTTCGAACTAAATTTTATTGATACATTGTCCTGTCTAAACCTACTCCATTGGAATTTATTCAAATTTATTAGTATTTCTTTTCACACAATCACATTATGGTATTTGACTTTATTTACCCATAGATATTTCAATATGTTATTTTTCTTGTTTTGCTCTAAGGTCTGTGGAAATTTACTATAAATCTTGAAATTCTATGTATGTAACTATGTAGTGCTATTTTTAAATAAATAAAACTGTTTCCCTTCTATAAAGATTGAAATTATATTTTCAGTTTTTCCCCAATATAGGTACAGGGATGAGTATTTAATTTATATCTAGAACTTTTTCATAATTTGAAGTGTACCTCATACTCCGACAGGTGGTCACCGGATTACAGGTAACATGTGATCTGATTTCTCTCATTTGTACGAATGAAGCTCTCAGTCCCGGGACATGGAATGACTTTCCCTTGGCCCTGTAGGGAACAGAAAGTAGAATCAAGAGCAGATTCAATGATTGTCAGATTCTAAAACTGATCTTTATTTAAGAGCAAAAATTAAGAATCTTAACCACAACGATAGCCTATCCGTGATTGCCTATATTATTTTAGATTAACATTGTCTTTAACTATTAAACTTTCACTTTTCATTAATTTATTTCTCCAGGAACATCTCTTTAATACAACCGAATACAAACACTTGCACTAAACGCCGTTCGTTTTTCTAGGCTTGGTTTGCTTGTTTGGTGCTTCTTGTGTCCGGTGAGTTCGCGAGTAGGGTGGAAAGGAAGGGGTTAATATATTCTGCCACTTCAAAATTACTACCCACAACCAAAATCATAGCTTAGTTTCTTCTGAAAACACATGTTTGCCATTTTTAATCACAGACTCCGTGATTAAGAGTGGAATGAAAAAGAAACATGACTGAGGAGCCATTCAAATAAACAAAGAATTAAGATGTTGTGATATGTTTATAAATACAAGAGGCGTCTGGAATATTCCAACACAATAGTACAGATAATACACTCTTTCTTTTAATGAGGGCTTTGAGCACCATCAAATATCAAAATGCTAAGTGCTACTGAGGGCCTCTGTCATGTGTCTTTCGGCTTTTAACATATGCCAAGTCCTGAGTTTCCTCCTTATTCCACTGGGCATTGTGTTCACATTAGATTTCCATCTTCTTTATTAAAGAAAATCTATGTGTGTTCAAACAGTATTCTATTAATCAAATCTTGATGGATTATGATTGTCATATATGACTATTCACTTAGACCACTCTCTATTCAGAAGGAAGATACATTGCCCGGCTGGTGTGGCTCAGTGGTTGGACGTCGAGCCATGCACCAAGAGGCTGCCGGTTCAATTCCCGGTCAGGGCACATGCCCAGGCTGTGAGCTGGATCCCTAGTGGGGGGTACGCAGGAGGCAGCGAATAGATGTTCTCTCTCATGGATGTTTCTGTCTCTCTCTCCTTCTCCTTTCTTCTCTCTCTAGAGTTAATAAAGAAAAATAATTTTAAAAACAACAACAAAAAACAAAAGGAAGATATGTGATGTTAAGTAAGAGGTAAATGTTCTGATACCAACCATAAAATTCTCCTTTATTTGAAAGATATATGCAAATGGAATACATTTTTATCTCCTGTGATTGTATCAGTCAAGGCCCAGTTGCAGGAACTATTAGGCATCAGCTGGATTCAGAGAAGACCAATTCTTTTTTCTCTGACTCATGGCATCATGCTAATTGATACCAGACAATTAACACACAGAAGTAGAGGGAAGAACAGCAAAAAGAAACTAGAATTAAAGTTTTATGAATGCATATTTACTCGCTGGATACAAGAAAGAAATTGCACACTTATAAGATAGGTATTTATAGAGGAAAACAAATAGATTTAGCCATAATAACAGGAACAACCAAAAAATCGTCTGAGAACCCCAATTGATTAAATTGCATCAAACATGAATACTTCTTTGTAAAAAGCAAAACAAATAGCTAGTATATGCAAAATATAATAAAAATGCATGCAAAAAGAAGACACCTTTCTTATCCTGTTTAAATGGGCCAGGATTTAAGGCATGCTCATTTCAGATATTTGTGTTTCTTTGCTTTGCTGGAAGGAGGTATTTTGGTTTGGATTATTAATTGGGATATCATTTCTGGAAAGCAACATGGCAATAATCAATAAGGATCATTAAAAGTTAAAATTCGGTTTTAAAATTTCTGTAATTTGACTCAACATGACAGAAGTTATATTCGTTTTGTTCACTATGTCCTCAGAAGTATGTACAGTCTCTGACACATAGTTACTTTCCAATAAATTTTCTCGGATGAATGAATAATAATAATCGAAGCATGAATTTTCATAGCAGTATAACCTAGAAAAATCCTGAATGTCAACATTAAAGGGACAATTAAAAATGTTTGGCCAATTCATGTGACAAAATATTCAGCCAATAAAATATTGAAATAAAAGTATTTAATGGCAAAAGAATGCTCATTAAACAATAATACAATATCAAGTAGTCTTACATTAGTCTATACTTCATGATCTCATACGAATTTACAATAGGAAATAGGATAAAATATTAGCTGCGGGACAAGGTTATTTGTGTTTTTAGAACCAACCCTCTGGTAGGATTCTCTTAATTCTCCACTCACTATAGATAACAATTACAGTTCAAATTGTTCTGTACTTTCAAAAACTTTTGTGGGTCAAAAGTAGTAAACCTAGACTGAATATTAGATCATTCTTCTTAATACTTCTCTGACATGACCTACATCTATATTACATGTAAATTAAAGACATCTATTTTCTTTATTCTTTTTCTGTTGTAGCATGAAATTCAATGTCCGTTTCATTCTACTGTTAATGCAGTTTTTTACTAGTATCCATATTAATATAGTTTTAGTTTGCTTATACCCGATAAAGATTAAAATATGACCAACTATTCACATATTATATATTTCAACAAAAGAGCAGATTGTCACAAACAGTTGTTGGATTGGGCAGTTTCTCCAAATTATGGTAGGTAATTGCTAGTTTGTGGCAAATGCCACAATACCCAGAAACCTGGCCTCGCATTTAGGATAAGCAATTTCCATTCCAGTGGGTTTGCTCACATACTCACATGTACTATATTATGAAGGAGTGTAACTCTAACCCTTTATTTTGTTTCTCCCATAAGTGTGATGTTAAAAAATATGATTTGAGTTTCCATCTTGTAGTTTCAGATTTATTTACATACACTGGTGTTTCCTCGTACCCTTTGAAAAGTGAACACTGGCCAGAAAAAAAAAAGTTAAACATATATATTCTATATATCCAGGAAATATGCACATGGAAGGAGGAAGCTAAGTACCAAATAATAAAGGCCAGAACGTTTTTATGAAAGACCAGGAAAGATGAGTGTTTAGGAAAAAATAGCTTCTGCCTCTTCCTCCCCTGTGTCGCCTTGAGGCAATTATCCCCTGCTTCTCTGCAGAGAGTGACAGTAGCAGCCAAGACACCAGGATCCTCACGAAATAAGCGACCACTTGCCCTTAGGCGTTGTATGTCCCATAAAACTCCCTGAGGCTGAGGGTTACAATTTAGGGAGAGTGTCACTCCTCATCATACTACGCTGCACAGTTCAAAATTCAAGACAACAAAAGGTCAAAAGGCAAAAAACAGACATAGATATTTTGAATCATACTCAAAATATTGACGATATATACATATACACATCTAGGTAAAACAAATAGATTACAAAGGGAAATGATCCACAGTGGCTCTCGGGCAGAGTCCTCAGTTCGGAACTTACATCTTTTATGCTCTAAAACAGAAGTCAGCGAATGACAGCTTGTAGGCCAAATTGGATCTGCTTCCTGCTTGTGTAAATAAAGTTTTATTGGAACACAGTCATACGTACCCAATAATTTCTACATTGTCTATAGCTGCTTCCACATTCCAAGGGCAAGTTTAAGTAGCAGTGTGACAGAGACTGTCTGGGCCTCAAAACCTAAAGTATTTACTATCTTGCTTTTTATAGAAAAATGTTGCCAACCCTGTTCTAAACTCCCATCGGAGGCCTGGCCTTCACAGACCCCCCCTCGGCACAGGTACCAGTGGACCCCGGGGCCAGAACAAGGGCTCATGAGCCAGAATAACCAACAGAAGGAAACCAGTGCCTCAGAGTACGACAAACTGGACAGCATAGGTGACTGGAATAAGGAGAGAATTTTAACAGAACAAGAATCTCAAACGTGTGTTACAAATACATGATTGATGGATAGATATCAATAGAAAGCAGAATTAAAATTTTTTTTTATCAACTAGAAATATTGAGGATGAAAAAATGAGTTGGCATGAGGAGAAGAAAAGATTGATCAGCGGTAGATTAGATATACCTGGAAAACGAATGAGTGAATTAGAATATCAGACTGAGGAATTTTCCAGAAGAGAGCAAGGAAAACAACGAAAATGACCTGGCTCGTGGATAAGTACCAGATAACAAGATTTCCCAAAAAGAAAAGAAAAAATAATGGCAAGCGGATACTATTTGAAGAAATAATGGAGATAGGTGTCCGATTCTGGTAATATGCCAGGCTATTATTACCAATAAAAGCCACTAAAGTTACTGAATTTTAAAATATTTTCTTAAAAGATTAAGAGCTGGCATAATATGGTAGTTCAGAATTCCCACAGAAAGTCTAGAAGATGGGAACCTACTCATCCAGACGTCTGCTCTGGGCGGGCGGGGGAGGGTGGCTGTATGCAGTGAACAATGACAATGTCAGGTGTCACGGGAGGCAGAACCAAGTGAGCATGATTAGTCTAAGCTTCTTTACTGGGATCTAAAACATGAAAAAAAAAAATAATTTTGGACATTTAATGAAGTAACGAGGACAAATGGGTACAGATCAGGATAACAAATTGTTATAAGAGCTATTTGTTTTGATGTGTGCCCTAAAGTTCAAGTGAGCTATGTGCTTTAGTTTCTTTCATGGCTGGACATAAAAAAATAATAATAATTTTCCCTGCAGTCTATTTAAAATTGCTGAATATCTTCTCTCTTAGAAGCATCTTATTTCATCTTTAGTGGAAGCTTTCACTAAGTGAACCTTTTAAAATAATTAAGCTTTTACACAAGAATAAACTCAAAATGGATAAAAGACTTAAATATAACTAGTGAAACCATAAAAATCCTAGAAGAAAATGTAGGCAGAAAAATCTCAGACATCATACATAGCGGAATTTTCACTGATACATTGCCTAGGGCAAGAGAAACAAAGGGAAAAAAAAGATAAATGGGACTACATCAAACTAAAAAGTTTCTGCATGGCAAAAGAAACCAGCATCAAAATAAAAAGGGAACCCACTCTTTAGGAGAATATATTTGCCAATGATACATCGGATAAGGGGTTAATATCCAAAATATATAGAGTACTCATACAATTCAACAAAAGGAAGACAAACAATCCAATTAAAAGGTGGGCAGAGGACCTGAATAGGTCCTCTAAACAGGACATAAAAACGGCCAGGAGACGTATTAAAAAATGTTCAACATCTCTAACCATCAGAGAGATGCAAATTAAAATGACTATGGGGTATCACCTCACACCTGTCGAAATGGCCACCATCAACAAATCATCAAACAACAAGTGTTGGCGAGGGTGTGGAGAAAAGGGGACTCTAGTACACTGCTGGTGGGAATGCAGACTGGTGCAGCCACTAAGGAAAACAATATGGTGTTTCCTCAAAAAATTAAAAATGGAACTTCCATTTGACCCAGTGATCCCACTTTGAGAAATGTATCCTAATAAGCCTGAAACACCAATCAGAAAGAATATATGTATCCCTATGTTCATAGCAGCACTATTTACAATAGCTAAGATTTGGAAACAGCCCAATTGTCTGCCAGTAAATGAGTGGATGAAAAAGCTGTGGTACATATACACAATGGAATACTATGCAGCTGCAAAAAAGAAGGATGTGTTACCCTTTGAGACAACATGGAGGGACCTGGAGAGTAGTAAGCCAATCAGAGAAAGACAAGTATCACATGATCTCACTTATTTATGGAATATCATGAACAAAATAAGCTATCAACCAAAATAGGTCCAGAGTCATGAAAGTAGGGAACAGACTGACAAATCTCAGAGGGATGGAGGTGGGTGGGAAGAGATATACCAAAGAACTTATAAGCATATATGCACAACCAGTGGATGCAGACATTAGGTTGGAGAAGGCAGCGGGGAGGGAGTAGGGAGGAGGGGATCAATGGGGAAAAAGAGGTTATCTGTAATACTTCTAACAATAAAAAATATATATACATATTAAAAAAATAATTAAGCCTTTATTGGAAGGGCAAAAATAACATAATCCTTGTTTATTCATGCATACAATCTCTATATGTCTTTATTTTCTTTCATTTTACCTATTGGGGGGGCTTAATTTTACTTACTTTTGTTTTATTAAGAGGAGCATCTTTACTTTTTAGCATGGGCTATGTTACCACAACTTTTGAAACCAAGGGAGAAAAATAAAATAAAATAAAGGCCTCATTCCTTGTCGTTCACTAAAATCATTATCTATATCATACTTTAAATCATGTACCTACTACACATAAATTATAACTTTATGTGCAGGTTTTATCTATAAATCAATGTGTTACTTTAAAGTAGTTATCATGGAAAGCTTCCATTCAAATAACTACCATTATCTAAGTTATTTTTTATAATCCTCTTTCAGAATTGTTCAAAAGGTATTTTATGTACTGAATATACACATTGTCTGTGTTGCTTAATTTTGCCATATCTTTTTTTTTTTTTTTTTTATCCTCACCCGAGGACATTTCTCCACTTTTTATTCAGGTAGAGTGGGAGGGAGAGAGAGGAACAGAGAGAGAGAGAGAGAGAGAGAGAGAGAGAGAAACATCGATGTGAAAGGGACACACCGAGTGGCCACCACCCGCAAGACCGACCAGGGCCGGGGACAAACTGCAACCGAGGTATGTGCCCTTAGCGGGAACCGAACCCGGGTCTCTCAGGACCGCAGGCCGATGCTCTAACCGCTGAGCCAAACCAGCCAGGGCTGCCATATCTTGTTTTTTTAAATGAATATATATAATATAAAATATAGATTACACAGAAGGAACACTTCCCACGCAACAAAACCAATGATTTTCACCTGTTCCCCCAAATTAAATCCACTCATGAATGATGCGAATATAACGGTATTGATACTAAATACAAAGGTATCCCACCCACAAGCTCTCCAAACGACCTCATCTCCTACAGCAAGAACCTAAATGTGTTCTTTCTACCTCTTCATACCTGAATTACCGAATTGTGAAGCATTACTACACAACAACAAAAGAAAAAGCCCTAATATTCTCTTAAAATCACACATCATAGCCATGGCTTGTAAAAATTTTGGTTCTACTTTAACCTACAAATATTTGTTGGCTAAATTACTCCAAAATAGTGGTATTTTGGCAGAGGATGTTTTGAGAACAGGCTTAAAGATGTCTCTCTTTTAAAAGAACAGCTTCCAATGCTTTCAAAAGTTTTCGAGTTCTAAAAATACAGAAATGATAGAATTTAACTTTCTTGTCTGTTTCCAATTCAGTCAATATATATACTGTATATATACTGCCACATGTACATAGCGTATGTACGTAATGGCACATACGGTAGAGGAATATGCAGAAGTGACCGTTCTAACCTAAACAAAGAACCGGCGATCACATTTTTAGTAGTCAGGTTTCCATAGATGCTTTGGGTTACAGGCTGTCTGCATCCGAGGATTTGAATTTGCTCTCTGCTCTATTGCTCTTAAAACATTTTTTTTTTACCTTAAATAAAGAAAGGCAGTAGGAGATTCCTCAAGATCTTTTTCCTTTGCCACTATCCCCAGGCAAGAAGGAGGAATTAGCCTTGCAATCGGATCCTTCTAGTCTCTGCATTTAATTTTAAGCAAGAAACCAGGCGCCCCAAGACGTTAAGATTCACAGAACAGCAGAGGGCAGCATGTACTCGCGGCTGAATCTACCCTGGGCTCAGCAAAGTTTTACATCTGAAGGGAGTCACTGTAGCAGAAATGCCTGACATATACCCTCTATTGTATTTGCATTGTTTGGTTTAAATTCTTATTTTCAAACTGGTTTCTCTTAAAGGGAAATGAATACTGACCTGATTCCTAGTCACCCCCCCCCCCCTTTTTTTTTTCCTTTTAAAGAAGCGATGTGCGCGACTACACAAATTAGCCGCAGTCAATGGCAGGGGAGTTCATCTATGCAGTACGCGGCACGTGAGCATTTTGTCAAATTTCAAGTTCATTCTATTTATTTATATATTTTTTCATATCTATCCTTTCCCCAGGCCCCCCTCCCCCCCAAATCCAGCAAAAACAAAACTTCCTTAGGACTCCTCTGGCAACAGAATGTCAAGGGGGAAATATTCCAACAGAGATCAAAATTCCAAACTTTGCAACAGGAAAAGGGCTCCGTCTTTCCCAAGGGCTACCATTGTTATTGTTGAAACTCGAAGGTTTGGCTACTGGCACCTGGGATCCATTTGGGAAGGGAAACAAAACAAACATCGAGTTCCCCTGGCTTTTCCTATAGGAAGTCCAAAGTGCGGTGGGTGCCGAGGCCCCGGTGCCCCTGGTCACCGGGGAGGTGGGTGGGCCGGGAGATGGGCGCAGGGTTAGGGTCGAGGCAGCCCGAGCGCGCGGAGCACGCTCCGAGACCGCGGCGGCATGGGGAGGAGCCGGTTTGCCCTCTGTCAGGTCCGTCGGAAGAGAAGGGGCAGGAAACGGTTAAAGCCCGTGTGCGCTGTGCATTCCCAGACAGGCTTTGCTTAATCCTTCCTCCCCGCCCCAGCAGACCCTCGCCCCCCGCCTCTCTTTTCTTTCTCTCGACCCCTTTACCCCTGAGTTATTACTAACATAACAACAGAACGGTCTTCCCCCAGACCCCGCCACTAAAGTTATTTATCTGCAAACCTGACCTCACCCCCATCTATTCTGCGGCAGCTTTTTGCTGTTATTGCTCTGACGCCGGCCAAGATTTGACCAAAAAGGAAAAAAAAAAAAAAAGGAAAGAAAGAAAGAAAAGAAAAAATCGCCCCCTTCTCCGCGCCTCCGACTTGCGGGCGTCCCACCCCCGACCGCCCACAGTCCCCCCCGGAGCCGCGGGAGTGATTAGCGTCGGGAGCAGCCAGTCGGCGGCCGAGGCCGCGGGCGCGCGGGCGGGGGCAGCGCCGGGCCCAATGGGCTGGGCGGGGGCGGGGCGTGGGTGACAGGCCGGCGCGAGGGGCAGGCCGCCGGAGCCCACGGCGGATCAATGGGTGGCGAGCAAAGTTTCGGAGTTGGGCTCGGCCCGCGGTCCGCCCGCCCCTCTGTTTGTGTTTCGGCGGCGCGCGGTGCGTGTGCGCGCGCGCGTGCGGCGGGGAAGGGGCGGGGAGAGTGAGGACTCGCGGGCGCGGAGAGGGGCTCCCGAGCTCCGGCTGCTCCGCCGCACAACCTCCAGCCCGGCGGGCGAGCAGCAGAGCGCTGACAGGCGCCGTCCCGAGCTGCCGCGGGCGCCGCCACTGCCCGGCGCCGCGTCCCAGCCTCCCCGCCGACGGCGCAGGAGACAGGGGCCCGACCGCCCCGAACCTAAAGCCTGTGGATTACAAAGTGAAACTGACCCGGGACCGTCGAAGCAAAGAGCACGGGGCAGAGGCGAGGCGCTCCAGAGCGGGCTCCGCCGGGGCCGCCCGCGACGGTCCCCCCGGCATGCTGGGAGGAGGGGACGCGGGGACCGCGCGCCGCAGCCGCCCGACCCCCGCGAGGCCGAGAAGAACGGGGGACCTGCGCTCACTGTGGATGTACAAATAACGGGGTGGTAGGCGCCCCGGCTGAAGTAAAATAAAACATGCCGAGGAGCGCTGGACGCTGCCTGCGCCCGCAGCAGGGGCGGCGGCGGCGGCTGCCGGAGGAGGACACGGCGCAGCGCTCGCGGGCACCGAAGCCCTAGCGCCCGCGCCGGGAGCGCTGTTCGCCAGCCGCCCGCGCGCCGCCGCCGCCGCCTGGGCCTCGCAGCCGCTCGTGCAGCCCGTGGAGGGGCGGCGCAGCCTGTTCTTGACGGCTGGGGACCCGAGGAGACCCCCGGTTTCCAGCCTTTAGGGAAGGAATTCGCTCACCTCCCGGCTCCCCACCGCCCCTCCCCGTGCGCAGCCATCCTCTGCCCGCAGCGCCACCCGCGTCCGTCCTGCCCTCCAGCTTCTTGGCCGCGGGCAAGTCCCAAAGTTTCTGAAGAGTGTTTGCAACGATTGCTCCTACACCTTAAACGCGAGCCACCTCTTCTCCCAGCTCTCGGCGACCGGGGCGAAAACGCTCAGACTCTCCGGATTCAGAACCAGCGTGGAGGGGGCACAGACTGGAGGTTTGAGAAACTTTTCTGGAACTAGCCCGCACCCAGGAGCGCCGGCGGGCTGCCTGGCCACCTCTCGTCCCCCTTGTCTCTGGCACGGCGCGTCCAAATGGCTGTGTGGATGGAGCCTTCCGCTGAGGCGACTTGCTTTTGCCGGGCTGGAGGCTCGTTGCAATAGCAGAGCCCTCGGGGCCATCGGCTGCATTTGCCGGGATTCTTCATCCCGGCCATCGCATTCTTTTTGCCTCACCGATTCCTTCTGTTGACCACGCCATTCCAGGGAGCCGGGACCATGAACTTGGCCGCACGCCGGGCTCCTGGCCGCGCGTGGCTCCCGCTGCCTCCCCGTTCGGTACTCCAGCTCCTGCGCGTCTTTGGGCTGCTGTCCCTGCTCCCGGGGCCCGCCCGGGTCGGCGGGGCGGAGCAGCGCCAGGTGTTCCAAGTGCTGGAGGAACAGCCCCCTGGCACGCTGGTGGGCACCATCCAGACGCGGCCCGGCTTCACCTACCGGCTCAGCGAAAGCCACGCCCTGTTTGCAATAAACAGCAGCACGGGGACCCTGTACACCACGGCCACCATCGACCGCGAGAGCCTGCCCAGCGACGTGATAAACCTGGTGGTCCTTTCCAGCTCGCCCACCTACCCCACGGAGGTGCGAGTGCTGGTGTGGGACCTAAACGACAACGCCCCGGTCTTCCCGGACCCCTCCATCGTAGTCACTTTCAAGGAGGACAGCAGTAGCGGGCGCCAAGTCATCTTGGATACAGCCACCGATGCGGACATCGGCTCCAATGGCGTGGACCACCACTCCTACCGCATCATCCAGGGCAACGAGGAGGGTCGCTTCCGCCTGGACATCACCCTGAACCCGAGCGGCGAGGGCGCCTTCCTGCATCTGGTGTCCGAAGGCGGGCTGGACCGAGAGGTCACGCCGCAGTACCAGCTGCTGGTAGAAGTGAAGGACAAGGGCGAGCCCAAGAGGCGGGGCTACCTTCAGGTAAATGTGACTGTGCAGGACATTAATGACAACCCCCCGGTGTTTGGCAGTTCCCACTACCAGGCGGGGGTGCCTGAAGACGCAGCGGTGGGCTCCAGCGTCCTCCAGGTGGCGGCGGCGGACGCGGACGAGGGCACCAACGCGGACATCCGCTATCGGCTGCAGGACGAGGGGACCCCCTTCCAGATGGACCCCGAAACGGGGCTTATTACGGTGCGGGAGCCCCTGGACTTCGAGGCCCGGCGCCAGTACTCGCTGACGGTGCAGGCTCTGGACCGAGGCGTGCCTTCCCTCACCGGGCGCGCCGAGGCGCTGATTCAGCTCCTGGATGTCAACGACAATGACCCCGTGGTGAAATTCCGCTACTTCCCTGCCACCTCGCGCTACGCCTCGGTGGATGAGAACGCCCAGGTGGGCACGGTGGTGGCTCTGCTCACTGTGACGGACGCAGACTCCCCCGCGGCCAATGGGAACATATCGGTGCAAATCCTTGCTGGCAACGAGCAGCGCCACTTTGAGGTGCAGAGCAGCAAAGTGCCCAACCTGAGCCTCATCAAAGTGGCCAGCGCCCTGGACCGCGAGCGCATCCCTTCCTACAACCTAACCGTCTCCGTCTCGGATAACTACGGGGCGCCCCCTGCCGCAGCGGTCCAGGCGCGCTCTTCTGTGGCAAGCCTGGTGATTTTTGTCAATGACATCAATGACCACCCTCCTGTCTTTGCACAGCCAGTGTACAGGGTGAACCTGAGCGAGGACGCGCCCCCAGGAAGCTATGTGAGTGGCGTGTCTGCCACAGATGGCGACTCTGGTCTCAATGCTAACCTGCGCTACAGCATCGTCTCTGGCAATGGACTAGGTTGGTTCCATATCAGTGAGCATAGCGGCCTGGTAACTACAGGGGCTGCTGGGGGCTTGGACCGAGAACTTGCTTCTCAAATTGTACTGAATATCAGTGCTCGGGACCAGGGCGTTCACCCCAAGGTCTCCTACGCCCAGCTTGTAGTAACTCTCTTGGATGTGAATGATGAAAAGCCAGTCTTTAGACAGCCAGAAGGGTATGCTGTGTCTGTGGTTGAGAACTCCCCATCAGGGACAGAACTGCTAGTGCTGGGGGCAACTGACGGGGACCTGGGGGACAATGGGACAGTGCGCTTCTCCCTCCAAGAGGCTGAGACTGACCAGAGGGCTTTTCGTCTGGACCCTGTGTCTGGGAGGTTGAGTACTATCGCCTCCTTGGACAGAGAGGAGCAAGCTTTCTACTCCCTGCTGGTTCTGGCCACAGATCTGGGCTCCCCTCCCCAGTCCTCAGTGGCTCGCATAAATGTGAGTCTCCTGGATATGAATGACAACAGTCCTGTGTTCTACCCAGTCCAATACTTTGCTCATATTCAGGAGAATGAGCCTGGGGGTAGCTACATCACCACAGTGTCTGCCACTGACCCCGACTTGGGTCTCAATGGAACTGTCAAATACAGCATATCAGCTGGGGACAGGTCTCGGTTTCAGGTCAATGCTCAGAGTGGGGTTATTTCTACAAGAATGGCCCTAGACAGGGAAGAAAAAACAGCTTATCAGTTGCAAATAGTGGCTACTGATGGTGGCAATTTACAGTCTCCCAACCAGGCAGTAGTAACCATCACTGTATTGGACACTCAAGACAACCCACCTGTATTCAGCCAGGCTGCCTACAGCTTCGTGGTCTTTGAGAATGTGGCTCTGGGATATCATGTGGGCAGTGTGTCTGCATCCACCATGGATCTCAATTCCAACATCAGTTATGTCATTACTACTGGGGATCAGAAAGGTATGTTTGCTATCAACCAGGTCACTGGACAGCTTACCACAGCGAGTGTGATTGACAGAGAAGAGCAGTCCTTTTATCAGCTGGTGGTAGTGGCTAGTGGAGGCACGGTGACTGGAGATACTACGGTTAACATAACAGTTAAGGATTTGAATGACAACTCTCCCCATTTCCTTCAGGCAGTAGAGAGTGTGAATGTGGTGGAGAATTGGCAGGCAGGTCACAGCATTTTCCAGGCCAAAGCTGTGGACCCCGACGAAGGGGTCAATGGCATGGTACTCTATAGCCTGAAGCAGAACCCCAAGAACCTGTTTACTATCAATGAAAAGAATGGTCACGTTAGTCTGCTAGGGCCCCTGGATGTCCATGCTGGTTCCTACCAGATGGAGGTCTTGGCATCTGATATGGGTGTTCCACAGCGTTCCTCTAGTGTTATCTTAACAGTGTATGTCCACGATGTTAATGACAACCCGCCGGTATTTGACCAGCTCTCTTATGAGGTCACCCTTTCTGAGTCAGAACCTGTGAATTCTCGATTCTTTAAAGTGCAAGCTTTTGATAAGGATTCAGGAGCAAATGGTGAAATTGCATACAGCATTGCTGCAGGAAATACAGGGGATGCTTTTGGCATATTCCCAGATGGGCAATTGTATATAAAAAGTGAACTGGACCGTGAACTTCAAGACAGATATATTTTACTGGTTGTTGCTTCTGACAGAGCGGTGGAACCCCTTAGTGCTACTGTGAATGTTACTGTAATTTTAGAAGATGTAAATGATAACAGACCTCTTTTTAACAGTACCAATTATTCATTTTATTTTGAAGAGGAGCAGAAAGCTGGATCATTTGTAGGCAAAGTCAGTGCTGTCGATAAAGACTTTGGGCCAAATGGAGAAGTAAGATATTCTTTTGAGATGGTGCAGCCAGACTTTGAGTTGCATGCTCTCAGTGGGATAATTACCAGCACTCATCAGTTTGACAGGGAGTCTCTTATGAGACGCAGAGGGACAGCAGTGTTTAGCTTTACAGTCGTTGCAACAGACCAGGGGCTCCCGCAGCCCCTCAAGGATCAGGCCACCGTGCATGTTTACATGAAGGATATAAACGATAATGCCCCCAAGTTTGTAAAAGACTTTTACCAAGCCTCCATCTCAGAATCAGCAGCCAACCTGACACAGGTGTTAAGAGTATCTGCCTCAGATGTTGATGAAGGTAATAATGGACTTATTCATTATTCCGTAATTAAAGGAAATGAAGAAAGACAGTTTGCTATAGATAGTACCTCTGGCCAGGTGACACTAATTGGAAAATTAGACTATGAAGCAACACCTGCTTATTCCCTGGTAATTCAGGCAGTGGATTCAGGGGTAGTCTCCCTCAATTCCACCTGTACCTTAAATATTGATATTTTAGATGAAAACGACAATACCCCTTCTTTCCCTAAATCAACACTCTTTGTGGATGTTTTGGAAAACATGAGAATTGGTGAACTCGTGTCCTCTGTTACTGCGACCGACTCGGATTCCGGCGACAACGCTGATTTACACTACAGCATCACCGGGACTAACAACCACGGGACTTTTAGCATCAGCCCAAACACTGGGAGTATTTTTCTTGCCAAGAAACTGGACTTTGAAACACAGTCTTTGTACAAACTAAATATCACAGCAAAAGACCAAGGAAGGCCTCCTCGTTCATCTACAATGTCGGTGGTTATACATGTGAGGGACTTTAATGACAACCCTCCTAGCTTTCCTCCTGGGGACATTTTCAAGTCTATTGTTGAGAACATTCCCATCGGAACGTCTGTCATTTCAGTGACTGCCCATGACCCTGACGCAGACATCAACGGGCAACTAGCCTACACGATCATCCAGCAGATGCCAAGGGGCAACCACTTTGGCATAGATGAAGTCAAAGGCACTATATATACCAGTGCGGAAATCGATCGGGAATTCGCTAATCTCTTCGAGTTAACGGTGAAAGCCAACGATCAAGCGGTGCCTATAGAAACCAGGCGGTATGCTTTGAAAAACGTGACCATTCTGGTCACAGACCTCAACGACAATGTTCCGGTGTTCATATCACAAAATGCCCTTGCCGCAGACCCTTCCGCTGTGATTGGCTCTGTGCTGACCACAGTCATGGCCGCGGACCCGGATGAGGGTGCCAACGGAGAGGTGGAATACGAGATCATCAACGGGGACACGGACACCTTTGTCGTGGACCGTTTCAGTGGAGACTTGAGAGTGGCATCAGCGCTGGTCCCTTCACAGCTGATCTATAATCTCATTGTTTCAGCAACAGACCTTGGCCCCGAAAGGAGGAAATCCACCACGGAATTGACCGTCATCCTTCAGGGCCTCGATGGGCCTGTTTTCACTCAACCCAAATACATAACTATTTTGAAGGAAGGGGAGCCCATTGGTACCAACGTCATCTCAATAGAGGCAGCCAGCCCTCGAGGATCTGAGGCCTCCGTGGAGTACTACATTGTTTCGGTGCGTTGTGAAGAGAAAACCGTCGGGCGTCTCTTTACCATCGGAAGACAGACTGGAATGATCCAGACGGCAGCCATCCTGGACCGGGAGCAGGGAGCTTGCCTTTACCTGGTGGAGGTTTATGCCATAGAAAAGTCGACTGCTTTCCCCAGAACACAGAGAGCAGAGGTAATGATTTTTGTCGTCCTTGATGCCTTATTTGTTGCTATACATTTCGGAAAGATCATTCTCTTAATGTTGCTTTCTATAAGTACTGGCCTGTGTTGTTGATGATTTTTTTTTCTGACAGGAGTGTATGAAAATGTTCGGGCACAAAGACTAACGCGCGTTACGTAAAATGTAGCTTAAATCCTGGTCAAGACTCGACAGTAAACAGTTGATACTTTGTAGGTGGCCTCGTAGCAGCCATATGTATAAGGCTAGGGAGAAATCTTCAGCCGTTTCTGAAGTGCCCCCCTTCCCCTGACAGACGCCCCCCCATCCAGTTATATAAGTTGAATCCCAGCACGAAACTAAACACCTCTCAGGTGGGAAGTCTACTGGAGAATGGGTGATTTCAGACTTAAGACATTTCTGTTCCAAAATGAAGAACTTTGGTAGAAATCAGCATTACAGCTCAGCTCTCTCGAGGGTGTGGCCATGGGGGACAGAATGACAGTTGACTCCCCGCTGGTATTAACTTTCACATCCTCAGCAGCCTTGGGCATTTTCTTCAGAGACAGTGACTAATTTCAGTGTGCGGAGCCAGGTGTAGGGAGGGTCCTGACTCCATCTGCCTCCACGTTTTAGGCACTATCTTCTGATGCAGAGTCATCCTCTCTCCTCCCTCCTGACCTAAAGCGCATACTGTGCGGAGAGTGGTCGGCAATGAGCAGCCGTTGGTGGAGACCAGGCTGCGTTGTTCAATGCGTGGTACAGGTACAGGTTGTTCCGTCTGCTGAGAAGCTGGTGTTTCACAGTCCAAGCCAAGAGAATTCCAAGTTTGGCCTTCCCTGGCTTATATTTTAGGGTGCTACCTCCGTGTACCATTGATTTGTTTTTTAATTGAACTACTGCCAATGTTGTCTTGATATCAAGCAGAAATGATATAGCTATGCTCTGGAAAACGCTTGTTTGCCATTTTCTAAGTTCTTTCTGTCCCTCCCTGCTCCCCTCAAAGTCATTCTGGTGTCACTTGACCAAAAACACAAAAAAATCAAATGTGGTTTGTGAGACTTGGCAGTAACCCAGACATAACATGCTTGAGAGACTGAGGCTCATGGATTTGTTTTCTTGCTTTCTTTTCTACTTGGGGGAGGTGAGGGGTTTTCTTCAATTAAAATGCTCATTTATTATTATTGTCTGTTTCAATCCCCTGTGATTTTTTTTTTTTTTTTTTCATAATAGCTCGCTATGTCTGTTCAATGGATGGAGCAGCAAATTCACAGCCTAGAGGATATTAAAGAGATAATTAGAGATATAATTCTTAATAGAGATATACTTCTCAGAGATTTAATCCTAAGTGGAATTTAGTTTTCTCTTTCATACATAGCCCCGAAGGGACTTCTAACCCAAATGTCCTCTTTTACCTAATTAGTTTTTTAAAGATCTTAACATAGGTCTTATATGTTGAGCTGTCTGGTTTAACTCAGGCCTTGATTTACATAATTTTGTTTGGATTTGGTATATCCCCTCCCCTAAACCCAGTTCTTATCTCTACCTTCCTTCCCTGGAATCACTTCTGGATGAAGAGATTTCATTAGTTTGAAGACTGAAATAGTGATTAAAGACAGGCAATTAAGTCATTCCAGACTTTACATGAATTTGTTAAACTGTAAGGCAAATTATATTGTTGGTTGTGGTTGGGTGGTTCAGTATTTTAGATTTATTAGAGAATATGGAGAATGAGAATAAATTGTCCATTGTTATCCTTAGAAGATTTACTTTGTCTTGTTATTTACTCATTGGGTATGAAAGATGGATTTAGATTAAATCTGTTAAGTAGTGCTGTCTTTGCAATAGGCCTGTAGATTAAAAAAATATTAATTATAAATCATTGTGTTAGTAATAGGGGATACTATGTTTGTCACTTTTATTAACCTCAAATAACAACTCAAATGAAAACTTATTCATATTTAGTGTACCCTATTTAAAAATCTGAGAGAAGTCATTATGATGATTGTTTTAAAAGAAAAAAAATTGTTTGTCAGAGTGTCTTCTGTGAACTAAAGCCCTGAAATTGTAAACCAAGTTGGAGTTCCCAAGGTCCAACCACTCCTGAAATTAAAAGCAAATGTGCTTCCCCAAAGAATATTGAAAGCAGTAGTTGGAAGCTAGAATTTCATATTATTATTGGTTGTATCTTTTAAGTATATACAATAAAGTACTTTTTTCCTTCTGCTGAAACAATTAATTTACCATGATTCTGCAAAAAGAAGTCATAAATTACTTCTGGTTGTCAGAGGTGATTTTTCAGTTGTTTGTTTCCAAGTGCAAACTTTGCTCTGTTGCATTTTAAAAAATGTGTTCATGGACACTGATAGGCGTTTGGGTTGCTTACTCAGGTTTCTGGCTGGAGTCGTGGCTGACCACATTCCATGGGCAACAGAGGGTCAGTGGGTAAAAGAGAAATGATTTCATCTGCACTCTCTGTTCAGCTCTGACTCTGGTGGAGCGGAGCCGGGCCCCGGGACCTGGATAGTGCTCCATCCAGAGGTCTGCCCAGCTGTGCGCCCTCATGACCCCACCTTCACATCAAAAGTTTTGGCCTGAATAGGAGAGTCTTTGAAGGATGGCTTTGGATTGCACTCATAAGGTTTATTATTCTTTGATTTTGTATCTTTATATTCTCTGAAGAGTCTTGATTAGGTTAAAATAGCTGATGTAAGTTTTGGACTATTTTTCTAGGTTTGTCAAAACAATGGAGATGTAGTCCTTCAATAAGCATTTCTCTTTTAATGTGTGTGGTATGGGGACATGCAGCGGAGGGGCTGGGTTGGACCTCATCGGGGTCGGGGCTCTGTTTCATTGATCTTTGTGGTCTCAGAGCGTGGTGTGTAGTAGGTGCTCCTACATGTTTGCTGAATGAAGTGGTAGACGAGTTGAGACCGGAACGTGTGTTCTTGTGCCTCAGAAATAGAACAACTGAGATGAGCTGGAATGGAGGAAGTTCATAAATTTGATCTTGATCATTAATTGAACTAAGGGCATAAGGATGTCCCATTATCTCTGTACTACAGATGAATTGGGAATTGTCAGGAAACTCAAAAAAGAAGAAAAACGTAGGCAGTGGTCTCACTAGGAGCGTAGGGTTTGAACGGAAGGAAATACGTACATGTGTCCAGGCCCCACTCCTCAATTTGTGGGTCTCAGGACCCCCTCTTAGAAAGTGTCAAGGATCCCAAAGAGCGTTTGCTTAGATGTGTCTTGTTTATTGATAGTTACCATTTTGAACATTCAAATTGAGAACAAGTTAAAATAGTAATTCACTTAAAAATCCCATTAAACATATGCCATTTTAATTTTTTTAAACATTTTTTTTCTTTATTGATTTTAGAGAGAAAGGAAGGGAGAGGGAGAGAGAGGTAGAAACATCGATGAGAGAGAACATCAATCGTCCGCCTCCTGCATGCCCCTGGGGCATGTGTCCTGACTAGGAATTGCACCTGCGACCTCTTGGTGCATGGGTCAACAATCAACCACTGAGCCACACTGGGCCATTTTAATTTAATTGTAGTAAATACAACTTTATTTTGCCAAACTGAAAAATAATGAAAAAAAAGAGAGATATTATTTTACATTGTCCTAAATCTCTTTAATATCTGCTTACGAGAAGACAGCTGGGTTCTCAGATCTCCTTCAGCATGTTGCAGAAATGTTTCGCTTCAAGTATATGAAAAGAATCCATCCTCACTCAGAGATATGGAGTTGGATAAGGAAGAGATACTTTGTTACCCTCTCTGTATAACTGTCGATTTTCTTTTGATACTACACCAGAACTCCACAAGGGGCAGGGTTTTTGAAACGTACTCAAAGTGCAGAAACCCTCTTAGTGAACTATTCATACTTTACCAAACAATATGTGGACCTGCCTTGTATTGTGAACGGACATTCACCTGTGGTGACTTGGAAATATCAGGCATTGGTCATTTGTGAAATATTGGCATACACGATAAGGATCTTAATGTAAAAGTCTTTAAGTATATTGGCTCTTAACCTCATGGTGATCGTGAGAAGTTTTTCAAAAATTGAATTTTTGCTTGAGAGCTCAGATTGTCTCATTAGTAACATGTATTTTTAGTTGCTTTCCTTGAAGTGTCAGGTTCCCTTTGCTCATTTTCAAACAACAAAAAAACAGCCGGCCAGACACTGAAGTCTCAAAAAGCACAGTTTTGCACAGGCCGGTTTGGCTTGGCAGTTAGAGCATTGGCCTAGGACCCCGCAGTCGAGGGTTTGATTCTGGTCAAGGACAAGGGCAGGTACCTGGGTTGCAGGTTCCATGTCGGGGTCAAGTGGGAGGCAACCAATAGATGTGTCTCTCTCACATCGATGTCTCTCTCTCTCTCTCTCTCCCCCTCTCTCCCTCCCTCTCTCCGTTCTGCTCTCTAAAAATCAATGGAAAAATATCCTTGGGTGAGGATTAACAAAATAAAAAAACAAAACAAAATAAAACAACAGAGTTTCTCTGTCAGTTGCCCTTTCAAGTAAAAGCCGTATTCCCCAAATCAAGCAGCTAGTTCAGCCTGCAGCTCAGCCCGCAGCTCAGCCCGCAGTTCAACCTGCAGCTCAGCTCTGCAGCTCAGCCCCGCAGCTCAGCCCGCAGTTCAACCTGCAGCTCAGCTCTGCAGCTCAGCCCCGCAGCTCAGCCCTGCAACTCAGCCCCGCAGCTCAGCCCTGCAGCTCAGCCCATAGTTCAGCCCTGCAGCTCAGCCCACAGCTCAGCCCGCAGTTCAACCTGCAGCTCAGCCCTGCAGCTCAGACCCTCAGCTCAGCCCTGCAGCTCAGCCCTGCAGCTCAGTCCCACAGCTCAGCCCTGCAGCTCAGTCCACAGCTCAGCCTGGAGTTCAACCCATAGTTCAACCTGCAGCTCAGCCCGCAGCTCAGCCCTGCAGCTCAGTCCCGCAGCTCAGCCCTGCAGCTCAGTCCCTCAGCTCAGTCCCACAGCTCAGCCCTGCAGCTCAGCCCGCAGCTCAGTCCCACAGCTCAGCCCCGCAGCTCAGTCCCACAGCTCAGCCCGCAGCTCAGTCCCACAGCTCAGCCCTGCAGCTCAGCCCGCAGCTCAGTCCCACAGCTCAGCCCTGCAGCTCAGTCCCACCAGCTCAGCCCGCAGCTCAGTCCCACAGCTCAGCCTGCAGCTCAGCCCGCAGCTCAGTCCCACAGCTCAGTCCCGCAGCTCAGCCCTGCAGCTCAGTCTCACAGCTCAGCCCACAGCTCAGCCCTGCAGCTCAGCCCACAGCTCAGCCCACAGCTCAGCCCGCAGCTCAGCCCTGCAGCTCAGTCTCACAGCTCAGCCCACAGCTCAGCCCTTCAGCTCAGTCTCACAGCTCAGCCCACAGCTCAGCCCTGCAGCTCAGCCCACAGCTCAGTCCCTCAGCTCAGCCCGCAGCTCAGCCCGCAGCTCAGCCCTGCAGCTCAGCCCGCAGCTCAGTCCCACAGCTCAGCCCCGCAGCTCAGTCCCACAGCTCAGCCCGCAGCTCAGTCCCACAGCTCAGCCCTGCAGCTCAGCCCGCAGCTCAGCCCTGCAGCTCAGCCCTGCAGCTCAGCCCGCAGCTCAGCCCGCAGCTCAGCCCGCAGCTCAGCCCTGCATGCTCCTTTGCTCTGACACAGCCACGGGGCGTGAGGACAGGTCACTGATCTCCGTGCACGCTTCAGTGTGTGTCACCCAAATAGAAAAGACCTTGTGATTTAAGGGTCTAGAATTCACACAATTAATACTTCTACTGTTTCTTCACGGAGATTCCTCCCGTGTGTAAGTGAATGTGGCATTTTATTTTTACTGGGAGTGCCTAGTGGTGACGAACACAGTTCTTGCTGGAGTACTTGTGTTTCGGTTTGTGCTTAAGTCACAGCCTTACCCGCCACCCAAGGGGACCTCAAGTAAATGTCAACACAGTGACGACAACAAGCAATGCGTCTCGTTATTGCGAGGACAGTTGTGATTTCCCGGGCCCTCTAAGGCACTCCGTCTGCCTGGAGCCTGTGGATACAGTGCGGGAACTGTGGGTCTAGGTAATGAGAACTTTGCAATTCAATAATAATAATAATAATAATAATAATAATAAACAATGCCACTAGAAACATTCTATTAAAAGTGTGTTTAGAATTCTTGGTGAGCAGAATGTGGTTCATTAAAGATCAGAAATGAGTTTTAGCAATTGGATAATAATTTATTTTCACAATGAAACCAGCAAGATGCCCAATGGAAGTGATGGAGACCTTTCTAAGCTCAGTGCTGACTACCAAGTTTGGAAATGATTTTCTCCCGGGGGGTTTAGAATCAGGGTTAGTGCATCTTGGATGACATGTCTGTGCATCTTGTGTATCATCCCTCACAGGCAAAATATAAGCAAAAGAACTGGGTATATAGTAATATAATAATAATAATTATTATTATAATGGTAATGATAATAAATACTATGTATGGAGTACTGCTAAATGCTTTTTAAAGGGATTTTATCATTCAAGCCTCACAACAATGCTAGTACTATTATTTCCATTTCATAGCTGTGGAAATAGTCTCAGAGAAGTTAGAGGGTAAAGGTGGTCAAGTATATGGTGACAGAAGACCTGACTTGGGTGGTGAGCACACAATGCATTATACAGATGACGTATCACAGAGTTGTATGCTTGAAACCTATATGATTTTGGTAACCAATGTCACCGTCATAAATTTAATAAAATTAAAAAAATAAATGATTTGTTAAGTTTGGATGGATAGAAAGGAAAGCCGCACACGGACATGCAGAAGTCCGTCCGTCATCTGTCTTCACAGCCAGTGCTCCACAAACCTAGCGCCACCTGTGGTTTCATAACCAGCAGGACTCCAGTCTGTAGATGCGAGCATGTGTATATGCTTTTACCAAATTGGTTTTCACACCTTCATTGGTTGTTGAGAAGTCCTTGAAAAGTAGTGTTATGTATTGTCCGAACCAAGGGACACATGCTTGTTGTCTGCCTCAGGCAAGGTCATTGGCAGATGCTGTGCAGGCCTGCGGGTCAGTTAGTGGTGGCGGCACCCAGCCCCGTGGGTGGTTCTGGGGCAGGGAAGAGGGAGAGGCCGCCAGGCCAGGGGCTGGAGACAGGTGAAGAACACAGGTTTGCTCAGGCCGCCTTTGCTCCATGATGCTGTGCAGTTTGGAAGCTGTAATTTATGAAGAAGGAGAATCCATTTTTCAATTTTCAAACGATAAATCTTACTCTTCTAAGAAATAATGGTGAGGTTGGAGTGGATGGAGCGTGATGATTATATTCAAAGGAGAAAACATATTATCTGCTTCCTCTCCTTTGATCTCCAGAGTATTTTTTTAGAAAACAATTTCTGATTTCTTTTTCCCCTTACTATTGGTATGTTTTTAAATGTATTAAACAAAAGACCTAAATGACATAAAGGGCTCTGTAAGTTTTCAGGACGTCTGTGAATGTGTACTACACGCAGGGATGTTGATGGCCAGTTGGGCTCATGCTGCAGACTTGGTAAATGGCTCAGGACGCTGGGTCTGGTCTCTCAGTTTGGTAATAGAGTCCATAGACATAAACTGTCTTCCGATGAATTTATTGGGGTGTTTTTGCCTTCATTAAAGCCCTCATCATTTTAATCCTGCATTGTTCCATGAGATGTTGAGGCAACTACTCTGGGAATAGTTTTGAAAAATATGTACGTACTTAGCATTTTGTGGAATCCATTTTTCATCGTATTGCCTGTGTCTTGCACTTCGTCATCATTACAGTGAAAAACTGCCTGAGAACCTCATTAGCTGTGAGGACTGTTGAGTTAGCAACTATGCAGGATTCCACACACCTTGAGGTGGGTCCTCTGGTCCAAGAATTAATAAAGCCAGGGCTCAGCTCTTTATAATACCCAGGAAAGTTGTAGTATTCTGAGTTAGACCTTCTGAATGGAAATAAGAAAAGAATAATTGGCCAATTATATGGGCCAAAATGAACCAAAAAGTTCCTTAAAGTGTCCTAAATACAGAACAGGGCCAATATTTTCTAACACTTTAGGTTTTAAGTAATCTGTGACAACAGTGACCAAGTTCAGTCACACATTAAATAAGGAGGAGAGAGTATGAGGAATTCAGACCAGTGGGAAAAAATCCTATAGACAAGTATCCCTTATAAAATGCACGCGATGTGTTATAAACTATTATACAAATCATAGATTAACATGTATGCAAACATTGTATAAAGACTGAATTATGATGTTAATATTCAGAGGCAAAATTGGACGATCAAGTTATAAACAGAAACATAACCTGATTGACACTTAATGTCTATGTATGAATCAAGATTTGACGCTAGAGACAAATCTTTTCGAGTTTGTGGACATCTACTGAAGAACCACCCAGGGAGTAAACACCAGCTCCGTAGCTACTGAAGGAATGCTGGCCCCATTTACCTGCCACACGGACACCTGGCCGTGGAAAGCCAAAGGCATTGTTACTGATTATTTGTTTCAGATTATTGGACATGTTCCTGCAATGTTTTCTCACTTATGGATTCTAACACACTGAATGTGCTTACATCATGTCAGACACTGGTGAGCCCCTGGCATTGACTTGCTTTCACGATAATCCTGGAGGCCTTACAACCTTGCATCCCTTGACAAATGAGACTGTCGAGGCTACTGGAGGTCGAGTTTGTGGAGCTGGTCTGGCTGGCGTGGCTCAGTGGTTGAGCAGCGATCCATGCACCACCAAGAGGTCGCTGGTCCAATTTCTGGTCAGGACACATACCCAGGTCGTGGGCCTGCTCCCCACTGAGGGGCATGCAGGAGGCAGCCAATCAGTGTTCTCTCTCATCAGTGTTGCTATCTCTCTCTCCCTCTCCCTTCCTCTCTCTGTCTCTCTAAAATCAATAAAGAAAGAAAAAAGGAAAAAAAAAAGAAGTTTGCGGAGCTGGTTTCTGGTGGGCACAGCATCTGAACCCAGTAGTCTAACTCCGGAGCATGTGTCTTTAATCCTGACACCGCACTGAGCAACACTACGCATTATCAGAATAGCTGATACGTTCTGTACTCTCCTAGGCGTACAGTCTTACTGGGTAAAATGTTGTTTTTGTATTTCTGTGTTTCTTCAGATTGGTGACTAAAGAAAGGTAGGGTCAAGTAAAACTTAGGGAATGCCCCCGTGGCAGGAGTACGTCGGACCCTATCAGCCTTCAGTTGGAGGAGGCTTTCCCAAGTAGGCTGTAATCAGTCACTTCTTCATTTTAATGTCTTCAGCTCGAAGTGGAAACATATTTCCATCTTTCTAGTTACTGCCTCGTTTATATCCTTCCTTTTCAGCAACATGTCTTAAAAGAGTTGCCCAGACCTGCCTCTTTCTTCCCCTTGTCTCTTCAATCCGCCCCCATCAGGCGTGGCTTCTGTGGCACCAATGCAATTGCTCCTGCCAAGACCACCTGACAGGGCCAGCTCTTTGTGCCCACTGGACGGACACACACTGCCGAGTCATCACTCCGAGATGCTTTGAAGTCTCATGCCCGGGGCTGTCACCTTATTTCTTGACCCAATTCCTTCCCAGTATCTTTCACCAGCTTCGGTGCATCTCAGATTCTAAGGGTTGGGCTGTCCCCGGAGTCCGTTCTCGAAGCTCTGCTCTTTTTTAACCTGTACTTATTCCCTTGCGGATGTCAGTCAACCTCGTGGTTTTAAAGAACATGTACACCGATGATGAACATTTTGTCTCCGGCCCATATAGCTCTTCTATGTTCCATATTCATATAACGGCTTATTCATTACGTTGAATTAGCTTCTTCACAGATGTTTTGCATCAACCTTTCCAAATCTGGGCTTCGGATATCTTCCAAAATAAAGGCCTCCTCCACCCTCAGCCACCTCGTCTGCCTTCAGGGCGGTTCCAGTCTTCAAACTGCACCGGCCAGAGAGTCCTCTTCGACTCCTCACTTCCACACCTTTGTACAGTCCGGCAGTCGATCCTGGCTCTGTCTTAAAAATGTGTCCCGAAAATGATCATTTCTCACCCCGTCCACTGCTCCTGCCGTAGCCTGAGACACCGTCATCCTTGCCCGGACACTGAAGACATCTGCATTCGCCTCCAGCACCCTCTCCTGCCCTTTGTGGCTGGCGCATTGCTCTGCCACACTGGCCTCTTGCTCGTCCCAGGACTGGCTGGCACACACCTGCCCGAGACCTTGCTGCTGGCATCAAGTGCTCTTCCCTCCAGACGTCTCCTGGGAGGGCTTCGCCCTGTGCGCCAGGTCTGTTTGATGTCTCACATTCTAAGTGAGAAGCACTCTCCCTTTACCGACACTGCTGTACCCGCACCCTCATCCTGCCCGAGCTCCAGGTCCTTGTTACAGTTGTTCCTGTCCCCCCGATAATGTCGACCAGCCTCGTTCGGGTTCTTCTCATCTCCCCAAATGCTGCGCGTTGGGATGCCCCTGAAGTTCCTTCTCGAAATTCTGGTCTAATTTACGTTATTGCACTGAGGAGCTCAACCAGTCTCCTCACTTTAAATAATACGTACCTATGTCCGGCCGGGTGGCTCAGTGGTTGAGCATCGACCCCTGCACCAAGAGGTCACCGGTTCGATTCTCGGTCAGGGCACGTGCCCAGGTTGTGGGCCCGATCCCCAGTGGGGGGCGTGCAGGAGGCAGCCAGTTGATGTCCTTTCTCATCGATGGTTCTATCTCTCTCTCCAAAATCAATAAAAATAAAAACAATTTAAATAATATATACACATTGTGCATATATCAGTGTGGTGATACCATGTACCGACCTGTAATTCTGATGATGTTTTCTCTTCCTTCCACTAGAGTGAAATTCAGCAGGGCAGGTAGATTTGCTTCTTTGTTCCCTGATGTACCTCAAGGCCTAGAAGCTCACTTGGAGCCTCGTTAGCACAGAGTGAACTGTTGGGGCGTGATGGGTTGCGGGCACGGATGAGAGAAATGACTTCCCTGCCTGTCTCCGGGCCCCTTCCGTCCAGTCCAGCAGCTGGAGTCAGGTCCTTCCACTCACTGTGTGGCTGTCCCTTCCTCTCATGGCCCTGCGGGCTCTCTCCAGTGACCCGGAAGGCCCACCGTGACCTCCCTTGTCAGTTACTTTTCTGACTTCCTGCCTCCGGACTGTCACTTACCTGCTCAGAGCACAGGGAGGGCTCCTGCCTCGGGGTGTCTGTGCTGGCTGTGCCCTGGGCCTGGCCCGCTCTGTCCCTGCTCCCCTCCCCTGTCCTCAGAGTCACCTTGCAAAGCCACCTCCCTCAACCTGCCTTTTGCTCTTTCTTTTCGTTTCTCCTTACTCTCTGTCATTCCCGACGTAACACATAGGTTACCCCTTTATGTTGTTTATGGTCCGTCTTCCCTCTAAAATCGAGTTTCATTACTGCTGTGTTCCCAGGACACAGGGTAGGGCTGCTCTGTGCGTGCTCAGCAGGCTATGTTTGACGCGCTGCGGGACCCTGGGCCACCTGGGCACACTGCTGACACCAGGGCCCGGGACCCCGGCAGGGATGCCGCGGAGAAAAGGCTCCGTCGTTGCTCAGGCCGAGCTGCGGGGCTGGTCTGAAATGAGCGAGGCCAGTGCATTGGCCGAGAGGACTTTCCTGGACGACGTGGCGGGGGCGGTGTGGCTTCCCGGCGTCTCCAGAAGTCCATGCGGCTATTTTGGCGAAGTGGACCATTCGGAGGGTACATCGGAAGGCTCCACGGTGACCCTGTCTTGTCCTTGGATCAGAACCTACCTCGTTCTGCCTCAGAGAGCACATCTCAGCCCCTGGCAACCCTGTCCTCGCCAGCAGAAGGGGGACACTGGACACTTCCTACAAGCGGCTCCTTTCAGGACTGATAAGTTCAAGTCCTGTCGTTCCTGTCTTCGCATTTACCATCTTTGCTCAGTACTGCACATCAGAAAGACCAGGAAACTCGATTAATACAGCGCAGCACAGGAAATACTGCTTGCGAACGCATCCCGACTGAGGTGTGGTGGAAGAGCGTTTGCTTTTGGTGTGGAGAAAGCTTGATGCAAACATGTCGCTACTCTCAGTCTCGGTTTCCTCATCTGTGAAATGGGAGTGACAGTTCCTATGTCATAACCACCGGAGAGGGAAAGAGAAGGAAAGAGAAGGCACTCAGTGAAGGTTGTTAGTTCCCTTCCCTTTTCTCCACCGTGCAGACTTGGGCAGAATGGTCAGCATTGAATACACTCCCTACTTCCAGAGGAGCTCTCTGCTCTTCCTTTTCCTGGGGCTCCCCGAGTCTGTCAGGCGTTTGACCTCTTTTAGAAAAGAGCACAGAGAATCTCGTGATGTGTATATGGTCACAGGTCTAGGCTAACATCCAGGTTTTTCTGACTTGGGTCAATACACTTGACATTAAACCCTACTGCCCAATCTATGATTAAGTGAATGCTATTTACCCATGATTTTGCACCATATTATTGTTGAGATAATTCAATAATACTTTAAAAAATATATACTTTTATAATGCCCTGGCCAGTTTTGCTCAGTGGTTAGAGCGTGGGCCCGTGGACCAATGAGTCGCGGGTTTGATTCTGGTCAAGGGCATGTACCTCGGTTGTGATTCATCCCGGCCCTGGTTGGGGTTGTGAGGGAGGCAGCCACTCGATGTGTCTCTTTCACGTCGATGTTTCTCTCTCTCTCTCTCTCTCTCCCCCACTCTGTCTGAACAAAAAATGGAGAAATGTCCTCAGGTGAGGATAAAAAATATATATATATGTTTTATTGACTTTCTAGAGAGAGAAAGGGAGAGGGAGGGAGTGAGCGAGCGAGAAACATCAATGGCTGTCTCCCAGCGCACCCCCTACTGGGATTGAGCCCCAAACCCAGGGACGTGCCCTGACCGTGGGCCCTGAACTACTTTGCTGAAGGGCTTAGTTGCTTATGAAATAAGCAAATTCAGATACTAGGTTTTTCAGTGTTTCATCTTATGTGAAGAATATCCATCTCTCAGTTTCCAGTGATGACAATGAAATATTGACTGTTGTGAAGTTGAGTGTTTATCTGTGAACCTATTTTGAAAATATATGTATTTTTCTGTATTTTTCAACTACTTAATGCACTTCTCATAGTTGAGGTCGAATTGGCTGGGTCATACAAAGGTAGCACTATCTTTTCCTCCGAATGACTCTGTTCTTTACAAAGCATATAAATTCTGGTAACCTCTTTAGTGAGAACGTTATAATTCATAATGAACACATTTCCCGGAAAAATGTTTCATTACTTATTGAAAATATCATAATAAGCAAATATGCAAAGAAGATGGGCTTCCCAGGGTGTTCTGTCGTATGCAACAAGTCATTCTTTAGTGGAAATGCTTACTAATTATATTATATAAATATATATCTCCACTTCATTGTACAGTGGGTTTGAAACAGGTAACAAAAGCATATATGCCATGAAAGGCTAAAACAGTTAAATGACTCGTTGGGAAGTAAAAATAAGTGTAACAAAATATATTCCTGGGATATATAAGATTAGTGTATAGAAATGTAGTCTTAAACTGCTCTCTGAGTTACTATTTGTCTTTCTAAAGACCAGAATCAAACAGAGAAAATCAGAGCAGGTGTATAAGCCATGGTTTCTTACGACTGAACAAACGCATACATGCGTGAGAGCGTTAACAAAAGAAAAACAGATTTTCTAAACCCAGGACCTACGAGGGATTTGTCTCACAGATGCTCAGAAAGAGATGTATTCTCCAGCGATGTTCTTTTCTGGGGTACCGTCCCTCGTACAGTGGCAGAGTTTCGACTTCTCTTTCCTGTGATGTCTTTCAGCATGGGTTTATGGCAAATTGTAAACGTGCTGTTCTAGCAAGTAATTTATTTACAGATCAAAAGAGACTCCCCATGGTAAAACGCTTACTCTTGCCTTTCTTTCCTCGAGTGGGTTAATATTTTATAACCACACAAAGAACATTCCTGTTGAGGTTCCCGCATTTAGCATGTCCACAGCATGTTACGGGGAAAACCAGGCTGTGGGGATTTTCATGAACATTTATCTGAAGCCATGAAGACACTTGGATTGTTAGAGGCAAAATTGGTTCATGGAAGGCAATTGGCTAAACATTTGGCCCAAATCCAGCAATGTGTGTCTTCGATTGTGACCATTTCTCAGAAACATGATCTGGAGTTCCTGTGTGTTAGCTGAGCTGGTGATATTGCTCTATGTGGCCTTTTCCTTCCCAGTAGCTATATGGAAGTCCTTCAATTGCTACCAAAATTTGACTCATAATCTTTTTTTTTTCAAGATGGTAAATTCTTTGCTACAAAGGTTGAAATACTAACCCATGGGTGTGGCTGAGTGGGCAGAGCGACCCGTGACGCAAGCCCACTTACTAATTATGACTTTGCATAAGACAATAGGGAAAGTTATTTGTTCACTGGGGTTGTGATTAGTTTCAAGTTAGTACTGAATCCTTGGTATTTCAAGTCCAGAACCTGGCAGATTTAGAGCATCACAGGACCCCTGATTTGTTGGAAAATGAAGGAAGTGGGAGTAGACATTTTCTTTATAGGACAAGATAGTTTGTGACGGGAGGGAGGATATACATTTGCCAAACTTTGGGGTCAGACTGATCACAGGTGGACGTAGCTCGTTGAGAAATGCTCAGCAACCAAGATAAAATATATTCAGAGAATCAATTTTTGTTAATAATAATAATAATAATTGGTCATTGTAGATACTCCAGTGTGGAAGATGGGTCAGGGTTGCTATTAGGCAGAGGTCATTTTCTAGGAGAAAGGTGTTAGTTATTCGTGTTTGAAATTGAACAAATCTCATTGGACATTTACTTTTTAGCTTGCCTCGACCTTCTATCTCAAACACTATTTGGGAAAAAATGGTCTAAGTAAATGCATTATAGTAGTTAATAATATATTATAACGCACAGGGGTAAACATTTGAAGAAGTGAAACTATAATTTAAATTTTATTTTCATCAACTTAATGATCTGAAATTCCATTTTTCTCAGACCTTGATGAAAGTGTTTAATATGTATTTCACTTTCTCAAGTAGTTCTCTTATTCATGATACTGAGTGCAGTTGTACATGGCATAGTTAAATACTAATAAACAGAAATTCAGAAGTCAGAATAACACTGTGTTCAACTCCTGGCTTTACCCTTTGACACTGTGTGACCTTGAAGCGTGTGCTGAGCCTCTCTGAGCGACGGCGCCTCCGTCTGTTCCGAGGAGAGCGTGCTGACCACGCAGCAGGGCTCTGACGAAAGTGAGCGGTCCCCACAGTGGTCCACATTTCCCTAACGGCTGTCTGGTTTACTGTTACTGATGCTGCACTCGGTGACTCCGTGTGTGGTCCAGAAGGCAGCAATTAAAAAAAAATGTAAACAGTCACTGGGCATGTAAATAGCTACTGTTCATGCAGAAATTGTGATGACATTTCTAATAAAACCATGTAGATGGGAAACAAAACCACTTAAGATTCTGTTTCCTGGTTTCAGGGAAATACCGAGGAAGCACGTGAACAAAAGACTGTGGTGATTTTCCTCGTTACCCTATACTAGGGGCAAAGATAATTTTTAAATGACAGTCACTAGTGAAGCAAAAGACATAACTAAGGAAAGACAGGTTATTCGCTAAGACTGGAAGATGGATGTCGTTTTCAACATATTGATTTTGTATATGATTTAAGTAAATTGCAGGATTTTGTTTAAAGTTTTTAAGCCAGATAAGTATTATACAATTTATAGACTGTGTCCTGATGAGAATATCGAACACTGAAGTCATTTAATTTTTTTTTCTTTATTGATTTGTTTAGAGAGAGAAGAAGGGAGAGGGAGAGAGATAGAAACATTGATGAGAGAGAACATTTATTGGCCGCCTTCTGCATGCCCCCCACTGGGGATTTGGCCCACAACCTGGGAATATGTCCTGACTAGGAATTGAACTGGCGACCTCCTGGTGCAGGGGTCGATGCTCAACCACTGAGCCACACCAGCCGGGCAAACACTGACGTCATTTAACACATAGGCAACTTACCTAGAGAAAACAATAAAAAGAAAAAACTTTACTGAAAGATAGGGTGAGCAATTTGTTAATAAATATGCCATGAATTAGACTTCAGAACATATATCTGGGCTCTAAAAGATCTTTATTTCAATTCAACTACTATTAGTAAAATTTAATACAGATAGACCTTTCCATATTCCAACTAATGTCTGCTCATTGGCAGCATCGCAAATTGATGCAGAGTAAGTGTTAGTTCACTTTTCTCTCACCGTTTTCAGTGGCATGGATACTCATGGTGTCTGATCAGACAGGACAGCAGGGACACAACGTTGAGAGCTGCACAAATGACACCTGATCTTTGCAGACCTGCCTTTACATGAGAACAAGTTTGAGTGCTTTCCTGTAGTGTTTCCCAGTAGAGAATTCAACCTACATAGGATTTCCAGTTTTCTTCAGAGATGGAAGATGGATGTAGACGCAGGAGAGATGTTAATCTTCCTTGTGGCCATTTGCCCGGATACGTACGTTCCCCTTGCTAAAATCTTGTTTCTGCACATTGTCACTTAGGCAGTAGCCAAGGACTTCTAAATTAGGAGGGACAAGTTCTAGGACCCTGTTCTTATTTTCATCGTGGTCAATTTAATTGCCTTTGTATTGACTTCCCATCCTCCGCTTTCATCCTGTAGTCATCATTCCGGATTCAACATGCCAGACTCGTGTTCATTCGGAGGGGTTCAAATGTACATTTTTCCTATTCATGCCTTCAGGAGATGGTCTGGTAGGAAGACGAATGTCACATAAATCATTTATCAGAAAATGTAGACGATTGCTATGATGATAAGAAACTTTACCAGTTGGTTATAGCAACCGGTTTCACCCAGCTGAGATTATTTATCCTATGGAAGCACTCTGCTTTGTACTTCCCAAGGGGTTGTCTGAGTATTTTCAATGATTTGAAGTGAAATACTTTTCTTGGTCTATATTCTGAAAAAGCATTTGTGAAACAATACCTACCTTTATTGTCTCCTGACTTTAGAATATTGGATAGGAGATATCTCTGTGTGACTTTATGGAATTGGGTTAAAGCATGCCCACCTTGGGCTCGTCCCAATGTGAGCTAGTGCCCCCTCTCTGAGGCTGGGTCCCGGTCCCACTTGGCATTCCCCCCTGAAAGCTACCTTTGCCCTCCATGGATGTTTCCATCTGATGATGTATTTGTCCACCTTGGTCAGGAAATAGATTTATTCATCTGTCTTCAATACTATCTCCATCTCTGGTAATAGTTACCAAACAATAACAGCATGGTAATTAAATAATTAAAAAAAAATTTTTCTTTATTAATTTTTAGGGAGAGAGGAAGGGAGAGGGATAGAGAGAAACACCGATGAGAGAGAACATCGATTGGCTGCCTCTAACACAATCCCTTCTATTTATTAAGAACTGATGGCTATTTGTGCTCTTTAACTCAAATCTCAAAATAATGCTGTGAAATAGAAGTTTCTACCATTTTATAGGTGAGAAAACTCAGGCTTAGGGAGGAAACATTTGCTCCCCTTGAGTCATACAGTTAGCAAGGCATAGAACCAGGAGTGGAGCCCAGGTCTTAACTCCAAAGCTCGTGCCCACCAAGAGTACATTCTGGCTAAAGTTTCTAAGATGTCAGTTTGGGAACTTAAAAAAATTTTTTTTTTCTTTATTGATTTTTAGAGAGAGAGGGAAGGAGAGTGAGAGAGAGATAGAAACATTAAAGAGAGAGAAAGAACATTAATTGGCTGCCTCCTGCATGCCCCCCACTGGGGATCGGGCCCACAACCTGAGCATGTGCCCTGACCCTGAATCAAATCAGCAACCTCTTGGTGCAGGGGCTGATGTTCAACCACTGAGCCGCATCGGCCGGGCAGTTTGGGAACTTTTTTTTTTTATCCTCACCCGAGGACATTTTTCCACTTTTTGTTCAGGTAGAGTGGGAGGGAGAGAGAGGAACAGAGAGAGAGAGAGAAACATCGACGTGAAAGGAACACATCGAGTGGCTGCCACCCACACAACCGACCAGGGCTGGGGACAAACTGCAACCGAGGTACGTGCCCTTAGCGGGAACCGAACTCGGGTCTCTCAGGACCGCAGGCCGATGCTCTAACCGCTGAGCCAAACCGGCCAGGGCCGGTTTGGGAACTTTTAATAAAGTAATTAATATTTTTACTGTGCATGATATAGTATTGGTATAATTTTATACATGTGTATAGCATAGATGGTTTTAAAGATATCAATTTAAGTCTTTTGGGGGTTTATAAAAATAGTTGAATTAAAAAGCAGGATTTTAATCAAATGAATCTAGAAAAATATTTTTTTCACTATCATTGACTTATACAAAATATGAAAATGTATGAAAACATCACTTGTTAAACGTATTTTTTCCAAGGGATTTCATTATTCCCATTTTGTAGATATTTAAGCAAAATTTAACCTTTAAAAATACTCATTTTTCATATGGCGACATATTATAGTTTGATTAGCTCTCAAAATGTAATGTACAGGAGAATTCCTTGTGTTGATGCTGACTTAAAATGCAGATTCTTTTTCAGAAGATTCAGGAAGGTCCTTGGAACCTGTCATTTTAACCAGGCCCTCAAGGGTTCTCATGCAAATGAGCCTCAGACAGCACTGCAGGAAACTGTTCTCTGCTAAGCTAGGTTTCACTGGGAGGTTAATCCCACTCCTGCAGTCCTGAAACCCCTTCTCCGAGGTGGTCGCTGTGGCAGCCACGGCAGCCGGATCAATGGGATCAACGCGTGGAGCCCGAGTGGGTTCTTACCTTTCCTCATTCGATAGCCACTCAGAAATACTGGGGTACTTGGCAGTAGTTGCCCAGCAATGGCAATTATCTGTAGTTACTAGTGAAGGAATGAAACAGAAATCGAAATAAATAAAAATGTACCCTGCCCTATTTATTGATCATTTAAGCTCGGGTAGGGGTGTTACACATCGCCACGTAGGTCTCAGAACCCCTCACTGCCTTTCCCAGGATACGTTTATTTTTGCATTGATTATATATTTAGAAAGAAGAGGAGAACAATGGGTATTTTTGTTCATATACGTCAAATCTTAAGTGTTTAAATCTTCTTAAGAAAAGCAGTGTTTCTGAGACACACAGAAAAGAGGTCGGTTTGAAAGCAATGTGTAGTATTCCAAGTACAAGGAGGGGCTCTGTGAACATACTGAAAAGGATACAATAAGGATCTTTTGCTTAGAACAGAATGTATGGTTTTTTTTTAAAGAGTACATGAGGTGATCCGAGGCAGTAGATAGAGGAATTTATGCTGATATTAGAGATTTGTGTTTCATAGTATGTGATACATCATGGACTTCCTTGATTTGAGTACGGCCTCTTAGCTTTCGTACTCTCGTCCTGTAACTGTGGAATGACTATTAGTGTAGAGTCCCAAAGTGCTTATTTCCGAAGTCTTCCGAGAAGTAAAATCTTGGGAGGAATCCTAATATTCACCTATGAGATAATTGATCAACAATTAATAGAACTTAAAAAAAAAATTCTGGATCCTTCAGGTGTTCAGTGTCGTTTTAAAGTTCTGACTTAGTGTGATGTGCAGTGTCTTTGGTTCATGTATATTCGCCTTTACCTGCAAAGCGATTCCGTGTCTGAAGCAGAGAGTCTTACCTGCAGCACTTAGGAGACAGTCCTGTGGATGTAAGTGTGTCTCAGGGTGAGAGAACCTTCAGGAAAGTTATGATTCAGCTCAGCTGGAACATGTGCCCCGCCATCTGGAGCACTTCTCATAATATAAAGACATTTGGCATTTTAAATAAAGGATTTTGAATTAAGCCAGACATCTTTTGTGTCTTCCAAAGACATTGATTTATTGAGACTTTGTGTGGCTTTTCCTCATATGTGGAAGATGAATGGTTTCCTAAATGTCCGTCATTCCTTCATTTTGTAAAATGAATGCACACAATGAAACAAAATGAAATCTTTGAGGTTCTGTGAACAAAGGTGATAGGAAATATTGCAAAGTGTGTTTCACTAATTCACCAAATGATACAAAATACAAATTTTCCTAAAGTAAGAAGGGATCTCGACGTTATTGGACGTTGTTAATGAATGATGAATGAGGAAATATAGGGTTGTCTTAATTACAGAGTGCTGTGGGATGATTCTGGCTGTCGATCTATAGGCTTAGGGAATTTCAGCATGGGGAGTGGTGTTGATACATTTGAAATGTCAAGCAGATCCGGTCTTACCAATATGAAGCAGTTTATGTAAAGGTATTTTTGAGAGAAAATTTTTATTAAGCACAAATAATTCTAAATCTTACCATTCAACTGATTAAAAAATAGCTTTTATGTTATGAAATATGAAATTCTTATTTATAACTAAAATATAAATTTATTGTTTATAGTAAAAAAAACAGTAGTCACCAAAGAGGCAGATTTTTGTTATTTCTTATTCAGGACAAATGCAAATTTCCACAGTCAAATGAATGAGATGGTTTTATATACAGAGCTTTGGGCAAAATGTTTCCACCACCAAAACCAGGAAAAAGCAATTTTAGGATCACAGACAAAACCCTGAAAACCCACTTGAAAGTGAATGAATTTAATTAATTAGTACTTTATTGGCTTATCAGAGCTCCCTTTTACTGACCGACACATATATTCTGAATAAACAAGTAAAACCATATATTTTAAAAATGCCATGTTATGTGTTTGTAAAACTTATTGTATGGTGTCTTCAATAATTAATAGGTAGTTTATCTTACAAAGGGCATCCACTAAGTCCCCCAATAATTATAATCGTAGTGAGATTTTATAGTTAGTTGGTTTATCATTCCAAAACAAAGTGATATGAGCATTTCTGAGTTACTTTAATTATGTTAGCATGAGAAACAGATTGCTTTGGTAGAAAAATAAAGATAATTAAAAAAACTAAATAATTAAATATACTTCTATATTTCATTGGTTTTTACCTACAGTAAATGCTTTGACTAAAAGTAGGCTTCTAATGAATATATATATAAGTAATTTATTAAATAGGTACACAATATATTTTATGTAAGTTCATAATGTGCTTTGGGTTTTAATATAAATATATCTAAATTTAAAAAAACAAACTACAACTGTATTATTAAAATTGGAAGCATGAGGTATGTTATATGCATTTAGAAGGCCGTTTTTGTTTGGTATATACCACTTTTAATCTGAGAAAAGTTTCTCTTAGTTTTTTTTATGCTAAAAATTTAGGTTTTTGCATTTTTACGGCTTAAGGCTGCTATTATGTTTTAGGTTGCTGAGGTTCATTTGTGCCCGTTCGATTGTTATTACTGAGTGATGGCCATAGTCTCATTTTTCGGTTTCTGCTTCTTGCATCAGGCAATACATTTTGGTCTGTATTCTAAATCATCTCATTACACTTGCAAAATATTGCCTTTCTTAGGAAGTTTATTTAGGCTGCCACTACCAGTAACAAGGGCAGCGTCCAAGATTTGTTAGTCAAATTGTTCTCTCTCTCTCTCATACACATACACACAAATACATATGCATGTATATATATCCAATGATTTTTAAAATGTGGTGAGTCCTTTGTTAATAGTTCATATTCAAAACCAAGTAATTATGTTTGGCATTGCATTTTATTTTAGCTTAGGCTCTTGCATTGGAAAATTTACTTTTTAAAAAAGATTTTTATTTTATTTACTTATTTACTCTGAATATTCCTTTAAATTAAAAAACAAAAAAACAAACAAAAAAAAAACCTTCCTGAAATGGAGTTATTTGTCTACATTTAATGGTTAGCACTTACACCTTTTGTGGAAGTCATCAACTATATATAATTTTATGCTTTATAGCCAAGACCAGTTGGCTGAAGAGAGAAACACAATTGTATATGACTCCAAAGCTAAAAGTATTAAAATAAGATCGAAAATGTCATTGTGCACAGCTTTGCTCCTACATTTTCACGGCTGTTTTTTATTTCTCAATCATTATACTGTTTTAAACAGAGAAATCTTCCATCTATGTACAATTCTTTTGGGTAAATATTCTAAAGCAGATAAGTCATTGCTACAGAATTTTGAAGCGATACGTTGGGTTTCAGGAAACCGTACTGGCCAATGTTAGTTGTGTGAGTGTTTTCTGTAGTTACTAGATAGCAACAGCTCTGCCCGGTTCGCACGCGGTTCTGTGTAGAAGCTACGTGAGCCTCAAGCAATCAGTCGTCTGCCTGCAGCTCTGCCCACCGGTAGCTGGTCTCCGGCGGGGCAGACGTGTTCGGAAGCAAGTCCGCGTCTCTTCCCGGTGTAGTCGGACCTTTCCTCCACTGGTTTAAAAACAACGAGGAATTCAGCAGCCTCGGTTCCTGGGGGCCCCCTTCCAGCCCGGGGCAGGAGTCCCCGTCCCCCCGTGTGTGCTCCGGCACGGCCTCTTGCACCCTGACCTCGGAACCAGTCAAGGATTTGGAGTTCATTGATATTCCAATCAGTTCAAAAACTTGACCGAGTTTTAATTTTAGTTCTTAATCTAATATTAATGGCGATTCTTCATTTTATTTATCTCTGACCTTTGAACATATTTTTAAAAATCTGAGCCTAATATGTGAAGAACTGCACTGCTCAGGAAAATAAGTAAATATTGGCCCTGCTCTGCTAGAAAACTTGAGGTGCCACACCATGAAAAACCAAACCGAAAGAAAGGCAGCCAGAAGGTGTGAGACCATACAAAGTGATCAGTGAACTGTCAGTAGGGAGGTTCACTGGAAAGGGCTCCCTGAAGAGGAGTTTGGTCTTGGACTTACATGCGTTGCTACACATCGTGGGCAGGAAAAAACACCGACTCTGTGCACGGGTGACTGCAACCCGGGGCCGTGTCCAGCGAGGACCAGGAACGGTAGCTGAGCTGCTCAGCGGGCCACGCGGTGTAAGGAGGTGACTGGAGTCGGACTTGGTGTGGAGAGGAGTCAGGTGGTGAGCAGGAGGACAGCCTTAGGGGACAGAGTGTGACTTCATTTGCATTTTAAAGCTCTGGGGACCCCTCCTAACTGGGCCCACGATACAGAAGGTTCCCCATGGGCCCAGACAGGTGCTGCCAACTTTGCCAAGCACATCCAAGACACCTTGCGCTTGGATTCTGAGTAGGATCATCTGCTTTAGAAATGTATTAGTTTAATATATCGTACTCTCGATTCCCTCTTGACCAATCAGAAGACAACGTATTTGGTGAATTAATTTATTTCTGTTGCATTTGAGCAAACAGTGAACACAGGGAGAGACCTGGTGCCGTTGAGTTCATGTCTCCACGAGATGGAGATATGCCATGTGAGTTTTCATCGCCAGAAACTTCTAGAGCATACCCCAAGCACCCGTCCCCGTTTGGGCTACCTAATGGCAGCTGTTGCTCTTCGGGTGCTCAAGCCGATGGACCAGCTCACCAATAGGTTAAGAGCAGCCCCGTGGGGAAAAGGTCTCGGTTGCCCTCCAGGGAGACTCGTTGTTCCCTGCCCCTCAACTCCTTAACATTTCTTCACGCCACAAATGCAACGCTCAGCACAGTGACGTGCTCACTTGCATATCTGACTGTCGGTCACCTGCTGCTTGCTCTGCGTGGTGCCTGGTCCATGTCCCACCCGTGCCCGTGTCTTCAGTGTCGGTCCTGGTGCCTGGCACCGGGCAGAGATCAGCAAATGCCGAGAGAATGAATTCGCTGAGGGAATTGTTGGACTCACTGGGCTTAGCTTATGGGGCCGTTGTGACCTGTTTTCAGATTATTTCCCTCTTACTTTGGGAAGGTGCATTTTGAATCTGGCCATAGTCTGCATTGCTGAGAGAAGAATCCCATCCTCACTCGCCGGCCTGTAGTCGCTGCGGGCTCTTGGACACATGAAACGAGAGCAACCCGTGTTTGTGAAATTGGGGGGCTGGGGGATCCCCTGGTGCCTCCCGGGGGAAACTGAACAGAGCAGGTCCTGTCCTGCTTCCGTAATCACCACAGTGCATCTTTTACGTTGGGAAGGAGCACAGTGAACAAAAAAAATGTGTTAAAAGAAGAAAATCGGGCAGTGAAGGTGCTAAGTTTGCCTTTTCTGTGTTTTGACTTGGGGACCTGAAATGGTGCTCATTCACTTTAGGCTTGTTTCTGGGTCACCCTCTGCCTGAGACCAAGAGAAATGTCTAAGGGACACTTAGAAGCATGGGGGTGGGGGTTGATCGAATGCATGTTGCTTTCATTTCAGTACATTATTATTGTCCTTTCATTTCTCTGGTATTTTGTTAATGTTGTTATTATAACCATTGAAATATGGCTAATCTTAAAGATTACTTTTGATACCACAAAAAGAAAACTAATGCATAATGTATGTGTTATTTTTTTTTTTCTTCACTTTCCTATTAGTAGGAGAAAGCATAACTTAAAAAAAAATCTTATCTCTCAAGCCTCTAGCTAGGGTGCTGACTTTCAGGAGCACTCAATGATTTTCCTGCCTCCCCAATATTGTTCTGTCATGCATTATTAATGAGCCTTGATTTGCATTTGCATGTCGGAATTTCTTTTTGGCTTATAATCAAATTAGAGTGCACTCAGCGGTTTAGAAGGTTTGTAGTTGATATAACTTACATTTTAGCTACAAGTGGCGTTACAGATGTATCCTTAAAGAATTCCTGACATCTATATTTTAAGGAACTCTATACTCAGCGTTTTAAATGTTAACCAGGCCCGTTTCCCAGCGGGCCAGCCAGAGAGAGCCCCAGTCAGTGTCAGAGGTCAGCAGAGCGTGTTATCTGGGTGACATCAATCTTTGGGAGAAGGCAGTGAAGGTTTTCTTATTTAATTTGCTTTCAACCAGACTTCTTCTTTTTTAAAATTTTAAGTAGTGCTCTTAGTAGGTCATTAGACTTTGAGAGTTATTCACTCTCTTCGCCCAAACACTAAAACCTTGTGTCTTTTAACTCTGATTAGTGACACTTTAATAAAGTCATTTGAAGTCCAGTGGACTGAATTTTCCAACTTTTCTGATGTTTCTATGGCCACGGAAAAGCAACCTGTATTGAAGCTTGTATACAATCTTTTAAATGCAAATCTTGGAAAACTGTGTAATTTTGTAAATCTGACTTAATGCTGACGGCGAATGTGAGGGATTAAGAAAAAAGTGGTCGCTGTGTTTCCCTTCTTTTTTGTTTCTCGAGTTGGGGTACAGTGAGTGATGGGAAACGGAGAAGTCACTTGACCGAACTTGGGTCTTTGAGGATAAGTTTGTGGATGAAATCTCTTTGGCTATACTTTTTTTTTTTTTTTTTTTTAACAAACCAGTAGGACAAAACCTCATTTTCTTCCATATGATTAGATAATAAGGGTAGTGCAAAACTATTGAGTGAAAAATTCCTTAGAGCTATATTGTTGTTGTTTTTAAACTAAAGGAAAAGTATGTCCAATCGGCTATAATTAGATCATGCACGGTGAGCTCCCTTTGGAGGAATTAATGCATCTCGCATGAGATTGTGGACTTGAGTGAACATTCACAACACGTGAGAACGGAAAGGATGAAAAATTAGGGTTGTCTCTCGGTGCACAAGAAGCCAAGGAGGCAGGTCACTGACTTGATTTTCATGGGAAGCCAGAGCCGGGCCTGCTCACATATTCAGGGGCCCGCGGCCTGGTGTTGACGGGCATCTGGGGGGAGCCGCACCGTGCCACGGTTTGTTGGGGAAAAACAAGGGAAGATTTAAAACAAAGCTGTGAATAGGAACAGTGGTCCTTGTGTGCTGAGGCTGACTGACTTCTCCTCTGTCGCGCTCCGTGGACGTGTGACCCTTCCTCTAAACCACGCCTGTGCTGGGCTAAGGGAAATCTTTACGTTAGGATTCAGAAACTCTCACGAGCAGGAGCCCTTAGCCTGATGAAAATAAGGTGAGAGCCATTAGCAAAGGCCCTGAGAAAGCATGAGCCCGAGGGGGCCTCACTGTGAGTCATGGCGTGTAAAAAATACCAGCTAACGAAATGGACTTGAAGCCGTTTTAATCTCAATATCAATACATTTGTATGTTCGTATTACATATTCAATTATGTAAGAAAATATGACTCAGCATTTCGATATTGCTTGGTGAATTTTAGAAGCTGTTATTTTCTTTTATATAATCCATGGGTTGTTTTTTTTTTTAAATCATTTTAAGGAAACCCAAGAGAAATGTTACTATGTTGGCAGGATCTAACTCCAATAATATCAGTATATTCACTGGCAATAACAAGTGCTCGTGTTTAACAAGTGAGAACATCAATAAATTAAGACAAGGTAATGGAGAAACTAGGCGCTGACAGTGAATATAGAGATTTATTGCATTTTTAGTGAGTAATAATGTATATTGTGCCATGATGAAAATTAATACTGATTTTTAATGAAGCAGTCTTTCAAAAACTGATAAAAGAATAAAGGTTTTTTCTGAATTGATATTTTGTGAGAATAGCTGATAAAGAATGCTTTACTTTTGGTTCCTATAGTTTTAATTAATGAACATTAACCACATATTTATATTATCAATTAGATATAGTTTACATCACATACATACATAATATATATAATATCTATTTTCTCTCTCTCTCTCTCTCTCTCTCTCTATATATATATATATATATATATATTCAATCATGTGACCTAACTACTTTTTATGTAAAGACATAGACATATAGATTGAAAGACTAGGCAATTAACGGTACTAATTAAAAATAATACAAAAAAAGGTAAAAGAAGAAAGATAAAAGCAAAGTATAGTAACATATACAGATAGTTCTAGAAGTAAAAGTAAATATCAGTTATACTTCCAATGGAAAAATTGTCTCTATTTTACCAATAACTTTTCATTTTTTGATATTTAAAGACATAGCTGCTAACACTGAACCAAAAACATTTATTTTGGAAAAGAGAATTTAATTTGTATGTTTGAGAATGTATTTGATATATAATTTGAACATTATATAGGAAATATATAGGATTAATATAAATCAAGAATAAGTGCTATTAATAAATTCAATTTGTAAGCATTTTTACTTTGTTATATTTCCATTGGAGTTGAAATCCATTGTTTACCAGACTAAAATAATAATCACATTTCTTTTTCTCAAATCAGCCTAGCTTACTTAAAATGCTGAGTTAATTTCAATACTTCCTAAAACTTTGTAAAAGACCCCAAACTTTATCACCATTGAACCTGTGGGACATATGACTGAAAATTTATTGACTCTTGAATTATAACCAATTCATTAGCCATTTTAAGTGGGTTTAGCAGCTGTTAAGTGTTAGCAATTTTATCATAATTATATACTGTTGCCTAATAACCTTTGCATCTACCATTTAGGAACTTTATTTTTTAAATATATTTTTATTGATTTTTTTTAGAGAGAGAGGAAGGGAGAGAGAGATAGAAGCTGATGTGAGAGAGGTACATTGACCGGCTGCCTCCTGCACGCCCCGCACTGGGATCGAGCTGCAGCCTGGGCACGTGCCCTGAGCAGGAGTCAGGCCAGGACCTCTCAGTCCATGGATGACACTCAAGACACTGAGCCACCCGGCCGAGCCGTTTGGGAATTTTAGAGTTGAGAAGAATTACAACACAACCATGTTCCATGATGTAGAAAGACCAGAAATTTTGGAGTCAGTGGAATCAGCACACTGCGCATCGCTCAGATCCTGAGCTGCTCTATGACTTCAACAAGGTTGTTAACTATTTCTGACCCTCCTTTTCTTTATCCATAATTAATTATGTGAAAACCTACCTTCCTCCTCATCAGTTAGTATAGCAGGACGTCTAATATAGTGGTTTCTATATTGTACCCAGTGCACTCGGAAGTAATTGTTTATCACATACATTGGAACATAACCTTTGCTATTATAAAATAGCCCAATAAATACATAACTTCAAAGGCCAGAGAACATCACAACAAAGTATTAATTACCCACATCTGCCATAGGACGAAGCTCTCTGTCTAGGGTGCACACTTCAGAAACATGAGCGTCCTTTCTGTCCTTATCTGTCCTGCAATTCACTGTAACCCCTGAGCTGAGACCACTGCCTGGCAGCCAGAGAGAAGCTATCGTGATTTATTGAAGTAAATAAACATCACAGGACTAGAGTGGGAGAAAGTTAATGAGAACATTATAATGTGAAAATTATATTCTAAGCTAGTTGCACACGAGACTGCTTTTCTGTCGTATGGGTACATAATGTAATCACCCCACAGAACAGGAACCGACGATCTACGTAAATACACAGAATTGGGACCATAGAATGCTGTCTACCCAGATAAACTCAGCCCAAATTGTGTTGATAATGCTATATTTTACTCGTGATTGAAATAAAGCATTTAAAAAAAAGACTATGCTAAATTTATTATAAAAGTGAGGATACTTTATATCAAAATGATCGCAGCTAAGAAAACTGCAGACATATTTTATGATGCTAAAGAATATGGTAGAATCTGGGAGTTCTATATAGGTAATTTTCTGAAAATAGTTATTTTTCAAAATTCTAACCAAATTCAAGAAGATTAGAAACGGAATAAATCATTAAATGAGTGCCCTGGCCGGTTTGGCTCAGCGGTTAGAGCGTCGGCCTGCGGTCCAGAGAGACCCGGGTTCGGTTCCCGCTAAGGGCACGTACCTCGGTTGCAGTTTGTCCCCGGCCCTGGTTGGTCGTGCGGGTGGCAACCACTCGATGTGTCCCTTTCACGTCGATGTTTCTCTCTCTCTCTCTTCCTCTCTCTCCCTCCCGCTCTGTCTGAACAAAGAATGCAAAAATGTCCTCGGGTGAGGATTAAAAAAAAAAAAAAAATCATTACATGAGTAATAATGAATCTCTATATTAGGAATAATGAATCTCTATATTAGGAATTTGTATATAGTTTTGGTTGCTTTAATTGAGAAAGCTACAGTGATACTGAGAAAGGAACGTAAATTATCCAGAGGGGTTTAGAAGAATATAATGAAAATATAAAATTTAGGCATTTTAAATTTAGGGGGGGAAATGGCATTTTTGGTGAAGTTTATAAAATGATGTAAAATATTACATATACTGGCATTTTTTTTTTTTTTTTTTTTTTTTTACAATTCCCCAGATATTAAAGGTAATGGCTAGCACTTGTACCTTGGAAGAGATGTATCTAGAAAAAGTAATATTCTATAATATTCTATTATATGTGAGCACATGTTACGGATTGTATTGCAGCAGTAGCACAAGAGGTAAAAAGTGTGGGAAGATGACCTAAAAGAGGGTTAAATCAGTCTGGCAGTGGCTTGCACACCCGTCCACACATGGTCCTGTGCTCCCGCAGTCAGCAATGGTGTGCTGGGCCTGGGGCCCCGACGTTCTCACGTTCTAGGTCAAGTTCACACCCAGAGAATCGGCAGGGACTTCAGCCAGTGACACACACAGGAATGTCTGTCCTAGACGCCATGGCATGACTGGGCGTGCATGTCCTCTCTTACACTGTCCACTATGCCAGCAGTGCCCTTGGGAACATAACAGAAAATTCATTTAGAACGTTGTCATTTTGTTTGACATGAGATGTCACATAAACTAGATTCCAATTCTGTAAAGAAGCACAGAGGCTCAGTTCAGAAAAAAACAGCAAATACGCGTTCTTAATTTTTACACAGATGAAAGACAACAAAAACTGATTGAAATCTGGCTTATTACAATTCAGAGTGTTTTCTGAGGGCCCGAAACTCAACACGAAATTTCAGACACGCATATTGAGTTGACAATTACTGACTACGTTGAGTCTATTCTGTAACTGTGCTCGCGTTTGTATGTGTGAATCCAGTACCTTCCATTTCTACCTGGTGGAGCCTGGTTATCTGCACATTGCACACTCTGTTCGGATTTCTCCCGGCCGGACAGCACACGAGCAGCACAGAGCTACATTCTGATTCCAGCCGTACGCGTGCTTTGCACCTGTGGGAGGCTGGAGTACGTTGGTGGTGTTATCTCTGGTCATCCAGCATTCTCTGTTTTTCTCCCCAACACCGTGAGAGATTCGAAGTCTTTTCTGAATGTGAGTCATGAAAATTCAAAGACAATGAGAAAACCAAAGCCCCATGATCACTATAATTTTATTTTGATTTTCCAAGGACGAAAATCAGCCCTTTCTCCTTCTTCATTTGGATGTTCTTTCAAAGTTCTGTTCCTTAATGCTGATTTTTAAACAAAAACTCAGCTCCAGTGACTTTGTCCCTGTGCACCACGGAGCGTCCAGTCGGTCTTTGTGAGGAGAGAAAGACGAGGACTTGCTCTGCAGCCAGTGTTTCGGGCTGGTGGCTTCTACTTTTGTGAACTCTGTTTCTCATTCAGTCCAAACGTCCCTATCTGCAACAGCTTTGGAGGAGCACCTTTGTCCCCAGATCTGGCTTCCAGGAAGGCTTGGAGCCTTAGGAGTTTGGAGAAATGGGCGCTGGCTGGCATCCACAGGGAAAGAGGGCTCCCGCTGAGTCCCTTGCAAGTCCCCTCCCCCGCAGGGAGCCCTGCAGTGGCGCCAGGGACAGGCACCGAGCAGGAGCGATTCTGAGGCATCTGCTCATCTGTGCCCATTGCCTGCGGAGAACAGCCCGACCCGCACGGCAGGCTGGTTATCATACTCCCCATTCTGAGAAGCTGGAAAGCAAGGACCCTCACATTGTTGCTGTTCTTATCAGATGACGACCACAGGATGGTGACAGGTTTCTCAGTAGAAGGTTCTGACTCTAGTCCCCGAGTCACCTAGGAGCCAACCAGAGCCAGCCCTTTGCGGACTTGGTTGTATTCGGTCAGACTGGGGTAAACCTTGGTTTCAAAATTCTGTTTGACTCCATCTTTATTTAGTGAACTTGTTTCAAGGACAATGGATCATATGAGTGGGTAATTGAAAGGTTAGGTATTTTATGAGCATCAGCTTGGTGTCACCGATTTGGAATTAAAATGTCCAGATGGGACACAAGAACCATTGCTCATATCGTGCCTACTGGAAAATGTTTCATAAACTTCACATCCATGTTGATTTTGGTCAGCGTGCCTTTTTAACATTTGCTTTTACAACTTCCATTTTCAAAAGCATAGGAAATAGGTAAATGAGCAAAACAGACTCTCCACTTTTAGAGAAACCAGGAATAATGTCATGCATTTTCTTTTGTATCCTCTGCGCTCTCCTTAGAAACTATTCTTGTCCACTTGTATTATTTGTACCAGCCTGTCTGTAACCCTGTCAGTTTTCACATTTCTCTTTTTTCTCAGAATGAGTTCGTATCACAATGAGTTTCATTGCGTGTCCGGAAGCTTCGGTTCACACCACAGCACACCTGTTCAGGTGGAATTATGCTAATCTAGAGAACCGAAGTGTCCATGAAGTCAGGAAGCAAGTGCATCGTGAGCGAGGGGGCAGAACTTTGTGACGGTTTCCACAGCTTGTCAGGGACCAGCAGAGATCTCTGTGCAAGTTTCCTCCTGACCTTGACCCATAACAAGCTTCCGTGTTCACAGTCCTTCCAGCCCTGAGACAGTCTCCATTCTGAGCCAGGTGGAGTCTTCAGAATTCTACAGAATTCTAGACTGTTCCCCACATTGGACACACTTGATTTCGAGGGGTTCCTCACTTTAGAAACAGGATTTCGTGCAGGAATCATCACTTCGGAATGATAAATACGTCTTATTGACACATTTTGTATTGAAATTTCAACAGTCTGTATATGAAGCCTTTAGCTTTGTTATAATAGAAGTGTTTATTTCCACCAATACTTATTTTACAATGGAATTGAGATCATTGCCCCCGATAATGTTCATCGTCCATATGACATTGCATTCGTAATTATGAACATGATCATCCATTAATTGGTGTGCTCATTTGTAGCATAACTCTTAGTGGTTACATGACGGCAGTTAAAATATTCCGGGAGGATCTTTGATCACCCAATGCAGTGCTTTCTAAACTAGAGTTAAAGAGGCCTCAGGGCCAGGGGAACCCTCATCGGGACTTCTCCCTCCCTCTTCACTGTTTCAACCAAAGCAGTTCCAAGTTGAAATGTTTCAAATATTTTCTTCCACCTAACATTTATTTTTAAGGTAATAATTCATTTTTCATGACTTAAAGAAAAAGAAGTTTGAGCAGAAGAGGTAATCCCCGAGTGTTTGGTTTGGAAAGGTACCAGCCTGCAGGTTGCCGACAGATTTGGGAAATGCATCTGGGATGCTTGACTGGTCCTCCTAAGAAAGAGCTCTCTTTCAGCTGTTGCTTTTCTAAGCCTGTCCGTCAGTATGTGCAAGTACTCCATCTGTGCATGTTACAGGGCAGATATTTTCTTCTTCTTTTTTTATTGTTGAAAGTACTACAGATGTCCCCTTTTTTTCTCCTTTGACCCCCTCCTTCCTGCTCCCACTCCCCAGCCTCGTGTCCCCGTGTGGATTGCTTGTGCATATATGCATATAACTTCTTTGGTTTATTTCTTCCCACCCCTCCCATCCCTCCTCCCTCTGAGGTTTGTCAGTCTGTTCCCTACTTCATGATTCTAGATCTCTTTTGCTCGACAGCTTATTTTGTTCATTATGTTCCACAAATACGTGAGATCATGTGATACTTGTTTTTCTCTGACTGGCTTATTTTGCTCAGCATAATACTCTCCAGGTCCCTCCATGTCGTCTCAAAGGGTAAGACATCCTTCTTTCTTACAGCTGCATAGTATTCCATTGTGTACTTCAAGTGGGATTTTTGAAAAGTCTCTGACTTCAAAGAGTAGGTTTTTGGGACACTTTCCCAGATAGGTGACCAGCGATGGAGTCACTTTCCCGGTGCATGTGGCCCGTCTCCTTTGCACGTTCAGTAGCTTCAGGTGTCCTCTGTGCAGTGACATGGGGGCTTTCCTGTGCTTTGCCAACACACTGCAGCCTCTGCATGAGAGGGGAACAGCTGGCATCAACGGTACAGGCCATCAGACCATACTCCATTCTGTCGATGCAGTGGCGGTGTTAGAAAAATGAATCATTTCCGTATTGTCCTGTCCCTCCCAGAGGGCTTTGCACACAAGAGGCCCTTGAGGATTGGGTTACAAATTCATCATTAGCCCTCTTTAGTGTTGTAATGTTAAAAGATGATTCCACTCTAATTTGAAGATGTTTTTAAATCCCTCAGAAACTCTAGCAGTTGGCAAAGTTTAGAAGGATGCAAAAGGTGCATTCTTAACAACCAATAAAGATTTTCAATGACCCCAAACCAGATCTCATTTTTCAAGAAATGTCCACTTCTATAGAAAGTTTGGCATTCGGCTAGAATGACTTCTTTATTCAAGCCGTTCTACAATAATTTGAAAATGAAAAGCAGCCAGCATTTAGTGATGATAGGCTACAGAAGTTTCACGAAAGCATTACTTCATCACAAACAAAGAAACTATTCATTGCCTGCTAGGCATCATCTCAACATCTGTCCACTATTGACTTGTCCACTTTCATATTGTTTGAGAATGTGATGTAAATTAAAAATTATATTGTTTTCTTTCTAGTTTAAAATAGTATTTTGCCCATTGGATTTGGCCCAGAAGTGAGATAAATATTTTTTAAAATAAACCCTTTTCATAATATATTTATACTATATTATATTATGTCGATATATATATATATATATATATATATATATATATATATAGTCGATCTGTCAGTTAGTCTAAGATTGGATGATGGTTTTAAAAACAGAATGTAATAGTTGTCTTTAGAATAAAATAATACTCTAGCAGAGGTTATAGTCACACATATTTGGAAGGACCAAGGATCAAGTGATGTGTGTGTGTATGTGTGTGTCTGTGTATCCCTGATTTTAATGAGTGGTTCTTCAGATCACTTCCCCAGTTCATTGGTAACTAGTAATGGGGTCATTTTACTTAGTTATGTACATTAAAAAGTCTCAGTGATGGTTTTGTATTATAAAAGAGGTCTGTTATTTCTGTAATGTGACTTACATGCATCTTTACTTATAAATGACCATTTGTTACATGTTAGTCTTTAGGGTAAAATATTTAATAACTGAGAAGTTTCAGACAAATACTAAATAAATTATGCTTTGGTTGAACTGTGACATTTGAGAATTTGCAAAGCCATCATTGTAAATTTGACCCAAAGGTCTCAGAAATGTTAGATAATCAATCATCCTTTTATTCAGACTGAATTCAGTTTTAATCATCATAGGCAAATAGATGTCCATGCTGTTATTCAGAAAATCTTTCCAAATTATAACTTATAAGTTGATAAGTAAATACTGAAAACATGCTATTAAAAATAAAAAGAAGCTGATGTTTATGTTTCAAAGACAGAAGTGGGGGATCATATTGCATTTTACAGTATTTTAGAAAAATCCTATACACCTCTATTACTAATGTTTTTAAAAGATTTTGCCCTGTATTTCCATGGGGAATGAGTGAAAAAATAATCATTTTATCTGATAAAGCTGAAGTTAAAATTAATAGAATATCTTATTGATAAGGGATTTGTTATTAATGAACGTTTTCTATTTGTAGCATTCAACATATATTTTATCTTCTTTTGGATACAGTTCATGATCCAAATGCACAAAGGAATAACTAAGAAAGGTTGATGTTACATGTAGACAAAGTCAACTTTCAAAATTAAACATGTAGGCTCTTTTATTCCGGTTGCCAAAAGTGAATTGTGATTAGGTCTTTGTTGATGGATACTGAGTAAATTATCACTGTCTTTTCTTAGCCAATGGGTAGGAATCGGGTGTGCCAGGTGAGAACAGAGCATGTCAGGGCCATCGACACAGGGAAAGACTGTCTCTTCTCAGCCCCCTGCCAGGTCAAGGAGAGAAATTTATCACCGTGTAGAGGGTCAGAGGCTGCAGCTGAGAAATTAGCGTCAAGCCTCCAATCCCACGGGAAATGTGCGTGGACTTCAGAGTGGAGGAAAGATGGGTGGATGGGAGAACAATGAGAGAACTCATTGGAACAACTAGGTAGGAGGGAAAACAAATCTAAAGTTTAGGTTTTAACTGGATCGGAGGCCCGGATCGCACGTGGCATCGTGAAGGAGCTGTTCGAAGCCGTCTCCTTCGAATGGTGTCTGCGCTCCAACTGGACGTTGATATCACGCTGCCTTTCCGAAGTCCCACATGTTTTTCCATTTAGATCTGCGTAGAGAGAAATTTAGTACAGCCTCTGCTCATTATTAGTTTCAATAATTCACTTTTCCCAAATAATTCCCTGCACATCATCAACTATTTATGTTTTTATCCTATTTCGTTTTGGAGGACCTTCCCGTGGTGTATCTCGATACTGATAAGAGAGTTAAAGTCCTTTTTAAAGAAATATTGATTTCCAAGCAAATGATTTATGAATGCATGTATTACTTTTCTCTAATCCTAAAACATATGTACTTCTCAGGAAACTTAAATAGATTCTATGATGTCTATTAGAGTTGATTGGCTCTAACAGAATATTTGGAGAGGACTCTCAGTAAATCAATAGGCTCCCCATATTTTCTCATAACAAAAGATAATGACAATAGAAATTCTTCAGAACCATGTCAGCGCAGAATGCATTACAGATCTGACTCCAAAGGCCTTTCTGTCCGCGGAAAGAAAGCCGACCCTGGTGGTGTGGGGAGAGGATGGGCAAGTTGCACAGGTTTGAGCCTCAGCTCTCTACCAGCGCCGTGCTCCTGGTCAAGTGCTCTCAGGTTTGCGAACATCGGTGCTCTTATCTGTGAAATGAGGAGAACACATTTCTGTAAAGATGGAAGGATGTAATTTATGTATTTCATTGTCCCTCTACGAATCCGTGGACTGGGGTGAATTGGACTGGTGGTGCTTGGTGGGAGAGAAAAAAAATATGATGATGATGGTGGTGATGAGGAAGGCGATTTGCAGATCCTCGGGCTGCAGGGCCCTTGACAATTTGCCTAACACGTATAGAAGCCCAGAGAGTCTCCCCCCACCCCCACCCCACGTGTTTGTGTTGGAGGCTTTTCTCCATCCCAGCTGCAGCCCGTGATTGACACACTAATATCCTCCGAGTCGCAGCCCGCTGTTCGGAGTGTGTTTTGTTTGCTGTCAGCAGTGTATCACAAGTATTTTCCTCAGTGGGCTGAGCGGACCCCGAGTGGGAGGCTGATAGAAGCGGCCTCCTCCCCATGCATCACTCTGAGTGATTTTAAAGAGAAAAGTAGCAGCTGTGACTGGCCCACGCGAGCCACTCGGGTGGTCTCATCTGTGTAGTCTCACAATAACAGTGCACCCTGGCTTGCATTCCTCAGCTCGAGAAGCACAGAGTCGCCTCAGTGTCACGCATGTTTATTCCTTGACATGTCTTAATGTTGGATCTGTGATAAAGGGAAGGACGTGGTTGCCTCTCTGGGCAATTTGTCTTCAAAGTCAACCTACAGAAGTGCTGTTTATGGGTTTATTGCACGTCTGGGTCAATATTTATTTTATACAGATCCTTGAACTAATAGGTAACAGATTGGTACATAAGCAATCAGATGTTTATTTTTCAAAATCTAATTAAAGGGATAGGAAAAAAGTCTTCTACATAGATAGAAGATCACTATAATAATACTATTCTGTTCTAAAATTGTGGACCTAATATTTTTGGCCATTTATAAGTCATGAGCCATATTTGAAAATGTCCTATGTGAGAGTTATTTTCCAAAGTGACTGTATAATACAAGGGACAAGACCAGATACTATAAATAGGATATAGTTGAACTACAGACTCTTTTATATAATTTGACCTAATACAGTGCCTGTAACAAACAAGAGTCATTCACAATAGACAGAGGGTGGGACACTGACTCTCTAGTACATCTGTGTTGAAGAATCATGAACCTGAAAATAAGAAAATCAAGTTCTTCGCTGAGCATGTGACTATGTCTTTGCCTTTGTTCTCCTGTTAGATCTCACCATCCCCCGCAACCTCTCTGTTGCCCATTATCAGACACAGCACATGGCAATAATGATGAGTGAATAAAATCAAAAGTGATTACACCACATGGTGTGCTAGCAAAATGCAACGTAAAGCATTTTCAACGGTTGGGACCCTGGGTCATCAGTGCTCAGGTGGAAGCATCTGTGATCTGAGCATCCGTCCTGACCAAGAAGCATTACAACCTCTCAGGTATCACAGGCAGTTGTAGAGTAAAATGCTAGATTTGTTTCTAGTGATAAATATGTCTGAATAAGATATTCTTGATTCCAGTTTTTCTGATGAATGGTGGCAGACCTACAGTCCCTTGATCTGTAATACAAATTGTCATTTGTTTATTTAAATTGATGCAAATTCCCACAGCATCCCAAAGACCTACAAAACAAGAGCTGGGATACATTTATATTGTAACCCAGACTACGTTGGACCTTTAAGTAATACTCACAAAACAAAGGAATCACATGGAATCTTAATAGAAATTATTTTGCTAATATGCCCACTAGCGTTTAACTAAATGAAATACATATACTATTCCAGCTCTGTTTGATAACATTAGGTTTTGGCACAGAGACACAGGAGATGCCATTTTTACTGCGCATTCTTGTGGATTTTACTCCTTTCACTAAAGCGAAACAAAATATTTTATCTCCTCGTTCCCTCTCCGATTTAAAGTGTAACCACTGGAACGTAAGTTGTCAGACAGGGCTGGCATGCGCTCTGCGGATGTTTGGATCAAAGACCTTGACCAAGAGCTCAGACCTTCCTGCTGGGGGCTGTCGCTGACCACAGCGCTGGTGTTCATTGTGGGACATGTCCTCAGAGTGCCTGTCAACACTGTCAGGTCCTATGGATTAAAGAACTGGCCATGTCTCCTTCCCCTTCACTGTGGAAGGACCAGCTAACCACTGCACAGCGCTGAAAGGTTTTCTCCTTTTACCTTCGGTATCCGTTTCTTTGATAGTTATTTAATCTTGAAATACATAAATCCAACTAGGGTTCTTTGAAGTCAGTCAGCCAGGCGGACAAAGCCCACTGTGATTATGAGCATGCAGGTGCAGTTAGGAAAAAAGCAAATGGAATGTCACGCTTTTCTTTTCTTTAAAAGAAAAATTTTATTTTAAGTCTCTATATTTTGAAATAATTGGGACTTATAGACAAATCACCTGTTATTCTGAGATATATGATTTTGCTATTATCATTTACATGCACACATTGTCTTTTGTGAGGATCCGGTGTGGGGCTATGGGTTGAGGAACCCAAAATGGTATGTTAGGTGGAAGGAGACAACTGGAAATGGATAGTATGACCACATACATAGCACTTTTGTTAGAATCCACGTTCTAGGTGTTAGAAATCATACACACTTGTTCTCTAGACAGAACACAGTTGAGTTTTTTACCATTGTTCTAAGGAAGAAGTTCATTGTGCATGAGTAATAATCGCCATTGCTGACTTATGATTGGACTTGGGAGCTGAATGTTGAACAAATAATAGAAAAGCAGTAGGAACGTCTGTGTAGCACGGACAGGTTCTGCTCTGGCACCTGACACATGGTAGCACCTTTCATGCCCCAACAGTCCTGGGAGGCAGGTCCGGCTGCTGTCTCCATTTTCCTGATGAGGAAAGTCAGACAGGTGGAGGTCAGCCCCCCATATCAATAAGGCCAAATGAAAAAAATCTTATTGTGGTAGATTGGGTTTTTTGTTAAGGCTCCTTGGTTTTAGGGATATCATTATTTTCCTAGTAAGTGAGTTATCTGTATTAGAAAGCTAAGATGGGCATACACGCTGAAGCCAATATATTCCGAAAATATGCTGTGTTCGTACATCTTTGCTAAGTGGGACATTTTTGGACAATACACCACCTACACATTCAAATGCAAATCATCTTTCTCACCGTGGCTTGTCTCAATAAATCGACTAAGGAGCAGTAGCAGATGTAACAGTCTTAAAAACATAACTACGCGATCATTATTTGTAATTCTTTGGTTGTCTCATTTTCCTTTTTAGATAAAAAGCGTGCACCTTCTTGTGGGTATTGGTACAGTAACCCAGAAGAAAACTAGACACTTTCAAAGGGAATCTGAACTAGTGGAGTGTGACCGTCAGAGTGGAATCGCAGTTGCGTGTGAATTAATGTTGAATGTGACTGTGATAGGAGCATCCAGGGAATGAATGTCCTGAGTTTCCTGGGTCTGTGTGTGTGTGTGTGTATTGTTCCCTTACTTGTTTATCTTCCTCTGACCCACAGGCCCTAGCCTGGATCTCTGGGGAGAAACAATTCCAAAACTTACACTCCTGAACCTTACTCTCAAAACCTCATGACACTGCTGACTGACCTGGAGTCCACACGCCCAGTTCCCTAGTGGGCTTCCGCGCGCTATCCCGCAGGGTCCTGGGGTCAGGTGTCCGGAGGCCTGTCTGTCTGTCCCTTCTGCCATCGCCTTTTCATTAGTTCTCCACCCGAATTTAGCTTCTATTTTATGCTTGTCGGTGAAGCTCGGACAGTGTAGAAGCTCCTGTCCCCCGCAGTGTCTCAGGGACACGGTACAGCGCCAGCCCCTCCATCACCGGCACTGTCACCTCCTTCCCCTGCCTCCGCGGAGGGAGGGCTGGAGCCCTAACCCAGTGTCCACATCCCACATTCCCCATGGCCCCTAACGTTCATTAAGCTTCAGTTATCCACCTTGAGAACTCGGGGGACAGCACTGTCCCGCGTGGGCGTCTGAGGATGGGATTATGTCGTAAACACAGAGTTCTGAGAGAGAGCCGGACACACTGACACCACGTTAGCTGCTCCCGGGCCCTCAGTACAAGCCCACTGTTAGGTCTTGTTCTCACTCGGTTAACTAGTTCCAGAACTGTTCAAATCCAGCCTCTCATGTCCAAGGACCTGAGGACACAGCTCTTGTCCTCCAGGAGCTCAGCCTGGTCAGAGGGGTTGAACAGCTGAGGGACAATTTAATGCAATCGTACCATTTGCATTGAAAAAACCAATACATATGCACTCAATTGCGGTCACCCCCCTGACGATACAAAACTCAACGTGCCTTCGGGGCCAGGGGGTGGACTTCAGATATTGTGTGAGAGATACTGTCTTTCTTTCATTAAAACTTCAGGTGACTGAAATAAAGATTATAAACACGTCCAATATAGTTTGGCTCTATTGTGGGGTAAGTATTGATGGACATGAGCACACTGATGTGTATGGTTTCACATGTCTGTATTGAAGTCAGCGTCAAGTTGCTGGGTACTGGGCATGCCAAACGCTGGGTCCCCCACGGGCACCGTCCCAGCCAGTTAGCCGCAGTGAGCACGCATCGGACCTCGAGCCTGTGGGGGAGGTGCTGTCGGAGGTGTTGGGGTGAACGCTAAGATAAGGGAGCGTCTGTGTTCTCCGGGTATAGTCCGTTGTTAGCCAAGCGTACGGAGCTGTTCCGCGTGCAGGCCGTTCGGGACAGCGTACAGAAGGAGAGACAACGGGGTGCAGCGGGGGGAAGGGAATGAGATCCGTCCGATCGCGGCGGCAGGAAGCTGTTCCGCGTGCAGGCCGTTCGGGACAGCGTACAGAAGGAGAGACAACGGGGTGCAGCGGGGGGAAGGGAATGAGATCCGTCCGATCGCGGCGGCAGGAAGCTGTTCCGCGTGCAGGCCGTTCGGGACAGCGTACAGAAGGAGAGACAACGGGGTGCAGCGGGGGGAAGGGAATGAGATCCGTCCCATCGCGGCGGCAGGAAGGCTCTGGGAGGGAGGCAGTGCTTGACAGTAAGCAAAGGAGGGTGAGGTCCCCCGCCAGCGATCCGGGGCTGCATGCCCGCGAGGAGTTTGGGAGGCAGGAGGCCACGGACTTGGCTTCAAAGCTGGGACAGTGTGCAGGCAGCCGTGGTGCCGGGAGGCGACCTAACACGTGTTCCCTGGAAACCTGCTGCCACGGACAAGGACAGGGCTGGTCGAGGGTAGAAAAAGACATGAACTTTGCCCTAATAAGGAGGACAGGCTACTAAATGGTTGACTTTTTTAAAAAATTAATTAATTTATTTTTGTTACAGATGTTTCTCCTTTTCCACCCACTGATTCCCCCCTCTCCCATCCCCCCCACCCCATCCCCAGCTTTGTTGTCCATGTCCATTGTTCATGCACACATGCATATAAGTTCTGTGGTTTATCTCTCCCCCACCTACCCCTCTTCTGGGGATTGTCAGTCTGTACCCCACTTCCACGTCTCTTGGACTACCCCATTCCTCCGACTGTTATGTTCATTATATTCCACAAATAAGTGAGATCATGTGGTATTTGTCTTTCTCTGTTTGGCTTGTTTCACTTAGGATAATACTTTCCAGGTCCCTCCATGTCGTCTCAAAGGATAAGAGATCTTTCTTTCTTACAGCTGCATAGTACTCCATTGTGCATATGTACCACAGCTTTTTTATCCATTCTAAACGGTCGATTTTAAAATTGTAATGTTTGCAAACTTTGGGATAGTCTGAGCCACAGGCACGACCTAGAGAAGGGGTTGTTCTCCCACTGGTGGAACGGGGTCGGACAGGGGAGGCACTGGTGCACCGAGTTCTGCTATAAGAGAACAGGGAAGTGAAATGGGACGTGGGCGATGGAGGACATCACATAGGAAGACCATTTTCTCCCCCGATGGTTGCCGAGCCTTCCCTTCTGTGTCCTCCTGCATCAGTCATGAGCTCCCCTCGTTCATCCTCACCTGCAAGTCCCGACTCGCTGGTGGCCCTGGCACCTGTGAGCACAGGACTCGTGAGCCACGGGAGGGAAGGACCTCCAGGGCCTGGGTGGGAGGGCGTTGCCCTGTTCACTGAGTTTCACATTCTGTTCTTTTCCCAGTGGGCTTGGGACCAGACCTTCTCGCCGAAGGACCTCTGTGGGTTTCCCTCTGTCGCTGTCGTCTTGGTTGTTGCATGACTCTGGAGTCGTGACCTCTTGACAGTACCGCGGAGACGTATTTTCTCGTCCTCACTCCCTTCAGTACCAGGGTGACTTCTCTGCATGTTCTTATTCACATTCCCCCTCTCCCCCTGATGGCCTCCGTCCTGCCGCAGAGCAAGTGGGGTTCCCTTGGAGCCTTTTTCTGGCTTTCCTCTCTCTCCAGTGTCCCTTAGCGTTGTCACGGTGTCCACGGTCACATTGACGTGGAGCACTTTTTCCCTTTCTTTCTTTCCTCCTCCATCACTTTCCAACTGTGTCCTGGAAATGTCTAACTGCTTATTTAGCCCCCAAACTAGTTCAAGTCCATCCTATCCACTGAAAGAAAAAAAAGTCGTTAACTAGATATTTCAATGAATTATGATGAGCGTCCGAGAGGGGAAGCAGCAGGGCTTTAAGGGTGTACTGGGAGGGAACTGGAACCAGACCATGGGTCACCAAAGCTGTCACTATGGCAGTGATATTTAAACTCTAGTTGAAGGATTGGTTGAAGTGAATTGGGCGGGGTCCAGGGGTCAGGAGACAGCGCGCCAGCAGAGAGTCGCTTACACGAGTGCCCGGCGCCCGGCGTGGGGAGTGTGTCTCTGGGCACCAGAAACAGCAGTTCAGCTGAGTCAGCCCTTGACGGCTGAAAGGAAGGAGGGGCGCCAGGACTCTGGGGGCAGAGCCTGGGTGCGTGCGTGGGGGACCCCAGAGTGAGCCTCAGTGTTTGCTCTTTCTCATACCCAGAGGATTAGTCAGGGAAGAGTTTTCATCACATGATTGATTCGATCATCTCTGTGTTTCTATAAAATGCCTTCCAGCGGAATAGAGCCAAGAGGGGGTGCAGAGAGCCCAGTTAGAAGTCGGAGGCATTGTGGTCGGAGGACTTCACACAGAGAATGCGGAGCCCGGGATGAGATGGGGGCAGCTAGGTGGGCCACCAGACATGGCAAGATGCTGGCTAGGTTTCTGGCTTGAACGGCCCAGTGGGTGGTGAGTTAGGAAGCACTGAAGGTGGGGATGTCACAGGGAGGTGGTGAGTGTGGTTGGGTCCTGTGACATGTAAGGATGCGCCGAGGCACTCAGTGAACACATCGGACTGGTGGATATTTGCGTCCGGCGCACAGCAGCGTAGGTCACACTTAGACCTGAGGTTCAGCATCGTGGAAGTAGGCAGGAGAGCAGATGTGTTTGCAAAGCGGGCTCACTTTAGATAGGAAATGCCACCTCTGTAGCTTAAACCTCACCTGTACCTTTGACCCCTCTCCCTCTCTCTTTCCTGCTCGCTGTGTGTAAACCAGTCATCAACGCTTACCTGTTTTGCTCTCTCTTTTGTTTCTTGTTTCTACTACCTTTCTATTTCCAGGGGCCTAATTAGGTTCTTTTTCTTTCTCACCAGAACATTTCGGATTTGAAGGCAGCAGAGGGGTTTCCAGGAGATTCATAGACTGTTGCCCAAAGCCGGGAGATTTATGACTCACTTGCACAAGGGTAGTAGCTGTGAGGACAGAAGAAAATGGATCGAGGTCAACAAAGCTATGGGAAGTCGGAGTGGGAAAGGAATAGTTGGTTAAAACGAGTCGGAGAGAATTTAGAAATTCAGAGCGAGGCGAGTTCAATGAGAGATGGTAGAAACGAGAACCACGGAACCACTGCTAGCTGGGACGTGCACGGACCAGGGCGGTGCCTCCGTGGGTGCGTGGGGAATCCCACCCTGTCTCGGGGGGGGGGTGGATATCACCAACAAAAGGGAAAAGGTTTCCTACCTGGTAGTGTGGGGCTCTCTAACTCTGCCAGCCTGACTTTTCCCCTTTCTGTTTTACGTTTTATACGACCTAAAGAGTCAATTTACTATTTGTTCCTAGTTTGGAGATTATTTTTTCTGAAGCCAGTATGAAGTGTTGAGTATTTATAGACAGAAACTTTGGCCAAGACTACAGAGAGTCTTGAAATGGCCTTTTACCCTGGCAGAGGAGCCTGAGCAAATCCAAGTGCAAATCCAGATTTGTAGAGAAAGTGTGCGTTCGTGCAAGCGAAGTGCGGGGTGAAAAAAAGGCGTTTTCTTCAGGATGACCTAGTCATCAGCAACTAGTCTGTGTGGTGTTGTTTTGTGTTTCTCCATCTGAATCTCCTGGCGGGAAGGGCCGCAGCTTTAGTAGTAAACAATTTATGCAGTTAAAATATGAAAAAGACAAAGAAAAGCAAACTAAAAAGAGTTTTAGAGTAGATTGGGCATTGAGCCAACAAGGCCGACTGGTAGAGTCTTTGGAGGGGAGCCAGGATGTCTGCGATATTTCTCTGGTTAGGATATATACATGTGGTGTTGGATTAAAAAATGTTAACTCTTTCCATGGACTCGGAGACGCTCCTTATTCTGAAACTCCGACTGAGTGCAAATTAAGATTTTTTGAAAGTATGATTGAAAAAGCAACCGGGCGCACACACGACATTTGGCAACGCCTTAGATCTCTCTAAAATGTCAAGATAGGAAAATAGCCAAAACTCTTTTTTTTTTTTTGGAGAGAAAGGGAAAGTTGAAAGCTAGCCAAATGCCTGCTGAGGAATTCTTCTGAGAATTTCTGGAGACTGTATTTTTGAAGGTAATCGCGTTCTCCATGCTTCCAAATGGTCCGCGAGTTAAATTCACTCATCTGCTTGTGCCTTGTACATCCTGAAGACTTCGGCGGTCGGGTTTCACTTTGGCAGGACGACAGGAAAATAGATTGCGTTTGGCACTGCACAATCCTAGAATACTTGAAGGGCAGATATGCCAAGGGAGAGAGTTACATTGTGTAGCTTGAATTATAGTTTTCATATATGACATGTATGTCTCCTGTTAGACAAACTTGTAACAGTTCTTTGCTTTTGCATTAAAATAAATGCACATTGGATACTTGATACACACACACACACACACACACACGCTGTGGTTGGAGGGCGTGAGCAAGTTTATCAGGTAAAGAATGTAAAATCAGCAAATCCTTCATCTAACCGAATGTCTTAAACCTCAGCAGTGTAGTTTTCTCATGGAGAGGGAACAGTTGTCTACAGTCGGAAAGGACCAAGAAGAAAAAGCCAAACTTTCCTGCAATGATTGGGAGATTACTATCCCTTCTATTAATAAATTCGTTCTGTTGTTTAACATAAATAGTTTAAATGTAGCATCGCTTTGAGGTGTTTTGTTTTGGTTCTAAGTATACAGTTCTATCACCACCATCCATCTCGAGAACTGACACTCTGTATCCATTAAACACGAACTCTCCGTGTCCACCTAGCCCCTAGCCCGGGACAGCACGATTCTGCTCTGTCTCTCCTCTGTTTGTCTACTTTAGACACAGAATATCAGCTGAACCATACAATAGTTTTTTTGGGTTTTTTTGTGTGACTAGCTTCTTTCACTTAGCATAATGTTTTCAGTGTTTATCCGAGTTGTAATGTGTCAGAATTTCCTTCCTTTTTAAAGGCTGAATAATATTTCATTGTATGGATTACCACATCTTATTTATCTGTTCAGCCCTTGATGGACACTTAGGCTGCTTGCATCTGTTTGCAGTGAGTGTTAATATTCAGTGAGCCTTCCAAAAGGGGCTGGGGACGGAGACGTGAGGAAGAGGAGCAGCATCTTTCTTTGGGAGGATCAGTTGTGGGGGAAGATGGAAGATAATTAGACAAACGTATTCATTGGATCGTTATGGAGAGTGAAATATTTTTATGAATAAAATGAACCATGGTGCTATAATGGACAATGAGGGAGATATATGGAGACTCCCCTTTACATAGGGTCACTTAGGAAATGCCTCCCCGAGAAGGGGACTTTGTGGATGTCAATCTTTCCACTAGTCTACTTAGGGTCGGAATCCTGTGTTCCTTGTGGGTTTGTATATGGATGATGTCTTGTATGGAGACATTCACCGAGTGTTGGTGGCCTGTGAGGACAGACAATGGAGCAATGGCGAATGGGTCTTCCCCATGAGAAGGGGCCATCTCCTCCTCTCTTCCTCCTTCCTCCTGACTCGCCTGCTCGTTCTCCCCTCCCTGCAGCTCCCCAAGCAGCTGGGGAAAGTGTTGGGCTCAGGGTTTGACCGCGGGCAGACACATCAATGCCGTGTTCGTAGGCAAACAGAATAATGATGGGTGAGCAAAACGGATGTCAATAGTGATGACACTGATAACAAAGGACTGTATGCCAAGGTTTTATTTTTATTTTCTATTTTTGTGATTTTTTTTTCCTTTCATTGTATTTATTGGGGCGACACTGGTTAATAACATTCCACAGGTTTCAGGCGCACAATTTCACAAACCATCCTCTGTACATGAATTGTGTGTTCACCACCCAAGTCCAGCCTCTGTCCATCACCATTTATCCCCCTGTGCCCTCCTCTGCCCACCCCCTGGCAGAAGTCACCACATTGTTGTCTGTGTCAGTGAAGTTTTTGAGTTTTTTGCTCAGTCCCTGCCCACCCCCCCCCCAAAGCTGTCAGTCTGCTCTCTGTCTGTGAGTCTGTCACTATTTTGCTCATTCATTTTGTTCATTAGAGGAGTGAAATCATACCGCACTTGTCTTTCTCTGCCTGGCTCATTTATACAATGGACTACTACTCAGCTGTGAAAAAGGAAATCTTACCCTTTTTGACCACGTGAACGGACCTGGAGAGTGTTATGCTAAGTGACAATGCTTTATAAGTGTAAATCACTATTAGTGCTTCATTAGATATATTACCCAGTGTTTAGAACTGCCGGAGATTGTGTGACAGGAACTGTTCACTACTTGGATGGGTTTGCGACACTGGGGTCCCAGGGGTGAATGGCAGAGCGGCTGTAAAAGGAGTGGGGCTTCTCACACAGTCCCCTCCTAACCTGTGTATCAGCGGGATTCACGACCAATGTTGTTCATGCTGCGTGTGGAGTTTTTATAAAATATGCAGATCATGTCCCTTCATTTACCTAATGGTGGTGACTGATTTCAGAGTTTTGATATAGGCTAGTACCCTTCCAGCAAGAGAGACACTGTTATACTCATGTTCACAGACATGGAACTAGACGGTGAGAAGAGTTATCTTGATCAATATCCTCTACAATAGCAAGTGGGACATCTATCCTTTTAATCTAAGAGAATGCTAGGAATCTATGTTCTTTTCTATTTTATTTTATAACTGATTTTAGAGAGAGAGAAGGGAGAGGGAGAGAGAGATAGAAACATCAATGAGAGAGAACATCGATTGGCTGCCTCCTGCATGCCCCCCACTGGGGATCGGGCCAACAACCTGGGCATGTGTCCTGACCAGGAATTGAATTGGAGACGTCTTGGTGCGTGGGTCAGTTCTCAACCAGTGAGCCACACCAACAAGGCAGGAATCTATGTTTTAGTGGATTATTTACGTAGTCACAATATTTAAAAAAAAAATTATATACTTACCTTTTTAAAAGAATATATATATATATATATATATATATTTTTTTCTTTACAAAATACTAGCTTTTTTTATTGTATTGGTTTTAGAAAATACACTAAAAACAAAATAGGCATGACCCCCCCATTAACAATCTGGTATGAATAATTGAATTTTTTTTTTCCCTAAAAAATTACAGATTTGAAATGTTTCTAAATATGTATAACAACCACAGATATGATATGATCTGTTATTTAAATTTATTTTAGTGAAGTAGCAATAATTCGGTGAATAGTTCGCATCTGAATTACTATGATGAAGCTTCCCAAGTATACGTGAGTTAACAGGAGGACTCTTTCCCTCCACTTATTATCTTGATTTTATCTTGTTTTAACAAAAGTATATTTTATCCAAAAAGAGGCATAGAAATCAGAATAAGGGTCAGATCTCTAAAAAAGGTTGACATTTATTTTTGTTTGCTTGCTTTTTTTTCTTTTTTTTCTTTTTCTTTTAATTAATTTATTTATTTTTGTTACAGATGTTTCTCCTTTTTCCCCCACTGATTCCCCCTCCCCCCCGCACCCTGTTCCCAGCTTTGTTGTCCATGTCCACTGTTCATGCACACATGCATATAAGTTCTGTGGTTTATCTCTCCCCCACCACCCCCTCTTCTGGGGATTGTCAGTCTGTACCCCACTTCCACGTCTCTGGGACTACCCCATTCCTCCGACTGTCATGTTCATTATATTCCACAAATAAGTGAGATCACATGATATTTGTCTTTTCCTGCTTGGCTTGTTTCGCTTAGGATGACACTTTCCAGGTCCCTCCATGTAGTCTCAAAAGATAAGAGATCTTTCATTCTTACAGCTGCATAGTACTCCATTGTGTATATATACCACCGCTTTTTTATCCATTCGTCTACTGATGGACACTTGGGCTGTTTCCAGATCTTAGCTATTGTAAATAGTGCTGCTATGAACATGGGGGTACATATTTTCTTTCTGATTGGTGTTTCAGGCTTCTTAGGGTATATTCCTAGAAGTGGTATCTCTGGGTCAAATGGCAGTTCAATTTTTAATTTTTTGAGGTAACACCATATTGTTTTCCATACTGGCTGCACCAGTCTACATTCCCACCAGCAGTGCACTAGAGTCCCCTTTTCTCCACACCCTCGCCAACACTTGTTGTTTGATGATTTGTTGATGGCGGCCATTCTGACAGGTGTGAGGTGATCCTCATTGTTGTTTAAATTTGCATCTCTCTGATGATTAGTGATGTTGAGCATGTCTTCATATGTTTCTTAGCCATTTGTATGTCCTGTTTGGAGAGGTGTCTGTTTAGTTCCTCTGCCCATTTCTTAATTGGGTTCTTTGTCTTCCTTTTGTTGAGTTGTATGAGCACTCTATATATATTGGAAATTAATCCTTTATCTGATATATCATTGGCAATTATGCTCTCCCATACAGTGGGTAGCCTTTCTGTTTTGGTGATTGTATCTTTTGTTGTGCAGAATCAATAAACGTGATACACCACATAAATAAAATGAAGAATAAAAACCACATGATCATATCAATAGATGCTGAAAAAGCCTTTGATAAAATCCAGCATCCATTTCTGATAAAAACACTCAGCAATGTGGGAATAGAGGGATCATATCTTGACATAATAAAGGCCATATATGAAAGACCTACAGCCAACATCATACTCAATGGGCAAAAATTAAAAGCATTTTTCTTAAGAACAGGAACAAGGCAAGGATCCCCACTTTCGTCACTCTTATTTAACATAGTATTGGAAGTCTATATTAATCAGACAGGAAGAAAAAATAAAAGGGATCCAAATTGGAAAGGAGGAAGTGAAACTGTCATTATTCGCAGATGACATGATACTATACGTAGAAAACCCCAAAGACTCCATCAAAAATCTACTAGACTTAATAAATGAATTTGGAAAAGTAGCAGGATACAAAATTAACATCAAGAAATTGATGGCATTCTTATACACCGATGATGAACTCACAGAAAGAGAAACTAAGAAAACAATCTCATTTACCATTGCAGCAAAAAAATTAAGATACCTAGGAATAAACTTAACCAAAGAAATAAAGGACCTATTTGCAGAAAACTACAGGTCATTGAAAAAAGAAATAGAGGAAGATATAAAAAAGTGGAAGCACATACCCTGTTCTTGGATTGGAAGAATTAACATCATTAAAATGTCCATACTACCCAAAGCAATCTATAGATTCAATGCAATCCCCATCAAAATACCAACAGCATACTTCACAGAATTAGAACAAGTACTTCAAAAGGTCATATGGAACCAAAAAAGACCTCGAATAGCCACAGCAATCTTGAAAAAGAAGAACAAAGTTGGAGGGATCACATGACCAGATTTTAGGTTATACTACAAAGCCACTGTAATCAAAACAGCCTGGTACTGGCAGAAGAACAGGCATATAGACCAGTGGAACAGAACAGAGAACCCAGAAATGGACCCAAGGCAATATGCTCAATTAATATTTGACAAAGGTGGCAAGAGCATACAGTGGAGTAAGGACAGCCTCTTTAATAAATGGTGCTGGGAAAATTGGACAGCTATATCAAAAAAATGAAACTAGACCAGTAACTTATATCCTACACAAGAATAAACTCAAAATGGATAAAAGAATTAAATGTGACTCATGAATCCATAAAAATCCTAGAAGAAACTGTAGGCAACAAAATTTCAGACATCATACGCAGCAGAATTTTCACTGATACATCACCTAAGGCAATAGAAACAAAGGAGGACATTTATTTTTTTTAATTTTGTTTTTGTTACAGATGTTTCTCCTCTTTTTCCTCATTGACACCCTCCTCCTCGTTGCCCCCACCCCGTCCCCGGCTTTGTTGTCTGTGTCCATTGGTTATGCACACATGCATATAAGTTCTGTGGTTTATCACTCCCCTCACCCCCACCCCTTCTACTAAGGGTTGTCAATCTGTACCCTACTTCCACGTTCCTGTGTCTACCCTATTCCTCAGACTGTTATGTTCATTATATTCCACAAATAAATGAGATCATGTGGTATTTGTCTTTTCTGCTTGACTTGTTCGCTTAGGGTAATACTTTCCAGGTCCATCCATGTCGTCTCAAAGGATAAGAGATCTTTCTTTCTTACCGCTGCATAGTACTCCATTGTGTATATGTACCACAGCTTTTTTATCCATTCGTCTACTGATGGATACTTGGGCTGTTTCCAGATCTTAGTTATTGTAAATAGTGCTGCTATGAACATGGGGGTACATATATTCTTTCTGATTGGTGTTTCAGGCTTCTTAGGGTATATTCCCAGCAGTGGGATCACTGGGTCCACAGACTTACCGATTGCAGAAGGCCTCGCACCTGTTAGCAGAGAGCTTTAGCAGGATATAACTTACATACACTCAAGATCACCAGTTCACATGGAACAATTCAGTGCTTCTCAGTATATTTTCAGAACTGTCCAGATTGGCCTTTGTTTTCATTTCGCTTGCTCAGGAGTGTCTGTCTCCATAAAGTGTCAGTCAGCATGCCATCCGCGCTGGCTAAATAAACCTCTTCCAAGGGTACAGAAGAGGCCCCCAGGCAATCCTAGCTAAATGCACATCAAATCACTTGGAAATACATGAGGGATGATGAAATATTCAGATGTAGATTCCCAAGAGCAGGCCCCTAGGTGGTTGAAGGAACACAGTTATTTGTAGTATTAGCACCTAGGGACACAGAGTAGGCTGGTTGGCACCAGAGAATTTGTCAGTTATGACAGTTGTCCTGTCCTGAGTAACTTTATGTGGGACTTCAAATCAGAGACATCTTGGCATCTTCAAACAAAATGAATGCACATGTAGGAGTTTTTTTGTTTGTTTGTTTTTAATAGATTATCGCTTGAGAAAAGGCAGGATCATAACAGTTAGGGGCAAAGTTTGAAATTTTTCTATGGGCCTTAGTAATTTAACAACTAATAATACTGGTGAAAAGAAAGTTTGATCAAATTATATGTTTGGTATTGTATGTCTGGCTCATTTCTTTCAAGTTTTTTTTTTTTTTTTTTTTTTAGAAATAGTCAACATACAGCATTATGTAGATGTATGGCATAGTGATTTTGAGTATACATACAAAAGCATACATGTAATCTGAAAATAAAATGGTATATTAGCCATAGGCGGAAAAAAAAAGAAAGTTTAATCATTATTCTAAGTTCCTTCTTGGTGATTCTCTGTTGAAAATATAGTGAGAATGTTTTCACGGGCAATCAGTCCTCTTTGTCTTAAAATTCAAGGACACAGCACATTTGGCAAAGCAGCTAATGCGTGTATTCCTCATGCATATATTTGATTGAGGCAGTATTTACTACGGAAAAGACAAAAATAATGAAAATTTCATTTCCTACTCTGTTTTGCCTGGAGCTCCAATGAGCTCTTTCTTGAGTGTTGATCTCACTGAAAGACCTTTTTATGTAGCTCTCAGGCCTGGGCAGCCCCCTGGGGTGCCCCGAGCGAGGTCGCCCTCCGATGTGTGGCTCTAGATTGCAGCCCTCGTACAACCACGGCCCTGGGAGTAGGGACGCCCTTGGATCTCTGCCCTGGGTTAGTGCTTTCATTTTCCAAGAGGTGTCTTTGTAACTTGGCTCAAAGGTTTTCCTGACTTTTGATGCCATTCAGGAAAGCATTTTAAGAAACGACTTAATTACTATTTTTAACCAATTATAAGATTATATGAACAAACATTTCAATGTGTGATCGTTAGTAAGTGTTTCATTTTGGAAGTAATTATTTAGTCTTATAGCCATTTTCACATTTATCCGAGACCTATGTTCATGTGTAGCCTGACGTTATGCACAACTGCATCCTTTTGCCTTTGGGAGCCCCATTTTATAAATGAATGGGTTGGTGCTTAGCAAAGGTGATTGGTAGAACTTATATGCATGATGTGTAACCAGTGGACATAGACAACAGTGCTTGGGGAGGGGCGGGATAGGGAGGAGGGTGTCTGGGGGGAAAAACATCTGTAACAAAAATAAATTAAAAAAATAAAAGAAAAGGTAATGGGTGACCATCAGGACTCGAACACAGGTCACGTAGAGGTAGGCAGGTACCTGTGTGCTAACACAGAACTGATTTGCAGCAAAACCACCTCTGTCATATCCAGTTATTGCTATTAATTTGAATTGTATTTGGCATGCATTGAATTTGCAGATTTTTATTGCTTTATCATTGGTATAAGTACTTACACTTACAAAATGTTTACCAAGTTTACATTTTTGCATAATTAAGCATATATTGTTTCAACTGCAGAGCACACTGCTTCTCCTAACCCTTATGTTTTCTTGCTTTACCATTAATGTCATTTCTGAAACTAGACCCAAAACAAGTGAATTTTGGCTTTTATCAGATTTTCATAAATATAAGCTCTAGAAACTCTTAACATTATTTTATGAATATTAACAAACACATATCTGAGTGGCTATTTATTCCTTTGTTACATATGTTCTGAGTGATCATCCACATCTTAAAAGATAAGTTCTTAACCCAATCAAACTTCAAACGTCTTATAGGAAACATTTGCTTTTCCAGAGCACTGAACTTCTAAGAATTAAAATCTCCTCCAATCATGAATGAACAGATTGGAAAATATTAACAAACTCTCACACACCAAAGCAAAATGAGGACATTGTAATTGATTTTGATATTACCTGAACAGATAGAAAATAAGAACTGAAATGTTTTAAAAATATTAATTTAAAATAGAGAAAACTTTGCCCATTTACTCATCCAACTATTCTTTGTAGTAGGCGCCCGAGCGTAAATTACATGCGGCTGGTTCTTCTAATAAACAGGCTGCTCCAGCTGAAAACCTGAGAGGATGTTGCAGGTGTCCACGGGGTTGTGACAGCTCGTTGAGACCTGCAGAACCAGACATGGTCACCCCTACTCCAACTCTTCCAGTTTGAGAAGTTGATAGACATAAGCAGAGGTGTTACCCAACGGGAAGTACGCCAGCTCTGCCCCCACAGATTTGTAACTAAAGCTGGGTGCATTACCGTTTGCATGTATCGGATTGAGTTGGACATGCAAAGCAATGCATTTTGGACTATAGTCTTTTAAACTATAGATGCTTGCCTCCAAGAATTTTATACACATCTTCTAGTCTTTGGTTTTATAAACTTATTTTTTCATATGACTAAATATTTATTGTCATTCCTGTTACCCAAAACATGTAATGCGATTTCTCAAATAGATATGAGCACATCCCCTAAATGTAACAACATTCAAAACATTCTGCAATAAACTAAGAGACAAAGATTGTGTTCCATATTCACCACTGTGATATAACTCAGACAGCTTTCTCAGTTGCTACCATGAAAATGTTACATGTAGGAAGTAAACTGAACTAAGCTGATTACATTCTTCTTAAGGAGAATGCCATTGATTATGGAGCAACTACAGGACTTGTGTCCTCTACTGTAAAATGTTTATGAAAGTTGCTTGATTTGCAACCTCATTGGTTCTATTGAAAGTTCATTCTGTACCAAAAAATGATGCATCTTGTGAACAAGAAATGTATTTACACAATGGCCAACAGAAAACCCTTGATTAAATGAAGGGTAAAAGTTGGTTAGAGGCTCGTTTGCAGTGCTGTGGAAACCTGAAGCTGTAGTTTTGTCAAAGGATACGCTTAAAAAAAATAGAACAAATTTTCTTTTATTGACTTGATTAAAACCATGTTGTTAAAGAGAATGGAAAATACTAACGTGTGAAGCTAACTTTGAAGAGTGAAAGTAATAGATTGTTGAACTCTAAAAGAAACTCATTGACCTTTTCTAATAAATGAATTGCACGTATTTAATCTTTCTCTTCACAGTTTGAACTTATTTCATAGTTGCTGTTTTTTAGAGAACCACATTTCTAACATGTACTTCCCATGCTTTTATGAAGTTTATTCTTAAAGAAATTAGGTGGGTGAAGATGGTTATGTACTAAAAATGACATAAAATGAAAGAGCTAAACTTAAGCTGGTTTGAAATTTATTAATATAGTGAAATAATAATATTTATCTGCCAAAGTCGTCTTTTGTGTCACAATGACCAGTCTATGTTGAGGTGTTTGTTTGTTTGTTTGTTTGTTTTTTAGAAAAAGCTTTAAAAAATAAGGACCAATACAAAATAATGCACAAACTTTTGGTACCTTAAGAGGAATTTCATGTGAAAACTTACATAGTGCTTTTTCATATTATATGCAGAATATTAAACACTGCCAATAAAAACAGGTCGATAATGCTTACTCACTCTTTCATTTTAGTACAAATGTTAGTGAAGACTATTAAAACTGTAGTTTATTCTCTTATTTAAAACTTTTCTCTGATTAACCCAACAAAAGTAACGGGCTCTAATATCTAACATAACCACTAGAGGAAAGGGATAGATTTCCTGCAGCCGTTGTTAACATATGCAGCCTGTGAGAATTCTAGGAGTCCAGGCAGGACCGCGACGTTTCTTTTGTCTTCCTTATTGATTCTGACAGATTCCGAGTGCCTGCAGTTGTGGTTTCCACGAAGCCCCTACTCAGCAGCAGTTTAATTTTTGCATACTTATTAGATTTTTAAACATGTGATCCTTTTAAAAATAGGAGTGAAGAAAAAGCTAATTAATAATAGGTTCCACAAAACACTTTTCTTTCTTTTTTATTTCATGAAGAGAATATACCTTTGAGAAATAAAATCAAGTGTCTGTTGATATCATCCTACTCATAGTTACATAGTCACAGATGGTGGAGTACGAGCATATTGGACAAAATAATCAAACCATGCTGGTTTATGGAGATGCTTAGTTGTAGTAAGTTGTATTTGGTTTGTCTTTCTCAGTACTCTGGAGTCTTAGCTCCTACATTTCACAAGTATGCAGATGTTTTCTCATATTTTGCACAATTTTTTCTTTCTATTGGGAGAATACCTTTTCCACAGCAGCTCAGTGGTTTGCTGAAAGTAAATTATTATTATTTTTTAAAATTGTTTAAACTTCTTTGATGCTGTAGTTTCACCAAAACTTTGGTACTTTGGTTTTGACAATGAGAAAGATAAATTGCCTTCTGTACTGAAACATCATTATAAAGAAAATTAATTTTGTCATTTCATTCTTTACTTTTTAAAAAATTCTCCTATTTATTAGTTTTACTTTGATACTCCTCAAGGCGTCATTCTTAGGACCCTTACTACTCATTATTGTAATACTTATGGTTTGTTCCAGTTGTGTCCTCTGCTCTTAATTTTGCATATAAAACACCATTCCCTTCATTTGTGGGTAAGTAACAGAATGTGCTACTACAATGAGCACATTAGCTTTTATGTCATTGGATAAACATGTATCAAGTGCCTCCTGTATGCTAGACACTAAATGTTCCATTGAGCTTAGAAGAGAGGCAGTCTTTCTGAGTTCATTGACATAGGATTTTAAAATAATGACTAAATAACTATTAGAGCACCGTGCTTTATTTTATTTTGAGAGTGAGTTCAAGATTTTCAGAAAAAAAAATTTTACATTCTTTTATCAGATAAAAACTATATTTTTATTTATTGAGCTAATGCAATTTCATAGAAACAAAAATTATTAGAGTTTTGACGTTTTAAAAAAATCTACAATGTGGCACAGGTAGCCAACACACTGTGAATAAAACATGGTTTTCTCTTAAGAGAACCTCACAAAATTCTAAAATGGGGTTGACCTTATAGTTAGAGATAGTTGTTTAAAATATATAAGGAAATACAAGTATTATACTAATAAGCAACTAAAACAGAATAAGTCAAAACTTTGTGTTTTTTGTTTTTTTTAAATCAAGTACTAAAAATTTCTTCCAAGATGAAGACTAATGTGCAAAGCTGAGATGGGACAAGGGATCCTTCTGGCATTGCAGTAATTACGTGAGAAGTCTCGGCAAACCTCACCCGGGTACTGGGGTACTGAGAAGCTGCTAGAGAGGAAGTCTACAGTTCAGGGGCTGCATGGTCTCTTATGGCTGAGCCATTATTACTCTCTTGTACTGTTCCCCATTTTTCATAGTTTTCTACTCATAAGAAAGACAGTCTGATTGACTCAACCCAGCATGAGCTGCTTCTCTTGGGTCAGGTCCTCCTACCCCCTTCCCCTAATCTTTGGCTTGTGGGAGGGACAAGGGGAACTTGAAGGTCATGTTTTCTCTTAAGTTGCTCCTCTAAAAAATGCGAAGTGAGAATGGGAACTTAGACAAGGTAGGAAAATTTATTAATAGGTTCATAGTAATAAAACATATCTCACAGTACAAGGCATATCATAGACATCAGTATACATTAACTCTTTTTTTTTTGCCTCATATCAATCAGAACAGTATTCTATTATTTAGAACATGAAAATTAAGTAAAATATTTAATTGATGAATCTGTTGTTTTAAGTGGTGTATCTGTTAATTATTGCCACAATATTGTTGCTTAGTAAAGAGCTGCAAAATCTCAAACACTTGGAGCAATGCACATTTATTCTCATGCATCGGTGAGTAGGTTAGCGTTAGGCTGATCTAGGCTGGGCTCAACCAGGGAAGTCGGCTTCAGGCCATAGGTCTCCAAGTTAGCTGGGGATCCTCTACTCAATACCTGTTGTCTTCCTTCTGGTACTAGTGGACTGGTTGGGACGTTGTTCTACCGTGACAGAGACCAGAGACCAAGCAAATACATTCAGGTCTCTACTTGTGTTAGATTTGTAAATATCCCTCTGACCAAAATAATTATCTAATTATCCAACTTATTAGATGACCTAAAGTAATGAGGCAGAGAAAGAAACTCTGTCTTTAGTGGGAAGGACTCTGTGTGTGTGTGTGTGTGTGTGTATGTGTGTGTGTGTGTGTGTGTGAAGAATTGAGGTCAGTGATTCAAAGGACCACAGCTTGTATCCTTAATGAAAATCAAACCACTTTTCTATTTGCAGCAGTCTGAATGGAAGCCTTACCTATTTCATCAAATTCAGTATCTATCGCGCAAACACCACAATGAAGAGAAAGGTGGTAGAATAGTTCTGCTTGTTTTGTACGACACTGTCCCTCGATATGTGTCTACCCGTCCAGATTCACACCTACTGAAAAGTACACTCAGGCCGCTTTTGCTGGCTGTTTGTTTTGAAGAACAGTATAAAACTTTCCCTGAGTTTCATATGCAACCACACATATTTTAACTTGATCTTTTATTCTACATTTACTTTTGGGAGTCCTTAAGAATCTGTTAAAATGCAGAAATTATGCAGTATTGATTTCAGGAAAAGTTGAAGTGGTCACACATGATTGCCTTTGCCTTAGAAGAGATCCTTATTTGGTCTAATTTGAACAATATTGAAAGCACAACAAAACTAGCTTTTTATTATGTCACCACACATTTAGCGAGTTATGGAAAACATTTTGTCTCAAGAATGGAGTTAACTATGTCTTGTCCGCACCTCTGGCCACCTCTGGCTGCTCTCCAAGCCTGCCTGTTACTCATGCACATTTGTTTCCCAGTAAGAAGTGCATTCAAACCCTAAGAACACAGTCTGCTCACTATTAGGAGAGTTTGAGTTGTGAGAGATTCACGAGCTTGCTTCTGTCGGAGAAATGTAACCGGCCACAGCTGCATACGTGCAGTTTGCAGGACGAGTATGTGCTGTTTGAAAACTCATCGTGTTTATTTTTACTTTGTTTTTAAGAATTAGAAAGTCTTTAAAATGTGTATGCTTTTCTTCTTACCTTGTATTCCAGAATACTTGGAATAAAAACAGTACACATGTCTGATACATGCACAGATATCTAAATGTACACATTTCATACTTTAAAGTTAAGGTATGAAGTTTGACATGGCAAAATACTTATTAGCCTAAAACTCCTAAAAGAATACATTCCTGTCCCAAAGATAGATGTTGCTTCCTCAAATATTATCGTTGCATCGTGTCCCCTTCACAACGTGTTTTCCAACAACCGATGTAGTAAAAGAGTGTTGAGTGTACACATGCTATTTTCATGCGGATCTTCGAGTAAAATGCAATGCTTTTTCACTGTTTTCCTTGTTATCCTGGAGAATTGAGATTTAAATGCACAGGTTTCCTTTGGACCTGCAACAGGCCCATGTTCTCGAGCTGGCTTCCCCTTACGTGCCGGGGTGGCCGTTGCTTTTCCCTGGGAGGTCACATGTAGCCCCTGCCAGGCTGTCACTGCATAGGATCCGAGGCCTTTGCCCCACAGTTTGATTCCTCCCATTTTCTTCAAGATTTCCGTTTCCAAGTTCAGAGAGACCGGCAAGAGGAGCCGGCTACCCCAGACGCCTTTGGATCGGTCGGTTGCACACCAGAGATGATGACATCCCTAGCGGCATGTTCACGGCGGACGGGGGGACCGCGCACGCCTGTGTAGTCCAAACATCACATTCCTGACATTTAGGACTTTGAAACGTAGACTGCTGTGTGCTAGGGCCTTCTCATAACTGAACTATGAGTCACTGTGGACCATAATAGATTCTGGCTCTCTGGCCTGATGAAGTGTTCTAGATGGAGTGAAACGCTTCACCCAGACTCAGGGCAGCAGAGTATCCCCAGTGGTCACCCCAAATAGGGAAAGACGATGCCAGGAGGGCTGAGCGGTCCCTGGCGACCTCCTTTCCTGCCAGTGGGCTGCGTCCTGCTGCGGCTCAGGAGCGGGAGCGCCGGGCTGTGAGCCCTCAGTGGCTGCACCCTGCACCGGGAGCTGTTGAGATGCCTTTTCCCTCAGGGCTAAATTGAACGCGGGACTTGCCCTGTCCATAGGCTCAGGTATGTGTTCTACCAAGTGAAAGGGTGAGGTTAGTTCTTCTACCAAAAAACCAAGCAAACAAAAACCACAAAAACGAATGTCGATGGTCAGACTTTCTGCTGGAACTTAGAATTTAACGAGACCTCCTGCTACGCAGTCACAGTGTGTGCGGGCTTTGACATAAATTTGCTAAATCAAGGTCTGTTCTTGGAAGGCTGGAAGCATGGGAAATGTGTCAGTCCCCTTGAATTGAGCGAGTCCCGGGGAAGCTGGCTTCATTGGAAGAGTGGGCGTGGCAAGCTATTGCCAAACATTTTAAAGAGGAACTTGATGATTTGCTTGGGCCGTGGTTGGGATATTTGTATCCTGCTGCCTTTGCCTAGTGAGTGTTGCTTTCGATGCCCAAGTGCAACGTCGAGGCGCAGAAAGTTCCCCAGCACACTCTGCCCCGAGAGTCCCCACTGTCCCTGGGCGCACAGTCACACTCCACGGGGACCCCTCTGGGCAGGCAGGAAAGGTGGAGCTTCCCTTGCAGGGTCAAAGGAAGTGACCGCGGCCACGCTGGCTGGACCGATCTCGGTGTGGATTTCGGTCTGATCCATTTCCTTTCAGCTGCAACTCCTCACTTGCGCTCCATACAGACATTGCAGGGTCGGTCTCAGCATCTTGTTTCACTCTGACGGAGTAGAAATTGCTTTGAGTGTAAGATTAGATGTTTTTCCTCACCGACTTTCAGTAGCACCTACAGCATATAAACCAGGGCATCATTTAGCAAAGCCTGTCGGAGTGACAGCATGGTGACCTATTAAAGGTAACGCATGCTTGAATGAACTCAGTTATTCTTCCAGGCTTATTCACCACTCCCAGGGTGTTTGGTGTGCCTGGCTCTGAGGCAGTGATAGGCATTGCTTAGCATCCTCTACTCCAGTCTCCCAAGTGGGACATTTGTCACAACAAAGCATACCTCATATATTCTTCTGAAGCTCTTTTAATTTGAAGTCATCATTCTGCATATAAAGTTATTGTATTAGCATCAGCTATGACTTCATATCATAAAGCTATTACATGCTAGCATGATGGGCACACTGGGCTAGGAAATCAATAGGATAGAATTGTTTCTAAATATCATTATAATACAGGACAGCTTTAATGCAATTCTTACATTGCCAGAAACTTACCTATCTTATTTGCTGAACATGTGACTCTAATGAAAAGGTACAGATAACCTGGATTTGCTTTTTTTCCTACTCATTTTTACCTATGCTTTATTTTTGTTTCCTATAGTTTCCTTTGCTACAAAGGTTTTTTTAATGGGAAATTTTATTCACTGTCTAGTTTTGTTTTTGCTTTTAATCCTCACCCAAGAATATTTTTCTATTGATTTTTTAAAGAGAATGGAAGGGAGGGAGGGAGAGAGAGAGAGAGAGAGAAACATCAATGTGAGAGAGACACATCAGTTGGTTGCCTCCCACAAGATCCAGACGAGGACTGGGGATTGAACCTGCAACCCAGGTATGTGCCCTTGACAGGAATCAAACCCAAGACCCTTTGGTCTGAGGGCTGATGCTCTTAACAGCTGAGCCAAATTACTTACTACTTTTTTTTTTGTGGTACGTGCCCCTAGCGGGAACCTAACCCAGGACTCTCTGGTCTGTAGGCTGATGCTCAACTGCTGAGCCAAACTGGCCGGGACTATTTAACTACTTTTTAAGTAGAAAACTGTATCTGTTGGAAACATTCTTTTTTTTTTTTGCTTCACAACCTAACTTGGGAGAGGAGTTCCCGTATCCATTTTACTGTATTGAATTTTTCTTTCAATGACATATAATTGACTTACACTGTTATGTTAGTTTCAGTTTAAGTGTACAACATGGTGATTCTATATTTATATACGTTATGAGTGATCACCATGATTAGCTCCTTTCTGTCACCGTACAAAGTTATTGCAGTATTATTGATTATATTATCTATGCCTTTGTCGCTTTCTCATGACTTACTCTATAACTGGAAGTTTATGCCCTTAATCACCTTGACTTAGTTTTCCCTCTGAGTCCATTTCTGTTTTGTGTTGTTTGTTTGTTTGTTTTTTTTTTAGATTCCACATATATGCAAAATTATACAGTATTTCTCTCTTTCTCTATTTTCACTTAGCATAATACCCTCCAGGTTCATCCATGTTGTCATAAATAGAAAGATTTCATTCTTTTTTAAAGCTAATATTTTATTGTGTATGGTATATCGCATCATCTTTGTCCATTTATGCATCAATGGACTTCCATCGATGAACTTAGGTTGCTTCTATATCTTGGCTATTTTATAACGCTGCAAAGAACATAAGGGGGTGTGTATCTTTTTGAAGGGGTGTTGTTTCCTTCAGATAAATGCCCCGGAGTGGAATTGCTGGGTCGTGTAGTAGTTCTAGTGTTCGTGTTTTGATGGACCTTAATACTGTCCCCACAGTGGCTGCACCAGGGTACCTTCCACCAGCGGTGCCCGAGGAGACCGTACCGTTGTTTTTCTTAAATAAATTATTTGATATTTTGATGCCTTACTTTTGACTCTCTGCAAAGGAGTCGGACTTGGTATTTAAAATTCCTTCTAAGAATTTTAATACATCTATTTGCAAAGAAATGGATTTATGAACCTTTGGTGTACTATGAGTTCTACAGTTTTCCAAAAGGAAAAAAAAAGTAGATTGTTTTTTATTCTTATTTATTAGGAACCATTATGTAGGTTGCAGGAAGGTTGTGAATTAAAAGTATGTTTAGATTTTTTTTTTTTTTTTTTTTTTATCCTCACCCGAGGACATTTTTCCATTTTTTGTTCAGGTAGAGTGGGAGGGAGAGAGAGGAACAGAGAGAGAGAGAGAAACATCGATGTGAAAGGAACACATCGAGTGGCTGCCACCCACACAACCGACCAGGGCTGGGGACAAACTGCAACCGAGGTACGCGCCCTTAGCGGGAACCGAACCCGGGTCTCTGAGGATCGCAGGCCGACGCTCTAACCACTGAACCAAACCGGCCAGGGCTGTTTAGATTTTTTTATCCTGATTTACTAAGAACCATTTAGCTTGCAGAGAGGTTATGAATTTAAGAATGTGCTTTTCACTGTGGTTGAGATGGTTACCGCAGTGCAATGATCAGTTAGTTATTGACTTAAGAATGGGTTCTTAATGGACTTTGCTATTTTAGTCAATTCCTTAGCTTTGACTATAATATGGTGCTTTCATAATATCAATTTAAGTCAGTGAAATGACATATTTTATGGTTATATCTACATGTATGTAATGGTTTGACCATTGCTGTTGCTAATTAACAATTGTTCATTGATTATGTAGTTGTATACTGATTTATTCACTTTAAATGTTAAAAATAAATCCCCAAGATGTGAAGCTGTTCTTGATGCACATGTGATACTGTTCTTTCTGAAAGCACAGACCTCATATTACAGAACAGTATTGGAAAGAGGAAAACATTGTGTTCATTTCATAGCAGCATTTTGCACAGTATTATTGGGGGTTTCAACTATCTGTTTAACTCTTCAGCCAGCTGAAAGTCAAGGACTCTGTTCCTTCAGAATATAGAATTGTGGTAAAATACTTAATGCCATAGTTTTAATTTAACTTTTACCTTTATTAATACCAACAGACATATCATTTTTAAATTAATTATTCATTAGTTCCCTTAATCTCAACCCTGTGTTTGTCTCTAAGTATGAGCCTTCATTTACCAGGGTTTCAGTTTTTAGGGAGCGGGTATCTCATCCAAGAAAGATATTATTCTGAAGATCCCCAAATGGTGATAGAGGTGGTGGCCCTGAGCAATACCTGTGGTTCCAACATTAGCTACAATTGGCGTTTTCGTTATGAATAAGACAACCACCAAGCTACCGACTGCCACGGAATGGTAGCAGGTGACCCTGAAGGCAGGAAGTCAACATTTGATAGGCAGGCATCAAATATGCAAGTGCTTTATCTTCCTGGTGTAACCTTCTTCCATCCCTGAGGGTTGGTTTTCACAAACTCTCAGAATTGATACCTTGAAAATACGTCTTAAATTATAGACGCTGTTGGCAGTTTTTATTTGTTTTGTCTTTATTTAAAATACAGCATTTGTGAATGGGAGCTTCTGGATTCACCATGTGATTTTTTTCTTTTTATAAAATGAATATTTAAATCCAATTATATTACTTATTTCAGGTCTAAACAAATGTAAAGATAAATATCTCACACTACGGGGGCAATACCAGCACTGAAAGTTAGCTCTGCAGTGATTTCTGGTTTATTTTTAAAATAATGGAATGTGTTTTTCAACATATACATTTTTCTTTTAGTGTAGGAAAAACATTGGACTATTTTAAAATTGCAGAGTTTTAAAATCAACTGCTAGTAGCCATTGTCTGTATTATTTAAAATTGTCTAATCTATACAGAAAGGAAGGAGTCTCTAAAAATGATAAAGTCTTAAATTTTGTTGCTCGATACCTTCTTCAAACTTTTAGTGTTTGATTCCTGTGTTTTACAGATAACATTTCAAAACACATCATGCCAGTCTTGGTCCAGAGAGGGAGTAGTGATGGACTAAGACTCCCGGGTTGGCGGCAGATCGGAGAGCGATCTAAGCATACGTTAGGATGTGGAATTACCAGGATGCCAAGGGCAAGGTGTAAGGCAGGTCAAAGAACGATCCGATGTGTGGGGCACCCTATACACATGCAGAATCCTTACACACGTCCCTCTGTGCTAAGCATGTTTCTGACATCATCAGAGTCTAGTCTTCCTAAAATCTCTAAGACGCTTCTCATCCCAAAGTCAAGAAGCAGAGAAAGAGGTTAAGGAAGGAAGTGCTCAGTGTGCCCAGCTAATACGCTGCAGAGCCAGCGTCTAAGTTCCGGTCTCTCTGATCCGAACCCCCGCTATTTACACCAGGAGGAGGCTGGACACGCTCGTTAGAAGGCTGCAGGGGTGGCATCGTGGGCCTTTTCCTAAAGGAGGTCGTGGAGAGGATGGTGCCAGCCAAAGCCGGACTGGCAGGTGTCTACCTGTGAAGACGGCCTGGATGACCATCCCCTGCACTGATCTGAGTCCTTGGCTGTGATCCAAACCCTCCTCTTAAAGGTGGACCTAAAGGTTATCATACTGGTTTCGTACTGAATTCTGTATACTGTTTACTTCTTTTCGTCCATGCTCATCCGTTTATGTGGCTTGCTGTCCTGTGTTTCCCCTTACTCCTTGACACAGAATAATAGCAGTCTTAGCTGTTGCTCCTTCCTTCACCCACCCCTACACTCTCCCTCCTCCTGGGAAAGAGACATCAGAATCCCTTTGCTTTCTGCGCTCTGCTCATATTTGTCCTCATCACTCTTGGATCTGATGGAGTTTTTACACTATAACCATAAAAGATGACATTTCATCCTCTGAGAAAAATGTCTTGGTTATATCCTAGCTAAACGCAAGGGTGGATTTTTCTCCATGACTTAATTTTGTGACCCAACTGGGGAAACTTGCAGTTTTATTAGCAGCTGTCTTCCCTTTTCTTATCAGATATGCAGCTTTTAGCACCTAGCTCAAAAGAGAAAACACATGGCCTGCAGTTATTATTTAGACTTCACAGATATTTCCAAACAATTTTTCTTAGATAGGGAAACAAGCAAGTAACCCTGCCTTGGATCTTTCAAACAAAGCTGTAGTATTCGCAGTCTATATAAACACGACATGTGCAAGGATGCTTGGTTAGCTGTGGTCCCAGGGAGCAGTGCTGATAGGCTTGAACATAGAAAAGAAGGTGCGTGTGTTTTTCTTCCCCCACAGGTTGAAGGTTGACTTTAAAAGGGAAAATGCTGAGTGTTTCTTGAAACAAAATGGGAACTTCTTTATTTCCTCCAGACATTCATTGCCAACCTGCAAACATTTCAAGAGCAACTCGTACACCACCTCACCGGTGTGTGGTGACATTTAGTGGTTGAGTGACGCACTGGTACACAGATCTGGGGACTAAAATGGGAGTTGATCAGTGGATCTTTTCTACTGTAAACACCAAGGCGACCATTTGAAATTGGTTACTATCAACAGGTCAAGCAGTTTTTACTTGGATTTGTATGTATAAAGATTTCACAACTTTCTCCAGGGTATTTTCCCGTTTGCAATGGGTGGACTCTTGTGTACATTTGAGTGTGTATCGGCAGACACAGAGGTAATTCACATGCTGTTTCTCTCCTTGTAGGTAGAAATAACGCTTCAGGACATCAATGACAATCCCCCGGTGTTCCCGACGGACATGCTGGATCTCACCGTGGAGGAGAACATTGGAGACGGCTCCAAGATCACACAGCTCACGGCCTTGGATGCCGACGAGGTAGCTCAGAGCCTGAGTGAATTTTTGAAACAAAGTATCCCAGTGATCTAGCGCATTTCTATATGCTGACAACTTTTATTACCCAATGAGTAAGGTCAAAGAGTGTGTGCTCTTATCCAAAGAGAACATCGGTTGTTGAAATGTGTCATAAAAATGCTGATATAGACTATCAAGGGGCACTTTTCCTTGGACCAGCAATTCACAACTCCATTTCTGGTTGCATTTCAGATTCCTTAGCCAAATACAAATATTCCTGTTTTATGCTTTTATTATTTCATTGTGCTGTCTTACAGCAGCTAAGGATTTTTATTTGTAATTTTAAAAAGTGAATTCTTTAAAATTCAAAAAATGTTAAGGCATTTTATATTTTTTACTGAATTTGCATATTTATAAAATAGCATATAATTTAATAATAGCCTTATGTATTAAGGAAATTATCTAGTCAAGCTAATGACTTTTTCAACTTAGTTAATAAACAGAAATTTCTTGCCTAGTGGTGAATGTGAGATTTGGGGCTATAACCTAGATTACTATCTTCTATATTTACATTTTAAGTTTAGCTATATAATCATCATGCTCCAAGTGTCATAACAACTTATATAATTTGTAATTTATATTTTTCCCGTGAGAAAAGTCCATTACCTATTTTCTCCTTGCTTAATAAAGGGATTAATTACCATTCTGGAGTTTCAGAAAAGGAATCACCTTCCCAGACACTAATGTCCCCTTTCCGCTTAAACTAAGCCCAACACAGATCAAAGAATTTAACTTTCTTTCCTTAAATTATGCTCCAGAAGTATTTGGAAACTTGATTTTTGGCCTATGAGTAAGATCTTTAACTTTAAAAAGGTAAATAAATTTTATTTCTTGTATTTATTTATTTATTATTTTTTTATTTTTGGTACATGCCCCTAGTGGGAACCGAACCCAGGACTGCCGACGCTCCAACCGCTGAGCCAAAACGGCCAGGGCTATTTTTTTTTTTTAAAGACTACTTTTAACAGGCAGTACAGAAATGCAGTGACTTAGTCACTTACACATTTTGCTACGATCTAACTAATGAAAAGGAAACAAAATAAAGCATCGACATTTAGGTAATTGTAGCTTTGTATTTAAAAAGATTTGGTGTTCTAAATTCAGTACCTTCTACTCAGTTTTATATAGTGACTGAATGTTTCTATTATTATTGATAGGTCTGAGACAATATCAGCAATAATTTAGTAGACACTGAATTTGTAAAGCTCATCATTGATAAAATATTTTGGATAGCTTAATCCATAAAATTGTATTAACTCTCATTTAGCAAAATAGAAAATAAAAAACTCATGTAGTTGCTATGAGGTTTACATCAAATTATTGTCATAGTGATGACCGTTTGTTTTGGCTGTGCTCTGTAGGAACAGGACAGAGAAACCTTATTTATTTCAAGTGATTTATTCAAAGAGTGAAGCAGTTATGTTAATTATAATATATATATTCTAATGGGATATACTACTCGCTTAAGAACTGATTATTTGAAAGAGATGATAACATTCAACCCTTTTAGTACTATTATTTTTCACTGTTATAATTTTATTTCCCTCTCTTTCTTTTCAAGATATATGACAAAAGTTTAATACAAATGCAATGCTGACTGCATGCTTACTTTTATCCACCTGACTCTTCTGTGTGTGCATGTGTGTATGTGTGCATCTGTGCATGTGTGTATGTGTGCATGTGTGTATGTGTGCGTGTTTGTGCATGTGTGTTTATGGGTGTATGTGTGCATGTGTGTATGTGTGTGCACGTGTGTGTGCGCTCATGCACTTGTGTTGCCTTCAAGTTCATCTTTTGAGATATGTTTATATTTATGATGAAATTTGAGGATTGGTTGGCGCAGGTCCTTATGTCTCTAAGTATTTACATCCACACAGTTTTAGTGCATTTTTTTTTATTTCTCTCAAGCTTTGTTTTTTAAGTTAAAAAAGTGTAAGAAACCATGCAGGTGTTATCACTTAGATGTCCTAGTTTAAAAAAATACCAACTGTAAGGTGTTGATATCCGGGACACCCAGAGGTGCATTTGGGGTGAGACAGGGGCAAGAAAGTGACCGGCTGGGAACAGGCGGGCCCTGGAGGGGAGGCTGTTTGCAGCTCAGGGGGCGGTGGGGGTGCGGACAGTCCTGCAGGGTGTGACTGCCCGAAGGCACAGAGATCACCCAGTCCCTGGGGGTGGGATCTGAGTGTGTGTGTGTGGGGGGGGGCTGGAGGAGGTAGGAGGGGGTGAGGGGAGGTAGCAGGTTCACCTCCAACTTTAATGGAAAGGAGGACTGTCTCTAAAATTGCTCTGGACTATTGTTTTCCTTAAAGATCAAGCTCACGAGGGTGCTTTTCTTCTTGAATACATTTTCTCTTAAAATTTTAGTAGCATTTTAATGACTACTATTTCTACTCCTAACATAAGGAACTAACTTTTCTTTGTCCCAGGACCAAGCAGAATGGATAACTAGGCATTTGGAATGATGTGTGTATGTGTGCATGTGTGTGTGTTTATTGGTTTACAATAAATTAATAGCAGTGCTTTTAGATAAACCTTTATTCTACTTTTCACTGTACTCTCAGCTCTTTACTTTTTAATAGAATTTGAATATATATATATATATATTTGAAATGTTTTCTCTCACTAAATCGTGGGTCTTTTTTTTTTTAAAGAATGTTTTTATTGACTTTTAGAGAGAGAGAGGGAGAGAGAGAGAGAGAGACATCGATTGGTTGCCTCCTGTACCCACCACTACTGTGGATCAAACCCACAACCTGGGTATGTGCCCTGACTGGGAATCAAACTGGCAACGTTTTGGTGTCTGGACAACACTCAACCAGCTGAGTCACAGTGCCCGGGGCAGTGGGTCTGTTTTCTTTCTTCATCTAGTTTGGGTAACAAGATAACAAGGATGGGCTCTGTGGGCTGGGGCTCTGGTCCGTGGGTATGCCCAGGGAGGTCTGGAAAAGAAGGTTACTCTGACATTTCAGAGGTATGTTATCTTAGAAGCAAAAAGACAACAGACAGACTCACTTAGGTAAAGACTGACCTTTGTCAAGGAAGCTGAAGGCCTAGGTCGGTTCATATGTCCCTTCATCCAGATGTGCAGAGTGACCAGTAACTAACGAGGAGAAAGGCTATGTTTACTAAAGGGAGCAGATCTCAGGTTGAGGAAAACTCTAGGGAGACCTTTGGCACAGGGTGTGTAAAAGCTTCTAAAATTTTACCTAGAGTTTTTATTGTACCCTTTGTATGTTCCAATGACAATACTGCAGAATAGGTCAAATGTTACAGATAGACTGCACTATTTGCTCAGTGAAATGAGTCCCTTGGTCACTATGTAACTCACAGGGAATTTACCAATAAAGGTTTTTTTCCAGTAATAACTTACCAACTGTTAAGGCTATTGCTCTTTTGCAAGGTAATACCTCAACCCAGTGAGAAAGCATAAAAATTATAACTAACACACACACACACATATATATATCCTAGAGATGGTGATATTTAGACAAAATTCAATTATTGTATTTCAAATGAACCTAAAGGAAGTGAGACATGTCCTTGGGCCCCATGGGGTGATTTTCCAGGGCTATATTTTGGACTGATAGAGCATTTGTTATACACTTTAGGAGCTACAGTAGGAGAAGGTTTCTAGTAATATTGTTTACTCCATGAAATCATAAATGTACTAGTTCGTATACATGTTGAAGTATAGATAATTGGGTCCCTATACATAAGATTGAAAATGAATCATTCACATATTGGTTAGGCCCAAATCATATCTGTTCGTCTGAGTCAAAGGTTCCCCCTTTCTGTTGCCATATCCTCTTTTCTTCTTCTGTGGGTTGGAATTGTAAAAGAGAGTCCTTTATTGACTTAATAGGAAGCAAGGAGTATTCCCGGATTTGGATCATGCTGCCCATCTAGCTGCATCAGCAGCTAAATGGTTTTCTTTTGTTTCCATGGTGGCAGTGTTAGAATGTCCTGGGGTTTTGATAATTGCCAATTGTTTCAGTTACTGTATGCCATCTAATAATCCCGCAGCCTGTTTTCCACTCTTTATGGGCTGCCCTGAGGAGGTTAAGAAGCCTCGCTACTTCCCCAACATTACAAAGTCATGAACTACACCAAAAGCATAGCTACCATCAGTGTATATGTTGGCTATTTGGTCTTTGGCCAACTGACATGCTCACATTAGAGCAATTAATTTAGCTTATTGGGCAGATCTTACCCAGGTAAATAAGAACCATCAATTGTGTCACCATAGAAATTATTGCATATCCAGCCCGGTGGTGTCCCTATTCATTGTTTAGATAAGCTCCATCTAGAAACTAAACTAAGTCAGCATGATCAATAGGAGTTTCCAATAAATCATTCCTAGATTTATTTGACTGGCATCAAGAAGGTGGTCAGTTAGCGAAACCCAATTGTGGATGTCTTTTTTGTTTGTTTTTTTTGTTAATCCTCACCTGTGGATATTTTGCCATTGATATGTAGATAGAATGGAAAGGAGAGAGGGAGGGAGACAAAAACGTCCATGTGGGGCCAGATTGGCTGCCTTCCACATGAGCCAGGGATCGAACCTGCAACCCAGGTAGATACCCATGACTGGGAATTGAACCCGTGACCCTTCAGCCTGTGGGCCCACACTCTAACCGCCGAGCTAAATCAGCTAGGTCCAATTGTGGATGTCTTTATCCTGCAAAGATGTTAGGAAACTTGCTGGGTTAAGACTGTTAACATCCAGCTAAGGTAATATTAGGCGCAGAAAGCAAAAGTACTTAATAAGAAACCAGTCCACTAACAGGAGTGTTGAGGGTGATGAGAGGTCAGTGGAGAGTCAACAGAATGAGGACCATAAATAAAGGAGAGCCCATAACTATCTCTTAGTTTGTTTGCATCGCACGCAGTAGCAGAGATGGCCATCGTGGGGGCCCTTTGGCTAGTGCCTCTAATTACCGACTATAATATCCTATAGGTCTCTCTTTTTTCTTTTTTCTTGAATTTATTGGGGTGACATTGGTTAATAAAATTATGTCGGTTTCAGGTGTACAGTTCTATAACACATCATCTGTATGATGTATTGTGTGCTCACCACCCCAAGGCAAGTCTTCTTCCATCATCATTTATCCCCCCTTCACCTCCTCTACCTCCCACCCCATTTCCCTCTGGTAATCACCATACTGTTGTTTGTGTCTATGAGGTTTTGTTCTGTTTTGTTTGCTTAATCCCTTCACCTTTTTCACACAACCCCCCTCCACTCTGAAAGATGATGTCTAGGTTTTTGAATTAAAACTACTAAAGCATTTCTTTTATTTTCATGATTTAAAAGTTATTATAAGCAAGGTGTCCCAGAGTGGGCTCTTAAGATAATTCTTTCTTTGGAGCTTTTACAACTTGTTTTATTTCAGGGTTGCATTATTTGGATCAGGTTGATCTGATTTTAATCAGACACATAGAGGTTGAGCCATTAATGAAAAATGTGGAATCCAATTATGACACTATCCAGTCAGATCCAGAATAAACTGTTTTGTTTTTATTTGTTTGTGTATTTTAGAAGAGAAAGGATATTACTCCTCTGAGTCTTGCTGGGTTGATCGGTAGCCCATCTTTCGAAGTTAGATCACCAAGGTCATGTACTTGGGGTAACCAGAACGGAAGCGCGACCTTTGAGACCCTAATTCCCTGATGGCCAGCTATTGTAAAAGGGAAATTGCCTCCTCTTGGGTGTCTAATACGTCCTAGAGCATAAAAGGAAATCATTCACATAGTGCATTAGAGTGGAATTCCTGGGAAATTCAGTATCATTCGAATCAACCTTTAATATCTAAGAGACATAGGTGAGAACCTCCTATGTCTCTGGGGCATCACGGTTCAAGTCAACGCCCTTCTTCCCAGGTGGAAACAAAGAGGTATTGACTGCCTTTAAAACAAAACAACACAGGAATACTGAAAAAGGCACCGCAGAAATCTGTCACTGAAAAGTATTGCAGGCACGGGATGGCTGGTGACGGGATGCGGATGTGCAGCCACGGGTTTCTCTGAAGGGCTATTTTGTTGGCAGCTGTCAGAGCCCGTGCAAATGTCCATCCTTCCCATCGGGCTTCTTGGCTGGGGGGATGGGAGGGTTCCACGCGCCGCGCATGGAATTAGAAGGCCCCTTGAAAGTGATCTTACAGAAGGGGCTAACTCCAGCGTGCGCAGCAGGTCTCACAGGATATTGGTGAATGTTAGGTGGGCGCAAACCAGTGTCAGTAGTTATTTGCATAGGGGTGGCTGAACCACTCTGGCTAGTCTCTGTTCTAGAAAAGGCCCCAAGTTGCATGGGAACAGCCTGTAACAAACGTACAGTCTGTCTCAAGATCAGTTTCCTCTCGTGGAGGTTCCTCAAAATCCTTCTTTTCCCAACTGGGCCCAGCATCTAATTCATTTCGTTCTAAACACATTTCACCGCTCTGTGAAAAGGATGTGTGGGTGTCAGTGATTTCAAGACGGGCTCACCCTGTCAGGTGAGTTGGGGCAGATGTGACCAGTAAGAGAATCTGTCGCCCGCATCATCCCCGAGTTGGACCGGAACAGGTTCTGATGGAAAAACAGACATTGGCTGGTTCGACGGCCCTGCCATTTGCACAGAAGCCTTACTCGGAGGGGCAGGGGCGCGTGGTGGGGTGTGGGTAGGAGCAGAAGCAGCAGCCCCGTCTGTCCTGGGGCCTTAGTGTCCCCGTCAAGGTCCCTGCAGTCTCCCTTCGAGGCGAGTAAGGAGAAGCGCGGACCGCGCACCCTGGAGCAGATGTCTGCTTGCGCCTGCTTCTCTCCGCTCTCCAACCCACGTCATGTCCTACAGTCCCCCCTAAGGTGACTTTTTAACCAAGAGACTCCTCTCCCCATGTCTGAGACCTTTGGGGAGGTCTGACCTGGTTCTTACTTCTTCCGTCCGCCAGCACTGCCCGGTCATGAGCGTGCGGGGTTGTGGTCGGCCAACTTCATGCGTGTTGTTTAATCCGAGTTCTAAGCCCTTCATTTGGTCCTTCCCCAAATGCCAAAGTTAATAAGGGGGCCATGGGACCACCCTGTCTCCGTCTGGAGACAGACCCGTGTCTTGTTGAAAGTTCTGTTGGAGCCGTCAAAGAAATCGAGCCCTGGCTCACCAGACTTGCTCGTCCAGTGCTGGGTCTTGGGCCAGTCCGTGTCCTGGGGGCGAGCTCAGGATGGCGTGGTCAGCTGGCGGCCACGTCTCTGCATTTTCCTGCTCTTTCTCGCTCTGATTGAAAAGGCCCGCACAGGAGTTTCCCGGTGAAATGAGAAACTTCTCAGAGTCCTAACAGTTAAATTCCTTTGTGAAGCCATCAGGGTGCCGCTGAGGGTCAGGGAAGTCTTGAGGCAGATTCCTTAACTCTGTCCTTGTCTGAGGGACTCACATCGCTGGGCCCCCTCGGCCCGAGACTGGCTTTTCTCCAGAGGCCGCCACCAGAATTAGGGTTTGTTTTTCCCAGTCCATTTGGTCTGGCTTTCTATTCTGAGTGGCCCCTCGGCCGTAGGGAGGTGTGGTGCAGGAGGGAGAGAAGGAGAAGGAAGAAAGAATAAGTCTGGACAACAAAGTAAAGGGCATAGCGGGCAGTTGGAGAAGGGGTAAAGTGGGGTACGGCCCTTGAGCATCTTTGGAAACCTTCTTGAGTTCAGAGACAGTCTAACATTTTCTTAACTGTCCTGGGCAGAAGAGAGTCTCTCTGTGCTGCGTTTCAGAGGCTTCTGTGTGGCTGGATATATTTCCCCTGTGGTGCTTGCAAAGAAAAAAATAATGTAGGTGCCAGAAGAGCTCCATTTTTGCCACCCTGCATCGAGACCACTTCCTGTTCAATCTCCCCACTCCTGTAAGTACATCAAGCAAAGGCTCCCCGGAATTGCACCTCTGCAGGAGTATCACTGGGGCGGGAGTCTGGGGTTCGTGTTGACCTAAAAATGAAAAGCCAGTCAGAGGAAACAAGCCTTTGAGAGTTAAAAAAAAAAAATGCAATCCAGGGTCATAGCTCCAGGCAGAGACCTAAATTATGTTCTGATCATGGGGTGAAGGCATGGAGTTTTTATTTCTTTCTTTATTTTTTGTGCCCCTCGCCGCTAGGGCCTAGCGGGAACCGAACCCGGGTCTCTCTAGTCCACAGGCCGACGCTCCAACCGCTGAGCCAAACTGGCCAGGGTGAGGCATGGAGGTTTTAATGAGAAAAGAAAGGGGAATAATTACATGACCAGAAGGGAGGAATTTCTGTGGGTGCTAACAAGCTAGGCTACCCTTCAGCTCTGCCTGGCTGGCGATGGAGTCCAGAGAATGTCCAGAACACCAGTCCCTGTGGGCAGGGGGTCCGTGTCCTGTTAGCCGTACATCAGTTTGTAAGACCGGGTTGGTCTGGCCCGTCCAGAGGTTACTTTGCCCAGTTCAAACATTCCAGATGTCCAGGGAGTGGACGCGCGAGGCCGTTGCTCTGGGAGGGCGGCTCCCACCCCCTTTGGACATGGGTCCATTTACAGCATTTTTCACATCAGCATTATGTTGTCACGGTGGCTTGATGTGGGGAGACTAATAGAATTCTTTACAACACCAGGATTATGTAGGTCATCAGCAACTTGTGTGCGTGAGTGTTTGTGTGTATGTTTTTCGTTGTACGCTTTTCCTTAATGATTAATCAAACATCAAAGTACTAGTATGTTAGAGAAACTAGTCGGCACTGAAGAATAACGCCGGGTCGGGGTGGGTCTGAGAAAGCAGCGTGTGCTGCTCAGCTGCATCTAAATGTCACTGGGAAGGTGCTGCCTCGGACACCAGCTCTCAGAAACCCGGGACTCAGGGGTCTTGTTTCTGCCCATAAACGGGTCATCATGCCCGTCCTGGGCCAGGGTACACAAGCTCTGTCTCATGTACCACACCTGTCTCTGTCAACGCTGCTGAGGGTTGTAAGATGCATTTGAAACTTACGGCTGTTCATGCTCAGAATCCCTTTTGTGTGCTGTCGTCTGGGGTCCCTCGGGAGAGCTAAGTATTTCCAAACAGCCCCTTCCCACTGCGCTGCGCCGAAACCCAAGACCGGTCCCCGTGGCATGGCCGATGCCGCGTATTGGATATTAAATCCATAAACAGACTCACAGGAGACCTAATAGGTCATTACTGTCCGCCAGACATTTTCAGACATTCAGTAGAACTCTTACTTCAGCACAGCAGCTGGTTTTGTGTACGGCAAAGACGGTGTCATCCACGGGGTCTGACACCTTGGCTTCTGTTCAGAAGAAGTATCATCTAGAACAGGGCATTTCTCAATTCTAGACCATCTGAGTAATAGCTTCATTATTATTTTTCTTTACTGTTGATAGTAGGACAAATGCCTCCCCTTTCTTCTCCTCCTTACCCCCAACACCCAGTTCCCGCCCCGCCCCAGGCCGTCACCACCCTTTCGATGTGTCCCTGTTTCTTTGCTCTCCCCTGACTTCCAAATGCCACTTTCAGAGGTCGGAATGGAAAAGAGCGCTTTTCAGACCAGGACTGCTGGGCTAGACTAACGAAATCCCCTGTGATACGGAGCAAATGGCACAGAATGTGGTCAGATTAGAAGCCGCAAATTCTCATCGGATGTTTTTGTTAGACCGTCCAGTACGATACATATGTTAGATACTCCGCGTACACCTGGGTATACAAGATAAAGGTGGGCAGTGTTCAGTTCAGCCGTTTCGTTTCTGAATTAGAGCGTGCTCTAGGCGTTCACTGCACATGATGCTAAGACTGGCTTGGGGAATGTGGTCCTAACCATCGCAAAGGCCCCTTCACACATTTTTGAGAGTGATTGGGCCTCCACCTGTTAGAAATCACCTCCTGTGTGTTTGACTGTGAAGGACAGAGCATCTAGTCCTGACGGGACAAGCGGATAGAAGCTGTGATCGCTGTCGTCTCATGCCTTATATCCTACACGCCCTGGATGTGTGTTCTTCCTAACAACCTTCTCCAGGGTTCGTAGCCTGCGTATTTAACAAATAAATGTCTAGAGGTTTAAAACACAGCAAAAGATATCTGTGTTTCATATGAGTATATTGAAATCAAAATGTAATTTTTAAAGTCAACAACTCCAACGTTACTTAGACCTCAGTGTCGAGACCCAACACTTATACAGAATAGGAAATCACTAGGGATATATAGCAATTCCAATTGCAGTTTGATTTATTCAGTTGCAACATCTTAGTCATCAGCTATCCTTGATGCATTGTATCTCTCTTAGGAAAAAAATAATAAAAATAGGAATGCAAATAACCAACATTGTTGTATACGTAACTGTTTCTCAAAGATTGGTCACCGCTCTTCACACGTGTTAGCTCATTTAATCCTCACGACCGCCCTCCGTGGTGCAGTGGGTGATATTATCCCCTAGTTCAGGTGAAGAAGCAGGGGCTCATAAAAGCTGAGTAGTGGCCCAGTGACACACAGTGGGAAGTGGCGGAGAAGAGATGCCACGCCAAAGCACAGTCCAGAGCATCAGACCAACTAGTACAGCAGAGGACACTGAACTCAGTATTTCAGCTACAATATACATAATCTGAAGTGTCTAAGTCAAACTGGCTACACTTTCAACAATATACAGACAAGTTTATCATAGATTTTAAAATACTGTGGAGTTAGCATCTCCCGTCATCAAATCTAGATGGGTTCTTTCATTTTAATTCTCCCTCATTTCTTTATTTGGACTTCGTTAAAACCTGCTCCTTCTCGAAATCTTCCTTTAACCTCGTGGCAGGCTCCTCAGGGTCTCCACCTGGGTCCCTCCCTCCTCAACCCGTACCTCTGCTTCTTCTTCCCGCTCTTGTTTTTCATTGAGTTTATTGGGGTGACTGGTTAACAAAGCCATACAGGTTTCAGGTGTACAGCTCAATGAAACGTCGTCTGCACATGGCGTCATGCGCCCATTGCCCAAAGTCAAGTCCCTTTCCATCCCTATTGATCCTCCTCTGCCCCCTTCTCCCTCCCCCACCCCCTTTCTCCCTGGCCATCACCACGCCCTTGTCTGGGTCTAATGTTTCATATATATATTCCTTCTTTCCACTCGTAAAATGTCCTTACACTGGCGTTTATATTTAGCCCTCACACTGCTGTTTCTTCATCTAGTCTAATTTAAATTCTCAACAGATCTGTGGCTCCCACTATCCTGTACATACATTGACCTTCAGATAGTTCTTCAGGGCTCTTCTCAGTTCTCCGGGTGCCACACGACCATGTCTGTGCCGCCTTCCTCCAGGCTGTTGACATGCCATGTGTCACTGCGTAGTGTCTCCTGCGTCAAAGCAGGTCCTCTCCCGCAGGCTCTTCGGCAAGAGCAGTCTCTTCGTTGCTAGTTCAGTAATTTAATGTTAAAACTTTCTTTTCTTTTCTTTCACTTTGACCCATCACATAGCCTTGTTAAAAGAAGGACGTGAGGGTATATGGAAATGCTGAGCAAGTGAGTGTTGTTACTGTTGTTTTTATATCCAGTAACCTCTCAGATATGACCGATTTGTCCCGAGTATTATGCCATGTGATGATTTAGAGCCTAAATTCTGGAGCAAGACAGCCAGGATTTAAATTCCTCTGTCTCAGTCTCTTTACCATCGAAATGGGAATAATAATAGTCCTTACCCAAGGGGATTGCCTTTAAGGATTAAGTCATTTAGTGCCCATGAAGTGATATGCTCAGAGCAGTGCTTAGCACATAATAAACACTTAATGAATGTGCTCTTTTTCTCAACTTCCCGTTCCTTCTGCCAACTTCTTAGTTCATACTTTAAAGTCTTTGAGGGCCACAGCTCAAGGACTTGAGAGAACACAAGAAATCATCCCTGCTTTCGTTGTGCAGAACAGGGACTTGGAACCTGCAAAGAACACACATGGCTAACGGTTCCCCTTGAGGGAATGAAGCATCCAGGCTTCGGGGCTCAACCTCCTCACTCTGTCCCTTCCCTGGCATCCCCCCGTTGTCCATTCTACTCTACCGATAGTCTCAGAAGATTGTTTCCCACTGAGACGAGCTCCGTGGTTTCTTGGCCGTAGCATCCCAGCCAGTGTGTGTTCCAGTCTTCATTCCCCAACGTAGACCCAAAACCTAATATTTCAGCCTGACTATCTTCTTTCGTTCTCCACGAAAGTTTCCGTCCAACCAACCTGTTCACCAGCGAGTGATCCAAGCACATCCTTCCTCCCCCTTTGCCCTTCTGCTTGTTCTCAAATACTTTCCCTTCGTTCTTGCTTTAAAGCGAATCCCTTTCTTCAAAACCCAGTCCAACTCTACACATTCTCCATGATGTCTTGAAGAAATCGACTCCAAAGATTCCTCTTTGTCGTTGGTTCTTTTTTTTTTTCTTTATTGATTTTAGAGAGAGAGGAAGAGGGAGAGAGCTAGAAACATCGATGAGAGAGAACATGGATTGGCTGCCTTCTGCACGCCCCCCACTGGGGATCGTGCCCACAACGTGGGCATGTGCCCTGACCGGGAATTGAACCTGCGACCTCTTGGTGCATGGGTTGATGCTCAACCACTGAGCCACACCAGCTGTGCTCTCTTTGGTTCTTATGCTGCTTTTCAGAAGCCTCTTCCACTTGCCCTGGCCTCGCTGAGTTAGCTTTTCCTGCTGCATGAGCAGGAGCACAGCTCAGAAATCCACACTGACCCTTGCTGCGTGACCGTGTGTAAGTTACCAGCTCACAGAACCCCGTGCCTTCCCTTGGGAACGTGGACCTCATGGCGTCGTGACACAAAGAGTAAGCATACCGTCTAGTACTATGATCAGTCGTGACGTCACAGCAACAGCGTTACTCCTTCCCATGCGTGTATTTTATCAGTGAAGACAAATATAGAGCTAATCTTGAAGGTCGAGATTTCTCGTGGTGTTCAGCGGAGGGAATGCTGAAAGGCTGGCTGTGTGTCATACAACACGGGCCGGTTACCTTTGGAAATCATGCGGTGTCCTGTGAAACGAAGCCCCGAGCCTCACTGTGTCAAACAGGTGCTCAGCATAAGGAGCGGTGCTCTTACTGTTCCCCTTCTAACAGTTCAGATGTTGGTCTTTCATTCGTAGGGTGCGAACGCTCTCGTCACCTACACCATCATTAGTGGAGCTGATGACAGTTTTCGCATTGACCCTGAGTCTGGAGACCTGATAGCGACCAAGAGGCTGGACAGAGAACGACGTTCCAAGTACTCCCTGCTGGTTCGAGCCGACGACGGGCTCCAGTCCTCGGACATGAGAATCAACATCACCATCAGCGACGTGAACGACCACTCGCCCAAGTTCTCCAGACCTGTGTACTCTTTCGATATCCCAGAAGACACGACCCCAGGTAGGGGCGCGTCCTTAGCTGTATTTTGCAAGGAAGTCCTTGGATGCCAGTTATGGACTGTGTTTTGACTGCTCTTAATTAGTGACTGGTTTTTCCCATGTTTACTATGTATTATATTTATTTATATATATATATGTGTGTGTGTGTGTGTGTGTGTGTATGTGTGTGTGTGTGTGTGTGTGTGTGTGTGTGTATGTATATGCGAGATTTTCAAAATCTTTTAATTAGCCATCTTTGTTGTAATTCCCAAGCAAATTGCTAGACGTTGGAGAGCAGATGAGATTAGTCCTTCATCTCCTTACTGGTTCCAGACAGTTCTGCTTCTGAATGTATGTGGGACATGGGTTGTTGATTTTTTCTGGCTACCCCAGCTTTGATTTTACTTCTCCACTTTAGAAATGTTGATTGTGGTGCTGTTGCCATGCAGAGAAAGAGCAAAGAAGAGGCGCAAGGAAACCTGGGAAAAGGGGTTCTAACCCTTACGGGCTGTGTGACAAAGGACAAGTTAATTCACTGGTCTTCCTTTCAGTTCCTCTTGCTGTTAAACGGAAACAGTTCCCGTTGGAATGAGGGCTCAGGTTAAGTTAGACTGTGTCTGCGAGTTTGCTGACGTGGGGCTGGAGAATGAGCTGGTGTCCGATGAACATTGGAGCACATGACCCTGAGGACGGACCAGGCTGTGGTGGCTGATCTGAGTGTGCAGGGTCTGTTTCTGCTGTGTGCGCTTCATCCTCGTTACTGGAAATTCTTATCTAACATGGAAATGTTATTCTGAATCACATGTGGAATGTGTCTGCATAATAAGGCGTATGTTTGGGAAACTCTTCTGACAGGGAAGGAGACGTTTACAGAAGAGTCCTTATTCCTCACCGCCGATCTCTTTCACACCCTAAGATGAGCTGTGCGTGTCCTTTGTGCGTTTCCACCATGTGCGTTTCTTGTTAATTACAGCAGCAGCGCTCTGGGCTGTCAAGTGATGTCTCCTGGGCATTTGTCTGTTTATTACTTGCAATCCCCAGTTCCTGACACTAGCAATTACCCCCATATATATAGTCCCTGAATTCATCCATCTGTGGTTATGAATCGGTAATGCCAGGTAGAAAAATAATGTCAGTAGTTGTATCAATTCTCAGAATTTGTGCACTGCAACAGAAGACGTACTGGGTGTCGAATATGCGGTCCGTTGTGTTCATATCTGGGAATTGGTGTCAGTGTGAATGTAGGGATCAGGCGAATGTTGTATTCACTGTACTTTCATCGTGATTCTTTAGTTGAGAGATTTCATTGTACAGATAATTTTTGGGTGTCGTGTGTACATTCTTTTCGTAATATCCGTGTCCCATTAATTTGACTGTTCATTTGTTCTTTTTTGATAGGGTCTTTGGTAGCAGCTATTTTAGCTACAGATGATGACTCTGGTGTGAATGGAGAAATTACATACAGTGTGAATGAAGATGATGAAGATGGCATCTTCTTCTTGAATCCAGTTACCGGAGTCTTTAATCTGACGCGAGTGTTAGATTACGAAGCCCAGCAGTATTACATCCTCACCGTTCGCGCTGAAGACGGTGGGGGACAGTTTACGACCATCAGGGTGTACTTCAATATTCTTGATGTGAATGACAACCCACCTGTTTTCCTCTTGAGTTCATACAGCACATCTTTAATGGAGAATCTGCCTCTAGGATCTACGGTTCTTGTGTTCAATGTTACCGATGCAGATGACGGTATGTACTTTGCTTTATTACACTTTTAAAAACTTTATTTAAAATGTTATTAGATTTTGACAATCCCCTGAAGATGGAGGGGCAAAAATAAACCACAGAACTTACATGCATGTGTGCATGAACAATGGGCATGGACAACAAAGGTGGGGACAGGGTGGGGAGGGAGAGGAAGGGGGGAATCAGTGGGAAAAAAAGGAGAAACATCTGTAACAAAAATTAATTAATTAATTAAAAATTATAAAATAAATAAATAAATAAAATTGATGGAGAAGAAAAAGATAAATAAAATGTTATCAGATTTATATTATATTTATTTACATAGGTCCACAGTTGAGAAATAGATCTAGGTTTTAGCTATAGAGGATCAAACAAACTAAGTAATATATCAGCTAAGTTCTTACTTATAACAGTCAGGCAGGTGTGCACTGTTTTTGTTTTATAAGTTTTATTACCTTTCTCTTTCTACCCCCCCACCCCCAAATATGTGGCAGCATGGCAGTTTGGCAACATAGAAGTCATAAAACAGCGTGTTGGTAGGTTTTTGTCAGATAAATAAAAATATTGACTTACATACATTTACTTTAATATACAATGGATAAAATTTGGAAGCAAAAGTCAAACCACAGTCGTCAAAAAAATACTTAGGCTCCGGCAGTTTGGCTCAGCAGTTAGAGCGTCGGCCTGTGGACCAGCGGTGGGTCATGGGTTTGATTCCGGTCAAGGGCACGTCCCTCAGTTGCCATTCATCCCTGGCCCTGGTTGGGGTCCTGTCGTGCAGGAGGCAGCCCGTCGATATGTCCCTTTCACATCAGTGTTTCTCTCTCTCTCTTCCTCTCTCCCTCCCACTCTATCTGAACAACAACAACAACAACAACAACAAAACAAAAAAATGGAAAAAATGTCCTTGGGTGAGGATAAAAAAAAATACTCCAGAATGTATAATTAGTTTTATTTCTAACTGAAAACTGCTGGTAATATTTTGGCCAGCTTCACACTCTGACTCAAAGGACGATCCCAGAGCTCTTTAACTGAGGCTATAAAATCAAGTTGACATTTTTCATTAAATCTAGACTTTCCATGTGTTTGATTTTTATTTGTTGCAGAAGCATTTGTAAACTTAAAAAAGAAATGACCTCCCTCCGCTCCCTTCTACGACTTGTTATGTAAGGACACATATCAGCTAATATACTGTCAGTGATAACATCATGCAGATTGTCAGTCTGCAACTGAACTGTCTGGAAAGGTAATACCTTGTTTCCCTTCCTTTGGAGGCAGCTCAATGTCCTGTCATAGAGAACACAAGGGACAGTACTTCGAAGAGGAAATAGGTCCCTAGCCCGAGGATACGCCTAGTGACACGGGCATGTCACCCTTCCCGTAGAATTCCCTGGCCCACCCTGCCTTCCATGATTTATGTGATCGCAGAAGACCATCCTGTTTCCACACTCTACCCTTGATTTCCTTTCGGGAGTGTCTAGAAAGGCCCTTTCCAGAGACATGGGAGGCAAAAAGCATGGTCTCTCACCTGTTTCCATTCACAACGTTGGAAACGCTTCCTTTAGAACTTCCCCAGCCCATTCGACACGTTCTCCTCTTCGCCAAGCACGGTTAGTACTGGGCACGTGAACACGTCTAAGACAGAAAAGGAACTACGTGGAGTGAGCCAAGCCACGTGGGCGCGGCTGCCCTGCGCGGCCCATGCCTGCTGTCGGTGAACCAGCACGGCGTTCACGGACCTTCATTTAGCACGTCCCTGCCCCCAGACACGCGTGCTGGTCCCTGCGCACCGCTGCTCTGTGGCGTGGCTCCAAGTAGACGTGTATGAGCAACTGATTGGTCTCCATCTCGGGAGCTGACGTCACTGTGGTCACCTTTAGTTTACCTGCTCCCTGGAGATGAATGTTCCCTTAGAGGGCCCTGCGACTAGCCCAGACTGTTCCGAAGTGAAGAACATTCCACCGTGCTTCTTTGTGATTTATTTCTTATGGGTGGGAGAGGGCCCCCCATTGTTTCCTGGGACTGGCTGCTCTCCTGAAATACAGTTCGTGTATCCTCATGCCTTAGCATGTAGGCAACTGGGAGGGTGACAAAGAAGAAACTTTATTGTAAAAATACCCCGGGCTACGCCATGCACAAGTACACACAGACATACACTCACTGTTGATTTCAAGTTGCTTTTCATAGATTATTTTTTCCCTCTTTAATTGTGTTGGGTTAAAAAAAAAATGCAAGTTACATTTCCCCATTGTTTTAGTTTTGAATACTTTTATCAGTGGAGTTTCCTGTGCCTTGACCTAAAGTGCAGGACACAGTTCCTATTCTCTCTGAATTTCAAGGATAATGATAAGACTGTACAAGGGTTACCTTGTTTGTTTAAAATTGCCAACTCAGTTACATTAAATCGTTCTCAAGATATTTTGCAAACAGCAGTTCTTAGTCTTTCTAAAATTAACAAATTTGTCTTACTCTCTGATCAAAATGTTCTTGAGGAGGTAATATTGTCATCTTCTTAGATGAAGAAATTTTATATGATAACAGATTCAAGATTTTGTTATCTATAACTAAATTCTCCAAGAGGGTAACCTAAAATTTTAGGTTACATGATCATTTAATAAAAATAAAGCAAATAGTTTACTGTTTTCACAAGATAAATAGTATATGTATTAATCTCAAGACTCTCATGCACACAAGTAAAAAAGTACTATATTGAGGCAAACTATTATAAATTGAAGCTTTATGGAAATACTCTGGCTTTGATCATTATTTCATTACTTTAGGAATAAATCTTATATTCTTCAAAATCTTGGGGAGTCATAGGGTATTTTGAGAATAAAATGATTGTAATGATTCCTGAATAAATTCATCTGTATGTTCATGGTACACAATACAGATCATTTAAGCTATGAATGGTTTTCAGATTGTGAATAGGTGTACACATTTAATAACAGAACTGTATGCCTATAGTTACCTGCTGTGTTTCCTGACACTAAATTGTGCATGAGGCTGAAATAAAAAACAGCACCCCCCACAACACAATACCATCACCCACACACAGTAAAACTGCCCGAAAGGATCACGTAACTAAACCACTTTCGGAACATTGAACACACATGAAAGAATACGGACTGGTTTAAGTTTGGGGATCTGGTGGGCTAGGAAGCCCACTTGATTCAAGTCTCAACACTCTGGATAAATTATAGGATTTTAAAGTAATGTATTTACGGTTTCACAAATCTAATATTTGATGCAGAAAGAGAAAAATGGCCCAAGCTCTTTCTCAGGACGCTTCAAATGTTCAGGGAGAGTTTTGAGTTTCAATGTGTCCACACGAGTTTTCTAGATGGAGAGCACATGCCCAGGGTCACTCAGACTTCTCAGGAGTGGAAAGTCCTCTCTCTCCCGGGAACTAAACACAGAAGCCTCCCTGGCCTGTAATAGCTGCAGTAGGGTTTCAGTCTCAGAGTTGAGAGCTGGTTTTTAGATGGTGTTGCAATATTTTGTGCAGAAGTACTTTCTTTAGAATTACTTTCTCCAAGACAGTAACAGTTACCATCAGTTTATTTTTAATGTTATTACCTAATAGTTTTGGCATTATGAATTTGACTATGTAATCAAATTTTTCTTTTTTTATAATTCTATTTAGAGTTAAACTTACCCCACCAACCTCCCCCACCAAACTCTTTCCCTAAAAAAAGAGGCTGTTCTGCTGTTGTTACAGCGTGAACATACAGTCTTGGGATCAGGTTCTCTTGTTGCCTCTGCAGGTTGGTTGTTTGCTCAAGGGAGCATCGTACGTGGTGGCGTCCACTAGATTCATGCGGAAACCTAGCCCGTCACTCACTTCGTGGCTGTGTGCAATTCTGTCGGGCTTTTTAATTTTTGATCTCGGCATGAACGATTTTGTAGGTTCCCATAGAATGACATTTTATCTCTCTGCTTGTCGGTATTATTTTTATCCAGATGTTTTCACAACTTTTTCTTGATAATAATTGTGTCTCAATTTGTGCCTCAGAGACTAAGAATTTGGTATTCACTGATGGACTGAGCTATAGGAAATGCAGGAATTTTCCGTAGAGAGTAATTTGATTTAAAGATCCATATTAAATATATACATAATATATTATATGTAAAATATACATATTAATATATATTAAATCAAATTACTTTCATTTTAATTATCTATATCTCTATATCTCTATATAGAGGTGTGTGTGTGTGTGTGTGTGTGTGTTTGTGTGTATAGGTATATTTCTCCTTAGAAAGTAATTTTTGGGGGACCATATATCATGGTGCTTTTCTTCCCCCAAACCTGTGGAATCTTCGTCGAGGAGTTGAAGTAGCTGTTGACCTTGTTCTACTCAGATCTTAAAAGCATATTTATCTCCAGCTGTTGAATTGACTGTGGCCTCCATTAACGTTATTTATTCGTATTTCCCCCGATCCTCAGAGTGGTAAGTATTCTGACCGTTATAACCTCTGCTTTGTTCACTTGTGAATGGTCATAAACTGTAAAGATTAAAAGCCACAAGTCATAATGAGGAAGAAAACCTACCTTTTCAAAGATCCACTCAACCCTTGTTTATCTTAGACATTTTTGTGAATAAGCCAGTGCCTGAACGTTTCTTCATAAATACTTTTTTTCTCTGCATCAGTCTGTGGATAAAGGACATTAGACAGAGGCCATAAAAGTACCAGAAAGAATAATTCTAGCATTAAAAAAAAAAAAGAACAGGCAGGCCCTACCGGGTGGGAAAACAAATCCCATTACTCAGCTCAAACTCGCCTTTGCAGGGAACTTGAGGAGTTTCAAGGAAAAGCAAACGGTGACTCAAATGTTCAAGAATCCTGAGAAAGTTTTTTTCAAGGAAAAAAAGAGAAAAAGGGTAAACAAATTGTTCTAGAAGACTCTTGGCAAACAGTGAACATCATTTCTGACACCTAAATAGTTGGAATTAATTTCAGAAACATAGGAGCTATGTGTAAGCAGTATGTTAACTCAATGAATTTCTCCTGGTACAAAACGCAGAATATAAAATCTTTAGTAAGGATGGGTTATCTAGGGACACAAATATTCTTACCAAGTCTTATACTATCCTACTGTATCCCAGTATCATTAGGCTAACATAGGAAAATGTACATGTGATTATGGATTAGTGTAGAAAACACGACTCTGGGTCAGGAAACCTTATTTTCCTTTGTTTTCACTGCCTACCTGTTATTTGCCTGTACATTATTTACTAACACCGTAGGGATCATTCTCCACATCATCTTTTTTAGAAGAATGTCTGCGGTCAATTGCTGAAATGAGGATTTTTGTATCACTTTTTTAATGAAAAAGTAACACGTGTTTCTAGGAAAAATAGATAAAATGCTATCTAAGTACAGCCCAATAATAGTGTGAGCATTTGTATTTGGAGCCTTCCATGTACAATTTTACTGCTAACATTTCCTTTAAATAATATTTTAAAACACATTAAATGTACCTAATAAAATTCGAGAGAGAATGATTTTCACAAAGGCCATGAGCCAGGTGCCTAATAGGAATTAAAAAGTATTTATTGGTCTGACAAGAAGTCTAAAAGTAGACTTAAGTATCTATGACTAGTGCCATACATTAGAAAATTTTATTGCCCTCCTCTGAAAACCAGTGTCGGCCTCAATAAATTACTGAAGTTATAAATTTGGGGCCAATCGTATAGCGTGTGGCCCTGTTCATGTTCAGCCGGCAGGAATTATGTGATAGAAATAAGGGGACGTACAGAAAAAGTGACGCCCCGTGGAACATGTTTTCCTCTTTACTCGCGTCGTTGAACATGTCAACGCCGCAGTAAATAGCAAACAGCGTGTATACTATCACTTGCTCACCAGGCCGTGAGCATCTGGGGACCGGACGCTCGCAGGGCGCGTTGCGCGTGTGCGCTGCTGACAAGGAGACCTCACCGCAGCCTCACCAGCCCCGAGGCCGGCGGGGAGGCGGCAGCGGTCCCCTGCGAGGGTCCCCGCACACCTGTGGCTGCGCTCCGCGGGCCATCAGCGCCCGGCGGGCAGAGTGACACGTGTCCCTTCCCTTGCAGGCCTCAACGCGCAGCTGGCCTACAGCATCGCGGCGGGGGACGGCCTGGGGCAGTTCGCGGTGGACGGCCACGGCGTGCTGACCGTGCGGAAGGCCCTGGACCGGGAGACGCAGTCCTTTTACAACCTGGCGCTGCAGGTGCACGACCTGCCACGCCCCCCGGCCTCCAGGCTCACCAGCACGGCCCAGGTGTCCATCATCCTGCTGGACGTCAACGACAACCCGCCCGCCTTCCTTTCCCCGAAACTGACCTACGTGCCCGAAAACACGCCCATCGATACCGTTGTCTTCAAAGCTCAAGCGACTGACCCGGACAGCGGCCCCAACAGCTATATCGAGTACACCCTGCTGCACCCCCTGGGGAACAAGTTCAGCATCGGGACCATCGACGGCGAAGTGAGGCTCACTGGAGAACTGGACAGGGAAGAGGTTTCCAATTACACGCTAACCGTGGTGGCGACGGACAAAGGCCACCCGCCTCTCTCCTCGTCCACAGAGGTCATGGTGATGGTCCTCGACATCAATGACAACAGCCCTGCGTTCGCGCAGGCTTCCTATCAAGTGGAGATCGATGAGAACACGCTCACAGGCACGGACATAACACAGGTGTCCGCCACCGACGGGGACGAAGGCACCAACGGACAGGTTCGCTACGGCATCGTGGACGGGAACGCACACCAGGAATTCCGGATTGACTCGGTGACAGGCGCCATCACTGTGGCCAAGCCATTGGATCGAGAAAGGACCCCTTCTTACCTTTTAACTGTTCAGGCTGCAGACCGGGGCAGCACCCCCAGAACGGATACCTGCACGGTCAGCGTTGTTCTGCTGGATAGCAATGACTTTGTCCCCGTGTTCGAGCTGTCTCCATATTCCGTACATGTCCCTGAGAATTTAGGGACCCTACCCAGAACAGTCCTCCAGGTCAGTATACTTAAACAGACACTGGGTTCTCTGTAAGACATCTAACGTAATTGCAATGTCCACGCAAACCCTCCCTCTTTCTTATTCTCATCCGTAAGTGCATGATTGCAGATGTAGCAAATCTTCATGAATAGATATATTTTCTTCTTTTTTGATTTTAGAGAGCGAGGAAGGGAGAGGGAGAGAGAGGGAGAAATGCCGATGAGAGAGAACATTGATCGGCTGCCTCCTGCACGCCCCCCACTGGGGATTTAGCCCATAAACTGGGCATGTGCCCTGACCAGGAATCGAACCGGCGACCTCTTGGTGCATGGGTCAACGCTCGGCCACTGAGCCACACTGGCCAGGCGATATAGCAAATCTTGAAAGGTTTAGTGAAAATTGCACCTTTTGACCTCCTTGTAGATTGACCATGACATGTTAATTTCATTCTTTCGTGCGTACTCATGTTGTACACATTTAGGTATTCGTGTATTTTTTAAACTTTGTTTCACTATAGCTGGGTTGTCTGCACGTAGTAAGAACGCACATGATGTAAAGTTTTGAAAACTTGCTTGTAAACATGGTTCTCCCTTCCCTTTTTACGAATCCCACTCCTGAGCTGAAACTGCTGTTAGGACTTTCTGAAAAGCCTTTCTAAAAATGCTAGGAATTGATTTTGTGCCTATTTTTACACCAAGCATGCATACTACTCTATACTATTTGAATTTTTTACTTGAAACTGAGAACTGTGTCTTTGAAACTGTAATAACTTTAATTATTGGTATATATCAGCAGTTTCCAACCGGCTTCCACAGCAAGACTGTTTAAAACATGCCGTACTTGACTGTTTAGCCAGAGGCGCTGACCTTCTCTCCTTCGGTTGTCCAATAAAAAAATGACAGCAGCCAACACAACAGTAGCCGTCCGGGGTGAATGAATCAAAATTATACCCACATTTTTTTGTGGGATCAGCAAAAAATGTAGTTTTGGTGTGCCGCAGAATTTTAGTGACGAGTTTGTGTGTGCCCCGAGGTGGAAATGGTGAGAAGTTGCTGGTGTACACGCTTCTGTCTCATTGTTTTTAATGCTACGTGTTACTCTGTGGTGTGCGTTGTTAGCTGGACGCATTCATGGCTGGTACTCTGCTCGCTTACAGGTGGTGGCAAGAGACGATGACCAAGGTTCAAACAGCAAACTGTCTTACCTCCTGCTCGGTGGTAACGAAGATGGTGCTTTTACTCTCTCGGACAGTGGGGAACTTCGAGTGACACAGAGCTTGGACCGAGAGACCAAGGAGCACTTTGTCCTGATGGTCACAGCTACAGATTCAGGCAAGTGTGTTTTAACCTCCCTCAGTGGCAGAGAACGTCTTCGAAACAGGAGTAAAAGGAAATGTTTGTGCCTGCCATCATTATGGTGCGTGCTTGTTGAAATTCACGCATGCTTGGCCCTCCTATTGTGGCTGTATCAGTTAGAGCCCATGTAGCCGGGCGGAGATTTTGAGATTATGAGTAAGGATGGACACGTGTTATGTGTTGAGACGATAATGCCCGTGATCATTAACGGAGGCAGCTGTTTATATTATTCTCGTTGACTTCGGGGAGTGCGGTTTTCTGAGACTATTGCTTTATGAAAGAAAGCAACATTGTCTGTACTTCTTTAATGCGGTGAATGACCGTGTTATGTTTTAGGCAAACAATAAAAAATCCGGAGGAGAAATGAATAGAATGTAGTCTGGTAACCGCATAAAACTTAAACTAAGTTGACGTGACACGGGGTTCATTGTGCGCGTAGTCAGCATGTGCTTGGAGGTCAGCAGGTGCGAAGGGTCCCCCGTCTCGTGGAAAATGCAGTCATTGGCCCGTGGCTCAGATCGACCCAGTGTTTCAGCAGTCACCTGGAGAGAAGAGAGGTGGCAAGGAGTAGGAACTGGTAGACATTCAGATATTGAAAACCAAGGTTTTATAACTAAAATGCCTTCGTCCGAGCTTCCCTCTCCAGTTACAACTGGAGACATGTGGTTAATACTGGGCACCCACAAGTGCAGAACCTTTGTGGAGGTGACATGGGGAGGAGAAACCAGGACCAGGAATCGAGCTAAGACATCAGCGACAATCACACTTGCTGCCCAGAGGGTGTCCCGCGTGGGTCATTCCAGGGTGGCAGCGGGATGTGATTCGGGAAGTCGGTGCAGTGTGGGGTGACCAGGACAGGCAGAGCGCAGCCCACGGATGTTCTCAATTCCAGGCCTTGAACTCTGGGACAGTCTACATCAAAGCTGTGGCCGAGAAAGGCTGTAACCAGGTAGGCAAAAGTGCCTGTTTTCAACCAGACAGTTCTGAGAGTTTGAAAACCTTTTGTGTGTCTTTGCCGCCAAGAGGAGGCTACTGGGAAACAGAGAGAAGGGGGGTTTTCTGCTCATGGCCACGTGTCACACAGTGCCCCAGGTTTACACACACGGACCGTTTCACACACTACTCTTCCTCATCGTCTCAAAGACGTGGGTGTTTCTAATTCCACTTCACTTACAGTAAACCCGGGTTCAGAGAAGTCAAATAATTTGCCCAGGATTGCACAGCTAGTATGTAACAGAGTAGAATTCAGACCCTAGCACATCTAACTTCCAAGTTCAGGGTCTACGGAAGGTTTTAGTGTGTAGGGAAAGTAAGACTTGAAAATACTCATTTCTAAAATTATCTTATTTGGAAAGCAAACACAATTATAGGTTGTATAATATGATGAAAGATTTGGATTGGAATTTTCCTTGATTTAAATTCTGGTTCCGCCGTAATTTTCTTTGTGATTCAGATAAGATGTATTATCTCTGTCAACCTCAGTATCTTCCTCAGTAAAAGGGGATGATAGTAATTACAAAGCAGTTTATTGTAAGGTTAACTATGCCTATCACATAGCATATACAATGATTGTAATAAGAATTGTGATTTATGCACTTTAAATATTTTATTTTATTTTATTTTTTTTCTTTATTGATTTTAGAAAGAAGAAGGGAGAGGGAGAGAGAGATGGAAACATTGATGAGAGAGAATGTTGATTGGCCACCTCCTGCATGTCCCCCACTGGAGATTGGGTCCACAACCTGACTGGGAATTGAACCGGCGACCTCTTAGTGCATGGGGTCAATGCTCAACCACTGAGCCACACCAGCTGGAAAGATTTTAAATACTTTAATTCTTAGAAAAATTTTCCCTGTTCCTTACTATACAAGTATTCTTGTTAAAAGACTACAGATTGATTTAAAAAAAAAAAACATGTTTTAAAAATGCAGCTTAAGTTTCATTTTATATATTATTAAATTAGGAATTTATTTTATGTATCAGATGTTTCTTTTCAAACTTCCAAAGACAACATTGCGTGGTAAGTGGTTAACGATTTAAAACAACCGCAGATTTCGAAGATTGTAGTTCAGCCAACGTGTGACGGAGGAGGGTGTTGCAGGTTAGCCGGCTGATGTAGCCAGCACGTCCGGTTCCGTTCCTCCATCAGAATGACACCACCAAAGGGACAAGTCCCTGGGAAAGAGAAAGGAGAGGAAGCAAACGTGACCTCGTCGAGCTAAAAGTATTCTCCCGTGATGGACAGGGGTGGTAAGCCTGTTAGGAGGGACTTCCCCCTGAAGTCCAAGGGGACCCCGTGAAGAACCCGTCTCAGTGTGCAGACCGCGCGAGAACCAAGTCCCGCTTCAGGGAGCAGGCGAGTTCCTGGAGCCGTCAGCCTTGGTCCCGGGCAGAACCGGCTCTGGAATTCTTCATGAAAGGACAGCTAATAGAAGTACAACTCACTCCCGTGAAGGACCGTTGCCATCACCTGAGACATGTGAAGACCCGGTTTGTGTGGGTTCTGCCCCACATTATCAGTAAAATGAGGGTGTTTGCAGTTTGTCGCTCACTGAGATGTGATGCCAAGGAGCATGAGCCAGATTCAGGGTCGCTGGTGCCGTAGGCGCCAGTATTTTGGCAGTCCTCGAAATCAGAGGATTGTCCCAAAGCACACACTTTTATGAGTGCTTCTGTTTTTCGAGTTGCCCTAACATGGACTGGTGTTTCTGAGGCCACTGGGGTGAAGTGTTCAGTTAAGTATCCGAAGATCCTTGACTATGGATCATGTAGAAAGCAATCAGAAATTGGGAGGGAAGTTGGACTAGATGATCTCAAAGTAATGAGAAGCCTGTGTTGACCACGAGTTTGCATTCAATTCCGGGGCGGACTTTTGGGGGCGTAAACCAGCCCTTCGTGGGAGACGGAGAGAATTTCAGAAGCGGGCTCCGGAATCTGCAGTTCAGTGTCACATTCCGGAATGAAGTCTGTGACGCGGGCTGTGACATACACGTCCACCGCTCTGATTCAAAAGTCACGGTGGTCGATGACAAGAGGAAATGCAGAAGAAAACACGGCCACTCTTAGATCCCAGATGCCACGTCGTTCCCGAATTCGCAGTGTTCTAAGACCCAGGAAAATGTCCAAGTGTTCTAAACAGAAAGGTTTGCCGGTTTTATGGCTTAGCCCACAGGTCACTGTCCCTTTGCTCTTTTCAAACCCTTACCTGGTGTCAGGCCAAGACAGGCAGCGTTGCTCAGACAGAGACGCTGAAGCAGGAGTTGCTGTTTTTTTTTTTATCAGCAAACGTCTAAATCTTTGGATCCTTTTTGGAGAAAATGCTAGCGTTGCCCTTTCTTCGTATTGTTATTTACTGGCTGCCTGGCTCCAGAGGCGCACATCTGGAAGCTCTCTACTGACTCCGGACTCCGGTTCACAGGGCGCTGGGACCCCACTCTCCTGTGTGCCTGGGCCGCAGGCTGCGTGCGCAATCGCCACGCCCCACAGAGCGTCTCCATTCTACTCGCTTTGCTTTTTTTTTTTCTGTAGGATTAAATTACTAATCAGCAACTTAATGAGTTGAGACGTTAACTCAATTAAAGCTATTTTGTTTAACTATAATTTAAAGCATGGATAGTCTGCCTTTATTCAAGGTGGTTTTTATTGTTGTTGTTGTTAATCTTCACCTGAAGATATTTTTCCTTTTTTTTTAGATAGAGTGGAAAGGAGGGAGGGGGAGAGAGAGAGAGGAACATCTGTGTAAGAGAGATACAGCAATGGGCAGCCTCTTGCATGACCCCGACCAGGGCTGGGGATCAAACCTGCAATCCAGGAATGTGCCCTTGAACAGGAATCGAACCTGCAACCCCTTCGGTCTGGGGGCCAGTGCTCGCTTGCTGAGCCAAACCAGCCAGGGCCCTTTATTCTATATACTTACTGCTGTTTCTTCTAGAAATATGGGCTGTGCCAAGTAGAAAGTCCTCGGAGGCTCGAGCGCCCGCCTGGGCTGGTGAGGCAGGTGTTGCAGAGACCCCAGCTCTGCAGGTCCTGCCAGAGGGCAGCTGGCGGCCCTGGAGGTCTGCACTCGGGTCCCAAGAAGCCTCCCTCACAAGACTGTTTCTTACCATTTTCTCACATGTGCAATGAGTCAGGTCATGATTTTAAGATAGTCAGTTGTAGGGAATCATCACAGAACCCAGGGCAGTTCACATTATAAAAGGTTAATTCAGAGAATTAGTTTACAAACTGGAAGTATGTCCTAGAGGTAAAGACACAGCTTTACAGTTAGAAAAACAAAATAAGGTTCAAATCCCATCTCTGCCATTTCTAGCTACACGACCTTGGACGGGTCATCTATATGTTTATGTCTGTAGAACAGAAATACTACTTCCACTGGAAAAACTTATTGGCCGGGATAAATAAGACAATGACGTGTTGTAGTTATTAATATTAGTCAACGTGTTTGCTGGACAACTCAAGCTTAGTGAAGCCAAAGAAAACTTTTGACTCCTGTCCACCTCCCTAAGCACCATCAATAACCTGCCTACGATTTCACAATTGCTAAAGGGAAACCTTGGGGTCATGGTTCATGCCTCTTTCTTTGTACCCTGCATTCAGCAAGTCCATTTACAAGAAGTCGGTGCTTCTAATAATGTGGAAGAATGTCCTGAACGTGCCCTCTTCATTGCTACGCCTGCCGCCTGGGTCTCAGCCAGGGCTAATGTGGTAGCTTCCTAACTGCCCAGGCCTCTCCCCTGTGCCTTCTCCAGCAAGCAGCTTGGGAGCTTCAAACTGCAAATCAGATCGCCATGCCCCGTGGCTTGTTAGATACCCATCAGTGGCCCGGCCAGTGTGGCTCAGTGGTTGAGCGTCAACCCATGCACCAAGAGGTCGCCGGTTTGATTCTCGGTCAGGGCACATGCCCAGGTTGTGGGCCCGATCCCCAGTGGGGGCATGCAGGAGGCGGCCAGTTGATGTTCTCTCTCATCGATGTTTCTCTCTCTCTCTCCCTCTCCCTTCCTCTCTCTCTAAAATCAATAAAGAAAAAAAAAAAACAAACAAAAAAAGCCATCCATGGTTTCCAAAAATAAAACTTAAACTTCTTACCATCGACCACATGGCATTGAATTCCTTGGCCTCTGTCCACTTATCTGGCCTCTTCATAAATGCCAGTCTTTGCCTGCCCGTGGCCCTATGCACTTGTCATCGGGTTTTACTCTGTCGCGGCTGTTTTGTTGTTGTTTTCAGGGAAGGACACTCTTATGTTGGCTATTTGTCAATATATCTTGGTAAAATATCTTCTTCTCACCGAGGTCTTGTCTGACCACCAAGCTAATGGTCTGTTCTCTTCCTAGTATCACTGTACCCTGGGATTTCTTCCCAACACTAATGGCTACCTAAAAATGATAGGCTTGTATCTAATAGAATATACTATACATCTATATAATTTATTTACCCCATCAACATCGATCATCCTTCCGGGATAATGTAAACTTCCTGTCTTGTTCAAAACTGAATTTCTAGAAACACCCAAAGGAGAACCTGCACCTTAGCAAGTGCTCATAAACATTTGTTGAATGAATGAATGATTCAGTGAGTGAAAGATGATGATAATTACTTCTCAATTAATCACCATCTTGTTACTTCTATGGGCAACTGTTATTTACATTCATTTATCATACTTATATTTAGTTTATTGCTATAGAGTCATCACTTGCAGATTTTTCAAAGCACCCTCCAAAAGGAAAGACGCCAGTCTTTGTAAGCTCATGGCTGAAATGCCTTACGTTTTTGCACATTGGTTGTGTCATCCAAACTGTCCTCTGCTTGGAAAAGCAGCACGGGCATTTCAGGTCTGTGGAGTTTATATGACGTGATAAATTGCAGTCATATGTGAGGACCCACTGAAGCATTTTACGGCTTTGATTGAGTTTCAAGGGCTCAGAATACTGTTGGAGCTACATTCTCATGACTCCCCGAACCTTTTGGCTCTTACTCAATTCTGTTATCTGCTAGACGTTTCTAGGTAAATCTTGTCTCTGCTCTGTGCTGTGCTGCTGACCATCCATTTCTACCAAATACCTAAGCACCGTTTAGCTGCAAAAAATAGATGCTCTATGGCTCCTGGCTTCACACAGCTACCTGTAGGGTTTGCGACTCTACATAGCGTGATGTGAAAAGTTTTGCATGTTTAGATTTTTGTTATGCAAATTTGGGTGTTTAAGGAACTATTTCAATAAATAGACATCTATATAAGTAATTTTTCCTGGTCTCTTAGGGGGAAAAATGTGGGTATTTTTTTTTTATTTTTTAACTTAGATGTACTTACACCCTCACTAGTAAATCAAAAATCTGTGAACCATTAATAATGGCCACTCCCCTTTCGGGGGACAGAGAGAATGTGCTAGAAAACAGGACAACCAAGGCTGTTACAGGTATGATTCAGTACCATGCAGCCATTGTCAAAGAGAACTACATGTGAGAAAAGCTACAAGTTCGAGAAATCTGACTTAAAATGATAATTGTGTAGCCAGAAGACTTCTTGGAGGTAAGCCAGGTCATTTCCTTTATTCTGCAGATAAGGGAATTGAGGCCTGGAATAATTAGGCAGTTTGCCAGAGCTGCGCAGGCCAAGAGCACAGGGCAGGACGGGATCCAGGGTTTCTCCCTTCGGCGAGCCCTGCTCCCCTGGGCTGTTTGCGGGCGGGTCTGCGGACTCTGCAGAGTGAGGTTCCAAACGCACGGCTCCAAGGAACCTCTTCTCTGACTGCTGTTCATTGTGCTCCAGTCAATAAAACACTCAACAGTTATTTTTTCTTTCTGCAAATAAGTTTGTTTTTTTCCAAAATATTTTTAAGGAAAGCCAAATTAATTGGATCAGTAATTTCAATTTCGATGTTTTGCAAGTCAGCTTAAATTTAGGCATTGTTCAGAGGAAATGCTAACTAGGAAATCCGTTAGGCTTTACAGGTGGACGATGGTAATCGTGTCAGCAGTTGGCCAGTTGTTACTTTGCATTTATTAAAATCAAATTATGATGCTAACTGGATAGACCCTATAAGTGAACTCTGGTTATAGTCCATGCGGCTCTATGCTTCTGTGGGCTGTATTATGCATGACAAGTATCTTGATATTATTTTGTTAGAGGACATTTATGGAGCGGTCCCTTCCAGGTGATCCCCTAGAAACCAGAGGTAGAGTGGGGAAAAGCGCCCGTCTCTGTCCTCAGAGAGGTTATGTGCGAGGAACAAGATGGACGGGAAACAAAATATGACGCATAGACCAGGTGTGACTGATAGGAGGTGCCATGTGCCACATAAAGCAGGTTCGTGGCTAGAGGGTGAGGAATTGGGGGAGTTCCTCTCGGTAGTGCCAGGGTTCGGAAAGTGCATGGGAAGGTCAGGGTGACGAGTACTGCAGATGCAGTAGCCCTGAGGGGGGGTAGAGCTGGTCATAGGCAGAGACCCAGCAAGGGGCATGGGAGTAAATGGAGGAGGAGGAGGCTGGGAAGGGGGCAGACACAAGCTAGACCAGTGGCCTTGAGAGCCAGGGTCAGGAGCTTTAATTTTACTCAGAGTGAGGAGAAGCCTTGTTGGGGGTTTGAACGGGGGGGGCGGGGTGACAGGAGATTTTGGACAGATCTGTTTGGGGGCAGTTGTGGAGAACAAGGGGAGACAGACTGAAAGGCCATTCCAGCAGCCCCCAGTCAGATGCCAGTGTCTGGAATTAGGTGACCGCGGTGGTGGGAAGTCGTTATATATCTTGCCCATTTGAAGCCTGAGCCTACCAGTGGACTTGATGGTAGAACTAGGGGAATGGGAGTTAGGAGATGAGATGAATTCATTTGAGCCCCAGGTCATTGGCCTGAGAAAGCTGGAGATGGGGAGAGAAAGATTTTCGGGCAGACTATCAGTGATTATTTTTTGGTCCCGTTAGAGTTTAGATGTTGTGAGCTATGCAGAGGAGCGCTCAGGTAGGTAGGTAGGTAGGTATAAACATTGAGTTCCCAAGGAAGACACATGAGTAGAGCTACAGCTTGACAAGTCATGGCCGTTAGATGATATTTATTCTGTAAATACTGAGGGCTTCTGTGTGCCAGTATGTGTACTATGTTATCTAATTTAATGTCACAACAGCCCTGTGAATTAGATACTATTATTCTAGTTGTATAGATTCAAAGAAAAACAAAAACAAAGCTGAGAGTTAAGAAGGTGAGCCACCAGACAGGCATTCATCAGTGAAAACAGGGTGTTTCAGCCTGACCCGGGAGTCTCTTCCCCACGGCTCACCGTTCCCACCTATGAGCATGTCTACCGTGCCCTGGTTTATAGATCGTGTTTATAACACTTTCTTCTCTTTGGATTAAATGTTACTTTTATATTAAAAAGAGAATTGATTTATGAAGCAAAACCACCACCTTGTACTTTTCTGTCATTAAAATAGCTTTCATAAAATAAGAATATTCATAAACTTGAAATCAAAGGATTGCTCTCCTCATCAAAGTACATATCCAAGGGTCTTGGAAAGCACTGAGCGCAAAGCCAATGTTAGATACGACACTCAAATATGCAGTCAGTATGTACAATCTACTCACACGTGCATAGACAGTGAGTCAGCTGGGCTGAGTGTGTGTTTGCATTTAATTTGGGGATGGGATAATAATTTGTGCACATATTAAATACATCATTCTTTACCCGTTCTATACACTAAAGGAATATAGAGATATTCTGGCTATAGATTTGGCCCAAAGGTTTAGTTATGAAGGGCCTATGTGTCAGTATAATGAATTGGTCTGAGGGGAAAAGTTCAGTTATTAGCATTTCTAATTAAGGGCATTTATCATCTGACTGAAAGAGAGAATAAACTTCATTCTTATGCAGGGATTGGAAATTACTTTTTAATGGAGGGGAAACATGATGCTTTTGCAAAAGTTAGTTCTAAAAGCTACAAGGACTAACCATCATGCGGCATTGTTCTGGGTGAGGATATGATGACATTTTGAGTTAAATTACTGTCTGTCACATTGTTTAGCCAGGGGGTCATTGTGCTACAGATAATTCCAGAATCAAAAGAGAGGTCAGGAGTGAGGAATATGACATTTTACATCTAAAGACAGTTGGTGTTTGTCACTAAGATTGCATCTGTCACAATTATTTGTGGGAAGATATTGGCAAAGAGCTTGCCTTGTCTATTTTGATGAACATTCGTTTTAATAAGAAATATTGCTTGAAAACTTTTCATAGGCACCAATGATTCCATAAATCAAATAACGTTAGGGTTACCTTCAATGATTGAAAATGAAATGCATTTAACTTCCTTCTGTAGTTGAGTCGAAGGCAGTTTTGCTTATTTCCAGTGGAACTGTAAAAGAGAAATGTTCCACAATTAAATGATGTAGGAGGCTTTTTATTCAGTGACTCATGATGCAAGCAGTCTATCCAAGTTAGCAGATAGGAAGGAGCTTTGAAGAGCTGTACGCCGCAAGAGGTTTTCATTGACCACAGTGAGCAGGAGCAAGGAGGCTGTATTGAGCATTTGCTGATTGGTGAAAACAGGGCTACTTTCCTTAAGGCTTTTGCTGATTGGTGAAAACAGGGCTACTTTCCTTAAGGCTTTTGCTGATTGGTGAAAACAGGGCTACTTTCCTTAAGGCTTTTGCTGATTGGTGAAAACAGGGCTACTTTCCTTAAGGCTTTTGCTGATTGGTGAAAACAGGGCTACTTTCCTTAAGTGCAGCAAAGACAAGGCTGGGTGCAGGTCGGGTAACTTGTGCTGGGCAAGCAAGTGCTAATTGGCTGACCCAGGGCTGCTTTTCTGGGAGAGCTGAGCACAGACGCTGCTGGGTTCTGGTCTGCCGGGGAGTTCTGCAGGAGCACCTCCACTGCGGGCCCAGTTTGCTTTGTTTAATAGAGAAGATTTGTCTTCGATGAGAACTTCGTTTCTCTGGTTGATAACTGGTGATTATTTTACTTTCTCTTATTTCTAGTAAGACTTTGTACCATATCTATTAGTGATATAAGTATTATAATAAATCATTTATTTAAATTATTTTCTTTAAATCAGCTATTCTTTAGTAGGAAAAACATTTTCGACATAGACTTTTATTTGTATATTCAGATAAAAATACAATAAAAGATTTAACTTCCAAAATTCTATTAAATAAGACCTAGAATTGCCATTATGTTGCACAGACTTAAAAGTTGATAAAATAATTTCATTTTACTCTTTATATAAGCTATAACTCTGTGTATACCAAAGAAATCCAACTTTGAAATGGAAATGAATCATTTGCAATATTAAAAGTGTTTATATTACCTAAAAGGTAAATATTAAATATTATAGAAAATAACTTGATCTCATAGTGAAGAGTTTTTTCAAAAACCCACTAACTTTATCCTGTTAAAACTTTATCATTTTTGTAGCCTATTTTGATAAGGATTCCATAAATATATAATTTGATATTTTCACTAAGTAGGCAGGAGGCAGGTTATGCTTAGAACTTGGTGGTACCCGCTAACATTTCAGAGTTTCAATGTGTTAATTTTTTTGTTAATGTCTTCCAAAGAGTAGTTCCTTGTGACATTTATATATTTATTTTTTTTTGGTGGGGATAAAATATTTAGTTAACATTATATTTTAGTTTAGAAACTTTTTAATATTGTGGTAAAATGCACATCACATAAAATGCACCATTTAAAGCATTTTGAGCGCACAGATCACATTGCCGTGCAGCCCTTCACTGTCATTTTCATAACGTCACTAATTTATGTAACTTTACTTGTCACCTCTATTTTACATAAGAGTTTATATTAAGGACATACAGTATTGCGGTAAAGAGTCTTTCAGAAGTAATTAAACAGTCAAGTGTTACTTAAATGTGTATAATATCTAATGTATATAAAATATTTGTAGAACTAATTAGCAGTAATAAACTACTATATTATAAAATGGAATATTTAAAATAAAAACTGTTGGTTATATTTAAAATATTCCATACTTATTTGCTTTGTACATTTTCCAGATTCAAATGTAAAGATAACCACATACTCTTCAGTGTTAATATAGAATGGCTAAATTTCAGTACATTTTCAGTGGATGGCGTACGTACACGGAGAGAAAAACATGTTTATTTCATGGGGAAAAAAAGAAACTAATACTATTTTTAAAAATATGTTTTTATTGACATTTTTTTAGAGAGAGGAAGGGAGAGGGAGAGAGAGAGAAACATCAATGCGAGATTGAAACACTGATGTGGGAGTGGAATGTTGATTGGCTGCCTTCTGCACACCCGCCTACCAGGGATTGAGCCCACACCTGGGCATGTGCCTGCACCAGGAATCGAACTGGCAACCTTCTGGTGCCTGGAATAATGCCCAGCCAACTGAGCCACACCTGCCAGGACAAGGACCTAATACTTTATTACAACAATAAACTAAACTAAACTAAACTGAACAACCAGTCAGGGGGACCATCCACCAAACGCTTGATGTCTAGAATGACCTCGGCCTTGTTACAAAGCTACAGATTTCAGTTAAGCAAAAATCCTATTTCTGCGAATAGTTTTTCATGATTTAGGAAAGTATGTGTCACTTATGAGGGCTAACATAAAAACATGTAATTTGCCTGCAGTTTGAATTTGAGTCATTTAAACTCATTCGTTACATTTATTAAAGACGTGTTTTCTGTTAGAGCAGTTATGTGAAAATTTTTTGACCTCTATTCATTGATGTATTTGAGCTTATTAAGGCACTAATATTAAAAGGCAATACTAGTCCGGCTGGTGAGGCTCAGTGGTGCATTGACCCATACACCAAGAGGTCACCAGTTCGATTCCCAGTGAGGACACATATCAGGCTGTGGGCCCCATCCCCAGTGGGGGGCATGCAGGAGGCAGCCAGTTGATGTTCTCTCTCATCGATGTTTCTCTCTCTCTCTCCTTCTCCCTTCCTCTCTCTCTAACATCAATAATAAAGAAGAAGGAAAAAAAGGCAGTAATAGTTTGATTACTTGTCAAATTCATGAATATAAAATTGGACTCTGACAAAAGCCTGGAACTACCCCCAATATCATGGCCAGCTGGAAATTAGTCTGTGAACAGTCTTTCCCTGTGTGTATTTGTATATGTGTGATTTATTTTTGAACACTTAAAAAGTGCTCTTCAGAATCATATGTATTCTTTGCTATTTGTTCTAAACATTTTGGAAGGTTCCTATCCAGTTTATATTTATATATAGTGTATACATATATACATGCATATATAATTTTATAAACTAAAATTTAAAAGTTATTTTAGTTTCTGACTTTAATTGTATTTCCAATGTCCTCGGAGAGAGGAGGTGGGAAGTAGTTATTTCTTCTATTTCATTTGCATCTTCCACCCCTGTCGTTGGCTCACAGGAGTCTATTTGCATCCTGCCTCTTTTTCTTCTGACTGCATCTGGTTCTCATAAATAGTCCCAGATGAAATGGAACAATCTTGCCTGTTACGCCACTACCTATATAATTCATCATTATCAGCTCTATCCAAGCTCAGCATTGGACCCCGGTATTCAGATTCTTCTCATGGGATTCAGGATTAATTGGGACCCTCTGTTTATAAGTAGTCAACTATCTCCAAAATGTTGACCTTTGTCTGCAGTCTTGTTCTCTGACTCCAGGCTTAGGCTAAGGGCTGGATTCCCAGATGTGTATTTCCAGAAGTGTTCAGCTCTTTGAACTTTGAGCCATGTAGTTACGAGACCAGATTCCCATATATAGAATCAAAGGAAAAGTTAATATAGATTGAGGACAGGGCCTAATGGAATGCATTATGGGTTTATAGAGAGATGAGTTAAATAGAATTATTCCTGCTCCCAATTAGCTCACAATCTAGTAGAGGATACGGCAGAAGTACATTGGCAATAATAATAATAAGTAAAACACCTTCCATGAGTGGCATAGCATTATCGAAGTCTAATGAACAGAGAAGAGATTGTTTTTTTAGTTCAAAATTGGCTCTCTCTCTGTCCACTCTGGCCAAATGCAAATAAATTCCTTAAATTCTTTGTCTCAAGTTCCTATTTAAAAAATTAAATAATACTCTATGTGCTTTGTATATTAAATGAGTAACACATATATAAAATATATATATATTTAGTATGCTATATACAATGATATGTATCTATGAACATGTGTGTATACACGTATGGGTATATATAAATGTGTATGTATACATGTATATGTACATATATATTTCTATTTATATATACATATACGAGCTCAGTTTACAGAGAATGATTATGATTTCTGGTTTTGACATATGACTATTGGGTCCTTTGGTAACTTGCAAGAGGAGACGACAGTCACCGGATGGATCAGCCTGGAGCCACTGGGAAGTTCTGCAGTGAAGGTGGAGTCATAACAAATGTCATGCGGCACCGCACAGGGGATACACCCCCAACAGTAAATGTCGGGAACCAGGAACATGAGCACCTCAGCCCATTCCTTCGCCCAGTTAAGAAGATGGGTTCCAGAGAGACAAACAGTCGAAAACAGTAGTGGAAGTCCCCGCACAGCCGTCAGAGGAGGGGACATCCTTTATCGGTGGCGAGCCCTGCAGAAGGGCAACCTGCTCCCTAGAGATCAGGGGCTGCCCCACGTCCTGCCCTGACTTTGTCTTGTGCCTCACGCTGAGGGGCAGTGACGTCAAGTCCTCGCCGTCAGGACAAGCGGGAGGTGGAGGGGGTGCGCGGTTGGCCCTGTCCCCAGTACGGAAGTGACAAAGTCTTGCAGGCAGAGTTCAGATTTGAGATTAGCTAAATCTCAGTAAGACACTCAGATATTTAGAACCATGCCTTTGTTAGGTTTTCCTTGTCAGCTGAAAAAAATGAATGAATAAAAGACCAGCTCGCGCACAGGCGACAAGAAGGTGAGGCAGAGGTGGGGGGCTGTGCCTCGGGTCGACCCTCCTCCAAGTGGGAGGAAGAGAGGGAGAGAAACCCACATGCTTATTGCGTGGGTTGTGGCAGCTCCTGGGGGAGGAGGGGACGCGGGTCGTTCTGTGCTTGGGGGGGACGCCCCATGGATGTGGGATCCCCGTTGGGCAGCTTCTCCGGGCAGAATCCTCTCTTGTCACTGGTGTGCTTCTAGGATCTGGGAAAACAGAATGTCCTCTGGTATGAAGATGGCGAGATTGAACTGGCTGGATATTTTCCTGGGTAAACAATTGCCTTTTTGCTTACTAATTCAGAAAACACATCACCAACAATGTTTATGCCGTTCCTAGACAAAGAAAAAAATCACAAGTTCCCGACCAAGTGAGTCAGTCACCACTGAATGTGGTTTTCCATAGATGTGTCATCAGCCCCTTGAGGGTGGCAAGGTCACGTCTTCCACGGGCGGTCCCTGGGTCATCCCTGACAAGGGGCAGCGTCGTCGGCTAGAAAGCAGTGCATCTCGGACATGGTTGAGTCTTCTTCACACTCTCGCTGTAAATCGAAAGCGTGTGCACGCTTGGATTTCCAAGTCGTGTGTCTTCCACGGAGCCGTGAAGGTTCTAGAGCTGGATGTTCACCTCTTCTCCTGCGAGGGAACCGTTCGGGGAGAGGGTGGCTGCGGGCGTCTCCCTGAAAACTATTATTAGAGCATCAAGTCAAGAGTTTTGTGGGGCAGCCAACAGCAAGTTGTTAGACCAAAAAGGGACGTTTAGGGCAGTTTTCCATTTTTCTTGTTTTTACAGCAAGTCCAAGAACCATGACTCACGTAGGGTGGCACATGTTAACCATGCGGCAACAGTGTCCTAGGCATGTACGTCCCCCCGGGGCTTCTCTGGGGCAGGTTCTGTTCTCACTATTCCCGTTGGACAGATGAGGAGACTGAGACTCAGAGAGCAGAATGCAGGGTCAGCGCATGAGATGAAGGCGCGCAACACCCCCTCCCGTCCTTTGTGTCTGGGGCCTCGGTTGAGTGACCCCCTCTCTCAGTCCAGCACGCACCTCTCCTCCCCGGGACGTTCCCTTTGCCCACGCAGAGGCACAGATATCCTTCCGTTCAGTTTGTTTCTGATTCAACCAGTGGGAGAAATACTAACATAATTCAGATCATTAATCTCCAGTTGGCCATATTGTATATAATTAAACACACATTTAAGAGATTGAGGCCCAGCATTGGTCATCAATAATACCCCTGAAAATATTTATTTTAGCTCTAACCTGTCCCTGGTGAGAAATGAAAAATCTGTGAGGAGAGTGTTGTCTTCAGCTGGCCCACGAACTTCACTGGGGCACGGGGGGCTGAGGTCCCGGCTCACCGTCCAGAGCCCCGCAGAAATGAAGGTTTGCCAATGTTTTTGAAAACACGACTAAAGGCAGAGGACTTGCCTTTGAATTTGGGGACAAATCACAGAATCTCAGCAAATGGGACATCTGACCTTCACCATCAGAGTCGGCCAACTCTGTATGATGCAGACAGAGTCCAAGGTTCTGTTAAATGTCGGGTTTTCACTGTGTGTGGATATCAGAGCCGGGACAGGAAATAAACATGAATTGCTTCACATGCATGTTAAAAATTAAATCAGTGCAATGAAAGTGATTCCAAGTCAGCCCACTGACATAACGTATTTCCAGAAAGTGGGAGATGACCGTTTTGAAATATAACCGGAAGCCCCCCCCCCCCCCCAACAAATACCAGTCAGCACAGTAACGGGGATTTGAAGACCTCAGGCACCCGGCTGAAACGTTTGACAGTAACAGCGATAGTCACAGCTAGGAACAGAGTTCCTGACACTGCCTTTGTTTACAGTCCTGGGCCAGCTCGTCGGTGCCCAGGGGTGTTCTCCAAATCTGGTTTGGGTTATTCTGATGCGATGTCAGAGAAATGCGGGCTGCCTCTCTTGTGGTGTGCCCGTGGCATCCTGGTGCTCCGTGCCCGGGAACTTCTGTGCAGCATCACCAGGGACGAGCTGAAAAGCTAGTTCACGAGGGAACAGATTTCTTTGGTCAGAAAATGACAAACGAATCGCTTGTCTCTGTTCAGAAAGTAACTCGAGGCGGTTTCTAACTTCTCTTCCGTGGTGCGGTCTGCATCTCGTGTTCCAGCTGCCACGGCTCTGGTTATGCATGAACATTAAGACTTGGTATGTTTGCCCTCTAGGGTCCCCGGCCCTGACTGGGACTGGAACCATCAATGTCATAGTGGATGATGTCAATGACAACGTGCCCACTTTCGCCAGCAAACTGTATTTCACTGCGATTCCCGAAGACGCGCCCACGGGGACGGACGTCCTGCTGGTCAACGCCTCGGACGCGGACGCGTCCACCAACGCGGTCATCAGGTCAGCATTCCTGTGTACACTTCGGTTTTCTCGTTAAGCCCCGGTCTTCGGACTGTGTGAATGTGATGCTTCATGTCGCCAGAAATGTCACCCTATCCACATAGACCCTGTTGTGATCATCTCTTGTCCGGTAACCAGCCGAGCCCGGCGATGGCCCCGTGAATGATTTGTTTTGTTTGTTACTTATTTCCTATTTAAAATCTCACGTCAGAAACTGGCAGGAATCCGTCTCTTCCTGCTGGCAGAGGTGACCGAGCTGGGTAGGAGGCCTCAAGGTATTTCTGTTTAACAAACACTGACGGGGTCGCTAGTATAGCAATAGTGACCAACGAGACGGTCTCCTTTTACTTTGGGCCTGCGTTTGTCCAAGTCGATATACATGTAAATGTAAAATCAGTAAGATTACTCCGTACAGCGAGGACAGCTTTGACAACAAAGCAGGATGAGTACACCACAGAACGACAAGGGACTTTCTGCCTCCCTGAGGGGGTGGCCTGTAGGCTGGATGGAGGGGCTGTGGGCTGGCAGTCAGCCTGCTGTGTGTAGGGAGGTTTGTGAATCTTGACCAGAGTGAGGAAGGGGTCAGGCAGGTGGGCAGGGGACAGATAATGTGGGCCACATAAGGACCTTTAGGTCATAGTAAAGAATTCGGATTTTAAATGATATTTTTAGGTGATCAACTATTGATTCCAAACCGGGAACGGTGTACACTGATCTGTATTTGGGTTGGTTTGGAGGAGGCAGCGCTGAGTGCGAGAGAGGCTGCTGAGGGAAACCAGTGAGACCTTTGGGTGCTAATTGGCACAGAGATGGAAGCAAAAGGAGGGTCTACCCCACAGGCCGGCAGGCGCCCCGGCAGCCTCCTGGTGTCAGGGCGACGCCCAGCCAACTGAGCCACACCGGGCAGGGCTGCTCTGCTCTGAACACACTCTTCCTTGTACACTGTCTGCAACGGAGTCGTGCCTGGCACCCAAATGCATGCGTTAAATCCATGATTCTAGTATGTCTAATATTTTTCAGTACTTCTGCTGTTGCTCCCTTTTTCTCCCATGTTTTTGAGAGGGCAGGTCACCACTTCACATTTTCTCCAGCCATTTTTTTTTTCCTGAAAAATCTTTCCATCTGCTTTCTCTCCATTGCTTTACCCAAAAGAGACTCTCTCCGAAGAGCCTACTGAAATTTACCAAGCGCAGTGACTTTTTCTGAGTCTTCATTCTCCTTTAGCTTTTTTTGCATTGTTTTCCTCCTCAGCGTCTGTGAAATGTGATTCCTTATTTCTCATTCTGTGTCTCTGGCCATTTCTTCTCATCTGTCCTCTGAATCTCCTCCTTCTCTCTCTGCAGAGTAATCTAGACATGCCTCATAGCATTTTTCCTTAGTCCATTTTTTCTATTCCTCTCTCTCTCTCTCTCTCTCTCTCTCTCTCTCTCTCTCTCTCTTCCTGAGAGAGAGACTGAGAATCACCTATTTCCATCGCTGCAGCCTCATAGAACACTATGTGGAAATGTAGACAACTCTGTATTTGTACTGTCAACTCGGACCAGACCTCCCCACCCATATTTATAACTCTCTAGAACTCACCTCAACCTGGCGTTGGTTGCCATCATAAACACAACGTATCAGGAACCCTGAAACTGTTCTGTTTCTCATCTTGGCCTAATGCTCTCCCTGGATGGTGCGGCCTCGCCCTCATCCACGCGGGATGGCTCGGGTCACCCCTCCCCCTTAGTCAGTGGACAAGTTCTCATGTTTCTCCTTCTCTAGGGCCTCTGGCGCCCATTCTCCTCAGTGCGTCCCTCCTGCCAAGATCCCGGCGCAGCCCGTAATTACATCATGCCTGGACTATTACAATAAAAATTAACGTGCTTTCCTGACTCTGGTTGCTAATCCCTTCGATCTCCAGACTACACTGTACTGGCTAATTCTGGAGCTTACTATGCCCCAGGCACTTGGTTAAATTCGGAGGAATTAAGTACTCCAGATCCCAGGAGGAGAACAGTTCGAAGCAGGAGGAAATGTTTTAATCTGGTGATTACAGCACTTCAGAACAAGTGTCCTTGAAGCAGCAGAAGGGCGGACGAACAGCACCATTGGGGCAGCGGAGCGAATCAGGGGAAGCTCCAGGGAGCTGATGGCTGTGGGGAGACAGGGAAGCAGTGTATGGACACATCAGGGGTGCGAGGCCTTTTGGCAAGGCGGTCCCAGGGACCCAGGCAGAGTTGTGCAAAGGCAGCATCGGAGAAGCCCTTCATGGGCTGGGCTGGGTTGGGAATCGGCCTTCGTACCCAGGGAGCGTTCACATTTCTCTCTGCATCGAATGGGAGACACCGCTGACGCGCCTTCAGCCCGGCAACCCTACGGCTCGTTTCCCGCTACGAAGGCTCCTCTGTCCATGAAAGATGCGATTTGCAGGCAGCAAGGGCTGAACCCGGGAATGGTGGGGCAGTGGCAGCTGCAGGAACCGCTCGAGCATCCGGTGGCTCAGCGTGAACAAGGACCGAGCCCGTCTTCAACATCCGCGACCTCCAGTTTGCCGCAATGTCGTAGCGCTGTCTCCTGGTGCACTCGCTGCGTAAACAGCCTGAGCACCCTCCAAGCTCACTCTGCCCAGATCCCCGACATACAGCCAGACCGGCAGCCTCGCCGGATGGCCTTCTGCCCCTGGGAAAGGGGTCTGTGCTCCCCCCAGCCCTATGGCTTCGTTCAAGTCCTTCTGGATCCTAGACCCGGGCTCCGCAGCCCGCAGGCCGAATTCCGCTCCGTGTTTGCTGTTGTCAGTAACGTGGTCGTGCAGCAGGGTCAACCCAGCCACGCACGGGTTGTCTGAGGCAGCTTTTGTACGAAACTGTGTATTGCAACAGAGATCCAACAGCCTGTGAAGCTGAAAGTGTTTACTAACTAGACCTTTGTAGAAAAAAAACTCTGCTGAGTCCTTGCCTAAAACACCTTTTTCTCCCTCTTCAACATTATTGCAAGATGGGTAGCTCCCTCAAAACGGAGCTCGAATTTACCCTTCTCCAAGGCAGGTTTTATTTTATTCATTCCAGTCAAAGGTGGTCTGCACAGTTTCATAGCACTTAGACATACCACCTTGTTTTGTATTTACTTTCCTGCATATCTTTCTTCCCTTTGGGGTGTCAGCTTGAGGACAAATTTTACCTACTTACCCATGTCTCTGTTAGTCCGTCTATCCACTTAACTAAATATGCAGATGGATTGCAGTACATCACAGCAGGTCCTCAAGGAACATCGTTTTGTTCAGTGTCATTTCATTATAATATTACTAAGATGTTCTAGGAACCTAACTCTTGCTTACCTGTGGAAAACAGTTAAGCAAGTTACCTGTGGAAAATTGTTTTTTTATTTGTTGTTTTGCTTCAAGTCCCAGTTTCCAAGAACCTATCGATGAGGACTTATCTTATAGATAATAGATTATTATAATTATATATGTATATATACTCTGTCTATTTAAGCCAAGACTTTGAACTCTTGTCGTGTATCAATTATAACGACAAGTGCTTATTATATGAAATTACATTTAATACTCAAATGTACCAAATGAAAGGGATACATGTGTGATCAGCACTCTATAGATGGAGAGAAGGCTTAGAAAGCTTGAGAGATTTGATGGATGTTAGTGCTCTGAATAAGTTCTAAATTCATGCCCAACTGAGCTGTGGTTCAAAGCACAGTTCTTAACTATTCCCAAATCACTGTATTCCAGCACGGTGCCTTATGACCCCAGTAGATCTCAGGGAGAGGCAGAAATCTCAAATAAATCAAATGGGGATATTTTAGTTTTACAATCGCAGCAACGATTGTTTTAGACTTCAGGTAACCATGATCTCGGTTTATGCCAATAATTTGAAACAATATTTTCTTATTCCGGAACTGAAAACTAGATGACCACATTCATTGATTTGCCTTGGACGAAATCCTTGCACAGACAACTGTGCCTGGGCACAGCGTGAGCGAGAGGCGCTGGCGACCTCAGCAGGGCGGCACGGCCCTTCCTGTCGTCACTGCACCCCTCGGGCTCAGTGGGGTTTTCCTTACCTAGTGCAGTGGGAAGGTGCCTGCTGAAGGCAAAGACCAAGCGCAAACCCTAGACCCACCGTTGAGACGGCATGCTTCTTTGTGGGGCTCTGCTGTCTCCCTTAAATTCAGGATCCTCGTCTGTAGCCAAGTCACACAAGCGAACCGTTCGGGTTGTTCTGAGGGGAGGGGAGCCTTGTGTGGAGACCAGGCAGGTCAGGTGCTGCAGATCTTCAAGAACAGCGTAGACCTTCGGGTGTTAAGGCCACAGCACAATCCGGTAGAGTTTATGCTTTTTAAAGAAAGGAACTTGCAGCAGAGAAGCAGGAGAGATTTCCACGGAAGGATGAGAACCCGGGCACATCATCTCCGTGGTCCATCCACGTATTTCACCACCGGTGTTTCTTCTGTCTCTCTCTCTCTCTTTCTCTTCTTTTTAACTTCTAAGTATAAGTGTATTTGAAACTGGTATTATAGATATCATGCGATATTACAGAATGCTTCATATTTAAAATACACTTTTGATACACTTTGGAATCAAAAGTGTAGAAAAAAAATCACATGCTAACGACTTGAATTTTTTAAAGTAGTAAATATATCACCTACTTTTATACAGAAAGTCTTATGGACCATAGCATGTACAACAGTATAAAATAAAGAATAAGAATTTAGCCCTGGCTGGTTTGGCTCAGCGGTTAGAGAATTGGCCTTCGGTCCAGAGAGACCTGGGTTCGGTTCCCGCTAAGGGCATGTACCTCAGTTGCAGTTTGTCCCCGGCCCTGGTTGGGTCATGCGGGTGGCAGCCACTCGATGTGTCCCTTTCACATCGATGTTTTTTTCTCTCTCTCTCTCTTCCTCTCTCTCCCGCCCACTCTATCTGAACAAAAAATGAAAAAATGTCCTCAGGTGAGGATTAAAAAAAAAAAGAATAAGAATTTACAGGACAAGACTCCTTTATGGATAATGTACTTGAGCCTGGATGAGAGCTCACAACATTTGCTGTTCAACACATTGTTCTTTCGAATACTCCACAGCCTTGTTATATACAAAATATCCAAACCCAAATTTGCATGCGTTTTCCTCATCCTAGTTTTTATCTGTGAATGCCTAAAGGAACACATATCGATCGAACCTGGACTCTTGCCATCGTAAAGTTGTAAGAAAGTCTGCGGACTGTGAATTACTTCTTTTCCCTAGTAAGTTATTTGGTGGTTTCTACACCCACCGACAGAAACTAGGTTTCCCAGAATAAAGTTACACAGTTTTCATAATCCGGATTTCTGCAGACTTTCTACCAAAGGTGAGGCGATTTGAGTATTTTACGAGTGCTGAATTTCTGACTTTAAGAATTCATTTACAGCCCTGGCCAGTTTGGCTCAGCGATTGGAGGGTGGGCCCGAGGACCAATGAGAATTGGGTTTGATTCCAGCCAAGAGCACGTACCTTGGTTGCGGTTTGTCCCTGACCCTGGTTGGGGTCGTGCGGGAGGCAACCAGTCGATGTGTCCCTCTCACATCGATGTTTCTCTCTCTCCCTTTCTCTCCTTCTCTCTCCCTCCCACTCTATCTGAAGATAAATGAAGAAATGTCCTCAGGGGAGGATTCAAAACAGAAGAATGCATTTACAGACCCCTGATATTTTTAGTTTGACCAGGGGAATAGATAGCCTCTACTGTGGAAGGGCAGTGATTATACTTTATAGTCACTTCTGGCCCAGGAGATAGAGCCCATTTGGTTCACATTCGCTCCTGATCTAGGCACGGGGGTGTCAGGAGACCCTAAAACTCTGAGTGATGCCAGGTTCTTTATCAGCATTGAAATGATTTCTCAAACAAACACCCTCTCTATTCCTTTTTTATTTTGCTATCATTTTTGGCCTCCAGTTTTGCTTTTATTTTATTATTTTTTTAAATAGCGGCTCCCAAACAGTTTATTATTTCTCTAAAAAAGGATGAAAGTGCTGAAATGTGTCTTTTAAACTGTGAACTGAGCAGGAGGAGTGTGCCCTGTGCTGGCTGCTGGGGACGTGCCGCCCTGCGTGGCACCTGTGCTGTGGCTGTGTTTTGACGAGCGCGGAGCGAGCCTAAAGGAGCATGCCCATCGTCCCAGCCAGGGCATTGCGTTGTCGGTCTGCAGGAGAGAGCTTTCAAAGGCATCTCTTTCTTTGCTACCTCCACCTTTCAAAATGATGGACCCCAGCCAATTTCTGAACCTTCGAGCTTAGAAGCGTTTCCCCAGCTGCTCTCTGAGGAATAGATGCGGATAGCTTACCACTCCAGGGGGAAGAGCGAAGCTATTCTCCGTGGAAACTCCTGTCCGTTAACCAGTCTGGTTCGCATCAAACTATCCACGGAGATGTCCCACCTCTCCTGACAGCGAGCAGCATGGCCATGTAAGGAATGACAGACGAGAGCCTCGGAACCAGGAATGTCTCTGCAGAAACAGTCAGTTCTCTAGTTCTGGATAGTCAGCATGTACCAAGTACAGGGTTTTGTCTTGCAAGAGTAAGCTACTCAACTGCTGTTCTCTGGGCTCTTAGGGTACACAGCAGAAAAATAATTTTTAGATTCATTTAACAGATGTTCATCTGTGATCCTGGCCATTAACCACAATATTAGAGCAAAGGCTCTGATTTATGCTCTCTGGCTCGTCTGTTTGAAGCACAGCGGTCTTCTGGGTACACTTTGGGGTCTTGCGTGATTTAAGAAGCCCTGCAAGGCCCTGCTTGAGGTCATCGGATGTCTCGCGATAAAGATTGTCACTGCGATATTCACATAAGGTCTGAAATATCCATCTTTTAGCCGTATTCTTTCACGGTTGGATGGTCTTACGTGCAATGCCTTTCGTTACATTTCTGCCTCAGTTTTTAAATGATAGTAAATAGGTGCTACAGTATTATAACTAGAAGGAACCTGCCCCCTCTGCTCTCTGCTTTAGTTACAGGATCATCGGCGGAAACGCTCAGTTCACCATCAACCCGTCCACGGGACAGATCATCACCAGCGCGCTGCTAGACAGGGAAACAAGAGAGAACTACACGTTAGTGGTGGTTTCCAGTGATGCTGGGTCCCCGGGGCCTCTTTCCAGTTCCACCAGCGTGCTCGTCACTGTGACTGATGTCAACGACAACCCGCCAAGATTTCAGCATCACCCATATGTCACACACATCCCATCGCCTACTCCTCCAGGTAATCAAGCCAACTCCGAGGTCATGGGTAGACAGAAACGATGTCTTGGACACATTCGCTAAAACACATTTCTTTCATTTGTACATGTATAGTTTGGCTATAGCCTAAGTCCGCAAATCCTCTAAAATTCAACTTGTTTTTCCTAACAAGAGTAAAGGAACATTGAGTCCCATAAATGAAATTTTTCCCTCCTCGACCAGTTATGTTTGAGATTTTGTAAGTGCCACATCTTTCCTAGTAGTATTCCTTTTTACTTGCATGGTGTTGTGATTAAAATAGATCATCTCTAGACTCTGCCTAGAGATGTTTTGTGCATAAGTTCCCTGAGAGGAGGCACATTGTCTCTCTTCTTCAGGCCAAGTCGTGGCACCTGAAACGTTATCTGGAATTAATAGGAATTCCGCTATATTCATTGGCAGAACATGAATATTTTATGTCAGTGCTTCACAGATAGATTTTATGATTATTTTTAAAATTTATCTTTATTGTTGAAAGCGTTACAGATGTCCTTCCTTCCCCCCCATTGACACCCTCCTACCCGCTCCTTCCTCCTTCAGGGCACTGATGTCTGTGTCCATGGGTTGTGTGTATATGCAAATAAGTTCTTTGGTTCATCTCTTCCCGCCCCCCACCCCCTTCCCTCTGGGGTTTGTCAGTCTGTTCCCTAATTCCATTCTCTGGATCTATTTTGTTCATCAGTTTAATTTGTTCATTAGATTCCACCTATAAGTGAGGTCACATGGTACTTGTCTTTCTATGACTGGCTTATTTCACTCAGCATAATACTCTCCAGGTCCCTCCATGTCATCTCAAAGAATAGATTTTTAAAAAATGTTCAATGAATGAACAATTCTAATTAATTATCATTAGCATAATTTTATTCCAGTTTTCAGGGATGCAAGTTTATTTGTTAGTAAGTTTATGGAGCTGTTAATGAACCACCCTCATGTTGACAACATATATTTATCATTCTGCATCTCTTTTAAATTTAATTTGGTTGCATTCGCTTATTTGCAAAGAATGGCATACTCTCCTAAGAACTGCACACATCATCTGCCATCTGCAATTTTTGAGAAGGGTTTTCAAATGGGAATATGCACAAATAAAGAGCACGGTGCATTTATAATCTTCTTTGCTTCAAAATATTTTTAATGAGAAAGAAATAATAAATGGATCCAGGATTCCTCCTCTCAGTGATCTTTAATCTTCTCTGCACTCAAGAATGTCTCATTAATGCCAGTTGAAGGTATACTATCCATACATTTTGCCAACTTTCTATCAGAAGGAAACATCGATACCAAAGTCATAACTCCCCGATGAAGGCCCACAGCTGACGTGATGTTGGCAGGCAGGACTCCAGTCACATCCCGTCTGCGGAGATGCAACATTGTATCTCTGTGCAAAGTGAGGAAGGGCCGCACCTGCATCTTTTCCTCATTAGACATAACTAACGAGAATCACTTGCCTTTTTTTCTTCTCCTTCTTCAAATAGAAGAATTTTCAGTTTGTCACAAACTCTTCTGCAGGGCTGGGAGTGCAGGTTGGGGAAGGGTTTCTGAATGAGGATCTCAAGCACATGCCCTGCGGGCGGCCCTGGTCTGGCCCCACAGTCTGCTCTACTGGCCCCTCTTCCCAAGCCCTGGGTTTGGAATCCACGTGGTCCATTCTTTCTCAGTTCTTACTTCTTACTACTTTATAACTGTTCCAGTTGGTGTGTGTGTGTGCGCGCACGCGTGCTTATGTTTTGTCTCCATGGGATAATAGCTCACAGATAAAAGAACTTTGCTATGAACAGCGGGCATAAGGAATCCACAGTAATCTTCACACCCTGCTATTTTTGTTGACACGATCATATACATGGAAATTCAGAGATGTTTTAAGACATAAAAGAGCACTTACCTCTCCCATTGGGCAGCAGCATGGCTGTGAGCAGGACACACGGCACCATCCCTTGGGTTGGAAGCTGGTGAGGGCCGGATATGTCCCCAGGAACCACAGTGCGGGGATCAGCTGTTGCTTGTCTCTGCTCCCCCCAAAGGCAGACTGAAAGATATCCAGTCCGCAGACTGCGGAGCTTTGGTTAGAAAACGGCAGGTCAGTCCCTGGGGACTGTCGTTAAGTGGATGTGATGCTGCAGCTGCAGGGACAGCAGAGAGGGCGGGCTGTGCTCCCCTAGCCGTCGGGAGAAACCCGATTCGGGCCGGGGGAACAGCGTGTTTTGCACGCGCTCCCCGGCTGCAAGCCTCCTGCTGGGGTCCCTGTCATTCTGACGCCCGCTCCCTCTTCCGCAGGTTCCTTCGTCTTCGCGGTCACAGTCACGGATGCCGATGTCGGACCCAATTCCGAACTGCACTACTCTCTCTCGGGGAGAAACTCTGAGAAATTCCACATTGACCCGCTGCGGGGGGCCATCATGGCAGCCGGACCCTTAGACGGGGCTTCGGAAGTGACCTTCTCTGTGCACGTGAAGGACGGGGGCTCGTTCCCGAAGACAGACGCCACCACGGTGACCGTCAGGTTTGCGAACAGGGCGGATTTCCCCAGAGTCAGAGCCAAAGAACAGACGTTCATGTTTCCGGAGAACCAGGCGGTGGGCACCCCTGTCACCACGGTGACGGGGTCCTCCCTGCGCGGAGAGCCTTTGGCCTATTACATCGCCAGCGGGAATCTGGGCGGCACCTTCCAGATCGACCCCTTGACCGGGCAGGTGTCCATTAGCCAGCCTCTGGATTTTGAAAAGATGCAAAGCTACGTCGTGTGGATAGAGGCCAGAGACGGCGGCTTCCCTCCCTTCTCCTCCTACGAGAAACTCGACGTAGCCGTGCTAGATGTCAACGATAACGCCCCAGTCTTTAAGGAAGATCCCTTTGTAGCCGAAATACTGGAAAATCTTTCTCCTCGAAAAATACTGACTGTCTCAGCCACGGACGAGGACAGCGGACCCAATGGGCAGTTGGACTATGAAATCGTCCATGGCAACAAAGAACACGGTTTCAGCATCAATCACGCCACTGGGGAGATCAGAAGCATCCGGCCTCTGGACAGGGAGAAGGTAGCTCGGTACGTGCTCACCGTCAGGTCCTCGGACAAAGGTTCCCCGTCTCAGAGCTCCTCCGTGAAAGTGATCATTCACATTTTAGATGAGAATGACAACGCCCCGAGGTTTTCTCAGATCTTCAGTGCCCACGTTCCGGAGAACTCCCCACTGGGCTACACGGTCACCCGGGTCACCACCTCCGACGAAGACGTCGGTGCGAACGCAGTGAGTAGGTATTCCATAATGGACACAAGTCTTCCGTTCACCATCAACCCCAGCACGGGGGATATAGTCATCAGCAGACCTTTGAACAGAGAGGATACAGACCGTTACAGAATCCGAGTCTCCGCACATGATTCCGGGTGGACTGTCAGTACCGACGTCACCATATTCGTGACCGATGTCAACGACAACGCCCCGAGATTCCGGAGGCCCTCCTACTATTTAGACTGCCCCGAACTTGTTGAGATTGGCTCCAGAGTGACCCAGGTGTCCGCCACAGACCCCGATGAGGGTGCCAACGGACAAGTGGTTTATTTTATCAAGTCTCAGTCAGAGTACTTCCGGATTAACGCCACCACAGGAGAGATTTTCAATAAGCAGATCTTGAAATACCAGAACGTCAGTGGCTTCAGTAACGTGAACATCAACAGACAGAGCTTCATAGTGACATCGTCAGACCGGGGCACACCTCCCCTCCTCAGCGAGACAACCGTCACCATCCACATAGTGGACAGAAATGACAATGCACCGCAGTTTCTTCACACGAAATATTTCACCCCCGTCACCAAAAACGTGAAAGTCGGTACCAAGCTGATCAAAGTGACGGCGGTGGATGACAAAGATTTCGGGTTAAACTCCGAGGTGGAGTATTTCATCTCCGGCGAACAGCACGGGGGGAAATTCAAGCTGGACAACAGCACGGGGTGGATTTCCGTAGCCTCTTCCCTCCTGGCCAACTTGAACCAGAACTTTTTGATCACAGTCACTGCCAAGGATAAAGGGAACCCTCCCCTTTCATCCCAAGCGACTGTTCAGATCATCGTCACGGAGGAAAACTACCACACTCCAGAGTTCTCCCAAAGCCACATGACCGCCACCATCCCTGAGAGCCACGGGGTTGGGGCCGTGGTCAGGACGGTGTCCGCGAGAGACAGAGACGCGGCGATGAACGGCCTGGTCAGGTACAGCATCGCTTCAGGGAACGAAGACGGCACCTTTGCCATCAATTCCTCCACGGGAATACTGACCCTCGCCAAACCTCTTGACTACGAGCTGTGCCAGAAACACGAGATGACGCTTAGCGCCACCGACGGCGGGTGGGTCGCCAGAACCGGGTACTGCAGCCTGACCGTCAGCGTGCTCGATGTCAACGACAACTCCCCGGTGTTCCTCCCCGAGGAGTACTTCCCTGCCGTCTTGGAAAACGCCCCGAGCGGGACCACAGTCATCCACCTGAATGCGACCGACGCGGACTCCGGCCCCAATGCCGTGATCGCGTACACCGTGCAGTCCTCCGACAGTGACCTCTTCGTCATCGACCCCAACACGGGAGTCCTCACCACGCAAGGCTTCTTGGACTTTGAAACCAAGCAGAGCTACCACCTCACCGTGAAAGCCTTCAACGTCCCCGATGAGGAGAGGTGCAGCTTTGCCACGGTCACCATACAGCTGCAGGGGACGAACGAGTATGTACCCCGTTTTGTTTCCAAACTCTACTACTTTGAGATCTCAGAGGCAGCCCCTAGAGGTACGATTGTTGGAGAGGTGTTTGCCAGTGACCGGGATCTGGGCGCCGACGGGGAGGTGCACTACTTGATTTTCGGGAACAGTCGGAAGAAAGGTTTCCAGATCAACAAGAAGACTGGGCAGATCTCTGTCTCGGGACCGCTGGACAGAGAGAAAGAAGAGAGGGTGTCTTTGAAGGTGTTGGCCAAGAATTCCGGCAGCATCCGGGGTGCAGACATAGATGAGGTCACGGTAAACATCACCGTGCTCGATGCCAATGACCCACCCATTTTTAGTCTAAGCACCTACAGTGTTCAGATCAGCGAAGGGGTCCCGACGGGAACGCATGTGACCTTTGTCAGTGCCTTTGACTCTGACTCCGTCCCCAGCTGGAGCCGGTTCTCTTACTTCATCGGATCAGGGAATGAAAACGGAGCCTTTTCCATCAACCCACAGACGGGGCAGATCACCGTGACTGCAGAGTTAGATCGCGAGACCCTCCCTGTCTACAACCTCACGGTGCTGGCTGTTGACTCGGGGACACCCTCAGCCACAGGAAGCGCCTCGCTATTAGTCACCCTGGAAGACATCAACGACAACGGGCCGATGCTGACCGTCAGCGAGGGAGAAGTCATGGAAAACAAACGCCCGGGAACTCTGGTGATGACCCTCCAGTCCACCGACCCCGACCTCCCTCCCAACCAAGGCCCCTTTACCTACTACTTGCTGAGCACGGGTCCTGCCACCAATTATTTCAGTCTGAACACCGCCGGGGTTCTGAGCACCACCAGGGAGATCGACAGGGAACAGATCGCCAACTTCGACCTGTCGGTGGTCACCAGGGACTCTGGCGTCCCTCAGATGTCTTCCACAGGAACGGTGCACATCACCGTGATCGACCAAAACGACAACCCTTCCCAGTCTCGGACGGTGGAGATATTTGTTTATTATTATGGCAACCTGTTTCCTGGTGGGATTTTGGGCTCCGTGAAGCCACAGGATGCGGACGTGCTGGACACGTTCCACTGCTCCCTCACCTCGGGAGTGACGAGCCTCTTCAGCGTGCCCAGGGGCACTTGTGATCTGAGCTCCCAGCCGAGGTCCACAGACGGCACGTTCGATCTGACCGTGCTCAGCAGTGACGGAGTCCACAGCGCGGTCACCAGCAGCGTCCGCGTGTTCTTCTCGGGGTTCTCCAACGCCACCATAGACAGCAGCATCCTGCTGCGGCTCAGTGTCCCGACGGTGACGGACTTCCTGACCAACCACTACCTTCACTTCCTGCGCATCACAGGTGCCCAGCTCGCGGGCCTGGGGACGGCCGTGCAGCTCTACGGAGCCTACGAAGAGAGCAACCGGACCTTTCTCCTGGCAGCGGTGAGGCGGGGCGGTAACCAGTATGTGAATCCCAGCGGGGTGGCCACCTTCTTCGAAAGCATCAAGGAGATCCTCCTCCGGCAGAGTGGGGTGCAGGTGGAGTCCGTGGATCACGACGCGTGCGCCCGTGGCCCGTGTCAGAACGGAGGGAGCTGTATCAGGAGACTGGCTGTGAGCCCCGAGGTCAGGAGCCACGAGAGCCTTCCGGTCATCATCGTGGCCAACGAAGCCCTGCGGCCGTTCCTGTGCAGGTGTCTGCCGGGCTACGCTGGGAGCTGGTGCGAAGTGGACATCGACGAGTGCCTCCCGGCCCCCTGCCACAACGGCGGGACCTGCCACAACCTGGTGGGCGGGTTCTCCTGCAGCTGCCCGGATGGCTTCACGGGCAGGGCCTGTGAGAGAGACATCAACGAGTGCCTGCCCAGTCCTTGCAAGAACGGTGCCCTCTGCCAGAACTTCCCGGGAAGCTTCAGCTGCGTGTGCAAAACTGGATTCACAGGTATGGTGCTTGGCTCTTCTCACCACGACTTTGGCCGTGTCAGGCATGAGAGGGAGGGAGTAATGAATGTTGTCATTCGCAAGGGGTTTTTTAATTGAAAATAGCATTTATTATTGCCCTGGCTGCTGTGGCTCAGTGGTCAGAGTGTCAGCCCATGCCCCAGAGGGTTGTGGGTTTGATGCCTGGTCAGGGGCACTTACCTGTGTTTCAGGTGTGATCCCCGGCCCCAGTTGGGGCACACGTGGGAGCCAACTAATTGATGTGTCTCTCTCACATCAATGTTTCTCTCTCTCTCTTCCTCCCCCCTCTTGTTGCTTCCACTCTGCCTAAACATCAATGAAAAAAAAGTCCTTGGGTGAGGATTAACCAAAAAATAAAAATAAAAAATTGCATTTACTATTGGCCAGATACTATGCCAAGCCCTTTCTGCATTTATGTCTCATAAGAAACCTAGGTGGTGGGGATAATTATTTTTCAGTCTTTGTGGACAAAGAGCCTGAAGTAGAGACACGTTTAGTCGGTTTTCTAAGGGGACTCAGTGCATTTGTTAGAGAGTCAGGGTGTAAGTGAATTCCAGAGTGTACGCTTTTGGGAAGTCACCTAACCTTGCTGACCTTCAAGTTCCCCCTCTGTGAAATGGGAATAGTCACACTTACCTCTCTGGGTTGTTGTGATGAGTAAAATAATGTTTGTAAAACGCCTGGCACCGAACCCAGCAGTAAGTAGTGATGGCAACCAGTAGTGTTCCTAGTCGTGTTAGCGGAGCTGTGGTGGTAACAGAGGTGAGCCACAGAATTGCTCAGAAGACCAGAAACCTCAATGACACCAGGCAAGTGGGAGTCTTAGGATCATGAATAATAAAGCTATACACATGTCATGAGGTCAGGATTTCCAAAAATCTCCTCCCCCCACAAAAAAAGCTGCTGCTTCTGCTGGGAATGCAACAATGAAGATTGTTTCTTTGTCCCATTTCAGTATAATAGACTCATTCGCTTAGATTTGGAGAGCTCACGCCGAGCCCTGGCATGGAAGAGGCGTGAATGCAGTCGGCAGCAGACAGGGATCAGGGCACACGGGCCCCAGCCACGACGCCATGTGCAGATTTCAGCGTGAATGGTGCTCACTTCCTCTTACTGGGTCTTTCTCGTTTCCTCTCATACACTTAGCAGACTTTTCTAAATCAGTGGTCGAAAATTTCAGGAATGCCCCTTTCATTATGAAATATGAATGACATTTATCCAATGGCTCAGTACCACCCAAAGCTCCTTGCGTCATCGACCTTCAGTGAGTTCTTCTCACAACCCTGAGAAATGAATATTACGAGTATTGCCATTTCAAAGACAAAAATGAATGAGTCTCAGAGGGACTGAAAGAATGAAATGACTTGCCTCCAGGTGGCACAGAGACGGGCTAAAAACCCGTCTGGGTTGGCTGTAAGCTGGCTCCAGGCCCTTGGCTTCTCGTGTGCATGCACACCCCTCACACTTCCATGTGCACTGCTGCACAGTATACTGGCAAGTCCTTGATACCGTCTAAGAGTTTTCTGTGCAGTTTCCTATTTGGTCCTCACAGAAAGTCCACGAGATCGTGGATTAGTCGGAGACTGCTCAGGAACTGAAATCACCTTAGGATTTTCCGGTGGGAAGGTAGAGAGTACACGGGAATAGCTTACAAAGTCTTCACACTGGCTAAGAGTGGAGGTCAGGAAAGTCCACTGACGGGATCCAAAGGCGAGCCCCGGCTGGAAGGGAGTCTGGAGAAGTCAGTTTTCCAACTTCCAGCCCCTGCAACACAGAGAGAGATGGTGCTGAGTCGGCAGACAATATCTGGCGTAGAGAGACACGGCTCTTACTCTTATTTTATGTTGTAGAAACTGAGCCAACGCTGGCGACTCTAAGCTGCCAGGGACTAATCATTGCAATTCATGTAAAATACAGTTTCAATAAGTAACCAGTTTAAAAATGTATCTCTGTGGTACTTTATTTTTTATACTAAGTCTTCAGAACCTGGTATTTTATACTGCAGCGTGTCTCACATCAGACCAGCACATTTCAGTGCTAACGAGTCACGTGTGACTGGTAGCCGTGGTCCTAGACTGAAACAGACTTGGAGAAGGGGGACTAGAAGCCAAGAATCTCTCTATTCAGCAAAATACCCGATCTAGACTGTTCTGCCCACACGTCATTCTATAACCGAAACTGAATTTACATTTGGGTACATTGCCCCTTTAATTATGTCCATGCTAAGGACCCAGAAATCCCTGGTACTTTCAGTTCTATCAACTCAGATGGGTGTGCAGAGCTCCCTAAAAGTGGCCTCACTTACCCATCCAACCTGTTCTCCAGGTGGAAAATGTTTTGGCTTCTCCCATGAATTTCCTAGGCAAATATTCAAAGGCTCATTCATTCAACAGATATTTGTGGAGCACCCACTGAACGTCATCCTGGATCCTCCACCCAAACAGGGAAGATATTGCACAAGTCATCTCGTAGTTATAACAATGCAACTGTACCCTTGAAAGCAGTGCTGGAAACTTCACCAGGAGATGCTCTGAGAACCTGTAAGAACAGGACCTCGTAGTCTGAGGGGTCACAGAAAAGTTCTTCAATGCACTAACATTTAGGTTAAAAGAGTATGTATTTAAGCCCGGACAGTGTGGCTCACTGGTTGAGTGTTGACCCATGTACTGAGAGGTCGCCAGTTTGATTCCCAGTCAGGGCACATGCCCAGGTTGTGGGCCTGGTCCCCTGGGGGTGGGGGGCGTGCAGGAGGCAGCCAGTTGATCTTCTCTCTCATCGATGTTTCTATTTCTGTCTCTCCCTGTCCCTTCCTCTCTCTCAAAAAAAACCCAAAAAAAATCAATAAGGAAAAAATATTTAAAAGAAAAAGAGTATGTATTTAATACATGCTACACAAAGAATTTTCCAGAAAAGAATATGAAAGCTTACGTAGTCCAGTAACACCTGAGACAGTTACGTAAGCTCTTACACGGGGAAGAAAATGGTAGAAGTAGGTTGTGGCTTTCCTTGTGGCAAAAAGATAATTGAAAGTGTAGCCAATAGGTTGTATCTGCTTTCCATGGGGCAATTCTGATATTCCATTAAGAACACCGCGGGAGGGAGTCTCCTTTTCCACAGTGTCTGCCCCTGTGACACCTTGCACATACTCAGGGTGACATTGTCCTGCCTGTTTCTCCCAGAACACATGACTGCAATATTTACCTCCTCATTTCTGTGCTTCTCTCTTGGTAACTCGTTTATTTTCATTACTTCCCCTTAGAATACGAAGGTTTTCTGAAATTGTCACTGTTTTGCCTTTTAAGGAGATTCCCAGTTTTACTTATAAAGGGGGACGTGGTATGTTTATGACCCCATGATGTAGAGGGACATGTTCGTTAGCAATGTCGTGAGGTCTGACTCACACTTGTAATTTCAAACCAGAACTATTGTGGCTACATAATCAAGCCACAAGAACAGAATTGAATTACACAGAAACTTTGACTGTGTTTTAAGCAGTTATGATGATGAAATGGATGATCGGTGCTCGACGTTAAGTCTAAGCGTGCACATAAAACGTACATGTGTCACGAGACAGTGAGTGTGCGCATCAGCGCCGTCACACTGGGAAGGAGAAAATCACTCTACAGAAACAAACTCCACTTAATTAAGTAAATAATTAAACCCTCCTGTCCATGAGTGGAAATTAAGATTGTTTCTTAGAATCAGAACACTTGAAACTGTTCTAATAATTACGTGCAATGTACATCTAATAATAATATGTAATTTATCAAATCGTAATTTAGTGGTGTTAAAACACATTAAAGTTTACATGGGAAAAGAATACCACCCCACCACCACAGAAACAAGAGGGACTGGCCTTCTGCCTTACATGTTGCCTGTTCAGTGGTGACTGTAGACCTGGATATGAGTGCAGGCCTACGCTGGTCTGTGCTCAGTGTTATCATTGCTTCGGTGAGGTGTCAGCCTCCAAGGACCACTCCTCCTTCATCTGTGGATGGACATGTGTCCTCTTCAGTGAGCCCTTTCCCCCACTAACGTGGAAACACTGAAGAAACTCGTCCGCGTCCTTGACTGAAATGTCTCCCTCTTCTGCCTGCTTCATTCTGAGCGCTCAGGCAGAATTAGTTGATTCAACTTCACCAGATAATATCCCAGACAAGTCTGCATGAACTGGAAAATATGCTGGTCAGGTATCACTGATTTTGAGAAAAAGACGAAGTAGTCGCAAGCCGTCGTTGAGAATAAGTCTGGTCTGTGAAAGTGTATTGGATGTGTTTTCTTCTGTCTCATTTGGCTCTACGACAGGTAGGCAGCATGAAGTGAGGGGTATTGCTTCTTCTTTTATAACAGATCACTTTTTTTAATCCTCACCTGAGGAGGTTTTTCTGTTTTTGTTCAGATGGAGTGGGAAGGAGAGGGAGGAACAGAGGGAAAGAGAGAGAAACATCTATGTGAGAGAGACACATTGGCCGGCTGCCTCCCGCATTAGTCCTACAGGACCGCGACCAGGGCCGGGGTCGAACTGTAACCGAGGTACGTGCCCTTGACCAGAATCGAACCCACGACTCATTGGTCTGTGGGCCGATGCTCTAACCACTGAGCTAAATGGGCCAGGGCTGGGGGCAGGGGATATTTCTTGAGAGTGAAAGGTTGTAGTGTGACCCACAGGCTAAGTGAGATTGATTACTTTTAACAAAGCTGAGCCAAGGAAATCACAGTGAAAGTGATCCCATGAAAAGTTCACCTCTGCGATTATAACATGTACAAAAGGTAGAGACATCAAGGAGGAAAAAAAAAACTAGTGGAAACATCTAAACGTGTTCACCATTCGTGATTCCCCTGAACACAGCACTTCCTTCCACAATGTGCATGTACATTATTTCCTAAATATTCCATTAGGATGTGTGTCTTTGAATAACTCAGTAAGATTTTGAACTCGGAGCGAATAGTCCAGTTCCTCCTGTCAAGTGAGATGGTCTCATGTTTCTTTGCTTCAAGGAGAGAGTCTCTCAGGAGGGATGTCTGTGTATGGTTATGCAGTGGTGGTGTTGATGGACTCACGCGTAAGATTTTGTCTAATGAGTTTGATGCTTTCCAGGGAAAATGTGCGAGTCTCCGGTCAATTACTGTGAATGCAACCCCTGCTTCAACGGGGGTTCCTGCCAGAGTGGCGTGGAGTCCTACTACTGCCACTGTCCCTTCGGTGAGTTCGGCTCCGCCAGCCGGAGAAACCATCCGTCCCCTCTGACTCACAGCTTAGCAGTTTGGTTTCATCGTGGCCCCGAATGATTAAGAAAACGTGAACTGTTTTACACGGGGGGTTATGGCACAATAAAATCTCAAAGGTTTGATCTTCTTAGAAGTTAATTATGGAAATCCCATTGATTCTATTGCTTTGATCATTACTGGAACAATAATCAACTGAAGATAATTGAATTTGATGTCATGTTCTCTGGACATCTGCCCTCAAGTATTTATAGACGCCTTCTTTTCAGCCTAGAACCTATCAAGTAAAAAAATGTTTCAGGCACTATTTAACATCATTCTTTATTTTGAATCTTTAAAAAGAATCCGTCAAAATGATTTTTGTTTGGTTTTGCTTGTTGTTTTTTTTTTACATTAATTCATCCACTTGTGTTATACGGAGTTAGTAACGAGCCATGCAGTTTTCACGATGGACTTTTTGTAGAGAGTGTCAACCGAACTCATCCAAATTCAGGCTAATGTGTTCTTTTGAGGCAGAGAAGTGTTACAGTTTATCTGTACACTTACACTTACATTCTCCATAGTGAGATGAACTGAAGGGTTCCTTCCAGGTGTCACTCAAATGTTGCCCAGCACGGAGACAGCCAAGGACTATGCGAAAAGCTTGGGAGGAAACCTTCGTTTGAACGTGGTTTGCCTCCTAGGTCCGTGATCATTCCATTGATTTAAAGGCTGACTTTCCCCACACTGAGTGAACACTACAGTGACCTGCAGTAGTTAGAGACTCTATAAGCCAAAGAGGAGAAGGAGATTTTTCTGGTCTGTCCTTGACCATATCACTGTGGACCTGAAAAGTGAATCTTAGTGTATAGTAGAGAATAGAACTTAAAACTAATCTGAGGTTTCTAGTAACCAGTGAAATGTACTGATCCATTTTAAAATAAGTTGATGACTCTGTCGAGTTGTGTGTTTATAAAGCACATCAATAGAATGATAGTGAACATCGGTGCATCTAACTGCGAGCCACGCAGTAGTTCTGAGGCCCCGACATTGAGGTTTTTGTCTAGAATCAAAGATGAAAGCCACCCCAATGTTATGTAGCGACTAGAAAATTTTATTTTCAGTCCAGTATAACATTCACATTATCGCTCCTTTGTGACCTTTCTTTGAGATCCTCACCAACAGAGAAAGGTAGATTAGGGTAAAATAAGCACACTGTTACATCTACTACTTCTTTCTTTTAGCGATACCTTATAATCCCAAAGGGTGCTGCTTTTCACGCATAACCACAACCAGGTTTCATGGGCTAACTTAAGTTTTGGAATAAAAGATAAGGCTGTTGGAGTGGAAAGTGGGAAAATGATTTCAAGAGACTGAACAAAGGTTGTTAACATTTTTAGAGACTCCTTTGCATTCCAATTGCAAATATGAAGATTTAAGATAATTGATGCTAAATAGGAACAAATTATTGCTGCATTTAGCTGGTACAGCAGTCATGGCCTGTTGGATGGCGGTATTTTTAGATTATATTTATGAAAAAAAACAAAGTGCTTAAAACTTTTATAAAGACAGCCTGTATAATTAAAGCTTCATATATATGTATATATGTATAACTTCATATATATACACACATACACAATATCCCTTATTAGGTTAATTTTAATAATTGCCCGTGACTTTTATGTAGGTTTATTTTGTAGCATTTCAGCTGGAAGGCAGCTTTTAAATCCTCATTCAATGTTATTATATTTCAAGAACAAAAATGTAATTTTCTGTAGAAAAAATAACAAAACTCCTTAAAAGGAAAAAAGTACTCCACGAAGAAATATTTTTATGTTTGAATATACAGTATTGATTTCAGTTAAAATATAGAACATTTTTCTGGGATCTATATACTTTCTACATATATGAATATACAATTTAAGCACATTTTCATAGATTTATTAAAATTTAATCAGAAGAGACCTGAGGAAACAAATAGTAAAGGTTTTCTGCAATATCTATTTAATTTGTGTGTTTTATCTTTGCTTTTTCTGTAACTTTGGTTACTCCTTCTACATATATAAGGTATATATAATATAATAAAAGTTAATGTATATACATTTAAGAATCTTATTGTATATGAATATAAATCATAGATATAACATAAAGTATAAATGCTATATGATATAAATAAATGTATGCCATATATAATATATGATATATAATATATAATTCCAATAATTCCTCTGCCTTTTCTTTAACTTCAGTTAATGATTAAAAAGAAGTTATATGTATTTCTACTCTTTCACAATGAGTATTACTTCAGCCTTGACAGAAAAAGAAAGGATAACAGACACACACTTTTATAGCAACTACTAAGCTGTTTTAATTTAAACAACATTTGGATACAAAATATGTGGTACAGCTAAACAAGCAGACAATCAGTAGATCTGGCCTCAGATGTTGGCTCGGAATCCCATGGTCCTGTGGCCTTGGGCAAGTTTTAAATGTTCTGCAGAATGATGGCATTGGCTCCTCCTGGCTACAGTTCCCGGACTCTGACTGCAAGGCGTTTACAAGAGATGCGCAGCCCAAATTAAGGAATGGAACCTTTGTGAGCAAATAGGAGTCATGGTGTATTGGCATGGGCTAATTTTCCAATCATTTGCTACAGTCTACTAATATTTGTGGGAAAAGAATTTTGGCATAGCATTGTAACATCAATAAAACTCATTTTTCAAGTTTGAAAAGGAACCAGCACAAACAAATGGGAATGCTGGATTTGGGGGGAAAAAAAACAGAAAGCTATTTCTAAGTAGCCTGGTATAAATCATACCCAACGTGGGTATGAAACAAAGAAGAGATAAAACCTAAGACAATCACTCCCTAAAAGCAATATTCCTTTCCCTAATTTCGTGAATCTTGAAAATACCACAAATACAGGAACTGATTTTTTTAAGTCAAAACACGATATATCATGCTCAATTGAATTTAAGAATTTATTTAAGAATTTAAGAATTTTATATTTAAGAATTATATATTATGAAGGAAATGTCTTGTTTGAAAATTCCAGCATAGTAAAACTTAAAAAAGATTGACCCATTACTTTTGAAAGATTTCACGGAAAGAAATCTTTCGGACATACTTCATACCACTAATTCTAATTTTCAGAAATGGGGCATCCCTACTTCGATATGTTTCCTAATTGGCCAAAGAAAAGCAATTAAACCAGCTCATCATCTCTGAGATATGTTTTAAAGATCATCAATTCATTCTATTGCAATTTAATTTAGATAGTATTCTTTGGAGAGTAATAACAATGTTGTAAGTGTGACTAATTTTTGCATTTTAATCAAAGTCATTTACTAAGACGTCACTGGAAGTTGACGTGTCAATTTGTCAATTTTTTCCATCTCCAGGTGTCTTTGGAAAACACTGCGAGTTGAATAGTTACGGATTTGAGGAGTTATCATACATGGAATTTCCCAGCTTGGACCCCAACAACAACTATATTTATGTCAAATTTGCAACGATTAAAAGTCATGCTTTATTGCTTTACAACTACGACAATCAGACAGGGGACCGGGCTGAGTTTTTGGCCCTTGAAATTGCTGAAGAAAGACTAAGATTCTCTTACAACCTAGGCAGCGGCACCTACAAACTCACCACCATGAAGAAGGTGTCGGATGGACATTTTCACACTGTGATTGCCCGGAGAGCAGGAATGGTAAGGCACAGGTGATGTCCCGTTACGAACAGGTGACCCTAATAGGGGATGGTAGATCCCACTTCACCCCACTCATCAGAGCATATGTAACACAGGTCCCTGTAAAGTTCATGAACATTTGATCCTATCACACAAGGGCTCGGGAGCAAGAGGGAGAACCAAGAGCAGGGTGCCATGTGGTCTGCCCAAGGGGGAGAGTTTGGGCTAGGTGGCCAGTCATGAGGTTTGGAATGATACTAACTGCGGGAAAACAACCTTGTCCTTGTTACTTCGGTCCAAGGAAAAATTTCCCTATTTCAGAAAATATCCAAAATCAGGTCCCTACTGGATTTTGAATCTGTTTTCTGCAGTTCAAAAGGATTTCGCTGGAAACTGGCAAAATCATCATCTCAGCTTTGAATCATTTCATTGACAGGATAGAAACTTCTCAGTTTACAGCGGTACTGGTAGAAAAAGTCAACCAGAAAGAAGGTGCATTGAACTCTGAAGAGCAGATTGTGTGAGCTACTATTCAAATAAAACTTGCCTTCAGGTGTTTTTTCTTTGAGCTGTATCACCAAACAGAAAATGAGAAGAAAATATTTTAAATATTAAGTTTGACTAAAATATGATACCATTATCTAAGTTGTGTTTTCCTAGTTGAAACGTTTATAAATATCCACGTGACACACCTGAGTTTATTATTGCCTTAGGGATCTCTGAAATGATTGATAATTTGCATCGTATACACAAAGGGAGATGTGTTAATAGTGTGCTTTAGAAATCAAATAGTCTACATAAACTACATAAATTGTTTCATGAAACCCTAATTCTGCCTTTGAGATTAATATTACTCAATTTTATAGAGCACTGGAAAAAAATGTTAATTATTGAAAGAGGTAGCTAATTGGGACATTAAAAAAAAAAAAAGTCTGGACATAGAATTAGAAGTGTAAATGTTTCCTAAAAATGTTAGTCTTTATTATGATTTCCTTGAGAAGGTGGAAAGGAAAAAATTTATATGGCTCATGAGAGTTCATTTTATGGAGCTTATAATAAGTTAAAGTAGTTAACTGATAGAAATCATTTAAAATACTTTAGCCTGTAATATTTGATGCATAAGAACTCTACATTGGCCCCGTTCATTATTGCTGAAATGTAAGGTATTTAAGATATACCTTCACAAATCTCCCATCTAAGTTATATGGACAGTTCCTCAAAATCATGCAATATTAATAAAAATGGGATATTAAGGAAATGAAGCATTTCTATATATAACTAAAGGGACCTGATTCAGGAAGATAGATCGCAAACCAGGTAGACACGGCAGGTAGGTAGCAGGGAGTGTGGGTCATTGCATGACCTCCCTGTGCTGTTTCTTACACTTGCTCTGCTTTTATTAAAAGTAACCTCAAGCGATAACCATTCTTATAGATTAATACTTACGTGGCTTAGTTGGCCCTTGAACAACACAGGTTTGAACTGCATGGGTCCACTTATATGTGGATTTTTTTTTTTTTTTCAATAAATACCTGTACTGTTTGACCCAGGATCAAGAGGCCAAGTATGCAGAGAGCTGACGGCACTCATTGGTCTGTGCCATTTTATATAGGGCACATCCACTGATTTGGGTATTCACAAGGGTCCTGAATTAACCACCCCCACAGAGACCAAGGGGCAGTTTAAGTTTGGGGGAGTCAAAAGTTATATGTGGATTTTCAACTTCATGGGGGTCGGCACCCACTGCATTGTTCAGGGGTCGACTGTGTTTATATTTCTGCTGTGAAAAGGACGAGGTCGGATTAGTCCTGTGCTCCAGTACTCAAATACATTTAGGTAGAACCTTTGGTGTTGGCATTGGGAGAAACTCTCAGTCCGCCTAGAGTTGGGGTCTGGCTCTTCCTGTGACCTACTGACCCTGTTCTGAAATACCACACTCTCAATATTATACTTACACTTCCGCCAAATAAAACAGGCAAAGTCCTATCATTTGCAGAACTTACCGTAGCTTGGGGGGCAAAGGCGCCTGCACTGTGGAGCTGGAAAAACATGGATGTGCCCCAGCCTTGGGCTTAACCTGGACCGCCGGCAACCCTCATGGTCATTGCACAATGTAGAGAGCCAGACTCTGTCATATTCTTGGGCCTTGTGACCATGATTGGTGACTTTGTTTATTGACCAAGTGGAGTATTCTTGTGTGTTACTAGACAGAAGGCTTTGTCCCAGGGTAACTCATCCCTTAGGCTGCAATACAGGCGCTGTTTGCTGTGACTTAAATATTTTTGGGGAGTCCCGACTGTAGAGCAATCTATAATAATGCACTCTGATTATACATAGCTACACTGTACTATATTATTTATAAAGAATGATTCTTAAAAGTGTAAAGAGCACCTAATTTATTTCTTTACATTATCTCAAATTTTATCTTTAATACAAGTATCACAGTCTTCATAGATTGCTGTGTACTTTCAAATCCTTTTTGTATATGTGCCTGAAAAATTATTGGAAGACTTTTTTAAAAACAAATCTGTTTTTTATTTTTTTCATTTGTTAAACTAGCTAAATAGTAGACTAAACCGGCTTATGAAGATGGTAACCCCAGGGAGCTGCCTCACACCCTCCATGTAATACTCTAAGAGATTCAATGGCATTTTGATTCTTTGTCTATAAGACAAGGGGGCTGAAGAAGATTGTTCAGAACACCTTCCTACCCTTTACATGCAGTTCTTTCACGATTTCAGTTTTAGCAATATCAAAGAACTACGTGTCCATAATTTACGATTGCATTGCATTTATTGTACGGAATCAAAATGTTGTCGCAATTTCGAAATCATGGCCACATAGAAACCAGCCCCGGGCAGTGCTGGCTGCAAAGGACACTGTGGGCGGGAGGAACCCAGGTGAATGTTCTCTTCTCTTGCTGTACAGGCAGCTTCCTTAACTGTGGACTCTTGTTCGGAGAACCAGGAACCAGGATACTGCACGGTCAGCAACGTGGCCGTTTCGGATGACTGGTAGGTAAAAGTACTAGTTTGATCTCTATTATTACTTGACATTACCAAGGAAACGACACCGTTGAAAGTAATTTTATTAAGCTACATAGTACATAAACGTGTGAGATATTTCATCCTTTCCAAAGGGATTTTTGAACTGTAAAATAAAAAGTTAATAATTAGTATACAAACTGTGCTTTAAAAAGGTGTGAAATGAAGTGGTAGTGATAAGAAGACAGCTGCAGAGAGGGGAGGTGAACATAGCCTGTGCTCTCAGAAGCTTTGTGCAATAGCTGCATGTGATTTGGGTCCTCCAAGGTTAGGATGAGGACCCCACCCCTTTTGAACACATTCTCTGAACACTGTATGTGACAAGTACCAACAGATATTTTTCAATAGCACCTCAAACTAGAGTACAGCATTACCCATCTAAAATATAAGTGATTAAAAAAAAAAAAGAATTTAACATCTTTCATGAATATAAATGTAAAAAGTCCTTCACACAGTATTAGTAAATTTAATGCAGCAACATGTAAAAGACAGATAATGTCTTGTGATCAAGTGGGATTTATCCTGGGACTGTAAAGCTGGTTTAACATCCAAAATGTAGCCAACAGAATTCACCGTATCAGCAGACTAAAGGAAAACCACATGTTCAACTCAACAGATGCACAGAAAGCATTGCCAAAATTCAACATCCATTCATTATAAAAACTCAGCAAATTAAGAACACAGGAAACTAGCCTAATCTGATAAATAACATCTTATTGTTAACATGATATTTAATGGTAAAAGACTGAATGCTTCTCTCTACTATTTTGAATATGGTAAAGATGTCCTCTTTATTACTTCTTTTCAATGTCCTAGGCCAGTGCAATAAGGCAAGAAAAATAAAAAGTATATTTTTTGGGGGGAAAAAAAAAAACACATAAGGGGTTTTTATAGAAATATTAACAATTAGAAAAATAAACAGTGGCACATAATCCATTGCATTAATCAACTTACTGGCATTCCTTATCATCTCTATAGAGAAGGAAAAACATAATCTGGCATTACTATCAGAGTTGTTATTATTCCTAACGCATTTTATCTTCTTTCTGCTAGTGTGCTCCTTGCTAATTCAACATTGTTACGTACAGGCTATTTGACCCACTGAAAATACCATTTCCATACGTTGTATTATTATTCAGATTTTAAATAATCCTGTAGGTGTCTGTCTGGTGGACAGTCATTCACGGGTGGCATTTTCCACTAAGAGTTGCCATGCTGTAACGTGTGCCAGAAACGTTATCCACGCTCTTTTTTAAACGAAACATTCTACTGAAATCTGTCATGTCGGTACTAATGTACTTTTCTTTCTCATGGAGGACTCTTGACGTTCAGCCCAATCGAGTCACAGTCGGAGGTATCCGATCCCTGGAGCCAGTTCTCCAGAGGAGAGGGCACGTGGAAAGCCATGACTTTGTCGGGTGCGTCATGGAGTTTGCAGTGAATGGAAGGCCTCTGGAGCCCAGCCAGGCTTTGGCCACACAAGGCATCCTAGACCAGTACGGCAATTTTATTTCTTATTAATTTAAAGAAAATGCAGAAAGTATATGATAATTGGCCAGCAAATGGTGGAATTATGGTGTCCCAAGCCCTAAAAATACCAAGTATTTTATAATGTGTTGAATTGTAAATATTTATTTATAGCTGTGAAATTTTCTTTGATGTGACATGTAGCATTTAATTAGAAAATTAATTTTTATTTTCTGGATTCTAAAAATACAATATATGTATGCATGTATGTATGTATATACTCTACCTTAAGAGTTATGGTAAAGATTATATAAATTAAGTAGGTAAATAGAAAGGCACATCATGATGTGTAAGTGTTTGCAATAATGTATACAAAAGCCTACTTAAATTAGTTTTACATGTAAACATATATATTCCACAAAACTTGATACATCTTTAACAAGTAATAACTTGATTAATTGCACACTGTAAAAATTTTTTTCTATTCGATTATTGGTTAGGTTTTCAGCAATGATTTAGGAATTGTAAAAATAACATATTTTATTTTTAAAATTATTCTAATTTATATTAAAAATTTGGATAATTCAGAAAACCATAACCTAGCTAATAAACTAACTACCCACAGACACTCATGTTATTGTTGTATCCGTGGCATTTTTATAATATTGATGTGCTCTATTATAACAATGGTTGTACACCTCACTTTTTTCCAACTTTATCAATATATTAATGACCCTGTGATTAATATATATTCACAGAATTCTTTGCTCATGTTATTTTCTTGCTTGAGATTTCTAGAAAGGAAACTACAAAGTCAAAGCTATAAATACATCTTAATTTTTTTATATCTTAAGTATTTTCATGCAACTTGGCATTTGCCTTTATTTTTCCATATGTTGTTATTGTTTTATTATGAAATAGTACTGTTACATTATGATTAATTACACAGTACATAAAAACACAGAGTTCTCATTGCCATTGTAAATAGTTGGGTGAGCATAATTCTGTATCTTCATAATCATGCAAATATTTTCTGAAATACTGATGTTTCTACTTTTAAATATGTTCTGAACATCTGTTCAGGTCAAAACATAGAGATCTAAGTCCTATGTATTGCCAAATTACTTTCCAGAGAGGTTGCAGTGCTAGTATATGTACATAATTACTGCTTCTATATATGCCATTTTATAAGGAATATTCTTCTGGTAATTTTCCCTCTAATTATGCTTTATGTGAATCATATATTTCATGACTTCTCAGAAAATGTGTAAATTGGGCTATAATTCTCTTGAAATGAGAATTTGAATCTAATTTTTCATCACTCTTTGTCATAAAAGATTCAAATTTAAGACGGAAGCTTCACTAGAAACACTTTATCTTATTATACTTAGTAAGTTCGGTTTTATTTCTAAACATGTGTATTTTGTTATGATATATGCATTTTCTTTGGATGTGTTGGAGTATAGATTTAAAGATGAAATATTTCAAAGCTCCCAAATTTAAAGATTTACTTTTATTTTTTTAAATTTCAGATTTATCTAGTGTCTACAGGGACCAGACACTATTCTTAATATTTTACAGTCTTAGTATTTTTAACCGTTACAACCCTTTGGTGAGGTAAATATTATAGGTGAGGTAACTGAGTTACTCAGACTTTTAAATGATGCCTCAAGTCAGCTAGTGGTTAGCAAACTAAATCATGAGCTCGGTACCCAGCCTGGAACTAAGGCAAATGATGGACCAAGCAGATCCTTGTAAATGTATGATTACTAACCTCTAGTGTGGCCATACTATTGCCTGGCCATTTATTACATTCCCCTAATTATAATTTCCACACTCTCTTCAGCGACTAGACCAAGCCTCCTGTTTCCACAGACCTCAAATAGCTGCATCTTTTTCTCGGCTAATGAACGTGCTTCCTACGGTCAGAAAATTGAAGCAATCGAAAGAAAACTCCCCCGAGCTCCTTCCTCCACACTGCCCACGGGCCTGGTATACCTTGTAAACGAGTAAACTTCCCACTTGCACGAAGACCAAGCCCTTTTATGCCAGAGACTCTGTCCCCCAAACCTTCAAAACCAGCCCTCTAACTCCCAATGGTGTTTTTTCTCACCTCATTTCATGCTGTTATTTCACCCTTTTTATTTATAAAAAAACCTCATGAATTCCATTTCATTTCTTTCTACCACCCTAATTCTCTGTCTTTCCTTTGAGAAATTGTTCTGTGTCAAAGAGGTTAATCACCTCTTGCTGAAAGTCAGTGGCCAATTCCCGTCTTATTTGAACCTCAGCGGTATTAGGGACAGCCCACCACGGTCTCTCCCTAAAAATCCCCTGTAGTTTGTGCACGTGGTGGACTCCTGGTTTCCTCCTCTGAATCTTCTTCCCACCTCCTAACCTCTTCCAGTCACTGTTTAGTCCTTGGTTTTAATGACCAGCTCAAGGCTGGTGACCCCTTAAATTGTTATCAAGTTGGCCTCTCCTTGAACCTTAGACCCTCCTATCCAGTAGCCTACTCAACCTTCCATGTGTATTCCTAACAAATACCTCAAACCTACATTTAAAACTGAACTTCTGGCCTTCTTTTCTGACTCCTCCTTCCCCAGATTTCCTGTCTCCACCCACACACCTGCTCAGCCCAAACCTTTAGACTTACCTTTGGCTCCTCTCTTTCTCACACATGTCACATCTCATGGACCAGCAACCAGAATGACACTTAAAAAACAGAAGACAGCCCAGCCGGTGTGGCTCAGTGATTGAGCATCGACCCATGCACCAAGAGGTCGCCAGTTCGATTCCCAGTCAGGGCACATGCCCAGGTTGTGGGCCCCATCCCCAGTGGGGAGCATGCAGGAGGCGGCCAATTGCTGTTCTCTCTCACTGATGTTTCTATCTCTCTCTCCCTCTCCCTTCCTCTCTCTCTAAAATTAATAAAGAAAAATATTAAAAAATAAGTAAATAAATAAAAGCAGAAGACAGTTCTTACCCTGATTGACCAGGCCGTCAAGGTCAGGGCCCTGTTAACTCCCCAGCACATCGACCTCCACTTCTCCGTGTTCTCTGGGCTCTAACCACATCTGACCCCTTAGTGTTCCTCAGCATGACGGTGCTTTCTCGTTTGACGTTCCCTCTGCCTGGAATGATCTTCTACCAGGTTTACTTTGCTCTGTTACTTTGCTTAGGTCTTTACAGGAATCAGGGGTCCTTCCTTCACTGCCTCATCTAGAGATCCCGCCACCCCCAAACTCCCACAGAGCTTCCTTCTTTTGAACATACTACACGTCTATCTAAGTTTGCGTCTGTCAATTTCCCCCACAAGGAAAAAGAAATATTCCATGAACACATGAACTTTTTTCGCCACCTTATCTCCATGCTCGGAATAGGGCTTGCAATATAGTAGACATTTAATAAGCATTACTTGTATGAGTTGTCTGGTAGACGAAATGTGCTCTTAGATAAACACATAACCCAGAGATCACATTAACTAAAGTGACCATTGAGCCAAGATAGCTTGCTCAATTAAGAATTAATCTAAAGAAAACAATTATCACCTCTTTTTCTTTACTGGGTAAGATGCTATTCTCTTTAGTCTCTTTTATGAATGAGGCAGGTCCATGTGTCCCAGGTTCACTAGAGGCTACAAATGTAATTGTAGCCTGGCTGGTGCCGTTCCCCAGCAGGGGGCGTGCAGGAGGCAGCGAACCGTGTTTCTCTCTCCCATCAATGTTTCTCTCTCTCCCTCTCCCGTCCTCTCTCTCTAAAAAGTCCATAAGAACATATTTTACTAAAAATGTAGTCGTAACTTGAGGGTCAACGAATCGAGCGCACAAAACTAAGCAGGTTAAAGAACGTTCGTGTTTAATTTGAACACGTCGCCCCACTGGTTGTGCGTTGTCTGACTCTGTGTTGGGACTTGCTTTCAGATGCCCTCGGCTGGAAGGCGCGTGCTCCCGCACCCCCTGCCGACACGGCAGCACCTGCACGGACCACTGGTCATGGCAGCACTGTCACTGCAAGGACGGACTGACCGGCAAATACTGTGAAAAATGTACGCAGACCTTCCGCCTCCCCTAGAACTTAGCGTGACCGTGACCAGCACCAACGCGTTCTCCGACACACGTCCCTACGTGATGTTTCCTTTCCAGATATTGAAACTATCAAGTGGGCAGTCATTGGTGAAGTATAGTGACATTTTAAAATGTGTATTTCCAACTTGAGGAAGGGTGACATCCTTTTAGAATTATTCACGGAAGATGTCATTAGTTTCCGCTTTAAAACTGTCTCACTTAGTTTTGGTTCACCCATAGGCGTGCTAGGCACTTTACAAGGCCGTGGGCTTCGTAGTGTCTGCCGTTCCGTTATATTTCTCTGTTGGATATTTTGTATTTGGTAGAAAACTGTAAGCGATAAATCACTGGACACTCAGCTCAAAACATCACACCATGCATCATAATCTGTGACAACTAAAATGATGCATGCGTTTTAACTTCCCAGTATTAGAATTGCTTTTGAATATTACTTTTTAAATCCCTTTATGCGTGAGTTGTGTCTAAACCCTGATGCTACTGTTACTGAGACCTTCCCGATGCTCAAGCCATCACTAGACCGGGACGTTCTCTAATTCCAAGCTGTACGTCCCACTGACTATCCAACCCTAACGGGCTCTCTTTGATACAGAACGCTGCTTTTTCCAATAAGTGGTTAGTACTTAAATCTGCATTTAACTGGCAGCCTTTTAAAAGAATCAGTTGGTTCTATTACAATATGAGAACGAAGAGAAATGCATGATTAAATTAAGGATACTATAATGAAAAAGATGTTAGCAGCAGAGGTATGATTGTGTTTAATTATTTAGGATAAAATTAAAGCAGAAAAAGCACTTTGATATATGATATTTTTTAAAGTGATGAGTATTTAATAAGTAGGAACTGCCCTGGCCGGTTTGGCTCAGCGATTAGAGCGTTGGCCTGCAGACCAGGGTCGGGGGTTCAATTTCTGGTCAAGAGCGCATACCTGGGTTGCAGGTTCAATCCCTGGCCCCAGTCAGGGTCATGTGGGAGGCAACCAATGATATGTTTCTTCTCACATAGATGTTTCTCTCACCCTCTCCCTCCCTCCGTTTCCCTCTATCAAAAAATCAGTGGGAAAAAAGATTAAATAAGTAGGAACCCAAGTATATCTGGAATATGAAGTGAGTCTTTGGCTTTAGAAATGGCTTGTTTTTTAAAAAACAGCTATAATTTATACACTATAAAATTTGCCTTTTTAAAGCATACCATTTAATGCTGAAACCCTTTTTTGCTCATTTTATGTCCTTTCTTTAGCTATGGTGCTCCCATACTTCAGTAGGGTGACAATCTTGTCAGATCATCCTCATGTATAATTTGACATCATAATTTTACATGATGATAAATTCTACATGATGATTACTAGTAGTAAAGTTAGTTACAAATATAAATATTTATACATTTTTTTCTTCAAATTTCTCACATGCTAGAGATTTTAAAGTTTGTAAATCATTCTAACTATGAAAACATACATTCGTTTATGAATTTCGGACACACAGTGAACCATTATAAACAACGATCCTCTGCAGTTCCCCCGAGTTTTAACAGGTGGCTGGCTGGCTCCTCAGATATTCATAATGTATATCAAGTATCAAATATTTAATGAATATTTCCCAAATGATGAATGCCTGTCATGCGACGTTTTGCATTTCACGGTCCTGAAATGGAGTCGAGCATTTGAAATCCACCCTGACAATAATTCACACGTGGGCATTATTTTTTCAAGAGGAGGGTTGGGGGACATTAATTACAAACACTTAAAGGTGTCATGGTCCCTTTTGGGGCTGTTTTGTCGCCTGCAGACACTCTTTCAGGAATAACGGGCGCTTTCTCTCCCTGCTCTTTGCTGACCCGCAGCTGCCACCCCTGACACGGCCTTGTCGCTGGGAGGCAGGGGCCGGCTGGACTACCACATGAGCCAGAGGGAGAAGCGGGAGTATCTGCTCAGGCAGAGCATCCGCGGGGCCGCGCTGGAGCCGTTCGGGGTGAACAGTCTGGAAGTAAAGTTCAGGACAAGAAGTGAGAATGGCGTTTTAATCCACATCCAAGAAAGCAGCAATTACACTACTGTGAAGGTAAGATCAAAGCGGACGGGGGCTCCGTCGGATTAAACCGCCGGCTGCGTCGTCGTTGAAATCACTTCTCCCACAGTTTCTGTCCTTTGCTTTTTCAGCCCATTGGAGTTCCGACTAATGCCGGGCACCGTTCCAATGTCATCTATCTTAACTATTTCCCGGGCATTGGCCAGAGCAACAAAGGTCTGAATGGTTCGGTTTCTAAACGCTTTTGTCTTAGTTCAGAGGAGAGACCAGGCTAGGTAGGTCAGCAGGGAAGGGACTTGGGATCTGTTTTGTCTCATAAAAATTGAGGTTGCTTTCCCCCTACTTTAAAACAAAGTAAAACAAGAAGATAATGTGTTTTTGAAATGGAAAAAGCCTTTTTTTTCCAAGAATTATTTCAAATACTGATATGTTTACAAGCTGGGGCAAAAGGAGGTTTATAGTTGTTCGTATGGAAAATAATACCGTAAATAATAACACAAGAAGAAACTTTGTGTTGTGTGTACTGTCAACTGTAAACCTACTTTTTTTTTTTTGCTTTTATTAATTTTAGGCCACCAAAACTTTGGCTGCCTCCCACATGAAAAAAATGGGAGAGAGAGAGAATACTGTAAACCTACTTTTGCCCCACCCTGTATAACATTAAAGGGCGGGAATGGAATGGAATAAGGAAAAACATTTGAAATTATCTGGCTTTATTCTGGAGCATATATTCAATTTACTATCCCATTAAACCCTGTGGAGTTAAGTATCTTTGGAATTATTACAAGTAAAATTATAGCTAAAATCTCAAAATTAGTTCTAAGTAAATAATTTCTAGTCATCACATTTCATGAAAACAGTGGATTGATTTCTCATTAGGCTTTTACATAACTTGTTATTTTTTCTTGACTGTAAATGAGACACTAGACTGGTGGACAATTTCATTAGATATGCATTTTCCATCAGCTCTTAGCATTCTTAATTTCTGAAATCATTATTCTGCTTTTTTTCCTACAAATAAGATGTCTCATATATCATCATCATCTTTAGTTTTGTATTATTTCTTTTCTGTATTACTTTGAGTATTCTAATTCTACTCATAATTTTATATGAATTTTGGTAAATTATTTTTTAAAAAATGCAGGTTTCCTGATTTTTTTCCCACCTATAAAGCAATATTTTCAAAATTACTAAAAACTTAGTTAATAAAGCAAAATGCATAGAAAAATGCTAGGTTTAATTCACATGTAATACTAAAAATAAAAACAGATGTTCACCTTTAAACTTCTTTTTATTCTCAAAATGCCTCTTTATCCCAGCCAGCTCTTGTTGTTACGTTCCGTGTACATATCTTTAATAAGAAGTAAAAAATACCAATCTCTTAAAAATTCTGTTGTAATCCCCTTGTCTAGTCATTCCCAACTGGGGGTGATTTTACCCTGCAGGGACATTTGGCAAAGTCTGGAGACATTTTCCTTGTCGTGGTTTGGGGGAGATGGCATATCTGTAAACACCCCACAGTGCACGCCACAGCACCCCGCAAACAGAGCCCGTTCCTCTGGAAGTGTCCCTAGCGCCAGCCCTAGAGAATGTCAGCCTCTAGCTTCACCTCCACTATGGAAACAAAGAGCCGGTTGCCGAGTTAACCAAGCAACTGCTAAACAAAGCCCGCGAGTCACTGTCTAATGTCACTAGTTGGTGTTTATGATTTTCCTCGAACAGTGTATTAGAAGCCAGGAAAGTAAAGAGGCAGAGAGAGAGGTGGACCTGCACAGTCCCCAAGAAGCGTCTCCTCCGAGAGGCGCAGACACGACAGTCTGCATGTTGTCTGCGTCCAGGTCCCCATGCCATTGAAATGACATCGAAAAACTCTCTGTACCGGAGCTCTTTAAGCCAGTGTGGTTGGAGAAACCAGAGACAGAATTTTCCCTTCCTTGAGAAACAGGCTGAATGTCAGGGCTCATTTTGGTCACCAGCAAATCCTGCATTTGCCCCAGCGCAGCGGCCGGCCCCCGTGTCCAGATTGTGTGAGGAAGGGCACAGTCGATGCTTGTGAGTACAAACAATGGCTGATGAGACCAAAATGCACATTTCTTTTGTTTGAAATGTTGGAAAACATCTTTTCAGAGATTAAAGGGGCTTGGCAGGTGAAGTAAGTAGATTAAAAAAACAAACAAACCCAAAACCAGTGAATAAGGAGAACTCAATAGACAGGAAGAGGGGGCTGGAGTTGGGATGACAGGCAAGGCTGTGTCCACGCAGCCTGGGAAGCTGGTTCAGATGCGTGCTCCTTATCAGCTGGCTTATCAGTGACCAGGCCCCTGGTTTTCTTCTCTCATTCCTTTGGCTCTCTCTCTGACAGCTCCTTTCTTTTTTTCTGCATGGTCTAACTCAGCTCTCTCTCTCTCACACATACACACACACACACACACACTTTGTGTGCAATTGAAAATAAAAGGGTCAACGGCATTGTGCATGGTTGGAGGAGAGAGGAGAAATGAGGGCGAGAACGTGGCAGAGAGAAAAGCAGAAGAAAAGTTCGCCCGGGTGCTGTATGGACCCTGCAAAGTGGTCCCCAGCTCTCTTTCCTGTCCTGGCGTATCTGGTGTCTCCGCATCTGGAGTTCTGGAATAACGGATGATGGGCTTTCTACTCCAAATCAAGTCCGTGCTGTGGTGCATAGCTTTTTGGTTTGTTTGTATTTGTTTTTAGTTTGTTTTTTTCCTTTATTGATTTTATAGAGAGAGGAATGAGAGGGAGAGAGAGATGGAAACATCGATGAGAGAGAACATCGACTGGCCTCCTCCTGCATGCCCCACTGGGGATCAGGCCCACAACCTGGGCATGTGCACTGACTGGGAATCGAACCGGCTACCTCTTGGTTCATGGGTCGACACTCAACCCCTGAGTCACACTGGCCGGACGGTTTGTTTTGGTTTTCAAGTGAGGCTAGGTATATTGTACAAATTTGGGATGAGGCATTCAGAGCTCTGTAGATTGGAAAATAAATACATGAACAAAGCAGAACATCAGCATGATGTTTTAAAAGTTAGAAAGAATACAGGAGTTCGGTAGAGCATTAGTATGGCAAAGGAAGACATTAAGGATGTTACACAGTTCTTTTTAAGTTCACTCTGCGGTCTGTTCCAAAGACTCCCTCTGCAGGTAAGAGGATGAGGAGTTGCGATCCATCAGGCGAGAAACACAGAGCTGAGAGAAGGCTCTTCCCAAGGCGTGTTTCCAAAAAGGGCTCTGGCTATAACCAAAGACGCGTTGCTGTTTTTACCGCATGTCATGAGACGTTGCCCATTTGATGAAATGTTATTGTCATTTAACCACAACTCTCTTTTTTCCCTCTCTGAGTTTGGTACTGAAATATATTATTATCTGAGAGAGACTGCTTTAATAAAATATTACAATATGAATAACATATGTAAATGTGTTAGGCATATTTTCCGCAGTACAAAAGTACTGACTTTCAGCTCTACCAGATGTGTTTGTGCATGGAGACATGGCATTTGCTCTGAGTGACAACATAAACTGATTCCTCCTCCCATGCCCGTCATTTGAGACATGGTGTCACTTCATCCCCCTGCGGGCACCAGCTCTGTCTGGGAGTTTGATGCGAGGATGCTCTCTGAACCAAATGTTCATCTGTCTCATAAATTATTTTATTTTCCAAACTGTCTACTCAGAATACTGGAAACTTGGTCATTGGAAATGGGAGTAGGAGCGTCCTGTTACCCAGTGTTCTGCTGGGCGAAGGAACAGAAACCAAATATCCCTTAGATAAACTGGAAGAGAGAACCGAAGTGAAGACGTGCCCAGACGCCATGTGATTAAAAACTCACCCTTTACTCATCATCATTTTTTAAATTTCAGTAACTGATGTAACAATAATAGGCATGCTTTTTTCCCCTAAGATTCCAACGTGTTGTAGATCGATGATAGGTAAAACAATGCATTTTTGTCTTTATTTTTCCGACTATGCTTCATTTTTATCTAAGCATTGAATTATTTTTGCAAGTAGTTTTAATATTTTTTTTATCATTATGGGCCATTGACTACACTGACCAATTTTTTTTTTTTTTACATTCACCATTGCTATTAAATTATAGGAAATCACACGCAAAAATGTTGCGATATACTTATCTTAAAAGGGGTAGTCACCCCGTTATTATCTCAGTTGTGTTCTGGAATATGATTCTGTGCATCTTGAATAATGAGGTACAAATATGATCGCACCTTGAAAACTATTGTTAACGGTTGAATATGAAGATCTCTGTTACCTAAAATCACAGAGCTAGATAGTAAGTATGCTGTAACACAGCCAGCCTCTTGAGCTGTTCTGTCTGCTGTAAATTGAGCAATATTGTAAGGTTTTACTTCATTGTTATTCAAGTATATTATAGTTTAATTGTACATTATGTTCATGTGTTTCTAGATTAAGAATGGCAAAGTACATTTTACATCAGATGCAGGAATTGCGGGGAAGGTGGAGAGAAATATTCCTGAAGTGTATGTTGCCGATGGCCACTGGCACACTTTTCTAATGGGAAAAAACGGAACAGGCACAGTATTGTCCATCGACAGGATCTACAACAGAGATATTGTCCACCCCACCCAGGATTTTGGTGGCCTCGATGTGCTCACTATATCCCTTGGAGGAATCCCACCCAATCAAGCTCATCGAGATACCCAAACAGGTAAAGGCTTGTGTTGAGGACAGTCACAAAGGACAGGTAAAGTTGTTTCTCTAAAAGTAGTTGGGTTTCTGGTATTATCTCTTATGAATATTCTAAGGCTGTCATAACCCTCTTTTGAAAGTGTATGATGGATGGATGATTGGCCATCAGTTACTGTAGATGTTTGCGTCTGTTCTTCCAACTCCTAGTTCAGTCCCTGATGCTTTGATGGTTTCCTTGTCCACCAAGCATTCACTTATACATCGCTTCAGTTGCTCACTCATGTGTTCATTCACACAACACATATCACTGAGCCCTGTACTTGTCAATGGTGAACTTAATGAAAAGCCCATTATACATGTAAACATATTATTTTAAGTCATAACAAATGATGTGAAGGAGGAATACAGAATTCGAAGAGATTGCCCCAAAAAGGAGAAAGGGAAACTTTCCTGGAAAATTGACATTTGTACTTAAATCTGAACTCTGAAGATGAGGATGGGAGAATATGAGAGATTTACTTATATTGACAGGAACGTTAAAAAAAAAAAAAAATGTAAAAAAGTAGAGTAAGTCAAGATCCCAGAACCCAGCACCAAGGATGAAGGTGGGAAATGAAGTGGGGCCTTCTAGACCATGATAGAGTTTCGGTCTGATTCTCAGAACAATGGGAAGTTACTAACAAATTAGTGTTAGGAGGGTCCAGTGACGTTGAAGATCTTTCAGGCTGCACCATGGGGCATGATTGGAAGGCGACTCCCCTGAACTTACGTACATTAGCTGGGAAGACTCCAGCAGTGTAGGCACAGTATTGTGTGAGGTTGACTGGTGTGGTGGCAGAGGAGTGTAAAGAAGTGGGTAGGGAAGAACTATTTAAAAATTTGAATCAACTATACTGTTGGTGGTTTGGGTAAAATTCAGGAAGGTTTCTGACTTTTCAACTAGAAGGGTGGTTCCACTAAGAAAGGCAACTGCAGAACAGGACAAAGGAAAACAGGTCTATGGGAAATATCAGGGTTTGGGTTGGGGACATTTTGGGTGGAGAGCACCTTTGAGAAAGACCTTTCAGTACATGGGCTACCATCAGCACTCGGCTTTAGCTGGAAATACGTATTAGGCGTTATCAGTGTCCAGCAGCTCACGGAAGCTCTGGGCATGGATGTGATTGACAGAGAAAGGAGCCTATGCCATGGAAGGAAAACCCGGAGAGTAGGAGCGAATGCGAATATCACGGCTGATGGAAAAAGCATGGACCACTAGATGCAAAGGTCACTAGACTGGAAGGGTGCATTAGTAAGAGGAAACTTGAAGCATGCATGGGGGAGTAATGGAATTAGGGCAGCAATGTCCAAGTCCGGGTTATAAGTTGTTTATATTGGGCTTATTTGAGAATGTAGATGTTAATTCATTGGGACATTCATTTAGGAAATTCATTTAGGTTAATTCATTTAGGAAAACAAGTCAATGCAAATCATGCATTTTGTTAGTGACAAAATGGAGTCTTGGGCCCTGGGACAGGATTATTAGCAAAACTCTAGTCTACCAACATGTTTCTCAATATGTTAAAAAACTAATCATCACCCTCTAAGGAGCCATTTTAGACCTTTTTTTCTAACCCCCGCTATCCCTACTTGGGAAATATAGAATTCTACTCTGTATCTCCCTTTCAAGACCCACAAATCACTGTAATAGCTAAGATGTTTCTTTTGCTCCCCAAGAACCTATGCTCAACTCCGGGGGCGCAATATCCCCTCCATTGAGAGCGCATGATCCCATGAGGGAAGCCATTGGCCTCTTTTGTGTTCTTTATACATATTTGTTCAAATTAATTTTATTTCTATGAACACTGTTCTTGGTATGTAGACTATAAACATAAAAGAATAGATAATTAAAGAAACAAAGAGAGGGAGAGAGAGCACCCGCAGCCTGTCTGAGTCGTTGGCCAATGTTCCGCAGGGGGATCCCATCCTCCCCGCAGCGGGGTGGTGGGTGTCTTCCCGGCCTTGCTCAGAAGCTAGGCAGTCAGACGGACAGATATACAGCCCTGGAGCGGGACGCTGGCTGCCAGGCGGTGGTCTCTGGGCTCCCGTGATGTGATTCTGTGGCTCCCCTGGAGCGGGCTCCATCAGCCCTCCTTTGCTCTGACCGCCCTGTCCCCGCAGGTTTCGACGGCTGCATCGCGTCTATGCTGTATGGCGGGGAGAGTCTGCCTTTCAGCGGGAAGCACAGCTTGGCCTCCATCTCCAAGACGGACCCCTCGGTGAAGATCGGCTGTCGGGGGCCCAACATCTGCGCCAGCAACCCCTGCTGGGGCGACTTACTGTGCATCAACCAGTGGTACGCCTACAAGTGTGTGCCCCCCGGCGACTGCGCCTCCCACCCCTGCCAGAACGGGGGCAGCTGCGAGCCGGGCCTGCACTCGGGCTTCACCTGCAGCTGCCCGGAGTCGCACACGGGGAGGACCTGTGAGACGGTGGTGGCCTGCCTGGGCGTCGTCTGTCCTCAGGGCAGGGTGTGCAAAGCCAGCAGCCCCGGGGGGCACGTGTGCGTCCTGAGTCAGGGCCCTGAGGAGATCTCCCTGCCCCTGTGGGCCGTGCCCGCCATCGTGGGCAGCTGCGCCACCGTCCTGGCCCTCCTGGTCCTCAGCCTGATCCTCTGTAACCAGTGCAGAGGCAAGAAGACCAAAGACCCCAAGGAGGAGAAGAAACCGAAGGAGAAGAAGAAAAAGGGGAGCGAGAACGTGGCTTTTGACGACCCAGACAACATCCCTCCCTACGGGGATGACATGACGGTGCGGAAGCAGCCGGAGGGGAACCCCAAGCCCGATATCATTGAAAGGGAGAACCCCTACCTCATCTATGACGAGAGCGACCTCCCCCACAACTCGGAGACCATCCCCAGCGCGCCCCTGGCCTCCCCGGAGCAGGAGATAGAGCACTACGACATCGACAACGCCAGCAGCATCGCCCCGTCCGACGCCGACATCATCCAGCACTACAAGCAGTTCCGCAGCCACACCCCCAAGTTCTCCATCCAGAGGCACAGCCCCCTGGGCTTCGCCAGGCAGTCGCCCATGCCCCTGGGCGCCAGCAGCCTGACCTACCAGCCTTCCTACGGCCCAGGCGTGCGGACCGGCTCCCTCAGCCACTCGGCCTGCCCGACGCCCAACCCGCTGTCGCGCCACAGCCCCGCGCCCTTCGCCAAGTCCTCCACCTTCTACCGCAACAGCCCTGCGCGCGAGCTGCACCTGGCTGCGCGGGAGCCGGGCGCCGACGCGCACGGGGACGCCTGCCAGCCTGGCCTTTTCAACTACGCCACCAGGCTGGGGCGGAGGAGCAAGAGCCCGCAGGCCCTGGGCGCGCACGGCTCCCGCCCCGGCAGCCGCCTGAAGCAGCCGATCGGGCAGATCCCGCTGGAGTCCTCCCCGCCCGTGGGGCTCTCCATTGAAGAGGTGGAAAGGCTCAACACGCCGCGCCCCAGGAACCCCAGCATCTGCAGTGCGGACCACGGGAGGTCGTCCTCGGAGGAGGACTGCCGGAGGCCGCTGTCGCGAACCAGGAACCCCGCCGACGGCATCCCCGCCCCGGAATCCTCGTCCGACAGCGACTCGCACGAGTCCTTCACCTGTTCCGAGATGGAGTACGACAGGGAGAAGCCGACGGTGTACACCTCCAGGATGCCCAAGTTGTCCCAAGTCAACGAGTCGGATGCGGACGATGAAGATAACTACGGCGCCAGGCTGAAGCCCCGGAGGTACCACGGCCGCCGGGCGGAGGGGGCGCCCGGGGGCGCACAGACGCCGGGGCCGGCCGACAGCACCCTGCCCTTGAAGCTGGGGCAGCAAGCAGGGAATTTCAACTGGGACCACCTCTTGAACTGGGGCCCTGGCTTCGGACACTATGTGGATGTTTTTAAAGATCTGGCCTCTCTCCCAGAAAAAGCAGCAGCACATGAGGACGGCAAAAGCGGGGCGGCTCAGCCGGTCCCCAAGGATGGGGAAGCCGAACAGTACGTGTGAAGGCCGAGGGTGGGCAGGCTGCAGACAGACAAGGGCGTGGCGCTGTCCTCGTCCCGGCCAGCGAGGACTGGTGTTGGAGGGAAACAAAAATAATAACCACAGTGCTGCTGAAAGGGACTCTGAACAGCTCTTTCATTTAAAGGTGCTCCGTTGACGTGTCGGTCCTGCATGCATCGTGTTGGTGACTAGTGGTAGGTGCAGCTTTCGGAAAGGTGTTTCCTGTAACCATGAATCCCTTTGCCGTGCGGACGTGAACTTGTGGCTCTCACAGTGGGGTTGTGTACTGTTGCCGTTGTGTTACTGTTGTTCTGTCTTGCATCGCAAGGCCCCTGAGGTTTAACCCATCCTTGTAAAGTGTAGAGAAGACCCTCCCAGCCCCGAAGGGAAGACTAAGTGTTAACACCTCTCAGAACAACAGATTCCTGTCCGCTGTTGTTCGGGAAGGTCCGAAGGTCTGAATATGTGTTACGGGACCGTGGGTACTAAACGAAGTTCAGCACTTTAGAAATTTTTTTATGGAATTGTGTTAAGACTTCTGACTCTTTTTGGTGTAAACAGTGATGGTTTTATTTTCATCAGGCGTCCGCTAGGAACGAAACAAGTCCGTGTCCTCCCAGAACACTGTCACCTTCTGCTGTGGGACAGAGCCACCAGCCGCATCTCCCAGAGACACTTTGCAAAGTTATTTATTGAAAAATGTTCTATGCTTTTAAATTTTTTCTTTAAAAATCGACCTAAGCAAAGCCTGTGATTGGACTTACTTTTCAACCATTGAGCATTTACCCCAAGTACCCAGTTTTTATAATTTATATAACATCAAATTTCAACACTTCTTTACGTTCTGCCATTTTGTAGATCATTTTTTAATACTGTGTAAAAACTTTTTTTTTTTTTTTTTTATGCCTAAGCTGTGTTTTTGATACTGATATTTTCCTATGCTGAATAGTTTTCTTACTTTCCGGGAAGGTAAGAAAATACTTTTTTTACATTTGTTACTTATGTAACGTTCATATTTTTCACATTTTGATATTTGTAACATACTGTATGCTTTCTACTTGTAAATGCCAACAATAGAATTAAAATATTTATTTAAAATATGTTGCGTTTATAGTGTCATGTTAAATTTTCATCTGTCTTTATTGTCTTCCTCCGTTGAAAACAGCCCCCACTTGTCAATAGGGTCTGGCGAGTTGAACTATAAATGGGCAACCTCATTTTCTCTTAAAAAATGCAAGTATGGATCATCGTCAGAACAGAGATTTTAAATTTCTCTGGTGCATTCCTACCTGTCAGAGTTCTTGGGCTTCCCTGGAGCACAGTGAGTCCTGACTGGACGGGGCCTAGGGCCTGAGCTGGCTGGGGACTTGGTGCAAGGATCTGACAGGACGTATATGGAAATTCCCGGTAGAGTGTGTTCATCGAAGGCGAGCTGTGGACCAGGCTTATAGTTACAGGAACAGCAGCGAATTCAAGCTAATTGTGGGAACATTTCTGGGTCTCCTTTTCTCTCACATTTCCCTTCAGTCCAGGGGTACAGAGCTCACCTCCTCATACCTGTCCAAGTCCTGATCTCTCCGCTGCATAAATTCTAAACAGATTGTACACACCTTGGCCAAGACAGACTTCTGTTTGCAGGTGGTCACCCAGGAGCGAAACAATTCAGGAGAAGAGTCTAGCCCAGGACAAGGTCCGTCTGTGTCTAGTCACAGGTGCAAAACAGGACTTCTGCAAGTCACCTCGCAGACTCAGAACTTGTAATTAAACATCGGCCCAGCCCTAATCCTCACCGAGAATATTACGCTCCAGCTGCACCACTGACTGTCTCGTACTGAATACAGATTTTAGCAATATGTAAAAGTTTTAGGTAAATAAAATATTTTTAAAATAATGCCCACAAACTGATATAGAGGCCAGAATTATTTTGTCATTTAATAATGTTGGGACTGTACTTTTTGTCTCAGAATAGGGAATCAAAAGTTGATTTCATCTAAATTATAATATTCCTGTAACGTGGTTCAGACTGAGCATGAGACACTAATTTTTTTGCCACCTGTGATGAGCAAACATGTTTCAGTATTTCCCTATGAATTTTAGCATTATGAATTTATGAGCCAAATATGGGAACATGTTGATTGCTTCGTATAACTCAAAACAGAATATGTTTTGTTTTTTTTTTTCTCTAGAAACTCTGAAGCATCTCAATGTCTTCAAGGATATAAACTCTATAATTGAGAACAGAGCAAAAGTAAAATGATAAACATGATCACAGCTAAGGGTTAAGGGGAAAGGACCTCACGCCAAGATTCTGTGTTCTAATTCTCTAAGAATTCTTTGTGAGATGGAGAATCGCAATTTCCTTGATTAATCAATCCCAGTGTAGGAATAAGATAGGATATTTCTAGGACAATTTCTTGTCTTTGGTTTTTCTTGGAAATCTTTTTCGCTGAAGCAAAAACAATACTCAGAGCAAAACAAATCAAGCGGAGATCAATCCCCCACTTACTGACATAGTGAAGCGATGCGGCGTGTATTGCGGTTGCAGGAGATTATAGACAAATTGACACGGGACCAAATCCCTCAAATAGATGCTGAATCGTGACCTGCGTGTTGGCACACAAAATCATGACTTCAGAAATGTAATCCAGCCTCTGTAAGGGTTTATCCGGAACACAGTGCGTCTTTGGGGCTTCTCCTGCCTCTGTGTTGTGAAAACGTTACTTTCTTTCAGGTACACACCAAAAATACCTTAGTGGCCACGTGGCCAGGAGAAGAAGCAGGTTCTCACTCAGCCTCAAATCTGCAGGCTTAGGCCGGCAACATAGCAAGGACTCGGGTGGCTCACTTCTTAGGAAGCACATTGCTGCTGCTTTCAAGACCGTTCCTGGACTTTTCTAAATTACCTTTAGGTCTAGACATCGCACTAGGGCTAGGGCTAGGATTAGAGTTAGAGTTAGGGGCTGGGTTAGGGTTAGGGTTAGGGCTGGGTCTAAAGTAGGTCTGGTGCTAAAGTTAAGGGTTATGGTTAAGGCTATGAGTAAACGTAGTGTTATTGTTAGGGTTAGGGATAGGATTAGTGTTGGTCTAGAGTTGGGGTTCAGATTTTGGTTAGGGTTATGGCTATGTTTAGGGTTAGTGGTAAGTCTAGAGTTGGGGTTAGGTTTAGGGCAGGGGCTAGGGCTAGGTCGAGGGTTAAGGCTAGAATTAAGCCTAAAGCCTTGCTTAGGGTTTGGGTGGGGTTAGGGTTAGGTTTAGGGTAAAGGTTAGGGTTCAGGGTTCAGGGTTGGGTTAGGGTTAGGGTTATATTAGGGTTAGGGTTTGGTGTTGGGTTAGAGTTAGGGTTAGGGGTAGGGTTAGGGTTAGGGTTAGGGATTGGATTAGGGTTAGGGTTAGGGTTTGGGTTAGGTTTATGAGTAAATTTATTGTTAGGGTTAGGGATTGAGATAGGGTTATGCCTAGGTCTAGTGATAGGCTTATGGTTGGTGTTTGGTCTGAGTTTAGGGTTGAGATTTCAATTCGGCTCATGGCTATGTTTAGAAATAGTGTTAGATCAAGGGTGCGTAGGGTTTAGTCCAGGGGCAAGAGATAGGTATTAGACTAAGGCTAGTTTCATTCTAGAGCAGCAGTTCGCAACCTGTGTGTCCTGACCCCTTTGGGGTGCGAATTACCCTTTTATAGGGGTCGCCTAAGACATAACTGTAGCCAAATTACAGTTATGAAGTAGCAAGAAAAATAATTTTGTTGTTGGGAGTCACCAGAACATGAAGAACTGTATTATAGGGTCGTGGTTTAGGAAGGTTGAGAACCACTGTTGGAGCATTCTCTACCTCTAGCTGTTTCAAGCTTAGGTTAAGCTATGTTTATCAATTTAAATAGGGCTATATCTAGATTAGAAAGGGGATAGGGATGCCGATATGAGTAACTTTATAGCTAGGGATAGGGCAATTGTTAGGGTAAATTAGCCATATTATTGATAGCTTATTTAGATCGATTAAATTTATTTTAAGATATGGAGTCATCACAAGAATCTTGGAGCAATTCCCACTGACAGGCTGCTATGAAAATGTTTACCAACACCATGGTTGATGAGAAGTGTAACTGCCGCTTTTTTTTTAATAAGGGAAAATAAAATATATAAAATCATGTGACTTTATTATTTCCAGACACTCCATCTAAGAACAAATCACTATTTTCTTGAAAATGCATTTTCACTTATTTGAATTCAACATCATGGTAAAATGTAAAAATAAGTTTTACATTTTAAATCAATAATTCAGCAATGTTCTTTTTCTCCTCCCAATTTATGTTATAGATCTAATTTTTAAGGGACTAACATTTCTATATAACTAAATTTGTATTCCCCTAGGAAAAATAAGCCTAGAACTATAATGTGTTTTAGCTTACATTTTAGAGCTTTTAGTGTCAAATAAAATATTCAAGTCTATGATTAGTTTATATTTCTTAAAGGTATTTTGAGTGAAATGCCACATGATTAATATTTTATATGGTTAACACTACTGAGCCAGCTGGTAGGTAGTATTAATTGTTTATCAGTCCAAGAGTTATAGGCCAGTATTGTACAGGAATCCAACATTTTAATGTATTGTTACTGAGGAAAAAGGCACATGGTTGTAGTACATTTTGGTGCATACAAGTAAATATCAGTGAATCAATCCTCACATAACTTATGCATGTGTGATATCATTGCAAACAAATATATTCTGACTGAAGAACATATCGTACAATAAGATCCTTCAACAGAGAGATAAACTGAGATGTAAAGTTTATTGTCTTGGGTAAATCCATTTAATCACCAATAATTTATACACTTTTCATGCCAGGCAGTCATTTAGATCATGGGATAAAATAATGAAGGAAACTTACATTCCAATGGAGGAGATAGACAATCAGCCAATAAATACAGCAATAATTATGTACCAGTCCCAGCCAGTCAACTGAAGCAGGAGCCAGTGATTTAGGAGTCCATGTGCTGGTTTATGGGGGTAATCAAGGAAGACCTTTCTGGGGAGGTGACATTTGAGCTGACTGTGCAGTGAGGCAGGAGAGGGGCGGTGGGCACACAGGGTGACACTGGGGCAGAGGCACAGCGGGGCATGGAGGGGAACACTCCATGCTAGAGGAGTCGCCGGAGTCCAAGCCGGATCCTCGCCAGCACACCAGCAGACACGCACCACGAAAACCTTGGGATGAGTGCATACGAAGATCAAGACCGAGAATGATAATTCAGAACAGGCCCAGGAACAGAACCATTGTTGAAGCAAATCTTTATTTATGTGTATTATCGTGCAAAATGAGAGCTTTTCCAAATGCAAAATAAATCCTGAAAATAGAGATACGCACTCACTGTGCAAAAGATAAAAGGAGAGAGATGTCTGGCTAACACTCATACTGTTCCCTAGGACCAGCCGAACCTGCAGGCATAGTAACAGAAAGCGTGTTAAGATATGTGACCATAAGCCATCTGTTTCCTTACTGCCGAGGCATTTATACATCCAAAGTAGGAGATGCCTGCTGATGAGGAGTTTGCAAAATTTGCAAAATTTTCATTTAAAAAAATTGACTTGTTAAAAATCATTTGGGGCCCTGGCCGGTTTGGCTCAGCGGTTAGAGCGTCAGCCTGCGGTCCAGAGCGACCCGGGTTTAGTTCCTGCTAAGGGCATGTACCTTGGTTGCAGTTTGTCCCCGGCCCTGGTTGGTCATGTGGGTGGCAGCTACTCGATGAGTCCTTTTCACGTTGATGTTTCTCTCTCTCTCTCTCTCTCTCTCTCCCTCCCTCACTATCTGAACAAAAAACAGAAAAATGTTCTCAGATGAGGATAAAAATAAATAAATAAAAACCATAATAAAAGTTGGACTTTAAAAGAAAATCAAGTGGGTCATTTAAAAGGAAAATTTTTCAAATGGGGATACATTTATATTGGTGGGAGGGGGATGGCAAACACAGGGGTAAATCTATGCCTGAATTCATGGCAACGAAGACCTGTCCACATACATTTTAATGAGTGTTTGTTAGTTTGTTTATAATGAGTGCAGATAACCTTCACCTTCGCATCACAAACAACCCTTTGTCAAAGTATGCTCAAATTTCAGGAAGGATCCACCTCAAGTGTGATGAATTAAGGTTATAAAGACATACTCCTGGCTTTTACCGTGAAAACTCCTGGAGGAAGTCTTTTATGGGCTGTATAACATACAAACGTCAGATTCGTAACTGGCAGAACTCACGTAGGCGATTCGGATAAATGTGCAATCGACATCAGACAGGGAACCTAAGGACCCTTTGAACATATTAAAAGAACTTGCTGACGATTGACAGACGCATCAGAGCCTACGTGACCTGTGAGATAGTCCAGGTAGGTGAATGAAACCATTTGTGAGGGCGTCTCCATACCTGAAGATATATAATAAAAATGAAAAGACCCACAGAGTGTTTCACCCACGCTGCGTCAAGGCAGATAATTACCAGGTGACCCATTTTGATACTTCCAGTTGCATTAGTTTATGGATCAATTTGCCAAAGTCCCAAATCGGGCTAATTACGAAATGCAGAGTTCACGGTTTTCCGGTAGAAAGTCGGGACGTCACGCGCTCTAGGCACTAGACAGACGCGAGCAGAGCCAGGACAGTGGGCCGGGTGCAGAGGTCACCAGGGCGAAAGGCCTGGATGCCTAGCGAAGGACCTTTCCTCTCCCAGCATGTCCCTGGTCACGTGGTGTGGACGCCCTCGCCTTCCTGCCAGGAGATAACACCCAGGCCTCTTTCGGCTCCAGGCCCAGAACAGCAACGACGCGCCACAGCTGACTTCAGGACCAGCTGCGCGGGACACTGAGCCCTGCCCTGGCGCTGACCAGCCCATCCGCGCAGGGCAAAGCCTGGAAGCCACCTGGGAAACTGCGGATGTTCTACTGAGATCTTCCCTGGGACCCGCCCCTAGAATCTCACCCTTAAAACCCTGAGGGTGGAGGCCCAGTGTGCTCTCCGTCCGGGACCACGCCGCGGCTCCTCCCCCCACGCCCTCCCCAGGCGCATCACCATCACCGTCCTCACTCCCAAGCTCCCTGGGCCCTTCCTCTGCCTCTGTAACTTCCCTCCTAATCGCAAGTCCACGAGTTGCTTCCACCTCTGTCACTTCCCAGTGAGTGTTCTCCTGCCGTCTGGGTTGGGCTCTGGGTCCTTCCCCAGCCAGACCTCAAGTGCCCAGGATGCTGAACCCAGGTCCCGCCGGACCCCAGGGGGCTGACACCGGTGCGTTCTGGGAACCATTCCAGCCCCAGTAAGAGGCCCAACAACGCGCACCGTACTTCGGCCATTTCGGGCGCCCCCTGGGTCCCCGTTCCCAGGGAAAACCGCCTGTGGCTCAGAGGCCGATGGAAACAAGGCTCCCTTTCGCCGGACAGGCTCCCTCGCACTGTGCACGGTCCCGGCCTGAGGGCTGCCGCAAACAGTTATACTTGACTTCGAAGTCAAGCAGTGGAACATTCTAGAACTCTAGAGAAACGTTTCTTTAAAAAACAGCCTGGTTAAGACCACTGAGCTCAGCACAACCTACTCCAACATCAGGTCGATGGGTTCGGTTTCGGTCTGAGGGGGAGAGACCCGCACTGACGGCGGGCCCAGGGCTCAGCATGTCCACCGAGGGCGGCTCTAGGGCAACGTACATGTGAGGACACGGCTTAGGATCAACAGAAACGAGAAAGGGCTCCTCTCTGCCACTTTGCAGAACCGTCCTTGAGCAACTTGAGTTGGCAGTCGTCTACTATGCAACAGGAAACCGGTCATGTCCGTAAAATATTTCCCCTAACGCGTGCACAGAGCCCAGGGTGGCCCTTGTCGCACACACACTTACGCGAATCCGGGGGCAAACCCAAACCAGCATCTTCTTCTGTGCAGCTTTCTGGACACCGAGTGCAGGGGCATGTCCCCTGAATGGGGACGGCTGGGGCTGTCGGGTTATGAAACAGAATACAAGGACATCTGCCCTCGAGATGGTCTTACTTCACAAAGCTTCTCCTCCCGAACAGAACGGGTCCCAGAAACGCTCGGCGGCGGGGTTGAAGTGGCAAAGTCAAAGATCTCGAACTTACAGACAGCTCTCGGCCCAAACAAAGCACCATCTGGCTGCTCTGCACTGAACGGCCGTTAAACAGAGGTGTGCGGACATCAGATGGAGAGCATACCCGTGCCCGCACATCGGCCTGGAAGTGGGGCCTGGTCGTGCCTTCATTCATTTCTCATTTGCTCGGCACCGTGTGCCAACCACAGAAAGCTGACTCCTTCGAGGAGCTTGTATTTTTAAAATATATATATATTTTTATTGATTTTTAGAGAGCGAGGAAGGGAGAGGGGGAGAGGGAGAGAAAACCATGGACGTGAGAGATGGCTGTCTCCTGCACCCCCCGAAGCAGGGACCCACAGCCTGGGCACGTGTCCCAACCGGAAATGGAATCAGCAACCGCTGGGTGCCCCCGAAGATGCCCCACTAACTGAGCCACACCGGCCAGGGTGAGCTCGCAATTTTTAGCCACGAGACTCTTCTCCAAAATACTTCAAAATTTGCATAGCTCTGTTTTCAGATAATTCCTTCAATATTTCCAAAGAAAATTCGGTTTGTATTCGTGTGTGGCCACACGCAGTACCTGGACAAGGTGTCGTTCATGACTTCCTTGTGGGAGGCAGTTAGATGTGAGCAGGGCAGGCACCGTGGGCCAGGTTCCAAAGGTCGCCGGGGGGACAGCCCCAGGGGCCCAGCAAAGGACAATTGTAGGCGGGACCTCGCCCCTGGGTGACCTTTCCTCCCCTAGCACATTGACGGTCATGCAGTTTGGACCCGTGACCTTTCCTCCCGAGAGATAACATTTAGGCCTCAGTTGTGTTTTAGCTCCAGGCCCAGAAAAGCAATCAAACTAGACAAGTGACCCCATGGCTGACCTCAGGACCAGCTGCATTGGACAATGGATAATGGCCCCCTGCCCTGGTGCCAACCAGTCAATCAGTGGAGACCTAGACTCTGAAAGGACACACCTGGAAAGCTGCTGAAGATGCTGTTGAGATCTCCCCTGGGACCCCCCCTAAAATCTCCACCCCTAAATCCCGAGAATGGAGGACCCCGTGCGTTCTGTCCCAGGAGCAGGCCCTCCCCCTCCCCCCGGGCATGTTAGCACTACCTTCCTCACCTCTAAGCTCCAAGGCCCTCTATAACTTGTTTCCTAAGCCCACTTCTACAAATCACTTCTTCTACCTCTGATTTTCCAAATGCTTTATGGTTTGAGTCTTGGCTCTGAATTCTTTCCAAGCCAGAGCTCAGGTACCAAGGTCGCCGGACCCAGGTCCTGTCTGACCCCAACTGTCTACCACCGGTGCCTTTCCGGCACCCACAACACCCTCAGCCTTGGTCACCGACTGCAGTTTCAACATAACAATATAACAGGTTTCGTGAGTTTTGAGGGAAGTTTTAGGCAACTAACTAGCTGCACTGTTAAATTACGTAAGACTTAGTGACCATTCCCGTATACGAAAGCTGCTGCCCCCAGCTGTTCCCCGCTCTGCCCTGTCCTGTGTGACTCCTTTGGAAGCTGGTTCATTTGGTCTCAGGACTACATTTTCACAGAAGTCGGTGTCACCCCAGTAAAACGTACGGGAGGTCAACCTGATTCAAGTTCAGCCGAGTTTGTGGTAACATTATATCCGACCTGTGCGGTCCATCAGACAAAAACGATTATCACGTTTTACTGAGAGGAAAATATGGGCTTAAAGAAATTTGCTTGAGGTCGCAGTTAATTACTGGTGGATTAGTGCTTCTCTCTGGATTTACTAACCCAGTGGAAATGGCTTTTTCCCCAGTATATCATGATATAATAGTAAAGTATGATATAATATAACAAATGTGGAGAGAGTGAAATGCCAGTATGTCATCTTTGACATTAAAATGCAGACATCTGAGGAACACTGGGCCAGGAATTGTCATGCTGAAAATAATGATGTCAGAATATTAATCTGGTAACAGTTAATGCTTTTGAAAATTAGAAACCAATATTAAAGAAGCTATAAAAATATATGCCATCAAATAGTTAAAAATAAAGAGTAATGCATGGAAAAGAACATCAGAGCATGCTAAGCACTTATGAACATCATTCTAGTTTAATGAATTGATTATAGTTATCTCACCACTACCATAAGAAGTAATAATTTTTATACCATATAAGAATAACCTCAAAATGGATTAAAGACTTAAATGTAAGATTAGAAACCATACAACTCCTAGAAGGAAACATGGGCAGTAAAATCTCTGACATTTCTCTTAGCAATATTTTTTCTGATATATCTCCTTGGGCAAAGAAAACAAAAGAAAAATAAATAAATGGGATTAATCAAATTTACAAGTTTTTGCACAACAAAGAAGACCATCAGCCAAACACACACAACCTACTGACCAGCACAGCATATTCACTGATACTTCTGATAAGGGCTTAATATCCCAAATCTATAAAGAACTCATACAATTCAACACCAAAAAAAAAAAAGCCAAAGAACCCGATTAAAAAATGGGCATAGGATCTGAATAGACACTTCTCCAAAGAGGACATACAGATGTCCAAGAGACATATGGAAAGATGTCATTCATCAGAACAATGCAAATTAAAAGCACACTGAGCTACCCCCTCACACTTGTCAGAACTGCTACCATCAGTCCATCAACAGACACATGCTGGGGAGACATGGAGCGAAGGGAGCCCCCATGCGCTGCTGGGGGTGCAACCAGCATGCCGCCTCCTCGAACAATTAAAAACGAAACTGCCTTATGATCCAGCGATCCCGCTTCTGGGAATACACCCCAAGACACCCAAACGCTCATTTGAAAGAGGATGTGCAGCCCATGACCGCTGCAGCGCTGTTTACGACAGCTGAGCTATGGCAGCAACCCAAGTGGCCATCAGCTGATGAGTGGGTAGCAAAGCAGCGATGTAGCCTGGCCGCCGGCTCAGCTGGGGGGAGCGTCATGCCGTGCACCAAAAGGTGGCGGGTTCCATTCCCCGTTGGGTCATGTGTGGGAAGCAATGGGTCGATGTTTCTCCCACACTGATGTTTTTCTCTCTCTCTCTAAAAAATAAAAATTAAGCCCAGCCGGTGTGGCTCAGAGGTTGAGCGTCGACCCAGGCACCAAGAGGTTGCCAGTTGGATTCCCGGTCGGGGCACACGCCCAGGTTGTGGACCCGATCCCCAGTGGGAGGGTGTGCAGGAGGCGGCCAGTCGATGTTCTCTCTCATCAATGTTTCTCTCTCTCTCCTTCTCCCTTTCTCTCTCTCTCAAATCAATAACAATTTATTAATAAATAAATAAAAATAAAATAATAAAACATATCCTTGGATGAGGACTAAAAACTAAAAGCTGTGGCCCGGCCAGTGTGACTCAGTGGACAGAGTGTGGTCCCGTGGACTGAGCGGTCCCAGTTCGATTCCCGGTCAGGGCACTTGCTAGGTTGCAGGCTCCTTCCCCAGTAGGGGGCGTGCAGGAGGCAGCCGCTCAATGTTTCTCTCTCACATCTATGTATCTATCTCTCTCTCCCTTCCTCTCTCTCTAAAAATCAATGAAAAAAACAAAAGTTAAATAAAAATAAGTAAATAAAAGCTGTGGTACATATATACAATGACCTATTACTCAGCCATAAGAATGGAATCTTACCTTTCTGACAGCGCGGATGCATCCAGAGCATGTTACGCTCAGTGACATAATAAGTCAGTCAGAGAAAGACAAATGCCATGTGATCTCCCTTATATGTGGAATCTAAAGAATAAAGTAAATAAACAAACAGAATGGATACAGATTCATGGACACAGAGAACAGTCTAATGGTTACGGTGGGGAGAGGTCTGGGGGCTGGTGAAAAGGTGAAGGGATTGGAGAAGGACAGATTGGTGGGTACAACATCACCAAGGGGGTAGAAAGTACAGCATAGGGAACACAGTCAGTAACACCGTGATAACTTGTGACGGTGCCGGGTGGGTTCTGGCATATGGAGGGGAACACTCCGTGAAGTATGTGATGTCTGACCACTGTGCTGTACACCTGAACTAACACAGAATAACACTGAGTGCAAACAGTAATTAAAAGTACAATTTAGCCCTGGCCAGTTCGGCTCAGCAGTTAGAGCATTGGCCTTCCGACCAAGGAGTCTTGGGTTTGATTCCCAGTCAAAGGCTGGTATCTGGGCTGCAGGTTCGGTCCCCCACCAAGGTCAGGGTCGTACAGGAGGCAACCAATTGATGTGTCTCTCTCACATCAATGTTTCTCTCCCTCCCTTTTAGTCTCTCTAAAATCAGTGGAAAATATCCTCAGGTGAGGATTAACAAAAAACTAATAGTAAAATACAATGAAAAAGAAGTAGTCATTGCCCTGGCCGGTTTGGCTCAGCAGTTGGAGCATCAGCCCAGGCAGACTAGAGAGTCTTGGGTTCAGTTCCAACTGGGGGCATGTACCTTGGTTGCAGTCTGTCCCCGGCCCGGTTGGGGTCGTGTGGGTGGCGACCACTCAATGTGTCTCTCACGCATTGATGTTTCTCTCTCTCTCTTCCTCCCGCTCTATCTGAGGTTGAATGCAAGGGTGTCCTCGGGTGAGGATAAAAAAAGTAGTAATTTTATCCTCTGATTTGCATATGAAGATTGAGGGTTAGGGCCTTGTTCAAAGTCCTATAACTGAATAGAGGGTAAGACTGGAATTTAAACCGAGGTCTCTGTGAGTTCAAAGCCAACGTTACCACCAAGTGTTCCAATAACTTTCACATTCGTCAGGGCCCCTCCTGGCCACCAGCCTGGCCCCGCCTGCGTTCCCCGCATGGCGCGCGTTTAGGTGACTTTCTCAACACCCTTTCCCGCTGCTCTTCCCGGCTGCTGTGCAGAGAGAGGCGGCCCTGCTGCGCTGTGCTCCTTCCCTTCTCCCTCTCTGCTGCTCCTCTGTGTGCATGATGGGGGTGGTGACAACTCCCGCTTGGGTGCGTGAGGGCCGAGTGGACTGATTTATGACAAGTGCTCAGGACGCGAGTCCCTCGCACGTCATCAGAAAGTCACAGGCGTGTGAAGGATGCAGTTCGCTTGCGGAGACTTTAATCCTGAGACCGGACTTTCTGTCGTCAGACCAGTAGAAACTGATCTGGCCTCTGGTCAAACGAGTGGAAGACACTGAGTGAACGCTCCGCTGTCCTGGGTTTGAAAGGAGCTTTGCGCTCAGCAGAAAAGGCAGGCGCACTTGAAAGGTCTTTCTGATGTCACCACAAGCCTCCAGGGCCCACGCGGACAAGGTTCTCAGACCAAGACCTTCAGGGTTTGTGTGGCGACCTGGTGTATCACGAAGGCAACCTCCTTTATTTGACTTGAGGTCATGAATTCACGTTTTAAAATATCTCTCGTCGAAAGCATATAGTTTTCAGAAAGCCATTTCTGGTTTGCCTTCCTAAGCGAGGGTTTCTCCTCTGTGGAGATGAGACTTTCCCTCCCGGTTCTCGGCCAGAAAAGCGCAGCCCAGGCTCGGAGGGAGCCGGTTCCGTTAGGTAAGGATTCTGAGAGCAGCTGGATCAGCATCTTTCTTAAGTATCAGCACCATAAATCCACCTGTGGTCTCGGGGAGAGTCATCGCTCTTGTGAAGGGAACCCGTGTATTTAATATTATTGCTCATCAATTTCTATTGTGAAATAATAGGACATTAAAAAAAAAAGCTTCAAAGGAAATAAGTCAGAGAAAGACAAATGCTGTATGCTCTCACTTATATGTGGAATCTAAAAGAAACAAACAAACTCAGAAACAGAGAACAGATTGGTAGCCGCCAGGGGGGGTGAAAAGGGGGGAGGAGGGGGATGGGCGAACAGGGTGAAAAGGCAGGAAGTCCTGGGGATAAGTCCTGGAGAGGTGATGTCCAGCACGGTGCGCAGTTAACAGTACTGTGCAGTATACTTGAAATGTGCTAGGAGAGATCTTAAATGGTCACCTCACAGGAAAAATTATCTGTAACTGTCTCAGGTGATGGATGCTAACTCAACATTGTGGTAATAATTTTGCAACATAAACATATATCAAATCCTTATGTTTGTGCGCCTTAAACAAAGACCGTGTGACGCATCAATTGTATCTCAATAAAACTGGAGAAAAAAGATAGTGTAAAACAAATTTGTTTTACCTAGGTAAAACAAATGCAAACCTACAAATGAATCTTGGCTATAGTCTCAAATGGTTTGTAAGCCCTTTCCTCGGTAAAAATTATTAAACAGTTACTCACAAGCGTATAAATAATTCATCTTTTCCTTAAAGTATTTTATGTAGACACAGTCGTCGACACAGTCATCACTCAAAAGTGTAGCTGTTCATTTAACCTTTACGACCTAAAAGTGCTGAGTTATAAACGTTGTAACAATGGGGTAGTGTCATGCTCAGGACCAGAGAGTGCCCCTGAGTTCTTTCCGATAATTAGGTAAATAACCTTAGAAAAGATGACTTCAATTTTCCAAAGTCGTTTTCTGGTTGTCTTCTTACGACATTTCATATTTAACAAATATTTTCTAAAGAACAGTAATATGCTGAACAAAGAGAAAGTACATTTTCAGGTAAGTCCCCAAAGAAAATTTAATAAGGATTAGACATTTTTCACACTTTGTCCAAAGGTGTATAGTTTGATTTAGTTCTCACTTAATTAATGCTAAATGATAGCATTGGTGCCCACATTAGTAACAACTTGTCAAGAGCCACATTATCCAGGATAATGGCATTAAAATACTAAATTAGCATTTGCTGACTGCTATTGCTTAGAAATTAATTTCCTGTTTCTGTGATTTCTCTGAATTACTTTGTATGATCTATTTTCTCATAAGTGTCATAGGATGTTACAGTGAAAATAACTGTGGCCTAGAAACAAACAGAAAGAGCTTTACTTATTATAGAGCATACTTAGCCAGCCAGTAAGGCTCAGTGGTTGTGCACCAAGAGGTTGCTGGTTCGATTCCCGGTCAGGGCACATGCCTGGGTTTCAGGCTCCATTCAGTAGCGGGCATGCAGGAGGCAGCCAAACGTTTCTCTCTTATTGATGTTTCTATCTATCTTTCCCTTTCCCTTCCTCTCTCCCTCTATCTCTAAAAATGAATTTTAAAAAATAATACTATAGAGCATACTTATTTAGGAGACTGTCTTGTTATAAATACCTGAGTTTTCTTGTGCCCAATATCTGCAAATTAAAAATGTCCCCATATACTACCATCAGTGGAAGCTGGGGTTTCCAGATACAAACCAGCATTTATCTTCTACGTGTTCTCATAATTCTATTAAAATGCCGTACCGGATTCTCTCCCCCTTGTTTAATTACGGGTGCACTCACGGCACTGATTTATCCTGTTCTATTTCCTCCTGAACAGATGATCACACCCACACCGCGAAGGCCTGGGAAGGAGGAGGAGGGCGCTGCAGGAAGCACACTAGACAAAGCACGTTGGCAAGGACGGGCCAGAGCGCCTCCTGCGGAGGCCTCCCTCCGGGGTGTCGCGCGCAGGAGGCCCACGGTGCTCCCTGGACGGGCTGCTGAGCACACCCTGGGCTGGACGTTCCCTCTCATCTCACATCTTCCTTTAAAAGTCACCTTGCCTAGCCCCGCGGTGTGGCTCAGCGGGTGGAGCGTCACCCCAATCCTAGGGCCTGAGAGGTCCCGGTTCCGTTCCCCGTCGGGGCGCAGGCCTGGGAGTCGGGCTCCATCCCAGCCGATCACGTTTCTCTCTCATATGGATGTTTCTCTCTCCCTTCCTCTCTAGAAAATCAGTAAAAACATATTAACAAATAAAAACCACACTGCCTCCGTCTCTAGTGTAATGTTCCGAATGCCAGTGTCTTCGGGCCTCCGATGTCGGAGAGACGGACGGAAACAGAACCTACGCAAACGCACGCGTGGAGCGCACCGCAAGCCGCGGGTGGGCTGAGAAACGCCGCCTAACGCCCGTTCTCGCTCCTGTGGGTTCTTCCTTCCGAAGCCTTCTGAAGGCCGGATGAATCATTTCCCAGTGGAAAAGAGAATAGTTTAAGACATCGCATCAGAATTTGCTTCCGAGTTTTCTATTTGGGATTCGTGTGTGTAAAGAGCGCAGATTTATATAGAACGTGTATGATACAATTCTGAGTTAATTCTACTTTTCAAATTACACACTATCTGATTCCTAAATACAAGAATAAGAAGATATTGGGAGGTGTAGTTACTGTCTTTTTTCTTTCTGTTTTTGGCTCAGGACCACAGAAGATTAGGGTCCTCAGACAAGAAATAAAGTGGACGGAGATATATAGTATGCAGACCAAGATTTACTGGGGCATTAAAATATCTTTGTTGCTCATGATGTGATATCAATTAAAACACTAATAAATTTTATTCTTCTTGTGAGTTTAAAGACAGGAGACATTTCTCTCAGGCCCCGGGAGTGAGCTCCTGGGGCCGCGTCCTGACTTCAGCAAGTTCGCTGCCAGCCTCGTTCCTGTGGCTCGGAGCTGCGCTCGATTGCTTTGGGTGATGAATCTGTAGGCTCTGCAGATGACTTCATAGTTGGAGCAGTATCTTTCTGCTCTGACATTGCTTTGGTATTTAGTAAACTGTGAGCTGTTCTTAAAATATTGCCAATGATTATAAAGGAGCCTACTCCTAGGATTAAAATGTGGCTTTAATAGAGAGATTTCCTATCACTACCTCTTTATTTGCAATAGGGTGTCCATATCACTGTTCTATTTCTAAAAGGGTTCACCCATTAATACGTGATACCTCCATTTATTTGGGTACCTATGCATGTGATACTGATGAAAAACTCAGAAGAGGAAGTGAACTGATTCTAATTACAGTCTTTTGATATGGTCATGTGACACTTGGACCAGACCTACAAGCCAAATGATCCTGTAACAAAGTATCTGTCCTTTTTGGGAAGATGTTCGAGTGATAATAAGAGCAGGTTCTTCCAACTGACAGCCAGTCTAGGAAACTTGAAAATACATGGCAACATATTTGATAGTCGGCATATTACTGCCTCACTTTTCTATCATGGCTAATCTAAGTCTTGGGGGTGACAGTTCTGAGCAGCTTAAAAGCAACCTCTTGAGGCCCACCACCATCCCTGTCCCTCGGCCATGAGAACAGCTTACAGGAGACACCAGCTCCCCCTCGGCTGGGACTGGAACCCTGGGCAGAGGGACCGGAGCTGCAAGAAGCTTCCGAAAGGGGGAAAGAAACCTTCTTGTCAGCCACGGGAAGATGGGTGATTTGTTACCGTAGCATAGCCTAACAAAAGCTCATGAAACACAGATTTGAATAGTTCTGAACTTCAAGTTGAATCATGTCAGATGTTCTTAGAACAAAACTGCAATGGAGAGAGGCGGTGGGGCATTCAGAACACCCCTGCGTGCTCTTGTATCACTTACATCAGGTTACTGCACAGACATTTCTTGGCATATAAATAATGCAAATACATCAAGACAGAAAGTCATCTTTCTACTTTTATCCTCCAGCTGCTGCGAGCAAACGAGAATTAATGTATCTGCGTTTTTCAGAGGTACACTTAGCCATCTGTTGATTGAATTATTAACACCCTCACCAAAGCCCTGGGTCGTTGTTACTTTTCCTTTGGTTACAATTAAGAAGCACCAGTTTGTAGAGTCTCATTCTTCCTGCAATGTAAGTTTAATTTTCTCGGTCATTAAAAATTGTATTACAGAGAAACACATTAAAATATTCAGCAGAGGGCAATTAGCTGTCTATGTTGCACATGTAGTAATAATGCTTGAAACATTTCTAAACTTAGTAAGTAAACTCAGGCTGGAGCAAAGCAAGCCCGTTGTCTGAAAGGAACAGTTCATTCAGACAAACCCAGCGACTTCCGTTTGCTCCCATCGCTCAGCCTTTATTCAATAACATCCAAACGACAGCACTCTTTGTTGAGATACAAATGTCCCCAGCGGTGCTCACCAAAGGGCAGCGAATCAGAGAAGCGCCAGAAATCTAACAGATATTATGGATTCAATAGAGTGGGCTATTTACAATTGCTAATTAATTTTGTTATTTGAAAAGCCTGGGACATTCAGGTAGCAAAACGAAAAGGTGCAAAAGAAAACCTCCCGAAAGAGTGACTTCAAAACATTTTGGTTACCTGGTGTCTGACTCACTTCATAAAAAGGGGTCTGGGCGGGGTGGGGGCACTTGGAACCAAAGGCAAATTTAACTCTGGGGCCAGCTGTTGTGTTTGATTTTCCCCCTCTAGTGGCAAATTAATCTCCTCTTTTATTTCCAAGGAATGGACATCATTTGAGTAGCTGAAGGTGTGTGGCTTGGTAGCAAAGTAGAGAGTTTTTAAGTGCATAGTTGTACATTTGATATGATCTCTGCAGGTTTCAGATTCTAGTCTCTTTAACTAAAGTGGGCTTCTTGTAGAAAGATGTAATCTTTTCTTCCTTTAAACAATTTACAAAGGCCAAGAGTTTCTAAGGAAAAAGGAAAGGGAGCTGAAAAATCCTGGCCTTTGCTCAAGCCGATGGAGCACAGGCCGAAGACGGAACTGAAGACCGGTACCCGCTCCGGAGCCCAGGGGCCCACCGCTCTGGTCGTCACTGCGCAGCATCTGTCTCCCCGGCACAGTGTTCGGGGCTGATACCTTGTTTTTACCAGTAAGAGGGTTCTCTGTGCCCCTGTGGCTCTCGCTAAGCTCTTCAAAGAAAACATTTGTCCATCCTTTCTCATGGCCCTGTTCCGGTAGGGAAGTTTGGATTTGAGCTTTGTGTGTGTGTGTGTGTTTATTGTATTTTTTGTTTGGTTGGTTTTTTTAGTCATTTGTCTTATCAAGAAGCCAACACAGCCCTGGCTGGGTAGCTTGGTTGGTTTGAGCGGTGCCCAGCTGAGGGTGCAGGGAGAGGACCATGTGTGGAGGTCAGAAGGACCTGGGTCAACCACCTGGGTGCTGGAGTTCTGGCTAGGAAGGAATTCCGAGCTAGGGTTCAAATGGTAAGAATCACAGAGGTAGAAAAAGTAACGTGTAGAAGACATGGGCTTAGGAAACGAGTTGTAGAGGCGAAGGAAGGGCCCTTGGAGCTTGGGAGTGAGGAAGGTCCAGGTGACCTGCCTGCGGAGATGAGGAGGGGGAGGGGAAAGCTTGGGCTGCTCCCAGGGGGGAGAGCAAGCTGGGCCCTCCACTCTCGGGGTTTTTAGGGTGGAGAGTTTAGGGGAGGCCCCTGGGGAAGATCTCAGTAGAATATTCATCAGCTTTCCAGGTGTGCCCTTTCAGGGTGGTGTCTCCGCTGGCTGATGGGTCAGCGCCTGGGCAGGGCGTCATCGTCCGGTGCAGCTGGTCCGGAGGTCGGCCCGGGCATTGCAAGTCTGCTTTGCTGCCCGCCTGGGCCTGGAGCTGGACTTCAAGTGAGGCCTGGTGTTATCTCTAGGGAGGGAAAGTCACGGGGTCCGGATAGGAAAGGTCAGGGGTTTGAGCCATATGACCAGCAATATGCTGGGGGTGAGTTCACCCTGGGGATGAGGTCCCATCCGACGTTTGTCTGTTGCTTGGCATCTGGGGATTTTCACCCCAGTGACCTACTGTACCTGGCCCATTGTCCTTGCTCTGCGCAAGTCTGTCTAACAGCCACAGTCCCGATATGGGAAGGTTTCAGGTTCAATTCCCGGTCAGGGCACATATAAGAATCAACCAATGAATGCATAAATAAGTGAAACACACATTAGTGAATGAAATGTAAGAAAATAGCCCTGGCCAGTTTGGCTCAGCGGTTAGAGCATCGGCCTATGGTCCTGAGAGACCCGGGTTTGGTTCCCGCTAAGGGCGCGTACCTCGGTTGCAGTTTGTCCCCGGCCCCGGTCAGTTGTGCGGGTGGCAGCCACTCGATGTGTCCCTTTCACATCGATGTTTCCCTCTCTCTCTCTCTGTTCCTCTCTCTCCCCCCCCCACTCTACCTGAACAAAAAATGGAAAAATGTCCTCGGGTGAGGATAAAAAAAAAAAAAAATGTAAGAAAATAAAAGTCACTATGAGTTCTGCTGGACTCTAAATAGAATATATCTAAGAGTATGCTCCCTTATTTTTAGGTAGAGAGTTTCTGAAAACTCTATTTTTGCAAACCTAGATGAAACAAAAAGAGATTCTAGAGTTTTATAATGATTTCACAACAGTTTTCATAAATTATCCTGAAGAAAATGATTTCTAACTTATAGTTCATTAGAAATACCATGTATGACTTCAATAAATATAAAAGATTTTAAAGCCAGATAATTTTTTTTTTTTGGTAAAAATTTAATTTAATGTAAGCATTCCTTTCCAAAGAGTACATAGTTTCATAAATCACTGCGGAAGAAAAACAATCCTACACTTTCAAGCCTGGCATAGTCTCACTCATCAAATAAAATAATGTGACTTCACCATGTTCGTGCATTGTTCAGATATGTATATAAGACTCTTTAACATCATAGTTTGAAAGACAACAGCAAATACAAGCTACATGTCAAGATATTTAATAAGAAATGCTCAAGACCCAAAAACTTGGCTTCTCCTAACAGCCCAGAAAAGAGCAGCGTATGCATTTCCGTATAGGTGCTCATACGTGCAGATGTTAAATGTGGTTTGGAAGACAAGCTCAGATCCGTCACCTTCTGACAGTGATACTATACGTTACAATGTCTCGACAAAGAACTTTGTGTAGAAAGGGAACAAAGAAGCCAATGTGTTGTCTGCTTGAACCAGTGGGACAATAGAAGCTATTGGATCAGATAGAAGAAGATTGTAGGAGCAGGTACAGGAGAAGACACTTGGCTCACGTTGGTCTGCAGGGGACAGACCAAATGGTATCAATTTGCAGCATTTCTGACACTGCCAAGGGACTCCCCTGCAAGGTTTTTCCTGATGGAGGGCGTGTCTGCCAGGAAGTGACCACTCTCAGTCTGAAAGCACAGCACTTGGGGATACCGTGGTCTGCAGGTGGGGGGGGGGTTGCTTGGGTTTGTGGTATTCATGGACTCAATTTGCCCTTTTGAAGGAGGATGAGCGATTTATATGCCATTGCTGTCATCGGTTCCTCTCTGGTGCTTTTGGTACAGGACATCCTGTATGCGCACAGAGAGGGCAGCATGAGAGACCAGAGAGCTTCCAGGGGTAAGACAGCCTGCATTCTCAGAAGTTTCCTTTTACACTTTCTCATGGGTCTTGTTGGAACAATCACAACAAAAAGTCACACCTCTGAAGCAGTTTTCTAGTAAACACATTTACTCTTTGGTGTTCTAATCCAATCGATCGCTCATTTATTTAATGGGTTTCTATTCAGGCCCCCCCTGTGAAGGCGCCAAGGATGAAGAAGACGTAGAGACTCTCGCCATCCATGTCCTCCAGCCCAGGGTCTAGAGACACTGCACATCTCTGAGTCAGGGGAGACTTCTGTGCACCTGAGAAGACGAAAGAAGGCCGTGCGGCCTTGCTGGCTTCCTACCAGCGCTGTGACAAACGCCCACAGATGTAGGGGCTTCGAACACCGTCAGTTCATCATCACATAGTTCTGGAGGTCAGACATCCAGAGTCAGTCTCACTGGGCTAACATCAAGGTCAGGAGACCAGCTTCCTTCGAGAGGACCCCAGGGAGAATTCACGTCCTTACCTTTCCCAGCTTCTGCAGGAAGCTGCATGCCTTGGCCTGTGGCCTCTTCCTGCGTATTCCCAGACAGCATCACAGGATCTCCCCTCTCTGACTTCCGCTTCCCTCCTTACCTTCCCTCGCTGGCTCGGGTCCTGCCTCTCTTCTAAGGGCACGTGATTATATTGGGCGCGACTGGATCATCCAGATAATCTTTTACCCCGAGATCCTTAACTCGATCACATTTGCAAAGTTCCTCTTACATGTAAGGTAACAGATAGGTTTCTGGGAACTACAATGTGGACATTTGGGGGGGGGGGATGCCTAACTTCCTGTAGTGACCAACCATCTGGGATTGAGGGGCAGACGGTGGTGCCCGCGAGGGTTGACGTGTGAGGCAGGGATCAGCTCTCCTCAGCTGTTTAGATTTGTTCAGATTTGATATTCCCACCAAGGCCAATCTGGGAAGGCTTGATTTTTTTCAAGCAAGAAAATCATACGGTCTAATTTACCTCACCCATTCTGTGAACAATGGTTAGAGTCGAGAGTGAAAATAAAGACTTATTTGTTTTCTCTATTTTCATATATTCCCTCGGAAAATAAAACAAGTAACAATCAGGTTGGTGCTTGTGAGATAATATACTTTGTTTTACTGACTTAGTTTGCTGTAAAAAGGAGCATTGATTTTTAGCCTCTATGTGAGAAAAGTCATTAACTGGGAAATTGGGAAATTCAAGTCGTACAACACATTGGATTTTACGTGAGTTTGGAGTTCAGCAGTAAACTCTCAGAAAACGCATGGTTTGTTGCACACAGTTAATTGAAAAAAAATAGTTTCAGCATTATGTCACCGAGAACAATTAGTCTCAGACACAATAATCACAGCAATAGTTGCACCAGCATTTAAATGTGAATCTCACGTAATGCCCGCCCAGCAATGCTCCACTTGCTTTGTGATGGGATGTATCACCGGTCGACAAGGCCATTCCTTTATTTGTGGGAAGTGTTTGGAAAACACTTTGCCTGAGATTCGGGGTTGCTCGGAATCCCTGACATTGTTCTGGATGGTTCTCAGACCCAGATCCTTCAGGCGGCAGCAACAGTGCCTGAAAGACTCGTTGGCTCGATGTGGTTCTGTCGTTTGAAAGAGGAATGCTCGTCCTGGCTCTGCCCCAGGCGATTTCCCGCAGGACACGTTATGGCCACCTCTAGGCGTGGGTCACCTCTGATCTAGGTTGACTCCTCTGAACCACAGGAAGGCTGATTCCTGACCTCCTCTCGAAAGAAAACGCAATGGTTTTAAAACTGCTTTACACAATTCACACTGAGGACGCCGAAGCAAGGGAAGGCACGTTCTGCCAAAACACTCGAGTGTGTCCTGAAGCTCGTGAGCGCCACTCCTCGGTCACCCAACAGTTCGCACCAAGTACCACGGCTGGCTGCGTGAGTGATGGAACACTGAGGATCGGCCACGACGGCCTTTTTCAACCATGTCAAGGTGACCAAGGCAGTAAACCTTAGCTACTTAATGCAGGTGACCTGATTAACGTGGCCAGTCAGTCTTGAAAGGATGTCCATCTGCATGTCCATCTATGTCAGAAGCCACATGCACAGGACATGATACCTTAGAAATAAATATAGCCCAGTTGGTGTGGCTCAGTGGTTGAACATCAACCCATGCACCAAGAGGTCGCTGGTTTGATTCCCAGTCAGGGCACACACCCAGGTTGTGGGCCCGATCCCCAGTGAGGGGCATGCAGGAGGCGGCCAATCGATGTTCTCTCTCATCGATGTTTCTATCTCTCTCCCTCTCCCACCCCTCTCTCTAAAATCAATACAGAAAAAAAATTTTTTAAAGAATAATTATATTTCTATAAGAAAGGCTGGGCCTGATAGAAGAAATGGTAAAGTCAGGACAATTTCCCTCTCATCTGCTTTTAAGAAAATCAGAACAATTAACAAAAAGGTCAACGGGCACACGTGTTTGGATACTTTTAAAATTCTGCAAGTACTGAGCCCATGAATGCAATTTCTTTTTCCCTCTCAACAGACGTGCAGGGGGCTGCAGAAGGAGGACCTTCAGAATAGGGCAGCTTCTCTCGGTTACGGTCTTTACCTCGTGATTAAACAGTCTGGCTCCAAACCACCCAGCTCATTGTTTTTTTTACCCACAGTGTGAAAGAAAAATCATCTTCGTGCCAACCCCACATCATATAAAACCCTAACAATGTGTTGAGTGTGACTTAAGAGACCATAATGCATTTTTCATGAAGGTAAGGAAAAGCCATTAAGGAGATTAATTTGTGTTTGGAGAGCTACCTCTCCACAGCCAAAAATATTTGTTCTCTTAACTGGGGTTTGCGATCCCCTACTTTAGCACCGGGCCTGGGGTGGTGCTGGGCTTCGTACCCGCTGCCTTTGCCGATGGTCCCTGTGTGCTCCCAACGATTGCTCTTACAGGGGGCTATCCACGTGGTGCTGAACTTTCTCTTTTCTTTTTGGTAATTCTTATAGTTAAAGGTTTTAAAAGGCTTTTCTAGGATGCTTTTCTTTAGGGATATTCATGGGGTGGAAGCTGCATTTTTATACCCAGGTAACGTTCATTTGCAGCTACTCCGCTAGACCTTTCTAGAAAGAAAATGATCAGTGCCTACGATAATACCTCGTTTAATTGATTGGCAATGTCGTGGATTTAGCCATTTTGATAATCTTGTTGAAGAAAGAGAATCACTTGACTTGGGTTGAATTCTGCGGTTAAGCATTTTGAAATAAACAGAGCGGAGCTTTTCTGTTGTAAGTAAAGTAAGGCACATGGACTCATTACAGTGAGGTTTGGTCTGAAGGGAGCAGATTGCATAGTTTTATCCTCATGCATAATTTTATCATTATACTTAGCTCTGATTCTCAACTTTGCCCATTAGAATCATGGGAGACACACACACACACACACACACACACACACACACACACACACACATGCCCGGGGCCTACCCTTCGCAGTGCTGGTCTAACTGGTTAGAAGCTGTGCCTGAGGGCGAACTGGTTCCCGGCCTCTCCCTGCAGGTGGCCCTCATCCCCAGCCAGAGAGGAGAACCATTCACCCCGAGGAAGCACGGAACACAAAGTGGAATGCCCTTGTTAGAAATGCGCACCAGGACCAGGAGGAAGCAAATTCTATTTCCCCAAATATTTCCGTGCACAAGCTGGTTTCCTACTTTCCGTGTAGCGTTCCTCTAACTGTGAGGTTTTACGGTTGAGCACTGCTGTGAAGCAGAGACATGCAGCCTCGGTGACAGGAGGGCCCTTCTGCAGCTGCTCGCGCCTGCGCACGAAGCGGCCCGTTTACGCAGCTGCTGACCGCACAGGGACACACCTGGCGATGCAGTCCGACCTGTGCTCGCCGCTTCGGGCTGCATCCCGATGAGACTTTCCCTCCCAGAGGCAGGATGACCCTGTTGCGAGCCACACGCAGGTGGAGCTCAGGACACTGGCAGACCTGGGAGAAAGGGAAGACCCAGTCTGTGATCAGATCATCGGTTCAGCCAGGAGAAGGTGCCCTCGCCGCAGCCTACATGCTGTGTCCCAGGGAAAGGAGATGCCTCCAAGCAAATGGCAGATCCAGCCTGGCCGTGGGCACCCAGACTTGGACATACACCCACTCAGCAGCCTTGCTCGACTGGGGACCAGGGGACGGGAAACCGTGCGGCTGCGGCAGGGAGAGGAAGGAGCCCCAAGACTCCCCACGTCCCGAGACAGTGCAGGCCACGACTTGCGGACTTCGTGGAAATCCTCTGTAGACCCATCCCACTACTTATTACGCTCATGGTGAGAGATGGGTGTTGGAGATGGTTAATTTGCTTTGGATAAACGCATGAAGTTCAGTGATCCTGCAGGGTCTCGACAGGAAGGATTAGGTTCGGTCCTCAGACCACTGTAGCACTGATGAGAACACACAAACACATAGCACACATGCATGAACTCACAGAGCGGCACACACCTCATGGATCCGAATTCCTGCCGTGCACCAGTGTAGGAGAGGGAGGTACACAGTGCAGCAAGACGGTTAAGGACATGGGGCCTCCAGTCAGATCAAGTATAGTGTTAATTCTGTATGACTGGGAGGAATGTATCTAACTTCTTACCCCTGGTTCCCTCAATTAGTCCAGAGGGTGGTAGGATAAGGGAACCTACGGGTCATTGTGGTTCCGATGGTTACATGAGATAATCCATGTAAAACGCTGAGCTCAGAGGATTTAATAAGAATTGGTTATTCTCCTTTTTAGCAATAGGTTCTAAGTCTAACCTTCACCGAAGAATAAATACCTTGACATTGATTCTTTGCCGACACATTACAAATGCGTTAGGACTGCCCCTGTGACAAAGTCGTCTTCCACTGAGGAAGCCTTTCCTTTTTACAAAAATTCAGTTAAATAATACCATAGGCTTGGAGAGGGGCAGGTTTCTAAAATATTGGCAAGGGGCCTGGAATTTTTAGAAATAATAATTCTTATCACCCCTTCAATCATCTGAACCCCTCCGGTCACTGCCAAAACACTTCTGTGTTACCATGGAGACCTACAGAGATAGCCACGTATCACATAACAAACACGGCTTAACAAGGACAGAAGGAAGAGGAGACACTCCTGTTTAAACTCCTGAATTCGATTTAATTTTGCCAGGAAATGATCATGGAGGTTTGAACGTATCAGGATTCTGCAAGTATAATTACAAAGCAAACCTCGGTCCTTGAAATCCAGTATAATCGTCACATTGACTAATTGGGACTCATTGGGTGGAATGCGACATGACCTTTCCTTCTCTAACCATTGCTCCTACGATAGCCATTTTCTCAGGGATAATTCTTGCCCACCTTTTTAAAAACAACTGAGAGATTCTTCTGGGTGCTCTCAGATAGTGAAATACCCTCTGGTGACTGTAGTTCCCCAACCAATCTCAATTTATAATACATTTTTATTATGTTAACAAGTTTACTACTGTACAGTGGTCAAAATTCTGCACGTTTTTAAAACAGGAATCGCTCCTGTTCTGTGCTGGCCTTGGGGTTGTGTCTAAACTGAACAATAACCTGACTACAAAGAAACACCCCAAATCCCCTTCACTCCTGCCCTGGGTTCTGCTCTCTGTAATACTCTCAGAGGCGAAGGCATTAAAACCAAAAGACGAAAAGGAGGTGCCCCTTCCCCTGCCTGTTCGGCACAAGGTGCCACTGAACCTCCTTTGGGAATGGGGGAGAAGTTGGTGTTTAACATTTGGGGGTCTCAGCAGAAAAACGTTCCTTTCCAGGACTCTGCCGTATAAACCGTAGCACATCTCCTTAGCACAAAGCAGGCTGCAGATACTTTGTTTCCCCCCCCTCCCGTTTTTGAAACACAGGAGTGTTCAGGTTAGCCACCCTCACTCCTGTTTCTGTTTCTAATTAGTCAAGTGTCGTTTTAACACAATGCAGCCAATTCTTCACTCTGCAATGTTACCAGAAAACGTGAGATGTTACCAGGAAAATCAATACCACTTCCCCAGGTCACCGGGCGACACAGTGTTTTAAATCATCTACGTTCTCCCTCTTTCTTTCCTCCTCTTTCTCCCTTTTTAACGAAAGTTCCAAAAACAACAACGAGTAAAGCGAGGCTTTCTGTGTGCAAGCGTCCAGGTACACAGAGCATCCTGTGAAATCTGGGTATGCCAGAGCTCAGCGCGCTGAACGTGCCCTTCTGATGCACACCCAGAGAGGCAGAGCCCCGATCCCACGCCCCACTTTTCAGCCAGTGCTTCCGAAAACCGGCCCCCTGCAGCCTGCTGTCCGCAGCGGCGTCTCTCACTTCCCGAGAGAGCTGGGCCCGGGCTGTGTAGTTGCCACGGCCAGTTCTTGTCACTTCGAGACGAGTGGACAGGCATTCTGTTCTCTTAGGAATCCGGGAAATGTTTCTGTTCAGCTGAAATATCCGATACTTTCTTTAGAAACCGCAGAAGCAACACCTCCCACCTGTCAGTGTTCTGTACACGCCAACAAGTGGAATCCTCCCGAGGTCGTGGGGCGGGCCAGGCCCCTCCACCCCTGCAAGGTGGCAGCAGGGACCTGCGTGAGGAAGACTCATCAGCTCAATGGCAAGTGTGTGGCTCACAGTAGCTCTTCTGTAGGGGGTCTTCCAAAGTTACGGAATTCTCATTTTCATCCACTTTCCCAGAATGTTGAAATCGACTTGTGGGGTTTTTTTGTTTGTTTTTTGAAAAGGACAGGAGGGAAAAATGGAGATAATTTCTCAAATAGTATCAAATACACTTCCAGGCAGACATTTGGGAATAAAAAATGTTATGTGCAGATTTTCAAGGGCTTAGAGCTTTTCAAATAAATGCATGCACCATTAGCATTCACTCAGTTACACAGCCTTTGATCTTCCTGAAGAAGAAACTAGGAGAAAAAAAGAAAGGAGTAAAAGAAAGAAGTGAGAAAGAGAAGCTGTCGGCAATTTGAATGCTGCCAATTATGACACCACTTACAAAGAGCTAATTAAACACAATTGCCTCCAAGAAGAATCACTTTTACTCTCTGTGTTCTCTTTCTGTTTGTACTGTAAGGAAACTTGATCGTTGATAAGACCCAGGTTGCACGCTGAATTGGAACCTTTCTACAATAACGGTACCGTTGCTTTAGTTTCGAGTTCAGGCTGTATGGTATTTCTGGTTGAGAAGTTCTATTCTCATGACTTCAGTTTTAAGTTGAAGTTCAGCAGTTTGCAAAGAAAATCTAGGGTTTCTCATGTTCTCTCTATCTCTAGTTGTCTCTCTGTAGTCGTACTAGGACATAAATATAACCTATTTATTAATGTTTCCAGTAGTGAAGAATCACTGTGCAATCACACACTCAAGACCGATGACTCATTCTACAGAAATTCTTTCCTCGGAGTCTTCTCATTTCCAATCGGTCATCAAGGCTTGTGTATAAGTCCCTCCTACACTTCTCTACAAGGGAGTCCTCCCTCTATGCTTCTATTTCCATTCTCTTTGTTCTGGCCCTCCTTCCTCGTCTGGTCATTAGTGACATTTGCTCTCTATTACTGGTTGCCTCCTCATTATTGAAGACCCTCCTCAACAATTGTTTCCCCACTGGAACCTCAATAATGTCTTAAATTGATTAGAGTAAGACCTTTCAGTTAAAATATAATTGGTTCATAGTGCTTTGCTGTATAGTTTAAGATCAGCATCTCAAGTTTTGATTGGGATTGAACGAATTATAAACCATGAGGAGAGTGACACTTTTTCTTGTTGAGTCTTTTGAATGATAATTATGTTGTATTTTTCCATTTTTTAGGTCTTTTTAAGTTTATATTAATAACATTTCATTCTTTTGCATAGAGGTGCTAGAAGTTTTTTATAACTTCTATTACATTAATGACTACTTATTTAAGATATTTAAAACCTATTGTAAAGGTATATATAAATAAATTGATGTTTAATTCTCGAAATATTCATGGATTGTATTTAGAAACAGAATAGATCATTTATATTGAGTCACATTTTGCAAATACGTTCATTCTAATAATTTAGTTGTAGGCTTTTGAATAGTCAAGGCATGCAATTATAAAATCTTCAAATAATGATCCCTTAATTTTTTCTTTCCATGATATGCATTTTCTTTCTCTATCTTCCTTGGCTGCACTGGCCGGACAGTTGCTGTCGCTGTGACTGCTGGCGGGGTGCGACGTGCTTGTATTCTTCCCGCGTTCCAAGCCGCGGTTTTTAACCAGTAAATGTGGCGCTTGCAAAACGCTCACGGCAAATAGGGAAGTTCGTCTGTTTTATAATTTTTCTTTGTCGTGAACAGTCATTGAACTTATCAAATGCTTTTTTTGTTGTTGTTGATTGCATGCATTTATTTTATGTTCTGTTAATGTAATCAATTTCAAGAACTGGTTTTTCAAAAAAAAAAAGTAAACCTGTTTTATTCTGGAATAAATCCCCCGAAGTAAAACAATAGTATCTGTTAAAATATTTACAGGATTTGATAATATACATATGTCTAAATTGTTTGCATCCAGTCGATGAATGAATTGCTGTGTTAGCGTTTTCTAAGTGATACTTTTCAGGTTTTGGTATGAAAGCCTGGCTTCATAAACATGGCTTGGGGATTGTTCTATTGTCTGGAGGAGTGTGCAGAAAATGGCATTATTTAATTTTTAAAGTTTTCGTAGCAAATTTGATGAAGTTATCTAAGCACATGGTTTCCTTTGTATAAAGTTCTGAATAATGTATTCAAATACTTTCATTTCAATGAAGTGTTCATGTTTTCATTTTGTTAATACTGGTTAGTTTTGTTCAATTTTATATAAATTTACAAGTTACTTTGCATCAGATTATCCATTATGTTACTATAATTATTGCACATTATATATAATGCATATATGAATGATATATTATTATGAAAATATATTATTATTTTATTTTCTGGATTATTTGTACTGCTCTCTCCCATTCATTACTGACTTTTGTTACTTGTGCCTTTCTCTTTTATTGTTTTAAAGTCTTTTCATAAACAACTTCACCTTTGTTAATTATGTTAATGATTGTTTTCTATTTCACTAACTCCTGATCTTATTTTCATTTTATTCTTTTCACTTTTCTTGTGAATTTAAATTGCTGTTAATTTATTTCTAAATTTCTACTTTATTTTTATGGTTCTTCTTCCTACTTATTGTATTTAAAGCAGTAATTCCTTATGATAAAAGTATTGATACGTAGCATTTTATGCACCATTATTATTTGTTTATGAATAATTTCCAATATTAGCTATGATTTCATATCTGATTTCTTAGTTATTTAGGAATGCATTGTCTTATTTAAGAACAGATGGTATTTCGTAGTAAACTTGTTTTGTTGATTTCTTGTTTTATATTGTTGTCAGATGAAATCTTCCGTATGATTCCAACTTTAAAATTTATTGAAACAAGCTTTAGCTATGGCATATGGTCATCATTTTGCTTATATTTTAGATGTGCTTGAAAATTATGTGCTTATTTCAGCTTGTGGGACTTGGTCCATTAGTTAGCAAGAACTGAATTCTGCAGTACTCCGTGCGAAGGAGATGCTGGCCCGACCGACCCCTTCCTGAAGGCTGCAGGAAGTGATCGGATTCTAGGACACTTTTTTGCTTGAAACTTGAATGCCTCAAACCGAACTTTTCATATATTTCCCACTCCCCTCCTTTCTAATGATTCCTGGAATGACCTTTCCCATCTCAGGAAGTGAGGACTCCATTCAACTGTTTCGTTCAAACCTCCGGAAAGCATCCTCAACTACTCTCTCTCCAGCACCTTGTCTGATACTCACGCGTGAGTCCCCTCGGTCCAGCCGTCCAGGGCCCTTCTACCCACTGCCCACTGCATTCGGGGCCTAACAGGCCACCATGTGTTTGCCGACCCATCGAGATAACAGCTGACGTGTCTCCCTTCTTTCATGCTCCCCCCTTGTGTATTTTCTCAATAGAAAAATATTGAGGGAGAGAGAGAGAGAGCCTATTCAGATGTATCCGATTGCATCGGGCCTTTCCTCAGAACCCTGCCTCAGCCTCCCATGTCACTGGGAGGGGACACCCAAGTCTCACTGACAGACTCCAGGCCCCCATGATCTCCACACTATCTGTGCCTGGCCTCGCCGCCTCTCGCTTTGCCTGCTCTGGCCTCTTACTGCTTCTTGAATAGTCTAGGGACGTACTATCTTAGTCTTCGGTATTTCTTTCTCCTCTATTTGAAATGTTCTGTCCAAAGCAATCCATGTGACTGGGTCTCTTGCATCCTTCGGGTCCTTACTCAGAGTTATCTTCCTGAGTCTCCCTAGCAACCTTATCTAAAATTCCACATCCTTGTACATCCACACACACTCCTTTCTCCCTTCTCTGTTTTCTTCTTGTGATTTAGCGCTACCATTACTTCATACAGTGTGCGTTTTGCTGGGCGGGTTGTTTACTGTCTGTGTGTTATGTTAGAATCTAAAATCCATCAGGCTAAGCCTGTATTTGTTGGTTTGTTTTGTTATCTGCTGTCTCCCCAGCATCTACAACAGTGTCTGGCATATAATAGATGTTCGATAAACATTTGTTAAATAATGAACAAGTTAATAATAATGGATCTTACTTCTTAGAATAGATATAGACAAATAATGATATATCTCTTATTAAAATAAATGGACTGTTTTTCAGTTTGAGGGAGAAAATTGAGACATTAAAAAGGAAAAAAATATGTATGTATGTATCTGTATATATGTATACAGCAGAACAATTATTCAAGTAAGCCAATATCTATTGAATACTTGCATATCCCACGTCTTTTGCTTTGAGGTGACAGGTATGTAAATTAATAAGTTGTGCTTCTTCGCACAAGTGGTTCAGAATTTGTACTTTTTAAGATACTGTTGTGTGAAGATGTCATGAACGTCAAGAGGAAGCTGTTTCAGTTATTCACGGAATCCCCTTTCACGTTCTCAAGTGTCCTATGTGACGAGAAGCATAGGTTTGGGGTGCATCTCCACCTCTCTCTAGTTTTGTGAATTTGGGCAGATTACTTACGTTCTTATATCTCATTGAAATAAAAAAGCAGTGTTGTTGAGTGCACTCAAAGCATTAATACATGAAACTGCTTAGCATAGTTGTTCTAAAATGGCAAGCTTTAATTATATTAATTATTTTTACATCTACTTTCTAGTACTTAATTTCATTATTAACTGTCTTGCAAACTAAGCAGTTTCTGAGGACAACTGCACCATGAAGACACAATTAGAAGATGCTATGATTGAGAACAAGCACAATAGTGCAATTTTGGCAACAGAGAATGGAGATACCTCTGTAGCTGGCAGAATATTATTTGCTACAACATGTCAGGAGACATTTGGCTGCAGGTACCAAGAGGCTTAACACTATGGAATATACAAATGGGGTCAGATAAAGTCTAAGAATGAAGGATTTGTTCAGGAAAGATTCAAAACAAATTTAGTAACATAAATGAAGACTGATTTGAGAGTTTTAATATGAGCCTGAAAGCTATGGACTTAATCTGCTGGAACATAGAGTTATTAAACACTTTTAAAAGGCGTATTCTCCTCAGACTACATAATTTGTGTCAGAATAGAAGGCCAGTGAACAAAGAAGTAGCCTATTAAGAACTTACAGCAACTGCACAAGTGTTTAGTGAAATGGCATTGAGCTAGTGATGACGAAAATGTTTAAAAGTGAAAAAAAAAAAATACCATAAAAGAATTGACAAAAAGTCAAGGTTTTAAGTATTTTTTACTTCTTAAATTTCAGTAACTCTGAGCTTAAAACATGAAGCATCTCTAATTTTACCCCTACTGAAATTTTGAGTCATCTTTAACTACAAGGGATTAGAAAGATCAATGTCTTTTTAATTAAGAGCTTATGATAAAAAAAAACCTAACGACAACAACAAAAACCCCATAGATTATTCGGGAAATTTCACTGAGCTTCAATGTAAATTTGAAGTAAAAAAATAAAATCAAATAATAAAAATCAAATAATGTTATATGAACTAGTCAGTTGAATCAAATGCATTAATTTGATTTTGAGATGCTAAATTGAATTATTGAGTTCACTAATTCAATCCAGAACTGGCTCCCCTTGTCCCAAAGACATTCTCCCATTTGAATAGCATGAATATGTCCTATAGATTTGTGTCCCCTTAACGTTGTGTGTGCAAAAATTTTATACTGTTCCAAATATTTTGAAATTTTACTTTTAATTGACATTTATACCAGTAGCAAACAATTAAGTGTAAAATAAACATTTGTTTGGGAGACTGATGATTCTTTATTACAAATGGAAAATTTTAACAGAAGCTTGTTCTTATAAGTTTCTCCACTCCAATTTTTCAGTTTAATCAACCACAGATGGTTTGTACAAGACTAAAATGTTTATCTATTTTCTTTGGTGTTTATTAGAATCTAAACCAATTGCTTATCAGTTCAGTTTATTTTTTTATAGTAAACATTTGAATAATAAACTCTTATAACGTAATAGGTAGATGTTTATACCTAATCTGAATGATGTATACTTTTCATGGTCATCGTTATTTGTTTTCAAAAGTCTATTTTGGCTTCTTTCCAGTTTCTATCCACTTCGTTAGTCCTCTATGAATTGTCCAACATGACAGTTATTTGATTTAAACCAATTCAAAGGCATCCTACTGTGTAAGTAATCAAGGCCTACTGATTCAACATTACCCTGTGGGGAGTAACTGTTTCAAACTAGATTATCTCTCAGTACATAATAAAGAACACTTGGATTTTAAAGTCGGATAAAACCAGACAATGTTTCAACTGAACCTTTCAACTAGGTAAAGATTTTTCTACTTACATTTAAAAATACTAAACCCTAATCATTTGCTTAGGAGACACATAAACGTCCTAGATTGATTTTATATTTAAAAATTTTATGCAGCTTTAATTTTCTTTCAGGCAAAAGCATCCTAGATAATTTATCAAACCATCCTAAGCCCTGAAACAATGTCAATATTTAACACCTGTCTTTATAATCAAATCAGGTTTTCTTTTGTTTTGCTTTCTCTCGAGGTCTGGGCACTGGTCCACAGTTCTACACAGTATTCGCAAGACGCAGAACTTGAGATGTTTCCAAAGCAACCACTGTATGCACATTATCTTCTTTTCTTTGAAACCACAGAGGACGTAGGAACAATCTGCACACGGATGTATCATCTTTCTACTCAAAGGACATTTTTATAAAACAGTTATGAAATGCCATGGCAATAGACTTTTCTTTTGTAGCAGTGGGTATCCAGCATGATACAGCACGTCCTTGTACACAGGCTTCCCCATCTTTATTAGAAAGAGGATCTGTGAGTGTTTCTGAAGGAGCACCAACCACTTCTTTTTAGAGTCTGGCTCGGTATGGAAACTGAGCCAGACTCTTGCGAATTGTAAACTTAATCCTAAATTGCATATAGAAAGTTGGAGGCTTAAATTATAAAAGACTTTCTAGGAGCTGCAAACGGAAGGTCTCCCTCTACTGCGGGTCACAGTGTTTGCTAGACCGACGTGGGTGGTGACCCAGCCTTGCTGCCGTGCCAGGTGGTAGACCCGTATAGAGAACAGGAACCAACCACTCATATTTGGATACTTGACTTTTTAAATATATATGTATATTTATCCTCACCCAAGGACATTTTTGCATTTATCTTCAGATAGAGCAGAAGAAAGAGAGAGGGGAAGAGAGAAAGAAACATCGATGTGAGAGAGACACATTGACTGGTTACCACCCAGATGACCCCAACCGGGGCGGGGGACAAACTTCAACTGAGGTATATGCCCTCCAAAACTCTCTGGTCCATGGGCCGATGCTCTAACTGCTGGGCCAAACCAGCCAGAGCTAAATATATATTTTTAAAATATGTTTTTATTGATTTTGTAGAGAGAGAAAAAAGGAGAGAGAGAGAGAAACATCAATGTGAGAGAGAAACATTGCTGGGCTGCCTCCCACACGCCCCCTACTGGGGATCGAGCCCACAACCCAGGCATGTGCCCTGACCGGGAATCGAACTGAAACCTCTCAGTCCATGGGACAATGCTCAGTCTACTGAGTCACACCAGCTGGGCTGGATACCTGATTTTTAACAGCACTTGTACTACAAAACACTAAGAAGTATTATATTTTCCTAAATACTCCCAGAGTGAAGGGTGTGGATATGAAAATAAGTAAAATTTCGTCACACTTTCCCCACTGTACTCAACAGCATTTTTGCTGCATTATAGAGATAAACAAAGATGGTATAGCAATTAGATCCTAAAAATTAATAAGAAATGAGAATATTTTCATGAACTCTGAGTAGGGAAAGATTTCTTAAACTGAATTTAAAATGCACTCATGACAATAAAGAAAAGGCTGATAAAAAAGGACTACATTAAAGACACAGGATTCTGTACATCAAAAAATGGCATTAATAAAATAAAAATGGAATAAAATTTGCAACACGTATAACACAAAGAATCTCATACAAATAAATCAATGGAAAAGAGAGAAAAAATCTAGTGATAAATGGGCATGGAACTTGAGTAGGTATTCATTAAAGTTATCTGCTTGAACAACTAACAGGAAAAAAATGTTTGGCTTCATTAATAATTAGGAAAATGAAACTTAGACTAAGGTGAGATACTCTTACATACTTAGAAGAATAGCTAAAATTAAAAGACTGTCATGACCAAATTTTGTCATTATTGTCAAAGGGAATGTAAGAATGTAAATAGGTACAACTACCTGGGACATTATTTGGGTTCATCGAGTTCATTTGGAGAGATATATATATATATATATCTTATGTCCCACAGGAAAAATATTACTCCTTTACTGTCAAAGGAATGAATATATATGTGTACATAAGTCATGCATAAAAACATTGCGAGTAGAATTGCGCATTAAGAACATGTGAAGACTTGAAGACTTATGCATGACTGGGACCTGAAGAGTATTATGCTGAGTGAAATAAGCCAACCAGAGAAAGACAAATACCACATGATCTCACTTATTTGTGGAATATAATGAACAGAAAAAGCTGTTGAACAAAATAGACTCGGAGACGTAGAAAGGAGTATGATTCAGACTGACAGACTTCAGAAGAGGGGGTGGGGAGGAGAGATGAGATAAACCAAAGAATTTCTATGCACGTATGCATAACCAATGGACACAGGCAACAATGCTTGGTCAGGGGTTGAGACAGGGAGAAGGGTGTATAGGGGGAATAAAGGAGAAACATCTGTAACAAAAATAAATTAATTAATAAAAAATATATATATATATATCCTAACTAAAAAAAAAAAGAAGAAGAACACATTGAAACTCATTGAGAAAAAAGAAAAGAAAGAAAAAAGTACAAGGAAGTGAGTTTAGGTTCTTCAGCTTTGCGGACAGTGAAGTGCCCAACAAGATGAGTAGAATTTCAAAGCAGAATCGGTTCTCTCTCCCCACAGTGTGAGGACATTAGAAATACAAAAATATCATCTCTACCTCTCAGCACAGTATCACGGAATCCCTTCATGTGCCTATGCATCTGACACGTTCTAGCAGAACAATCATTAGGTGTGTGCTCACGGACACCTCATCTTTGAGAGTACTCCATGCTTCTGTGAACACTGTGTTTTAAACAATGTCACTCTGTTGGTTGTCAAAGGGACATTTGACTCTCACAGGTCACAGAGCACATTGTTTTCCTCAAACACAAAAATGTGGGAATGCAAAGAAACTTTGGAACGAGAAAGAGCAGAAAGAGGTCTTTGAGACTGTTTTCCCTCATCTGACTTCAAGCTCACAGTGTTGACAAGATCTTCCTCCCTTGCTTTGGCCCCAAGTGTTTCCTTGAAATGATACAGGGTCACCATTCAAATGGAGAGGTGTGAGACTCTAGCAGACGACTTCCCCACAAAATAAAGATAATCCGAGCCCCTTAACTAGTGAAATAGTTAGCATCCTAAAGCACAGATGAGACTAAACACATTCTGTCTCTCATTTGAAGTGACTATCTTCACAACACTGAATTTTGTCCAAACATGTGCTATCCGTGCATGGCTTTAAGAAGAAACAGCGTTTTGAATTAGGGTATGTTTTCTGTTAGGAAAATGTTAAGGACACATGCCAGTGCAGATTGAACTGATGAATGTTCCTCGATAATAAATATAAAATAAATAATTTACTTCAAGCTTGGAATTTCCTTTCTCCATTTTCTCTCTGAAATCGTCCTGACATTCTCAAGGGACGTGAAAGAGAAGATCTGATTGGTTCTGAAGAAGTGAAGATCGATCAGCTGGAGGCTGTGATCAAAAGAGGGAGACACTCTGCTCAGAGTGGGGCTAAAACCTTAACAGCTACATCCTAAACCTTAGAGCAGTATGGCTGATACAATGGTAGAGTTCAAATGTAATGATTTATCAGTTTACTCGGTATAATTTTAAATGTTTTGCAACTTTGGTGAAAGTGTTTTTTGGACGCAGATAAGTGAAGTGAATTCATTTTCAAGTAAATTTCTCAAAACAATGTAAACATTTTTTTTTTTTTCAGAACTCATTTTATAGAAGAAATCACCAAGGAATTTCTTTCTTTTTTTTTTTTTTTTTTTGTTCAGAGAGAGAGAGAGAGAGAGAGAAACATCGATGTGAAGTGGCTGCCACCCGCACAACCAACCAGGGCCGGGGACAAACTGCAACCGAGGTACATGCCCTTAGTGGGAACCAAACCCGGGTCTCTTGGAACCACAGGCCGATGCTCTAACCGCTGAGCCAAACCAGCCAGGGCGCCAAGGAATTTCTTAAAAAGTATTACTTACTTGGGCTAAAAGGATATAAAATGTAATATCTAAGATTTGCCTTGTAAAGGTTAACTTACTAGCCTGGCCGGTGCGGCTCAGTGGTTGAGTGTTGACCCTGCACCAAGAGTTTGCTGGCTTGACTCCCCGTCAGGGCACATGCCCAGGTTGTGGGCCTGATCCCCAGTGGGGGGCATGCAGGAGGCAGCCAATTGATGTTCTCTCTTATCGATGTTTCCCTCTCCTCCCTTCCTCTCTCTCTAAAGTAAATGAAAAAAAATTTAACTTAATATATTCTAAAGATTTTAAATGAAGATGGTAATTAATTAATTAATTCATCTTCTACGCAACATGGTTAAAATACTTTCTATGTATCTGGCCTTGGATTCAGTAGTAATTTAAACTTAGTTTCTTGAGCTCAAGATGATTTTGTCCAACTGCCCCCCCCCCCCAAAAAAAATCATGTTGAAATCCTAACCCTCAAAGGCAATAGGATTAGTAGGTGGGGCTTTGAGAGGCTCCACCCCCATGGATGTATTAGAGTTCTGACGAAAGAGATCCCGTAGGGCTCCTTGGCCCACCGGCAATCTGAGGACACAAACTGGAAGCTTCATTCACCACGCTGACGCCCCGGTCTTGGGCTTCCAGCCTCCAGAATGGTAAGAAATGAATTTCTGTTATGTATACGCCACGTGGTCTGTGGTGTTTGATTATAGCAGCCCAAACAGATTAAAACAATCCAGACATCCACTCAAGGACTTACTGTGAGGTAAATGACAATAACAGCATTGAATTGTGATGGGAGAACAGAGAAAGAGGTACTCTTCCAATGGGACGGAAAGTGGTAAGTCTGCTTGTGTGGGAGAATGGGTCTTCTAGAAGAAGGTGAGATTTCAACTGATGCTGATAAAACAATGTTTTTCTACATTAGGGGAAGTAAGGAACTGTTCCAAGCAGAAATTAAATTTGGCGCAGAGACATGGTGGACCAGGTAAACATTCATTTCTGCTCAGCTTCAATTGGTTAACATCATCTCATGGTCACCCCTGAATATAAGAAGGTCTGCAAAATATAGCCCATGGCTACACATCTACTCCTAGCAAAAACAACACATCACTTTGGAGACATTGTGGAAATTGTTCAACAGCAACAAAATCAGAGTTCCATTTTCTATTTGCCCTCTGCTGTGGACTATACTTCCACAAATCACGGTGGCTTAAAACTAGAATTTATAATTATTTCCCATGGTACTGAGGTTGGTCTTAGAACAGAAGGGTCTTTCTTGCTTGGAATCTTCCATCGTCACAGTCAATGAGGGACTGGGGATGAAGTCATCGGAAATTCAACTGGACTGAGTACTGTGATGCTCACTCATGGAGTGGGCAGTGGTCCCGGCTGCCCTTTGGGAACTCAGGGCTGGTAGTGGGTACCTGCCTGTGGCATTGCATGTGGCTCTGGCTTCTCACAACATGGCAGCTGGAGTCTAAAAGCAAGTCTTTCAAAGTATAGGACGCATAGGCAGCTATTGTCCTAAGGACTGAGACAAAAATCTAGTTGTCTCCCTTTCATCTTATTCTGTTGGTCAAAGCAGTCAGAGTCCTCCCAGAGTTGAGAGAGGGACACAGACCCCATCTCCAGATGGGGCACATTTCAAAGAATGTTTGATCATCTTTAGTACACCATAGTTCTCCTTCTCGTCACATATTACTTAAATTCTGACATATGACCCCTAAAAATACATTCACTACCTTCCAAGACCTTTCGAGTTTCACCCCAACACAGCATTAGCTCCAAGTTCTGGGTCTCGTCATGTAAGTCAGACACAGGTGGTGGGATCATTTCTGGAAGCCGGTGCTGTGCGTCCTCAAAGTGTGTGAACTAGTCTAGTACGTTGTTTGCTGTACCCCGTCTCCTTGAAAACCCACTGCATCATGATAAGACCGAGATAGGATAACCACAACAGACATTCCTAATCAAAAAGAAGGAAATTCTGAGGCATATGGAAGTCACTGTTTCACAGCAACTCGGCAGTTCAGCCTGGAAGACGTCACCAGTTTCCTGGTCAGAGCCGAGTCCCGTGTTCTGGGAATATTTTCTCTGGCTCTCAGCTCTCTCCCCTGGGCCCTTGGTCCTCTCCTCTGAACTAGCTTTCTTGGCTCATGTTTGGGACCACATGGCCCTTCTACGTCTGATTAGAAGACAACTGTGCTGGGAGGTGTCTTCGTTTTATACAATCTCTGTCCCCTTTAGCCCAAGCTATTGTTGCTTCTGAGGATGGAATTCTCTTAAAAGTGTTGCAGGTTTTCCATGAGGTTTTCCATTGTTAGATCCTTGATTAGATGGACGGTCTCTAGCTTGTGACAGGCACTGCTGTGAGGCTTCTTCAAGCAATGTCTTTAGGATGCTTAGAAGCACTTGGCTTGCTGAAACAGTAAGTGTTGCGTCATCAAAGATCTTCAGGTCTTAACCAAGGGTCTTTCAGCTCTACCAGATTTCATAATTATCCTCATGCATTGCCCTACTTTGAGTATCTTTTGCTGGTAGAGAATACAGAGAGAAACAGATTGATTTTCGAACCCAGGAAGTCCTTGCTCGTTCAGATTGCCTGTATATTGTGCCCCAAAGCTAAGTAATTCCTGCTTAAGCTAATATCTGCCTTTCATAGTTTCTTGTGAGCATTTAAGAGAAATGAGTCAGCACCATCTCCCTTCTGCTTGGAAATCTTCAGAGCCAGACCCACAGGTTAACTGGTATCTTCCTATTTTCTACACCATCGCCAAGTTTTCTGCCACACATTACAAGGATGTCATTGTCTCTAACCACCAACTGCACTTTCCTCTCTGTCCTTCCAGCCCTCCTCACCAATAATTTCATCGGGAACCTTCCAGATTTCTGTTCTCCTCTAGGCTCTTACAACTTTGCTTGCCACATGGTCAAAAAGTCAGTGATATTTCCAGATTCCAGATGCCATCTTGTTGCATGACAAATTATTAGAGGTTTAAAGCAATAAGAATTTAATTTTATCTCATGATTTTGTGAGTCAGAAATTCAAGCAGGCCAACTCTTCTGCTCCATGTGGTATTGATTCCCAGTAGTATCCAGCTGGTGGATGGGTGTGTCTAGGGAGTAGAGCAGCTTCGCTCACGTGCCTGATACCTTGTCAAAGGTGGCAGAAATGGGAGACGTGGCTTGGACTGCTAATCATAGTGACAACTCTTGGCCTCCAAGCACGGTGGCCAGGATACTCATGTGGGGGAGGACTGCTGGAGAAGAAAGTGCCCAGAGGCTGCCCTGGCTGGTTTGGCTCAGTGGTTGGAGCATCGACCTGCAGACTGAAGGGTTATGGGTTCAATTCCTGGTCAAGAGCATGTACCTGGGTTGCAGGTTTGATCCCTGGTTGCAGTCCTGCGAGGGGCAACCAGTTGATGTGGTCTCTCACTTCAATGTTTCTCTCTCTCTCTTCCCTCCCTTCCACTCAGTCTAAAAAATCAATGGAAAAATATGCTCAGGTGAGGAATAACAAAAAAACAAACAAACAAAAAGAGAGTTCCCAGAGGCTGATATGGAAGCTGCCATCTGTTATGGCCTGAGCCCGGCCACAGTGTCATCTCATCTTTTTGCATCGATGGAAATAGTCACAAGGCCTAGCTAGATTACAGATGCGTGTGTGCGTGTGTGTGCGTGCGTGTGTGTGTATTTACAAAGGGATTCGCACTCCTATTTAATCCATCACATGGGTATTTGGGGAATGAGGTCACAGGAGTATAAGGTGAGCAGACAATGAGATTAGGGCAGCAGGTGAAAATCGGAAGCACAGCGATCTTGAATGTCATGGAAAAACATTTGAACCTAAGTACTTAAAGCAATGGGGGGATGGGTATCAGATATCTTATTGTCTGAGAATTGTAAATGCTGATATAATAAAGCAATTTGATGGTGAAGGGAAGAGAAGTGGGCAGAGTCTTGATGGAAACATAACATTTGCATGAAGGCTGACAGCTTGTCCTCTTTGGCTTGTTTTCAGCGGCAGGACAGGATTGCACACGATTTGGGGTGTTAGGGATCCACCTGTGGGGGAGATGAGGAGATGAGGGTAAGGGGCTAGCTGAGGGGATGGGTCCTGGGTGACACCAGAGGAAATGGGACCTCTAGAACAAGGTGATAGGGTTAGTTTCGCAAAGAAATAAGCTTGCTCTTTTCCTGGGATCCAGAAGAATGTGGCAATTCTGTCTAAACTATTAACAAATTTGAATTGGAATATAATGTAGGTTGAAAATGTATCCATTTCCCAATCCCTGGATCCTGTGAGTGTTACTTTATATGGCAGCTTTAATCAAATTAAGGGTTTTGAAGTGAGGAGCTGACTCTAGGTTACGCAGCTGGGCCCTCGATGCCCCCTAGAGGAGGCAGAGGGGGTTTCACTCTCCGGAGAAGAGCGGGCGATGGAGACACAGCGCTTGGAAGAGCGTCACCTTGAGGCCTGGAGTGAGAAGCCGAGGCAGCCCAGGCACCTGAAGCCGGAGATGTCAACGGGAAGGCTTCCAGCGCCGCAATGGGGGTGCAGCCCCACCCGCACCGGGGCTTTGGCCCCCTGACCTCCCAGACCGTGGGAGGATACATTTCTGTTGTTTGAAGACACAATGTTTACGATAATTTGTCACATCAGCCACAAGAAACTGGTATGAATTAAACAATTATACTTTGGCATACCAGATTTTGAAATCCCATTAGAGGAGTCTTGCATAGATTTTCATTTAAAAATATACAGAGATGGTCCAGCTGGTGTGGCTCAGTGGTTGAGCATCGACCCATGCGCCAGGAGGTGACCGGTTCAATTCCCGGTCAGGGCACATGCCCAAGTTGTGGGCCGGATCCCCAGTCGGGGCATGTAGGAGGTGGCCAATTGATGTTTTCTCTCATTGATGTTTCTATCTCTCTCTCTCCCTCTTCCTTCCTCTCTCTCTAAAATCAATAAAGAAAAAAAAAATTAAAAAAAACATCAACCCAGAGACGGCCTCAGAAGCTGGTCAGGAATGAGGCAGCCAGAAAACAGTGCTTGGCTCAGGCCCTGACTGTGTTCATTCACTTCGTGATTCTAGAAGAATTAATTACCCCCCCCCACACACACACATCTTAGTTTTCTCTGTTGTAAAATAGGAATGAAAATGCCTATCTTACAATATTATTGGAAAATAAAAATACAATGTATAAACAAGATATAGTAGCAAGTACAGTGGCAAACATCATGAAAAATAACTTTGTGAGTGTGTGTGTGTGCATGTGTGTGTGTGTTTGTTAGTGTGAATGTGTGTCTGCGTGTGTGAGTGTGTGTGAATGTGTGTGTCTGTGTATATGAGTGTGTGTTTGTGAATGTGTATGAGTGTGAGTGGGGGCGGGGTCTGTGGGACACACTCAGCCTGGAGACAGTATGCAGAACATCATGGTTGATTTTAGCCTTTGGAATCAAATTCTCCACGTTTAATTTCTGGGATTCTTGCTTCCCAGATTTTCAAACTCGGACAAGTTGTTTAACTTCTCTGTGCCTCAGTTTTGTTCTTTAAAAAAATGGTGATAATTACCAGATGGATTTCATGGGACTGTTTTGTTGATAAAGCAGTTACATAATTGTAGTGCATTTGTAATGTGCCTGGGGCTTCGCACAGACCCAGGGCGCACAGACTTCATTGCTCTCAAGAAAGGTAAAGGAGCCCTGGCCGGTTTGGCTCAGCGGTTAGAGCATTGGCCTGCGGTCCGGAGAGACCCAGGTTCGGTTCCCGCTAAGGGCACGTACCTTGGTTGCAGTTTGTCCCCGGCCCTGGTTGGGTCGTGTGGGTGGCAACCACTCGATGTGTCGCTTTCACGTCGATGTTTCTCTCTCTCTCTCTCTCCCTCTCACTCTATCTGAACAAAATATCGAAAAATGTCCTCGGGTGAGGATAAAAAAAAAAAAAACGAAAAAAAAAAAAAAAAAAGAAAGGTAAAGGATGCTTACTTTTTACAAAGATTTTCTTTCTCCAGTCCAGAATTTTCCATTTTAATTTGAATGATCCATCATCTGTATGTTAACTCTATTTATTCTGGCTTACAAACCAGTTTATAGATGTAGCACAAACCTGGGGATATAGGGTGTTTTACTATTCATATGAGCCGAGTAAAGCAATTGATAGAACTAACATGAAATATTAATTCATCATTTACCATTATATACTCTGAAAAATGGTCTTCATCAAGATTTAAGTTACCTTTATGGCTTCTGTGAGCTGAGAGGTAAGGAACGTATTGGAGAGTTAGGTCTCTGTGGTTAATTCTCTGAAACTCTCATCATTGAGGTTAATTGCTCTCATTTTAGCTTCAATTAAACTCACTATAATTGAGTGATCAGGAAATCTTTAAATAGCATATGGCTTTTCTTATATTTTTCCCTTAAATACCCAACCCATAAGGAGATCTCATTTGAAATCAACAAATGGATATATTGTGCTAATTTTATCACAACGATTATTACATAATTAAAAATACGCATGTTACATGTGATATGTATATATTTCTCCATAACGAAAACAGGGACACCTCAGATGTTGAAACAGAGCTGTAACCTTATGAAAAGTGCCACATCTGCAAAGTTCCAGCAAAGTTCCCTTTGCTGTCCCCTGCCCAGGAGGGTCGCTTTCCCCTTCGGAGCAGCTGGTGACGCCGCCCCGCTGCAGGAGCGATGTGGGCTCTTGAGAAAGTCTGAGAACATGACCCCTCATAGGACAGGCAGCGGGGAAAGGAATATTAAAAATAAGGGAGAGCCTTGCTCTGGCTGGTTTGGCTCAGCGGTTAGAGCATCGGCCTGCGGTCCGGAGAGACCTGGGTTTGGTTCCCGCTAAGGGCATGTTCTCCTCGGTTGTAGTTTGTCCCCGGCCCTGGTTGGGTCATGCGGGTGGCAGCCACTCGATGTGTCCCTTTCACGTCGATATTTCTCTCTCTCTCTCCCTCCCACTCTATCTGAACAAAAAAAGGAAAAAAATGTCCTCGAGTGAGGATAAAAAGAAAGAAAGAAAGAAAGAAAGAAAGAAAGAAAGAAAGAAAGAAAGAAAGAAAGAAAGAAAGAAAGAAAGAAAGAAAGAAAGAAAGAAAGGAGAGCCTGGACCGACGTGGCTCAGTGGTTGACCGTCAACCCTGCACCAGGAGGTCACCAGTTCGATTCCCAGTCAGGACACATGCCCAGGTTGTGGGCCCGATCCCCAGTGGGGGGCGTGCAGGAGGTGGCCACTCTCATCGATATTTCCATCTCTCTAGCCCTCTCCCTTCCTCTCTCTCTCTAAAATCAATAAAGGAAAAGAAGGGGGGGGGGAGAAGAGGTAGAGTTGAATTTTTGGTAGTCATACAGATAAAAATATACGAATAAGACAGAGCACACTACCCGCTACAGGCCCGGTCCTGATCAGCGTGTGCTCCTGATCCCGTTGGGCGGGAAGCCCAGTGGGCTGTCCCTGAGCTGCGGGCCTCCCACGGCCAGAGGGGAAGTTGTCTGAGAAGCAGCGGAGTCCCTGGAGCCACAGGACCCCTCAGGAGGGCAGGTCCGGGCTGGGACAGAGGAGCAGGCCACCCTCTGCCTTCTCAAATGTCCCGGGAACAGAACGCTCCGTGGAAGACCAGGGCTTCGGGGATCTGGGAGGAACCGCCAGGAGCAGGCGGGTCCTTCAGTCCCTGGCCGTTCAGTTACATGAAGATAAGATTTGCTAAATAAATGTGAAATTGCATAAAACAAAGCGAGCTCCAGTTCTCGCTGTGAAGGGCAGCAAATCACAAAGGCGCTATTCTCCAAAAAGGAAGGGCAAAGTGGTGCATGGGACACAGGCAAAGGCTGAACCCCTAATCCATCCAGTTCCTTGGCTAGAAGACCCCAAATGCACAGAGGGGCGCTTGCTCCCGACACCCCGCTCTGCGAAAGCAAAATGCTGGAAGGATTTTAAAAGAACAAGATTATGGGAGTGCGAAAATCCCAGCCTCTGGTTGAAAATGGAAATAATTTCGGGTCACCAGTTTTGAAAAATATGACTGCCTTCCCTAACCCCCTACTGGAGCCAGCAGTGATCAAATCCTCTCGCCAAGCAGACGGCGCCTCTGAGCATGCGTGAACAAAGCCATTACCGCGCGAGGCGGTTCATCCCGGGGACATGCACTGCTCAGAGCGTTTCTCTTTTTTACCTTATGATTATTATTATTTTTTGAAATGGTGTTTGTTTTTATAGTTAAAAATTAATGCAGAGTTTAATGAATGTGAGGTACAAGAAGGTGAAATCCAGTTCTGAGGATTTTACAATTCCGTTTATGTAAGGGTTTTCCATTGTCAGTAGCAACTGATTATTTTTCAGAGCATGAATTTCGTGTATAGCCAGAGGCTGGTATTCTTCACTCATTCAGTAAAGGATAATTCACTAGCACTCACTAGGTGCCCTGCACTCCGCTAGCCTTGGGGGTTACAACAAGCATAGAAGAGGCATAGCCGGGGAGGTCTACATTCTAGTGGGGGAGGAAGAACAATAAACAAGCCCATAAATCAGGGAAATACAGAGACTGGGATTTGTGTTATGCAGGAAACAAAAACTGTGGTGAGAATATGAAAGATGGGGTGGGGTGGCGACTTAGTGAAGGTGATCAAGGAACCCTCTCCAAGAACATGATCTTTTTCCAGGACTGGAAAGGAAGTGAAAGAACCTAACACACCAAGAGTTGGGGGACAGCTCAAGGAGATGTGACCATTGCAAAGAGCCCCTAGAAGGTTCTGTGTGACAAGCCTGCAGAAGGCAGAATTCTAAGATAGCTCATTGCCAAGATGCTGTCCCCTGTTTATCCAAATGGACAGTAGTCAAGGTACTGCCAGGAAGATGAAGTTCCAAGTCATTAGGTCTTAGAACACGGAAATCAGCCGGGTGGGCCCGAGGCCAGCAGTGAGCCTTTGAAAGCAGACTTGTCTCTTGCTGGTGGCAGATGTCACAGGATGGGCTCTTGCTGGCCGCGGGGAAGAATGCACAACAGGAAATGCTGAACTGAGAGTTCCCTGGCGTCTGCACCTGCAAGGGAAGGATTTCTGCCACCTCCCAGTGAGCTGGGGAAAGGACCACTAACCTCAGATGAGGGCCGCAGCCCCTGCGCCACCTTGATTCCCTGGGAGATCTGAGAGGGGACCCACTGAACGGCACAGTATTTTCTCACCACTGGAAACTGTGAGGCAGTAACGCGTGGGTTTCAGTCACTCAGTTTGTGGTAACTTGTGAGACAGAGCTGCAGCAGAAAAACCCTTCCCGACGCTCTGGAGACCGGCCGTGAGACGGCCGTGACCGCATCTCCCTGGGCAGAGAGGTGCAGCCTGAAACAGTATGGGAAAGTTAGCGGAGAGTAGTATACAAGTCACATTAGCATAGCGAATGCAATCACTATGTAGATGTTAAGCATTGGCTGACTACATAGTTGTGCTAAGCATTCATGGATATAACCCAGTTTTTTCATCCTAACAAATCAGGCCCCGTGGTATAGAATGTGAAGCATTGACGTGGAAGACACAAACGCGGGGAATGCATGGTCACTAAGGTGGACCAACTTGCAATCGAGGGCATCAGCACATGCACACACACAAATAGTGTTCGTTTTTGGTAGGAAGTACTATTATTGATAAAGGCCAAGTGTGTTCAGAGGAGTGGGAAGAGACTTCAGAAATGTGTCCTGGGGGAATAAATGAAGAGTGGGCCTCAAAGAGCGAGTTACAGTGACTCAAACAGACAGTATTTTTTTATTTTCCCCTTTGTTTCTGTTGCCTTAGGTGATGTATCAGTGAAAATTCTGCTGCGTATGATGTCTGAAATTTTGTTGCCTACAGTTTCTTCTAGGATTTTTATGGATTCATGAATCACATTTAAGTCTTTTATCCATTTTGAGTTTATTCTTGTGTATGGTGTAAGTTGATGGTCAGCCAAATAGAAATGTAGAATGTCAAAAATTCCCAGAACAAATAACATTACAATAAGAAAGAAACCTCCAAAAACCTTAAAATAAATTTTGGAGATTTACCATTCAATTGCAAAATAGAACTTTTTGAGATGGCAATAAAAATATTGCTGGACAAATGTGTTTTTGAGACAATTGTGGAAAAATAAAAACAGAAAACAGAATAGCTGTCTAATGATATTAAGAGATTATTTAAAATTTTGGTGGGTGAGATCATCTCTAAAGTATTATATCCATTAAATAGGTATTTATGATCAAAATGATGTAACAGCTATTCATTGATTAATCGTATATTTGGAAAGTAAGTTAAAAGGGAAAAAAAAGATGAAATGGAGACTATTTTGGGGTTGTTTTCAAGAGAGCTTTTAAAGACATGACGATGTGGAGTAAAGGTATTTCCCTGATAGGTTATTGGAAGAGAGTTTTAGGAATTTAAAGTAGTCATGCTTATGTAATACTTGAGAGTAATTGGAGATATGTATAGCTGTGTATTTTATGTCCAGAGAATGAGGCCCTAAACTGTTCAAGCAACTTGGCCTTCACAGAACACAGGCATTTCAGAATGCTTGGGAGAAGTGTATCATGGCTCCCACTGCCTTATAATGACTTTTCCCTCTGGCAAATGAACTTGCTCTTTCAAAAGTCAAAAACTCTTGGCTCTATTCAAAACACTCATCTGCTCTTCAGAACACTTGGCTTTCCTTTGTCTTAGACCATGAAGTTGGGCATTGGTCAAATTTTTCTTCTCCCTCACTCCCTGTCTACACCATCCCCTACATGGAGCCCTCTGCTGTGATGGCTGCAGGCATTATCGAGGGTTTAGTTTCCTAACGTGAATCCGAAGGAAGTATGCTCCCCCCAGAATCACCTCTACCCTGACTCCATCTCATCCACTTCTCAGGCAAGAAAACTCAGAGCAACCAAGGAATCTGGGCTTTGCTTACTGATGATGGCACCTAATTCACTGTCAGATGGTACAGATGTTAATTCCAGTGTTCCTCATGTCGATTACATCTGCTTTGTTGTGACTGTCAACAATCTCTTTCACGTACAGATGATTATGTATTGCAAGAAATTTCTCTAGACTCTCCAATTCTAATCTGTTACCCAACACTTTTAGCTTAATCTTTTCTTAAGTGAATGTCAGTTCTCGGTTCAAATCCCGTAAGATCTGGCCAAGTTAATTGATTTAAACATAAAGCCTACTAACCCTGACATTCAAGCAGCTCCTATTTATTTTCCTGCTATAATACAGTCAGCATTACTGAAGTATTTGGTCACACTTTCATTATGATGATTAGCAGTAGTATCATCTAGTACTACAGTCATCCCCTTTTATCCAGGGGGGATTGGTCCAGGACCCCCTGCGCATGCCAACATCCACGGATGCTGAAGTTCCTCACACAAGAGGGCATGGAACAAGGGGTTCAGTTGGCCTTCATCCACAGATTCCCAACTGTGCCTCACAGGTCCTGTTCGGGTCTGCAGTGGGAAATGCAAACGTGGGGGATACTGAGGGCCGGCTGTGGTCCTAGTGGTGGTGGACACGGTACTGGTAGCGGCTGGGGTAGCACTGTGCTCACTGAGCCCTCCTGGTTATGGTTTAGGATTCTAACAACACAAATAACTACAGGGTTCAACATCTACTTTCCAGTTGCAAGTCAACCTTCAAAGTATTCTACTATTTTTCATTTAACTACCCAATTATTTTGGGTTGAAATATGGGTAGTTTCCTTAGAGTATCTTCTCTTTCATATCTTCCTTCTTCTCCCAACTGCTCCTGAAGCATTTCCTCTGAAGTTTTAAAATTTTCAAGGTCCCTATCACAGTTTTAATACTACTCACTATAACATATGGCCCATCCTCTACTAGGATAACATTCTCTACTTAGGTCATATACTCCTTCAAGGTAAAGATTGTGTCTTAATTTTTTTTGTGATTTTTATCTTAATATAGAATTGCACATTGTACATAATAGTCTATAAATATTATGTAAAAATTTTATTAATAATATTGAATAAATATATATTATTTGTCATATTTTCATCACATTTATAGAAACTTTGCTAGTGAGACAGTATCGCTGGAGAAGTCACTCATTTCATCAAAGTCTATAATTTCCTTATATTAGCACATATTTAACTACCTGGAAATGAACTATCTAAGATTTTCTGGAGGGTTCTTTCTTCCAGATTACTTATAAATGTCTTAAATAAAACCAGTTCTAGTAGCCAAGTGTGGAAGATATTTGAGAAGTATTTATCAAGACAAGTTCTTATTTATGTTTATTCGTTGTTTCATATATTGTAGATAATTTTCCATCCATGAAAAAGATCTTTCTATTCATGAGTTCATATTAACTTGTTTATATGACAACTGGGCAATAACCTTTAGGTATTGTCATTGTTTTTTTTTCCCAAAGCCTTTTAAGAATAAAAATAGTGATTTAGAGCCCTGGTTGGTGGCTTAATTTGTTGGACATCATTAGTGCACCCAAAAGTTACCATTTTGTTTCCTGGTCAAGGCACATACACAGGTTGTGGTCTCAATCCCCCAAAACACAACCAGTCAGAACAGCAGAAAGAAAAGAAGAAGAAAAAAAAAGGGGATAGTGTAAGGAGCCTCTGGGACAACTTCCAGTCTACCAATATTTGCATCATGGGGGTGCCAGAAGGAGAAGAGAGAAAATAAGAAATTGAAAATCTATTTGAAAATATAATGACAGAAAACTTCCTTAACTTGGTGAAGGAAACAGTCATACCAGTCCAGGAAGCACAGAGAATCTCAAACAAGATGATCCAAAGAGGTCCACACCAAGACACATCAGTGTCAAAAAGGAAAAGGTTAAAGACAAAGAGAGAATCTTAAAAGCAGCAAGAGAAATCATTTAGTTACCTATAATGGAGCTCCCATAAGACTGTCAGCCGATTTCTCAAAAGAAACTTTGCAGGCCAGAAGGGACTGGGAAGACATATTTAAAGTGAAGAAAAGCAAGGATCTACAACCAAGATTACTCTAGCCTGCAAAGCTATCATTTAGAATTGATGATCATATAGTTTCCCAGACAAGAAAAAGCTAAAGGAGTTCATCACCAACAAACCAATATTATATGAAATGCTGATAGGTCTTCTTGAAGAAGAACAAAAATATGAACAATAAAATGGCAATAAATACATATCTATCAACAGTCGAATCTACAAACAAAATGAGCAAGTAGAACAGAAACAGACTCATAAATATACAGAACTTCTTGTTGGTTGCCAGATGGGAGGGCAGTTGGGGAGATAGGCAAAAAAGGTGAAGGGATTAAGAAGTACAAATTAGTTGTTAGACTGACAAACCTCAAAGGGAAGGGGGGAGAGGGGCAGGAAGAGATAAACCAAAGATCTTATATGCATATATGTATAACCAATGAACAAAGACAATAATGTGGGGAAGGTGGGGGAGGGGGGCAGAAGTGGGGAGAAGGAGGTTAATGAAGAAAAAGAGGGGGCATCTGTAATACATTCAACAATAAAGATAAGTATAAATATATACACACACACACACATATATATATATTTTTTTTATTGATTTTAATTTTTTTTTTTTTTTGATAGAGAGGAAGGGAGAGGGGAGAGAGATGGAAACATCTATGAGATAGAAACATCGACTGGCTGCCTCCTTCACGCTCCACACTGAGGATCAAGCCTGCAACCTGGGCATGTGCCCTGACCAGAATCAAACCAACAACCTCTCAGTGCATGGACGACACTCAATCCACTGAGCCACACCGGCCAGGCTTAAGTCATATTTTAAAATGATGTTTTTGTGTAGTATTTTATAGCAGTTAATTCCTCAGAAATAAACCTTTTCTCATAACATTATTTTTTAACTTAAATCTACTAAGATGAATCTGAAGGTTGGTAATCAGGTAATCATATACTATTAGTATTAGTACAAAAAACTAGTTTTCAGTTCTAAGAGAGTATACATTTAAACATTCAAATTTAGAATGCATAATTTTTGTTCTTCATTTAAAATTATATTTTATATACCTCATTGATTAGTCTAAATGGGAAGAGTTAACTATTTGCTAAATAAAATTTTGTTAATTTTTAATAGTCAAAAAATTGCCACTAGTGTTGAAGATTAGAGTTTTATTATTTTTTTAAATTTTATGATTTCTTTTTCCACAGATTAAATTGTACTTTGATGTACTGCATGTAAATGAACACAGCTGCTCTGTGACCCTGAACATTTCCACAGGAGATCTCCGCTCCTCAGCATCCTCCTCCATACTGTGTGACTAACGTTACCTCCCCACATTGTATCACTGTAAGGAGTAAACAAATGTGTGTACGTAAAATCCTCAGTATGATTTTTGGGGACCTAAACTTTTAATGAATATTAGCTGTTCTTATACATTTTAATATGAATGATAGAAAAAAAAATGTGTCTCAAAACATATAAAAAGATATTCTGAATGTCTGTCTTCTTGCAGACAGAAAATACTGAGAGAGAAGAGCTCATGTCTATGTAAGTCAACCCAGGACCCCTGACCCACACAGGGCCTGGCCCGGAGAACTGCAACGGCCACTCACTGGGTCAATGAAGGGTTACAGACCAAAGCGGTCAGAGCCTGAGAAGACCCATGACCATCAGGAGCGTCTGACCCGCTCGGAGATTCCACAGCCACTATTCTATGTTGTTCCATATGTAATTGGCATCGTATTGAATTAAATTCATATAAATGGAGGGTTAGTAATTTAATAGTCATTTTCTATGTTTGGATTTCAGATTTCATCTTGTTAAGACTGTAAAGAACCCAAAATGCAAATAACTGCGTTTCAGTGCTATTTTTTCTTATGCAATCTGATGGCAAATCTAGAGGACATCTAAAAACTCACACTCAATCAGTATTTCATATTTTGGGTAACTATTAATATTTTCACTATAAAATATCTATGCAACAGCAACAAAACATGATTTCTATTATTTATTTCAAATATGCATTATGATATATCAAGAATAATAATTTTAATAAGTTTACATTGAAGACTTCACATTTATTTTTCATTCCCCACATTTAAAATCTTTTCCTTACCCATATACCTAATTTTCTGTAAGATTATAAACCAAAAAGAAACTCTTTTTATGAGCAAAGAGATAGTTTATCTTGTGTTTACCAAATATTCTTCATTTACCATTTGCGACTATTAATTAATCTTCCAGCATTTGTTCTTTCTGTTGACATTAGAAATATGTTGTTAAACAAAATTCTGTCTTTTAAAGAGCAATCCTCTCTCGCGCTATGCTTTCCAAATTAATGCATGTCTCATGAGCAAAATATTTACATATAATGTACAGAACCAAGAACTTGCTTTCTCAGTATCATCCACGCTGCAGAAGCCTTTTAGACAACAGGACACAGCAATTGAATGTCTGCGAAGTGAAGATCTGCCAAATATTTATGTCACGTTGCAGGGTGATCTGATCGTGTAATGGAAAAACCCTGTCACCGCACAGACCATCTCTGCTGGCTTCCTGTTGCTGCGAGGAACCCAACTTCCGAATGTCTTGACTTATGTGGGCTTAACACTGATAAAACTTCATTACGTCGAGACCTACAGGCCTGGGATCTGTTCGTGGGAGTGCGTGCGTGTGCGAATACATAGGTGTGCACTCACATGTACAGGAGACTTTATATGTCCACACAGCCCTGCACAGCCGTGGAATCGCGCGTGGATTATCACCAGCATTTGCAGGGAAGATAGTCTTATGAGAGAGCTTGGATCCTAAGGTAGGAATTAAAGCTAAAATAACATGAGTTGAAGAGAAGAAGAATAGCCTCATAAGCTGTTTTTACATATGGAATAGATTAATTTTAGTAAGTTGGCAACCAACGTATTCTTGCAATCAAATGTCAATCTACTAAATTTTTATTAGCTTCATTAGAATTTGGCTTCAATTAGGATCCTCTGAGGGAACAGAGCCATAGGCCCCCAAAACTCAATTTTCTATCAAATATTTCAATATGTTCTGAAATTTAAACTCAAAACTGTGTTTCATTGGTTGAATGTGGCCGTGAATTAGAAACATAATTTGTGAATCAGAGCCACATGCTCTCCTCTTCGTCTATTCACCAGCGAAGCAGCCACAAACCATCACAAAATCACAGAAAATCCATTCTCCCTCAGCAGCTCTGCTGTCATTGAGCTTGTTGTTCCCAAATGCCAATATGAGCACAGCCTGGTAGGGAAAAGAGTTGTCGTATTAGTACCTGGCATCTTATTTTAAATGATTTGCCTGCGGAGCTGAAAAGCCAAGTCTGTGCTGTTATTCTGAAAAAGTAATAACCTTAGGCTAATTTCTAAAGGAAATTAAATTTGAGCTAGAGCAAAGCAGACTAAAGACCTGATTTTTCATAACAGCCCCGTGTATACAGTTCCTTTCAACAAATATTTCCTGAGAGTGTACTGGGGGGTACTGCCCAAGTGGAGTCAGGCCCAGGGGTGCCCTCTGTTAGAGAAATGAAGAGGAAGAGACAGTCCTGAGAGGGTAGAGTGGTAATAAAAAAGATCACCTACTTTTGGAGACCAAGAAGTTGTGATATTAAAATCACCAGAGTGACGGTTCTCAAGCTCTTGATGGGTCTTTGAGCCATCTGGGGGACTTCCACAAATACAGAGGCCCTAGTCCCGAACCCCTGGAGGAGCCTGGGCCTCTGTGATATTTACTAGTTCTCCACCTGGGCTGTGACACGCTGAAGGACCAGCTCATCAGCATGCTTGAGCCCATAGAGAAATCGAGCAGAAGCATCAGCACGGGTGTAAGAAGTGAATGGATGCATCAGCTGTCAGCAATCGGAGATCTTGGAGATTGTTTGATGTGGAGGCCAGTGAAAATTCAGAGAAAGAGGGAGTAATATCATGAAAGTGTAGTCCATTCAGGTGGAGAATGATGGGAATGATGTCATGGCTAAATAGTCCAGTCAAAGATGGGTGCACAATGTCAGGAAGAGACAGTAGAGAGAGAAGGAGAAAGCTGAGAGAGGGCCCCCTGCTGGGAGGCATGAGTGACGGACCCAGAGCCCCACTACAAGGGTCACTGGAGAAAGAAGGTCATTTTTGTCCCTTGACTAAACATGGAGAATATGAATAAAGACAGCAAGTTTAAGAAGGCAGGAGAGGTGTCCGGCCGGTGTAGCTCAGTGGTTGAGCATCGACCCATGCACTAAGAGGTCGTCTGTTTGATTCCTGGTCAGGGCACATGCCCAGGTTGTGGGCCCGATCCCCAGTTGGGGGCATGCAGGAGGCGGTTAATCAATGTTCTCTCTCATCGATGTTTCTGTCTCTCTCTCCATCTCCCTTCCTCTGTCTCTAAAAGTCAATAAAGAAAAAAATATTAAAAACAAAAAAAAAGGCAGGAGAGGGGAGAGAATATTCGGTAATTGTGTAAATGCGCCTTCATCTGATGAAGGGGAAGCCAATATGAATGTCAGCGGTTAAGAGACAGAAACAAAGATGATGGATTTACAAGAAGTCGCTCAGTGATACAGCAAGAAGAATCAAAATGATATCAAAGTCTGAGGGACCCCATTCTATCATGAGAACACTCATTAGGTGTTTTGTACCATGTCTAAAATGTACTGAAATAAAAGAGGCACCAAACAAATACTAGTTTATTTCTCAGTTTGCAAAAGATTGAAATTTTGATTACTGAATTCCAACTAGTCTGACAGTGAAGGTAAAGTCATTCAGTAAATATCTATTTGCTGCCTACTGTAGGGCACTCACTGTTCTACAAATTAGGGATATAGTGATAAACAAATCAGTCTTCCCGAACCATGGAGCTTCCATTCCTATGGTAGGAAACATAATTCACATGAGTTTGTGTGCATGTGTATGTGTGTGTATGTGTGTTTGTGTATGTGTGTGCACGCATGTGTGCGTGCATGTGTGCGTGTGTGCATGTGTGTATGGTGCATGTGTGTGCACGTGCATACGTGTGTGTGTGTGGAGTGATACTAAGTTTTTCATTTGTTTCTTTTTTTAAGTCAAGCTAGGAGTGGAACTTTCTATTACTGCAATAATAGTTCGTTTGCATGTAGACCTGCAGGAGGAAGCCACAAGGAGAGCTTGAGGAAAATCACTCCAAGTCGAGGACAAAGCTGAACCTCTTAAGAGAAAGGGTCCCCGTCCTGTTTGAGGACACTGCGGGGTAACGTGCAAAGAGACGGGGGAAGGGGCAAGCGAAGTCCAGGGGGAGACCTGAGGTCAGGATGCAGCAGGCACAGGCGGCCTGGCGTGGGGTGAGGCTCAGCAGGTGGCAGTCTGATGCCCACGGCCACACACCTGTCGGACTGCTCTGTGAGAGCGTGGTGACAGCGGGCAGAGACCGGCCATGGCGCAGTCCTGAGAAGAGGGTGATGGTGCTCGGACCACACTGGCAGGGGGACGGTTGGGGGTGGCTGTCAGAGTCTCGGTACATATAGTAGCGAGTCCAGCTGAATTTGCTGACGGATGGGATGGGACGTGTGAGAGGGAGACAGCGGTCCGGATGCCTCCGAGCGTTTGGCACAAGCACTCGGGGAAGACTGTGGACAGGAAGTGCTTCCCGGAGGGGCTGGGTGCGGTAGGAGGTCAGTGTGCGTTTCTCCTTTGCTATCAGTAACCACGTGCCCTGGGATACCAGGAAGGGACCAAGCCACGGCTACGTAAGAGATATTTCCATGAAGTTCAAAGGACCCAGAATACGCATAAAAACATTTTGCCATAGATCTCAGGACCCAATCCTTCTAGGTGGACAAGGTGAAGTGGACAGGTGCACCCGGTCCAGAGGGACACTGGAGGGGGAGGGGCAGATTTACAAGACAATGTTTATCTAAAAAAGAAATGATTTAAGGGTCTACATTAATGGTGGGAGTAGTCTGAGCTTACCTTCGGTGTCTCTGCATGAACTTGAATCAAAGCATTACATGCTGTTGTGCAAAAGAAAACTGAGCTTCTGTATTTCCTGTAACAAAACTCATCCTTATTTTGTGCTGCTATCCAATGGGTAGTGGGCTAAATTCCTCCCTATTTATCCAACGTTCCCATGTTATTTTAACTGCTTTCGGTTAGTAAGTTAATTGAGCCTCATAGTCAAGGCCAGTACTTTCATTTTGATTAGCACAGAAATATAAAATGCAGTCAAACCTGCTACTCCATAGAACAACACTTCCCTGCTGCTGGTGCATAAGCCTACACGGATGGTGACGACAGGACGGACAAGGAATGAGTAAAATGATATCGACATGTTCTTGGAAGGAGTTATTTTCCTCTTGCATTCGTGTAAAAATACTTACTGATTGATAAAGACTGAGAACGACCCATTTATACTGCAAACACTATCAGTGAGAGAGACCCTGAGTAACGAGGGAAATAAACAAGTAGGTAAGTAAACACCACAATGTCAGTGAGACCTGTGATGAGAATGCAGTCTAGTGAGGGTGGACAGAGGCTGGGGGGATGGATGCTTTCAGATGAAGTGCTTAGGAAAGGCTTTTCGTGGGTGATGGCATTAGTGACGGGAGATCAAACACAAGAAGAGAAAAGCCATATTCCCATGACTTTATTTCTATTATAGGTATATGGAGGCTAGAGACAGATAGGCCATACATATAAAACAGTAGTGGCATTTGTTTGCCATAACTTTTACTGTCTTTCAAAGCCACAAGGATCTTTCAAAGCTGTATCATGATGTCTGGTTTGGTTCCGCATGTAAAGAGCTTTGAAGTCACCATGCATCCCGAAATCAAGCATGTAGTAGCCAGAAGGAGTGTGTCACTCACATAAATGGAATGAGTGACCATGACACCAGGGGTGGGAGAGAGAATAAAGATGATTTTGTCATTAAAAGGTACTCGCACTGCTAGTGAAGTGTTAATAGTGTTATTTGAAAGTGAACTTGGATTAGTTGTCAATGCATATTGCAAACTCTAGGGTAAACTCTAAAAAGGTAAAAAAAAAAAAAAAGAAATACGGTAGTCCTTCCTTATCCATGAGGGGTACAGTCCAAGATCCCCTGTTGATGCCTGAACTGAGGATAGGACCAGGCCCTACATGTGAGGCACATGGTAACCAATAGATCCAACGGAATAATCCTGTCGATACCCTGTGTGATAGTTCTGTGAACGTGGTCTCTCTCTCAGCGTACCCCGTTATGCTGTCCTCACCCCCTTCCTTCCTGTGATGATGTAAGTTGATAGAGTCATGCCTACATGGTGAGATGAAGCGAGGTGCTCAGACCACTGCACAATTTTAAACTTACAAGTTGTTTATTTTGGGAATTTTTCATTTAATATTTTTAGACCTCAGTTGACCCAGGTTGAGTGAAGCCATAGGAAGTAAAACTGCAGATAAGAGAGGACGACTGTATGACTGATATGCTAAGAAAGGAGAGGAAACATAATCATATAAAGTACTTGGTTGAAACCACCAGATGCAGAAAAAAGTGGAAGACAAAAAGAGGAACCAAGAACAAAGGCAACAAAGGGAAAAGGGATGAATATGATATACATTGATCCAGTGATATAAATAATCAGTGTAATTATTAATAATCTAAATTTACCGACTCAAAGACAGGTATTGTCACAGTAGATTAAAAAAATGACCAAATTATATGTTGCCTAGAAGAAACCCACTTTAAATATAAAGACACATGCATAGTGAAAGTAAATGTATAGGGAAAAACATATCATCTCAACAGTAATCAGAAGAAACCAAGAACAGCAGTCATTTCAGACAGAACAGACTTCAAACAAGGACACGTATCAGGGATGAAGCAGAGCATTGCATCTGATAAAGGGGTCAGTGCCCCAAGAAGACATAATGATTCTTACTGTGTATGCACCTAACCACGGCATCCAGCTGCATGAGGCCAAACCGATACAGTTGCAGAGAACAGATGAGTAAGTACACTGTCATAGTTGGCGCCTTCCACACCACCGTCTCAGAAATGGACAGAGTCAGTGGGCAGAAAATCACTGCGGAAATAGTTAAACATTACAGCCCTGTCAATCAACTAGATGTGATTGACACCACTTCCTCCAACAACAGCAGATACTCATTTTTCTCAAGCTCAAACGAACATTCATAAGAGGGACCACATTCTGCTCTGTGAAAGACAGTGTCAAGAGATTTAGAAGAGAAGCCACAGACTTAAAAAAAAAAAAAACTTACTAAGGATAAAGGACTACTTTCTCCAAAATATACAGAAAACTTTTACAGTTCTACAATCAGAAAACAACCAACCCAATTATACATGGGCCAAAGGCTTTAACGGGTATGTTATCAAAGAATATATACAGATGGTAAGTGAGCATAGGGAAAGATGCTAAGCATCAGATGTCATTAGAGAGATACAGATGAGAACAGAGAGACACCACCACACGCTCAGAATGGCCCAGATCGGCACCAAACGCTGGCGGGGACGTGGAGTGGCCGGAGCCCCTGTTCACCTCCAGTGGGCACGGCAGCAGGGGACTGACGTTTCGGAAGACAGTTTCATGTTGCTGACAAAACTAAGCATATTATTACCATACAGTCCAGAAACTGCACTCCTTTCTATTAACCCAAATGAGGCACAAACTTACGTCTGCGCACAAATCTGCGCACAAATCTTCACAGCAGCTTTATTCGTAAATGCCACCAAAATGTCCTTCGGTCAGTGACTGGATGAATAGACTATGCTGCATCCAGAGGATGGAATACTCTACCTCCCTAAGAAGAAATGAACTGTGAAGCCATGAAAAGACATGAAGGAACCTAAAATGCACGTTACTAAGTAACAGAAGCCAACCTACAAGGGCTACAAACCGTAAGAGTCCAGGGACATGACATTCTGGAAAACGAAACCCACGGAGACGGAAAACAGCTCAGTGGTTTCTGGGGTGGAGGGAGGAAGGGTGAACGCGCAGAGCAGGGAAGATTTCTAAGGCAGTGAAAACACGCTGTTTGAAGTCACCGTGATGGACTCATGTCTATTACACATTTGTCCAAACGCACAGAAGGTACAATGCAAAGCCTGAACCCTACGGTTCAGGGGACTCCTGGAGATGATGATACATTGTTGTAGGTTCATTGCTGGTGACAACTGTGCCATTCTGGTGAGCGATGCTGATCACAAGGAAGCTACGCGTGTGTTGGTCAGGACTTGTGTGGGAAATCTCTGCACTTTCCTTTCACTTTTGTTGTCAAGTTAAACCTACTTTAAAAAATAGTTTTTTTTTTTGTTTTTTTTTGAGAAAAAACAACAACAAATCGCAGAAAGAACAAAAAAAATGTCCTCAATGGCCCTCGTCCATTTGGCCCAGCAGCTGAAGCATCAGCTCAAGGACCAAAGGGTCTTGGGTTTGATTCCTAGACAGGAGCACGTACCTGGGTTTCAGGTTTGATCCCTGGCCCTGGTCAACCACTAGATGTCTCTTCCCCCTTTCCACTCTCTCTAAAAACCAATGCAAAAACTATCCCTGGGTGAAGATTAACCAAAAAAAAGAAAATCCCCCAAAATGCCCTCAATGGCCATAAATGAAATAAAGTCATTTTATTAGTGATATTTGTGAAATGACTATTTATTTCTTTGATCATTGGAAGAAATGCCAGTTGTTTGAATTCCATACAAATCAATGTCGGTCATTAATAGAGGTTTATTTTTATTTTAAGTAATTTTGTATTATTACCTATTAATCTAGTTGAAAACACTGAAAATTACTGAATTAATGAAATCCAGGTTTTATTCATGAACTTATGTCTATAATTGAGTTGTTCTGGGCCATGTTCCGGGAACACAAGGACAGTAATTGCTACAGGTAAAGTGATTATGTAATTCACTGTGGTAACTGATTCTTCTACTACTCAGACAAGGTACTGCTATTACAGTGTAGGCCCGACAGGTGTAACCGGACGTCCCACAGTCCACAAGGGTCCACCCAGCTACGAGGATGCTCAGGCTGAATAGGTTATAAAACGTGTTCTGTACCTGAGCACCATCCATATTTTGTGTCAGGCATTCAATCACTATAATGTAAATCTTTCTGATTCTGCAAAACACTGTATTATTGAAAGTTCTCTACAAGAATATTAATTGTTGTGAATACATGGATAAAATGAGAGCTACTTGTCCTCATAAAAAGGATATACCCTTGTCTCTAAAACCTAAAAGACATAAGTTTACTGATAGTATAGTGGCTGTTGAGTTTTTACGATTTCTATGCTTAATCGATATATATGTTTTTTACATTATCACTGACCTCACGTCCATTCTAAAGCTCTAAAAGACGATTTGTCTTATGCAGAGACTTGGCTTCGGAAAGAGTCACCTCAAGGAAAGAGTCACTCTTACGTGCTTTCCGCGTGAACGGCAAGATGGAGACGCAACAGATGCTCGGGAACCTAGTTTTATGGGTAGCATCAGCAGTTGTGTTTCTGGCTTACTAGAAAGGAAGGCTATTACAGATGGAGGAGCAATATTTGTTAATCAAGCCAGATTGGGGAAAGTGAAATTTGGCTGATGATCAGAACGAGCGGGAGAAATGCTATTATTAATTAGACCAGATGGTGACCAATGATAGCAAACTGGAGAACAGAGTTCAATTAAATCGATAGCTGTTAATTAGCATTAGCTAAATATTTCTGAGATTCAAGCATTTTTTCCTAAAGTTTACTTTCTCAATGTTGTGCCTAGATTCTTTTCTTTAGTGTAAGTGGTACCAAGCCCATGAAGTTTGCTCCAAGTATGTGGCAGCCAGAATAGAACTATTCATTTAAAATGATATTCAAATGTATTCATTAAGCATCTATTGGGTGCCTGTTGACCACTGGGGACAACATTAACTTAGATGTCTCACAGGAGATTAGGGTCCTGGGTCACAGGAGGCAGAGAATTCGGAATATTTAAATAAATCATTAATATACATGTTATTTTTAATATATGACAAAACTATCTACACAAAATATGCATATTATATACTTAATTTACCCAAGGTATGGCTTAGTCTACATAACAGATGCACCTTTACAATTCTAATTTGTCGTTCAGTAAGTTTTACGTTTCTTTCCCTTCCTTCTCTCCTACCCCCGCCTTTCTCTCTCTTCTCTCTCTCTCTCTCTCTCTCCCTTTCTCTCTCTCTTTTTTCTTCTTCTCTTTAGTTTTCTGAAGGTCTCTGAGTGCCTACGAAATGAGGCAGTGATTTCTCGAAGTCAGTACGCTCACAGCCAGGGTCGTTGGGAAACATAACATAACGAGACTGGACGGCAGGATCTTGCTGGCGTGACAGCTCGAGATAAACCGTGGGAGGAATTCTGATGGTAATTTCCAGTCATCTGATACCAGCAATAAGATGTGTACACCAGAGAGAAGGGCCAATGACTGTCACCCTCGTCCCGAGGAGGTTTTTGCTCAGGGAGGGGGGCTGAAAGGGATCCCTTGCTCTCAAAGACAGGCTCAGGAGCTGCGAGGGACACTCGGCGACGCCACCCTAACGGGGGGACAGTAGCATAAACTAACTTCTGCGGGCCACAGAGACATGATATTTCAGAGCCCATGCAGTCAGCGATTAGCAGAAATACTGGCTGACAAAGCCGAGTTGCTGTCACTGGTGAAAGCATCCATCGTGGCTTCGCGTTCAGTCGCTAAGCAGAGCACCGACTGTAGGGAGTGCCGTGATACACATTTCCCCCGGTTTTATAACAGAAAACTCAGGGTTTTTCATAAACACACATAGATAAAGAATAAACGACAGAGATGTTATTTTTGACCCTCAGAATCAATAAGCAAAAAAGGAAATTTAAAAGCAGGTAAGCCATCCGGCTGGTGTGGCTCAGTGGTTGAGCCCCGACCCCTGCCCCAAGAGGTCGCAGGTTCGATTTCGGTCAGGGCACATACCCAGGTTGTGGGCCTGATCCCCAGTGGGGGCCATGCAGGAGGCGGCCAATCGATGTTCTTTCTCATCGATGTTTCTATCTGTCTCTCCCTCTTACTTCTTCTTTCTCTAAAACCAATAAAGGAAAAATAAATAAATACATAAATATAAAATAAAGTAAGGCAAATATATGAAAAACGGCAACAAAGACAAAGGTAAAAGGAAAATTGAAAGAAGTAAAATACAAAAGAAAATAGTAACTTCCTTTTATTTTTGGGTTTTTAACAAGTCATTAGAGAAAGGTTAATCCCTATGTGAAAACCAAGGATATGAACACCTGTTCAGCAAGTTGTCTGTTTCAGCGCTGACTACAATGTTTCCATTTCGAATGAGGAGCTAGGAGACTGGCCTCCAGCAAGGCAACCTGGGACCCGCCCTGACCCACTCCCCAGAGAAAGCCCCAACCACTCAGAGCCTATAGAAATGGTCTTTTGTTTATAATCCTCACCCGAGGATGTTTTTCCATTTTTTGTTTAGGTAGAGTGGGAGGGAGAGAAAGGAAGAGAGAGAGAAAAAAACATCGACGTGAAAGGGACACATTGAGTGGCTGCCACCTGCACAACCAACCAGGGCTGGGGACAAACTGCACCCGAGGTACATGCCCTTAGCGGGAACCGAACCCGGGCCTCTCTGGACCGCAGGCCGATGCTCTAACCGCTGAGCCAAACTGGCCAGGGCTAGAAATGGTTTTAGGAGCCAACAGCAAATGAAGAAAAATCTCTTCAAGAAAACCTATGAAAATTGGGTAAGGCAAGAACTTGTGATGTTTGAGCCCAGACCCCTCTGCCTCTCCTCCCCAGCTCCCTAGCTCAGCAGGGAGGCCCTACGGCAGAGGCTGCAGCCAAGAACGCCAGCTTCCTGGCCCCCCCCCCCCCCCCATCAAAGGCCTTTTGTCCTGGGCAGAGAATGACTCAGCAGTTCTCCCCCTCTCCTCCCCCTTCCCCAGCTACCTGTTGCTGGGGCTCAGTCCTGGAAAGAGAAGAGGCTGGGAGGGAATGGTACCCCTCTTTTGTCTAGATCCTACTCATGAAATGGGGACTCCACCTTGGGCATGGCACATTAAGAACACTGGGGTCCCCACTGCTACTTCATTTCTTTTCCCCAAGATGTAGCAGAGTGCCCCACACATAGCTGGTGCTCAGTAGACACTCCTAGAAGGAAAGGGGCTGGAGAAGAAGGAGCAAGTGGAGACCGAGGAGAAGGGGCCGACAGTGAGCATCTGAGCAGCAGTTTATAAGCCAGATGTCAGCATCAGTAACATATTATATATAAATTATGTTTGAATCCAATTTAAAATTTGTTCTGGAAGAAAGGGCCAATTGGATAGTGAACCACAGTTTTCTTTTTTCAATATTGTGACAGAATTGATGGTCTAGTAAGCCTTTAAAACACCCTTTTCACAATAAAACTGGTTCTTGGCTTTTCTTTTATTGTATACAATTTTGATTTACTGAGTTGAATTTTGCAGTTCTAAGAAGAAAACTTTATGAACAGAACTACTCCCTTTGGCATTTATGTTCTCTTCTGGTAACAGGTGCTTCTATTTCATTACAAAAGAACAGACTTTCCCCTATAAATCATTAGAGCGTTTCTTCTTCTTTGTCACGATGTCAACTTCTGGTTTTACTGCGTCTGCTGCATTACGCTCGGCGCGGGTGCCAAGCGCGTTTTCGTATTGGTGCATCAGTCTGCAGCATTGTTTATTCTTCCCCTTAACGAGACAAATACAGCGCACAGTCTTTTTAAAAACTGACAGTCAAAGTAATTTCAAGTGATGTCTCAAAGGGTTCACATCTTTCACAAGTTTCCAATTGTATCTAAGAGAACCAGAGTCCTTTAATATGTAACTTCTGCATCTACTTAACTTCCTACATGTCTTTGTGAGGCTAATTTGCCATCTTTATGGAAAATGAGAGAGAGAGATATTGGGTATGACATAGCTGACTTAATTGCTTTGGAGACAGTCTATTCTAGATTAATTAAATCCTGCTTAACATGTTGCAGTAGTAACTGTGAAGTTCTTGAAAAATGCCCTTCCTCTTAGAAACATTAACGCGGTGTGCTTTAATCGGAGGAAACTTAATATCAAGTGATGGGACTGGGAAATAAAACTTCCAGCCTCATAAATTAGATCACTGTGCTCTTTCATTTCATAATAATGAAAATCTGAGATTTATTGATAGTAATATAATATATGCCTCTGGGCTTTGGAAGGCACAAAGATACTTCATATAACTTATTACAAAGTCTTGTTCTAATTTCTCATTTGCAAATGATGCTTTGTTTGGAGATTCCAGTTTGCAGAGAGGAGAATGGGTATTGGGCAAAGCCACGCTGCTGCGATGTTGAGAGCGGAGTGGGTGGGAGACTTCTGCAGTGCCCCGGGAGCTCTGTTCTCGTCATGGCCTACCAGCCATGACAAGGGTGTCACAGGGCACCTGTGCTGAGCTGTCGGAGGTGCTGGTGGCCGAGGAACCCTGCCCAGCCCAGGTGGGATGCTCTGCACTCTAAAATATATGCTCCAGGGAGCAGATCTTAGACAATTCTCCAATTTGTTTCTAGGCAAAGACTCTGCTACACATATGCAAACAATAGATGATACGGACTTATACTTTCCACAGGCTCTTTGATGTCATTTAGACTTTCTCCTATAATGATGTCTTGTCCTTGTTCTCTTAGAATTCACAATCACCCCCGAGTTCTAATGCTCATTATTTTCCGTGCTACTCAGTGTCCCCAGCACCCTTTGATCTCTGTACTCAGGTGCAGCATCGTGTGAAGCTTGGAAACGTGTTCTCCACCTCCTTCGGGGTCGTGTCCTACAGCCCCCGGGTGCGGCTGGATGAGAACCGGGGACAGAGAGTGGGCAGGTTGCTGCCTGTCGCTTCCTTTTAGTGGAGTCATGCTCACAGCCCACGGCTTCAAGGGCAGCCCCCCCAACACTGAATAGTGGGGGCCTCAGCCTCCGAACCAGGGCCCCTGTCACAGCAGCAGCTGCACAGATGACCTGATTCTGAAGGGAGGGCTAATGAGTGACAGATGCCGGCTCGACTCCGCGTGTTAGGCTGTGATGGGCCCGTGCTTTGGTGACAGCCCTGAGTGAATTAGTGGGTGAGTAAAGGCTTATTTGAAAAGGTCAGACAGACAGAGACCAGAGATTCATGCCGGGAATTGCAGTTACCTGCCTGGGGATTTAGGGTTGGGGGTGGGGGCGGGGGGCGGTGATCTGGGCTGGCCCGAAACCCCAGGAAAGACACTGTTGTTCTTCCCTTGTTTTCTCCCTGCTGTCGCTACCTGTTAAAATACACCATCCTGGTTTTCGGATCAGAATATTTTGCACATTTGTGCATGAGAAATCAAGATTATTTCAAATTTTAACGTAAACTACATAGAGAAAGGAGACCAAAAGCTTTTCTTCTTTCCATTTGTAGACTATAAATAATGTATTTAATGTCAGTAGCTGAAAATGTACAATTAGAGAGCATAGTGAGTAGTTTTCAAGCATATGAGCCATGACCTATAAATGTTCCCATTTGTATTTTATCCTCTACCTATCTGTGCAACTGCACGTGTACACCCTGAGACATTTCCAATCACTGAAATGCACACTTTTTAGACAGATTAAATGAACACAGTGGAGAATATGAGAAAAAGAAGCTTGCCAAGATTTTAGAGTATTTCAAAAGCTCTTTTTGTGTATGTAAAAAAAATTAGACAAATTTATGTGTATAAAACACACTAAAAAACTTCAATCATTTGTGCAGGATATTTTTGAAACCTAGTAACTAAATATTAGTTAATTGAGTAAGGTTTAGCATGTAAGAAATTCACTCTCAAGAAAAATCACCCAACAATTTTCCAAGCATAAAAAAATTGCTTTTGATATTGAGCCCTAATGACTATTATAAGCTGCCTTAGTAAGTTTTTATATTATTACCTCCCTCTCCTACCCTCTGCCTTTGTCTTGGTCTGTGTCTCTTTGTGTATGTGTGTGTGTGTACGCGCGCATACGTGCGTGTGTTCTCTCCCACCCCCATTTTTATTTGTTGACTTTTTGGAGCTGTACATTAAATAAAAATACAATTACTTGTTACTCCAGTGAGGGCATATATAATTTTAATGATTTCCAAGGGAGGATGTGCAATTAAAAATATATATATTTTTAGAGTAAAAATAATTTAAATTGAGCAGATATAAAATCATTTTCCCAATGTTTCATCTCCTTAAAACAGATCTATATTAGTTTATTTTTACTCCAACAATAGATTAATAGTGAAATAAATAACTGCCACAATGTGAATATTTTTGTGAATAAGTATTTTGTGCAAAATACTCATTTCATACGTGCAAGTGTGTTTTTTGTTTGTGCTACTTGAAAAACCTAGAGATGGCAGATAATGAATGTTACAGTTTTATTTTTCCCTGAAAGCACATTTTACTTATATTTTGTTTTCATAATTTTAAAGGTATTAATGTAGGATTTTAATATGTCGGCAAGCATGCAGCACGGCATAGTAGTATAAAGGGGAATAGTTGCTTCTGACGTGGAGTGGTGGCCAGAGAAGAAAGCAGGAGCAGCCACAGGACGGTCAAGGAGATGGAGTAGGGGCCGGGGAGAGGGTCAGGATCATTCATGGGGTGTAACAGGTTCCCCTCTGCTTTTACAGGCACACGATTACATCCTGGAAGAGGTGTAGTGCCTATACCTTTCGAATACAAAGTCTTGTGTCTAGATCCATTGGGTTTGAAACAGGCAGACCTGGCTGGACTCTGGAAATTGAGGACAAACTGAGAAAAAGCAAAAAAGGATGAGATTGGGAGTGGAGAGGAGGTCAAAGGTCTTGGAGCTGTTGGCACCTAGAAGGGAGGAGGTGGCACTGCACGGACCACCTGTGCACTGAGGTCAAGACGGGCAGGTGCATGGTGGTATCCTGCAATCAGGCACTAGTGCGGGGACCCAGCCCCAGCCAAGGAGGAGAAGATGAAAAAACCGAGTCAGAGCCACAAGGAGTTGGACATTCCTGCTGAAAACACAAGCCCAAATCTGTCAGCCTGGACCAAACGGCAAGCCCAGGCTCCCAGTAATAAACAGTAAGGGGATTTTGCCAGTCTGCCCCAGAAACTCACTCCCTCAGCCTCTCACACATTTCTTACCTACTCTTCCTAGCCAGCCCTGCGAATACTTTAGAATCCCACATGGACCTGGAAGACAGACAGACCTGGCAGTTTCCAGTCCTCCCCACTGTCCTCGATCCCCGTCCTCCGAGAACCCCGGGGACCTGAGAGGGACAAGAAACCCGAGCTGTGCTTCAGTGGATTGGTGGTTTCCAAGACTTAGGGTAATGGAAAAATATTGATGATGATGTTGACAAATAAGAAAAGAACAAACAGGATGGAATCTGCGTTTTGGAAGGCTATTCGAAGTTAAAATTGTTTATACGACTTCTCACTTCATGTATTACATCCTTAGTGACAAGATTTGGCAGGACACGTTGTAGGAAATATGTTCGCTAAGTAGTATACTATGGGAATTTGTTTGCTTTCTGAAGGGTTCTACCAGGATGTGGCTTCTATTTCAGTTAGAATTTATGGCCTTAGATTTCACTCCAGAGCATCCTAAAAGGATCTGTGGGTTTTGATATAAAGCAGAGATGACATATACAACAATCCTAAAGAGGTTATCAAAAAGCTGCCAAAATTCAACTCATTTCAATTTCGTAGAGATGAAATTTCTTTGTTTTATGGAGGCCAAACCCATTTACTTCCAGCCTTTATCCACCAGTTCTAGGTCTCTCTTCTGCAGTTAGACAGAAAAAGTCCAAATTACAGCCCTTGAAATATTTTAAACTTGCTTTTTATCACACCTGAAGTAGGATATTATAAGTTCAAATCTAACCCCGCGTAACTCCCTGCTACACACACATACACACGCGCGCACACGCACAAGTGCATCCTTCAAAGTACGCATGGCAGTCTCCAAATTCATCATCACATTGGATTGCCTTTAAATTTTCTCAAAGTCCTGAATATTTAAATCAATATTTACATCAAAGTTCTCCCAACCATGTACAACCTCTCTTTATGGACTTGCCTAAACATGTATTATAAACCTTGCCTTAGTTCTCTTTCTTTTCTCTCTTTTTTTTTTTTTATCGTTGACTCTATGACAGATGTCCCCCATTTCCCCCACCTTTGTCTCCGTCCCCCATGCCCTGCCCCCAGGCCTTCCACAGTGCTGTCTGTGTCCACGGGTTGCACATGTATGTGCACATATTCTTGGGTTGATTTCTTCCCGTCCTCCCCACCCCCCTCCCCTCTGAGGTCCTTCGGTCCGCTCCATGTGTCCACGCCTCTGGTTCTATTTTGTTCATCAGTTTCTTTTGTTCCTTAGATTCCACATGTAAGTGAGGTCATGTGATATTTCTCTTCATGACATTCTTGGTTCATTTAACTATGTATCTTGTGGTTCCATCTCCTTTTATAGTACTACCTTACAAATACATATATGTTTTTGCCTATGGTTTTTATTTCTTCCACACTTGACTTTGTGTCTTGTTGTGTTTTTCCTGACAAAAGTGACTTACTTGGCTTAAAAAAACACCACCACAGAAAACACTAAAGCTGAACTCAGTCTCTGACTACTGAAGCTCGGATGTTGGATTCCCAAATTACGGCAAAAGACTTCTGTAGGCAAGAACAGAATCCAAGTAGCTAAGACTGGCCTTTAAGTTCAATATATTCTGAGGCTGGACTGGCACATTTAATGCTATGCTGTGCCTCCAGATAGAAGAATATGGCATCATGCTGAACTAGTCTTATGAGGAAAAACAATCCCACCTAATTCCGATCCAGCTGGTAGACCCAAAGACCAATACAAAGGAGAAGAAATGTGTATCATTACAGCAATATCCAGAGACTGAGACACTCTCAAGGACAAATAGATTGCAAAATAAAGAGACATGAGTAAGTAATTAATACACTGTAAGTTGAAAACATTTTCTTCTTTTATTTTTACATTGGAAATTTGAACACTATTGAATGTTTGATGACATCAAAAATTATTCTTTTTACTTGTGATAATGGTCACCTTTTGAAAAGGGTTCTTATCTTTTAGAGATCATAAGGAAATATTTAGAGCTGAAAAAATACAACTTCTGGGATTGGCTTCGAATAGTCCATGCGGGGAGAAGGGTGTGAGCAGCGATGGGGCAGGTTGGAAGTGAACTGACCATGGTCCAAGCCGGTTGATGTTTCTGCAGGAGGCCATGGTAGTACTCTGTGTATTTCTGTACGTGTATGTGTTTGGTATAATGTGTTTTTTTTTTAATCTGTATGTTTTCTAATATAGCTTCTTGGCTAAATGGCTGCATTAGAAGCACACACACAATTATACATAAGAGATTATATAAGAAACTTTTTTTAGGGTTCTAAAGGGCTGTTCCTACCTCTAAAAAGTTCAGGTAATATTTAGAAAGAGTAACTTTGAATGGATATGCAACACTAAACTGCTGGAATAAACGCTGGAGAGTATAATGTAAATTATATGAGGTCCCTGCTGTGACAGAGTATGATGGAGGCCGATAAGCAAGTACCCACAAAATGGTATGATTAATGTTCTAATATGTGCAAATCCATTGTGCTGTGGAAACAAAAGGAAAATCATGGCTAATTCTGCCCACTTGGCTAATATATTCTGAGGCTGGACTGAGATGCCCAGGGAAAGACAGAGCAAGAGGATAAAACAGTGAGTTGGCACCCAGTTTTGAAAATTTCCAAATATGCGCCAGAAAATTGGAAGTTAATCACACAGGGAAGTCATAGAGTTTCATATTAGAGCAAATTACCTTGAATAATAATGACAAAAGTTAAAGTAGTCTGATGATTTTGTGGAACACGAATAGGAAAAAGGAAGAATTTTTTTGGAAGAAACTTGGAACTTCATTTTTCAATCATAGTTTACATCGAATATTATTTTGTATGGAAAAGAAAGACTTTGAATACAGGAGTTTTGGTTGGAAGGCTATTCTGAAAACACGCATGCACACACAACGTGTATGAATTACTGGATTTATTGTTTGGGCCTCGGTATAGGGCTTTACATAATAACAGCTGCGTGATCCACGTCTGACAGGCATGGTGAGGAGGATACGCACGGCCCTGTTATCGCTGTCCCGTGAGGCAATGGATTTGAAGTTGAGAACCTTTCTACATAAGTGCCAGTGTAATCAAAACTACTCAGATTTGACTAATAGATCATGTCTCGGGACGTTTTGTAGTCTGTTATAAAGGAATATATATATAAAATACTTCATAGTTTGCAAAATTGTGCTTAATAATTTTGCCATGTTTGATTTTAGAAGTAATCACCAGCTTCATTTTTCTAAGAAAAATCTCTGAAAGAAGAATATGAGTAATCCGTACTCGTTGGATATTCTAAATTTCAGTGGACATTCGAGATGGAAGTTTACTTCGCCCTCTTATACCAGTTCGGGGGTAGGCAGGTGGGGGGGCGGGTACTCTCTTCCATGGCCCGTGGGGCCTCATGGCTGCTTCGGTTCTGGCATCTCCAAGTTGGAGAAAAAGGGTAAGGACTTGGGGAATGATGCCTATTTGTTTTAGAGCAAGACCTGGAGATGGTGTCGCCTTTTAAACACACTTTCTCCCTCTCCTTAAAATATAAATAGTGCTTATCATGTACTAGGTATAGTTTTAAGACTTTACAAGACTTGATACATGAGAACAAGAGACACACAGCATCCAGGTGTCATAACTGGTCACCGAGGAAGCTGGGAAATACCACCTTTGGCTCGACAACTATGTACCCAGCTCAGACGTCATTACTGTGGAAAAGGGGAGCGAACACACTGAGGGAGCACTAGGAGTTTGCTGCATAGGCTAGAAAATTACCTAAAAAAGAAAAAAGTGAAGAGTGAGACTGAAAAAATATCTTAAAAAATAGAGTACCTGATATATGCAGTGATAATTTATAAAAGCTTTTTTTTATGTTATTTTAAAATTTAAGCCTGGAGTGTTTTATTTCATCAATAGCATATTGTTCAGCTGACACAAATAAGGGGGAAAGGAAAATGGAGACAGGTCTTTTTTCCTATCACGCTTATTTTTCTCCTTTAAGGTAGAAGAAAAAATTCGAAATAATTCAATTCTATTCCTTCAAAAATATTCATGCAGGTTAATTGTTCAATTTTTTTTAAATTGTTTTGATAGCATTAAGGCATGCATTTCCCTCACTCTAGAAATAGTCAAAGTCGGTGTCCTTGAGTTACTCCGAAAAAGACTCTAAAGAAAATTGCTCAAACGGTCTTGTCAAAGTGTGCAGTATAAAGGAAATTGGACCAAAAAGAACAGACATGTACATATACTTGAACACGAAAAAGCATCTTAGTGTTTGCCTGCAGCATTCGGCCTATGAGACCAAACTGCAAAGAGCATCTCACTGGTGGTGCTTGTGGCCAGAGGCAGGGAGGGGACCAGGGACCCCAGCGAGCAGGGTGCAAATCATTGCCAACTCCAGGGTGGTGTCTGGTGAGGGGCTCAACCCCCATGCCCGACCTGAGCCTGCACAGGGCTCGGATCCTCACCCAGGCCTGCCCTCCAGCGCAACAGACGTGAAACACAGAGATGGAAGCAGACATACTTTGAACTCTTGCTACTTCCTGTGAACCTGCATTTTAAATATACATTTCTTAGCTGTTGGTTCTCACTTCACTCTCAGAACAATGTTTTTGACCTTACCTCCCTACCAAATTCTGTTACATGAAGCCAGTAAGTGTATTCGCCCCCAGGGATCCTTGAAAAATGACCTAATTTGACAAAGAAATAATCTCCCTCTCTCTCTTTTTTGACCACGAGCCAATGTTAAACCTGAAAAATGATACTCTACCCTTGTATCAGCAGACTTCCCAAAGCTAAATAACTAGGAAAATCTTGCTAAATAAACTTCTCAGAAACACACTCGCACCCCTTTGCAGGACTTCTGGCTGTCTTATTAGGCAGCTACGGTAAACCCTGGTGCCCGTAACGGCAGCTACAGTAACACACGTCTATTATTTGGCTCATAAAATTAAGGGGGGAAAAGCCCTACATTGTTTTTAATGCAGCAAAAGTTGAATTTAAGACTTTATATAAATCTCAAATCAGTCTGACATGTCATGGCATGAAGTAAAATGCCAGTTTTCAGTTTTCTTTTGCCTATAAAAGAAAACAAAAGCAGGAATAACTAGTATGTTTGGTATCGGGTTATTCTTTTCCTTCACTTTTGTCTGTTACCAGAAATTTAATGGCAGATGATTATTTGTTCTTAAATTGAAAGTGGAAAGAACAAATGTTTGGAAAACCTTTCATGAGTCTACAGATTCAGAGGCCTCGAGAAAGTTTGTCAGTGAATATATCAAACCTTGTTTTAGTGTAACTTTCTTCTTTCAGATTCTAGTTTATGGGTCAGTTGCAGAAAATAAATACAAGTAACACTTCCAAATATTTTGATTAAGGCTTATTTACTTTTTAGATTTAATCATTTTACTTTGTTTCTCTTGGTAAGAAATATGTCTCACGATTTTTTATTATTTTCTTTGTTTTCTAAATCCTCGCCTGAGGGTATTTTTCTACTTTTTATTTATTTATTTTAGATAGGATGGAAGGGAGGGACAGAGAGAGAGAGAGAGAGACATTGATGTGAGAAAGACACATCACTTAGGTGCCTCCTGCACAACCCTGACCAGGGCCGGGGATCGAACCCTCAACCAAGGTCATCGAACCCATGGCTGTTTGGTCCATGGGCTGATACTCTCACTGTTGAGCCAAAGCAGCCAGGGCCAGTTTTTCATTTTTTATTACTCTGTAAAGCTTGAGTGTGGAAGATAATGGTTGAGTGGAAAGACGTTTCTCAGTTGGTCAGTTTTCTGTTTGTGTATTATGACATCTGAGTCAATCTCCTCTGTCATTTATACATCTCACCTGTGATTATTTTCGATAGGGACTAAGAAGAATCAATATGAAAGGGGCGAGTTCTGAGAACCTAGAGCTCTAATCTAATGATTTTTAAATCCCTCTTTCTAAGTGATGCCACAAATCTGAACAGGCAATCAACTCGGTTTAATGGTTTGTGAATGACATCATTTGGTCAAATAGAATCAAATACTAAAAAAAAAAAACAAAAAAAAACAAGTACATTGTGTGATCAAATTAAATAAGGTTTTAGAAAAATTATTTTGTTTCAGTTTATGTGTGTGTACTAGATGCAGTATATCTCTTTCTAGCAGGGGTGGGAAACCTTTTTTCTGCCAAGGGCCTTTTGGATGTTGATAATATCATTCGAGGGCCGTAGAAAACTATTGACTTAAAACTTAGCCTGTGATATTTGGTCAGGCTAATTTGGTGAGGTGTGTGAGGTCAACTGGTCCTGATTTCTCAGGCCCAGGGGTGGATGGTCCCCGCCCCTGCTAGAACCACACTCTGTGAACTCAGCGTGCCCCTGACCCTGGTCAGTCCACTCCTAGTCCACCAGGAAGTCCTGAAAGTCTCCCGCCTAAAATTACTGCTTCTGCTAACCTGGCAAAAATACAGGTTCCAGTTCCCTCCCAGGAGCATGACCCACCAGCCTCCAACAGCCCAGGGGAACTGTTAGGGGCTCCCACTTGGATAAAGAAATCATGAAAAATCATCCACAGGCTGGGTTTATTTCACGGTTCAAAAAGAACACTTTCTACCAACTTCCCCTCAAAATATCTATGAATAAAATCGAAAAGTCAAAAACAACATCAATATCAGAGTCTTAAAGTAATGTCAGAATCTTGGAGAGTTCTCCATTAACTTATAAAAAAGATGGAGTTAGACTGGGAAAAATTGCCTTAGGTTTCAGTCCAAAGAAAGGTAGAAATTCTCTTTATAATTTGCCCCATTTCTATTTTTATTTTTTAAATTAATTAATTAATTAATTTTTTAAATTCTCACCCCAGGACATTTTTGCATTTATCTTCAGACAGAGCAGGAGGGAAAAAGGGAGAAAAAGAGAGAGAAACATCAATGTGAGAGAGACACATCGAGTAGTTGCCACCCACATGACCCCAATAGGGACCCAGGACAAACTGCAACCAAGGTATGTGCCCTTAGCAGGAACCGAACCCGGGACTCTCTGGTCCGCGGGCCAATGCTCCAACGGCTGAGCCAAACCGGCCAGGGCAATTTGCTCCATTTTTAAAGAAATTCAGTCTTAAACAAGAAATTTGGCATCCATCTTTTTTTAATTGAATTTGACATTTTTAGAAAGCTAGAGTAATTAACTATGTTAATAGCTAATATGTAATGAACAGTTAATATGTGTAGTGACTTGCAATTTATATGAATTAGTGTCATCTCCACTTTTCAGTAAGGAAAGTGGGTATAAGTAACCTGCCCAAAGTCACATTGCTACTATGTCAGGGAAACAGAATCTGACCCTTGACCTCTCACCTCCGACCACGACAGGGCATGCCATTGAATACAATTTGTTTTAGCACCAAAGGGTTCAGTATTTTCAATGGACTTCCAGAACTCTATGACATATCATCGGTTGTCTAAAATCAGTTTCCAGTCTTCAGAAAAATAAGAGTTTTATATAAAATATCTTCAATAAGCTAACAATGATGGAATTTTAAAAATTTGCAAGGGGAGACTATCTGAGACAAACGTCAATGGGATTACATGAAAAGAAAATGAATGAGCCAAAGAAGTATTCGTAAGAATCTAAAACAAAGACAATAGACTAAACACACAGACTGCTGCCTGTGAAAGACAGACGGAGAGACCTAAACCGCAGGACAAATGTCAAGGACGCGAAACAATAAGAGGCGAGGGGATAGACATGGAGGGAAAGAAATGGGGCTCCCTGAGGATCTTGAAGCACTGACAATACGGGATCTTTCCAGACCTACAGCAGTGAGTCAACCAGAAAGGTCTGCCCTATTTTAAGGAAGGTTAAGATGTAAAGACCCTTAACACGATGAATGCCGGTGGACTGTTGTTACTGACAGGGACAGGGAGACTATTCTTCAGGCGTGGAAACAAAGTGTTTAAGTGCTAGAATAAGTTTGTATTAGACTGTGCCATTTTAAAAACAGAATACAATATGCCAGCATCTAGATACTGTTGTAGAAAAAAGAATTTTGTGCACTGAAAATTTCATATCAAGCATTTAATGTACGTATGACTGCAAATCCATGTGTCCTTGGTTATGTAAAACTGAGAAAATACTACTTGTGTGCTTTCAAAATAACTTTTTTAAAATTTTGCTATTTTTCAAGAAGAATTAGAAGTTCTGAGCCAGTGAATATCTGGTGTTATTTCTTTAATCAGAGAAAAAAGTTGTATAAAGATATAAATGCAGACATATAGACATAGATATGTTATATCTATAAAGGCTAAATTTATATGAAATATATATATATATATGTATATATATATATTTTTAATCCTCACCTGAGGACATTTTTCCATTTTTTGTTCAGATAGAGCGGGAGGAGGAGAGAGGAAGAGAGAGAGAGAGAAACATCGATATGTGAAGGGACACATCGAGTGGCTGCCACCCGCACGACCAACCAGGGCCGGGGACAAACTGCAACCGAGGCACATGCCCATAGCGGTAACCGAACCCGGGTCTCTCCGGACCGCAGGCCGACGCTCCAACCGCTGAGCCAAACCGGCCAGGGCAAAATATATTATTTTTTTAAATGTGCACTGGGTAATGTGGATATAGGTCAGCAAATTGCATTTGTATGGAGTTTCAGTCAGTATTAATGTTGATTACATTACATAAACACAACTGCACTTTAAGAGAACACAGGAGAAATGCCCCAAGTACAGAGTACACGTCTGTGCAAAAGTACATTTGTAATTTGTAATTTTTCTCTTTCCTTTTTTTTGGATATTATAAATATTCTGTTTGGGAGTCAGTTATTATTTCCAATAATGGGGAATTGAATATATTGATAAACAATTAGCAAGGAAGCCCTTCTTGTCCCAGCCTCCTCCTAATCGCCCAACGGCTAGGAACTTGAACTAAACTGTTCGCTGCAGCGAGTTTCCCGGTCCTGACGGTATCGGAGAACAGGCAACACTGACATCACCGAACCCAAGTCCCAAAAGTTGAATGATTGCACTTCCTCTGACCCTTGAACATGTGAAACGTACAGAGCACCTGAAGGACCCTTCTCTGCCATGAGGCAGAAAAAGATTTAAAAGACCTTTTTTTTTTTTAAGTTAACCTTTCTCCTAGAACTTGTTTACAAAAATCCCTAGTTTTACAGAAAACACATTACCTCACATCCAAGGCGTTCAGTCAACCTTTCAATTAGCCACCTGCCATACAACTTTAGTAGCAAAATGTGAGCCACAAGTGATACCCAAAGAAATGAGAACATTTCTGAGTTACAAAGCTCGTGTGTGTGTATTAATATGTGGAAATTTGATCAGAAGAAACTGTGACTCCTGCTAAGAACACCATCCTCGGAAATGCATTGAAGACCTCAGATTGGAGGGTCTACCTGGATAGTTTTAAAAAATGTTGTGTAATCACTCCTTAACAAATAATTTACGGGAGCCTGAATGAGTTGAACTGTTTGATTGACAAAAGATATCCCTGAATCACATGAGAAACAATTGGCTACACTAATTTATATCCAAAACTTTATATTGTTAAACTTCATTTTTGGGAAATATTGCAACGTAGTTATACGCAATTGTTAACAATTGAGGAGCATCTATAGAGTATTTAATTAGAAAGTTATAGTTTTTCTTATTTAAATGTTTAGATTATGTGCCTTCAACTTCATTAAAAGTAATCAGCTGCCTTTTCTTCATACCCTGTCCATCTGTCCATCCATGACCTTGTGACAGAAAGTAATAAACCAGAAAAGAAGCTGGGCGCCCTGTTCCCATGGAGAAGAGATGTGGCCAAGGGTGGGGTGGAGTTAGAAGTGAATAATTTCTAATAACAAGAACAAAGAACATTTGCCTTTTTTTTTTCTATTTTGTTTGGTTGTTGCTGTTTGGATGAAAGTTTACATCAGCTCAAGGGAAAAACTGGGAAAAGTGTGAGAATGTATGTTGGTAAAAAGAAATGGTGATACAGTAAGAAAGGAATGAAGAAAAATAATTTTTCCCCAAACCTTCGTCAATCACTGGGCATTCTTAAATGACAGTGACTGACTTGGGAGAATTGTGTAACATGTGTATGTAATTGAGAACCTGCTGGGGTTTGGCCCTGAAATCTGCAATAGTGAGAATTTTAAAGCTCTCCAGAAAAGCAAATGTGAATGAGGTTAATAGACGTTTTAAATGCCTACTACTGCAAGTGATCCCTAATCTCCATTTACAAGCATAGAGTACACATACAAATTGCACACACACACACACACACACACACACACACACAGGTTACATCTTAAAACACTTATCTTTGTGCTTTGCTTTTCTTCTGCCACTCATCAGTCCTCCACCTTGCATCGAGGAGAATTAAGATGTATATACAGTGATACCTCGGTTCTCGAACATAATTTGTTCCAGGAGGACGGTCGAGAACCAAATTGTTCGAGAACCGAAGCAATGAAACCCAATAGGAAAGCGTGACTCCACAAAGCGTGACTCTCTCTCTGCACTCACACTGATGACGCGAGCAAGGCGCGCTGGGCCGAATGAACGCCATTCGGCTCAACTCGGCTCATCTCGGAAGTTCGAGTTCCAAATATTTGTTCGGATTCCGAGACAAAAGTTTCTCGAATCTCCTGGTCGAATACCGATTTGGTCGAAATCCGAGGCGTTCGAGAACCGAGGTATCACTGTAACAGAAAAGATGTAAGACAGGAAAGAAGTTGTGCATGCCTGACAGCCCATAATCCTTCCAATTTTCATGTACAAGGGAGTTGACCGAGACATTTGTAAACTTGTGAGATTTCAGGTTACTGACTTATCTCTACAGACTTGAGCCTAACTCCAGAGTACATTCAATATTTTTCTTTCATATAAAATAAAATATAAAAGTATATTAATTTGCAGTGTGATTTTACTTGTGATAGCATCAATTATAAACAGCACTAACTTCAGTGTTGCCTGGTGCACTGGGTGAGACCATCCATCTTCCTCCCAGCTGTCACTGTCTAGCTCAAGACTCATTCACTGATGGCACAGATATCGCTGTAGCATCTACTGGGTGCCTACCATTTTTCCAGTCACCAAAGATATATCCGTGGACAAAACGGAAAATTCCAAATTGCATTTTAGGAAGACCCAGGGGAAATGTTTCCCAGGCCAAGGAAAGAGGAAGTGTGGGGACCCGAGGTTGGATCCAGCCGCTGTTTCAGGACCTGGGAAGACAGTGTGTTTGTTGGTGAAGTGTACGCTGCCTTGAGCTGGTCGCTGGTGGGCGGGCAGAGGCACCCAGGAGGAAGACCGGATTGGCCTTCACAGCTCAGGGGATGGTCAGAGGAGAGCCAAGACAACATCATGATGAAGAGCATGGCTTCAGCATTCTGTGGCCCAGATCTGATTTTCATTGATCGATTTCTTAACTTCGTGCCATCGATCAAGCCATTTAATTTTTTCCAAGCCCTCAAATAACTAATTCATGTGTCAAATGACGAGAACAGCAACTGCCTCATAGAGGTGACATGACTACAAAAGGACATGAGCTGTGTAAAGGCTTCATTATTGCCACAGGGCCTGACATGTGTGCATGTGCACTGAATGATGAATCCAGTAAAGTCTGCGAAGGCCACACACCATGAACTGGGCGACCTTCCTGAGAGATGAAAGAAGATCTAAGGAAATGGAGACAGATATGCCCATAGATTAGAAGATTCAGTATTGTTTTAATGTCAATTTTATAAAATTTGATAAAAAAGGTTTTAGGCAACCTCAACAAAAATTGTAGTGATGCCCTGGCTGGTTTTTCTCAGTGGTTAGAGCATTGACCCGAGGACCAATGAGTCACGGGTTCGATTCTGGTCAAGGGCACCTACCTCGGTTGCAGTTCATTCCAAGCCCTGGTCAGGCCATGCGGGAGGCAACCAATTGATGTGTCTCTCTCACATGGATGTTTCTCTCTCACATGGATGTTTCACTCTCTCTCTCCCTCCCTCCCTCCCATTCTATCTGAAAATAAATGGGGAAAAAAATATCCTTGGTGAGGATTTAAAAAAAAATTGTAGTGAGTTTTTAGTTGTTGTTGTTCGTAGAAATCAACAAGCTGAGCCCTGGCTGGTTTGGTTCAGCGGTTAGAGCGTCGGCCTGTGGTCCTGAGAGACCCGGGTTCGGTTCCCGCTAGGGGCGCGTACCTCGGTTGCAGTTTGTCCCCAGCCCTGGTCGGTTGTGTGGGTGGCAGCCACTCGATGTGTCCCTTCACGTCGATGTTTCTCTCTCTCTCTCTCTGTTCCTCTCTCTCCCTCCCACTCTACCTTAACAAAAAAAAAAAAAAAAAAAAGAAATCAACAAGCTGATTTTAACATTCAAATAAAAATGCAAAGAACCAGGAAAAGCCAAAATTGCTTTGAAAAGAAAGATTCAAGTTGAAGGATATGTACTACCTAAGACTTCCTGTAGTAATCGAAATGGACATAACTTACTAAAGCTATAGTAACTTAGCCAACATGGCATTGAGTTGAAGACAGATGTGTCTAGCAAAGAAAAAAATGGCACATTTAGAAATAGACCCACATTTATATGGTAAATTGATTTTCCACAAAGGTTGAGATATTTGACTAGGAAAAGAATTCTCTTCAACAATGATGCTGGGACAATTGAAAAGTTTCATACAGAATTAAATCTTGACCCTTACTTCATATCATATGTAAAAATTAATTGAAAACTGGTCATAGACCTAAAGGTTAGATCTAAAATTAGAAAAGAAGAAAATATTGGAAAATTTTTTTTTGTCTGAATAGATTTCTTGGATAGTACACAGAAAGCATAAATCCTGGGGGGAGAAATTAGACTTCAGAAATACTAAAGCCTTTTCACCTTCCGAAATTACTGTTTAAAAAATGAGAAGACAAGCTACAGTCTGGGGAAAATATCTGCAAAATATATCAGACAGAGGAGTTAAACCCAGGATGTATAAAGGATCTTAAAAGTTAATAATAAGACAAGAAACGACTTGACAAAAAGCTGATATAATATTCACATTCAATGGGCTACAGAAACATTGTAGGGCCATGGATTTGTTCCATATCATGGATATGCTCCATGTGCATTAGACAAAATTAACCAACTTTTTACATTTAAGATGTCTAAGGATTATTAGATATATGTTATAAATGAACATTTTTAAGAAGAAGAAATCATGCATGGAATATTGTTGTTGAAGCTGAAGGTGATGGGTACCCAGGACTTCATCACACTATTGTCTCTACAAGTTTCTATATTAAAAAGCTAACAATTATATGCTGTTCAATGCTAGGCAGGAAAGTTACACGGTTCTCTTCGGACATATGACGAAATGAAACAAATCGGAACTGAAGGGGGTGGTGATGCTTACCGAACGCCTGATGAATTGGAGTTAACTAGGTGAAATGGCATCCCAGGCTCTAGGAGAATTTCTCTGGGCACAGGAACTGCTTTGTAGCAAGACTGAGAATAGCATGATTGAGGGACAAAAACGGGAGACCAGGATGGCTAAAGCTCTGAAAATAGATTTTATTATAAAGCTCCAAATGCAACAGATTTGATCATTAAAATAGTCAGGGCATAAATTTCAGTTGGCATTTCATGATGCCAAGCAGAGATACAGCCAGCCTGCCCAGTCTGAAGAGAATATAAAATTCCTGCCTTTAGTCTTGTCCCATTTCAACTAAATAAAATAAAAAGGTTTAAAAAAAAACAAAAAAACTTAAAATGAACTATTAGATACATTGTAAGGCAATCAGGGGATAATTAAAGAGTTGACAATATTCCAGGTCTCAATTACAAACGGTTAAAGCATGCAATAATGAATGCATTTAGTTTGTACCTAGGTCGGGTGTGAGGTTAAAGGTAATTTTGAAGGAGGATGATAGAAGTAGAATTCTTCAAATGGAACGGTATTGAAGAGACTGGAAACCAGTTCCCAAGTCCTCATATTGTTATCAGAGAAATGCATGGAGGGTCTTGCTACATTGCTGGTGGGAGTGGGGTTCTTGGGGCACTGCTGGAGTATTTCTGGAAGTCCCCACAGGAAGATGAGTTGTAGTAGAAAGCTTTATTTTTATGGAATTACATCCTTGGTTTCGAAAGTCCCATTTCCCTTAGTCCAGTCCTGGAAGATGTGCAGCTGGGGATTCAGCAGAGCTAGAAGCCAAGCCAGTGTCCATACTTTCCTTTTGATGGTGGAGCTGGGTCTGGTTTAGCATTAGGCTGGTTACAGTCCATCGGTCCATTGTGGGGTCCACGTGGCCATAAGCCATGTGGGTAAATGCAGGGGAAACAAGAGCATGCACCCCCCCCCCCCAACAAGAGTCCCAAGTGTCTTGAAAACATTACAGTATGAGAGCGAACTTCTTTGTTTAGGGGAATAAAAATCTCAAATCTTCTCGTACTGCAGTTGGCCACACCTACTCTGGCCGCCGACTTGTTCCCAGGTATGACTGACAGGCAAGACCGTCCCTGTGCCACTCAGACTGTACTAGGCACACATCTCCTGTCCTCCTGCACAGTCCCCTCCCCCGTGAGGAGCAGGCTGGGCTTCCTGCAGAGGCTCAAACTGCAGCTTCCTGGCAAAGCTGCACAAATGGCATGTCTGTACTGATGGGCGTTCCCTTTGCTCCTTGCCAGTTAACACAACTGGGTTCATTACAGCGGTGTCAGTGCTAGAGTTCTGATGGCACTCCTTTGCCGGCAGATGTGCAGCCATTAGCTGATGTGAGTTTAGGGAGCGAGGAGGGCCACCCCGGCCTCCACACTGGGCTGTTAAAAAGGTTTGCTCTGCACTCTGAGAGAGCAAACACAAACAGGTCGTTCTCAGCTAGTTGTAGCCACTCTGTCCACCAGGAAATCAGCAAGGACAGAGCAGAGAGCCAGGCCACATGTTAAGGGAGCACTTTGTCAATGCAGTCAGGGACTGTCGCTGTCGGGCCTTAGCGTCTCCCTTCAGGTCAGACACTGAGGGAAATGACCCATGATCGTCATTGTTTGGTGTGTTTTTTTTCCTTCCTGTATCTCTACTGCCTAAAAGAGTACTTCAGACATATTAGGCGCCAAGGAATATGTGTTGAATGAGTAAATAAAATAATGATCACATTTAACTGAGTGCAAGAAAGAGACCTCACCATTTGGGACTTTTTTTTTCTCATTATATTGTTGCCTTAACAACCTTCATCCTTTGCTCAAAGCATTCGTTAATTGGAATCACTATTAATATGAATTGCTATAGGACACAGTGTTGTTTGAGTGATTTTATATGTTCTTGAAGGGAAGGGGCTCAAATGTCAACTTTGCACATACTGCCACAGTGAACCTCTGCGCACACCCTGCTGCAGTGTATATTCCTACGCACTGCTACAGTGTATACTCCTGCGCACGCCCTGCTACAGTGTATACTCCTACGCACTGCTACAGTGTATACTCCTGCGCACACCCTGCTACAGTGTATACTCCTACGCACTGCTACAGTGTATACTCCTGCGCACGCCCTGCTACAGTGTATACTCCTATGCACTGCTACAGTGTATACTCCTGCGCATGCCCTGCTACAGTGTATATTCCTACGCACTGCTACAGTGTATACTCCTACGCACTGCTACAGTGTATACTCCTGCGCATGCCCTGCTACAGTGTATATTCCTACGCACTGCTACAGTGTATACTCCTATGCGCCCGCCCTGCTACAGTTTATACTCCTACGCACTGCTACAGTGTATACTCTTGCACACACACTGCTATGGTGTACTCTTGCCAGTGTTTCTACAATTTTACTGTCTTTTTCTTAAAAATAAAAGTTGATGTTTTTCAACTAAAAGATTTCCAGCCAATACATATCAATGAGTTTATATTTGTTTCAGTCTAGCAAAGGAGGTTCCTAAAATCATATAGATTACTTAGTAAGTTATAGAATGTGTAAAAATAATACAATCTTAACTTTATTTTGAACATTTGCTTATGTTAGAGTATGGTTTTTGTATTACTGACTGATTTAACACTGTTGGAGGACAGCTTTGAGCACTGTACAAAAATATCAGTCTGAGAGGAAAATATTATAAGGTAGTCCCTTGCAAATGAGAATGGATTGTGATTTAGGGAAATGTCCAGTTTTCGTAATTTTTGGCCTCGGGGGCTAATGTAGGAACTGTTATAAACTACAGTCAGGAGAACCGGTGTCTGAGCCAGCAGTCATTATTCTAGGTCATGTTGTCTAAATCTTTGGGATCATGAAATCCTGAGGCCCTTTTCCTATTGTCAAAGGAACTGTGTGTGGGGTCTGGAAATTGCCCACTTTTCTGAAAACCTCACCCTCCTCTCTCTCCTCCCCTCCAGGCCAGTGAGGCTGCTTTGTCTGAATGTGATGCCTGCCTCTCTCCCCACACCATGGCCTCCTTGCCATCGGGGCATCGCACAGGCATTCACAACCTGCTATGTCTGCAGAAGATAAGACACAGGGATCTGGATAACAAACACAATCATTTCCGAGTGATCTTTTAATTCACGTATACTCATTGCGCTTGATAAAAGAAACCCCCGCCCTTTGCTTCTGGAACAAGCCTTTCATCCTTTGTCTCTGAATTGGCTGAAGTTAAACTGCGCACACTATCTCTCCATTCTACTTCCTTCCTCTTCGCGCAGTTCTTCAAACGTCTGCCATTGGGAAGTAGTCAGAGGAGAATAAAAACGACCATGATTGTGTATATCTACCCACAGAACATCCACCCGACAAGAGTTCTTTTTACTATTTTCCATGGAAGAGCTAATATAAACCTACCCTTCGGGTCACTGACGCCTCTGAGGCTGCTGCTGCGGCCTTATCCGTGCGCCCTCTCTGGGGGTTCTGGCTGGCACCCTGGGGTGGGGGCCACCCACCTGGATCCTCGCCCCATAGAAGTCGTTCCATAAATCCAGTCATTCAAGCTGCTTAAAATAGGAAACACAGCTTTGACCAAATCAGACACTTGGAAGTCCTAGGACTCAAACATGTCATATGTGCCTGGTGTTCTCTTGCTCAAAATCTAAAATTAAATTCAGTTGGAGCAGAAATACGTGAAAGTTAATAATGGTTCTCTAGAGCTAAAAATATGGAATCGGTGTGTGTGTGGGGGACACTGAACAGGCTCTCGGGGGAAGCCCTGACGTGTAGCGTTTGCTGTTTCCTGTGGTGTAAATACTCCCACTGTGGAGAGTTTGGGATCTGGAAGAAAGACACCCGCAAACACGGAGCTGGAGGAACTGTGCACTGGTTCTTGGGCGCGAGTCTGAGCAGGCCCCAGCACCCCGTGGTGAGCTGAACGAAAGAGCGGATTTGAATCTGGCTTTGGATGTAGTTTGCAATCAGTGCTTTGGAAAACACGCATGCTAAATACTACATGTTTTCACTACTAAAAGGAAAACATTGGGTGTTTTAGGGTGAAATGTTTCTAATCAAATAAATAAACTTGAAAGGGTAGTTTGATGGAGGAAAGCATCGTTTCCGGTGCAGGTGTGAATTCAATGCCTGTAAGTAATCCAGCCTGTCTGTTGTTTCTGTAACTGCACTTAATCTCTTTTCCTGTCCTCCATCTCTGTGTGGTTCTGAAAATGCATCGCAATTAATTCAGGATCAACTTTCTTTCTCAAGAGACGTGGTATGAAGGAGGCTTATGAAATCCGGAGGCATCAGGAGTGAGGAAGTATTGTCAGGGTGTCTCTCCTGCTTCGCATCTGCGGAGATCACCGTAGAACGTTCTGGATCTCGGTACTGTTTTCTTGGCCTTGTAGAAACACGAAGTGAATCTGTTTCTCCATCACTCTGTGTGACTGTCCACCAAGGTTGCATCTGTCTGGACACAAGGTCTACACACCTCTTGGTAAGAAGGATACAGTATCCGCCTGCACTCCCGGGCTGCATGAATGTGAGTGTGTTTCAATGCCAGGCAGCTGTGGTTTGCAAACAGCAGAGAAGAGGGTTTGGCCAGCATGCTTGGAGTTTCAGCCTTTCGGATATTCCCCTGCTAGCTTGTCTTGTACTTTCCGGTGACTACTGCCTGTACGAATTCTACCGTAACCCTGTAGGGTGGTCTTACAGCCTCTGTGCGGTTCCTGCCGAAATTCGTCTTCACTTAAAGGTAAGTGATAATGTGCATGCATGCATGTGCATGCGTGCACATGTGTGTATGTGTGCATGCATGCATGGGTGTGCATGCATGCATCTGTGTGCACACGTGCATGTGTGTGTGCATGCGTTCGTGTGTGTGAGCATGTATGCATGGTTGTGTGCATGGGTGTGCTGCGTGTGTGTGTGTGTGTGTGTGTGTGTGCATGTGTCCATGGCTGTGTCATGCATGTATGTGTGAGTTCACATGTGTGTGTGCATACATGCATGTGTGTGTGTGTGCATGTGTGTGTGGGCACGCGCACCCACTGGGTCCTGCAATACAAGGAGACAGAAGGAAATTGAATAAAAAATCTCTTCTTCTTTTTCTTCTTTTTTTTATCCTCACCAGAGGATGTTTTTGCATTTATCTTCAGATAGAGTTGGAGGGAGAGAGGGGGGAAGAGAGGAAGAAACATCGATGGGAAAGAGACACACTGACTGGTTGCCACCTGCACAACCCCAACCCGGACGGGGACAAACTGTAACCGAGGCACATGCCCTTAGCGGGAACCAAACCCAGGACTCTCTGGTCCATAGGCCAATGCTCTAACCACTGAACAAACCAGCCAGGGCTCTTCCTTCACTTTTAAACTACAGTGTGTACAACTCTGTAATCTCCTAGCCATTAACTTTGGAAAGGGAGAGGCTGTAAATAGTGATAGTGTTTAATTTATAAATTAGGCAGAGTGAGAGATGGACAAAAATAACTAATACTAAAATAGAGCAATTAAAACAATACACTACACTACAAATGATGTGAATGTAGCACTATTAAGTAAACTAAGGATCACTTGAACCCAAGCACTGCGAGACTGTGACAGTCCAAGACAGCTACTACGTGACCGACAGCAGGGGAGTGTCTACAAGGTGAGATGCTGGCCGAAGGCATGAGTCACGTGTGGGTGGGATGAAGCAGGACCTCAGACTTCATCACATTGCAGGGGAGGGTAAATCCGGCCCCTTGGCCATATAAGGCCCACAAAACCAATACCAGCTGACATCACATGCCTCATCCAATGAGCCTGACCGAATAGAGAAAGCTTATTCTTAAGTTGATACTTTTGTATGGCTCAGAACTGATGTTATAAAGAGCCAGATGGCCCTTGGAAGAAAAATGGTTCTCCAACCAGGCACGGTGCACAATTTAAAACCTATCAATTGTTTATTTCTGGAATTTTTTATTAATTAATTATTTCTTTTTGTTACAGATGTTTCTCCTTTTCCCCCACTGATTTCCCCTTTCCCCTCCTTCCCCACCCAGTCCCCAGCTTTGTTGTCCATGTCCATTGTTCATGCATACATGCATATAAGTTCTGTGGTTTATCGCTCCCCCACCACCCCCTTTTCTGGGGATTGTCAGTCTGTACCCCATTTCAACGTCTCTGGGACTACCCCATTCCTCAGACTGTTATGTTCATTATATTCCACAAATAAGTGAGATCATATGATACTTGTCTTTCTCTGTTTGGCTTGTTTCACTTAGGATAATACTTTCCAGGTCCCTCCATGTCGTCTCAAAGGATATGAGAGCTTTCTTTTTTTACAGCTGCATAGTACTCCATTGTGTATATGTACCACTGCTTTTTTATCCATTCATCTACTGATGGACATTTGGGCTGTTTCCAGATCTTAGCTATTGTAAATAGTGCTGCTATGAACATGGGGGTACATATATTCTTTCTGATGGGTGTTTCAGGCTTCTTAGGGTATATTCCTAGAAGTGGGATCACTGGGTCAAATGGCAGTTCAATTTTTAATTTTTTGAGGTAACATCATATTGTTTTCTATAGTGGTTGCACCAGTCTGCATTCCCACCAGCAGTGTACTAGAGTCTCCTTTTCTCCACACCCTCACCAACACTTGTTGTTTGATGATTTGTTGATGGCGGCCATTCTGACAGGTGTGAGTGATACCTTGTTATTGTTTTAAATTGCATCTCTCTGATGATTAGTGATGGTGAGCATTTCTTCATATGTCTCTTGGCCATTTTTATGTCCTGTTTGGAGAGGAGTTTATTTTATTCTTCTTCGTACCCATTTTTTAATTGGGTACTTTGTCTTCCTTTTGTTGAGTTGTATGAGTTGTAAGGAAAATTAACCCCTCATCTGATATATCGTTGGCAATTATGCTCTCCCATACAGTGGGTTGCCTTTCCATTTTGATGATTGTATCTTTTGCTGTGCAGAAGCTTTTGAATTTGATGTAGTCCCATGTGTTCATTTTCTCCTTTGTTTCTGTTGCCTTAGGTGATGTATCTGAAAATTCTGCTGCGTATGATGTCTGAAATTTTGTTGCCTACAGTTTCTTCTAGGATTTTTATGGATTCATGGGTCACATTTAAGTCCTTTATCTATTTTTAATTTATTCTTGTGTATGGTGTAAGTTTATGGTCTAGTTTTAGTTTTTTGCATGTAGCTGTCCAATTTTCCCAACACCATTTATTAAAGAGGCTGTCTTACTCCACTGTATGCTCTTGCCACCTTTGTCAAATATTAATTGAGCATATTGCCTTGGGTCCATTTCTGGGTTCTCTGTTCTGTTCCACTGGTCTATATGCCTGTTCTTCTGCCAGTACCAGGCTGTTTTGATTACAGTGGCTTTGTAGTATAACCTAAAATCTGGTAATGTGATCCCTCTAACTTTGTTCTTCTTTTTCAAGATTGCTGTGGCTATTTGAGTTTTTTTTGGTTCCATATGAACTTTTGAAGTATTTGTTCTAGTTCTGTGAAATATGTCATTGGTATTTTGATGGGGATTGCATTGAATCCATAGATTGCTTTGGGTAGTATGGACATTTTAATGATGTTAATTCTTCCAATCCATGAACAAGGTATATGCTTCCACTTTTTGTATCTTCTTCTATTTCTTTTTTCAATGACGTAGTTTTCTGTGAATCGGTCTTTTCTTTCTTTGGTTAAGTTTATTTCTAGGTATCTTAATTTTTTTGCCACGATGGTAATTGGGATTGTTTTTTTAATTTCTCTTTCTGTGAGTTTATCATTGGTGTATAAGAACCCCATCGATTTCTTGATGTTAATTTTGTATCGTGCTACTTTGCTAAATTCATTTATTAAGTCTGGTTAATTTTTGATGGAGTCTTTGGGGTTTTCTATATATAGTATCATGTCATCTGCAAATAATGACAGTTTCACTTCCTCCTTTCTCATTTGGTTTCCTTTTATTTTTTCTTCCTGTCTGATTGCGGTGGCTAAGACTTCCAGTACTATGTTAAATAAGAGTGATGAAAATGGGCATCTCTGTCTTGTTCCTGCTCTTAAGGGAAATACTTTTAATTTTTGCCCATTGAGTATGATGTTGGCTGTAGGTCTTTCATATATGGCCTTTATTATGTCAAGATATGATCCCTCTATTCCCAGATGCTGAGTGTTTTTATTAGAAATGGGTTGTAGGTTTTGTCGAATGTTTTTTTAGCATTTATTGATATGATCATATAATTTTTATCTTTCATTTTGTTTATGTGGTGTATCACATTTATTAATTTGCAGATATTGTTCCAGCCTTGCATCCCTGGGGTGAATCCCACTTGGTCATGGTGAATTTTTTTTTTTTTTTTGATGAATTGCTGGATTCAATTTGCAGTATTTTGTTCAGGATTTTGGCATCTATGTTCATCAGGGATATTGGTCTATAGTTTTCTTTCCTTGTAGTGTCTTTTTCTGGTTTTGGAATTGGAATTATGCTGGCCTCATAAAATGAGTTGGGAAGTCTTCCTTGTTCTTGAATTTTCTGAAATAGTTTCAGGAGAATGGATATTAGTTCTTCTTTGAATGTTTAGTATAATTCCCCCGTGAAGCCATTCGGACCTGGGCTTTTGTTTGCTGGGAGAGTCTTGATTACATCTTCAGTTTCTTTCATTGTTATTAGTCTATTCAAGTTTTCTGTCTCTTCTCAGTTCAGTTTTGGGAGACTGTGTGTTTCTAGAAATTTGTCCATTTTGCTTAGATTGTCGAATTTGTTGCCGTATAGTTGTTCATAATATTTGTTAACAAACCTTTGTATTTCTGTGGTGTTAGATATTATTTCTCCTCTTTCAATTCTGATTTTGTGTATTTAGGTTCTCTTTCTTTGTTTCTTGGTGAGTCTAGCTAAGGGTCCATCAATCTTGTTTATCTTTTCAAAGAACCAGCTCTTTGTTTCATTGATCTTTTGAATTGTTTTTTTGGTCTCCATGTCATTTATTTCTGCTCTGATCTTTACCATTTCCTTCCTTCTACTTGCTCTGGGGTTTTCTTTCTGTTTGCTTTCTAGTTCTTTAATTCATAAGGTTAGATAGTCTATTAGAATTTTTTTTTTTTTTTTTTTTTTGAGGTAGGCTTGTGATGCTGGGAACTTCTCTGTCAGAACTGCTTTTGCTGAATCCCATAGATTTTGTGTTGTTGTGTGTTCATTTTCATTGATCTTCAGGAATTTTTTAACTTCTTCCTTGATCTCCATGGTAACCCATTCATTGTTCAATAACATGCTATTTAGCCTCCATGTTTTCAAATGTCTTTGCATGTTCTTGTTGCCATTGATTTTAGTGGCATGCCATTGTGATCTGAGAAGATGCTTGATATGATTTAAATCTTCTTGAATTTGTAGAGACTTAGTTTGTGCCCTAACATGTGGTCTATCATTGAGAATGTCCCATGTGCACTTGAGAAGAATGTGAATAATGCGGTTTTGGGGTGTAATGCTCTGTAGATATCTATTAAATCTATTTGATCTAGTGCTTCATTAAGAGTCTCTGTTTACTTGTTAATTTTTTGTCTAGAAGATCTATCCAGTGATGTCAGTGGGGTGTTGAAGTCCCCTGCTATGATTGTATTGCTGTTGATTTCTCCTTTGAAGTTCTCCAAAAGATTTTTAATATATGTTGATGCTCCTAAATTTGGTGCGTATATGTTTACCAAGGTTATATCTTCCTGTTGGATAGATCATTTCAATATTATGTAGTGGCCTTCTTTGTCTCTTGTTATGGCCCTCATTCTGAAATCTACTTTATCAGATATGAGTTTGGTTGAAAGATTTTTTTCCATCCCTTCACTTGCAACCTATGTGAGTCTTTTGTTGTGAGGTGGGTCTCTTGCAAACAACATATATGTGAGTCATGTTTTCTTATCCAGTCAGCTACTCTGTGTCTTTTTATCGGAGCATTCAAACCATTCACATTTAAGGCGATAATTGATATGTACTTATTTATTGTCATTTTTGTTTAGTGTAATTCTATTTTTCTTCCTATTTCTTCTACTAATAAGAGCAGGGTTTTAATTTTTTTAATTTTTTATATATTTTTTTAGCATATCTTGCTGTGCTGGTTTGGTGTTAATATATTCCCTTAGCCTTTTTTTTTTTTTTTTTTCTGGGAAACTCTTTATTTGACCTTCTATTTTGAATGATAGCCTTTCCAGATAGAATAGTTTTGGATTAAGATCTTTGTTTTTCATGACCTTGATTACTTCATGCCAATCCCTTCTGGCCTGTAGTGTTTCTGTTGAGAAGTCAGCTGAGAGCCTTATGGGGTTTCCTTTGTAGGTAACCTGTTGCTTATCTCTTGCTGCCTTTAGGATTCTCTCTTTGTCTTTAATTTTTGGCATTTTAATTACTATGTGTTTAGGTGTGGGCCTGTTTGGGTTCTTCTTACTCGAGGCTCTCTGTGCTTCTAGAACTTGAATGCCTTCTTCTTTCACCAAGTTAGGAATGTTTTCTGTCACTATTTTTCAAATATATTCTCTAACACTTGCCCATTTTCTTCCTCTTCAGGTATTCCTATGATGCGAATGTTATTATTTTTTCAGTTGTCCCACAGTTCTCTTAAGCTGTCTTCCTGTTTTTTAACTGTTTTTCTCCTTTTGGTTTTCTGATTGGTTGATTTTTTCTACCCTGTCTTCTAATTCACTGATTCGGTACTCAGCTTCCTCTACTCTGCTGGTCAGTCCTTCCAATATGTTCTTAATTTCTGCTATGTCATTCTTCATTTCCACTTGGCTGGTTTTCAATGTTTCTATATCTTTACTCATGACGCTGATGTCCTTACTTATGCTGTTGAGCTTCCTCAACATCATGGCTCTGATCTCTACCTCTGATTATTTGCTTAGCTGCATTTCATTTAACTTATCTTCGATAGAGTTCTCTTGTTCTTTCATTTGGGATTTGTTTCTTTGTTTTACCATTTTGGCTACCTCAGTGGGTTATGGAGCCTGCCAAATTTCCCCTGTGGGTGTTGATGTACCACTGTTTGTGGCTCCCACTACTGGGTTTGGATGGGCCTGGGTGGGCCCATGTTAAACACCACTATCAAGTCTTACTTTCCTGGGTATATTTGCAAGCCCAGGAAATGTTCAGTTATCCTCTAGCTTTTTCCTGGAGGCTAGTAGTCTTAGTTACTCAGTGCCTTGGAATGTAGCCCTGGCGTTCTGCATAAGAGGATTTCCAGAGGGTGGGATAGATGTTGGTTATTAATGAGCCTCAATTTGCATTTCTTTGCCTCACCTGGGAAAGCCTGAATCTCTGAGTGGGGTGGGGGGCTGCTGCTTTTCCCCACAGCTCTGGGAAAGGAGCACACTGGCCACCGTCCTTTGTGGCTGCAGCTCAGCAAAAACTCTGAGTGCCCTCCAAATCCCGGGTTTCCCCAATGGATTTTTTTATTTAATATGTTCAGCCCTTGGTTGACCATGGGTAACTGAAACTGTTGAAAGTGTGACACAGATAAGGGGGAATTCTGTATTTATATAAATATTTAAAAATAAGAAGGATAAAAAAGGAACCTAAATGATGAATACAAATAAATAATGCTTTTACATTCTTCCAAATACTAGTTTTGTGGGGCTGGTGCAGACGTTCTTTGGCATTTTCAGCTGGGGGGCTGCCTCGTGGTCTCTTCCTTACTCAGGTCAGGACACTGAGCCAGGGGAACAAGGACGTTCAGAGACATGGCATTTGGGAATTGGCAGGTAGCGTCTGCTAATTTCTGAAAAGAGCTAGAAATAAATTCCTACAAGGTTCAGTTTCCTTAACGTACCTGTGTTGATCTTCTCTAGTTCATCCTGCACATAAGTGACTTCATGGTAGTTTGGTTCTACAATAGCCAAAGAAATAGTTTTTAAGCTATTTTTAAAAAGAGGATTGTTACCATGTGTCCAGATGGTTCACATATATTGAGAAGTTTTCTGAAAGTTGCCCATGAACTCATGGCTAATACTTCATGGGATAGAATCTGCAGCGGAATGAGATGCAAAGCCTCTGGTTTCAGTATCTGCTCATTAGAAAGGGCACGGATGGTACCAGCAGTGAGCTAGCGCTGTCCACTTGCTATGTTTTCTGAAAATTGAGTATTTTGACACAGAAGAGACAAGGGTGTGGTTGTTTTCTAGACGTGGAGTTCAAAGGAAGAAAATTTAAAGCTGTTGGAAAATAATTTTTATTCAATATTTATAAGGAGTTTTCCCCCAATGTTTAGAAAGGCATTTTTCTTCTTTTTGTTTTTCAATATTGAATTTCTTAGTTAATTAGTATGAGTAGACCCATTAAACTAGTTTTCTGGTTTAGTAAACTATGTGAAACAAAGTCTAAGAAATTTGTTTTCTTTTTCAGTGATTCTTCTCAAAGGTGGTTTCTTTATAAAGAGTTGGAACTTGCCTCAGTATATTCATTCATTCATTCACGTATTCATTCATTCATTCATTAATTCACTTATTCATTCACTCGGTTTAATGGGAGTTATCACATACAATGTTCAGAGGCTAGTAAGTAAGGGTACAGTGGTGGCCAGGACAGGGCTGCTAACTTTGAGAAGGTCATAATCTAGAGACAGACAAATGCGTTATCAGCTAATCGTGTTCTTGTGTGTTTTAATGTGGATACATGAACACTTAAATATGTACGTTCAACTTCTAACCATAAATCATAAGCAAGGATTACAATCACTAATGTCAACATACTTTGGGAGAGATTTCACAAAACAACAAGTAGAATAAATTCAGAAGAACAAATTAGAGCATTATCCAAAGTACACATGAGGAAAAAAGACAGCTTCAGCAATGTTTGATGAATGACAGCGATTTCCAAAATAAAATGTCAGTAACACAAGTAATTGGAGGCAGAACACAAAAGAATGAAGTAACCAAAAAGAATGTCTTAATTATTGATGCAAATAAAACCCGACCTCTTAGCTAGAAAAGAAAACTTGGAATATATACTAGGCTGAAACCTCAATTTTTTTTTTTTTTTCAGATGGAAAGATAAGAGTTCCGAACATTGCAGTGGTTCTTGAAAAATTGCCCGCCTGGCTAAAGGATCATTTATGTAAATCTTCTGAGTTTGCTCCACTAAATTAAAATTCTTCATCAAGTTAAATCTGACCAGCCAGGGTCGGTGAGAAAGTACTTCTCAGGCACGTCTGGAGGGGCAGCCCCTTCCATTGCCGGAGCAGATAGGACGTCTGGGGGTTCACGGAAGGACAACAGGAAGCTGGTCTTGAACCTCACTGTGAAGGTCTCATTACTCTGTGGCTGATTTTACCACCCACCAGTGCTGGTCTCCACCGCCTGCTGCTGGTGCCTTCGCAACTGAAACCCTGCGTCCCTCTGATGTCCCTAATGCTGAGCCTCAGTCATCCACCCCAGGGCACTGTGTGGAGGTGGCTTTTCCCATCAACACCTCACTGGGGAGGTGGCCCCCACAAACTGGCCAAGCAGCAGCTTCTAGTGAAGCTCCAGCGCCCCTCGCCCAAGAGTCGGGGTCCATGTCACCAGCCTGGTCCTGGAAAACATGAGCATGGTCTCGCCCCTGTAGCATGACTAGCTCAGAGCCTCCTGGAGTCAAGTCCTGCCCGCCTCTTTCGAGGGGGAAGAGAAAAATGGACCTCATTCTTTCTTATTTGGAAAACACAGCTGCGTTTTCTCCAGAGGGGGATGTGACAGACAGACGTAGTTAAGCTAATTGTTCCCTCTCAGGTAATACAGTTTTCTTGTTTGTTTCTTTTTCTTTTCTTTTTTTTTACACTAGAAGCTAAAGATAGCTATCAGATTCTCAATACAGGAAGGAAAGTTGAAAGTTGGGCTATAATGTTTGGAAAGCAAGTTAAAACAGCAAACAACAGGTAAACAGTAACAGAAACAAGCAGGGAAGACGACTTTGGAATGTTTGCTTTCAGATAACTGTGATTATGGAATTCAGTTTCCAAGGACATTTTTCTGGACAGAAGTTTTACACAGACGATGTTCCTCCAGGGCTCTTTGGCTTGTCGGTTTCAGTACCAAGTGTCGCGTTGGTCCCAATGGCACAGGATGGGCTGAGAGAGGAACGTGTGATGTCACCAGGTTAGTGAACAGGGGATCTGGGTTGACCATATCACAATCGGTTTAGCATTTTCACTCATCATTTTAAAAGAAAAAAATCTGTTGAAATCTAAAGCGGCCACCGTCAAAAGACCAGATGATTCATTATTTTTCTTCCCTTAGGAAATCGTAAAGAATAATTCTGAGGACCATATTGTTTTATTCAGTTGGGCTGTTTTGTCTTGGTTTTAACAGAGAAGTGTCAAGTTAAATATGTTCTTTTTCTTTTCTTTATCGCTTTTAAGGAGCCACTCAACCAAATCGAGTAATGAAAGAAATGGCACGCTTTTTATGTGAACCCAAACTTCTCCACATACCCAGAAACAAATGCTGAATTCCATTTGAATCAGGCCGGCTCCGTTTACAGGGAATGAATTATATCAAAATGATCTCTGAGAGTACTAATAATTTGATTCTGTTTTAAAATGTGTAAGGTCGTTGCCATGTTCAATCGCAAAGTAATAATAATAAAATGAAATCCACCAAAAGCATTTATGAAATGTTGGGGGAAATTTGAACACACATAGGATATTTAATGCTATTAATGAATAATAAAGGCTCATTTAGATAAAATAAGAGCATGGCTTTATATAAAATATCTATAACTTTAAAAAATACATATTGAAGTACTTATGAAAAAAAAAAAAAAAGGCCTGAGATCCATTTAAAATAAACCACTGGGTGTTGGTGGAACACAAACAGCTTTGGTCATATTTGATAATTGTTGAATCTGGATGATGAGCACATTGGATTAATTATATTTTTCTCTCTACTTACATCTATATACATTTTCAATAATAAATGTTTGCTTTTTCAGGGGTTTTTCAGTTCAGATTTCCATACTCAGAATATTAACTTCTGGGCTTTTTCCCAAAATGGGTTGGCACGGTCTCTCCGCCCTCCATGCATTGTGTCTCTCATTAATAATAATAACAGTTGTTATTTATTGAGTTTAGCAATGCCCAGGCTCTGAAATAAATGTTTCATATATATACAAAATAGATAGGTGTTTCTCTTTGTAAATAAATGAATTAAAACCCAGCCTGAATTGTAAAAGTTAGAGCCTGCCCCCAGAAATGTTTGGAAAAGGAGCAGGAAGAGAAGGGAAAACCAGTCGGCAGCCCTGTGGGGGCAGAGAGCCCTCACATCAGAGCGAAGAGGGGCATTTGGGCCCCCAGCCCGCCGGGCTCTGGGAGAGGCATCGGGGAAAATGTGCCATGAATACAACCTCCCTGGAGCTGTGTTTTGCTCTGCAATCGATTTCCAGATCAGCTTAAACACAAAAAGGGATGATCGTCTACATGATATATTTTTTTCTTTACATTTGCAAGCAAGTCTATTCAAGTTTCTGAGAAGTCCTGATAGAAAACACACTTCAATTTTTAACCCAGAAATTCCAGAACTATCTGGCTACCCCTCCCTGCATACACCCTCATGGTCGGGCCCCTCGGAGCCTCTGCTGGGTCTGGTGCTCGGAACACTGGACGCCCGTCCTCACGTTCACGCCCGACTCCCGTGGGCCTGGTTCAAGCCTCTCTTCTCCTCGTGACAAGATTCCACCTGACCTCCGCCTCCCCTCATCTCCAGCTCAGCCAGGGGCCACCAAGGTCTGCTTCATGGGACTGTCTGTTCTCTGATACCTTTCATGGTCATATTTCCAGATCTCCTACTTCATTTCCTTATTTTAGTTTGCAGTCGGGCTGTTCTTTCAATTGGATCATCGTTCTGGGGACTCCAGTTCTGGAACCCTGTGGAGCAGGTGGTGCTGCAGGAGACTGTCCCCTTGGAGTAATGCTGCTAAGGCAGAATCGGCGAAGTTCTTCCCTCCGTAGAATAAAAAAAATATGCCTCTACAACTGAGTGTATCACTTAGTAATTGTGGTTGTGCCCTGCTCTAGATCAACTTGGGAAAGTAGTTTTTGAATAGCTGTAAGAAAGCTGCTACATGGCATTTGAGAAGCTGGAGCCACCCTCTGGGGACTTCACTCTCACACACACAGATGCCTTGATCACAGTCCTTGGGGGCGAAGACCCACGGTCCCCGGAACCATGATGATCCTTCCATCGTCCCAGGGTGACTGCTGTTCTGAAGCTGAATTTACCTGGGGTTTCACTTAGGTCTGTTTTTATAAGACTCCTTAGAAAGATTTCATAATAGAAAAAAAATGTGAAGAGTGGACATATTCTAATTTGGATACGGCCAACAGACTACATCTGAAGAATTCTTTAATATAAAAACATGGAGACCAACATGTTAGCACCACAAAACTGCTGCACTCACTTGGGCTGTGTTCACTGACTTGTGTTCACACTTACGTTGTTGTACATGGTTTTGCACTTGCCTGACTACACCGTAATGTCCTGTTGTACATGGTTTTGCACTTGCCTGACTACACCGTAATGTCCTGAAGACAGGAACCTTATTCACTATGGTTATGTGGCCAGTCAAGTACCCGAAGTAGGATGTAGGAAATCTTGAAACACATAGTAAATGATGGGGAGAATGAAGATGAGTTTCAAAAGTTAAGACACATCGATGAGTTAATATGTACCTAACGTCCAAAGAATTGTAAGAAAATCATCCGGTAAAAAGTGCACTTAAAATAATGTGATCAAGAGCCTGAAAGACAGGAAAGTAACTGAAAAGTATTTGAAGAAACGCCTTTGGATTTGAACAAAAGAGGAACAAGGGTGAGTTCATGAAAGCAGTTTTAAGGAGGGTTAAGAAATATAAAACAAGTTCATTGTCAGGACTAGGGCGATATGACAGAAAACAGATGACTGTTCAAGAAAATTTTTATCAAAAAAAAAAAAAAAAAGAGAGAGAAGAAAACCATAATAAAGGCTAATACAATGAGATCACCGAAAAGGATATTGAGAAATGCAATGTCAGAACTTGAATACTAGTAGCTAATTAGAATAAAAGGGAAGAAGTGGATGAGAAGAATTCTAAGTGATCACAAGGGCAACTTTGATGATTAGAACTTGCGAATACCATTTGGAGTTTACCCAGCTTGCATTCAGTGGCAGAGAGAGTCGCTTCTGAGACTGGAAACGGTGAAAGATGGAGTCACCATGTGCAGTAGCAATTTGAGGTCGCTGGTGATTAGAAGGAACGTTAGTATAGAAACAGCGTTGTAATCACATGTATCCCGAGGCCGTTAAAAGAGCCATGTCCACGGCTTCCTTCTCTGTTATCTCCTTATGTACTGTACCCCGTTACATTAGCTTGAAATTCCAGCACTGACGTCATGTCTTCACACCGGAAAGAAAACTTGAGCCGTATCTAGAAGGGCACACAATGCACAAAGGGAAAATGCTAGGTTTCTGAACTTTCTCCAAATGAGTATATGCAAGATTTATTGATTTGTTAATATTTCTAGATTAATTGTGTTGTTCTTTTTTCCAAATATGATTTTGGCCAAAGTGGATGATGAAATCCAGAATGAAAGTAGAATGAAGAAAGACTGGAGTTTAGATATTTGAGTTATTAATAAATTAACCCTGGGTGACCATAGGTAACAATAGAAATGACGGCATAAGAGGAAAAAAATCCACATTGGGTTTAGTGAAAATCCCAACTGTATATTTACCAACAGTTTCACTTTACATGGCTGTAGCATTCTATACCTGAGACACATAGAAAAGCATTGTCCTTGTCATCAAACATCAGCCTCGGTGACGGAAAACATTCTGTACTCAGCCTGAACTAAGTGGAGGATCACCTCATCTCTTCTGAAATGACATGTTTGTGCCCGCACAGAGGTAGAAATGCCACACGGAACTTCAGGAATGGATGCAGAAGGAAAGAAAGAAAAATAAAATAAATGAGAAATGATTTTAGAAAACAACGCAGAACTCTATATTCTGATATCATCTATATTTGTAATACTTGCACTACAAATGTCTTCTTACACAATATTTTATCATTTTAATAGTATTATCTTGCAATGCTCATTTAGCAATAGTTGACTTTGATGAAAACGCAAAGTTGTGGAGGAACATTTGCTGTGTAAATCGACTCGTTAGTCTTTGGAGAATTATACAGAATTAGTTTTTAGTATTTTACAGCAGTTAAAATAAAGCAATTTAATTACTTAGAAATATGTTTCTCATAATTAAACACAGAGCATTCATAACATTTTAATAAATATTAACAATCTTGAATTTTAAGGTCAATACTTTAAATCTCTATTCTTAAAACAAATTATTAGAATTGAATATTAATTAACTATAACTCAGAACATTAGGAAAACTATTATCAACAATTAGCTCCTTTCAAATTATATTTGCAAATGAATGAGGTTTTTAGCTTTCAGGTGGTATTTGCCAAAATTTAAATTATAATTTTTTCTCTTTTCTTCTTTCTTTTCTTTGGTTCTTTTTCTCATCCTTTTTCCTTTCCATCACCATATATCCCATTAGGTGCCTATTGTGTGTTTTTTTAATTCAAATATGTGATACATGCGTTTGAAATGTATCACTAGGTCCAAAGATGAACATTCAGCGAGTTGCAGTGAAACAGGCCTGGCATGGAGACGCGGATGCTCAGGCAGGCCTCTTAGTTCCCCCTCTGCCCTCTCTTCTCACCTGGGACCCTGCTCTGAGGCCGGCCCCATGGTCATCCTCCTCACCACTGTGCCTCTTCCCACAGCCCTGGTCCAGGTGCAAGGTCGCCAGCTGCAGCCCCACCCTTGGGCTGCTGTCCAGTGTGTGCGGTGAACCAGTGGGCATTTTCATTTTCAAAGTGACCATAAATAAAATGTCTAAGATTCAACTGATTGCTTCTCTCTTGGCAAAACAAATCAAGTCTGGCCACTGCTTAAATGTCTAAAACGTACAAATAAAAAATTGAATACATATTTATAAAGTCTTGCTCCTGTAGTGCAGGTAAGTTGGGAGATAGCACTCCGTCTGCTGCCCAGTTACAGTCCCTCGTGGGCACAGAGGGCGCAGAGCTCGGCCCGGCAGGACGTGGGAGGGGGGGACCCTGCTCCCACCGGGCTGAATTTGTACTGGACGGGAGACCGGAGAAAGGAAGGAACACCACAGTCTTAGGTCAATGTTACAACCACAGCTTTATTTTCATTTAAAAAGATGGCAACAGCAACTGTAAGATGTTGCTGAAGGCACTGTTTCCATGGTAAGAAAAAATATATATAAATAATTCCTCTATGGAACGAGATTCTCAATAAGCAGCCAAAAATTAACAAAATACTGTGTTTCTATTTTCATAGTATTTCATGTCAGGAAAGTCCCAGACTGTCACTATTGAAGACTATCCATTTTTTTATATTGTCATTTAATAGCCAAGAAATGCCTTTTGTGGTTCTTGGTTTTAGGGAGATAATCGTATAAGCAATCATTCTTCAGAAACCCCCTCAGATCCAGCGCCATGTAAATGTTCTAGCAGAGTCTCTGTTCAAAATAGAGATGCAAATATTTATAGCTCCTTCCAGCACAGACACCCAGATGACAAATACACTGCATATTTTTATCTGATGGGAGGAGGCATTTTTCTTCCAATGCAAAAGATATAAAAACATGCATTAATTTGCTTTTATGAAAACTCACAATAATTTATTTCCTTGAATTTAAACAAAGCCATATCTGATCTTGCAAATAAATGTGTAGGCTGCTTTCTATCTAATATTTTCCTTGTCAGTCCCATGTGAAGTCGCTCGAGGATTTAGAGATCTTTCCATCCGGAATCTAGAAATGTCAGCAGTATCTGAGTCCCCTGGGAGCTTATCGTACATGCAGACTCTCAGCGCCCAGCTCCGAGAGACTGAATCAGAATTTGCATTTTAACAAGATCCTCTAGTGATCTGAAGGAACAGTAAGTGTGGGAAGCCACGGGGCAGATCATAATGGTAGCAGCAAGAAGCAATCTGGTTGGGATAATTTAGAAAATTGATTAGATAAGTGGAATTTAAACGAAATTGCCAGAAATAAGTCATTTCTTGGAGATAAGTCATTTAACACTGGCTGAAGTCTTATTACGGAACTGCTTTTTCAATTTTACCATACCATCCAGCTTGCAAAATGTTTCCAGTATTATTTGGCTTTTGCGTTTTCATCTTTGGGGTTGGAAAAGCACAAATGTTTTTTAAGCATTTCTGCAGTAGGTTGCGCAGAAGCATCATGCGATAGAAGTGGTGAGGAACAGTCAGAGTCGGAACAGAGTGGTCTAGGCTCGGGTGGGCCTTCGGCGATTCCACGAGGTAGCAGAAGAGCCCAGTCATTGTGGAAAGTCACCAACTGGGAGAATTATGGGACATCCTCCCCTTTATATTTTTATTACATTCACTGTGACCTCAACCCTGCTGATGCATACACACAATTCCCCCAAACGATGAAATATTATGATCGTCCTTTGTTGGTGCATTTTTCTAATCACAGAGGTAGAGCTACAGGTGGGTAGGAGACCAAATAAACGTTCACCTCCAACCCTCCGTAGCCTCAATGCACAGGGCTGCATCGTGGGGCGAGTTCCCGCTCCTTTGATGGGTTCTGTGCGATCCCAGGAAAACACTGCTTCCCCAGCTTCGGGTATCCAGGCTTTCAAATCCCCCAGCCTCTTGCCAGATCACACTGGACGAGGTTGGGGTGTGAGTGACACGAGGGAGAGGTGACTAATCTCTGCCACCCATCATTTTGAAGGTTGCGAAATGAACTCGCTCTCTCTCTGCAGGGCGGATGGAAGGAATGAGAGCAAGCCGCAGAAATAAATGCAGTCCAGTTTGCTAATTCCGGCACCTCCGTTTGCTGCTGCAGCCCTCGAGAGCTGTTTCTGTCCGGGCGGCCCAGGTTCCATCAGTGCGTTTTGCAGCTGCCCCGAGCTCCCGGCAGCAACCATTGACGCTGTGTACGTCTCAAATGTTTTCCCTGAAGTTTCGCTTCATATTGAAAACAGACACACACTCTTGAATGTTTAAAGCAGAATCATTGCTGGCCAAATTTTCAGTGTCAACACAAAATACTGCAGAAGAAATTACATTTTAGTGTTTTTTTTTTTTCCCCCAGATCTCAAAATCAAGAGGAAAAAATAGAGAAATAAGTAGATGGAATAAAAAGAGAAGAAAGAAAATGCTTCCTGCATATTTCGATCCAAGTTTGCATAGATTAATTAGTAATAATCTAACATTTAAAGATCCTTGCTTGTAACAATGTGAAACAAACAAAAATTTATAGACAAGTTAATCCTTACATATCATAATTCATTCTGTAGTGTCTAAATGATTCATCGAAGAATATAATTTTAATGACTTTCCTTCACAGAAAAATTGGAGAGGATTAATTATAAAGAACATTAGAAGAAACTGATCTCAAGACTAGGTCACTATGACATATCATTATATACAACTGGATTATGATGGGAAGCCTTTAGATTATAAGACTGTTTTTGAGATGATAAGATAGTGATTTTTTTCACATGAAGTTATGCTCATATACATCATGTCTCTAAATAAAATTACCCTGGAAAGAAGGTAATTCATTAATTGTTTAAAGGTACTGAAGTATATATTCATGAAAGAACAGAACAGAGGAATATTTTAAAAAGAGGAAAAAATTTTATTGAAGACAAATACAATGTGTAAAAATATTATATTTGAAATTTGCTTACACTATTCTCAAAGACATTTCTGTTGGTAAAATTTTTTATAAGATTTCATAATAAAAATTATTCCTTTTAAAGAATGATAGTAATATTTCAAACTATGTAGAAAGAGTGTCTCTTGTAAGTATCAGAAAATATAAAATCTTTATATAAGGTGTGGGTTTTTGAATATCAGTTAATCCTTCCTAATGTTCTAAAAAATGTCTCCTTTTAATGCTGTGTTAATAGAATAATATAGTAGGCAATTTTAATATACATTTTTCCTCTATTTTTTTTCTGTTAATCCTCTCCCAAGGATATTCTTCCATTGCTTTGTAGATACAGTGGAAGGGAGGGAGCGAGGGAGGGAGAGAGAGAGAGAAACATTGATGTGAGACAGACATACGGAATGGTTGCTCACCACACAATCCCAAGTGGGTCTGGGATTGAACCTGCAACCCAGGTATGTGTCCTTGACTGGGAATTGAGCCCGAGATGCTTCAGTCCTTAGGCCAACACTCTCACTGCTGAGCCAAACCAGGAGGACCAATTTTTCCTCTTTTTATCACAAACAATTCATTTTTTATGAAATATAAAGCATCTGGAATGACAAGATAAATACATGATGTGGGGCAGGTGATATCCAGTTAAGCACACACACGTGGTAAAGCGTGAATGTGACGAGTGTGAGGATGATGAAAGACACTTGGCTCTGCCCAGCAAGTACTGGTCAAAATGCGGATTGGAATTCCAGGGCTTGACTACGTGGAAGCTGTTCAGCGGGGAAAGAAGCAGACCGGTATCTAACGGTGTGAAGCTAAGAGCATTGCGGACACGGCTCCCCCAGGAAAAGGGAGCTCAAATAGATCTACCTGTCGCCAAAGTGAGACAGAAAAGAAAATCCTGTCTTTCTCTGTTGTGCTCTCTGAGTGGAAAATGTTGTCATCACCATCTCATCATTTTTCACCAGGATCCAAAGTTCGTCACCATAGACTTTTTCCCAAGTGGACCAGGAAATCTATTTTCTATTACCCCCACCCCACCCCTTGGGGAAACCCAAATGAAATGATACTGAAGTGTTTCAGGTGTGGTGGTCCCTTGATGCTAGGAAGAAACAAACAAAGACACTCCTGAGTAAAGCATGCTCCACTGTGTCCCCGTGAGACTATCGCAAGTTCTCAATGGTTAAGATGTACTTTGTTTACATATGAACGACAAGAAGAAATTATATAAAATAGAAAATAGGCCAGCATGAGACAAAATGAAGAGACAAAAGAAGAAGCAATCGACTTAAATATCCTTGGGAGAAAATGGGATGATCAGAAACAGGATATAATGTGGATCTACATGAAGCAATTTAAAGAGATAAAAAAGGAAGTCAATGCCATAACAAACAGAAAACCAAAATGACCAGCTACAGTAGAAACTTAGAGAACTTCCAGAAAAAAAAAAAAAAAAAATTCCGCGAAGAATGGGAGAAAGGACAAATGATACGCAGCTAAAGAGAGAATCAATAACCTGGGAATTAAAATGGAAGGACTTTCCCAGAGTTCAGCACAGAAAGGTAATAAAACATGAGCCATAAAATGTATGTTGAGACACAGAACATAGAATATGTCCACTGTGATATTTGTCATGTATGAAGAACTATATATTTGGTCTTCATCTCTGGTTCCTGGCATAGAGTTCCTAAAACCTTTGTAATTTGGGGGGTGATAGGGGTGCTAGGAACATCTTTTGGCATAATATGTGCTTTTAGTCCCTGGTTCCTGGGAAAAGAGCTTTGAAGACCCTTGGACTCTTTGAGCGATGAGTGTCTTTGAATGCCAATGAGATGGCTTACACAGCCCAGGAACAGGGCTGGTCACCAGAAAGACCAACCACATGATTGGAGATGGAAATTTCTGACATACCCCTGACCTCCAGGGTGGGGCGGGGTGGGAGATTGAGTTAATCACCAGTAGGTGATCATGGCTAAGTGAGGAAAACGCCATAGAAACCTAAACAATGGGTCTTGGAGAGCCTTCCAGTTGGTGAGCACATGCACAGGTTTAGAGAGCGGAGCACCCCAACTCTAGGGAGAGAGAAGCTCTTGGACTTGGGACCCTCCCAGATCTCACCTGTGCATCTCTTCATCGGCATCCTTGATGAAACCCAGCACATGTAAATGAACGATGCCCTGAATTCTGTGAGCCATTCCAGCAAATGATCCGACTGGGCTGGGAGGTTCTGTGAACGTCCACCTTCGTGGCCACGTTGGAGAGAAGTGTGAATGCCCGAGACACCCATCTCTTACAGCTGGCATCTGAATGGGGGCAGTCTGCTGGGACTGAGCTCCTAACTTGTGGGGTCTGTTCTAACTCCGGGTAGTGTCAGAAGTCAATTAAATTGTAGGGTACCCCACTTGGATCTGCAGAGAAGTGGGGAATGGGTTGGTGTGGCGAAAAAGCCTACACATTTTGTGTTAGAAATGTTGTGAATTGAGGAAACAGCTTTCTTTTATCTACATATCTCTGGCTGGAGGAGGGGGGGGGAGAGAGGGAGAGAGAGAGAGAGAACAGACAATATTTGCAAAACTAATGGCAGAAAATTTTCCAAAATTAAAAACAACTGATTCTAAATATAATAAAACACAATAGAGTAGTGAGTCCCCTCTTATTCTTGGAGAATATGTTCCAAGACCCTGGTGGATACCTGAAGCTACAGATAGTACTGAGCCCTACGTGTACTATGATTTTTCCTATATGTATACCCCTATGATAAAGTTTAATTTATAAATTAGGCACAGTAATAGATTAACAACAATAATGAATAATAAAATAGAATAATTATAACAATGTACGGTAATAAAATTATGTGAATATGATCTCTCTCACTCAAGATATCTTTCTGTGGCCCTGGTCAGTGTGGCTAGTGGTTAGAGTGTCACCTGCTCACTGGAGGGTCATGGGTTTGGTTCCCATTCAAGGGCACATACCTGGGGTCCAGGTTCAATCCCTGGCCCTAGTTGGGGTCATGCAGGAGGCAACCAATTGATGTCTCTCTCACATGGATGTTTCTCTCTCTCTCTCTCTCTCTCTCTCTCTCTCCCTCTTCCTCTTCCTCTCCCTCTCATTACCCCCTCTCTCCCTTCCACTCTCTCTAAAAATCAATGGAAAAAAAATCCTCTGGGAGGATGAACAAAAGAACAATATGTATCTGTATATATATTGTACTCACCCTCCCCTGGTGCAGAGGTGAGAGGAGAGCATACAATGTTGGACCTCTTCCCGAATCTGTACCTGTCTCTCACTTGCAGCAAACAGCTTGGGCTCCCTTGCCGAGGTGTCTTCCAGGCTTTGCTATGGGAGTTTCAGCAGAAGTGTCCCTACCACCCACGCGGCGGTTTGGATGATTTACACCGACACCCACATGCCTGCCATCCCTGGACCAGGCCCCCTGCCTCTCATTCCTGCTGTTCGGGCTGAACTCCCAAATAAACGACCTGAACAAACATTTCCCTCAGCTTCTACTTAGTGAAAAACCAAGCTAAGAAAACTAATAAAATAAAAATGCTTACAGTTTAATAGAAAGGAGTTTGAAAAGATAAGATGAAAGGACACAAATGCGTTTATAATATTAAATTTGAAAACTTATAAGACATACATGCTTAGAAAAGTGGAACAAGAAGAAATTGGTTTGTATACCTGGAAAAGGATATGTTGAACTGCTCACTTAAAATTCATCCATGGGAGGAAAAACAAAAATAAAGCAGAAACAGCCTGCCTGAGTCTGTGGAAATATTAAGAATATTTTGTAGAGTCTGTCAAAATATTAAGAGGTAGAAACAGAAAGAAATGGTATGCTTTTCAAATTTGTTAACCAAGTTGGTAAAACACTGACACCAACCTAGTTCTTCAATGACTAATACCATTTCCATGTCAGCACATTGAAGAAAAAACAATAATGTGCTCATTTTAATGGATTCAGCAAAAGCACGGATCAATTCCAACACCTATTTGTCGCAGAAAGTTGATATAAAACTACGAATAAAAGGGAAATGTTTTGAACTTATAAAGGACAATTACTGAAAACCTGCAGCAAACATAATGCTTCATGACGAAACATCGGAAGCCTTGGCTACAAGGTCAGAAATGGGCATGCCTACCAACATCGTGCCTAAGATACCAGCTAGTGTAATCATAGAAACAGAAAAGACACAAGACAAATTAGTGTAGGTGAAAATCAAACTAATATTTCAAATTGATGTGATTATACTTACGAAAGACAAAGTAGTCACAAAAAGTTATCAGACTTAATGTCATATTTTATCCAGTTTATTTACAATGTTAATTATTATAAATTATTATCAATGATTTTGTATTATGTTAAGTTTAATTTTATTAAACTATATGCTATTGTTCAATGTCATTCATAATATAATTGCTTCTCAGAGGAACTTATATTTTTTGTTGTAAATAAAAATAAATATATGTCTTTCATCCCCTTAGCATGTATACTTGTTATTTGTGTGAAAAATTGAATAGACTGCCACTACATCAAGGATTCTTTTTATAAAATAAAAAAATCAGAATGTGGGATAAGAAGGAGTCATTCTTTTTGTTAAATAATAACAATATCACAAGAAAAGAGAGTCACTGATGAGCCTTTTAAGAATCAGAACAAGATTCAATACTTTTTCAAATGTATCAAAAACATTTAACATATTTAAAATGTATCACTGCTAGCCTGGCTGGTGTGGCTCAGTGGTTGAGCATAGACCCATGCAGAGGTCACCGGTTTGATTCCTGGTCAGGGCACATGCCCAGGTTGTGGGCCGGATCCCCAGTGGGGGGCATGCAGGAGGCGGCCAATCAATGTTCTTTCTCATCGATGTTTCTATCTCTCTCTTCCTCTCTCTCTAAAATTAATAAAGAAAATTAAAAAAATTTATCACTGCTATAAATTCTGATGTAATACTTCTAGTAGCAATCAAATGCAAACAGGCATTTTGTGATCATGCGTCAAAATACCACGTCTGGGAATAAGATGCTTATGGGTTGGCAGCAGTGGGCGATTACGTAACAACATCAGCAAAACTGAGGTGGCATTTGCGGCTCCCCGGTTCTTCTTCATAACTATTATTTTCTTCCTTTATGGAGAAAGAGGCAGCATTCTGGTGCTGAACAAAGTAAATGATGGGTCAGGCCAGGTGTCTCCAAATGATGTACTAGTTTACAGAATCAGAGCGTTTTTCTATGCAGACTTTTGTAGACCATTGATAGGAGATGAAATTAGACGCATCAGCAGTGGTTCTGTGAGTCGCGACCCCTTTGGGGAACGAACGACCCTTTTACAGGGGTCACCTAAGACCATGGGAAAAACACACATTCCCGACGGTCTCAGGAACCGAGACCCCGCTCCTCCATCCGCCGCCAGGCAGGTCCGCCCACACGCAGATGCGCACAGACAACGCGAGGAGCGTCCTCAAGGCTCGGGCGTCAGGAAGGGGGAGAACCACTGGGGTGGAAGAAGAAACTGCTGTGTGAGAAACGGAGGCTTCACACCTCCGCCCGGCCTCTTCCACCCAGCACAGCCCCCAGCGCTCTCGGGGACACAGTCACCTTCTCTCTTCCTGCAAGTCTTGGCAGGGGTCAGTGGGACGAGGCCGTCGGGGGGCAGCCGGGGCCAAGCGGCTCGGCTCGTCCCCGTGTCAGTACGAGGGGCAGCTGTGGTCGTGGCGGGAGGGGGAGCAGCAGCAAGGAGCTGACTACCGAATTGCAAATAGGGTGCAGCGGCCTTTACCGCAACAATCCCACGGTGATCCCCGCCTCGGAGGCGCCAGCGCCTTGGAGCGCACGTGTGACTTAACGTGTCCCCCCTTCCCTGGAGTGGGTACCCATGGCCTGCACCAACGCCTCGCGGACTCGGGCAAAGGAGGCTCCTTTAATTTCTCTTCATGTGAGGTAGTTGTGGCTCATCACCTGTCCCGGGACTGGGCTACCCCTCTTCCAACTGAGGACGGTTGTTGTCCATAATGTAGGGCATCTGTTTACCCGGGAAGGCCTCAGCACGTGCGGAATTCTATACCCCGACGCAGTAAAATGCAAAACCCAGTTTCAGTAAAAAGGCCGCAGTCATATCTCAGGCATCAAGTCATCTCTGGGTCTGGTGATCTGCCAGACTGGAGCCCGCGTCTGCCAAGTATGCACCTCTCTGTGCGCCCCGGGAACGGCTGGCCAAGCATTCCAGGTGTCGATTGCTTTCCTTATTCTTTGTTGGAAACGATAAAAAGAAGTGCACTGGGAAATATTGCCAATTAAGAAAAGGAGCCATTTTTTTAATGGGATGTATTATTTTCTCCTTAAATTCCACCGGGTACTGAGCTTTCAGATTTTCATATGTTTTACAGATTCAGAGATGATTTTCCAGTTTGGCTTGTGCACCGTTTGGCTACATTTGAATATGTGCATAAGAAAATATATTTACTGGACAGATCAATCTTGGTTTCTGCCATATCGTCACCCCCCTTTTGGAACCCACTTCATCCCTACCACTGGCTGGGGAAAACCAAGAAGCAACCCTGGTCAGTACCCCATCATGCGCCCCAGGAGCCCACACTGGGACACCTGACCCATGGCAGGTAATGCAGAGGACGGCTGGGGATATCCAAGTGGTCTGGTGTTTAGAGATCTACCCAAAAAAGAATGATGATGATTAGCTTGGCCAACCAGATATTCTTTCTCAGGAATTTGAATGGGTCCCAGGGCATTACTAGTTGGAAAAGTGAGAAGACCTACAAATTGATGCAGAGAAAGTTGAAAAATTATGCCTGTTCAAATTTTTTTTTTTTTTTTGAACTTTGACGGTGATGTGAAAATGGCTCTTGAAACCACTTACACAATACAGATTACCAATGAATCAGATACTGAATACAGCAGACATTTAAAACATCATTTCATTTGAAACAGGCCTAGGATAATGTTCTCACATCCAGAAGTCCAAAAGCCCTTTCTGATTTGGTTCCTAATAATGGTCATAGTTCAATTTAAATAGTTTCAATTGATTGCCACAGATCTTAACTCCATAGTCTGAATCCATCATTCTCGATTCCTCCTCAAGTGGCGTATAATAATAGAACATTTTGCGCCGCACACATTCATTAATTGGACATTGTATATATGTAAATTTTAGGCACAGCTTGCATATATTTAGGTATCTGATGTCAAATGTACACATGGGCGCACATATGTGCACAAGAAGTGAAGCCTGTTTCTACATTGCTTTGCACCATGTCTCCCTGCCATGCCTGTATTCTCGGTGCAGAGAGGGATATGTATTCTATATGTTTCACCTGCTAACTAATGATAGGTTGTGACATGCTTGTCATTCAAATGAAATAAACTGTACTCCAGTATATTCTTTTTCTCTTTCTTTTTTAAAAAAAAGATGTTTTTAATTGATTTTTTTTTAGAGAGAGAGGAAGGGAGAGAGAAATAGAAACATCAATCTGCCACCTCCTGCCTGCCCCCACTGAGGATGGAGCCTGAACCCCGGGCATGTGCCCTGACTGGGAACTGAACCGGGACCTCTCAGGCCTTGGGATGACACTCAATCCACTGAGCCACACTGGCTGGGCAAGTACATCCTTTCTTTCTCTCTCAAAGGACTGCCTATCCATCTGAGCACACACAACAAAGAGCTCCGCGGGCGCCAAGGGACCCCAGTCTCAGCTGACAGAGCAGCTTCATCCACCCGGGAGGGAATGGAGCGACAGTTACCCCAGTGAGATCACACTTTCAGTCTCATCCTGTCAGCTAATCCTGCTCAACCAACTGTTCTTGGAAGAGTAAAGAGGATCCTACCTTCTGGCAGCTCACACTGCCGCCCGCGTGGAGAGACGCGATCCAACACAGGCTGCGATGAGATCCGAATCGCAGACACACTGCAAAGGCAGGATGCGGGAAGGAAAGGCCGTTTTCACTGGCGACGGAAGCCGAGGCTTGGAAGACAAGACTTGAGCTTGACTTGAAAGGATATGGAGGACTCAGCTGTTTGCAGCTTTGCAAGCGGATTATGCATTCTAACTGCGGACACGCTCTCTTCCAGGTTTCACTTACCTCTGGCTGGCCTCTCTCCCACCCCTCCTCACAGTCAGAGCAAATCCAACACTTGACAGCATGCTCGATTTTGCCTATCTTCCTCTCATTATGCGGAATCCTTCTTCATTTGATAATTAGTGCGTAAATTCCAGGAAGAGATATAAGATCCTGATACCTTGCTTCCTTCGTATTTTTCATGGTTCACTTCGAGTTTTGGGTAGCAAACGTTACTCTAATCTCCCCTAATTTTGTAGTAATAAAATGAGCTGTGGACCGAGCATAGCTTTCCTTCCCCACTTTGAGAAGTAACATTTGATTCATTTTTACTAGGCCCTTGTGTGTCTGTTCTATACATTTTGTGTGTGATTTTTTTTTAGCTCACTATGCTGTTATGCATCAAGAATTCTATGCTAATCTCAAGACTTCTGCGCTAATCACCCTCTTGCGCTGAGCCTGTGTTTATCGATGGCAAAGAAAGGAAAACGCGTAGACACAAAGGAAAACTGAGATCCTTCCAGCCAGCACACCACTCTCAGTGACTTGATATTTCAGTCAAGAGTTATAGACCTGAATTATTCACACAGTCTCCCAAATGGTGGCATATTAAAGTGCAGCAAAATGTCACACTCTAATATGTGCAGAAATAATCTGTCACCCCTTGTCGGATTTATGAGCTGCTGAACAATGTCACTACGTCTTCCACAGTGTAATCATGCTATTTAGCAGATTATTGTTGCTATACTTCAGGGACCATCACAGAATTATCTTAAATTATATTGAGTTAAATGTGAAATTCAATTATGCTGCAAGTTGTATCATCACAGATGAAATACTAATTGTCCTTAACCGTGTTTTGCAATCTTGTTCTGGAGATCCTAAACTATCACTCTGTTCCCTTCGGCATCTCACCTTATTATATTTGCATGTTTTCCCCCACCTCTCCTACGTTTTAATTATTATTAATACTGTTTAATATCTTCTAAAGGGTAACCCAGTGGCTCCATGCATTTTAGAACCCTCCCGGGCTGCTCAGGGCGCCAGAGAGACTGTTTGCAGAGGAAGGACACGGACTGATGTGCGCTCCGCTCGAGAAGACGCCCAGGAGGGCGCGCAATGAAAAAGCTCAGAGCTGAAAATACCGCGGATGCAAAATAAATGCCTGCAGTTTAGGAAAGTTCCTTCCATATTTTCCCTTTTTATCAATAGTGTCCGTTTTATTCGTGCACGTTCTCGAAGTGCAGTCGGCAAACAGCTCGTGGAGCCCGCTGCACCGGCGGAGCATCTCCGTCCCCTCCTGGGGTTAGGGAATGGCTCTGTGCGACGTCCACTCGTCAGGACTTGTTGCTCCTAAGCACAGGTACGGTCAGGAGGTCAATAGGGTTCTGACCGTCATCTGGCTCGCAGACAGTTCCCCTGAGGCGTCGATGTCCTGGCCTCCTTCCCACCCATTCCGGAGACGGGGGAAGGGGATTTTCTCAGCCCCGGCAGAACCCTCCTGCCGCCTCCTTAAACGGAGGGAGACACTTGTAAGCTGACCACCTAAGAAAACTGTAAGTCAAAGACAAGTGATCCCTCAGCTTCCCCCCTAATTATGGTGCGCACAGACGGCCGGGCCCCCTCCTCTGTGTCTCCACCACGGCCTCCTCCGAGGGCAGCATTTATTTGAACCCAGGACTGTTCTTTTCTTTTAAGGACAATCAGAGTCCCTGAAAAGATTCTCCTGCTAAGATTTCCATCTCCGTTTCCTCTGAAATGGAGGCCGAAGGATCCTCATGAGAGGCCAGTGGGGTTTCTAGTTCTGACCAGGACACCGTGATGGGTGGTCTGCACCCCAACGAAGACCGAAAGGAGGCACGAAGATGGAATTGAAGAATCGAGAGGGGGAAGCAAGCCTCCTGAGGCTCACAGACGCAGCTGCTGAAGACCACGAAGCCAGGAAGTGAGAAAGGGCCCCCCGGGAGGGGGAGCAGAGTGGCCTCCCGGGACAGAGGAGCTGGGGGCAGAGGAGCAGACCTCGCATTCCAGCGAGCCCACATCTGGTCTGGCCATGCTGGGGAGGTGGCCCCAGGTTCTTGCCCTTCACCAGTTCCATTTGTGTCTCTGCAACCTCCCCACAAAATAGGTTGGTTTCATACACACCATCTTCTCGCATGCTTTTTAAAATTGATTAATTTGGTTTTTTTCTTTATTGATTTCAGAGAGAGAAAGAAGGGAGAGGGAGAGAGAGATAGAAACATCGATGAGAGAGAACATCTATTGGCCACCTCCCGCACGCCCTCCACTGGGGATCCGGCCCACAACCTGGGCATGTGCCCTGACCCGGAATCGAACTGGTCAACACTCAACCACTGAGCCACATCGGCCAGACCTCACATGCTTTTTAATAGAAGTGTTTCTTTGGCTTTATTTAGCTAAAAATAAACTGCTCCTCTGCTGGGTTTCTGACACAAAAAGACTATTTAAAAAAGTATAAAAATTAGGGCATAAAAATATATATCTTCATGATTATATATTTTGGCTACATATTTTAGCTATAGGGCTATATATGTATGGCCATATATACGATTTATGATACTGAGCTACCACTCTAAATTTTTGTCAAAAATAATGGCTGTTGCATATGCTTTTTGGACAAGGCAAAAGAAATCCTGGAAAGAAACTTTAAATTTGATAGAATATAAATTAAAACTGAAAAAAAATTAGAGTTTTCTGCAATAGTTTTTATAGAATTTAGAAAAGTTCAGAGAAGATATCTGTGCTTTGTTAGAATTGTCCATAAAGTTATATAAAGTGAGAGTAATCGGAACCTTCGAGTCCATGGCCTTCGGAAGGCTTTGAGAGAGAGGAAAGGCTACAATCATGTCTCCTGAATCTCACATCATCATGCTTGCAGGGAATAAGTCTAAGGTAGGTCAGAGACGGAATTAAATACAGATATAGAAACAAAATATGTGTATTTGTGTAGGTATCTCTTCCCACATTTTACACAGTTGAAATGGTTGCACATAGTATCCATGAAATGGAATCAATTCTGTGCAATTAATGGGTATCAACAGACAACACTAAGTGGACACCCTGGAAATCTTCCCCCAAATGTGATTAAAGCCATTGTGCCTAAGCGTGTGTGTGTGTGTGTGTGTTTAGGGATTTCATATTGTTTTATTTTAATCACTGGGTCCATCAGATGATAGATAAATTGTTCACATACATAAAAGCGCAACTGCCACATAATTGTTTATTTTTTAGTGACTAGATGTGATAAAACATATATGATAATATACATTCAGATACTGAGATACATTCCTGAAATTGATTATGATGTTTTCATTTTCCTTATTTCGAGTTGACTTCCTAGCAAAGCAGCATCACCGTAATTTTGGAAGACAAAGAACATGAACGTGACCACAGAAGATGCTTTTTCACGCAGTGATTGCTACCGGTCATGAACTTTCTTTCAGCTGTCAGAACATATTCATGTGCACCAACATGCAAACGTCTAAGAAAGGAAACAGCTTATGACAGTTCTGCTGACATGTCTCGTTTTATTTAACACAATGTATCTGAATAACCAAGCCGCTACCTAATTTTTAGGTTTCTTTGATGTGAAACTCTTTTAAATAGAAATGACTGAATTTAAGATTATTCTTTAAAAAATGACTACTAATATAAGGTTACACTGTTTGGATCAATAGGTGATGATGTTTAAAAACAATAACATCCTTGTTGAATTCCCTAAAAATGTATCATGTGATATAACTTTGTTGTTCCTAAGATGCAATTTCTTTCCAGAGCATGAAACCCAAATTGTATTGCATACTTAACCCAATTTTATGTTCTATAGTTATCCTTTTCTTTAGAACAACCCTTGTTTTACACAATAAGAAAAATAATTGAGATACACTTGTGAATTATTTTCTTTTCATGCATTAAACAATCACAATAAAATTTTTCTGATTTGTGCCCTGGACAGTGTGGCTTAGTTGGCTGAGTGTTGTCTCGTGTACCAAAAGGTCACGGGTTCAAGTCCCCATCAGGGCTTATACCCAGGTTTCCGGTTTGATCCCTGGTCAGGGTGCATGCAGAAGGCAACTGATCAATGATTCTCTCACATTGATGTTTCTCTCTCTCCTTCTCCCTCTAAAATCAATAAAAAATATTTTTAAAAATGTTTTTCTGATTATCATTTTTATTTCTACCTTGGTAATTATTTAATGTATGTAATGATTTTTTTCTGAATGTAAATTATAAAACTGCATCATGCATTCTTTACTTAATCCATTTTGATCAATAAGTCATGATCTTGAGAACAATGTTGTTTTCCTTGTTGATTGTCTGTACGTACACATATGAAATAACTCTACTTGTCCCATGAAGTTTCTTTAGATCATAAATTAAGTCACATTGCATTGCATGTTAGACTTAATGTCATTTTCCATACTTATATTTTAGGGCCAGTTATGAATTATATATGAAGAGTCTCATAGAACCGGAGTCGTTTTCCATAATGTACTAATCAGAATGTAACGTACAAAATTACAGCCCAGAGTCGTTGCTGAGGAGATCCCCATATCGCTTTGCATTTGACTGCCTGCAACTTTGATGATGATTCAAAACTGAAAAAAACAACAACTATGCATGTGATGGCATCCTTGCAAGTTTTGAAGAGAAAATATATACAATAGCCATTTTAAATGACGTTTTTGTTCATCGTCATTCTCAGGTCTTAAGAAAGTAGTGTGCCAGAAAACTTAAACAGGACAGGTCCCTGTCATGCTCCTTATCTTTCCAGCTAAGGTGCCTGCATACAGAGTAAGAAGATATTTTTAAAATGCATAAGCTTTTTAGAGTAAATAATTTTGGAGGCAAAATAAGAATAGACAAACACAAGCTGGAAAATGGTCTTTAAATGTTAACTTAAAAGTCTGGTTCAAATTGAGAACTTCAACACACAGTTTTACCTTTATTTTTTCCAAAATCTCACTGACATTGAGGATATAGCATGTGTCTACCAATGGGCCAAGTATTTTATAGTTTTCTAAAAGTAAAAAGAACCGGAATTGGACTCCATGTGCATGAAGAAGGGACCCTCCGCGGGGGCCTGGGGTGGCCAGGGCTCTCGTCCTCAGCTGGAGACCCTGGCGGAGTCCGCACCCTTCGGGCCGTATGGGGAAGAGCAGACACCAGGAATTTCCTTCAAACCAACACCTCCCTCCCTTGACTGCAAAGCCATTGGCAACAAGAACTGCTCCTAAGCTAATGCAAGCTAAGCCTTGTTCTTAAAACCACAGACACCCCCCCCCCCCGCAATTTCCCAAGCAGGGCCGAGGCACGTGTGGAGAACCTCTTCCTTTGACCGGAGCTGAGGTGCAGCGAAGGGAAATCCCCCCGCCGGTACCTGCAGTTCCCTCTGCTCCGAAGCCGACTAGGCACCTACGTGATAGAACGTTCGGTACTGACCCATGCAGAGGGCGCCGACCCACCGCAGGGAGGGCCCTGACCCACCGCAGGGAGGGCCCTGACCCACCGCAGGGAGGGCCCTGACCCATCACAGGGAGGGCCCTGACCCCTCGCAGGGAGGGCCCTGACCCACCGCAGGGAGGGCCCTGACCCACCGCAGGGAGGGCCCTGACCCATCACAGGGAGGGCCCTGACCCCTCGCAGGGAGGGTACTGACCCCATCGCAGGGAGGGTACTGACCCCTCGCAGGGAGGGTCCTGACCCATCACAGGGAGGGCCCTGACCCCTCGCAGGGAGCGTACTGACCCATCGCAGGGAGGGTACTGACCCCTCGCAGGGAGGGTACTGACCCATCACAGGGAGGGTCCTGACCCATCGCAGGGAGGGTACTGACCCATCGCAGGGAGGGTTCTGACCCATCGCAGGGAGGGACTGACCCCATCGCAGGGAGTGTACTGACCCATCGCAGGGAGGGACTGTCCCCATCGCAGGGAGGGTACTGACCCATAGCAGGGAGGGTACTGACCCATCGCAGGGAGGGACTGACGCATCGCAGGGAGGGTACTGACCCATCGCAGGGAGGGACTGTCCCCATCGCAGGGAGTGTACTGACCCATCGCAGGGAGGGACTGACGCATCGCAGGGAGGGTACTGACCCATCGCAGGGAGGGACTGACCCATCGCAGGGAGGGTACTGACCCATCGCAGGGAGGGTACTGACCCATCGCAGGGAGGGTACTGACCCCATCGCAGGGAGGGTACTGACCCATCGCAGGGAAGGTACTGACCCATCGCAGGGAGGTACTGACCCATCACAGGGAGGGACTGACCCATCACAGGGAGGGTCCTGACCCATCGCAGGGAGGGACTGTCCCCATCGCAGGGGAGGCGGCTGTGGGCTCACAAACATGCAGCAGCACTAGGCATCCTGTAGTCAACTCCAGGGAGTAAGACTTAGGGGGAAGGAGGGGGAGTCATGTGACTTTTCATTGACCATAAACATAGTTTTATAACCACAATAACTCATGTTAGTAGAAGTGCAGAACATAATTATGCTATAAAAACGAGATAAGAAAGCCTCTCTTTGTGTGTATTTTACAACACGGAACCCTGGCGCTGTGACATCGTGTCCCGCTCAGGCAGTTCTGGCCCTCGGACCTGGGACCTGGGACCTGGGCTGCATTTTACGAGCGCGGCGACTTTCCTGCCGGCGAGGCTGTGGCGGGGATGCCGCATAGACGGTGTAGAGCAAATATGCGCAGTGTTTTCAAGCACATGCAGCATTCTCACACGCAGGATGTGCATAATTACGTGGTAATAACCTACAGAAAGAACATTTCCTGGCAAATAGGGTCTGATAAAAATAACAGCACTGAAACCCTGCTCCTCCTGCCAGCAGGCTATTTTTAGTACCCCAGGAAATGTCTCCTCCTCAGGAGCACTGCGCTGAAAGGCCGCCCGAGGTAAGGAGCCCCCGTCCGGGCGGAGCGCAGGTCTGCAGAGCCGGCCGCCCCGAAGCGAAGCCCCCGCGGAGGTCCGGGCTCTGGGCCTCAGCCGGCGGGCGCTGGGTCAGACCGTCCTTCGGTCTGGGGGCCGTCCCCAGCGTTGTAGCAGCAGCACCAGCCTGCCGCTGGACGCCCGCAGATCCGCACAGGTGACGGCCCAGATGTCTCCAGACGCTGCCAGACGTCCCCTGGGGAAAAGCCACCCGGTGAAGAAGCACATCTCCCAGGCCTCAAGGACATCCTTCAGGGTCTCGGGGACAGGTGCTCCATTCCGCCCACACCGGAGGTTCCTCCTGCCTCTGAGAGCAGCGATTTTCAAATTGTGTCATCTCATGGCACACATAAACTAGTTACAAAACTTCTGTGGCACACCAAAATACATAGATATGCATATATACACACACACAGATATAGATCCGTGTGTGTGTGTATATATATTTGACAATCTTACAAAAATAAAAAGGTATGATTTTGATTCCCTCACATTGGATGGCCTTTGTGTTGACTGTTATCACTTTTTTTTTTTTCGCATCTATCCTCAGATAGAGCGGGAGGGAGAGAGGGGGGAAGAGAGAGAGAGAAACATCGAGACACGTTGAGTGGCTGTCACCCACACAACCGCAACTGGGACCGGGGACATACTGCGATCGAGGTACGTGCCCTTAGCGGGAACCGAACCCAGGACTCTCTGGTCTGCAGGCCGAGGCTCTAACCACTGAGAAAATCTGGCCAAGGGGCTGTTACCACTTTTTTATTGGACAGTCTAAGGGGAAAGTGGTCGATGCCCCTGACTAAAGAGTCAGGTGTTGCATGTTTTAAAACTCTGCAGCGTGCCGGGTGAACATCGCTGCTTTGGACACTGGAGAAGGCCACAGGCATTTTCAGAACTCAGGGAATCTCTTCCTAATCCACGGGCTTCTGTAAGCAGCTACGAGTTCCCACGTCTTTCTACAAGAAGACAGAGAGAGCACTCACTACCATGTTTTACTTGCCACTGAGTCTAAAAGGAAAAGCAGGTATAAAGAAAACGAAAAATATATGCCTCTCATGCCTCCCAAATTATGTGCTGCGACCCGTGTACCCTCAGCAGGGACACCCCTCTACATGGCTTCAAGGAACCTGAGGATTCAGGCCTCTGTATAGAGTAGCATTTTCTCTAGATTTCATCAGACAAAAAAAAACATTGGTGCTTCCTTCATTCACAAATAGGCGATTTTAAAGAAGGCCATATTGAAGAGAATCCTCTTAGTAACGGTAACCACATACACACACATAACCGGACGACTTAAAACTAGCATTCAACTACCGTTTATTGCTTCACATATTTTTCACTTATTAACTTATTATCCCTCATAATAAATCTATTAAATACTATTATTTTTCCATTTTACAAATGAGAAAACGGAAGTGTTGGTGATTAACTAGCGGCACCAAGATTCAAACCTGGACTCTGAGTTTAGAATTGACCTCCAGGGACCCTGCCTCCAGGTTTTGCCACGTTATGCTTTATCTCAATGGAAAATAAGGGTTCCAAGCATCATGGAAAAATGCTGTATATGTGTTCACTGATCCTCACAACTGCACAGAGTAGGTATTGTTATTTTCTAAGAATTTGCAGATTAGGAAATAACTCTTCTGCTAGTCACACCTTCAGTAAATGGTTGGAGCACATGACGCAGACCTGGGTCTTGACTTCAAAACCATTTAACATCTATGGACCTTAATTTTTTAATTTTAGGCAATTTGATTAAATTGCATTTAAGACTTTTTCCAGTTCAAGAGGTCTACCTATCAGTATCCTAGAATGTTCTTTGCTTAAATTTCATCCTCAATGTTAGGATTCATTTACAAAACAGTATTTTGTTTAAAAATTATTTTGTAGATCAAGCCAGAACATTAACCTATAAATACACCAGACATTAATTATTAATACTGTTGTATAGCTGCAATATTTCATGTTATTGATGTTAATAGAAAAAACGGTTAGGCGGACACAGAATTAGGCCAAACAGAAGAGTTATAAATTACTGATGAACTCAGTTTATATGAGAAATGGAGCAGAGCAAGTATGCATAATGAACATAGAATGGATTTGCTGAATGTTAACTGCACATCACAGAGGTCCCGTTTAGTTCCCTGTGAAAACGTGTTCATTGTGAATAGTGTGACATGGTTTCATTCATAAAATAACTGTAGCTCGCACTGCTTAGATTAGTGATGACATAATATTGAGAACCATGGGGAATTTATGTAATAGTCCATACTTGAAGATTTGTTACTTTGTAACTTTTGGGTTATAACAGAAAAAAATCAGCAGCAGCATAAATTACGATTGATGTGATGATCAAGTGACTTACTGGACACGCAGAGGCAGAAGACAGACCAGAATGGGGAAGAGTTGGGATCTGGAGTGTGAGAAGTTATGAAAGGAGAGGACCTGCCTCGCCAGACAGAATCGGTAGCCTGCCCCTTGGCACCCGTCAGCAGCATTCCGGGACGAGGTGGGCGGCGGCAGAGGGCTGCACAGTAGTAACAACACTCACGGAAAGGGGCCCTCACTTTTATTATCACCATTCCCTGGCAATCCCAAACAGTGTGAATGATGACGTGCTCTTCCCCCAAGAAATTGTTAGTCCTAAGTCCTAACTTATCCTGCCGAGCTCTGCAACATGTTTCAAAAGACCATATTTATATTACTTGTCCTTTAAGACGCATCATACACTACCGCGAAGTTGTCGGAAATTCCCAGTTTTCATCATCCTGAAAGTGCAGCTTTAGCGATATATGCCTGCTTTGAAAATGAGGTTTTAAGGGTTCTGAAGTGTTGGGTATCACACCCAGGGCAGCCCACGTCTCTAACCACTGGGACACCTCACATTCTTTTTTATTTATTTACACATGCTTATTTATTTATTTAATTTATTGATTTTGGAGAGAGGAAGGGAGAGGGCGAGAGAGATAGAACCACTGATGAGAGAGAACATGGATTGGCCGCCTCCTGCATGCCCCCCACTGGAGATCGGGCCCACAACCTGGGCATGTGCCCTGACTGGGAATCGAACTGGTGACCTCTTGGTGCATGGTTTGATGCTCAACCACTGAGCCACACCGCTGGGCACGTTCTTGCTTTTATATAGTCATTTTCTGTAAGTATTGATGGCATGATCATTTAAAACTAAGAATCAGAAGTCGGGGTGTTTCAAGTCTGTCCTTCCCCGAGACAGCTTGGGGTTTGTCTTCGCCTTGACACGTTTGGATACTCAAAGCAGTTAGAACGAAACCTGGAGGACAAAAGCATGGAGCGTGTTTTAATTTCTGGCATTTGTCATGAAATCGGATTTTCAAAAACCTCTGCCAGAGTTGTCCTCATGTTTAAGACCTTTCCTACGCCCTTGTACTTCTGGGCTGCACGCAAAGGGAGCTTTTCAAACTTGAAATTAATACAAAAAGTATTCTTTTATCCCTGTGAGTGATGACTGGCCGGCAAATTTATCTCTACTGTTGACCGACCCTGACTCTGAGGACGATCCATTTTGACAGATGTAGTGACAAATCTGCAGATCTTAGGCCCCAAACAGAAGCCGTATGCTTTTTTTAAATTAATACAACTGACCAATATATAGCTAGAAGTTTCTCCCCTTTTATCTAACCATACACTAATGCGCTTAAAATGTATCCATCAAATCTCCTTTTTGTAAATGCTGTAATATTTTAACTTTATATAAATCCATATATGAAGGTTAACTAAAGAAACTTTTCAATGACTCCGCTTTGGTTCTGGTTATTACTATTTTTTTTTATCACTTTCTCATTACTACTAACATAAAATTTTTCATATAATGCAGGGCATTAAAATCATCCACGCTGGGTGTCAAAACCATTAGACATGCTGCCGCTGAGAGGGAAAAGCTGCCTTCTAATGGTTTTTGGAGACACACTTTGAGTCAATTGGAAACAAACTCGAAGCCAATAGTAAATATGTAAAAGATGTTTATCCCGTGAGAAGAGCATCCTTCTCTGGACGCGTCCAGGACGAGACTGATTACTGCAGCGCAACAGTGTGTGTGTGTGTGTGGGGGGGTGCCGACACAGACAAGGAATTCGGACTAAATGTCCTTCCAACTCTGCTTCAACTCCCCAGGCAAAGCATCTCTGGTCTGAGACTTTCTCAAGTAAGAGAAACTATTATGTCTCCTGTGAACGGGGAGCCCTTCTTGTCAGGTAGACCTTGCTCTTTGCACTCACTTCCCTGGTGTAAAAACACCTACGTGTATTTCACAGGACCACGCGGAGTCCTGTGGTCACAGCAGGGTATCTAGACAAGTAATATCGCAATTGCATTAAATCCAAGCTATTGGGAGGGGGGAGCAAAATTTGGTTGATTATTTGGACACATGTCAGTAATTCCTAGAACAGAGTCTTTGCTTTAGCTGAATCTCCCTGGGCTATGATATGTCTCAGACAGGTCAGTCTGTTTATCATTAGCTAGTCTTTATTTTTTTAAAGAATTGAATCTTATAAAATCCTTTAAAAATGCCAGTTATCTTCTTAATTTTGCAAGAGCACGCTTATTGGGGAAGTATAGTACATATTTTCTCTTCAACAGAAAAAATAGAAAATATGTAGTCTTCCTGGAAAAAACAAAAACAAAAATCCCACATCTTTGCATGTGTGCATCTATCAGTTTTGTTTGTTTTTATTTTTTTATTTCCCTGTATCAACTATATATTACTGATTTATGTTTACTTAAATACATAACTCATTTATTATCTTATTTTCTCCACTAACACATTATCCACATTACACTATTTGGGATTGCTTTATACACAATTCACAATGGACCTGCCCTAAATATTGGGATTTTCTTAAATTCTATTTTTTGTAATAGCAAACACATTGTTAATAATAATATGTATGTGTGTACATTTGTGTGTGTGTGTAGACACATGTGTATGGACATCTATTTAAACTGGTTCTAATTTTCAAAAAATTGTAGGATTTTCAGGAGGGCAAGTAATTTTCAATTCTTATTTTTGTACATTAGCAATAAATTTTACATAAAAAGAGAACCCTCTGTAAACTTTGTAGTCAATCTGTGATCTCGACTGAGTGTTACTTGTTTTACTATGTGTGATATGATCAGAGGCAAAATAATTTGTGACACCTCAGTCATGTGCAATAACTATTTCACATCAAAAGGCAAACAAGCAGTCTGCCCTTTGCTATTACACGGTTCAGAGGAAATGCGGTTACTAACCCTGAAGCAGCAGGCGAGCATGAAATGCAATATTGTTTCACACTGGATGTAAAAATTATTTGCGGGGAAAAAACCGGAGGAAAAAATCTTGCAAGGAAAGGGGGTGGAAACTTGGTAGAAGGGGAAACCCTGGAGAAATAAAGTCTCTAAGACATTCCATGGCCGCAAGTCCAGGTCCTGCTGGTGAGGGTCTGAGACGCCGGGACACGGCCCCGAGCAAACGGTCATTCGTGACCCAGAGACGGCAGTTTTCTGGTCACCCCGTTCTCTTCCAGACCCGGTGGGGAGCTTGGATGGGAGAGGATCTTTCATCAGGAGGGGCTCTTGAGAATCTGCAAACACTGTATTTTGATCAAGTTTCTCCAAGTGCCAAAAATAGCTTCTGACTTGAAAGTTAAAGGGACCCCAATTGCAGGCCATCTTTGAGAAGAGTACGAATTAATATCCCCTCAGCCCCAGGACAGAGCAGCAGAACCGAGGAACCGTGTCCCAAAGAGAGACTCTGAGATGGAAGACGCGACACCAAAAAGCGAGAGAAATCGAGAGGGCAGAAGCTTTTCTTTTCTGACGAACGCTTGCAAAGTGCACGAGCGTAATTTCCACCTTTGTGTCCCCAGGAAGGCTGCATGAAGAGGCAGAGGGGCGCCTGTGAAGTGGAAATAAACGTACTGAAATAATTCGGCGCAGGGGTTGTTTTTGTAAAACATGGCAGCTCAACAGTTCCACATGGAGGCTCCTTTCCCAGGTGAGAGCTGCCGACGGGGCAGGAGCCGGTTCTGATGACTATGATCGTTTCCTGGCGGACAAAGGGGGTGGAGGGGTGTGTGTACCTACAAAGCCACTTCCCAAACTGTAGCTTTTCCAATAAATAAGGCATGGACATTTGCTTGTATAAGACCAAAGTTGAAACTGCACCATTTCCTACTAAACTGCCATTTAGTTCATTCATTGTGTATGTATCGCAGTTATGTTGGATCACGAGAGCTCAGCATTTCACACTTGCAATAAAAATAACTACAGTCCAAAGCTCAGATGTTCATGGTCATCAGGAAATAAGAATTCGTTTACATGAGGTTGCAAGAAGGGAAGCAGTAGGTGGGTAACACTTTCTCAACTTCAAGAGGCTGATGCTTTGGGGAGCAAGTCGAAGGTGAGGCGCAGGAGACATAGGGTGCTTCTGGGGGTGGCTGGAGGCCCCTGAGCAAAGCAGGGCAGTGTGGGTCCAGGTTGACAGGAGAAGGCGGGTCTTGGGGAGAAGTCAGTGTGGAAGAAGTAGTGTCATGGGAGAGGATGAGTGTCAGGCTGCATGTTGAATTAATCTTTTAGGCAGCCAGAAACCCACGGAGAGCTTGAGCAGAGAGACCAGGTAAAGTGCTGATACTCTTAGGAGACCATTTCTTGACCCAACCCGGACTGGGGCGGGAGGCTCCCTCTCACCTAGAACTGTGCACAGTTGCGTATAGTCATGTGTGTGTGCACAGTGGTTTAAGGTTGATACCTAAGCGTTTTCTAGAGTCTCCCACGAGAGACTTCTGATGGAAATCTCAGACTCAGAGCCTCAGCTTCTGAAATCCTTTTCTGCAAAGATACTCATTGTTTGACACTTAGGATGCCCAGCTCATTCATCAAGCTACTTCTAGCCATTTAGGATGTACAATGGAATTTGCTTGATTTTTATTGTATTGTTACCAATGTTATTATTAACATAATTATGAGTTTGTTACTTGCTTTTCATCTGTTATGCTATCAGGTGGGAATGTATTTAATTTAGGTTTGTGTTGAGCCTATATATGCATGTATTAACTTTTCACATTTTCCTTCATTTCAGATGGAAACAACATTAGGGATGGTTTTTGTCCAAAACCGTGGAAGATAGATTTCTTCTAGTTTGTTCCATTTAAGTCCTTTATTCTCCCTGGAATGATCAGTTGCAATCACCAGATAGTCTCTCTGTCCCTAAAAATAGCCCTCTAGGAATGATTTTCAGCTTTCCACATGAAAGAATTGCTTTCATAATTCAAACTTTGAAAGCAAATCCTTCCTTTTCCTAGTTTTCTCACTCAGTAGATCAGGGAGTCAATAGTTTGGGAGGCCTTGTAGTAACCGGAAAATGTTGAGCCAGCTAGATGAGCAACATCCAGTAGAAATGGAACGTGAACTTCCGCTAAAATTTTAAATTTCTAGCAGGCACATTTAAAGAAAGGAAATCGGTGTAACTCATTTAATAGGAACTGGTGAACGTGGGTAAGGGAGTGGCTCACGGTCCTTAACTCATGCCGTCTTTGTCATTAGGTCCGTATGGAAAACGTACTGCCTGTCCTACCGCAGGTCAGTGCTCCAAGGCCACGCGGGCTCGTGGTGACCACCTTGGACGGGGAGCCTCTATCTGGGTCAACATGCCATTCCTGGTCGCATGAAATCCCAAGAGATGGTTCAGGTGTCAGTGAGTTTCAGCCTTATCATGGAGAAAAGCAGTGACTTAATAATCCTGACATTAAGCCTAGATAACAAAAAAGTTATCTTGAAGGAAAACTTTATACTTTAAGCCTACACATTCAATTCCAATAAAATCCAGCCAGTGGGGACCCTTTTGAAAAAGACCCTAGAAGGAGCGATCCTTAAGCTGTGAAGAAATCCCCCTTTTACTCCGGCCTCTTTGGAGAAAAAGAGTAAAACGACTGACTCACCTTCAACCAGGGGAAACTGTCTGGTGTTCTGCTTTCCATCTTCTGCCAGAGAGATGTTAGCTGGTCGCGGGAGAGTTCTCAGGACGGGAGTTGGGCAACTCAGACCCTGAACCCATTTCCACCTTTTCTCAGTCGGACCACACACATATTTGGGTTTATCTAGTTTTTTTCTCATCACACGCTCCCTGCACATATCATTTCATTTGGATTGTTAGTTACTTTAAATAACGTGATGCTCCACAAAACCACCTCCACGCCTAAAATCTGGAGTCCTGACAGTAACCTACATACATGTAACCGCATGGCTCCACCTTTCGTCTTCCCAAAGTAAGCCCCCTATATCCAAGTTTTGTTTTTTTTAAAGCCTCACCCAAGGATATTTTGTCCATTGCTTTTTTTTTTTTTAAAGAAAGTAGAAGGGAGAAAAGGAGAGAGAAGAGAGAGACAGAGAGAAACAGCAATTTGTCTGATGTGAGAGAGATACATCGATTGGTTGCCTCCCACAAATGCCCAGACCAGGGCCTGGGATAGAACCTGCAGCCCACGTACATGTGTTGACCAGGAATCGAACCCGAGACCCAGTGATTAGACACTCTAACCACTGAGCCAAGCCTGCCAGGGCTCATTACTCCGGTCAAGCATGATGTTGGATCCCATGTTCATAATTTTCTCACTTGTCATTTTTGTATGGTTTTCCTGAACCTATAAACATTTCTGAAGACAGATTTTTTTAAAAGTTGTTGCAAGTGTACAATACAGTATTCTGTATATAACAGTATGGGAATGAATTTTAATATGTTCTTGCTAAGATTTGTCTGTACCATAGAGCTTTACAGTTCATTCGTTTCCAATGCTAAGTGTTTCGTTGTGTACCTCCCAGCACTGCCTGCTCCGCACTGTGTGGGCTCCCACTGGGCCTGTCCCCTGCACCCCCACATCCCGCTGTGCACCCTCACTCACTCCTTCCCATTCAAAACAGAGGTCCAGCAAGAGCAAAGCAGTCCGGTATTTGATGAAGTGCAGATGACCGAAACACTGTCAATTGTTTATTGTACTACCTAAGGAAAAATGGACCTAACGAGACCCATTTGGAACAAATTTTACATGCGGATTTTGTAAAGATTGACTATTTTTTACTTTCTTACATAAACACGTGATCATGTATAGACAGACTCAATGAAGTTCTCTCTGAAAGATTCTTTTTTTTTAATCCTTACCCGAGGACATTTTTGCATTTATCTTCAGATGAAGGGGGGGAGAGAGAGAGAGGAAGAGAGAAAGAGAAACATTGATGTGAGAGAGACACACCAACTGGTTGCCACCCACACGACCCCAACCGGGGCCGGGGACAAATTGCAACCGAGGTACGTGCCCTTAGCAGGAACCGAACCCAGGACTCTCTGGTCCGAGGGCTGGCGCTCTAACCACTGAGCAAAACTGGCCAGGGCTGAAAGATTCTTTTTAATGGAAATTTATCACTATTGGTATAATTCTGAAGAAAGAAATTATAGGTGTAAATACACAATGAAATCATCTAGTGAGTTCAATGATACACATAAAGGGAAGGGAATATATGTTCCACTTATTTAGTGATGGTTTAAGGGAGGACGTATAATATGAGTTAGCTCTTAAACTGACTTAAAGGAAAAGTTCAATATTTTAGACCCCAAAAAAAAAAAAAAAATGCATTGGCAACATCCGAAACTAGAGAGCATAAAGTTCAAGATGGAAGCTGGCTTGGATCATGTCTGTAGTACAGAACTTGAGTCATGGATTATTGTATGATAAGAATAAATAAGTGATGAATAGTTGAGATAAAATGTGTGGTTTCTTGAAAACTGGGCCACAGGGTGTTCCCATAATTACTATCTCACAGAATCGCTGCAAAAACCCCGACAGGCACTCAGCACAGCAACAGTGCACCTCGCTTTAAGAATTAATTCAAGGGGTTTCTCTTTGTTATTCTAGTCTGAAGATTCGAATACATTACACAATACAAAGATCACTTGATAATCATGCTGAAGGGAGTTCTGGCCTCATCTCAACAGACAGTCTGCCCAGCCTGCTCCGAGCTGCGGAATTTATGTCATTCAGAGTCAGCTGTGCTAATAAATATGCTAAAGGGATGTAACTGATGGCGAATTCAGATTAGGAGATCCCAGCTTTGGGTAGTATGCTTATTTACATTCTTTAATGGGGAACATCCCAAAGAAATGAAGAGATCTAAAGTTTTATAAAGTCGGATGAACAAGAAGTCATCAGCTTCTTTTAGGGGATCTTGGAAATTAGGTTCAAGCTAGCATACTACAAAACGTAACAGTTGTATACATACAGTTTGCCAGAGTAATGATTCAATCTAATTAAACATAATTTACGTTTTTAGTAATCTTAATCACTTACTTGAATTAACGCTGGCTTATTCAATCAGGAAACCCACATATGTTTAGGGAGAACGTGTACCCATGTTGAACAAAACTGTTCACTTGTATTATGTTTAATATTTAATACTGTTATGTCAGATCAGACATAGCTGTCTTTATTAAACCAAAAATATTAAACCGGTTTTTGTTCGCCAAAGAAGTGCCTAAATTATGTGAATATGAATTTTTAAAATCTTTCTGAGTTAGTTTTCAAGAAAATATATATTTTTAGCACATTGAAAATATTAGTTCAGTTTTCTTCTTTTCTGATTTCTTTAGGAATGTTTAATCTATGCAAGCACTTCGTAATCTCTAAGGCAACCGGAACAGAGCTCACTGGAGACATCTTATCATCTGCCTCGGCAGCGCCACCTGGCGGCAGGACTGCGGGACACGCTCACGCAAGGAGAAGCTAGCGGCTTTCTGAATGGCAGACGGTCACAACGATAGTTCAGAAATACAAAGCTCACCTGCTCAGACATCCTCTTCCCTGTCCAGTAGACTTAAATTCTTTTTTCTTTTTTAATTTTTTTTTATCCTCACCCCAGGACATTTTTGCATTTATCTTTAGATAGAGCGGGAGGGAGGGAGAGAGGGAGGAAGAGAGAGAGAGAGAAACATCGATGTGAAGGGACACATCGAGTGGCTGCCACCGCACGACCCAACCAGGGCCGGGGACAAACTGCAACCGAGGTGCGTGCCCTTAGCGGGAACCGAACCCGGGTCTCTCGACTCAGGCCGACGCTCTAACTGCTGGGCCAAACCAGCCAGGACAAGACTTAAAATTCTTAATTGATTCGATCCGAAATAGACAGGTAGACAAACAGAAAACTCTCACAAATCACATCAAGAGCTGCACACACCATTTACAGAGATTAAAAAAAAAAAAAGATCAAATATGGAAACCAGTGAAATTGGCACCTGAAGTCCTGAGTGCTAAAAACGAGTCAAAATCAGGTCCCACGCCAGGTCTGAAACAGTCAAAAGCTGTCTCCCCTCTGCAGGGGTCCCTGGATGGGGTGAAGGGAGACTGGGAAGTGAGGCCTAAGGTGTTATCGTTCCAACCCAACCTTTTATACCAAAACTGTGGAAGAAAATGCACTGGATATTTAAAGAGATTATTTTATTCCGGCTATGACAATAGGAACAATGCCCGTCATTGAGGAACATGTCAAAGAAAAGGAGGGTGACCTTGGATTTTAGAGCAAGAGGTGAACAGTGGAGCCATCAGCTAACCCACGAGAGTGATGAGGAAGGAGGCAGAAGTCTTACCTGAGCGGTAGAGCCGGGTCTTATCTCGAACGTGAAAGCCTGCTTTTCCCGCAGTGGGCATTTCTAGGGACACAAAGAGATGGGGATTCTCTATCGTTCTCGCTTTTCAGGAACACGGTGTTCCGATAAAATCGACATTGTTGATACCTTCTGATATTTGTGAGTGGATTCCGCTTAAAAATTACTTTTTTTTTTTTTTCTTTTTACAGAAAGAGACACTGATGATTTAGAAAGCATAGACATTTAATAACATAGAAAGATTTTGGATAGTTTTAACACAGTTTTTAAAGATGTGTTAGTAATTCCATTATTAATTGGCAATTTTTATTTTTTTAAATGGTTTATATTGCTATTTTCTTACTATATTAATCCTTATTGTAGTATATAAGCAACCACAAAAGTAAAATAAGAAAAGAAAGTCACCCGTGTTTCTATCATTCAGTAGTAACATTGTACCATTTTCCACAAAATGTATAGAATTGTTTCTCTAGTATTAACCGGAATGTTACCATTACTATTTTTTTTTTTAAATCAAAAAGTTGTAAATATCACTGGGGAAAAAATGTTTACAGCTTATTGTGTCATTTCCCAAAATTAAAGTTTAGTAAATGGAATACTTGACCAGAGGGAATGGACCTGAAAGGGTATGTTTTCCACTGTTCACTGCATAGATTGGAAATGTAATATAATAACATTTTTATTAGAATAAGAAAATAACCCTTACCTACACCTCTGTGATTCTGTCGCCAGCTGGTAACCTCAGAGAGAACGTCCCTGAACGCGTCATCTACACCAGGCCCTTCCCTGGTCTCTCTCCCCTCCCCCCCCCTCCTGGGCTCTTTCTGCTCCGCCCTACCAAAAGCCAACGTCTGGCTGTGATTTCTCCTGTGGTCACCGTTCTACTCCAAGTTTCTTCTCAAGGAAACTGACAATTTATACTTATTCTGAATATATATATATATATATAGTTTGGATTCTCAAATTAGCCAGCACGTATGATTCTATCGAATCTTAACATGTCCTCTGAATTAGGTATTTTCATCACATTTGCATGGTATTTGATCATTTTTATTTTTCCAAATAATATTTTTTGGTACTATAAGATAGTTTTCTTTAATTTTTTATCATTGCTTTAGATATAATTATACCTTTTCCTTCTGAAAAGCACTCATAATTTATTTTTTCTATTTTGCATATTCCAAGCCTGTCATTTTATATTTTACATTGTAAACGTTGACTCTGGTTTTTACAACCTTTGATTGTTTTTATTTTTATTTTTGTTAGATTACTAACAACGCTTCTTTTTTTTTTATCCTCACTTGAGGACATTTTTCCATTTTTTGTTCAGATAGAGTGGGAGGGAAAGAGAGACAGAGAAACATCGATGTGAAAGGGACACATTGAGTGGTTGCCACCCGCTTGACCCAACCAGGGCCGGGGACAAACTGCAACCGAGGTACGTGCCCTTAGCGGGAACCGAACCCGGGACTCTCTGGACCGCAGGCCGATGCTTTAACCGCTGAGCCAAACCAGCCAGGGCCTAACAATGCTTCTTTATCACACTTTTCTTTTCAGTCATTCTCTGCAGAATGACGGAAACATTTTAGAATGTCCCTTGCGCAACCCCAACTTAATTTTTAAAAGGAAGTTTGTATGACACAAACTACTTTAGAGATTTCAATATTTTCTTTGCTTGCCTGAAGCAGATTGTTTTCAGAGACTGTTTCTTTGATTATTCAAAATGATAGTCCCTATTTATTAGCCTTCAATGTTTCCTCATATGTTTTATTCTTATTTTTTGTTATTCGTCTATGAACAAAGATATTATTTAGATTCGGCGTCTATTTGTTAAGAAGTATGGTTTTTGGGCCCTCCCCCATTCCTCACTTATGCCCTTGGTTTAAGTCAAATCTTCCTGAATAGAGGGTTGGGCAAAAATGACGTCACCAGATTTCCAATGCTAGAATCTATAACAGCTGCAAAACTCAAGTATCCTGTTTACTCTCTAGTTCCCAGGTACCTGAAGACAGAGCAGATCAAGTTCCTGGGAATATGCAGAGCACATCTACCCTGGTGTCCTGGTTCCCATGCCTGCCTTCCTTAGGTGTTCCACCCACCCGCCGGTCCCCTGCCCCCCTCCCAGTTCTGGAAAGGGCAGTTTGTGTATAACAAACAGGGGCTTTTAGAGCTTGGGCAGTGTTATTAAAAACACCAATAAAATCACTGGGCAGTTGGAAACTTTTTGGTTTAATGTAGATCTTATATTTCTAAGTCAGAGGGGAGCCAGTCGAGGAAAGACCCAGGTTCTCCCCACACGCCTCTCTGTGGTCTTGGACGCCTTCTTCGGCCACAGCACAATGCAACGAATCAATAGAAATGCATTCGTATCATTCTTATTCACGTTCATCAGCCTCGTTGTTAGTTTACATTTTTTTTCTAGATTATATAAAAATGCAGTTGTTGGCCTCGATTGTGTGTGTGTGTGTGTGCGCACACCCTTGCCTTCCTATTTTAATTCAGTCTTGGCTGTTATTTTGCTAGGAATTTAGAAAAGAGAGCCAGTGAATGCTGGCCAGATGCCACTTTAAACTTGAATTTCCAGGCACTAGGCTTTAAAGCTCACGATTGCCAAATCGTTTTCCCAAATTTTCCCCCAACTGTATAACCCAACACGTGATGTGTTAAAAGGACTGATATTGCCAATGTTCGTTTTTGCTAATTTTATCTGTGAAAACGGTAGTTAGTTTTTAAATTTTTCATACGTGCGTCTAAGTAGACTAATGGGATTAGACATTGTAACGCTATTAACATAATTAATATCTGAGTTTATTACGTGTAAGGGACAGTAACTGATGGTGTAAAAGGACATTGTTTTTGAGAATTTCTTAGGCAGAATATGCTCAGACACCTGTACTCTAAGCTGTTTGTAATGTGTTATGTGAATCCCATAGAAAAGTACAAAAGAGATTAGAGGAGGAAGAACAATGCTTCTCTCTGAGTTTTAGGGGAGACTTCATAAAAGACCACATCAGATACACCTGGGAGAGTGAAAGGGTGTGAAATGGGTTGTGAGGGGCACCCCAATGGGATACAATTGGGGTGAGCAACTCGAGAGCAGAGATAGATAGTGAGAGATGATCTCATGGCTTTGGGGTACTGGGCTGGTGTTAAGGAGACACAGAAAATGCTTAGAAAATGTGAGCAGATGGGGTTGGGGGACCAGATCACTTGTGTTGGGGAAATGGAGAAAAATCTGGAAATGTATTGCATAGATGTTGGAAGATATTTAAGGAAATTTGTACTTTTTGGTAGAAAGTATGCCATATAAATTGCTCAACTAAGCTATTTAACAAAAACTTTAAAAATATAATTCTGAAACAAGCATAAAGGGTTAGTTATTTGAGACCCAAATGGAAGGAAAGAGGCAATTCAAGAACATTCTATGACCAAGGCATAATATTTTTTAAAAAGCACCTAAATTAAGGGAATGGAGTGGATAGAAAAAAAGTAAGTGCAAGAGTTATTTCTAAGTCAGAGGCAGTGAGATATAAAATTTGACTGAGTGTGGAAAAACATAAGAAGGGGCACTACTTATAAGTCTAAGTCTTAAAACCCAGATATCTGGAAGTGTGTTGGTGTCATTCACAAAATAAGGATAGGAAAAGGATGATAACATTAAATATGTTACTTTTCATTTTATGAATAATCAATTCCTCTTTTATTGTGATTAGAAAGAAATTAATTGAGCTAAATTAAGAAAATTTAAATGCAACTTTCTAATTTCTGATGCGTAAATGCAAACATTGTCTTAAATGTTTCTGTTACCTACATTTCCATAGAAACAAAGTTGATGATGGTGTAACATTTAAAGTTGTAATTTGTTCATCGTTACCATAAATGCTTTAAATATCTTAAAATCCTGTCTGTCAATTATACCTCAATGAAGCTTCAAAAAGTTTAAAAAATCAAGTTGTCATTTGTTCAATGACTGAATTATGGACATAAATATTTGCTCTTTACTTTATGTAACAGATATATCTTAAAAATTCTGTTCTGTTGGCATTCAACATTGTGTAAAGTAAAGTGGAATTTTATTCAAGATAGAATAATTTCTTCTTCTCGGGTCCCAGAAAATGCAATCAGCTATGCTCTGTGTTAATTATTTCAGTGAGAAAAGTAAAAATAATCAGGCCACTCTTTTAACACTGTTTTATTATAGTAAATAGAATTATCTGCAACATTTCCCAGTTTCTTTTTTCTTCTTTGACTTTTCCATCTGTTATTTTTCATGCTTCACACCTGCTGAGTCTATGGAAACTAGAGAAATTACCTTTTTTTTTTTTTGGTGTGTGTGTGAAGATGTATATTTATATATTGCTTTGTTCTGAAACCAATAAAAATTGAAAATGTAACTTAAGATTTTGTGTGGTCTCTAATTTGTGGAACATAGGAACAAAATCAATAGAATAAATTACTAGTCTTAACTGGAATAAAATAACATTTTGGTACTGTCCTGAATATGTGTATATTAGTTGATTCATTACAATTTTTTTTATGGGCAACACGGGAAAAATAGATTCACTGTCATAAATTCCAAATGTTTCTTTTTAATATAAGAATATTATGTTAAACTTTACTGTTTAACTGTGGTAATTAAAAATATATGTATCTTAAAAATTAGCTTCAGGGCAATGGTGAAACAGATTACTATTACTTGAAGAATTCCTATAACATATTAAGGGTATGTGTCCAACAGCATTGTGGGAGCATCACCACGCCCTAAAAACTAGAAAATAGGAGTTTGTCAGCGGTACTTGATTTTGAAATGTTTGTGGAAAAGAGCGCAGACGTGTTTAACGAGAATATGAATGAACTGTGAGATCGGGTGCCACAGGTACAAGCTGAGGGCCGCAACGTTGGCATTTCTATCAGAATAGTCTGGGGGTAGAAGCAACGTGGTAGAAGTAATGCCACGTGGTCTCGCACTGTCTTCATTGACCACTCGTCCTCCGGGCACATCCACGGCCCAGATTCTTTGCACCGAACGAGTCCACGTGACCAGACCAGCTAGTGACATGAGCTGAGTCTGAGCGGGGTGAGTGCCCTTGTCCGATGGGCCAGAGAGCTTGCTGCTCCCGCCGTGTGCGGGCACAGCGGAAGGCACCAGCGGGGAGCCAGGTGCCCTGACCGGAGGCCCCCAGCCCCCGGGACCGCGGAAAGGAAATTCCCGTCGTGTAGAAGCCGCCCAGTCCAGTCTGTGGCATTTTCTCAGAGTAGCCCAGCGCACTAAGACACTGTGCAAAGAGATGGGAGCTGCTGGCTTCTGTAAAGGTGTGTGTGTGTTGGGGGGTGTTTGTGTTGGGGAGTGTTCAATGGCAAATTTCTTTCTTTCTTTCTTTTCCCTTTCCCAGTACCCCTCCCCCCATTTTTCAAAGGAATTAAACAATGATGCTGAGTGCAACATGGACAGGAATAAAAATCACTGGTGATGGTGGAAAAACTGTTCTTTAAAGATACTCCTGAAGAAGCATTATCCCAGCTTTGTGACCGATGAGAAAGGCAGGAGGAAAGAGGCGAGGGCCCAGCACGCCTAGACGTTTGTGGTTGAGGAGAGCCGACACCAGAAACTAGAACGGGACCTGGAAGAACCAAAGGATTTTCTCGTTTGTGTTCTTGGCCAGGGCCAGGAGCTAGGAGAGATGAGGATATTTGAGTTGTGATAACCATGGCACATTTGGGAAGAGCAGCCAGATGGAAACAAAGCCCAGAGAGAACTTGACACCAAAATAGGAGATTACCCGTGAGGAGTGCAGCGCGAAGGCCTCGGACATGTTGGAATTTCCTAAGCCTCTGGATACACTCATCAAATTTATGGACCCTCTCCCATGAAAACTGAACTCCATAATCAGGGTGTTCATAGCTTCCCTAAAATTGTTTAACATGGGACTCAAGTTTTTAAAAAAAAAACAAACAAAATCCCCCTGCAAACCTGGAGAAAAATCCCAGGAAAACACAAACACGTGGTTTCTCAGAGGCCAGGACCAGAGAAGAAGCAGACAGGGTCTCGTGTCCATTCCACAGAAAGGCTGATGAGGAAGACGGTGAGAAATGATAGCTAATGTCTTAGGAAGAGCTTTTCGCCCTTCTTCCTCCCCCCCCAGTTTACATGACGCTGCCCCAACAATATTCTTCAAGCCCGATTGTTGGCACGGAGGCTCGTGTGATGAGTGATGGCGAGAAGTTGCGAACCTGGGAAAGCACACCGTCTCTTCAGGGGTGTCTTTGGTGATAGGAAAAAGACAAATGCGTTCGGGAATGTAATTCAGTGGAGGTGCAGTGACTTGTTGAGAGGGAAGGTTTCGATGGAGCCAGTCCCTAGAGGACCTCAGCGAGGACGGGCTCAAGACTACATGTAGAGAGCAAGCGGCAGAAGGCTCGATGCTGGTGCAGGGGACGGAGAAGGTACAGGACAGAGGACAGTCCTGGAACCACCTCTGAGGGCCTCAGTTTCCTCTCAAAGAAGAGACTCCTCATTCTGGTTTTGTACACAGACGACCAAAGCCAATAAAAACTCCTAGTCAGCATTTCACTCCCCACAGAAACGTATTTGCTCTTAACATCCTGATGTCAATTGTAAGAAGAGATGTAAACACCATCTGTGCTTCCAAATCTTCAATCCCTTCAATGTTGCAGAAGACGTATTACAGATTTATTCTTGGGGGTGCATGTCAGAGAGGAACGTTGACGCGTCCCTCGTCTTCCTTCGGGCTGCTACAATGAGCTGCTGCAGGCTGCGCGGCTTGTAAACAGTAGAAACCTACTTCTCCCAGCGCTGGGGGCTGGAAGTCCCGGATGCGGATGCCTGGACTGGATGCACTGAGTCCCTCGTTCCCTTCAGACAGCACACCTAGCTGTGTCCTCACGCGCAGAGAGTGAGCGAGCTCTCTGTCCTCTTCCTGTAGGGACACTGATCCCATTCATGAGGGCTCTGCATTCATGACCTAATTACCCCCCAAAGGACCCACTTCCAAACATTATTACACCGGGGATTAGATCTCACCAGATGCATTCTGGGGAAACACAAACTTTCCGTCCATAACACCTGGTCACAGATAGTTGTTCGGGGAGAATACCAAGAATGCTAATTAGTCATATTAGATCTATGTAGGGTGTCAAAGGGAAACAAGATCACACTAAAGAGACAGAAAGAGGTTGCCAAAGAAAAGGGTCCAGTGTGACCTGAAACTCACCTTCAGCTGGTATGGAGGGGACTTGGAGCTTTGGAGGTAGAATGGGGGGGGGGGGTTAGTGAGGACTCAGCAGGGTCAGGGAAGTGAAAAATTACAGGAAGTGGGGAGGGGGAAGGGAGTCCATGTGAAACCCACCTGTGTTGTCTTATTAACTGGTAGTTATCAGAGTTATGCTCCTACCCTTCCACAGACTGGGAGAGAGAGCCCTTATCTTTAGGTGTTGGCTGGGAAATACAGTAATTCTTTTGGCAGCTTTGAGTTTTCTCGGGTGGGCCCTGACCAGTTTGGTTCAGCGGTTAGAGCATTGGCCTGTGGTGCAGAGAGACCCGGGTTCGGTTCCCGCTAAGGGCATGTACCTCGGAAGCAGTTTGTCCCCGGCCCTGGTTGGGTTGTGTGGGTGGCAACTACTCTTTGAGTCCCTTTCACATTGATGTTTCTCTCTCTCCCTCCCTCCCACTCTATCTGAACAAAATATCGAAAAATGTCCTCGGGTGAGAATTAAAAAAATAAAGAGTTTTCTCGGGTGGGCACTGTAAGGGGGCTAGGGTCAACCTAGGAATGTGACCTCGAGTTAGTAATGATGCTGGGGTTTGTTCAAGTCTTTCTAGGCCAAGGTCGAAGCCTTGATGGGAAAGGGCTCAGAGGAGCCTGGCTGGAGTTTGGTCAGGGAGTCTTTCTCAAAGGCTGTTCCTGATTCTATCAGCGAAACGAACCACTACGAATATCTATGTTCTTCTCTCCATACTAAGAACATGACATCCATCCAGTCTAGCCGAACTATTCGGTGTTTCTGTTTCCTTAAAAAATTCTGTAGTATTTTTTGTCTCATTTTTATGGTCTTAGAACTAAATCGTCAACATCTGATTAGACTCTCTTTTGCTAATATATAGATTTTTTGACTTAACTATTTTTGATAATATAACTCATCCTCTCTTGACGTTCTTTATTCATTTTAATAAGTTAAAGGATAGGGACAGTTTGCAATATGACCATGGATGGAAAACATTTCAAAAAATACTCCTAAGAGGTGAGAAGTGAGAGGAGGGGCAGTAGTGTCCACTGAGTCCCAAAAATGTGCTCAGGTTGTGCAAGCTGCTTTGTAAGTCATTTCCTTTGTTTCTGATAACAATATGACAAAGAAACAAACACTCAGATAATGAATCTGTCAAAAATTATGCAATTTATAAACAGCAATTGTTTAGTTTTAAATCTGCATTTAGAGTCCAATGCATTGTGCTCCCTCCCAAATAATATTCTCCTGCCTGCCTCAATGTCCAGGTTCCCTTCCTCTGCAGTGGGTTGGGATACATTGTATTTTTCTGATGTATCGAGAGGAATGGTCTTACAGTAAGTGAAGTGCTTGGGTTTCTTCTTTATAATCAAGTTCAGATCGCTCATCCGAAACAGGGAGGATATGTAGTCACAGGACAAATACTCCCTCTTCTTTCCTCAATAGCAACTGTAAGAAAATACTTACCAGTATGTTCTATTATCGAACATATTTCTAACCATGTAACTTCGACTTAAGCATATAATTATGCTGATTTTGTTTCCCAACATCATAGCATTAAGATTAAAAGGACAATAATACATGTAACAGGATTTATATCTAGGATTTGATCCACATTCTATACTTAGAATAGGGTTACCACTTCCAAACTATCAGGTTCTCAGCTTGTTAAAAGTTAAATTACTCATATGATTCTCATTTGTATAGGAAAAATTTTAAAGTACTCCCTTTTATTATCCTTGGGAATATGCCTAAGTAGTTCTTAGTCTGAATAATAACTGCAGAATGGTTTGTTTTGGAATCCAGCTTAATTCAACAAATATTTATTGAGTACCTATATGTGCAAGGCAGCGTGATTAACATTGCGGGGGTGGTGGTCCATTCTGAAGTTTTATTTGCAGTTCGCTGATTTCTAGTTTCATCCTCTGTTTCAAAGCTTCTGTAGGCAAACTAAGCAGCATGATCTACACACTGAGAACCAGCTTTTATCCCTGTCAAGGTTTGAACAAAGATCTCTCACATTGCATTTGGAAATTACATGGAACATGAAGTGTGCTGGTCTACCAGGAGGCAGCCAGGGCTTGATGGCTTGTTCTCCGACCCAAGCACTGGCCCCGCAGTGGCTGCCATGGGTGGGCAGGGTCCACTGGCATCCACCTCTGCTGTGTTTCGGTTAATTCTTTGACCACTTATGCATTTTCCACGTAGCTTAGCTGCCAAGTCTCACACCTAAAGGGTCAACCCTTCCCTATAAGTAGTTTAAGTAAAATTCCACATCGACTTCCAAAGTGATGCCTCTATCAAGGGATTCCCAACCATTTGGAAAGAAAACAAAAGACAACAAAGCTAGGGGTCGACATATCATTTGGTACTGTCTCACTTACAAATGACTTGTGCAGACTCGGGGAGACTTCCGTCCCCTGCTAATGACCAGGACAGATCTTCTCCACTGCTAGTCTCGAGCTTTTCATTCACTACAAGACCGTGCTAATGTCTGCAGTATTTGTGAAAGGGGAGCACACGTTTCCAAAACCAGTACTTTTTTTTTTTCTCCCAGCATTGCTAGATTTTTCTCTAGAGACCACTTCCTGCTGTCACTGCAATGACTCGCTAGGAAAACCATCCCCAGTCACGCTCGCCTGGATGGTGAGTGCACATGCGCAGAGCCACCTGGCACGGCCTCGGCCCCTTGAAGGAAAGAACACAGAGAGGAAAACCCAGCACCGATGGACGTCCTGCAAAGCAAGCTCAAAGGAAAAGACACACTTTCCACGTGATCATGGCTATGTCGTAGAGTGCTTTTGTGACAATACATCGGTCGGGAGGCTCAGTCTTGGGTTTCAGTCCATACTTTGGCAGGTTCAACAATCTTCATGTGGCACTGACCCATTTTAGTTCTAAATGATTTTGTTTATCCAAAAAAATTACCTATCATGACCACCGTATAGCAGAGACCCTCGTGGGAGGCCTAGTTAAAAAAATAATAGATAGAAACTCCACTCTCATTATCCTCAGAGCCTCTTCAGGGGTTGATACTTTTCTAGACCCAATCCCTGAGACATATTCACATCGCTGGATTGGACACAGGAATGACAACAACAAAGAGTGAGAAATAAAAGATGAATGGCGGCCGAGGACCTACCGCGTCGCAGGGATTGCGAGTATTTCACAGACATTATCTCATATAGTCACGAGATACTAGAAACGTATTAATGGCTTCTAGCTGATATATAGAGATATATATCATGTGAGAGGCTGGGAAAAGCAGCGAGTTTGGCGTAGCTGTTGGAGATAGGCCCAAGGAAGCTCAAAGGAATGAACGCCTATGGAGGCAAAAGACTTTTCATTGCTCGTAAAGAAAGGAGGAACAGAAGCACAGATAGAGAAAGTAGAAAGAGAAATGATTTTGCCATACACTTTAAATACTTTTCTGACCTACCTATACTGTTTAAGGGAAGAGCTAAGTTCTTACACCCTTCTAGTTCTTGGCTTTGTTGAATGGTTATGTTGCATAAACAAGTTCCATGTTTCAGCCCGTTCTATTTGTTCTTGAACCAGATGGAGACACCTGGTCAGCCTCAACTTTGTTTTGTTTTTGTTGTTGTTGTTGTTTGTTTTGTCTTACTTATTTCCAACAGATGATGTTTTAAGATTTAGAGGGTTGAATTATTTCAGTAGAGTCTAAAAATATTATTATGTATTAACATTAGAAGTTTGCCAGGGAGGTCCCACAGTAGTGCTCACGTTACATTAATCCATCAAATTGTGTCTCTTCTGCGCTGAATGTTTCAAACAATTTATGATGCATATAATGCTTTTTAAAGTAAATTTTCTAGGGGATTATTTGCTCATTAAAGATTCTCCCTTCTTCTGATGATTTCAGAGAAGAAATACCTTCAGCCTAAGTGGGAGTAAAAATCAAAATATTCTCTGATCATGACCATAAAATAACCCTTCAGAGTCTGTGGTGATTTCTGCTTAAGCAGAGATATTTTGTTTTCAAAACTAGTGTCTGGAGGAGAAAGAGAAAGAGATGAAACAAAAAAAAAAAGCTGTACACTACGATCTCTTGGGTGATGCTGAAGGTTAATGTAGTTCTTCCCTGTGGTTACAATGGTAGGAAACAAGGCAGAGAAATACATGAGTGGTGGTCACTGTGAAAAGACTTAAAACAAATCCCTCATAGACTTAGATCTTCAAACATCCTTCTTTTAAAAGTTCCAAATTGAGTCTTCAACAATAAATCAACTCATAGACTTACACTGAGAGACAGACAGACCAAATCTCATCACTTCAGATGACAATACATGCTAAATTTTGTTGCTGTTTCTGGTGAAATATAACTTACCTAAAATGGGAATGCATGTACAATTTCAGAAAATAGTTTAAATGACCTAACAGTTTAAAAGCTAAAATACTAGTCACATTGAAGGACCAGTATATCATTTGTTGATCAAATACCCCCACTCCTTCCTGTCAGTATTACCTTAGACACTCAACTAACCAATCTCGCATTAAAAAAATTTTATCATGTAAGCATATAACCCTGAAAGATTTATGGTTGACTTCCCCCGATTTTGTGTTACATATACAAAAGACTAATATTACATAGAATTATTTTTTTGGTTATTAACAATTTGGAGTGTACGTAGTTAGGTTATGTAGAATTCTGTTACAACTACAGAATAACTCATTTATGTTGACAGACATTTGGGCTGTTAACAGTTTTTGCGAATAAAAAATGATGTTAAGTACATTATTATAAACATCTCCTGGACACATATGTGCAAGAATTTTCTGAGCATATATCTAAAAGTAGAATTTCTGGAACATAATGTAAGCACATGGTAAACTTTCAGTTATGCCAAACTGTTTTGCAACGTGGTTGTACCAATTTATATTCCGACCAGTAACGTGGTGATTCTTGTTTCCTCTTTTATAAGGTGTCGGCTTCTGCCTTTAATTCATTTTTCATTTGGTTAATTCTCTGAGGTATGGTCATGGATTATATATTCTGGATATCAATTCTTAATTGCTTACATGTGATACAGATAGCTTCTCCAAAATTATGTGGCTTGTCTCTATATCTGTGTTATCTTATGATGCATTGCGTATTCCTAATTATAATTTATCTTTAATTTTCATTTAGTCAAGTTCATCATTTTTTATGATTTTCCCTGCAAAATTTCTAATTAAAAATTAATTTTCTACCCAAATGACATTAAGTATTTTTTCTACTTGCCAACTAAAATTTAAAGGTTTTACCTTAAACAGCTTTTCATTTACCTGAATTTTTGTATAGCTATTGCTTTTTTCCCATATATATGTAATTAAAAAAAACCGTATATTGAATAGCCCTTCCTCCCACTAACTTGCAATGTTCCCTCCACCATAAATGACAGATAAATAGGAAGTCCCACTTCTAGCTCTCTGATGAACATCCCATTGTCTTATTTACAACAGCATGTTATAATATCTGACAAGACAAAGTATCCCAATTTTCTTCTTCAAAGAACTTTTTTACTATATTTGGACCTTTATTTATTGATTTTTTTATGTACATTATATACTAAGGGTGGGACAAAAGTAGGCTCACAGTGATTCCAAAATGGCAGTGGAGTGAACGGAAGCTACACAGACCGTCTCCCAGGACCAAACTGGAATTACAACTAAAACACAGACAAATCGATGGGGGAAAGCCACAGAAAAGCAGCTGGCGAGGACCATATAACCAGGGACACTGACTCGATCCTGGTAGGATTGCGGAGGAGGGAGAGGGGGGCTGGGAGCCCACAAACAGCAGTGGCCTTAGCTGGGAGCAGCACCCTTGGGTTAAAGTCCTAGGTGGCTCCACAGTGCAGAGCCGGGACAGAGGCTAAAACAGCCACAGCCACTCACCTTGGGCTCCAGCAGAGGGAGGGCAAAGTGGACTGGAACTGGGTGGGGACACTCGGGATTTGGAGGGGGCTCAAAGCTTTTGCTGAGTTGCAGCCACACAGGATGTTGGCCACCTAACTCCTTCCCAGGGCTCTGGGGAAAGGCAGCAGCTCCTCCCTCAGAAATCCAACCCCACCCTGTGGGCCATTGAAATGCAAATTGAGGCTCACTAACAATCAGCATCTGCCCTACCCTCAGGAAATCCCCTTATGCTGAGCACCTGAGGGAGTTCAACTGACAACCCAAAACTCTTCAAAAAACCTGTACTGATAGCCTCCAGGCAAAAAGCTAGAGGAAAACTGTACCATTCCTGGGCTAGAACTCTAACCAGAAAAGTAAAACTTGATAGTGGTGTGTAACATGGGTCCTTCCTCACTCATCCAAACCCAGGAGAGGCAGCCACAAACAGCAGAACACCACCCACAGGGAAAACTTGGCAGGCTCCAAAGCCCACTGTCATAGCCAAAATGGTGAAACACAGAAACAAAAGCCAAATGAAAGAACAAGAGACCTCTACCAGAGATGAGATACATGTGGAGCACTTAGGCAAGTTAACCGCGCTAGAATTCAGAGCCATGATCTTGAGGAAACTCAACAGCATGAGTAAGGAAAAAGAGATGTTGAAAATCAACCAATTTGAAATTAAAAACCACCAAGAAGAAATCAAGAATGACAATCCAAAATAAAGAACACATTGGAAGGTCTAAGCAGAGTAGAGGAAGCTGAGGACTGGATCAGTGAATTAGAAGACAGAGTAGAAAAAATCAACCAATCAGAAAACCAAAAGAAAAAAAATGATTAAAAAACAGGAAGACAGCTTAAGAGAACTGTGGGACAATTGGAAACATAACAATATTCGCATCAAAGGAGTCCAAGAAGAGGAAGAAAATGAGCAAGGGTTAGAGAATATATTCAAGTAAATAGTGACAGAAAACTTCCCTAATTTGGTGAAGGAAGAAGGCATTCAAGTTCAAGAAGCACAGAGAGTCCCAAGTAAGAAGAACCCAAATAGGCCCACACCAAGACACACAGTAATTAAAATGCCAGAAATTAAAACAAAGAGAGAATCCTAAAAGCAGCAAGAGAGAAGCAACAGGTTACCTACAAAGGAACCCCCATAAGGCTCTCAGCTGACTTCTCACAAGAAACACTACAGGCCAGAAGGGAATGGCATGAAGTAGTTAAGGTCATGAAAAACAAAGATCTGAATCCAAGACTACTCTACCCAACAAGGCTATCATTCAAAATAGAAGGTCAAATAAAGAGCTTCCCAGACAAAAAAAAAAAAGGCTAAGGGAATACATTACACCAAACCAGCACTGCAAGAAATGTTAAAAGGACTGCTGTAATTAGTGGAAGATATAGAAAAAATATATATATAACCAAACTAAACAAAAATGGCAATAAATAAAGTACATATCAATAATCACCTTAAATGTAAATGGACTGAATGCTCTGATAAAAAGACAGAAAGTAGCTGACTTGAAAAGAAAGCATGACTCATCTATATGTTGTTTACAAGAGACCCACCTTACAACAAAAGACTCACATAGGTTTAAAGTGAAGGGATAGAAAAAATCTTTCAAGCAAACGGAAAGCACAAAAAAGCTGGGGTAGCAATACTCATATCTAATAAATTAGATTTGAAAATGAAGGCCATAACTAGAGACAAATAAGGCACTACATAATATTGAAAGAATCTATCCAACAGGAAGATATAACCTTGATAAACATACATGCACTTAATATAGGGGCACCAAAATAGATTAAAAATCTTCTGGAGGACTTCAAAGGAGAAATAGACAGCAACACAATCATAGAAGGGGACTTCAATTACCCGTTGACACCACTGGATAGATCCTTTAGACAAAAAATTAGCAAGGAAACAGAGACTCTAAATCAAGCACTAGACCAAATGGATTTAATAGATATCTACGGGGAATTAGACCCCAAACCTACAGAACTCACATTCTTCTCAAGTGCACATGGGACATTCTCAAAGATAAACCACATGATAGGACACAAACTAAATCTCTACAAGTTCAAGAAGATTGAAATCATATCAAGCATCTTCTCAGATCACAATGGCATGAAACTAGAAATCACTTGCAACAAAAACATGCAAAGACATTTGAACACGTGGAGGCTAAATACCATGTTATTAAACAATGAATGGGTCACCGAGGAGATCAAGGAATAAATCTAAACCTTCCTGGAAACCAATGAAAATGAACACACAAAAACACAAAATCTATGGGATGCAGCAAAAGCAGTTCTGAGAGAGAAGTTCATAGCACTACAGGCCTACCTCAAGAAACACAAAAAATTTCTAATTGACAGTCTAACTTCACAACTTAAAGAACTAGAAAGCAAACAAAAAGAAAACCCCAGAGCAAGTAGAAGGAAGAAAATAGTAAAGATTACAGCAGAAATAAATGATATAGAGACCAAGAAATCAATTCAAAGGATCAATGAAACAAATAGCTGGTTTTTTGAAAAGATAAACAAGATTGATAGACCCTTAGCTAGACTCACCAAGAAACAAAGAGAGAGAACCCAAATACACAAAATCAGAAATGAAAGAAGAGAAGTAACAACGGACACCACAGAAATACAAAAGATCACTAACAGCTACTATGAACAATCTAAGCAAAATGGACAAATTTCTAGAAACACACAGTCTCCCAAAACTGGACAGGGCAGAGATAGAAAAATTGAACAGGCCAATAACAACTAAGGAAATTGAAGAGGTAATCAAGACTCTCCCAGCAAACGAAAGCCAATGCCCGGATGGCTTCAAGGGTGAGTTTTACCGAACATTCAAAAAAGAACTAACACCCATTCTCCTCAAACTATTTCTAAAAATTTAAGAAGAAGGAAGACTTCAAAACACGTTTTATGAGGCCAGCATAATTCTAATTCCAAAACCAGAAAAAGACACTACAAAGAAAGAAAACTATAGGCCAATATCCCTGATGAACATAGATGCCAAAATCCTGAACAAAATATTATCAAATAGGATCCAGCAATACATTAAAAAAAATATTCACCATGACCAACTGAGATTCATCCCAGGGATGCAAGGCTGGTATAATATTCACAAATCAATAAATGTGATACACCACATAAACAAAATGAAGAAAAAAACCACATGATCATATGAATAGATGCTGAAAAAGCATTCGACAAAATCCACCATCCATTTCTCATAAAAACACTCAGCAGTGTGGGAATAGAGGGATCATATTTTGACATAATAAAGGCCATATATGAAAGAGCTACAGCCAATATCATACTCAATGGGTGGAAACAAAAAGCATTTCCCTTAAGAACAGGAACAAGACAGGGATGCTCATTTTCAACACTCTTATTTAACATAGTACTGGAAGTCTTAGCCACAGCAATCAGACATGAAGAAAAAACTAAAAGGGATCCAAATTGGAAAGGAGGAACTGAAACTGTCATTATTCGCAGATGACATGATACGATACATAGAAAACCCTAAAGACTCCATCAAAAATATATTGGACTTAATAAATGAATTTGGCAAAGTAGCAAGATACAAAATTAATGTCAAGAAATTGAAGGCATTCGTATACACCAATGATGAACTTACAGAAAGAGAAACTGAAAAAAAAATCCCATTTACCATTGTGGCAAAAAAACCCTTAAGATACCTAGGAATAAACTTAACCAAAGAAGTAAGGGACCTATTTGCAGAAAACTACAGGACATTGAAAAAAGAAATAGAGGAAGATATAAAAAAGTGGAAACACATACCTTGTTCATGGATTGGAAGAATTAACATCATTAAAATGTCCATATTACCCAAAGCAATCTATAGATTCAATGCAATCCCTATCAAAATACCAATGACATATTTCACAGAACTAGAACAAAAACTTCAAAAGTTCATATGGAACCCAAAAAGACCCCGAATAGCCACAGCAATCTTGAAAAAGAAGGACAAAGCAGGTGGGATCACAATACCAGATATCAGATTATACTACAAAGTGACTGTAATCAAAACAGCCTGGTACTGGCACAAAAATAGGCAGATAGATCAATGGAACAGAACAGAGAACCCAGAAATGGACCCAAGGCAATGTGCTCAATTAATATTTGACAAAGGTGGCAAGAGCATACAGTGGAGTAAAGACAGCCTCTTTAATAAAAGGTGTTGGGAAAACTGGGCAGCTTCATGCAAAAAAAATGAAACTAGACCATCAATTTACACCATATACAAAAATAGACCCAAAATGGATCATAGACTAAAATGTGATCCGTGAATCCATAAAAATCCTAGAAGAAACTGTAGGCAACAAAATTTTGGACATCATACACAGCAGAATTTTCACTGAAACAGCACCTAAGGCAACTAAAACAAAGGAGAAAATGAACACATGGGACTACATCAAACTAAAAAGCTTCTGCACAGCAAAAGAAACAACCATCAAAATGAAAAGGCAACCCACTGTATGGGAGAAAATCACTGCCAATGATACATCAGATAAGGGGTTAATTTCCAAAATATATAGAGTACTCATACAACTCAACGAAAGGAAGACAAAGAACCCAATTAAAAAATAGGCAGAGGAGCTGAATAGACCCCTCTCTAAACAAGACATACAAATGACCGAGAGACATATGAAGAAATGCTCAACATCACTAATCATCAGAGAGATGCAAATTATAACAACAATGAGGTATCACCTCACACCTGTCAGAATGGCCGCCATCAACAAATCATCAAACAACAAGTGTTGGCGAGGGTGTGGAGAAAAGGGGACTCTAGTACACTGCTGGTGGGAATGCAGACTGGTGCAGCCACAATGGAAAACACTATGGTGTTACCTCAAAAAGTTAAAAATTGAACTTCCATTTGACCCAGTGATCCCACTTCTAGGAATATATTCTAAGAAGTCTGAAACACCAATAAGAAAGAATATATGTACCCCCATGGTCATAGTAGCACTATTTACAATAGCTAAGCTCTGGAAAGAGCCCAAATGTCCATCAGTAGACGAATGGATAAAAAAAGCAGTGGTACATATACACAATGGAGTACTATGCAGCTGTAGAAAAGAAAGATCTCTCATCCTTTGAGATGACATGGAGGGACCTGGAAAGTATTATCCTAAGTGAAACAAGCCAAGCAGAAAAAGACAACTACCACATGATCTCACTCATTTATGGAATATAATGAACATAACAGTCTGAGGAATAGGGTAGACGCAGAAACATGGAAGTAGGGTACAGACTGACAACCCTCAGAAGAGGGGATGGTGGGGGGAGGGAAGAGATAAACCACAGAACTTATATGCATGTGTGCATAACCAATGGACCTGCACAACAAACCTGGGGACAGGGCGGAGAGGGATGGAGAGGAGGGTGTCAATGGGGTAAAAAAGGAGAAACATCTGTAACAAAAATAAAATTAAAAATAAAATTAAAATAAAAAAATTAAAAAATTTAAAAAAACAAAAGTAGACTCATAGTTATTCATATGGAAAATAATACAATAATTATGAAATAATAATATAAGATTAAACTGTTTTATGTACTCACAACTGTACACCTACACTTGCCTCATCCTGCTAATTACCATTCCCTCCAAAAAACCCTATTTGAAATTAGTATTTGAAGTACATTAATTATATTCATCAATTTAGGCCAAATCAACATATTTACAATATCTTGTACAATATGCAAAATAATATGGTATATCTTTTGATTTAGTTAGGTATCAGGGATTACTGAATACAGTTTTACAAATTGATACTACGTTTGTTAGTCCCCCATACTTTACAAAATATTTAAATGGCATTTCAATGTACAAATATGTTTGAACTGACAATGGTGTGTACAGAAATTGCATTGATTTATACACATTAATGTTTTGTCCAGCTACTGATGAACTGTATATATAGATTTTTAAAATAAAGACATGTTATTTGTAAATAATTATTTCTTTCTCCCATTCAGCCCTGACATCTTTTGATTCTTTTATCTTGTTGTATTTAACATTTTAAGTTTCGAGTATGATGCTTTATAGAAATGATAATAACTGGCATCTTTAAATTGCTGCTGACTTGAGGAATTCCAAAATGGCAACAGAATGAATGGAAACCTCACAGACCATCTCCCAGGACCAAACTGGAATTACAACTAAAATAAAAATAAATTGTCAAGAAAAAGTAACAGAGAAGCAGCATGAGAGGACTCATACAACCAGGGACAGAAAAAGGACACTAAATCCAGCCTGGTAGAAACTGTGGAGGCACAAGAGGGTGGGCTGAGAGCTCATGGACAGCAGCTGTTTTAGCTGTGAGCAGCTCCCTTGGGTTAAAATCCCAAGCTGGCTCCACAGCACAGAGGGCCAGGACAGAGCACCAAATTAGCTACAGCTACTCACCTTGAGCTCTGGCAGAGGGAAGGCGGACTTACCTGGAACTGTGTAGATACTTGGGAGCTTGCAGAGCTGGGAGAGCAATTCTTTGCTGAATCACTTCCTCACAGGACAGTAGCCATATTACTCAAAGAGCCCGTTCCTGGAGCACCAGGGAGGACCAACAGCCTCTCCCTCAGGAATTTACACCACCTACCCAGGTCAGAGAAATGCAAATTGGGCCTCATTAACAGCCAGCAAGCATCTGCCCCACCCTCAAGAAATCCTCCTACCCTGAACACCTGAGGGATTTTTTCACTCAGTTGAGGGCTACAACCCAAGGCTCATCAAGTAACTGAAACTAATAGCCTCCAGGCAAAAAGCTAGAGGATAACTGAACCTTTCCTGGGCTTGTAAATCTACCCAGAAAAGTAAGATTTGACAGTGGTGTTTAATGTGGGTCCTCCCATACTCATTCAAACCCAGAGAGAGAGAGCAACATTCATTGAAACACCAATACCCCCAGAGAAAATTTGGCAGGCTCTAAAACCCACTGAGACAGCCAAAATGGTGAAACAAAGAAACAAATCCCAAGCGAAAGAACAAGAGAATTCTACGGAAGAAGAGATAAATGAGATGCAGCTAAGCACGTTATTAGAAGTAGAGTTTAGAGTCATGATAATAAGAAGCTCAACAGTATGAGTAAACGTATAGAAACATTGAAAACCAATCAATTAGAAATGAAGAGTGACATAGCAGAAATAAAGAACACATTGGAAGGAATATGCAGCAGAGTAGACAAAGCTGAGGACCGAAAAAGTAAATTAGAACAGAGGAAAAAAAAATCACCCAATCAGAAAACAAAAAAGAAAAAACAATTAAAAAACAGGAAAACAGCTTAAGAGAAATGTGAGACAATGTGAAATGTAATGGCATTCACATCATAGGAATTCCAGGAGAAGAAGAAAATGAGCAAGGGTTAGAGAATATATTTGAAGAAATAGTGACAGAAAAATTCCCTAAGTTGGTGAAGGAAAAAGGCATACAAGTACAAGAAGCTCAGAGAGCCCCAAATAAGAAGAACCCAAACAGGCCCACACCAAGAGACATAGTAATTAAAATCCTAAAAATTAAAGACAAAGAGAGAATCCTAAAAGCAGCAAGTGATAAGCAACAGGTTACCTACAAAGGAAACCCCATAAGGCTCTCAGCTGACTTCTCAACAGAAACACTACAGGCCAGAAGGAAGTGGCATGAAGTAATCAAGGTAATAAAAAACAAGGATCTGAATCCAAGACTACTCTATTCAGCAAGGCTATCATTCACAATAAAAGGTGAAATAAAGAGCTTCCCAGACAAAACAAGGCTAAGGGACTATCTTAGCACCAAACAAGCACTGCAAAAAATGTTTAAAGGACTGATGTAATTAGTAGAAGAAATAGAAAGAAAATAGAAGCAAAATAAATGAAAATGGCAATACATAAGTACATATCAATAACCTTAAATATAAATGGATTAAATGCTCCAATCAAAAGACACAGTGTATCTGATTGGATACGAAAGCATGACTCAGATATATGTTCTTTAAAAGAGACCCACCTCACAACAAAAAACTCACATAGGTTGAAAATAAAAGGATTAAAAAGAAATATTCCAAGCAAACAGAAAGGAAGAAAAAGCTGGAGTAGCAATACTCATATCTGATAAAATAGATTTCAAAATGAAGGACATAACTAGAGATAAAGAAGGCCACTATATAATATTGAAAAGACCTATACAACAGGAAGATATAACCTTGGTAAACATACATGCACTCAATATAGGGGCACCAAAATATATTAAAAATCTTCTGGAGAACTTCAAAGAAGAAATTGACAGCAATACAATCATAGCAGGGGACTTCACACCCCACTGACATCATTGGATAGATCATCTAGACAAAAAATTAACAAGGAAACAGAGACTCTAAATGAAGCACTAAATCAAATGGATTTAATAGATATTAAATTACACCCCAACATTGCACATTCTTCTCAAGTGCACATGGGACATTCTCAAAGATAAACCACATGTTAGGGCACAAACTAAGTCTCTACAAGTTCAAGAAGACTGAAATCATATCAAGCATCTGCTCAGATCACAATGGCATGAAACTAGAAATCAATTGCAATAAGAACATGCAAAGATATTTGAACATGTGGAGGCTAAATAACATGTTATTAAACAATGAATGAGTTACCAAAGAGATCAAGGAAGAAACTAAAACCTTCCTGGAAACCAATGAAAATGAACACACAACAACACAAAATCTATGGGATGCAGCAAAAGCAGTTCTGAGAGGGAAGTTCATAGCACTACAGACCTACCTCAAGAAGCAAGAAAAATTTCTAATCGACTATCTAACCTCACAACTTAAAAAAGTAGAACACAAACAAAAAGAAAAACCTAGAGAAAGTAGAAGGAAAGAAATAGTAAAGATCAGAGCAGAAATAAATGACATAGAAATATAAAAACTATTCAAAAGATCAATGAAACAAAGAGGTGGTTCTTTGGAAACATAAACAAGATTGATGGAAACTTAGCTAGACTAAGAAAGAAAGAGAGAGGACCCAAATAAACAAAATCAGAAATGAAAGAGGAGAAGTAACAACTGACAACACAGAAGTACAAAGGATCATTAACAAATAATATGAACAATTATACAGCAACAAATTGGACAATCTAAGTGAAATAGACAATTTCTAGAAACACGTAGTCTCCCAAAACTGAACTGGGAAGAAATAGAAAACTTGAACAGACTAATAACAACTAAGGAAATTGCACATGGGACATTCTCAAAGATAGACTCTCCCAGAAAAAAAAAAGCCTGGGCCCGGGTTGCTTCATGAGGGAGTTTTACCGAATGTTCAAAGAAGAACTAACATCGGTTCTCCTTAAACAATTCTAAAAAATTCAAGAAGGAAGATTTCCAAACTTGTTTTATGAGGCCAGCATAATTCCAATTTCAAAACCAGATAAAGACACTACAAAGAAAGAAAACAACATGCCAATATTCCTGATGAACATAGATGCCAAAATTCTTAACAAAATATCAGCAAATCGGATCCAGCAATACATTAAAAAAAATATTCACCATGACCAAGTAGGATTTATCCCAGAGATGCGAGGATGGTACAATATCCACAAATCAATAAATGTGATATAGCACATAAACAAAATGAAAGATGAAAACCATATGATCATATCAATAGATGCTGAAAAAGCATTTGACAAAATCCAGCATCCATTTTAGATAAAAACACTCAGCAATGGGGGAAGAGGGATTGCATCTCGACATAATAAAGGCCACATATGAAAAACCTACAGCCAACATCATACTCAATAGGCAAAAAGCAAAAGCTTTTCCCTTAAGAAGAGGAACAAGACAGGGATGCCCACTTTTGCCACCCTTATTTAACATAGTATTGGAAATCTTAGCCAAAGCAATTAGACATGTAGAAAAAATATAAAGGATCCAAATTGGAAAGAAGGAAGTGAAACTGTCATTATTCGCAGATGACATGATATTGTACAGAGAAAACCCTAAAGATGCCATTAAAAATCTACTAGATTTAATAAATGAATTTGGTAAAGTATCAGGATGCAAAATTAAAATCAAGTAAGCAATGGCATTCTTATACACCAATAATGAACTCAAAGAAAGAGAGACTAAAAAAACAATCCCATTTATCATTGCAACAAAAAAATTAAGATACCTAAGAATAAACTTAACCAAAGAAGTAAAAGACCTATTTGTAGAAAAAAACAGGACATTGAAAAAAGAAATAGAAGAAGACATAAAAATGTGAAAGCATATACCTTGTTCATGGATTAGAAGAATTAACATCATTAAAATGTCCATACTATCCAAAGCAATCTATATATTCAATGCAATGTTCATTAAAATACCAATGACATATTTCAAAGAACTAGAACAAATACTTCAAAAGTTTATATGGAACCAAAAAAAACCTCGAATATTCACAGCCATCTTGAAAAAGAAGGACAAAGTAGGAGGGATCACAATACTGAATATGAGATTATACTACAAGAACACTTTAATCAGCTAAAACCAGCCTGGTACTGGCACAAGAACAGGCATATAGATCAATGGAATAAAAGACTTAAATGTGACTCATAAATCCATAAAAATTCTAGAAGAAAATGTAGGCAACAAAATTTCAGACATCACATGCAGCAGAATTTTCAATGATACATCACCTAAGGCAAGAGAAACAAAGGAAAACATTAATACATGGGACTACATCAAGCTAAAAGCTTCTGCACAGCAAAAGAAACAAGCATCAAAATGGACAGGGAACCCACTATATGGGAGAGCATAATTGCCAAAGATATATTAGATAAGGAGTTAATTTCCAAAATATATAGAGTACTCATACAACTCAACAAAAGGAAGACAAAGAACCCAATTAAAAAATGGGCAGAAGTCCTAAATAAGTACCTCTCTAAATAGGACATACCAATAGCCAAAGACATATGAGAAAATGCTCAACATCACTAATCATCAGAGAGACACAAATTAAAAGAACTATGAGGTATCACCTCACACCTGTCAGAATGCCCGCCATCAACAAGTCATCAAACAAGTGTTGGCGAGGGTGTGGAGAAAAGGGGACTCTAATGCACTATTGGTGAGAATGCAGACTGGTGCAGCCACAATGGAAAACACTATGGTGTTTCCTCAAAAAATTAAAAATTGACCTGCCATTTGACCCAGTGATCCCACTTCTAGGAGTATATCCTAAGAAGCTTGAAACACCAATCAGAAAGAATATATGTACCCCCTTGTTTGTAGCAGCACTATGTACAATTGCTAAGATCCGGAGATAGCCCAAATGTTCATCAGTAGATGAGTGGATAAAAAAGCTGTGGTACATATACACAATGGAACACTATGCAGCTGTAAGAAAGAAAGATCTCTTTCCCTTTGAGATGACATGGAGGCACCTGGAGAATATTATCCTAAGCGAAATAAGCTAATCAGAGAAAGACAAATACCATATAATCTCACTTATTTGTGGAATGTAATGAACAAAATGAGCTGATGAACAAAACAGACCCAGAGACATAGAAAGGAGTAAGGTTCAAAGTGACAAAACTCAGAGGAGGGGGACCGGGGGTCAGGGTTGAGGGGAGGGATGAGGTAAACCAAAGAACTCATAGGCATGTATGCATAACCAATGGGCATAGACAACAATTCCCGGGGGGCTGGGAGGATTGGGAGGAGGGTGTATGAGGAGGAAAAGGAGAAACATCTGTAACAAAAATAAATTAATAAAATTAAAAAATAAAATAAAATGAAAATAAATTGCTGCTGACTTGAAAGGGAACATTTTCAACAGTTTACCTTAAAGTACAATGTTTGTTATGACTGGCTTGTACATACCTTTACCAAGTTGAGAAAATCCCTTCCTCTTTCTTCGCCCTCTTTATTATTGGACAACCGACGTCAACTGGAACAACCTGTTTGTTCCAGTCTCTAATGTTTAGCATTATCACTTTATCCTATTTCAGCACAGTTGACCTTTAGTCCTCGCAAGATGCATGGGATGTTAAATAGATAACAAGGAACTCTCCAGAGTTTGACAATAGCCCTAAAGCATGTCACCCAGCTCAGGGTTACCTTGACATGAGTCATGGAAACATAGCATCTAGCATTTCTGTGTCACAGAGAGTGCTCCAGGAATCTTCCCCTCCAGAGAGGAGGGACTTGTTTAGGAGGGAAGAAAGACAAATCCAATCACCATGTGGCTTTACGTGTATAATTAACTGAAAGACAAATTTAGCCCATCGTTTAAATAACTGTAGTTAAAAATAATAAACTGATTACAATTGAACTATAATTTACCTGATGCTTCAAATGTATGAGCTAATCACTCCCGTCGGGTTGTATAATTGTATCTCCACTTTGCAGATTAGGAAACAAATGATTAGTTACATAATAGGACTTTGCCAATGTCACATGTCCTAGTTACAGGACCAGAGGAGGAAGTCCATGCCATCTTTAATTCTCTTGTCCTTTTCTACCCTGCTCTCCCGTTGATTTCTTCCACATGTTTGACTCTATCACACAGAATAAAAGACCAGTCACATACTTACGTGAGATCTAGTATCTGAATTGATTACCTGATGAATGTGATTAAAATGGGTTTCTGTTTTATTTGGTGGACTGCTTCTAATTCTATAAATTCCCACATCCTTGGCCATTCATCATCCAAGGCAGTTGTTTCAAACCTAAAATCTCGCCAGCTCCTCCTGCTGTCGATTCTGCCAAGCGCGTCACTTCACGGAGCAGCTGCAGAGGCAGGACTTTCTGTGCCTTCCCTGTCCAGCCAGGTCTGGGACGCGGCCGTCTGTCCTCTGACACCCCTTGGGTCGGAGGCTCCGCCTCGTCCAATCAGATCACTCGGGCTGTGTGCGCTAGCAGCTGGGGACCCTTATTTCCTGGCCACTTAAATATTTCCAGCTTAGTGAGAGATTCGATCAAGTGTCAAAGGTAACGCCGATCCGTCCTTCTTCTTCTCATGGACTCTGCACCTGTTCATTCAATTCTACAGACACTGAAACCAAAATGAGGTATTTCAAAAGTCGTTGCAAACTTTTCAGTCCTATATAAAAATCATAGTAGCTTCATTATAATTATGTATTATGTATTAATCTACGTTAAAGTATATCATATATTATAATATTCTTGTATGTTACATTAAAAATAATTATTTTGTTGTGGTGCTATTTCTTCAAGCATAATCACACCGTCCAGAGCCAGGGATTGGCCATGGTTCAGTTATCTATCAACTGTCAATTGTTAAACGTTTCACACTAATGTTCAATGTTAGTTTTTTAAATATTAATGAATACTACTTAGTTGATGTTAATTAATATTAAACTAAAATTAAAATCTTACTATTGCTCTTAGCTCATCATTGCTTTGACTTTGACCTCATAAAATATATATTTTAACATAGTACAGAATTTCATTTTTAAAATACTTTTTCATAAAGTTTTCCCTACAGACTGGTACAGGTGACTCAGATCACTGCAGGTGTGTTGGTGCCACTCCTGGGCATGACTATGCAGACGCTCAGAGACTGGAACATGGGCCAGCCACGGAGAGGAAGGGGCAGGGGGCGCAGGCCTCCCGTGGCGGTTCAGAAGCATCCCCCTGGTACCTGAAACACTGCATTCGTGTGGCCTGACTGTTCCTTTCCACACAACACTTGAGAAGACTTTTCCAGTCTGGCCACGTCCTGATTTTCACCATCTCTGTGCGGTTGTTTTGGGCCCGAAAGCAGTTCACTAACAGGGATGTTGTCTGGGATTTTGGGCCTATTTCTGAACAAAGCAATTTTTGAGATGCTTTTAAAGTACCAGGTTTTCAGTTCAGTTAAAATGCCTACATGTTTATAGATGCATTTTGAAAATCGAAGACTCGGGGATAATTTCTTTTCTAGTTCTTCATTATTATTTCTTCATTGCTAAGCTGTTGCAAGTGGACATTGAGTTTTTAATCAACATAGCAACAAACAGAGTGATTGAACTATATATTTGAAAAAAATTAACAGGCTTATCACTTCAACATGATTGCCTACAGAAGAGTAAGTTCTTAGATTTACCTAAATGGTTTACTTGGAGATCTGATATAGGCATTTTTACAGTTGAATATTGTAGCCAAGAGCGCACGCGCACACACACACACACACACACACACATGCACACACGTTCTCTCCTTGATATATACCCTCCAAAACCCAGCAGGCGTCAGGATGGGATCCTGGTAATATTATTGGTCTAAGGACTGAACTGCCTGCCCTCAGGGTCAGACCACCGAATCCAGCTGAGGAGGTTTGGGCGCTATCCCAGAGTTTATTGAAAAAGCAAAGAGGATAAAAGGTCTCTGAAAATCACACACAATGTGGTGCTGAAACTGTGTCAAATAGCCTATAGCAAGGTATGTACTATGTGCTGCAAAACAAATACTCACTGTGCTTTGAGAATTAAGTCATTAGCAGGGTGTGTGCTCTACACACCCTCAGGACATCTGAGTGCTCACACAGGCACATGGATGTTGATGAAGTGCCATTCATTGACCATGGCAGCCATACGTTTTTTTAATTGACATAACTATGGAATTTCTCTTGAGTTGACTGAGGGCTTTATGAGACCTGTTGGTTTAGGGAAAACACCTGGATAACATTAATTATTAAAATGGCCATAATTTAATTTTGATAAACACTTTTCTTATTACAATATTTTTGCTTTCCCGGTTGAGAAACAAACCCTATAAAACAGCTAATATGGCATCAGCCTAATTTCATAGGTAGGAGAATTAGGGTTATCACAGGCTAAGTTCTGACGTGGAGATTTGCATGCATGGCATTTATTAGAAAGTGTGCTTGGGATGCATGTCTGCGAAAGGAAGGAGGAAGAAGCAATGTGAGCGATGGAAGACACGTAGAAGCAAAACAGGCAACGTGAGCTGCATTGCAGTCCAGGGACGGCCTCGGTAGGCAGCGTGGGGGGGGGGGGGGGCGTGATCTAGATCTGACATGACCCCTCAGCATTCAGACCTGGTAAGGGCACTGGGCTTGACCCCCCACCCCATGCTGATCCTCAAAAAGGGTGACAGTGAAGGCCAGTTGTGCGGTAGCATCCTAGCAAGTCGTTTATTCTTGAAGGGTTATGTGGGCAGCACAATACAGTGTCCTTCACTGGGTCCCTGGAGTGGCCCAGGCAGACGTTGCTGTAGCAAGACTTGCTGTAGCAAGTGCTTCCCATTTAGCTGGAGCAAGACAAGTGGAAGCATCCAGACGTGACGCCTGAAAGCAGAGTGGAGACTGAAATCTGGGATCGCGGGGACATTGCCGGGTCTGGTTTCAGGGACTGAGATCCAGGAGACGGACAACGTTTACTACACAAAGTGACATGAACTGGAATATAATGCAGAGCACAGGACGGGCATGAGAGGCATCGTGAAGGACATGTTTGGGGACCGGTAGGATGAGAAGCCAAAGGCGAACCTTTGCAGAGATCACTGTGTGGTGTTGAGTCTTGGGATGAATGTGGTACAATCAAAAAATGTAAGAGGATAAAAGATCTGTAACCTCTGCTACACAAAGAGTGCTCTGCAGTCAGCCACAGCCCTCTGGGAGCTCATGGAATGTGGGAACTCAGGCCTGCTCCCCTCATCCACCAAAGCGTGCTGACTCAGAATCTACGTCCAAGTCAGATCTTCACGTGATTTACACGCACTACAGTTTTTGTGTTTTTTTTTAATTTTATTTTTATCCTCACCCGAGGGCATTTTTCCATTTTTTGTTCAGATAGAGTGGGAGGGAGAGAGAGGAAGAGAGAGAAAGAGAAATATCAACGTGAAAGGGACACATCGAGTGGCTGCCACCCACAAGACCAACCAGGGCCGGGGACAAACTGTAATCGAGGTACGTGCCCTTAGCGGGAACCGAACCCGGGTCTCTCTGGACCGCAGGCCAAAGCTCTAACCGCTGAGCCAGGGCTGTACGCACTACTGTTTAAGAAGCAGGAATAGACGGGTTCTATAAGAAAATATGACGTGATGGCATCACATTTAAAATCCTCTGGCGATGGCGAACTATTCATCATCAACCAGTGATATGGTCAATAGTCCTGACGTCTAGGCATTAACATACATTTTTAAAAAATCAAAAACAAACATTTGCTGAACAAGTGAATGAACAAAGATAAAGCAGGGTGGTGACAGAGAGGCAGCAGAGAATGATGTAGGGAACAGTGACTTCCCGTTGCCTGGCATGTTTGTTCACGCCTGACCCAAATCTCCAAGGTCAGACTATCCGCTCCAGTTCCCTTGTAAGACAAATTGCAGAGGTGCCTCCCTTTCTCTAATCAAGACCTATCTGTGCATCTGAGCCCTGATGCTTCGGCAGCGCAAGCCCCGGCTGGGCTTCCCAGAGGGATGCAGCGGAGGGGGTGCGGGGGGGGGGGCAGCCTTCCCGCAGCTCCCTTGATCACGCCTAATCGAAAGTGAAACTCCGCATCTATCAGGAGTGACTTCAGATGGCAACGGGAGAACATTCTAGACAGCAGGGGTCTGGAAGCCCAGCTGCTCGGGGTAGTTTTTTCCCCATGATTAGGCATGGCTAGTTCATGTTACAGTGTTCTGTCACCTTGCAAGTCGTTGTCTGTTAAGCAGGGTTGGGGGTGGGGACGTCCCTTGATGAGCCATGCTCATTTTGTCACAGACCACTTCAGATTTCTCAGCTCATATATAGAAGTTACATGATTTTTGACGCAAGAAACACATGGAGCAATGGCCTCTGGAGTGGATGTCACAGAAAATGTCATAAGATGCTAAGTGCCCTTGAGGTATGTAGAATTTGTCATGGAAAAAAGGTCTTTCTCTGTTCAATAATGTACTGCTCTGAGATAACCAAAGTTTTCTGAACTCTGTACCTGTTTGACTTTTCTATGGTCCCCCAGTGGTAAGAGCCCATGTAATTCTAGGGGCAGGTCTGTCACAGTGATCAACTTCATCCCCATAGGTCTTCTGGCTGTTGACATCGGTCACTATCATGAATTCTATTGTCACCAGAAGGTAAAGAGTGTAAAGCCATATTGACATAACACGATTTATCTCAATAACTTTGAAATCCCTGAGTATGTAGGCTTTGAATATATCAATTAAATTGACACATAAATTTTATTGTTTACATAATGGTCAGCACCGGACCGTGTAAAGACATGAGGACATTGACAATCCTTTTAAACTCCTACCATGAAATACTATATCACAGAATTTCTGATTACTTAATACATAAAAGTGCAAATTATATTTTTAAAAGTTAGAAATATAGCCCTGGCCGGTTTGGCTCAGCGGTTGGAGCGTCGGCCTACGGTCTGGAGAGACCCGGGTTCGGTTCCCACTAGGGGCACGTACTTCGGTTGCAGTTTGTCCTCAGCCCTGGTTGGTCGTGCAGGTGGCAGCCACTCGATGTGTCCCTTTCACGTCGATGTTTCTCTCTCTCTCTCTCTTCCTCTCTCTCCCTCCCACTCTATCTGTACAAAAATTGGAAAAATGTCCTCGGGTGAGGATTAAAAAAAAAAAAAAAAAGTTAGAAATATATTTGGATTTTTGCATCCTAATGCAATGCCTTTTATAAAAATACTGATGTAATCGTGCACTTTATTCTGAAAGTAATTCACAAAATACGGTATTGCCATTTTCATGTTCCTTCCACAATCTGGACGTGGGGACTGTAGTATTAAAGAAGTGTGCAAAATAAAGACAGGCTCTGTGCTCAGAAACAAGTATCTTTCCTAATTTTAATGCATTAAGGTGCAAAAACAATTCAGAAAAGTCAATCATAGATAGTATCAGATAAATAAAGCAATGCTCTATAATAGAATCAAAATCAGGTAACACTTACTAAAAATATATATCCAGGTACACAATGTCTGTTTTAGCAACGTCGTGCCCGGATGAAGGAGATTCTGAAAGCATTCACTTAATACATATTAGTAAACATCTCTGCAAACAGAACAATTTTGACACCTTTCCATGTTCAGATTACATCTGGAAAGGTCACCTGAAAGGTAAATAGGTCAACCTAATGGCTTCTCTCTTAAGCCCGGGGTAAGGCAGGTCTCTGTCCAAGTGTGCTTCTTTTCACGCCCTTCCCTTCTGTGTGCTTCTTTTCACGCCCTTCCCTTCTGTGTGCCTAACTGCTGTTACCGGCATCACAGATGCAGCCTGTCCTGTCCGAACATTATTGTCTGAATCTCTGGTCCATGGGGAGACTGGGAAGAGTTTATCGTTGCTACAAAGGATGTTTGTCAAATGCACTGCTTCTACATTTCATATGAAAGCATTAAGATATCGCCCTGGGCCCTGGCCGGTTTGGTTCAGCGGTTAGAGCATCGGCCTGCGGTCCTGAGAGACCCGGGTTCGGTTCCCGCTAAGGGCACGTACCTCGGTTGCAGTTTGTCCCCGGCCCTGGTTGGGTTGTGTGGGAGGCAGCCACTCGATGAGTCCCTTTCACGTCGATGTTTCTCTCTCTCTCTGTTCCTCTCTCTCCCTCCCACTCTACCTGAACAAAAAATGGAAGAATGTCCTCGGGTGAGGATACAAAAAAAAAAAAAAAAAAGATATCATATGCCACTCTATTTGGGGGGTCGATATGAATAGCCGAGTAAATGTACCTCCACATTGGGAGAGCTCGTAAAGTTTCCACTGAAGTGCACCTTTTACCCACACACAATCAATCTGCCTGGAGTTCGGATATGGACCTGAAGGTTCACCTTAGATGTGAAAATAATAAACACTTCACATAAACACCCTAAAGGAATGGGTAGAAGGTGATCAACGTTTGTTTGACGAGACTTCGCAGCTTTTGTGCTTTGGAATGGAAGGTCAAGGGCACTTGAGAAGGATAAAGGCTAGAGGCAATGAAACCAACTTGGCCAAACATTTAGGTTAAGAACTATTTCAACAAGTGTTTAAGTCACCCATGTCAATGGCTCAGTGCCTCTAACTCATAGTTCTACGTGCCCTGAAGATGTAAAGTTTAATCTGGGAAAAATAGAATACCCTTAAAAAAGCCAAACACCTTGAGGCAAGAGTTTCCTTCTACAAATTCACATTTTATACACATGGTGTGTATCATTCTGTATAAATGGTGCCCTTCGGTGTGGCTCAAGAGGGCTTTATCAAAGAACAAACTGATTCTTCTATAAACACGAGTTCATTTCACCTGCACGAGAAACAAATTGCGCACGTGTGTGTGTGGTGTCAACCTTATCAACCAAAACACAGCTACTAACACTTGGCTAAATACTAGGCTTTCCTGGTCAGAGATGGAATCAGAATACAGTTTACAAAATAGAGAAAAATGCACCACTGGCTTTTATATTTGCAAGAAAGCGTTGTTCGGCTTGGCCAAGGTGGATAGAGTTCCAATTCCAGAGTAGGGAAAACTAGCAAAATGCTACAAATGTCCCGAGGTGCCATTTCGTTTCTGCATCTATTTTAGAGAAACAGACCCACAGAAGGAACAGGGCTGCCATGGCTCCTGCTAACACACAGCTCATCTACTTATCATTTCTCTTTGGTTTCCAGCTGCAGGTTTCTTCGCCTGCGGGAGGAGCCCCCCTGTTCCGACCCTGCGGAGACAGGATGGCACCGTCTGTGCGACCTCTGAGTGCTGCGACGCTGAAGCGGCAGAGGCTAATGCAGGCCTGCCTGAGCTGCCAAGCTTGCCGAAGATTCCTGAAGGTTTATTTGTTTTTCCGAACCCAAATGTGGCCTTGGTGGTGCTGTTTCTACAATGAGAGCAGGTTCCAAATCCTTCAGTTTGAAGAGCCTAAGACAGGGGCTTGCAAGTCGGTGCCAATACCTGTGTGGAATCTGTGCTAACCCGCCCGGGGACTGCGGCCAAGGCTGCTCCGCAAGGTGGCCGGGCAGGGACGCGGGGTGCGCTCTGCCTCCCCCTGGCTTCTGCCGCCCTGACTTCAAACGCATCCAGAGCCTCCCAGCATTTTTCTGCGGCGAAGTTACTGTGTTCTAAGCACCTTCACATTTTCAGTAACAGAGTGAAGCTGTACAGCCAAAGCTACAATGCTGATGTTTTCTGCAGAGCCCTTGAGGGTTTGTTCGGGGATGTTTTGCTTGCGTGGCAAGGTCGTTTTCCCGCCGAGCTGCCGGTGTGTTGTGGGAAGCACCCCTGGAGGGCTGAGCCTCCTTCCATCCTGGGGTCCGGTCCCGGTCCTGGGTTCTGGAAGCTTGTCTGCCCCCTTGAACCCTGGGTGCGTTCTGTTTTCAAGTTGTTGACATGGAGCGTATTTGTCACTTCTCCACTGACAGGCAATGGCAGAGGTTACTTTAAAGCCTTAATATTTTCTGGTCCTTTAATCATTGCTTTACATTTTTATTTCTGTATCCATGTTTGCTCCTTCACAAATATCTCAAGATTTTCCATATCTTGGCATCTGACATGAGGAAGAATCACGTCCTCCGGTGCCTTGTGATCTTCCCACGATGTTCCTCTTTTATCCTTTAATACTTAAGAGCCCCCGAGCTCTGCAGCCATGAGGCCGTCCTCGGCCACCGCTGAAGAAGCCGCACAGTCCCGACGTCCAGCCCGGAGCCTCAGGTCCAAGTGCTGGTGTTGTGTTTGTACTTGGAAAAGCCAAACCTCCCCAAGCAGCCAAGTCTGAGTCTAAGTGTCAGTGAAAGTGCCCATGTAAGTCGAAAACTACATCCAAGTGTAAGTCAAGCCAACCCGAGACAAGTGTTGCTGATGGTGCTTGTAGTTCTTGCTGTTGTTTCACCCAAATTATTTGGAAGTTTCTGGAGTTGCGATCACAGGAGATGGAACAGTGCCACCCACCGCGGAGCAGAAGGAATAGGGACAGTAAATGGTGGAGGTTTGCTGCAGGACCGATCCTAGATTGGATGGAGCCGCCGACGCTGTGGCTGGCACCCCAGGGTGAAGCCGGGACGTATAGCCTTTCCCGTCCTGCTCCAGAAGGACAGTCCCCGAGCTCTGAATGGGCTCGTGTGGAAGAAGGTGCAGCTCAGGCTCCAGAACTGAGCCCCTCGGAAGGGGCTTAGACAGAGCCCGGCACTCGGGTCTGTTCGACATGACCTTGAGTGACAGCGTGGGGAAGGCTGCGCATCGAACTCCTCTCTCCCAGTGTGGCTCTGCTGTTCGAAGCCCAGTGTCTGAGTCTTTTTTTTCTTTTTCTTTTTTGGCTTAAACCTAAATTTCTTTTATTGATTTAAACATAATTTTTATCAATTTTTTTAAAATTGCTTCTTGTGCCCTGGCCAGTTTGGCTCAGCGGTTAGAGCGTCAGCCTGCGGTCCACAGAGACCCGGGTTCGGTTCCCGCTAAGGGCACGTACCTTGGCTGCAGTTTGTCCCCGGCCCTGGTTGGGTCGTGTGGGTGGCAACAACTCGATGTGTCCCTTTCACATCGATATTTCTCTCTTCCTCTCTCTCCTTCCCGCTCTATCTAAGTAAAAAATTGAAAAATGTCCTCGGGTGAGGATAAAAAAACAAAAAACAAAACAAAAATTGCTTCTTGTTTTTCTATGACAGTTGACATACAGTCTTCTGTTAATTTCAAGTGTATACCACAGCAATTACACATTATAAAACTTATTAAGCGATCATCTCCCAAATATCACACTCATCTAACCATACATAGTTATTAGAATATTATTGACCACACACCCTATGCTGTACTTACACCCCTGTTTCTACACTGTAACTACTAATCTGTACTTCTAAATCCCTTCACCTTTTTCACCCAACCCCAACCCCACCCCCATCTGGCCACTCTGAAATTGTTCTCTTTATCTATGAGTCAGTTTCTGTTCTGCTTGTTCGTTTATTTTGATGTTTAAATTCAATTGTTGATAGATAGTATCTGAATCTTGACAGAGATGCCCGGGAAGCTGGCTGGATCCTAGCTGCAAGGGATTTGAGACATTTACACAATTGAAAGCTCAGAGCATCTCGCCTTTTCAGACCCAACCCGGCAGGAATTTCCAGCTGAAACCTGAAACAGGCTGATATTGTGTATCATGCTTTACTAGTAAAAATTGAGCATGTATTACTGAAACTTGAGTATTTTTCTAAAATAAGTTACCATTAGTCATTAGCAATGAACTGTTATTGATGCATCTATATGTAATTTTTTTTTTTTAATTCAAAGTATATTTTCTACTATCACGTAAGGTTTTGAGGCAAGTTTTCTGGGTGTTGAATAATTTTCTTCCTTTGTTTTCCCCATATTTCTGGATTGCGGTAAGAAGCCATTGTCTTTGATGTTTCAGTCTTTACACAAGTTTGTGAATAGACTTCAAGTCCACCTCTTAGTCATTGTTAACTATAAATATCAATACTTCTTGTCTGACTTTGTATTATTCTCCCTTGGTTACATATTCAGCAAATGGCTGTGGCATGGCTGATGTGATTTCATATGCAAGTGTCATCCTCTATTATTAGTCTCCTTAGCCAGGTAATTACATACATTTTTAAGTAATTAGAGCAGAGCTAACATATTCATCTGTGAACATCAATGAGCTAATTTTTTTTTTTTCAATAGGCAATTACAATTTTACTTGAGGGATTGATAAACCATAAAAAAATTTTTAATATTTTCCAAACAAGGGCTTTGGAGATGATAGTTTAGCAGTGTTTGTGTGCACACCAATAGCTGTATATGGTCACTGGAAAGAGCATTTTCCTCATGAGGTTCGATGCTTGAAGCTTTAGATTTGGATGCCGAGTACGAGGTGTGGGCCTTTTAGAAAAGAAAGGAATTTTATTTCTTTTCTAAAAAAAATTTTTCTACTTCAAAATGATAACTAATCTATACCAAAAAGAGGTTTAAAATTGTTAAATAAGATAATTTTGCAAAGCCCCCGGCAAACAGCTTGACCCCTAAGAGGACTTCTGTAACGGGGGAGCCCCGCAGCATGCACCTTTCATGTAACTGAATTCCTCTTACATCACGCCAGTTAGTTTTTATTGTGAAGTATAAAACTATACTCTAGAGCCTATAGAGTAATGTGGTGAGAACCCTTTTTTTTTTTTTTTTTTGCTGAAAAAGTGTATAATTTCTTGCTGTTTTCTTTTTCCAATACAAAAAATTTCTATGAATTGTTATTTCCATTTTTCTTAGCTGTATAATATAATCCTTTAAATGAAAAATATTAAATGCAAAAATTTTGCTTTAAATCACTATTACACAATTACAATATAGGCTTTCCATCTGGACACGTTATATATTCTCTTTACTAAATTTAGTAAAGAATGATTAGATTATTATTTATCTAATAAAACTACGTTTAGTAGCAAAACGAGAACAACAAAACAAGAACAAGCCCAGTCTCCGGAAGAAGAGCCTGATTTAATGTGAGAGCGTGAACTGTGTATTGCCACCTGGCTCCACGTTCTAGAGGCATCAATACAGAAAACAGAACGTCCTGTTCCTGGGAAATGTACGTTCTGGTGGTGGTGGGAAAATAGAAAATCAACAACAACAACAAAAACAATGTCTCAAGTAGCAACAGGGGCTTTGAAGAAAAATAAGCTGGGCTATGAAAATATCTGGTACCAGTGAGGATAGCATGTGAGTTTCAATGGGAGTCAAATCCTCTCTGATAAGAAAAAAGGAAGGGAAAAAGACATAACAATGTTTCATGAAACTGTGTTTCAGGTAGTAGAAGCAGCAAGTGAAAGGCCCTAAGAGAAGAATGCATTTTATATGTTTGAGAAGCAGAAAAAAAATGTTGTGTGGCAGGGTGTCACAAGGCGTGGAGTAGTAAGAGGTGACGTTGGAGAAGCACCAGGGACCCATACCTTGTAGCCCCTGGTGGGCCACCAACTGGGCTCCGGAGTTCACTGCACTCAATATGGGGAGAATTTAGAGGGTGCCGAGCAGATTCGCAGCGAGGTCTTATTTTTGTGTTTAAATGATCACTGCCCTCTGTGTGGTTCATTGGGAAGGAGCAAGTGTAAAAGATGGGAGACTGGTTAGGAGCTCAGTCACCCTCGACGCTGATCTGAATCAGGGAGCCACTGAGAAGCAGGAGGGTCTAATATGCTACAGAGGTGGATCAACACTCATTTCCTAAGGCGGGGCTGTGTGTGGGATGTGGGGGAAAGAGCGATTTCCTCCTACCCGGAAGAAGGCAAACAGTAGGACTTTATTGGCTCAGTTAACATAACAATCTAGGCTGGGCTCCAAGAACCCTTGATCAGTTTTCTGGCTCTGTGGTTCGTGATTCCCTGTGTATCATCCGTTACTGGCCAACCTTAGCCTTCACTGAACTAACATGACTATAGGAACTCACGTGACCCATCTCTACATTATACTATTTGGAAGGGAGAGCTCTTCTTTCAGACTCTATCAAATTAAAATCATAAGTCTCCCTCTGATCCATGGTTATATCTCCATGGTAACTTCAGCACCACTGGTCTCTGCATCCATCAATCATTACATTGGATTAGCAGCATTGGCATGATGCTCTCACACCTGATGGCACTCTGTGTTATATAGTCTTTTAAATTCATGACTGCATAGTCTGTGTCTTCCTCATTGAGATGTTAAGAGCCAAAACAGCGTAGGAAACATGACCAATACTAACTTTGCGTTCAGTCATAGGCAATCCTTGCTGAGAACATACTCATCTTTGAATAAGTATTTAAAATTAATAGGATAACGACATGCATTTATTTTACTGATAATTTATAGGATTTTACATATATTGATTGTGATTAATTGGTATGTTACTAGAGCATCCTCTGACTACTGCTACTGACATTTTACTACCAACCACCTGGCATACAGATAACCTATAGATCACAAAGGGATATTTCTAACATTTAAGCAAATAATCCACAGTAGAAAGTGGATAAATTAAAGTCATCATTGACTTACTACTTGATCTGAATTGCACTTTGCAGTCTAGCCTCTATTCCCAGAAAGAATACAGAAAACAAAGAAAGAGAAAAGAGAGTAGAGAAAGAGAAGAGAGACTTGAAAGTTGCTATTTCAAAGCATCTAATATTCGAAGACAGATATACGACTATTAAAAAACATTTTCCTAGAGATGAGATTTTAGATGAAATACCCAAAATGCATGATCCAAAAGTATAATCCATAAAAAAATAGGCAGGGTTGCACTTTATGAAAATTAGAAATTTTGCTTCACAAAAGACACTGTTAAGAAAATGAAAAGACAAGCCACAGGCTGAGAGGAAATGGTAGCAAAATACTTATCTATTAATATAAGTAGAGCTATTCAAAACATACAAAGAACTCTTCAAATTCAACAAGAAGAAAATAAACAACCATTTTTAAGAAGTGGACAAAAGATATGAAATGGCACCTCACCAAAGATACGCAGGTGACAAATAAGCATGTAAAACGATATTCAACATTATTGCCATCAGAGAATTGTGATTAAAATAACAAGATATCGCTACACATGTATCAGAATGGCTAAAATCCAAAACACTGGAAATATCCATTACTGGCAAGAACGGAGAGTAACAAAACTCTCATTCATTTCTGATGGGAATCCAAAATGAGACAGGCACTTTGGGAGGAAATTTGGCAATTTCTTACAAATCTAAACAAACCCTTACCCTGTGATACAGCAGCCCTGCTCCTAGATTATTTACCTTACTGATTCGAAAACATTGGTCCACCCCAAAACGTGTATGCTTTATCCATAATTGTCAAAACTGCAAGCAACTAGTATTTCCTTCAAAGGTGAATGGGTAAATTGTGCTACATTCCTGCAACGGAATATTATTCAGCAATAAAAACAAATGCTACGAAACCATGGATGAATCTTAAATGCTTTGTTATAAGTGGCCAAAGTAGGTCTGAGGAATCTACGTAACCTTTAATTCCAAGTATGTGACTTTATGGTAAAGGCAAACTTTTGACAGTCGTGCGACCGGCGGTTGCGGGAGTGTAGGGGTAGGGGATCAGATGGAACTCGAGCGATTTCCTTGCACAGTGAAAGTCTCCTCAACGGCACAGTAGATACATGATATAGTGCATTTGGTAAAATCCAGAGAAAACTAAACCGCAGAAAATAAACCTTCATGTATGCAAATTAAAAAAACAAAACCTCACTTAGGAATGGAGGGATCCCGGAATGTAGAATGTGATAAAAGCAGCTCACCTACTACAAATGCATGAAACAACTTCAAAGATGGTGTTGACCTGAGCAAGTAACTTTGGACACGAGTGGGGTTTGTCATTGTGCTCGAGTGGATAAACGTGTTTCCTGTGGGTGTCCAAGAACAATTCTGTCCCTGCCAAGCGTACACTGGAAATGATTAGGCCAACGGAGGAAGGTTGGTCGGATCCAGGTTTCTTGCTGGTGGAAGGGTAGTTTGCAGATGCCCAAGAGGAGGTGGCTAGAATGATCCATTTAGTAAAGAATTACTAAATACTAAGTACAAATCATGTGTGTAGACATTGTTCCTCAAAGAGGTTAGCATGACCCCCCACTGCTGACGCGTGGGCTGCACGCTCGGACGTCCTTCCAGAGAGGACAGCAGAAAGGGGGAAGCAGTGCCGAACCCCAACACTGCCTGGGCATGTACTTACGCTCAGCAGGAGCGGCGGTGAGTCGTGCATCCTTGATGAGACACTGTGAATATAGTACTGTACTTCTGGGTCTGCCTCCTCTAACTCCTGGAGAAAAATCAGAGGAATTCCTATCGAGGGACACTCTTTAAAATGCAGGACCAGTATCCCCAGAACTGTCCAGGCCATCAAAAACAAGAAAAGTCTCAGTCACGAGCAGTGCTAGCGTACATGACGGATCAATGCGATGTGGTGTCCTGGATTGCACCCGGGAACAAAACAACACGAAAAAACATTAGGCAAAAGTTAAGGCAATCTGAATAAGCTATGGATTTTAGTTAATAATAATATATCAATATTGGCTCCAATTGTAATGTATTCAATGTACCACACTAATGTAAGATGTCACCAATAAGGCAAATGGCTACAGAAATACAAGAACTCTGAACTATGGTCACAATTTTGCATGTACTCAAAACTGTCCTAAAATTTTAAAAATTTATTTAAAAATAATTTGTATCCCCACTCCTCAAAAAAATGAAATTAACTAGTATCATTCTTTTATATATGTCATGAGCTCTGTCACTTTTTTTATATTAATATGCTACACAATACACAACATCTAAAAGAGAACATTATACAAGTAGTTAACTCCTCTAACCCAAACTAATTTCTTAAGAAGCCAGAACAGACTCTGTCTGGATGTCAATGCAGTGACAACCTTGGAATGTGCAAACATCTGGATGGACATTTTCTGTCTTTTCGACTCTGCCTCCAAAAATGACTGACTGAAGATTTTGAAGGAAAATACCATGACAACACTCAGAATATAAAACATTGACAAGATATTAAGATTAAAGAGTGCAGTTCTGATGGGAAAAAGCATTTGTCATCAACAAAGCACTCACAATACTTACTATTGAAGCCGAATCTTTAATGCTTAAAAACACCTTTGCAATTCAGGCCTGGAGATATTGCTTCCCTTAGTGAAATCCTTCGAATCTCCTAAATAATTGAGTGTTCAGAAGCCAGCAACTCAAATTAAAGCTAGAAGTGCTGTTTGTTCAGGTGCTGTGCCTACTGGGACAGAGATTCCTACTTCTGTTGTCCATATCAATTATTCTGAGACTGTGTTTAGAGTCTGCCAATTTTTATAACAACAGAAGACTCTTTTTAAAAATTGCTGACATAAGATTTATTAAAATATCCTAAGAGTAACATTCTATTTCCAAATAAAAGGAATCAGGAGTGGAGGGAAATGCTTGGATGATTAAATATTAAGTCAGTTATAGGATTCTCTCAGATGTAAACATTTAAAATGTGTCAACTAAAATTAGTAACGTGCTGTCTGCAGATCCTTCTGAAACACTTCGAGTCCTTATAAGCAGTAGCATTTTAAAACACTCATCTGCAGATTCAGTATTTTTTATTCTTGCTTTCTGTGTGTGAACATTTGATGCCTTTGATTTCTGAGTCTTTAAAATGTACGTTTAGCACCTAATTTTGAATTGTCACTGGAAACCCAGATCACCACACATAGAAACAGACAGGCAAGACTAATAATTACGAGAGCTTATTGAATTCTAATTAGGCAGGGATTCTCTAAACTTCGGCGAGGTGGAGAACATTCTCAAAAATAACAGGAAATCAGGAAAAACCTGACTACAGCCCTCGGAGTGCTCACTGCCTGGTCCTTCCTGACGACTCTGAACTTGTTGGCAATTAGTGGTGCTCATGATCATTACCATATCTAATTACTATTCATAATATTGGTTATTTATTGTTATTTGGGTTTATTATTAATAATTAAATATGTATGTTCAAACATTGAAAGCATTCTTGATGTAACTGAAGTGAAAATCTCTCTGTGCCTTGCATGTTAAAATGTAAAGGCAGGGAGAAAAGAGATTAACCGAAGACCTTCCATGCACGTATGCAGAAGCCAGGGACACAGACAACGGTGCGGTGAAGGCCTGGGGGGAGGAGGTGGGGGATCTGGGGGGAGGACTCCACAGGGGGAAAAAGGGGTACAGCTCTGATACTTTCAACAATAAAGATAAATTAAAAACATGTAAACAGTAATTTTAAGTATACTTGTATTTTTTCACAAAAGGAAAAGCTGTTGTCACATTTGATGATTGTAATGCTGTGATTTAAAAAATAAATTGCTCTGACTGGTTTGGCTCAGCGGTTAGAGCGTCAGCCTGCGGACCAGAGAGTCCCCGGTTTGGTTCCCGCTAAGGGCACGTACCTCGGTTGCGGTTTGTCCCCGCCCCGGGTTGGGGACGTGTGGGTGGCAACTGCTCGTGTCTCTCTCATGTCGATGTTTCTTTCTCTCTTTTCCCCCCTCTCTTCCTCCTGCTTTATCTGAAGATAAATGCAAAAAAAAAAAAAAAAGTCCGCAGGTGAGGATAAAAAATTTAAAAATAATAATAATAATAAAATAAATAAATACAAAACTTTAAAATAGATAATTAGAGTTGTATTTTAATAACTGATGTACACATGGTGTATTAGTTTGAAAATTAAGGATAATATTTCAATCCCTTGGAGCCATTAAATGTGTTTGTTTTAATAGAAATAATATAGTGGTATAGTATAAAATATGTTTTATCATAATTCTAATCTTTTCTGATTATTTGTTAAATTAGCTTTATAAGTGGGTGAATAACTTTTGAAGTATGCTTTTAATAATTTGTCATTTAATACATTGTAGATCATGACTCTCTCAAGAACAATCCTATTTTAAAATTCTTCACATATTGTGAGGATGAATTTAGAACAAAACATATATTTTAATGCCTCAAAATTTCACGATCAGAAAAAAAATCCCAAATCCCAAATAATAAATACTGAGCTTTCCAGCATGAACCATTTGGTTCGGTCCGATGTGGTTTGGAAGTCCACCCAGAGCGTGCGGGTGCTCTGCGTTTCTTATTTCCGGGCACCCTCAGCAGCCCGGTTCACACATGAGCTAAATGCAGGTCATCGAAGTCTGACGCTGACCCAGAGCAGATTGACGGTATTGTTGGAACTGTCAATTATGAACTCAAGAATTTACAGTCAACACACACTAGTTCAATCCAGACATTAAAAAGAAATGATTTTTTCAAAGAGCAAGAATGTCTCCAGAAGTACACAAAAGTTTCTTTTTTATTTATCTTTCTTATTGAAAGTATCACAGTGGTCCCACCTTTCTTCCCGCACGGACACCGCCTACCGGCCTCCACCTGGCTGTTCCGTGTCTGTTTGTTGTGCACGTGTGCACATCCGTGCTTTGGTCTGTCTCCTCCTGCCCCCCCCCACCCCCTTTCCCGCTGAGCTATGTCAGTCTGTGCCCTACTTCCATGTCTCTGGATCTGTTTTTTGTCAGCTTACTTTTTCATTGAAAATATGAACCTTATTAAAAAGAGGGCTGCTCATTGGTTGGGGCTAGGAATAGGGTGAGGGCAGTTTAACCAGTAAGCAGAAGGGTCAGAGCAAATGAAGGTGGTGACCTTGACCTGTCTGAGTACTGGGTGTGAGAAGTGACCGACCATAACTTTCTAGTAGTAAATCTCTGGACCATCCATGTACCTGCGGGCATGATGGTCAACCTTTACCTTCAGGAGAACAAGCCTGCATCTCAGTCACATATCCACACTGGGCTGGGGTCGTCCACATGTCCCCTACTAACGGTACAGAAGGATCAGGAACTCCAGAAGTGAACATTGAGGCTTATCACACAGAAGAGACCGCAAGGAAACGGGACTGCCTTTGGGTGACCTCGGACAGGGGAAGGTGGACACCAGGTTAGTTCAGAGGCTGCATTGCCAGGAAACCCACACAGGACTTTAAAATCATTACATTTTTTTTTTTTTTTTTTTTTAATTGAGAGCCCAAAATGCTATCAGGGTCTCGGTCTCATCGCCCTCTGTGATGTAATACTGTGCACACAGGATTTTCCTGGCGTGGAAACGCTCACGAGTTTCATTTCGTGGAAGCTGGAGGCTTCCGAGCACTCTCATGGGATTGGCAGCTGAGTCGGTGTGAAAACAATCCCTAGGGTGCAGCGTTGCATCCGTGTCACAGGCCAGAAGGAGCTTCTCATCCCTGAGTCTTATTGGAACCCATGCTCACGAAGCCAGCTAAGGAATACAGCCGGGCTTCCCCAAAGGAGGGTCAGCAGAGAGAGAGTGTTCTGGCCAGAGGACTCAAGTGCCCAGTCCCCTCCCAGTGAAGTCATAAACCAGGGCTTTGCTTTTAAAAATCAGTGTCTTGAGTGTGTTGAACGCCACTAGGCCCTTTAGACACAGACAACGTGGTTTCAGAGTCTGGAGAGGCTGAGGTCAGACCCAGATCAGGCAAGTCCACCCAGGTAAGGAGACGCGAGGAGGTCTGTCGGAAGGCATCTGGCACTGCCCAGCCACCCTCCTCTTCCTCACGCTGGGAGACAAGTCTGATCATTTTTCCAAGGTGAACTCGGCAAAGAGTACTTGAAAATCAAAATGATACTGTTCCTTTGTGCCGTGGTCTGAAACATGTTTTCCTCGAGTTGATCACATTTATAGAGCAAGCTCTTCAGCGTATTTATTGTTCCACTGGTTTTTCAGGTGAAGAAAATAAAACTCGGAAGGATGTCCCTGCATCTGCTCCCACGTTCCATGTATTTCCTTCAAAAGTGCTAACCTCTGGAAGGGAGCGGGAGCGGGAGGTGTTCCTGAGGCTGGCCGCGCTCGGTGCACGGACCTGGAGGCTGGCTACACAGGTGTGCTAAGGGTGACAGCTCATCAAGCTGTGGACACTGATGGAATGTTCATGTTTGTGGACAATTATACTTCAAAGAAGTTAATGAATGTGTGAAATGGCTAGCAATGAAAAAATACGAATGCTCCTGTTGTTGTTCTGTTCTATCTGTACATTGATCTAAAAATGTTCAGCGTAGTACAGTTAGTAACTCAGCAGCAACGCTTCAGCTAAAAATGGATCTATTTCAGGAGCCCCTTTCTTCCAAGCTTTAGAGCTAGCTGGTCCAGGCTGGTTGCAGGTGAAGCCTAAGAGTAGAAGTGAATGCGGCGCTGGACCTGCAGGGACATGTCTGAAAACCCTGACAAACCTCAGGAGCAAAGACCACAGGTCACAATCTCAGGATTCCGCTGGACTAGACCAGCGATTTGCAACTGGCGTGCTTCAAGAACCTTTAAAACATGCGATACCTGACTCTTCAGTCTGCGGCACTGACCTCTTTTCTCTTAGATTGTCAACTGAAAAATCACAACAGCCAACACACCAGCAGTCATCTCGTGTGAATGAATCAAACTCATACCTATGTTCTTTTTGTCAGGTTGGCAAACATTCTATTTTTTGGTGTGCCACGGAATTTTAGCAATTAGTTGGCGTGCGCCTGAGATGAAAGAGGTTGAAAAGCACTGGGCTAGACAAGTTAAACCTAGAAGTGATAAATAAATTATTCACAGAAATATTTTCAGGAGCTGGATGACCTTGAAGATTAAGACTTCCGTGTGGGGAGGGGCCCCGGGGGGGCAGTTACTGGAATACACCTGTGACCGGATTAGACTGGAGGAAAGTGTTGGGGTCTAAGGGAAGATCTGTTCACACACCCACTTCCCACATTTGGGCTCTCTCCCGAGGGGAATTTTAGAGCTTCACACTGTTTCTGCTTCGTTTGTGAAGAATCTGGAAGACTTCTGGAAACACCTAGAGAGAGAGGTGATTTGGCCTCAGATTTTGGAAACTGGAAACGTGTCTCCTGGACTTTTTGAAAGTGACCCTAGAAGAGCAGGCCCTGGCCGCAGCAGAAAGCAGGGTTCCAACAGGAAGTTGGGGGCTGTGCCACACAACACTCAGAGGGTCACTTAATCTGCTCTGAGACTATGAAGGAAAAAAATAAGTGAATAAACACCATTTGCAAAAATCAGGAAGTAGGAAGGCTTCGTTGCGGAAGTGACATTTTGGATGACCCTGGAATCAGGGGGACTGAGCACCTGGGCAAAGGGCAAGCCCGCATTTCCCTGCAGGCAGCAGGTGGCGCTGTCCCGAGCACGGTCTGGTGGAAAAGGGTGAATTCCTGACTACCAAGGAGCACGGGAGCAATGAGGTTCTCTGCAAAAACAAGTCCTGGTCAAAGATCCGAGTCTTTGGACTTTTTCCCTTTGGTGGATTCCGAAAACCGGTGCCCCTCCCCCATCTGATGCTCAGCGGGAAGGATTCTCTTCATGACAGATGCCTTGGCAGTCACCCCATGAAGCCCGGGCAGGGTTCCCCAAAGGAGCCTCCAGGAAAAGTATTTCCAGCTTGGTTACAACCCTATGCTAGGAGAAAACAAGGCCATCAGGAGCTAACAAAATGAACCTCTTGGCCCTTCCAAACCTGGGGAAGAAACCCATGGAAGGTACCTACCAACTGGCCCAGTGGCCCTGATTCTCAGGTTTGCTAACCAAGAAGTGGCCTAATAATCCCAGTAGGAAGTTTGGCCCGAACTTCACGAGGCTGACAGCAAATGCATATTTTTTTGCCTCTTCATCATCCCTTTGATAACCCCCAAGGGATTAAAATTAAGTCACATTCCTCCGCCTCTTAAATTTTAATAGAACAAAAACAGCAAGAATGCAGAAGGAGGAGACTCATAGACCGCAGAGTCTGGGGACCCCAAAGCCTGCACTCAACATGCTTCCCCGTTTCCTGCAGCTCCCGGACCCTCCTTTGGGGAATGACCCAATCAGTAATCCTAGTCCCCTCACCTTACCACTGGGACATGACGCTGTGAAGAACAAAGAGGAGGGATAGTACAATCGTGTCACCTCATAGTCATTATTGCAGTGAAACCCACAAAAACAAAGGAAGAAAGAATCCTGAAGAAGGGCCATGTACCGTTCAAAGGGTAACTAGCAACATTATAAGGAGCAGCAGAACTAAGAGCAAACCAGAGAATTCAAAATATAGAGGACTCGTTGCCAGGTGGCTCACTTAAGAAGGGTTAAAAAAAAAAAAAAAGCCTCTTCCTCCCAAATGCACACTAGGGACAACTTTTGGGTTACCAGAATTTTGATTTCTTTGGTTATTTCACATGCCCTTTCCCCAATTCCCTACCTAACATCTGCTCTTTACCAATGCTCATAGCTTGTTGGGAGTATTTCATTATTCATTACAATGCGAGGACCGGAAAGCTAGGAGGATTCTTTCATTCGCTGTGTGTTCAGAATGGAAGGCAATGAGCAAATACAGATTTGCTTGTATGCTCTGTGTGCCCGCACACTGTGCATCGGATGCTTCAGAGACTGAGATCATGTTTTACGACTGCGGCATCAAGAGGCAGGGTGTCTCCGCGCTCGCTGCGGCTGGGCTGGGTCGCTCTTGTGCAGAAAGTTATGCAGCGCTGCGTGGTCCGTGCCTCAGAGCAGCCTGCACGCGTCCCCTCACTCTTTCGGGTCACTCTGCTACCGGCACGAGGACAGCTCCAGGGCCGTCTGCTTGAGGACGAGGGGCCAGCCATTCCTGCTGCCTCCACCCACAGACCACCCAAAAAATAAAATAAAGGGGGACCTGTGAAAGAGATCGTTCTAAACCCTCAGCTTGCGAGTTAATACCAGATGCGTGAGGAAGCCCAGGCGAGGTCCGCGGGATTGCCCAGCTGACCCATCGACTCGGGAGAAAGAATAGTCTTTGTGGTTTGAAGCCACAGCGTTCCAGCTGGTTTCTTCCATGGCAGGATGCAACCCGTAAGCAAGCCGCTGCGTGGGAGCGAAATGTTATTAACTTAAAATACGAAACTCTGGTTGGAGGCAACGAGCACATACTGGTGGGAAGATGGTGCACAGATACCGAGGAGAGGCTGGGAAATGAGAGAGTTCTACCGGGGCCGAGGAACAGGGCCTCGTTATAACAGAACAGAACAATCGGCAAGACGGTACCAGCAGGTATGTTCCTAACAGACGGCTGGACTTGGCCACAGCGACTTCCAAACAGAACGTTGAAAGTGTCCGTCGGCTGCAGATGATCGGTGGTAGGAACAGGGTGTGTGAGAACGGGCTCCCCACCCTTTCTGCATCGGGCCAGACCGTGCAGGTTCCGGCTCTGCGACATGTGTCGCTGTCCCCACTCTGCGGACATGTGTCTCTGTCCCCACTCTGCGGACACGTGTCGCTGTCCCCACTCTGCGGACACGTGTCGCTGTCCCCACTCTGCGGACGTGTGTCTCTGTCCCCACTCTGCGGACGTGTGTCTCTGTCCCCACTCTGCGGACACGTGTCACTGTCCCCACTCTGCGGACATGTGTCTCTGTCCCCACTCTGCAGCTCTGTTCCTGTGCCCAGCAGCCCGAGCCCAGGGGGACGCGGTCGAGTGAGGCTGTATTTCAGGAAAGCTTATTCATGAGCACGGAAATGTGCATAGAACATAACTGGACTGTCTTACAAAATATCATCTTGATTTTTTTTGAACCATAAAAATTGTAATAAACAATAGTCTTAGCTCACAGCCCGGATAAAACTAGGAGGCGGGCTGGCTTTGGCCGCGCGTCTGTTTGCCAACCTCTGGACTGGAGAGACGTGGCCAGTTTTCAAGGAGATTTTAGAGATATATAAAAAATCAATAAAAGCAAAATTACATTTCATTTTCTATCTTTCTGACCAGGACGAGGCCCAAACTAGAACGTCCCGAGGACAAGCTCAAGTCCGGCGTGTTAACATGAGACCCGTGATGAGACTGCAGTGGGGCCCAGGTGTCCCCTCCGCTGGCGAGAGGGCTTCTAAGACGCGGAGTCTATCCCGAGCTCCCACGTGGCCCAGGCAAGTCACAGAGGGGTGCGTGGTCCCAGGGAACGGGGTCTGGCTGTCAGGACAGACCGGGGTCTGGCTCAGAGAAGCTGACAACGCTGGTAAGTTGCACTTTCAACAGAGCTTCATTCTCTCGAACCTGCTCAGCTGGCCGATGGATAACCCTAACCCAGCTGGTACAGAGGCCAAGAGCCCCAATGGGCACATAGCGAACCCCTGGCAGCTGAGGTGACAAAGTGCCACCGGAAACGCCAGCCCGGCCAGCCCGGCCTGCAGACTCGCTCACTGGGTCACTACGTGGCGGGGGCACGTGTGACACACTAACAAGTCGCTCACGCAGACGGTTCCATCGTTATGTTTACACAGGTTCACAGTATGAAAAAAGTAGGTTCACAGTATGAAAAATAACACAATAATTAATAAAAAATAGTGCAATAATGCAAGAATAAACTGCTGTTTTACATACAGCTGTAAAGCTACGTTTGCCCCAACCTGTGTTAGCTTGTTGGTTGTGGGGGCCTTAAGCTGGAAAAGCAAAATACGTTGGAATATTTCTTGCGGCATAATGTATTTACAAGTGAAGAATAATAGTAGTCCTGGCCGGTGTGGCTCAGTGGTTAGAGCATTGGCCCACAGACCAGGAGTCCCGGGTTCGGTTCCCATTAAAGGCACATACCTCAGTTGCAGTTTGTCCCCGGCCCTGGTTGGGGTCGACTATTTGATGTGTCTCTCTCACATCAATGTTTCTCTCTCTCTTCTTCCCTCTCTCCCTCCCGCTCTATCTGAAGATGAATGCAAAAAAATGCCCTCGGGTGAGGATTAAAAAAAGAATAATAGTAAATACTAATCAGATTTGTGTGGGCTGTATATAATAAAAATTATCTATAGCTTCTTAAAATGAAGAGGTAGTGAGCATTTTTACTAACTCTATGTGAGCAGTGTCCTTGAGTGGATTCTTGACCCCTAGTAGAGAGAAGGGCGTGTCAGTGACACAGACCAAGTGTCTAGTACAGTTCCCCAGTGTTCCAGGTCACAGAATTCGCATTGTTAAGAAAAAGGAATCTATAGGTTGATTTTCGCTAAGTTATAGGTCTCCAAGTATCTTTGGATGTTAGTGTCACATGCTTGGCTTAATTATATTTATTTTCTCCATAAAACAAAAAGGCAGAGAGAAAGAGAGAGAGAGAGAGAGCGTAAATGTAACCATTTTGACATTTCAGAGAAGTCTGACCAGGCAGTGATTAAAACTCCTTTCTCTGAGTAGGGAAAACTTAATGTTCAGCCTGCATGACCTGGAGGAATATGGCTCAGAGTTTTCACACACATTGTAAAAAAGCAACATTGTCAGACGCTATAAATTTTGTAGCTAAAATCTGTGAGAAGAAAATCAAGATCCACTCAAAAGCAGGTCAATTAAACTGTCCTTAATTGAATTTGAGTCCATTTTCAGGCTCATTTGCATTGTTGATGGGGGTGACAGAGGGGAAGCTTATATTCCAATTGCTTGTAAAATACCCAATGCAAGGATGCCATTGTCTTTACCTGCAGGTCTTTTAAAATCACCATCAACTCAAAAAGAGGGAGTGGAAGGGACTTTCTTGGGTGTCTGGTTAGCCTCTGGGTTTCCGTAAAATAAACTGTTTCTCTAAAACAAGCAGAACCAATGAGAAAGAAAAGGAATTAATTTTAAATGATCAAACTGGAAAAAGTGACCAGAAAACCCCTCTGGTCATTTTTTTTTTTTTTTTTTTTTAATTCTGTGTTCTCTTAACCATCATTTATGAGCCACATGTGAGATGAAAAAAGGATGTTAAAGGCCCTGGAGATATTGTAGCTGCATTAGCAACGGACCAGAACTCACGTAAAAAGCTTGTGAAGCCCCTGGCACCGCAAATCTGATGCATAACTTGTGCTACAACTTGTCTGCATTTCTTCCTGTCTTTGACTCATTCTTGGTGTTTTATTCTGACGATAGCAACGATGACCATTTTAATATGGAAACATTTTACTATGGAAATGACCTACACCTCAAAAAAAAAATTGTGCTAGGTGAAATTTTAAAACGGGAAGATAAGCATATTGTATCTTCATTGACATTATTGAATATAATCTTTGATTGTGGCTCCCAAATTACTTCATCCTCTATTGAGATTTTACATATCATATAACTATGTAACCTTATCTGCAGTTGGAGAATAACATGCAATAAAGATGAACAGATATTATGTCAACATATGTTCAACTTTGAATTTTAAGACATGAGAAAGTATTGGCTGTAATTTTCAATGTTAATGCCTAGAAAAAAATGTATTGCTTATAGATGTTCTATATAATTGAGATTCAGATTCAGTACTATTAATGTCAAATATATTTTGGTGTATCCAGTGTTTATCACCATTTAATAACTTTATTGGACAAAACAAGTCATATAAAATTGTGAAGACCCATTAAAAAGGAAAATAGAAACTACAGTTGATTCCAAAACAACCTAACGAATTACAAACAGAATGCAAAAAACTGAGTAATTAGAAAAAAAACTGAGGTATGAATTTTGCTTTTACAAAAGAGACATAATAAGAATCACTCCAAACAGAGCAGTGTATGATTAACATTGTTATATTCAAAGGTACCCTGTGGCTTACCCCAATGCTACTTGAACAATTAGATACCAGTCAAATCAGTTCTGAAATACTGAGTAGATTCATTTCTATAAAGTTATAGTTTATTATTATTATTATTCAGCTATGTGTGTGAAAACTAAGAAATAATTATTTGTTGCAGACAGTTTTATAACTAATAGTGTGTTATACTGTAAATAAAATGATCACTACATTTAATATATCTTCTATATGACAAAATGAGCCAAGGTGTACTTTTCCACAAATATTCTTAGAAAATTACTTTTTTAGGTCCTTGCAAAACTATCTAATTCCTGGGTGCTCTTGTAATAGCATTTTGTAAATAAAAATATACTATTCAAGGAAGACACGCTAATCTAAAAGGACGCATGCTGTTGCTAGTTTCTAGATATTTAAAGATATCTATATTTACATTTAAAATGAATATGTAGAAAAATTCAGACACTTAGATTTACGTTTAGATATTTATAGAGTCACTTGAAGTAATCTTTAAAAAGAAATAAAATAAATTTAATACAGATGGAATAATTATTTTCAAATGTTGAATATTGCAAACAAGTCTCTTAAATTCACTTTAAGAAGTCATGCAATAAAAAGGTGGTCGATATAATTGGCCACTAGGTTGAAGGATAAAACTGAACTACAACCTGCACAGATTTAAAAATCGTCATATCGCAAACATTTTAGGGGGAAACAAAGCCAAAGGCACACTCAAAAAGTGTGTCTTATGTCCCACAAAGGCTGCAGTGATGTCAATGGCCTATGCCAAAGACAGATCAAAATCTGAGTAGGTTAATTTATACACTGTAATGGGGGAAATGCCATCTTGTCACGTAATGCATTTTGTGTAAGATATAATTAAACACTTCTAAAATAAGTTAATGCATCTAAACCGTTATTCCTAGCTCTTTCAGTTTTGGGAAAAGGAGTAATGTTTGTAGCCCCAGCTTGGAATAAATTGTATTGTTAAAATGCTTTCGTGATTATGGCCAGAATATTATAAAGTAGAATGTGGTGGAAATTAGATTTAGAGAATAGTGTCGAAATGAAAAATGACTTTGATATTCTGGGAAGTAGGCAGACATTATGGAAAATACAACATTTTTAGTTAAGAAAAGTGAATTCCAGAAATAAAGATGAGGGAAAGTTGGACTTATTTGAGGATAGTGTAAAAATGATCTTAGGGACAAAAGGTTAGCAAAACTAGTATGAGTCATTGTGATGTTTTTATCACTAAAATAGAATGTAAATGTCTGGTATTTAGCTTTGCCTTGCTTCCTAAGTAAATGTTAGTTTTTATTTTTTGGTCATTATTTCAAAAATCTGGTAAGAGTTATGAATCTCTATCCTAAAGTGTTTAGGTAAACACACCATTTAGCTAATAGATTCTGGAGGCGAGGAGCCCAGGTAAGAACCCCTGCTTTGGCCTTGGAGCAATTAATTAACATCCACCTGGGGGCAGGTGCTGTCTCCCATTCAGGCGAATTAATGTTCCGTCTCAGCACGAAAAACAGAGAAGCAAGAACACCAGGACAGATTCTTCTAAGCAAACAAAACTTTTTCTTTAACTAAACAATTAGAATAAATACTAATTATATTCTTGAAGAGATTTTTGGAAAATACAATATTTAAGGCCGATTTCTTAAAAACTTAAGCACTGCAATAAACTCAATTTTAAGATAACTAATTCTCTTTTTAAAAAATAGTTTTTCCTAAGCAAAACAAGCCAAGCAGAGAAAGACAAATATCACATGATCTCACTTATTTCTGGAATAGAATGAACTAAACAAACTAATGAACACAATAGACCCAGAATCATAGAAGTAGGGTACAGACTGACAGAATCATAGAAGTAGGGTACAGGCTGACAGAATCACAGAAGTAGGGTACAGGCTGACAGAATCACAGAAGTAGGATACAGGCTGACAGAATCACAGAAGTAGGGTACAGGCTGACAGAATCACAGAAGTAGGGTACAGACTGACAGAATCATAGAAGTAGGGTACAGGCTGACAGAATCACAGAAGTAGGATACAGGCTGACAGAATCACAGAAGTAGGGTACAGGCTGACAGAATCACAGAAGTAGGGTACAGACTGACAGAATCATAGAAGTAGGGTACAGGCTGACAATCCTCAGAAGAGGGGGTGGGGGAGGGAGAGAGTGATAAACCACAGAACGTATATGCACCTATGCATAACCAGTGGACATAGACAACAAAGCTGGGGACGGGGCAGGATGGGGGTGTTGGGGAGGAGGATGTCAATAGGGGGAAAAGAAGAAACATCTGTAACAAAAATAAATTAACAACAAAAAAATAGTTTTTCAACATTAACATCAGGTGCCCCTCCATAGGTTTCACATATTACTGTCTTCTTTCTGACCAAACTCCAGACTTGGAATGCGGGAACTATGTGTTCATTGCTACAACCCCAGGCACAGAAACAACTCGACTCAAGTGTCTAGTAGTGTCTGCTCCCCCCGGACACCTACAGGCTTGCAAACCCCTCCGGCCTCCGCTGTGAGTCTGAGAGCACCTCGGACAGAGCTGATGACGCTGGCCCTCAACGCCTTCAGCTGGCATTCCCTGAGCCTAAGACTGCAGAGCACAGCTGCCCCTCCACCCTGCTGCTGGTGGTGGACACTGGCTCCCAGCAGCTAACAACAGAAAGCGGGGTTCGTGCTCCCTGTCCTACCAGGATCGCCCGCCCAGAGGCCGCCGTATACGCTCCGCGTGGCCTCCGGAACCTCTGATCATCGCAGAGTGAGCTTGCAGCCGGGTCAGTGCACGTTCCATTGGGGCCCGGGATACGCGACTTGTCCTCCTGCTAACAGAACTAGCGCGGGACAGGTCTGCTGCTCTCTGTACTATCGAAACAGGTGTGAACGCTGAGCAGTAAGAGAGCAGCAATGGGACCTGAAAAGTGTGCAACCGAGTGCCGAGCAGCGTGCTAAGCCTTCCAGACCCCTGTCTTCAACCTACTCTAGAACCCTCTCACACAGCATGGGCCACCTACTCGCTCAGAAGTCCTGAGTACCTAATAAAGCAAGGTCCCCGAGGCATGCCTGTCTCTCTGCTAATCTATGCCCCAGAGGATACAAAAGACAGTATTGGGGAGAATCAGGAACCTTCTCACTTTATTTAGTAAGAATTCCATTCCCATAAGGCTCTGCTTCAGATCACAGACCGTGTCCAGATGAAGCCGGAATGGACAGGACTGAAGCCCGAGAAAACCTGCAGCTTCCAAAAGGCTACTGAGAATTCTGAGAGCAAAATGATGGTGATGGATTTGTGGAGTGTACTTATTTGAATAAATATAAGAGTGCTGTCTGGATACTACTACACTCTTTGTATTTATCAAGTATCTTTGAATTTTTAATTAACAATGGAGCCTAAGCTTGAATGGGTCAACTGATGACAATTCATTGGTAATTTAGGCAGGACCCGCCGGAGGGGAGATATTTGAAACTCTCAAACATGAAGACGGGTTCAGTACAATGTTGAGCACGCCCGTGTCGGGATGACCGCAGAGCCCGTCCGAAATAACACACTTTCGTGGACGTTTGTTCAGTGTCTCAAAGGTTCTCACTTGCATTCCTGGCTTCCTTGGGTTCATCCGCCAGCCAGTATTCGCCACCAAGGCCCTGGCCAGGTGGTCTAGTTGGTTGGAATGTCATCCCAGATACCAGGTTCAACTTCTGGTCAGCGCACATACCTAGGTGGTGGGTTCGATCCCTGGTAGGAGTGTACAGGAGGCAAGTGATCAATGTTTCTCTCTCACAACAATCTCTGTCTCTCTCACTTCCTCTCTCTCTAAAATCAATAAAACATATCCTTGGGTGGAGATAATATATATATATATATATACATATATTCCCCAACCATCTCTAATACATACATCTAAACACTCAGCCACCACCAAACACATTCACTTAGGCATTTGGTATTAATGTCTCATTCTCCCTTATAAAACTTATTCTGAAAAGGACCAAAAAAAAAAAAATCACACAACGGAGGGTAGCCTAAATTTTTACCCTCAGGAGTTTTTTCAATTTAATATAGGTCAAAGCAATAATTTAAAAAAATTAAACTTTCTAATCTTACTGCCCCCGAACCTCTCCCTGTGGACAGCAGAGACATTTGGGAGACAAACCACATCCTACCCCATACTGCTACCTGTTCTCCTCGTTTGTCCATAAGGAGGATGCTCCTCGTTCTGAGGAGCACACCCCAGCTTTTTAGAGGGTTTTATTTGCATCTCGTATGGCAGAGGGTAATCACTGATATAGAACAGCTCAGATGATTCGGGCTGGTTATAGATGCCACGGGGAATGACTCTCTCTCTCTCTCTCTCTGAATATGAGGCAGAAGAAATGAGTGTAACTAAGTAACATTACATGTCATTTTAGCCATTTTATATGCAAAAAAGTTCTGCCAGTCTGGGAAGTTTGGGACTTTCTTTCATTCTTTTTTTCTTTCTTTATTTTGTTCTTTCTCATCTTACATATTTTGAGAAGTTCAGTTTTGTCTGGAGTAAATCCTGTACAGTTTGGGAAGATTTTCAAGAAAATACCAGTCTAGGTAAATCAATTAGCTACAGATCTTGAAAATCAGATTACATTGAATATTTTAGAATGTTTTATTTTATCTTTTATATTTGAGAGGTGTTATTTCGCATTTTAGCTGCTAAATTTAACCTTCCAGCAATTTTTGAATCAGTTACATGTTTGTTATGGGCTGAACCACGTCCCCTGAGAATTCATACAGTGAAGCCCTCAGAGTGTGACTGTATCTGGGCCTTTAAAGAGGCAGTGAGTTCAAAGGGGTCAGTAGAGGGATCCTAACAATGCGTCACACCAGGACTAGGGTCCTTATAAGGAAAGGAGATTAGGACATATTCAGCAGAGACAGAAGGGTGACCGTGAGGACAAACTGAGAAGGTGGATATCTGCGAGGCAGGGATAGAGGCCCCCTTTTCTTCCAGAAGAAATCGAACCTGCTCACACCCTCGTCTTGGACTTCTAGCAGCCAGAACTGTGAGGAAATAAATGTCTGTTGTGTAAGCCACCCCACCTGTGTTATTTGTTATGGCAGCCCCAGCAAACAATACAAACTTGTAGTCTAAAAGCAACTCTAACCTCTATGCTCTTCGTCCAAAGCACCAAGTTTTTCACTCCTAGAGATCTCAACAACTTCAGATTGCTTAATTACACCAGCTTTATATCAAAATATCTTATAAGAACCAATTATAACCTATCTAAACCATAAGAAATAAATTATGAATTTACTTACGTTCTTGATCAGAGATTCAAATTCCTGATCTTTGAGACCGTGGCGATTTCTCATCCATGGTTTTCCCAAAAAGCCCCAACACGTGAGCTGGGTGGCCTTCACTGTGGTTTGAGGTCCCGGCAGTCGGTGTACCCCCTCCATGATGGGAGATGTCTCGGCCCTGGCTCCCCAGATCCGTGATTCCAGAGGGAGGAAGAGCTTTGCCAGCCCGGGAAGCAGAAAGGTCTGTTCACATGAAGACGAACTGTCTTGTGTCTCCTGTAAACCTGGTGAACGAAGACCAGGTCCCTCCCCATCTTATTTCGCCCCTGGCCCTGGCCCCCGCGTGCGCGGGCCTGCGTCGGGGCGTCAGTGTGGACAAGGCGGTAAATGCATCGACGGCGGCGCTTTTCTTCTCTTTCTGAGACTGTGGCTTCGTCTCGAGTAAGAAGAGGGGAGAATCACGGAAGGAAACGAGGTGCTTGGCGGAGCCCAACGAACTGTTCAGCTGCTGTACATTTAATGTATTTCAAAACCGGATTTGAGATATTTGTTCGCATTAGGCAAATACAGCAAAATAGTGAGCACGCTTTTTCTCCGGATTTACACGAATCTGTATTTATTTTTAGAGGCTGTCTTGTAACGATGATTTCCGAAGAGTTTAATCGGCATGATTTACTTTCCCGTGGCTTATTATTCCTGTGACATCTGAATTGGTATCTGAGGGAAAAAATGAGAGTGATATTCTGTTTTTTATTTAAAAAGAAAGCATCACTTTTTATCAGATGGAATTAAGCTTTTCTCCAGATGACACAAATCAACTTCTTTTTTTTTTCTATCCTCACCCGAGGACATTTTTCCATCTTTTGTTCAGGTAGAGTGGGAGGGAGAGAGAGGAACAGAGAGAGAGAGAGAGAAACATTGATGTGAAAGGAACACATTGAGTGGCTGCCACCCGCACAACCAAACAGGGCCGGGGACAAACTGCAACCGAGGTACATGCCCTCAGCGGGAACCGAACCCGGGTCTCTCTGGACCGCAGGCCGACGCTCTAACCGCTGAACCAAACCGGCCAGGGCACAAATCAACTTCTAATACTGGTTTTAGAATGACCTGACACAGTGCACCCACAAACATACACGTCCGTACGTGCGCAACTATCTCTCCTCTTTCTGAGACTTAACATCTTGATCTGATGGTGTTTGACCTTGAAGGCTGAATTCAAAGACAGATAGCTCATAATGGGAACATAAAATACTCATATCAGTGTCTCTCTTTTTTCCTTGGTCTAGCTGTTTTCACACTGTGTATTTTACTTGATGTAATGACCAATTGAGAATTGCAATGTGTTTTTTTAGGACAGACTAATTGACATAACAAATCACCCCTGAAGCATATACTGGCTCAAACATAATAGACGTGTACAGCTAGCAACCTCTGCTCTGTAACATAAACATAATTTATTTCTTCATAGTCTTCCACATGAATAAAATACTTTGCTTTTGTCATGGCCCAAAGAGAGCACATGAACTCATTCTCAGATCTGGAATGCATGAAGTCATCGGACCTGATAGCCCAATTTGAATCGCAATCTTTAATTTACCATCTTACAGTTCAGGGGAAAAGATAACCTTCACCAGGACTGTGTGTTGCCTTTTCTCTGAGAAAGAGCAGAAGAAAACACATTCTTGATACACGGATAAAAGGATACATCTTTAAAACAATTTAACCAGATTCAACCAAGTAATAAAATGAATTTCCAGACCCCAGAGTGGCATCGTCCTCCACAAACATGTTGGATTCCTATTCGTTTATTTCTGACTGTCTCAGATGGATGGGGACTGAGACTCGCCATCTGTGACACGTGACGTGGGAACCCGTAACAAGATACTCGCACAGACTTGTGTGGACAATTTCGAATTCATAAACTTCACTTTCTCTTCCAAATGTTACATTCTGGTTCTAAAATACTCAAGGCTTATAACCCGCAGACTGCATTTAAACAAAGATACTTTAAGCCATACAATTTTAGATGACCGTCATGTCTGACCTGTAACAGCTAATAGAGATTTTTGGCCGAACTAGTAAGTTTCAGCTCAAGGCATCATTATCATCATCATAAAAGAAATAATAGTTCAGGAGGCCAGACGTCCGAAGTCAAGGTGTTGGCAGAGCCGTGCTCCCTTTGAAGAGCGAAACCCTTTGCTGCTGCTTCCCAGCTCTGGCTCACACTCCCTGGCACTCCTTGGTCTGTGGCAGCATAAGCCAGCGTCTGCCTCTGTCATCACACGACCGTCTTCCCGGTGTCTGTCTGCATCTCTAAATCTCGCTCTCCGATGAGGACACCAGAATCGGATGCGGGGCTCATGCTGATTCAGTATGACCACATCTTACCTCGATCACCTCTGCAAAGACCCTATTTCAACATACAGTCATATTCTCTGTGGATTAGGACTGCCTTTCAGGATGTAATTTAAGTCATAACCATAATCATCAATTTCATTTACGTAGTGCTTCCTATGTGCCAGGCACTATTCTTTTTTTTTTAATTTTTCTTTCCTTTTATTGATTTTAGAGAGAGAGAGGAAGGGAGAGGGAGAGAGAGATGGAAACATTGATGAGAGAGAACATCCACTGGCCACCTCCTGCATGCCCCCCACTGGGGATTTGGCCCACAACCTGGGCATGTGTCCTGACCGGGAATCAAGCCAGCGACTCTTGGTGCAGGGTCGATGCTCAACCACTGAGCCACACCAGCCTGACTGTGCTTGGCACTATTCTAAGTGCTTTATGCAAATTAGTTCATTTCATCATCACCGTGATTCTGCAGAGTAGGTACTATCATTAACTCCACTTAACAGAATAGGGAAGTGAGGCTGAGGTTTACTTCAGGATCACTCGTTCTGGGTTTACATCCCAACTGGAGTCGGTGTTTTTAAACATGGCAGGCTACAGCTTCTCAAATGAGACAGGACTCAGTCACTGAAACACGTATTTTTGAGCACTTCTTTTGAGTGGCGGGCATAGTAGAACCTGTGTTTAATGCTAATGCTTGAGGGATTTTGATAAAAATATGAGACTTCAAGGTACATATATATTTATTTTAATATGAGTTTGAGGAGGTGGTTTGGACTTGGAGACACATGGTTTATTCTTTCTGTGTGACTTTGGACAAATTATTTCAGCTTTCTTTGCCTCAGACTTATTGTGAAATGTTGAAGATTTAAAAAGTTAAATATGGCCTGGCCAGTGTGGCTCTGTGGTTGAGCATCGACCCATGCACGAAGATGTCACCGGTTCGATTCCGGGTCAGGACAGTTGCCCAGGTTGTGGGTCTGATCCCCAGTGGGGGGCATGCAGGAGGTGGCCAATCGATGTTCTCTCTCATCAATGTCTCTCTCTCTCTCTCCCTCTCCCTTCCTCTCACTGTAAAATCAATAAAAAAAAATTTTTTTAAAGTTCAATATGTGTAAAATGACTAGAATAGTGTCTGACGTAAGTGCTATTATGCTATTAATCATTATAGTTACCATTAGTACTGACAATACATCCTGAATTGTTTATTTTACACGAGTGAGCTATTCTATAAGGCAGTAAACAGAAAGTAAAAAAAATGTTATTTTACTTTTTCCACTTCCACTTGATAAAAATTGCTTATTTACTCGACAATAGCTATAAGCACCTAGACAGAGAAGGAAGTTCCTCCCTCCCCTGCCGTCCACCTGTCTATAACCAGGGCAGAGGAACCGGGGGGCAGGCTGTGCCCGGTACTAATGAGCACAGGCAGGTCAGTGCCGTGACTGACACCTTCCTGAGATGCCCACACCATGCGTGGGAAGTGGCAAATCTGCAGCAATCTTTGGGTGAGTGTAAACACAAGTTTCTGACCTGCAAGTGTGAGTTGGCTTGTTATAATGACGCCCCCAGGTGAGAGGAGACCATCTCACCAAACTCGCGTCCTTCCCCGAGTGAGAACCGGTACCACCCGCCTCACAGGATGACGGACACCCTCACTGAGGTCTTGCTTTTTCTAGGAGCACATCCTCCCTCTGATTGTAATTGGAGTCAATAAGCAACAATCGACATTTGTCTAGGATGATTTTCTCTGACATTTACTTGTTTTTCTGTCTACAAACTATAAAGAACAGCTAGCATCTTTGATTTCTATACTTCAAAACATTGAAGGGTTCTTTCCCTTCAAGATGAACACGATGATGCTTTTCAGTTAGTAAAGTGGAAAACTTGAAAGTGAGGTGGATTTGAGGACGAGAAGTTACGTTTAATGAAAAAGCAACGTCATCGAGCATTTTCTGTCTGGGACACTAACATCAAAAAGGACCCAAACATGCTCGATTAGCCCAGAATAAGCGAAAAGATAAGTCCCTATTTGTTATCTGATGCTTACAAAAGTATATTCATAAAATAATATTTAAAAATTTATTTTTTCCCCGGGAATAACAGAAAGTATGTTGAAAGAAGAAAATTTAAAATAAATCAACTATTCAAAAAAATTGTATGTAAACTGTATGCCTCACAGCAGAGAATTAAAAAAGTGACTATTGCTTTGTGTATACCTACTCTAATAAACATGTATGGACGACGAGTTTCCCTCCGCTTGGAATTACCGGCTGTCTTTGTTCTGTTCCTGCATGTCTCAGCTTAGGTTCAAAGTACAGTAGTTTGGAAGAGAAAAATGAGAGAAAACTTCTGGTCTGCCTTTAAGTGAGAAAACAGATACCGTGTAGTCATTTCTAGTAGCATTACAATGTTTCTTCAATACATTGTCCCTTGCCTTTTCTTCTAGTTCAAACACAGTAGCTCAGAGACAAAAGCAAACTCTTACCGTAAGAAAGAAAACATTCCCCCGTCTTAATAAATATACCAGGGGACAGGAAGGAACGAGCCCAGTGGGGGAAATGCCAGGGGTGCATGGTAAAGGGATCCCCAAGGACACCACAAAGAATTCCACAAGTATATGCTTCCTAAGGAAGATGACTCCGCTACATATTGAAGCATTTAATGCAATTTAATGAAAATAAGCAGAGACTATGTACGGCAAACCACATATGTGCTACAGATTGGAGCTTTTCATCAGCAGCAGAATAACTCCCCTTCAGTTTCGGAGCCCTTTTGCAAACAGACACAGAGCCACATGTGATATGGGTGGAAAAAGATGATTTGCTTTTGCGAGATAAGTAGTTGGATTAAGCTGATCAAAACAGAGGTTGTCCATTTTGCTTCTACTGGGGACTTTCTGGTCTCCTGACAAATTTAATTCACTTTTTTTTGTTTGTTTTGGTGGAAGAGTATCTTATGTATATGAACTCTATCATGTGCGCGTCCACTAGGAAATCTCCATATATGTGGACACTGTTTTCCTGGGGAGTAAATCTGGTGTACGTTGTCTGGGTATTCACCCCGCATGAAGCGACACAGGCATTATGCTTGCACACACTCTCTGAACTAAATGAGTGTCCCTTAGGAGCGGGCATGTGGGAGCTTGGAGGGCTGAATTGGAATCAGCACTGATGGTGCAGCCAGTCAGATTCCTTCAGCATCCTCTGCACCGCATGCCCAGCCCGGCCTCCGGGGCTCACCCTGGGTGGCACCCCACAGGCGTAAGGCCCTCTGGCGGAAAAGACCCCAGCAGGTTTGCCACAGTCTCTGAGGCCAGGGGTCGGCAAACTTTTTCCTTTCACAGGCCAGAGAGTCAATATCTGAGCCTTTCTGGGCCTGATGCTGACCGTCACAAATCCTTAGCTCCGCTGTCCTGGGCTGGAAGAACCAGAGGCCACACGTAAATACATGGATGCCGCTGAGTTCCAATAAAACTTTATTTGGAGACCCCTGATCTAGACATCATGACGTTTTCCGACAAGTTAAGGCGTTTGGTGTGAATTGCTCATAACTTTGAGTGTCCCTTTGGATCCATCATTCTCTAGTCACTTGATTCTTTTGTACACAGAATTGTTGCTCTGATCACACAGAATGTCCTTTGTTCTTGCCTCAGAAGTTCTTTTGTGTTATTTCTTTAACTACATAAAATCGTCATTCCCTCTTCTATTCTAGAAAGTTTTATTGAAGGCTGACAAAGATGTCTGCAGGACATAATAAAGTTAAAACAGATGAGAAAAATGAGGCAGGGGGTTATGGCAGAGACAAACAAAATGAAATGTAGCAGGATGAGGTGCACAGGTCGAGAGAGTCTGCGCATGTTCTCGAAGGGAAGACATTCATGTCCGCAAACAGCTAAGGTGAAGGAAGAAGGAAGCTTAGCAGGTGCGTAGCTCAGAGAGTTCAGGAGGTGAAATCCCACTCGACCCCTGGGAGGAGCCTTGGGGGACCCCTCGTTCTGGTACCTGAGAGAACAGGCCCGTGGGGTCTCCCTCCCGAAAACGGTGGCAGTGTGCTCATAACCTAATAATGTACACTTCCAATAACTCAATGAATAGGTTCCAGGGCACCTTAGCTGAGACTTTTGAGGAAACTATTGATCATATTATTGCTTAAATATGACTTTGCTTTGAGGCAAGTCGCGGTGGTACGATAACCAGTCTCCAGTGGGACCGGATGGAGTGCGTTACTGCAGCACGAGGGGGCCAGGGGTCCGTCCTGTGAGGGGAAGCCCACCTTCAGTGCACTGAGCACTGGGGCTGAGAGGACAGAGGCCAAAGCATCTTTGAAAAAGAGATTAGGGAAAGGCCACAGAAAACGGGCCACGTTCCTTCCGATGGCACGTGCCTTCTTTGGCTCAAACACCAGGCAGAAGCCAGGCTCCCTGTCAGCCAGCTGGGGTGAGAGCAGAGACAGCCGGGACAGGGAGGACGGTAATACTGTAAGGGGGGTTTGTGCCCAGAGAAAACCATGGGAAGGAGTGCAGACAGCCCACACCCTGCGCCGAGCAAGGCCACGCGAGCGGCCACAGGAAGAGGAGCCGTGGGCACCCCCGTGAGCAGAGCGAAGTCTGACTCAGTCTGACAGTGTAGTACGTGAGTATGTAAAGCAGGGGCAGAGGGAAAGAAGAAGAAGAGAAACAGTCGCAGCAAAGCTTCTTGACGATTCGGAAAAGTACTCAGATCCAGTCTTGAAAAGTACTCAGATCCAGTCTTGAAAAGTACTCAGATCCAGTCTTAAAAAGTTAGGAGTTATTTTTTTAAAAGATATTTCTCTCAGAAAAGATGATCCGCTTGGTAATAACAGACACGAAATCCACAACGAAGACACAAGCAATAAACACACACGCATCCACACATATATGTGAAGTTAAAGAAAAATAAAGCAAGTCTCTATTGTAAAACATTAAAATACTACTGAATCTGAAAGTTCTTTCTTTTTGTCTCTCACATGGGTGAAACTGTAGCAGTTCCTTTGGTGGGAGAGAGCTGGCATCTCCTGGGGGGAAATATTTCATTTTACCTTTGAGCTTTCCATTAAAGTTTGGAAGAATACTGGTTCCGACTCTGAACTTCAGGAATGCTGGGCAGTTTTCCTAAGGCTGCACCTGCAGTCGGCCTGGCATCGGCACCCTGCTGCCCACAACGGCTCTCCTCCTGGACTCACAGCACTGCAGGGACAAGCATGAGGACCAGACAAGGCAAACTGCTTCGGTTGGATCCTGACCCAGCTCTTCATCTCTCTGGGACCTCGGGCCTGGTACTTCGTCTCTTCTCTGTATTTGAGTTTCCACATCCGTAAAATGCAGGTCATAGAGCCTGCCTCCCGGGATCGGATGACAAACACATAGCCCGTACTCAACAAGAAATTACTGCAATCCAAGAAAAGCTAAATGGACATGTTTCAAACAAGACTTGGCTACATGTTGTATTGTCATAGTTCTTGTATGAAAAATTAACTGCAAGAGATCTCTCCACCCCACCAAAAATAGCTAAATACACACACACACACATACACACTGTGTGTGTGTGTATATATATATATATATATATTTCCTACCATTAGAATTCTTTATTTCAACTTTGTTTAATTATATGCTAGACAATGAGGGATTGAGTTTATTTTCCTAAGCTATGTCTAATAAAAACTTCACATGCAAATGTTCATATTGAATTAACAGCTAATATTTCTTTCAGTAAGTGATATAATACTTCTTTATCATTTACAAATTGCAGTTTGAATCCATATTTGCTTGGCCTCCTGCACATGCCAACAACCCCACCACAGTATGTTATGGCAAGTCATGGAGATTTTACTAAAGATTTTAGGGACAGATGCCCACCTTAAAGTACATTTTTATCAAATATATTCTGAATAATTTTGACTTTGACCCCTTCAAGCTCTCCTGTCAATTCCTGTCCATAGGGGAGGAAATGAGAATCCTCCCATGTCCTAGCGATTCTCACCTTGGTTTAAACAAAACCCTGGGATTAGAGCATTTCCTAAGGGAGGGTCCTTAGAAAACAGCTCCGTCAGATGGAAGAGCCCAGTCCCTTGTTTCTCAGACATTCCCTGCCTAGCTACCTCCCTGCTCACAGGGACCCCCAGGCCCCCCTCAGCCACCTCCCTGCTCACAGGGACCCCAAGGCCCCGCCCAGCTACCTCCCTACTCACAGGGACCCCAAGGCCTCGCCCAGCCACCTCCCTGATGACAGGGACCCCCAGGCCCCGCCCAGCCGCCTCCCTGCTCACAGGACCCCCTAGGCCCCCCTCAGCCACCTCCCTGCTCACAGGGACCCCCAGGCCCCGCCCAGCCGCCTCCCTGCTCACAGGGACCCCCAGGCCCCGCCCAGCCGCCTCCCTGCTCACAGGGCCCCCAAGGCCCCGCCCAGCCGCCCTATTTGCTCCTCCCCTTCCCTGCACTACCCGCTGCCTGAGCGCCCTCTGACCACAGCACCCAGTCGGGCCTGTGCCCCTGCACCCTGGCCCCTCAGCGCCGGCACAGGCCCCGGAGCCGCACAGGGGAGAGGTGCTGAGCTGCTTGCAGAGTCACGAGTCACGCCCTTCTCCTGAGGCTCCGCGGCAGTGTTGGGGTACAGTGCCTAGCACAGCAATTTATTCTTTTCCTTTCAAAGCTGCGTAGCTGCCCTGGCTGGTTTGGCTCAGTGGTTAGAGTGGTGGCCTGTGGACCAGAGTCATGGGTTCGATTCCCAGACAAGGGCATGTACCTTGGCTGTGGGTTTGCTCCCCTGCCCCGGTGGGGTCGTGTGGGAGGCAACCAATCAATGTGTCTCTCTCACATCAATGTTTCTCTCTCCCTCCCTCTCCCTCTCTCCCATGCCATCTAAAAAGTCAATAGAAAAATGTCTTCAGGCGAAGATTAAAAACAACTAAAAATAAAGGGTGCAGAGCTGATTTCATGAATATTCATGTTTCAAGGTCTGTTCTATGGTATGCCCTCCATTCTGACATGTGTCTAGATATGCTATACGTTATATGTATGTACTATCTAGTGTGTGTGTGTGTGTGTGTGTGTGTATCTCCCCTGCCTCCCTCCCCTCTGGCCGTTACTCCGTGACAAGAGAGGGGACAGTACGATCCCATCCTCCTTAATGCCTTTTGGCTGCTCTTGTCACTGTGTTCTACCTAGAATGCGTCTACTCTTCTCCCCAACGTGCACACACACAGTCCTTTCTGAGCCCCTCCTCCTGCTGCCTCCAGAGTCGCCGGCTCCTCAAACACCCCCCGCTATTCGAGCACGAGTTCTGCTCAGGCTCGCGGGAGCGTCCGAGCGGACCAAGCTGGGGGTGCTCCCGCTCTGACCTCGGGCGGCCGTGGAAAAGCAGTTTCCGACCCGCGTCGGCAGAAGCACACAGATGCATTTAATGCACGCGGGCACAGGCGAACACAACGTGCAGTTCCACGTGCAAAACACACCCAGCAGCCAATATTGGTGACAAAGTTTTTTTTTCAAAACTTCTGTCACACCAAGAAATGACTTTTCACTCATCGTTCACGGTGTGAAGCTCCGTTGCTTACACGGCGCAGTGGAGATAAGTCATTGCGAAGTTTTTATCTGACTTTTCTCAAAACCAGCTTGTGAACCGTGCGTGGGGGTGGGGAGGAGGCTGCGTGAGTTGTGTGTGAGAACACAGGGCCGAGGACCTCCTGCCTCAGCGATCACACTGTGAGCACACCACAAACCGCGGTGACATTATCCACGCGCCTGGAAATGCAGACCCGCGGCCCATGGCCTCCTAATGCCCCAAACAGGGGTAGGACTCACTGACTAATGGAATTCGAGTCTGAAACAAACAGTTCTACACTCGGCACTATTTCTTTTTCACAGATATACTAACCAAGTCTATTATTTTTCACGGAAATGTCTAAAACTGCTACAAAAATAATTCAGGAATATGCCTGTTAATCTTTATTCAAAATAGGTTCTATATTTTCAGTGGTTTAATCCATTTTACTTACATTTTTTAAGAGCAGCTTTTGTCTTTATTGAAAACCACTCCTAAAAGCTCAAATTTGTAAAAAATAAAAAATAAATAATAATAATAAATTCTCTTTTATAAAGAACGATATATCTGTAACGTTCAAGAGATTCTTGGGTACATTTGCTTTTTATTCCAAAGTGTTAGATGGATGAAGTTTCTTCCAAGTAATAACGTGGAGAAGAATTCTACTCTCAAAGAATCCTCTGAGCTGAAAGTTCAGAATAATCCACTTAGCTTCCTTGAATTACTTTTTCTGTTGTTTATCGATAACAATATCTGGCCCTCACGCTCCACCATGTTTTCTTCAAAACACTGGCTCTGAGGTAGCACCTTGGGACAATCAATAAAGACAACATCATGGCATAAAAAATTCCCAATCAGCTAATTACAGTTGGATGGATAGTCTTCCAGAAATGTGACAGCATGTCTGTACTGATGAGGGAGAGCCGGGAGGTGTTTTCCGAGATATCAGATTGCACCTAGGAGCTGCGCCTCACCTGTGTCAACCTCTGCTTCCTGAGGTCTAACGACGTTGCTGATTTGTTGGCTTGTTTCGGCCCTGATGTAAGTATGTATGTAAGTAAGTATGTATGTAAGTAAGTATGTATGTATGTATGTATGTATCTCTGGAATCGAACCCAGGTCTCTCTGGTCCGCGGGCCGACGCTCCCACCGCTGAGCCAAATGGGCCAGGGCTGGTCCTGGCTTTCAAAAGCCCTCTTTAACTCAGACCCTGCACTGAACAGTCTTCACCCCTGGGCTTGGACATCACTGTCCTAAACAACAGAACGAAAAAGGCGAGAAGCAGGCCCTCCGTCTACACCACTCACCTCGTGCATCTCTCGAGCCTCGTTTGCAGAAAGCTCCTGGTTTGAGGAGAAAATAAAGAAGCGGGTCGCCCCTGAAGGGAACTTAGATGAAAACGGCGAGGCTCTGCTCAACGTGGGCTTTCTCATCAGTGGGATAGAAGCTCCATCTGGAGATGGGATTGTTGGCAGCCTTCAGGAAGGAGCTGGTGGCTGGGATACTGGGACGCTTCGGACAGGAAATTGCATCTCGGGGCTTGCAACCGGGCCAGCCTGTGCCAAACGCCTGGTCTCCATCAGTATGTGGGCTCTGCCATCTCATTAGAATGTACCGTGGAGACGACAGGTGCAGCCAATGACTGTTCAAGCTCAGCCAACGAGCTTTGCTGTTACGTTCCAAGTTTTACATTGAGAAGAATCTGTAGACAGTGTTCTCTGTGACTTCTTGGCTTATTCATTTTATTTTTTTACGATGTTGGTTTGGCCCTTCTAAATGTGGGTGACTAGCTTCCAGCGAGCCACGGTCTAGCTGGAGCAACGGACATTGAATGAAAGATCATACAAATACTCATTTAATGACATTCCTGGAAATTGTCATGAGAGAGACATGGAATCACCTGTAAGTGTGTATCACAGGCTCCGCCTTCTGCAGTGTGCGCAAGGCAGAACTTGCAGGGTGTGTCAAGTTCACCAGGCCCAGTGGAGGGGTGGGGTGGAAGAGGACCACTCCAGAGGGTGAGAGATGCCCAGATGAGGCCCTTGAGGCAGGATGACGCTTGGTTCTTTCCACAGACAGAGAGAAGACAAGAGTGGCCAGGGCTTGATAAGTTAAGAGGCGTCCAGCACAAGATGAGACTAGCAAAACAATCCCAGGTGTGACCTTCAAGAGTGTTATAGACCACGTTGAACGGTCCTTCATTCATTTAATGTGCCCAACCTGTTATCTCCCGAAGACTCAAAGTGTGCCAAGCGCATAGCACTGAGCTCTGGCGGCCGTTGGAGGGAAAGGAACCCCGATTCGCACGCAGCTGAAATACCAGCGGGAGACGTAAAGTAAATGAGTGAATATAAAGTAGGTCGAGAAGGGCTGTGGAGAGAAATAAAACAGGGTAAGGGAGAGAGGAAAGAGGAAATACCTACCCCGGAGATGCTGTTTCACTTAGGTGCTGAGGGCAAACCTCATTATATGGGGCCCTTGCGTGGAGAATTGAAGGATGCGGCGAGACACGAGGAAAGGACACACTGGGAAAAGAACGTTCCATTAAGCAGGAGTTTTTAATCTGACCTTCTGCCTGGAACTCAGGTAGTCCATGAACTTCATTTAGAAAAAAAAAAATTAAAATATGACTCTCATTAACCTCTAACTGACATTAAGTATTCCCTTAAATCTTGAATTTTACCAACGATCCACAGGAGTCCTTGCTGCAACTGTAATTTTGTTAGCCAAACAGTTTGGAGAAGTTTTTATTTCCGAGAGCAGGGCCCAGATTCGTGAAAGCGTGCACACCGACCACTGCTTCGACATCACGGTTACCGTTAGGTCTGTCCTGCTTCTGGTTATCCGGTTATGTCGATGAATCAGTGAGGAAGCCTGTATGTGACTATACAACACATGTAGGTTTAAAATGGGTTTTAAGTAAAAAAATAATAAAATAAAATTAAGGAAATTTGTAAAGCTTGATGATAAAAACTAAATTACTTAAAAACTAATTAATACCCAGAAAATTTTACCTAACGGGGATAATAGCCTCACTCCCTATGAGAGCCAGGAAAACACATCGCTTTCCTCCAAAGCACTTTGCTTGTTAAATCAAATGTTTCAGGCGCGACACTTTATCAGTTGAAAATTGAACCGTGTGAATTAGAACCCTGCTCGGAACAATTTCCTTCCCTGCCTTCAATTACCTACACGCTGAGCTTCCGAAATTTGCATTTGCTTTTCTTCCCAATAAATTTGCCTCCTTTTGTCTTGTCTTAATTTATTTTTCCTCTGCAATATCAAAGTTTCCATGGGTAAGACCTGGAGTTAACTGGACGCGTTTATTGTCTTGGATACAAGGAAAGAAAGCAGATGTGTTTGGATCAGCTCTGTCCTGGTGTGACTGTTTCTCTGACTTGCCCAGGCCGGCTGGTCCTTCACGGTCCGCTCTGAACAGCTTCATCATCCCAGCTCGGTACTCCCCGGGGCTACTTGTCCTCCACCGTGTTCACTTCTTGTCACTTCTGAACAATATAGACCAGACCATAATGATTTTCATACCTATTTACACAAAGTTCCCTAGGCTAGTTCTGTAGCGTACTCACCATTTTTTTTTTTTTTACCAGCTTTCTCTCTCCAGCTAGGAAGATACTGGTTTTACTTGTTACTGTTTTTAACAGCTAAAGCTAATGTTCTTTCTGCTATCTTTCCAATAGAACATATGTCCTCCTACATCTTCCTTAAATCCCAAGTTCTAGGAGTCTCTTGATGTCATTTTAGATTTCCTTTCTTTCCATGTATTTGGTTTGTTTGTCCTTCTCAATTTGCTTGTTTGATACATTCATTCTTTTATTAGGTAATATTTATTAGAACTGTTTACTGAATGTTTTTGTTGTTGTTTTTTAAACAGACAGAAATGAAAGAAAGGATAATGATTTGCCAGGAGACATCACTCAAGTTTTCTCTTGTTAGCTAAGAATTTTGAATGGACTTCAAAAAAATGGAAACACCAGCTTGGGGAACATAGACTTGGCCATAATAATCGCTCAATAATTGTTTCGCTTTCATTCATTCATAAAATATTTGAGTCTTTAATAGATATCAGCCATTACAACAGATATTTGGGGACAGGGAGGTGACTGTGCTCAGCATGATGTCGTGCTTCATGGAACTTGCAATAGAAGGGGTCAGTAGGAAATACACAAAATTGTAAATAACATATTCACCGGCTTTAAATTTTTTAAACTCTCAAGATCAAGAATGTGATGAAGTGTTTAACTGGCGACTGGCCTGGCTTCTCAAAGGAGATGCTGTTCATGCTGATGTCTGGAGGCTACATGCTGAGGACCTAGGCTGCGCAGCCTGGGAGAGCCCTTCGGGCAGGCGATTGGCCGTTTCATACCTGCCAGGGAAAACAGAGCCCCTGCTGGGACATGAGGTAGAAAACTGGGCAGAGCCAGATCACGGTGGGCATCGGAGGCCATTGTAAATACACAGGACTGCATTTCCATGGGAAACATATAAAAGATTTATAGCATAAAAATGAAGCACATGATTTGTAATTTATAAAAGAAATATCCTGAAAATATTATGCAACATGAATGTAAGAAATAAAGTAAATACTGGTATAGGTATATATTTTTTAAGGAAATGATGTCAGTGATAACTTTTAGCAATGAGAGAAGAAAGAAGGGTACCCGCTTGGGCAATGTAGGGAAGCAAACACCACAGAACTTGGTGTTGGTTCGGAGTGGATGAGGCAGGAATGTGGGGTTAAACACCCGATGGGCAGTGTGCTTTGGAGGGGTGAGAACAGCCTGCAGGGAGAGCTTCCTGAGGGCAAGAAGGGGATCCGGATCTTCACTGAGACATGCTCAGTGCGGGATGTGGGTGAGAAATCCAGGTGGAGAGGACAAGTGGACAGATAGGTATATGCACCCTACTCGGAGTGGTCTGGCTGCAACACGACAAGGAACAGAGCATAAGACAGTGGGCAAAGGCTTCGCTCCACAGACCGTGAGCCCAGGGAAGAGGCAGGGGAAGAGTGTGGGCATTCCGCATTCAGAGCTGATGGTCTGCGTTATCAGGGGCAGTCATGGATGATGGAGGCGGATGCATGAAAAATGTCCCTCTTTTGCCAGGGTTCAGTTGAATCTAGCTTCCCGTAGAGGGAATGGATCTCGGCATGGGTGTGCGATTTCACTCTGGGTTAAGACTAAATGCTGTCTTGGAAACCTGCTCCTGTCACCTGACCTGGTGCAGGGACCACATGTCCAGAGTGCACACCCAAGAAGCCTGGAGGTACATGTGACCCGCATGACATTACTAGACATTCTGTTTTGTCAATATGAGACCCATAGGTGGAGCCTCCTGGAAAAAGTGGAAACATTGAACTCATCGTTACTGCAGGACTTTCCTACCAGAAGCCTTGATAAGTCACTTAGGGTCAGAATGGGAGGAGGGAAAGAATGTAAGAAGGTCAACCTACAGTGATGGCTGATTTGGGGGAGCCTCTAAGTCACCTAAGTCTCTAACAAAGATCCAATTTTCCCAAGGGGAGGGTAGAAACCAACAAACTTACTGTTCTCCCTGCTGCACCAGCCTGCACATTAAGCTCTGCCTCATGTTGCTATGAAGAGGATCTTAGGGACCAGGGCCAACCAGTGCCCTGCCAGTCTTGTGGGGTGAAGTCAGCAATGGGCTGCTAACAGTCTTGGCTGCTCTCTCCTTCCCTCAACTGTAAACCCAGTTTGAGGGCCTAAAATTTAAGTTAGGAATACAATTTTAATAAGAGTATCTCTGCCATGCTTATCATTCCTTCATTCTTTCATTTACTTTCTTAACTTTCTAAGATAAAGCGTAGCAAGAATTAAGGGCTCCCTGAAGGGAGAGATAATAGAAATGTTCTCAATACCAATGAACTTGGGATCCTTCTAGTACTTTTAACTGACCGCTCAGAGAATGAATGAGAAACACTGCCATGATCGGAATCGAAAACCTGGGGTAGGGGTGTCAGTGGGGGAAAAGGAGAAACATCTGTGATAAAAATAAATGAATAAATAAAAATAATAATAAAACATGCAAAGAAAACCTGGAGTAGATACTGGAGGCCCATGATAGAAATGCCTGCAATAGGACTATGAGTAAAGTTTGTGAACTTAAAGGGTGTCGACTCTTGGGTATGCAGATGTAGATGTGCATAATCCACCCACGATGGTTTAATGGTAAATTATCAGGGACAATAATGGATGGGTGAAGGCAAGAATAATAATGATAAATTAATTGTACCCCAGCTCCTTTCCCAGTGGGCAGTGCCTTGATGGGACCCTGTGTGCACACACATTTCCACGTGTGACTTTATGGACCTATACTACCCAGGTGATACCTTTTGTATAAACTAAACCAGCACGCTGTAGCACAGTCCTGATCTATTTGAACTACTGGACTGTTTGGTTGTGGAGGAGAAATGATAACTGGAACCATGAGAATGTTAAAAAGAAGCACCTAGACACGACCTCATCCGGTCATTCACATCCGCTTCCTGAGCGTCCACAGCTGCTGTGGCCGCTCGCTCCCCGACGCTCGCGATGCCGCCGTGAACCGGACAGTCTGCTCTCATGGGCCTCGCAGTTCGGATGAGGAGAGATTCCTAGTGATAAATAACACCAGCTGATCAAGTACATAGAGAGTACGTCCGCGATGCTAAGAGCTACGAAGGCACATGGAAGGAGGAGGGGATGGAGCGTGGTCATTAGGGTGGGGTGCGCTATTTCATGTGATCATCCGGAGGTCACATCTGAGCAGAACCTGACTGAGGTTGGGAAGGAGACTTGTCAGAGTCCGGGCTGGGAGAGAACATTTCAGGGAGAAGGACCTGTACAAGGCACAAAGCCAGGGACAAATAAATTTTGTCTGTTCAAGAAGAGACATTGCCTTTTCTACTCAACATGTCCCTGGATCTCTCTCTTTCCTCTTTCCTTCCTTCCTTCCTTCCTTCCTTCCTTCCTTCCTTCCTTCCTTCCTTCCTTCCTTCCTTCCTTCCTTCCTTCCTTCCTTTCCTTCCTTCTTCTTTCTTTCTTTCTTTCTTTCTTTCTTTCTTTCTTTCTTTCTTTCTTTCTTCTTTCTTCTCTTCCTCCCTCTCTCCCTCCCTCACCCCTCCCTCCCTCCCTCCCTCCCTCCCTCCCTCCCTCCCTCCTTCCCTTCCTCCCTTCCTTCCTTCCTCCCTCCCTCCCTTCCTTCCTTTAAACTAATCTGCTTTTTAAAGCAAACTCTCTTAAGAGACCAAAAAGAATTATTTAAGTAGGAAGATAGATTAATTTTTATATAAGTTGATGTGACAGATTGAAGCTACAATACTATTTCTTCCCTAGGTAAGAAAGATTGCTTCTTTTTCAAACTTTATAATTCCGTTTGTGGTGGTCAGTAGACTGCTCCATTGAATATTGGTTCAACACTCATTACTCATCACGAAAGAAAATGGATCTCTATGTCGTGGCTGCCCTTAGAGTGATTTCTTCTGCAGGATGAGAGGTGTTCTTCCCCGTGTGCCTGCAGAATGACAAAGGTCTGTGCGCCTTCGGTCCAGCTTCAGGCAATTTTTCAGTCCTCGGAAGCCTGGGAGGTGGATTGTGCTGTGGAATGAGGAACTTCCTATGGATTCAAAACTATGTTTGCAACTGAAGAGTTCCTGCAAAGAGATAACTCAGGATCTGGTAAGCGCTTTTAAGATTTGATCGACCCCAGTGCTTACACACTTGCCTTCCCCTGCCTGCCTGTGTCACATGAAAAGAAGTTAACAACTTTCTCTTCCTGTTAGCGTAGCTGCGCAAAAATAACACATTCCAGCAAGGAGGGAGGGAGGTTACAAGCAACAGGACATAGAGACTTGCCAAGGGGCCAGCATTTCCTGGCTCACAATTGCAGGAAGGGCTCTGCCTCATTATCAATGCAACCTGGATGCTTTGATAGGCAGCTGTTTTAAAAGCTGAACAACACTTGCGGTTGAAATATTGTGTGTGTTATATAAGGCTCGTGCAGAGGAAACACGGCACCAGATGGACCAGACAATAGTCCTGTCTGAGGTTTTGTTCTTTTGCTAGTAGTAAAATAAAAATAAAAAAAATAGCCATATACCACTTTGCTTTTAATAAAATCTCCGTTGTTTTAGAAAAGAATAGTGGGACCGCCCTGAACAATAGATTTCCTCTGCAATGATGCTGATTTTGAAATGTACCGAGTTAAAATAGACATGACAATCACTCTGGGGAGGACATTCTCTATGCAGCACACTGAAGCTGTTGTCTTCAGCGCAGTTAGGAAAACTGGTCAGCTGGTTATACGTGTACCCCCTCTAGTCAGGATGGAGCACGACTTTGGATCCGTTCTTGGTATTTAAGAAATATTTCCTTGCTATCTATTCTGAGTTCTTAGGAGATATGTAACACATAAAGATATAATAGATATGGAGATTACATAGATTTTAATGCAGATTTAACTGTTATATATACAGTACATTATTGATGTCTCAGAAAATTCACTGGCTCTGATGATCTTTCTGAAGCGTGATCAGAAGAAGTTTTCTTTCAGGTGGGAATGAATGAAAACCGGAGCTTCATTAAGTCAGCACCTGTAAAAGTATCTATTCGTGATACAAACATGTAATACCATGTCTTATCTTTAAGTGACAGAAAAGTTGACTATTTTTCTCTCAAATGCGTTGTGACATGTGGTCACCTTCAGCAACACGAGGGCCCCGGCTCCGAGTCTTCGGCTCGAGTGTCTGCCTGGGTGCGCGGGTGGGACACGGGCCTGCTTGCTGAGCCCCCAGGAAAGCATACGCTGCTCACCGGTAGTGAGGTCCACTCTGGTGCGGGGGGGGGGGGGGTAATGATAATTTCTACAAGCTTTGTCGTTACCCTTACCAGGTCTCCCTCAATGTCTTCCTACATGTGAAGAGGTAGAGAGAAATGCATCTGGGCTAGAGAAAGTGAAGCTTGGACTGGAGAAACAGTTCACACAAATGTGAACTGTGGTTGTGGTGAGTGGTTAGAGGAGATGGCCCATTCCCATGGTGCACTCAGCACCCAGCCAGCTCCTGCCGGCACTGAGGACATCCAGGGCCCCCGTGCGCCCTGCAGGCGGTCTGTGGTCCTATCCGCTCCCGGACATAGTCGTAGTTGGATCAGGAAAATTGCTCTGGTTGTGGTCCAGGAGGAAGACAGGAAAGAAAGAGACTGTTGGCAGAGAGATCCCTTAAGAGCTATTGTGAAAACATGAAGAAGTATTGAGAGAGAAAAATCTAGTTACATATTGTATGTGCTTCACAAAGGAGAGAAAACGTGATGAAGATTCAATAACTTTAATTTTCCATTTGCATGATATTTGGGTGGTAATTAAGATGCATCGCTGTCTTCTCTAGTAGCCAGTGTTACCTGGTTTAGAAATTTCCAAACCTTGAACTGTGATGTCGGAAGTGTGGATCGCAGCAGTGTAGGAGGAAATTTGATTTTAGCTGTTTAGGAAAATAATAGCACTTAGGAAGAAATCAGTGAGTATGTGTTACTAACTGCTTTTAGAAAACTTTAGTTAGTACACTCATTTTGATTTTTGCTTAAATTTAATTGGCATGCAGCATTTTAGTAATTTAGAGGTTTTAAAATATTAAAACTGAGGGACTATACATTAAAATCATGGAAATTACAATATACTGTAAATGTTTCCTATTTGGGCTTGAAAACAGCTCTCTAAAGTAGGTAATGGTTTCAAAAATGATCAAAAATAAATTGCATAATCTATTTGTCCAATATTTTCACCTACCTGCCCATTACAACTCGCCATTTATATTATGGAAGAATGTGATGTTATGATCACATGTAAAATATATACCTACGAGGTGGTGGAGTCACTAGATGGTTTTAATTACAAAAAGCAAAGCAAATTTCTACAATCTGGGTTTGTCCAGGAAAACAGAAATTACCCTAGATAATTTAAGAAGGAAGGTAGTTAATACAGAGAATTAAAGGCTCAAACGTTGTTTGGAAAGGATTGGCCAAACAAAACTTAGGAGAAGCAGTTAAAAGTTTTCAGGAAATAAGGACATTTTAGACCTGCCAAGAAATTATTATTGATGATTTCAGGCACCTTAGAAATAGTATTTTTAAGCAATCATTTGTTGATTTGCTTGATTGAATGCAAAATATTCCGGAGAAGGCAGAATGGGCGAATTGTGCATTTTGGGTCTCGGGTTTATCTGATCCATCAATGTTGCTGTCTAACGTCGGTTCCTCTGTCATTGAGACTTTATATAGTTCCCACTGCAAAAAAGAAAATTCTCCTGGCTCCAGCGATAAAGAACTTAATTTCAATTTAAAATTCAACCACTAACAGTCACTTGTTTTGTCCTAGAATAATTTTCCAAGGTGTTTATCAAATGAAGAAACTTGCTTTGTAAACCTTCAAAAATGAATGAAAACATTTGCAAACTCTTTTCCCTGTGTCACCTTTGTGTGGGCCAAGAGTCTGAAGGCTGTTAAAATGACAGGCTTGAAGTAAATGCCCCTAATCAAGAACTTCAACTGCCTGAGTCGAGTCAGAGGCCGGCCTACAGGGTGTTGTAAAGAGACTAGCAGTCCTGAGACCAGAGACGGGAGAGGAAAAAGTCAGAGATTCTCAGAAGCAAGGAACCTCATTTGCCTTTGAGAGCGATATCTGAACACATAGTAGGACCCCCAGTACTGCCAGTGGACAGGGGGCTGCCAAAGCTAATAGGCTAAGAGGACCTGCTAAATCAGATCACAATGAGATATCACCTCACATCCGTTAGAATGACTGCCAGTAAAATGCAAAGGACTAACACGTGCTGGTGAGGAGGACAGGGAACCCTCATACACTGTTGGTGGGATTATAAATGGGTGCAGCCACCATGGAAAATGGTATGTATGGATATTCCTTTAAAAATTAAGACTAGAGTTGGTCCAGCAATTCCTATTCTGGGTATTTACCCAAATAATATAAGAATACTAATTAGAAAACATATATGTATCCTTATGTTCATTGCAGCATAATTTGCAATAGCCAAGATATGAAAATCTAAGCATTCATGGGCAGATGAATGGATAAAAAAGATGTGTACATATATAATGGAATACTACGTAGCCATAAAAAAGATGAAATATTGCCATTTGTGACAACATGAATGGATCTTGATGGTATGAAAGCAAAGGGAAATAAGATGGCCAGAAATGGCCAAAACTTTGTGATTTCACTCACATGTGGAATGCACAACAAAAAAGTAACAGATGAACTAACAACACAAAACAAAACTAAATTGATAAAAACAACAAAATGGTGGTTTCCAGAGCAGCAGGGAAGTGAGGGAGGTCCAATGAGGTAAAAGTGGTCAAATATGTGGAAGGAAATTAGACGTTGGGAGGTAAGTATCCCACATAGGATACAAATATTGAATAATAATTTTCACCTGAAATTTACAACATGTTATTAACCAAACACTTGAAACTTATATAAGGTTATTAACCAATGTTATCTCAATAAACTTACTAAACAAACAAATAAATAAAGGAAAGGGAATTAACTTAATGAAGAAAGGAAAATTCTCATGTCAGTATATACAGGCCTATCAGAGTCTTCTGGACTGGTGATGCCGCCTACATGAATGAAAAAGAGAGAGAGAGAGAGAGAGAAGAAAAACAAGAATCTTTGGAAACTATAAAGACTACTGAGGAATGAACCCAGTAGAGAAAATAATACAGGCCAGGAAGAAGGTGATTGAAAATCATTTGACTATTAGCTCTGTTGATTACTAGCAAGGAGATTTTGAGAGTATTGCTTAACTTGCCCAAGTATAGGAGTTTAAAGTGAGCGTTGTGTTCACACTGATTTCACATGCGCCACTGTTCATGAACCACATGACAAAGAGGTTCTAGGTAAGTGTGGATACATGCCTTCCATGAAGTCTTTATCATTGTTGTATATAAACGAACTTTTAGGGAAGTCTATCTGTCCTTCATGTTTTTGAAATCTGATCTGGTAGAAGTGTACATCGCCAATCACCCAAGTATTTTGGACCCCCCCTAACTTCCGAGGGTCCTGCTGAGGTAGAGAAACTTCATGCAGAATGTGGATAACATGCTTGAGCACGTTGGAGACATTCCAGAGGGGAGAGGCGGTGGGCAAAGTAGCCAGGGTGGTTCCAAGAATCTTATTTCCAGGGAGGAACACGTATTATTTGACAGAACAAATAAGAAGAAAAAATATTTTACAATCAAGTTTGAAGAAGTTAAAATTCAAAAGACAAATCAAGCAAAGTATTTTAAAAAATCAGCGACGATATTTGTACCATAGAATTAGGTTCAGACTTAATATTTACTTTTATTTGAATACTGGCTCCTAATGGAACGTACAAACAGCTGGCTTTGTTGATCTAGTGGGTCCATGTTAAGACTGAAGAGGGGGCCGTCAGAATCATTGCAGCTCCATCCTCATCAGATCTGTGCTTGCGGAAACTAAGTACGCTCTCGGGGTAATTTATTATAGACATTTCTTTGTTTGTCTTAGCTATATTATTAAAATGACATAAGGGGATGAAATGAAATAGTACAGCAATTACAAAGTTTAAGACGTTTCAATAATAGAGAAGCACTCAGCTACATCTTTCATTACCACCATCTGTGTTGTGTATTTCATTTTAAGATTAATAGCAGGCAGGGTTTTGCTTGTTTTTTTGTTTATAGGGATTTTAGACCCAGATAGGGTTTTCCCATCTCCAGAGAATATTGTAAAAAAAAGAGACAGTTATCTTTCTTGGGTGGCAAGGACATTCTCAGGGTTTTTCCCAGATCCCCCCTCTTCCAACCTCAATAAACCTACTGTGGTGCCTCAGCATCGACATATTTTTATTCAAAATAAAGAGTACATTATCTTTTACCTAACCTAGAAAAGCAACATTTTTGATAATGATATATTCTCATCTTCTTCTGGAATGCTAAGTACAACATTGGTTTAAATTTACACTAAAGTAAGACTTAGGGTTGGGGAAAAGTTGTCCTTCGTGGTTTCCTAGAAATAATTCAATGTTCTGAACTGTATCTCCTCCTAGTGGTCTCCTAGAGGTATCACGATTCCCACTGTGGGTAGCTCACTTCTTAATTCAATTCAGTTCAATTCACTTCTGCTCAATTCAATTTCACAAGAATCTGTTGAATGGGTATTGAACAGTGAACACTGGTAGATGCTGCAGATTGAGAAGGGCGCATGACTTTTACCCCAAATAGCTTCATGAGCTAATGATGTTAATTACTTGTAGTACTTCTTTTAAATTAAATAGTAACAGTGGCGTATTCCAATACAAATAGTTGGATAAGCCCCCTGTCCGAAGATGGAGACATTTCCAATGCTGCGTTAGTGTCCAGGAGACAGACTCACTGTGCCAAGTTCGAATACAAAGTATTGAGCCGCTTGAATGTAGCGGGGAGCATGGTGCCCTGAACCACTGCCAGGAAGGTGTAATGCGGGGCAGGAAATGGATTGGCTGTGGGTTAGTCAGAACACTGCTTTCTAGCACTGACTCTGGTACCAACTGTGAGAACACAAATGACTTACCCAAACGCTTTCAGTCGGACCCCGACTGAAGGGAGGGCAGAGATCCAAATAGCCCTGGAATCCCTTTTCCTGGGTTTCTATAATTCCAGTTTTTGCACTTCCACAAGATAAAATCCAACTAGTGTTTGGACCCATGTTGCTAGGATTGAAATAGTTTTTAAATCTCCAAATTATGTGTTGAGTCCACAAATCCATTCAGATTCTTTACAGTATTTTCCATGATAAAAATCCCTTAATTTTTAATATTTAAAAATGAAAAATAGAAACAATTTACAAAACAAATTTATATTTATATATGGAATAAATGTGTAATAGTCACAACATAATATAGCTGCTTACCTCTAAATCATGTTTTTAAATCAGTAATAATTACTTAAAACATACTTTATTTAATACAAACACTAAAAAGCAAGAAATAAAGAAAAGGAAGGAAGGAGGGAAGGAAAGAAGACACATGGTTGGAAAATATAGGAGAATTGTAATAGCCATTTCTGATAATTATGGATATTTTTCTTAGATGTTACACAAACTCAGCAAGTACTTTCTTAGAAGGCATTTCTAATGTGGAACCTGAAAACACTATTTATCTTCTAGTACTGTTACACTGAAATCCCATTGGTCTAATTTGCACTTTGAGTGAATCTTTTATTCATGCATAATGCTCACCATGCACATATCACTTGGAAAATATTGGTTCACCAGGTTGAGGAGATCACTTGGATCCTGACATATTTTCCGTTGAAGTTTTCTATTTTTTCCAGATTTTTGGAAGCCCTAGAGTCATAGAAGTTTAATGTTGAAAGTAACTTTGGTGATGATCTAATTAAACACCTCTGCTTGGCTGACCTTGGAACAGAAAGGTTAAGTTTGTTCAAAGCCACCCAGTGACTACATCATGACTTGAACTCAGTCTCCAAAGTCTCAATCCAAAAATCTTTACACTTGACTTTCAACTTGGAGTTCAAATTAGAATAGGAACAATATTGTCTTACATATTCACTTGGGATCAGGTCTCTTTACTTTACCAAAGAAGTGAAAAGTAAACATACCTGACATTGCAAAAGAGTCTTTTTGAACCAACTTCAAGTTATTTTCCTAGCAGAGCTAAGAGTGTTTTTTCCAATATTATTTTGCTTATCCCAGTGATGTTACCAAATACTTGTTCTTCTAAAAAATAATAGTTTTTATAACTTACTTCAATTTTGTTTTTAGGTGACTTAACTTCCAATTCCCTAACTTTGAGAAATCTCAACATTGCCTTATATTAACTCTATAAGACAAACTTTATATACTCCATAATAATTCAGTTGGTACCTTACTTTTCTAGATTTTAAAGGACTCAAAAACACTAGAACAGTATATACACTGAATCATAATTAACACTAGTAGAAAATCTTCAGGAGATATTCTTTTAACTGAAGTTATTTAGTCTTCCTAGAGAAACATCAGCTTATGCCCAGGGCATTCAATTCTGGGGGCCAGTTTAAAATTTGCCTGGGTACTTCTACTTCCATATGTTTGTTAGATACTTGACCAGAATAATTTATGTTTGTTTGTAAACCTATGTATGCCAGGTATACTTATGATCATTATAAACCACTTTTATCGGGTGCCTACTATCTTAAAGGCATGAGTCAGTTGAGAATATAGCAAATAAATTATACTGTAAAATATGGGTCCCCAACTTGTAACATTGGGGTGTGTTGGCAGGGCTACTTGGGAAAAGTTGAGTGATGAGTTAGGATACAATAAAGGAATAGTATCTCAAAAGCTGTTTTGTGAAGTCTTAAGTCTTCTATTAGGGTAAGTAAAAGTTAATAGGCATTATTTTCTTTTCCATCATGAAGTCTGTATATTAAAATTATACTATTGCAAATTTGGTGTGCTTATGTATTATTTTCCTAATATTGTAGGGAATTAAAGATTTCCAAATAGTCAGTCCATCCCTCTAACTTCTGATAGAGTTATCTTCCAACACTGTGGGAGAGATAAGTCTATTTTTTGCTTTTATATACGTTTATAAAAGTTAGTTTTGTTATTCTCTTGGTTTAAATAATTACAACCCTTTTGTCCTAATGACTAAAATAGCAGTTTCCGTACCTGTGCTCATCTACTTATGTTGAGTTAAATGATAGGCAGACATACTGGATTACAATGATGACATTAGTACAAAAAAAGATACCATAAATAATTAAATCCTACCTCTTGAATTATGCTAGCACAACTACCTAAATAAAAATGTAGTATGTGTCCGGCCAGTGTGGCTTAGTGGTTGAGCATCAACGTGCGCACCAAGTGGTTGCCAGTTCGATTGCTGGTCAGGGCACATGCCCGGGTTGTAGGCCTGATTCCCAGTGGGGGGCATGCAGGAGGCGGCTGATAGATGTTCTCTTTCATCGATGTTTCTATCTCTCTCTCCCTCTCACTTTCTCTCTCTCTCAAATCAATCAAGGCAAAAAATTTTTTAATGTAGTATGCTAATTACATATAAATATAAATAAAGTTCCTGATAGGTACCACATAATTTTCTAAAACAACAGTTTATAAGAAGAATATTAAGAGCAATATTTTAAAGTTTGAGACTAAGCACATCATTTACACTTCTGTGGCTTTAGTTGTAAAATTACTGGGGTATTGAATACTAGGAAATGTTTAAAACAGTTTCTTTTAGCCGGGGAGATGGATCATTGTTCCTCTCTAGTTCCTCGTTATAGTTTCCCTATAGTATTACTGATCTTTAACCTTTGCAAAATCAATACTTTTTAAATGTGCACTTGGAATACTGTCACAGAGATGTTATGTGGCTCACATTATAATCAGGAGAACAAAAAAATTGTTGCTCTGTTTCATTTTGTCTATAACAATCTGGCTTCCTTTATGATTAGTTGGAAATAAAAAGCTACATTGAGTCCAATGTGATTTAAAACCTAATCAAATCCAATAATTTTAATAGTTCACAAAGAAAATAGTCTTTTGAAAATGACAACTTGACCTCTCTTACTTCCATTGTCCCCACACACTTGACAGTCTTGAAGAGTGTTGGGTTGGATGTGGGGACAGAGCCAGCTGGGGACTTGATGACCATACAAGGAAAAAGGAGTGTCTGGACCCGTCAGCTGCTCCCTGGGGCTCAGACCACTGCAGAGTGGGTGTTCTGTGTCTGTTGCAGAATTTGGCCCTGTCTTCTCTCAGGATCCTCTGTTGGCATTTGCTGCTGACATCTGGAGCTGATGAACACAAGATGTAATTTTTCTCTGCTCCATCAACAGCTCTGCTTACTCAGCCCTTGCTGTGGTGCAGACTCTAGCACTTCTGCATCTGGATGCTTGGCTCTGTCTCTCCACCCCACCACAGCAGGCTCTTGCCACATGGGGACCAAGAGATGCTTGGGAGATCATCTCTGTGCACCTCTGGTCCCTTTTCTCCATTCCATAAGCATACGATTTCCCTTCGTGGAGACGCAAGGTCCTGTGCCCAGCAGGCTTTTCCAAGTGACCCAAACAAAGAAATGGACAAGAGCTCCCTGTCCTCAGCCTCCTTATTAAACTGGTTGTACCTCTACTCTTCAAGGCCACTCCAGAGAGGGAAAATCAGGACGAATCTGACAGCTTCCTGCCCAGTACTTTCCCTGTTGTGCCCTGGATTTAAAGTGTCTGCTTACTACTTCTGGTCAACCTAGGACTTCTCTCTATTGTCTAGTTCCCAGAGCCTGAATCTCGAATGGTTAAAATGGGACATTACAAAAAAAAATTAAACTAATTTCTTCCTCAGCAATGCTGGGTTTTCAAGCCTAATATCTTCTTGAAAATTCATATTTGTAACATCATAATGTAAATATTGATTTTTTAAAATATTTTCTTTTATACTCCTACCCTGGCGGTTTCATTTCTTTGAAGCAGACGGGGGCGGGGGCTGACTAGGGAGGTCATGTCATGAAATGCAAATGACCGGAGACCTTTAGCTTTTTCTTTATTTATTGTTGTTGTTTGTTTGTTTGTTTTTTCCCCAAATATGATTTTTATTATAGATGCTAAACTTGAAATCTTCCTTAATTTTTTTTTTACATCTCAAAATGTCTAGGAATATAATGCTTAAACCAGGTTACTTGGCCTCATTCAAGGTATTGTCTGTTTCTATTTGGTTTTCTTGGTGAATGTATTCTTCTTCACCCAAGAACAACACATATTCTGATACGCACGAACATAATCTTTCCTGAGAGGTCTTTATAATAGTCAAGAGCAACATGATGGTCTTTGAATTGCTTGTGAAAATAAACCAAATTCTAGATAAGATTTTATAATATTTTAAAAAGTTACTAAAACAATAATGTAATATATATTTAAATGGCAATCAAATTAGTCACCAGCCAATGTTTATTAATATAGATAATGTGTGAGCTTTGTCTTGCTCTCTGTGTCCCTTCGTGTTAAGTTATCCGCGTGGTGCCCGCATCCCCCCTCACTCTCCGGCCGAGATGGGTCAAGGGAGGCGCGTGGAACATCGTGAGCAGAACGCAGCGTGAGCACCGTCTCGCCCAAACGATTGTCCGAGGCGTTGCAGGTGGCTGAGTGTCCTATTTATTCCTAAACTACCCTCTGCCATTCCTACTTCCTATTGACTTTTTCCCTAAGTGCGCATGTTTAAAATTCATTCACGTTTGCTTCCCTTAAATTCATAAACCCTCTTGCATTAAGCTCCTGAACTCGTGTGCTGCCTAAATAAATAAATACTCATTTATTGCAAAGAAACATGTATTAGAACCTGAAATATTTCATTCCTGGTACCATTCAAATAAAGGAGGTAAGTTTCCTAACATGGGAAATCTCTTATCCAGAGAACATCAGAGAGGTCATAACTGTTTCATATTTTCCCATGCATTTTATGTACTTCTTTGCAGATGTTCCCATTATATAAAATTTCATTTCAATATATGTAAAATTTTGTTTCCTTCGTTAATACATCTAATCTAACCTAATCTAGTTAATCTTTTTTAGGCAGGTCTTGTCTTTCTGAGTCGAATTCTCTTTCCATTATTATCTATAAAATCTGATGACGTAAAACCGAGATAAAAATGACAATACTAATAAATAAGGTCCTCACAGTCCTGCGCATCTGGAGATGAAAAATGTTAACTTTAAAAATGGAAAGTTATGGAATACCACTCAGCTGCCAGAAAGATGAAACACCGTCATTGCGACAACACGGATGGATCTTGAGAAAATCAAGCAAAATAAGGCTGAAAAAGCCAAGAACCATATGATTTCACTCATATGTGGGACGTAAAACTGAAAGCAGCAAATGGACAAACAACAGAAGCTCCTAGACACAGATGATAGGATGGTGCTTATCAGAGGGGAGGGGCTGGGAAGGGTCGGCTACGGTGAACCGGACCAAATCCACGGTGATGGAAGGAGCTTCGACACTGGCTGGCTGGTGGGCACACAATGCAATACACAGATGATGTATCATAGAATTGTACACTTGAAACCTATTTAATTTTATTAACTAATGTCACCCTCATACATTTAAAAAATATTAACGCGCACATAAAAATGAAAAGTTAAACAAAAAATGGCAAACATTGTTGCAGATAACCCTATGATTCTAATTTGTATTTTATTAAATTATTACTTTGATAACTTGAAATATTTGGCTTTATAATGATGTATACACTATGTGCAACATATTTGTAATAAATAACTGCATTTTACATATTTAATAATTTAACTGTTAAAAAATAGTAGTTATAACAGCTTATCTTTACAAGTTAAAATAATACTGTTACCTTTTCCTGAATAGAGAAATGATGTAAGAAAAGGAAAACAACCAAGAGAACTGATGAATCAGAAATGGTAAAATAAATAACGCCAAAATTAAATGAAGTATGGAGTTTTAAAACTACTGGATAAAATTTAAGTAAATACAAGTATTTGTGCTTTATTATTCTGCCTGAGAGCATGGAAATATACGATTGATAGATTACTTCTTTTGTTATTATTTTCAAATTTCTAAAAATATATATTAAATATTTTCCACAGAAAAGAACCATATGTGCTCTTAAAATATTGGCTAAAAAGTATCCCTTGGATAAAATAAATATTAACACTTGGCACAAAATGTAAGTTGTGACATAGTTTGCTCAAACTACCTCAGTATTTTAAAGTTAAAGGAGGAAAATTATAAATACTAAATTTAATTTTTTGAAAGTTAAGAACAAATCAACAAATGACTAGTGAAAGGTCTCTTGTTTCTATGGCACATGTTCTGAGTCTCTATTTAATTTCATAAGCTTTGAAGGAGTTATCCTTGGTTCAATTTGTGGTGATTAGATTCTTAAAAAATTTTTTTTTCTTTATTGATTTTACAGAGAGAGCAAGTGTGAGAGAGAGAGAGAGAAATATCAATGACAGAGAACATCAACTGGCTGTCCCTTGCATGCCCCCCATTCAGGGACCTGGGCATGTGCCCTGACCGGGAATCGAACGGTGGCGACCTCTTGGTGCAGGGTCGATGCTCAACCACTGAGCCACAGGCTGGACATAGCAATTAGTTTCTTATGAGAAGAAAGCAAAGCCCACCTTGGTCTTCTATCCCACTGGAGAAATGCTGAGCCTCACCTCATTCCAGAGGTCACTGTATTTCCAGCCTAAGTGGGGATTCACTGAGTTCCAGAATGATTCTGCATAGTACAGTATAGAGATAATAGATTGAAAATGTGTAGCAATGGAAAGCTTCAATAACATGCGAATGCCATACACTTGTGACATATTCCTGTCTCATACACACACACAGAAACATTGAATTAAGGAGTAATTTAGTGAATGGATATTTGGTAAGTATGGAATTCTCTTTCTGAATATTGTCTAGGAATATCCTCAACTCCTACCTTTATTTTCTTTCCAAAATTTGAAGGAATACAATGCTATTCTGATTGTTCAACTAAAATATATATATATATATATATATATATATATATATATATGTAATTTAGTTATAAACATTTTAAAATCAGCTAACAGAATCAGTCTGCGAGAGAGTCAATGAAGAACTTCTATTTTAAAACTTGATTTTGAAAAATAGTTCTGAAAAGAAAAATTGCTCTACATTTCTTGGTGAAAGTGGAAGTAATGGGGGTAGCAGACCATCGCTGGGGAAACTCTCTCGGTCAGGTGGATTGCACTAATTTCAATCGTGGCCCCAAGTCTCAAACCCAAACAACTCTCTCCCTATGTTCACTTTCAGCGGAGGGTCCTGCGGAATATTTCCATGAGAAAATAAAAGCAACCAGAAGTGAACTTCCACAAGCTCCTACCCACACACCTACCTTCTGCGGTGTGCCCACTGAGGTGGGGGCCTTCTCCACGCTCTGTCGGCCACACGCACCGTGGACCAGCCCCTCGGGCCCACCTGCTCTAATCTACCTATTGCGAGCACCATCACGCTCCACATTCGCTCCTAGACCGTGGGATCCCCCTCTACTGCATCCTCTCACACACAACCTGCTACTGATTATTTGCACAGTCTTGAAAGAAAGCAACTGAGAACGACTTTTCCCAACAACCTGCTCACAGACGTCTCTGCTCCTCTCCGGTGACATCCCCGCAGAGAGCGTCTCCATGCTTCCCCTTGCTCTCAAGTGACAGTCACCGTTTCTTTTGGTGGCCTTGCCTCTACCCACTCTTCTGTCTCCCACCCAAACGCTTAGCCCTGCGTGACCCCAGAGCACACTCTTAAGGATGCTCCCCCAGCTAGTCTCCCCTCTGATGGTCTCAGAGTTGTGACAGTCGTTTATACCTCAATGGTTCTCTCATGTGCATTGCCAGTCCACACGTCTCCTGAACTTTAGATTCCCATATCCAAATGCCTAGTTTAAATCTTCTGTTGGGGGTCTAACTCATCATTTCTTTTCAATCGAACTTGGACCTTGTCACCCCATCCTCAGTTCTACCCACCCCTCCCTGGAAAGTTCAGCCGCCCAGAGTCTGCCTATTAGCGGACGGCCACGTCCTTCCACGGGTTCAAACCCTGGCGTCACTTGACATCTTTCCTCCTCTCATGTCCTTTGGCTCTAAGCAATATTTCTCCCATAATGACCTTTCTCAGCCCTTCCTGCGGTGAACCGGGTTCCAGCCACTGTGATTAACCTCCTGGATTACTGCAATTAGCAACCTAACAGGCTTGCCTGCTTCCGGGGTGACCCTTATACTGTGTAACTGAGAACATGGCTACTCTCTCTGCAGCAGCTACCTCTTTGCTCAGAGACAAACCATGTCATTGCAGCTTTCTGCAGAACCCCACATGGTCCTCAGCACCAGCGTCCAGACAAAGAAATCCGACGATAATGAGATCATTGACATTTATGCTTTTAATATTCTCTTAACAGGAGAACCCTGTTTTGTCATATATATATAATATGAAATGTATCTTCACTTATCTGTCTACTATTTATCCAGTGACTATTGTGCTTATATATACATATATGACATGCAAAGTTGTTTTTATAGTGTCATTATGTTCAATGTGTCTTTATACTACATATTTGTACAGTTGTATTTTCTTTTTAAATTACTTTATGAGGTATGATTGACATGTAAGAAGTGTATATATTTATACATACAACTTGATAAGTTTGGGGATAAGTATACACCTACCTGAGAACGCATCACCACCATCAATGCTATGAACATATCAATCACCTCCCAAACTTTCCTCCTGCCCCCCTTTATTATCATCATCATCATCATCATCATCATCATTACTATTATCTGTGTGTGTCTGTGTGTGTGGTAAGAACACAGCATAAGATCAACCCTCATGACAAGTTTTAAGAATACAGAACAGTGTTATTAGCTGCAGGCATTATTCTCTCTAATGGAACTTCTTATTTCCCTTGCATAACTGAAGAGTTGTACCCTTTGACCCTCATGTCCCCTCCCCCAGACCCTTGGCAGCTACCTTCCTCCTCTTTGCTTCTAGGAATTTGACTATTTTAGGTTCCACGTATAAGTGACGCAGTATAGTAACCTGTCTTTCTGTGCCTGGCTTATTTCTTTGAGCATATTCTCCTCCAGGTCTACCCATGTTATTGCTAATGGCAGGGTTTCCTTCTTTCTAAAGATTAATACTAGTAAATTACTTGTGCATTCCATATTTTCTTTATCCGTTTACCTGCCGATGAGTTTTTTTTTTGTTTTTTTTTAATCCTCACCCGAGGACATTTTTCCATTTTTTGTTCAGATAGAGCAGGAGGGAGAGAGAGGAAGAGAGAGAGAGAGAAACATCGATGTGAAGGGACACATCGAGTGGCTGCCACCCGACCAACCAGGGCCGGGGACTAACTGCAACCGAGGTACATGCCCTTAGCGGCAACCGAACCCGGGTCTCTCTGTGCCGCAGGTCGACGCTCCAACCGCTGAGCCAAACCGGCCAGGGCTGCCGATGAGTTTTTAGGTTGTGTTCGTAATGTGGCTGTTGTGAGTTATGCTGCAGTGAACATGGGAGTTGCAATGCTGATTTCAGTTCCTTTGGATAAACACCCAACAGGCAGACTGCTGAGTCAGCTAGTAGTTCTATTTTAAAAGATCTGAGGCGAATCCATTCTGTTTTCCATAGTGGCCGAACCAATCGACATTCCTACTCTGTGTACCAAGGTCCCTTTTCTCTACTGGCCAATCCTGGTTACCTTTTTAAAAAATAATAGCTATCTAACAGAAATGAGGTGATGTCTCATTGTGGCTTTGATTCACACGTCACTGTGACTAGTGTTGTTGAGTACCTTTTCGGTCGTTTGTATGTCTTCTTTGGAGAAATGTTTATTTAGTTCCCTAGCCTATTTTTAATTGATTTATTTATTATTTTGTTATTGATTTGTATGAGTTCTTCACCCATTTTGAATCCTGGCCCATTATCAGATACATGGTTTGCAAACATTTTCTCCTAATCTGTAGCCTATCTTTTTACTTTGTTGATCATTTCCCTTGCTGTGCAGAAGCTTTTTAGCTTGATATAGTCCTGCTTGTCTATTTTTAATATTTTTGTTTTTGCATTTATCTTCAGATAGAGTGGGAGGGAGAGAGGGGGAAGAGAGAGAGAGAAACATCTATGTGAGAGAGACACATCAACTGGTTGCCACCCACACGACCCCAACCGGGCCCGGGGACAAACTACAACTGAGGTACGTGCCCTTAGCGGGAACGGACCCTGGCATTCTCTGGCCCATGGGCCGATGCTCTAACTGCTGGGCCCAACTGGCCAGAGCTATGTATGGGTTTAGTACCATTTGATCATTATATAATGATAAATGAACCTTATATCATTATTTAATGGCCTTTTTGTCTCACTACAATTTTTGACCTAAGCTCTCTTTTGTGTGATATAAGGATGGATGCTTCTGCTTTCTTTTGGTACAATTCGCATGGAATACCCTCTTCCATCCTTCACTGTCAGCTCATGTTTGTCCTTCTGGCTCAGGAGGGTCTCTGGGAGGTATCTGTGCACCGCCATCCGGTACAGGAGCATTCTGAATTTGACTGTATGTGAACTTTGCCCATGAGTTTTCCATTTTCATATGCTCCCATGTTATTGATTAGCGTCCTCTCGTTTCAGACCGCAGGCTCCCTTCAGCATTACTTGTGAGGCAAGGCTAGTGGAGATAAACGTCAAGCTTTTGTTTGTCTGGGAAATTCTTGACCTCTTCTTCATTTCTGGAGGACAGCTGTGTGGGTCAAGTATTCTTTCTGGGTAGATCTTTCCTTGAGCACTTTAAACACATCATCCCAGCCTCCCCAGGCCGGCAAGGTTTCTGCGGAGACATCCAGTGATACCCTAAGGGAGTAGGTGACAGTTCGCTTTCTATGTCACCTTGCATGTGACACGTCCCTTTTCTCCTGCTGCTTTCAAAAGTCCTGTATTTGACTTTTGAGAGTTTGATTATGATGTATCGTGGTGAAGTCCCCTTCAGACGGAAACTTCCTCTGCCAGCTTGTTGGTCAATTGTTTTCTGATCATTTATAGATCTGGGTTTCCGTTTCTCTCTCTTTTTTTTTAATCCTCACTCGGGGACTTTTTTTTTTTTTTTTTTTTGCATGTATCTTCAGATGGAGCGGGAGGGCGAGAGGGGAGGAGAGAGAAACATCGACATGAGAGAGAGATATCGAGTGGTTGCCACCCGCACGACCCAACCAGGGCCGGGGACAAACCGCAACCCAGGTACGTGCCCTTTGGGGAACTGAACCCAGGACTCTCCAGTCCGCAGGCTGACGCTCTAACCACTGAGCCAAACGGGCCAGGGCCCGTTTCTCTCTTCACCGTCTTCTTCGTGATTTGATGCCGGATTTCAGTTGTGTGGTGCGGTAATGTTCTCGTTCTCTTTGGTACTTCTACCGGGTGTTTTCTTCGTGATACCGCGAGGCTTACAGAAAGCATTCTGTAGTTACACAGTCAGTTTTAAGCTGACCAGAGGGTCTTATACCAAATTTTATGTAAATATTAAGAAGCAAAAGCATATTTATTAATTGGAGAATAAGTATAACATGCACTGTTTTCATGATTATATCACTAAAAGTGCCTTTTATGCTCATTCATACAAATACGTAGAATGTTTATGATAAAAGTTTTAATGAAAGGGAAAAGACTAGTTACAGATGATTACCAGGAGATAAAAATAAACAATGATGGAACAACAAAGTCAAAACAAGAACAGTTTTTAACTGCATAAAAACCGGATTAGAAAAACAAGTCGTATTTTTATAGGTTATTTACTTTGGGTAGTGATCTTTGAAGTTTTTAAATGTTTCTCATGTGTTCTAGTTTTCCTTTATGGGCATGAGTTATATTAATAATGGAAAAATAGATATATTTAATTATTTATTTAAACATGGCTTACACAGATGACTCAATTTAATTTAAAATTATGCTTAGAGCACACTTTACTTAATTGTGCTTAGAGCACACCCCCAAATTATTACATTTATTTTTTTTCCCTTTAGGAAAAATACATCATTTTAAATATGATGTTCTACATTCATATGTCCCCATACGAACCCTTGTAGCTAGCATGAACGCTAACATGCATACATCTGTTGAAATAAAATGTCACAATTATAATAGTGTCCTGTGTAGTAAAGAACATCTGTAGAGGGAGATCCAAAGTCCAGCTGTGACACCTCTTCTCATTAAACTCGTTCCTCAGCCTCCTTTATAACGAGATAAAACTAACAATTTCAAAAGATATTGAATAATCCATTCCCTTATATACTTGCTGATGTTTGTCCTTTCACGGATGTTACAAATTTAATCGCAAACATTTGCATTATTAAATACCTTTTCTAATTTTGGTGTTCAATATTGTATACACAGGGTGGAGCAAAGTAGGTTCACAGTTGTCTGGATGGAAAAGAAAATACCATCATTAATAAGTAATAATACAGGAATCAACTCGGTTTCTGCTACTCACAACTGTAAACCTATTTTTGCCCCACCCTGTATTTATCTTAATGCTCTTTGTTCTTCCTGAACGTAATGGCCCGGCTGGGCCTCCTTCACTCTCTCCATCTGCTCCAACGGACTTCCTTTCTCTCTGTACAGCCTGCACATTCCTGCCTGGCCCGTCTCCGAGGGGATGCTCGTCGGGTCGCTCTCCGAGGGGAACCGACCCTGTGACGCCCGGCTGGAGGTTCGCACCGTCTCTCTTTCAAAAACACTTCTTGCCTCTAATGGTCATGTCGGGTTTTGTGAACCACTTTCCTCCAGGATTCTTCAAAAGCCACGTCCTCTCTGTGCGAGAAAGCACAACGTGCTGACTCTCTGTACACGTACCCGGAGGAGGGTGGATGCGTTAACAGTTTGGTTTTGTGGATCGAGTCTGTCTTTTTTCTTCTGTGAGTTATACCCTGGAAACACGCCAGATCGAAGAGGTTGGGGAAGAAGTGATCTGTAAAACTGTAACACGGCTAAGATCGAAAACTGGAAACATCTTGTGGTCTAGAGATACTTTTGTGTTATAATTTTTTCCTTCCACATCTCCCTTTCCACGAGGACGTGCCCACTGGCCCTGCAGCCCCGCCTTCGCAGGACGCCGGGGGTCCCCGATCATCCCGGGTGCTGCTAACCCCTCCCGGGAAGAGGCCCTGTGGAAGCATTCGTTGCTCAGCAAGAGGCCTAATTGGTATAAAAACAGTATTTAAAAATACCTTCCATAAAGAACAGGTCGGTGGGCTCTAAGTAAGATGCTGTCAGATGTGATCATGGTGCAGCAAGCCTGGGAAAAAGTCGACAGAATAATGAAATGTCGTGTGTCCGATTAGTACATCAACACACTGTGCTAATAAACGTCTGTTTACTTAACTTGCAATGACATGATCTCTAAGTAAAATCGTTCCATTTGTGTTTAAGCTTCAAAGTCAGAGGTACAAACAAAGGCGACAGGTAACGAACTTCCCTTTATGAAAGAGGAAGATGGATTTCAAGGCAGGAGACTGGGCCTAGGGAATAAAGGGACCATTGAAAAGCCAACCACTTTCAGCTCAAAGATTCCTTCAGCTTGTCAGAAAGCAGCACTAAGGGGGGGGGGGGGGGCAGCTCACACTGATCTGAGACCCAAACGTGAAGCTTACACTAGTCAGTATGTAATTAGCGCCTTGCAGAACACATCCAGGGCGCTGGATTTTCCTTCTCTCCTTTATGTGAATTGATTCCTCTGCTCTTTTCCCTGTAACTTAAAAGGAAGAAAATGGAGTGATGGCGGGGACTGTGGGGAAAACGGAGGAAACCCGAGAGCTGGGTGTCCGTGTGGGGTGGGACTCAGAGTAGGTGGTCTCCAGGGTCAGTGGACCTTGCAAAGGGGCCAGTGCAAAGCAAACAGTGTGTGAACCATTCATCTCCAGCGTGTTTATACAACTGTAATTTTGTATTTTGTATGTTTACTGCCACTCTGATGATAGAAACAGTTAGGCCTTGACTTAACAGTAGGCTTCTGGTCATCTGCCCTAAAAAATAATTTGTGATCACACACATGGTAAAGTTGAATGAAACCATTTCAAATAATCTGATACTTTTAAGTAAGAATGGCCTTTGACTATTTTAAAGTATTGAGAAGTTAACTCTACCAGGTCAGTATTATTACTTTACTCTTTTGTTGTATATAAAAATAACAACTTAAATTTAAGAAAAACAATATGTTTCTGTAATCTAGGACTAAGTCATTCTGAAGAATAGGCTTTTTATCACAACAGATTATTGACTTCATATATAGTTTAAAATGTTTTATATGGATTTTATTTCTTATCAGTGTTATAAGGTCTTTGGGTATTATCTCCATACTATTTCTATTAACTAGGTATTTCTTATTAGTTCTGTTTTGAAAATATATAATTAGGTTAAGTACTTCTCCTGGGAAGGTTCCAGAATTTCTGAATAAAAAGTGATTATTTTGTAATGTAAAAAATTCCCCCCCAAGCCTGGCTTGTGTGGTTCAGTAGATTGAGCATCAACGCATACACCAAGAAGTCACCGGTTTGATTCCTGCTCAGGGCACAGGCCCTGGTTGCAGGTCCGATCCCCAGTGGGGGGCTTGTAGAAAGCAGCCAAGCCATGTTTCTATCTCTTGCTCAATCTCCCTTCCTCCCTCTTTAAAATCAATTTAAAAAAATTTCCCCCAAACTGGAAAATAGTCAAGATCTCTCTTTCACCCAATAAACACCTTACATTTGAAAATTTCATTCAGTGTCTATAATGTACTAAGCACTGTGCTGATGACGAACACAAAACATACACAATCCCATCTCCTTAAATACACAGTCTGTGGTGAAGACTGGTTTTGAGCAAATGAATCATTCTATAATATGAGTATGGCATACTTTGTTAAGAAGGTGATTTAAAATGTTTCAAATTTTAACCAAGATAATTCACTACTAGACATTGTTTGAAAATATCCATGTCCATGATTTAAGACAAATAACAAATTTGACAAAGATTACTATATACCATAAGAAAATGTGTAATGAATACAGAAAAAATATTTATCTGAATATGTTATTTATTTATTTATTTTAAATATATATTTGTATTGATTTTAGAGAGAGAGAGGAAGGGGCAGGGAGAAAGAGAGAAACATCGATGAGAGGGACAGATTTATTGGCTGCCTCCTGCACGCCCCCTACTGGGGATTGAGCCTGCAACCTGGACACATGCCCTGAATGGGAATCCAGCAGGAGACCTCTTGATGCATGGGATAACACTAAACCAACTGGGCCACTGGCTGGGCGTGAATATCTTATTTATTAAGAGTTAAACAGATAAGTGTGATTGAACACCTTTTCCTGATTTTATGGATAGTTCTTAATTTTTAGCCATCTCAACAACTTCAAGAATGAAACCTACTTTTCAGCATTAATATGGCTCATTGAGATACTCAAGGTATGGAAACTTTGTATCAGAATCATGTCACTGAGTTTAAAGGAGACATTTGTAGTTTGAAACGAAAATTCTTTTTCAGTTGATTTTGGCACATCTCACCAATATGCAGAATACATATATTTTTTCTTTAGTGATTTTAGAGAGAGAGGGAGAGGGGGAGAGAGAGAGATAAACATCAGTGAGAGAGAACATCGATTGGTTACCTCTTGTATGCCCCCAACTGGGGACCAGGCTCACAACGTGGGCATGTGTCCTGAACAGGAATCAAACCAGCGACCTCTTGGTGCCTGGGTTGACGTCCAACCACTGAGCCATATCAGCTGGGCAGACAGAACCTCTTTATTCCCTTCTCTGTCCCTGCCATCCCTTCCACTAACTAATGACAGTCTTACAATTTTAGAAAACCTGGGATACATGGCAGAGATTTCAGAGAATTCACAGCTAATTAGTGAAAGTCCCTCAGTGAAGCTAAAAACACAATGTGTGTAAATAATTTAATCATGTAACATTTGTTCACCAGGAATTACACTGCTTAAAAGAGTTAAACTATGTTTTTCTCTGAAATTAAGACTTTTTGGAGAAGTAATCATGAGTTATAGGGCTTATCTGATTTTTCACTAGCTGTATTTCATAGATGTAAAGGATCTTGAAACAATCTTAAATAAGAATACCTATTATTGATGAAAACGGTACAAGTCATAAAAAATCTTCAGAATTTCCATAAACTCAGCCAATATCTTGACAATGCAGAATTATATGTTAAGAATATAAATATTCTTTAAAAAATAAATAAGCTTTAGGAAATTGGATCAGTGCTACTTGAAAGGCATAGTTTACTTTTTCAAAAGTCAGATTTTCCAGCTCATGTGGAATAAGAATTAGGTCACATTGGAGGCGGTTTCAATATCATCCATGCTATCTTAGCGCTGCGTACTCGAGTTCACGTGGAAAGAGAGCGCTGTGGAAAGCTGGGCGAAGGGGGAGAGGAGGAAGAAAAGGGATCCACAATCTCTCTGCAGCCTGTAGGAGTCCAGCATCCATAGCCAGTGCAGTTCTCATCCACATAAAGGCTAGAAGCCAGACCGACCCCAAAGGAATCGCATCGAAAAAGAAGAGTTACTTGAAATAATAATTACTTTCTTGAGTTGAAAGATCAAGCCTTACCCCTAAGATATGAAATAATTACAGATCACAGAGCATGTGATGGAACCTGAATGAGGACGTCCAGAGCCGCGACCCCGGACGGAAGGCAGGCGGGCAGCAGACTTCAAAGGGCGATAGAGTAATGCCCGGGTCCCTGTGCCTACAAGGAGCTCGTCATCACCGTCATCTGTTCCTTTGTGTCCCACTGCCATTCTTACATGTCCTTAGGCCCGGGAAAAACGAGACAGCTTTCTGTGAAGACGAAAGCTGCTCATTTAAGTGCCTGGAGTAGAATAAAAACAAAACAACAGATTCTTCTTTTCTTTTTGTAAAAAACAAAACAAAACCTTTCTTTCTCTCGTATTATTCAAATTCTATATTAATTTTATTGACGAGAAGAAAAAATTGCCTTTATTTTTAAGTCAAAGGGTCTGTTGAAAATGTACCCTGGTAAAGAACCCTTCACAAAAGTGTATATTGTAGCTGTAGTGGTGATATTTTAAGGTTATTCTGCTCAGCCACTTTGGTTTTCCCCGAGTGATGGAGGTGTTCATGCTATAGCCCAGCTTCTCTGTGTTCTCAACAATAGCACTCGCCGCATGGCCTAAACTAGCTGGAGAATTCTCTTCTCTGCTTCACAGGTGAGCATGTGGCCTGTGCCCAGCCAACTAGTGTAGTGTTTACAATTAACAATAGTCCTGGAACCTGGCTGGTGTGGCGCAGTGGTTGAGCATTGACCCATGCACCAAGAGGTTGCTGGTTCGATTCCCAGTCAGGACACATGCCCAGGTTGTGGGCACGATCCCCAGCGGGGAGCATGCAGGAGGCAGCCAATCCATGTCCTCTCTCATCGATGATTCTCTCTCCCTCTCCCTTCCTTTCTCTCTCAGATCAATAAAGAAATAAAAAAGTTAAAAAAAATAGTCTTGGAATTGTATAGTCATATTTATTTTCTCATAGATGGGGCATATCTCAGGCCGTTCTAAGCCTTCCTTTGGTGACTGTTTAAATACAAACAAGCATAAGACTAGATTGTGAAAGGAATCCGATTCTAAACGCAAAAACCCACACACTTCTCTGTTCCAACCGTCATGTGAGGAGCTTGGAAGTTGCCACTCTGTCCGAACAACAAGTAAAACGCTGAACGAACTGGAAAATCGACGACTCTTAGCAGGTCCATCGGATAAGTGAGAGCACAGGGAAACCAGTCACCGAGACTGGAGACAGGAGAAGGCACGGAACCCCACCTCCCTGCCGCAGCAGGAACCCAGATGCGGGCTCCATGGGGGCCCCTTCTCACTGCGGCTGACTTGTTGTGAGGGGCTCAGTGCGCTCTAGTCTGAGACTTACAAACGCGGGGCGACCTAGTGCTGCAGGGCAGAGTGTGAGGCACCTGTGAAGTTCTCAGTCCAGAGACACACATTCACTGGAAGACTGAACTCCAATGACAGGACTGTACAATGCTTTTCCTTCCCCCACATCTACCACCACATTCTTAAGGGGCTATTTACAGCAGCTTCGTTCCAGTACTTCGAGCCCAGCCAGTGATGGAAAACACTGATGAGGTATACTAAAAGGCACAAACACAGTTTCGAGAGACAGAGGAAGCATCAGAAACAGACTCGGATATAGAAAGGATGTTAGCACATCAGCCTGTGAGTTTAAAACAACTATGATTTATATGCTGAAGTTGCTAATGGATAAGCAGACAGCGTGTGAAAACAGATGGGCAATGCAAAAATCAAAGAGATGGAAATTCTAAAAATAAGAAATAAATGATGAGTGTCTTTGATGGATTCATTAGCAGACAAAGCACAGCTGAAGAAAGACTTGTTGAGTATGAGGATATCTTAATATAAACTTGCAGAACTGCCCTGGCCGGTTTGGCTCAGCGGTTAGAGCGTCGGCCTGCAGTCCAGAGAAACCTGGGTTCGGTTCCCGCTAAGGGCACGTACCTCGGTTGCAGTTTGTCCCCGGCCCTGGTTGGTCGTGCGGGTGGCAGCCACTCAATGTGTCCCTTTCACATCGATGTTTCTCTCTCTCTCTCTCTCTGTTCCTCTCTCTCCCTCCCACTCTATCTGAACAAAAGATGGAAAAATGTCCTCTTGTGAGGATAAAAAAATAATAAAAAACTTGCAGAACTGAGAAGCACAGAGAAAAGAAAGACTGGAATAACTAAAACAATATTCAAGAACTGTAAGCCAATTACAAGTGGTATAACATACATGTAATGATGTCAAAAGGAAAAGAAAGAGAGAAAGGAACAGAAAAAAAATATTTGCAGCAATGTTGATTTAGAATATTGATTTGGACACCAAACCAAGGCATAAAACTGTCTTTGTTGACAAATGACACGATCGTTTATGCAGAAAATCTAGAAGAATCAATAACAACAAAACCTACTAGAACCATAAATTATTATTTCAAGGTTGCAGGATGCAAGGTTTATGAACAAAGTCAATTTCTTTCCTATGTGTCAGCAATGGACAAGAAGAATTGGGAATTAAAAACGCAATACCACTTACATTAGCAGCTCCCCCAAATGAAACACTGAATTGGAAATCTAACAAAATACTACAGGGTCTATATAAGGAAAACTTTGAAGAAAGAAACAAAAGAAGCCTGCTTGGTGTGGTTCAATTGGTTGAGCACTGTCCCATGCAACAGGAAGCTGCTGGTTTGGTTCCAGGTCTGGACATATGCCTGGGTTTTGGGCTCAATCCCCAGTAGGTGGACTGCAGGAGGCAGCCATTCTATGTTTCTCTCTTATTGATATTTCTATCTCTCTCTTCCTCTCCTTTCCTATCTCTGAAATCAATAAAAAAAATATACATATTTTTTAACAAAGAAACAAAGAAGAATCAAACAAATGAAGAGATAGTCCATGTTCATGGATAGGAAAACTCAATATTGTTATGATTTCAGTTCTTCCCACCAAAAGATAAAAGAAGTGTGGAACCAATTCTTCCTAGAGTTCTTAGAAGGGGTGGGGTCCTGCCAACACCTTGATTTCAAACGTCTGGTCTCTAGAACTGGGAGACAATAAATTTCTGTTGAGTTAAGTCAACAAGTTTGTGTTAATTAGTTATGGCTGCCCTAAGGATCCAAAACACTGACCTTTAATGGAAACAGTAACATACCATACTTCGTTGATTTTCATTATTAATTTTTCACATTGACTCTCTTGGTTATTTTATATATTAACACATGTGAATGCTCCAAAGTCTATTAATATTGAATAATTATTTTATTATTAGCAAGGTCAAAATTTATTTAACCCGCCTTCCACCGATGGACACTGAGGTTATTTCTCATTCATTGGCACCACTAACACTAACACAATTAACATTTTTTTCTACATGTGCCTATGAATACATGTACTATTGGTAGAATAAATTCTTAAAAGTCAAATTTTTTGAAGGTATGTACATTTAAATATCCCCTCTTCATTCTATTAATCTTTTTTTCTCTTTTTTCTTCCAAACTCAGGTACTGTTAGTACCCTGGAGATTTAAAAAGCATGTGGTGTATTGTTCTTGACGGTCTAGTAGAGGATATGTTGATAACTACGTGTGCTAAATGGTTACAGGTATACACGGAGCACAGGTGGGCACATACCATGCACAGAGAGATGGCCAATTATTGCTGAGCAAAGGCGTTCTGGAGATAATACTTTGTGTCTTAAAACACCGTCTGCTTGTTGGGCATTCCAGGCAGAACGGACAGCCAGGATAGAAAGAAAGCTGAATCTGAAAGAGTAATTAATACATTGATTGACCCGAAGCAAATGTCCTGAAAACGGAGTGCAACAAGCGAGGACAGTGGGTTCCATCCGTGCTGTCCAAAGGAAATGGAAAACTGTTTCTCTATGTAATATGGAGCCAATAAAATATTTAAAGAAAAGGAAGGATACGGTCATAATTGAATATTTGTAGTCATTTTGACAATGCAGAAGACCGATTTGAGGGAGTATGGGTAGTGACTGGAGGTCATAATATCAGTTCATCAGTTGCAAAAATAAATTCTATTTCAAGAAAGCTTAAAATCAACTTGCTCACCCAAATGTCCATCAGTAGAAAAATGGATAAAAAAGCTGTGGTCATGTACGCAATGGAGTACTATGCAGCTGTAAGAAAGAAAGATCTCTTATCCTTTGAGATGACATAGAGGGACCTGGAAAGTATCATCCTAAGCAAAACAAGCCAAGCAGAGAAAGACAAATATCACATGATCTCACTTATTTGTGGAATATAATGAACATAACAGTCTGAGGAATGGGGTAGTCCCAGAGACGTGGAAGTGGGGTACAGACGGACAATTCCCAGAAGAGGGGGTGGGGGGGAGATAAACCACAGAACTTACATGCATGTATGTGTGAACAATGGACATGGACAACAAAGCGGGGGACACAGGGCGGGGAGGGAGAAAGAGGGGGCTATCAGTGGGGGAAAAGGAGAAACATCTGTAACAAGAATTAATTAATTAATTAATCAATTTAAAAAATCAATTAGTTCGAATGGAGATTTTCTTTCTGCCGAGTACTCAGTGCAGCTGAGAGAACTCCCCGATCTGTCCACAAGCAGGTGCACTTTAGAAGACTGCTCTTTTTTCTGTCTTTATTTCCGCTACCTTCAGGTCAGAACCGTATCATCCCCTATAAGGCCTATTTCAAACGCCTCTTCGTGCTCACACTTTTCTCCACTTTTCACAGCCTCTGTTCCATTTCCACGTTGCCCAGAGTGGGGCCTGTTCACAAAAGAAATCTGATGACGTCATTCCGGCTTCAGCCCCACGTCCTGCGGTCCACACGAAGGGGTCCCGCCCTCAGGGGTCTCGGGCTTCCCGGGCCCCTTCAAGCTATTTCTCACGTCCAGCCACAGGGACTGTCCTTCCCTGTGCACAGTAGGTGCTGCACAGCTTCAGGGCCTTTTGCAATCTGTTTCCCCGACTGAAAATCCTATGTCCTTCTTTAGCTCCACGTGCCAACTTTTTTTCTTAAAAGACAGAAATTGTCGCTTTCTCTTGGAGGACCAGCTTGTCGTCTATAGCAAAGTGGGCTCCGTGGGGACTGCGGTCACAGCCTGTTCTCGCTCACCTTGCGGCATTGTCTGCGGGGCTGTAATTTTTTGTTTCTGGTCTGCCTCCACCGGTTTCCAAGTCTACTGTGAGCAGAGACTAGCCTGTGGCTTGGCACACTGTAAGCATTGCATTTATCATCCTGGAATGAGTAATTAGCTAAGATTTCACTCTGTTAAGAGAAGATGCCTGTTACGAGTGCGATAGCATCCCCTGCATGTAGCTGGGGTTCACTCTTGCATGTTTTCTGTGAATACTGAGGTAGTCGTACGCGATTTGTTTTCAACCTGGTTTCGTTATGTATATTGTTTGAAGGATTGTCAAATTGCATTGAATTTTCTTTTCATTTAAATTTGCTCTTGATGTCAGCACAAGAACTAATACTGTGTATGTAGCACACATGAGTTATTTTAAGAGAGATTTACAGTTCACATAGTGCTTGAATGAAATCCTGATCCGACACATTCGTGAAGTTGTTAATGAAATGTTAGTGAAATTAAACTGCATGAAAAATTTAAAAGCCTACTATTAGGTTGCTCTATTTTTAACTTAATTTTTAGAACTTGATAGAAATTAGCAGGAAAAAAAAAGTACTTAACTAGAATGAAGTGGGACTTCATATACCAGGGGAAAAAAAAGTCTAGATACCTAGTGATGACATGAAACATGTCCTCCTTTACTTTAAAGTAAAAGCTAAATTTGTGTGGCATTTTATGACTTCCCCAGTCTGATTAAAAAGGGTCATTATGCTTTCAAAACACAATGTGGCATTGATGTATAAATAATAACTTTTTTTTCTTGTTTAAATGATGTTAGTTTTCCAAATGTTTCCTGTCTTTATGCCTATTATGTTATATCCCTAAAGACTCCAGTAAATTAAGACAGCGCTATCCAAAAAAGGTTACCTAACAACAACATAAACATAGTCAGAGCACACTCCAAAATTCAATGTGTTTTCCAGTGACTTACTTCATGGTTGCATTGAAGTCTTTTCCTACTTTTCTGCAAGCCCATACGGGTTGGATACAGAAAACCTCGTGGGTAATGCACTTAGCTCTCTACTCTTTACATTTTTATTTCTGCCTCTCTTCTACTAGAATACAAACTCTTTGAGAGCTAAATCCAGTGAAATATTTTTTCCTCACAAATTTTAGCCTGTTGCCTCATACAAGGCCAATATTCGATTATTCAACCAGCATGACTTGAATAAGTGGGTATTAATGAATAACTATATACTCTGCCTGGAAATAAATTTAGTGAGGAGATAATAGGAAAAGTTTTTTACCCATATATTCTTTGTGAGGCATACAATTTGGGGGGAGGGGCGTTAAGATGTAGAATTCACAATAGTTATTATGAAATTGATGAGGCATCTCTCTGCTGCGGACATGGCTCGTCCAGTGAGCGGCTCTGAAGTCTCAGCTTCATTAACTGGGTGAGAGTTCTGTGTCCGTGCAGCACCTTAATAATGTACAATAAAAATGGAGCAGCACCCACATCTTCTCTGTGGCTGGATCGCAAATCTGTTCCAGGTCACGGTGAGCCGATGAACTCTCCTTGGGCTTGACTGACTCCGGAGAAGAGCCCACAGGGTTTCATGGAGGAGATGCGCCCTGAGGCGTTCTGCTTCCACTGAATGCAATGGCTCTCAATATACAGGGGAATTTTCAATGTTATGAGAACTATTGCCATTTTTTAGGTAGATGTCTTTAGTTTTCTCACATAAAATTAACATTCATTTAATTAATATATACTGATTATTAAAATTAACCTGAGTGTACTTTTGAGATATGCAGAAACCCAGATAAAATGAGAAAGATACATGAATAAGTGTACATTCAGTTACTGTGAACCTGGGTGGGGACAGGTTTCTTTGTATCATATTTGCTCCCTGGCAAACATTTTTTATTTTTTGCCCCACCCCCACACAACATGAGATCACCTCCATTGGTTTCAGGGCAGAAGTGCCAGTTTGAACTCTCAGGCCCATTATTACATCTGGGAAATCTGGGTTCTCTCCAGATGGTTTCATAGGAGGTCCGGACTGTCCGTTCACCATTCTTAATTCCTGTCTTGTTTATATCCAGTTTAATGACCGTCTGGCCTCTGTTACTGGCAGAGGGTGTTACAAATCCCTGTGGCCATTGGTCCAGGCTTCAGTCACAGCTACGGAGAGGAGGGAATGGAGGCTGGATCTGGTTGCTACTCATGATGTTTGGATCTACACTGTCTCATAAAGTCTGACAAGTACACAATGGTTACTTCTATGCAAGCTGGCCTGGCTGCTGACCCCGGCACTGGTCTCTGCTCCGTACTTGTGGTCAGTTCCCACGGATTTACTCACCACTCAGCAAGCGAGTACCTCTCGCAGATGACCATACGGATTTCTTTTAGATCAGGTTTGCCAATTCCTAAGAAGGGTGTTCTAACAGAGCAAGTGTAAGTTAAATAAAAGGCTTAGTGGCCACTTGGGTCCAATAATTTTAGTGTCAACTAAGATATTTGCAGATTTTTTTATCCTCATTATGTCATCCCTCTTCAAACGTGTCCTGCTTGTGAACTCTTTGGGGAGCGTAGTCGCCTGTGGATCTGTCCCTCTGAGTGCTCTGTGCCTTGACCCTTTTCACCATCTTCACGTACATCTCTGCTGGAGCAGGGCAACTTAAAATATTCAAAAGCGAACCCGCGTTTATGTTTCCCATCTTTCATCCACTGTTCTGAAACGGAATTTTCATAACTCATTTGCATTTGGAACGAGACCTGATCTTTTCCTTCCGTCACTGTTTCTGTCATTCATTAGTTTTTCGCTTTTACCCCAAGTAGAGAAAAGGGGTGCCTCATTCCTATTTGCAGTCAAGTGCTTAACACAGTTTATGGATGTGAATGGAAATAAATTATATCGAAGGTGTAAATCCACTCTGGAGGTTTGGCATCCTAATCGGAACATTTTTTTTCTTTGGCTTTTGTAAATCATTTTCAAATAGAATGGTAAGTGAGAAAGAAGCATCCTAGATTTTAAATCAGTGTTTAACAACACCACCTCTAAGATACTACTGCCCCAAATCTATGACCTGCATCTAATAAAATCTATTCCAAATTGGAACACATTGTGTAAAATAATTAGCTAATGATCTTAAAAGTATCAAGGCCATGAAAGTCAAGGAAAGACTAAAGGAAATATTTCAGAATAAAGAAATATAAAGACCATGACAATAAATGCCACATGCGATTGTAAATTTGATTTTTCATTATACAAGTCATTATTAAGACAGCTAAAAAAACCTAAATGAGATCTGAGGATTAAATGGTATTAGTGGGGCCCTGGCTGGTTTGGTTCGGCGGTTAGAGCGTCGGCCTGCGGTCCTGAGAGACCCGGGTTTGGTTCCCGCTAGGGGCGCGTGCCTTGGTTGCAGTCTGTCCCTGGCCCTGGTTGGTTGTGCGGGTGGCAGCCACTTGATGTGTCCCTTCACGTCGATGTTTCTCTCTCTCTCTCTGTTCCTCTCTCTCCCTCCCACTCTACCTGAACAAAAGATGGAAAAATGTCCTCGAGTGAGGATTAAAAAAAAAAATGGTATTAGGGGGTAAATGTTCATATCATGATTTGGGTGGTGTCTTGTTATATAGGATAATGGCCCTATTTGTGGGAAATACACACTAAAATATTTGGGAGTGATGAGTATAAAGTTGGCAACTTATTCTCAAAAATATTCTTAGAACTTTTTCTTCCAAGTTTAGTAGATCTGAGTAATATCAAAATAAGAATATTAAAAACTAAAAATTAAGTTTATGGTTATGACACATATGTTAAGAAATTGCACTGTATTCTGTTTACATTCTTAATCTGCAAAGCAAAAGGAAAAGAAAAAAGCCTAAGAAAAACCTTAAAGAAAATATGAAATCAATAGTTTTTTTTATATATAATGCTAAAAAACATTTTCAGAAAGTGGACATAAATTGTGGAAGGGAGCTACTAATTTACTTAGGATGCCTAAGACATAATTAAATACAGAAAGATGTAATTCCGTGCGTAATTTATCTTCAGTGTGATTGTTGCTTCTCATTCTCATAAATTTTTGCTTTTGCTACTGTTTTTATATACCAGAATGTACTTTGTGGCACTTAAAGTACATATATTTCTCTGGAAAAAAATACTATGCAAGGCCCATAACATCTATGTTTACCAATCTCAGTAAAAATCTAGACTATAATTGGAAAATAGAAAATCCATCTGTTTTACTAGAGTGTAATAGATTTTGACTCCCAGACAGGGTAACTGAGTTATGTTGGGTATTGATATACATTAGTACCCGCTTGTTCTTTCTCATTTTTATTAGGTAATCTTTTTGAAACAGTTTCCCCAGTGTGAGTTGTAGGCATCTTGTAAAAATATGATCTACTCACTGCATTGTGGACTACCATATATATATATTTTGTCAGACAATGGAAAATCTGTTACTCATTAAACATTAATATATTTTTTATTAAATTTTGTAAGTTGAGCTCTAAAATTTCGTATTGGTTCTAATTATTTGGTCTGAGCTCATATTGATTAAAATATTAAAGTATTAAGTTAGTACTTTATCATTATTTTTCTTAAATAACTTGTCTAATTTTCAATCTCGTATGGATGAGAATATTTCATGTTTTAAGGTACAGTCATTGCTTTACATAATTATTCTTGTGATTATTCATGTGATCTAAATTGAGCATGCAGTTTTCAGAGGTTAGTTTTAATCATTCATGAAGAGATGGAAGATCTTAATACCATGATAACTGATGATTAAAATGACCAAATATAGAAAAATAAAAAAAAGATATGAAACTATCCATCAAAGGACAGTCAGATTATCTAACTATTTCCAAAGTTCATCTAGCCGATGCTGAGGCAGGAGAGCAACCTCGCCACGGGATGTAAAGGTCATGATACAACAACAGAGGAGTAATGCCAATAACCACAGACATTGGGAGAAGGCCACATCACACTGAGTCCTCCCAGCATGCTGGACCAGTTGCTTGCCAGTAGACTGTTGAGTATAAATGGACTCAATTATTCTAGACCGTACTAGTGGAAATGTTTTTTGCTAACAGTGCACATGGACACTGATTTAAACAACCCATATTAAATGTACACGTTGGCAACTGAAACACTTTAAATAATCGGGTATGTTTTCCTGTGCATTAATGATGATGTGAGTGTATAATAGGGCCTTTCGTGCGGAGGCTCCAACATGAAGGCAGATATTGTTTCCTTCGCATTCTGTAAAAGTCTAGCCATGTTCAGTGATTATTTTTCCAAACATGACATACCAAATAAGGTAGTGTCGATACACAGTGAATAAATCAGCTAGAGCGCAGCTGACATTATTTCTGCCATGTCCAGTCTCTTCCCTGGATTGTTCATAATGCCCTCTACTGTTTCATTGGCTAGCATCTTCTCCTTATTCGAAATCTTTCCCATTCGGACATTCAAGAGAGGGACCGATTTTCTTGACCCTCTTTGTTTTCTGAAGCTTTGCCTTTTACTCTCTCCTTGGAATGCTTAAGGAGCGCTAGAACGTAGCTTACGATGACCTGGACAATAAGTGACCTTCACATAGGTGACAGTCATATAACAAGGAAGGTAATCCCTTCTCCCCATCTAGAAATCTGACATAGCACCCCACCAATTCATCTCTAAAGCCATCAGTCTGAAAACTCTTATATTATAGGAGAGGAGGAAAGAGAGGCAGGATCAGAACCACCAGAGCCGGGCTTGAACTGGAAAGACTATGATTTAGAAATGACACTGGCCCCTTGAAAAGACGCAGAAACTTTAGGTGCTTCCATTGCAGGCGAGGATGGCCCTGGTAATAATTCAAACCAAAACGAAACTCCAGGAGAGGTGGTAGGAAGTTACAGAGAGACACTGGAGCGCAGGTACTGCCGACAGAGACTCAGTTATTACAACTGGCGGGTGAAGGAGAATTGTGGTTTCAGTGATTTTGGAATGTAGTTTTTAGACCTAACCTCGATGTGGGAAGAAATGTCAACAAGGTTGATTAGACTCTGTCACTTAAACTCTTAAAGTGGACCTGTTAATATTGGCCCTGAAATAGCCTTCTCTCTGGGGGAAGATACGTTCTGATTCCATGAATGAAATGGAGTCCGAAGTTTAAGACTGTGCACACTCAGAGGGATGGAAGAGAGCTATAAAGACAAGGATATGCTGGGCGTTTTAGAGTTCATGCATTTACTGCTAGATGTTTCTGGTCCTCTCAAAGTGATGGAATTAGATTTAGCTCTCATGACAATCAAATAAATCCATAGAATGACTTTGTATTCTAAGATTTATTCTCACTATATTTCATCTGAATTGGGTACATTTCCAGTTTCTATTTCCAAAAATAACACCATCTCTTCTTTTTTTCGAAATTCTCCCAGTATTTCTGGTGGTTGCCCAAATCACTCTTTTCATTCTTAAAGGTATGGTCTATGGTCTGATCTTTATGACCCAATCAAAATATTTGCGATGTAACTGATATTACATAACTCTAGTAAAGTCACTCATACAGATTTAACCACAACCAAAACAACATCCACTTTTTTTACTTCTCATCTTATGTGATCTCCCTGCAGCGTAACATTGAGGTCTACTGCTTTTTATTTATTTTTTAATCCTTACCCAAGGACATTTTTTCCATTTTTTGTTCAGATAGAGTGGGAGGGAGAGAGAGAGAGAGAAACATCGACATGAAAGGGACACATCGAGTGGCTGCCACCCGCATGACCCAACCAGGGCCGGGGACAAACTGCAACCGAGGTACGTGCCCTTAGCGGGAACCGAACCCAGGTCTATCTGGACCACAGGCCAATGCTCTAACGGCTGAGCCAAACCGGCCAGGGCGGTCTGCTTTTTGGATTGCATGTTCTGGTGGCATCTGTTTCCAGTTTTCTTCCCAGCCTTTTCCTATCTCCAACCTCTCTGATTTGTTCTTCTCATCTCCTCTCCTAAGGCCGTTCTTGGAACCTTCTTACCCCTACAGCTCCATCTTGAATCCACCTTGCACAGCATGCTTTTCTCTTATTGATATCATTTATTTGGTAGCTTAATAACCCATTTGTTCACCAATGACATTTTTTATCTCTGTTATCACCTAGTTTTCTACCACTGGCCTCTCTGTTGAGCTTATTAGTGATTGAGTTCCTATAGGCCAACTTACATCTTTGGTAAGCTATTAGGCAGGACATATAAATGCATAGTTCTCGCATGGAATTGTTTTTTTTCTTCTCAGAAGAAAATGGCTCCCTATCATCTTCTCCTTATACTTCCCATATTAGTTAGAAGCATCACCATATACTGAGTTCCTTGGCAAGGCCCTCCAATTTCTTCTTCTTCTTGATGTCCCATGAGCATGAGTTAACCACCCCCCCAACTGCCTCTAAATTACATCAACCTGTTGGTTAGTGTTACCACTGTCTTAGGTTTTCAAAACTCCCGAGATCTTTTCTGTTATTCCCGAAAGACAAAGGCAATGCTTTGTTTCCAGAATACTTTGAGTTCAGCATCGTGACCATTACAAGAACTGCAGTCTACTCAAAGTCACTGTTATCTTCAGGCCTAAATTGGAATGAGTATAATCTTCTACCTAATATTCAAGCAATTAACGATGGCTCTAGGGGGACCCTGCCTCATTCTATCTGCATTGCCTTTAAGAGAATTCAGGATGAAGTGTCTCAAGTGGGTCAAGAAGTAAGCCTGGCTTGGTCTTCCTTCTGTCTCCCGGCCATAAGCCCTCCATGATGCTGCTGCCCTGACTGGACGCTGTGTCTCGGTGCATGGACATTTGCCACCAGGTGGGGTGACAGAGAAATTCTGGGTTCAGTCTGAAGGTAGCAAGAAAGGTCTTTCTTCACCCGTTCAGTGAGATGGTCGAGTAACTTGGGCACAGCGTTGCTGCTTGTGTCCCGACTCACACAATTCTGAACATTTGCTCCCTTTTCTCGTCACCAAGTGTTCAGCCCGCATAACCCTACACCTCATGACCCTCCACTAACACAAGGTAGCAAAACTTCATTTTTCAATGGCTTTATGATTTTCTCTTTTGTTTCACCTTCCTCCTGTTTAACAAAATAGCAGACTCTGAATTTTCTTTCTGCACGTTATGTTCCTGGGATAACGGGTTGTTATTGTTTTGCATCGTGAGTCCACTGATGAAATTAAGTGAGGTGCTCCCTAAGGAAACCTCAAGAGAAGAGGACGTGTGTGTTTGGAGAATGATACGTGGAGAAACTCAGTGGTTGAGGAGCCAGAAAGTCAGGCTTTCTTCTGAATAGAAGAATAAACAATCCCCGCAGTCTATAGAGAAACAAGGAGAGAGATGCTCGTGGTTTTGCAGAAGAGGGGCGCCCGGCCTGTGAGCCGCAGGCAGGGAGGCAGACGGGAAGGAAGAGCTGCCCAGCATGCCTGGGCCCTGCGAAGCCAGCCTTGCTCCCATGTGGGGCGGATTCAGTTCAAAGCAGTGCGAACGGGAAGGATCGGCCACGCTCAGGGGAAGCCCCTGGCCCACCCCGCCGAGCGGTCGTAGCGTGAGCCCTTGACACCCGCAGCAGAGCCACAAGCCCAGCGGATGCCAGAGGCTCAGGGGGTGAAACGTTCTGTCTTTACGGCGGGATGTGGTCTCCGAGTCCTGGAGTCAACGAAATAATAGAAAACAAATATTTATCCTGCATCTGCATTTTGGACCGTGAATCGTTTAATCACAGGTAGAGGCTCGCTGGAGGTGGCCAGTCTCCGGGGAAGGCATTTCCGAGCAGCGAGTGGATAAAACCCCCGACGTGGAACACATGAACCCTGAGCACGTGTCACGAAAGCTCTTGGAGAATCGGCACACGCTGAGAGATGCGGACGCTCAGCGGGGACTGTGGTCTCAGGCACAGAGGTCCGTGACGAGACTGCCGAGAGAACACAGAACCCTGAACCACGGGCAGCGAAGGCAAACGCCAGCCTGCTGGAGGTGACTTGCGTTCAGTTTTTCTGATCCTTCGTAGATGCTTTGAGAAAAGACATCAGAGCTGTCTTCAGGGACCCTTTCTCTGCCCCGCATCTCAATGGCCTGGCCTCTTCGTAAAGCAGGGAAGGAAATCTCAGTGAAGTCGATTTAGTTCCCTCCAACAGGCATGCCTGACAGTGTTGACCCTTACGGTGGGGACATGTCAGAGATGAGGTGGCCACTCTTGCTGTGTGTCAAGCACCTAGGAAAAGGGGTCCCAGATGTAGACCAACGGCGGGGTCCCTTTCCTGGGACAGTGTTCCGGGAGGAGAAGCCAGGACTACACAAGGAGGCGAGAGGAGGCTGGAGCGCAGAGGGGACCATTTCTAAAATATTACAAATAACCGAGAAGAGGAAAAACGGGTCTTCTTGTGCTTCATTCATGAGCTCTCTGGTTTTGTGCATATCTGGACCAGCTGGAGCCCATTTTCTCTCCAACAGACAGCTGAGAGTAATCTGAGGAGGAAAACACACATGGAGACCGCACCTGGGAGCTAATCCCTGGCTACATAGTGGCGCCCCCTGGTCTGCTTCCTAAGGATGACCGTCACGGCCGGAGGCCAGCTCCCAGTGCAGCGTGGAGAGACTGTCCTTTTACGCAGATGGCCCACCTCCCCCGCCCCGCAGCTGACCCCTGGATGTCCACACTGAAGAGGACCCCGGGAAAAAGCAGTGTTGTGGAGGAAGCTCACCAAGAAGACCAAAGTGCAGCCTTCTGCCATCCCAGCTCTCCAAGTCTACAATAAACACTAGTCCCAAAAAGGAAAAGAAAGTTTTGGACAGCGATATTCATTTCTTAAGAAAACGCAACAGGTGAGTCCTGGCCGGTTTGGCTCAGCAGTTAGAGCGTCAGCCCAAGGACCAATGAGTGGCGGGTTCAGTTCTGGTCAAGGGCACGTACCTCGGCTGCAGTTCATCCCTGGCCCTGGTCAGGTCATGCGGGAGGCAGCCAGTTGATGTGTCTCTCTCATGTCGATGTTTCTCTCTCTCATCGATGTTTCTCTCTCTCTTACCTTCCTTCCCTCTCTATCTGATGATAAATGGGAAAAATATCCTTGGGTGAGGATTAAAAAAAAAGCAACAGGTGAACCTTAATTGATACTTAGAAAAAGTGTCTCATGAATATCTTCTGCCTTCTGTGCAGACAGACCATTTTCCAGTAAAATGCTCTTTTGATCTACATAGTATCAAACAACTCTATTTCAGTTTGTGGTCTTTGCTTTTCATTTGCAGAACTAATGGCCCGATTAATCGATTTGACCACAAAGGAACAGTATGCTCTAAGGGTGGAGACGCGTATCCTTTTTTTCAAGAAATCAAGCCAAACCAAAACCTTCTCCTAGTTTCAAAAAGAAATATTTTGATTTCTACTTTACTAACTTTTCAGACATCGGAGGGTCAAGATTCCAAGGACACTCCAGCTGCAAACGTAGTTTTCCTTAGGCCCAGCGGCTGGGGGTGGGAGCCCGGGACTTCAGTCGATGGTGAGAGGTTGAACACCTTCTCGTCTCTTTCACGCGCCTCCTCTGGCCTGTGATCTCTGCTGCAAGGGTGGACACTGCCAAGGGACAGGAGAGGGCACCACTGTCCACTCCAGGTCACATCCCACAAGTAGAAAGCTCAAGAAGGGGAGGATGCACGCAGAAAGCCAGGACCTCAGGAACCCAGACATGAAAGTCAGGCCGCTGGCTGGGGGTGCCCTGCAGAGGGCGCCGGCGGGGTGCAAGCTGTTAGCCCGAGACAGAGTCCGCGTGTGCGTATCAGAGGGGAACACATTCCGAAAGCCCGAGAGTGTGCGAGCAATCCTGGGAGAGTCACCGCCACAGATTAGCTCATCCAGGATCGGTCTCCGGTCCACGAGAGGGAAAACCGCACTGTCCAGGTTTCTGCATTGCCCTGGAGCATCTTACTCTGGTCTTACTGAGGTAGATCCGTTAGATTAAAACACACACACAACAAAAAACAGAAACGGGAGCACCATTAACCTATCTTTGCCCAGTCACCTCTGCAAGCGTCCTCTTCGCCGACCAACCATGCCCGACACGTGCAACACCGCGCCAGAAGGCCTGTGGTCTTGACCAACTGCAAGCGTCCTCTTCACCGACCAACCATGCCCGACTCGTGCAACACTGCGCCAGAAGGCCTGTGGTCTTGACCAGCACCTGTCTGCACCTGCGATTCCGCTGCCTCTCCCTCTCCCACCCCCACACGTGTTCTCTGTCCGGAGGCCCCCTGTCCATTCTCTGGGAACCGGTACACGACTCTCCTCACTTCCTCAGGCAAAGTGTGTGGCCTTGTCTGCTGGACCTGGGAGAACTGTCCACTGTCTGCATGTGGCACCTACTGTGGCAGCGATAACTCGTTGCCTGTCCTTCCATAAACCATACACCTCTTAGGGAAAGGGAACCGTTTATTTGTCTTTACACTGTGAAAGCTCAGGTATGCTTGGCGTGAGGTAGGTGCTCGATGCTGGTGGGCAGATGACTGCATGGACCGGTCCAAACCGTGTCATCTGTTGCCCGGTCACTATTCTGAAGCCACTGTATTAGCTCCAGTCCGATCATTTCAAAGCTCCGTGAGAAAACGTCACCGAGACATTCATCACGCTTCACTAAAGAAAGCGTCTGCAGTTTTTGTAGTTTTGGGGAAACAGCTTTTATAAAAGCCACCGAATATTTTATCCGATAGAAGTACATAAATACCGTGCTGTCCACCTTTGGACGGAAGCCCGATATAAAACCGTGGCATTGCGTAGGTGATTACAAGGTACGAATGACTGCCTCCAGTGATAGGGGACATTTGTTTGGTGGTCTGTTAGGTAAGCTGACATGTTGAATGTGGAAAAGAAAGTGTTAGGAGAGGTCTGTCGCTCCTGGAAATCGCCAGTGGGGACGGCTTCGTTCGATGATTGAAAACCTCGTGGTTCTGAGCAGACAAGCGAGAGCATTTGGGCAGTTGTCCCTCTAAACTCTGCTTGAAGATGTAGGTTATGATCGGTCCTCATTTTCTGAACAAAAAATCGCCAGCTGTTACCATAAGAAAGAGATGTAGTTTACTGGCGTGAACTGGTTAACCCCAATGACTAGCAGAGGTCGTGGTTTGTATCATTTAAGTTGAATGGCCAACTTTAGTGGATCAGAAATAAATATCTATGCCAAAGAGAAAAAAGTGAAGCTTCACTTCTATCCCTAAAAGCTAGGAGGAGAAACACATTAAAAGGAAAAAGAACATGCTGACTGGAGACAACGGCAGAAGAGAGAAGAACATTCTTTGTGTAAGAGAGTAGACAAGGCACTTTAGACAGTCGTATTTGGTTTCTGCGTGTGAGGGGGGAGGTTTTCTAGACTCCGAGCCTCCTGGCTCTAATGAGGGATGATTTAGGAGGGGAGGCCGACCTCAGTCATCTCCCGACTTCACACTCCAAGAGCTGCCAAAGCCTGTGGTTAATGAGGTGGACTTGGAGCCATGCCCTTAATTAGCTTGACCCTGCGAAACCCCGTTTCTCAAATGTTTTAAACCCATGACCTTCCAAAGCTTTCATGTTCGGTGTATGTAGACCAGCCAAGAAGATTCTCTTTCGTTTTTCTTTGTGTACTTTGAATTATAAAAAATAATAAGTGTGTTGGAGACACTTTTTCAATATAGTTGGCCTATTGGTGATTTTGACATGTGCCTTTTATGTGAAATGTGTACCATTTCTCCCACTCTCTCCCGATTGAAACCTAGACAACTTGTAAGTTAGGGAATCAACATGGTCTGGTGCACGTTATTCTATGTTCATGATCAGATTCTCCTCATGAGTGTTTTCGAAGGAATTCAGTAACATCAAATATACAGAATGCAGAAGGGAAGCTTTTACTATTAACTTCATATTCAATTTTGTCTATTGGTTATACATTAATTGTATGTGGTTTTTAAGTATCTGTCATTGAAATTTAAAAAAATATATAATTTTAGAGAGAGAGGGAGATAGAAACATCAATGAGAGAGAACATTGATTGGCTGCCTCTTGCATGCCCTCCCCTGGGGATCGGGCCCACAACCTGGGCATGTGCCCTGACTAGGAATCGAACTGGTGACCTCTTGGTGCATGGGTTGACACTCAACCACTGACCCACATCAACTGTGTGTCTTTCATTGAAATTTTAAGAAGTAAACTTGTTATTTTTGTAGGCTTATCTATAGTGGGCCAGAGTGCCTCTGTCTTCTGTGGAATACAAAACTCATTCAGAGGTCTGCTAACCCCACCCCCGGCCTCTAGAATGTGGTAAAATGCGACTGAATGTGGTACAGATTAGTTACTCTATTATCACTAAAAAAGTATGTGAAATTGAAGGCAAAAAAAATTAATTTATATATGTGGGTAATAGCAGAGAATAAACATTTTTTCCACCATACTCTAGGTTTGGACTTCTCTGCCATTAGAAGAGTCACTGAGATATAACGCCTTTCTTTAAAAATATAACCAACTTAAATGAGACACGACCAAGGAAAGATCTTGTCACTGAATTAGATTTACTGAATGCTTATCAACTTTCTGTGCATGACTCGGTCAAGTTTGAGAAGACCTGTGGCTGATCGATTATTCGAGGAGGAAGCCACATAACCTCATGGTTTCCAATAGATTGAATTGGAACAAAAGACACAGCCTACTGATTCCGCAAGTGTTTCATTTCACAACTGAGAGTAATAGCCATGAACTGAGGTAATTCTTACTTAAGTGAAACAGAGAAAAACAAAAGAAGAAAAATTATGTAAAATCTCAACTTATTTCAAATTTTGAACATTTGTAAAATAAGCAATTTGATTTCAATTTGTTTCTATGTCGGCATTAAGTACGATCATTTCCTATGTATTTGAAGACATATATTCTGAAAGTATACCTTTTGCTACCATGCAATGTAGTATAGATGCCACGAGTTTCTACATCTATAATCACACTTTGGATAATAGCAAAACATTTGTTATATCACTTAATCTTGTATGCAGTGTTTGGTCTGAAAAGGAACAAGATTTTGAAGTGTGTAAGAATTATCTGGGGAATGGTTAAAAGATGGATTTCTTCAGTCCACCTTCAAAGTATTTGATTTGATATTCCTAAGGTAGGACAGGGGAATGTACACACTTAGCTACTAACTCAAGACATCCTGATGTAGGTGGAATGTCTGGATACATTTGAGCAGGTCCCCCTTCAGGGAAACCTAGGCCCCTGATGTTTACAACCAATGGAAGAACCACAGAGTAGACTTGGCGTGTTTTGTTGGTATTGCAGGAGTGAAACAGTTACTGTGTAAAAACTCAAATATCTACCGAAAAAGGTAATATCAATCACTGTTCACTGTTTATACAAAACAATTGTATCTTCTTGTGGAACAACTATTTGGAGAATTGGTCACGAGATTGAAAAATCAGAGCCCTGTCACACCGAGGCCAATGTGAAGAACATTCTAGAGTCAAATGAATTTCTCTCAATGCACTCTTCTCCTAAAACCACTGACCCTGTTCTTTGACATTCAGTTCTAAGTGGCAAATTCTGTTTTCTATCAATTCAGCTCTTTAGGGGGGATATTTCGAGTCCATGGCAACTGCCTATTCATAGACTTTGAAACCAGAAAAAAATGAATGGAATCTATTAACATGTGGTCAGGAACAGAAGGTCTGCCCTGGTGTTTGCCTACCAACGACGAGCCCTGTGGTATTCCCAACTACGCTCGTCCGTCTACGGTCAAGAGTTTTTGTTGGTTGGTTGGTTAGTTGGTTAGTTCCACTTGCTTACTTTCCCATGAATCAATATTTTTTTCTTTGTCAAAATGAATCTCACTCATGAATCACACTCTTCCAATAATATATCTGCATTTTGATTGATGTGTCCATAGGTCAAACAACAGAATAAAGCTTAACTTAAAGAAGGTGCTCTACGTGTCCAAACTTTGAGTAGTGTGTTATTCTAATGGGGAGATATCTTAGGATGGATACTATTACTAGGTTTTCGTCTAGGAATTTATGGAAAAAAAAAATTATGCCACGTTATGCCTAAAACTGTCTTAGAGATGGAAATGTATTTATCAGCAATTTTGTATAAATTGTAAATAAAATGTTGTCTAAGAGAAAACCTGCCTTTCCCTAGTTGAGGTAGATGTTATTTCAGCAGGGATTGGTTGGGGGTGGGGTAATGAGTGAAGGAAGAGTTTTATCTCAGTGTTGCACCAGCTGCTAAGAAAGTCAAGAAAATATTTTATTTAAAAAATGAGTCTCCTTCTACAAAAAAAGCTGTGCTACATATATACAATGAAATATTAGCCATAAAAAAGAATGAAATCTTACCATTTGCAACAGCATGGATGGACCCAGAGGGTATTATGCTCAGTGAAATAAATCAGTTAGAGAAAGAAAAATATCATGATTTTGCTTATATGTGGAATCTAATAAATAAAATAAGCTAACAAACAAGATTGAAACATACTCACAGATACGGAGAACAGACTGACGGTTGCCAGAGGGGCGGGGGCGGAGGACTGGGTAAAATCGGTGAAGGGATTGAGAAGTGCAATTCAGTAGTTATAAAATAGTCATGGATGTAGGCAAAGCAGAGGGAATACAGTCAATGATATTGTGGCAACTATGTAGGGTGCCGGGTGGGATCACAGAAATATCGAGGGGTACACTGTGTAAAGTATATAAAGTACATGATTGTCTCACCACTAAGCTGTACATCTGAGACCGATACAAAATAAAGTTAAAAGTAAAAAAAAGAGAAAGGAATGGGTATCCTTAGAGTAAATGTGTTCCTGGGTCTCTACATATTCCCCATCTCTGGCCTCTGTATTCATTGTCCATAGCAAAGCCTGGAGAGGTTGAAGAATATACCCCTTCTGCAGTACAACGTGCCGACCCCTTCCCGCTGCAAATGGAGTATAAAATCCTGACGGCCCAGAGGGCGGAAAACAGCCATGCAGACACAGAACAGGATGGCGTGTGACTCTAGACACTATTCGTGGAACTTCAGTCCCAGGTTTTTTTGCTCTTTCCATGATAAATATCCTGTCTATTTTCTTAGGTTAAAAACAAAAACAATGAATGATGACAGCTTTGCATCTTCTGGGGAGAGACCTACTCTATCAGAATGCGCCTTTAACCTGCAGAGGTGAGAGGCGGTGGTGAACTGAAGGTGGGCGGGTTCAAGAGGTCCGACGAAGAGGACAATGGTTCCACCCTGCCCCCCACAGCATCAGGACTGTGGAGAAAGTGGGGGGAGGGCTGGTCATCAGCAAAGTGTGGTGAGAACTGATCCGAGTCCGGAAGTTTCCTCTATGCCCCTTTTCTATCATCAATCTATCCTTCGTCTAGATCAGATTGTCCGGCAGTGGAAAAAAAAGTAATTTCCTTGATCCGGGTAAATAATAGGACATTTTTATTATTAATCATTAATGGAGTGGGCAACAATTAGGAGCAAAGAGAATATGTGCACACATTATGGTAGAGTGTCTATATGCTCACAATTATGCATCTGTGTATCTCTAGATATAACTATATACATGTGTATGCATACGCAGATAGAGATAAATAGACGGTCACGGTCGAAGTAGTTGAACATTTTAGAACATTTTAGAAAATAGTTCCCAGACCCTAATGTAAATGTAAGTAGAAAAAGGCACAGGGCTCTCTGGGGTCAGCAGTCAGCTGACACTGTCTGCACGTGACAAGGTACAGTTCCGCTGTTATTGTTTCAAATGTCTCCTTCGTAATCCCAAACTAGCACCTCGCCTCTTCTCACCCACCTGCTGTAGGAGGCTGGGCCTAAGGAAGGTCATCCGTGGGCTGAACAGAAATACTCTTCTGGGAGAGGGGGTTTCTCTAACCAAGACGATCGATTGCTTCCCTGCATTAAGGATCGATGTGTCCCTTTGTTTCCTATCAACTAATATGTAGCTCTTGCTTTTAGGACTAGAAAGATTGATTGAAAGTGGACTTCATTTTAAGTAACCCATTAGGAAAATTGCTGGTTAAAATGAATGAAATTATTGTCTTGGGAGCTGAGGTGAACAAGCATACGGAGAAGGCAACATTTTGTCACTCATGTTTATTTGTTGTTGTTTTTTTTTTTTTTTATCCTCACCCGAGGACATTTTTCCATTTTTTTTTTTGGTTCAGATAGAGCGGGAGGGAGAGAGAGGAAGAGAGAGAGAGAAACATCGACGTGAAGGGACACATTGAGTGGCTGCCACCCGCACGACCAACCAGGGCCGGGGACAAACTGCAACCGAGGTACGTGCCCTTAGCGGGAACCGAACCCGGGTCTCTCTGTACCGCAGGCCGATGCTCCAACCGCTGAGCCAAACTGGCCAGGGCGTCACTCACATGTTTAAATGACCATAATTTCAAGAAGAGTTAGTATCTCCGATATTACACCTATATTTATACCTGTACATTTTATTTTTAGATAGAGTGGAGGGGAGGAAGGGAGAGAAAGAGAGAGAAACATCAGTGTGAGAGGACACATGGATTGGTTGCTCCTTGCACAACCCCTACCAGAGCCTGGGATCAGACCTGCAACCCAGGTACGTGCCCTTGACCAGGAATCAAACCCAAGACCCTTTGGTCCACAGGCCAACATTGTAACCACTGAGCCAAACCAGCCAGGGTCCTACCTGTACATTTTCAAATGCTTTCTCACAATGCAGTCGTTTTATCTATTATGCTTGAACAAATAGATAGCACTTCAAATATTTTATGTCAGATAGTACTACTTCTCCCAGGAAAGTGTTATTTGTGGTTAATATTACACTAAATTTATCACTAATGTAGAAAAGAAGTTCAATTTTAATATGAAAAATATGCATTTTAAAATAACAACAGCTGCCTGATTTGACCCTGTGTTTTTCTTCAGTTTTTTAAAATTCTTCCTCCTGCCCCCCATGCACACCTCACTCCCCTCCCCACACGGAAGTTGAGCCATTTGTCCCCTGATCTGGGGTTCCCTGACTCAGGTTAAGCTTCCTCAGTGCCTTAGAGAGTTTAGTGTCGGATAAATGACACTGATTAGCTCTCCTTAAACACCTCTGTGGTTTCACAGACCCAGAGACTTTTACTGCATTAAGTTAGCAGTACTGGGGAGGCATATGGTTTATTTTTTTATTTCACTGATACCTACCTGTATAAGATGTATATTCATATGAAACGTTGTTTTTCCTTAGTTTCCATTCCATGGGCCACATCGCCGTCATTTTCAGGATTGATCTGTGGGATTCACGAGAGGAGCCTGGGCGCACAGCCCAGGGATTCCTGCCGGGTGAGCAGGGCTGAGGACCGACCGCATTGAACTCGGGCTGTCAGCTGTTATCTGGGTGGCCCTGGGGGAGCGATTTGCATTCGTATGCCCCGGGGTCCTCATTTTGAAAATGGGGGTAATAGCCATATGCCAGCTTGGATAGTTAAAACACATCGAGAGATTAGTTAAAACATGATGCATTAGAAGAATGCCCAGCACATAATTATTATTTTTTAATAATAGTATTGTGATAGTATTGCTCACTACATTTTCTGTTTAAAAAGTAAGACAGACTTCTGGCTCAGTGGTCAGAGCGTCGGCCTGCGGTCCAGAGAGACCCGGGTTCGGTTCCCGCTAAGGGCACGTACCTCGGTTGCAGTTTGTCCTCAGCCTGGTTGGTGGTGTGGGTGACAGCCACTCGATGTGTCCCTTTCACGTTGATGTCTCTCTCTCTCTCTCTCTTCCTCTCTCTCCCTCCCACTCTATCTAAACAAAAAATGAAAAAATGTCCTCAGGTGAGGATAAAAAAAAAAAAAAGTAAGACAACGTTTGTGTCATCTATTAATTCCCAATACATAGAAAAGGGGAAAAGATTGATATATACTATTCTAATTATAAAGGTAATTTAAAGATTTTAGTGATACATTTAATACAAAATTGGTAGAATTGACTTAGAATGACCTTATAAAACCGTAAAAACTGCCCTGGCTGGTTTGGCTCAGTGGTTGGAGTGTAGTCCGTGGGCCAAAGAGTCAGGGGTTCAATTCTGGTCAAGGACATGTACTTCGGTTGCGGTTTGTCCCCGGGGTTGTGCGGGAATCAGCCAGCCGATGTGTCCCTCTCATGTCGATGTTTCTCTCTCCCTCACTCCCACTCTATCTGAAGATACATAGAAAAGAAAAATCTTCAGTTGAGGATTAAAAAAAAAAAACAAAAACCTTAAAAATTCACACATTTTAGACATATTTATATTTTCTTACACCATAAAATTTTGGTACATGAAAAACCATGTGTGAAGTTCATTATCAGTGTGAATGAAGAGGCCAAGTTTTGATTAAAAAAAAACAACAACAATGGAAAAAATCAGACTAAAAATTCTCAGTTTAGTGTCCACTGGTTTAAAGTTTGGTACGCGATCATATCTCCAAGACAGCAGTTCATCCTGTAGGAGTTGCATAGTTTAAAATGTGTAACGTGAGGCTCTGCCGATGGCTGTATAGACTCAGTGAGCTGTTAGGAAACCCAGAAAGGTCAGCAGGCCTGTAGGTCCGCTCCATGGGAACTTCTCCAGAAAATAAATCGAAAACCCATAGGAAGGAACCACCGGAGGTCATTGGATCCAACTGGCTGGCTTTCCACACACATACACCAAATTACACCCACCTTGAGCACTAATGCATAACGTGGTTTATAAAAGATATCAAACTGCTGTCCGGGCTTTGAGGATAACTTCCTCATGTGCCACCTCTACGCAGAGTGTGTGAAAGACCATTGTGGATGCAGCAGAAACAATGTGTCATTTGGCTCAATGGAAATAATTTGAATATGTATGATTTTCTTAGTACAAGTGGAAACATTTCAAACTCACTCCCAAATTGCCAGCAGTATGGTATTATAGATCTCACACACGGGGGCAGCTCTGTGACCCTAATGACAACTCTATCACACGTGTTTTACCTTTACCAGATGGTAACATTGAGGATCAAACCGGTGAGTGACTGGATGACCACTATATAACAAATTAGGAGAGGGACTGATGACCTGAACAAAAACTCGTTTGATTCTACAAGTTAAGTTCTTCTTTTAGTATTATGCTACCTTTTGCTAATTACATTCCAAGTACACCCTCAAGCTGTGCTGCTAAAATTATACTGGGTGCTATATAATTCACCTCCAGTGAAATGTTTAAATGTCCCCATATTTCTTTCTTTTTTTTAAAATATAAATAAAAACATATGCCTCCTTCCCTCTGTGTTATAGATGAATACACTAATGATATTTATCGAGGGTGTTATCCCAAACCAAGCATCGTGATGGACTGTTTCAGACACAATCACACTCAGTCTTCACAGCAGAACTGTCGAGAGTTATCATCTGATTCAATAGATGAAGAAAATATGGTTGATGGCGGTTAAGCCCATTGCAGAATTGGTGACTAGTAAGGGATTTGAACTATGTTAGTCAATTGCACATTCCATGTTCTCAAACATTCTGTTAAACATCTGGAAAAAGAAAAACGGAAAGAAAGATGCCTAAGGAAAAAAACATAGGAAGGTAGTCTCTAGACAAGCCAATGAAACCAGGAGGGCTAACATTCATATTTAAAATGTAATTTCAAATAGACCATACATAGGATGGAAGGAAGAACAATTTTAAAATAATATCACAATGAAAAAATACAGTTGTGCATGCAACTACACTGCAAGGAGCAAATAAGGGAGTTAAAATTCTCATGTTCAAATTTCTTCATAGGAGTGGTCACAGTTTGGAGATTAAGGCATAAGATGGGGCAATAGGACAGCAGAAAGAGCTTCATGGGAACACACACACTTCCCACACGAAGACAACAAAGATCCTGGAAGACCCCACGGCTGCCGGAGCACAGCCTGGTGCAATCCAAGACACAGAGGAAGAGAAGAGAGAGAGAGAATGTACCAGTGGGCTCTTGTTTCTTTTGGCAGCTACAAGCTTCAGAATTACATCTGTTTTTCCATTTCCCTTTACTTCTAGTGCTGCTGGATGTGAAACTCCAAACCTCCAGTAAATTCTATCCTAGGCCTTGGTATTCCTGCATAAAAAAATGGAAAAGTGAGGGTATGATTATTCGAAAATAAAGTCATTCTACCCAGTCCTCCAAAATGGAGAAATGGTGTTGTTAGTATTTCATCATTTGGAAGAGTACGATTTGTCACCTCTGTCTCAAGTAGGCGAACGAGAAATGAAGATGGAGGAGCCAAAGGCAACAGCATTGACTTGAAGGCAAGGAACAATGAAGTGGGAACGGGGTATTTTCTGTGTGTGTATATATTTGCACCTGGGACTCGTAGGTGATACATTTGGCCAGTAGAACTGCGCCTTGTAGAGAAAATCCTGGGGCCCTTATTCACGGCACAAATGGGCACTGGGACAATCACAACTGCATTTGGGTCTTTATATGAGTGTCTTTGGGCAAGAGAGCAGTATTTTTGGCCACGGCTTTCTTGTTCTCTTGGACGGATGTGTCAATCTTGTGCAGGGAAGGTATTCCACTCTAGAACAAAATACATCAGGAAGGGTTTCCATTATGGACTTCATCTATTCACTGCACTGGTGCTCACCAGCTCTGTGACCTTGGTGCGAGTCTATTTCCATGGCTCTCCCTATTTTCAACCTGTAGACACGGTATCTAAGACAAGATCACTTACAAATTTGCCTTCAGTCCTGATTATTGCATTTACTTATAATAACACGACTAAAATGAATGGTGAGGGAACACATTAAGTAAATGTTTAATAACGGTACTCTTTGAAGAATAGATGTTCCTCGACCATTTAGTAACGAGGCTCGGGGCAGTTAAATGTCAAGTTGATTATGTTAAATGCTCAACAGGACGACCCGATAGTAAATTATTAAGGACATGCCGCTGTTTCTCTGCTGAATTCAGGATGTCTCCAATGTTGGTTTCACACTTTGCTGGAGGACTTGGGGGCCAAGCGTTTCTCCCCTTTCTCTTCCCTTTTACAGTAACTGCTGCCCCAGAGACAGAGGGGCCTGAAGCTGACCACATTTCAATATATAACTGCACTCTGGCGTTTCCTTGCAATTTACACCTCAGAAAGCACAGCGCTCTTGTAAATCTCAGGACTTGCAAGTGTCTCTCCCCCCACAGGAGCCACTGATCTCACAGGAAGGGAAGGGGTGGAATCTCACACAGTTCAGAGATTTACAAGTCAGTGGTGAAGTCTGGGGTGTAAATTGCTGGGAAACCCAAGAGTATATTTAAATATTTAAAGGTAAGGGACACGTAGGTGTTCCTCCTGTTTGAAACCTAATTAGATTGGGAGTTAGAAGGAGTAGGAAAGAGGCCTGATCCTGATAGTGTTGTAATTAGCTAGTTATTAATGATAGGGAAGAAGCAAAGGGAAGGCCGGACATTATAGCCCTTTGGGCAGCTTCACCAGGAAGCTGCAACTTTGCACTCCCCAGCGAACCACGGGCCTGTACCCTGCAAAGCACTGGGGGAAGGGATTCAACAAAGGGAATATAGACACATGCCCAGGAAAATTGGAGTGATATGAGGAAGGTATTTGCCTGTCAGTCAAACCTGGCCACTGCAAACCCATGAAAATTTGGGCATATCCCCTAAACAAAGGAATCCCCTCTCCTTTTGCTCGCCACTCTTGGTTCCTCTTGGCTCGTGGGCCTGTCTTGTTTTGCTCCTGCCCATGTTTCCTCCATAGTCAGGTGGCCCTGTGGACTGGACATGCAGTGGACTGATGTACTGCAGCGGGGAACACAAACCAAGCTAGCGTGATGCTGGACTGGACTGTGTGGACGTGGGATGAAAACTCTGGACACCGGCTTTGATTTTAGCTCTACTAAAGCCCCAGCTATAACTCTTTTATGGTGGGACAGAGGAAAATGAAACTTTGGAAAATCAGGGATTTATTTCCACGGAAATAAAGCTTTCTATTGTATCTCATACTCCCATGAGAATCTCAGAAAATTATTTATCTCAGGATAGCACAAGAAATCCACCCCAACTAGCAAGTGTGAAAGACGAGGCCCTCTCCCTTCCATTAACAATCTGATCCCCAAATTTCATCCCTCGGCCAAAAGGAAGGAGACTTTGATTGAACTGCCCAAGTCCCACTTTGTATCAAGCACATTTAATCTGTATCCACCACATTTAATTAAGAATTACCATTCTTCCCTAATATTAACTTTTTTATTTCCACAGATAGGTATATATGTTTCAAAACATTTAAAAAACGGCACGTTTTTGCAGCTGTAAGAAAGAAAGATCTCTTATCCTTTGAGATGACATGGAGTGACCTGGAGAGTATTATGCTAAGCAAAATGAGCCAATCAGAGAAAGACAAGTATCACATGATCTCACTTATTTGTGGAATATAATGAACAAAATAAGCTGATGAACAAAGTAGACCCAGAGACATAGAAGTAGGGTACAGACTGACAAACTTCAGAGGAGGGGGTGGGGAGAGGGAATAGATAAACCAACAAACTTATATGCCTGTATGTGTAACCATGGACATAGACAACAATGCTGGGTGGGGGAGGGGGGTTGGGAGGAGGGTGTCAACGGGAGAAAAAGGAGAAACATCTGTAACAAAAATAAATTAATTAAAAAATAAATAAAATAAAAACTGGTATTTTTGTACACGGATGTCAACAAGACATATATTTATGACTATTCCATGTTCCACACTTCTACTTTTCCCCATTCTTTTTCACAAGTTTAAGAAAATTCTTTCTGTATTTTCTCACCCCATTTTCAATTCATGTCCACTGGAATCTCAGAATGTGACTTCACGTGGAAATGGGATCTTTGCAAATGTAATGAAGTAAAGAGAAAGATGAGAGCATTCTGGATTGGGGTGAGTCTGAAACCCACTGAGAGTGTCCTTATAAGAGACACACAGAAGACACAGGAAGAAGGCCAGGTGAAGACTGAGTAAAGACTGAAATGCTGCTGCTACAGCTGAGGAAGTGGGTGGGGCCACCAGGGGCTGGGAAAGGACTGCACTGTCCTCTCCTCTCCTCGGGGTAAGAGGGGGCGTGGTCCTACCCACCCCTCCGTTGATTCTGGACTCTGGCCTCCTGAACTGTGAGAGAATACATCTCTGTCTGTACCAGCCACCAAAGGTGTGATACATTGTTATGGCAGCTCTAGTAACATGCTCTTCAATCTACAAAAATGGCATCAGTTCAGTGATGACATCTTTGCTCCTTTGTTTTCTGTCTTTCACTGTGACCTGGACACCACATTCATGGTGACCTTCTCTTTGCTGGCAGTCATTTATGGCTGCCTGAGATTTAGACACTTATCCAAAATTATCCACCTTCTGGATCCCCTCTCCTTCGAATTAACTGTGTTCTTTCCATTAATTACACTTCTCTTAAAATTGTGTGATGCCTCAAAAAGTTGTCCCAAATTACTAAAAAGAAGAGAAGGTATATATCCAGTATAAATATGAATTTGCTTATTATACCATAAACATTATATTTGGCTTACTTTTACACATAAGACAAATATTTGTCTATTTTCCATGTTAATGTCTCTGGTTACTTTATATTATTAGTGTGATAATATCCATATTGTAACTATCTAGAGTAAAATGATCAACTCCACATTTAAAATTCTTTGTAACATGCTAATAATAAATCATGTAATGACTTGATTTACAGATGCTTCTAAAGAAAACATTGAAAAAGTGTGTATAATTTTTCAGATATATCTCACTTTTGTTTATGTTTGTGACATCACAGACCGTAGCTAATGGCACTAGAATAATTAAAGTAAGCAATTATAAATCACTTTAACAATAAAAGTGCCATGCCAATGTTCAGAAATAATACCTTTCTCTGTACAAAAAACATTATGTCTATTTCAAAACTTTATTTGGTGAAGATAAGGGATATTTTATGCTACCACTGAGGCTTATACTAGATTATTGGTGTATGGAAAGAGCTAGAAATAACTGGAATCACATTCTTTCACTTTCTAATTACTGTCAGTAAGGGACAGTAAGAATCTCTGTTGCTGATGCTGTTAAAACCAAAAGATACAGTGAGTTTCTGTAGAAGTGAGTTTTAGAGAGCAAAGTCCACTATACTGGGGGAAAAAATCAATGATTCTCAGAATTCTCATACTAGATGAACTTTTAATTTCCTTTGCTGAAAAACTATGTTTTAAAAAGTCAAATGGGTCAGTAATTGGTAGATTTTGTTGATCATCAATGCCCAGATTAAACAATATTTAAAAAGTCATACATTTCACATTACTCATTTTTTACTGATAACTCCACTTCAGAACTCGAGAAGCCATCCAGTTGAGGGAATTCGGGAATGTTCCATTTAACAATTGAGCATTTGCACAAAAACGAGGATTGGCAGAAAAGTTTAAAAACCCAACTAAAGTGTTGTAAGAGTGTATGCTTTTGACATGCTCCCAAATTACAACAGATCCGTTGCACTGTCTGTGGAAGGTCTGTATCCGTGGTGTTTGTGCTGTAGAATTCAACAAATAATGTTCCAGGAGAAAGAAGATATTTCATTGTTCTAATTTATCCGGAGGGAAAATTCCGATCAGTTTGGTGAACTATGTCTGTTATGAAGTGAGTCAAATATTTAGATCAGAATTGCTATGATGTAGATTAGTTCTTTCATAATTTTATACCTGATATTTCCATTACTTCTCTTACTACAAAGAACCACTCCGTTTCTAACGTGTAGAGCAGTTTTGCTCCCACCCATGAAGCTGCTCTTCACCAGCCTGTGCCATCCCCTCTCCTTCGGCCAGCACCAGAAGTACGGCCGTGAAATCAAACACAAAGCAAAATAAAACAGAGAGGTCTTGAAAGAACATTTATCGAATTCGGAAGAAAGAAAGGAACTGTGGAACAGGACCGTGCGGAATCTCTAGTCTAAGTTTCCATGCGTAGCAGTCTTTCTTTTTTCATGTAAATTCTGCCATGTTCCTTGAAATTCTACCATTTGGAAATTCTTTCATTTGGGATCAACAGGTTCTTTGAAAAATGCAAACAGCATTAAAAGGAGGAAGGTGTTGAAAACATTCCCAGATGAATGTGATTTAATTTGACCAGTCCTCAGGTCATTCAATACATGCTGGGTCATCTGCTCTGCTCCAAGCAGTGCAGGGACTTCAGGGGCTGGAGAAGGCCTTGGGCCTAGTTAGGACTGTAGCATGACGATGAGGACCTGCAGAAACACACTGGCCCTTTGCACATGCTGCTACGTTGTTCCTCAATTGCAATGCTCCAATATATTTAGATTTGTGTCTATCGTTATTTAATTAAGATAATTAATATAAGTATAGTTTATAAGACACTTTCAAACTTAGTTTCCCACTTGTGCTTTCTGTCTTTATTTACAGAATAAAAGATGTATTAATATTACCTGTATTTCATAAATGGGCACTCTAGGGCTCAGGAAGGTTGGATAGCTGATAGGTTTGGGAGCCAGGTTTTCTCATGTCAATTGTTATGATTTTTCTCTGAGTTCTTCCCATTCTAAACTGTGCCCTCAGATTCTGAGCTGGGTCCTGTCCCAGGCCTAGGGCACAGTGGACTTCTAGACAGTAGCTCAGTAATTGCATAGAGTCGGCCTTGTCATGTCGGTTCCTCCAAAGTTGAATTCTCATCTCTGTTCTCTGACTTCTTCATGACTTCTTCCTGCTATTTACCCCAAGTCTTCTGTTGCCTGGACTCCTGTCACTCAAATTTAGATTCGAATACCTGTTGCTCATCATTAATAATGTCATATTCCCTTGTTCGTCTCTCAACATTTAAACTGAATTCTTGCTCCTTTGATTGCTGATGATTGCCTGGATAGTCATGTTCACCTTGAACACAGGCACTTTTGGGTCAAAGCACTGACATTCTTTTTCCACAGATATTTCTCCTGGTATCGTTTTGATATTCTTTATTATTTATTAAAACTTTTTTTCTCTATTGATTTTAGAGAAAGAGGAAGGGAGAGGGAGAGGGAGGGAGAGATAGAAACATCGATGAGAGAGAACATTGATTGGCCGCCTCCTGCATGCTCCCCACTTGGGACTGAGCCCACAACCTGGGCATGTGCCCTGACCAGGAATCAAACTGGTGACCTCTTGGTACATGGGTCGGCACAACCACTGAGCCACACCAGCTGGGCTTGTTTGATAATCTTTAAAACAGACAATCTTCATTTTTCTCTAGCCAGAAGCCTTTGATGTAGGAATTGTGTTTGTTATCTGTGTGCTCAGCCCCTGGTATAGTGTTTGACACAAACTTGATGCTCCATCACCAGTTTTTAAATTAATAGTAGTAACAACACAACAATAATAACAGCCCAATTCTTATACCATTCGTATTTTGTCAGTCATTTTTCTAAGAGTTTGAAATATACCACTCAATCTACCTTCATAGAAACATTACGAGTGAGTTACTGGTGTTGTCTTCATTTCGCAGCTGAGTAAATAAAGCCAGAGTGTGGTTTAGAAAATTGCCTAAGGTCACAAAACTCATTAGTGGCAGAACCAAGATGTGGGCCCTGGAATCCTCATTCCAGAATCTGTGAATCGTTTGCAAAGAAGGAAAGGGTGTTACACGCTCACACTTCATGCTGTCCTAAGACTTGCCCCACATTCAAGGGATCATTCCTGTGCACGGGAAGAGAGGTACACCAGAAGGGTACACCAGAAGACTGAAAAGCAGTACAGAAAACAGAGATGTCAACCTATAGGAAAATTCTACCTGCCCAAATATTTTGACCAGTGTTGGAATTGACCCTTACTTTCCCCGTCTTCCTCCCTTTTGGTTCTTGAATCCTGAATTTCCTTACCGAGATTTCATAATTCTACAGCCCATGAAGCATATATTACGGTAATCTGGAAATCTAATATTGTTTTAAGGAAAAATTGATTTTAAGTTTAAAACAAAAGCACTCGACTCGTAAATACTTTTTTTCAGTATCACACGTTCTAAAGTTAAGGCCCTGCCTACACACACACACACATCCTTTGTTTCATTCCAATTAAAAGTCCATTGTTGCAATTTACAAATATAACTTCCCTTTCCTAAACAGAAATTGCTACGATATAGTTTCATTGTCAAAGTCTACAGGTTCTCAGTGGATTGATGACCCAGCTGTTTATGTAGCATGGTTTAATTGAAGTGCCCTGGAAGAGAGACGAGATGGTGACTGTCCCCCTCAGAGCCAGCAATGAGGGCCGTGAATGGGAATGCACTATCTGAGCCATCTGGTGCAATGCTGAGGGTTGGTTATTAAATGTTTTTCTTTGCTAGAGCAGAGCTAAAAATGACTTATATTGGCCTAAGTCTGCTGGGCTCTGGAGGCTACACTGGTTTTGTTAATTCTTCTTTTTTTGAAAGTTAGTGACAATGTTGGTAACAATTTCATTCTTTTTAAATCCTCAGTGGATTTATGTCATCTTTGTCACTATTTAGGATCTTTTTTTGTTTGTTTGTTTTGTTTTTACAGCAATCTGTACTCCAAAGAATTACCCTAGAATCATATTGGTAGCTTTTCATGTGTACACATTGTTCTCTAGACTATAGCAGGAGTTAAAATAGATCATGCATTGTGGATATGTACATAGTCATCTGTAACCAGTAAATATACCACATCAGATACAAAAGCAGAAATCTTCAAAGGTCTATGAATCAATTGCACAGCTAGGCATTTGATAATGAAGAAAGGCCATTTGGAGAGGGGGAAATGCAAAAGGAAAACAGCTCATTCATAACCATACAAAGACACGAAATCAGCCATTACCATATGGTATCTAATGATATCTGCTTTGAAAGTAAAACGAGAAAAGCTACATAATATCTTTTTCTGGAGCCCAACTGCCAAGGACCAAATTGTGACTCTTTCATTTATTATGTGTTATGCTATCAGCAAGTAACCGTCTCTCTGTGCCTTAGCTTTTCTGAAAATAAGGAAATCAAAACTACTGCCTAGGAAGTGTGAGGATTCATCAAGATAATATTCGTAAAATGCATAGAACAGTGCTTGGGACAAAATAAGTCCACCATACGTGTAGTTATGGGATATTTTTTCTTAGAACTGGACATGGTGTAACAGTGACAAGATAGTTCTAAACCCATTATTTAAGGATACAGTCCCATGAATGAATGCGATGGTTCATTCTGGTATAATCAATGTATTCGAAATGAAGAACACTGCAGGGATGATTCTGAAGTACTAACATGAACAATAATCATCTGAGTTCAGACAGTTTTTCAATACAATGAAATTCATTGACAGCAGCAAATAATTAGTGAAACTTCACACCAGGGAAGTCAAAGCGAAAACTGTCATCTGGAGCAAAGCATTTTTTTCACCTTGTAAAATTGCCAGGTGGCCTCACCCGTCCCCAGATTTCCAAAACGTCTAACAGTTCAGTGAGCAGCAGAGGCATTGTTTCCAAGCTTTACATTTGTATCAGCAGCCAGCTGCAGAGTGGAAATGTATGGTTCAGCTTCTGGTGTGAATTCGGCATCGCCAATGCCCCGTGTATGGCTACGGATTCTAACCCGACCTTCGACCTTCTTAGTATGCGTCCCCTCCGGAAGGGTGAAAGCCCTCGAACTCCTTCGATTTTGCCAGATTCCTCCTGAGTTCTCTTGGGGAACTGCATTAATCTCAGGTTCATCGTGGGGTAACAAATGGAAAAGTCATTCTTTAGATCAGAGCTTTGAAGACCTTTTGTTTTCCTTTGATAGTCTCAAGGGCATCTCCGCAACTTCTTCATGTCGTTCCTTAATTTTAGTAGTGCTGAGGGTTAGCGGGCTGGGCCTTCTTAGCAATTTATAATGCTCCCCACAAGAACGAGTGGCCCATTTGACCACAATATTTCTAGTGCTGCCCGGCTGGTGTGGCTCAGTGGATGGAGCATCGTCCCATGGACTGAGAGGTCCTGGTTCAATTCCCCGTCAGGGCACGTGCACAGGTTGTAGGCTCGATCCCCAGCAGGGGGTGTGCAGGAGGTAGCGGACCGATGTTTCTCTCTCACATCGATGTTTCTCTTGGAAAAAAAAGATCAAGAAAAACATATTTAAAAAACTATTGCTAGTGTTTTACTCTTCCTTGCACCACAAAGTTATGCTCCTGAGTAATTCAGACAATGTCATTTCTCCTCTTCAACCTTCTTCTGACTTCCCAGAGTAATTTCAAAATGTTCAGGAAGACAAAACAATAGCCTATGATCTGGCTGCAACCGACCTGTTTTCTTTCCTTTCCTGCCGCAATTGTCCACCACTGCCGCGCACTCCTGACCAAGCGCACTTTGCATCCCTGGGAAAGTCTCGGTTACGTTCGGCCTGGGCCACCGCTAACTAACGAAGTAGTCCATCCAGTCCCGCTCAGACCCGCCCTCGGCCAGCTTCCCGCCCTGCAATCACACACGTTTGTTCTGCGTTGAAAACGACTTCGGGTTTGAGGAGGCGGGCTTTCTTCTCTTCCCATTCACTCCGGGGAATTACACAGACGACTACAGCAGGCACAAAGCATTGAACCCGTTTTCAACCCCTCCATCAGACCTCAATCTCTGAATAAATTGAGAAATAAAAGATGCCACTCCCAATTTTTGTTACTATAAATATTTAATCTGTTGTTGTTGTTGTTCAGATAGAGTGGGAGGGAAAAAGAGAGAGAGAGAGAGAAACATCGATGTGAAAGGGACACGTCGAGTGGTAGACTCCGCAAGACCCAACCGGGGCCGGGGACAAACTGCAACCGAGGTACGTGCCCTGAGCGGGAACCAAACCCGGGTCTCTCCGGACCGCAGGCCGACGCTCTAACTGCTGAGCCAAACCAGCCAGGGCCTTACTGCCAATGTTTAGAGTCCTCCTAGTCTCGAACAGGACCCAGCCTCTGGGCGCTGTCTCTGCGCAGCTGGGCTCCGAGCATCTCCTCCGCTGGGCTCTCATCCTCATCAGTGTCCGCTGCTGGACCCGCTCAGCCACGCAGCGGTCGGCGCCCTCGGACACTGCTGTGGTCTCTGTGCAGCTGGGCTCCGAGCATCTCCTCCGCTGGGCTCTCATCCTCATCATTGTCCGCTGCTGGACCGGCTCAGCCACGCAGCGGTCGGCGCCCTCGGACACTGCTGTGGTCTCTGTGCAGCTGGGCTCCGAGCATCTCCTCTGCTGCGCTCTCGTCCTCATCAGTGTCCGCTGCTGGACCCGCTCAGCCACGCAGCGGTCGGCACCCTCGGACACTGCTGTGGTCTCTGTGCAGCTGGGCTCCGAGCATCTCCTCTGCTGGGCTCTCGTCCTCATCAGTGTCCGCTGCTGGACCCGCTCAGCCACGCAGCGGTCGGCACCCTCGGACACTGCTGTGGTCTCTGTGCAGCTGGGCTCCGAGCATCTCCTCTGCTGCGCTCTCGTCCTCATCAGTGTCCGCTGCTGGACCCGCTCAGCCACGCAGCGGTCGGCACCCTCGGGCACTGCTGTGGTCTCTGTGCAGCTGGGCTCCGAGCATCTCCTCTGCTGGGCTCTCGTCCTCATCAGTGTCCGCTGCTGGACCCGCTCAGCCACGCAGCGGTCGGCGCCCTCGGGCACTGCTGTGGTCTCTGCGCAGCTGGGCTCCGAGCATCTCCTCTGTTGCGCTCTCGTCCTCATCAGTGTCCGCTGCTGGACCCGCTCAGCCACGCAGCGGTCGGCACCCTCGGACACTGCTGTGGTCTCTGTGCAGCTGGGCTCCGAGCATCTCCTCTGCTGCGCTCTCGTCCTCATCAGTGTCCGCTGCTGGACCCGCTCAGCCACGCAGCGGTCGGCGCCCTCGGACACTGCTGTGGTCTCTGTGCAGCTGGGCTCCGAGCATCTCCTCTGCTGGGCTCTCGTCCTCATCAGTGTCCGCTGCTGGACCCACTCAGCCACGCAGCGGTCGGCACCCTCGGACACTGCTGTGGTCTCTGTGCAGCTGGGCTCCGAGCATCTCCTCTGCTGCGCTCTCGTCCTCATCAGTGTCCGCTGCTGGACCCGCTCAGCCACGCAGCGGTCGGCACCCTCGGACACTGCTGTGGTCTCTGTGCAGCTGGGCTCCGAGCATCTGCTCTGCTGCGCTCTCGTCCTCATCAGTGTCCGCTGCTGGACCGGCTCAGCCACGCAGCGGTCGGCACCCTCGGACACTGCTGTGTTGCGGCTTCATTATTTTGCCCCCTGGTTCCCCGGGCCTCAGAGGCCGAGTTCAGACCATCGGAGCCGGAGCGCGGACACTCCCGGGCGGGGACCGGCACACGAAGGCAGCGCCCACGCAGTATTTTCAAAGCCACACGTGCCCTGCAGCTGACACGCACCGAGGTCTGCCTTAATGAAACAGTAGTAGCCACGTCTGCTATGGTCCCTGAGCGGCCACAAACGGGCGGCACCGAAGGGAGAAAAATGTAACCTTTCACACCTTTTTTCATTTTTAATATAAATCTCTTACTTTGGAGAGGGAAAAAAAGGAGTTGAGGAAATTATAATTCCCCAAAAACCGCTGTAAAAGGGGAAACAAGTGGAGTAATAAAATTATAGCTCCTATTTAATTCTCGGACACAGCGTGTCTCCACGTGGAGTTATGATTTTTCATGGGACAACGTGCACGTTCAGGCCCCGCTCCTCCCGTCACTTCCTGACCCTACTTCACAGCCCTGTGTAAATCCGGGCTGATTTCCTCCGGGACCCGTCGAGTCGTGTCTGCTTGTCTGGCTGCTGGGGGAGGTCAGATGTTCTGCTCCCGCCTTCCTTTGTAGTCCTGTGCGGAGGGATTTGGCTTCTTCTCCATGTCTCCTGGAGCAAGGCCGCAGACAAATGAATGAGCTCCCCTAACTCATGGTCAGGGTAGCCGACGGGTTTAGAGAGGCTACATTGCGTTTCCTTCCTCTTCCAAATGCAGTGGGGTATTTCTGGGTCACTTAGAAAGAAGAAGAAGAAGAAGAAGAAGAAGAAGAAGAAGAAGAAGAAGAAGAAGAAGAAGAAGAAGAAGAAGAAGAAGAAGAAGAAGAAGAAGAAGACTTGCTGAATCAGTGGCTGTCGCTGCTCCCGCTGTGTTCCAGAGCCTTTGAGGACAAGCGGGGGACGATCAGGTCAGTATTGGGGTTTCGATCAGGTCCAGAGCGCGGCCTGCCTGCATGGACAAGTGTGTCGCTGCACGGGGACCAGGCTCACAGCCATGTGACTTCACGTGATTCCATATGATCGATAAACTTCCCAAACCAATAATCCTTGAGGTTCGCCTGTCAAAATTCTCCTCCATATCCTTCTTCAGGACAGAAATACAAAAGTAACTGCAACACATTGTTTGCATAAGTACCCTGGTTTTAACCTTTACAGGTTATTACTAATGTTTGTCTCATTCTCCTGCTGATTAGATATGACAGGATAGACCTTTCAAAATGACCCAGACAATGGAGCAATCCATTAAAATATATGGATGGATAGATAGATAGATATATAGATAGATAGATATTTTGAGGTTTCCCCAAGTCACGGTTCCATTTACTCGTAATACTCTCCTGCATTTCTTTCTATGCTAAGATTTGTTGCTTAGCTATAAATGAGATAAACCTTTGTATGGAGTAAGTAAATCTGAATGTTAAAATGAAAACCTTCAAATGGACATAGTGAGAATACAGAAAAAGTCATGCAAGCTTAGAAAATAAAATAAAATAGCTTTCCTCGCGGCATCGTGACATCACTGTTTCAATGATTACCAAAACACATGAAAATACAACCCCAAAATGAAAAAAATCAACAGTCACAAAGCTTTTAACATGAGTTACATCTGTCTACTTTCTGCAGCATTATGGTGTTAAGGAAAATTAGCCAGAAGTCAAAAAAGGTAAGAGAGAAAGGAATGTCAGGACGTTGTTCAGTTTCTTACAAGGGCGATGTCTGGAATTATTTTATTCTCCAGGAACATTTACTTGTTTGACTCTGTATCTGCATGTTAATTAGAATAAAGATATTACATATATATTCACCTGAAGATTTTTGTTGAGAAGAAAAGATAATCCCAGAGGTTGCACTTTTATTGTCCTTAACTAGTTCAGTAGCTGACAGAATCTTATCTTAGCATTCTCTTTCATTCAATGCTATACACTCTCAAATTCTAACATGCCCTTGGGATCTTATTCTAATATTCTGTCTTTAAAAAAAATCTTTAAAAACCCTCCTTTTCTAAAATGCTCCTTTCCTACGTAGTTTGCTGTTTCCTTGTTGACAAGTAAGTACAGTTTTGACACATGCTAGTTTATATCTGGGTGAGACTATTTTTAATTTTTGCAAAATTATACCTTGACGCTATCAACAAATCTAGGATTCAGAAAATATTAGATGTTAGTCTAAAATAAATTCTCAGACACCTAGTATATCACAGAATACTCAGTCGAAAATACAAAGTCTTTGAAGAATGGCATTAAGTCTCATACATTTTACAGAAGGAGAAACCAGATGGGTCATACCAAATGGCAGTGAAAGAGAAACCAGGTGGGTCATACCAAATGGAAGTGAAAGGGAAACAGGTGGGTCATACCAAATGGAAGTGAAAGAGAAACCAGATGGGTCATACCAAATGGCAGTGAAAGAGAAACCAGGTGGGTCATACCAAATGGAAGTGAAAGGGAAACAGGTGGGTCATACCAAATGGAAGTGAAAGAGAAACCAGATGGGTCATACCAAATGGAAGTGAAAGGGAAACAGGTTGGTCATACCAAATGGAAGTGAAAGAGAAACCAGATGGGTCATACCAAATGGAAGTGAAAGGGAAACCAGATGGGTCATACCAAATAGAAGTGAAAGGGAAACCAGATGGGTCATACCAAATGGAAGTGAAAGGGAAACCAGATGGGTCATACCAAATGGAAGTGAAAGGGAAACCAGATGGGTCATACCAAATGGAAGTGAAAGGGAAACCAGATGGGTCATACCAAATGGAAGTGAAAGGGAAACCAGATGGGTCATACCAAATGGAAGTGAAAGGGAAACAGGTGGGTCATACCAAATGGAAGTGAAAGGGAAACCAGATGGGTCATACCAAATGGAAGTGAAAGGGAAACCAGATGGGTCATACCAAATGGAAGTGAAAGGGAAACAGGTGGGTCATACCAAATGGAAGTGAAAGAGAAACCAGATGGGTCATACCAAATGGAAGTGAAAGGGAAACAGGTGGGTCATACCAAATTGAAGTGAAAGGGAAACCAGATGGGTCATACCAAATGGAAGTGAAAGGGAAACCAGATGGGTCATACCAAATGGAAGTGAAAGGGAAACCAGATGGGTCATACCAAATGGAAGTGAAAGGGAAACAGGTGGGTCATACCAAATGGAAGTGAAAGAGAAACCAGGTGGGTCAAACCAAATGGAAGTGAAAGAGAAACCAGGTGGGTCAAACCAAATTGAAGTGAAAGGGAAACCAGATGGGTCATACCAAATGGAAGTGAAAGGGAAACCAGATGGGTCATACCAAATGGAAGTGAAAGGGAAACCAGATGGGTCATACCAAATGGAAGTGAAAGGGAAACAGGTGGGTCATACCAAATGGAAATGAAAGAGAAACCAGGTGGGTCATACCAAATGGCAGTGAAAGAGAAACCAGGTGGGTCATACCAAATGGCAGTGAAAGAGAAACCAGGTGGTCATACCAAATAAAAGAGAAAGGGAAACAGGTGGGTCATACCAAATGGCAGTGAAAGAGAAACCAGGTGGGTCATACCAAATGGAAGTGAAAACATGTCTTAATAAAACCAGGATTTATATGCTTGTAACAGTTTCAACTGGGAAAACAAGGTGCTATTCCTTTAATTAGGGCATTAAAAGAATGAATGGAACATATATATATATTTATATATGTATGTATGTGTGTGTATATGTGTGTATGTGTGTGTGTGGTAAGGTAAGGTCATCTCTATAGTCCTATGGGCATGGAATGAGGCTAAAACTAGCAGTATTTAGGCTATACATGATAGATTTTAATGGTATGTGGATATACATCATCAGATTTGATTTTCAATATTACCCAAATTATATGATAATGAACTACACATTCAGAGCACTTGATTTTATTTGCTAATTCAAGACACATCAGCATTTTAAAGAATATTCTTGAAGTTTCAGGGTGGCAGGGTTACTCAGATACTGGTACTTGCCAGCATCTAAAATAAAAGACTGGGCCCAACCGGTGTGGTTCAGTGGTTGAGCATCAAACCATGCACCAAGAGGTCGCCAGTTCGATTCCCGGTCAGGACACATGCCCAGGTTGTAGGCCCGATCCCCAGTGGGGGCACGCAGGAGGCGGCCAATCGATGTTCTCTCTCATCGATATTTCTATCTCTTACTCCTTTACCCTTCCTATCTCTCTAAAATCAGTAAAGGAAAAAAAAGTTCGGTGGTCACTAATTCTAAAGAGAAAGAATCTGGCGGTTGTGAAGCTCCCCAGAGGGAGGCAAATAGTCCTCTGCCTTTTCTACTTCTCTGTCTCCTTCATCCTTCCTCGTCAAATCTCCTCCCTCTTACCGTTGGCCTCCAGCCCTGTCTGTACACATCACCGGGACATGCTGGGGCAGATTTTCTCATGGTCGACAATCAGTTACATCAACTGAACACATCAGTACTTTAGCATTGGAGGAAGAGGAGTGGCATTTCGATTTCAGAAAGGAGGTTTCGTGAATTACGTGGCTGAACAAATTTGATCTACCTCTTTATCTCTACTCTAATCCTACGATAGTAGTGAAACGTGATTTTTCTAGTCACAGGACTGGGCCATGAGAACGGAAAAGTAGTGGGTATGTATCTAAACCTTTCCTTCCTGAGGGCAAACCCAGGCTGTACTTCTTCCAAGGAATTAATTACCAGAAAATAAAATAAAATACATTCTAAACTCACTTTTAAATTATGTAACATGTAAGTGCTCAATACATATTTCAATAGAACTGATATTCATTTATACAGGAGGATTCTCTTTCATGCAATGTTTTCTTCGAAGTGACAAATGATCATATTCCATGATTTCCAATGTTGATGTTTAAACCTTTTTAAAAGTGTCTCACCTTGCCCAGCCAGTGTGGCTCAGCGGCTGAGCATCGACCCACGCACCAAGAGGTCACCGGTTGGATTCCCGGTCAGGGCACATGCCCAGGTTGTGGGTCTGATCCCCAGTTGGGGGGCATGCAGGAGGCAGCCAATCGATGTTCTCTCTTATTGATGTTTCTCTTTCTTTCTCCCTCTCCCTTCCCCTTTCTCAAAAATCAATAAAGAAAAAAATAAAATAAAATAAAAAGAAAAGTGTCTCGCCTTGGCAAAAGAAAGCAGGGCCTTCAGCACCAGTGAACCCGCATTCTCTAGGTCCCAGAACGCGAGTTTGACCGGCACCTTTGGCAGCACAGCCCTGGAGGGAGAGACCCCCCGCCGGCGCTCAGAGGGCTGTGCACCTGCCCCAGGACACGCACCTCGGCTGCTGCAGAGAGTGATGATGGACCACTGGCGACGTCTTCGCAGACAGCCATGTCATGTCAGAGAACCCCGCTCTTTCCTGGCTGGCTTCTTTCTACTTGTTTTTCTTCTTAATCCTCATGAAATCTTATTAGGCAATATTTGTCTTCCGGACGTGATTTCCACGTCGACCGGCATTTTCTCCCTCTAATTTCATGGATTAAAAAGAACATGTGTGCTTTTATTTATTTGGGGGCTATTTCTACACTGTGGAGTATTATTTACTTATTTCACAAGAGATTCTGGAGTGTTTTCATCGTTCTGGCGCCAGACCATCTATCCCTTTCTCATTCAGAAAAGATGGACTCATGAGATGTTAGCAAGCCCTCCGCGTTCGGTTGCTTGAAATCGGTTTCTTGTACGGCAAACATGTGTACACGCCGCAACATCTAACAGTAACCTACTGGGGTATATTTATCTAGATTGATCATGTATTCACAAGCCCTTTCAGTTTCTTTGTAATAGTTTCCACTTTGAAACAAAAATCATGGATGAGTAAAGCTCAAAATATATGCTGGATATGATCAATGGTCTTCTTTAATAATGGTTTCCTAGAGAAACTGTTCATTCTAATATTTTTGCCCTAGAAAAACTGACCTGGCTGGCGGACCAGAGGGCCCTGCTCCCGGGCCGTCTCAGTCCTGCGCTGCGTCCTTTGAGGACAAGGGCACCCAGCATCTGCGGGGCTGCGGGTGGGGAGGGCTTGGGTGACAGCCGGTGATCCCACACCAGCCACAAGTTCCAGCGTGTTACATGCTGTTCCTGGTAACTCATCTCACTGTTGGAGGATGGAACTGTTTACATTGACTGTTTTCTCCATATTTTCCTGGCATTTTACTCACCTGCAAACCGTTAGCATGCTCTCCCCACTGTGTGACATTTTCTTTTTTAAGATTCTGTAGATTTTCATTGTTTGTCCTTCCTTCCTTCCTTCCTTCCTTCCTTCCTTCCTTCCTTCCTTCCTTCCTTCCTTCCTTCCTTCCTTCCTTCCCTCCCTCCTTCCTTCCCTCCCTGCCTCCTTCCTTCCTTTTCTCCCTCCCCCTCCCTCCTTCCCTCCCTCCTCCCCTTCCTTCCTTCCTTCCTTCCTTCCTTCCTTCCTTCCTCCCTCCCTCCCTCCCTTCCTTCTTTCCTTCATCCATTCCTTTCTCTCTACCTCCCTCCCTTCCTTCCTAACATTAATTAAGTTTTGATATGAGATTCCAGCAGTTGTTTAAAAGAACCAGTACCTTTATTTGCCAATGACTCCGATTGGTTTTTAAAGTCTTTGCAGTTTCTGGAGCCCTTGCTTCCTGTGCGATTTGCTTGCCCCAGGCGCTGAATAAATAATTACGATCAGGTGCAGTACCAGTACATGTAAAAACCCCTGAGAATTAGGTTTTTCTTTATCATAAGCCTCATCAGAGTAGTCCGTAGTCCTGGACTGCGGTTCTTCCTCCTCGCTGTTCTTTAGGACTCATCACCGTTAGACGGCTGGAAAACACACTTCCAGGAAAACAGCAAACCAAAGTTTACATCTGCGCAGTTGGAAACAGAACGGCTTCAACTTTAGCCTCCAGCATTTACTTGGGAGAATGCTTCTCTACTGCGTAATTCCTCTAATAGGTCCAGCCCGCTGAGAATCCTCTTGCCCAGACGTTTGTAAGGTCATGGTTCCAGCACATTTGGGTCATTTGATTTCTAATTGATCTGCCCATTATGTTGCTACTATTTCAATTAATCATTGAAAAATATAACAAAGCATTTATCTTTTGCAAATACAGTGGATAATCATGTCCCTATGCACTGTACACTGCAGATACTTATTTACATGCCTGCTTTAAAAGACACAATATTTACAGTACATTTGAAGAAAACATTCTAGTAATAAGCAAGTTGTATAATAGACATCTGTTAAGTTTCCTGGTTAATTTGTGTTCATGTTTGTTCAGAAAATGATAGTGGAAACTACAGACACTAAACAATACTAGCGTTTTACCTTTATAAAATATGTTTTTCGAAATCATTACATTAGAGGAATCCTACAAGAATTGATCTCACTTATCAAAGCACGTGGGGCGAATGCTATTAACTTATTTTACATTATCAGATTATCTGTTATACTACATTATTTATATTATATTATATTATATTATATTATATTATATTATATTATATTATATTATATTATATTATAAAGAGGGCAGTTTGTTTCAAGAGAGAAGAACTCATTTACCTGGTGGTGGAAACACTGCTGATTGACAGCTTACGTTCCAGACTCACTCCAGAGGGTGCCCTAGTCTAGAGAGAACAATGTTGCCCCAAGTCACGTCCTCCTTCTGGGGGCAGTCTGAGCCCAGTGACTGTTGATACCGGGGAACACGTGCTCAAACCCCGTGCCCTGGATCTGGAACGCGGCCAGCTGCAGACTGTCAGAGCCCAACTTGTGTTAGCCAGCTCCCCTTCCCCCACAATGCTGAGACCTGAGGACCCCTCCTGAGCTCCTTCCTCTCACACCTGGTCCCAGCATCTCTTGCTTTAGTTTCATACGTGTTGTGTTTAACCTAGAGCTTAACATAGTGTCCTGAAAGACAGAACAAATTTGTCACAGGGCAGTACAACCGATGTTTGTCATTTCTAATACACTGTGACAGGTCTACGTAATTTCAATAAATTCTGTGAAAAAGACCAAACATTTAGGGAAGCTTTTAAAATAACTTAAAATAAATGCTTTACCTTTGCTTAAACAAAAGGTTTGAACTGTTCGATGCCATGAATCAAATCAAATTAATTTTTTTCTCTAGGCACACTCTAAGGAACCTAAGAAATAAGATTTTCATTTAGCTACGTCAGTTCAATTTACATGCTTCATAGCAGAAAATCCTTTTTGTTTTTATCTGTACTTTGATGTTACCATTTCATTTTATCTTACTGAAGTCTTTATAAAGTCTTATCAAATATAAGCCTTGGGAAGTGTTATGAAATCCATTTCCATTTTTATCCTATTACTGGGGTCTTTCTCATTGAAAAAATCCCTACGGCTGTTCTCGTTGGCATGCAGTTTGAAAAGACTGTTTAATGCCTGCAAAACACATTCATTTATTTTAACTTTGATCATAGCTTAAATCTTAATAGTATTTTTAAAAATATTTTCCCCTTAGGTAATACAATGTTTTTCCTTTAACTTTTGCTAAAGAATAACCTAATTTGGATGCTGTACGTATAAATGTGTATTTCTCCAACAAGAGTGTTAGAAATCCCTTTATCACCTAAAAATGCTCTATAGCAATGTATTTCTGTTTTAAAATACAAATTGTATTTTAGCTCCATCATAAAGAACTTCACAGTATATAAACAGTGATTTATTAAGAAATAATAGCTCTCTGACCCTTTTTAGCAACCTCACTTTCTGTATTTTAATATAAAAACATAGGCACAGTCACCTGTCTTACCTAAAATCATACTTTAAATGTAACAGAAATTATGAATTCAAGGTCAGAGCTGGGCAGTCCCAATTTTCTTAGTCTAATATCACAATATCCCTTTTGATGAAAAAAAAATTATTTATTTTTTAAAAGGTCAACTCAAAAACTAAACGGATGCATTTAGCAACTCTCTCACTGTGAACTGAATGAAATAATTTTAATAGGTTAAATATCTTATGAGATTTGTAAACATATGTTTCACTTGTTCACAACTATATACCACCATGGGCCAAGCCTAAGTGTCTACACATGAAAATTACCTCGGGAATATGTCACAAATGCAGAAGCTTTGGCCTCATAATGAGACAAAACGGGGAGTCTGTTCTGTAAGTCCGAGAGTGATATGATCAAACACAGAGGAGGACAAGAAAGGGCGGTGCGGCCTCAGAATGTAAGTGGACAGGTGGCATAGGAAGGAAGCACACCACTGAGGGACCTCCCCCAGCAATCTGGGTGGGCTGATGGAGCACGCATTTAAGGTTGTGGATGTGGAAATCAAAAGAAAGAATCAAGAAGTAGTTCCGAGGATGGCATGGAAAGAGAGTAAGAAAGAAGAGAGCGATTTCACCGCGGGGGGGGGCGAAGTCACTTACGAATCTGAAACATCAGACATGTGTTGTCCACCATGGGCGCCCTCAGGCTCAGGTAGTTACTGAGCACATGACATGGGACTGATCGGAATTGAGATGCGTTTCATGTGTCAAGTACACGGTAGATTTAGAAGATTTAGTGAGAGAAAAAGAACAAAATATACTCTTAGTGTTTTTTAACGATTACATGTTTAAATAACAGCAGGTTGGACGTGGTGGAAACACGCTATGACAGCTCATGTTACTGTTCCTTACGGGTATGAGAGCTGGATAGTGAAGAAGCCTGAGAAGAAAACAAAATCAGTGAATGTGGAATACAGTGTCGGAGGAGACGCCCTGACGGCCAGAAAGATGAACCAGCTGGTCCTGGATTAAATTAAGTCTGAAAACATCACTGGAGGCAAAAAACAAACAAACAAACAAACGTGACAAAATGGCAGCGGTCCTACTCTGAGCACATCATGAGAAGGTAGGATCTTTGGGAAAGACAGTAATGCTGGGTAAACGGGAAGACCAAACGAGATGGATTGACTCCACAAAAGAAGCCCAGGCCGAGTGTCCAGGAGCTGAGCAGGGCTGCTAAGGACAGTCACCCATTCACAGGGTCGCCGGGAGTCAGAGCCGACTCATGTAACACACACAAGAACATTTTAAATCGCATACATGACTCACCCTTTGGCGTGCCTAGTGCATCTATTTAACAGTACTCCCCTAGACAATCATTTCATTTTTTCATCTTAAGTGGCATTTAATCATTCTACCACTGTTTTCCCCTTAGCAGAATGTGAATAATTATGTTCCCTGAAAAGACCACAGGCCTATTTGGAAGCTCAATTGAAATACTACATAAAAGAAGTGTAAATAACAGAAGATTGATAAATTATTTCAAAAGACATTAAGTGAATAAGTGACAGCTTCACCTAATTTACTTGGGAAATAAACTTTATATCAACATACTTCCCATGATTAGACTGCTAATTGATTACTATCAACAAGCATAGGCTACAGCCCAAGAAATCTATTTGGAGGGGAGCAAATTTTTCAATGAGATTACCTGAAGAAATTCAAAAGTATCTCACAGTAACATATGTCTTCTATCTAATAATCTGGTAAAACCCCAATGTTTTCCATAACGTGTGACCCCTTATTCTATTTTGCTTAAAATTACCCCCAAATAGCATTAAAACCAACACTGTATAGTCAACAAGTCACTGAACAGAGAAATGACTACCCAACCTGTACCTTAGAATACTAAATTGTCAGAATATTGTATTTTCTTTCCTTTGCTTGCAGCCTCAGTTCGGAATTAATAATTGATGTACACATAAGTGTGATCCGTGCACACTCCTTCCTGTGGACGCCGCGGGAGTCTGAGCTGCGCCAGTGGTCGTTTTCAAAGCCATCTTCGGTTCGACGTGACAGTTCATACGCCCCTCACCCATCAAGCAGGACTTTGTCATCACACGACACTCGTAAGGTGCTCGAGAGAATCTCCAGAGTGATTTTCCACAAAAATTAAGTGAACCTTTTCTTTTGGTTTTGTTTTTAAAATTAGTCACGGTGGGAGTTGATGTCACTTTAAACCTCCCTAAAACATCAAAGACTTCGAGGTTCGCATTCAGAGTCATGACACACGGAGACCATGAAACACGCGGGCTGATGTAAAGTCGCTATGAATTAGGGGGCGAATGGGAGGCGCGCATGCTGCCCTTTGTGGATTTACACTGTTAATTGGGGTAAGAGGGGGACTAAGATCATTTTATAATATTTTCATAATATATGAAACGTGATATATTTATGTTCGTTATAAATAGGATCATGTTATATAATCCTATATAAATGGTTGACTCTAGGGATTTTTGAAAGCCAGAAAATATAATTTAATATTAACATGTGATAAATATAAAATCTGGGATTCACATGGTTCCTACTGAATTCGTGATCTTTATAAGAAATGTGTCCTCTTAAACAATGCATTACGTGTTTCTTTAAAACACATGATGAATTTGTAAGCATTTCCTACCTGCACGTTACCAGATACCAGCCCTTCTCCAAGGAGTAGCCCCTTCCCCTTCCGACCTCTTCTCCCAGGCTCACCAACAAGTGCAGCAAAAGTCCGTCTGCAGTCCTAGAGCTTGAACAGAAAGTTCCCTCACAGTCGCCACAGTTCCCGGAGCAGAGGAGAGAGCTGGGATGTCGCCTTGACAACGGAACGATGACGGAGGAGGAAGGGCGCAGAGGCCACAGTCCCAGCTCCGTCGGACACTGACACCTGACTGCACATTTTCTCTTACTTTCCTTCTGGAAATCTCCCTTTTGGTGGTACACACCCTGTGTTTTCCGTCAATACCAAAATACAATCCTATCTCTCTTACGGAAGATTTGGGGGTAACTTTTGTAGTGTGTTGGACGCTGGGAAGGTGAGGGAGAATTGGAACACGATATTAATGAGCAAAGCACAATACTTAGGATAATATAGGGATTGACAACTCACTTTCACTTTAAGCGGTTGTGGGTATTACCACGGAAACATGCTGTGGCAGGTCCGGTGCAGTTAACACCCCTTTATGACAAGGCATTTAGACAGTTCGGTGCTGCACTGAGCTAGGCCCAGGTACACGCTGAGCTGAGCGAGCCTTGTGCCCCTCGACGAACGCCGGAGCAGAGAGTAAAACAGTTCTTGCATTTGGGCACTTGAAAGTCTTTCTGTGAGAAACAGAAACATTTTAAAAGAAGTCATATTAAGGTCCAACTGGTGTGGCTCAGTGGTGGAGCATCGACCCATGCACCAAGAGGTCACTGGTTGGTTTTCTGGTCAGGACACATGCCCAGGTTGTGGGCCTAGTCCCCAGTGCGGGGCATGAGGGAGGCGGCCAATCAATGTTCTCTCTCATCAATGTTTTTCTCTCTCTCTCCCTCTCACTTCCTCTCTCTCTAAAATCAATAAAGGAATAAATAAATATATAAATAAATAAATAAAGTCGTATTAAGGAAGCAACCTACTTATACTAGTGATAAATCTATGGAAGGAAAAGTTCAAGAAATTAAGAGACCATATAGCAGGAAAGATGATGAAGGACTTTGACATTACTATGTGATTATATACTTCAGTGGGAAAGCGGATGAATTAACAGGGTATGACCAATGAAGTTGCCCCAAATTCTATGCAATATTTTTCATAAGAGAAAAAAAAAAGATAGGAGTATTTGTACAAAATCTTTGTAGATCTTGCTTGCTTATTCTCTATATTTTGATTAATAATAAATAAATAAATAATAAATAAATAAACTGCTCCCTAGTGCTTAAAATGAAAGAAAAGAGTTGCAATTAGATGTGACAATTCAATGTAGTTTAAATTACATGTGAAATTTACACCCAAAGAGCTTCCATTTATGACCATGGAGTGACGTGGTTACAGACACCCTCTCAGTGGTCACTGTAAACGGTGTGCCTGGAGGAAAAAATGTAAGGTGTTAGGAAGTGTTGTCAGACAGACCAGAGAGGCAACTGCTCTTGAGTAGACACTATAACCGAAGGGGTAAAAGCAGCATAAAATCATCATACAAAGATCTATGTTGATGACTCATAATAGCACCGTGACCCAAACTGGAAAAAGCCAAATGCCTATCAACAATTGTGCTATAGTCATTTGATGCAACAATACTCAGAAATACAAAGGAATAAATGAAAAGAAGATACGACACAGATAAAGGTCAATACCATTATGCTGAATGAAAGGAGCAAAACACAGGATAGTATGTACTGTGTGATTACAATGTATGAAATTCTGACACACTGATCTGTACCGCAGGTAGCAGAGGGTAGTTGCCTTGTTGCCTACAACAGAAAATGAGAACTGATGCGAGTGGAGGAAGTGGTTTTGCTGGTGCTTATTTGTGCATAAATTTGTCAAAGCTTCCCATCACTGTAAAATACATCCTACAATTGGTTCACATAGTGTCCTTAACAATACTGATTTTAGGACAAGAAAATAAATTCAAGACAGAATAGACTTCCGCTTCCAATCAAGATGTTGTACAAGGTACTATATTTAGTCTTCTGCCGAAGACAACCAAGAAAGCAGGCAAAATATATACGTCTGAGTTATTGAGCATCAGACAACAAAAGATAATGATCCCTGAGAAATGGAGAAAAAGGAGGGTAAGCTCTAAATTGCCCCCACTTACTGTCAATAGGAAGTCTGCTGGTCACAGCACTGTGAGCAGGAATCCACACTCTTCCTGAGTGAAGAGACAGCTGTGTTTCTGGGGAGGCAAAGGTGGCTCTATGCAGAGTATCAGACAGAAGAGAACTGAGCAGAGAAAACTTGGGAATCTACAGAGGGTCCCCTTCAGTATTTTCTTGTGTCTGATCAGTATATATATATATATGTACATATGTGAAGAAACTACCTGAGTGACGGTCCTAGGAGCCGGAGTGAAAACTCTGTCATTACAAGGCATCAGGCAGTGTGTTAAGAAGGACCTTACTTTGATGGTAGGAACCTGTGTACCTGAGATGAAACCCTGTCCTGATACTGACAAGGCTTGAAAGCAAGACGCACGAGGTACAAACTGTCTCTAAATAACTTAATTGCATCCAAGTCTAATAGTCAATAATGTTCACAGAAGTACAAAAATAAACGTCCCTGACAAAGTCAAATTCACAGTATCAGACAAACAACCAACAATTATCAGGCATACAAAGAAACCGGAAAACACAGCACTGAAAAGAAATAAAAATCCACCAATTGGGAAATGACAAAATTGATAGAATTGTTGGACAAGCACAGTTAAATAATTATAACCATGTTTCACATGTTTATGAAGTTGCCACATCCTATAAAGTTGTCTTTGCACTGTCTGCTACATCCCTCCCCACACTGCCCTGTGCACTTAATTTTACTGTTTCATTGTATGAACTCCGGAGTCATTGTTTCCATGTGTTTCACTCAGAAGATTGTAATCTCCTTGTGTACAGTACAGTACATAGCATATCGGAGGTCCCCAATACACGTTTGTAAGATTGAATGTTTTGGAATTAATTAAATTGTGTAGAATACAATTAGTTGTAGTAGTAGTTGAACAGAACAATGCAAAATGAACAAGTGTTCAGAAACATAGATGGGGACAAAATGGATAACAGAGGTGTGGCATTTGAAGAAAAAAAAAGGCAGTATTTGATAATTTAGGAGATATTGACCCTCAGAAGTTGAACTTGAGTGATTGACAAAAGACATACATATTAACAGAGCTAAGAAAATCCAGAAGAAGAGCTAGATGTGGAAGCAAGTGATGAATTCTGATTTGACTGGTTCTCTTTGAAAAGCCAGTTTAACAATGAACTTTTGTAAGAAAGTCCCATCTTAGATTTCATGCTAGTTATAAAAAAGAATTTGCTTAATTCATTTATCTCAACAATGCAATGGTTAAGGCAAAGATTAAGAAATAAGTGAAAGACTTAAAAACCAGGCAAATAAAATTAGGAAATATATAAATGTATATGCAAGTGGCATTTGTTTCCATCTGTTCTCTATTGGGGAACTGTTAAAAAGTGCTCAGCCAGTGTTCACATACACATGTATCCGCTTACTAAGGCTGTGACAGAGCAGCATCATGCTGTGGATCATGCATTTGCTTTTTATAAATTTCCTTCATGCTTATTTAATGCATATGTTTTAATCTTTAAATGATCAAAACACTTTTGTAGTAATTAAGATCATGCCAGACTTCAGGCAGCACAAAATGAGGAAAGCTCTCAAAGCGTGTTGTGATATTTGCTGAAAGGTCATTTTCCCTTGTCTCCCCACTCAGTAATGCATCGAAGGGATGTAAGTGTCTTTCTGTCTTTCTGCAAAAACAATTAGGACTAGGAAAAGAAGGATTTGCCTCTAAAATATTAGTGGTAATTTATATATATTCTTGATCTCTCTCTCTCTCTCTCTCTCTCCCCCACTCTCTCTTACACACACATACACACACGGGTAAAAAGCATTTCTACCCAGAAACTGAATTGAAAGAAAGAAAGAAAGGTAGGAAGAAAGGAAGGAGAGAAAGAGAAAGAACAAAGAAAGGGAAAAAGAAGGAAGAAGGGAGAGAAAGAAAGAAAGAAAGGTAGGAAGAAAGGAAGGAGAGAAAGAGAAAGAACAAAGAAAGGGAAAAAGAAGGAAGAAGGGAAAGAAAGAAAGAAAGAAAGAAAGAAAGAAAGAAAGAAAGAAAGAAAGAAAGAAAGAAAGAGAGAGAGAGAGAAGGAAGAAGGAAGGCAGGGAAAGAGGGAAGGAGGGAGGAAATAAAACTACTTGAAGAACATTAGAAAAATCAGATTTCTGATGACACATAGCTATTTACTTTGCAATGTATCATGTACTTTTCTTTGTGGGCGTTTGAAGTTTAACCCCTTTAGGATATTCAGATAACCAGCCCAGAACAAGCAAACCTCAGTTATCCCATCGTAGAGTCAAGAGAGATAACTGTATCCTAAATCCCATACGTCATTGGTTCAGGGGTGCCCACTCTTATCCTTGAGTAGGTGGGCAGAGATCTTCCAGCTCCCCGGCCATGGGAAGGGGATGCTCAGGTGGCCATGGGAAGGGGATGCTCAGGTGGCCATGGCAAGGGGATGCTCAGGTGGCCATGGGAAGGGGATGCTCAGGTGGCCATGGGAAGGGGATGCTCAGGTGGCCATGGGAAGTTCAGTGGGCAGGTGCCGATGCGCCGAGCAACTACACGTGGGTAGTGGGTCGTGAACTGACAATATCTTCTACAGAACTTCTACAAATACCTAACTTTATATTTAATAGATAAACAACCTTAACCATTTCTCCCAAGAAGTAAATTTCCTGGTAGCAGAAATATAAAATTCAATTTCCATGTGGTGAATTCCCCAGTTTTCTGGCTGCTAGATTACCAAAGGTAAGAGAGTTAATATGTAAGGAATAGAAGATGATAAAGTGCATAGTTCCCAATGTGAATGGTCAGATCCAATGAGGTATAAGATATACAATTACGAATTTACTTGCACCACTCACATCTCCCAGTGCAAAAACCAGGTTCTGGAAACGGTCCTTTGTCCTTTCTGGTAACTTTTTCTGAAGGACCCGAAATGCCTCCTTTTCGTGGGCCATCTCCTCACTTTCTAAAAGATTGGAATGTTCTAGAATAAGACCCAGGAGTAGGAAGGAAGGTGAAGGGAGGCCGTGGGAACAGGACCCAGAAGCAGTCGGGTTAGAAAGGAGAGAACGAGGAGAGGACAGAGGGGACAGAGGAGACTGAGAAACAGAGGAGGAGCGGCCTGGGGGAGGCGCTGTGATGAGAAGAGGGGAGGAGGGAGGGGCACGAACAGCAGGAGGGGTGGAGGGGCCAGGGACAGGAGGGAGGGTAGCGATGTTCCGGGAAGACAGGAAAGGCAGGAGCTCTAAGGAAGAATGGCCTGGACCTGTCAGTACATCCAGGTGAGCCTGAGCAGGTGAGGGGAAGTGATGGAGTAGGCAGGGACCACATCATGCCCGCCCTCAGCCCTCAACAGTAGGGAGCAGAAAATAATAGATCTTAACTCCTTATTTGTTCTAAATATGCTTTTATTGATTTTTTTCTTCCTTTTTTTTTTTTTAGAGAGAGAGAGAGAGAGAAACATCAACCGGCTGCCTTCTGCACACCCCCTACTGGGGATCAAGCCCAAAACCTGGGCATGTGCCCTGACAGGGAATCAAACCGGGACCTCTCAGTCCATGGGACACGCTCAATCCATCGATCCACATGGGCCAGGCCAGGTCATGTCTTGAAATGATAGTTTTGAAAGCCATTTCTTTTGAAAAACACTGGCATTTCATGCAAGCTGTCCTGGTAATTCTATGTAGATGTGAACCACAGCCCTAAAATGTTTAAATAACTAAATGAGTTTCAAGCCGACGCTGGCAACTTTGGCTCAGTATGACTTCAGGGGTTAGCTAGCCACCCTCCCATTAGACAGACAGACAGACAGGCAGGTCTTTCCCATAGCTCTTTAATAAGTTTGTTATTGAAAATGTTTTTCATTCGACAGTTAGAAATAACAGGCATAAGTGCAGGCATATGATCATTGAAATCCAAGCTCTGACGTCACTAGCTGTCGGTCCAATGAGCGAGCTCTCTAACCTTGTGAAACTGCAGCGATCTATTCTGAAAAGCGGAAGTATTTATGTCATAGCATAGGTATGAAGCCAACTGAAGCGATGCCGCTTTGACAATCAATCAAGGACATGTTCTTAGCACAGTTTCAGGGACACATTAGCCACTCTGGTAGTCATATGTTAAAATGAATAAATGCAAATACCTGGTTATGGAGAATCAGTGTCAGTACATTACAGTAAAAGTACCTTCAGTAAATTTCAGTTATTGGTCCTGCTCCCGTTTTGAAAAGAGCTGATTAGTGGAAAAAAAAAAAAAAAGAGGCAAAGACTGAGAGAAATCAAATGAGTAGACTGCAGTAATATTTGTTCTAGAAGCTCAATTCTATTATTTTAAGATGGCTTTTAAAAAGAAGTTGGGTGGAAAAACCTATCCTTTGTTTGAAGCTTTACAGTTTACTTTAAGAAAGGAGGAGGAAAAGGAGTCATTTCAAGGTTAAAAAAAAATGTATGGAAGAGGTAGACATTCAGAATTCAACAGACTTCTTGTTCGGTTCTGGTTTTTTTGTTTTTTAAATATTATAATGGACAAAGAGAAGGTATGCACTGACCTATTTAGTTTTACTTTACTTGATTTATGAAATCTTTTGTGGTTTTCATTTAACATGGAGGGTGTCTTGTTATATATTCCCATAGAAATTATTACGGTAATGTGGTATATTTGGAGTGGAATGGGAAAGGTTGCTAATTGGTCAATGTTGATCGTTTATTTTCATAAATCACAAGCCCATTAACTAAATACTCTCTTCCTTCATACCAGCAATTTTAGACCTAAATTATCTAAATAATTGACTCCATTTTTCATTTTAGCTTGCTATTGTTCACTCAACCTTTGACCCAAAGATGAATATGAGCGTTTGTAAACGTAGCTGCCATTACTAAATTATTTATTTTCTTAATGATTTTTATCTAATTAGAGTCTTAATCTGAAACAACTTTCTTCCCTTAACCCCAGGAAAGCCATTGCTGACTTTATGCTTTAAATTCCAAAATATACATGAGATATCAGCGCGATGTTGGCTGACTTTCTAGAACTCAATTGGAAAATGTGAAACGATTTTTTTCAAACATACAATTAGGTGGCTGAGAATCGTGTTCTCTTTGAATGGCCTGGAATTAAGGGAAATTTAAAGAGTTGGTTTACAACAGTACGTATGTCCATGCATTGGTTTATTCTTTTAACATCATTGGTTCTCTAATAAATAGTATAAGAGCAAACCAATAAGAAAAATTATGTTGTTTATTGATTTATTTCCCAGAAAGAGAAGCCACTTGATCTTTGAATTTGTTCGCTGTTTTCTGTTGATTTTTTTTCAGTCTGTGTCTTAAATGATTTTTTATACCCAGTGGAAGGGGAGCGTGCTCGTCCCTGCCGTTCAGGGGCCGGGAAGCATGGGCACTGACTCGGGCAGCGGCAGCCGCTCAGAACAGTGGCCCTCACACCTGCCGGGGGCCGTCCGGCCCACACAGGAGTCGGGATTTTCAGGTTTCTGGAGCTTGAGTTTGAGTTTCTGGTTTTTCCTCTCACCAATTTTTTCCTTGCAGTTAGGTTCCTAGAAAATAATTTCTTACATGATTAACTGAATCGTTTTTGTATTTGTAGTATATGCAGTATATTTTATTTATATTTTAAAATTCACTGACCTTATCTGGGCCTCTGCAGGCTCTTCGTCTCTGGTGGATGGTGGATCACCTGCTTATCACACAGCCGCTGGGGGCTGGAAATACGCGGATTCTACCTGCCAGCCCCAAGCTGCGAACTACATCACGGGGTCTGGCTGGGGCGTTTTCATTTATAAAAGAAATAAGGAATTCTTTCAGCTTCTAAAGATTAATAAACGTTATATAGATGTGTGCATATACGTATGTATATATATGTGTGTGTATATATATATATATATGACAAGTAGTTGAAGTTCACTTTGTATTTGACTTAATGTATATTGTGTAAAATTTCAGTAATGCTTATCATTCTCTGTTCACTTTATATTAATCAAGTGACCGGAAGGGATTTCACATAGTCACTCATCACTGAAGTTCAAAGCCATTCCCGGAGGGCGGTGGGCGTCTACGTTTATCCCAGGGCTGTTGTAACAATGTGCCCCCAGCTAGGAACCGGAACACGCTGGAACAGAACAAGGCGGCTTAAACAAAGGAAATTTATTCTGGAAGTTTTGGTGGATAAAGTTCCAAAATTCAGGTGTCACGGTTCAATGTCTGTGCCCCACCCCCCTGAAAAATGCATACGTTCCAACCCCAACACCCAACGTGGTGGTATTATTTCTTCTGGCAAGTAATTCGGGTTAGAGGAGACCATGAGGACGGAGCCCCTCGATCGGGATGAGTGTCCTTGCGAGAGTAGGAGGCACCTGCGTCCCCTCCCTCTGCTCCCCTCGTCCGGTGCCCTGCGAACCCAGCAGTCTCAGCCCAGGAGAGGGCTGGCACCCTGGTTTGGGATGTCTAGCCTCCAGAACTGTGCACAATAATCGCTGTTGAGGTCAAGTGTTGAGAGTTTAGCTGAGCTGTTCCATAATATTGCTGCCTCGGCATTCATTTTCTGTGACTAAGTGGCCCGTGGGGACGCCAGACTCCACCTCACACCCGCCTTGAGTATATGCATGCTGTAACCTGCAGAGTCCCAGGTAGGTGCAACCTCCTTATGTGAGGTACCCACGCCTGGTGGTGGTCTCCCTTGACTCCCAAAGCCTTCTCCTCGTGTGCTGCTTGGATAAGACCTCTCGTGGAACTTACCAAAACCCTGCTGTTTGGGGCTGAAACAGACACATCCAGCCTTAGCCTGGAGACTCTGAAGCGCTCACTCCGTCCTTGGAACTTAATAAGGGCATGTGCCCAGGTCTGCTGCCGCACCCTGCCTCGACCGCCCCATGTGGGCCTCAGGCTCGTCACGTACACGTACCTCCTCCGGAACCTGTAAGTGATAACCTTCTCTAATTCGTTTTTCTCTGTGGGCTCTCTTGAACTCTGGCTCACCGTCGGACACCCTAGCACTCTACTTAGGAAATGTTAATTTAATAAAAATCATAATCAGCCACCCATTTCATGGAGTGTGTAATAGGAGCCATGCCTAAGGCACAAGGGGTGGGCAGCCGTGCTCTCTCTGAAGGCTCTGCGGGACGACCCTTCCTGGACTTGTCCACCCTTGGTCACTGCCTGAAACCCTTGGCAGCCCTTGGCTTGCATGAATCACCACTATTCCTGCCTCTGTCTCCGCAGCTCTCTACCTGGTGTGCTTCCTTGTCTAAACTGGCCTCTCCTTGTAGAGCTCCTAGTCATTATATTAGGATTCACTCTAATCCAGTATTTCATCCTGATGTGTTTACATCTGCAAAGGCCCTAGTTCCAAACAAGGTCACATTCACAGGTACCCGCAACATTAATGTACATCATATCAAATTAAATGAATGATGATATTATTCAAGCATATTTTTCTAATATTTGTCTAGTGTTAAAAAAAGATAAAGTTTTTTTTTTTTTCAAATATGAGGAAACTATTTTATTTTTAAATTTCTGCAACAGTGTTTCATTGATAATTTTTTCTAATGATAGAATGTTGGAACATAGGTAAATATAAATAAATAAACAAATCAGTAAGCACATTATACTCTTTAGAGATATATAATTGAGTTATAAAGATGAAATATTCATACATTAAATAGTGAACAAAACAAGCATCCGATCATGTGACTACTGAGAAAACGGGGGGCTGCAACATCACGCTGGGAGTGGGTTGGAAGTAGTCAGGTGGAGGTGGTGCGACCCCAGTGGGGAAGGAAGACAAAGAAGTTACATGAAGTTTGAAGTGAATGAGGAACATAATTTATTCTGAGAATCATAGGACATTTACGTAGCTGGAAGAATTTGGGTTTGCTTTGGACATTGCTGGAAGCAACGTTGGAATCAACGACTGAGGACTTCAGACTGATGAGCTCCTATTTTACCCTACAGCTACCGTGGGGGTCTAATTCTCTTCTCCAGGACCCTGGGGCCACTCGCCGCTGTGGTCACATGCCCGCCCCTCGCCTTGTGATTGATCTTAAACGTTGGCTTTTCTGTCAGGACTTCAGTAGTCAGGTTTGTGTCTCCTGACTTCTTGATTCTTGAAACTAGGACTTATTTAATTTTCTGGGACCTTATTCATCTGTCTAGTGACTCAGGTGCCATTTAGAACTGGGAAGCAGCGTGGTTCTTGCCAGTTTCTTCGCGAAGAACGTGAGCCTTGATTTTAAGCCTCAAGCCCAGATGACTGAGGCTGTGCTGATCAAATCAGATGCCAAAAACGCCCTGCAAGCCTGAATTTCAATTATGGTCTCTCTTATTCCCCATTCCTGTGTCCTACCCTTTTCTTGGGCTATAATGTTATGTTTTCTTGGTCATGGAGACCAACCCCTTGGCAATGGAGCTTGCATCATAGGCTCAACATTCTTTGAGTAGCTACTATTAGGAACCTCCACGGATACTGTTCTGCCATGTTTCCAGGTCTCTGCATGCTCCTGCTTTTTCATGGATCTCAGACTAGTTAGAAATATTACTACCTAGCTTATATCAATGACTTCTTACCTGTCACCTGTCACCAGTTCTCAATGGGATTGATTGCATTTTCCCTCAAGCACTAGAAATGGAAATGAAGACTGTTTACTTAGGGATCAGAACCTCCTAGAAAAAAAAAAAACCACCGAGAAATCACTCCTGTTCTGCCTGTTCTCACTTTTCAGACTGATGTGGCCGATGATAGACGGCATGCTAATCACTTTCTTGAGACGAGGTTTCACCGTCATGCCCGGTTTTTCTTACTTGGCTAGTTTACATGGGGAGAGTTAAAATTATATTCGGTTTCAAAGCATCACCTGGACCAATAAACTGTGTCCTGAGCAGTCCGTGCTCCGGATGGGACCAGCGCCCTAGAACTCTGCCTGACCTCCACCTCCAACAGCAACAAGCGGTTTCTGACTGCTCCAACCCTCACAGGGTTGATTTTAATTACTTACCTTCACTAATTAAAGTGAAAGATTAATTTCCACTGACATATTGACCATTCAGAGTGGGGGATATAAAATCATTGAATAAAATGATTTTGCTTACATAGGAGAAGAAAAATGTCAACATTCAGAATAGTGTTATTGCTTGACCTCTTTGGCCAATGCAAAATAGTTCTTAATTCTTTATACATTTGGAGGCAGATTCCCCTCACATTATAATGGTGTGTCTCTTTTCCAAGTGGGAAAATGCATACTATAGTTTGTTACGGGTTGAATCCTGTCCCCCTAAATGATAACATTGGCATCCTGTCCTCCTGTTCCTGTAATGTGACCTTATTTGGAAGTTGTGCCTTTGAGAACTAAGATGAGGTCATGAGAGTGGTGTGTAACCCAGTATGACTGGTATCTTTACGAGCAGGGGAGTCTGGACCCAGACACACACAGGGAGGAGGACGCCATGTGAAGACGCAGACACAGGGAGAACTGCCCCGACACGGAGCTAGAAGGGGAGGAGAGTTCGAGGGAGGGTGGGCCTGGCAGCTTCCTGATTTTCAACTTCCAGCCTCCAAAGTTTGGAGACAGACAGTAAACATGTGTTTTTTTTAAGCCACCCAGTTCGTTAGGGCAGCCCCAGAAAGTGAACACATTGTTCTAAAAAAAAATCCCCGAAGTACTGGCTGCTGCCTCCTACCTTCCTTCTCTCTCCGCCAAACAAATGGATTCCAAAGAGAAACGTGGAGAGAGTGGGAACAGAACTGTGACGTCATGATAGAAGACAGGCCGGAGAACCCCCGCGCGTCTTTGAACGGGGTTGTCATGATACACTTGGGGTGGAGAGAGAAGTTTGAAACTGACTGTCCTTTAAAAATGGGTCCTTTAAGCAAAAGCAGATGCATTGCGAAAGGGATGGAGAGAAGGAGGGAGAAGGGAAGGAAGATGAAAATGATAAAAAACAAATGAAGTTTCCCCAACAAACAGTAATAAAATATAAAGCAAAAGCGATGATCACATTAGAAATAAGAATGGCACCACGTGGTTTGAGAAACATTTTTAAAGAATTGACAAAACGCGTTCATAAAACATACCAGTTTCCAAGAATCTAGACAGCAGCAGGGGCACAGTGAACCGTGGTGCTCCAAGTCGGAGCGAGAAAACACCGGCTCCGCTGGTAATGTCCTGGAGCCACTGGTAAGGAGTGTATTTGGAGGAAATTAAAAAGTAACATTTCCGTTTAGACTTAGATAAGCTGGGTGTAGCCACTAGATACCGAATTCGGAAAGTAGTTACACAGACCTGAAAAGCAGAACAGGGGTTGGCTGGCCAGGCTGCCTGGCAGAGGGCCAACGCCAAGTCACCCGGCTCGTCCAGCCCTTGGCTCTACGCACTGGGGCGCTGATCCCCAACTTCATGCTTCTGGGGTGGCTTCTGGAGCCCCGTCTTCACATCTCGATGGCAGAGGAGGAAGGATGAAAAGGAGGAAGCAGACTGGGCATGTCCACCCTGCCAATATTTAAAAAGTTTTTTCCAGGAAAGGCTCCCCTTCATATGCCCTACCTGCCAGGGAGGGGAAGCCCGGGTGTCATGGGGCGGAGCGAGGACCGTCCTGCGGCCTCTGCTGCTGGGACACCCCTACTTGTTCCGTTTATTTAATCACTGAAATAGGATCCACTTCTGATTCTTTGCCAAGGGACCAGCTCAGTGCTTTAAATATTTTCCTTTGCAGACATTTAGAGGAAGCCTGGAGAATCAAGCTAGTAAATCATGAAGTACAGTAATTTTTTGTCTAAACATTTGCTTGTTTATACGCCTTTGTGTATATTTCTGCTTTCTGAAGAGTGATAGAAATCATTTCTGTCATCTGTTTTCGTAGTGCACAGTCCCTCACAGCTTCCATTAATGGAAAATGAGACGTTGACGTTATCCTGAAGCTGAGAACACAGGGTTATTTTACCTGCGCATATGATTTAAGGCCTTCATTTTTTTCTATCCTTCTCGTAAACACCCAGCGAAACAAACAGAGACTTTTCCAAATGTGTTATTTCGCTCAGAACATCATTTGAGAGCAGAACATCCCAAATAACACGCGATCATAGCGAACAATTTCATTTCCCATGAGACGGAAACCATTTCCCCTTTGCGCATGCTCAAATCAAAGGAAGCAGCATCGTTTGTTCAACATTGACTCAAAAATATTTACTTAATTCCTTCATGAGCATCAGACATTATGCTCAACTATGAAGATTGATAAATAAAAACATTTACCTATAAATGTTTTTATAGATAGTGGTAAATAAAAACATTTAAATTCCAGACTTTCCAAGAAGTTTGTGTCCGGGCAAGTTAGTTTATCGAGGGGGGTGTCCAAATACACGTGTATTCGCGCCTAAGGTTCTGGGGGCAGCACATGCAGCCTCAAGGCGGAGACGGGTGGCGGGGTGTGGAGGTGAAAGGTGCCAGTCGTGTTTGCCCTGCGTCTGGACCACCCACTGAGCCCGCGGGTGCAGACTGCGTGCTGGCGGGTCAGGACGAGCGGGCCCTCCTGCAGGAGTGACTAAAACTAGAAGAAAGAATAACAGCAGTCCATTTGGAGAGTACTTTTCGAACTATTTTCTAGTGCCGAGGTCAGTGGTTTGCCCTGAAACTCATCATTCTTGATCTGTTTAGAATCAGATCCTGCCTGTTACTGCCCACGCTCCTCTCCTGGGGCATTTCAGCTCGTGCCCAGTTTGACCGCGCGTGGTGTGGTTTCCAGGGCCCGCCAGCAAACGCTCGGGAACATCGCCACCGCCCTGGGAGTCCACTGAGCTGGCACCAGGGGTCGAAGGCAGTCTGGCTGCTTCTGCCTCCAACCTCGTGTGCCCCGAACACAGTTCGAGAGGATCCCCTAGGAACACTCGCGTGTAAGAAGTTCCTCTGTCAAGAGTGTGACGTCCTCAGAAACACATTTAACAATCCAGCAATTAGCTTATCTATGTGAATGAAATGTAATATTTTTGTCTAATACAGAGAGGGGCAAAAAAAGGAGGTTTGCAGTTGTTTTTATGAAAAATAACACAAGAATCTGCCCTGGCCGGTTTGGCTCAGCAGTTGGAGCATCAGCCTGCGGACCAGAGAGTCCCGGTTCAGTTCCCGCTAGGGGCACGTGCCAAAAAAAAGAAAGAAAGAAAAATAATACAAGAATAAATAAATGATACAAGAATTAATAAATAATATAAGAATATATTCTCTCACGCACTCACAACTGTGAGGCTCCTTTTACGCATCCCTGTATATGTGAATAGATGCCTTATGTAAGTTAAACATGTCTTATAAAAGTAAAAAGACTAGGGTGATGCTAAGATTTTAACGTATTTTAAATTGTTAAAACACAGTGTGATTGAAATCTTATTAACGTTTCCAAATATAGGAAATATTGTTTTATCAGTTTTGCAGTTAATGTCATGTATTACAAGAACACAGATTCAATGGGATAATATACATATGTAGCAAAATATATTGTAATTCAAAGGTCCAGAAATCCCATTTCTAATTTATCCACATATTATCGTTTGGATGCTTCAGTGTGTTAAATTGTAGGATTAACAATAGAGGCAGAAAGTTTTTTATGAATTATGTGTAACAAGGTCAGCCACTTAAGGAATTCCCAGAACCCCAAACGGCTTCGATGATACTGATATCAATCCTCGATGAGTGAACAGAGGAGATATTGTGAGATTAAAAAAAAGACGAACAATCAAACAAGACACACAAACTAAAAACCAAACGTATAAAACGAAACAACAGTGTTTCGCTTAAGTTATAATTCAAAGAATTATATTGCTGTTACCACTAAATCAAATTAAACATTTGTCCTATTAATTAACTTATAGTCTCATTGTAGACGTGGCCAACATGAGGTATGGGTCAAGGGAAGACAACACAGAAAAGGTTCGAGGGTGTTCAAAGAGGCTCCAAGATTTCTCTCATCCTCAACTGACTCTCATTACGAGACTTCACGCTTTTCATTCTGACCCGACCTGAAGCAGGGCAAAATGAAAATACACTAATTGGAGAATTGTTCTTCCCAGGGAGCTACACATGTTTTCAGTTAGAAGACAAAGAACAAAAAATGTCTGTTGCAAAGTTGAATTAATTGATAGAATATCGACTGATGCCGATTTCTCCTTCTCCCAGAGGAACAGTGGCGACAGCATCGCACAGAGTGAGCATCGGGCAGAATAAGCTGGGGAAGCCCAGCTCGTGTATCTTCCAGGGGGAAAGGCTGTGGTGATTAATTTGCATAATCCACAGGATGAAATCTAGATTTAATAATAAAGTAAAAAAATACATCACCACCCTATGGTTGTTTTTGTATTACTATAAAATCAAATGATTGAGACATTAAATCATTTATAATATTATAGATATTATTTATCGAATCATAGATATTGTTTTGCAAGATTTGAAAGTATCAGTCTTATTTGTTTGGCCAAAGTCTGTCTAAATTGAAGGTCAGTGTTGTTTTCTACAATCTATTATGATGTTGTATAAATATAACTATAAATAATTTCCTAGTCAATAATTAAAATTACAAAAATATATCCAAATAAAGAGTTGTTATGTAATTTTTTTGAGGAAAAATATTTTAGTGCATTTCTTTTTTAATCTTTATTGTTGGATGTAAAATGTATTACAGATGTTCCACATTTTTCCCCCATTGACCCCCTCCTCCCCACTCCCGCCCCCCTCCCACCTTTTCCCACACTATTGTCTGTGTCCATTGCTTATGCATATAAGTTCTTTGGTTTATTTCTTCCCACCCCCCCAACCCCTTTCCCTTTGAGGTTTGTCAGTCTAGCAATGAATTTGTGCTTCTTAATCCCTTCACCTTTTTCACCCATTCCCCCAACCCCCCTCACAACTGGCAACCAACAAAATGTTCTCTGTATCTATGAGAATGTTTCTGTTCTACCTGTTCATTTTGTTTGTAGTTTCTATTGTTGATAGATATGTATTCATTGCCATTTTGTTTGTTCATATACTTTATATTTTTCTTCAAAAAGACCCTTCATCATTTCATGTAATAATGGTTTGGTGGTGATGAACTCCTTTAACTTTTTCTTGTCTGGGAAAGTTTTTATATGGCCTTCGATTCTAAATGACAGCTTTGCAGGATAGAGTAATCTTGGTTGTAGGTTCTTGCTTTTCATCACTCTGAATATTTCTTGCCACTCCCTTCTGGCCTGCAAAGTTTCTTTTGAGAAATCAGCTGACAGCCTAATGGGAACTCCCTTGTAGGTAACTAGCTGCCTTTCTCTTGCTGCTTTTAAGATTCTCTCTTTGTCTTGAACCTTTTGCATTTTGATGATGATGTGTCTTGGTGTGTGCCTCTTGGGGTTCATCTTGTTTGGGACTCTCTGTGCTTCCTGGACTTGTATGTCTGTTTCCTCCACCAAGTTAGGAAAGTTTTCTGCCATTATTGTTTCAAACAGGTTTTCGATTTCTTGTTCTCTCTCTTCTCCTTCTGCCACCCCCAAGATGCAAATGTTGGCACGCTTGAAGTTGTCCCAGAGGCTCCTTATACTATCCTCATTTTTTTGGATTCTTTTTTCTTTTTGCTGTTCTGATTGGGCATTTTTTGCTTCCTTATATTCCAAATCGATGGTTTGCTCCTTGGATTTACGTACTCTATTATTGAAGCTGTGTAAATTATTCTTTATTTTAGTTAATACCTCCTTCAATTCTAACTGTGTATCCATGATTTCTGACTGGTCCTTTTTTATGCTCTTGAGGCCCTCCCTAAGTTCACTGAGGTTCTCACTAAGTTCATTGAGCATCCTTATAAGCAGTATTTTGAACTCAGTATCTGTTACGTTGCTTATCTCCCTTTCGCTTAGTTCTTTTCTTGGGGTTTTGCTCTGTTCTTTCATTTGGGACCTGTTTCTTGGTCTCCTCATTTTGGCTGCTCCCTGTGTTTGTTTCTGTGTATTACTTAACGAGAGGTATGGGGCTCGCTGAGACCAGATGCTGCTCGTTTGAAAGAATTTAGGAAAAACCTGAAGCAGGATCCAAGACAGCCAATCCTATGGTTAAGCAAGTGGCAACAGCTTGGGTGGGCCTGAAAGCTGGGTGGGGCGGGGCCTCAGGGAGTCAGCAGGGCGGGGCTACGAGTGTGAGCCAGGTTGCTGGGGTCCCAGATATGGCGACTGTCTGCTGCCCCAGGGAAGGACTCACCAAAGGAACAAAGGCCTCTGACAGCATGTTTGTCCCGGAGAAAGCCCCCTCTCCAGCCCTCGCTCCAGTGCCAAACAGCTCAGTTCTTCCCTGTGTGTCTCTGGCGCCCCTCGAGCTGCCTCCCCTCCGAGCTCAGAGGGAGAGAGTCCGATAAGTCCGTGCGCGGACCCTTTAAGGAGCTGCCTGGGGCTCCAGCCTCCTCAGCCTCCCTGAACCTCAGTTCCCACTGGTTTTCCAGCCAGAAGTGATGGGGATTCTCTTCCTGGCACTGGAACCCTGAGCGGGGCACCTGGTGTGGGACGGGGACCCCTCAGTCCTCAGGAAGGGCCTTCCCAGCCGAGGGAGCCTCCTGATTTTTATCCCCACCCGTGGGTGTGCGACCAGCCCGTCCCTTCTGCCTCCTGCCAGTCTCGTGTGGCTGCTGCTCTAATTCCGTAGCTGTAGGACTGCGTCCAGGATGATTTCAGGCGGTTCTGAAGGATGGTTGTTCTGTAGTTCAGTTGTAACTCTGATGTGGTTGTGGGAGGACGTGGTACCTCATTTACCTACCGTCCTCTTGACCGGAAGTTCTTTTAGTGCATTTTAACCATTGAGTGGATTTGTCTTTTGTGTGCTAAGTATTTAAAATACGACAGGAAAAAGATATTATAAATATTGAGGAATGACAAGTGAAAAGCTCTGGAGAGAGAGTGTGAGTTACAGCGTGCTGAAAAAGGGGTGGGGACGATAGAAGACACGAAAGAGCACAGTCCAGGGAAGTTCAAGGCTGAGCTGCCAGATAAAGCGATAGATGGCCAGTTATGTTCCAATTTCAGATAAGCCAAAATAGTTTCAATGAACTTATTTTGTTAATTCTCACCTGAGAATATTTTTCTATTGATTTTTAGATGGGGGGGGGGGGAGAAAGAGGAAGCCATCTATGTGAGAGAGACAAGAGATATATTGATTGGTTGCCTCCGCATAACCCTGACCAGGGCCCGGGACCCAGCCTTCCCTTGAACCAGGCATTGAACCTGAAACCCTTTGGTCCACAGGCAGATGCTCTAACTGCTGAGCTTAGTCGGCCAGGGCACAAAAATATATTTTATTATAAGAATGTCCCATGCAGCCCTGGCCGGTTTGGCTCAGCGGTTAGAGCGTCGGCCTGCGGTCCTGAGAGACCCGGGTTCGGTTCCCGCTAAGGGCATGTACCTTGGTTGCAGTTTGTCCCCGGCCCTGGTGGGTTGTGCGGGTGGCAGCCACTCGATGTGTTCCTTTCACATCGATGTTTCTCTCTCTCGCTCTGTTCCTCTCTCTCCCTCCCACTCTACCTGAACAAAAAATAGAAAAATGTCCTCGGGTGAGGATAAAAAAACAAAACAAAACAAAGAATGTCCCATGCAGTATTTGTGACAGTCTTATACTGATAAAAACAAAACAAAAAACAAAAAAAACCATTTTTTTTCTGAAATACAAATTTAACTAGGCATCCTATAATTTTATTTGTTAAATTGGACATTCATTTTCAAAAGAATTTTAGAAATAAACAAAAATGAAAGTTAAGATTATTTAATAAATCAAATACAGGATGAATAAAATATGTAGGCAATTCAAATGCAATCATTTACATTCATACTATTACTTAAAAAAGAAAACTGTTTTCAAGGCAAAAATGCAAGTGAGAGATCATCATGTTTTTATGTCACCAAGAGGCTATCATGAAGGTCCTTTACATAGAAGGATTTATATTTCCTGAATATTTCACTGATGTCAACCATTTGAATCACCAACCATTTTAACTATGATGTAAGAGGAATCATTGATTGGTAAAGTACAGGTGGTTTTTCTACTAGGAAGTTGGTTTCTAGAGAAGTCATTTATTTATAAACCATAGGAGTCTTCTTTACATTAAAATATTCTCTACATATTCACAGACCATTCTTCTTGATCGATTATGGCATTTGGAAATATTAATTGATTGTTGCTTATAAATACAGATGCTACCAACGTGCCAAAGACTCTGAAATCACTGACAGAGTTCACAAGTAATTGTAAATATTTAAACAAAAGCCAAAAATACAGCTGCTATGTTTATTTGCTAATGCTCAAAAGGAAATATTTATATCCATTTTGTTGTAATCTGAAGCCACTATGCTCAGAAAGATATATAGGAAATTGGCTATATTTTTTTAAAAAATTTAGATATATTACCTCAATTTTGCTGTGTAACCTCTCTAGAATAAGTATGTCACACCTCTTAAAGCATTAAAAAATTATTACAAATTAACATTTTTCTTCAAATGCACAAATGCCTTTTAAGGCAACACACACACACACAAGATGAGGGGATGCTACTTAATTTACATATGGTCTAAAGCAGGATTTCACACACTTGGTACTTGTGACATTTGGGCCAATAATTTGGAGTAGGGGTGGCTATTCTATCTATCTATCTATCTATCTATCTATCTATCTATCTATCTATCTATATACACACACATATGTATATAGTATATATACTATACTATATTATATATATATATATTATAATAACTATATATATTATAGACTATTTCGGAGCGTTCCTGGGTTCTACCCACCGATGGTCAATAGCACCTTCCAATTTGTAACAGTCAGAGGTGTGTCTAACAAAACCCAGTGTTGCCTGGCGGGGTCAAGAGTCAAGGACAAAATTGCCTCTGGTGCCCTGATATACCATTTTGACCATTTACTTAATTATTACTACACTTATAATAACAACCCTATTTATTCAGGGCTCATTATCTGCTGGTTACACCCCACGTCTAGTCACCATAATCACACTACCTAATGCAGTTCATCTTTCACAAGTACCTTAATGTTTCAGAACATTTTAAGATGCAAAACTGAGCGACTTCCCACATACCCCCAGCCCTCACCTACGCATAGTTGTCCCCACATCAATATCCTCTACCAGAGCAGTCCATTTGTTACAATTGATGACCCTACATTGACACATCATCATCACTCAAGTCCATAATACACATATAGGCTCATTGACTCTTTGAAATATGACAGGTGCCCATCATTGTGGAATCAGAGTATCTTCACCATCCTAAACATTCTCTGTGCTCTGCTCCCTCCCGAGCTCCGGCAGCCACCAATCTTTTTATTATCTTCATAATGTTCCCTTTTCCAGAATGTTACATAGTGGGAATCTCACAGTATGTAGCCTTTTCATATCGGCAATATGCATTTAAGGTTTCTCCATATCTTTCCATGGCTTAATAGCTCGTTTCTTCTTAGCGCTGATCATATGCTGTTGTCTGATGTACCGCAGATCATTTATTCACTCACCTACTGAAGAACATCTTAGTTGCCCCCAAGTTTCTGCAATGGTGAATACAGTTGCTGTAAACCTCCGCGTGTCGATTTGTGCATGGGCATGCATCTCCGACTCCTTTGGCGTCGGAACAAGGATGGCAATCGCTAAGTCATATGGTAAGAGCGGGCTTCATTTTGTAAGAACTTGGTAAGATAGTTTCTTCCTTGGACATTTTGTCAATTCTAAATGAACACTCAGAGTCCTTTAAAAATTTTGCTTTATCAGGCAGTCATCCTCTTTCGATTTAATTCTCAGATCCTGGCCTCCTTCTGTGGGTGGGTGGTTTTAATGACAGAATTTTGGAATTTTCGCAGTGTGACTTTGGTCTGCTTGGCTTCTCTGGTGCTGCGGGGGTTCAGCTGTTCTCTGCCAGTTGGTGCAGGGGATCCCTGCGCATCCACCCCTCCTCACAACATGTGGCGGACAGGCATTCACACAGGATATCCCGAGAAGAGGTCAATGGCATCATCTGGGGGTGAGGTGGGGGGACAAAATGTGGTTTAAGGGAAACAATATGTTTACGTTTGTGTTTATATCATTAGAAAATATCATAATAAATTATATTCTGAAGGCAAATATGTTACTAAGTTTCTTTGGTTGTTAGGAGCGGTGATGCTTAATGAAATCTTTTGTTATGGCAAAATTGCACACAGAAAAAAATTCAGCCTCCAGTATCATGTCAAGTAAAACCTGTCAGACAAATTTCTTGGGACTTTATACGCTTGTAGTTAGTACATTAAATTACTATTATTCAATTACATGACTTTTTATTGCTTCATCAAAGGGAAAGCTGATACTAAATAGTATAAATGACAAAGCAAGTCAAGTTATAATGGTAATGACATCTAAACACAAAATACAACTGTTTGCATCTTTAAATCTCAAAAACTGGAACACTCTTCCATCTGTCTCCTCACCTCTTCTGAATGGAAAGTAATCGCTCACATAATAAATTGAGTCAAATTATGATGAGTCATCTGCTAGCATTTGTCTTTAAGTTAACTGTGCATAAGCACACACACACAAATAAATAAGGGAAGGCTAATCTTCATAAGGTTTTAAAACATATCGACTAAATAATTTTCAAATTAAACTTAAGAACCACATTAATATAGAAAAGATCAGTTCTTAATAGCACATGTCCACTTGAAGGAATCTAATTAATCGTGACTAGTATCTCAGGATAAAATTAATTGCTGTCTCTGGGGTCTTGAAACATAAAAGAAGAAGCAGGAAATCCTTTGTCTAGTATTATATTTAAAAATGTGGTGTTGTTTAGAAAGCGCTGGATTTAAAGGGTCCAGAAGAATTTCTTCAGGTTCAATTACACATTTTTTAACTTCTTTACATCACTCAGACTGAATGTACTCATAACCGATTGATTTGCAAAAGACTGATGAGATAAAAGTGTTTTTAGAGGCAGCAGTTACTTGTTACTCTAAAGACATTTGAAAGACATTCGGTAGTGATGAGGTAAAAGGAACAGTTGGGAAACTCTCCCGGGACCGTCAGGTGGTGACTGGTGAAGGAGGCGAATCTGTCTCAGGTGGACATGGGGCCCAGGTCAGTGGTGAGGGGCCTTCATGGCTTCAACCAAAGGGAGGGGAAATGGAAAATCACACACACACACACACTCACTCAGGAAAAAACAATATCGTGAAAACTTTAAGAAAAAAGTAAGAAGTAACATGTACCTTTAAAATATTCTGGGGCGATAGTTCTCCGGAGCAGAGGAGACATGGGGATGAAAAAGGCCAGGGTGTTGCCTGTGTCCCCGGCCTTACTCCAGCTGCTCCCTCCACTGGGCCTGAGCCCAGCAGGGCCATATTCACGCGTGCAGCAAGAACATGGAGAATGAACTGCAGCTGATTGCATGGCTGATGAATTCGAACTCCTCAGACGGAAGGGGAGGGGCTAAGAAATGGAGGTTCATGTGTTAATGGAAGTGGGGGGTATAAGGGAAGAAGCCAGACCCAGATGAAGTGGGGAATGTGTGCCTCACGTGTCTTCTTCTCTGTGTGTGAGTTTAGTGATGACTTTGCTTCTTAATCTCCCACCAGGAAACCTATTCCACTCAGAAAACAGTTCTCGGAACCTCCTTGTCATGGGATTTATGTGTAGGGTGACATGAAGGCAGTCAAGGGGGTACACAAAGATGACAACGTCATGCAGAATGAAGTTGGCAGGATCTGACTTATTTGATACTAAATAATAAGTATAGTTAACAGCTTCTAAGGAAGTAGGAGCCTGGAGATAAATCTCAATAAATTATGCCACAAGTTGATTGGAATTGTCAACTTTTAGGAAACACTGATCTGTACAAATTCCAAGGGGTCGTTTTGAACTATTTTTAAAATGTGTTTTACATTGAGTGAGAATCCTTTGTTGGTGGAAGTCACATCTATACAATAAAGGCAAAACTGAGATTCAGTAACAGCGAGCGTCTACCAAGGGCGCACTGCGTGCCAGGTGCGGTTCTGAGTGATCTAAATGTGCTAATTAATTTAATTCCCATGACAAACATGCATTTTAAGATGAGGAAACTAGACAGAGCAAGGAAAAAACACACGCTCGAACCAGACAGTTAGGAAGACCTGGTGTCAGAACTGAGTAGCCAGCATGGCCCTGGGGTAGGGTCAGACGTCGCCTGTGAAGGAACTATTTGGTTAATCTGATTTTTGTAGATAATAAATTTATTTTCCGCATCCGTTTTTTTATCACCTCAAAGCACGTGGATTCCCATTTTGTAATGTTAGTGATACAGGTGAGTCCAATGTAATCAGTTTATCACCACAAGCTCGGTAACACAATGTTCCCTAATTTCACTCATTTTACGCTTCTCTGTCACCAACGTGGCGACACGTGGTGATAAGAAGGAGCCTTTTTCAGCTTCCCTCCCTCCTCCATCCGCCCAGCACCCCCTGGCAGGCTCCTGCACAGCATACCTGCCTAGTCCTGATCGCGGACATGGGTAGTTAAGACGTCCCCGCGTTGGCCGGGTGTTTCCCACCGCTCCACCTTTGGAGAAGGGCCGGATGAATCCGACCATCTGCCCCTCTGCTCGGGAACCCGCAGCCCAGTTACTGCGGCCTGTGCGCCACGGGGACGACTGGACACTCCCAGGCCAGTATCTGCAGTTCACCACGCCCGGCTCAGAGGTGACCACACCTGCTCAGGGACGCTGCTACATTTTTCTCTTTTCATGTATCAGTGAGGAGGGAAACAGGCTCAGCTGCCTCTGGCACGCCCCCTACTGGGCATCGAGCCTGCACCCCGGGCATGTGCTCTATCGTTCTGGGCTGTACTTTTAAGTTTTGCTGAGCACACACAAGCACACCTACACCCATACAAACATATATCAAAAGTTGAATACATACACATGTATGAATGAATCTTTATGTATACACGTATCTGTGCGCACATGTGTGTGCATTCAATGTTCGACACCGTGAACTTCAGCCACCTTGTGAACAGACTTTCATCCCTTTATTTCCAGATTCCTTCATGGTCTTTTCAGCCACTTCTCAGTCCGCGTCGGCGCCTCCTTCATCAGAGGAGGAAGCTCGTCTGGACTGTCCCTGGACTTCCCGTCTTTCTGGTGAATCTTATTTCAGCCTCAGGTCTTTTTGCTCTAAATGCAGGTGTGTAAACTATTGTCCTGAAATGGGATTAGGCGACAACAGAACTCCTGAAGTTGTATATTGACCATTGTATCTGCGTACCCACTTGTGAAGGAGACCCTGAATCCGCAGACCAGGAGGTGGCTGGAGGGTGATGAATCAAGGCTCTAAACCCGCAGTTTCTGCGTGTTCACCCCGGCCTCCCGTTCTGATCTCTGCGGCGTGTCCACGGCTTCCCCAAGCATTTTCCAACGTGGCACCTTAACGTGAATGAGCCACAGGCTACATGTATTAATTTCCTTAGTGGACTTGGAAAATGCTAGACTCCTTGCCACTGGGTCACAAGATCGACTTGCCTTGGCCTGGCGTGGGTGGCAACAGGGGACCTCTCCCGTGCCCGCCCACGGCCACCTGCACAGCCCCGCCCTGCGTCGTGGGCGGCCGTCCCTGCGGTCCTTCCCGCACTGGGAAGCAGGCCCATGGCCCGGCGGAAACAATGTTCACGTGTGACAGCCGCCTCCGCTCCAGGGCCTGTCTGGAGCTTGGCTGGAGCTCAGCAAGGGGCTGGGCGGCGATCCGCGGAAACCTCGAGGCCCAGGCACCGCCGCCGGGTCCGGGGGTCGTTGTCCCAGAAGCTGGGATCGATAAGGATGAGCCTATCTAACCCATGGGAGCAGGAAGGATGTAAAGCCTTTGTAGGGGTTTCGGGTGGGAAGATTACTCCCCATCGGCACAGCGTCTCTGCCCCTAACCCCTGGCGGGAATGGACATGTGTGGGGCTGGGGTACAGCAGCAAGCCCCCGTGGAAAGGCCGGGACACTAGCGAAGCGGGCCAAGCTCTGGGCATCTCCCAAGCAGGGCTCCGTTAGAGGTAGATGAGCCTGTGACGCTGGAAGGAAGGGGCCGGGCACTTGGCAGAGCAGCAGAGGAGAGAGAGGACCCCGGGGATTTGGTCTCAGCTCTGAGGGGGGCAGAAGCTCCATGTACCCCACAGAGCACCAGCTCCTGGCACAGCGCAGGGCACGCCTGCAGGTGAGCCCCTCACAAGGAACAGCATCTGCTCGTATCTCCAGGTGGTCTGAGAGAATGTCCACCCACTCACCTCTGCCAGACCAAGACCCCCACTACGACTAAGTGGGGTGCCTGTCTGCTGCAGAGCAGCACCCTGTCCCCGAGCCCACTGTCTCTAGAAATGAGGGTACTACTAATTTCTACAGAGTATGTGGAGCCTCCTAAGGCCCACACCCCGTATCTTGTGGTTGCCCCTGAGGCCCGTAGAGAGGGAACAGGGGGTTCCTGCAGATGCCCAGTAGATGGGTCTGGTCCATCTGGCAATCCATCCACATGGACCACAGTCACTATCCAGCCCAACACTGACACCATCTGGATGGAAACAGGAAGGAACCGCAGCAGCCAGTGGGCTGAACTCTGCAGTTTGGCTAGTGATCCACCCAAGAGCTCTGGCCATGAACTCTACACTGACAGTGGGCTGTCCTAAAGGGATTGGCCCTATACCTTGGACAATGGGAAGCCGAGAAATGCATGACCATGAATAAGCCTTTGCCTGGGCTCAGGATATGTGGAAAGACGTCTGTCCCCCTGCAAGTACCTGAGACAGTCCTCACCATTTTCTATATCCTGCCCATAAGGCACCAACACCCCCTGGCGATCAGGAAGCTGGGGCCCCAGCCCAGGTTTGAGACTGAGCAGCTGACCCTTCAGTAGATACAGCAGGTTGGGTGCCCAGAAGGAGTGGCCCCCATGGCGCCTGGATGGCATTGTGTATTGCCAAGGATGCTGGATTGCTCTTGACATACAGTGACTGGTTAATGCAGTACAGCATGCCCTGTGTGTGCTAATAATGCCCAAGGCACCAAAAGAGCCTGGGACCATCCCCCAGAGTCCATCCGGTGAGGGTTTGGCAGGTGGATTATACTGGCCCCTCCCTGCAAGTTTGGGTTCCGAATACACCTGGTTTGTGCGGACACCATGTCCGGCTTAACCCAAGCTTTCCTGTCACTGTGCAAACCAGGCTGTCACCATTAGGGGACCAGAGACCCTGAGTACCTGTGTGGAAATGAGGAGTACATGTCAAAGGTGATGACATATAAGACTGGGCAGAAGAACATGACCTTGAATGGGGGTTCCGTATCCTCTAAAACCCACAGGCAGCAGCGTTGATAGAAAGAAGGAAGGGAGTTATCAAAGCAGCAGATTAATTTACTAAAGAGTAAAACCACCTTGGTCTGGTGGACTAAGTAGTGTCCCAGGCTGTAATACATGTGAGTGACCAACCAGAAGGGCCTATTATCCCACAGTGCAGACTGAGGACCCCTGGAGCACCCAACACTGTGAAGGCACGGAAGTCACAGGAGACGGTCCTTGCCCAACTCTCACCAGACATGCTATGCTGCTGAGAACACCATCGCACCTGTGGGAGGAGTTATGGACGGAAATTTACAATGGGACATCCCACTGGGATGGAGAGTTACTTAGAACCCCTGGGCGAGGGGGCTTATTCAATCTCCACTAGCCATTAAAAGAGGGGGAAAGGTAGCGTTTCCCATCTGGTATACCCCAGTCCCAGCCCATCCCCTCACATCTGACAGTGCTGCCTCCCCCTGGCCAAAATGTGTGCAACCCTCAACCTGGTAAGATTCCTTAAGCTGCCGTCCCGTTCACATCTGAGGATCAGGCCACATGTGTAACGAGTATGGAAGAGAAAGACATTCTCCTACTAAATATGTCTTTTCAACCTCAGACTAACAACTGGAGTTTACTCTATTGACAGTACGTCAGAAGTTTGTGTTACCAGGTCTCTATGACCACTGATTCAGTAACTAGTTGACCAGTGCCTAGCAGAGTGGATTCCAGCCCTGGCTAATTAGTAACACGAAAAGACTGTTCCCTTGCAAAACTAAAATTCTACCTATCAAGTGTTCCACATTAGAATGAAATTTAAGATTATTTTTCTTTGGGGAAAAATATGGTTCAATTATTTTCCTTATTTGTCTTTAATAAGGAAGAATTAATATGCACAATTAAAAAGTAGAGTGAATACTATAATTTTTGGGTCAGCATAATAAAGGTTAGTAGAGAGAGTTGTCAAAGGTTCTTTTGTGGGGTTTTTTCTTCTTCTTCTTCCTATTCTTGCATTAACTAGAGATTGAAGAAGCCTCCGGCCCAGTCACTAGACAGACTAAAGCCATTTTAGAGGGAGAAGAGGTGCCAATTCAAACCAGAATTCGCGATCAATTTAAATGTATTTTCATCATTTTATTTTATCTTTCTCCCGTGAATTTTCAAGCTGTTACTTAACAGTTTCTTGAGTTTCACTAGCCTGTTTTAAAGTCTGAGGTAATACAGAAAACTAAAATTTTCAGAAGGGCCATCTGGAGTGTTCCTTTTACTATAAAGGGTTTTAATACGGCATCATATTTCATTTGAGATTTTTCACTTAAAAAAATCTGATAATCAACAATCAGATGTGGGAAAATAACTAGTTCTCCTCTCGATTTTGTTCAGGTACAGAATGAGAACAACCATCGCCTGTCCAGAGAGAGAAACACTCAGATCAGTTATGAGTAGTTTTAACTCTGCTTCCAGGTTTTTTGACTAAGGATTTCCCAGTGTTTACTATAAACTTTTGGTGAAACATTGTTGAATGAATGTGATCCACTAACAGCTGGGGATTTAATACAAAGTGTACTTCTTTGGCCCAAGGCCCCTGCTCACCTGCCTGAGACTGTGGTCCCCGCGCAGCGCACGGTGAGGGGCGGGTGCAGGCAGCTGGGTCAGGTAACCCCGTGAGCCTGCTCCAGGGGACCAGTGGAGGCTGCGTGTGCAAACAAACAGGCCAGCTGAGAAGCCGTTTGGCTTCTATTGATGCTTTAGTTCAGGCTCCTTCAGACTTTCCCCGAATAAAAGGTCTATTTAGAGCCGAGGTGAAGAGCACAGACTGGCGTCCCGGGGTGTCCTGTTCCATTTCCCGTCACTGCTGCACACTCGGGAGGTGTGGGTGCACATGCCGCAGTGCCCGTGCCCCGTGCCGGCTGAGGGACTGTCCCCCGAGCCACGTGCACAGCACCTCCACCTGCGCATCTTGACCAGTCTTCAGGGACACTGCCTTTCACTCCTCGGGGGCACTGGGGAGAAGCTGCCTGCATTTCCCAGTCCTCGCAGGACGCGGGCCTCCTGCCCCCACCTGGGTTTCACCTGTGCTCTGAGCTCCGGCAGACTACCAGGTGCTTTGGCTGGGCATCACCTTCACTTTTATCATCGGGAAAGTCCAAAGGAGATCCAACTCACGGGTGAACATGACCACAACGGGCGCACCTCCGAGTCATCCCCTGGCTCGCTGAGGCCTGGCAGCTGTGGCCTTGGTCTCCCCAGAGATGTCCGACCGGGTCTGGGACCGCTGATGGTGGCCAGAGAGGCCTCCGCTTCCTAGTGGGTGGGGCTTGGGGATGCTGCTGGGCACCTAGCAACGCACAGGACAGCCGCCCACAACCCAGCATGAGGCCTCGCAGTCATCAGAGCTGACAGCTACCGACCCTGTCTACAGCTTGGTTGCCTAATACAATTCTGGTTCCCTCTACGTGTGTTATGCTGAAGGGAATTTGAGCCCAACTAGTGACATTCCTCTTCCAGTCCCCAACATTCAGGCACACACAGCCATGCCCTGGCACACACAGACAGACCCGCATAGTGAGGCCTCGTGCCTTGCAGACTCAATGAACGTGACTTTTGGAACAAATCAACTGACCAAAAAGAAATTGACCATTGAGCATTTGGACCTCCTGAAGATAAAAGACTAATTACTAACACAGGGAGAGAAAAAAAACAGTACTCCTTAAGTTTTCCTGGGTATTCATTTCTACAGTAGGGTCCTCTCACAAATATGATTTTCTTGCTGTTTTTAATACATCTGTGGTTTTTATATGAAACGCCTTCTAATTTTGAAGTAAAAACATTAGTGACACTTCCCAAAATCTCAAAAATTCAGCTGCTATGTGGATTTCACTGTAAATTCAATCGTCGCTGGGCACATTCTCAGCATGATGAAAATGAGACACTGCGTAGTTTTCCGTCCTACTAATATGGTAAAAATATTAAAACATCCTACTTATCTAAAACATTTCACAGTGAATGTTAATCCAAAGTCAACTTTTATGGCTATAAGGATTTCAGTGAAAAATGTTGAAATCTATTAAATAAATTTAGTGACCCATGTCACAGTAATAATTCCTCATTAACCTTTTCACAGCCCATAAGAAAGATGTGAAGTGATTATATCTGATTGTTCAAATATAAAGAAAGAATTGAAGATACTCATTAAATGCAATTAGAAAAAATTGGGCTAAGGCCCAAAATGAATTCAACTTTTAAGTTATTTCCTAGGGAGTGATTGATCTATTTTCAAAGATAAATTTTCTTTATCACAACGTAAATAGGTGAAGAATGTAGAATATGTGTTTGCCTCGGTAAATTGATGACAGTCTTCTAAAAAAATTAATGATTAAAAGGCCGAATAGTCTGTTACAGCAGCGTCAGCATATACTTCCATTTTTCTTCTTTCTCATTAGCAATTGAGAAAAATTCTCAAATAGCAGGAAATAGGGTAAAACTTGAAAGACGAGGGATAGCATAAAAAATAAGCGGCAGCTTATATGTCTGTATATTTTGTGGAATTTTTGTGAAGACTCTGCGCTAACATTAAAAAAGAATTTTTCACTAGCGAATGATATAAGTAGTAACTATAAAATAAAGGGTACTATATTTAGGGAACACAATATATCTTAAATATATTATAATGACTAAATACATTTACATATATCCATATAGAATGAATGAATGTTTATAGAGGTGACTAGAAAAATACCATTATGCTCACTGATATTTAATTTGCAACATGAAACAGTAAATGGTTCCAGGGTGTGCATTATGGCCCACAATGTGTTTTAGCTTGGTGATGACTGCAAGTGAGTTTCAGAAGAAGGTCATTCTGCCCTTGTTGGGTGACCCCGTCTACCAGGCTAACTAGATCAAGTTGATGGATTGTGCTGCTCATGTAGGCTATATTTCAACAACAGACAGACAGGGTTTGAGGTCTTCCACTATAATAATGAATTTGTCTACTCTTTGGTCTTTCAGTTTTGACTCATATATTTGGACACATTCTGACTAGGTACATACTCATTTAAAATCTTTGTTTTTCTTGGAGAATTGACTATTTTACCATTATGTAATTCCCCCCTTCCCCTCCCTCGTAATCTTTCTTGTGCTGAGGTCTGCTTTGCCTGGGATTAATGTAGCTACTCTTTTGATTAGAGATAGTGTGGTTTATCTTCCTCCGTCCCTTTCCTGTTAATCTGTCAGTTTCACATTTAAAGTGGGTTTGTTATAAGTTAAACATCATTTGTTCTTTTTTTTTTTTTCCCCACACTGACGCTCTGCCTTTTTATTAGTGTATTCTGACCATTAATTCTTAAAGTGGTTATTGACATAGTTAAATGAACTTCCCCTATATTTGTAATTGTTTTCTCTTCATTACATTTGTTTTTTGTTTCATGGTTATTAGCATTTTTTACCCTCTTTTTCTGGTTTTAATTGAGCATTTCATAGGAGTTCATTTTCTTTCCACTCTTAGTATATCAATTAAATTCTATCTTTAACTTTTAAGTGGTTTCCCTACGGTCTGCAATATCTCTATACAATTAATCCAAGTCCACCTTTATATAAACAAGACTACCTCATAGTAGCTCCTCCTTCACATCCTTTATGACATTTGTTTTACTTTTCTGTATGTTAAATCCCCTAATACATTATTACTGTTAGCATCTTGAATAGTTATCTATTATATCAGATAGAAATAAAAACAATAAATATTTTATTTTGTCTTCATTTATTCCTTCTCTGGTGATCTTTTCTTATGTAGATCACTGTTACTGACCTATATTATTTTATAACGGTATAATAACTACAGTCAGGTTATATACCAAATACTGTAGGAATACACAACTGCAAGAACTCAATGAAAACTTCTCAAGAAATAATCAATTTTGTTGGAGCTCATCATCCTAGAATGATGTTCGCCTTCTTCTTTTCTTACCCCAATCTACCTAGTCCCACTTTGATAATAATTTTCTGGTAAAACCAGCCTAAGCTGTACTTCCCCCATCTTTGGGATGCTATGAAGTTTTCTGTTTATATCACCAACATGAATCCTTGCTCCTCACCAATTATTAGCTGTTTCACGATCCTACACCCAACATCTCTGTGTGCTAAGAGTAAGAGGTAGCAAAGACAAGGCCTCCCAGTGCCTATTAAAATGTTCTTCCAAAGCGAAAGCTCACAAAATTCTTTTCGGAAAAAAAATAAGCAAAATACTGCCTTTCTCATATCCTTTGAGGCATATTTGGTGGTGGATTGAGAAAAGCCTCTCTTAAAATTTATAAATATAGAAAGATTATATTCACATCAGGCATTCACAAGGAAAAATATTAATGAAAAAAATACCTGTGGTGAACTCTGCACCAGTTAATGTCCTCCTGCTTTTAATATGCCACAATTTAAAAGAACTTCAGTTCTGCAAGCTTAAGGCAAAAATCCATTTCAGCTGTCATTGGCTACAAAATCCAAATAGCAGCTCAAGCCATCAGAGTGTTTTTCTTAAGCTTTTCTATTAACGAGCAATATCAGGCTATGTCTACATGAAAAATATTCTTGGAAACTAAAATAATCCTATAAGGAATATATCCATGCTGATTTATAACCCATCAATCCCTCTCCTCACCACACATATATCAAAATTTCACATAGGCCTAATTAAAGAAAAAAAAAAGGAATACATGAAATGTTACTTATATAGTTGTGTTAATAAATTTCACCAGATTATTGGCCCCTACTAAGGCACTTGGATTGCATTCCAAATATTTAGGCGTCATGTGTATGTTATATACATGCTATATTTCTAAGTTGACTAGTACCAACTCTAAAGTAAAAAGCTAATGTTTACCCTCAATAAGTCACATGGGATCCTTATAAATTAGGCCTTTACCTGGAAATTGATTCTCCAAAGTCTAATTGAGAAGAACGGAATTTCCATAAATTGAGGGCTGATTGAATAAACCTAGGGCTCTTTCCATGGATTAACCACAGAAGCCCATGTCTCCTGGGTCGTCCTTCATAATACACTGTACACCGCCCCTCTTTATGGAGCCCAGCTCTCGGGCTTCTGCTGTTCCTGAGCCCTTCCGCCAGGGTCCTCCCAACAATATCTCCCAGAGCCCTGACTTTGTTTACCTGCATGCTCTCTTCTTCAGCTTGCTCTAACTCAAACCGGGAGCACCCTTCAAGAAACTTACATGAAAGACACTTCTGTAGATTTCTAGAGTGGTTGCTGACACTTCTTCCTTTTCATTGTTATTCTCAGATGATTCTCCTTTGCTTCTTTTCCTAAACCCTGTAACGTTGGATCTCTTCTCCTCGGACGATGCTCTTCATCGACGCTCCTTATTGCAATCATGCACTGGGCTTCACATCTCTTCCTTTAATGTCTTAAATATGTGTGCTTCTGAATCACCATAACGCTGTCCAAATGGTTTCTTTATGGCTCCTGGTGGTCTCAAAATGTTGAGCCAAGTTCTTCCCAACACCCTTGCCTTTCAGTTGCCAACCTCAACTCTTCCAACGAAATGAGCTTCCAGGCTCCTCAGTCACTCACTCAGGATCACACCCTGACCTTATCATTGCCAGCACATGTGTGCACTTCCTGACCCCTACTTCTACCCTCCCATCCTCCGGTCACCTCCTCCTGTCTTTCCAACTCAGTCTCTTTAAAACCTCTCCTCCCATTTCACAGGGAGCACTGAACTTCTCACCCATTTCATATGTTTCCTTTCCTCTTTACTGATGGTAAAGCCCATGGTTAATCTGATTGTATCTTTAAAAAAATAAATATGTTTTTATTGATGTTTTAGGGAACAAGAGATGGAAACATCGATGTGAGAGAGAAACATCGAACGGCTGCCTCCTGCACGCCCCCTACTGGGGATCGAGCCCACAACCCGGGCATTTGCCTTGACCAGGAATTGAACCAGCAACCTCTCAGTCCATGGGACCCCACTCAATCCACTGGGCCACGCCGGCCGGAAAATGTGATTATATCTCATTTACATCCTTCACTAGCACTTTCTCAGTTCAAACTATTCTTATGACAAAATAAAAGACCTGGTTATAGTCAAACTACCATCTATTTGTGCCCTCCCCCATGCAGCTTAGCCTTTTTAAAGAGAAATAAAAATAATTCTGACGTATCTTACGTTAAGGCCATCATTACTAAATTCAGGCAGGGATATCGCTGGGGCCTGGCTTTCCTTCTGACTTTCCCGGTCCATCTACATGCTCAGCCTTAGACGATTTCTACCTTCTCTCTCATCACACCTTTGAAGCTTCCTCCTTCACCCTTCGTCTTGGTGATCACCTTGCTTTCGGCTTCGCTGGTTAAAGAAGCCAAGATCATGTTCACAAGTGCCCCACCCGACACTGAGTGTCCGAGCCAAACAGTAGGTCTCACCCTGACACTCAGCCCTGTCCCCACTCAGGTCCTTGTTGTGTCTGTTCCCTCCTGCCCTTCACTGTGACGCATTTTCCTCGAGTGGACGTTTTTTGTCAAAATAAAAACATCTGTCTCCATTTTACAAAGAACCTCTTTGAGTTTTAATTTCTCTTCTACTGACTGCCCTTTTCTTTCATATCTTTTGCAGCAAACCTCTTCAACAGTCTATTCATTTCACTTCTGATCTGTGTCGTTCTGTTGACCGAGTCGAGTCAGCTCTCACCCGAACCCTTCCTGTCCTTCATCGTATTTAATGTCGTGGTTGTAAGTGTCTGTCACAGACTGGTGAGCAACACGTCTACCCCTAGCTTAGATCACTGCCCTAAATTCTGGTTCCTACATTCCTCTCCCCTTTCATATCATAGATACCTCAAAATTAAGATATCATTAAGTCAACTTGTGAACTCCTTTTGCTCAACTGGCTTTCTTAACAGACTTCTGGATTTCAGCTAAAACAACATCATCTTCCCAACAAATATTAATAGTACAGAAATAAATTAATAACAATAGAAAACAAACATTTTATCATATAGAAAAAGTCAAAATCTGGTGCTTTAAAAAGTATATATATGTAAGATTTATATATGTAAAATAATATATATACAAATAGAGACATATGTAGACAGCACGCACACAAATATCCAACAACGCACAAATACAATGCCCTTGAGTGAAAAAGAGGCTGTCACAAAAGGTCTGTGGGGCATTCCCCTCCTAATAAGAATATATAAACAATAACTGCATTCCAATCAATTCTTAAAATTCATTAAAAGTGGCTTTTCTTCTTCTTTTTTAGAAAACCCATCTTAGAAAAACTGATACAAAATGAAGTGAAATCTCAGAATAGTATTAAAACTACTGGAATTAATAAGAGAACGTTCCAGCCCAGAGGTCACAGGGCTCTTCCTGAAATGCCCATTAAAAGATATAATTAAATCAACTTGTGAACCATTATTGCTGAGTACATGGTGACCAGGACCACGGATCACAGGAGAGAACAGGTCATAACACCAGAGGGTTGGTTGTTTTTTCCTTCTGTCTATTTTTATTGATTTTTGTCTCATGTAACGTTTTAGAAGACACAAACTTTTTTTTTTTACCATAGTGTAACTTTCTTTTTAGCATTATTGGTATTCTCAGAAGGAAGAAGAAGATTGCAGCTGAATGGTAGAAGTGTTTCCCATTTCAAAATATGATCAAGACGCATACACCTAGACCCTCATTTCTTTCATGGAGCTATTACAAAGCAAGACAAATGTCTTCCCTTGTATTAATGTAAACCATCCATATGGAGAGATAAACCTTTCCACATTTTCAAATTGCTTTGTGACTAATAGTTTCTGTGTACTCTGATTAGGCAAGGGCTTAGGAAACTTGGAAGTGGGACATACGTCAAGGTCTGTAGGATCACGTGGACATGGTACGGCGTGTGAGTATTTCTACCGCGATGTGCATGGATGTCTATCTTTGGCAGCAAAACATTTAATTCGCCATCTTTACTTGCATTTTGTTACAGTGATCTGAAGGGTGGCCGGAGGGAATCAAAAGTTAAGTCTCTTGGTCCAAAGGAAAAGAATGTCTTTGTGCCTCCATGTGATGTTGACCCCAAGTTATAACTTCAGTGAGAATATGTGGTCCAAAATGTCAAGTACCATTGGTATCACTAGAAGTCGTAAGTAACCTATGTGTTAGTATGACCTGCAATATTTCTCTTCCACCTTCAGAAATGAAACATGATCAGATCTGGCTCCGTCTATTGTCAAGTTCCAGATGTTCACAGAGTTGGCTTTGCTATCACCCTCTTAATCACCTCTCACTGGAGAAAGAAATCAGACATTGGTCCCTTCAGGCAATGGCTGTCACCAAGGGTTACTTTCTCATGTAAGAAACTGGGTGCTTTTGAATGGTCGAAAGCATGTCCCCTGCTTAGAGATTGTATGCAATGTCGTTCATTCAAAGTTCTGACATTTGAAATAGTTTATACCACTCTGTTGGATTATATTTTATTTTTGTATCAGCTGTAGAAAATATGTTATTTGTATTCATTTTACAAGACAAATTTCAAGGGCTAAACATGTATACCCCATCTGTTATCAACTACCCACTATATATGCAGAATGGTTGAGAATAAATTTATACTGTGATGTGGTCAAAAAGGGTGTCAAATAATTCAGTCAAGTGTGTGTGTCTGCATGCACACACATGTTCACGAGTGTTTAAAAAGAAACTATTTTTGTTTAGGCCATTGATTATGTAATTTACTTCAACTAGACAAAAATGTTGAAATTAATACATCACTATCAAATATATTGCACTTTGATCAATACATATCCTTAAACTACTGTTTGTAATCTTAATATATAAAATAAAATATTTTTGAGCCTTGTATGTCTTAGAAGATACAGAGTAAACAGAAAAAAGGTGGAGGCTAAGAAAAGACCAGAAACGATTATATTTGGAAACAAAGTGTATACTCATTGATTGTTAGAGGAGAAAGCAGTAGACAATGAAGGGCATGGAGTGATGGAGTGGAGAGAAGATGGTCCGGATGAAGTAGATCAGCTGTGGGCTGGGGAGGCTGAGGAAGGATTTCTGTAGAGGTTGAGGCCGAATAGAAAAAAGGTTAGAAGAACAATGAAAGCGTAAAATAACTCACAAATAATAGGGACTGAAGGTTAGTAGAAAATAGTTTAAAGGTCAATGAAATACAATAAAAGTGTCCATGTTAAGGAATGATGGATTTGATTTGACAGTACATTTGACCACTATAACTCCTTGAGTAAAAATTTACTGGATAAAAGTTGTCATTTGTGGAAAATAGATTTCAGGGTGGTGCGCAGAGAGGGTTCCCCCGGGTAAGAAGGCCATTAGGAGGAGTTTGGACTTGAGGTTACACAGTCCTAACAACTAGAACATGAATTTCTTTTCGGATCAATTTGTCTTTGTTTGAGAAGAAGAAAAAACTTGAGACCTCTTTGTGAGTCGTATGAGTGAGTCTGGGACATGGGCTTTGGGAAGCCAAAGTAGCAAAGGTGTTTGCTACAGAGCTGGAGCAGTTTGGGAAAACCGCCAGGAGACTTTAGAAACAAAAGTCACAGATTCTTTAGTTGTCTGTATTGCTATGTTGCAAAATCTTTCATTTCTGCAAATTTTAGCAGAGTATGAAATGTAAATATAGGAAAATGTATGGGGGTGCAAGGTGTTTTGTAGAGTTCATTTATTATTCAAGTAATATAATATGTTAGAATGGTGGCTAGATAATACTTCAACTTAAACAATTAAGCAAAGAACCATAAATATAATGAAAAGAATCTTTCTTGACTAGAAGAAAATATTTCGCTCTATATATGGAAGGAAAAAAAACAACCACACACGAATACCCATTCTCTAAAAAGTATTTCTACAAATTAATATTAAAGACAAATAAATACCTATAACAACAGGGGAAATGATATATACGGTCATTCATAGAAACATATAAACATATGAAATAATATTTAACTTTTCTGTTAACTTAATTTCTTTATTGAGAGTAGAAGAATATAAAATATCCTTATATTTACATTTGGCAAAGATAATGTGAAAGGGACATTTTGAACGTAATTGGCAGGAGTATATAGCCTTTCTTTTGGCAAATGATAGTTTTGATCATGATCAAATATTTAAAGTCTATTAAATTCAAAATCATAAATGAAAGGAGGACATTATTGCCAATTCTATAGAAATAAGTAGGATTATACATGAGAACTATGAATAAGTATAATCAAGTAAATTGGATAATCTAGATGAAATGGATATATTCTTATTAAACAGAAGACTGAATCATAAAGAAATAGAAAATATGAATAGTTATAACTAGTAGGAGAAGTAATCAGAAATATTCCCCCAAAGACAAGCTCTGGTCCTGATGACTTCACCAGTGAATTCTACCCAGCAGTTGAATAGGTAACATCAATTCTCCTCAAACTTTTCCAAAACAATGCTGATGATGGAACATATTCAAACTCATTTGGAGAGGCCAGCATTATCCTGATGCCAATTCCAGAAAAACAAAGGAAAACTATGGACTGATATCCCCTAAGAACATCAATGCAAACATTTCAACAAAATACCAGCCAACCAAATTATGTGGCATGATAAAAAAGATTATATACCATGGCCAAGTGAGATTTATTCTGGGATACAAGGGTGCTTCAACACATGCAAATAAATCAATTTAATATACCACATCAACAGAATAAATGAAAAAGACCATTATAACCATCTAAATTAAGCAGAAAAAGCATTTGACAAAATGTAACAATCTTTTATGAGAAAAACACTTCACAAAGATTAGAAGGAAACTACCCCAACATAATCAAAGCTATATATACCCACTATAAACACCATACTAAATGGTGAAAGACTGAAAGCATTTCTTCTAAAATTGTGAACAACACAGGATGCTTGCTTTTAACACTTCTATACTACACAGTAATAGAGGTTTTAGCCAGAGCAATTAGACAAGAAAAAGATGTAAAAAACATATAAATCAGAAAGGAAGAAATAAAATTATATCTATTTGCAGCCAATATCTTATATGTAGAAACCCCAAGAATTTTACATACACACACACACACACACACACACACATTCAGTAAAGTAGCAGGATACAGCCCTGGCCAATTTGGCTCAGTGGTTAGAGTGTCAGTCCTCAGACCAGAGAGACCCGGGTTCGGTTTCTGGTAAGGGCATGTACCTCAGTTGCAGTTTATCCCTGGCCGCAGTTGGGATTGTGTGGGTGGCAGCCAGTCAATGTGTCTCTCTCACATCAATGTTTCTCTCACTCTCTCTTCCTCTCTCTCTCCCACCCACTCTGTCTGAAATGCAAAAATGTCCTTAGATGAGGATAAAAAAAAAGTAGAAGGATACAGACTCAACACACAAGAATCATTTGTGTTTCTATATACTAATAATGAACAATCCAAAAAGAAAATTAGGAGAATAATTTCATTTATAGTAGCATTAAAATAGAATAAAATCCTAAGGAATTAACCAATGAGGTGAAAATTTTATATAAGAATACCTGGAAAACATTGATAAACGATATTTGGAAAGACAAATATATATATAGAAACATTATTTCATCATGTTTATGGATTGGAAGACAGCATTAGTAAGATGTGAATACTACTAAAGTTATCCAGAGTCTAAATATAATCTCTCTCAAAATATGAATGTATTTGGCAGAAATTTTAATTAAAATAAAACTCTAGGCTAAAATTTATATGGAATCTTGAGAGCCCAAATAGTTAAAACAACCTTGGGGAAAAAAAAAACAAAACCTGGAAGACTTATACTTTCTGACTTCAAAACTCACTACAAAGCTATATAGTACACATGCATATAGACCAATAGAATATAAAAAGAGATAACCTAGAAATAAACTTTCATTTTTATGGTCAAATTATTTTCAACAAGGGAACAAAGAACATTCAATGTGGAAAGGACAGTCTCTTCAGTAAATGATGTAGGAAAAATTGGATCTCAAAATGAAAAAGAATAAAGTTGGACTCTAACTCATTACTATTTACAAAATTACTTCAAAATGGATTAAAGACTTAAATGTAATACCTAAAATTATAAATTTTGCAGAAGAAAACATTGTGCAAGATCTTCACTACATTGAATGTGGCAACGATGTCTTGGCACCAAAGGAACAAAAGGAACAATAAAATTTAAAAATAAACAAATTGGAATTCATGACATTTTTCCAAATGTGCACATAAAAAAGCACTCTGAACAGAATAAAAAGACTACACACAAAATAAGAAAAAACGGCAGATAAGTCTTATAGGTATTCATGTCCAGAATACATAGAGAACTTCAAAAACTAAAAAATAACCACACATGATATGATGTAAGGCTAGAGAAACAGTCAATGTTTGTAAATAAGCACACCTGAACTGAATTTCTCAGAAAATCCTGCTCATATAAAATACAATATTATATACCACAGCATGTGTCAGGTACTTTAAAGAGCCTGAGATTTTCTCTTACCTGCAAGCTAACAGGCAAGTTAGCGTGCCACTCTTTCATGGATGTTGACAGAAGATACATGACTTCTGCAAAAGAGACAAAAGTCTTCATTACTTATGGCAATACCAGTAGTGAGTGTATGAGCATTTTCTCGTGCCAGCTCCTTAAACCCAAATCCCACAAGCAGGCCACATGTTGCTCAGAAGGTGACATTATTTCTATATCTAGTTCTCCAAACTGTACCAACACCCTTGAAAAATTTATTTAAAACAAAGGCAATTAGCACCTCTGCTCAGAGGAAATGCAGAAATAGGAGGTCCATGGGACTCTGTCTCCTAACACTTTATAGAATCTAGGATCTGGCATTTGACAACTCTGTGTCCTTAGAAAATTTTATTAAACTCTCCAAACATGCACTTCATCATCTCTAACCTAGGGGTAATCACAGCTTCGTGGAGTGGTGGTGAAGATTACATGGAGGTCTACAATCTACATAAAAGTAGAAAAAGAATATGTGACCCAGTGGAAGCACTCAACAAAGTTTATCTAGTAGAATCCTTAGGCCTATAAAACAGCTACATCTTTTGTATGCTGGGAGGTGTTTGGGCCTAGCTTCCAGGACCTAAATTTGAGAGACATTTAGAGCCATCTATGTGGGCATTCATCAACTGCCAACAAATGCCAAAGGGATTATTCCTAAATGAGTAGTGTGAAACAAACCCCGTTGGAAATGTGGGGAATTTTGTCAAAATCCAGGGCATGAAAAGAAGGCATTACATTTACACGAGTCCATTGACTGCATTATAACACCTGGAAGAACGAAAAGGCTAGAAAAGGGTGGATAAAGAATGGTACCCAAACAACTGAGAAAATACCATGTGATAGCAGGTCTTCAAAAAGTGATGGACAGAATACTGCATAGAGGAAAATCGAGAGATTCAGGATTTGTCTTTCACACTAAATATCTTCTCTGGCTCTTCCCAAGATATGGTTTGCCCCAGTTTATTGGGGCTTCTGGCATCTTTGCCCTGGGCTAAAATGTATCACTAAGTACAGCCTTTGCCTCCTGATGCCTTTTCTCAATATAATTTCAGGCTTGATCAGGGCACCTATAATTAGTAATCTTATTCTTAAGGATAGATTTCAATTAAAGTCCCAATTATGTTCCAAAAGCTGAACTCAGTATTTCATATATGTTTCATATATGTTAGCTCATGAAATTCAACTTAAAAAAAATTAACTCTATTGTTCAGCTTTGGAGACCAAGATCCACAGAAGTGAATGAGATAGTTCTAGGTCACATTGGTAAAGCTGAGTCTCAAAGCCATGTTTGCATGACAGCGAAGTTCATGATCTTGTCTGTATAGTCTACATCGCTGCTCTCGACTGGCTGGTAAGTAACCTTGACGTGGCCATTCTTTGGCCAAATATAAGAAAGTTGATCATTTAGAAGAGAAGCCAGCTCATATGCTAACCACCTTGAGATTCACTATTGTTGGCATGATTCCCCACAGTCCGGTTTTCGGTGTGGCAGCCTACTGAGCCTTTCCATGGACTTCCTGGATGACTTGGCTTCAATTCTTCACCTGAGAGGTTTGCTCATCACTGGCAAAGACACGTTCTGGCAACATCTGCTTTTGGTCTCTTCTGACCTACAGCTACAGTAAGTCTTCCCTCAACGGCTTCAACAACCTTAAGTGAAATCACATGCACAAAACCAGATAGAATCAAGACTTAAGCACCTATGGTATCTAACCAAGATTATAAAGAAAAGACATTGAATGCAATGAGTTGGGGACATGCTGTATGTTTAAAGCTTAAGAGAAAAGTTACTATGTGCTGCTCATTTAAAATATGTATTTTCTAATATTTGCAACTTAGATAAACCTGCATCGATCTCTCCCCACACCAGCATGCACACACGGAGCAGGTGAATTGTGGGAGGCGCTCAGCCTCGGAGAGACATCCCTTTTGAAAGATCAGAGAAAGGCCACACGTACAGAGGTTTGCAGTTTCCACCTGGTTGGAGCACTCAGGAATACTGAGATGTGCGAAAGTACATGCTGTATTGCATTTATTTTCATAGTCAAGGGTCTTACAGAGTTTGGCTAAAGGTAGGACCTGAAGAAACATTTGTGTTGATTATATTTGTAAGCAAAGTATTTTAATAGGTTTGAGCCTCGCCACAAAATAATAAATAAAACATGAAATGCTGTCATTGAATTTCATTGTTGATAAGAAGCAGCTGAAGAAATAAGAAATATGAGAGCGGACAGAATTTTAGCTCTTTCTAGATTTTTTTTTTTTTTAATGCTCCATCCAGCTCCTCATATCTCAGGCCCATTTATTTGTCGAGTTTTAAACCTATGTTTAACCTGAACATGTGTCATATGAGAATTATGACTGGGCTTCGTGGATGCAAAATATTTCCATGACACAGAAATGTTGCAGTTGAAGAAAAAAGAAAAGGGTACTTTTATGCAGTAATTTTAGATCGACTAACTCACTTTAAAGAGATAAATGTGTTAAACTGAAGTTCATTGCTTTAAATTTAGGAGGGAAAAGAAATGAGTGAAAGTAACAATGTAAAATGACAATCTTCTCCAAAGAAAAATGAATCACTTCAAGTACTCAAAGATTAGGTATTGACCCTGGCCAGTGTGGCTCAGTGGTTGGAGCATCAGCCTGAAGACTGAAGGGTCATGGGTTCAATTCCTGGTCCAGGGCAGTACCTGGGTTGCAAGTTCAATCCCGGCCTCAGTCGACGTCATGCAGGAGACAACCAATGGATGTGTCTCTCTCACATCAATGTTTCTCTCTCTCTCTGCCCCCCTCCCTCCCTTCCACTCTATCTAAAAATCAAAGGAAAAATATCCTTGGGTGAGGATTAACCAAAAAAAAAAAAAAAAGATTAGAGTATTAGAAAGCATAAAGTACTTGTGAAATACTTCTAAATAGTTGTTGTACTTTGCCTGATGATGCTCACATAAAACGGATTATTTTCCTGCATCCACAAATCCTCATCCCACTACCCCTCATGACATTACTAATTCCTTAATTCCTTTCAAAAAAAAGCACCTGGATAAACTTAACATTTTTGATTCACTTGACTCATTGGTTTTTATTCAAATTTGCTCCCCTTGTCTAATTAATGTACAGGAAGTTTAATTTAAAAAAATATTTATTAATTCAGTTCATTCAGATGGCAGAACTAAAGATAACAATAGTTTAACCGAGATAAATTATAGGCGATGTTAAGTTTTACGGACAGAACTGGACTCCATAGCTCCTGACCTGCCCTCTAGGTTGCCGTGACCTGTGTGGCCGTGATGGCACATGGTCATCTTTGGCGTCGCGGGCAGACTACCAGCGCCACAAAGAACGGGCCCATGTTTGAGAATCGCATTCATTCTGCCATTAAACATAACTTCACTGCTAAAGGTGAACAGGTCTTAAAATCTTAGGGATTCTGAACTGTTCATAGGTTCAATTATGGCACTTCATACAGGCTATAATTAGCAAAGAGCCCTAAATGAATAGGAAAAAATTCTACACAAGTGTCTAGTTTTACATTGTAAACCATTTAGCAGTTACCCAGAGCCCTTTTAAGGGCAGCTTTAAATGATCCATGGCTGGTTTCCAAAACAAATAAATTAAATTTGGCCGTTAGAGAACGTTAAGAGTTAAAAACTATTTTAATGAAAAACAGTGGCAAACTCAGCATTACTGTGGGGTTCTGTTTGTTTGTTTATTAGCTTTCTGTGGGGAATGTGAATGTGACAATACCTTGGCGGCAACCGGGACCCTAGAAGCTGGCAGTTCTGGAGGTGATCCGATTCCCTTTTTCCATCCCTGGATATTCCTACGGCCTAACGCAATCGTGTTCCCACGGTAACGTGCCTGCGAGCGCAGACGGCAGCGGAGAACCGTTAGTTCTTCATTCTCCCTCTCTGTGCCTTCTGGTTTCTTTTCTCGCTATTTCTAGGACAGATGTTCCTGTTCCTGACACCTGAAAGATGGCAACACTGTGTCATCTTGATTTACAAGGGACTGCAGACAACATCCCAGTGTCCAGATAACAGACAGCCACTGGAGCTGGCGTGTCTGCCCCAGTCTGAGAGACAACCCGCTGGAGCTGGCGGTGGAGTTTCCTGGGCAGAACCGTGCCAGCCGAAATGTGCCCAGTGGCTGCATTCCGGACTGAAGCTGGTCCTGCTTCCCCAGGAAGGTGTTTGCCTGTGGCTGCTGCTGGCTCGGCCTCCGCTCTGCGGGAAACCTAACAGCCGTCCCATCTACCGCCCTGAGCACTCACACTTTATAAAGAAACGTGTCTCTCAGAAAATGTGAAGGAAAGTTGACGTTTGAGCAGCTCATTGTGGAATATCAACTACTATTTTTGTGTGCTTCTTTATAATTGCTAGTTTAACTTTTAAAAGGCCAATGATTCCCATTTTACTACAGTTTTTAACTTAAAACCCAAATTAATCATATTAATTAAAACCTAAATGAATCACGAAACCCAAAACTAATCAATTTTACTATAAAAACAAATTAAGCATACTTTAATATAATTTTAAATATATTTATAATAACTATCGCAAATACTTATTGCCTGGAGAGCATTGTTCTGAAACTATGTATGAACTACTTTAAAATTTTGATAATTATGATCTAATAATAATGTAAAAGGTCATTGTCTTTACTATGTAGAAACAATTTGTATTACACTTAAAACCATTCTAGATTCAGTCATTATTATATTAAGTGTTGAATATTCAATCTTGTCTTTTACTCACTTTTTTAAAATTTTTATTGGGTCACAGAACAGTACAGTAGTTTGACTGATACAGTTTTAAAGTATCGTCTTAATCAAACACTGCTCACTTTGCATGTGGGATCAGGGGCGGGAAACCTTTGTTCAGAAACAGATGAATGACCTCATTTAAACTCTCACCAAATGCTTTTGCTCTGCATTTCTTCATTAGATCCAGATGTTACAGTATTAACTGCCCGTAGCCATTTACACTAAGAATCCATGAATTGACATTTTTGCTAATAATACAGCAAGCTAAGGTTTTTCTTTGTCACTTTTACTTAAAATAGTGGGAGAGATGGAGAGTGATGGCAACACTCCGTCCCCATAGTAGCCTGTTTCCAAACCGCCCCCTTTGAATGATGCCATCAATTAGGAATTAATGCACAACATGTTCTCGCAAGACTCCGAGCAATGACCATGCTTTTAAACCAAGAATGAAGGACCTCTGTTACTTACGCATGCAATTGATCAACCTGAGAGCAAATGACCAATAATTTATTACTTAGTCACAAGATTAAACAAAGCTTACATTGTAATAGAGAACATTACTCATACATATATTTATATCTTTTCCATACGTATATTTGTAAGAGGAATTGTGGTAGAACTTTTCACAGAAGACTGAAGTTACTATACTTCCCATGTTTGTATTGCTATTTAGGTGACATTAGATGGAAAAAAAAAAAAACCTACTCATTTATCAAAATCAGTAGTGTCTTATTTTTTAATACAGGCTTTTTAAAAATGACAGCCACCTGTGGGCTCTACTATAATCTTTCCAAATCAAAACCTACCATTTTTCTGAGACCTGCTGTTTCTATGGAGACTTTAATTGGCTAAGATATTTTCCAATTTCATCTTAGTCTTAGTAGTATTTATTTTTCTCCATTTTTGTTTTATTCTAATGACTAACATTCTTTAGTTTCTGGCTCTTTTATTTTTTTTGGAAGCTTGATGCCAACTGTTCATTCTATTTTTTTATCCGGGGCAGAATGGCACCAGTAATTAAAAGGCCTACAGAGAAATTTTGCCTTAAATAAAAGTTATTAATTCTGATGTTTATTTTCACATGGTGACATCTTTCTTCAGAAATTCTGTAATGTTTACATCAATAATTTATCCACAGTACAATAAAAAAAATGCTATTATGTATGATGGAGATATTTGACATTCATATCTGTTTAGTATCACACAAGTTACATCTATATATTTAAAGTGAATAATTGAGAAAGTTGAAAATTAACATAAGGAAAATAATTAACAAAGTACTGAGTAGCAATGCATTTCATGAAGAAAGATTTTGTTAGTAAGTTAATATACTCAGTTTTTCACCTGTTCTTCAAAATGAAAGGGGTCTAGACTTTATAAAAGAAAGACAGAAGTATGAGATTTGATATTGTCTTAAAAAGTTTTGTAATCTTGTTACTTAACAAATCCTTAATGATTTAAGAAAGTACAAGGTAACAAGTTCTCACAGAGAAGATTAGCATATACTAAAGTCCAAAAATATTCCATAAATTTTAAATCCTGACCTAAGTAATATTTTGGAAATCAAAATAAAAATCTTCAAAGATGACAAGTTGTTTTAAGAAAACAGAGAAACTATACGGCATGAGAAGGAGCAGCGCGTATATTCTCCAAAATGTTTCTCACTGTAACGCCTAGAAACAAGTGGGGCAAAGGTGTACATGGCAATTACTGTTAAACATAAAAGACTCTTCCTAACAACACATTTCTGAAATAAGGGCTAACATTTATCAAGTTCTTATTATATGTCAGGGGCCGTCCTAAGTGTGTTAATGTATTAGCTAAATTAATATGCACTGTAATTTATGAGATAGGCATTGTTTACTTTCCCATTTTACAGATGAGAAAACTGAGTCATAAAAAGCCTAAGTAACTTGCCATTCACTACCTGGATAATTTTACCCTAGAAATGCTGCGCTACCCTCATCCCGCAGCTGGTTGGAGTGGAATGACACGTTTCTTGTTAGAATACAATGTTGAGTGAGTGACAAAACCCAGTTTCTATCTCTCTTCTTCATTTATTCCAGTTCATTTTATAGACAATGATGTTTCTCAGCCCCACTTAAGTGAAACTTTGTTGGGACATTTGTGTTCTTGCCTCTTTCTCTGAACCGGCCTCAAAATTAGTTTTGAAATATTCAGATGTGTGTTTATCTTTCTAGTTACTAAAATGAAAACATTCTTTTCACCTGTCAGCCTCTTCTGATGTGTAGATTTACATGCACATCATAAACCTCCATGTTTCAGTTCATAATCCGCACAATCCACAAGTAAGTTTCTCAGCTGCATATCCCTTTTCATCAAATCACACAAACGATTGGCTAGTATCACCAACTATATTTATTATTGGAGGCCTTAACATTTACATAATCCATTGGTAGCAAAGATTTTTCAAATTAATTATTCCCCAAAACTCTATATTTAATATTTTAAAAGTCATGATTATAGATTGACAAGTTAAAAACACTTTCATTTAAAGAATGCCACATATTTGACATTAATAATTTTAACCATAATTTGAGTTATAAATATTTTAATTTGAATTTCTATTGGAATATCATCTAACACTTATGAAATTTCTTTAAGCAATAAGCATTTGCGTTCTAAAGGATAATATTTTATAATATAAGGGAATAGATGTAAAAACATGAAAAGAAAATTATTATTGTAAACATTTTATTTTCTTTATGCACAATCAATGTAAATGTATATTGTTAAAAATTACACTACTTAATTTGATATCAACAGTAAAACAGGACAGTTATTTATTTAAAACCATGTTTTAAAAAATGAATTGTATTAGTCATTAAGAACAAAATACATTAATATCTCTAATACTATTTTTGAAACTAGGGGTGTATATATATTATGTAGGTTCCAAGAGCATAATACCATGTAAATTCAATATTTATTGCATAAGCCTGATAATTACTTCCCAAATCTCAATCAACTAGAAGAAAAATAATGTAATAATGAAAGAAAAATGAATGTGTAAAAAGAAGAAAAATTTATATGCTTTTATTGTGCATCTACTTCATTTCAAGCACCATGGGGGTTTAAAAGAAAAAGTATAAGTGTACATTTGTTTATACATTCATGTAAGACATTTCTGTTTTCTAGCCCTACACTCTCTACCAAATATAAGACTTGTGTTTTTATCTTACTTCCTGGTTGATATTTTCACCCAGATTTTCTTTTAGCCTATAAGTAAATTTTAAAATGTTGAGAATAAGAGTGATGAACTTGACCCGCTTCATGACTTTTCTGTGTCTTCTACTTGGTACTACATTCTCCCTTTCACTGTATTTGTAGACATCGATCCTCAGAGTCATCTGTAATTCTTACTTTCCCTTCATTTTCTTCCACTAATCTATTTTGAAGCCCTGTGAAGGCCTCTTCAATTCTGACTCCACTATCATCACCCTGGTTAGAACTAAAACGTGTTGATGCCTACATTGTTACACTAGGATTCTAATAGGGGACTCTATATTCAGCTTCTCTTCCCTCTGAATGGTATGGCTTCACACTCCCAGATTGATTTTAGAATGCAGGCATTTTCCTGCTCAAAAACTCAGTGTGCCTCCCTAAAGTCAAATGATTGAATTTGGGGGCCCAAAGGCAAGTTTACCCCAAAGCTACTGAAAGGTGTCCCTCCTGGGCTCTGTACCCAGTTTCATAGTGTTGCATAAGACTGTCTGTAAAGAAGGGTTTTAAATTCTAATATGTTTCAGGAATTTAAGAAAACCTGGGTATACACCAGTTTAAGCTTGAGGATTAACATTTTAAGTCATACCATAAACCTATTTAAGTAACTGAAATGGAAATACAGCTGCTTGGCCACAAGAACGTTGGAACAGTATGGGAGATCCTTGTCGGTTGCAGAGTAAGTGGCGGGAAAAGGACCTAAATGTGCCCTAACGTCGGTCTCAGCTCTGTGCTCTTGGTGAAGCAGTTCAGCCTGTGATTCTCACTGTGTTATGGCTCAGCCTATGGAAATAATGAGGGGATCATTCTGTGATTATTGACAAAGAAGCAAACTACATTACTCTCAAAGTCAAGTGTGAGAAATGATTCCATCTGTACTCTTTAGTGCTACTGAGTGGTTCACCGAGGGCTGCAAGAAAGTATCCTTAGAAGAAAACAATATCCAGAAATCATCATACTATCTTCCAAACTAGGAAACTCCTGGATGTTTTAACTTCTGAATTCTGCATCTATGGTTAAAACAAAGGAGTTCTGGGTGCAATTTTACCTCTACCACAATTTTGTTTGACCTGCTGACTGTGGAACTTGGTGAGAGATTCCTACACTGGAACACCTTCATTTCCAGATATGTCTCCTACCGTTCTTAAAATTGAAGTATATGATGCAAATCAGGTTTTGTAGAAATGCCATCAAAACTTTGATGTCCAAAATATGTTTGAGCAATTTTTATGCTTGTTTTTTGTGTCAAGAGGACTAGGAGACTAAAGCTAACTAACTATCCCAAACATTTAAGAGAAGTCTGTCTGAATACCCTGTGAAATCACTACTGTTACCAGACTCCCAGCTTCTTCCTTCAAGCCACATCCTGACAACAAGGTTGCCCCTCAGGATTAAAGGGTTGGCATCAATGTCATGTGTCATTGCCTCCCTCTTCCTATTAGGCAACTCTCACCAGTCTGCCATGAATATATTTTGCATCCCTTCTTTCCCGTACCGTAGCAGTGGAGAATATTCGCAGTGCAGAAATGTGGGCATCCCAGGAGGTCAGCTTTGACACATGGCCCCGGAGGAAAGTACAGTTCATCATAGAGTCTCTCTGGTCCATTACTGAGAACTGAGTGTGTTTATGGTGCATTTAGTTCATTGTTAAGGGTTCAGTTAGGCTAATTGTCATTGTATTTGGTTGCTTTCCATATGCATAGTTGAAGCCACGCTGATGTCCCCTCCAGCGCTCAGTGATGCAGTGTATGCAGGTAGCATCTTACTAAAAACACCTGCAATTCTCCAGTTTGGGGCTTTCAGTGGACTAATGGGTGGGGGTGGGGGAGTCCGAAAGTGTTAAGAGGATACTGCCCTTAAAGCAGCTTCCAGTCAATGAGAAATGGGAGTTAAAAGATAAATTGCAGAGGGATTCCAAAACGGCGGCAGAGTGAACGGAATCTACACAGACCGTCTCCCAGGACCAAACGGGAATTACAACTATCACACAGACAAATCGACGGGAAAAACCAACAGAAAAGCAGCTTGCGAGGACCATACAACGAGGGACACTGACTCCATCCCAGTAGGCTTGCGAAGGCGCGAGACGGGGGCTGGGAGCCCACGGTCTGCAGCTCGGCAGCGGCCTCAGCTGGGAGCAGCGCCCTCGGGTCACACTCCCAGGCGGCCCCACAGCGCAGCCGGGACAGAGGCTGAAACAGCCACAGCCACTCACCTTGGGCTCCGGCAGAGGGGGGCAGACTGTACTGGAGCTGTGTCGGGACACTCTGGATTTGGAGGGCGCTCAGACCTTTTGCTGAGTGGCAACCATGCAGGACGGTGGGCATATTGCTCCTTCCCAGGGCTCTGAGGAGAGGCAGCGGCCCCGCCCTCGAGATCCAACCCCACCCTGTGGGCCATTGAAGTGCTAATTGAAGCTCATTAACAACCAGCATCTGCCCCACCCTCGGGAAATCCCCTTATGCTGAGCATCTGAGGGAGTTTTTCAATCAACTGACAACCCAAAACTCTTCAAGTAACCTTGACTGCTAGCCTCCAGGCAAAAAGCTAGAGAATAATAGTACCATCCCTGGGCTGCCAACTTTAACCAGGAAAGTAAGACTTGACAGTGGTGTTTAACGTGGGTCCTCCCTCACTCATCTAAACCCAGGAGAGGGAGCCACAAACAGCAGAACACCAACACCCACAGGGAGAACTTGACAGGCTCCAAAGCCCACAGTGATAGCCAAAATGGTGAAACACAGAAACAGAAGCCAAATGAAAGAGCAAGAGACCTCCACAGAAGATGAGATCAATGTGGAGCAGTTAGGCATGTTAACAGAGCTAGAATTCAGAGCCATGATCTTGAGGAAGCTCAACAGCATGAGTAAGGACATAGAGACACTGAAAATAAGCCAATTGGAAATTAAAAACCAACAAGAAGAGATAAAAAATGACATATCAGAAATGAAAAACACATTGGAAGGTTTAAAAAGCAGAGTAGAGGAAGCTGAGGACCGGATCAGTGAATTAGAAAACAGGGTAGAAAAAAATCAACCAATCAGAAAAACAAAAGGAAAATACTATTAAAAAACAGGAAGACAGCTTAAGAGAACTATGAGACAACTGGAAACGTAATAATATTCGCATCATAGGAGTCCCCGAAGAAGAAGAAAATGAGCAAGGGATAGAGAATATATTAAAAAAAATAGTGACAGAAAACTTCCCTAATTTGGTGAAGGAAGAAGGTATTCAAGTTCAAGAAGCACAGACAGTCCCAAGTAAGAAGAACCCAAACAGGCCCACACCAAGACACATAGTAATTAAAATGCCAAAAATTAAAGACAAAGAGAGAATCCTAAAAGCAGCAAGAGATAAGCAACAGGTTACCTACAAAGGAAACCCCATAAGGCTCTCAGCTGACTTCTCACAAGAAACACTACAGGCCAGAAGGGAATGGCATGAAGTAATCAAGGTCATGAAAAACAAGGATCTGAATGCAAGACTACTCCACCCAGCAAGGCTATAATTCAAAATAGAAGGTCAAATAAAGAGCTTCCCAGACCAAAAAAGGCTAAGGGAATACATTAGCACCAAACCAGCACTGCAAGAAATGTTAAAAGGACTGCTGTAAATAGCAGGAGAAAGGGGAAGAAAAATAGAACCACACTAAACAAAAATGGCAATAAATAAGTACATATCGATAATCACCTTAAATGTAAATGGATTGAAGGCTCCCATAAAAGGACACAGAGTAGCTGATTGGATAAGAAAGCATGACTCATCTATATGTTGTTTACAAGAGACCCACCTCACAATAAAGGTCTCACATAGGTTGAAAGTGAAGGGATGGAAAAAAATGTTCCAAGCAAATGGAAAGCAAAAAAAGGCTCGAGTAGCAATACTCATATCTGATAAAATAGATTTCAAAATGAAGGCCATATCTAGAGACAAAGAAGGTCACTACATAATATTGAAAGGATCTATCCAACAGGAAGATATAACCTTGATAAACATATATGCACCCAATATAGGAGCACCAAAATATATTAAAAATTTTCTGGAGGACTTCCAAGGAGAAATCGACAGCAATACAGTCATAGCACAGGACTTCAACACCCTGTTGACACCATTGGATAGATCCTCTAGACAAAAAATTAGCAAGGAAACAGAGACTCTAAATGAAGTACTAGACCAAATGGATTTAATAGATATCTACAGAGAATTACATATCTAAACTATAGAATAGACATTCTTCTCAAGAGCACATGGGACATTCTCAAAGATAGACTACATGGTAGGACACAAAATAAATCTCTACAAGTTCAAGAAGATTGAAATCATATCAAGCATCTTCTCAGATCACAATGGCATGAAACTAGAAATCAATTGCAACAAGAACATGTAAAAACATTTCAACACATGGAGGCTAAATAGCATGTTATTAAACAATGAATGGGTTACTGAGGAGATCAAGGAAGAAATTAAAAACTTCCTGGAAACCAATGAAAATGAACACACAACAACACAAAATCTATGGGATGCAGAGAAAGCAGTTCTGACAGGGAAGTTCATAGCACTACAGGCCTACAGAAACAAGAAAAATTTCTAATTGACTGTCTATCCTCACAACTTAAAGAATTAGAAAGCAAACAGAAAGAAAACCCCAGAGCAAGTAGAAGGAAGGAAATAGTAAAGATCAGAGCAGAAATAAATGACATAGAGACCAAGAAACCAATTCAAAGGATCAATGAAACAAAGAGCTGGTTTTTCGAAAAGATAAACATGATTGATGGACCCTTAGCTAGACTCCCCAAGAAACAAAGAGAGAGAACCCAAATACACAAAATCAGAAATGAAAGAAGAGAAGTAACAACCGACACACCACAGAAATACAAAAGATCGTTAACAGCTACTATGAACAACAATATGGCAACAAATTCGACAATCTAAGCAATATGGACAAATTTCTAGAAACACACAGTCTCCCAAAACTGGACCGGGAAGAGAGAGAAAACTTGAACAGACCCATAACAACTAAGGAAATTGAAGAGGTAATCAAGACTCTTCCAGCAAACAAAGCCCAGGCCCAGATGGCTTCATGGGGGAAGTTTTACCGAACATTCAAAAAAGAACTAACATCCATTCTCCACAAACTATTTCAAAAAATTCAAGAAGAAGGAAGACTTCCAAACACGTTCTATGAGGCCAGCATAATTCTAATTCAAAAACCAGAAAAAGACACTACAAAGAAAGAAAACTATAGGCCAATATCCCTGATGAACATAGTCGCCAAAACCCTGAACAAAATACTAGCAAATCGGATCTAACAACACATTAAAAAAATTATTCACCATAACCAAGTGGGATTCATTCCAGGGATGCAAGGCTGGTACAATATTTGCAAATCAATAAATGTGATACACCACATAAACAAAATTAAGAATAAAAACCACATGATCATATCAATAGATGCTGAAAAAGCATTCAACAAAATCCAGCATCAATTTCTGATAAAAACACTCAGCAATGTGGGAATAGAGGGATTATATCTTGACATAATAAAGGCCATATATGAAAGACCTACAGCCAACATCATACTCAATGGGCAGAAACTAAAAACATTTCCATTAAGAACAGGAACAAGACAGGGATGTCCACTTTGCCCACTCTTATTTAACATAGTACTGGAAGTCTTAGCCACAGCAATCAGACATGAGGAAAAAATAAAAGGAATCCAAATTGGAAAGGAGGGAGTGAAACTGTCATTATTTGCAGATGACATGATATTATACATAGAAAACCCCAAAGACTCCATCAAAAATCTACTAGACTTAATAAATGAATTTGGAAAAGTAGCAGGATACAAAATTAACGTCAAGAAATGGACGACATTCATGAAATAAGTGAAATAAGCCAAGCTGAAAAAGACAAATACCACATGATCTCACTTATATACGGAATATAATGAACATAAAAGTCTGAGGAATACAGTAGACCAAGAAACATGGAAGTAGGGCACAGACTGACATCCCTCAGACAAGGGGGTGGGAGAATGGGAAGAGATAAACCACAGAACTTATATGCATGTATGCATAACCAATAGACATGGACAACAAAGCCAGGGATGGGGCGGGGGTGGGGTGGGGAGGAGGGTGCCAATGGGGTAAAAAAGGAGAAACATCTGTAACAAAAATAAATAAATAAATCCACTTACTTAATTTAAAAAAACAAAACAAAACAACAACAACAACAAAAAACAAACAAAAAAGATAAATTTCAAAGAAAGATTTCTCGTAAAGTTTTTCTGAGTGCAGACGTTTTACTGTTAGCAGGGCATCCCACTGTGGTAGGGCGAAGAATGGACCTTGAGATGTTTACATCCTAATCCTCAGAAGCGGTGCATTTTACCTTATATGACAAAGGGGACTTTGCAGATGTGACCAAACTCAGGAAACTGAGTTAAAGAGATTGTCTTTGATCATTTGCATGGGTTCAGTATGATCCCAAAGATCTCTCAAGAGAGACACAGCAGGAGTCCAGCTCACAGAAGGTGATGTGATGGTGGAGACAGAGACCTGAGTGATACACATTGAAGGGGGAGTAAAGGACCATAAGACACAGGAGATGTATTAGTCAGGGTTCTCCAAAATAGCAGAACCAATAGAAGACAGATGATGCATAAATACATAGATAGACATAAGGAAAGATTGTATTATAAGAGATTGGTTTACATGATCATATAGGCTGAGAAGTATCATGATAAACTATGCGTAAGCTGGAGACCCAGGAGAGTCCATTGCAAGCCTGAAGGCCCCAAAACCAGGGAAGCCAAGAGTGTAATCCTGGTCTGAGTCCGAAGTCCCAAGGACAAGGGGCACTGAGGTTTAAGGGCAGAAGAAGATGGAAGTTTCAGCTTAAGCAAAGATCAGATTTTCCCTTCCTCTGTCTTTTTCTTCTCTGTGGGCCCTCAATAGACTGGATCCTGCCCACCCTCATTGGTAATGGTGATCTGGCCTAGGTCCACTGGTTCAAATGCTCATCTCTTCTGGAAACACTCTCAGACGCATCCAGAATGTTTTTTTGCCAGCCATCCAGCTATCTTTTAGGCCAGTCAAGCTGGCACAAGAAAACCATCACAGGAGGCCCCTAAGCTGAAAAGGTCAAGGAAACAGATTCTCCCCTCAGTCCTTCCGTGGGAACCAGTCCTATGAATACCTAGAAACTGTGCTGACACTGACTGGATTTCTGACCTCCAGATTTGTAAGAGGATGAATTTGTGTTGTCTGAAGCCACTAAATTTGTGGCGATTTGTTACCGCAGAAATAGGCAACTGATACAAGATCTAAGCACAGAATCCAGACAGGCTCTTGGGAACGAAGTCCAGAAGAAGAAAAAGTGGTACGTCTCTGAATATGCTGATTAGGTATCAATGTCTGGGCATATTGATTAGGTAAGGACTAGGTTTGATGGAGGGGACTGCTCTGTGGGTGTGCTGTTCTTCCGGGGTCCCAGCTGCCCCTGCTGTACGTGAGCGTCCTGCCCCAGATGAGAAAAGGCTAATTAGCTATGTTAGGACTCATCATCTCCCCTGGGTGAAGAGGTGGGTTCTACGCATTCTCCCAGAGTTGTTGAAACAAGAATCTGCTCAATGTGCAATCTTTATTGTCCTCTTCTTTTTCCTTCACTTCCCTTCTCCCAGACTGGTGTTTTCTGGGATCACTTCCTAAATAAAATACTTATCCAAATACTTGTCTCTGGGTCTGCTTTTTGTAAACACAGCCTAGAACACCACACTTGAAAAGAATATTACTATTAACCAGATAGTTCATCAGTCACGGTCACTAGTTTTTAGTAGGACAAACTAATGTTAATTGAATGAATTAAATAAGGAATGTATTAAATAGATGTATAGAAGCTCACAGAATCTTTGGAAGAACTAAAGAAGAAAGTTTTCAGCTAAGCATTCAGGAACAACCTCCCAAACCTGAACTACAGAGCGGATTTAGTCACAGAGCTCCTGAGATTGCCATTAGACACGAGTTTAACTGTTGTCCCTTCTGCCACTTCTTTGCCCTACATATGTAGTTGAACCACAACTACTAATGCTGCTGATAGGATGGGTATTTCTGTGCCGTGAACATCACCTTCCTTATCCAGACCCCACCCCCACGCTACCCAAGAGGCAACGTGTTCTATTATTTCCTGATTTTTGTGATACCAGCTCCCGAGTCAAGTATGAAGTGAGCACACATGATCAGCAGGACAGAGGCAATGGGCCTACTTCTGGCTGCAAGGAAGGCGGGGAAAATGTGCCTGGCAGTCTCAACATTTTAATAATAAGAGGCAATTTCTACTTCCCACCAAAATTCAAAGGTGGGGAATTCATCAACTATGAAGAGGGTCCTGACCAAAAATAGCGAAATACCGTGATCCTTATTATTTTGAAAATTCATGTAACAGTTTCTGTCACCCTTCAAATGATATAATTCTCAGAAACCAAACTCAACGTGATTAGAAACAACAGAAATGCTCCACAAAATACTAGACATGGTCAGGGTTGCATCACCTCCATAAAAGTAAATAGCTCCGACTTAATATGCAGACCTGGTGGTCTTCTCCTGCTCCCTACAAATGTCTCGAGAATCTATGAAGTTGATCCAAAAACAACTTTCAGAGGGAATTCGGTTGGGTCCACTTAATCCTCACCCTTACGCCTACAGAAACTTTAATTATCTGACCATTAAATAGACGGTCATAGTTTGATTAATATATGAACTCCTAGAGTGTTAAAAGGCAGGCATATTTAGAACCCACCACAGAGTCCGTCGCCAGTACACTCAGGAAAACCATGCTTCTCGAAACCACAGAGAAGGCTGATGGGTTTTTGCCAGGGGGCACTGTCCCAAAAGACCAGATTTAAGGAAGCTTGGGAAAAGTCCTAACCTAAGTCTAGACTAAGCTGATGCCATGTAAAACTCTGATTTATATTCTATAGGAGTCTTCGAGGAAAACATAGTTATTTTACTGGTTTGTAATTTCCTCTTCTTTGTAGATTGACTGCTTGGAGCTCCATGGCACCAAGCTTAATTCCCCTTATATTTCCTTCAAACCCAAGAGTTTATTTATTTTTCTTTTGTAAAAAGTTGTTATTCAATTTATTAGGGTGACATCAGTTAATAAAATTATATAGGTTTCAGGTGTACAGTTGTCTAACACATCATCTGTATATATATTGTTGTTTTCACCACCCCAAGTCAAGTCTCCTTCCGTTACTATTTATCCCCACACCCTTCTTTTTTTTTATTTTTTATTTTTTATCCTCACCCGAGGACATTTTTCCATTTTTTGTTCAGATAGAGCGGGAGGGAGAGAGAGGAAGAGAGAAAGAGAGAAACATCGATGTGAAGGGACACATCGAGTGGTTGCCACCCGCACGACCAACCAGGGCCGGGGACAACCTGCAACCGAGGTACGTGCCCTTAGCGGGAACCGAACCCGAGTGTCTCTGTACCGCAGGCCGACGCTCCAACCGCTGAGCCAAACCGGCCAGGGCTCCACACCCTTCTTTATATGAGTAAAATCCAATGTTATTACTCATGGAGATTTTGCAAATCAACAAGAAACCCCGGAATTCAATTATTTCTTATTTCTTTCATCTTTGTCTTTGATGTTCAACACCTCAAATTATAATTAGAGAAGTTACTGCTATTGTATCTTATTGATATCTCTTGTGTTATCAGTAGAGTTTATGAGATGTGTTTGGCGTGGTGCACATTGCCTTTTGGAGCCCGTGTTCAAGTAGACGTTCAAAGGCAAGTGTTGGTTTTTCCATCTGACTTCGGTCAGACTGCTTTCCCAGATCCAGATGAGTTTCTTGCTGTTCCTCCAGTATGTCGCTGTTCTCTGTCGTGAGGCATTTGCACACCTTGTTTTCTCTCCTCGTTCCTAGACCTCTCTGTCAGCACCGCTCACGCTCAAGGTCATCTCCAGCCTCTGTGCTCCAGACCTTCGGTTCTCTCAACCTCTTTGAAGTCATCGTAATACTCCTTTGACTTACCGCGTTCTGCCCTGAATTGTAGCTATTTTGTGACACAGCCTCTTCGCTGATCTGGGGGTTCCCTGAGGCCTGACATTTTGGGTTTATCTGAGCAGCTTATGTCAACTGAACCACGCATTCAAAAGATACTTGCTGAACAGATTTCAACTGTATGGATTCTGAATCAGGGGGTTATAATGCTAATTACATATTTTGAAAAGGAGACCCCACTTTCTGTAGGATTCCATGGGGCAGTGATTAAAAAACATGTATTTGGGAGCAAGGCATATGAAATTAAAATTTTGGCTCAATAACTTACCACCCATGTGACAAAAGAGCAATTATCACAGTTCACTAGGCTTCGATTTCCTGATGTATGAAACGAAGGGGGTCATACCTGCTTTTCAGGGCTCCTCTGCCCCAATTGGAGCGAGTACGTGATCATGTATGTCAGTGGTGATCTGCGTAGCGCAGGGATTCTCTTACTTACACTCATATGAGTGATGTCCACTAGATACCTGTGTCCATCCAGCTCGGCTTTCCTGTGTGATTTAGAGAAGTGGACATGGTCAAAAGGACGTCGATTAGTTCACCAGTCAACGTGCGCTACACCATTTTTGTTGGAAAACCACACAATAATAAACACTTGTTAAACATATTTCAATCCGTACAAAGGGCCACTAGATCACCCATTATTAAGTAACTGAAGCACCCTTGACATGCGGGCGACTGTGCTGTTCTGTAATCAAATGCGTAATTAGCAAAGCTGTGCACCTACCCTGATCGTGCCAAAAGCCGCGAAGACGCGAATGTTTTGCTGAGGATTCTGAGAAGTATTTTCCTTTATTTGGTTCTTTCTCTGCTTTTGAAAGGGAAAGTAATTTGAATATTATGGTGCCTTCAAATGAGTAAATGACTGTCATCCCACGTGGGACAGTCGAGGTGAAGGAGCCTAATCCCTTTGGGGAGCCAACGTTCTGAGCCATCCCCGGCGCTCCAGACCTTGCTGCAGTCAGGGGGACCCATGTGTGACACCCGGTACGGCAGCTCCAGGGCACTGGAGGGTCCCTGTGCAAGCGCCAGAAATGTTGTTGCTTGTTTTGTTTAGTAATGTATTTCCCAGAGCCCCCAAACTTGCCTGGCACATAGAGGAAACTTTAGAAATAGTTGGCAGGATTGTAGAACAAATATTTTAAATATAAACAGTGCTCATAAAACTAAAGTTATTGTGACTAAACCACCAGGTAGCTATATCTATTTAGACTAGACATTAGTAAAAATTAAAAAAAAAGAAATTAATTAGAAATGGCTCATAAATGATGCAATTTAATAATAATAGGTTCCCTTCCATTTGTTTCTCTTTTGTCCTGTACCGCTATTTGTGCTTATTGGTTTTAATTTGGTGGTATTGACATGGACTGACGAATCCAAAGAAGCTATTGATTACACAGCAAACTGTTCTTCAGAAACTTGGTCTCCCCTGCAAGACAGTTTGGGTTAGAGCTGTGTGTCATGTGATTTCACTCCGTATTAACTTCTGCGCGCGACCGTGATCACAGGTGTATTATGTACTAACGCGTTTTTGTTTTGTTTTTTAATTTATCAGTGTCTCCACACTTAGTTTTGAACAATTTATGCTCAAATATTTAAAAATTCTATTCCCATCCTTAAAGAATTAACAACATGAACCAATCCTCTAAAATGCCCTTTAGGATTTGAAAAACATGTTCTTGCTGCTTTGGTTTTTCAGGATGGATTTCTCTGTCAGTACAGATAATTACCAGTGTTGTTTCCATTGTCACAGTTTAATTTGTGACATTCGTAAATTTGGGTGAAGGCATTAAGCAGTGAGCAGCTATAATCTATTGCCTCTGGTTGTTTCTCAGTTTTTCATCTCTGGCTCCCTTCTTCTTGACATCCAAGGCACACTACAGAGCTATTTGAAGTCCGTTATAAAGTTGGTTGTGCAAATGCAATACTAGCATAGCATGTTTATGTACACATGATGAAATCATGCTGGTCACAGTAATCTGGCTAGAATTATTACATGAGTCAGATCAGCCTCAATTTGCAAACGAATACTTAAAATGTAGTATTATTCCTGAAACTCGGTATATTTCCCAAGGTCACCTATACCAGTAAGATCTCTATGATGTGCCTAGTATCCAGATTTCCAAATGACAAAAGGTGGGTCGATTCAAAGATGATCAGGGCCGTTAATTCTGTGTTGCTTCTTCCTTTGCTTTCTACCTCATTAGTTATGTAAATTTCTATCGTTGTAAATTATTCTTTAGTCTCATCTCCATTGAAACTGGACATAGGAGAAATCAGGGCAGCAACATCTGGCTTCAATGAAATAGAAATAGTTACATAACCAGAGGTCATAAATCACACTGCGTTTTGTTTTATTACACATGCTATGTGAAGTGGTCACACCAGATACACCCGACAGAAGGAGCAGCAGCAGAAAACAGATTCGTCCATGCTGCAAAGAATTAGAAACAGAAATCCAAGTATCTTATCACCTCCACTTCAGTTACAGCCTGGGTGATTGAGAATTTAAGATGCAAATTTATAATTGTATGGAAGGTCTCAACTGTCTTCATTTCCTTTTGTAAAATACAGAAATAATACATATACATGACAAAAACTGTTCAAACAGTTAGAAAGGCTCAAAATGAAAAGTCTCCTCTACCCCTGCCTCTCTGTCTACAAAATACCCGTGAATTTCCAGTGGTTCCAGGTTATCTTTTAAATTGCTGTGATATATCTATATCTTTAATTATCGATGGATCAGTTTTGATATATCGGTTATTTACCCAGGACAAGGGATGACACATTTAACTCTTATTTTCTCTGCCTCCCTTGCTTGCTGTAAAGGATTCGGTCCTTTCTTTGCAGGTAGCATTTTTCCTCAAGGTGTGTTTGGAATGCCCAACTCTATCATTAGACTCTTTATTGCAATTTACAAGATAAGTCTGTAGAAAACTTTCACCAGTCTATTGGAAGTACACTTGACAGAAGAATAAGAAAATCATAAACGTGTATCTCATATGTACCGGTTTCCTCATTTACTTGTCTCCCGCCCTTACTGGAGGACATAGATGTAAATAAAAGCAATGGGAAATCTAAGTGATTCCATGGGTAAGCCTTGGATGTCATTTTCCTCATATTAAAAATGAGTAGAGTAGACAGAGGGATCTCCAAAATATCTAATAACTTTCATATTCAGTCAGTGAAAATAAATTTATATGATAGATTTTGGTTTCCTACCACTATTTGTAGTAGTAAATACCCTAACCAGCTGTGCCATAAATCTGATTAAATTAGAATGTATATTTCTTCAATGAATTTATATAATTCTGGAGATTATAAATCAATGACAGTTGCCATATTATCTAAACAATTTATATATTTTTCTCTTTTTCATTTCTCTCTTATGAAGTTCACTTCTGGTCACAATTTAGCTTCTTATAAAGGTTTTCTCACAGGAAACTGATACACACTCATATCCGGCAGACAATAACTTTTTCCATAAATAAAAATAAAGTCAACAAATATTTTTTCAGGATCTACATTCTCCAGGTATTATACCAAGTGATGGAGGTACAATAAATAAATAAATAAATAAATAAATAAATTTAGGAAAGCTAATTTATGCCAAGGAACTATAATATAAAATGGCACATACAAATAAAAATATGCACAGAGTTCTCTGGGAATGAAGGAAAGGGACCTTGGTTCAGAAAAAAAGAACAGAGTGAACAAAGATACGTAAAAGGAAAGAATATTTTTGCAAATGTTCAACTGCATGCTATTTGCTGTCATTGGAACATAAGGTTTGGCTCTGGGAATTAACATTGAGGCTAATGGGCATGAGAAAGCATCCAGTGTTCACAAAAACTATAAGCTACACATACATGATCTTACAACTTCTAATTTATAAAAATACCCTGCTATTGATGCTTAGACAGGAAAAATGGTAATCGTGATTGGCATTTTCAAAGCAGTCTACGATAAATCTAGTAAAGATTTTACTCATTCAAAAAACTCAGCAATGCAACATTTCCATAAGTCGTGGGTAGATGTTCAAACATGCGAACATGACATCATGAGAAAGACATTTAAAAACTTTGCACAAACCATAATTGATTCAAGAATAACTGAAGTTGTGCGAGCCAGCAGAGTCTTTATTTTTCTCTGAACTGCAAGATAGCAGTCACAGCTGACCACCCACAAGTTTGATCAGCAAACAAATGCCTCTAGCTGTTTCCTGGAGTCCCTGACTGTTCACTGGTAAGCCCCAATCTTAATTTTTTGTCTACAAAAACGGTCATTTGCATTTGATCAGACATTAAAAAGCAGTAACAACAACAACAAAAAAAGTCCCACTGGATTTAGAGTAGGTTTTAGCTCTATTCTAAAACTGGAAAAAACTATGTTGTTTATTAAAACCATATTTTCCAATTAAGTTCTTGCAAGGGTTCAGATTGCATCCAGTCCTGTTGTGTAGGGTTATTTCAGGAGGTGCTACAACTTTAAGAAATGGTTCATGCTCAGTTCCAGACATAAGTTTCTATGACAAATTCACAATTTCATTTGATCGTGTAGTAAATAGGAACATAAAATCCTTCACAAGTGGCTAGAATTAGAGTTATATAATCCTCTAGGTACTCTTAATTTGGAGAAGTGTGTGATTTGATCATTTCTGGGGAATAACTCTATGATTTTTTTTGTGGCATTACTTATGAAAATATTTAGGACAAACTTTAGCTATACATATATTTTTGATGAATGTAATATATATTTAGTGGGTTGTGCTCTACATTTACTTTTTGCATTTTAGACTATACTATAAAAGCATCTATTGTTCTAAAGACAAAATTGGAATTTGGAAATACTATAATTCAGCAAAACTGAGTAATTTATTTTTTTCTATTTCCAAATCTCCATTCTCTCTGCAATGCCTTCTCATTTTATATAATTTAACCTCTCAGTAACATGCACTGGGGCAATGGCAACCCTTCTCTAGCGCCATCGTAAAGTATGTTTTTTTTCTTGGGTGGGCTAACAAAGTAATCATTTGGCTTTCCTCTTACCTTTCTTACTGTTTATTCTCTTGTCTCCTCTTTTTCTCTAGATACATATGTTTCTCTCTAAAGGCATTCTTGAAGGCTCAACCCTGGGCCCTTAGCTATCTTATTCTCACCCATGGTTTTAACAGCCCCCTAGAGATAGGTCATCTGTCTCTATGGAGACCTTCCCAAGGTCCTCTTCACTGAACTCACAGTCTACTCCCACTCTACTGCACGGTCTTCTTCCAATGCTTGCCATCTTAATGAGTGGCATCGCTACTGACTCCACTGCAAAACAGAACAGAGACATTACTCTTGACATATGTCAAAGTCCAATCCATTAATCCAGTCCATGAAAAGTCCTACTGTAGTTACTGCTTAGACATCTATGCTTTGCTTCTGCATATTTGAAATTCCCAGTTACAGTCACCTCTCTCTTGCCTCCCATTGTCTTCAGCAATCTATCCGGCACACATTCTGGTTCTACATTGCAAATGCATTCTCTGCATTTCTGCCAGAATGATGTTGTCAAAATGAAAATCTGAGTGTCTTTTTTCCTCAAAACCCTCTGATCAGTTTTTTCCGTCCTATTGATGAAGATAGGCTTCGTTAAGCGTTCTAAGGGTCCTCACTTGCTCTCTTCTCCACCTATTATTTTGGCCTCTTCCTAACTATATTTTCTCTGATCATTTTCTCTTCACATCTCATGACCTTGTTTCATTCCTCATAGCTATGATGTTTCTATCCACCATTGATATACCAAAAACACTATTACTTCTCCTTTATCAAGAAGCATTGGCTGCAAGTAATGGGCAAGCCCAACTGTCCTGGCTCACTCAGTGGCAATTTCATGCCCCGTAAGACGTCAGGGAACACTCAGAAGAAGGGTTGGCATCAAAGCTGGAGGCTCTCCAAGCCATTCTCCTCGATCCTTCTCATTGAAGACGCCTCCTCTTGGGTAACCATTTCTCAGCATTTAATCATGGCGAATCACCAGCTCTGGGGTTCATAGTTTACCACAGTATCTAAAGATAAAAGTACGTTTGTATCTTCCCTGTGTCTCATTTTAAGATTCTGGGATCTTTTGGATAATTTACCCACAAGTGTAACTGGCCAAAAATTGTTATATACCTATGAATGAAACATCAATACAAGGAATATGGGGCACTCTGGGACCTCCCTTGATATTCCCAATCCAATAAAACTTAATTACAGGTTCTCTGAAGTCTGTTCCCATACTGAACTCAGTATGGTGTCCCTCGTACTGCCACATATAGCGCTGGAGAAATGATCAGTGCATTTGGTGGCACATATATAAAGCTATTAGAGCACAGAAAGTGAGGTTCTTAATGACTAATAAAAATAACATAAATTTTATAGTTAGAGATCTATGTTTAAATTTAGTTTTATAATCTTTCGATTGGCAAGAATGACGACTTCCAGGATGGCAGGTTGAAGGGGTCTACAAACCCATTCCACAGTCAAACTGGTTAAAATTATAAAAACAAAACACACAAAAAACCCCACAATAATGTAAAGTATCTAATATTGTATTAAGGCCATGTATCAAAAGAAGGAACAATTGTTCAAGAAAATCTATGAACATTTAGGAAGAACAGTGAGAGTGTGTGGCATTTGAACCAGAATTGATCCACAATACCCCTTCCCCTAAATTTAGACTGATGGAAGCTGTACTCAGAGGACATGTGGCAAATTGATAGGCTCTCCTTTCTCTCAGAAGACAAACAAAGGCTACCTCTTTCCACTGGGCAATGCAGGCTGCCAGCATTTCTCAACCCTTTAACTCCCATTTGAAGAAGCTACTTTCCTGGTGATCATGGCCAATGGTCCAAGGGTTCCCTTACTCAACCTGCCCCCATCCATAATAGAGAGACTCTACCCTATTTATCTATAGTGTATAGAGGCTATTCCACATCTATAACGGCTCCACCTGAGGTACTGCCTAGACCTTGGCAACCCAATTATAATAAGCCTTGATTGCCTTGCCCCAGATGGCTTAGGGTGGAGGTTCTATGCTAGGAGAGGAAAGAAGAGACCAGAGGCTGCCACTCCACCCAATACCTAAAATAGTGGCTCAGAGATTTTGTCTAGGCAGGATAGGCAGTCCTTAAGAAAGAGATCAAAACCCTCTCCAAAGGAATTGGTTTCATGGGAAGTTCAAGCTTAAGGGTACTCTAAAAAGATAATAGCTGTTCCTAAAGAAAAACCACAGGTGACATCAAGTGGGTCATTCTTCTACCTCCTGCTTAGTAGCAGTGGTTCAGAGGTTTTTCTTTGGGGGGAAGACAGCCCATAAGAACAAAGAACTCTAAAACTCTGTACAAAAGAAATAACTTTATTTGTAGCAGTGTGGGGAGTTTCAAGCCTCCCAGTGTTCTTGAAAGTAACAGATTTTGATTGTGCACAATCAAGAGGAACATGGCAGCATCATGAGGAAAAGAAGCTAACCTCTAGGCAGGCTGGTTTACAAAGAGAGAACCAGGGAAAGGGACAGCTAAGTAGAGCCCATCTGGTCTCAGAATAACCCTCAAAGACTGTCTTCAAAAACTACTCCAACTAGAGGGGCCAAATTGTAATTGGATCAATTTATGCTCCAAGGCATTGTCAAAAGCAGTAATACAATCAACTGTTAGACAGAGGGGCTGGGTGTAACACCAAATGAGACAGACAGTTTCACAGAGAGATCAGAGAAATAAACAGTAAAAAAAGCTCTGCTAAAACCATTGCCATCCTAAAGTGACTGTGCACATGCCCAAGACTTTGAGGATTAACACCAAATGAGTCACTCAACTGACCTTGGAGAAACTGACAACCTTATTTAAAAATTTCTGTGGAAATTCAAGGGACCCAGAATAGTCAAAATAATCCTGAAGACGAAAAGCAAATTTGAGAACTCATACTTCCTCATTTCAAAACTGGTATAGTAATCAAAAGAGTGTCGTGCTGGCAAAGCAGTCATATAGATCAGTGAAATAAAATGGAGAGTCCAAAATAAACTATTATAGTTACATAGTGCACAGTCTGCTCAGGCATACAAAATAGATCACCTGTTGTGCCACAAAACAAGTGTTAATAAATTTAAGAAGATTGAAATCATAACAAGTATATTTTCTGGTCACAATGGTACAAAGCTAGACAGCAATAACAGAAGGAAAATTAGAATATTTACAAATATGTGAAAATTAAATTGATTGCATATTCCTTAGCAATCAATGGGTCAAAGAATAAATAAAAAAGAAAATAAGAAAGTATCTTGAGACAAAGTGAAATAAAAGCACAGAAACTTATGGAATAGATCAAAAGCAGTTCTAAGAGGAAAGTTTATAGTAATAAATGCCCACATTAAGAAAAAAAATTCAAATAAACAATATTATGTTATACTTCAGGGAGCTAGAAAAAAAAAAAGAACTTTCAAACATCAAAAAGAATAAATGTTTAGAAATAAATTTAACAAAGGAGAGAAAAGATCTGTACACAGGAAAACATAAGGCATTGTTTAAAGAAAGTAAAAGCAAATGAATCGAAAGATATTCCATGTTTATGGATTAGAAGAATTCAAATGGTTAAAATATCCATACTACCCACCCTGGCCAGGTAGCTCAGTTAGTTGCAGAGTCATCCCGTTCACCAAAAGTTGTGAGTTGGATTCCCAGTCAGGGCACATAGTTAGGTTATGGCTTCGATCCCCAGTCATGGTGTGTACAGGAGGCAACCTATCAATGTTTCTCTCTGTCATCAATGTTTCTCTCTCTCTCTCTCTCTCTCTCTTTCTCCCTAAAATCAATAAACATATCTTCAGTTGAAGATTAAAGAAATGTCCGTACTACCCAAGAGCTACAGATTTTCCACAAATAGAGTAAAACAATCCTAAAATTCATATGGCACCACAAAGACTCTAAATAGCCAAATTAATCTTGAGAATAAAGATAAATGCTGAAGGAATTATATTATCTAATGTCTGAATACACTACAAAGCTATAGTAATCAAAGCAGTATAGTATTGGCATAAAAAAAGAATCATAGACCAATGGAGCAGAACGGAGACCCTGGATATAACACAAACATATGCGGTCAACTGATCTTCAAGGGGTGCCAGGAACTCACAGTGGGAAAGGGGTAGTGAAAGCTTCCGCTGAGCTAAGGAAACAACAAAATGCAAGAGCAAACTGCAGAGTACAAGACAATATTTGCAAACCATGTATCTGATAAAGGGTTATTATCTAAAATGTAGCAAAAGAAAAAAGAAGAAAGAGAGAGAGAGGAAGGGAGGGAGGGAAGGAGGAAGGAAGGAAGGAAGGAAGGAAGGAAGGAAGGAAGGAAGGAAGGAAGGAAGGAAGAAAGGAAGAAAGGAAGAAAGAAAGAAAGAAGGAAGGAAGGAAGGAAGGAAGGAAGGAAGGAAGGAAGGAAGGAAGGAAAGAAAGAAAGAAAGAAAGAAAGAAAGAAAGAAAGAAAGAAAGAAAGAAAGAAAGAAAGAAAGAAACCACACAATTAACTAATTAAGAAAGGGGCAAAGGAACCAAACAATTTCTCCAAAGAAGACAGAAATAACCAACAGCTACATGGAAAGGTGGTCAGTTTAACTAATCATCAAAGAAATGCAGATAAAAACCAGAGTGAGATGTCACCTCACTCGTATTAGCAGGGAGGATGGCTATTGTGAAAAAGACCAGAGGTCAGTGCTAGCAAGGATGTGCAGAAAAAGGAATCCTTGAACACTTTTGGTGGAAAGGGAAATTCGTACAGCCATAATGAAAACAGTATGGAGGTTCCTCACAAAATTAAAAAGAGAACTACCATATGATCCAACAATCCCACTTTTGGGTATATATCCAAAAAATAGGAAATTAGTATCCTGAAGAAATATCTGCACTTTTATGTTCATTGAAGCATTATTCACAGTAGCCAAGAAATGGAAATAACCTGTGTTTGTTGATGGATGAATTAATAAAGAAATTGTGAAATTAGATATTATGTATATGTATATACATATATATATATGTATACATGCATACACACATATATTATATGTAATATAAAAAATTCTTTCTATATAATAAAATATTATTCAGCTTTTAAAAAATGAAGGAAATTCTGTCATTTGGAAAATGTGGATGACCTTGGAGAACAATATTTTAAGTGAAATAAGTCAGACACAGAAAGACAAATATTTCATAGTATCACTTATATGTGGAATCCAAAAAAGTCAAACTCATAAAATTAAAGAATAGAACGGTGGTTACCCAGGATTGGAGTGGGGAAATGGGGAGATGTTTGTCAAAAGGTACAAATTTTCAGTTAGAAGATAAGTTCCGGAGATGTAATATACAGCATGATATCTATATTAATAATATGTATTGTATACGTGAAATTTGCTAAGAAAGTAAACCTTAAGTGTCTCTATCACACACACAATACACACACAAGTGGTTACTACATGAGATAGTGAATATGTTAATTAGCTTAATTGTGTAATCATTACACACACCACATCTTATCAAAGCAACACACTGCACACCATATATATATATATATATATATATATATATATATATATATAAATTTTGTCAGTAAAGCTTGGAAAAAATTAAGAAAAAACAAAAAATAAATAAAAAGTAAGGTAACTATGCATTTTTTTAAAAGTGTTATAAATCGTGGGGGGTCTGGGCTAATATTAAATGACCTTTGGGGTGAAGATTGAGAAACAAAATCCCACGTTCCCTACTCTCCACGAGGTGCCTAAGGCAGCCGCAGTAAGTGGGAATCAAATTCTGATAATTGGACATCTCCTGTGATGTGTGTGGCCAAAGCTGAAGGTCTTAGCGGGACTTTCACTCCCTAATAAACCCAAGTTAAAATCGTCCCATCAGTCAACCTCAATCAGAGAAGCAAGGAACAGGCTGCAGCTGGGTGTGAGGGAGGCAGAGAGCACCAGATGTCTGGCATGGCCCTGGCGGATTCACGAACCACACTGAACGTTTTAGCACATCGTCATCCACCAAGTAATAAATGTAGACTCCCTCCTCCGAGCACAGAGCAAGCAGGGTGGTGTGAGAGGGGGAGAGGGAGCGAAGTCCTCCTCCCTTCCAAATGCAAATGTGACCTTGTGCGTCCCAGGCCCGGGGACATCTGGACCACATAAACAGATGCATATTATTTATTTGTATGCTGTATTTGTTTTTATTGGTTTGTTTTATGAGTGTTCACACCCTTCAACTTGGGAACCAGTAAGCGGTGTGGTTAACGGGGTGCGCTTTAAAGAGAGAGGTCTGAATTCAAATCCGCCTGCTTCCATTTATTTGCTGTACGAGCCTGGTCGTAATATAAACTTCCAGAAACTGCAACGGTCTCATCAGTAAAACAATGTTAATTCCGAGGAAACTTCTCATGTGATGAGTAACTATTATGATAGAAGGTGTTTATCACAATATTTGGCACAAGAGGTCCCAGTACATTTAATAAATATTCAGAGAGAAATAAAATGAACTCATTCCCACTGAAAACTCACTTCCCATTGGTAAGATTAACAGATAAATAGTTCTAATGTAAAATAGCGGGTTCCATGTGCTACAAAAGACCCATCCACTAGTTTTAAAACTATGGACAGGGTACAGTAATTCCTCAAAGGGAGGAGTAGAGAAGTTGCAGATGCACAGATACGGGTCCAGGGGAGAGTACCCAGGCTCATACAGCCACCGGCTGGTGAGAACAGGCCTTTGGGTGAACCTGAAAGTGTAGTTTTGTCCTCAGCGTATATACACAGGCTCTGCCTGCAAACAGTGCTGTTCTCGTGAACGGGTGGCATTATGACCCACAAAATATAAAGTGTCATAGAGAACAAATATCTTATTAGGATTATTTGCCATCCTTGAATAATAAAAAAAATAAAGGTATTTTTAAAGGGACATTTTATTCAAGGTAGATGAGCAAAGCTGAGATAAACATTAGGTTTTACGGGTCAGAAAGAACTTATATGATGTTATTTGCATCCTTCATCTCTATTTTCATTCGAGCTCTGTATTCCATGTCTTCACATTCCAGGGGCCGACAGGGGAGGAATGCATGGGAGACAGCGGAGTCGGATACCTGATTTATAGCCCGACCCTGGAAGTCAGGTAGGTCCAAGCAGGTTGCAGATAAACATCTGAACTTGTGGACCTGGTTACATGAATCAAATGTTCGAAGTTATAAACATAAGACAGATGTTTATTTTATGAGAAGGCCAGATGCTCACTGAATAATGTTCCCACACTTGCTGATATATCTGATAATCAAACACTAAATTCTTTCTCAAAATTAAAGGTATAGAACATGCTCAATAACAACGCATTAAGTATAACGAAGCCAAAGTAAATAACATAGCTTTTAAAATGAAATGCAATTTTTTAAAATCTACATGACCCCTTTTTACTGATATAAAATGTATGTTCTTAGTTCTCCCCACAGTGTACCCTCATCTAAGGAAAGAGGTACTAAGGCGAACAATGAATGGAACCTTTGAGTGTGTCCAGCTCACAGATAGAAGTAGGTCAACCGTCTCAATGTTCTCGTAGTAATGGAAGGATTTTTTGTTATTGTTTTTGTTTTGTGACTGATTCCAGCCAAAATGTTCAGAGCTCAAGCTGAAAATCATCTGGCATATTTTTATGGGCTATGGCCATTTATAGAATCAGCCCTCTCTGCAAAAGCAAGACATTTGTTAAACAAATCTCAGACTACCGCTCTTTCGGGCCCAGTTCTCGTTTTGTGTAGAAAGAACTCAGGTACTCCTTGGGCATGTAGTCCCCTGAGAAACATTGGGGGGAAAGCAGAGGGGGGCCATGGTGAAAACTATAGTCAGTGGTTTTCCTACTGTGTGTTTAGATGTTAAATGTTACCGTTGTGTTCACCTGTAGTCATCAGGAAACATGCGTGGACACCTCCTTTCCGCAGCATAATGCACTTCATACGTTCACAGGTGACCTCTCGTCACCAATGAGCAGATGCATGTTTTAGGCAGGGAGATCTTTTTTATATGTGGATACAAATAAAGATTATATTTATTCTACAAAATGAAACCTAGTCAGCTGAGTTTATTTTTTAAATGAATAGAAATTCTATCTTTAAAACAAAGAAAAGCAGTTTATAGAACTGCTAAGAACAAGTCATCTCGGTATCCTCCGTTCAGTTTATTAAGTGAATCCCACATCTATTCTTCTGTATTTACTTCCCAACCCATTTAGTTTTCCAGTTGTTTTTTTAAAAAATTTTTTTTGTCATTGATTTTAGAGAGAGAGAGAGAGGAAGGGAGAGGGAGAGAGAGAACATCGATTGGCCGCCTCCTGCACACCCCGCACTGGGGATCGGGCCCACAACCTGGGCATGTGCCCTGACTGGGAATTGAACTGGTGACTCTTGGTGCATGGGTCGATGCTCAACTGCTGAGCCACACCAGCCAGGCACAAGTTGCATTAAATCTGTAAGGACGTGACTGTGAAAAGACTCCATGATTATCACAGGGGACAGCCAGCTGTATTACAGGGACAGCTCCGGATTTGCACACGTCAGTGCTCTTCTTTCACGCACGCGTGAGACAAAGTCTAGTTTGTGTTTATGTCATACTTTGCACCACGAGGCAGTTCATTCAGACAGAGAGAAACGAGATTCTCCTTGCCTTCAAGAAACACACCGCTGCCCAGGCTGCAGACAGGCACTTCCAAGCATCATCAAGCTCGCTGAACAGAGGTGAACCCTGACGCAGCAGGGGGCGACTTGGGGAAACTGTCCAGAGGTTCCAGCCCACCTGAGAATTTAAGAATGAAAAGCAGTTATCCAGGGAACTACATTCGATCTCTGCCATCAACGTTGAGACACCCCTTCCATTGTTTCAACCTGGCTGCTGGAAGAATCTCTCAGGGAGCTTCAACAAAACAAAAACCAGGAGAATTGCTGCACTCTGCCCAGTCCCCAAGGATCCTGCTCAGTCTGGCTCTGGTGGTCCCAGATACTGAACATTCTGTCACACTTCCCCAGATAAGTGGCGTTTTCCCCGGGGGTTTAGAACCTCTGCCTAGCAAAGCAAAACAGAAGAGAAGAACTTTTTAAAATCTCGTGTTTGCACCCCTTTGACTTATTAGTATAACATTAATTATGGTAAGATTCTGCAGCCTGTCTGTGTTGGTTGTAAGACGTTGTCATCAAAATCACTTAGCTGTGCTATTGTTTCTCCTCGGTCTCTTGTCAAACTGAAACTTACAACTAGATTTGATATCAGCCTCTAGGAACTAACACTTGGGTATGAGCCCATAACATGCTATCTGGGGACGTGGTACTAATGAAAGTGCTTTTGCTCCTTCAATTGTAATGGTAATTTTTTAAAGATTCCTTTAAAAAAATGTTTTTTTCTTTATTGATTTGAGAGAGAGAGGAAGGGAGAGGGAGAGAGAGAGAAAAACATCAATGAGAGAGAACATCAATTGGCAGCCTCCTGCATGCCCCCCCATTGGGGATCCCGCCCACAACCTGGGCATGTGTCCTGACCGGGAATCGAACTGGTGATCTCTTGGTGCATGGGTCGATGCTCAACCACTGAGCCACACTAGCTGGGCTAAAATTTCTTAACTTTTGTTTTCAAGCTAACCCAAAATGAAATTTTATTTTGTTTCAAATGCTTTGTGATTGAAACAAGTTGCAGAAAATATATGCTTTGTTAAGCCAATATCTAGTGAAATTACTCACAAATAATTTTTATATATATATATGGTTATATAATATATATATATATGGTTATATAAATAAATGCTGTGTATAAATAATATAAATAAATCACATAATAATTTACATATAGGTATGCTTAGTAGAAATAATACACTTCTATATTTCTGTTTTTCTGGTATAAGCATATATATCAACTACACCAATAGTTCTGCATTGTTCATATTTACTTCTCCCAAATATGCTATGGAATTACTAAGTTTCCAAATTATTATAAATAAAATAGGTAACATTTCATTAAAAAACTTTGGCAATTAGTCTGTGTTCAAAAATTTTTGTTGGGAATTTAGATGTACCATTGATTTTATTTAAAATATTCACAAAGTCTCAATTATAATGTGATTTATAGTAAAGACAACTCAATATCACTTGTAATATAGGACACAAGGGGGACCCTGGTTAAAACCAGTGACCTTTTTGGTACCACTAACTGTGAAAGCGATTTGTGAAATACTGTGGAAAAAAGTATTTAAAATGAATATCTCTTTCAAGCTATGTACATATATGTTATATTTATACATACATGTATAAGGATAAGTACATAGACATTATATACCATATACATATATGATGTCATTGAGGAGAGCTTGGATTCTGCCTTTAGCATAGTGTTGAGGTGAATGAAGTGGTTCAGCAAGACAAGTTCATCATCTAGTTGTAGAGAAATGTACAACATGAAAAAGGCTCGCCCAGCCAGTGTGAGTCAGTGGTTGAGGGTCAACTCATGCACCAAGAGGTCACTGGTTCGATTCCTGGTCAAGGCACATGTCCAGGTTGTGGGCCAAATTCCCACTGGGGGGCATGCAGGAGGCGGCCAATTGATGTTCTATCTCATCGATGGTCTTATCTCTCTCCTTCTCCCTTCTTCTCTCTCTAAAATCAATAAAGAAAAAATAAAATAAAATTTTTTAAAAAGGCTCGGTGTCGCGCATTATTTTGAAAGAGACGGTTTCAGTCACCCTATTCTCAGTAGGCTGTGAGGATCAATGACTTTCATACTCTGCAGTCTCCGAAGCTAAAACACACAGAGAACGCACAAGTCTATTAGTCATATTTTGAATGTCCACATTCTTTTTAATGAATTTTGAGTCATTCAGGCTTTAAAAATGACGGACTTATATTTCTACTTTATATACTTAATTACCATCAAGTTTTTCCAATTTGTTTTCTTTCAAATTCATACTTTAATTTTTTTTTTTTTCATAACATTCTTACTGTCTATTGTGACAGTACTAGGTCCTGTGTAGCTGTGATACAAATATTTTCTCATCTGGGTGGTAAAATTATCTTTTTCAACTACTTTCTTCTATTCATGACCCCTCATATCAGAATTATCCCCAACATCCTTTTGAATACAGTCATCAAATTATATGAATCTCAGATTAGCTAATAAACATATTGGTCCTTAGTCTTTAGGCAGTGTGGTTGGACATGAATGGAGTTTTCAATGAGACAGACTTCAGGGAAGCTCATCATGTGAGTATCTACTGACCTCAAAGTGGTAGGTATAGATGATTGATAATTCAAATTTAACTGGCTAGCTCCCTCGTGCATTAATAAAGAACCTCTAGCCCTCACCGCCAACTTCTATAATCTTTAGGAACTGCCTAGTGTCTACCCTGTGTTTCTGATCCTTCTGCCCACAAGCTTGTCCTGAAGCCCGGGGTGTGTGCAGCACACATTCAACTCTGGCTCACAGGGCACCGAGGCCTCTGCTGTGCCCGGTCCCTGCTCCAGGCGAAGCAGTGCGGGGGCCCGGTCCCTGCTCCGGGCAGAGGCAATGCGGGAGGGTGGCACAGGGGAGCTCTCTTCCTCCCCTTCGCGCTTTGTTAGCACAACTACTGCAATGATGTCTCAAAAGTTACCCAGAATCCTGTTCACCCTTGCTATGTCTGCATAATTATCAATAGCTGTTTGTTTTACTCTCAAAAGTAGCATAGTTGGGGTGAGAAACTATATGGTCCCCCAGGTAATCAAGTCTTTCTTTCTCACTACCTCCCCCAATCTCCTCTCCTCCCCTCCCCCTCAAAAACCCCAAAAACAAAAACTAAAAAACTCCCTGCAGTTCTTACAAGGACATCCAAAGAGTTGAGACCAAAGAGAAAGAGGCTCAGAGACAGATCCCAGTTTTAGCCATCACACCTCTAGCCCACTCCTGGGAGATGATGACACCTTTCTTCCTGGTTTCTCATCTATTATTTCACTGAGATTTGTTCTTCTAAGAAGGGTTCTCTGTGTCATCTGGAAAAAGACCTGGCAGGTCCAGCCTCTGAGCAACCCCCTAGCACGTGCACATTATCCTGCAGCTTCCACCCCCAGACGCCACGCGGCCACCCCCAGACGCCACGCGGCCACCCCAGATACCACACGGCCACTCCCAGTCGCCACGCGGCCACTCCCAGTCGCCACGCGGCCACCCCCAGACGCCACGCGGCCACTCCCAGTCGCCACGCGGCCACCCCAGACGCCACGCGGCCACCCCAGACGCCACGCGGCCACTCCCAGACGCAAGTGTGAACTTGTCCAGCTCTGCCAGTGCTGCAGCCACGCAGTCTCGTCCCCCCCGCTGCAAGTTTTAGGCCTTCATTCCTTTTTAACTTCGATATGGCACCTTCCTGGGCCCAATTCAGTTGCCGACTCCCCCACCATCTTTCTTTTCTTTTGCTTTTTCCAATTGGACTGCCCCCTGTACAATGCCATTTCTTCAGCGTAGAAAACGTTTTCTCCTAAATTGTGCCAAATTGTGCCAGTGCATGACCGTTGATTCAAGTGATGTCTACTGAGTGTCGCAAATGTCAAAGGCACAGGGCTACATGACATGTCTCAGCTCCTTACCAATTGTACTGCACACGTTTTGAGGTAATTCTCAGCTAATGTTTTTGTTACTCTTGATCACGGCTACAAGTCTAGCTCCAGTCCCCTGACTTATGTGTCAATTTCATGTAACACAATTTGGTGTAAATATTGACTAGTGAATATTTCTCCAAATTTCTCAATTTTTCATTTATGCTTATAAATTTTATGAGCTAATACATACTAATTAAATTGCAAGTGTTTCCCTCAATTCCACAATGCAAGTATTTTTGACAATAGTTCAAATTACATGAATTTCATGTTAGCTAATACTTATAGCTACAAATATATATATAACTATATACAATATATAATATATAATCTCTCTCTCTCTCTCTCTCTCTCTCTATATATATATATATATATATATATATATTTCATGCTTAAAAGCTTAAAAGTGCAAGAATTAATAGTTGATACTGGGCTGGGGCGGGGACAGGGAATAGAGAGGAGCCTGCAGCGTCTTGTCGCGTGCTGAAGAGGAAATGCTGAAGCAAACAGAACACACCCACGCACACTCCCACTGTGGTCAGCATCTGACAAAGGGATACAGAAGACAAGTGACGCAGCTCCAGTGGCCAAAGCTGGACCAGTGTGAGCCACAAAATACAGAACTATTGGGTTGTAACCCAAAGTGTAAAATAAATATCCACACGTCCACATTGATAACATACATGATTTCAAACGTACACAAAGAGGGGAGAGTAGATACATGTTCTGTGAAGAAGAATTTGAAATAAATTGTATAGATAGCACTCCCTTGAATTTGTCAGGGGTCTACTCCAGAGAAACAGAAAACAAAGCCAACAAAATTGTGTGTATGTGTGTGTGTGTTCTGAGAGAGAGGGAGATGTATTGACGTTGGCTCATTCTCGTGTGCAGATCTGATAATTCCACAATCTCGCAGGAGGATAGGATGGCAGGCGGAAGACCTAGAGAGGAGTTTTAGCTTGAGGCCAAAGACAGTTTGCTGGCAGAATTCCCTCTTTCTCAGGGCAAGTCGGTCTTTGACTGAGGCTCACCTACATTATGGAAGGTGATCCGCTTTCCTAAAGCACGACAATTTAAATGTCAACCCTATGCAAAGAACACCTCGCTGAAATAGCCACCGTGATGGGCACTATGGTCAAGCCACGTAGACCCATGGAATGACCCATCACACCCCTCCAGAGCCTGAGGAGGGGACCTCTCCATTCCTGAAGTGTGGCCTGTTATAGCGACCTCCTTCCAACAGTAATTTGGAAAGAGAGGGAACAGAAACTTGAAAATTATTACCTGTCAGGTGAGGTGATCAAGGTCAACATCAGTAATGATAAACCACACCAATCCACATGCCCTAATATGGTGTGATGAGTATGGCGCTTGACCTCCATGGTCTTCCTCTCCACAACTCCAGATCTCAGTCCAATCATAAATGAGACACAGACAAACTCCAACTGATGACCGTTCTACAAATATGCTGGATCATTTCTTCTCAAAACTGCCAGTGTCATAAAAAATGGAGTATCTGCTAAATGGTCACGGTCTAGTTAAATCTAAGGAGAAATGACAACCAAATGGACTGTGGTTTGCTGGATGGGATTCTGATACCAAAAAGGGGCATTAGGTAAAAACTAAGAAATCTAAATAGTGTATTTTTTTAGTAACAGTATTACAATACTGATTCGTTCATTGTGGCAAATGTACTCGCAAAGTTTCTGTAAACCTAGAAATCTTTGTTAAAGTTGTTTATTTAAAAAAATAAAACAAAACGTGCTACCTACATGTTTACATCAGACAGAAATTTAAACAAGAAAGCCTAAACTCTCATGTTATTTTTCTTATTTCCAAAAATCATAGAGAGAATATGTAGATTTGCTAACAAATTACCTGGGACATAGTATGGGCTCCATCCCTTTAATTTCCTCGCTCTGCTTCTACCCCTTCAACAAACCATATTAGGGTTATTATTACGGTTATTTTAAGTAAAAAGGCCAAGAATGGTGATTGGTTCTTAGTGCAAATTAATCTTATTCCAACCTACAGCTCTACTGTACACACTTATGTAAAAGTCTCTATGAAACCTAGCTGATCACTAGTGGGAGGGAAGCAATAAAACTCTCCGTGGAAAGAACAAATTTTCTATGCAGGTAATCAATATTCTTGGAACATCTCAAAAGAAAAGCCTAGAAGGAAAAGAAATCAAATAACCTACTGCTGGCGGAATACGCTGCTCCATCCTTAGGCTGATGTATGTTGAATCTGGCAGTCTCTGTGGTGCTGAGCAGATAAATCTCTTTACCAGAACTCTCAGGTCAGCTCAAATGCACAGCAGGCACAGTGAACCAGGCTGCTCTGGTGGAGGAAACTCTGTTGGTGGTCACAGACACCAAAGATCCAGGTATAAGGAATTCTGAATTAGGCAGTCTCCTATTTAATTATCCCCGACACTGCCTCCCTCCCTGCACTCTACCCCCCAAAACACAGACTGTCACACTATTCTCTCTCTGTCTCTCTCTCTCGTCCATGTCTAGCAGTTTGGATTTCAGGATGATTAGGCTGTACCTATACACTCATAAATTTAAAAACAAACACAGATTAAGTGTGTAGGTCTAATCTGGCAGAGCTATTACCTTTTAGACAGATGGCCATGAATTCAAATAATATGCTTTGGGAAATCTAAGCATATTTTATCTGCGTGTATCCTAGGCAACGGGACGCACTGCCCACAGCTCCAGTCAGTTCCTGCCCTGCGAGCCATTAACTGCCTCATGGTTCTTGCTAAAGGAAATGATTTTCAACTCTGTGTCCCGCGACTCACCCCCGCAATTCATCAGATGGCCGAAATGATGTGTGAGGAGAGGAGTTTGTGTATACAACAATACACACATGTACAAATAAAATCTTAAATGTGTGTAAGCAATAAAAACAGCCTAAGAAAACCTTGAGGAATTTTAAAGAATATTAGGTGGACCATGTGGAAGTCTTTACATTTTAGTATCTTCATTCCTGGTTTTGCATCAGAAAAGTTTAACAACATAATTTATTCTAAAATTTATTTTCCAAAGGTAGTAAATAATTTCTATATTACCCAGCTTCAAGGCAGTTGATTTTAAAGTTTATTAAATGTTTTTTTAAAGAGCTATATTGAACATTCTCAGTTTATTATTTACATGTTCTCTGTACTAAATTCATATCTAATTAAATGTATATCATTCGCCATTGGCATATAAAGGTAAGCGACACATATAATCATACCTTAAATTAATAAAACACTTTCTATTACTGGAGAAGCATTTGTAACCACTAGCTCGTTTTTCTCTCCACGGTTCTGAGTTAAATAAAAATAGGCATTATTGTTTACATTATTACATAGACAATAATAACCTACGATTCTAGACTTCTTACTATGTTCCAAAAACCACTTTAAGGGTTTTTAAAATATTAACTCTTTAGTCCTCACACACTTTCATGAACTAGTACATGGTTGCTATCCTCATTTTATAAATGAGGAAACTGAGGAAAGTATTTCATCCACAGTCGTTCATGTACTAAGCCTGATTGGGAGATCCAGCTACAGTGTCACCAGACTTGGAGCAGGAACAATTGCGGTATCTTTAAGGGACAGGGCGCAGAAACAACCAGCCGGCAAAGCAAACATACACAAACAATGGCTCTGGGTCAGCTGCTTAGCCTCCCAGAGCCAGTCGCAGTCCTGCACGCGTGACGGTACTTCTGCAATGACACGCGGCATAGATGACCGGGGTCCCATCAGTTACAGGGGACTGAAAATCTCCTACTGCCCAGTGACATCACAGCCAGCGTGATGTGACGTCGTAGCGCAACGACTCCTCGCGTGTTCGTGGAGACACTGGTGCCCTCGCTGCCAGTCCCGTAAAAGGACAGCACAGACCACTGTGCACGTGCGTCGTCCTTGAAAATCAAGGTCTATGGCCCTGCTCCAGGTACTGACTAGACTATATTTTTAATCTTTATGTAAAGTGTATTCTTTCTACTTATAAGAACATTTGCTGTAAAACGTCAGTGCAATAAAGTCAGTTTTAGAAATAACTGGTATACCCAGGGCAGTCAACCCGTACATCTCACACCGACCAGGTCTTTTGACAGCTCACTGTCTGTTGTGTTCGATTTAATCTCCGGTTGCTCTGACCAGGAACATGCTGCACAGGCTGTAGCCAGGGATCGTGGGCTCAGCCGCACAGCCTGGGGGTGCAGTGGGCTGGCCTGTCCACACAGGGTAAGTCACACTGACGACGTGCCCTGGGCACCGCTGCTCGGAGCTCACCCCCACCCTCAAGTGGCTGCAGTGATGACTTGGGGATTCTGTGCCACCCACCCAGGTTCGTTGTTCTGTGACTTCAAACAGGTTTGGCTTCTAATCCAGCCCCTACCATCTGATAGCTGTTATTAAAGGCCAGACATCGCCATAAAGAAATAGGTAAAACACCGAAACAGTCATTTCATCCAGGAATATTTTTAAGTGACCATTAGTATCTGGAAAATTGTCCAATGTCATTAGTCATTATGGAAATGTATATTAAAATATAGGAATGGCCCTGGCCAGTTTGGCTCAGCAAACTGGCAGCCCTCCGACCAGAGTCATGGGTTCAATTCCAGTCAAGGGCACGTCCCTCTTTTGCAGTTCATGCCCAGCCCTGGTCAGGGCTGGGTGGGAGGCAACCAGTCGATGTGTCTCTCTCTCACATCGATGTTTCTCTCTCTGTCTCTTTCTCCCCCCACCCCCCCCCCCCCATCTGAAGATAAACGGAAAAATATCCTCGGGTGAGGATTTAAATAAGCAATATATATATATATAAAAATCTGTTCCCCTTCCCTCTCTCCATCCTGCATCAATTTTGTCCTAACCTGCCTCATCTCAGCCCGTGGAGTCTTCAGGAAGTGTCCCCACTTAGCCACAATCATGAGACCCCTGTCTTCTTACTTCTCATATGGATATTTCCATGTCTAGAGCATTCCCTGTTGAGCCCTTCAACACTTTAAAAGAACAAGAATAGCAGTAATAATCTTGGGCAATGTTTTGCTTCTCTTTATTTATGATCTGCTTTTGAACTATCTCTAGATGTTTCTGCATAAATATTACATTTAATATTCACTGTTCTGTTTAATTCCCCCTAAGAGATTACGGGCACATAATTCAACATGGCATCCATAGAATTTCCTCAGTAACAACCACTTTATGTTTCTAACACTGCAAAATTGTCAAAGAGGCGATGATTTGTCAAGTGAAATGCACTACTTTGAGTCAGAAACACGGTTTTAGTTTGAGTTGGTTAGAATTATTTTGGAGAAATAATTACTACAGAATTTCTACTAAAGCCAGGGTATTGAGGTTCATACTACAGAAGATAAACAACAAGAAATTTTAGTCCTCAAAACTTTAAAATATATATATACACACACACACACACATATATATATATTTTCAAATGACTATAATACATAGAAGAACCGGGATCTGAAGTAGTAGTAATACATTAACTATGCAAAAAACCCACAATCCTTTCAGGAAATAGAAATCTTTATGGAGAAAACAGCATTTGGTCAACCTTAAAAATAGATAAGACTTGGACAAGAATTCACGGCTGAGCTGAGGAAAGGTATATAGTGGAATTTCAGGGTGCACAATCATGAAATTTTGTCACTGTTAATGAAAGGCAGGGAGGAGAGACACAAAAAAAATAATAGAAGCTAGCATTTGTTAGGTACATTCTACGTCGAAGACATCTTGCAAAGGAACTGGCATGAAATGTCTCATCCTCTTGTTAAGCATCCTATTTAGGTAGTCATTGCTATTATTAATGATATGTGATTCATAAAATTGGGATTAAACAAGTGAAAAAAGGGCTAAATCACCAAAGCAGACTCTGCCAGTGCCCTACGACATCACCCTGGCCTCATTGGATTCAGCCTGCAGACAGTTCTGAAGTCAGGGATACCTTCTGAAACCTCTCTGCAGAGAGGTGCTCTTCTTAGCCTATGAGATGTTCAGGGCTCACTATGGAGCAAGGCTCAATCAAGTGCTGGCACAACCTCCCAGCAGATCCCTAGAGAGATCGATCTCCAGTTACCTGTAAGTATAACTACTCATTAACACAGCCTTTGCGCTTGTCTCCCTAATCCTAAATCCGGGTGCCATTTTCCCACTTCTTTACAGTGCTTCCCGAGTTTACCTTTCAAATAAACTACCGTGGGTTCTGTCTTCAGGTTCTGCTTTTGGAGGAACCCAACATAATAGGTCATTGGCATCTAGAATGCACCTGGATATCATATCCTCAGACTGGAATTCTGGAATTGGACAAGTTGTCAGTCAGATGACTGTAAGAATGGTCATGAAGATGGTAACTGGGACAGTGACACTTCCGGGGTCCCGTAGAATGACCATAACATTCAGATTGTCACCAATGGTGGGTTGGAACGATGCTTAAATAGAAAGAGAGGTAGAAGCTCTTGAAAGCTATTGAGGGAATGCAATCACAGAGATTGAGGAGTTGGTTAGCTTTTGTTAAGTGTTGTAGAAACCATTGGGAGAAAGAGAGACTGAGGTCTGCTAACTTCAACTCACATACTCTGTGAAAACTAGAGCCTCCATGGAGAAACTTAATAAGACTATCATCTCATATTCAGAAAGCAGACTGCACTGAAACTCAGGAGTCAGATTGATCCTAAAAGTAGATTTTCAAAGGAAAATTAATTCACAACCTCAGCAAGCTCTTACATTAGGGTCAAGAGCCATGCAGAGACAGAAAGCCCGAAGCTGGGAGAGTGTCATTGGAATGGGTTCCCCAGGTTCCCTTGATCCCTTACTAGTGACCAGCTTCTCACCTCCTGGAGATTATGCAAAGAGTCATCCAAGGTGCTACCAAATGATGATGTTTCTCCTCTTTAAGAACTGCCTCTGCCTCCCTTCATCACTTTCCCCAGTAACAAGAATCAGAGCTCAGCATAAGCTGAGAAGAGAAATGCTATTTCAGTTTGGGGGTGTGGAGGGGGCAGTGATTGTGTACCCGAAAAGTTGTGGAACCCAGCTCATGTGTACTAAAACAGAAACTGGGATCACACACATGGAAGGAAAATGTTAGTTGGAGCAGGCTAGGGACAGAGTGAAGGTCAGATAAGTGAATGTTTATCCACATGGTGGCAATCTTCCATGAACCGGGGGCCCCATCCTGGCAAGGATGCCTGGAGTGAGTTCTAATACACTTCAGGGATAACTTCTTGAACTTTGTAGATGACATAGAGTTAATTAAACAACAATGTTGAAATGCTTTGGCAAATATTGAGGAAGAATATAGAAGGTTCAGAAAGGTGGATGTGTTAGAATGGAGTAATTCTCTGAAGCTAGATAACCAGCTTCAGTTTATTTTCCCTAAGAGAATACAGAAGACACTACTTTCTCTAAAGTGTTGAGAAGGTGGACACATATACCATTGAGAAACTCAGTGGTATCTGCTCACTGTGAGCCAAAATTAATGGTAGAAGACACTGTAATTGTTCTTGGCTACCTGGTGTCAATAGGTATACAATTATTTTGAAAAATCTGAAGCCATGTGACAGGACTTAATCATCAGAGGTAAAGTTTCATAATTAACTATAATAGACAGCAAGGCAATGATGTGGATTAGGAAACTTGATCTTTCAGGATCTCTGGACAATGATGTTATTGCTTGACTTGTGTAACAAAAAAAAATGATTAAGATGTGAAAAATAGAAAATATTAACCACAAGAATGAAAAAATTACTATTATTCACATGCGTCTAGACCTGAAACAATTCTCAGATCAAGATGCTGTCGATTGAAAGGGAGATCAAACCCACTTGAGAAAAAACTTTGCAATGCTGCAGGAATAAAAAATACATATTTTCACTTTCTTTTCCCCTTGTCATTTACCTAGGTAACTGTACAGTTGGGTAAAAGGCATATAGATATTTCAAGGGCTCTTGGAGACATGATCTGAGCCGACACCAAGGCCAGGTCAGCCAAAACACCATCACATCCTTCGTGTTAGGAGAGGGTATCCACGGTCAGATGGTGAATGGATTTCTGAGCCATGTCTGTGTTACAAGGAATGCAGTGTGTCCACTGGACCCCAGTCCACACGATGGTTAACTTCTCCAGTTCCAGAGTGTATATTTGAGATGGACATGCTTAGCTGCAGATAGACCTCTTATATTGTGTCCAGGATATGTAACTAAAAGCCATGTGAGGATAAAACAAAATATGAGCTGCCTACTATCAAGAAAAGGGCTTTTATCAGAACCCAACCATACTGCATACTCATCCCAGACTTCCAGCTACCATAAATGTGATATGTTTCTGTTGTTCATGAGCCTCCTGGTCTATGGTACTTCACTACAACCCAGAATGATGATGACACCAACTTTTTCTGAACTATCTGCAGGTCTGAACCAACGTCCTATTTTTCACTTCATTTCTGAGACTCTCATTCAGTTCTGCTCCACATCCGAGATCCTAGTTACACAGAGTACAACCCGTGGACCGTCAGCACTGGTGCCATCTGGTGGTTTGCTAGAAATGCAGAGTCAGCCTTTCTCCTAGACCAATTAACCCAGAATCCACATTTTAATGAGATCCCAGCTGATGCTTGTACACTACTGTTTGAGAAGTCCTGACCTAGTTTGTCAGCTGAATAATGAGCAACATGCCAATTGTCAGCAGAAGCAGATACCTGATGGGCACGGAGTCCATGGATCCACAGTGGAATACTTTCTTGAAGTGTGTGAACCTGGCACATGCTACCATGGGGCCCATGTCTACCAACTTCTAGTCTAGTCTTCAGTTGCTGCTAGAAGATTTCTGACCTGTGGCAGTTAACTAAATGCTAACAAAATTTGAGGCTTTCATTGCACAGAAGCTATAATCAGCCGAGAAGGCTATCTTCCGAAGAGTGTGTTAACAGTTTCAGAACCCCCTTGAATTTAATTAAGAATGTGTCATTTAGGCAAGGTCCTTTTCAGAAGTCCTCACCATGTCAATTACCCTAGAACTGAGGTCTCTAGAGAATGAATATGGGTTGGCTGTGCCTTCTGTCAACATATTTTTTTTGTAGTTTGTGATTAGTCTTATCTAATTAAGACCCATGCTCACGTATGTCTTTAGAGAGTTTTTCCTTGGATGTTCTGTATGAAATAGAATACTTTATTCATCATTGATAATACTTCTGAATATTATATTGCATATTTTTAAAAAATTATGCTATGTCTCTGTAACTAGATTGTAAGCTGCATGAGTGCAAGAAGTTGGTTGAGTTCACCACTAAACTCTATGGGCAAAAGTAATGTGTGGCACATTATTTTCACTGTGGAATTAAGAATCAATATTATTCAGTAGCTTCCACAACTGAAAAGGAGACAGAAAGTTAGCAGCCTCCCCACACATGAATAGTTTCCGGCATTAATGCCACTTTAGATCAAGATAATCCTCTACCCCCAAATTTTTAAGGTTTAATTTAAGTCTACAGGGGTCTTCTGAAGCAATCTCAGGTAGGCACACCTGTGGAATGGTGAACCAATGCCAAGGGACCTTTCTTCAAATTATTGGTTGCAGTGTTTTCCCTTATTTGCACCCACTGAATTTCTTCACCCGCATCGTAGTAGCCTCCAGTCTTCGATAGCCTTCTGGGGAAATATGCCAGAAATGACCAAAATGACAGTGAAAATAGTTGACTATTAATTTTTACATTTAAAATTCTAAGTGGAAGAAAAAACATAATGTATATCTGTGAAGTATTTAAATCCTACCTCAGACTAAAAAAATAAAATAAAAAGTCTAGTAAAGGCAGAGACAGAAGAGTTAAAGATAGAGGGGTCAAGAAGATGAGAGACTCAAGGTCAAAAGGCAACATACTAGCTGATGGGTCATGTTGTTCCCTAGGATAGTAATAAGGGTGACAATTGGGTGTTGATTTACATTCCATGGGTTGCCCAGGCAGTAAAATAACTTAAAGAATGATGCCATATGTTTCTTTCTATCAGTTTTCCCAAGCATAGCTGCATGTACATAAATTTGTTGTCTATCACTCCATCATTTTATGTTCTGGATTTATTATTCATGCTTGCTTTTCTCGTTTATCATCATTTGAGCTGAGTTAGCAAAAGGTCTATTATCTCTTTGTATGAATTCTTGTTTGCATGCTTTCAAAGTAAATTAGTCAGCACCTGCATATCTGTCTATGTACTTATTCCAGTTTGTAAAGGTAAAAGGCTCCCAGAGGATTAGATTAATCATGAGCAACATGTGCTTACAAGCTACCTAGTTGTGACAAATACCATTGGGTCAAATATGGATATATAAAATAAACTGATCAGAACTTGATATAACAGATTATGTTTCATTCTGCCAAAAAAAATGACTTTGACATGTTGAACAATATTACCAATGAATGAATTTCATTTTAATGTGATTCTTAAGTCAGTCATTTACAGAGATCAGATTCACTAATTTTTAAAACACTTTTAAAAAATCAAATTTATCACCATTTAAGAAGTTAAGTCACAGGGCAGATTCCAAACTGGCAGCTGAGTGAATGAAAGCTACACAAACCATCTCCCAGGACCAAACTGGAATTAAAACTAAAATAAAGACAAATCGTTGGGGGAAAGCAACAGAAAGCAGCTGGGGAGGACCCATATAACCAGGGACAGGAAAAAGGGACACTGAATCATGCCTGGTAGGATCTGCAGAAGGGTGAGAGGGTGGGCTGGGAGCCCATGGGCATCAGCTGTTTTAGCTATGAGCAGCTCCCTCTGGGTTAAAATTCCAAGCCAAGTCCACAGCACAGAGGGCTGGGACAGAGCACTAAATTGGGTGCAGCCACTCACCTTGGGCTCTGGCAGAGAGAGGGTCGACTGGACTGGAACTGTGTGGAGACTCAGGAGCTTGGAGAGCTGAAAGGGCTCTCCCATTGGGAGTTTTGTGCTGAATCACTCCCTCAAAGGACAGTAGATATCTTACTCAAAGAGCCCCTTCCCAGAGACCCAGAGAAAAGCAACAGCCCCTCCCTGAGAAATTTAACACCACCCAGCTGGGTTACAGAAATGCAAATTGAGGCTCATTAACAACCAGAATCTGCCCCACTGTCTGGAAATTCTCTTACCCTAAACACCTGAGGGATATTTTTATTCAGCTGAGGGCTGTAACCCAAGCCTTATCAATTAACTGAGACAAATAGCCTCCAGACAAAAGGTAGAGGATAAATGAACCTTTCCTGGGCTTGCAAATCTACCCAGGGAAGTAAGACCTGACAGTGGTGTTTAACATGGGTTTTCCCACACTCATCCAAATCCAGTAGAGGGAGCCACAAACAGCAGAACACCAACACTCACAGGGAAAATTTAGCAGGCTCCAAAACACACTGAGATAGTCAAAATGGTGAAACAAAGAAACAAATCCCAAATGAAAAAAACAGAGAACTCTACTGAAGATGAGATAAATGAAATGCAGTTAAACAAGTTATCAGAGGCAGAGTTCAGAGCAATAATAATGGGAAAGCTCAACAACATGAGTAAAGATATAGAAACATTGAAAAATCAACCAATTGGAAATGAAGAATGACATAGCAGAAATAAAGAACACATTGGAAGGAATAACCAACAGAGTAGAGGAAGCTGAGGACCAGATTAGTGAATTAGAAGACAGGGTAGAAAAAAAATCACCCAATCAGAAAAAAAAAAAAAAAATAGGAAGACAGCTTAAGAGAACTGTGGAACAACTGGAAATGTAACAACATTCACATCATAGAAGTCCCAGAATAAGAAAAAAATGAGCAAAGGTTAGAAGATATATTTGAAGAAATAATGACAGAAAACTTCCCCAATTTAGTGAAGGAAAAAGGCATTCAACTTCAAGAAGCACAGAGGGCCCCAAGTAAGAAGAACTCAAACAACCCCACACCAAGACACATAATAATTAAAATACCAAAAATGAAAGACAAAGAGAGAATCCTAAAAGCAGCAAAAGATAAGCAACCGGTTAGATACAAATGAACCCCCATAAGACTACCAGCTGACTTCTTAGCAGAAACACTACAGGCCAAAAGGGAATGGCATGAAGTAATCTAGGTCATGAAAAGCAAGGATCTAAATCAAAGACTACTCTATCCAGCAAGGCTATCATTCAAAATAGAAATTGAAATAAAGAGTTTCCCAGACAAAAAAGGCTAAGGGACTATAGTAGCACCAAACTAGCACTGCAAAAAATGTTAAAAGGACTGCTGTAATTAGTAGAAGAAATGGGAAAAAAATATAACCACACTAAACAAAAATAGCAATAAATAAGTACATATCAATAATCACCTTAAATGTAAATGTAATGAATTCTCTGATCAAAAAACACAGAGTAGCTGATTGGATAAGAAAGTATGACTCCTACATATGTTGTTTACAAGAGACCCACTTCACAACAAAAGACTCACATAGGTTGAAAGTGAAGGGATAGAAAAAAATCTTCCAAAGCAAATGGTAAGGAAAAAAAAGCTTGGATGGCAATACACATATCTGATAAAATAAATTTCAAAATGAAAGCCATAAATAGAGACAAAGAAGGTAACTACATAATATTGAAAAGATCTATCCAACAGGAAGATATAACCTTGGTAAACACTGGTAAACATATATCCACCCAATATAGGAGCACCAAAATTTATTTAAAATCTTCTGAAGGACTTCAAAGGGGAAATCGACAGCAATACAGTCATAGCAGGGGACTCTAACACCCCGCTGATATCACTGGATAGATCCTCTAGACAAAAAATAACAGGGATCTAGATTGGAAAGGAGGAAGTGAAACTGTCATTATCTGAAGATGACATGATATTGTACATAGAAAGCCCTAAAGACTCCATCAAAAATCTACTAGATTTAATAAACAAATTTGGCAAGGCAGCAGGATATAAAATTAACATTAAGAAATTGATGGCATTCTTACACACCAAGAACAAACTCATAGAAAGAGAAACTAAAAAAAAACAATTCCAATTACCATTGCAACAAAAAAATTAGGCTACCTAGGAAGCACATACCTTGTTAATGGATTGGAAGAATTAACATCATTAAAATGTTCATATTACACAAAGCAATTGATAGATTCAGTGCAATCCCCATCAAAGTACCAACGGCATATTTCACAGAACTAAAACAAATACTTCAAAAGTTAATATGGAACCAAAAAAGACCCCAAATAGTCATGGCAATCTTGAAAAAGAAGAACAAAGCAGGAGGGATCACATTACAGCATATCAGGTTATACGTCAAAGGCACTGTAATCAAAACAGTCTGGTACTGGCACAAGGACAGGTACATAGACCAGTGGAACAGAACAGAGAACCCAGAAATTGACCCAAGACATTATGCGCAATTAATATTTGACAATGGTGGCAAGAGCATACAATGGAGTAAATACAGCCTCTTCAATAAATGGTGTTGGAAAAACTGGACAGCTAGATGCAAAAAAATGAACTAGACCACCAACTTACACCATATACAAGAATAAATTCAAAATGGATAAAAGACATAAATGTGACTTGTGAATACATAAAAATCCTACAAGAAAATGGAGGCAACAAAATTTTGAACATCACACGCAGAAGAATTTTCACCGATACATCACCTAAGGCAAGAGAAACAGAGGAAAAAATAAATACTTGGGACTACATCAAACTAAAAAGCTTCTGCATAGCAAAAGAAACAACCATCAAAATAGAAAGAGAACCCACTATATGGGAGAGCATAATTGCCAACAATACATCAGATAAAGTGTTAATTTCCAAAATATATAGAGTACTCATAAGACTCAACAAAAGGAAGATAAAAACCCAATTAAAAAATGGGCAGAGGACCTAGACACCTCTTCAAAAAGGACATATAATGGCCAAGAAGCATATGAAAACATGCTCTACCTCACTAATCATTAGAGAGATGCAAATTTAAACAACCATGAGGTATCACCTCACACCTGCCAGAATGGCTGCCATCAACAAATCATCAAACAAGTGCTGGTGAGGGTGTGGAGAAAAGGGGACTCTGGTACACTGCTGGTGGGAATGCAGACTGGTGCAGCTACTATGGAAAACAATATGGTATTTCCTCAAAAAATTAAAAATTGAACTGCCATTTGACCCAGTGATCCCACTTCTAGGAATATATCCTAAGAAGCCTGAAACACCAATCAGAAAGAATATATGTACCCCCCATGTTCACAGCAGCACTATTTACAATAGCTAAGATCTGGAGACAGCCCAAGTATCCATCAGTAGATGAGTAGATAAAAAAAGCTGTGGTACATGTACACAATGGAGTACTATGCAGCTGTAAGAAAGAAAGATCTCTTATCCTTTGAGAGGACATGGAAGGACCTGGAGAGTATTATGCTAAGTGAAATAAGCCAATCAGGAAAGACAAATACCACATGATCTCACTTATTTGTGGAATATAATGAATGTAACAGTCTGATGCACAGGGTAGTCTCAGAGACGTGGAAGTAGGGTACTGACTGACAATCCCCAGAAAAGGTGGGTGAAGATAAGTGAAATAAGCCAATCAGGAAAGACAAATACCACATGATCTCACTTATTTGTGGAATATAATGAATGTAACAGTCTGATGCACAGGGTAGTCTCAGAGACGTGGAAGTAGGGTACTGACTGACAATCCCCAGAAAAGGTGGGTGAAGATAAACCACAGAACTTATATGCATGTGTGCATGAACAATGGACATGGACAGCAAAGCTGGGGACGGGGGGAGGCAAGATGGGGAGGTGGGTGTCGGGGGGAAAGGAGAAACATCTGTAAGAAAAATAAATGAATAAAAATTGAGAAACAAAAACTTTTTAAAAAAAGCATTAAAAAATAAAAGTTAACTCATGTGGTTAGAATTAACCCTAACTACTGGCAGAATAGATAACGGTTTCCCTGTGCCCTTGCTCACACTGACAATTCTCAACATTCTCTCACATTGTCTCTGCCCCAAAAGATTAATAGAAGCGTAGTGTGTTTCCGATGTGCAGAATATTGCTTTATCAAGGATATTAAGCTGCTTTGTTCTAATCAATTTGACTAGTTCACTCATCTAGCTATAACGTTCCTTTCTTTAAACACATAAGTAGAAACAAAAACCTTACCATTTGTTTATGGAAAGAACTTCAAGGTTTTGGGTTTCTGTGCAACCAGCATAACATATGAATTGGAACAGAAGGTAGACAAAACCATCAAGAGAAAACCTTGCCCAATTTAAAATTCTGCCTCAGCTTGGCTCCATTTTTTCAATGCAAAAAAATTGACATTTGCAATTTCTTTGTTCTTTAGTACTTTGAGTCAAAAGAATCATCCCTGCCTCTTTAGATGAAATGAAAACCAAATTCGACCTCAAGAGATTTGGGATGATTCAATGAAATAAAGTTCAACAATTCCCTGGAAATTAAATTATTGGTACTGTTGTTCAATTAGAAGTCTCAGAATTTTCTATATTTAATCCATTTTCCACCTTAATGTCATAGTAATTACTGTATCAAACAAATCATTTTGACATCTTTTTCAAGCTCCATTTATTAAATGAAAGTCCCTATAGCTACTCAAGAAGTTATTCTCTTCCTGGCCAGTTTGACTCAGCGGTTAGAATGACGGCCTGCAGTACAGAGAAACCCAGGTTCGGTTCCCGCTAAGGGCATGTACCTCGGTTGCAGTTTGTCCCCGGCCCTGGTTGGGTCGTGTGGGTGGTGACCACTTGATGTGTCCCTTTCACGTCAATATTTCTCTCTCTCTTTCTTCCTCTCTCTCCCTCCCACTCTATCTGAACAATGTATCAAAAAATGTCCTCGGGTGAGGATAAAAAAAAAGAAGTAGTTATTCTCCATATTAGTGATGATAGAACAAATGCCACTATGTCAAAGACCATATCATCTAATATAATTTTAACTCACGATACTGTCCCTAAGTCATTTGAAAAATTCCACTTTTTAAAAAATATCTGTAGTTTTTCTCTTCTATGGCAGACTTGTCCAAATTATTCTAAAATAAATTCAGGTGATCACTAAAGAATTCGTTTTGTGTTTAGAGGTTGTGCCCAGGCTCTGGGGAAAGTCGATTTCTCAGCAGCGTAGCATTTGAGAAGTCAGACCTGTGACGAGAGGCAACAGTCTGCAATGATCGGGACTAAGTACCCTGTCCACAGATCAAACATGTTTGACACAGTTACAAAAAAAGTACGTGTCACACTAACGTGTGAGCACCACTGAAAAGAGGACATGAGAAACCAAAGACATGAGGACCGTTCAGGGTTCTGCAACCACAAAAGGTGACATATGTCACTATAATGAGGTGGCATATTCAAGGCTCCATAAGGCCAAAGTCACAGTCCAGTAAACTTCAGTGCATACTCGAATGAGTCTACTGCAGCTTCTACCGCAAACACTCAACAATGTGTGCATTTGAATATGTTTGTTCAATCTGGCACCTTAAGGTCCAAATAAAATCTTCATCGAAGCAGGTGTAAATTTTAAGTTCCATCTATAAAAAATATCTTATATTATTTCTTTGAGAGTTTTGATTAACATTTATTAAAAAGTTACTGTGGGTATATTAATAGTCAACCCTTTATAGCTAGCTGCTTGTTAGTCATTTCCTCCTTCAGAATCCATGACTGTTAACTTTTTAATAATAAACTTATACAATGTGGACGTCACTTTATGTTTGCAATATTTGGAAAGATTTAGCTCTTTTGTTTAATTGGACTACTCAAATACCCCCTACTGTGTGATGTGTTCTTGCAAACAATACTGCAAGCAAAGAATTCAACTCTACTTTTTACATTATGCAGCCCTGACAAAATTACATAATAGGATGAACTGAGAAGTAGAATTTTTTCTTAATCCTCACTCAGGGATATGCTTAGAGAGGAAAGAAGAGAGAAGAAGAGAGAGAGAGAGGAAGAGAGGGAAGAGGGAGAGAGAGAGAGAAACATCAATCAGTTGTCTCCAGTCCCACGTGCCAACTGGGGATCAAACCTGCAACCCAGGTATGTGCCCAGAGTGGGAATCGAACCTACAACATTTTGGTGTATGGGATGATGCGCCAATCAACTGAGCCACTGGGCCAGGGCAAGAAATAGTATGTGTTTAATTAAAATATTAGCAAAAAAAAAAAAAAAAGGCTATTGGATCTAGTGCAATGTCTGTAACTTGAATATTCAATAAAAACTTGTTATTTCTTTCAAATCTACTGAAATATATGTAAAGAGAAGCTCCTTCATACACACAAAAAGCTCCACAAATAATATTTCTAAATTATAAATCATAAATGAGCAACTTAATATTGCCAAATCCACAGAAAATGTTATGTTTACGTGACCCTTTTTTGACAGAGTTTAACTGAGATACAAACATTTTGTCTTTAGTGATTCAGATGATACTGACCTACTTCTGATACTGGGTTTAAAGCAAAATGAACTCAAAACTCTAATGTGCTATTTTCACCAGGAAGAGTTATATAATTCAAGCATGTAAAATTAAGCAATGTTGTTGTAAATATTGAAACAAGTCGACTCAAAACTGCCCCAAAAAGAGTAATTTGCCAAAGCGGCTTCTGCTGTAAATAGTCAGGCAATGCTGGGAAATACAAAGGGAAGCAGATGATTTTCCTCTTGAGAAAATACTTGATTGCATCATAGAGACTCTGTTCAACTTTTTTGCTTATTTTCTACTCCAACCGCTTTATATTTTTCCTCTTGGCCAGCATTACAGATGTTTTGTTAATAACTCTAGTGCTTTCACACTGAAATGCTGAAAGTAGAGGAAAAGGTATAAAAAGTAATAATGTGTGTCTTTTAAAAATAATTGATGAATTACAGATATGCCCTAAAATGTTAGTTAAGAGAATAATACTTGTTTTGGATTCCTTGCAGTCAGATAAGTTAATAATTGCCTCTGAAACATTTCTAAGGATTGAGATTCCAAGTGTTTCCTGATCCTCATCACCTACCACGCAAGCATCTTTACTCTTCAAGGATGTCGGTCCGTGTCCTCAAAGTTGCTTTCTCTCCTCAAACAGGTGTCATGGTTAGGGAACCTGCTTTTCTGAAACATCCTACCTTCTATTCCAATGTAATCATACGAGCATCCGAAAGTCTGAGCAGTAATCTTCAATGTGACAGCTTTTTAAATTATTATAAAAGCAGCCCTGGCTGGTTTGGCTCAGCAGTTAGAGCATCGGCCTGTGGTCCAGGGAGACCCGGGTTCGGTTCCCATAAGGACACGTAGCTCGGTTGCAGTTTGTCCCCGGCCCTGGTTGGGGTGTACAGGCGGTGGCCACTCCATGTATCCCTTTCACATCGATGTTTCTCTCTCTCTCTCTCTCTCTCTTTCTCTCTCTTCCTCTCTCTCTCTCTCTCTCTTTCTCTCTCTCTTCCTCTCTCTCCCTCCCACTCTGAACAAAAAATGGAAAAATGTCCTCAGGTGAGGATAAAAAAAATAAATAAAAATAAAACAATAAATTATTATAAAAACTGTCATCATTCTCCTCCTAGGTGTTCCCATTCCAAATGAAAAGCAGCCAGTTTTATTTTTATGCAGCTGGTTCATTTTTCTTAAAAATAGATTTTGTTTTTAAAGCAGTGTAGGCTCACAGCTATGTTGAGCAGAATGTGCAGAGATTTCTCACATTCCCCTCTCCCCGCCCCCACCGTCTTCCTTACTATTAACCTCTCTCACCAGAGTGACCCTTTGTTACAGCTGATGAACCTACACCGAGACATCATTGTCAGCCAAAGTGCATAATTTATATTATAATGCACTTTGGTGGTGTACATTCCATGGATTGGGACAAATGTATAATGACAGGTATCTACCATTGTAGCACCCTATGGGTCAATTTCACTGCCCCCCCTCTCCCCCCCGATTTTCTGAGCTCCACCTAGTTCTCCCTGCTCCCCTCCCTTGTACAACCACGGACTCTTTTACTGTCTCCACAGTTTTGCCTTTTCCAAAAGGTCACTTACTTGAAATCACATAGTACATAGCCTTTTCATACCAGCTTCTTTCATTTAGTAACATGTTCCTGTTTCTTCCATGTCTTTGCATGGTTTGATAACTCATGTCTTTTTAGTGCCGAATGATATTCCATTACTTGGATGTACCACAGTTTATTTATCCAATCAACTACTGAAGGGCATCTTGGCAATTATGAATAAAGCTGCCCAAAACATCCATGCCCAGACTTTTGCAGACCTAAGTTTTCAACTCCTTTGAGTCAATACCAAGAAGCACACTTGCTTGATCATATGGTAAAAACATGTTTAGTTATGTAAGAAATTGCCAAACTGTCTTCCAAAGTGACTGCATAATTCTGCATTCTGACCACCAATAAATGCGAGTTCCTGTTGTTCCACATCCTCGTCAGCATTTGGTGTTGTCAGTGTTCTGGATTTTGGCCATTTTAACAGGTGTGTAAAGATGTCTTATTCATATTTCAATTTGCATTTCTGTAATGATATATGAAGTGGAACATCTTTTCTTATGCCTATTTGCCATCTGTATATCCTTGATTAAGCATCTGTTTGGTCTTTGGTCCATTTTAAAGTCTGGTTGTTTGTTTTCTTACTGTTGAAATTTAAGAGGTTTTTGTTTCAGCTGTTTTTCATGTATAAAGGTTTCCAGCTTCTTTGCAACCCTGCCTACTCTCTCATACTTAATCCAGTTTGTTACTTCTCCGATCAAAAATCGAACTATTTTTTGTTGACAGAGTCTGACAAGTTGACAATTTGAAGCATTTTTCTATTTATGTAAACACTATGCATTTATTAGAAAGCCATACAGTAAAACTTGGGAAAATATGGCGATAACTTTTTTCTTGAAAGTACATTATATTATTAATTTTTTTTCTTTTATGTTGTAGTCCAGTGAAAATCAACTTTAAAAAATGAATTTATATTAATCTAGTTCTATTGCACTCTATTTGAAGCTGAAGAAAAAGCTGTATAATTATCCTATTACATATCATCTTAATTTGCAGTATGCCTTGTAATTTTTAATGAGTTGTTGCGGTTATTATTGGTGATTTCAGCTTCTCATTTTATCACCCATATTTGATAAGTATGTGTTTTTTGTGTATCTTCCAGTTGTTGAAGAACATAGACTGATTATTATTTTTTAATGTAGGCTTTCCTGAAAAATAGCTGCTTATAATATTTGCATATACTGACTATTTTCAGGAAAAGTCATATAAACAGTAAATGGCAAAAAAAAAAAAAAAAAAAAAAAGTAGTGGTGGGAAATGAGACCTATACTAAGTCCAACAAATGTATTAAATAATTTAGTAGAAGTGTATAAGATTTATAAAATATTTAGTGGAAGTAAAACAAGGAGAAATATATCCATATTATTTTCTAAATACATGCCAACCATTCACATGAGATTTATTTTCCTCAAGATTATAAAAATAGTTACAGAATGGAATCTAAATAAGTCACCTGGACAGTTCCATAAAACGGATCATGCTGTAATACTCAGAATCATTTTTTTCTAAAGGTCCCTGTTCTTACCTGGACTAAGTTAATCTCAAGTGTATGAGAAATTGGGCTTTTATTTGCATTTCTCTTTAAAATAGAGCAACCAAAATGAAATAAAATTTAAAAACACATTTTTCACATTGATTTTTATATAAATATTTTTCTTAAACAAATGGTAGATATGTCTACTATAAGCAATTACAAAGATTATGATATAACTTCTGTGTAGTAAAATAAATAAGCCAGTCAGAGAAAGACAAGTACCGGATGATTCCACTCATATGTGGAATCTAATGAACAAAATGAACTAACAAACAAAATAGAGACAGACTCACAGAGAGAGAGAGGCTGACAGAGTTGGTGGGTGTTATGGGGATGATGGAAGGGGTTGAGGGACTGAGCAAAAATAAAAGGAGAGAAAGAAAAACAAAAATAATTATAATTTTAAAATCATATCACATATCTTTTTATCTTTTTTCTACAATAAAATTGGATTATTTATAGAGAATGTTTTCAAACTATTTCCCAATACATTTCAATAAATATTTTAATCTAAATTTTTCAGCTCTCCTTTTTTCTACTTTATTAATATCATCAATACAGAACTTTGGAAAACTATTAGTGGTAACACAGTAATTTATGCACAATGGGCTTGCCCATAAATTTTTTAAAAACTAGGTAATTAGTATGCTGATCATTCAATACAATATTAAAATAATATATTCAGATCAATTATTTAAAAGTAATGATGACTCTCATTCTTCATATTGTTAGTTGCTATGGACTTGGATCTCATCTCTGTATCCCCAAGATGGAAAATCTGTGTTTCATTTTTTTCCTCAAATGAGTGTAAATTTAGTCTAACTTTTAGAATAACTTAACTTGGATCTGCTTTAAAGAATGACTAGTAACCATGTCCATTAATTATTCCAAAATATAATGCAAAATTGCATTTCCATATTTTATACACAATTCTGTTTTTAATGGCCCATATACGCATGTGGGATGTGCGCAAAGCAATAACCAGCTAACAGCACATTCATAAAAGACAGAGAAGAAATCAAACTATGTAGTTGTTTCCCTAGCTTGGCTGACAGTAAAAGTCTATACAAATTTAAATAGCACTGAATAGTCCATTAAATATGATAAAATTGACAACATAGGTAGTGATTAGTTGTACCAACTTATTTTTAGACACATTGTCATGGTCAAGCTATATTTATCTCCATAACATAACAGACAGGGAAAAGAACAAATTTTTATTCCTAGTAATTCAAATTCACAATTTCCTTGGTTAAATACATAGATGTGTAAATCAAAATAAAACTATAATTTTTATAAATAAAAATCAAACAGAATAATATGTGCACAAAAACACTTGAATTCTAATATCATCTGTGCCTTTCTAAAAATAATTTTCAAGGCAATGTTGTACTGTGCTTGACACACACAAAAATCTATATTTTGAATCATGAAACAACTTCATGCTATTAGAAATAAAATTGCCCTCCAAACTAATGGAAACTGGCATTCTTGTCTGAATAGAAACAGCCTGGGGAAAAAAAATTCTCATTTTAGAATCATTTCAGCATACACATGATATTTGAAAACATCTGGTTTTAATGATGTCCAGAGGACATTCCAGAATGGTGGGGTCTAGATGTGCAGATACATATAAAAGCACTTCTTGTTAATTTTAATAAACGGAATACATGAAATGGATAAATGCAGGCTAAAGAAAGATGGGAATCGTTACTTCTGGAGGTCCTTTGAAAAATTAATTTAAATACCTGGATTATATACTTTCTGATGAACAATTGCTTGACTTGCTGATATGAAATCAAAGTCACAGTTGATTTTTTTTCCAAGATTCTTAACAGGCTGAAGCAAATGGCACCGATTCCAACCTTTCTGGCTCCATAATCGAGAATCAGTCTCCACAACAACCGCCTGCTAAGCCACGGTCCCCTGGGAGAACACAATAAACTTGACCTTGCCTCCAGTGACCTTAGGCTTTTTATTATTTAAGTCTTCATTTACTAAATTCAATATTCCCAATCTTAGCAGTTTACATAAAATAAAATTGCTTCTATAATAATTACAATGAAAATATGGTCAAAGTAATTTCTAATTATTAATTATTTTACATTGGATCATCTGCTATAAGGAGTTATATCTGGATTTGGTGATATAAATGTATGCATGTATAGATAAGCTAGGGTTTGAAAAGTTGTTTCAGGATAGAGAACTGGCGGAAAGATTTACTCCAAAGCACATAAATTCAATGTTTTATCTTCCAAAAGAAGAAAGAAAATTTAACATTTGATTTTATTTGTATTAGATGAGGTCAGTCTCCTCAAACTTATTTAGATTTTTAAAATATTTATTTGAAGACCACTAACTAGGGAAGAGGGTCATCTTGTTTTATTGCTTTGCTATGCGACCGTATTTTATTCTCTCTTGTATAAAATACGTTTACATTTGGTACATGAACAGAATTTGGAGTCTCCATTCCTGGAGAAAACAAACTTTTACTATGTGCATTTGTAGCCCGTATTGGGATAGTATATTTTAAAATCTCACTGGAAAAGAATGGAACGTGTTATTTTGAATCAAATGGTTTGAATGAGCTGGTAGTGAGAGAAGTTTTAAAGAATTAGCTGCCTAGGATACTAAATAAGGCAATTTATTAAATAGACTTTATAACAAAAATGTCTGTGGGGAAACTTCCCAAAGATCAGCTCTTTAATTGAGATGTATATTCCACTAATCATGTGCCAAGTGCTATTCTATGCGCTTTACAAATACCACCTTCCCTGGTTTTCGTAACAACTCTGAGTAGGTGTCATTATTATTTCTGCCTCATGATAAAGAAACTGAGACACGAGCATTTAGGTAACTGGACGCAGGTCGGTGAGCTAGTAAGTGGCAGAGCCACAGAACTGCCCTTCATGTGCTGTTGACCAAGACAGAAATGGAAACCTATCCAATTTTAGAGAGACCCCAGCAAGCCCAGGGAATTTATGACATTAGCTACTTTGGTCACCACCGAATTCTTAGAGTTGATGCAGTGACTGGCTGTCAGATTTCCTCTTGTACTTGATGAAAAGTGTGCTTACACTAGTAATGGATGAAAAGTGTGCTTGCACTAGTGCTGAAAACAGAAGTGCTTGAGTGATTAGAGCATCTCGACAGGGCGAGTAGAGTAGAGGTGTCTCTGCAGTCGTTTCAATGAGCCATAACTGCACATGGACATTCCAAGATACTTCTGAGCCTGAGAACACTCACGTAGTCTTCAATACCTGACTCGACTATTGTTTTCTCAACCATGAAAACACAATAACTTCTCAGAAAAGGTTCTAAGAAAGCATCCCTAGAGGTTTGCATCTATGTCAGAATTCCAGGTTATACTGAGCCCCCGAGCATGTCAGAAAATTCAGTTCAGTTGGGACTGCGACAGTCCACTGTGTGGGTGAGCAGAATCTCGGGTGAAGACAGAGTTTGAAACGGTTCTTCGAACACACTCACACTGTACATATGGCATCTCTTTGCACACAGACATGCATCTATGATGAGAAAGTAGAAAACATGATCCCTTTATTAACAGAAGTTACAGTTCATTTGGGAGCCCAAAATGAACCTATTCAATGATGATGAGACAAAAAAGTCAACTGTGTGATAGCAGTAATTTTGAAGGTGTTTGTTTATTCATCTTTTGCACCCAACCCTTTCTTCAAGTAAATTGTTACTTGAAAACTGAGCATGCAAACAGAAAGCGCAGCTCCTAGGGTTGGAGCGCACGTGGGGAGGAAGGTTCTCCCCTGTGAGCAGTGCCACCCCTCAGCTAACCTCTTGCGAAGCTGCGCAGGACCAGGGGAGCAGAGAGTGCCACCCCCTGGCAGGGACCCAGCACCAGGCCTGTAACACAAAGTACATCTGGTATAAGACGTGCCAGGCCGACTTCGCAGTAGTGAGTTTGAATACGAGCTACAAAACAAATGCGGAACACCTTTCTTTATTCATGTATTCGTATATTTTTATATTCAGATGAAATGATGAAGATACTCAACATAAATTATGCAACCTGGTAAATATTTACAATTTCCAAGCTCAAGGTAAAAATGTGAAGTCTGTCTTTCTTTTAAAAAATGAACATTTTATTAATTAATTCATTCTGCTACTCAAGAAAATTTAGTAAAGGTACTTAGAGGGTAATAAGTTTAAAAAACCAATAAAAAATATTTACTTGATGTGTTCTTTCGCCCCCTGAAAATAGCTATATGCATTTTTCACAAAGAAAGAGTTAAAAAAAATATGGGGAGCAAAACTGTACTGGTATTTTTCATTTCTAAAAATAAAAGCACTATATGTACAGATATTTAACAATATGACATGGTTTAAATTGAAAGCTGATGAAAATAACTAAATTATTATTATAAACTAACATCAATTTTGATCAACGTAATTAAAATAGAATGCGAAAACTTAATCTTTGCAATTTGGCATATTCCTTCCAATAATAAAACAACGTTATTTATAACAAAGATATTACTCATGTATTTCCAGAGTACATCTTAGAGCAACTACATTGGAAAAATAAAATCATAATGCTAGAAATAAATAAAATAAAATATTACATCTTTATAAAAATTATATTTTTTATTTTTTAAAGACAATGCAAGATGATATATTATAGAATTATATACCTAAAACTTATATAATATTAACTAATGTCACCACACTAAATTTAAATGTAAAGAAATAAGTAAAAATAGTAACTAGTATTTAGCAAAATTAGATTGCACATATTTTAAGATTAATGCATCTGAAAGTAGAAGCAGTTATTGAGAATGTACATAGATCGATGCATTCTGGTAAGTCTGGTGCTAAAGTTGACTCATAGATATCATTGCCTCACGTTAATATTTAAATCAACATTTAAAAAAACTGAGTTTTAGTGAGACTAAAAGACTTGTTCTAATTTATAAAATTAAAAAATTAGAAACATTACTTCAGAAGCTCAGGTCTCTGGCTTTGAATCTCGTGATGTTAAACAATCTACAGTCTATATCATGAACCCTTAAAGAGTAACCCTTAAAGAAAAGAAAATGGCTTGAAGCTACTACTTGTCACTGAATAGAATTCATAAGTAAATAAAAAAATTATTCTTCAATTAGCTCATCTTTTATCTGCTATTTGAAGAATGAGTCTTAAAAGTGATTAAAAACAAAAATTCATAGTTCTTTAGATCGACCTGAATGCTCCTTCCAGATGAGTGTGGGCAGGTGACGTGAAATAAAAATGACTAGACTATGAATCCAAGATTGAAATTCATGAATTGATTAAAGAGTTATGGTGATTCTTACCTGTACGCATGTAAATATATCATTGTACAAACATTTCCCTCAATGTATTTAGCTTATATTTGTTGTATTTATGTAATAATTATTTTATATTGCATAAAATTTACCTTTTCTTACTTATCCCATTTATCTGTGAATTCCCAGCACAAGTCCATGAATAGTTCAGTAGTATTCTCATTTTAAAGACATTCTAGGGAGGTCAATGACTGCGACCAAGGGCACTCGCGGACCAAACAGTTGGATCAGAAAGCAAACAGCCTTTGATGCTCCCCTCCCATCACAGCCGCCGGCTGCACCCTTCCAGACGCAGTACGCCGTGAAGACTTCAACCATGCGGTAGCTTGTATGCTATTCTCGCCTTTCCATTGAAAAATCAAGCCCACCCACCAACATTCATTATACATTTTTGATCAACCATTTGTATTACTTAATGTCAAATTGCCCATCTATTGCGGTGAGTCATCTCAGCTTTTCAGTGGGAGTAAAAAGAATAACCAAACCTTTTCATTTCGTCTAAAAAAGTAAATATTTGTCATTCCTTTTTTCGTGCAGTAGTAATTCAAATTAGTTCTGTGTATACACTGAGAAATGTTAAGATATTTTACGTTAATAATTATAGACAACGTTACTAAGGCAATGTCTATATGGAAAATGTTTGTTACTATTTATACATGTGTAGTAAAAACATTCCTATTGATGTTTACTTGAGAAAATGTGATGACTCACAACCACAAAAATTCAAAAGCTCTGTTCGTACGTAGTAAACTGCCACTTACTCTATAGTTAACCTCTCTCCAGCCTGCAATCCACACTGACCAGAGCAGAACACAGTAACTGAGCCATGCATTCGCTCTACAACAAGAGGGCCTGCAGAGCTGGTAAGTTCAAGGTCAGAAGTTGATGTTCACGGCAGTTCGTTCAGGGCACAGTGGTGCCATATCGACCCCAGCAGACCAATGCGGGCCCCGGCTTCTATTTTGCTTCAACATTGTGAAGAAGTGTTGTTGGACAAATCATTTTTTTTTAATTGTCAAACTTGTATTACTCTACCCCTGCCAGGCTCTGTATTCCAAAGGGCGGGCCAAAGAGCCTGACTGAGCATGAATCTAGAACCCAAAACACCGTAGGTGACACATCCGCTCAAGGGCTGTGGGTCAGAACTCAGCCACGTGGCTGCCGGCTGTCACCTTGATCAGGGGAGAACAGTTTGTCACGTGCATTTGTCCGCCATGGTCCTCCTTTTGTTCACTCTTCCCTCCACGGGCAGATGTAGCACTCCTTCCCAGGGGAGACGGCTCCCTAATACACCCAGACACACCTCTAAGATTTGGGATGTTGCGGTAATGTACAGTTTCCCCATCGATTCCGGATGAGGCTTCTTTCAAACTAAAATCCATGTGATCTATTTCCTCCCTCCCCCAACACATAAAGGCACACCTCACAGATGCAATTTCAGCAGCAGGAAAGGATAATCTTTAATACAACACCACCTTCCTTTCAGAAATGAAAATAGTTAGAAATACCACGTCGGCACTGCTTGGTAAGAATGCCAGAATTCTGCAGGGCTAGAATCCGGGAGCTGCAGGCCCGCCCTGACCCGGGAGACCTCCTTAGCTCAGGGAGAACTACTTTCGCTGTTTCGGGAAGGAATGGAAATATGCCAGTGTGTCTACAGCCTTGAAAGTAAAGTCGAGGAAAAGATGAGATAAACCCAAAGATGTAGAAAGTTAGAAAATCCCACTATAAAGAAATAGTTAAGGTGACCATGTACTTTGACATCAGATAGGGATACATTTAAGAGTGAAAAGTGATACCAAGGATGATTAACAGTCCTTAACTGATCTATGGGGAGAATAAGCCAAGACTTTTCTAGCAAATGACAATGCATGTTGATTCTGTTTGAAACTAAAAATAATTGTTTCTGATTGGTGTTTCAGGTTTCTTAGGGTATAGGGTTGGGGGGAGAAGAGATAAACAGAACTTACATGCATGTATGCATGGCCAATGAACATAGACAACAGAGCTGGAGATGCGGCAGGAGAAGGGGAGGAGGGTATCAATGGTGGAAAAATAAGAAGCATCTGTAACAAAACAAATCAATAGAAAAAAATTAAAAAAAAGAAGAAGGAAACTAAAAATAATTGTAGCTGTGGGGGAAGACCTGTCTAGAGGGCGCTGTGGTCACAGACACGTCCTTCCTGGGAGGGCAGAGGACTATGAACTCTGATGCTCAGGCCTTTCTCTCATTTAGCCGTCTTCTTGCAACAACCTTCCAGAGCACAGCTGGAGAATGGATCATGGTGGGAATGGAGGCATGGGAGGAGACATGGTGGAGAATTATCCAAAACATACCTTCTAGTAAAAACAAAGAACCTGGCAATATTTTGGCAGCATTCTCACATCCTGTGCACCATGTATGCATTCATTCAACATCTACAGCAGTTGTAGGGCTGCATTCACCCTGTGTACACTCATTCAACATCTACAGCAGCTGTAGGGCTGCATTCACCCTGTATGCATTCATTCAACATCTACAGCAGCTGAAGGGCTGCATTCACCCTGTATGCATTCATTCAACATCTACAGCAGCTGAAGGGCTGCATTCACCCTGTATGCACTCATTCAACATCTACAGCAGCTGTGTGGCTGCATTCACCCTGTGTGCATTCATTCAACATCTACAGCAGCTGTAGGGCTGCATTCACCCTGTATGCATTCATTCAACATCTACAGCAGCTGTGTGGCTGCATTCACCCTGTATGCATTCATTCAACATCTACAGCAGCTGTAGGGCTGCATTCACCCTGTGTACACTCATTGAATATCTACAGCAGCTGTAGGGCTGCATTCACCCTGTATGCATTCATTCAACATTTACAGCAGCTATATGGCTGCATTCACCCTGTTTTAAACAGTAGATGGATTCTCTAATTCATAGCAGTTTCACAGTTTCCATAAGAACTTCTTCATTTATTTTAGTTACCTAACAGTGACTATATCAGCACCCACAGACAGCTAACATTGTGACGCTGATGCTGAAGTCAGCAGGACAGTGGTCAACATAGAAAGGTGGAGAAACAGTAGTTATTAGAACAAAATACAGTAGTGTTTATTCAGCACATTTTTAAAGAGAGTCATCTAAGCAGCAAACTGACATATTTGGCAAGTCTGTCCCTAATATCCAGGTAGGTACATTAGATAAATTTAGCCTAACACCACTGAATATTCAATTGTGTAACTCTTTTAAGCCTTGGATAAAATAATCAAGCAAGTTAGCTTCTACCTGGAGGGCCTGCACTAGACAAACTGATACACTGTCTATTCCAGCACTATCCAATAGAAATATGAGTTACATGTGCAATTTCCAATTTTCTAATTGCTGTATTGAAGAAAAAGGAAAAAGGTAAAAATTAAATATAATTACACATTTTATCCCAATATGTAAAAATAATGTTATCTAATTAAAGAAAAAAGCAAGGAGATATGTGCATTGTATTGCCCCAAGTCTTTGAAAGTCAGTGAGCATGTTTTACTTACAGCCCACCTCCGTTTGGACCATTCACGTGCTCAGTCGGCGCATGTGGCTGGTGGCTACCATAGTGGGTAATGCAGGTCTCATCTACTTAAAACCCGTTTCTCATTTAAAATCTAAACCGGCTACCTGCCTAAGTCTTGCATATTTAGCAGTTGTCACTCTCGCTGAGTTTATGTAACATGGATCACAGGTTATACAGAAATTCTTTGTCTATATAGCTCACGGCTCTATCTTATTACTTAATAACTCCCTCTGTAGAGCTTCCTGAACTACCAGCTCATTAGACAGCAATTAGCATTGTCTAATAAGCTACTCCTCTCCCATCAGCAACTGCTAGCTCCTATAAAAAATATGGGCATTGTCACTGTACATTTAGTTGTGAGATACTGTGTGAAATTACATTTGACCATTATTTTGTTTCTTTGAATTATTAATCAAATAGGGTAAGAACCACTGACTATTTTCTCCAAATCCCATGGAAACCACTCTGGGCCTTTTTTACAGTCTTTCTTTGCTAGGATACATCCTTAAAAAAACTTGACAAAGTTGTCCCAGCTGTCTTCCTGACCATCACCGTTTGTTCTGAAAGTTCGAGACACACGTTGGGTTCTCTCCTGCCCCTGTCGGGAGGGAGCATGGTCCCAGCACTGCCTCGCGGCGGCGTCTATTGAACATGACCATGAAAGGGAAAGACAGCCTCTTCCCCACCAGCCTCTGCTCCCCGTCTTGAAGTACTTTGTTTTATGTTACTGACCCTCAACAAAATCCAGCCTATTTAAATCAAAGTACATGGCATTATCTACATTCTTCTGGTAATAGCCTGCATTTTACATGCTGAAATGTCATTCATCTTGCTTATTTACTGCTTGTAGAAATGAACTAGCTTCCAACAGGCTGTTGAAACAAAAACAATAAAAAAAAAAATTCTATTAAGAAAAGGAGCCCTCTAGCAATTCTTGCTTCACAGTCCATTGCTTTCCACAATCAGTAAACTGTGGAGTTCACTAGAAGTAATTTAGACTAATGGTTTGGTAAAAGGCAATCCAAATGAAGGGCCATTACGGAATAATGCAAACTGCCTTTATTTCCTGGCCAGGCGCTGGGAGAGACCTTGCTGAGATCTTGGAAGGAAACCTGTCCCCAATCTTCCCAGGCCCTTCCTAGACAGACAGCCTGCTGTCCCAGCTGCGGGCTGGGTTCCTGGGAGATGCTTTCGCTCCAAGGGCAGGGCAGCCGCGCAGTAGTGATCCCCAGATCCGGGGATCTAAAGGGTGTTATAGATCTCACTTAGGAGATTCTGTAAATTCCTAACAAGAATGCAAGACACCAATGTGTGACTGTGTGAAGGCGGGCCGAATTCAGTGAAAGATAATACTGTAATAAACACGACCCCGGACTAAGTAAAACTGTAAAAAGTCATGGGGAGATAAACACAAATATGACGTGAATGAAAACCAAAACTAAAGTGTGTAGAAAGTCGCGGATTTCAGAGACAAGATTATAAACAATAGATTGTATAAGTAGGATTCTTTACTGAATTTTAGGGAATGTATTAATAAATCAAGTTTATTGTAAACTTGCTTTTTTACTAAGGTGAAAGATAGCTTTTATTTTCATGATTTAAACAACATCAACCATTTATGAAAACAAGGATAAAGCACTCCAATATAAGCTATGCCATTGAATGGTCTAAGTTCCTCAAAATGGTTCTAGCCATGTAATACAACATAAAATTGAATCGACTCAAATATCAGGAATAAAATATTCTTAGAAGAAATTCAGTCATTTTCAGATGAAAATAGACAATATTACACCATCGCGTTGGCATCATGCTGACATGTGTTGTTCTATCATAAGAAGAAAACACGAATTGCTATCAAGTCTGGTACCTTTGCCCTAGTAACGAAAAGCTGAAAAGCTTCCTCCTATGGATTGTCACTCCAGCTTTCTTGTCTCTCTGAGTTCTGATTGGTCAGAAGTGGTCTCTTATTTACTTAGCTCTGCTGTTCACAGAATTGGTTGGCTGTGATGCACTCCTCAGTCTTCCTGTCTTCTTTCCTGTCTTCCTGTCTTCCTGTCTTCCTGTCTTCCTTCCTTCCTTCCTTCCTTCCTTCCTTCCTTCCTTCCTTCCTTCCTTCCTTCCTTCCTTCCTTCCTTCCTCCTTCCTTCCTCCCTCCCTCCCTTCCTTCCTTCCTTCCTTCCTCCCTCCCTCCCTTCCTTCTTCCCTTCCTCCTTCCTTTCATTTCTTCTTTCCTCCTTTCCTTCCCTCTCTCCCTCTCTCCTTCTGTTCCTTTCCCTGTCTCCCTCCCCTGCTCACACCTACTTACTATTATCTTTCCCCTCTCTCCCCAGAGAAGAGAGATGTTTCTTCCTTTGCTACTGCCCCCTCTTTTCCAAAGGAGAATCTAAGGGGTTTGACTTACAGGTTTCATTAGTTTCCTTAGTCATGTTGGTTTCTTGTTCCATTTAGTACGCTCCTTTTAAAAGGTTTCTAGTTGTTTTTTTCCTGTCCGTCTTTCTATGTCAAGAAAGTTCAGTTGAGAAGAAATTCTGATTTTTCTCATTTGTGCAATTTTAACTATATTTCAAGGTAAAGTGTAGTGTTAGGTATGAGAGTATGAGAGGTGTTTGGAAAATAATATGTTCAAGATTGTGTTCAGTTATATGTAAACCATTCACTATAAATCCTGAAAACAAAAGTATGTTAGAAGGTTAAAAGATGTGGGTATTTGTGCATTCGTGCACCTAGACTCTAAGACGGGTCACTGAGCTCTTTGGAAGCACTGAACACGGGTGCTCACCGGCTTTCTCAGTGGGTCGCAGTGTCTTGCTCTGGCACTTGATGTGGTGGGTGAAATAATAAACCAAAGTTTTTGCACGTGGGCCGTATTAAAAGTATTGGAGGGAGAGCCTACTTAGTCTCTAATTAGAATTTTTCACCAACCTTAGCAGAAAATAGAAGTTCATAAATCCAGGGTCCTTAATGTTTCGTAATATTTGCACAGGGAAATGATCATATGAAGAGTAGTGCCACCCAAGCAGCTGCTGTAAAAAATAATGTTTTCCGAGGAAGTTTGGAATTGGAATTAAAATGTGAGGCGAAATTAAAAAGTAAAACTTAGCAAAATAAACAAAAAAAATCTACTTTCTTCATGTGTTTTTAGAATAAACATTCGAATTAAAAGTATGAAAAAGTCATATGCCATGAGCGTTCCCTAGTGTTTACATGATGCTTCATGGGCGCCACCAACCAGAATGGCTGTATGTGAAGTTGGGGTTACTTGCACCAGGAATTCTGGCTCTTCCCCCCAAACACTAACAGCTTCTAGTACCCTGAACCTCTTGTTTTCTTGCATAGTTTTCAGCAAATCTATCGCTAGGCAGTGATTTGAATGCACAATTATCTACGGCATTTAATTTTGTCCATTATTGTGGAATCTCCGTCAACGTCTTTCGTCCCAATTCCCTTTATTATAATTAAAGTGGTCCTTTCCAAAGGTCCCTCCCTTCCACATCACTTTCCCATACACCAGAAGTCTACAAGTATGCCATAAGAAATAATCTCTTGATGAACAAAAGTATACTGCCTCGACCCTCAATATTTGATAAATATCGTTATCAAATGTCCGGCAGAGATTGTGCCATATCCCCTACTTGATAACATTTATCTGGCCATCAGAATTTGGTCCATTTCAAAATTCAAAATGATTCTACCTCTCCTTGGAGTGTCTGCGCGTCTTCAGATTAAAAAAAGCGATCCAGGTGTGCTGTACCTTTCTCCTGTCGCGGTGAAGGTGGTTCTGTATTTTCAAAGTTCACACTTCCAATTTAACTTAAATTTCAAGAAATTATAAGGTCCTACTATAGTCAAGGACTGGATAAGGTGCCAAATAAACAGTGTGGCTACAATAGGCATTACTCTACTTTCTAAGAAAAATGAGCAACTATGTATTGCTTCATATATCAAACTTTTGAATGGAATTCTTTGGGTAAAGGAAAAACTGATAATAATATTTGAAAAATACTAATGCTGATCCAGCTATTGTTTTTGATTATTATATATTTGTTTATATATAAAGGTTTAAATAATCTTTTAAAATGTAAAAATTAAGTACCTATATCAACAATCTTATATGAAGATGGTGACAAAGGATTATTTATTTCTGAAATAAATGGTTAGTTGTATCATCTTTTATGTCCATAGTCTTAAAGAGAAGATTATTTACAAACCAAACTTGGTAACCAATTGAGTTTGTTCTTCGTGAGTTTTTTTAAATATATTTTTATTGATTTTTTAGAGAGAGAGGAAGGGAGAAGGGGAAGTAGATACATTGATCAGCTGCCCCCTGCACACCTCCTACTGGAGATCAAGCCTGCAACTTGGACATGTGCTCTGACTGGGAATTGAACTGGGACCTCTCAGTCCACGGGACAACACTCAATCCACTGAGCCACACGGGCCGGGCGAGTTTCTATGAGTATTTGTTAAACAGAGGTGATTATGCAGATGGTTATTTAGTAAAAGTTATTCAATCCATGTTTTACACGCTTCATTGGAGTTATTGAAATTAATCTGCTACAGATCTTCTTAGAGTTCTTATAGCATAGCTACTTGATAGAGTTTTGATGATTTTCATTTTTAAGAGAATCATCAGCATGTAAAGGAAACAATGATTGCAATATGACTGTCTTTATTAGAAATTGTCAAGCCCTTCAGATCGTACGCCTTCAGGTACAGAGCTGGGGGGAAAGAAAGCAAGAAAAATATACAAATATGTTTGTATTCTGTAAAAATGCAGGTGTTATTTGTGGCCAAATCTTACGTCACTGGACGTGGTTATAAGGTACCCAGAATGATGTTATAATTCCTACATTCTCAGACAGTTAGATATGCTTTGAACAGCTTCAAAGTTTGTTAGACCAGTGGAAGCAAGAACAACTATTGTTTCTTGTTTAGGTTTTATATGTCAGAGGAAAATACTTTCAAATAAATATTTTAATGACTTTTAGTAATTTTTAAAGTCAGCAAAGTATATTTAAAATTATGAAATGATTTGCAAGTTGTGATTTATTCTCACCTTTTTTCTAAGTAACTGACAACATTTAAATCAAGCATGCTTTATAAAATACTGCAATCTTTAGAGAAATATATATACACACACATCTATAAATACCAGAACAGAAGGAAACAAGTTGTAAAATATATTTCTATGGATCTTTTATCAGGTTTTTTGGATATCTTTATGTAGATATATATTATATTAAATATATAGCCCAACCGGTGTGGCTTAATGGTTGAACATCGACCCATGCACCAAGAGGTCGCCAGTTCGATTCCCAGTCAGGACACATGCCCAGATTGTGGACCCGATCCCCAGTGGGGGGCATGCAGGAGGCAGCCAATCAATGTTCTCTCTCATCAGTGTTTGTATCTTTCTTTCCCTCTTCTTTCCTCTCTCTCTCAAGTTAATAAAGAAAAATTTAATATATATTATATTACATTATATTATATTAAATGTTTGAGATATTTTAATTGTAGTGGACACATTTTCATTTATGACACAGAAGAAATTTTACTGATTTTGTGCCATAAAATATAGATTCCAGTCCTAACTATCACATAATCCCTTATCAGGTGTGTTCCTTGACCTCAGGTGGTCTTTCCGTCTAAAGTAATAATTTTTTTTTATCCTCACCTGAGGACATTTTTGCATTTATGTTCAGATAGAGCGGGAGGGAGAGACAGAGGGAGAGAGAGAGACATCAATGTGAAAGGGACACATCGAGTGGTCGCCACCCATATGACCCAACCAGGGCCGGGGACAAACTGCAACCGAGGTACATGCCCTCAGCGGGAACCGAACCCGGATCTCTCTGGACCGCAGGCCGACGCTCTAACTGCTGAGCCAAACCGGCCAGGGCTAAAGTAATAACTTTTAATAACCTGTCTTTATATTCGGCACAATGTTTCGCATGGAGTCAATTCCCAATTACGTGCAAACGAATTAAAGGCACTGTGTTCGGACAGCGGGAGGTTGGACCCCTGCCGTGTTGTCCAGAGAACAGGGAATACACACTTCGAAATAGTTTCTCTGGAAAAATTCTTGACCATTTTTGGTGAAACTTTGTCCTTTTGTTTTACTTTTCTCAGATTGGTTGATGGTCATTATAGAGAACTTTGAGAAAATTATCATCTATTACAGTTTCTCAACGGCTAATTCTATTTTAACTATATAATTGACTCAGTAGTGATTTCCATAAAGACATTTTGACATTTATTAATATGCCATCTCATGGGCCATTTTGGTCAGACTTAATGAGCTACCATAGTGCGCCCAAGTTCTTGTTAAATGTCCTACAGAAGAACAGAGGAAAGGGGATGTATATATTAACTGTGATTTTATTTATAGGGGATCAGTCTCCTTTGCTTCCTCTCCCTTCTTCTACATTTTCTTCAACTTTCTTCGACTTTCCCCTGATTTCTACTAAATAGAAATGTGAGGCTGTGCTTTTTTTTTTTTTTTTTTGAGATCTGAACATATAACTCATTTATGCCAACATGAACAAATAATTTATTTTTATGGACATACATAGGAGAAGTTAAATAATATTTTCTTCTTTGGAGTCCATGTTTTAAGCTTTATTTGCTGTGTTTTGATCAAGTGAATTATGCAATAACAGTTTTAGTACAACACAACAGATAAAGTAAACATACCTATGAAATCCTCACAAACCTTTTCTTGGTTATAGGTACCGTAGAGAAGATGCTACCCATTTAAATGAACGTCAAAGATGTTACATAACCAGGGTTATTTTGTCACCTTGGTTTTTCAGAATTTCCTTGTAATCCCATTGCGAGGCTCCTTTTAACATCCTTCCCATCCAGGCCACTACTAATTGGTACATATGGCTTGATTTCCTATATACAGCACAGGGTTAGACATTGAAGTTGACTTTGAAATATGTCACTGTTGTAACTGAAGAGGTGTGAAATTAACTTTTTTCCAGCGGTGATTATTTTCTTTCTTTAAAGTCAGTTTATATTCATTAATGAAGACTAGAAAGGGAACACACATGCTTAGGTAGACAGAGATAAACAGGAACTTGAAGCTGTTCTCGTTTCCCCTTGGTAGAGATTATTTCAGTATTTGAGTGCAATTGACTTCTTCCAGCCTCCCAGTCCTGGTTGGCTCGAGGTATCGCTTATGGCTGTCACATCCACTGTGGCTTTAAAAGTGATTTAAAAAGCCTGTTGTTTAAACTCTCAGGCAGATGTTACTTTTACCACCACAGTCAAGCTTGGCTCCTGTGTGTTTGACTTTCAAAATCCCTGCTAAGTTCCTTGCTGAGATCAGAAATGGTTTGTTTATTAAATCTATATCTTTACATAGTGTGGGGTCTAGAAAGAAACACCAGCTCTGTGACACAATCCCAAGAGAAATATACCTACTTAATCTTTCATCCAACACCATTTTCCAGTAACAAAGGCTTATGTATGTCTAGAGTAATAAAACGAACACGCAGTGTTTTGGCTTTTCATCAGGATCCGGTTGGTTTATACCCTACCAGGAATTTCCAGAGTCTGTGTAGAGTTGTTCACAGACGGGGCCAGAGTGGCACACAAATCTATTTTTGTTCATTCTGTGTGTTGCAGGCTAACTACTCACTATTGCGTTTCCATCACAAATAATTTTTATATCTCCATCCGCTTAGGGATATGGTCTATAATTAACCTAAAACTTTGTGCATTTAATTTAAGCCAGGGCTTCAATATAAATTAATTATATGGATAATTAGTATTATTAAGATGTTAATTTACCAGCTTTGAACTACATTAATGTACTTCAAATACCTCGCCCTGAACATGAGTAAAAACCAAATTCCATAATAGGAGTTCTGCTGATGAATCCACTGTAATCAATGGAAATCAACATTGAGAAAAAGCAAATTACATTAAGAATCTACATTTATTTATAATTGGTAATAGAGCCGTCACTCTTCCATTCATATTTCTTTTAGGAAAGTAGACAACATATTTTTGTTATAAGAAATACTAGGAGAGAGATAACTACAAATTTTGAAAAAAACATTATACTTTGGAAATCACCCAGAATTTCAGGCCTCAAAGATAATCACACTTCATTTGTGGTTAATTTCTCTTCCTCTTAAAAAAAACAAACAAAAAAAGGGCCACATAAAAATAATCGATCTAGCCCTGGCCGGTTTGGCTCAGCGGTTGGAGCGTCGGCCTGCGGTCCAGAGAGACCCGGGTTCGGTTCCCGCTAAGGGCACGTACCTCGGTTGCAGTTTGTCCCCGGCCCTGGTTGGTCGTGTGGGTGGCAGCCACTCGATGTGTCCCTCCACATCGATGTTTCTCTCTCTCTCTCTTCCTCTCTCTCCCTCCCGCTCTATCTGAACAAAAAATGGAAAAATGTCCTCGGGTGAGGATAAAAAAAAATAAAAATAATCGATCTAGCCATGGTAGTAATGCTCAGCGGTTAGAGCATTGGCCTGAAAACAAAAGAGTCACAGGTTCGGTTCCAGCCAAGGGCAGGTACCTCGGTTGTGGTCCAGTCCTCGTCCTGGTCAGGGTCGTGCGAGAGGCAACCAATCGATGTTTCCCTCTCACATTGATGTTTCTCTCTCTCTCCCTCCCACTCTATCAAAAGATAAATGGAAAAATATCCTCAGGTGAGGATTTAAAAATAAAATTGATGTGATTATTATTTTCATATATGAATTATTCAAATAAATTACCAAATTTATAATTAGCATGATTAATTAGTGCAATTATTGCACAACATGATCATAGTGCAACGGCCACAAGAACACCTCTTGTAGTTACAGCCCACTGGCCTCGATCTTAGCAAGGACGCTAACGGTGCTGCCGTTTAACTGCCTCATTTGTTCAATGACGCTCACATTTACGTCCAGATTGCTTGTCCGTGCTTCGTGTTTTCTGATGGATAGTGCCTCAAACCGAGCTAACAGGGAAACATCAGAGAGTACTTTTCACCCTTAAATTCTCTTTGCACATTAAAAGCTAAAATCGGTCATTTATTTCTGCAACGACATCATTGTTTACTCTCCGAGAGAAAAGTCACCGGACACTTTTTCTGAGCCCAGTTTTCCTCCTCTGACAATAAGATGATCCGTGTTCACCCGGTTTCCGGGGCAGGTGCAGCCGGTAATCCATTCGGGGGCATCTTCGTGCGAAGAGGCAGGAGGCGCGCAGTGAGGGGCAGGTACAGGCAGGTGCAGACTTCCCAGTGCTTGTGCCGTAGGCCACGGACAGCTGGGGTACCAGCAGCGTAGGGAACGGGAAGGGTCCTCCACTAGAGTCTTCGGGAACAGCTCGGCCCTGACAGTACTTGGGCGTTCGACCTCTAGCCTCCAGGACAGTGAGAGCCTACCTTTCTGTTGTTTTAAAGCCACCAGCTCACGATACTTGGTTATGGCAGATCTTGGAAACGAATACAAATGGTTAATTTGGGAAAGAAGAACGTATAATAGCAATGTCTAAAATTTCAAGTTAAGAAACTACAAAAATGATACCATCCAATTATCCTACCCAAACAGTAAGAAGAAACAAAATAATAAAAGATACAGCAGATATCAATGAAATAGAAAAGAAAATGTTTAACAAAGTCAAAAATTAGTTCTTCAAAAACATTTTTTAAAATTAAACGTCACTGTCCTGGCTGGTTTGGCTCAGCGGTTAGAGCATTGGCCCGCAGACCAGGGAGTCCTGGGTTCAGTTCCTGCTAAGGGCATGTTCCTTGGTTGCAGTTTGTCCCTGACCCCTGGTTGGGGTCATGTGGGTAGCAGCCAGTTGATGTGTCTCTCTCACATCAATGTTTCTCTCTCTCTCTCTTCCTCCCTCTCTCCCTCCCCCTCTATCTGAAGATAAATGCAAAAATGTCCTCAGGTGAGGATAAAATAAATAAAAATTAAATGTCACTGACAGGAATGATAACAAATAAGAGAGAAACACGAATTGCCATTATAAGAAAACCCTAAGGGTTACCACCACAGATATCAGACATTATAAAGAATATAAGGGATTTCATGCAGAACTTTATGCCAATAGGGTTGAAATCCTAGATGAAATATGTAAATTCCTTAATGAACACAACTTACTGAAACAGACACAGGTGAAATGCGACCAGCCTCATATCTACATGAGAAATTATGTAGGTTAACACACATTTTTCTGCAGAGAAGCTTTAAGCCCATATGATATACCTGTGAATTTTATCGAACATATAAATAATAAATAACTCTAAACATACATAAAATCTTTCGGAAGTAGATAAGAAGGATACACTTTGTATCATGTATGTATAGGGTGAGCAAAAATCTAACATCAAAATATGATGGAGACATTAAAGAAAAACAATTACAGAGCTATAGCCCTAATGAGCCTATACACAAAAATCTTTGATAAAATGTTGTAAGTCAAAGCCTGAAATAAATAAAAAGGCACAAAAATACCTCCCCGAATGGGATTTATCTCAGCGATAGAAGACTGCCTTGCCATCTGAATATTTCTCAATACATCTCATCACATTAATAATCCACCTATGACCATTTTAATAAATGTAATCCCTCTTCATCGTAGAACTCTCAGTAAACTATGACTAGAAAGTACCTTCCTCACAGTGAGAAGAAATAGCTATAAAAACAACTTACATTAACCTTAAACATAATGGTGAAACATTAATTGCTCTTTCTATAATTTGGGGAAAATCATGAATGGCTGGTCTCTTTTATTTAGCATTTCCTACAAGTCCTAGTCCCACCCACCAAAAAATGTAGCGAGAAATAATATAAAAAAATAATTGAATAAAGAAAACAAAAATTAACAGCATAAAGATTAGAAAGGAAGAAATAAAAGGACTATTCACAGACAACATGATTACATAGAAAATCATAAGGAATCTATAAAATATACAATTAATTATTAAACTGAATAAAGTTGTAAGATTCACAATCTTATATAAAACTCAGTTATATTTCAATAGATAGCAGTAAATGTACTGAAAATAAAATTTAAAATATCTAATTCCCAATACTGTTTAAAATTAATAACTGAAAATTAATTTAGTAAACAAGGTAAAACAAAATATTTGGACATTGATAATTAGAAGAGATTACTGAGAAAAATTAAAGAATACTTCAATAAACAGAGAAATAAATGTATGACTGGATTTAAAAACTCAATCTTGTAAAGATTTCTATTTTCCCCAGAAAGATTTTTAATTGAAAATGGTAAGTTCTTTTTCTAAAATTCACATGGAAATGCAAGGAACATATGTAGCCAAACAACCTTGAAAATGTGAACAAATCTGGGAACCTAAAATACTTCCCTTCAAGGCTCACTACAAAGCTACACACCTGAGGTAGGCAGTGTGGTTTTGGTACAAGGACAAGTGAAATTGAATCAATGGGGGGAGAATCCAGACACAGACCCACAATTAAAAGCTAAACAGATTTTTGACATAAGCTCTACATTATTAAATGGGATTATTAAAAAGAAGACTTTTCAAGAAATTGTATTGAAGCAATTGCATATCTAATTGTAAAACAAAAAGAACTTTACCCCCCTACCTCACATCAAAAAATTAATGATTTGTAATGGATAGTGAAACTATACATAAAAGCTAAAATAATGAAGATTCTAGAAAAGAACAGGAGTCTATTTTTATATCCCGGGAGGAGACAAAAAGTGTTTGAGAGAGAAGACACAATTAATAACCAATTAAAAATATAAAATTAATTAGACCTCATCAAATGGCAATGTTAAAAAATTAAGAAGTGAGCCATAACTAGGATAATATAGCTGAGGAAAGATTCATATGCTGACTAAATACTTACACACAATTAATAATTAAAGAACAAATATCTCAATGAAGAAATTGGTGAAAGACTGAAACAATCATTTCATCCAGGAATATTTTTAAGTGACCGTTAGTATCTGGAAAATTATCCAATATCAGTAGTAATTACGGAAATGCATATTAAAAGTATAAGAATGGCCCTGGCCAGATTGGCTCAGCTGTTAGAGCATCGGACCAAAGGGTCTTGGGTTTGATTCCGATCAAGGGCATGCACCTCAGTTGCAGTCAATGTGTCTCTCTCTCACATCGATGTTTCTCTCTCTCCTCCTCTCTCTCTTTCTCTCCTTCTTCTTCCCTGCCTCCCACTCTATCTGAAGATAAATGGAAATATATCCTCGGGTGAGCATTAAAAAAAAAAGTATAGGAGTGTACCCCTACACATCCTAGTCACTAGAATGACAAAATTAAAACTAGGTCAGTCTCTGTTTCTTATTCCTTGGGGCTGCCCCAGCAGCCATGCTCCCTAAGGATTACAGAAATCTGCTCTAAAAAATATTCATCTCTGCTCCAGGGTCTCCCCTCTGTTGACCAGTATTATGGATCCAAAGGGCAAGCTTGAATGTGTTTTTGTTTTTATTACAATGGAGATTCCTACTTAATAGGCTACAAGTTTGGCATCGAGACCGAAAGAGAACTTTGAAAAATACATATATCTATGTACCTAACATCCAAACTATGAGCACATTTGATATGAAATATGTTTTTAATTTATAAATACAACAAATTTCCCCACGTGAAGGTACATTGCTAAGTGCATGACACCTTTATTATCAGCTTTCTGTGCAACTTAGGCATCTTCCCCAAATAAGATGTATGAATGAAGGCTGTGTATAATGCCACTTCCTTTGCCACCCCAGTCATAGTGAGGGAACTCGTGTCAACAATGTTCTAAACAAACAGCCGAGTTCATTCATGTATCTATAATTGGTACTCTTCTGGACAGCACTAGAGAACCAAATCTTTGCCCCCATGAAGCAACACTCCAATTGGGGGAGATATGTAATAATAACATTTAAAAAGATTAAGTTAAATATATTAAAGTGTTACTATGGAGCTAAGGGTGGACAAAGAAGGACTCTGCCAATCACAGGATTCCCAAGGGAGTTTTTGTTTTTTTTTCTTTAGTTTAAAACTGTATTTTATTTTATTTTTTTCTGGGTTCCCAGGTTTTTTAACCACGGGTGTGAGGAAAGGTTCTCAGTGCCTGTCCACTGGTAAATGGTGATCTACAGAGCACGCGGCTACTGCCGGTTACACACGAAACATCTCCCTCGCCTGTGTGCCCTGGTTGAAGCTGCATTTATATAACTTGTAAAAGATAGTTTTAAACAACACAATCATTTATACACCGGACGCTGTGGTAGGATCTTTAGACACTAAGATGTCTCAAAATTACTCCGGAGAAACCTGAGTTAATATAAAGCAACGAGGACTCATTATCACATACACGATCTCATTGAATCATTGCAAAGCTGTCCTGAGGCCCCCTGTAACCACGGAACCTCCAGTCCTTATAGACCAGTTGCAGACCACGATGCAGACGGAGACTCCAAAGCTCGACTATCCAAGTTACAATATGGATGGTTTGATGATTTCTAGGTGACTAGGGTTTGGAAGAAAATGTATTGTTTATTCATTTTTGTTTCTGTTTTAAATTCTACCAATATTTACAAAGAAGTCAAAGATGAGAAAGTAACAACAAAAAAGATAAAATGTGACAGTTCATAGAACGTAGAAGTTGGCATCTGGGTGACTCCACAGATACTGATGGAAGAAAGGAAATGGAGATTATATTCTACTCGATATGGTGCTCTTACTCTACTGTGTTATTGAAATAGTCTAACCATTTTATATTCTAACAAAAGGTGTGCAAATGTACTATATTTAAGAGTCTTGTGAGGTGAGTCACTGTGTCTGATCCTTTTCACTCGCTCAGAAGAAACACTCTCTCCTGCTCGTGTCTCCAGTCTGTGGGTTTGATTTCTTTGTTGATTCTTAGTCCCAGTCCTTAACTTTACTCAGATTTATCGTCATGCTGTTTAAGGCCTCAACTTTTAATTTTATTTTTCTTTATTGATATGAGAGAGAGAAGAAGGGAAAGGAGATAGAGACAAAAACAAAAAGCATCCACGAGAGAGCACATCGATTGGCTGCCTCCCACATGCCCCCCAACAGGGATTTGACCCACAACCACGACATGTGCCCTGACTGACTGAGAACTGAACCGGTGGTGTCTTGGTGCATGGGTCGACACTCAACCACTGAGCCACACCGGCTGGGCAGGCCTCAACGTTTAAATGAGACTGTAGTTCCAAAACCTACAGTATGTGTCTCTGAGTTTAGTTCTTGTTGTTGTTGTTGTTTGTAAGATCAGTCTGCTCTTTAGCTAATTCATTGAGTAGTCTGTTGTTAAGGTCACATTTATACTCTGGTCTCACCTGATGTGGCCAGAAGGCTGGGTCCAATAAGACAAATAACACACAAACACGGGTGGCCCAGCACACCTGGTACAGGAATTTGCTCAGAGACAGTTATGTGAAGGACGATGGCATTTTGTTCGAGTTGGGAAAATGTACTCAGACCTTCAGTGTCCCGGAGAGGAGAGGGATCCATCGCCTGCTGGAACGGTCTTCACGGTTGCCCAGCACACAGGAGGTATCTCCAGGCTTCTAGATGAAGGAGCTCAGATCATGTCCAGTGAATATGTTCTTCTGGATAAAGGCAAAATATTTGCACCTAAGGAATTTCTAATAAAACCAATAGCCAGAATATGAAATTTTATCGATGCGAAAACATGTGAACCCCTTCTGACAAAACCAGGTGAGGCGTGACTGACAAACATTAGTCAACGCATCTCGGGAGCCAATCAGCACAGACTGGGTGAAACTATTGTGATTATAGCAGCTTTAAAAGTATGGATCATTCAGAACTGACCAGCAACTTCTGATGGTCGTGGATTTTGAAGTTATCTTTTTATTAATTTAACATTTCATTTAGAAGTAACACTAGACTATAAAAACATTGCAAAATAGCACAAAGAATTCCTGCATAAAATTCCCCTCCATATTTCCTAAATGTGAAGAGTTTACCAAGGAAAATATATAGCCTATGAAATTTCTGAACCATTTGAAAATAAATGGTGGGCATGATTCCTTCTGCCCCTAAATGATTTCCTAAAAACAAAGACTCTCTTATATAACCACAGCACGGTTATAGAAGTCAGGAAGTCACCACTGACATGACAAAATGATCTAGTCTGTAGACCTTATTGAAATGTTGACAATGTTTCCACTAATGTCCTTTATCTGGTCAAGGAATCAGTCCGACTGCATGTCTTCAGCTCTGGTGCTCTTTAATCTTCTGTGGTTTGGAAAGGTCTTTACTTCTTTGTCTTTCGAGTCCTGGACACTTATAAGGAACACTAAATCTCTCTCAGTTTAGGCTTGTCTGATATTTCCTGTGGGTCATATTCAGATTTTGTGTTCGGATAAAATGTCACACAAGTGATTTTTTTATTCTTTGCAGCACATCTTATCAGGAAACACGTGATGTCGATTTGTCCTAATACTAATGATATTAAGTTGATCACTTGGCCATGGTGGCATCTGTAAGATCCTTTGAGATGATATCTGGTTTCTTTTTTTAAAAAATATTTTTTAAATTGATTTTTAAGGGAGAGAGAGAGAGAAGCATTGATGTGAGAGCAAAACATTGATCGGCTGCCTCCTGCACACCCCCTACTGGGGATTGAGCCCACAACCCGGACATGTGCCCTGACTGGGAATCGAAGTGGCATCTCTCAGTCCATGGGGCGACGCTCCATCCGCTGAGCCACACTGGCCAGGCCTATATCTAGCTTCTTAAGCTTTCATCTCCTGGTCTCAAGCATCCACTGATGTGAATTGATTTTCTCTGCGATGGTCACCAACAGTGATGATGCTGATTTTATCAGTTCACCTTTAAGACCTTAAACATTCTGGCCCTGGCCTGTTTGGCTCAGCGGTTAGAGCGTCAGCCTACGGACCAGAGAGTCCCAGGATCGGTTCCCGCTAAGGGCACGTACCTCATTTGCAGTTTGTCCCCGCCCCGGTTGGGGTCGTGTGGATGGTAACCACTTGATGTGTCTCTCTCATATCGATGTTTCTCTCTCTCTCTTCCTCCCTCTCCCCCTCCTGCTCTATCTGAAGATAAATTCAGAAGTGTCCTCGGGTGAGGATTAAAAATAATAATAAAATAAAAAATGTAAAGACCTTAAACATTCTGGAATAGCTGTAAAACCACAACAGAATGAATGTTTTCAAACATAAAATAATCAATTCATAATTGGTTTCTAAGCAATATGTCATTCCATTTTCTTCAGTGAAGTGGGCTGCTCGTGATTGTAAGCAAGAGTTTTCAGAGGGTTGATTAAAATAAGTAGAGTAATGCAACTGGTACCTACAGTACTTTTGCACCCCTCCCTAGCCTATCATTAATTTGAAAAATTGTTATATTTGGCATTGTATTTAAAGTTCCTTTTCATTTTTGTTCATTTGCTTTAGTCTTGTTGTTATTTGTTTATTTATTTCCCCCCTACAAAGATTTTACTCCAAGTGGCAAATCAGGTGTTAGGTTTTATCCATTTTTTCCAGCAATGCCACACCAAGCAATGCTACAGTCACCATTTCCAAATATAGCAGAGTCTTGTCTAATGTGATGCATGACGTTTCCCTGTAGAACACTGTGGCCGTGGCCCTTGCGGGCTCTACCCTTGCTGTTGGCCGGAGACTGTCTTCCCGTGGGCTCCTTTCCCTCAGCTACGGCTGTACAGAAGCAAATGCTTCAAACAAACTCCCTGAGTTATTCCCTGACAACAACCTGAGGTTCTCACTCTCAACAGCATAATACGTCACTGTTAACTCCGACTCCCCTTGATTTGACAGTAAACTCCTCTTAATCTCATTATGTCTTCCAGTCTTTCTACTTATTTTATCAATAATATGTCTGAATCTACAAAGATAGATGTAAATAATGTTATACAACTAAGATATGGAAACATTTATTTAAAGAAAACGTGTTGACTAATCTGAGGATAAAAGTGATGATTTAAGGAAATATGCACAATTTTATACTATGGTTTCACATCCCCGAGGCCTCTCAACACACCCAGTTTTATAAAAGCCAACTACAGGATAGTAAAGGTTTGCCAACCTGCTCGGATCAGCATATTCCTGGTTCATCTAGGCTGGGTGTAGGGGAGCCCGGGGACAGGGTGGAGGGGTTCCCCCAGTTTTGCTGGACTCTGAGGTGGGCCAAGGCTGGGAAACATCCAGAAGAGCCTCAATAAGCTTAATCAAGTAAGTGCTTAGAGATGAGAAGACTGTGTTTCCAATATGCTCATTTCCAAGTGTCACTTGAGAAGTAAGAGCTATAAGTGGTTTATCTTCAGCCTATATGAATAGACTGTGATTTCTTTAAAAAATAATAAAGCATAAGCCAAGACTATTGACCTCTTGGTGTTTTATACACTAAAAGAAAAATTGTATCAAGTTTAGTATATGGTATTTGGTACTTTAACTGGTACAACAAAAGCTCTGTTATCCTTCATTCATGCTCTCCGTGTGCTTTTGGAATCGAAGTGGTCTATGAAAGTCGAGGACAATTTGGATAACTAACAGAAGTACTCAAGTCATAAAGTGTCCTGAAAACGGACAGCTGTGAACTGGATGTGGAGGTGTCACTGACTTAAACCCCAGAGCTGAAGGGGAGAGTGGGCCTCAGACAGGGGTAGGGAATGAGCAGCTCCCGTCCCATCAGGGCCGAAGCAAGCTGATCTCGATTTCTCCGGTTCTGTTTTTCCTTGCCAATAAATAGACTCTCACTGTTCTGAAAATAAAATCATAAAAATACTAAAAGACTATAAAATTTCTGACATTCTGATATCAAAATGTGAAAAATTTAATCTGCAGTCATCAAATCCCAGAGTCACAGATGTTCAAGGAGACATGGAGGATCATCGCACGCCACCCCTCTCGTGGAGGTTTGGTTTAGTGCGATCAACCCTGTACAGACAGTCCCTGAATTACAATGATTACAGCATGAATTTTGGACTTTATGGTGCTTAAGTGATCCACAATCAGTAGAAATGCTACTCTGAATTTTAATCTTTTCCTCAGCTGGCAGTACGCAACACCCACCCTCATGATGCTGCAGTACGCAACACCTACCCTCATGATGCTGCAGTACGCAACACCTACCCTCATGATGCTGCAGTATGAACACCTACCCTCATGATGCTGCAGTACGAACACCTACCCTCATGATGCTGACAGTACGCAACACCTACCCTCATGATGCTGACAGTACGCAACACCTACCCTCATGATGCTGCAGTATGAACACCTACCCTCATGATGCTGCAGTATGAACACCTACCCTCATGAGGCTGACAGTACGCAACACCTACCCTCATGATGCTGCAGTATGAACACCTACCCTCATGATGCTGACAGTACGCAACACCTACCCTCATGATGCTGCAGTATGAACACCTACCCTCATGATGCTGCAGTATGAACACCTACCCTCATGATGCTGACAGTACGCAACACCTACCCTCATGATGCTGCAGTATGAACACCTACCCTCATGATGCTGCAGTATGAACACCCACCCTCATGATGCTGACAGTACGCAACACCTACCCTCATGAGGCTGCAGTACGAACACCTACCCACATGATGCTGCAGTATGAACACCTAACCTCATGATGCTGCAGTATGAACACCTACCCTCATGATGCTGCAGTACGCAACACCTACCCTCATGATGCTGCAGTATGAACACCTACCCTCATGATGCTGACAGTACGCAACACCTACCCTCATGAGGCTGCAGTACGAACACCTACCCACATGATGCTGCAGTATGAACACCTAACCTCATGATGCTGCAGTATGAACACCTACCCTCATGATGCTGCAGTACGCAACACCTACCCTCATGATGCTGCAGTATGAACACCTACCCTCATGATGCTGACAGTACGCAACACCTACCCTCATGAGGCTGCAGTACGAACACCTACCCACATGATGCTGCAGTATGAACACCTAACCTCATGATGCTGCAGTATGAACACCCACCCTCATGATGCTGACAGTACGCAACACCTACCCTCATGAGGCTGCAGTACGAACACCTACCCACATGATGCTGCAGTATGAACACCTAACCTCATGATGCTGCAGTATGAACACCTACCCTCATGATGCTGCAGTACGCAACACCTACCCTCATGAGGCTGACAGTACGCAACACCTACCCTCATGAGGCTGACAGTACGCAACACCTACCCTCATGATGCTGCAGTACGCAACACCCACCCTCATGATGCTGCAGTACACAACACCTACCCTCATGAGGCTGACAGTACGCAACACCTACCCTCATGATGCTGCAGTACGCAACACCCACCCTCATGATGCTGCAGTACACAACACCTACGCTCATGAGGCTGATAGTACGCAACACCTACCCTCATGATGCTGCAGTATGAACACCTACCCTCATGATGCTGCAGTATGAACACCTACCCTCATGATGCTGACAGTACGCAACACCTACCCTCATGATGCTGCAGTATGAACACCTACCCTCATGATGCTGCAGTATGAACACCTACCCTCATGATGCTGACAGTACGCAACACCTACCCTCATGATGCTGACAGTACGCAACACCTACCCTCATGATGCTGCAGTATGAACACCTACCCTCATGATGCTGACAGTACGCAACACCTACCCTCATGATGCTGCAGTATGAACACCTACCCTCATGATGCTGCAGTATGAACACCTACCCTCATGAGGCTGCAGTACGAACACCCACCCTCATGATGCTGCAGTATGAACACCTACCCTCATGATGCTGCAGTATGAACACCTACCCTCATGATGCTGCAGTACGCAACACCCACCCTCATGATGCTGCAGTATGAACACCTACCCTCATGATGCTGCAGTATGAACACCTACCCTCATGATGCTGCAGTATGAACACCTACCCTCATGATGCTGCAGTACGCAACACCCACCCTCATGATGCTTACAGTACACAACACCCACCCTCATGATGCTGCAGTACGCAACACCTACCCTCATGATACTGCAGTAAGAACACCTACCCTCATGATACTGCAGTACGAACACCTACCCTCATGATGCTGCAGTACGCAACACCTACCCTGATGATACTGCAGTACGAACACCTACCCTCATGATGCTGCAGTATGAACACCTACCCTCATGATGCTGCAGTACGAACACCCACCCTCATGATGCTGCAGTATGAACACCTACCCTCATGATGCTGCAGTACGAACACCTACCCTCATGATGCTGCAGTACGAACACCTACCCTCATGATGCTGCAGTATGAACACCTACCCTCATGATGCTGACAGTACGCAACACCTACCCTCATGATGCTGCAGTACGAACACCTACCCTCATGATGCTGCAGTACGAACACCTACCCTCATGATGCTGCAGTACGAACACCTACCTTCATGATGCTGCAGTACGAACACCTACCCTCATGATGCTGCAGTATGAACACCTACCCTCATGATGCTGACAGTACGCAACACCTACCCTCATGATGCTGCAGTACGAACACCTACCCTCATGATGCTGCAGTACGAACACCCACCCTCATGATGCTGCAGTATGAACACCTACCCTCATGATGCTGCAGTATGAACACCTACCCTCATGATGCTGCAGTACGCAACACCCACCCTCATGATGCTGCAGTATGAACACCTACCCTCATGATGCTGCAGTATGAACACCTACCCTCATGATGCTGCAGTACGCAACACCCACCCTCATGATGCTTACAGTACGCAACACCCACCCTCATGATGCTGCAGTACGCAACACCTACCCTCATGATACTGCAGTGCGAACACCCACCCTCATGATGCTGCAGTACGCAACACCTACCCTCATGATGCTGCAGTACGAACACCTACCCTCATGATGCTGCAGTACGCAACACCCACCCTCATGATGCTGCAGTACGCAAAACCTACCCTCATGGTGCTGACAGTACGCAACACCTACCCTCATGATGCTGCAGTACGAACACCTACCCTCATGATGCTGCAGTACGAACACCTACCCTCATGATGCTGCAGTACGAACACCCACCCTCATGATGCTGCAGTATGAACACCTACCCTCATGATGCTGCAGTATGAACACCTACCCTCATGATGCTGACAGTACGCAACACCTACCCTCATGATGCTGCAGTATGAACACCTACCCTCATGATGCTGACAGTACGCAACACCTACCCTCATGATGCTGCAGTACGAACACCTACCCTCATGATGCTGCAGTACGAACACCTACCCTCATGATGCTGCAGTATGAACACCTACCCTCATGATGCTGCAGTACGCAACACCCACCCTCATGATGCTGCAGTACGAACACCTACCCTCATGATGGTGCAGTACGAACACCTACCCTCATGATGGTACAGTACGAACACCTACCCTCATGATGCTGCAGTACGAACACCTACCCTCATGATGGTGCAGTACGAAAACCTACCCTCATGATGCTGCAGTATGAACACCTACCCTCATGATGCTGCAGTACGAACACCTACCCTCATGATGCTGCAGTACGAACACCTACCCTCATGATGCTGCAGTACGAACACCTACCCTCATGATGCTGCAGTATGAACACCTACCCTCATGATGCTGCAGTACGAACACCCACCCTCATGATGCTGCAGTATGAACACCTACCCTCATGATGCTGCAGTACGAACACCTACCCTCATGATGCTGCAGTACGAACACCTACCCTCATGATGCTGCAGTACGAACACCTACCCTCATGATGCTGCAGTACGAACACCTACCCTCATGATGCTGCAGTACGAACACCTACCCTCATGATGCTGCAGTACGAACACCTACCCTCATGATGCTGCAGTATGAACACCTACCCTCATGATGCTGCAGTACGAACACCTACCCTCATGATGCTGCAGTACGAACACCCACCCTCATGATGCTGCAGTATGAACACCTACCCTCATGATGCTGCAGTACGCAACACCCACCCTCATGATGCTGCAGTATGAACACCTACCCTCATGGTGCTGACAGTACGCAACATCTACCCTCATGGTGCTGACAGTATGCAACACCTACCCTCATGATGCTGCAGTACGAACACCCACCCTCATGATGCTGCAGTATGAACACCTACCCTCATGATGCTGCAGTACGCAACACCCACCCTCATGATGCTGCAGTACGCAACACCTACCCTCATGGTGCTGACAGTACGCAACATCTACCCTCATGGTGCTGACAGTATGCAACACCTACCCTCATGGTGCTGACAGTACGCAACATCTACCCTCATGAGGCTGACAGTACGCAACACCTACCCTCATGGTGCTGCAGTATGAACACCTACCCTCATGATGCTGCAGTATGAACACCTACCCTCATGATGCTGCAGTACGAACACCTACCCTCATGATGCTGCAGTACGCAACACCCACCCTCATGATGCTGCAGTACGCAACACCTACCCTCATGGTGCTGACAGTACGCAACATCTACCCTCATGATGCTGCAGTACGAACACCTACCCTCATGATGCTGCAGTATGAACACCTACCCTCATGATGCTGCAGTATGAACACCTACCCTCATGATGCTGCAGTACGAACACCCACCCTCATGATGCTGCAGTATGAACACCTACCCTCATGATGCTGCAGTACGAACACCTACCCTCATGATGCTGCAGTATGAACACCTACCCTCATGATGCTGCAGTACGAACACCTACCCTCATGGTGCTGACAGTACGCAACATCTACCCTCATGGTGCTGACAGTACGCAACATCTACCCTCATGGTGCTGACAGTATGCAACACCTACCCTCATGGTGCTGACAGTACGCAACACCTACCCTCATGAGGCTGACAGTACGCAACACCTACCCTCATGATGCTGCAGTATGAACACCTACCCTCATGATGCTGCAGTACGCAACACCTACCCTCATGGTGCTGACAGTACGCAACATCTACCCTCATGGTGCTGACAGTATGCAATACCTACCCTCATGGTGCTGACAGTACGCAACACCTACCCTCATGAGGCTGACAGTACGCAACACCTACCCTCATGATGCTGCAGTATGAACACCTACCCTCATGATGCTGCAGTACGCAACACCTACCCTCATGATGCTGCAGTACGAACACCTACCCTCATGATGCTGCAGTACGAACACCTACCCTCATGGTGCTGACAGTACGCAACATCTACCCTCATGGTGCTGACAGTATGCAACACCTACCCTCATGGTGCTGACAGTACGCAACACCTACCCTCATGAGGCTGACAGTACGCAACACCTACCCTCATGATGCTGCAGTACGAACACCTACCCTCATGGTGCTGACAGTACGCAACATCTACCCTCATGGTGCTGACAGTATGCAACACCTACCCTCATGGTGCTGACAGTACGCAACACCTACCCTCATGAGGCTGACAGTACGCAACACCTACCCTCATGATGCTGCAGTATGAACACCTACCCTCATGATGCTGCAGTACGCAACACCTACCCTCATGGTGCTGACAGTACGCAACATCTACCCTCATGGTGCTGACAGTATGCAACACCTACCCTCATGGTGCTGACAGTACGCAACACCTACCCTCATGAGGCTGACAGTACGCAACACCTACCCTCATGATGCTGCAGTATGAACACCTACCCTCATGATGCTGCAGTATGAACACCTACCCTCATGATGCTGCAGTACGCAACACCTACCCTCATGATGCTGCAGTACGAACACCTACCCTCATGATGCTGCAGTATGAACACCTACCCTCATGATGCTGCAGTATGAACACCTACCCTCATGATGCTGCAGTACGAACACCCACCCTCATGATGCTGCAGTACGCAACACCTACCCTCATGATGCTGCAGTATGAACACCTACCCTCATGATGCTGCAGTACGAACACCTACCCTCATGATGCTGCAGTACGAACACCTACCCTCATGATGCTGCAGTATGAACACCTACCCTCATGATGCTGCAGTACGAACACCCACCCTCATGATGCTGCAGTATGAACACCTACCCTCATGATGCTGCAGTACGAACACCTACCCTCATGATGCTGCAGTACGCAACACCCACCCTCATGATGCTGCAGTATGAACACCTACCCTCATGATGCTGCAGTACGAACACCTACCCTCATGATGCTGCAGTACGCAACACCCACCCTCATGATGCTGCAGTACGCAACACCTACCCTCATGGTGCTGACAGTACGCAACATCTACCCTCATGGTGCTGACAGTACGCAACACCTACCCTCATGGTGCTGACAGTACGCAACATCTACCCTCATGAGGCTGACAGTACGCAACACCTACCCTCATGGTGCTGCAGTATGAACACCTACCCTCATGATGCTGCAGTATGAACACCTACCCTCATGATGCTGCAGTACGAACACCTACCCTCATGATGCTGCAGTACGCAACACCCACCCTCATGATGCTGCAGTACGAACACCTACCCTCATGATGCTGCAGTACGAACACCCACCCTCATGATGCTGCAGTACGCAACACCTACCCTCATGGTGCTGACAGTACGCAACATCTACCCTCATGGTGCTGACAGTACGCAACACCTACCCTCATGGTGCTGTCAGTACGCTACATCTACCCTCATGGTGCTGACAGTACGCAACATCTACCCTCATGGTGCTGACAGTACGCAACACCTACCCTCATGATGCTGCAGTACGCAACACCTACCCTCATGATGCTGACAGTACGCAACACCTACCCTCATGATGCTGGCAGTACGCAACACCTACCCTCATGATGCTTACAGTACGCAACACCTACCCTCATGATGCTTACAGTACGCAACACCTACCCTCATGATGCTGGCAGTACGCAAAACCTAACCTCATGATGCTGGCAGCCACCGGAAGCTGCAACATCCTTGTCAGACACTTGATCATGAGCTTAAACAACCAGTACTCTGCAGTGTGCTGTGGTGCTGGAGGTTTTTGGACACTATATTGTTTCTGAGACATTTCAAGTAGGCAAGGCTATGGTGTTTGGAAGGCTGGTGTGTTCAATGCATTTTTGACTTACCATGTTTTCGGTTTAGGATGTGTTTATCTGGATGTGACCCCCATCATAAGTCGAAGAGCATCTGTATACTATTTTCTCAGTTAATATGTGTGTCTTTTTTTTTTAGCACATTCTTCCCATATCTAATTTAGAATGATGCTATAAAGTTTCTAAACAGATTTTTTGTGGTGTAATAATTTTTCTCTGTAGAAACACAAAGGAGTATTTTGGATCAATTCTCAGTTTACCAGAATGTCATTAAGATATCCCCTTTGTCCTGATGGCACAAGCCCCAGGTTTAATCACACTTGAATAAGTTAGTATCATCACATTCCTGTACCGCTGTTTTTCTGCTCTTTATGGGTCTGCACATGTAAATCCATAGAAACCAAAAATAAGACTATCCCCAGCATGTCAAAACTCCAATTCGTAGCATAATTCCACAGGTGCATTTTCGGTAAGGAACTCAAGATGCATAATTTCAATTCACATTGCTTGGAAATAGGGTTCAGATAGTAGTCAAAGAAGAATAAAAACAAGATGAAATTTTATCCTGGAACTGCATTTTCTAATAACTATCCACTCTAACATGAGCTTAGATATAAAATTCCACACAATGCAGAAAGGCCACACATTAACCCTAAAGGAGGCTGATATCAAATTGCTACAGTATGTGTGACAAGACGCAATCATTAACGGTAACTTTCTGGCTGTTGGACCTAGAGAGAAACTTCACCACTGCGAGTGAGTCCCAGCCTTTTCCAACATTCTCAAAGGGCTGGATTTGACAAGGCTTTGCTTGCGGACCGTGCACGGTAAATACTCCAAAGCATGGAATGGATCGTTGAAGGACCTACTGTTGGTGAAATCATCGTGGTTTTTATAGCCTAGCTCACTTTTACAAGCAGAGTGCTGCGAGGGGTCACAGCCCTGTTTCATGTCAGATGGCAATTCAACGGAGCTGAACACCCACCGTGAGGCCCCGAGGTGGCCAGCTGGCATGGCGGGGCCCTGCAATATTGTCTGCCCACCCACACAGTGTGTGCTCAACCAGTAAATAGAGAACACAACAGTAGTTTTACAAAATTACCAACTGTAAACAATTAACTCATTAGATAAAAGTATTGATGATGAAGAAAAGAAAAAGAAATTGCACATGAATCTCAAGTAGACCAGAGGAATAAACCTTTTCCAAGCACAATGAACAGGCCTGGGGGGGGGGGGGGCGGTTGGGGGTCTCTTAAAATGCTACATGAGACAATGCAGTCTGCTACTTTCAAGGTTCAGCCGAGAAACTACAGATCAGAACTAGATTTAACTACCCGTTTGGGCCATAGCATGAGCGCGCATTGCACCGTGGGGTACATGCAGGGCCTCGCGTGGCATTCTGCAAAACAAGCACCCTGGGAAGTAAGACCACTAGCTGTTCACTGATCTCACAAACGACACAGAGGTCACGCTCCAATTTCAGAACCTAACACAAAAACCTGGCATTCCGATAAGTGAACGCTAGAGAGGAAGCTAGGAGTATTTAAGTATTAAAACTCTTGTTGAGAGTTTTACTTGTTTAAAACAAAAATTTAGTTCTAATGGCAAACTAACTTGATTGTGTTTTCTAATTTGATTAATAGATGCATCGGTCATTGTTTTTATTCTTTGAATTATAACTAAATTTATGAAAATGATTTAAAGCAAAATAATAAATGTGGGTTGAAGAAAGTAATAAATAAGGGTTGAAGAAAGATTGCTTTGGTTTAGCTCAGGGGTGCGTCAACTATTTCCACACACTTTCCATGAATACAGTTCCTAGGTAATTTCACAGGTAAGATTGTTTATTGTTTTTACATAAAGAACTCTGGTGTGCTACAACTTTAAGTTCCATTGAATCCATTGTTCTTTTTCTGCAGCCGCTGTCTATTTTTCATGTGTGGGGTATCTTGTACACATCTCTGCATGATATTTCTTCTGGCTCACATTGCTAACTCTCAGCAAGTTTTTTCAAGTAAGTGAGACTGTGATTCTTTTTGAATGCATGTGATCACCGAGGAAAAACATAATCAGAGAAAATATTATTTTAAAATGAACCAGATTCTGCCACAAGAGTAACTTCTTATTAACTCTTCCCTCCCTTCGTGTTGAGGTTTGATGGAGAGCCATAAGTGCCAATGAAATTTTAAAGTTTTCAACGATTCACTTGATCACACCTATTTTTTTCTCCAGCCTTCTTCACTTGAGAATTCTTTCCTTCAGGATCTCAAACAATCATTTTTAGATTTTATTTTAAGACAACAGTAACCGTGCAAAAAAAAAAAAAAAGCAAATTGTGAAGATTGAAGGAGAGTAAAAAAAAGGTGAAGCGAATCTGTCTTCCATTAGCACTTTTTGACTAAAACAGCGTGTTAACATGATTTCTTTCTGTCAACTTCCCTGCTAAACACGTATAAAATGCCCCCCGCCCCAAGTGTGGCCTCGATGGTGGACTCCAATCCGGACTGCAACTCTCAGACAGGTGCAAGCGTACAATCGCCTTCAGCTGCGGGAGAAACAGAGGCGAACATGACACGGATGTTTTGCGTCATAGCCAGTGTCCGCGGGAAAAGGGAGAGGCCAGGAAGGAAGCACCCAGAAACATTTCCAGGGAAAAGGTTCGCAGGGAAATGAAGATTTTGTGGTGCACTGATTAAGGCCCTAAAGAGTTAACTTGTAAATATACAAAATTTGGACTGATAATCAGAGGCAAAACAAATGGGCTGAGTAGGGGGGAGAAATAAGACCACAGTAAGCTGGGATGGAAGGAGGACTTGACGTAGAAGAAACTAGGGGTCAGCCCAGGCTGTACTGACCCCACCCGGCTGAGTGGACCTGCAGGCGGGGCATCGGAGGGGCACCGGACACGGAATAGGACATCTGAATTGTAAGCTCGAGTTTTTAATTATCTAGAAGAGAATTTTGGAAAAACTACTTTCTATCACTGAGTTGAGATATGAACACCTGGAAATAGGACATTAAAAGGTGAAGACTAAGGAATATTACATTTATAAATTCAATGTCCATAAAGTGGGTGAAGTGAAGAAGGGATCCCCAATATGAGTATCACCGGTTCTGCAGAATTGCTGAGGTGAACTTCAAATTGTGCATGTATTTTTCACTTTTAAATTACTTCAAGGATGTCATATAGTGATTGGATTTAGTTGGCATTATTGTAAACTTTTCTACCACCCCAGTGGAAGCAAAGAGCACATTTTTAACTGTGTAACATTTGGAACTGGGCATTTTTTCTTCTTTTTGTGTGATACATATCCTTAAGTGGTTAAAACAATCATTAGTCCTGATTTATGTCTTGTATATAAAAAGAGTAAACTATTCTCTCACTGTAGTAGTTTCCAAGATACCATTTAATAAATGACAAAGTATCAAGTTAACAAAAGAAACTAAAGTCATTAATAAGGAAAACTGCTATTCTGAAAACCCAAACATCTGAACAGCTAAGCTCCGAACAGAAATAAGCAATTTAAACTTTTATGATAAGACAAATCTGTTACCATGACACCAGGGAAGGTACGCATGTTGAACTTGACTTTCCCCCTGGGTGGGGGCCGCCTGCAGCGGGAATCCATCAGTCTGGGGCGGACTGTGAGGAAGGCAAGACAGAGAGAATGTTCTCTCTCACGTAGGGGTGGAATTTGGGAGCGGATCCCATAACCATTATAGAAAGTTCTTGTCCCTAAACAAAAATCCTGATAGTCTGCAATCTGTGTTCTCTAAATTCCCTCAGCAAGGTCTTCTTTCAAGAGTATACTTGCAGGATTTGTTTTTCCCAAGGAAAAAAATGCCTAGAGGCATATGGGATAGTTTCACGTAGGTGGTTTTATATCACTGCAAATGAGCTCATCAAAATCTAAGGATTACAAAAAAATAAAACAAAATCGATAACAATAAATTCTGGGAATTCCTCTCCTCCTCCGTTTACTTCCTGACAGCCTCCAACAAGCATATTGAATTCAGGAGGTTAAAATGTTAGTAAGTAGGCTTAAGACACATTTGCAGGAAAATCGAGGTGTTACGTATAGCCTATAAAGCAATGCAACACAGAGCAGATAATTTTAAGAACACTGACTTTACAAATATTTTGAGCCCGGCTGGTATGGCTCAGAGGATTAGTGTCGCCCCAGTGACTGCAAGGTCCCGGTTCCGTTCCCGGTCAGGGAACATGCCCAAGTTGTGGGCTCTGTCCTCAGTAGAGGACATGCAGGCGGCAGCCGATCAATGTTTCTCCCTCACATCAATGTTTCTACCTCTCACTCCCTTCCCTTCTCTCTAAAAAATCGATTAAAGCATTAAAAAAAAATAAATATATTGTGATTATCTGAGAAACTATAATTGCAACTATGTATTGCTTATCTGGTCAACTGATTAAAACAATAAAATGAAAATTACATCTAATTGATATTGTGCTTTCCCTATATTTTCCCTTATATTTTCCCACAAATATAAGTAAAAAGTATTCATAATAAAAACAAAACTAAAGTAAGGAGATACTTAAGATATTTTTTTAAAGCTCACAAAAGTGATTATAATTCTGTTCTTGTTTTTATCTGTTAATTTTAGCTCTTTAAACCAGATTTAGAAAAAGCTTATACCTCAAAGAATTTCTTTCATATTCTCCTGTCTCAGATGTAGCTAGTCTTCCTCTCTGGCATGTTAGTATGTTAAAAAAAAACAAAAAAAAACAGTTATAGGGAATAAAAGGTTAAGAGTTTCAAATAAGAAGAAAATACTTAACTGTTTAATTTGACAATTTCCAGGAGTCTAATTACATCAGGTTTTAGTTGTAATGTTTCACGAGGAAAGAAAATTCACTAAACATTTAAGAGACAATCCAAATCTTTCAAAATTTTCGGACCAATGTGAAAGAAATAGTTCAACTAAAGGTAGTTGGAAAATTATTTTTCAAACTAAGAATTATTTTACAAAACAAACACATCACACCTTTCTATGGCTTTGTGTTAATACATCTTTTAAAATTATCACAAGATTTAAGGCTTCTGGGGAAGATAGTGGCAGTGATATTTTTATTAGTTGTAATAATTAACAGAATTCTTTTTTTTTCTTTATTGATTTTTAGAAAGAGAGAGAGAGAGAAACATTGATGAGAGAGGACATCGATTGACCACCTCCCACATGCCCCCTACTTGGGATCAGGCCCACATCCCTGGCATGTGCCCTGATCGGGAATCGAACCGGCGACCCCTTGGTGCATGGGTCGACGCTCAACCACTGAGCCACACCAGCCGGCCACTAACAGAATTCTTCAAGTAATAGAGGTGAAAACATCACTAAAACAACATTAGCATGTTGTTATATTCTTATTTACTGGTGGACAAACTCTCAGAATTCTGTAATATACAGTCATAACGATCATTAAAATTTGGATAATCCAAAGCACATTATCAGTGAGAATCTCACCTTTCATTAATCATTATTCTGTGTAGACTCTAACTGATAATGCTCAGGAATGTCTCTATCAGAGCATCCTGCTTTGAGATCACAAGGCCAAACCGCTGGGTTTTAGACCTCGGCTGGTTCAGCCCAGCCACCTGGTGAAGAGGGAAGCTGCCCCGGGCATGGTGTCCCCAGGGGTAGCGCACCGCAGCTGAGACCCACCTTGAAGTTGCTGACAGGTGGAGACTGCTGACTGTCCTCTTTGCCATTAAGCAAAGGATCCTTCCTTGAATCGGGACTTACACTATCACGAGGGTGGTAATATTGGGATGTAGGCAATGGTTGTATTCTGGATATATTTTGAAGGTAAGGCTGCGAAAATTTCCTCGTGGTTTTGATGTGTGCAGTGAGAAACGTAGTGGTTGGGAAGATCCCTAGATTAGCTTTTGCTTACAAGGTGAACTACTTTTTTTCTGAAATAAGTGGATGGTGGATATGAGGAAAAGATAGTAACAATTCTGTTAGGGGCAAATTAAGTGTGAGCCCTGGGTTAAACCTGTGGATGGGAAGGGTAGACTAGATGTATGAGGTTAGTGGGGAGATGGGGTGGAAAAGCAAATGCAGACATCTTTATAGTCAAAGGATTGGACAAGAGCGAGGGTTAAGGTAAGACAAGAAAGTCAGGCATGGAGCCAATACTCAGTTAATCTAACATTTAGACATTGGAATGGTGAGGAGAACCCAGAAAGATGACTAAAGGGGAAAAAATCCTGTAGGATGACTGAGAAGGAAAGAAGGAGCCACTGGAGATGTTTCAGGTCTGGAAGACAGAGATCAAGGTGTTTCTGCATCATTGAATCTGATTGTCTTCATGTTGCGATAGAAACACTCTCCCTTGGTGAAAAAGAAATACAGCCGACTTTTAAATAGTGCAGTATTGTTGAAGTATGGCATTTTCTCTATAAAAACAAATGACTAAGCAATATCCATTGGCTTTCACAAAGTTGTATCTGATTGTGAAGGGGGTTTGGGGAAGTAGACTATAAATTACCTTTGACAAAGGGGTAAAGGATTTTAATATGCTAAAAACAAATGACTAAGCAATATCGATTGGCTTTCACAAAGTTGTATCTGATTGTGAAGAGGGTTTGGGGAAGTAGACTATAAATTACCTTTGACAAAGGGGTGAAGGATTTTAATATGCTTAACTGTAATGATTGCCCAGAAAAACACTCCGCATTCAGTCAGTGTATTATTCTCTTAGAATATACAAAAGTTGTAGTTTTTGCTGATGTTTCCGCTTGCTCAGTAGCTGATTTTACATGGTGTCTTGCTTATTAAGGCTTTTTTTTTTTTTTTTCGATTGGCATAACTGAAAAACAGTGTTAGCTTGGGTGTTTCTCTTATGAACTTCTTTTGTTGTATTAGCTATATGTTTTAACCAAATACAGTGACACCTCGGTTCTCGAACATAATTCGTTCCAGGAGGACGGTCGAGAACCGAATTGTTCGAGAACCGAAGCAATGAAACCCAATAGGAAAGCGTGACTCTCTCCACAAAGCGTGACTCTCTCTCTGCACTCACACTGATGACGCGAGCAAGGCGCGCTGGGCCGAATGAACGCCATTCGGCTCATCTCGGAAGTTCGAGTTCCAAATATTTGTTCGGATTCCGAGACAAAAGTTTCTCGAATCTCCTGGTCGAATACCGATTTGGTCGAAAACCGAGGCGTTCGAGAACCGAGGTATCACTTATCAAAATACACTTATAAACACATTTAACAATTCATTTTCAAATAATGAATTATTTTAAAGTGTTCTAACACAAAAAATGAAAATAAACATGAACTCCATTGGAGACACATTAAGAAAAGTGTTGTTCTGTGCATATTAAATAGATTGCCCATTCAGCATTTGGACAATGTTATAACACAGTTTTTTTTACACCAAACAACCAGTATTATTCGTTAGTATTACCTTAAATGTACTGAAAGTACAGGAGCAAGCTACATTTGGACCAAATAACGTTAAATATAGAGTAGTATGTGATAAAAACCTATTGTTTATTTAAGAAAACCTCTCCTTTATAGGGCTTATTGGCCATTACCTTGAGTTCCTTAATGAGTATCATCAGGAATATAATTAAAGTTAATATAATATACTCTTCCAGTGCTGATATGTGAACTTAATCCTCTTGAAATTTATTTTTAAAAATCTCTGTATAAAATTAGATGTCTAATTCTTACTCTTTCGGTAACATAATACTTTTGAAAAGAAGTCTTCATTTTGAAGAATCGTGTTATAAATTAATTACTATATGACCACATGTGTCTTGGAAAATATTTTCAAATTAAAATATTTATTTAAGTAAACCAAAATTACAATTAGGTACATTTAATCAGACTAAAGTTTGTTTCTGGTGGAAATGCTTGTTTAAGTTTCAATTTGTTAAAGGTTGTTTCAATCATAGTATTGTTTACTTTTAAGACAGTGAGGATAATATGACATTATGACATTTTTGTAATTTGCATAGACATATTGCAAGTTAAAATGCAGTTTATCCATGAAATAATCTTGGCATGATTTGAATTTATTTTAAATTATGTAAACAAACCGGCTGGTGTGGCTCAGTGGTTGAGCATCGACCCATGCACCAAGCGATCTCCATTTCGATTCCCAGTCAGGACACATGCCCAGGTTGTGGGCCAAATCCCCAGGGGGGTCAGGCAGGAGGCGGCCAACTGATGTTCTCTCTCATCGATGTTTCTATCTTTCTCTCCCTCCCTCTTCCTCTCACTCTAAAATCAATAAAGAAAACAAATTTTAATAAAAAAATTAGGTAAACAGCAAAACCCTGCCATAACTCAGTATGGTTCAAAAACTTAACTATACAAAATGTGAAGTTTTGATAATACCAGGTTAACAAAAACAATATATTTGTTAAGTTGTTCTTCTAGCTACTCTGTGGTAAAAGAAAAGAAAAAAATGTTGTCATTTTCTGAGTTTATTTATTAGGCCAAATGGGAAAATAATTGATGGTTACAAAGAAATATACATGCTATACCAGTCTGAGAAAGACTAAAGTGATACAAGATAGTCATTTCTTTTTATATATTTTTTTTCAATTTCAGAGAGAAACATCGATGTGAGAGAAACACTAACCAGTTGCCTCTAGTACTCATCTCAACCGGGGACTGAACCGACAACCTGGGCATGTGCCCTGACTGGGAATCAAACTAGCAACCTTTTGGGGCAAGGGATAATACTCAACCATGTCACGCTGGCCAGGAAAAGACATTCATTTCTTAACACTTCCTTCTGCCACCCCCAACACCACCCAGAACAAATCAGTTTTCACCCACCCTCCCCCTTCTTGAGCACTTGGGCGGTCCAGAGGTTGGTGTTATTCAGCAGCACCATATAATCTGAATTTGGGTACTGTAGGGATTTTACTATAATTTGAAATACCATCTAACCAACACTCTTTACTTGTTGGTACATTCATCATTGTGTTTATTGCCAAGGTTTACGTAGTCGGGCTGACTGTCCAGTTGAGTGTACTATCCCCTTCTTCATTATCTTCCAGACTCTGTGTCGAAGTGACAAGAATAGCCTTTCCAGCTGATGAACAGCCTTTTAGCAAGAATGCAAGTGGAGTAGATGTACGTCTCTAAGGAAAAGTCTAAACACGTTATGTGCGTTTGTTTTTAGCCATTCGTAGGACATGTGAAACTGTATGTTTTATTAAAACTGTGTTTTGTTGAAGAGCAAATGTTGTTTGCATTATTTTCTTTCAAAAATAGAGCTCTAGCTCAACCCACAATTTATTTCTACACTTACTTCTTCTCCCAACCATATGGGGCATATGGGGGCTCGTGAAGATAAAAATATGAATAATTCACAGCCTTTGTGCCCAAGCTGCTCCTGCTCAGGTTACAGTGAAAAACAAATAAGGAAAAACTGTAATAAGTGTGATGCAAGCTATAAAGGAACAGTCACGGGACTCGGTAGTGCCACCAAGGGGCAAGTAGGTTTGAAGGTAGACTATACCTCAATAGAATGAAAGGCGCTTCAGAGTTAAACCTAGGCAGTAATAAAACAGATTAAGAATTTGATGTGCTTTTTAAAGATACCACTAACAACAGAGCAGCAATTCTTTTCGAAGACTGGTAGAAAGGGAATCCTTATTTTCTTACGGAAAGGAAATTAAAGAGGAGGGAGGGGAAATCTCATGAGCAGAGATATTCCAGTTGGTAAGGCTCTCGAATCCTTACACTAGGGATTCATAAGACACACAAGCTGCAATCTCATAATGAAGAGATGATTATATTTCATATATGCTTCCCTTAGGGAAGAAAAATATTATTTAAAATCAGGTTAGCCAGAAAATAATATTGTTTGGTTTCATCCTGGGTTTGGATCCTGGACCTAGGTTTATGGCCATTGTAGCAAGCTTTTTGCTTTGGTGTGTTTTTCTACCAAATCCCCAGACATTTCTCTGAGGAGATAAAACCAGAGATTATAAGAGTTCTTTTAATGCCTTTATCCATTGTTTCTATAACTGATTTCAAGATGAAAATACCAGAGAGGCTCTACCATCAATTCTACTGCAGTTCTGTGGGATATTACACAATTTGAACCATAAAGCATCACCCTCAGAGCTGCTCTATTTTGTTATTGTTATTCTACCAGCCTCTTGCAGTTAACAGAAGTGAATGAGTCTCCAAAGTCCTAGAACTATAGATCATACTGTTATCATCATAATTAGCTAGTTATTCATATTAATAATAGAAAGGGAGTAAAGAGAAGGCCAGGCATTAAAAGTATGGTCACCTGAGCAGCTTGACCAGGAAGCTACAGCTTCACACTCCCCCGGGAACCACAGGTCCATTCCCTGCAGATCACTGGGGGAAGGGATCAAACAAAGGAGGAAATGGGCACATGCGCAGTGAAGTCAGGGTGACTAGGGGAGGAGCTTGCCCGTTGTTCTAGCCTGAGCAGCAGTGGATTGGCCAGAGGGTGGACCCAATCAGAAGCACTTGAAATCTTGGAAAGCCTAGTTAAAATCCCCAAAGTGTCCCCTCTTGTTCACTGGTGTTTTTGCTCCGTGACCCGTACTCGCCTGTTCTCTCTCTGTGGTCGTGTGGCCTTAAGCAGCCATATGGCCCACGGCCATGCAGACTCCACAGACAGGACGTTGGACTGGGCTGGACTGTAATGGGGGACAGAAACTCCAGGCAGTGGCCTTCATTCTGGCCCTGCTGAAAACAAGATTGGACTTCTACAGCAAAACAGACAGAGATGGGACCTTGGAGAGGAACCCTCTTAATTTTACATCATCGATAAAGCTTTCCATGAAACCCATCCTCCCATGGGGGCCTCAGGAAGTGCTTTCCCTGGTGGCACCCCAAGAACTCCACTTCCACAGATAACAATTTCTCTGGTAGTCATTACCTTTAGAGAATTTTTTTTTTCTGCCATGGTCCTTATAGTATATTTGAGATATCTAACTGATAGAAACTATGTATGGGTATCCCTGCTAACTACATAATAAGGAGAGTTGTAAAATGTGATATGTTGGTCATTTTTCTGAATAGATGTATAATGAGCCATCAAAAGAGAAATGAAGTTAATTCATATATTTATCCAGTTGACAACTTGGTGTTGCTGCAAGTTTTTCTAAACATGAGTATCTTTTAAGAAGAATTGGTAAATAACAAATCATACATAAAAATACTTTTAGAACTGTTTAATTTTATACTCAATTGAAAGTATTCTCTATGAGCAGATAAACCACCCTTTGCTATGTGGAGGACTTAGATGTAGAATACAGATGGTTACTTATTGAAAACTATTAATGCATTAACCCGTGGCAATGGTATTGCAAAACAGTTGCTTTGGAAACAGGTTCTCTGCTGAGAGAAGATGGGAACATTTTGAACCTCACTGTTCTGTGCCCCCGTCTTATGATTTCGGCTGGTCCAGAATAAGAGCTTGGATTCTTTTAAAGATGTTAATTATTTGATTACAGATTCTTGTGTCAATTTTTGTTTGTTTGTTTGTGTGCTTCTAACTTTAAGTCCTTCGGGTCAACACTGGAAAGTTTATTTTCATCTAGTTTTATCGAGGAAAGAGCGTAATCGAATTTCAAAGCTTGTTAAATCCAGTTTGTTCCACAGGCAACACATCAGAGGGCCTAATAGCACCACATATTTCAGTACGAGCCGTTTTCCTTTGAGGAACTGAAATTTTGTCCTTGAGAGTGGATGTTCAGAAACAAGGTGTTAGCCACATTTCAGCACGTAGATGTACAATGAGATTGGCCTCTGCAATATCTGTATCGTGGAACAGAGTAAAATTATAAAATGCCACTTAATTTAGATAGCTCCTATAGGAAGACTGTTTTGCTATTTATAATTTTTACCAATAGAACAGATGCAATCATTTGCAAAGGCGATGTTTACCATAGCTCGTAATCTTAAAATAGATATAATCTGCATAGACTAGAATGCAACAGAAATTATATAAAATTCCATCAAGCAGGAAAAGCATAACCTTCTGTTCTTTAGAGTGTTCACTCTTTTACAATAGATGTTTACTATAATATCTTAAGGACACATTCAGTAAAATCCAAAAAGGTTACAGCAAAGTACCTGTATCAGTCAGAGTCCAGTCAAGGGACATCAACCTCACCAATCCTTTCAACAAGTTAACATATATTAAAACAACAACAACAAAATCCTTAATATAAAGAATGGTCAATTAGCTATTAAAATTGAAACACAATAAAATAGGAAGTCAGGCATTATGTTGGAAACCCCTGTGGGGAACAGATGTCCCCCCCATAGCTGGGAGGACAAATGGAAGGCGTTGGCAGAACTCAGGGCCATCCTCTCTCTGGCCAATCCCTCCATGAACCTTGTTATATTTTACTGACGTGGTGCCAACGGTCTGGCCATTTCATCTGTCACTTTGAAAACTGCAGAGTGGCAGATTAAAGACGCCCCTTTGGGGGACCATGAACTCTGAAAACAAATTTTAGCTGTTTATCAGCCCGGCTAGGTCACTTATGCAGATGTTCAGAGCAAGGGCCCATCCTGGGAGGAGTCAAAGTGGCAGTAAGCTGCTGCCCAAGGCTATGCCACCTTGACTGTCACCCCTACTGCCTGGACCCAGCAGACCTGGACACGTGCAGTACTCTTATCGGCTGCAACGTGAAGGACTTCCTGCCATTTTTGGTCTCTAACCTAGGAGTCTTCCAACCTTGCGTCTTCCACTAGCACCTGTGAACCTTTGGGAGGCCAACTGTTCCCAAGCGAAGGGTGTAAAATCAGGGCCTTCGCAGCTCTTGGAGCATCAGACCCGCATTTTTAAAATCCGTGACTCCACATATGTGGTCCTTTTCATGTGCCATGTTTGGGCTGTGGAATGTGCGTGCGTGCATGTGTGTGTGTATGTCTCAGTGTTTCGGTCAATAAAATCTATTTATAAAATTTCATTGAGTGTGCATACAAGAGGGAACTTCTGTATTAGTCAAAGAGTAGTTTCCAAGATGTGCTGGGTAGAGACAATGCTAATTGAAGTGCTAGTGAGACTATTTCCCCAAGTAAGATTTTTGCCTCAGGAAGGGCTCAATCTTCAAGGTTAGTATTATATAACAAAAAGTTTTCAATTACTCAGTATTCAAATCAACAGCAAGGGGCAATGGGTTAAAAGTTGTGCTATTATCATATAAATAGTACCTAATTACTGATGATGTTCTACCTTTCAATATGTTACTTATTTCTAGGAATTATCAACTTAGTAGTTTTCTGATTCATTACATTTTTTCCCCCCCAAATAATTAAGTCTATGAAATATTTTTAGTGAGTTAGTGAAAGTAAAATATCAAATTCCAAGACTGGGTGGTAAGATTTGAAAATCTATGAATTAAATTATTGTTAATAACAGAGTTTTCCCCAAAACTGTATTTTTTCCCCCATGGGGGAAAAAAAAAAGATTTATTAGCTCTATTGCCATGAATGCATCACGTTTCCCCAGAACAAAAGACAGCTGGGACTGGTTTTCACTGTCACAGAAAACAGAGGAACATTTCCAAGCCAGCTCTTGGATTGTTCCCTGCACACATACAGTAGCCACCTTGGCCTCTGTGATGCCTCCTTATCGGGAAACACAGCCATGGTAGGGACCGTGTCTAGAGACACGGATACAATTTCATCCCTGGAAGAGGGTGGGAGAGCCACACGTAGTCATCTATTCCGATTGCCTGTCGGGCACAGCACCGGAGGGGAAGGTTTCACCCAACAGGGTCCAATGAGAAGAAAATATCTTCTGACTTTTTCTTTAAAAGTTTGGAAATAATTTTATTTTTTTGGCCTCTTTTCTCTCCCAGGAGTCGGTTACATGGAAAATTGTTTTCACACACAGAGTGAGTCTAGCGTTGCTCACTGAAGGCGTTGAGCCATTATCTGGCGCCTGGTTATTGAGTTTTAGCAACCGAGGCCTGAGAGGCAGGGCAACACAAAGAAACTCCTTTTGGAACCAAGGGCAGTCCTGGTTTGCCAGATGTCTGTTCTCTTTTGTGTAAGAGGCTAGCGGAGCAGAGCCCCATGCAGCATCTCTGAAGGTTCTGTTTTGTTTTTAAATATTTTTTCTTTATTGATTTTAGAGAGAGAGAAAGGGAGAGGGAGATGGAAACATCAATGAGAGAGAACATCAACTGGCTGCCTCCTGCACAACCCCCTCTGGGGATCGGGCCCACAACCTGGGCAGGTGCCCTGACCAGGAATCGAACCGGCGACCTCTTGGTGCATGGGTCGATGCTCAACCACTGAGCCACACTGGCTGGACACACTGAGGTTTTAATTTCCTAAGTTTGTTTGTCTGTCTATATACAATATAAGTAAAATGTCAAAATTGCCTCTTTCTTTGTTTGGTACGTGCCCTTAGCAGGAACCGAACCCAGGACTCTCTGGTCCACAGGCCGAGGCTCCAACTGCTGAGTCAAACCTGCCAGGGCAAAATTGCTTCTTTCTTTTCACCTATATGACAATGTTTTTCCACAAACTGAATGGTCTAGAAGCCTTCTGGTACTGACACAGACCGTAGTTTTAGAAAATCTTGCAAAATCCCTACTTTTATACCAGGTTCATCTCATTACCCCAATTCATGACCTACTCTACCTATACTTAACTGCAATGGGCAGACACCTCCGTTATACCTGTAGACGTGGACTTTTAATATGACTGATACGCTGTGTTCCTGAGAAAGTAGAATAAAGTAAAATCACATGATTGTCAACTGTGTGACCATTTAGATTTTATCTCTGTAATTTCTTCAGACACAAACACAAGATACTTAACTGAGTACTCAAATCACCTAGCATATTGCTTGGGGTGTAGGAGGTATCAAGGACACAAATACCTGTACTTGAGAGTTTCCGAATGATTAGTTACAATTTTAATTGCTCTCCCCATTAGAATTAATTCCTATCCAAAAAAAAGTAAATGTTGACATGGTCAAACGGTTACCATTCTGAGACAGGAGAATCCCGTGGCACAATGGCTATTAAAATATGTATCGATTCCTCTTTTGTTTCAGACGCGCTAGAATTACTATGAGGAATCTTGCTGTAATCTTTACACAATAAAACTTTTAACCTTTGTTTGCTAAAGAATGTAAGCTTCATTAAATTAAATAAGCTTCATAAAGTTCTACAAATGAAGCTCCTTTTTCCAAAAGATTAGTTTTGAGTGCCACAAAACATCAGTTGAAGCGTAAAAATACTGCAAATAAAGAAAACAACCCCAATCCACTTCATCAGCTTCTTCCTTTCTTGATCCTAAAATCATTGATTCTTCTCCTGAATGCTCCAACAACAATCACTGTAACTTTCCCACAGTGGTGAGTCCTTTCTTATTCATTTTGCGATCAAAGGAGACAAAAAAACAAAAACAAAAACAAGAAAAAAACCTCCTTTTGCTTGCATTCTGCATCAACTGAGGGTTGGTCCAAAAGCGTGAGACATGGGAGATCAAACATTCTCTTGGTTGCTCCATGAAGAATGTGAGGCCACAAGACGTGTCTTTATCTCTGGGAGAGAGGGCCTCCTCATCATTAGCATAACTATACTATTGAGTATCCAAACCAGGACACTTTTGAAAGAAAAAAGGGGCACGATAATAATTATATTGAACATATGTTGACACCATTGCAACAAACTGAGACGTATGCTACACCGCTTGTAATGCACCGGCCTTCAGCAAACCCACCTGCCCAACCTGGCCGGATTGTGCTGAAGGATCCCGCCCCGCCCCCGTGGAAACAAACCCTTTCTGCCTCTTGCTGCAAGCAAAGACCTAGCTCCGCTCGCAGCAGGAGGGTTTTCTCCCAAGAAGGAAAGAACAGAACTAAGCATGACCAGTCCAGTCTCTCCAAATTTATTGTGCTAAGGAAACAGTGAGAGAGGGACAGCAAGAGGTCGGAGGTTTCACCCCTGTAGACATCTGTCCATATGGACAAAAACATCAGGAGTGAGTCTGGGGTGCTCCGCCCCTCCCCCAAAGCCCTGCATCACTTCCTCAGCATCAGCCCTTCCACGCTGGGTCAGATGCATCCAGTGCCCCACACAAGGCGTGTTTTCACAGAAACCTGAATTCGAGTATGTTCTAGCTCTTGTGCTCCAAAGACTCATTGAAAAAGAAACGATATGAAGTTGAGCGTATAAAAGATTTAAGAGACAAGATGACCAGCGAGAGCTTGTTTTCATGGTCTCTGGCCATGGAGAGGAAAGATACGCGGCCGATGGAAACGAGATGGTTGGGTGTTGATATTCGCCTTCAAGAAAAGCTTCTGCTTCACGCCCTGCAGAGCATGATCCCGGCCGACGGTGAAGGAAGACCAGGAGAGGGGACCCAAGACAGCACTGGGCACCTGGGGCAGGTAAGACAGTGCCTTCTTCTCACATAAGAGCTTGGCGATCCCTGTGCCCGGTAACTGCAGTATGACTATGGCACTAATGCAATAGACCTTGTTAGGGATAAAATGACCCATTTTTTCCCTGAGCTACAAGGGTACATCACAAAGACACAAAGGACCTTTGACCTTTGGGGAAAAAATAAAGTGGGGACAGCAGCAGAGATGCAGATTCAAGTTCAGTAGCCTCTTATTCCTCCCAAAGATGCCAACATGATGCATAAATCCCCGTAATTGATAGCTATTCCTGAAAGAAAGAAATTCTAAGCTATGAAGATAATTCTGGCTCCTAGAAAGAAATAAAGTAGGGGAGAAACTGAGTCATGAAAACACACAGTTATCATTATGTATATGATGTTGACGTTTTCTGTTTATGAATGGGGGACCCTGTCTGAACATTTCCATATTTGGATAATGTAGTTCCTGGAATCTTTTCTAGTTCAGTTTCCCAGGATGCTCCCCCGCCCCCCGTATTTAAAATCTGCTTTTATTTATTTGAGTAATGTTCTTCTATTGAAAATCTTGGCCAGTTTTGCTTACTTTCTATAGTTGTTTCATTTTAAACTAAGTCAACTTAGTTTATTAATTGGGTAATTGAAAGTTGACTCATTTATATAGGAAGACTGCTTTGCAGTACTAGTCCAAGAAACATTTTTCAGTTATATTAAATGATAAATGATGTGAAGTAAATAATGCATTTGAACGGAAGAATGTCTACAGCTTACATAAAGCATGACTAAGCCACGTGTTAGTAGGGAGCCTGGATTTCCACTGGAAGCGTATCGATGTAAAGAGAGGTCATATTTATAACCTAAACTTATACATTCAATCCATATAGCCACCTCCCAGGATATTAATTGGCATTATTAACAGCCATTAAACTGAAACATCTGACATTATGTAAACAGCATCCTTATCTAAGAAAACTATAATAGGAGTCTTTTCTTTTTTTTTTTCTTTTTTTTTTTTTATCCTCACCCGAGGATATTTTTCCATTTTTTGTACAGATAGAGTGGGAGGGAGAGAGAGTGAGAAACATTGACATGAAGGGACACATCGAGTGGCTGCCACCCACACGACCAACCAGGGCCGGGGACAAACTGCAACCGAAGTACGTGCCCTTAGCGGGAACCAAACCCGGTTCTCTCCGGACCTCAGGCCAACGCTCTAACCGCTGAGCCAAACTGGCCAGGGCAATAGGAGTCTTTTCAAAATCTCACTACTTATATGCATGTATAAAATTTCTTCTACTAAGGTAGTTGTACACTATATCTTGAGAGAATAAAGCAGAGAAATATCATGAGCATGAAAACTCCCCACTTTTCTGGGCATTTGTGTATAACAGTAATTAAGCAAGTAAGGAAGGTGATTACAGAAAAAAAACTAGTAAGTAGAACTCAAGGACAAATCACTTCTGAGCTGGACACCATAAAGTTCAGAGGTGATGTCTCCCTACTTAAATTGCAAATAAATGCTACAGGTGGGTAAATCTGAAATAAATGGCACTTCGACTTTGGCCATTATCTGGGCTATGTAAATGAACCGAGAAATGGAGGCATCCTTCAGATGTGAAATGTCAGTCCCTGTGAATTCCACCAGGGGGTACACGCTTTGAAACAGGAGGAACCCGTCCTGGTTGGGACTGGGTCAAGCTAACAGATGAGGAGAGGGAATGACCAGGATGCCCTCCGTCGGACACCACACAGCAAGTTCTCAGGCGGAACCTCGGTCTGGTTCTAAGACATAAAACCAACTCAAAGATCCTGTTAGAGAACATGCTTAAGACAGGTTTTTAAAAAATGACCACTCTGTAAAGTAAGTAAGTAAATAAATAAATTAAATAGCGGACATGGAATGCCTTGGGGTAGAGCGGAACTTCTTAGACGTTAGCCTGGATTAGAGTCGCTGAAGGGCTCGTTGGAACACAGACCCTTGGCAACACCCCGGAGTTTCTAGGTGTCCTGGGACAGGGCCTGGGATTGGCCTTTCTCACAGGCCTCCAGGTGAGGGTGGCGATGCTCCCGCTCTGGGGTCCACGTGGAAAGCCACGGAGCGAGACCAGCTATCAGGCCTCTGTCCCAGCACCGCTCCCCATCACGTTCACGTTCCCGTCTGGGTTCCTCGTGGTGTTGGAAATGCCTTCCACTTGCTTAGGTTTGGGAAAGTGCAGAGAAAAACTAGAGACCGACAAGGCAATGACAATAGTCCAGATCTGGGCAGTCACCGAGGGTCCGTCTGAGGAAAGGAGTTTCATGGGCACAGGGAGGGGACGGTGTCTGTCCTTGGTGGATTTCAGATCCAGACCTGTCTGAATGGAGGTTTGACACAAGAGAGCAGAAGGGAAGAGGATGCAGGAAAGCTGTGCACCTGCGTGGACGGCACCTGCCACCCAGGTGCCAACCCGGAGTGGCTGCAGCGTCTGAAACAGTAAGGGATGGAACCAAAGCCCCTACGCCCTGCAAGGCTGGCCAGACAAGTCGCTCTGTGGCTGAGACTCAGCTACACTCAGGAGGAGAATCTGCATGGAAACGTATCCGTGTCTAAATTCCGTATTTTATGTGTCTTCATGTTCCTTCTTAACACACGGACTTCGCAGTGTTTGTCCACAATAAGCCAAGACACCGGAGACTACCTGGTGCCAGCCCGGAAAGGCATCTGCCAGTCGAAAAGGGACTTGGTGAAGCTGTGTCCTTTCACTCTGGGGACACTCAGGACCTTGGATCGTCACCACCAACTTCGTAGCTCCTCGCTTCACTCATGACACTTCGGAGAGAAAATAAACTTGAAAACAACTGCATGTCTTATTTTTCAGAGGCAGGTTCACAGTGTCCGCTGGAGCTAAGGTTGCTGCAGAGTCGTTGCAAGAGGCGGCTCACCAGACGTCCTGTTTGCGCGGGGACAGGAAGCACCGAGATCCAGGGCCTCACTTACCAGTGCCAGGAGGGAATACTTCAGACATCACCTTGCATTTGCGTATCCGTGGCAAAGAGGGGCAACGAAAGCCCTTGAGGATTCTTAAAATACATCCCGCATTTTCGTGACTTCAGATAATCTGAAGGAGAAATGCTCCCTAGGCAATAATAGTTGTTACAATGGTGGAAAGGGTTGACCTTCATGGGACACAGTTGACATCACTGGCGGAGTGTTGTGCACAAGGAGCCACGTCAAGGCGAGAGCAGGGAGCCGCGGAGCTTGGCTGGAAGTCCCGGCGCTGCGCGTCTGTCCTGCCTCGCGGGCTGATGAACTGCACCCCGCAGCTTTAGGGTCGGGGCGCTGCTAGCTCGCTGCAGGGACCGCCACGCGCCCACGCTCGGGGGAGTTCGGAGTCATCCACGCCCCGCGAGCCCTCTCTGGCACCTGAGGGGCTAAGCTTGCCTCGGTCCCGTCGCTCGGTGCTGTTTCTCAAGGCGGTGTCGTGTTTTAAATGCCACGAAGGACTCTGCCCAAATGCTTCGGCTGCAAGCCAAGCCTTTTCTCCCCGCGTGGGAAGGAGCATCTGCCACCAGATAACGGGAAGGAAGATCGCTCCACAGCCGCGCAGTTAATTTGAAAAACAAACGCCGTTGCAACCCTGCGCGGCCCTTAAAGGATGTGCTGGGAGCCACGGGGAACAAAACAGGTACCATGTCCCCCGTAGAGTCACTGTTGCCATTAGATTGACATTTGATGGGTAGGAGGCCAAAGATGGGCAATGGCTTCTCTTGGCTCCCGCCTCCTGCCTGCTGGACGGGTCGTGGGGCAGAGAGGAGGGAAATGTAGAGAGGCGGAGCCCGCAGGTGTGGCTCGGGTGGAGCCCTGACCCAGGCACCAGGAGGTCGCCCGGTTGGATTCCTGGTCAGGGCACATGCCCAGGTTGTGGGTCCTATCTCCAGTGGGGGGCACGCTGGAGGCGGCCAATCATGTTCTCTCTCATGGATGTTTCTATCTCTCTCCCTCTCCCTTCCTCTCTCTCTAAAATCAATAAAGAGAAAATATTTAAAGAAAGGAGGAGGAAAGCGAAACAAGCCAAACAGAGAAAGACAAGTATCATATGATCTCACTTATTTGTGGAATATAATGAACATAACAGTCTGAGGAATGGAGTAGTCCCAGAGATGTGGAAGTGGGGTATAGACTGACAACCCCCAGAAGAGGGGTGGTGGTGGGGGAGAGATAAACCACAGAACTTATACGCATGTGTGCATGAACAGTGGACATGGACAACAAACTGGGGACAGGGCAGGGAGGGAGGGAAGGGGGGAATCAGTGGGGGGAAAGGGAGAAACATCTGTAACAAAAATAAATTAATTAATTAAAAAAATAATAATAAATTTTTAAAAAAGAAAGGAGAAGGATTCGAATTGAGTTTTCATTCACTAATTTGTGAAATCGAAGCCCTCCAAACACTAAAGTTTTCTAATTACCTGCCTGAAATCCAGTTGCAGGCAGATGGTGGAGGCAGAGGGAATATAGAGCTAACACTTTATAAATGTGGGTCGATACATAGAAATATATATGGTGAGGTATCATATATAAATATACTAACACATAAAAGCAAAGATACACACTGTTTTTTCCAAACAGGTGCGTGTGTGTGTGTGTGTGTGTGAGAGAGAGAGAAAGCACAGTGTCTGCTCCGATACTGCTCAAGACAGGAGGATTTGAGACATAACACAGGTAGAGAAAGTGGTGATGTTCATGTACACTGGATGTGAGAGCAGCACCCCTCACGGTCCCTCGCTGATACATCAGGAGTCCCTCGGAATCCCACAGACACGTGACACTGAAGTGCACGCCGACCTCGTCCGGGGCAGAGGAACAGAAGCACAGGTGTGTGCCGAGCTGCAGGGTCACCCCGGAGCTCTGGGCAGCCAGTAATACTTTCCATCGGAGCAATGCACAGTTTACATCAATGGTTTAAATTATCCTGATAAAATATAGTCCTGTGTTGGAACACAGTGTTCCAACAGATTCCTACGCATCCCTGGATTACTTCACAGGCCTGACAACCGTGCATGAGGTCCTTTAGCATGGCACCTTCTACCTCCTGACGGGCCCTGGGTCCAGTGACCGTGAGCATCAGCGCTAACATGTCAGAGGAAGACGGATGTCATCTACTTGAGCTGACGAACCGGAGGGAAACCACTGGAAGCATCCCAGCTTGGTCCGCATGCTTTTAGTGAAAAGCCTTTGATAACTTACTCAGCTCGGCGGAGGCTGCTCCTCCTCCGTGCAGAGATGCACGGTTTGGTATAGCTCCCAGGCTGGAGCTGCAATTCCTGTGGCTTCTCAGCAACCTGGCCTTCCTAACCTGAACTCTGCCATCACTGGACATCCCTGTGGCCGGGCGGTGTGGGGAGGGGCTCCGGGCACAGGAAGCCTGCAGCTGGGCTTGCTGGGGGGACCTCAGTGCACGCTCGGTGGCTGTGTTTAGAGGAAAAGGCAGGATTTCCCAATGGACAGCGGGTGATGGGCCGGCACAGGCTATCTTAAGGGCAGATGAAAAATCTGTAAAATGGAATAACTGAAGACAATGTCAATTAAAAATAAACAAGCACTTATATTGTTCCGGGGTCTGGGTCCCAGCTGTACCTTCATCAGTTGATCTGAAGGCAAAATACTTTCTCCTGTTTTTTTTCCCCGTGTATTTGTGGTGGGCGGGGGAGCGGGGGAGATGAGTGGAAAATAGATCGTTGAACACATATAAAACTTCTTTGCTCTCAGGAAAAAATGATTTCTTTCACACCAAAGTATGATTTTTAAAATAATGCTCATGTCTTTAAATCTAGAGATATTGCAAGAACAATTATTTATTCTGTGTGCTATACCAACAAAAGGCCTAAACACTGAGATCATGATCATATTTCCAGGTCCCTTATTTATGCTAATAATTCTTGAGTAATGTTTAATATATTTTAAATATATTAATATTTGAAATTAATTTCATTAATATTAATATAGTATAATATTAATAACATTTTATTAATATTATACTATATTAATAATATTAATAAAATAGAGCATTTTTTAAAACCAAATGGTTTTTAGGCTGTTTGATTCTGTATCAGTGATCTATAATATTTATAAGGAGACACATACCCTGGACTTACTGTTCTCTATAATAGAGTCCATGTGAGGATATGAACAACTGGAGACAATTTATGTCTTGTTCCTTATTATATCTTTTCTAATGCTTCAGTAAATCCTAAATGCGATGAAAAATATTATTTAAGAATAAGTCGTTGAGTAGGGAGTTCCCACCAATAAAAACAAAATCCAAAAATGAAGAACAAAACAAACAAACAACAAAGAATTCAGAGAAAAAAATGAAAATCTTGGGAAACAGAAGACATAAGAACAGTGTCGCTTCCAAGTAAGTGTTTAGCACGACAGGAAATAGAAGCCAGGGACTATAGTTTTAAGACCTTCATAAAACCCTAGAATATTTTCATATTACTTATTTTTGATGACCCAGACTGTTTTAGCTGAATGATTAATGATGCATTGCTTAAGAGGGAACTGCTTACAAGGGCTGCATTCCAGGGAAGTGTCCACTAACAGTTATTTTTTTTTCTGTGGGAGAAAACTCCAATCAACCAAAGAATAGAGCAGGTAGTAATATTTAGAAAGAAGAAAGAGAAAACACACACACACACACACAGAGGAATGGTTATCTATTTAATTTTAACATATAGATCTTTGTAAAAGATTGCAAGTAATCATGTGCTTCTTCTCCATAAAGAATATGTACTGTCAAGATTACAGAATTACTTCTGATTTAAGACCTCATATGTTATATGCAATAAGGGAAGGGAGGGATATCCTTGCATCTGGAAGGGAGGGATATCTGTGCACGTTTTTCTTGTACTTCAGAAAAGGAAAGCTCAACAGTTTACTTGTTATTAAAAATTGCTTTAAGATAGTTAAGAGAAAGGTCCTATATTTTTCTATCCATTTCAGTGGAAGCTGAAATGTAGTTTGCTCAACATTGTTCCCTTGTCTTAAAACCAAACAACAAAAAACTTTTAAAGAAAAATAAAAATTGTTCCCGGTTTGTTGTACTTAAATCATTAAATATTGCTTTCTTAGACTCTGTGAGTTATGCAAAATCATTTCAACAATTTCAATAATTATTTCAGCTGCATTTCTCTTACATGCTGGCCTATTTTCTAAGTACACATAAATTTGACCGAAATATTTTACATTAGTGAGAAATTTCTCCAGATGTGGATTTTGAAATAAGGCTCATGTTATTTTCCTGTTTGGGAATAAAGCATGAATTTAAGCAAAATTTTTTCTTAAGTAAAGAATAATAAAATTCTTGGTAAATAAACAGATAATTAAACTGTTTACCATTCTATCCACAAATTTTGATGTTTGCCAGAATATAATATTGGCTTGAGAAATGGGGTATAGGTTAACTTGAAGCCAAACAATTCATTATTTAGGAAAATCATGACTAAATTCAGTTGAAAAACAAGTTACTTGAAGACTCCACTTAATTCTCATTGCCTCTACTTTGTATTTTGTGTTGTAGCTCAGCATAGTCATGACGCTAAGCTGAACTGCCTTACCTTAGCCCTGTGACTGTCCCTTGAAGAACCTTTGGTTATAGGTCATCAATAAGACCAAATATGTCTGTCCAATAACTCAAGTCAAAATAAAACAGTTCAAATTCAAGAACACTTTTCATCATTTTATCTTTTTTATCATAACTTTGTGTCACCAGAGAGTATAACAATTTATAAGACAACTTCTTGTGTTATCACCTTTGAAAATACAGCTAATTCTATGTTTGGTGGCTAAAAATTAGTACAGGGTGGGGCAAAAGTAGGTTTCCAGCATGAGAAACACAGAGTTTATTCTTGTACTATTACTTATTAATTACTGTATTGTTTTCCATACAAACAACTATAAACCTACTACTGCCCTGCCCTGTATATATGCAATCAATATCATTCCATCTCTCTTACTTTCTTCTTTCTTTCTTTTTTTATATTTTTATCTCTCTATTTATCACCTATCATTTTTTTGGGTGAATAACATTAAATATCATTGTTGTGTCTTTGACACACTTCTATTCCTGCAATATGGAGTTTCATAAGAACATTTCACATTGACATAATTTTCACACATGATCCTGGCAAACAGTTTAGAGACCTCTCGTATTCTTTGAGGAGACGAGGGAGACTAGACACTCACATATTCATGGGGAACGTAACATTTCAAACCATCTGCTGGAGGATAATTGGCCAGTGTGCATTCCATTTTACTTGTGCACAGCAAGCTGGTCTACAGCAACGACCTCATACTACAGATGTTCCCAGAAGCATCTCACTGGCCATGGACCCTGCTTACTTCTCCATCAATAAGGGAAGAATTAAAATAGAAAAGGTCCAAGCAGGTGGACACAGAACAGCCATGAAAAAGAAAGAGGAGATATCTATATTGCATGCTCTGAAAAGATGCACAGGGTATGTTCGGTCATTAAGAGAAAAACAAAATAAAGGATATGCAGAAGATGATTCTATTTCCCTATAAATAATAATAGCAAAATCTATTTCTGCATATCAGTAAGAAAGCTGCCTGGAAGACATGCACCCAACCAAGGTGGAGGAGGTCGGTGACCGTGTGTATGCTTACGTAGCTTAGAAGTGAAATCGTCTGCTACAGACTTTTCTGCTCTTTTCTCCTAACATCTCTGCAACCAGCACTCTTCGCCTGGATCAGCATTTTCCTTTCTTCCTGAAAGCCATTCTCCATCCAAACTAAATATTTCTACTGTGCCACAAAACAAATTGTTCAGCATTAAAACTGCACAGCCTTTGCCATTACAGTAAATTCCACGAAGCCATGGCAACACTCCGTCTTCTATTTGGAAAGTATTTATGTTTGACCGGTGGGAATGATGACACATTGTTTATGTTACTCCATGTCTTCTGAGGGAATGTTTTCATTCAGCCCGAATGCTATCTAATGATGGAAACATCGATGTTCAAGAAAAGCTACCAGTGTCCTTCAATCACTAAATACAGAACATTAAGACAGAGCAAGGAGGGGACAATGGCCATGCTGTGTGCCCCTGGATCACCTTTTACCCTTCACGCTGTGCAAGAGGGGAGTGAAGTCACTGAGAAGTGACTTTCTGTCTCTCTGGCAGGAAAATATGCTAGTCTCTATTGTTGACTGTTTTCTTAGTGTTATGGGTGTGTGTGTGCTATTCATAAGGAACCGTGATGATTATATAAGTGTCTGAAAACACGTGCTTTTTGCCATCTCTACTGTTGCCCTATCTCAAATTAATTGGAATAATTTCACTGCTGCATAATATATCGTAAGCTCCACAACTTGTATGGCTCCCTTCTTTTTAAGTAGTCTAACAATTTAAAATAGGAAGCAGTTGTGAACTAGACATGTAATTCCATATTCTGCTTTTTCTGATGAGATATTAATCATTTCCCATGTTTTGTATATAAATATGGCTGGACACTATTAAATAAGAAAATCTGTTATATATTTGATCACAACCAACCCTTCGACATTTGGTATATTTTCATTTTTGAGTTTTTCTATGATGTTGTGATAAATACATTTATATGTCTGAACTTCCCCTATTTTAATTTATTGTCTTTGGAGATATTCGTGAAGGTAAAATTACTTTATTGAACAAGAGGCCTTATTTAGCTCCAGGGCTAAACTGCCTTCAAATTGAACGTTGTATATTTAGCAAAATGTTAATAAAATTGTTAACTAGGTTTTCCTAAATTCCATAATTTAGAATTTTTATATAAATAAGAAAACAAGTAATAACATTGAGTAAACAGTATTAATTGATTTGAATTTGCTTTATAATTTAAGTAAGGCATATGTAATTTTTCTTAAGAGTTTTGAGGTCCTATCTACCTGGCAAAGGAAAGGACCAGTTTAGTTTTGTTTTGAGGACATTCTCCCTTCCTAGTTTTCTGTAACGTCACACAGTGAAGGAATTTGGAATAAGTATCACTGGTCTTTGGTTCATGGTGTTCTCTGCTGCAGTGCCTATTATCTAAGCCCACTGGGAGTTGCTAACCTCCGCACTGTACTTCTGCCTAAACTTCTGAGGCCACTGCTGTGGCGTTATGCCCTGTAATGTATGTGCCCGCAGAACCAGCTGCCCTCTGCAATGCTGAATTTTGTTACTTTACTACATCAGAGATCCAGAGACCACACCAAATCTCAGAGGACTCAGAGGGGCTCAGAGGACTCAGAAAACCATTATACTTACAGTTATAATTGATTGTAGCAAAGGGCAGAGTCACTAAAAAGACAAGGCACATGCTTCCAGGTGTCCTCTCTTACTCTTGGTGGAATCTTACAGACAGCGCTTAACCTCCCAGCAATGACATGTGACAATATACACGATGTGCTACCAACCAGGGAAGCTCACCTGAGTCTTGGTGTGCGGGGTTCTTACTGGGGATGGGTCGCTTAGAGCTGAACATACACATGGTTAACCTTAGGCATTGTTTACAGGTTCTACAGAGAACAAACTGATACCATGGTGTGACCCAAGGTCTCAAGAAAACAAAGCCCTCTTTCCAATCAGGCAGGATAGTCCAAAAGCTAAGAGGTCACCTCCTGAAGCCTTTCAAGGAGCAAAACTTTCTTTGGCAAGGACAGGGTGTGGACAATCCAGACACCCTGAGTCGATCCTCTACCACACAGGAACTCACTGCACCTGTTCCACTTGAGCTCCTCAATGTAGAACAGTCCCATGCTTTCCTGGTGTGTGGCTACTCCCATCTCCTTAAATGGCTGTGGATTTTAGAACCCAGAGATTTTCTGTGAAAGAGTGTTACCCTCGCCACTCTGCATTATGCAAGAATTAAACACCTTCAAAAACAAAGGGGGTAGTGGGGCTTGGGAAGAGATAAACCAAAGAACTTAAATGCACATATGCATAACCAATGAACACAGACAATAGTCTGGGAAAGCAGTGGGGGGGGGCAGGCAAGAGGAGGTCATTGGGCAAAAAAGCGGGGGACATCTGTAATACTTTCAACAATAAAGAAAAAAATTATCATAACAACTTTTTGGTCCTATTTTAGAGGATAAAAACAAAACAAAAATCTGTTCTTCTTCACAGATACACTTAGAAACAAATTAATCCTTTATCAGGTGATTCTGCCACAGATATTGTACATTCCCAGAGTCATCATGGTTGTTTCAAGATGCTGAGTTATGAGATTAATTTGTTACAAAGCAATAGTGATTAGAACATTTATATTTGATGTTTAAGAAATTTTAGAAATAATAAACAACTCTGAAATCATATTACTTAACATAAATACAATTATGCATTTTCTACTAATAGATTCCTTTGGGCTTCTTTTTTGCTCTTTTAAACATTTGAATATGGAGAAGGGGGATGGCAATGGAGTGAGTGGAAGCGACACTAACTATCTCCCAGGACTAAATGGGAATTACAACTAAAATAAGAACAAATTATCAGAAAAAAAGCAACAGAAAAGCAGCGACATATAACCAGGGACATGGGTGGTGTTGTGGAGACGTGAGAGGGTAGTGGGCTGAGAGCCCATGGACCACAGCAGTCTTAGTTGTGAGCAGTGCCCTAAGGGTTAAAATCCCAAGCCCACCTTACAGTGCAGAGGACTAGAACAGAGCACTGAATTGGCTACAGCCACTCACGTTGGGCTCCACCAGAGGGAGGGTGGACTGGACTGGAATTCTGTGCAGACACCCGGAATTTGGAGGGTGCTCAGAGTTTTTGTTGAGTCACGACCACAAAGGATGGTGGCCAGTTTGCTCCTTCCCAGAGCTGAGGGGAAAACCAGCAGCCCTCCCTTGGAGATTCAGCCCTTTCCAGGTGAGCCAAAGAAATGCAAATTGAGGCTCATTAAAAACCAGTATTTGCCCCACCCTCTGGAAATGCTCTTATGCAGAATACCAGAGAGCTACATTCCAAGGCCCTGAGTAACTGAGACAAACAGCCTCCAGGAAAAAAGCTAGAGAATAACTGAACCTTTCCTGGGCTTGCAAATCTGCCCAGGAAAGTAAGACTGGACAGTGTTGTTTAAAGTGGGCCCACCCAGGCTCATCCAAACCCAGTAGAAGGATCCACAAACAGCAGAACACCAACACCCAGAGGAAAAATTTGGCAGGCTCTGAAACCCACTGAGATAGCCAAAATGGTGAAACAAAGAAAAAAAATCCCAACTGAAAGAACAAGAGACCTCTACCAAAGATGAGATAAGTGAAATGCAGTTAAGCAAGTTATCAGAGGTAAAGTTCAGAGCCATGATCTTAAGGAAGCTCAACAGCATGAGTAAGGACATCAATACCATGGAGTAAAAATATAGAAACATTAAAAATCAACCAATTGGAAATGAAAAACCATCAAGAAGAAATGAAGAATGACATAGAAGAAATAAAGAACACATTGGAAGGAATAATCAGCAGAGTACAGGAAGCTGAGCACCAGATCAGTGAATTAGCAGAAAGGGTAGAAAAAGTCAACCAATCAGAAACCAAAAGGACAAAAACAATTTAAAAAACAGGAAGACAGCTTAAGAGAACTGTGGGACAACTGGAAACATAGTAACATTTGCATCATAAGAGTCCCCAAAATGAAGAACATGAGCAAGGGTCAGAAAATATATTTGAAGAAATAGTGACAGAAAACTTTCCTAACTTGGGGAAGAAAGAAGGCTTTCAAGTTCAAGAAACACAGAGAGCCCCAGGTAAGAAAAACCCAAACAGCCCTACACCAAGACACATAATAATTAAAATGCCCAAAACTAAAGACAAGAGAGAATCTTAAAGGCAGCAAGAGATAAGCAATAGGTTCCCTACAAAGGAACTCCCATAAGGCTGTCAGCTGAATTCTCAACAGTAACACTGCAGGTCAGAAGGGAATGGCATGAATTAATCAAGGTCATGAAAAACAAGGCTCTAAATCAAAGACTACTTTATCCAGCAAGGTTATCATTCAAAATAGAAGGTCAAATAAAGAGAGTCCTAGACAAAAAAAGGCTAAGGGGATATATTAACACCAAACCAGCACTGCAAGACATGTTAAAAGTAGAAGAAATAGGAAGAAAATATAACCACACTAAACAAAAATGGCAATAAATAAGTACATATCAATAATCACCATAAATGTAAACGGTTTGATTGCTCCAATAAAAAGACACAGAGTAGCTGACTGGAAAAGAAAGCATGACTCGCATATATGTTTACAAGAGACCCAACTTACAACAAAAGACTCACATAGGTTAAAAGTAAAGGTTTGGAAAAAAATCTTCCAATCAAACGGAAAGGAAAAAAAAGCTGGGGTAAGAATACTCATGTCTGATAAATTAGATTTCAAAATGAAGGCCATAAGTAGAGACAAAGAAGGCCACTAAATAATATTGAAAGTATCTATCCAACAAGAAGATATAACTTTGGTAAACATATACGCACCCAATATAAGAGCACCAAAATATATTAAAAATCTTCTGGAGGACTTTAAAGGAGAAATCAACTTCAACACCCCACTGACATCACTGGATAGACTATCGAGACAAAAAATTAACAAGGAAACAGAGACTCTAAATGAAGCACTAGATCAAAAGTATTTAATAAATATTTACAGAGAATTACACCCTAAAACTGTAGAATTCACATTCTTCTCAAGTGCACATGGGACATTCTGAAGAATAGACCACATGTTAGGGCACAAACTAAGTCTCTACAAGTTCAAGTAGATTGAAATCATATCAAGCATTTTCTCAGATCACAATGACATAAAACGAGAAATCAATTGCAACAAAAACATGCAAAGATATTTGAAAACATGGAGGCTAAATAGCATGTTATTGAACAATAAATGGGTTAACATAGAGATCAAGGAAGAAATTAAAATCTTCCTGAAAACCAGTAAAAATAAACACACAACACAAAATCAATGGGATGGAGCAAAAGCAGTTCTGAGAGAGAAATTCATAGCATTACAGGTCCATTTCAAGAAACAAGAAAAATTTCTAATTGAGTACCTAACCTCACAAATTAAAGAACTAGAAAGCAAACAAACAAACAAACAAAAACCCCAGAGCAAGTAGAAGAAAGGAAATAGTAAAGATCAGAGCAGAAATAAACAATATGGAGACCAAAAAAACAATTCAAAGGATCAATGAAACAAAGAGCTGGTTTTTCAAAAGGATAAACAAGATTGATGGACCCTTACCTAGACTCACCAAGAAACAAAAAGAGATAAACCAAACACACAAAATCAGAAATGAGAGAGGAGAAACAATAACTGACACCACAGAAATACAAAGGGTTGTTAACAAATGTTATGAACAATTATACAGCAACAAATTGGACAATCTAAGTGAAATGGACAAATTTACAGAAACACATAGTCTCCCAAAACTGAACTGGGAAGAGATAGAAAAGTTGAACAGACCAATAACAATAAACGAAATTGAAGATGTAATCAAGACCCTCCCAGCAAACAAAAGACCAGGCCCTGACGGCTTCACGGGGTAGTTTTACAGAGCATTCAAAGAAGAATTAATACCCATTCTTCTCAAACTATTTCTAAAAATTCAAGAAGGAAGCCTTCCAAACTTGTTTTATGAGGCAAGCATAATTCTAATTCCAAAACCAGAAAAAGACACTACAAAGAAGGAAAACTAGAGGCCTATATTCCTGATTAACATAGATGCCAAAATCCTGAACAAAATACTAGCAAATCGGATCCAGCAATACATCAAAAAAATTATTCACCATAACCAAGTGGAATTCATCCCAGGGATGCAAGACTGGTACAATATTCACAAATCAATAAATGTGATACACCATATAAACAAAATGAAGGATAAAAATCATATGATTATATTAATACATGCTGAAAAAGCATTTGACAAAATCCAGCAATTAATAAAGGCCATGTATGAAATACCTACAGCCAACATCATACTCAATGGGCAAAAACTAAAAGCATTTCTCTTAAGATCAGGAACAAGAGAAGGATGCCCACTTTCACCACTCGTATTTAACATAGTACTGGAAGTCTTAACCACAGCAATCAGACATGAAGAAAAAATAAAAGGGATCCAAATTGGAAAGAAGAAAGTGAAACTGTCATTATTCACAGATGACATGATATTATACATAGAAAACCCTAAAGACTCCATCAAAAATCTACTACACTTAATACATGAATTTGGCAAAGTAGCAGGATACAAAATTAACATCAAGAAATCTATAGCACTTTTTTTTTCTTTTTCTTTTTTTGGTATGTGCCCCTAGTGGGAACCAAACCTGGGACTCTCTGGTCCACAAGCCCACACTCCAACTGCTGAGCCAAACTGGCCAGGGATCAATAGTATTCTTATACACCAATGATGAACTCACAGAAAGAGAAACTAGAAATATAATCCCATTTACCATCGCAACAGGAAAATTAAGATACCTAGGAATAAACTTAACCAAAGAAGTAAAGGACCTATTTGCAGAAAACTACAGGACATTGAAAAAAGAAATAGAGAAAGATATAAAAATGTAGAAGCACATACCTTGTTCATGGATTGGAAGAATTAACATCATTAAAATGTCCATACCACCCAAAGCAATCTATAGATTCAATGCAATACCCATCAAAATACAAATGACATATTTTACAGAACTAGAACAAACAGTTCAAACACCAAAAAAGACCCTGAATAGCCACAGCAATCTTGAAAAGAAGGACAACGTAGGTGGGATCACAATACCGAATATCAGATTATACTACAAAGCTACTGTAATCAAAACACCCTGGTACTGGCACAAGAACAGGTACATAGATCAATGGAATAAAACAGAGAACCCAGATATTGATCCAAAACATTATGCTCAATTAATATTTGACAAAGGTGGCAAGAGCATACAATGGAGTAAATACAGCCTCTTTAATAAATGGTGTTGGAAAAATTGGACAGTTACATGCAAAATAATGAAACTAGACTATCAATTTACACCATATACAAGAATAAACTTAAAATGGATAAAAGACTTAAATGATACTCATGAATCCATAAAAATTGTACAAGAAAATGTAGGCAACAAAATTTCAGACATCATACAGCGCAGAATTTTCACCTAAGGCAACAGAAACAAAGGAAAAAATGAACACATGGGACTACATCAAACTCAAAACTTCTGCACAGCAAAAGAAACAACCATCAAAATGGAAAAGCAACCCACTGTATGGGAGAGCATAATTGCCAATGATACATTAGATAAGGGGTTAATTTCCAAAACATATAGAGTGCTCATACAACTCAACAAAAGAAAGACAAAGAATCCAATTAAAAATGAGCAGAGGAGCTAAATAGACACCTCTCCAAACAGCTCATACAAATGGCTAAGAGACATATGAAGAAATGCTCAACATCACTAATCATCAGAGAGATGCAAATTAAAACAACAATGAGGTATCACCTCACACCTGTCAGAATGGCCGCCATCAACAAAGCATCAAATAACAAGTTGTTGGCAAGGGTGTGGAGAAAAGGGGACTCAGTACACTGCTGGTGGGAATGCAGACTGGTGCAGCCGCTGTGGAAAACAATATGGTGTTACCTCAAAAAGTTAAAAATTGAACTTCCATTTGACCCAGTGATCCCACTTCTAGGAATATACACTAAGAAGCCTGAAATACCAATCAGAAAGAATATATGTACCCCCATGTTCATAGCAGCACTATTTACAATAGCTAAGATCTGGAAACAGCTCAAATGTAGACGAATGGATAAAAAAGCCATGGTACATATACACAATGGAGTACTATGCAGCTGTAAGAAAGAAAGATCTCTTATCCTTTGAGACGACATGGAGGGACCTGGAAAGTATTATCCTAAGCGAAACAAGCCAAGCAGAGATAGACAAATATCATATGATCTCACTTATTTGTGGAATATAATGAACATAACAGTCTGAAGAACAGGGTAGACCCAGAGATCTGGAAGTGGGGTACAGACTGACAATCCCCAGAAGAGGGGGTGGGATGGGAAGAGATAAACCACAGAACTTATACACATGTACACATAACCAATGGGCATGGACAACAAAGCTGTGGATGGGGTGAGGAGGGAGGTGGAGGAGGGTGTCAATGGGGAAAAAAAGGAGAGACATCTGTAACAAAAATAAATAAATAAAATAAAGTAATAAAAAAAGATTTGCATATGTCATAAAAAAGTGATTATTAATTTTTTAACACTCAGTTTATGCAAATTTATGGACACATATAGAACATACAGGGTATGGCAAAAACAGTTTTACAGTCATTCATACTGAAAATAGTATAATAAATAATAATATAAAATAACAGTGCAGTGAAGATAGGGGGACCGGAGTGGGGTGGAGGGTGTCATTGGGGAAAAAAGGAGGGACATCTGTAAAAACATTAATACAAAGAAAATATGAGAGCTGTGAAAGACAAGCAACGCATAATAAAATATTTATTTTAGCCCTGGCCGGTTTGGCTCAGCGGTTAGAGTGTCGGCCTGCGGTCCAGAGAGACCCGGGTTCAGTTCCCGCTAAGGGCGTGTACCTCGATTGCAGTTTGTCCCCGGCCCTGGTTGGTCGTGCAGGTGGCAGCCACTCGATGTGTTCCTTTCCCATCGATGTTTCTCTCTCTCTCTCCCTCCCACTCTATCTGAACAAAAAAATGGGAAAATGTCCTCGGGTGAGGATAAAAATATATATATATATATATTTATTTATTTTAAAGGTTTAAAAAATTTTAAGAATAAACTCTGTGTTTCATGTACTCACAATTGTACACCTTCTTTTGCCCCATCCTGCGTTTTGTTGGGTACTATGTATAGAAACAACGTGGATGAGCACGACAGAGAATCCCCCTGCTTGGAAGTTGGACTAGCAGACGTCTACGGGGGGGGGGGGACTGTGAGCTATAAAAATGCTAACCCTGAGCACTTCCTAATCCAATATTTTCTGTTCTTGAACTTAAATTGTTTTCCTATAGTATTCTTTTTTTAAAAATTAAAGATATTATTTTTCTGACACCAACTACAAGTGTGTACTTTAGAGTTCAAAAATAAACATGAAGACCCACTTCTACAATGGAGGCATGAGATCCACAGAATAGCTCCCCAGCAAAACCACCACTGGTAAAAAAAAAAAAAAAAAAAATTAAAGGAAACATTTAAGTCTATGAATATAATCCTAAAGGCATACAGCACATGAATAAATGTTTATTTGAGAAAATCTGCATTTTAGTAAGAATAACAATAGTAGTGGCACTTGAGTCACGATCTGCTCCCTCTTCCCGACTCCAGAGATTCAACGACAGCATCTCTATTCTTGGAAGTCGTAGCAGAGTATATGGGGTTTCATCTGCCTTAAGCAACAAGTCAAATGTGACCCTCTCTCCTTGAGAGAATCAAGGACCAGCATTCATTGTTCCCCCAGCGCCACACTATGGAGCCTAAATTCCAACCAGTGCAGCTTGAGGTTGGGACTTCCTTCCTCCACCCTGCCCACACCCCAGGGTGCTGGCTCCACCCCAGGAGAGGGAGACCGAGAGCACAGGGACCCATTTCTCCTTGCCCCAGCCTGCTGTGCAGCAGAGGTTCTGTGCAGGGAGAGGCCAGCAGAGGAGACCAGGGCAAGTAGCCACGTGGTGCCTCACTCATAAGCAGGAGTGTATTGTCTGAGAAGGGGCCACTCTCTCCGCTCCCGTTCAGCATCAATGGCTCACAGATGTTGTCCAAAAGGTACAGACTGGCCATTGGAACAGAGCCCCAAAGCTCTGCCTAAAGGAGATAACTGTATTCAGAACCAAGTTCAGAGAGATAAGGCCTAAGGTATTTTGGGAAACAATGGAGATTGTGGTGGTAAGCTCTTCAGAGGAGGTCAATCACATTGTGAGAACCATAAACTAAACCACGGACCAGCTACTGTCAGAGAGAACCAGGGAAGACAGATGAGAATTCCACACTGGGGTCAAATCAACCTCGAAGACTGACCTCCAGAGTTCTGCAGGGACTCGGACCGATGAGGGCGGGAGCACGTTCCACTCCCCAGTCAAGCCCAGTAGCGCCATCAGCTGACGAGCAGAGGCCTAACTGCTGGGTGGAATGCGGAGAGAGGCGGGCTGCCCCGCGGGGAGACAGGAGTGTCCCCGAGAGCCCCGCTGGAACCAGCGACACACGAGGTTCATTCCCATTCCCAAGGCTGGCTACACCCTCTGTGGAGGGACATCTGAGGCCTCACACAACGGGGGAAACAGAGGTCATTCAAACAGCCGAGACAAGTCTCTGCATAAATAAGCAGGCAAACAAGTAAACAATAATAATAAGCTTTAGAAATGGAAGATGAGTATCCAGAGTTGCTGTACTATATTGTAAAATATCCAGTTTTCAACAAAAAATTATAAAACATGAAAAAAACAAAATACCGTGAAGGTGTGACCCATACATAGAAAAAGCAGCAGCAGTAGAAACTCCTGAAGAGCTCCTCAGAGGTTAGACTTAACAAACACACAGGTAAAAGAACCACTATAAAGATGTTCCCAGAAATAAAGGAAACCACATGTTTTAAAATAAATAAACCATGGTATGATGACAACATCTCATCACATAAAGAATATCAATAAAGAAATAGAAACAATGAAAGAAGGGTCAGAGAAATATGGGACACTAACATACACATAAGATTGGCAGAAGAGAAAGAGAAAGGAACAGAAAAAAAAAAATCACTTGAAGAAGTAATGTCTGAAATCTTGCCAATATGGTGAAGCCATACAAATGGTCATTAAGCACATGAAAAACATTCAATATTATTAAATATCGGGAAATGAAAATGAAAACAGTAATATGATATACTTCACTAAGATAGTTATAATCAAAAAGATAAATAAGTATTGGCGTAGATGTAGAGAACTTGGAGACCTCACACATCGCTGATGAAATGTAAACTGGTGTGATCACTTTGAAAACAGTCCATCAGTTCCTCAAAAGTTGAATCTTGGAGTTATCATATGACCCACGAATTCCATTCTAACATATACAATTAAGAGAACTGAAAACATATACCCCCACAAAAAACTTGTGAGTAGATGTTCATAGAAACATTATTTATAATAGCCCCGAAACTGAAAATAAGTTAAATGTCCATCAACTTTTAAATAGTAAAATAAAAGATAATATCTGTACAACGTAAATTATTTTTTTACAATAGAAAATAATAAAGTATTGGTACATGCTACAAAATCAATGACCCTCAAAAAGAAGATGTTGGGGGAAAAAACCCAGTCACCAATGGTCACCTGTTCTATGGTTCTGTTTATTAAAAAATGATGATGGGCAAATCCAGAAAGAGAAAGTGTATCAGCGGTTGCATAGGACTGAGGGTGTTTGAAAAGAAACAGGAGACACTGTTAATGGCTACAAGTCTTGTTTTGGGGTGAGCACCACATTCTAAAATCGGTTGTAGTGACAGTCATACAACTTTGAGACCATCCTAAAGACTATTAAATGTTACACTTTAATTATGAGACCTGTATGATATGTAAATATGTGAGTCATAATCTCAATAAAGATGTTCTAGTTTTCAAAAAATAATAATCAAACACCTCAAGAGATTTACACTCTATTGAGGAAAAGAACTATGTTTATAGGGCCAATCAAAATTTGATCAGAACCATGAAACATTTGTGAAAGAACTAATTGTCTTGATAACTTGGTTGTAGAGCAGTTACATTGGAGAGAAACAGATGACAACATAAAAGGTAGAATTTGGGCATCAGGGTTATATCCATAGATATGAAATGCACACTGTGAGAAAATAAACAAAAATGGAAAACATATAGCATCTCAAATGGAGTCAACGCACAGAGGTAGATGGGCTTTGAAGGATGCAGTTTCCAACACCAGAAGGAAATAAAAGCATGGCTGCCCGCGGATGTCAGGCTGAAAAGTGTCTGCAATGTTCTAGCCTGAGGAGGATGCTCAAAGGTTTGCAAAAGTAGTCAAAATGGCTGTATCAGTTGATTGCATCATCCTGGTTATAGAAATTTTCTTAGTTTTTAATCATTGTTATTAAGGGACTTTGATCTTTAATAGTGCACAATTTCTCAAGGTTGGTGTGGTTGTAAGGCTCATATTTGTTTATTCTCAATAAATAGTATTTTGAAACATGACAAAGTTTTTCATCTTTCATGGTCAACAAGAAGAGACTTTAGGGGGTAGTCTTGGATGACAGACAAAAAGACTTGCAGATAACGTATTGCTAACATGTTCATTTGTATTCTCCATTGGTCTGATGGGATCTAATTATCAAGATTAAATTAGCCCTGGCAGGTTTGACACAGGGGTTAGACCATTGGCCTGAGTACCAAAGGGTCACGGGTTTGAGTCCCAGTCAAGGTCCTGTACCTGGGTTACAGGCTCAATCATCGGCCCCAGCTGAGGTCGTGCAGAAGGCAACCAATCAGTGTGTCGCTCTCACATCGATGTTTTTTTTCTCTCTCTCTCTCCCTCCCTCTCTTCCATTCTATCTACAGATCAATGGAAAAATATCCTCAGATGAGGATTAACAAAAAATAAATAAAATTAAATTAATTAAGTGATGTTATAGAAAGTTCAGAGAGTTTGATCCCTCCCAGATTTGTACTTAATATGAGTTTCATGCGTTGGAACACTAAACATTTTTTGTATATTCAAACTAAGAGGTTTAGATTTTCTTCTTTTTTTGGAAATGGAGGAAATAGCCCTCTGACGTAATGTTTTCATGACATAATAGAAAAATTTCAAACCTAAGAAAATGTGTACAATAAATTTCTCTGATTCAATGTCACACGCTCTCCAAAGTGAATCTTATCACTTCAATATTTAGCTTCAAAACAGTGTTGTTCTTACCATATTATAATGATAGGATTTAATAATCTTTGAAATATTTTTATGGCTCTGCAGGTGTTTTTAAAAAAATAGCCATAGGACTGAAAGTTATTTTAGATATATGATCGACCACACCCTTATCTGTCATTTTATAGATGAAACTGAGTCCAAGAGAGATTGGAAGGGTGGGGACCAAATGGTTTTAGGGCACTTTCATGCTAAATCTGGGATACAGTTCAAACATCTTAATTTCCAGTTCAGTGAATGCCTTTACATCCCGCCCAATAGATTAGCTAACGATAGTTTGACTGTCATACAGGAAACCTAATAAAAATACGTGACATGTTAACAAATGATTTCTATCTCTGGCTTGTGAAGGATCTGGCCTGTGTAGACCATACCCAGCCCTACAGCCATTTATTATAACCCGTTCAAGAATTTTGCCACGAGGGCCAGCCCGAGCTCAGGTCTGAATGGCAAGCGGTCCACCCTGAGTCCTGGTCTGGCATCAGAGCTTCAGATGTGTGCCTGCCCCCCGGGGAGCCCAGTCCTCTGCGCCCCCTCCTGCCCGGGGGAGAAAGACAGTGCATCAGGCTTGTACAAGAAAGATGCAGGTACCTTCGGCCTTTTCCAGATTTCCCGTGTGACAAACGTCAGAATTAAACTATTGCAACATTCAGCACATTTTTATCTAGATAAACATTGAAAACATATTTAATGCAGAATTGAAGGGATTAGAGCATCCAGGACAGGGAAAGTCTGACTAATGCAGCGGCTACCCGGGGTCCCCAGGCCCCCCATCTTTGCCAGCAGTCGGGGCTCCACAGGCATGGGCTCAGGCTGTCGGGGCAGCTTGTGGGAGGTGGTCTCCGGACAGCATGAACAGCTCTTGTTTCGTAGGCTGCCCATTGTGAACTGCTTAATTACCATCAGAAGGCTTTGGGTCCAGTTGTATGTGTACTTTAAATTGCACTCTAACAGATATTTTTACGATAATGATCCATTTTGGAAAAGTTAAAGAATTTATATACACCAAAAAGAGGAATTCCAACAGAAAATAGAGTATTCTTTAACGACAAAGAAATGAGCTGGTTGATTCTTAATATTTTATTTCAAAAACTTGGGAGCTAAAAATAAAACAAAAGCTATGTGTCATTGTCTTCAGCCTTCTTCCTGAGTCCCTGTTTGCATCTCTTTCTACGTTACAGTATCTTAGTAACTTAGATACAAGTTAGTAATGTTAGGATGTTAGAGCCGCCGGTTCACACGGTTCCATGGAAAGGCCCCGGTGGTTACAGAAATGATTTCTTTCCGATGGTGGTGGTCTCGCGATCTGTTTCCAAGTCGTTGGATATTTGAATATCACTTTTGGATAGAATGGATCACTGATATAGCCCAAAATCATTTTTGGTAGTTAAAATTGAAAGGTATCCAAATGCTATGCTAAGTAATAGCTGAAACAAGGGGATCACAGGCCGTGCAGGATGGACACAGTAGCAGTCACAAAGCACCTTCTCTTCCTCCAGTCTCGCTTCCGTCAGTAACAGAGATGTGTCGGGTACACGGCAAAGACTGGGGATAGAGTTTTTTTTGTAGTATAGAGTGAAGATAAATGAGTCAATAAATTGTTAAAAATACATATACAGTGATACCTCGGTTCTCGAACATAATTCGTTCCAGGAGGACGGTCGAGAACCGAATTGTTCGAGAACCGAAGCAATGAAACCCAATAGGAAATAATGGAAACTGGATTAATTCGTTCCAAGCCCCAGAAAATGCCTATTTACTGGCCTAATTTGTATATAATATGTAGAAAAACATAAGTCTCAACAAGAAATAAAAGTGTACAGTATGTCTAAGGGTTAAATTCAGTGTGAAGCGTGACTCTCTCCACAAAGCGTGACTCTCTCTCTGCACTCACACTGATGCCGCAAGCAAGGCGCGCTGGGCCGAATGAACGCCATTCGGCTCAACTCGGCTCATCTCGGAAGTTCGAGTTCCAAATATTTGTTCGGATTCCGAGACAAAAGTTTCTTGAATCTCCTGGTCGAATACCGATTTGGTCGAAAACCGAGGCGTTCGAGAACCGAGGTATCACTGTATATTCATCTGAGTCCCTTCAAGGTGCCACGTATCTGAACAGACTTATGAACAAGAAACATTCATTTTGCACAGTTCTGGAGGCTGGGAAGTCCAAGCAACAGCACCAACACGGTTCTGTTCTGGTGAGGGCCCGTTTCCTTGTTCACAGATGGCACCTCTCACTATGTCCTCGCCTGGCGGAAGGGCAAAGGAGCTCTGTGGGGGCTCGTTTACAAGAGCACCAAACCCATGACCTCCACCCTCATGACCTAATAAGCACTTTGCAAAGGCCCCACCTACTAACACCATCACATTTGTGGGGTAAGAGTTCAACAAATGAATTTTGCAGGGATATAAATATTCAGACTATAGCAATATCATAAATGCATGGTTCATATTTTGATCAAAGCAAACAGCCTCACAAGTGAACATACCAAATGAAGTGAAAATTTTAATGAACTTTCTGGATATATGTTTCATTATATCATTCAGGTAAGTGATACTTTTTTTTTTTTTTTTTTACTTTACTAGTATTAAAGAAAGTATATTTGCCTAATTCGATAGTAAAATAACCATTTCTTTCTAACCTTTTTCCCCAAAAGAGCTTTGATGAATAGATGGAAATATAATACATCTTGTTTGTTTAAAAGCTTTACCAGGTTGTATATAACTCTACAGATATTTATTCAGTTGGGTCTTAAAACAGCCAACATTTTATACTGTTCAGCAATAAAATATTTATAGGAAAACTGCTTTTTTGAACATATAATAGTTATATTCTAAGACTCGGCCCAGATACTTCCTCATGTATAAAGCAGTTTGATGCCTTCTGTGAAGACTTCACTATTCATTTTGCCTATTTATTTCTTAGTCAGGAACCTATAAATTGGTAACACATTTCTGTTTATATTTTTATCATTTATCTAAAATATAAGCTCCTCAAGGAGAAAGCAGACATGAAAAAGTATGTAATTCCATATTGATTATGACAAAAACTTAAAAGCTTTATTGTCTGGCCGGTGTGGCTCAGTGGTTGAGTGTCGATCCATGCACCAAGAGGTCGCCAGTTCGATTCTGGTCGGGGCACATGTCCAGGTTGTGGGCTGGATCCCCAGTGGGGGGCATGCGGGAGGCGGCCAATCGATGTTCTCTCTCATTGATGTTTCTATCTCTCTCTCCCTCTCATATTCTCCCTCTGTAAAATTGATAAAGAAAAAAAAAATTAAAATCAATAAAGAAAAAGAATTTAGCCCTGGCAGGTTTGGCTCAGCGGTTAGAGCGTCGGCCTGCGGTCCGGAGAGACCCGGGTTCGGTTCCCGCTAAGGGCACGTACCTCGGTTGCAGTTTGTCCTGGGCCCTGGTTGGGTCGTGTGGGTGGCAACCACTCGATGTGTCCCTTTCACATCGATGTTTCTCTCTCTCTCTCTCTCTCTCTCTCTCTCCCTCCCACTCTGTCTGAACAAAATATCAAAAAATGTCCTCGGGTGAGGACTAAAAAAAAAAAAAAAAGAAAAAACATTTAAAAAATAAGCTTTATTGAAAACAAAATTATAACACATTCCACTGAATCAGCAGGGGACAATCCTAAACCTGGACAGGAGAGTAGGTTGATTTCATCCGCTTTCATGTCAGTAGGTGCACTACATGCTGTCTTATTTTGGTAAGTCTCTGTAAAGAAGTGATACTTATATGCAACAACTACTTACAACCTTCTGATAGGGCACATGGAGTATGATGCCTCCGCCTTCTCTCATCTCTACAAAGACCATACTTTTCTGAGGCCTTGCATTATGAACATAATGTTAACGTGGGGATCTCAGCCTACATAAAGAGCAGATAGTTGTCTTTCAGGAAAAGGAGAAGATCTCACGAGGTTGAATGATTCACTTTATCTATGAATTTAAATGGCTGACTGATATCAGATATGCAATAACAGCTACTTTGGACTTAAGTTTATAGTCAGTTCCTTTTACCTGTACTTTAAATTTGATCTACAGCCCTATAAACTATCCTGCAATCCTGGTTTAATTAAAATAATACGTTCATTTTCCAAGGGACTCACTCCTCTCTTACCCTAATTGTTCATTACATGCGTTTCAAAAGTCTGACTGACTGAAAGTAGTGTAGCCTTTTCTCAGATGTGAGGCAGAGACCCTTAAAGGGTAATTTAAGTTTTAGAGGTTCTGTTTAGATTATTCAAACTTAATTTGGTGACCCAACTGACAATATATATACACATTGCAGATGCCTAGAAACCAAAAGCAAAACAAATCTAACCATGCTAGATTAAATGTTTAAAGGTTGCATTACTAGGTTATGTAAATGCAAATGCTTATATCTATATGGAATTTTATTTTTATGATGCTCATATTTATGAAGGCAGAAATAATATTGCCTACCTTCTTGTCGTTGAAACAATTTTAAAACACCTTTCTAGATGAAATACATTAAAGGTAGAAAAATAAGAGAAGCCAAGGCTTAAATTTTCATAGTAAAGTACATAAGTGTCTGTATGTCTATAAATAAGTATTAATTGTTAGTAAAATGCTATGTGTGAGTAAAATATTAGTGAGTCTTCATCTTTTGCTTTAGCTTGTACCTTTACATTTGCAGTTTTACAAATGAAGTTCTAGAGAAAATTTTGTTTAATTTCCTGACTTTAGATTTCCACTGTTACCTCAAAATATTTATTATAGATTATTTCCCAAGGCAAAAAACGTTTATCTTTGGATCCCTTTAGGACTTAAAATATATAAAATTAATTTTTCTATTTTGGGGGAGAAATATATTTTACAGATTAAATCCATGAATGAAATTCTTTAATCAGGCAAGTTGTTATTTTTAGAAAATTATGCAATTTGTAAATGGGGTTGAAATAGAAATCTGTGTGTGATTTAAATGATCAAATAGTATTATAATTATGATTTGTGGAAGAGAAACATTCCCTAAATTGATAACAGATTTACCTCAGTGTTATTACATTTTTGTGTGTGTGTTCATGAAGAGTCTCAGAAAGTTCTCAAGAAAATAAAAGAAAGGAAGGAAACCATCACAACCAGCAGCCGTAAACTAAGACATCAGCCAATCCCCCAAGTTCCCCGTTCCCACTCTTCCAGGACATTCCTGTGGTGGTCCCCCACTTCCTTCTTGGCACAACCATTCATTAACCTGTGCTTTCATAGATTTGCTTTCAGTTTCCACCAAACTAAGTTCAATAGCTTTACTAATCTTTTCACTATTCTGTATGTCTGAACTCATTAAAGTAGACGTTTAAATAATTCTTAAAAAGAAAAGAAACGAACCAGAGGTACATGTTTCAATATGGGTAACTCTTAAAAATATAATGTGGATGTTGTATATTAACATTTTTAGCATGTCAGACTTTTGCATCTATTGGTTTTGTGGTACATACGTCACGTGAAGAGGAAACGAACGTGTGGGAAGGAAACCGGCTGCTTCCTTCAGAGCTGACTCACGGGGTTCTAAGAGCGGGGGCATGTGGCCGAAGAAGTGTATAGATGTCCCATGGTTGTCCCCTACTTTCTGAAGTTGGGAGATTGATCCTCCCATATCCTAGCAGGAGACTGGAGGTGTATCCATAGAGAGCACAACACAGAGTATCTCTGGACTTGGAGACCACAGATAAGTAGAAAATGGGAGTACTTTAAAGAAAATGTAAGATTAAGTAGAAGTTTACCATTCTAATATTGAGATATCATCCCATCCCCAACATTTTCTCATGCCCAGTATCCAAAATGTAGGCATTCAACATTCCATCCTAGACTCAGGAGACTGCTAACATGGGGGGAGGGAGACTTCCGAATAAAGCCATCATGCCTGATTACTAAGATAATATTATAAGTACTCACCAACAACGAAGATCTACAGTTCGTAAGACCCACATATATAGAAGAAATTTTAAATCAGATTTAAATGCCTTATTTTTAATAAGTGGACAACCATAATCAAGAAATATCTGGGGAGGTGTCCAATATAAAATAAATAGATCACAACAAATAAGCAAAAAAAAAAAAAACCTTGTGAGAAACATACTAGAAAGGAAGAAAAAACGACTATCATTAATATCCTCAGAAACATAAAAGAAAGAAATATATCCATGTAGAAATACCAGGATGTAAGAAAAAAAAAAGAGATACTAAAGGAACAAAAAAAACTTTTAGAAATATATATATATCAGATATATTGACTGGGAAATTAAATTAAGGAATCTCCCATAAAGTAGAATAAAAAGACACATTTATGAGTAACAGGGAAGAACAGGGAAGAAAGATCAGAAAACCAGAGGGTCAGGTCTGTAGTCTCAACCTCTGAATAAAAAGAGTCCTTGCAAGAGAGAACAGAGAGAAAAAGGATGAGGAAATGAATTAATTCAGTAAACTATTCTCAGAATAAAAGGATTTGATTTTGGAATAAACAGACCCACCAAGTGCCTACGAAGAAAATGGCTCTATTTCTGCACATGATCCTGCAACTTCGGAACATTATTACCAATGGGAACAGCACAGCTTTCAGAGAGGGGAGTTAGAAGTGTTTATACTAGGCATGACAAATCATATCAGAAGCTAGAAGACAGTGGACGTCATGCCTTCAGGAGCAAGGAAACATTTTTCCCATCTAGTATTCTCTTCCCCAAACAACTATCAAGTAAAGGTGATTGCAGACGTTATGATATGCAAAGTGTTGAAAACTGTTTGCCTCCATCCTTCATTCTCAAAAAGCTAACAGTGAATAGGCTTCAAAGAAAAATGATTAGTTAATAATTAACGAACTAAAGCTCTAGGGGCTGAGTGCATGAAGAAGAGGAAGAGAGCCCTGGCCTGTTTGGCTCAGCTGTTAGAGCATCCACCTGCGCCGCTAAGGGCATGTACCTCGGTTGCAGTTTGTCCCTGGCCCTGGTTGGTCGTGCGGGTGGCAGCCACTCCATGTGTCCCTTTCACATCGATGTTTCCCTCTCTCTCTCTTCCTCTCTCTCCCTCCCACTCTGTCTGTACAAAAAAAAAAAAATGGAAAAAAGTCCTCGAATGAGGATAAAAAAAAAAAAAAAAAAAAAAAAAAAAAGAAGAAGAGGAAGAGAGAATCCTCAGGCGATAGAGGAGGAAGGTCCAGAGCGCAAGCAAACCAGATGAGGGCAAGTCAGAAATCGCTGGGAGATACGGATCCAAAAAGATGACGTTCCTAGGACGTCTGAGGCACTTAAATATATTTAGAAAAATGTTTGATTTCTAGAGGTAAACCTGGAATTAGTGATTCAGAAAATAGAAATAATGATTAAAACATAAAAGAGCTAAGTAAATAGAGGCAATTAGCAACTGCAGAGAAAACAGCAGGTTGTTTACGATAAGAACAGTAACAGCAGTATTCCACGTGACTGACACCTAAATCCTGTCTACATGTCACAATGGTGTAAATGCAGACTGTGGCTATTGACTAAACTGGAACGAGGTTGAGAGTGGACAGAAGGAGACTGTGTTTGTTGACTGGCGGGAAAGACGGTCTAATCCCCAAGACACAGATAAATAACAAATAGGACAACTAACAGAATTAAAGGCCATTGTTTCTGGGAAGCAGCGGATGAGGAGTTTCGGGGGGAGGGTCGGAAGACTGTATTTTCACAGAGAAAGTTTCATTCTTTAAACAACATGTGTTTGAGAAAATTAAATATAAGTTTAACCAAAAACATTCATTTAAAAAAGAGATTTTATGAAATGAAAGGATCGAATACAGTCTTGTCCAAGAGAGGAAACACTGTTCGTCAGTGGGTGGGACACGTGGGGCAGAAGCAGACGGTCCGCAGCAGCGACTGGGAAGCAGGGCACGGCCCTCGCTCTGTGACCTGCCCCCCAGGGCCTGTCTTCACTCCTGTGTGCTCCTCAGTTCCACCGAGACGCCTGCAAATGACTTGCAATCCCCTCTCAAAGCTCACCAGATGCAATGTTTACCACATATCCCATTCTTTTCTTTGATCTTATAGAATAGAGTTTACATTTAAATCTAAACCAATTTTATGAAGAAAATGTCTAACGTTAAAAAAATTAAAAAATGCTAAGAGAACATTTACAGTACAATAAAATGCATGATTATAAACAGGGTTACAAATCATAGCATGCATAAAACCACTTTAACTTTTAACCAGATTATCATCTGGAAGGCAATATACACATTTCGGGGATCTAGAGTCATGGCTCCAATGTTTTAAATTAAAATGGAATTCTGCCAGAAGGAGGAAACACACACACACACACACACACACACACACACACAAATAAACAAGAGCTTGAACGCACAAAGAATAAACAGAATAAACCTAAAGACATCAAGTCAAATTTAGTGTGTTCTAAGAGAGTTGCAATTTGAAATCAAATATCACCAACTTATTTTGAAGTCATTGTACCAAATGATCAACACATTAGTATATTCATTTTGAAGGCTCCCTGCAGAAAGGGTCAGCTGAGAGCTGTAGAGCAGGGGTCCAGAGAATGACATCACAAATTACATCCATTTTGCTGACTGTTGGCCAAATAACAACATATTTGGCAGCACAAACAAGGAAGGGAGAAGGAATATGTTTCTTAAACTCCTCCAAAAGACTCTAGTTAAACCCAGCTCATGACTGCAGATTAGGTATAGCCCAGGGTTAAAAAGAACAAGGCTCAAGTTGGACTCGGACTGAATTTGTGCTAACTTGGTAAAAGCAGATGTTAAGAGTCCGCAGGACTGATTATAAAGACAATCATTTTCCAAAATGCACTTTTCATTGCTTTTCCCAAGGAAATGTGTATTAATAAAATGGGAACTGTTTATTAAAGGTATTTAGTTGGTTAATGCAAAAATAATCATTAAATCCAGACCGCTGAACAGCTCACTTTATAGAGCAGAACGCCGATCCGTGTGTATACTTTCAAAGTTGTGTTTTGGTTTTAAGGGGTAGGGTGGTGCTACTTTGTTCTTAGAAGTTTTCCACACTTTTTCCTCATTCACATTCAATTGTATTATGAAATGGAGTTCATTTGAAGTAGAGCTTTAAACACTACAATGACATACCATAACAAACTGACTATAACCAAATAAAGGTATTTTAGTTTAAAGGAGATCATCAGCTAGGTAGAAGCTTCCAGAAGTTCTGACATGCCAGTCCGTAACCAGGCACAGAGCTCTGGTTCAGTCAGCATGAAACCCAGAGCAGAAAGACAAGCCCGAACCTGAGTAAATGCATTTCTCATCGATGAGCTCCGAATGCTTTTATATCCTAATACACGTTTTTATCAAAAATATTCCTTCTTTTTTTTTTTTTGCCTGTGGTTGCAACTTCCTTGGTCCCTCCTCTCCAAGATGTGGAAGGACAGCCGCTGTCACAGTGATGGACGTAGGTTCTGAGCTCCACATGCCCAGCGCTCCAGTCAGGACACAGGTGCCTCCCCTGTGGGGACGCGACGACAAACGTGTTGACCGTGACCCCGCTGTCCAGGGAACTGACCTTCCTGTAGAAGTGTTTCCCAGTCTGGCCGGCCACACGCCCATCTGCATCAGCACCAGCGGAGACTCGGCAAGACGCAGATTCTTGGACGCTCCCGGCCGTCCTGGTGGTGAACACAGCAGGGGCATCACTAACTGGTATCCCAGGTCTTTTTTCTTTTGCTCCCTAAACTTGAAGGGCCAGACTGAACCTCAGGATGAGTGTGTAGATTAACACTAACAACATTACGGTTTTGGCAAACTGAGCTCATTCTGAACCGCTTTTAGTGGGGCAACTATGAATTCCGGATGTCACGGTCCAGGGACTCCCCTGTGAGCGTGGAGACGGTTCCAGTTAGCTGCTCCGGGGCCCCCAGGAGCAGCCTGGGCGGGGGCCAGGCAGCCCCGGGGTCTGTGCTGGCACGAGACTGCAGGGGCCCGGGAGCTGGTATGAAGCCGCCTCGGCTTGGGGCGGACAGACCGGCGGGACGTGACCTTGTGCTTGTGTGGTTGGGGCAGTGGACACGCAGCAGGAAAGCTGGTAGTCCTGGAACCCTGATCACGTCACTCCTCCCCTGATCACGTCACTTCCCCCTCCCCTGATCACGTCACTCCTCCCCTGATCGCGTCACTCCTCCCCTGATCACGTCGCTCCCCCCTGATCACGTCGCTCCTCCCCTGATCGCGTCACTCCTCCCGATTACGTCATTACCCCTACTTGAGCACTGGCTGTGATACCCTAACAGTGGTTCTCAACCTTCCTAATGCCGACCCTGTAACAGTCCTCATGTTGTCTGTGGGCTCATCTGCGTGTGGGCGGACCTGCCTGGAGACGGATGGAGGAGCGGGGTCTGGTTCCTGAGACCATTGGAAATGTGTGTTGTTTAACCCCCAAATGGTCGCGACCCACAGGTTGAAAACGCTGAAAGTATCTACTCAATGCAGTAGAAATGTTAAGTTGGTTAATTCACACAAAAAAGAAAAACATAACAAACAACAAAAACTACAATAAGGATCTGATTACTCAAACAATGCATGAAAAGTTCATTCCATTAATGCCTACCTACCTAATTGAAACCATATAGCAATTTTTATATGATATGGAGACTCATTTCAGGAAATCACCAAAACAATATTGTAAACAACAAATTCCAACAATGCTTAGGTTTCAGGTCTTTGAACGAGGTATTAGAATTAGAAAAATAATATTTTTCTTTTTAGCAAATGCTGGGTAGGAATGCTGTTTTCTTAAGTATCTAATTAAGAATAAGAACAATTGGTCCCAAATTTAAAACCCTGAAGGAGAAGAGAGATTATAGCATTTTTGAGAGCACTATGAGAATTAAACTTGGAATTAAAAGGGAGAAGTGAGTTAAATGATTCCTCTTTTATTTGTAAAAAATATATAATTAGATTTAAAATTTTAATGCTAAGTGACATTGAAAAGTAAATCTAGAAAAATTTCAAGAAGTCTGTAGTTGTAAAATAAGCTTCAGCAGAGAGGAGAACAAAATTAAAAGGAAAATAGCATACAGTACATGACTTATTTCTCCAGCATGACAAAACTAGAAAAAAATTCGGACCATAAAGATCATGTACTAAGAGCTAAACAATCCTTAGAATATGACTACAGTATTTTAAATCCTAAACTGTCTACGGAACATTTGTTTTGTAGAACTTTATAGCTACTTGGTTTATATATGGCAGGAGCCAAAGGCCGATATTTATATTAGTTCAATCTGTGAAATATTTTTGATAGACCTATTTATGATTTAGTACTGGTTAGGATTTAGGTTGCCTACAGCTCAGCTTTCGTGCTCAGTCTGGCGATTTTTTTCCTTCACGTAGCAAAAATATTTCATCTTGAACATATAGCTTCACAGAATGATAGGAGGGAAAAACGTTACAATAAACACATCCAGCGCCATAAAGCCAGAGAAAACAGACCAAACCCCACGACCTGCCCTGCTGCTTCCTGTCCCTTCTCCAAGTGCACTGGTGGTGGGCTTCGGTGCCTGCAGGTCTGAGGACTGACTACATGACAACTTGCACATCCGTGTCTCCTTGTGGAGTACACTGCAGGCAAATGGACGAAATATTTTGTTTTTAAGTCGTTCTCTTAATCGCACCCACGGACCCAGAAAATCTCTAACTTGTCCTGCTCAATGGTGAACATAAACGCTTCTTCATCTTTATCTGTAACACGGTGGACAATAACAGTGCTGCTGTCACTAGGTGTGATCCCAGGGCTGCAGGTGTCACCCTCACAAGGGATTCTCAGGCGGAGGGGCAGGAGAAAGCCTCCTCCCCCTGATGCATCCACAGCCCAGCGAGCCCAGGCGAGGGCGTGCGCCCTCTATGCTCATCCACAGCCCAGTGAGCCCAGCGAGGGCGTGCGCCCTCTACGCTCATCCACAGCCCAGTGAGCCCAGCGAGGGCGTGCGCCCTCTACGCTCATCCACAGCCCAGTGAGCCCAGCGAGGGCGTGCGCCCTCTACGCTCATCCACAGCCCAGCGAGCCCAGGCGAGGGCGTGCGCTCTCTACGCTCATCCACAGCCCAGTGAGCCCAGCGAGGGCGTGCGTCCTCTACGCTCATCCACAGCCCAGTGAGCCCAGCGAGGGCGTGCGCTCTCTAGGCTCACACCTGCTAGGAAGAAACCCGGGGCCTGAGGTCGCCTAATCATTTGTCACTTTCTTTTCACTTGTGACAAAAGGAAATAATTATTAGAATTAAGATGCATACAGGTAAGATAAATACAAATTGTGCATTTTTTTCTTTCCTTTTTTTTTTTTACCCCTCACCCAAAGATATTTTTCCATTGCTTTTCAGAGAGAATGGAAGACAGAGGAGAGAGAGAGAAACACGATGTGAAAGAGACACATCCATTGGTTGTCTCCTGCGTGACCCCAACCTGGGCTGGGGATCGAACCTGAAACCCAAGTATGTGCCCTTGACCGGAATCAAACCTGAGACGCCTTGGTCTGGAAGTGAGCGCTCCAACCGCTGAGCCAAGCCGGCCAGAGCCAAACGGTGCATTTTCAATTCACTGGGGTTGGGAAGTTCTTGGGGCAGACTGGTCTCGGAAGTGGAAGCAGCGGAGTGACTTATTTCATTTAACTGAGAGTGGACGACTCACTGCAGGTGTGGTAAGATCCTAAAGTTCAACATTTGCTAAGCAGTGTTAAAAAACGCAGCCTAGGAAAATGTCAGGGAACTCCCATCATCATAAATAAGCTGCGTGGCAGAGGCGGAAAATGTTCAAATGGAGGAGGACAATAGCACAGTGTGTAACTTGTTTTCTCATCTTCTGCAGTCAGGAGTGTTGGAAACACAGGGCGTGGACAAACGGAGACAGGATTCTGGTCTACAGAACAGCGAAGCCTCCTGGGGTAGTGTGTCTGCTATGTGGTCCCAGGTGGTTAAAGGAGGAACACCCTGAGGAAATGGCCAGTATTCAGTGATTCGTTTATTTTTATTAAAATAGTCTTCAACTTAGTACTTTGCATATTTTCTACAATGAAATTGACTTGTTTTTATTGATATTTTTAGAGAAAGAAGGGAGAGAGAGAGAGAGAGAGAGAGAAATATCAATGTGAGAGAGAAACATCGGTCGGCTGCCTCCTGCACACCCCCTGCTGGAGATCCAGCCTGCAACCAGGCATGTACGGTGACTGGGAATCGAACTGGGACCTCTCGGGAAGATGTCCACCCACAGAACCATACTGGCTGAGCTGAAATCGACTTTCATCATTAGAAAATTTGGGTGCGTTCCTTACTAGTTTAACAGATTAAAAATGCCAGTTTCTCTACTAAGCTCTTTGAAGGTTGTAACAACTAGCATTTTGGATCCTTGAACAAGGTTAAGGTATAATTTTCAAAAAGGTAGTTAAGATCATGACTCAAGAAAATATAAAATGAACAACTGTCGAAGATTTTTACTTAACTCATTAATTACCACTAAACTGTTAAAACCAACCCGAAAAATAATAGAGAAACAAAACGAGCAATTTAATAAAGGAATTGTCAGGGCAAGGCTTTTGGTTAAATACAAGACGAATTAAAGTCCAAATGAGCAGAAAACCCTAACCTCTGAGGTTATCCCTTCCACAGGACAAGCACTGTGTGCATACCCCTCAGAACAAGAATATGCAAGTTCATCTCTGTTTCTAAAGAGCTGCAACATAGTCTGACCGACTGCAAATCAATGAGAAAAATGCAAGCCCAGCACTGCTCGGAAAGACACCCAGCTCTCTTTCTTGCCTGGTTTGAAGTTTGGAAATGTTTTCTCACACAAGCATCCTTTATACATAAGACACTACGCTTCTGTTCAAGAATCCCAAATAATTTGTCTTCTCTACTGTCCATGTCACTCACGGAATCTATTTGACCTGAGTGGGTCCTATTGTATTTTTTTAAAGTAAGTGCGTTAGCCAGCTGCCCAACTTCTGTAACAGAAAAAAAAAAGAAAAAAGAAAATGTCTGAGTGGGAGACCTGGCTTCAGTTATTTGGAGAACAAAAGTTTCTACTGGCGAGCAGAGGTTCAGCTGAAAGTTTGTTTAAATGTCTGTCTGAAGTCCAGAACATTTAGGGTACCTCCCTACTCCAGGGGTACATGGAAACTACATTCAGCAGTTGAAGTTAAACACATTGAAAAGGAGGAATTCGGAGGATTTGAATCAGTTGATCTAGAGTGTTCCAGAAAATGTTAATCTTCCTGTTAAGCCCCTAAAAGCAGTACTGTTAGAAATTCCTTTATTTTAGGGCTTTTTGTCAGAAGATGTAATCATTTTCTTGTTTGTGTAGGACAGAGGTACAGAGAAGTATAGTTGCCCCTATTATACCAGTTTTCATTCTCTCTTATCCACTGCTCCTTAAGTGAGAATAAGAAGGTCCTTTAACCCAGTTGAGAGAAATGGAAAAAATAAAAATAAAAGAACTTCCAAGTTTGGAATAGAGATGAGAAGGAAATTTTGAATTTGGGAAGTAAAAGAAAATCATGCTATATAATAGAAATCAAAATATTACTACAATTATAAAATATGATAGCAAACAATACAGTCTGCTTTATAACATATTAAAAATAATATAAGGTCTGGCCGGTGTGGCTCAGTGGTTGAGCATCAACCCATGCATCAAGAGGTCGCCGGTTCGATTCCCAGTCAGGGCACAGGCCCAGGTTGTGGGCCTGATCCCCAGTAGGGGGGCGTGCAGGAGGCAGCCAATCAATGTTCTCTCTCATCCATGTTTCTCCCTCTTTCTCCCTCTCCCTTCCTCTCTCTCTAAAAATCAATAAAGAAAAAATAACTTATAAAAAAATATGCCCTGGCCTGTTTGGCTCAGCGGTTGGAGCATCGGCCTGCGGTACAGAGAGACCCAGGTTCGGTTCCCGCTAAGGGCACGTACCTCGGTTGCAGTTTGTCCCCGGCCCTGGTTGGTCGTGCGGGTGGCAGCCACTCGATGTGTCCCTTTCACATTGATGTTTCTCTCTCTCTCTCTCTCTTCCTCTCTCTCCCTCCCGCTCTATCTGAACAACAACAACAACAAAAAATAGTAATATAAGAAAACCATTTTAAAACACAAGGTATGCAGTAAGATCTCATCTGTGTACACGCTGCTCTGAACTGTGCTGTTCTTCACCCACATTGACATTCGAGCACAGTCCGCACGAGACACGTTGACAGACACACCGCACCATGAGAATAACCTCTTCCCGGTAAACTGTACCGAAAGATTTCTTCTGGGCAGCCTTTGGCTTATTATATGTTTTCAAAGTTAAGTAAATTTGCAGTTGTAATAAGGCTAGTTTTTAGCAAAGAACAAAAATGCCTACTTGTTGAAGTCAGGCTTAAAATAACATCAACCTCATGAGCTATTGAATAACATTCATAAATGCTATTTATTTACCTTCAACTTTATTTTAACTTTTCTCATTATTTAATAGCAGAATAAGCCACTTAGTTTTTCCAGAAATGTAACTCCCATATATTACAATGTTCCAATTGGGACTTAGGGTTTGAATAGTGCTGTTTTGAATAAAGCTCATATTACCAGGTATGTACTGTGAAACGTTTTTAATGCTTGTTGTATGAGATATTCAGTTTCTGAGCAGAATCTTGAATTTAAAAATTGCAGAATTAATGGAAAAATATATAAGCTAACATGATTTTTAAATATTTTGAAACCTGATTTTCTTTAATTACATTTTCGCAAATCATTAAGATTTTTTTTTCTTTTAGCTCTTATGACTGGTATTTCTCATTCACCCAAGGCATCCTTCTGTCGCAGAGTAAGTTTTCATCCTTTCCAACAATCCACTTGGGCAAATTTAATTTAATTTTTATTTCAAATTGCTTACAATAATCAGGATTGCTCTAACCTTTTTATCTGAAGTGCTATCTAGGTTCATGAAGGCCTGGACTATGTTTGCCTTCTCCTGTGTGTCCAGGTTATAACGACTAAAACCTGGTCTACAGCAGGTACTTTTTGTTGACTAGATGAATGAATGAATATTTAAACTTCAATGATGTTAAATTTGTATTAATTTAGCATTATTTAAAAACACATAGAATGCATTTTTGTAATATTGTGGAGTTTTTTGCAAAAAGTTTACAGTAATTGTCGTGGTGTACAAAGTGTGATGGATCTAATTAAAACCCACTATTAGCCAAGAAAATACCTATTATGTGCAGTCTCACCGATTCCCACACAGCTGTTCATCTAGAGGAATGTTTTCGACCTTTTTCATCTCATGGCACACATAAACCAGTTTCCAAAACTCTGTGGCATACCCCCCAATTTTTTTTTTTCAGATCTGACTAAAAAAATAGGTATAATTTTGATGCTTTCACATCGATGGCTATGGTGTCGGTTGTTGTAATTTTTTATTTTTACAATCTAAGGGAAAAGAGGTCAGTGTCCCTGGCTAAACAGTCAAGTATTGAATGTTTTAAAAATTCTTGGGGCCCACTTTGAAAATTACTAATCTAGATTAAAAGAAAAAAAAAATCTCAACTTTAAAAATCAGTCTTTTTGATACATGGCCAATTAAGCTCGGTATTTTTACATAATTTTGCTCATAACTTTATCTTACCATCTGTCTGGGCAAATCCTACAGCGTCCCTAATTTTGGCAATGCTGAAGACATGTGTTTCGGCAGGAAGCCTTGACATATGATGGGTTACAGAATACGTGCTACATGATCTAGAAAAAATGTGCGAGCAACTAAACACTGAGCTGCAAAAAGTCTTTAACATCACTTGACAATCTCATGTTGGATTTTCTTAATCCTCCCCCAGATAACAGAAAGCAAGACAATTCAGCTGCGATAAGTAAAATCTCTTCCAATATGTCTTTACAATGGTTGTGTAGCCACATGGAATTATTTGTTTAAATCAGGTTTCTATCATGGCCCAGCATGGGTGATGAAGGGTCTCCTTTCTTATTGTAGAAAACTGAACAAAATAAAAGGCAGAGGAGCCTAAAATGTTATAGTTTGTGCTACATGTCCTGGAAACAACAAACATCCAGTTACCATGAATTTTCAAACTCTCAGGTTAAGTGAAAGAGACCCTTGAATTCAGGCATGTCAAGGCTGCTGGGGAAACTGAATCCAAAAAAATCCTGTCCTTGGACTTGACATGGCTCCGTCCTGTAGCAGACAGCGTCTTGGGGCCTATCTCTATCTCGGGAGCTCTTGAAGCCTTTTGTAAGACAACGGACAGGATGGAGGGAATGGAATCAAGCTGTCTAAAGTACACTCATTCAGAATCCCAACAATGTGAGTAACTCTGGCTGCGAAGAGGAAAATAGAAGTAAGCGTTTCCTGAGAATTGTTAAGCCAACACACTATTAAATATACCACCTAACATTGTTCTTTTCCTCTTCTTTTTCACTCCGCGGCTACCACATGTGATGGAAGAAATCCAAGTTAAACACTCTCACCAGATCATGCTCCGAGACAGATGACTGGGCCCCAGGCTTGGCCAATACAATGCACTTCTATTCTCTATTTATTTTTGTAGTTCAAAGACCTGGCAGCGAGGACGCTGATGCCCGCCATGAGCCCAGCGCCATGGCTGCCCAGTGGTTTTCGTATCTGTGTGCCAGCTACTCAGACCGTGTATACGGGGGCGGGGGGTCTGAAAGGAAAAGAACCCCCAGCTTCCACTTCAGCTTCGAAATTGCAGATGACACGCTGCCAACGTGCAGCCCCTGCTTTGATCAGGCGGCCACATGAAAAGGCTGCTGCTATTTACCCAGGTCATTTCCAAACCTGCGGTAAGTAGGGAGGCGCAATGTCAACTTCTCTCCAAGTTGGCATGTTCTCCTCAACTAGAGTGGAGTCTTGATTTCATTCTCGGAGTAGAAATATTTACAACCCTGTCATACATGAGTTCGAGCCTTCCTTCTGTCTACTGACAAATGGGCTTTTTATTTATTTTTTTGTTAATCCTCACTGAGGATATTTTTCCACTGATTTTTTTTAGAGAGAGTGGAAGGGAAGGAGGGAGGCTTTTTTTTTTTTCCCACAGAGAGAAACATCAATGTGAAAGGCACACATTGATTGGTTGCCTCCTGCACGTGCCTGACCTGACCGGGGCTGAGGATCGAACCTGCAACCCAGGTACGTGCCCTTGACCAGGAATTGAACCTGTGACCCTTCAGTGAGAGGGCCGACAATCTAACCACTGAGCCACGCCGGCAAGGGCACACGTGGGCTTTTTAAAGACTGCTCAGGGTTAATTTGAAGTTTTTTTTATAAGGGTGGGTCTAAACATTTACATTACTAAACTGCTTTACTGGTCTAGTTCAAATTTCATCGAGACTGACTTTGGCTAGAAAAAATAATATCACGTTTTGGATTTAAATTGTGTATTCATGTAAAAAAATGAATTGTGTAGAACGTATAAAGTAACAACTAAAATTCAAGAATTCTTAAATATTAGAAAGAGGAAAAATATTAGGGTACCAATGTACTCTTTGGTGCCCAATGAACTTTTTTTTTCAGTTGTTCCTAATATTTTGATTGTATGTATCATGAACAGATTTTGTATAGTCCTTGACATTGTGACAAGTATTATATTCTGTGTCATTGAAATATAAAATAGTGAGGTCCCTTCTTCGATTTCTGAGGGTCCCCCTTCACACAGCCGACCCCCACCGCAGCCCTCTCCACCCCTGCCCCGGTGACCACCTCCCAACAGTGAGTTTCCATTCGCATCCTCACCCTCTCTCTGTGGGTGCTGCCGTCCTCCTGGTTAATGTTAACATAGCCCCACCTAACTGTGTTGTTTGTAAAAACAGTTTTATTCTAAGGAAACGAGGACTGAAAAATAATAATTGTTTATACTTATCTCCTTCCCCCATGTTTGTTACCATCTCTAGTATCTTTATCCTCAATTACAGAACAGAGTTCCCATTAGGAGTATTTCCCATCAACCTAAAGGCCTTTTGTTTTGGTTTTTTTTTTAAGCATTTCTTGCAACACAAGTCTGCTTGCAAAACATTTTCTCACTTTTCGTCCATCTGGAAATGCCTTTATTTCCTCCTATCTGTTTCTGAAGGGATCTTTTGCTGAAAATGGAATTCTGGGTAGATTGCTTTTCTCAGCACTTTCGATACTTCTTCCTAAGTCTCTAGACCCCCTGGTTTCAGATGAGAAGTCAGCCGTCCTCCGTATCATTGTCTCCCTGAATGGAATGTGTCTTTTATTTTGAAATAACTCCTTGGTTTTCTCTTTACTTTGGTTTGCAACCTAACTATGGATTTTCTTGGCCTGTTCAACGTTAATGGGCAAATTTGGGGAAAATCTGGCCACTATACCTTCAGTCTTTTCCAGCCACATTCTTACTGTCTTCAACTCTTCATACACGTTCGATTGTTTGATATTGCCCCTCAACCCTCTGAGCCTTTGACAATTTTTCTTAAATTTTTTTCTCTTTTGTTTATATTGGCTTATTTCTATCTTTAGTCAGGTTCGCTGATCCTTTTTCTTCTGTCACCCTCAAGCCCATCAGATAGCTGGAGTCTCGGCGGGATACTTATGGTCGTACTAAGAGGGACAGGAGTCTGGGCCAGAACTTCAAGTCATACCTGTATGGCTCCACCTTCGCTGCCTCGCATTTGTCCGCAAGCCCACAGCCAGTGTCCCGTCGCAGGCCCGGTACAGGCTCCTGACACACGAGCACCTGAGCCCTGAGCCAAGACCTCGAGGGTCTCCTGTTCCGACTCCAAGCCGCTCGGTCCTGTCGATTCAGCTCCCTGCACTGCGGATCTTGTACCCGAGAAGGGACACGGGCTGAAAAGCTCACAATCACTTTACCGCCACGACATGAAGAGCGACGTCGAGTTCTTTTTAACTCAGCAAAGTTACTTCTCGTATTCTTCCTTACCAGGAGATTTTACCTCCTGAGAAGTCCCTGGATTGTTGGAGGGTACTGAGCCCAAGGGGTCAAACCTTCTCGAGGTCACCTGTGGGAAATATAAACAAAAGGGGGCGCTTCCTTTAGCAATGAAGGATCTCCTCCTGGTCCCTGAGCTGGTCTGCATGGCGTTGCTGGCCATACTAGTCAGACGCCAGGGGTCCATGCAAGCGGAATTAGCTCAGGTACAAGTGGGTTGGAGGGAAGATGAAAATCCCACACACTCTCTTTACAAATGGGCCACGTTGGCACTGTGCCCCACAGTGCTGCGGGCAGGGGACGGGGGGGGAGGGGCGGGTCCCCCAGGCTGCCTCTCGAGGGAGGCCAGTAGCAGCATGCCTTCTTCATCCCCGTGGCATTGCCTTCACCTGCACACCCAGACCAGCTCCAAGGCCTGAGGAATCTCTCTCACTCTATTTCCCAAACTCCAATTCTTTCCTTTAATGACCTAACATGCCTTGCCCCCAGAGTTCCTCACATAAATCAGTGAATAAAACAGTCTTATTTTGGTGAATTGTCTTCAAAAATCAATTTTAGCTGCCCAGTTTTCTTCCCAGAGACAACATTAGCTCAGATATTTGGATAATTACATGCAGTCATCCAGCAACTTGGCTTTGCTCTGCTCTTCTCCTTTCGAGATTGAAGGGTTCAAACGACACGAGTCTGGCAACCTCTCTCTCCATCACCCGTGAAATGAGACTCTGAAACCCACGGCCACACACGTGGGACGTTACCATGTCTGATAGCCCCACTGTGGTCTCTCTTATGAGCACTTTTAAAAACTAATAGGTTTTTATTGATTTCTTTTTTTTAGAGAAAGAGGAAGGGAGAGAGAGACAGAAACATCGATGCGAGAGGAACATTGATCGGCTGCCTCCTGCACGCCCCCCCCCCCATTGGGGATCGAGCCGGCAGCCCAGGCATGTGTCCTCACTGGGAATCAAACTGGGATCTCTCAGTCCATGGGACGATGCTAAACCCACTGAGCCCTGCTGCCCGAGCTCTTGTGAGCACTATTATTCTGGAGTGGATGTTATGACTCCTCTCCCAGGTCCTCCCTTTAGGACTGAAGCAGTCAGTGTCCTTGATGCTGGGAAAACTGCCTCCCGCTGGGTCACATCTGAGCCTCCTAAGGGAGACAGCAGTGTCCCAGCCAACCGCACAGTGCCTGCCTGTTCGCTGTCCTGCCCCGGAACATCTCTTCAGAAAGCAGCCCACGAAGAAAAGAAGAAGCTATCAGTTGATTCTCTGATAACGTAGGCAAAACCACAAACAACACACTCGTGGACCGTTCCGGCTCCCTACAGTCCAGGCCCACGTTTCCTTATCAAGGGACAGCAGGTGCCAGGTGAGCAGCAAGGCTCCCCCTGGTGGTCATACGAAGTATGCCCAGCACACTCCAGGTGGCAGGCATGTCATTGTGGTCCCTCTGAAGAGTGTCCTTCAAGTCTGGGCTGCACAAGCTAACAACGCTGTGTGTAGCCCTATCAGGCAGGGTTAACATTTTCCTCCTCACAACCGCATTATATATTCCTTTAACGTGATTTTTCTAATGCAGAGCTACTCGCGACATGAGGGAGCATTCATAAATGGACATGATGACGGAACCCCAGGCAGTAACCCCGCCACAGCGCCCAGCTGTGGGCAGAAGTGTGGTTGCAGAAGCTTCTAGTTCATCTACAGCATCTTAATTGAACTTAGAATGAACATTCTCTTCAAAACTGTACTATGATAGTGATGGCATTTCTTATTCACCAAGTCCTGTTAAATGTATCATTTGACCTATGTGGAGAAATAATACTCAATACACTAATCATTATTCATTTCATTAATGCTGCCTGGCTCATGATTAGTAAGAAACTAGAATGCTATACTGAGTGATGAAATAAATGAATAAATGCACTGGTTCTCTGGAAAAATGCTGAAAATCCTGATTTGTGTCAGACCTACCTCCAGACACTAGTGTCCTTTACACACCCTTTTCACTAGCCAGTCCCAGCAGCTGGATCAACATTCTGCTCACTTCCAAGCGTTAGTGCAAAGGAAGATAAAATGCAGAAGCAGCAGGAATTGGCAAGAGCTGTGGGTAAAGGAAGATTGGCCATGAATTCATGAGGACAGATGGTAACTGGTTTTTCTCTATATAAATAGATAGAAAAACAAATAAAGATATATATATTTAAAATTTTCTATAATAAGAAACTTAGTGCTCTCAGACATTAGCTTATTAAACATTTATTGCTCAGTATAGAACAAACGTCAAGTTGTAAAAACTGAAGAATTTACTGGAGCATGTGACTCACTGAGGCACGTTGGTAACAAATAAGACTGGGAAGGGAGTAGACCATCGCATCGAGGGCTTTTCATGCAGCCCAAGGACATGAACACATTGCCTTCCCTGACTACAGTTGGCCTCTATCACTAGAATAAACCTGTCTTCTTTCAGCTGGCACCCCATCACTTCAAAGCACCGTCTGCCAGTACCCACACCTTTTGTCAGCAGATGTGTGATGAGCAACTACTAGCTTTTTATTATCCTTTGCTTTCTAGCTCTCCTCTTGCCAGGGGCTTTGCTATGAGGGATTTTGGTTTTCATTTAATAAGAAAAATTAAGTTGAAAATCTTAGGAATCAAGGGAAAAGATAGCATGAGACCAGGTAATTGAGGGTCTTGAAAATCAGCACAGTTTACACTTTGTGGACAGTTAAATGGGCATGCTGGTTAAACTATAGCATGATCAATACTGCAGTTAAAGAGGTGCAATGCAGCATCGGTGCAAAGGTAGACTGGACCTGAAGAAGGACACTACGCTATGACGGGCAGCATGAGAGGCCGTAACAAGGGACACCCAATCTCTTCTCCAATTTTCTATTTATATTTAATGGGATACTACTCAATGACACATTTAGCAACATCTCTTCAGTTGCCCAAAAGAACATTTCAAATCATAGTCACAGTTTTCTTTCCCCCAATCCTACATCCACTTGGTTACCTAGAACTCCGTGTCCCAGGTGGTCGGTGTTTTTCTTTCCTTTCTGTTCTATCTGCTACTTCTACCCAAGTGGGGGAAATTGTTCTGTCCTGCCACGACAGATGTCTCCCTGACTTAGAGGAAATCACTGTTTCCCCGGCTACAGCCACAGCGCTGCCTGGCTCACGTGCTTCCTTGCTGATGTATCTGGTTTAACTTAGTAACTCCGTGCTATGCTGTTTTCTTCCTGGTGAGTTATAAACCAACTTCACCTGCGATTGCAGAATGAATAGATGAAATGCATGTGAAACCTTGCTTTAGAATAGTTTTGTTTTTCACTTTTCTTCCAGAAATAGTTATATATCCCTTATCCACCTTGTTTATACCATCACCTATAAGTAAATATATGTACTGATTTAAAAGTAAATGTTATAAAAGTAATCATTCCCTTCCCTGGTACTACTGTGTTCCACTGAGTTAGAGAACAGGATTGTTCAGTATGTGGGGGGTGTAGAAACAGATGACATGTATCATTGGGGGTTTAAAGTTTTGTATCCTTCAGGTGTGCGATTTCTGAGATATTATCATTGACATTCACACATAAATTTAGATCCTAAAAGCCATAAATAAAATCAGCAGCCATGGTCTTAACTGGCATATGAATAAAATATATTATAAAGTCAATGAATAATTTTCCCGAGTCTGAAACTAAAATGACATTATTCCTGAACTGGTCAGTTAGCTGTCATGATGGATGGTGACTTAGAAATCGCAATTCTTCTGTCAGTACGATTTCAGGATCGTGAATTAAATCAGTTATTTCCGAGTAAAAATGGCACTACTGAACTTTAGTAGAATTTGGTTTGCTCCATTTAAAAGATAAATAAATAAACTAAACAATGCCTGAGAGAATTTTGAAAAATTCTAGCGAATCTCTGTTCCTGTGTCCATTAAAGATGCTATGCTTATACTAAAAATAAAATAATAATTAAAAAAAGTTAAACCTTCAGCATTTCCGGTAGCAAGACATCATCATCATTTGGGATTAGCTAAAGAACATACATGCATACCTCATGGACACGGACTATAGTTGCGTGAAGGCCAAGAGAAGGGAAGACGGGGCTGGGCAGAGGTGGGCGAAGGTGGGGAGACAGGGAACACCTGCAATAATGTCAATATAACACATTTTTAATAAAAAATAATTGGAGCCCTGACCAGTTTTGCTCAGTGGTTAGAGTGTCAGCCTGCAGACCAAAGGGTCGCAGGTTTGATTCCAGTCATGGGTACGTAACTGGGTTGCAGGTTCCATCTCTGGCCAGGTACGGTTGTGCGGGAGGCAACCAATTGATGTGTCTCTCTCACATCGATGTCTCTCTCCCTCCCTCCCTCCCTCCCTCTCCCTCTCCCTCTTCCTGTCCCTATCCCTCTTCCTCCATCCCTCCCTTCCACTCTATCTAAAATAAATCAATGGAGAAATATCCTCAGGTAAGGATCCATAACAACAACAAAATAGGAAAATATTCCTTATCTTTATCTATTATTGACGTGAGTTTCATAACATACACCATAAACTTGGATAACATTAGATATTTTCAAATATTTTCCTCTTAAAATAACTTTTAGGTATAGTTGATATTAATTATAGTCATGGCAGGGGTTGATGGTTTTGGGCAATATAGATATGAAAGACCACTTTCATTTTAAAAGAAACTAGTTTTTTAAAAAATCTCAAGATATTTTGGCAATTACATTAACTATGAGACATATCTGATGTTTCAGAATGTCAAAAAATAGTTTTACTGAGTAAAATATTTAAATGACATGCTCTCTGTTTCTTTTTGATGAAAATTATAGAAACTATACACTTTACAATGGTCAAACACTGTTATGAGTGAATGAATATAAATTTCATTAAACGTTTTATGGAGCGATATATTTTCTGAAACTAATATTACAGATTTTAAAAGTCTAGGTGAACAAAATGGAAAGTGAGTGATTATAGTAATAAATCTATATCATAAAGTATTCAGAACACTGACACTTGAAATATGATTACTTTGGGGAAAGTATATCATATATTTGAAAAATAGTTATGAATAAAAATTGAAGATATGATAATACTCTTTAAAACTTAGGCTTTTAGTGGTTTTATAAGTATACATTTTATCATGTTGAGGAATTTGCCAGTAGTTATAGGTTACTTTTGACAATTTTTGTTTTGTATGCAGATTAATTTTGATCAAACATGATTGCTAGTAATTTTCATAATATTAATAAAATCATATTTAAATAATACATTCCTCCATATGAACTTGTAACTTCTCTAGATCTATGTTCAAAAATTAAGCTCCAAATGAGTGTTTTAAACATTTCCAGGCTGCCTGACAGTCAATGCTCGCTTATTGTGAAAGAGTTTAAACTGTAAACTGCAATACCATTATCACTTTTGAAAATACCAGATTGCTTATATTTAATAATGCAAAGCATAACAGCCTTAATTCCTCTTTTTCACCATAGAAACTGTTTCAGAAAAAAAGTATCTCATTTATTAACGTTCTTCATATATACTAAATAGTAGCACGCTGAGTAATTCAGTGCTGTGAGCACACAGATGGTCATTTCATTCGATTCTGAAGAGCAACATGGTAATCCTTCAGTGGGTGGGGACTGTTAACTGTCATTCAGGATGCGTTCCCTTTATTTTCTTGAATTTTTGCTGCGTGTACAGTGATTCCACAAATGACTACATTTCCTAACCAGACTTGGAAGCGGGTGTGGCCTTGTGTGGACATTAGGCTAATTAAATGTCAGGAGGAATTCTTGTGAATGACACAAAGCAACACCTTAAAGTCAAGTGAGCCTCTCTGGGTGCCTTTCTGCTTTCCCACTCCCTGGGGAAAGACAACCCCAAAGAAACCTTGGACGTCTGGTAGTAAAGATGGCGGAACTTCCTCAATTTAGAATATTAGACTGCAGAGAAAAATCTTTCTTCCATATTTGAACATAGTATTTTGGATTCTCTTTGATAGAGCAGCTTAACTTGTGCTCAACCTAATAGAGTATTCAACTTCTATTATTAATGGAAAAAAAACTTCACAAACGCTTAGTGTGCATGATGGCATAATACAATAAAAATATCTTTTTTTCTCATTGGAGAATATTTTTTTTCTTTCTATTGAATTTATTGGGGTGACACTGGTTAACAAAATTATACAGGTTTCAGGTACACAACTCTACAACGCATCATCTGTACACTGTGTTGTGTGTTCACCACCCCAAGTCAAGTAGATACGAATATCTCGAAAGTTACCAAACACTATGTATATTAATATAACACTGATGCTTTGTCTACATCACAAAAATCAGTTCCCTTTTATCATATTTGAAACAAAATCAGTAAAGAAAAGATGGAAATAAAGAAGAGGGCAGAAAATAAATGAGAAAGAAAAGAGGCTAGAGGATATAAAATTTTGAAATTTTCCTAAATAAAGGAGGACAATATAAAATATTGGTATGTGACTAAAAAACAGTTCAAATAAAAATTATTTTAATAAAAAAGCCTTTTATATACTTCTAATCTCTCCCACAATCTTTTTTTTTACATAATCAAAAAAAAAAATGCCTCTATATAATCCAGGAAAAAAACTGTACTACATTAGATAACTAAAAAATTGCTGAAGGAATCTATGTGGAAGGCAGGTGTAAGTTGATTGGCTTTCAAAAATAAATGTGTATGTCTTTGTTTTTAGAGAGCATTTTAAAATTTAATTTGATATCAAAATGATATTTTGTGTTTTGACTCTATGAGATCTTTTTAGCTTGTCAAAATGGAAACAAACCTGAAATTGCTAATTTCATCTATAAGTAGTTAAAATAGGAAACCATAGGCATTTTGATAACAGGATTCCTATCAGCCAGCCTTGAACTGTCATTTATTAACATGTGACATGAAGATGCAATCTTTAAAATCCATCAGTCTCATCAAGTCAGTGTGGCTCAGTGGTTGAGCGTCGACCCATGAACCAAGAAGTCACTGGTTTGATTTCTGGTCAGGGCACATGCCCAGGTTGTGGGCCCAATCCCCAGTGGGGGGCATGCAGGAGGCAGCCAATCGATGTTCTCTCTCATTGATGTTTCTATCTCTCTCTCTCTCTCTCTCCCCCTCTTCCTTCCTCTCTTTCTAAAATCAATAACAAAGAAAAACATCTATCATCCTCTTCTCTGGTGCTAAAGCAAATATTTTTTTTTAATCTTATTTTTTTCTCTGGGGCTCAACTTTCCATCAGATGATTTTTCATGAATAATGGCAAATTTTATAGCTCTGATTTTCTTTCTCTTGCAAAAAAATTCATAAAATAAAACCACATTGCTTTAAAGAAGAACACATGGTTAGTTTTTAGCAGAGAAGTGAAAAATCTCTAGTTTGTCTACCACAGTAATTACTGGCAGCCGTTAAATTCCATATACAACATACGGCACAAATTAGCTGATCACCAACATGTGTGTAGCCACAAGGTAACAAATATTAAACTTGCGGGAAAAGGAGAAAATGAAATAGGTTAATCGACGATGACAAAGAGATAAGATGTTTAGTTATATGTTCATTAGGTTTCGTCACGTCATTTGTTTTCGTCTTCAATGCCAGTTGCTATTCAACCTTTTTCTGAAAAGAGACGTTTTATGGTATCAGTTTTCATTTTAGTGGTCTTATTGCAACATAAGCTTCTGCATTTGGGCAAGGATAAGGAAAATGGCAACAAATGCAAACAGGGCCCCATTTTTTCTAAGGACATAAAACTAATGTTAAGTCACCCTGTCAACATAGACTCAGAGCCAGAAGGGGGGCGGGAAGGGTAAAATGCTGTAAGTGATTTGTCCAATTTTCTGAGGACCCCAGTTCTCCAATTAGAAACTGATGACAGCTCAACATATTTAACTTAAATGTGTAGGTTCTTTTAAAAAAACTGTGTAGGAAAAAAAAAAAATCACTGAAGTTTTTCACATTTGACGACCCACAGTGACCAAATGTTAAAGTTTCAGAATTAGTAAAGCATAATTAAGATGAAAAAATAAAAGGAATTATAGTAAAGCAACCAACTGGAGACCAAGTAGAAAAGGGGGAAAGGAAACAAGAAACAGAGAAAACTGCTAATGAAAAGGAACCCAAACGTTGAGTTTTAACTCCTAACATCTGACATTTGTTTCATATTTGCAACTTGCAAATTATTTTTAGATCCTTTTCTTATTTGAAACTTAATGCTGGTCCCAGTCAGCAGGGCTTGTAACCACACCACGTTATAGACACTACATTTTGACACAGAGGAATCAGACAATGGAAAGTCAGATTCAGGAATCAGAATGACCTGGTGGCTAAGACCTGGCCTCTGGTCTGAACTGAACTCCCAAGGGTACCGCCTAAGAACTTTGTGACCTTCTGTAAAACCAGTCATGGTCTCAGCCTACCTGCCTGCCATTGAGTCGGCTCTGGCTACTGGTGACCCAGCGAATGGGTGACCTCTGCAGTGTCCTGTCCTCAGCAGCCCTGCTCAGCCCCTGGACACTCGGCCCCTGGCTTCTTTCATGGAGCCAGTCCATCTCATGGTTAGTCTCCCTCTTCTGCTGCTGCTGCTTGACCCAGAGCACTCTGCTCGCTCAGGATGTGCCTGAGGTAGGAGAGCTGCAGTTTTGTCATTTTTGCCTCCAGGGACATTTCAGGCTGATTTTGCTCTGAGAGCCACTGTTTGTCTTTCTGGTGGCCCAGGGTATCCCTAAAGCTCTCCTCCAATGCCATACTTACTGGTGTTGCCTAAATATCTACATACCTTTATGGGTAAAATTGGCATAACAGTAGCACCTACCAGATGAGGGTGTTGAGAAAATTACATAGGATAATCACCTAAAGCGCTTCGTATTGTATCTGGGCTCAAAAATGTTAATTGTATGATTACTTTATTATTGTTATAATCCCCTAACTACTAAAATGACCTATGATCGGCTCAGTGCACCTTCCCTGAAACTGTGATAAGAGCATTTATTTCAAATGAGTATTTAATATAAAGTGATATTATAATCTCAGATATGTGAGGTTCAGTGGTAAATATCCTTACCTTTGTAAGTCAAAGATAAAGATTCCTAGCCTGGCTTTCATGTGATATTGACTTCATCAATTAACTTCAGTCTCCCTTTCCACATCTGTAACATTGGGCTAATAAAATCCGCTCTGCCCTCGTTACTGGGCCGTGAGGATCAAACGCAAAAGGCCTGGAAAGTACTACACATGTGCAAAGTATTATTAGTGCTTAGGAAATAATTGTTAGTGAAGTCGAATCCTATTATAGAACTCCCCTAGCTTCTCACCATCTGGTACTATCTTACGATCTTCAGCTGAAGTGTGCCTTAGCACCAATTTTAAAGGAAGGCAAAAGAAAATGCCTTTCAGTCTTGGTAAGCTGTGTTTGCAAACATTTTCCTCTCCAAGTAATTTCAACAACATTAGAGACACTGTTAGGTAACCACCACGCAAGATCCTGGAGTATCTGATTCACTCAATTCATGTTCAATGTGATCACCGGAGTTAAAATGATGAGACAAAATGGGACCTGTTAGCCCACACATGTGTTTCATTGCATGTTGAGTTGTAAAATCCTGATCTCGGATTTTTAAAGTAATTTCTCTTAGACTCTTCTCAACGAAAGTAGTTTTGAACATGTGTTAAAGTGTAAAACAATAGAGAGCTTGAGTGGGGTAGGGATCAATTCCCGTTTACCTTGTGATCTGTTAACAAATACGTCGGCTCCATTTGGGTTTGGATCTTTTCAATTGATAAGACTTAAAAATAATGGCTTTGATTTTCGATGAGAAAAGCAACTGACCTGCAAATAGATTGGATTTCTTCCGAAGAGCTATTCAAGAAGCAACCTAAGCACGGAGCATCATTTCATTGAATGAATATTCCTCCAACAACTCCACGTTTCTCCAGACATTGAATGAAACAATGAATGAAACAGCAGTGAATGAAACAACAAAAGCCTGTGTCACTATCAAGTTTCCATTCCCAATATTTTACTCAAGGTAACAGAAAAGACGGAAAACATGTTTTCGCGGTTATGAACCTAGCTGAGTACCTTCACTTTAAGATCACCCCCTACGTATGTGTGTTCTCAGACAGGTCTGTAATACTGTGTGAAAGATGAATGGAAACCTTTGGGATTGTCCAAAGATCGCTGGAGGACATGTGGATCACTTAGGGCACACAGAATGAATTAGCTTCCAGTCATTTCGGAAGTCAAGGTATGCCGCAGGCATCAGCCCGAGTTCTCCTGTCTTCCGTGGGTCCCCATTGCTTTAATATCCGAATCAAGTAGCTTGAGTTCGCACCACGTTCCGTGCTGTGTCCCCACCGTCTGCCATCCCAACGGCATTCTCGTGTGAGGACTCACATTGGTCCAGGTCTCAGAAACTGCTGAATCCCTGATCCTGAGATTACTTCCTGCCTATGACCTCTGCTTACTGTCATTGTGATCCATTCGGGACCACACCCAGATTCTCCCATTCACACATAACTGGCCCGTTCAACTCTTAGCTCTTTTCCAGATCCCTGTCATTCTTCCAGACATTGCGGACTGAAGACAAACACAATTTCTGATTTTTTTTTTTACACACTCTGGTTCAATTTCATCCAATTTTTCCCTTTAGGTCCACTCGGGGGCCTTAGTTTCTTCCAATACTTACATATATACATACATGTACATACATAAAAAGATACAAAAATACATGCCAAATAAGGGACTTATTTCAAGTAAGAGACAAAATAATTGCTTTTCCTCTCCTAGAGATAAGATATATAACACACACACAATTCTAATACTCATGCGTGCATGTGTATATACATGCACACACACACACACTTCTTTTTTATAATTTTTTTTTCCTTTTATTGATTTTAAAAAGAGAGGAAGGGAGAAGGAAAGAGAGATGAAAACACTGATGAGAGAGAACATCAATTGGCTGCCTCTTGCTTGCCCCCAACTGGGGATTGGGTCCACAACCTGGGCATGTGTCCTGACCTAGAATCGAACCGGTGGCCTCTTGCTGCATGGGTCAACACTCAACGACACTGAGCCACACCAGCTGGACCACAGTTCTTAATAGTAGGTAAATCCCCTATCATCTGCTTAGAGTATCATCTGCATTTCTGTGACTAGGTTACAGAAGGACATACCTACATTCTGGGTTCACTGCCTATTACTTGGATAATACTGACTACTGGACAAGTTAGCAAATATTAGCCTTAGTTTAATTAACTAAGAAATCAGAAATATACTATGCCAGAGGATTGTTGAATTATATTAGATAACATATACAGAATAGAGATACTATAAATTATCTGATCACTCTTCATTTGCAGAAAAGTACATTTTCTTTCCTGACTTCCAAATTCCCTAGTCTGTTTGGTCCTGTTCTTTCAGGGATGGGATTCTTCACTCTAACTGGAGATGCCCTCCTGCCTGGAGTACTTTCTTTGTTTTTAATTCAATAGGCTTCTGAGGCAGTTTTTGGTTAACATAAAATTGAACAGAGATAGACCCAAAGACATAGAAAGGAGTGTGGTTCAGAAGGACAAGCCTCAGGGTGAGGGGAGGGATGAGATAAACCAAAGAACTTATATGCAGGTATGCGTAACCAATGGACACAGACAACAATGCTGTGTGTGGGGGGGGCGGCGATCAGAAGGAGGGTGTCTAAGGGGGAAAAGGAGAAACATCTGTAACAAAAATAAATTAATAAAAACAATCCAACAGAGAGTTCAGAGTTCACATGACCTCCCTCTGCCTCTCCCCTTAACCCCACAGCCTGCATCACTGTCGTGTATTGGTTACAGGTAAGGAACCAATGTTGACACATTATTATTAACTGAAGTTCACAGTTTACATCAGGGTTTTGAGAAATGCTTGATGCCAGGCATCTCTCACTACAGTACCATACAGAGTGGTGTCACTGACCTAGAACCTATTCTGTGTCCACCCCGCTCCTACCTCCACCCGCTGGCAACCACTGATCGTTTTACTGGCTCTGTAGTTTTGCCTTTTCCAGAATGTCATATTGTTGGAATAAAGCAGTATGTACCCTTAACAGACTGGCATTTCTCACCAGGAAGTATGCATTTAAGCTTTCTCCATGTCTTTTTGTGGCTTGATATCTCCTTGCTTTTAATGACGAATATTATTCCGTTGCATGCATGCAGCAGAACCTGTTTATCTGTTCACCTACTCAAGGACATCTTGGCTGCCTCTATTTGAAAACTATGTTCTTAAATGTTGTCATTTTCTTCCTATTAGAACCTATAGTGTATTATTCATTGTAATTTTAAATACCCATTCTAATAACTCCAAATTCTCTGCACTGAGTCTGTTTATGATGCTTACTTTGTCTTTTCCAATTATGGGTGGTTTTTTTTTTTTTCTTGTCTTGTAGCATGCCTGGCAATTCTTTTGTTATTGTTGGAAGCTGAACATAATATATCAGGTACTAGAAAGTAGCATAAAAAGACTTTATTTTGAGACTTGTTTATTTGGCGTATTAATGTGCCATAGTAGCAATAAAAAAGCCCCACAGACTAAGGTAACAGTGAAAACCTTCCTCCCAGTTCTAGAGGCTAAGAGTCCGAGGCCAAGGTGTTCTCGGGTTTTGGTTCTCCGGGGGCCCCTCTCTTTGGCTTGTAGAAAACTGCCCTCAACCAGTTTCTCACATGGTTTTCCCTCCTGTGTGTGTCCCTGGCATTTCTCTTCTGATAAGGATGTCGGTCCTGTTAGGTGAGGGGTCTACCCTTGACCTCATTACCTTCATTTCCTCTTTGAAGGCCCTGTCTCCAAATACCATCATATTAGGTGTTAGGGTTTCAACATACAAATTTTAGGGGAACACATTTCTGTTTGTAACAGTTGGGTAGGAGCTAAGCTGTGTTAAGTATTTTTCTGTATCTTTAGGTGTCAGATAACTCAGTTTCTCCTAGTGTTCTTGTTCTGCTCTCCCATTCTTCTTGGGTTACCCTAGGGATTCTTTCTTAAATGGATTTGCCTTGCAGCACCTCAGTTGTGTGCCCTGCTATTTCCCTGGCATCCTTTGATGGTGTGGTGGTGAGATATAAGGCAGAAGAAGCCTTCTACAAGTTTGTGATTAAATCTGTTTTGTATTTTTTGTTCGTTGGTTCTTTGAGGGGATCAGAGGTCCTGAGTTGTGATCATCAGAAGAGTGTTTTGCCTTCTACTTTTTTAGCCCTCTACTCATGGAGACAGGACAGCAAGAGGGGCTGGAGTTGGCTAATTGCTTTTGGCATTTTTTTTTTTTTAATGGAGATCAAGCTATCACAAAAAGCACTGGGTGTATTTTATTATGTTTACTTTTCCTCTCATGGCCCGAAGCAGGAGTAAATCTCCTTCCATCTTCAGAGTAAGAATTGATAAGGCTCTTAGACGTTAAATTCTTGAAAGTGTGGGGGTCCCACCTAAGGTTGAGCTTATTCCTAGAGATTGTTTAACTCTCAAGCTAATCCACACTGAACCTCCATGAATTCACCAGTTACGGTGTCAGTGTTACTACTATACTGGCTCCAGAGGTGAGCTCCTGCCCCTGGGCTTTGCTCCCCACAAGCTCTAGTTCTCTCCACTTTTCCTGGAAACATTTTACACAGTGACCTCCGTTTTGTGAAGATTTCATGAAAAAAATTATTGTTTTTCAGCTTGTTCTCCATTTTGTCTTGTGAGAATGGGAGAGATAACTTCCAAGTGGAAATGCACACTAGAAGTTCCTGGACACTTTACTTTCTATCGAACTTTTTCTACTCCTAGCATAATACCCTCCAATTTCATTCATGCCATTGCGAAAGGTAAGATGTATTTCCTTTTTACAACTGAGTAGTACTCCATTGTGTAAATGTACCACAGCTCTTTTATCCACTCCTCCACTGACTGGCACTTGGGTTGCTTCCAAACCTTGGCCATTGTAAATAGAGCTGCAGTGAACATAGGGGAGCATATATTATTTCAAATTAGTGTCTCAGGTTTCTTTGTGTATAGTTCCAGAAGTGGAATTTCTGGGTCATAAAACAGTCTCGTTTTGATGTATTTATTTTTATTTTCTTTGTTAATCCTTACCAAGGATATATTTCCATTGCTTTTTTTTTTTTTTTTTTTTTTTAGATAGAGTAGAAGGGAGAGAGGGAGAGAAAGAGAGAGAGACAGAAACATCCATGTGCCCAGCTAGTGTGGCTCAGTAGTTGAGCATCGACCCATGCATCAAGTGGTCACCAGTTTGATTTCCGGTCAGGGAACATGCCCATGTTGTGGACCAAATCCCCAGTGGGAGGCATGAAGGAGGCAGCCAATTGATGTTCTCTCTCATCAATGTTTCTCTCTCTCTCTGTCTTCCTCTCTAAAATCAATAAAGAAAAAAATAACATTCATGTGAGAGAGACACATCGATTGGTTGCCTCCTGCATGGCCTCAGTGGGGACTGGGGATCAAACCTGCCACCCAGGTACTTTCCCTTGACCAGGAATTGAACTGGCAATCCTTCAGTCTACAGGCTGACACTCTACCCATTGAGCCAACTGGCCAGGCTAAAACAGTTCCATTGGTAATTTTGGAGCAAACTCCATACTGTTTTCTGCAGTGGCTGCACCAGTCTGCATCCCCTCCGAGAGTGCGAAGGGCTCCCTTTCCTTGTCATGCCTACCAACACCTGCCGGTTGTTGACTTATGATGACGGCCATTCTGCCAGCTGGGAAGTGATATTTCATTGTGGTTTTAATTTGCATTTGCCTGACGACTAGTGATCTTGAGCATCTTTTCACATGTCTATTGGCCACCTATGTGTCCTCTTTGGTCCTTCGACCATTCTAAAATTGATTTGTTTCTTTTCTTGGTGTTAAGTTGAATGAGTTCTTTATAAATACGCCAGTCAGAGCAAGACAAGTCACCATATGATTTCTCTCATATGTGGAAGCCAATGATCAAAAGTAAACACACAAACAAAATAGAAACAGACGCATAGGTACAGAGAAGGGACTGACAGAAGGAGGAGGTCTGGGTGGCTGCAAGAAAAGAATAAAAGGATTAAGTGAAATTAAAAACTCACAGATAACGGTATGGTGATGACCAGAGGGAAAGGGGGTGGGGAGATAGAAGAGGGTAAAGGGGAAAAGTGGTGATGGAAGGAGACTTGACGTTGGGTAGTACACACACAATACAATATACAAATGTTGTAGCAGAGGATTATACCCTAGAAACCTATATAATTGTATTAACCAATGTCACCCCAATAAATTCAATTAAAATTTAAAAAAAGAAAATGTTCTTCCATTTAAACATAAAGCATCCTTGTTTTTCCACCCTAAAGTACCTGCTGACCTATCCCCATGACCACAAAGCAGTGTTCTAGCATTTCCAAGATGAATGCTAAGCGTATGATGGAAAGATGGGTATGAAAGACCTAATGCCCAACAATGGAGTAACGTGTGCATTTTGGACAGATATTTATAACACAACATTAGGATTAACAATTGTAATGAGACAAACAGGAATGATACCAGTAGATACAGCCAGCCAAAATGTTTTGTTTTTTTCTTAAATGTAAGCAACGAACATAGTTTATTGCACACAGATAGCCACACAGAGCAGAGAGGCAGCCACTCTCTCTGCTGGACGGACAAACCGCCCTAGGAAACCCACCGTCTCTGGTGTTTGACCACTAAGTAAAGCCTCTGTTCAGGCTCAGGTTGGGAATCCTGCCTCAAAGCCTATGCACAGATCCGTTTGAAATAATGATTTTTTTATGCAACGGGACAGCCTGGAAAGACGGGCAGCAGAAGTAGCCGATGGCATCTCGGAAGGAGCTCCGGTCACAGCAGACACAGTGACGGTGATCATCTCTGGGGTGTTTTTAAACAATATACAATCCTTTCCCTATATTGTTCTATTGATACTCCTAAGCACTCTGTATTAAAAATTGGGCATCAATGACCAATCCCCTATGGAGACAAGGAAAATGAAGTCATCGGTTACCAAGGCGTCTAATATTTTAAAGATAGTGATCCAAATGAAGGATTTAAACAGGGGCTCTGAGTATTTCTGAAACTCTGCTGCACTGTGTGGGGTCTGCATGAATAAAAGAAAGGAGAAAGAAAAAGGAAGGGGAGGAAGAGAGGGAGGGAGGCAGCCATATATTATTGAACGCAGCTTTGCATCTGTAGGTTCCGAGATGGACCCCACCTGCACAGGAACAGCTGAGAGCTCACTTGTCTGCAAATATTCAGGGGGACAGAGACTCAGCACAGTGTGCGGTGGGAATGTCATAGGTGTGACTCTGCATTTCCCTGAAGCAAATCCCCGAGGACGCTTCCCACCCGCATGCTTGACCATTCCGGGATGCACCGTGGAATTTCTCTGGAACACCACCCGCAAAGGAGTGGTTACACGGGTCCTACGACAGAGACTCTTCTGCAAGAAATTTCACATGGGCACGACCCAAATAATAAAAACTACATTTAAAATAACTTTTATATGAATAGTATACGGATGCTAAATTTCCATTATTTTCATTTCCTCCAGAGTCAAAATAAGGAATGTGGGCAGAGGTGGTGGCCTAGGTTTTTGTTTTGTTTATTTTTACAACAAATTTTGTATTTTACTTTTCATTATTAAGTCGACATCCAAACCCCCGCTGTTCCTCTATTTTTTAAACCAGGTGCCGTATCACACACTTGTAGTTTTTCAGTGATGTTGTAGGGATTAAAAACCAATTCACCACATTCGCAGTTAATCAAACCAGCATGATTCCACGTTACTGAGCAAATCAGTGTGAGCTTTTGGAGTACTTGCCAGTCTTTGCCGTCACCCACGAGCCAGTGTGGGCACTGCTGCCCCGTCTGACCCCCCTCCGCCTCCTGCACGGAGGAAGCTTTTCGGGAGCAGAGTCCCCCTCACCCACTTACGAATTGCTGTGGCGGCCTTCCTGCCACAATACAGAGTTAGCGGTTGTGATAGAGATTTTATGACTCACAAAGCCTCAAATATTTACTATTGGGTCCTTTACAGCAACGGTTTTCCATTACCTGTCCCACGGGACACCCTCCACCCTCTGTAATACCTTTTACCATTTCTGATCTTTGTTACAGTTTTTCATTATATTTCAACTGTTCTCAGCCTTTATTAATAACAAATACATGAAAAAGCCATCTCCCCGAAATAGAGCGGTGTACGTTCCCTTTCTGTCATGTTCTACGATCCACATGACCAGTGATATCATAGTATCTGCCTTTTATTAAGCATTTGTTATATGGCAGATCCCACGGTAGGTATTTTATACATATTCTTTCTAATACTCAAACCAACATAAAACAGCCCCCAAACAAAGAGACCTACCTCTAAGCAGTAGTGAAAAACAATGCCTGCCCACCCAGAAAAGTAATTTCTTTCTCTCTGCATCAGCCTCTCAGACCATTGCTGTATGTTTTATATGTGTTCGAATGTCTCTCAGACATAAATCAAAAAGCAGGAACGTAAAAGGTTTAGCCCGGGAACACACAGCATGACCCATACACACAGACAACCGCATGGTGCCGGCCAGAGGGAAGGGGGCAGGGGCCGGATGTGGGTGGGCAAAGGTGGGAGGGAATGCGGACGGATGTAATAGGGTCAACAATAAACAATCTCTACCAACCAACACATAAAAAAATTTTAAAAAGTGGAATGCTCGATTTCTTTCCTAGACCTGGTCTTGCACCTTTAATTCAGCACTCTGTATGACCTTGTCCTACCTGTTACCCAAGCTCCGAACCCACGTTATCTCTGCATTTTCTGACCACCTCTCACAACCTATTATTTTCCCGATCTTACTGATTTCACTTCTAACTTTCTTTTCTGCTTTAACCACTGCCATGGTTCAGCTGCTCAGCAAGCCTTTTAAACTACAGTGACAATTGTTCTTTTTTAACGCAGTACCCATCCATAAAATGGTCACAGCAAACACTGCCCGTCTGAAGCCTGTGCTCCCTCTTTCTTCTGACCCACACACTCCAGGGTTCCGCTGGAAGCTGGCACCTTTCTGGGTCCTTGCCTCCCTGGCCACACTGATTGTGTGAGAAATGAAAAAGGACAAGTTGACCGTAATTTATCACATTATGCTAAAACCGTGACCACAACAGTGAGTAACTTGGAAGGTAGGCAAAAACTCAGGTTAGATTCCTTCTTTTTAACTTTTGGACCTGACTCGGGGTCTACGCTGGCGGCGAAGGTGGGGAGCCATCGGGGTCGAGGCTGCGGTCAGCCTTGAAGCCAGACTTTCGGCAGAAAAAGGTCTTCGGAAGAAAAACTGAAGCTGGACAGAGAATAGCGTTAGTAACAGATCCTCTGAGCTGTTTCTCCTGAGATCTGCCTTATTCCTGCTTTTCCTAAAGTTTGGTTATAAGGACAAAACCAGTACTATTATGTGTTAAACTATTTCAAATTTGGTTTAAATAACTTGTAACTAAAAGAATCCTGAGTAATAGTCTCTTAAATTCATCCCTGAATCTCTCTAAATCCACCTTACACGTTGTTGGTCAGCTCATCTGTCCAAGGTCCCCTTGGAATATTCCAGACGGCAGTAAAATCGCCAAGACAGAATTCAAGTTCCGCGGCCTACAGACCCTCCAACGCTTCGTCTCGTTCTCCCGTCGTATCTTCACCCACGCTCGCTGGACACGGTAAGGCTGTGGTGTCCTAAATACACTGGGCCACATGGCTCTCAATACACACGCGCTTCTAAGCCACACTGTCCCAAGGTGCGGCTTGCTGTCCCCGCCAGAGGACACCCGTTTCCCAGTGACTCCCAGGGACTTACGTCTCTGGGCATGATGGCCTGACATTGAGACGCATTTTATAGTTTCCTGCATCAACTGAAACACATTTCATCGGAACTCAGAGACGTGGTGTTCACACTTGAGTGTATGTAAGAGCCCAAGGATGCATCTCTCAAGTGCAGGGCCGCCCTTGCTTTAGATCCTGGGGCAGCAGTCAGGGTTGGAGTCCAAGAGCAAACACTTGCAATGAGCACCCTAAGAACTTATTCTCTGGGTTAGTTTTTACAACATTCAAATAAAGAACAATAAGGCTGATAATGCCACCTGGCTCTCTTGGCTCTCACACTGGTCCTTACTATAATTCCAAGTAGGGAGAGAAGTATTTTCAATCAGGAAAGCAGTATATGCTAAATCACATATTACCCCATGAAATATCTTCCTGGTATTCTAAGTTGCTTGTTATATTATACACCGTTGTTTTGTTTTTTTGGTGGTTTTTTTTTTGTGTGTGTGTGTTTTTTTTTTAACATTTACAAATTCTAAACACACAGATATACTGAAAGAAATCTAGAAAAACCCAAAAGTAAGGATTTTTGACGTTGACATATTAAGTATATGTAACTTTTTATATATAAATCTAAGAGCTTTCATTAACCAATTAATAAGTTTTACTGTGGAAAAGAACTTTTTAAGAAAAATTTCCACAAGTAGCTGTTTTACATATCAGGACAGTAACATATTTATGATGAACACATAGGAAAAGCTAAAGTTGAATTTTCTGTCTCAGATATAAGTTATAAAAATTCAAACTTGCCCTGGCCGGTTTGGCTCAACGGTTAGAGCATCGGCCTGCAGTCCGGAGAGACCCGGGTTCGGTTCCCGCTAAGGGCACGTACTTCGGTTGCAGTTTGTCCCCGGCCCTGGTTGGTCGTGCGGTGGCAACCATTCGATGTGTCCCTTTCACATCGATGTTTCTCTCTCTCTATCTCTTCCTCTCTCTCCCTCCCACTCTATCTGTACAAAAAATGGAAAAATATCCTCGGGTGAGGATAAAAAATAAAAAATATTAAAAATTCAAACTCAGGAAAGAAAAGATCAATGTACTTGTCTACTGCAGATTCACTTAGCACTGTCTGAACTTAGAAATCTTACTAAATAGTGACATAAGTAAATGCTGTGATTTGGGCTGTCATATGCTGTAATAATGCTATCATCTTAACCCCAAACAACAGGCATATTTAGCTTAAAATAATTCGTGATAATAAGCTTATTAAAATTTTACTTCATGGTAGCAAATTAATTTTTAAAATATCTTAAGCATAATACATGTAATGTTATAGAAATACATTTATTAAGCATTATCTTTCTTTTATTTATAAGATAAGTTATAAAATAATGTTTGGTAGATTGTTAAAGACCATCACAGGTCTTCTGATCAGGTGTTAGGTATCACACAAAGTTTAAAAGACAAGTTTTCATAGTATATCCTCCAAAAATTCGGGTAAGCACATCTGATGTTGAAGGCACAAGAATAACTTAGGAAGCACAGGCTGACATATTTCTGAAACTAAGCCCTCCAGTTGGGGCTGGTAATTACACACCTAAAATACCCGATTGGGTTTGGTCCAGAATGATACAGAGAAGACAAACTTGGAGAAAATGCTTTAAATCTACAGGCGAGAGAATATTTTAGATTCACATAGACTTTGATTCCAACATTAGCTCTGGGAGCTAATGGATGACTCGTTAGACTTTTCCCAACTGAAGATAGTTTCTGTCCTTCACTGTTCTTGGGAGCATCACACACACCATGTAAAGCATGTGGCCCCAAGACTGGTAAAATCCAGACACAGGGGAAGAGCTTAGGAGCTCCAGATTTCTTGTTTATAGCCGAGTGATCCAAGGAATGCTACCTTGTTTTATCAAGAAAAATTAAGAAATGGAATAATTACTATAAATAGCTTTAAAACCAAATTTACCAGAATTCAGTTAACTTTTAGTCATGAATGGCCTTAATATAATTTCAGCCGTTCTACTTTAGTCTTCCCTAAGATATAGAATAGTTCATTAGATTGACGGCTGGGGCTGTCCCTCTCTGTCCTCTGGTCCTTCATGCCTGAAAGTCACCATACAACCCAGTGACCTCGCTTCAGGTGTTCTGTTGGCTTTAGAGCTGTCCTGTGCTGTGCCCATAACAACCTGATCTCCGGCTAAAAGCCACAGGAAGAAGCAAAGAAACAAACAAAAAAACAAAGCACAGTGTTGATATCTCTCAAGGGCGTTCATGTGCCTTCATATAATCATTTTGTTCTGTTTTGTTTTTGTAATGCTTTCCAGAGTTGCTTGTTCTTGTCCACAGGAGGTTGGGTCTGATAGGATTTACTCATGGGAAATGTGTGTGGAGGTAATCTCAAAGGCACTCAGACTGTTTGGAGAAACTTATTAGTTTTCCGACAAAAAGCATTAAAATGACTGTTGCATCTGGTGAGAACATTTGCATCTCTCCTCCAAACTTCAAACGAAAAATAAAAAGATTAATGAAATGTATGTTGGCAAAGGTAAAAACTTTTTGCATCTTAATTTAATTGCTGATGTTATTATGAACTAATTTTTTTTAAAGAACTTGGGAAATATCAAAGTTGGGTGTTCAAAAGCTGCAGGTTACATCACTGTTTGGGATCTTTTACTTTTCTTTATACAACGTGCTACATATTTTGGAACATTAGCAAATATTAGCATGGCTCTCCTTTTAGACTATCAGTGAACATTATTTGAAAGTCTTTGCTAACAGAAATTAGGTCAAAATCCTTAGTTAATGGATTATTAAGGTTTTGCTTGTTGTTATTCTCATGTTAGCTATCTTTCATGATCTAGTGCATTATTTGTTGTTAAGTGTTTTTTTTAACCCCTCTCTAAAAGATGAAATGGTTCAGTAAGTCAGTGCTTTTGTATAAGTAGTTATGTTTTTATTATTTTTAGATCCCCTCTGTTAGCTCCAGATTATTATGGCCAGATTTAGAACCAGGCATAAAAATAATTTGCCATTTGTAAGAAAATCAGCAATGTAGTGGGTAAAATAACATAAAAATATTAAAGAAAATATTGTAACAAAATACTTGCAGAACATTCTGTTAACAATATGAGCTATCAAAAATATAAAACTTAAATAATTTGGATTCATGCTAAAAATATAGACTTTAACTTATGTTTTGTGACTATTAGGCACCTGCTTGTTCAAGTAATAGCTAACTAAGAGTATGTGAGTTTCATTAGATCCTTTTTAATATATTTGGTGCAGCTGAGTAATTAAACGTAAATATGCTTAAGGACTACATTGGCTGCTAGTCGCTACAAAAATTTTCTTTATTTTTCTTTATTTTATTACCTTAATTGGCCCTAAATTTTATATTATTTATTTGATTAACATTGAACTAAGTATTTTATTGATGAGGGCTACATGGATTATCTTAATAGAGTTTGATGCTTTATTTTATTTTATTATTATTTTTTAATGATTTTAAAGACAAGAAGGGAGAGGAAGAGAGAGACAGAAACACTGATGAGACAGAAGATCGATTAGATGCTGCCGCCCACCAAGCATCAGGCTTACAACCAGAGCATGTGCCCTGACTTGGAATTGAACCTGGGAACTATTAGTGCATGGGTTGATGCTCAACCACTGAGCCACACCATCCGGGCAGTTTGATGCTTTATTAACTGTGGGAGTAAATAACAACATTCAATCTTTTTTCAGTTGTCTGTTCCAAAGGTTTAAATAAATACACCATTATTTTCTGTAGTAATGCAATAATCATTAAGTTTTTCCAGGACAAAACTAACTCATAATTAGAAAGTCTATGAGGAAATTTCTAAGTATGCTAGAATGCTGTTCCTTATTCTTACATAAACATCAGTTTTGTGTAATAAGAAACTATTTCTAGCATTAATCTTTCAAAGTGGAAGCATAGAAATTCACTGGACATTGTTTTAGTCATCTTCATTTAAGATTAGTAGTTCAATGACACTTTCACTATTTTATTGTGAAGAAGCATATATATAGATAGTAATATCTTAATAATCTTTACAGTATTATAAATACATTTCAGAAATCTCAGTGACTTTTTCAGAAAAGTATGCCCAGATGTTTGATTTGGGTTGCTGAGTTATTATTCTGTTTGGTTTAGTGTAGGAAAAATTTCATCAATACAATTACTTGTCATACTAGGAAATTAGTGTAGCTTGTTGAGCCTTTGATATTTTGCAATTTGGAAAAAAAGAGGAAAAGAAAGGAAACACTTATATGAAGTTAGGAAAATTTAACTACAATATCTTTCATCTAAATGACACTTGACAAATCTTCAATGTTTAAAATTTAATTGATGTTTTGACATGATTTATGTATTTGATGTTAACAATTAGGTTACTATAGACTCTTAAATCTCTAGTAAAGGCAAAAATGGTGGTCGTTAACACAACTGTTTTGGGTATATGAACCCTGAGTCATGGGAATAGCATAAACATTTTAACTTCAACTGTTTGTCATCATTGGCTACGTAGGTGAAACTCTGCAGTGTAATGTCCGGTTACTGCCTCAGGATCCCCTTGACCATGCAATTCTGCAGGCTCAGATATGCAGTTAGGTAAGTCTCTAAGTACACAGCCCAGCAGAAGACAGGGTTAGAAAACGGGAGGGAAAGTCCTTAGAGCAAGTCAACACTGAAGGAAAAGACAATGGAAAAAAGGGCCCTGGAGGCCAGCGTGTGGAAGGATTTGAAGTGCCACTCTGGGGAGGCCTGACGCATTGCGTATCAATGGAAACCCCACAGCCAAAACTGTGCTTCTCAACCATTCAATATCCACTATTTCAAATATGTAACGTCTATGTATTATCTGTTTATATATGAAACAAAAGATGCCCTTGGTAGAATAAATTGCACAGAGATTTAATGCCACTCATCATAGATAGGTTGAAAGTATCATTGTTTACCACCACACTATCCTACACTCCACAATGGATGTCATAGAGAGCAGTAATTGAAACTCTGTACCTGATGAGATTTACACCAACTTCTAAGGCCAACTTGATCATGCTTTAACTTGCTCCTACTTGATCCAATAAGCTGACGATTTAAAATACTGGTGTATTATTATAAAAATGAACTTTCTGTTTAACAATGTGTACTCAAACTTATTATTTTGTTTAATTCATGAATATTTGGCCTTACAATTAGGAGCATTATACACAAAAATTTGAAGAATTTGGAGCAGTCTCTATAGAAAATTCCAGATTAATTCCAGATTGTGTCTATTGGCCTTCTTAGCTCTGTAAATGGTAGCAACGGAGTATTGGAGTAAGACATTTCCTTTAGTAGAGTGCAGTGGATAAGTCCAAGCAAAAGATTTGATCAAAAGTTTCTGCTAGGAAGATCAATCCTTTTACCAGACATTACCACCTACAACCATATGCAACAAGTTAGTCTTTGCCAAAAGGATGTTTACAGTAACTGGGGCATAAGTTACATGTACTGTTCTGAAACAATGGGTTGTTTAAAGTCATAAATCAGTGAAACAAATCAAACAAAGTGTTTTGGAGATATGTAGACATAGCTATAGACATAGCCAAAGAATGAGGTCAATATGTGGTTACATTGCCTTCATGATAAAATATTCAATGTTGCTCTACACATTCTACTTCAAAGGAATATAAACTCATGTTTTACGCTAGTTATTAAAACAAACAGTAAATTAGGTTCTAGTTGTTTCTTATCTCCTAATCTAATTTCCAAAACAAGTTTCAATTTCTTCATTTCTAATGGCTTAGAAGGAACTTATCTCTGGAGAGCTATAGCTAGAAATGTCTGAAACAAAGTTTGTGTGGGTAGGAAAAAAAAGAAAGAAAGAAAAAATTGAGCTCCATGCTGATGACTGTTTTCTGTATAATGTCTTCAGGTATGGACATAATGCTAATATTTCTGGAAATACAAAGCAGATACAACTAAATACTCAATGTCGTTCTTTAAAAAGAAATGAACAAATTATTTAGAAAGTGCAAAGTAAAGTAACATTTAAGCTGCTTTGTCCAAGTGAAGTGGCCTGAGCCAGAGAACACTCTGTTCAAGAAGTTGTTTCTATTGCCATAGAAAATACTTTGGTTTCCTTAGATTATTTTCCATGAAACAGAAATTTTTTAAAAACCTTGCTACATTTCTCCATGTTAGGCTCCAGAGTCACAGATAAGAAAACAGTTTCCGTAGCTCTTTTCCAATAATCTTTTCTGGGAGAAGAATGATAAGTGCACAATTTTATCCACAGAATTTCTGACTGATCATTGGAAAGTTAGCTTAAAAGTCTACGTCTCAAAGACATATCGATGTTTGTATTTGTGGACAAAATTTTGCACGTTCTTGGGAATAACCTATTTTTCTAGACACAACAGTTATGATCAACATCATCATTTTCAATAACAAAATAGTTAATGATTTAAATTTAAATAGTATTATAAGCCTTGGTTCCTAACAGATGTGAAGTGCTTTATAATTATGGTTTGATTTGAGGTCATATCTCATTTAGTTATGATTTTTAATTTGATGATTAGTGGTATTGAGCATCTTTCCATGTACAGGATGGCCATTTGTATGTCTTTGGGGACATATCTATTCAAGTTCTTAGCCCATTTTGTAATTGAGTTACTTCTTTTTGGCTACTGAGTTGTAGAAGCTCTTTATTTGTTTTGACTATTAACTCCTTAAAAATATGTGCTTTGTAGATATTTTCTCCCAGGCCAGAAATTGCTTGTACGTTCTGCTGATTGTCTCCTGTGCATTGCGAAAGCTTTTTAGTCTATGTGACACATTTGTCTGTTTTTGCTTTTCTTGCCTGTGTTTTTGGTGTCATAGTCAAGAAAGCATCGTTGACACCAACGTCAAGAAGTTTTTTCCTATATTTTCTTCTAGGAATTTTACAGTTTCATGTCTTATGTTTAAGGCTTTAACCCATCTTGAGTTGATTTTTGTGTATCTTGTAAGCTAGGAATCCAGTTTCATCCTTGTCTATATAGCTATCCAGTTTCCCCAGCACCATTTGTTCTATACTAATAATGGAATTGCTTCTTCTAAGAAATTTAAAAAGATGACCATTTTGTGTTAGAGATAACAAGTCCAGTTTATATTAAAGCTATTTTTCTTTATCAAAAAATGTTGTTGCAAATTTTATTATTATGTATATATTTTTTCCAAGAAATTTCATTTATCCTGATTAAACTATGACAAATTAGCTTACAACTGCATGAATGCAATCAAGGCAAAGAAATAAAATGTATTTCTACAAAGAGAGAGATATTTGATGTTACCATTTTGTAATAACTCATATAAGACTTACAAATGTATAAAATTTACATAAAAGGACACTACCATTGAGAAGCCTTGGGAATAGTTTCTAACCAAACACACACGCATACACTCATCCCAGACACACATAAGGAAAACTGGTCGGTAAAGCTACGACTCTCCTCTTACTCGTGCATCATATCATACAGGGATAAGATAACTGTGAGCTAGGAGCCGTATTTACTCACACTCTACCTGTTTGCGGTTCGAACTCTAGTGCCCGGTTTTAGTATCCCAAGTCCAACAACATGGTTATGGACTAAATATTTGAGACCCCCCCCTAAATTCATATTTTGAAACTCTGTGCTCCATAGAATGGTATTAGGAGGTGGGGCTCTGGGGAGGTAATTATGCAGTTAGGATAGAGCCCATATGAATGAGATTTGTGCCTTAGAAAGAGATTCCAGAGTGCTCCCTTGCCCCATCCTCCAAATGAGGACACAGCAAGAAGAGGGCCTTCTATGAACCAGGAAGAGCTGGCTGGTGCCTTGATCTTGGGCTTCCGGGACTCCAGAGCTGTCAGAAATAAAGGGCTGGTGTTTTTGATGGTATCAGTCCATAGTAGTTTATTGCAACACCCGAACTAATTAAGACAAACACTATCTATGGGGTTTTGGACAAATTACTTAACCTTCCTGTAAACTCACTTTGTCCATCTTTATAAAGGGATAATAAGAGTATCAATGTATGCAGTTGTGAAGAATAAGCTCTATATTAGCATTTACAAATGCTAATCATTCTCTTCTTTTCATCAGTCTCCTTCTTCCAAGAAACCTTCCTAGATTACCTCAGCTCACACTGCTTTCCCTTTTATTGCTGGTACTGTACATGTATATTCAATATGCAGCACCTGGCATTTTAACTCAACGCTCCTTCAGGTTGATACAGCGTTACTAGTGATGGTAGAGACTGAATAAGGTGTGGAATGCATACCACATATATGTGGATTTCTGTGGCTTAATATATAAAAGGTCTCAGAATTTATTTGCTTTTCTTGGATAAAATGAAATAACTAAATTGTAGTAAGACTAAATCTACACTGGAAACAACACTGAGTCCTCATCAGAAAATTATACAGTAGGGGAAAATGATGTTGAGCAAAACTATATTTCTCCTGTTTACTGTAGTGACATATATGGGAAAGATAATCCTTTTTGCTTTTCTACACTTTAACCCAATTAATAGATGTGCCTTGGTGTGAGTGAATGATGTAGTATGAGAAATCAAGTATCAGTGGTTGATTATCAATCAATGAGCCAATTCTTTGACTTTAGTACTTATATTTGGATTGAATGCAAAATATAAAAATGAATTATATGTATTAGAATAAAGAATGTAGTTTCCTTGAATACTAATAAAACTTATGTAAGATTATAGAAAACATATTATTATATCATCAAATAGAAAACCTTCTAACATATGCACTTATTATTCATATGCAGTATCCAATACCCTAAAAGATAGTAGTCGTCTCTCATTAGATCCTTACCTTCCAAATATATTGTTACATAAAGAAAATGACTATTTATATCATTTAAAAGAGCATCAGAATCACATACATTGACTTTGTTCTTAAATTATATATAAGCCATTTAGTAATGCTATGGAATAAATATGCATTTAAATTGAAAATAGAAAGAAATAAGACACGTTTGTTGTAAACTGCAGAAAAATTGTTTTATTCTCTGGCAGTCTTTTAAAAACTCTATTTAAATGCTTAGACCACAGTCAACTGTAGTTTAATATCACACTGAGTTCTTATTTGCATGTAAGATGCAATGGTTACTATTTGTGGTTTATTTTCACTGCCTGTGGTCACTGCCTGTGGTCTCAACAGCAGGGAAAAGGTGATCTACATCTAAATATAATAACTATTTTTATAGTTAATATCCATACACTGCTCAGATCATGAATGAAAATATGTCACTGTGCACTGGCCTTAATAAAATTTCAAAGTCCTATTATTAAGCTCCAACCTTTAACATCTTAATCTTTTGCCAAATCTATACAGTGGACCCTGTTTTAGATCACACAGAAAGGACGTTTGAGTGCCAGACATAAAATCTCTGGGAAACACATTTTCATCTGGAGAAGCTGACTATTAAGTAAAGCTTTAGGGCTTCTACATGTGAAATAAATTTTACACTAAGCAATGGGCATAAAAATGGTATATTGGAGATGTTTCCTTCAGACCATAAGCAACTATGGGCGGCAACAAGAATTTGAAACATTTGCACGTTACAAAAGTTATGGTCAAATTAAGACTACTTTTAATATCCTTAGTGTTGTTGAGCATCATCTAACTGCGAGCGACAAATCAGTTACGTAAAAGCTCTGGAGAAAATGCATCGCTAAGATGGTCAGATTCTCCTTTAGAAAAAAATGCCCACAATCGCAGTACCTGATTTAAAAGGTTGCATGTGGCATGCCAGTGTTCTAAAAACACAAATCATCGGTTCAAAAGAGAGAGAGAGCACTGGCCGGTTTGGCTCAGCCGTTAGAGCGTCGGCCCATGGACCAGAGAGACCTGGGTTCGGTTCCCGCTAAGGGCACGTACCTCGGTTGCAGTTTTTCCTCGGCCCAGTTGGGGTCATGTGGTGGCAGCCCGTTGGTGTGTCTCTCTCACATTGATGTTTCTCTCTCTCTCTTCCTCCCTCTCTCCCTCTCACTCTATCTGAAAATGAATGCAAAAATGTCCTCCGGTGAGGATTAAAAAAAAAAAAAAACACTAAAAAGGGAGAGAAACAACGATGTGTTAATAGCATACCTTTCCATTTCCATACTGTACAAAGGTAGTACAATGTTTGTTACCAAACCATTTCCCCATCATTTTCTTCTGATTTTTGGAAAATCTTTATATAGTAACACTACTAGAATGAATCCACTTCAATGAATAGGAAAATAAATTGCACTTTAAGTGATGCTGACATAATGACCTCTTCCAATGTAAATTGCTATAGGTAAGAGTATTCATTTTTATAGCAAATCTTTTCAAGTATATGCTTAAAAGTAAAGCAAAACAACTTTGTGTAAATTGTGTTTTATAAGAAAAGAGGTAGAACAAGGTACAAATGTACGTAATTGAATGGAAATAGTATCACTAATGGTATAGATTGCCAAACAGAGCTCTCTAGTCTGCAGAACCTGTGTTTACTGCCTTTTTCCGAGTGACTTAATGGATTTTTAAAACCATGTCTTCGGTTACATTGCTCTTGTTAAATGGAAAGTTTAATGTTAAGCTTCTCCTGATTCCTTTTAGTGGAAAATCTCTTTTGCATAATCCCAGAGATTTTCTTTATTGGACATATCTTGTGGAAACTTCATTGTGTAAATTTCTCTGTATTTAGAGTTGATGGAAGGATTTTACAATATTAAAATGCACGTTTTGACCTTAAGTCTTCCTCCTGATTTAGGCACATCACTGAAATTGCATCTATTAAGCAGCCCCAGACTTCTCAGACTGTATAAGACCTAATGAAGGGAAGTGAGTGTATATGACATAAAGGATCTTAAAAGCATATCTTCAAAATAATACCTCCAAAATTTCACTTATCCAATAAATATTGGGGTGCCTACTCTGTTAGGAATTGGAATTATGTAGACCCCTGATATAGGACTCCTGGCTTATTGCTATATAAACCATTTTGTGTTCCATGCTTTGGGAAATGTTGCATACAGAAATTACAATTTTGTTTCCTGAGCTGTAGTAATTTTATTATAATAGACTCATTCATTACAAAATAATGGAAGTTAAACAATAAACAATGCCAATAAATATATCCTGAATGTCTCTGATTCAAAACAACATCCACATTACCCTTTCTCTTGTATGAAACACAATTAAAATGATAAAAATGAATGAAAATTATAACTATATAAATTAAACACAGAAACAGAACTGAATTTGAGTCATCTGTTTAGGGAGAGTTTTTTTTTTCCCCATTAATATTTTAAAAAATGCAAATATATAGAGAGTTTAGACCATGACTTAGAAGTAAACAATATGTTCATACAAAGCTCCAAATGAATGTTTTTCCCTAATTGGACCTTCAAACGGAAACATGGAATATGATGGATGGTTGGAGAATAAAGGGGTCTGAAAGCGTAGGGATCAATTAAAGGTTTGCCAATGAACAGTGACCCTGCTCTCTACACACCCCGAACTCAATGACCATTCTTAGCCAGCAGCAGGTATCACCCCCCAGGACCTTCCTCACGAAAATCACAGTTTCTGGGGAGAACTAGGGTCTCTAATAGGGACTTGATAGGCTAGACTGAAACATCTGTATTTTGCTACTTTTGAGCTACACATGCAAGTTTCCGTTTCCTTTTCATTTGCTCTAAAGCGAAGACTGCCAGTGGGGAAGGCTCACCCGCCGAGAGCGCGCGCCGTCTGCGCTTGTGTCGCGTGTCGCAGATGTAAAGGCGGATCAGTGACCACCACACCTACGAGAGCAGCTGGAAGGCTCTGTTGAGCATGTTATCAAACTGTGACCGCAAGGGAACACGCGTAATTCAGAAAACAAAAAAACATTGCTACAAATAATGCTGACTGGTAACTTCAGAGAAATGTGGGATGATATTACATTTATTACCTCCCAGCTCCAAAATAAACAGCAACATCGAGAGCTAACAGTGATTCCCACTGGGAGTGTTACTGAGGCCGAGGACAGATCAGGGTCAGAGACAGTATCTTCCATTTTAGTCCTGCGTGTACTATTTCATTTTGCTCACATGAAAGTATTAATTCGATGGAGAATTAACTAAATAATAATACCCCCATCATAAATCCTTATAAGTTTCAAATGATCCTTCATAGTCACTGAAATGCAACGGTACAGATATACTAGATTTACTATGAATACTGTCCTGTTGCTTATTTAACATCTCCAGATTGGATATTTCAAAGGTGGGTGTGGTCACCATTTGCTAGTCTACTTCCTCTCCCCAACCTTGGTCTTTTCCAGAATTCTGTATTACGTGGAATGTCTCCACCACCAACCCAGTGTCCCAGTGGCAAACCAGAAGCCTGGGTAACATCGCTAGCAGACTCTCCCGCACGCTCTGGCACAGCCAATGCATCACCACGCGACGTTTTTACTCCAGCGGGAACGTATCCATCGGAATGTCTGTACCTTAGCAAGAGCCACGGTGACTCTCGGTGACTCTTTCTCTCGGTGACTATTATCAAGGCCTCCTACTTGGCCTGTTAGCGTTCTCGTTCTCATACTTCTCTCCTAAGGCATTCCCATAGCAACCGACCTCACCTTTTCAGAATACAAAATGCTTCCTTATGGCATTTCTCTGTGCAACCACCTAAAATAAGTTTCCTGAGCCCCTGGAATAAAGGCTCACCCCTTTGACAGGGCCCACAAAATGCTTTGTTCCCCGACTCCCTGGTCTGCCTCATCACTGACTTCCAGCTTTCGATTCCATCATTTACCCACCAAGGACCATTCAGTTCCCATTTGCCCGCCTCTCTCTTAACCTTGAGGAAATTGCGTACATTGTCTCATTGGGAATCTCTCTTCCCTCCCCACCCAGTTAATGTGTTCACATCCTTTAGACATAGACTCAATGTTGGCTCTTTCCTGTTACTTCACTCTAAAGCAGACTCTTCCCTCCCTCCTCACTACCCACCTGGGAGTCAGGCCGTGGTTTTATTAGTGTCCCTTTAATCCACTATTCCACAGGCTTCACAGAAGGCAGGACCATGTAAAATTGGTCCTTCACTTCATTCTTAATTTTTAGAGTGTGTTGTTTTTAATAAGTGCTAAAGAAATATCGTGGAGTTAGTTCACTACACAGGAAGCACTTGGCTAGATATTCAAGGTGGTACCAAAAATAACCAGCTACGGTTCCTGCCCTCTATTCTCTCCGTTGATGACATGATAATTCTCTAGTTCAAAACTTTCTGAGATAGTGATCTAAATTTTTCTTTTTATAATAGGATGTTATTTTGTGTATTTATCAAGAACAATTCATTTCTACCAGGCATTTAAATGTATTAGTGAGAAATGAGCATATATTAGTTTTCTTTGTTTCTATGGTTGTGATTTTACATGTTTCTCTCTCCTCCTCTCTTCAGTTATGGGAGTGGATTATATAACTGTAGTTAACAGAATTTTACTGATTGTATAGATCACCAAGGATGTCTTTCATTACACATCTTCTTCTTTTTTTCTATTCCTTTTAAATAAAAAAAAATGTACTTAAAGTGTACAACATAATGATTTGCTATGCATAAACATAGTGAGATCATTACCACAATCAACCTATATAACACATCTTCTGACAGTGTTACCATTGTTTTGTGTAATAAGAGCACCTACAGCCTACTCTGTTAGCTAATTTCCAGTGCTCAATAAAGTATTATGAACTCAAGTCATTGTGCAGTGTGTTAGGCCTCTAGACTTACATATCCTACATAATTTCACTTCTTAATGGTGTCTTTAGAGAAAGAAATTTTTCTGTCAATGTAGACAGATGTGTCAGTCTTTGTTGTTGTTGTTGTTGATTGCTTGTAGTGTTCAGTGTCCTGTCTGAGAAAGCTGTGCAGCCCCCCAAAATACAACGATATTTTGCTTTATTCTAGAAACGTCATTGTATTACCATTCTCATTTAGAGAGCTGGTCCACCTGGAAATGAACATTTTGTGTATGGAGTAGTAGATGTATGTTTATGTACACAGAGCATTTTCTAGAATAAGTGTATGAGTTTACACTCCCATAAAAATATTTGACAGTTTCAGTTGCTCCGTGTTCTTGACAACAGATGATATTTCAGCCTTTTAGTTTTAATTATTCTGGAGAATATGTAGTGGTATTTTATTATGATTTTAAGTTGCATTTCTCTGATGACTAACAACGTTAAACATATTTCCATGTGCTTACTTTCCTATGAAAGCAACATCTTTTGTAAAGTATTCATTTAAATATTTGCTCATTTTATTTTGGAGTCGTTTTTATTTTTATCGTTAAATTATCAGAGTTCTTTCTATATCCTAGATAGCTATGGTCCTTTGTCAGATATACATTTTGTGAATATTTCCCTGGTGCCTTGTCTTCCAAAAATAAAATGTTTTTGTAATGACCAGAAGGGTTCATTTATTTTTTGTTTGATACCTATGTATTTTTAATATTGCTAGTATTTTTAGTATTCCTGCCTTAGAAACCCTTATCTATTGCTGAGTCAATGAATATCCAGTTTCTTCTAGAAAAGTTATAGTTTTATCTATTATATTTAGTTCTATGATCCAAGTCAAGGTACTTTAATGTTGTGATGTGAAATAGTGATTGATACATGTTTTTGTTTTCATATAGTGTCCAGGGACATTTTTCAAAAGTCCTTTAGAATATTGAGAAACTTCATTACGTTACAAATTTGGTGAGAATTTTAACATAAATGGTGTTGAATGGGAGTATTGTACAATGATTTCCTGCATTTATTGAACTAATTATATAACTTTTCTCTTTTAGTCAATTAATATGAAAAATTCAACCAGTTGGTTTCTGAAGGAGAAACTAACTTAGCATTCCTAAAATAAAATCTACTCGGATGACATGGTAACTCTTCTTCTATTGCCAGATTCGCCCGATGGCTCTTTTATTAAGAAGTTTTATGCACATGGTCGTGAGCAATATGGGCTTGTAATTTTCTTTTCTGTAATGTTTTTGTCACATTTGAATATTATAGTTATGTTGGCCTCATAAAATTAGGTGAAAAATATTCTTCCCTCTCTTTTCTGGAAGTGTGTAAGAATCCTGTCATTTTCTCCTTAAATATTTGGTATAATTCACGAGTAGAATCATATGAAACCATTTACACTCCTTTCTTTATATTTTCCCCAATAAACTTTTTAAAACCTAACTTTTTTTTTTAGCAAAAGCTTTCCAGAGAATATAACACACCCAGTGATTTACATTTTAATAGAGAAATATTCATATTTCCTACTTCTTCTTATGCTTGCTATTTAAAGACATATATTTGTAAGAACGTGTCATTTTAATCTGCTTTTATATTTCTTGCCTTAATATTTTTACTATCCATGCAATCCCTTCATAGAATCTGTGGTAATATTATATTTTTATAATTTTTCTCCCTCCTGATCTGTTAGTCTTGCAAAATGTCTATCAATTTTATTTGTCGCTTAGCAAACAATAAATTTTTGATTTTGCTCACTTTCTTCTTTGTCATTCTTATTTATCAATTTTTTAATATGTATACGATTATTTTTCATGTAACTTCACTGAATTTCATATGCTTCTATTTTCTTAATTCTATATAATGAATTATCAGTTCATATGCAGATGAGGCTATATTTGTCTATAAGCACAGCTTCAACATTATACCACAAACTTTAGATGTTTCACTTTTGTTATCATTCACTTTAAAATATCTTCTAACTTGTTATTATTTTTTCTATCACTTATTTCAAAGTTTCTAAATATCCAAATATTTAGGCCTTTAAAAAAATTCTAGTTCATTCTACCCTAGTCAGAAAAGAACAGTTGGATAATTTCCATCCTTTAAAATTTATTGAAAGTTTCCTTAAATCAAAGTATCGAATCAATTTTGTTAAAGGTTTCACGTGTATTTGACAAGAACATGAGTTCTTCTGAGGTTGGGTGTAGGGTTACAATCTGTCAATTAGCTCAGATGTGTTATCTTTGCCTTTTAATCCTCAATGTTTGTGCAGAAAATCTCCAATCCTCCTTGACCTTTCACCCTTTCCTCGACCTAGCATTAAGGAACCACTCCTGAAAGAAGCCTTCAGGTGTGGTGGTTGAAATTCTTTATCACTTGGTTTTTAAACTGACGATGTTTGTCTTCGAATTGTTATTGGTTGTGCACATATGAAACATTAAGGTTGTGTATCTAATATCTTCCAATTTTGGCCAACACAACAATGCAATTAAAATGTTTAAACAATATTTTATCCAGTTCATTTTTATTGCTGTAATCAAGAGAGTGGGTGAAAATCTCTATTTGATCACCCAGCCAACGGCCGCTTCCTATTGGCCTCGGTCTGGGTCCTAGCGTTTTAAATAGAATTCCTTTCTGAGGCAGCGTTGTTTCCTGACAAGTCGCATGTAGTCTGGCCACAGAAGTTAGCCGGGATGCGGAGAGCTTCAGAGCATGTTTATAGCCCTAATAATCTCTTATGGGGTCTTAATCATATTTTCTGTGCAGTTACTCCAGTGGGCAAATTTCCCACAACCTCCATGCTTTGGGGCCAGCAAGAAACTGGCTTAACTCACAAAAGTTAGAAAACCATAGCTGTGTGTGTGTGTGTGTGTGTGTGTGTGTGTGTGTGTGTGTGTGTGTGTCTGTAATGATTTAGCAATTATTTATCCCCTTTCAGCTAACTGTGATGAGTAGTTCAAAAGCTAGTTACCGTCTACAATGTCCCCACTCCACCCCGTGCCACTGACTACACGTCCTCTACAGCTGTTTAGTCCCTCTCCCCCCGTATATTTGTGTTGTGGTCTGGAACCCAGGGACACTTCTGTAGTTGATACTTGTGCCTACGTTATGGTTTCCAGTAGCATCCATATCGGAGAACACTGGCATCATGAGCCATACCTTTGGACAACTTTGTTCTGCCAAGGACAGGTCGAGATATATATGTTCTCTTGTTCCTTTACTGGGTCTCCTTTTATGTCTTAAGCAGCTATTCTTCGTAGTCTGTGGTTTGAATTGGGAAATTTCTTTTCCTTTTGATAGGTTTCAGGAAAGAAAATGAGGTATAAATACTTTAGCTCATCCTGTTTAAACATAAAAATCCAGGAAAATTTTGAGCAATCTAAGCAAACTTTCTCCATGCCTAAAGAGGAAAATCTCACTTCTGTTTTGGAAGGAAGCTGGGAGTGAGTGGGAGAGAGAGGGAGGGAGACAGAAGGGGTGAGGGAAGAGGACAGAGTAGATGAGACGAGATGAGATGGAGGTGTCGCTGTCTGGCTGGATACTCGGGCCCCTATATACTTCTGAGTGGTGTGCTTTCATTCAATTATTATCGAAATACTGAAGCACAAATTAAAGATGAGTCAATTTGGTCAATTACTAAAAGTGTGGGACTACAAAATAAGGCTGTAGATAAGAAGATGCAGCATAGAGCCCAACGTTTCCCGTGTGTTCTGAGTCCCTAAAAACATTTCTTTCAGTACATCTAATGCGACAAATTATATAAACAAAGCAAGGCCACCATGTTCTTTCAGAGACTGGGGGACAGAGACTCAGACCATAGTGGCATTAAATGAAAACCCACATGAAAGTTCTCCAAACCAGTGACCATGTGGGCCACTAAGTAAATGGATTTTCACAACCTGAACTAACACAGACGGCACAGACGTCATCCTGAGAAACCCTGGCAGTGTTACCCGGGAGCCGCTCCAAATGTCCAGCCACGAGACACGTTCACGAAGGGGGCCCCGGGGATGCCCGACGGAATCCTACGGCGACTCTTCACCACACACAATTCGGGTGGAGCTACATGCAAAGACTCGAAGACATTCACGCAGCAGACCTTGGACATAATTTTGTCTTGCCACCTCGCTCTTGGTTTACTCCAAGGTTTTACCGAAACCAGCACCCTAAAATGTGCTGGGAAGCAGCAGAAGAGATACAAAGGCTGGGTGCCAGGTGATGATTGCCTATATTTGGATGCTTTACATTACATTTGAACAAATGTCTGCCTTATTTTAAAGGATTTCACACGTTGGAAAGTGGATTTGAGGGTTGGAGAATAATCTATCAGAGGTAAGATACAAATTAAAAAAAAGCAATAAAAATAAAAGTAAAATGAGTAACCAAGGAAAGTGGTGTATGACATGATATTCTGGAGGTAGATACAAAACAAATGTGATGAAGTGAGACTTCTTAAGACAGTCAAGGAATACCCAGCCATGGTTGAGCGTCGACCCCTGCATCAAGAGGTCACCAGTTCGATTCCCAGTCAGGGCACATGCCCAGGTTATGGGCCAGATCCCCAGTGGGGGGCGTGCAGGAGGCGGCCAATTGATGTTCTCTCTCATTGATATTTCTCTCTCTCTCTCTCCCTTTCTTCCTCTCTCTGTAAAATCAACAAAGAAAAAAAAAAGCAAGTCAAGGACTGAAATTTTGCCTCCAGGGTGTAGCAAAGTATGCCCTAAGTACTTCCTGCGGATACTGAGCAGAGACAGAGAACGAGGCTGGGGTTAGGAACATCCAGGGGCAAATGTAAGAAATGCCCAGACTAATACATAAATGACTGTAATTTCTCCTGCTTACTGAGGTGACTTCAGGTGACACTAGCTTTACGTGACTGAGAGATATTTCTTTGTCTCTCACTCTACATTGGCTCAAGCTTGGATGTAAAGTGCCACATTTCCTAAACAATATTTCTAAGTTTTTCTCCAATATGTGTTGCAGCACCTCTTGCCCTGGGTACTTACTAAGGTTAGTAGCACCTTTATTCCATTGGCTCAATGCTTTGTCTCTCCAAATATTAAGACTTCTATTCTGCTTGTTGAAACTCGTGAATCTGTTATTTTTGTTTGACAGTGAAATGACAGTTGAAGCACTGTGTTTCGCCACATGTCACTTGCCTCAGATCCCTGCTCAATATTATAAGGGAAGGGCGGGGGATATACCCAACTTGCTATAAAGAGAATAGAGTTCTTAGAAAGCCAATTGCAAAAGAATCTACTACTAAGTAGAAACAGACTCATTCCATCTCACTCTATGGTGACCAATAAATATTTGTCGCATGACATTTGAGTTGCAAGAATAGGTTTTTGACATTAAATCAAGTCAGGCTGTGCCCACACATACCATGGTTGGCTGGGAATTAATTCGAAGTCATTTTGGAGTAGAAAGCCCCTGTCCCTCTCTTACAAAGAAATGTGAATCTTAAGAATCTGGGGGCAGTTCATCAGGACCTGAGCCAATTGTAGCTGCCTTGGAACCCTGTGCTTTCCCGAGTTACTTGCTTCCATGGTTGGAAGGCAGTTTGCTGCCCTTGGCCTCCTTTCATTCTGCTGGGGTCTCCCCCAGTTCCAACCTTTCTTTATGTAGTTTCCCATTTTGAGGAACCACGCCTCCAAATATTTGGGGCAACTGTGTCCTTAGGACCCTTCCTGGTGCAGAACACAGGTGTCCACCCCTCTCAAAAGGTTCCAGCCCTCTAGCCTTTGGGTCTCATGAAATATAATCATCTAGTCCTGATGATCTTTCCCTTTTGGACGAACTACCTGCTATGGCGATGCCAGTTTTTGACATAACCTGGGTTTACTAATCCTCCCCTAGAAAAACAACGTCCAGACTCAGAAAGCTAAGCTGGACTTAAGGTCGCATGCTTTCTTCAGATTCTACAAATGACAATCATCATTCTGGTTCATTTTCCTGTTACACAATTAATCACCATCCGCTGGCTACAGTAGTTGGGTTTTCTTCTTTATTCTTCTCTCTCCTTCAGTGCCCCTCACCTCTAACGCAGCGTCATGCCCCGTCAGGTGGCCTGTCTCTTTAATGTATCCATATACCTGCATCTCTCAGAGAACTATCCGAGATTAAATCATCTCGTCTCTCTCCAGCACAGGGGATCTGCCCATCTCTACTCTTGTTCTGCTCAAATTTCTTCTTCAGAGAGGAGGAGGATTTTTAAAATACAATTTTCACTATGACCACATCCCCAGCCTGCCACACACCCCTTTCTCGAAGACTTAAAAAATTTTTTTTTCCTTTATTGAATTTAGAGAGAAAGGAAGGCAGAGGGAGAGAGAGCTGGAAACATCGATGAGAGAGAACATCGATTGGCGTCCCCTGCAGGCCCCCCACTGGGGATCTGGCCCACAACCTGGGCATGTGCCCTGACCAGGAATTGAACCAGTGACCTTTCGGTGCAGGGGTTGACACTCAGCCACTGAGCCACACCGGCCGGGTAAAGACTTCAAATGGGTGCTCATTCTTGAAGAATCAAGACCAACACTCAGCCTATGGCATCCTGGACAGTCTGGCCCTGCTCAAGCCCTCCAGCTGGCTTGACCCCAACAGCACCTAGTTCTCCACATCCGGCAGCCTTGCTGTCCCCTCTTCTCTCCTTACCCGTGGTCCTGCGCCTGCGGAACCTCCCCAGGTCCTCCCCACAGCACCCACCGAGGCTCCTTCCCCTGCCTCCTGTCTCCCCGCAGGCCGGTTCCCAGGACACCCGCACGCCGGCCACGCCCCCTTCAGACCTCGGTGCACCCAAGTGCACAGAAAGCTCACCCTGAGCTTTATTCTCACACTGACATGCTCCCTGTTCTAGCCACTCCTCACAGACCAGGTGAGCATCCATCTAAAAATTATTTTTAATGTGTGGGTTATATCTGTCTTCAGACAGACTCTAATTTCCATGGAAACGGGGCCCTTAAGTTTTGGTTTAAGTGATAGGGACACTATAAAATGCAGTTTCTCGCATTTTGCAGGTGGTGAGTAAATATTTGTTAAAGGAAATAATACAACCATGCAGAGTATTGTAGCTATGTGAGTGATTATTTTAGTAACTTGTTTTTTCTTTTTCTTTTTGTGGGGTTGGGGTGTAGAGTGGTTTGAAGTAAGAGGAAAACACTTGTACATTATGGGGGAAGGCTATTGTGAATATGGTCTGTCTTCTCTCAGAAAATAAACGTAATTATAAATATCCTTTATCTGTACATATTAAATTGTTTTGGTTAAAATAAAAATAAATAAGGCATGTGTGGCTTTTGCTAAAAAACAACAACAACAACAACAAAACGTTAAAAAGAGTTGAAGTCATTTTCCACTAAGGAAGGTAAGGACCTAAATTCTTTAGGCTGCTGACTCCGCCATTGAACATGGGGAATAAACACGTTAATGAAGAATCGGCTTGTTTCCCAGGCCATGATGCTGAAGGACAGGCAGTGTGAGGACACTCTGACCCTATTCTCACTCATTTTAACTTAAAGCAACTGAGCACTGAAAAAATTCAGGATTGCACTCAAGTTTGAGCTCTTCACACTGGCATGCGACAGCTATGGGGTTCAACTCTGGCACCCTCAACTTAATGTGGAGAGAAAGTAGAAGACCACACAGCAGAGCCTCGGTTTTGTAAAAAGCCACGAATAAAGAAGTCCTTGCGACTGCCGCGTGCCGCTGGAAAGCAGGCGACAGGGAGGCCACGCGGTGCTCGGACAGGGTGCTGGGGCGGTTGCGGGGCTCGGTAGCTGGGGACACGCCCCCCTCCGTGCAGAGAGGGACAGTGAACATGCCCGTTTCCTGCAAGGGCGCGCACTGTTGTGGGGTTCATGTGGACAGCTGAGGGTACTGGTGAGACGTGTGGAGCTCAGCTGTAGGTGTGCGAAGTCTGCAGTCAGACAACCTAGAGGGAAACAACGGCTCTTCCTCTAAACTACCTCATCTGCAACATCTAAACATTCTTAATAATCCTCAATTTCTCTTCTACAGATGGGTAACGTCACATTACCTATCTTAGATGGAGGTCAAATAAGAAAAATAAATGTTGAGTGCTTAGCATAATGCTTGGCACAGTGTGTGTATTCAATACATTGCAATTCCCTGGCATTATTGAAAATCACATTACTAATATAATTGGGTTAATCTCTAGATTAAACCATTTTACATTAAACCATTCTACAAGAGCAGAATAAGCCTAATTTTAAAACATAGTTCTACTGTATTTATGAATAGTTGTCTATGAGAAAGATGGATTTTATAGAATAAAGTAAAACTAAATAATACAATACTTAACTAAATATTAAATTGTCAATTCTTTAGTTTACCTATAAATAGTATTCAATCATATAGAATAGTTTCCAAAAATTGTGTTTAGAAAAGTGAGTCATCTTTTTGAAAGTTATAAATATTTAGAATAAGAAATATTAAAAGGTTGCCCCAAACATAAAAATAACAGGAAACTATCCCTTATCAAACTTTGTTTTACATTCCGTTGATAAAAAATCCCTAGCGTGTTTGGGTTAAATTATTTTTTAATACAACAATTTCCCACGGTTTTTATTTTATTGTTATTTTTTTTTTCAATCTAACAAAGGGAAAGGACTTTAAACAACAATGACTAATTTCATCCTTTCTTAAAATATAAGAACGAAGTTTAAAAAAAAATAGTTTTATACACCAATAGGAATATCTATTTTTAAATACACATCACATTTTCAGTTACTCCCCAGCACACTGTAAGTCCTTCAAGGGTAGGGTTATGAATATCTCAATCAGCAACATACAGTGGGTGACACAGATTATGCGTTGAATGAATAAACACACAATGAATGGCTAATGAGTGAATTCATTAATACATGATTTTTTCTTAGTTCATTTGGTGGTTTGTATTTATTTGATAAACTTCATTGCCAATTGCTGGACATGGCGACTCAATGGAAGAGGAGGTGACCCTGAAGCAGATTCAAATGGTTGGTCAGGTCTCATTTAATCTGATTCTACATTTCTAGGCAGAATTTTCTAAATGAAACTGCTGCATCAGCTCTTCAATCCCATTACAATGTGAAGTTCATTGCCAGGTGAATAAAAACTGGACTGTGCCCTCCACCACTCCCCGGAGAGCACTGGTTAACCAGCGAGTCCCAGCCGAGCTCCCCGTCGGAGGGCGGCCGTGGAGCTATCGGTATTATCTATCCTTTTCCACAGAAAGGATCTCAACAAAAGGAGGAAATAAAAATGCAAACTCCATTTTCTGCAAAACTAGAACACGTCTAGTTTATTAGTAAGGGCTGGTGGAGGCAGGGAAGTTCACGCAAACGCCATCCCGCGGACATGTAAGTGGAGGAGAGCACAGACTGATGGCAGATGATGTCAGCATTCAAACGTGTTTCTGAAGTTAGAGAAGCACAAGAGATGACAAACGAGGCACATGGGTGATGGCAGATAACCCTCTGACCCTCTGACTAGTTGGAGAGAAACAAAAAGTGTCAAATGTATGAAAAAGAAATGAATTCCCCAATATTTTCAAGAAGCACCTTTGTGGCGGCTGAGAAAAAAGTTTAAGTTAAGAAAAGCAATTACCTTGCAATACCACACAGACCACTCCCATGGCAGAAATATATTCAAAGAGCTGGTCCCAAGACAGCAAACTATGCTTTACAATAAGTAAGAGAAAAGCACAGGACCTAGAAGTACATGCAGTAAAACAAAACAAAACAAAACAAAACAAAACAAAACAAAACAAAACAAAAAACCAGAAGGAACGAGAAAAATTATTATCAAATTAAGAACGCTAATTAGAACAATATATAAATGTATTAAAATCATTTTTAAAAAGTCTGTAGGAAGAAAGTTCCTAAGACAAAAATGGAAATCTAGGGAAGTCATTGAGATCTGAGAAGGTATGAAACACACCCTAGCAAAACTCAGAAATATTGTTTTAAAATCACAGTCCTCCAACATATTACCTATTCTAGACCCACAGTTATATTAGAGGTTTTAGAAACTAGTTATATCACAAGAGCCCACACTTTATCTTTCACCAACATTTAAATTTATTGCTTCAACATTACAAGACAAAACAACAAATGATCCTAAGAATTCTAATGTAATTGCTCTCTACTTGTGGGAATTTAGACTAATATCATAGAAGTTCCTATGTCAGGACTATGTGCATAGCCTCTTTGGGTATATTGTAAATTCTCAACACATCAAACAAAACCATATTAAATATAAATATATAAAGCATATCATAAAACCAATTTTAATGAGCCTTATTTATAAAACTTTAGGGATTTATAGAACCATTCATTAATTTTAATGAGTTGGAAGAAGTAAGATTTCACTGTCCTCAAGATAAAAATAAGGGGCAAACCAATCAGATAAGGACAAAAGTAGAGTTCTTGAGTTTGTCTCTCAGATATATGCCATCTAATTCAAATAGATTTAAGAGTCATTTGAACTCAAGTCAAGATGAAAAGTAGAATTTATCAAGTACTGGCCTTCTTATTCTAAGTGCAGAGACCTATCAATGTCTGTCTCTTGGCTACCCTCTTTGTAATAAATGTAGGCTTGATGTATAATGAAAACCAGCTGAGTAGTTTAAGGTACAGATGCCTTCTTTTCTTCTTATTCCAACTAAGATTGGTTTTACCCTTCATAATCTCTTACAGCTGCCAAAAATTCATTTTATCTTTGCATGAGGTGAGGTTTCCATTAACAACTATTAGAGTAGCAGAGGTCAGACGTCCAGTGTCAGAAGTACCACGAAAAAGAAGTGCTAAGCAAAGAGTCTACCGAGAAGGAATAAAAATCACTTCAGAATATTTGAAACTTATGAATGTGCTTTGTTCTTCCATATTTTCATTGCCTTTATTGTTGATAATTTGGGGTGGGGGAGTAAGGGGAATTTATGTGAGAACTCATCAATTATGGTGAATGAAGAGAGGTTAATTGAGTTAGCGCTTGCAACACAAAATGTTGCCAATTGGAAAACTGACATCTTCAGGTTACAGCTGTATGATGCTATCTCTGGATGTGAACAGTGTCGGTAACTTCAACACTTGGTCATGTTGGAAGATTCTCATAACACATACATCAAAGAAAGCAATAACAACTTTCTTTTTTACTAAACCTAAGGCCAAAGCATGTGTGTAAAAAATAGCTCTTGGTATATGTACCTACATTAAGAAACAATTATCCATAAGAGTATGAGTACATATGTAGAGACTATGTCATTTCATTCATTCATTGAGTCTTCCATGCATCCAGTACATTCCGTTCCATCTATTCATTAATATTTATTGAGTGCTTACTATGTATCAGACCTACCAAAGCAGACTATCTGGGGAGAAGTCCAGGATTATATTCTAAAATTAAATTCCAGTTGATTGTGATTTGTGGACCGATTTCAAAAGCAATAATCTTGAAAGCACGGCTCTAGCTTTAATCAGGGTAGGTTAAATATAATGTGTTTTAAAATGGGACTAAAGAAAAAAGGAATGACAAACCTACAGGTTCTGAAACCGGCGGCTGTGAGGCCCTGAAAACATTCGGTATTGGATCTGCCTGGCTGTTTTCCCATTGATATTTCACAGCTGTATCAATCTCAGAATATTCATAAGTGAACCATTTATTTATTTATTTATTTATTTATTTATTTAGGCTGAAGCTTGCTCTTCCTTCTGTATTTACTAGTGTGGAAAATCAGCAAATAATTCATGGTGCATCGCTGATTACTAGTTGACTGATTTTCACATGTGAAGAGAGAAATCTCATTCATTCCCCTAATGGTCACTGCAGAACAGGAAGTCTAAGCTAGAATTCTGTAGTTTCACGGCTATTTCCAACCCCATTCACTTTCTATGAAGTCACCAAAATTTCAGAAATGTTGAAAGAAAAACCCTTCTTTACTATATATAAGTCTAGGGAAATATATGGGTTCTCTCCGATCCTGAAATGGTTATCTACATAATCACATCCTGTTTTTCAGCCATTCCAGTACAACCAACGTACAACCCAGTATAACTCAAGCTACAAATCCAACATGTGTGGTTGTCCTTGTTTTATGGAAAATCTATGTTGCAGAAAAGCTTGCTTTGTAACAAACCGTATTTTTTATTGGAATTTGGGCATAAAGTTTACTATCTTATCATAGGGGAATATCTTAGGAAACAGCGAAATATTTGGTATAGGGTAAATATACTGGCTATCTTTACTCTTGTACTCTTGAAATAATAATGACTGTTACTTAAACTGTTGGGTAGTGCTTCATATTTTCCTATGTCTACTGTTCGTTTTAATCAACGCTTAATATTTTGCCTTTCTCCAAGCCAGATGAGTATTTATTAAAAACAAAAAACAAAAAAAAACTGTGTTTTCATGTATATAAATGCAACTTTTCAATGAGTCATAATGATTCACACTCTTACTAAAGTATATACAAAGAATGTGTCTATCAAGGTGGGATAAAATCAGTTCTTGCTGATCTTACCAGACAATAGAAGCCCAATCTGATACTACAAGGTGGAGCATAGACAGAATGTGCATAGGTTTTATAGGCAGACAAAACTGAATTTAATTAATCTTGTGGCTATTATTGTTCTCTGTAGTCTACAATATTATCCTCAACTTTTCACTCAGTGTATGAAAGTAAAATCATTAGTATTTAGAAAGGTGATTGTTTTTGTTACAGTAATTATTAGATAAGTTTTCTTGTTTTCTGCAAAATAATATACCCCCAATTAATGACCATCTATATTAATATATTCATATTCCAGAAAATGAAGCTAATGTTTATAGTCAACATTATATATGACATTGACTCGGTTATAAAACAAATTTACTTTAAACAATTATTATTGTGCATTAAATATTGTTTCTTTTTGCCTTAAATAATAATATGAAATCTATGCAATATTTATTACATATGTAATTAAGATAAAATGAAATGACACACTCAATAACTGCTGAGTCTTCAGAATATTACATTTATTTTGATTGCTTTGTGATACTTCCTCCTAATATAAACTCTTATTTTAGGGAGGTGAGAGAATGGAATACAGTTCAAATTGAATATTCTGTGAGAAACTTGGATTAAGATCGTGTTTCTCCAAATATGCATTTGAAACTTCTATCAAATCTTAATGTATCACACATTTATCAGTTAACTAAGTTTAATTCTCTATACTTCATTCCTTGGCATTTTATGTCATATGAACTTTGTTTTATTTGACTTTCAAGTAATTTGACTAAATTTTGAGAAAAGTCAAGATTACCAAAATATTTGGAGAGTTCAATTTGTGATTTCAATAGTCCAAAAAAAAAAAAAAAAGTTAAACATCCAATTAAATGTGGTCATTAATTTCATTACTTGGAGTAATTTAATATAATTGATCAATATAATTATTGCTGCAAGTAAAATATAATTACAGTTCATCTAGAATGAACAATAAGGACCATTTACCATCTTACATAACAAGAATCCTCAGCAATTTAATATCAAGGATGCAGTTTCTTTGAATCTCTTTACTCTGCCATTTTGAGTCCATGACCTTGGCCTCAGGCTGGTGTACCTCATCTCAGGGTGACTGTCATCATTGCAAGAGTGATGTGGCGAAGGCAAACCTTATACCTCATGTAAAAAGGACTCTCTTTTCCTAATTAAGAGCATGAAATCTTTCTCAGAAACTCCCCAGGAGACATTACCTCATACTGCCCAGACCTCTAAATAAATCACTGACACAGAAAATGGAGCTGCACAATTGGCTTAGAGTGACAGGAAGTGAGTCTACATCATGTGGGAGAGAGTGGGCACCTACCTAAAACTGGGGTGAGCCAACCTGGGCAAAATGCTGAATGGCTCCTGGGTAGGCAAGAGCCAGTCCCTCCTACGAGAAGGAAGCTTGGTTTCTCCCAATCTCCCTGTCATGAATCTAAATTTTAATCTAACACCTCCCCTAATTTTAAGCTAACACCTCCTTTGATTTTTTAATATTATTGCAAATATCCTAAGAAGGTCATCAAGGATCTAACAGGTCTCTCCCGTGTGAAATAGCCTGAGCTCCATGCACCTAGAAAAGAAGGACAGTGATTTGCAACTCCAGCAAGAATGGGCAATGGGACAAGGTTAGGTCCCCAAAGGAAGAGATTGAGGCAAACCAACAAAAATATCCACTTTCAGCCCTTTCTTTTTTCATGAATACTTACAAAGCTTTGTATTTACTATGTACAGATAATGAATGAAGTGCTAGGGATAAAAGCTAAATGAAAAAAAAATCTGATAGGACAATGCTCTCAAGTCAATTATGGCCACCAAGTGAGCAAACAATGACTGGGCGATGAGGTAAGTGCTCTGGCAGGTGTGCAAGGTGAGCTGCAGAGACACGGAGGTGGAGCAGACGAGCTAGGCGTGGTGTCAGAGGTCAAATGCAGCTTCCACCTGCCCACAAGGGGCTGTTTCAGAGTAAGTCAGTCTTAAAAAAAGAGCCAGCTAAGTGAACGGATGCTATCCTGGGTCGTTGAACAGTGGATGGGAAAGGCAAGAGGGAGAGAGAGAACGAGAGAAACCTGAAGAGCTTTGCATCCAAAGAGCAAAATGCTGCTGCTGGAAGACATGACGTTGGGGTCAAGTCAGGAAGGGTCTTTCCTAGCATATCAAAGAGTTTGAAACAGAGCCTTGAGGCATTAGGAAGTCATTAAAGGATTTTGAGTAGGTTAATGACACAGCTATATTTGCAATTTAAAGCTCATTCTGGCTCAAATGTAGAGATAAATTGTGGCTGGAAATGTATTAAAGACAGAGAGATTGATTAAGAGGCTGTTTTAAGGAACACTAACAAGGAATTGGAACTGACGGAGGGGAGGTGGTGGCAGAGGGTGACCTTTAAAAGGAAGGAATACATTGGACAAATATTTAAAGATAAAATGGACAGGATTTGGTGACGGAAAATTTTGTGGGAGAATAATCTCAAATGAGAAATCAAGGAGGTTTGTCAACGCCGTGACTCAGGAAGATCCCACGGAGGTGCTGTCCTTCCTGAGACAGGCTGCCTAGGAGGAAGGGGTTGGTCAGTCATTGGAGCGCAGTCACGTGCTCAGCCCTGCAATGTACCAGACAGATTCACTTGCCTGACTGCATGTGTCCTCTGTTTTCTACTATTTGGAATAGAATCCATTCTTCATATTCCATCTGCAATGCACCTCACTAGGGGAAGCACCCCTGAAATCTCGCCATGTTTTCCACGTGACTCACTGGCCTCTGTCACGTCACTTGTCCTGGTGTGACGGTGTGACCTACAGGACAGCTTGTGGCATATGCCAGTCTGGACAACCAGGTCATGGGCTCCTTGGGGACGTAGAATGGATACATTCACGGTGGAAACTCCCCAATCCTGACCAAAAGAATGCTTGCATATAATAAGCCCTCAATAAATGTTTTTCAAATTGAGCCAAAAAAGAATATTCTTCATTGAATTCCTTTAAAATGAAAACAATAGATGCTTTTGGTCCCACTGTTGAGTTGAAGGTAAGGTCATTTCTTGTCAGCAGGCTACGACTGACTTTAATTAAACATTTTGTACCCTTCATCTGCTGCTGGGTAACGTGTCTTTTAAAACACAGGAAACATTAATCTATAGATAAATAGCATAAAATCTTTTTACAATATTTTTCTCAGTTACAAGGAGATTATATACTAACCACAATATTTCTGCTGCATTCTAGAATCATAGAAGAATGCATACTATCAATAGACACCTACAGTGAGGGTAATAATGTACATATGGTACGTTATGACATCCTTATGTTAGTTTCAAAAACCGAGAAAAGAAAAAGCTAAAGAGTGGAGAATGTTATGACTTAAACAATACAAGCATGTGCATTAAGTCGGGTCTTTAAGGACGGATTTCACATGTGGGAAGCATAAGGGAGAGCATTATGTGTTTCAGTGTGTGGTAACCCCTTATCTTCCTTCCTTTGGTTGACCGGGACCATTGCACTGTGGGTGTCCAATACTGCTCTGTCGGTGGGAATGATGGGAAGAGGGGAAGGCAGGCAATATGTTGACCTGGGAGCAACCTGCACCAGAGCAGAGGGAACAGGGATGGTGCATCTCTTAAGGCCTGCAATGTAAGTAAGTCCATGTTAATAGACTTGGTTCCTAAACCCAGCTCTAAGAACTACCAGGTTGAAACTATGAGAAAGTCAAAGGCAGAAAAGCTAAACTTGAAACAAGCCTGAAATGGTGTTGGAGCCGGAGAATGACCGATTGTCTTCAGTTTGATTTTCAGCCCCTCCTTTGGCAGACAGGAGAGGAGGTGGGGCTATCTTGGCGAGTCAAATGTGCTATGAAAAATGTATACTGAGTATTCCATCACTTCATCTGCCTACTCTCACCTGCCTGGGGATGCTCATCTGGGAACCACTTTCCCGTTCTCTGTTTTAGTGAGAAGCGGGTTGATATGTTTGTATTATGATCTGGTCTTGATTTAAGCTTTTGCAGATAATTTCAAACTAGAGGGTTTGCAGAGGGTTACAAATTTAAGGTACTGAAGATCACAGTACTCAAGATGACGAAGCCCTTTCTTGTTCTTAAGAGACTCTTCTCTTGTCTTCCAAAGTTGTGAAGTCCCTCTTTGTAATATCCTGAACCCTTTGCTAAGGAATCTGACACATGTGCACCTCATACTGTTCTCTGAGACTTTGCTTTGTATACAAACTAAATACTTGATCTCTCTACTTGAAAATTTCACAGGAATATCAATCTTAAATCTTACATACCTCTATCTGTTATCTCTCCCCTCCACATTCAGTCACAACCACCTATTTTTGTTGCCCTTAACCCAACATTTCCACATTTTCAATGCTTAACCTCCAAATACACCTTGAATTCCTCTGTATCTTTCCATCTGCGTTGCCCTCACTCAAATTCAAATCACCATCATGTCCCATCTAGGCTACTTGAGAGCCTCCAACTGGTCTCCACGCTGCTTCTTTCATACAGATTTACCCACCTAGCGACAAAAATGGAATTTTAAAATAATAAGCAATATATAGTCACCCTCTGTCTAAAATCTTCTAGTTAATTTACATCTCTTCCTACAATTACATTCAATCTACATTCAGAACCATTCTCCTGCTTGCTCATTGACTACCTACCATCCTGGGCTTGGATCAGTTCTTCAGACACTCCAAACTCTTTTTAGCTCACAGATTTTGAATATGCTTTTTCCACGTGCTCTTTATCCTGCCTGGAATGTTCTTCCCCCACCCCCAATCTTTGCTTTGCTAACTTCTCACTATGTGAATTATCATTAAAGAACTATTTCCTCAAAGACAGCTTCTAGGTAGTGATCATGAAAAATAATGTTACTTTCCACGAGTATCTCCTCTCAGAATACTGTTTTACTTCATATAAATAATTTAATGCATTTATTTGTAATTTATTTGTTCACTCTCGGTCCCTTCTGCTAAGCTGCAGACTCAGTAATGACAGGGGTTTCTGCTTGGATCTCAGAACTCTGCACGGTGCCTTGAACAGTGTAGAAGACCAATCATCACTTGTGGGATAATGGTCTGATTTTATGACCTTTTTGTATATTCAATTGCCTTAATGACTTGATAAAATACTCCAACTAAGATGACAAGTCACAGAACACTGTTTGAAAATTGCAGTCAAATGTGTGTGTGTGTGTGTGTGTGTGTGTGTATATAATCATTTGTATTTTCTCTTATATATTGCTGACTGGTAGAAATAATTTGGTTTTGTTTCCTTACTTAATGTAATCTCCATGTATACTCAGGCAGGCATTGCCAATTATACTATAAGTGTGTCCCAACAAAACATGTTTTAAAGCAAGACATTTACCAGGATTGTGTTAATTATACCTAATCACTGTAAGTGTTGGATTGCTGAGAGCACACAAAGACTCACGCAGTTTCACCGGAAGATCTCTTGTGTTCTGGACAAAGGGGATAGAACAGCAACAAGGCTATGTGTTGGGAAGGCTCCAACAATCTCAGGTGCAGGTGCCTCTCCCACCACCGGGCCAGGTCATAAAGGATGCCTATTGCCATCTGGCCCTCAACCATTAGCAAAAGATCTTAGTATCAGGAAGCCCCGCTTTTGCTTGTGCTGATGATCTCCTTGGTGAACTGGTTACGTGGGCACATTCTGTCTATGTCACTCGCTCTAACTGTTGACACGCTCCCACCCCAAGGCTCCGTGGAAACCAGATACTAGTCATAAATTTTACTATTACTGCTAAACAATGTTGACAGACTAGAAACTGTTTGTTCCATGGTTTTATGATTTGGCCAAGAGTCAAGGATTTGATCAATTCAGGCCACATTTCACAAGTGAGAATGGAAATTAGAGAATGCAGAATATTTTAAGAAATTTTTCTATACAATATTACATTTACATTTCACACTGATAATAAGAAGGTGCATATAATCTCTGTTACAAAAGTTACTCAGATTCTATTACTCAGAATCTAATAATTAGCAAACGGGAGTACTTGTATTTAAATACGTATTGTTAGAGGTCAAGTCGAGTTTTGTTTTGTTTCTTTGTTTTTCTATTTCACCAAAACTGTCTCCCAAGCAACCCACTTTCTTCATATTTCTCTGCAATACCTTTAACTTAGTTGATAAATAGTACATTGACTATTATCTACATTTAGATTCTCTATTCATCTTTCTTTCATCTATTCCCAGTACCTTGTGACAATTTATCTTGTAAATTCTCAAAATTCTATATATTTCCAACTTCTTTCCCTTTTATATCAAATGCAAATAATGACTTTCAGGTCATCCATCAACTCATGACCTTCACATCTCCCACGCCTTATTATCTACATGCTTTTGTTATTCCCTTGAAGAGCAACTTTGGGAGAATTGACAAAGTGTGTGGAGTTGCCTTATCTAATAATTTACATCTCGAAGAAGAGATTAAATATATACCATATTGTGGAAATAGAGATGAGCCAGATTTAGATCCTGCAAAAATACTTGCAGTGAGTGTGTGTATATATGTGCATGTGTGTGTTTCCAATTATTTTATTGATTTCTCTTACTCTAGTCTTCTACTCCTGAGCAGTTACTTCTTCCAACGCTCCACACTTACCACTGTTAGCATGGATCTCTTCCTGAGTTCTTCTCTGATTACTTAGCCTCAGAGAGTCAATATTGAGTATTTGCATCTAAATTAATTTAAATCACCCACTATTTATTGTCCCCTCTAGGAACTTGGTGAGATGGTAAAATAAAAAGTTATTTATTTATTGCTTATTTGTTTTGAATGGGATATTAAAGATCACCAACTAGAAGAAAAAACACAAGATTTAGAATTAGAAGCCATAGGTTTGAGTCCTTCCTCTTAGTTTTTTCATCTACTTATTAACTCATTTATATAAAATGATCTACTTGGGAGAATTATTTGAAGAAATTGGGTTGTGCAAATAGAAGTTTTTTTTGTAAACTAAATTATACTGCTAACTTTCCGTTGCATTGTTTAATTATAAATGTTTTCCTTTTGAATAAAATAGAATATCTCCATTTTACGATGATAGACATGATAGACTAAAGGTTTCATTTTTCTTCTCCCTTCTAATAACCAATTAAAAAGGTAGTAAAGAAATGCAAAAGCCATAATCCCTAACCATAAAGAAAGCAAGAGAAAGTTCATCAACAAATGTGAGGTTCGCATAAATCTCTGGAAAGCATAAATCAGAGGTTGAAGTAGTAGAAAAATAGTCTTGAATATGGACATGGGAGAAGATAGCCAGATAGCAGATCTTCTCCCACATGTCTGATCACTCAAAGGTGGTGGTTCTCGTTTGCAGGTTGGAAGAGAAGTGAAGCTGAGAACTGTCCTGTAAAAGGCAAGTCAAGCCTTATCAACGTTCTCACCATAAATTTTAACTTCTAGCTATTTATCTAGGCAATGGCTTACCATGCCCTTTATTAAAAGATTGAACAAAACATCTATGACAACAAGGACAGTTTTTTAGAGCATTAGTGCCTCAGGATAAAGCCTGCTCACTTAGAAATTCCAAAGGCTACTCAACCAGTCCTATCCCCACACACGATCTCTTGGTATTTCTCCTGTCTTGTTCACAAATATAAATGTGTGTGTTACATGCTGCTGAGTCAGCGCTGACTCCTGTGATCCCGTGAATAAGTGACATTCACAGTGTCCTGTCCTCAGTAGCCCTGCTCAGTTCCTGTTGACCCATGCCTATGGCTTCTTTTCTGGAGTCAATCTATCTAATTCTTGGTCTTCCTCTTTTCCCGATGCTTTCTGTTTCTCTCAGCATTACTGTCTTGTCCAAAGAATCTGCCTTCTCATGATGTGCCTGATGTGCAACAGCTCTGTATATAGTAAATTCACAGAGAGGTCTTAACTTTCCTACCTTACTCCAACAATGGTCAATTTTCCTAGATTTCATTAGGTTTGCCCTACAATACGAGTTCTACTATGGCCTTTATTTACAGTCATGCTACCTGGTGTTTTCTTTATAGACAAATTTACGTTTTGGGGAGTAGACAGGGAGAATTTCTGTGTGATTTAGAAACCAGCTGGATGCAGTAACTGGCCATGTTTTTCCTCTGCCTATGAAGAGAACGTGTGTTCTGCTGGAGGAGAGAGAGCCTTTGTGTTTTGGAAAGAGTCAGACACCTTCCTGCATTTCCATTCTAACGAGAAGATGTTGCTGTGGTTCACTGCAAAAATCCAACATGCAAGTAACAATTTGCTAAAACGCCATAGCAGAGTTATTCATTATCATACAGTCTGGGGTGGAATGAATGCATAGTCACTGCACAGAGGGTGTGGAGAAACGTAAGCTGAGATATGTCTGCCATAGCCTTCTTCAAGGTGTTCAATCTCCTGCTAGGAAAACACAGGAAGTAGTAATAATCTAAACAGAGTTGTCAAGGCTCACATGGTAGTCTTAGGCCAAGTGAGGTTTGTAATACTTGAATAGAAATAACCCTAAACAATCTGGAGAAAAATCTGACTATAAAATTGCTACCATTTTATAGTTGTTCTTTTTACATTAAAAAACTATATATCAGTTGGCAGGTAAGATAATGATCCCAACCTTTTTGATGATACATATCATTGATAATTGACTGACTCAGTCACTGACTTTCAATTCTTCCAGGTAGTATATAAGGCTGGACTTTTTTTTTTTTTTTATCCTCACCTGAGGACATTTTTCCATTTTTTGTACAGATAGAGTGGGAGGGAGAGAGAGGAAGAGAGAGAGAGAGAAACATCGACGTGAAAGGGACACATCGAGTGGCTGCCACCCGCACAACCAACCAGGGCCAGGGACAAACTGCAACCGAAGTACGTGCCCTTAGCGGGAACCGAACCCGGGTCTCTCTGTACCGCAGGCCGATGCTCTAACCGCTGAGCCAAACTGGCCAGGACAAGGCTGGACATATTTAAACACATACATGTGGCATACATAGAATTCTTATTTTATAATTTAAAAAATTATTTTGATTGGAACTAGCTACTAGTAGCAGCATTATATTACTTCTACAGATTTCTCCTTTTCCCCCATCATTTATCAGTGCCATAAATGGACAAATACCCCTGCCATTAAAGATATTCTATTGATGGTAATAACTGTCATTATACATTTGATTCTCTGGATACTTCCTGGTAGCTGTAAAATATTGAAATTATGTTTTGCTTACTGCATGCAAATACTCAAAATATTTTTCCCCTGGATAATCTTCACATCTTACTCAAGTGGTAACATAATAAAAAATTATATGCAAATCAATTATATATACTAAATATATATAATCTTCATTTCTCCCACCTGTCCTTAATACAAGCTACCGTTATTCCTTCTTTAATGTACTGAAATAACTTTCTAATTAATCCTTCCAAATATACTCTTGCCATTCTTTTTAATATGTTTTCATTGATTTTTTTTTTATCCTCACTCAAGGACATTTTTCCATTTTTTTGTTCAGATAGAGGGGGAGGGAGAGAGAAGGAGAGAGAGAGAGAGAGAGAAAGAGAGAGAAAGAGAAAGAAACATAGACGTGAAAGGGACACATCGAGTGGCTGCCACCGGCACGACCAACCAGGGCCGGGGACAAACTGCAACCGAGGTGCGTGCCCTTAGTGGGAACCGAACCCTGGTCTCTCTGGACCGCAGGCCGATGCTCTAACCGCTGAGCCAAACCGGCCAGGGCACTCTTGCCATTCTTTGATTACTTATACATGTAACATACTCTTTGACCTTCAAAAATACCTATCTGACCTTGACACCCCGGACACACATTGCTTTTCCATCACTCTTTTCATGAAGACCTACCTGGCTCTGCACGCCCCAGTTAGTCCCCGCCCAAATCTTCCGCTCTCTAGCTCAGCATCTTTTACATTTAGGCTGATCCCACCAGGGCGTCTTTCCCATGTTGTTCCCCTTCTCTGGGGCGCACTGTTCTCTCTTAGTCCTCAGTTACCTCCTACTCCTCTTCCAGGGAGTACGTCTTGTTCCATTTTCTCACCTGCAGTACCAGGTCAAGTCTCCCCTGAGAACCTGTCACCTCACATACCTTTTCTCCCACAGGACTCATCACTGGTGACTATCATGCACGGCAAGAACATGCATGCATGTGCTGGAGAAATACCATCCTGGTGCATGTGGACACGAGTGGACATGTACAAGCATGCATTAAGAGGGAAAAGAAAAGAGAGACGGAGAAAGAGGAAAATGTAAAGCTGACACCTTCCAGTGGATGACACAGTTTCACAAAGTTAAAACATTTGCTCGTGTTTGCACTTAAATGCAGATGAGGTTTATACCTGTATTAGTATGGGATATAATAAAACGATTACGCAACTCGTTTTATATTTGTTTTAAAAGTTAATACGGCTGATCCTCATTATTCTCAGGTTCCTTTATTCAAATTCGAAAACTTATTTGCAAGCCCCAAATCAGACCATTTCTGGACATGCACAGAGCTGCAAAAAAAAAAAAAAAAAATGACTCATCTAAACATGCCCGTTTCCTGCCGATGTCGTATAAGAAGCCTGTCTCCTTGCTTCAGCTGTCACTTGGAGATGCCCAGAGGATGGAGGCGGTGGAAGGCTATGCCGTGTCGTGAAGGTCTTACTCTGGAGCCTGTGGGAGGGGTTTGAACCCAACTCAGGCACGTAGTTGGGTGGCCTCTGCTGAGCGCATGTCTGCCTGCAGTAAGCTTCTGGTTCCTTACAGACAGCTGCAGCCATGGATCACAGTTCTGGCCACCGGGATTGAATCAGAGTAAGGTGACCACTTCTGGGAGATCTCTGTCAAAGAGACCTGTCCCTTCTCCTCTCCTTCCTCCAACTTTCTTAAAATGAGAACATGGAGACCGGCCCCCTTCATGGCCACTCAAACAGTGTGATTAGCTACAACCCGATGCCAAGAGGGGACCCACACCTGCCTGCCGTGCTGTAGCCCCTCCAGAAATCCCAGATTTCATCTCTGAGCTCAGGTTCTGCAAGTGAAGTCGTGGGGGTCAGTGGAGAGGCGTCCGATTCAAGGAGAAGCACGCGATGTGTGTTTCAGATGTGCAGCGCCTCCTCCTGTAGCATCTCAAGGCCCCGGGAGGGGGGAATTCCAGTGGCCGCTGTGTGAGAGGTCAGGGAGATGCAGAGTGAGCACCAGGTCAATAACAGGTTGGACTGAAAAAGTCTGCAATGTTGTCAGTTCCCAGAGACCACACTTTGTGTTTCAAGAACTTGCTTGAAATCTAGGGAGACAATGATGACACTCTAAGATACACAGAGGACCAGGAAATCCTGCCATGGTCTCTCTCAGTTGCATCATTTCTTTGGATGAGCCAAATACTTTATGCTGAAAACAGTGACCTGGAAGGGGTGGGAAGGACGGCAGTCCGTCACTCTTCCTTTTTCCAGATTCCCCTTGCTCAGCAGGAAGGTAAAAATAGGGAGTGTTACCAGACGGCGCACACATGAAAACTGGAACAAACGCGTCTGGGTTAGTTCTGTGCCATTTCCACCACTCTGGCTGTCTGAGCTACGGAAGAGGAATTGTGCCTTTGGTGACTACACACATTATGAGTGAAATACTTTTATATTTGCACTTAAAATGACCATTGTACAATATCAAGGTGAGTGGTAAAATTAATGCTAATTATTTACATTTTTAACTTGACTTACAAGAACATTAATAGCACCCTGGCCGGTTTGGCTCAGCGGTTAGAGCGTCGGCCTGCGGTCCGGAGAGACCCGGGTTTGGTTTCCGCTAAGGGCATGTACCTCGGTTGCAGTTTGTCCCTGGCCCTGGTTGGTCGTGCGGGTGGCAGCCACTCGATGTGTCCCTTTCACATCGATGTTTCTCTCTCTCTCTCTCCCTCCTGCTCTATCTGAACAAAGAATGAAAGAGTGTCCTCGGGTGAGGATAAAAAATAGAAAAAAAGAACATTAATAGCAAATAAAAAATTTCTTAACAATCTGAAAAACTGCATAAGAAAGAAGTGGCTCAATATTCTAGCACATTTAATTGCATCTTTTGCCTGTTTTGGGAAAAAGGGGTCCCACATAGTCTTGTGTTTTCATTCTGCACTGTGCCCCGGAAAGGGTGTAGTCCTCCTTGCACAGGGAGGATGGCTGGGAATTATTCTCAGTCCACGAGACCCCTGGCTGGGGCAGAATAGAAGGCTGGAAGCAGACTGGGTTCCACATGACACCAAGAATTATAAACAGTCATGGCTGTTCACATCCAGACTTCCCAGATTGAGAAGTAACCTTCTATTGTGTTTAACCAACCATTTAGGGAAGACTCTGCTATTCACAGTCCTACCTACTCTTCATTCATACAAGCATCAAATCCAAGTAAAAGAGCTTCGAGAGCAAATCTGATTGTAATGTATTTGCGTTACAGACTCTCCTACAGTTAAGACACACACAAAATATTTTTTTTAGAAGAAAAATGGTCTTGGGGATTATTGACCAAGTTCATAATGACTCAAGTGACTAAGGTATGTTTATTTGTTTCTTGATTTGAAACATGCAAATGGCCCTCAACAAAATGATTTGCTTGAATAGAGATACTTGGGTTAGAGTAAATGAGCATCGCCTTCCCTTCATCAGAGACACATTTTCTCTCTGTATTAGTTGAATACACTCACAACACAGGGAAAAATCACTATGGGAAAGTGACATCTGAGATACCCCCCTGATGATGCGAAGAACATTTTCTAATGAGAGACAGGCAGGGGAACATCGAGCCATCCATGCAAGGTGGGATGAAGTCTTTGCTAGTTTAGCGGCACAAACCGTGCCATGGGAATCATTGCTCACGAGTAAGAAGATCTGGGAAATTCTGTGCCTCCAAAGCATGAGAGCTGTAAACCACACAACCACAGGAAGAGAAAAGGAACAGAATCTCCAAACGAAGTCAATGAGCCACACAGTGATGTATAGACTGATGTTGGTCAGTCAGAGCAAGTCCAGTCGTGTTATGCAAGTAAACTGGCTCTGACCGATGTCCTGTATTTCATGTTCTCCATAAACCCTTTACAGATAGATTACTAGCTGACCTTGAAATGGGAAGCAGGGGTATTTGGAAACTGGAAGGCTTAGAAAAGGTCAAATATCCATCTGGAGATAAAATTTAAACTAATAGCTAAATATTATGGATATTACTTTGTTCACAAGGAAATGCTCTTTTATTAAAATAAAGCAAATAACAAGAATAAATGAGGAAGAGAGGAGCCTCTCCCCTGATCTTGTAAGGAAAGAACTGCTGTGATCAAAGACTTACGAAGATATTGCTCAAGTACCACTGAAAATGGTTCAAAGGAGAAGGTGGAGTTAATTGGACCAATTAAGCATGAAAATTCAATAGCCCAGATAAAAGGTAATAGGGTTGACTGGTAAGAGTGTGATGGAAATAAAATTAAGAGGAGTTAGAGTAACAGTATATTCTGGCCGGCCAGTGTGGCTCAGTGGTTGAGTGTCAACCCACGCACCAAGAGGTTATCAGTTTGATTCCTGGGCAGGGCACATGCCCAGGTTGTGGGTCTGATCCTCAGTGGGGGGCATGCAGGAGGCGGCCAATCAATGTTTCTATCTCTCTCTCCCTTCCCCTTCCTCTCTCTCAAAAATCAATCAAGAAAAAAAAAATTTTTTTAAGTAAAGTAACAATATATTTTTAAAGGAATTTGTTTTAGGAAACTCAATATATTCATGTATTAAATGCTATATCCTCTCTCCTGGAAATATATGTAAATACTACTATACACTGAGTGATCAAAATAATTCCCTAAGGAAATAAAAAAAAGAAATAATAAATCAATCAATAATGAGCACTTCAGCTCCTCAATATCAATTTCTGTTTGCCCAGGATAACTCTCCATAAACGTCATTTACGTTCTCAGATAAAAGTAGATTGCGCAAAATGAGATATAGATACAAGTCCATGTTTGCGGGTTAGGACTTTATTTTGCCATTAAGTGAATGAAAATAAAATTTGTGTTCCATGTTTCCATCAAAATATCAATCAATCCACTTCTAAGAAAATTAATGGCTAGACTCAATGTTTGCTTCTGCAATAATGGTGTGATTCGGAAGGTCTGCCACTGACATTTGTCGAGTTCCTACTGTGTCAGGTTTTACCTTGCAAAGGCACTGTGAGGAAACTAGGACCATCCCTGAACAGGCCAGAGAGCAGCAGCTCTGGGAAGGGAGGTCAGTTGCCCAAGGCCCGTAGCTAGGGAATAGATTTCCATCTGCGTCTGTTACGGTAGAAAGAGAAGCTGTAGAAATACTACTCTGCAGGCAGATCGAGTGGCATTAATCATCTGTGGAAGAGCTTGTGAAGTCTTGTGTGGATCAAGTTCGTGAGGGCTGAAAAGGTCCTGCTATTTCATCTACAACTTTAATCAAGTTTCAATATGCACTACCGAGCCCAGCAACCATTAAGTTCCACATGAAGCCAATGGAAAAAGAGATCATGAAGACAGATGGGGCCTTTGGATCCATGCACAATTATTGCCTTATGTTCTTTTACATGATCCCTGTAAAAATAGGTCAGCTTAGCTGTCTTACTCAGATGAAAATGTAATAAATGTTTACACGATTCATCACTTAAAGAATCTAAATTTAATTTCCTACTTGGACTCCTGTCTGTAATAAAAATATGGAAGAAACAGCCTGTGTTATTTACCTCCTGAGAATGACAAGTTATAGAGCGGGATCCGAGATAGTAAGTCTAAGTGTTTCCATGGCGTTTTGCTCAATTCACTGCAGCTGCCATAGTCATTAATATAGATTGATCTGAGCACATAATCAATATTGCCGATTCATTACCAAGTTTCATTTGACAAGGTCATCAAAATCACACCCTTTGTTATTATAGTGGCTAGGTATAGAATCATCCCATCAAGGCTCACTAAAACAACACTTAGTTGACCTTTGAAGAGAGGGCAAGTTTTGAACATTGGTGACTATATTTTCAATTATTTTAAAATAGAAGAGAATGTTAAAATCAGAGGTTTCACAGTCAAATCTTAAATTGCTTAAAGCATCATTCACTGACAATATGTTATGAAGAATTTCAAGGGCTTCAGTACCTTCCAGAGGTCTTTATCTATCTCCTACTTACTAAAATTTCAGTGTTCAAGATATATTCCTATTTTTTATTATGACTTGACATTTCTCTATTAAAAAATTCTTTTTTTTTTTTTTTATCCTCACCCGAGGACATTTTTTGTTCAGGTAGAGTGGGAGGGAGAGAGAGGAACAGAGAGAGAGAGAAACATCGATGTGAAAGGAACACATCGAGTGGCTGCCACCCGCACAACTGACCAGGGCCGGGGACAAACTGCAACCGAGGTACACGCCCTTAGCGGGAACCGAACCTGGGTCTCTCATGACCGCAGGCCGACACTCTAACCGCTGAGCCAAACTGGCCAGGGCTCTATTAAAAAATTCTTAAATGTTGAGGTGTTTATATTCACATGTAATTTACTGCATTAAAGTCGCCCCCGTGCAAGCACTGAGTACAGAGGGCACGAGTAATGAGTGGTTTGATGAAGAGGTAGAAAAAGTGTTTACAGCTTAATGTAGAAGAAAACAAAGGTAGAGAAGTAAGCTGTAAAAGATTTCTGAAATAATGTTAATGGACAAATGTGTCTATTTTACAATTTTCACTCTAGATTCTTAGCCTTCTTTTATTAAAAGAATACAAATCCTGCCCTGGCCAGTTTGGCTCAGCGGTTGGGGCATCGGCCTGCGGACCAGAGAGTCCTGGATTCGGTTCCCGCTAAGGGCACATACCAAAAAAAATAAAAAAATTAAAAAAAAAGCCCTGGCCAGTTTGGCTCAGCGGTTAGAGTGTCGGCCTGCGGTCTGGAGAGACCCGGGTTCGGTTCCCGCTAAGGGCACGTACTTCGGTTGCAGTTTGTCCCCGGCCCTGGTTGGTCGTGCGGGTGGCAGCCACTCGATGTGTCCCTTCACGTCGATGTTTCTCACTCTCTCTCCCTTCCTCTCTCTCCCTCCCACTCTATCTGTACAAAAAATGGAAAAATATCCTCGGGTGAGGATAAAAAAAAAGAAAATAAAAAAAAAATAAAAAAAAAGAATACAAATCCTTTTAGATATTCATAGATTTTTTTTTTTCAATTTAGTTTATTTTACCAAAGTTAATGTCCTGAAAGTATTACAGAAAATGCCACTGTATGTACAAAATGTGATTATAAGTAGTATTCCTGAAGGAAGTATGTTTTCTTATGCTTACATATATTTAAGTGTGGTAACTATATATATATTAGCAGTTAAATATATATATGTGTGTGTGTGTTTTAAGCATTAGCAGAGATTCACTTAAAAAAGGAGGCAAAATAAATGTTAGTTGCATAGTGAACTGAAGAGGGAAGAGGTAGAGATGCTCATTTCCAGGTCTCTCCCTGAAATGGGTCTAACTGCGTAAGTGACAAGCTACTGAATGAAACGTTCTTTGTGTCCCTTGCTCCATTTGGGGACTTTCTACCTTTCTTTAAAGGGAATGGTTGCCTCAAATATGTTGTGACACATTTTTGTCCATGAATCCCAGTTCATCTGTCTGTCATCAACCCCTCTAACAGTTACCGAGGAGGAGAGCAAATATTTTTGCCATGGAGGTTCCAAAGTGTCCCACTACACCTGGGTCTAGGAACAGCCTAGGACACCGCTTTGATTCCCCCAGCACCCAAACTAGAACTTGACATTTCAGCTTTAGCCCATGAGCCAGCCTGTTTAGCCAGTTTTCTATAAATGGAGGAGGATGTCAGAGAGTCCTCGTTGGTCCAAATGCCAGGCCCAAAGCATCATTTGAAGAGGGCCCGGGTCATTTTTCTGAGCCTTCTCATGTGAGTGTTGGTCTCCCAATGGTCACACCCTGCTGTTGCCAACAACGATGCCAAAGATTTCACCACTATTTGTGATTGTCTGTGGCATTATGACCTACAGATCTGATTCTCTCTCTCTTTCTCTCTCTCTCTCTCTCTGTTTCTTCTTCTTTCTTAGAAATTGTGCTTGCCACCTGTGGAGTTATTCATTCTAAAAAGGTCTTTTTTATCACTTACTACGCTTTAAGTAGAAAGAAGGATTAATCTAGATGCACTTACACTCAGATCCTTATCTCTCGAGTCATTAAAAAAATTTAAGATTGTGAAGGGTATGAAGAGTTCTTTATAGTATCAGGGTCTCAAAGTCCTATTCTTACTCACATTTGGTTTTGTTTAATCTTAATCTTCATTTTCAACTCTTCCTCAAAATATTTTAAAGCTAGAAAATAGTTAAGGGGAATAACTGTGCTTTCTCATATCTTCATATGACTTTTTCATAAAATATCACCCGGTGAGGCAAAATGTAATTTGAATGTAGTTAATTCTAATCTAACCTTGAATACAGATTCTTATGTCTCTCTCTCAAATTGTAAATAAAGCTAATTTGAACAGATTACAATTAGGAAGTTATTGTCTTTATCACCAAAGAATGGTTCATTTGGTTCCATTGTGGTCTCAAGGAGCTTCTTCCAGTACCAACACCCCCTTGTTTCCAATGTTGTCCTTGGTTATATGCACACGATTCCATTTATGCTCAGGATTAACGCAGTGTTTTGAAGACAGTAGGCTCTTTATCAGGGTATGAGGAAGAATAGATGGTGTCCCAACCAAAAAAAAAAAAAAAGGAAAGAGTAAAGGAATATAAAAATTTTAAAAGAAAACATCTCAGAAGTATAACTAACTAAAGGGATGTTCTTATATTTTTTAATGTCTTATAACAAGGAAACCTATATTTTCCACACGAATGATTTTGCGTTACTGCAACAAATTCTCTGATTACTTTGTTATCAATCGGCCTGATTTCAGGTGCATGCTAACTTGCTCCAACTTTTCACTAGGGGAGACAGAAATAGACAGAAACAAAATCTATGATAACATGTATTAAAAGCATTTACTGAGCACTTGTCTCTGTGAGACACTAAGTGGTTGCTATGATTCTTGTATTCCATAAGCCTACATGAACTGAATTAGGGGTAAATAAAAATTGGTGGTTCGTTATGCATCTCTGGAATTTGTATGAAAACAAATTACACAGTCCAGTAATATGTTTTCCTCTTTACTCAGGAGCACTAACATTCCTTTTAAAACAACAATAGCATCCTTATCCAGACAATGATCATTAGTCATGACTGTGACCTTGGGCGCTCAGCCAGCTAGAGACATTCTTACCTGTTACAATTAACTAAATGAATTAAAGGAAGGACAAGAGAGGTCAAATCAGGCATTATTTTAGTTAACTCCTTCTGGCCTAGTGCACAGTGTTTGTGTAAGTCCCCAAAGTCTGCAGATTCTGCAGTTCAGTTGTGAAATCGCCACATGTAGTTCAAAGGTAAACCTACATTTCCTACAAATGGCCTTTATTTATATCTCTGGTATTTACTAGGATTGAGTGTAAATTAAGGAGAGCGATTTATAAACTCTTTGGTCTGATTTTCCTAGTTTTATTAATATCTCCTTCTAAAACCTGACGTTTCGTGTTATGAAATGAAAACATTTACTCTTGGTAAAACTGACTGTCAGTGTGTAAGAATGATAGAAAAAAATGTATATGATTTCAAGAAAAATGTCATAAAGATATAGTTTTGCTTGGCTTCCAGACATACATATATCATACATTTTCCCCCAATCAGAAAGAAAATAAAAGCTGTTCTATGTACAAAGCAATGAAATGTTAGCCAGGCAGGCAGAGCTGAATCTCAGTCACAGGATCTCACTGAGCGCGGAGAATTTTGCTTGCTTTTAAAATTTAACTATAGAAATGCTGAATGGCATTTCGGAAGAAGGAACAAAGCAGAGTTTCTGAATGGAGAAAAGGAATGAGAAAAAGAGGAAATTTGGCAAGAGAGGGGCTGTCCCCCCTCCCTGCACCTCCTGTTTCCCCCTCTCTAGGCATTAATTGTCCACTCTCCTCTTCTCTGCTCGTCCGCCGAGTTCTCGGTTTTTCCTCCTCTGCCTACCACACCTTGGCCAGAATATAAGCAAAGTAAAATTCAGATCACCTAAAAGCATTGTTTGCTAAGGTCTGTATCTGATAAATCAACAGAACGTTCAGGCATATCTGGGTAAAATACGGGAGCCCAGAGTCGTAGGGCACAATAGAGATTGGTGTCGGGATTGGGAACCCATTCAAGGAATCACTGACTTGAATGTGAGTCTTGACTCTGCACCTCCCTAAGTTACGTGAACCTGGGGCGTTTGCTTCTCTTCGCCGATTATAAAGAGTCCTTAGTTGGTGACCAAATAAAACTCCACTGGTTCTTAGCAATTTTTACAATGTCAGTTATCTATCATTTCACACCATGTCATAGAAGTTATTCACTCAAATGCACACCCACCTGTTTGAGATAGTGGAGAATTTCTCCATGAATCCAGCACTTTCCTCATAAGCTGTCATCATTGGTTATAAAGACCAAAGCCCTGATTTACTCTGGGAAGGACAGCATACCCACCCATACAAAGTGCTCAACAGAAGGAGAAAACTCAGTGTTTTAGAATGCGAACCTCTGCATTGGGCCCAGAGGTACTAATTCCCTCTCTCGCACACTCATTATTTTCTCCAGTATTTCCTTCTTCTGATCCTGTTTCCTGCCTGAGAATTCAAACGGACTTTTTTTGTGTTTATTTCAGTTGTACTTTATGTCTACAGAGTCTTTTTCTGTCTGATTGGATTGGAAACCCTGGACCCTGGCTTAGATTTCTCTCCAAGTATGACCACAGCCCCTTGGTCTACACAGAAATGCTAATAGGATTTGTGGTCCCACCATCAGCCCATCTGTTACACCACGCTGGTAAATCTGGTTGCCAGATTGGGTCCTGCCAGTCCGTCCTGCTGCAGCCCAAGACTTAACACAAGTTTTCACCAGTAGACACACATTTCACATGTATATTTAAGTTACCACAGATACAAAAGGAACTTTTTCAAATGGTAAGCCGTGACAATTTACTCCACTATGCCTTTTTGATTTAATCTTAATTTTAAAAGTAATCTTCAACAGGATTAATAATAAATGAAACTATTTTAATAATTTTTTTCTTTTTTTTTCCATCATTATTTATCCCACCTATACCCTCCTCCAGCCCACCCCCCCACCCCCCAGACTGTTGTCCTGTCCACTTGTTGTTTGTTGATTTACTGATGGCAGCCATTCTGACAGGTGTGAGGTGATATCTCATTGTGGTTTGAACTTGCATTTCTTTGATGATTAGTGACTTTGAGCATCTTTTCATATGTCTATTGGCCATTTGTATGTCCTCTTTGGAGAAGTGTCTATTCAGCTCCTTTGCCCGTTTTTAAATGCGATTGTTTGTTTTTTTGCTGTTGAATTCCATAAGTTCTTTATAAATTTTGGATATTAACCCCTTATCAGATGTATTGACAAATATGTTCTCCCAGTCAGTGGGTTGTCTTTTCATCCCGCCCTCCCCCCCCCCCTTGGGTACGTGCCCTTAGCGGGAACCAACCCCGGGACTCTCTGGTCCACAGGCCAACGCTCCAACCGCTGAGCCAAGCCAGCCGGGGCCATCTTTTCATTTTTTGGATGGTTTCCTTTGTTGTGTAAAAACCCTTCAGTTCGATGTAGTCCATTTGTTTATTTTTTCTTTTGTCTCCCTTGTCCAGGGAGGTAGATCAGAAAAAATATTGCTACAAGAAATGTCTGAGATTTTTCTATGTTTTCTTCTGAGAGTTTTATGGTTTCAAGTCTAACATTTAAGTCTTTAATTTTTTTAAGAAGTCTTTAATAACCAGGATAGCATACTGGTATAAACTACTACTATTTAGAAAATGGGATAATCTGCTATTTGTCTTTATGTTTTTACCATAATTAAGAGTAAAAATAATATGTAGACTGTCATATTCAGTCATAGTTTAGCTTGAACAAAGTACTCTAAAGTGGCATCAATGTCATATCATAAAGTCTTGGGTGGAAAGTAGGTTAGAGATCGTTTGCAGATAAACAATCAGAGGCCACAGTAATGAGCTGATGTTATCACGATCAATCACACAGTGTTACTTACTGTCCCAGACCAGGGCCTTCTCGCCCCTCTGGAAGCACGAGTCGCTCATGTACTCAGCAGAGTGGAACTGATGAGCGCTGTACCTTGTTTTCTGGGCTTCTGATAATAAAAGGAAAGTAGCAAATCTTTATAGGGAACAGAAAGATGACATTTACGGGCTTGTTTTTTGTTTGCTTGTCAGCGTTGATCTGTGGCATCGCTGGTCCTACTTTGCCTTAAAGCGTTGGGTGCATAAATACTGCAAACTGTGCAAAACTAAATGCCCATGAAATAATTTGAGCCTCTATTTTAAAGAAATCGCAATAGTAGCTGAATGCTCTTTTAGTAAAACAAATTCTCGGTGGGGAGGGGGTTGAAAAATATTGCTAACCAGATAGACACCCTGTCAAACAGTAATTTCGTAACTATTTCAACAAAATAATACTAACTAATTTGAAAACTTTCAAGGAGGTTGCCAGGAGCGGAGTGCATCCCTCAGGCTCGTCTGGGTCCTGAGTGAGCCTTCGAGAAGTCCATGAAGGAGTGGTTTCAGCCACGTGTCCACATGCCTAATAACAATAGCGAAGTAAACCACCTGTGGCACCGGGCCGCACACATCCGTCACCCTGCAGTGTTCCAGCTGGAATTCATTCCTGGCAGGTTCCCCATTTTGCTGTCCGTCACTTCCTGCTGGAACCGTACCCCACGTGTTGGCATTTACTCCGGAGCTGATCTTTCCCTCCCAAGTTTCCTTCCCTTGACTCCGGGCTGGAGTGGGTCTGATTCCCCAGTCCGCACACGGCGATAGCCTTCCCTTTCTCCCTTTCTCGTGTAAGCACGGAACCAGGTGGAATTCATTTCCCAGACATTCTCCTTGACCTGGAATTCAAAGAGCAGACATTCCCCCCAACACCAGAAATTTAAACATGAAAATGCCCGAGCCCTCACCACCTTCCCTGTGTTCTCAGTCAGCCACTTCGGTTGATGTTTCTGGGACCAGCCCCAATAATCAGAACCTATTCGGGGGCTCAGAATCTGGTCACCAGATGAGGGTCCCCTTTCGTCTCAAATGAGACTATTTAGGGCCTTCTGCTCTGCCTAGGGCCTTTTCTCTGTTTTCAGGTCAACTGTACCTTCTCATACATTGTAGGGTAGAACCATGATATTCATGATAGATGCAGGGAGAAGCACAGAATCATTTTTTTTTTAATTTATTTGAGAGAGAGAGAGAGAGAGGGAGAGAAACATCGATTTGTTGCTCCATTATTTATGCATTTATTGGTTGCTTCTTGTATGTGACCTGACCAGGGATCGAACCAGCAACCCTGGTGTATCAGGAGGATGTCTAACCAACTGAGCTACCTGGCCAGTGCTGGAAACATTACTTCAATAGGGGGCGCTACTCTGTGTTCAAAATCCCACTGTAGGTATTTTGAGAAAGGAAAAAAAGGACAGAGAAATACAACCATAATGGAAAACTTAAAATGTGCTAAGTTCTATATCACACATACATTTTACTAACATAGTCTTCACATTGTCTAAATGTAAGAGACATTTTATTCACTCTCCTATTACATATAGTTAACTGAGCCTGAGACAGTTTTGAAAGATTGTATTTACCAAGTGTCATTTAATACAAAAATGATTGATGAGTATAATTTTGACTTCTGTTGCATTTCATGTCTATCTATCATATTCCCACTGCAGAAAAACTTAGTATCAATAACCACACAGTGTTCTTTCTTTAGAAAAACAATCATAGTTAAGTTAGCCCAGATTTGAATTTAATAAAAGGTAGCTCATCATCTGTATGTGTTAAGCTATTCCTAAGTACTCCACAGCTAAAGCACTTGCTTCTTCCAGATGATTCTGGGCCTTAATATCTGGGGATAGTAAAATAATATGCCTATTTTCAGCTAAGCCTTTATTATTCGGAGTCTAACATTTTTGGATGGTCTCTTTTTTAAAATGCTAAAAAATAATGTGTAAGATTGCACAACAATTCAAACATTCGGAACTGTTCCAAATCCAGGTGAACTTCAATCATTTTCTCTATAATGCAAAACAGATGATTACATTGGAGCACATGAATCATGATGTATAGCTGAGTGCAAAAGAGGCAAAGGGGCTAACCGAATCATCATGATTTAAGGCATGAAAATTTAACAGGATGGTGTATATCATTCGCAATTTAAATAAGAAAAACTGGTACAATACATTATTTAAAAAATGAAGACCACCAGGACATAAACAAACAATGAAACAAGGAAATAATAAATCTATCCACCTTGAGTCTAATTAACTTAGCAGTCGGGAAACACTGACCAGTAGAGAAATTCTTTGAGTACAATGGGTAGGGAGCTCCCAGCACACATCCACCCCGAACATATTTCCCAGATAACTTAATTCTGTCTTCAAAAGAGACTTCTTGTTATTTTAAAGAATTCTACATACTTAGCCAAAAACTACCATCTTATCGTTTTTAACTGGTTTCCTGGGTTACGATGTCCAGGCTGCTCTGCCCTCTGGGTTCCCCACTCCACAGTATTCACAGGGAGTTTCCTCCCTCCTAACGCGGGGTGCCCAGCACCCAGCACAGTGTTTGAATGTGTTCCAACGAACAAAGTGTAAGACAAGCAGGTCGCTTCTCTTAATCTCTGCACTATGATTCTACCACTCTGCCATACAACTCACTCATCCTTACGTGGATTGTACACTAACATTCCTAGGCCTTTATTAAATCAACATCTGCTAATGTGTCTATCATTCCCTCTTATCTTCAGAAAATTTGGGTGTTTTTTTTTTAACCAAAACTCAGTTTTATTTTGTAATTTTTCCCCATTACTCCAGGTTATCAAGCATTGGAAGGTGCATGATGTTCTTCCTTTTAGCCTACCCACAATGTTATTATCAAAACCTTGTAAATAATTAAAGAAGTCCAGATATGCCATAAGCTTTGATTTTGATTCCTCTAAGTTTATTGACGTCTACCCATTCAGAGGGATGGTTCTCCTGTTCATCATTCCTTATTGTAGGATTCAGAACACGGACTCTCCAGTTCACTATTGATAGGGAACATCAAGCTGTATGAAAGGCACTATCTTCATAATTTTCAAGGTCTGCTAGGCCATTCCTCTCCTTTCACTTTGAAATCTCTTCAAGGTTTTCTAGAAACCTTAATAACTGAGAAATTGTTCCTGAAAACCGACTGTCTTAGAATGTTTTCTGCTTAAATAAAACACAGTTTTGAGAAGTAAGCATAGTTAATAAATGACACAATCGTTTTGAAAGCACAATTATATTTAAAGAAAATATACTTATACACATATTTTAGTTCTATTTTTTTATTAAAACATTTTTCCTTTTATTAATTTTAGAGAGAGGAGAAATAGAAACACCGATGGGAGAGAACATTGATCAGCAGCCTCCTGCACAACCCTCCCTTTCCACTGGGGTGTGGCCCACAAGCCGGGCATGTGCCTGGACGGGGAATTGAACCAGCGACCTCTTGATGCATGGGTCCACACTCAACCACTGAGCCACACTGGTTGGGCAGTTCCATTTTTAATTGTATAAATACTTGCTTTCATTTCTTCTTATTTAACATGAAGTGAAAACTATTATTCTTGTCTTAGTAGAAAAACTAAAATTTTTTCATGAAACTAACTCTGCTGTTGGAAGCAAAATTATTTGTGATTTCCTAACACAGATTTTTCTTTGATCTCATAGCTTCCTTTTCACTGAAAATACTTGTCGAAAACACCACCAGGGAACTAAAATCACTGTGTCTTCTCATGTTTCCTGCTCTAAAATCAGTTTTTCTCCATATTTCTTTCCATGCAGGAAGAGAATGGAGAATAACATGTCAGCTTTTATGACTGTGTTTTCAAATAACAGTGAGTTATTTTCTATTTTTCCTTTAAAGATGATAACATTTTTGTCTTCTCAGTATCCTCTCCTAGTTAGGAAATTTCTAGTACTTTCAGTGAAACTACAGTCTTTTTTACATCCCATCTAAATAACTGCACATTTTACATACATTTGCCTCTGATACCACTGCTTTCTCAAGGAAGTTGATTTTGCTTAGAAACTTCCATCGACTGCTTCATGTTATATAAATCTTTTACCAGGGAACTCAGTCAAATATGGCTTAATTCTCTTCCATTCTATACCACAGAACACAGAAGCTAAAGGAAATATTTAGGGATTTTCTTGATTTGTATGCCAAATATTCATTTACTTCTGATATACATGTTACTCATTTCACACCAATCCCCTGTCTAGGAAACTATGGGATATTAAGTGAAATGCCTTTATATCTACAGGGGTTCAGTCCCCCTTCCCAACACACAGCCTGATAGCTTTGTTTTCCCTGGTGTCTCTGAGCACATCAAACCTGGGATAACACCCCTTCTTGCCAGGCCCCACACATATTGTGGCATCTTCTTTCCAAAATAGAACACAGAATCTATGCAGCATCTATACTGTTAATTATGTTATCCATTTCCAAGCCCCTCTGCAGTAACTTCACTTTCCACCAGTATCCAAGTCTATTTTCCAGTATATTGCTAACTGACTCTCCACAAAACACCAGGGGGAGGGAGTCATGCTAAGGCAAAGCTAAGTGTGCTACACTTGCTAAAGTAAGAAAGGCTTTTACCTTGACAGATCTTTATAATGTTTCAAAGTGGGAAATGGAGGCAGAATATATATATAAGGATTTGGGTTTTAGGGCCCTTTCTGGAATATTTTAAAGGTAGGTCTTAGTAGGCGAGGAACTGATTGGGATTGAGCAGAGTTCAGAACACAAGAGCTTCAAATAGAGCGTCACAGTGAGGCAAGGATTTGGGGTGAGTCCCTCTGAAGGAGTCAGAATTTTGAAAATAGGTTGGATATTTTGTTTGCAATCTCACTTTTCAGAAAAATGTATTTAAAAAAAATTTTTTTTTTCTGTATTGACTTTAGAGAGAGAGGAAGGGAGAAGGAGAAAGAGATAGGAACATCAATGAGAGAGAATTGGGCCCAGAACCTGGGCATGTGCCCTGACTGAAAATCGAACAGATGACCTCTTGGTACATGGGATGATGCTCAACCACTGAGCCACACCAGTCGGGAAAAACAAGTATTTTTTGAAGCAAGGGCTTAAAAAAATTATTTACACTTGGTGCCAGCATAGTTTAACTTATGGACAGCAATTATGTTCAGTATCATTATTGTTTAATATACTAGGTTCATTTGAGTTCTCAGGATATACAGTCCCAAAACCATTTTAATGTCTATTCACTTTTCATTGTGTTCTCTACTGCACATATGCTCAGTAAACGCTGATCCTTGTAGCTAGGCTGTATGAATACCATCGTATTGCTCACAATTTAATCTGCAGAACCCAGAGTTTTTGCTGGTACGAGGCATGTGTTCAATTCAATATTTTGTTGAATAGATGAATCAATCATAGTATCAGAAATTTATAGAAATATTTTGCTTACTAGTTGTCGAGTAAGTGGTATAGGCATCAAATAAGAATATGGGTGCTAGAAATAACTTAGACCTTCAGAGGAACTCATCTTTACGTTTCAGTTTAACATGTAAATTTTACTAAGTAAGTCAGTGAGATAGGAACCCTAGGTCGGTGTGTGTAAGCAACAAAGGAATGGCCTAGAGCACGCTTGATTAGGAGTGGGGGATATCCAAGGACGACTTCCTTGAGCCATTGAGATACTGAAGCTGCAACTTGAAATATGAAATTAACTAGACAATGGGGGAATGCAGTGCAGGCAAAACAATATATGTACAATTTATGTTGTAGATTGATTTATATCATGTTTGACAAATCAAAGAGCCCCGTGGTTTCTAAAGACAGAAAACAAGGGAAAGAGTGATTTAAAATGATGCAAAAGAGGTGGGTAATGGCCAAGCCACGCAAGGTTTTGTAGGCTGTGTCAAAAAAATCATCAACTTTATCCTGAACACAATGTGAAGCCATTGGCAAGTTATGAGCAAGCGGAGTGATGATCAGATTTGGGATTTGAGCACGTTACTCTGGCTGCCAGGTAGAGAATGGGTTGATCAGGACTAACTGTCAATATACAGAGACCGCTTGGAACCTACTGAGGTGATCAAGGTCAGATGATGGCAACGGATTGGGTGATGACAACAGTAATGGAGAGAAGCACAGGAACTTGACAAATATTTAAGGGACAAAGTAAGAATTATGTGATTGGTGGTGTCATTATCTGAGTCAAGGGCACTGCTCAGTATTGGTATTGGAGTGATTATCCCAAGGTTGGTCTTGCACATGTTACATCTGGAGAGATTTTAGAAACATGCAAGTAGAAATGACAAAGAAGTAGTATATATATTTATATGTAAATATTTGAAGTTCCCACTGAAGTCTGGTCAGGGAATATACATTTGTCAGTAATGGCCTTCTATAACAAGCTATTAATGTGAGTAATATCACCTAAGGATCAGTATTTAGTGAGTATATGTTCAGAAGAGAACACAATGAAAAGCAAATAGACATTAAAATGGTTTTGGGAGTGTACATCCTGAGAACTAACCTAACACACCAACCTAGTATGTTAAGCAATGATAATACTGAATATAATTGTTGTCCATAGGTTAAACTATGCTGGCACCCAGTGTAAATACTTCACTTTAGGTAAAATAAATATTAGAAAAACCTTACGGAACTTTCAACACTAAGAGCCAGAGAAGTTTGAGCCAGTAAAGACCGGCACAGAAGGGGGCCCATAAATATAAAGATAAAACCAAGAGAACAGTGTGTCCTGGAAACCAGTAAAATAAATAAATAAAATTTCAAGAAGTCCATACTGTGAAAGGCTGCTGAAAATTAAATAAGGTGAGTTAGAATTGAAATGTCATTAGGTATAAAAATATGGAAGTCACTGGTGACATCTGCTCTTTTTAAATAAACTGACCTTAAATTTGATCATCACTGAAAAAGTAAAATGAAATGTACAGTCTGTGGCAAAGTCGTCTTCTTTCTTTAAAATATTTTTCTTTATTGATTTTAGAGAGAGAGGACGGGAGAGAGAGATGGAAGCATTGATGAGAGAGAGCATCTATCAGCCGCCTCCTGCACGCCCCCTACTGGGGATCAAGCCCACCACCTGGGCATGTGCCCTGACTGGGAATCGAACCAGTAACTTCTTGCTGCATGGGTCAACACTCAACCACCAGGCCACACCGAACGGGCTGAGGGAAAGTCTTCTTTAAGTTACATCTAATAAAGATACCATAATGTAGAAAATTAAACCCCAAGACATAATTATACAAATCACAGTGCTGTTATTAGAGACAGGTAGTGCCTTGACCATTTGAGGGAATATTTATAGCTTTAGACATTTCACCCTTAAATATGAACCTCAAATAAATCACTTTTGTACTCCCTTAATCTGTTAAAAAATGTGTTTCTATCTCTATTTGTGAATACATAGCTCAACATAATATAGGCTGGATTTTCTATGCTTGGAATAACTTTAAATACACAGAATTGGGACGTTCATGTTTATAGGAAAGACAGTGGAGCTCAGTGGGTTGCATTTGGAGGCAGGTCTTAGGAGAAAGGGGACTCTGTTTAGAGGTTTAAGGGAGGGAAAAGTAAAATCTGGCTATCAGCTCTGCCTTCTTCTAGTAAATTTATCTCTAAGCAAACAAGTATACTGCAATCACAAGGAATTGGGGGAAACAGACCAGTTCTGAGAGTTGTTTGGTTTTGTTGCTTTTCATTCTGTTTTGTTTGCTGGTTTTTATGGCAGAGCCTACGTTGGGTAAGTGATGCAATCATCAACCTCACTACTCTTAAACACCCACTGTGTGAGGACAAAAAAATGCTTTCTCATGTCTAGTCCCAAAGGAAGTAAAACAGTATTTACTCCTTCCATATTTTAGACGCTGTAAGTTTTCTTTATATGTAGTACATTTTCATGTTTTTAAGCTTATAAATTAATTATTATAGTTACGACAATGTGGTATAAGATTGATAATTGATATAATATCAAGCCTTAATACTTAATACTCAAGCATCAAGTATTAAATATTGAAATCCAGTGTTTTGCCATAGTAACCCACAGCATGGGCAATGTAGTATAAAGTACCAATTTCTATTACATGGGAATTACTTTAAATGTTCCGACCCTTAATTATTAGGGATATTAATTATTTTAAATTACAGAGGAGATTACTTCCAAATGAGCATATATTGTGGGAAGTGGGTTAATATAATTTCAAAGTGGTGCTTGGAGGGAATATATGCATTAAATGCATATATTAGGAAAGAAGAAAGATCAAAATCCACAATGTAAGATTCTCCCTTAGGAAACTAAACAAAGAAGAGCAAATTAAATCCAAAGGAAGCAAAAGGAAAGAAATAATAAAAATTAGAGCAGAAATCAGTGAAATTAAAACTAGGAAGTCACTAGAGAAAGTCAATGAAACCAAAGCTGGTTCTTTGAAAAGATTAATGAAATTGATAAGACTTTATCCCGAGTAAGAAAAAAGAGAGACAACAAGAATGAGTAATATCAGAAGTGAAAGGAGGGATGTCGGTACACATCCCATAGACAGGAGAAAAACAATGAAGCAATGGGGTGAATAGCTTTATTTTCATGGATTTGACAACATAAATGAGATGCGCTCGTTCCTTGAAATATACAATCTGTCAAAATGTACACAAGACGAATAGACCACATAATAAGGCCTATTAAAGAAATCAAACCAATACTTAATAAAGTAACTTTCTAAAACAGAACTCCAGGCCCAGACAGTTTCTCTCCCAAACATTTAGGAAAGAACTGATTCTCCACAATCCTTCCGGAAGACAGAGACAGAGGAAACACGACCTCCTACTTCCTTCCGAGTCCAGCATGACCCGCACATTACATTCTCACATTGTTGATGGGACAAGCGTTCTCTGGGAAGAATAACCGTTGGAGCATTTTAACCTTAACAAAGCTACCCCTCAAGATAAACTATTTGAGAACAACAGCAACAAAACCTGCACAGGGGTATTTATAGAAGATTTATTCGTAATTGCCAAAACTTGGAAGCAACCAACATGCCCTCTCACAGGTGAACGGATTAATAAACAGGGGCACAGCCGGACAACAGAACACTACTCCGAGTTAAAAGCAAAGGAGCTATTATACCAGAAGAAAGACGTGAAGCAACGAAGGCCGATTCCGAGGGGATGAAGTCCATCTGAAAAAGCCACATTCCCTGTGTTCCACCTATAAGACGTTCTGGAAAAGCCAAGGCTATGAGGGCAGTAAAAAGATCGGTGATTGCCAGAGGCGAGGGGTGGGAAAGTATGGATGGATCACGCACAGAAAACTTTCAGGGCAGTGAGACCCATCTGCCTGATACGATAATGGCAGATACCTGACATCACACATTTGTCAACACCCACGGCAGCCACCATGGCAAGTGAGCCCTGGACAGCACCCCGTGCGACGCGTGGACAGCACTGTTTGCATGTAGGAGCCGGGATATACAGGAGCTCTGTCCTTCCCACTTGATTTTTCCGTAAAACTAAAACTGCTCTGAACATGAAGTCTATTTTGAATGAGACCATTACGAAAAAATAAACACTGATAATATACACGTTTATCTTATGATTCCCACATTTGAAAACCAACAATGTACTTGTTTAGCTCAACATTTCCCCAAATGCATTTTACTGCTCGACTCCTCTTTCCATAACATCTCTTTACGATCCCCTGGAGCTTGGGTTTTATATGATATTTTCTGTGAAATACTGGGTTTATATGTACCAGTAGTAAATAAAAATGTATGGGAGCCTTTGTTGGATATTTTACTCTCTACATGGCTTACATTTTACATTTTTTTGTGATTAAACAGTGATAGGAAATACTTTTTAAATAGGAATAAAATAAGAAATGGACATATATAAAGTAAGAGCAATGAATCGAAGGTAGAAGTTACTCCTATTTCCTGCCTCACAGCGTCCAGCTGATCTTACTGCCTAGAGAAGCATCTCCAGCTTTCCCAGGGAGCTGAGAGTTGTGGTGCTTTTCACTAATGCACCCAGACACACACACACACACACACACACTAATTAGCATATTAAATATGAGGACGGGGCACACACTCTATCTCAGAGCTTTGCTGGACCCCTACTGTGCTCTCTTGTCTTATAGAAACTTGCTTCCTCTCTGCACCTGTGTGCTGACATTTGCCTCCTTTCTGCTTAACCTCCTGTCACTCACTTTCAACTGGGTTTGAATCCCTGGGGCTTAAACTGCTCTGCTTGGTCTTTCTTTTCTGTGTCTTCCCCCTCTACTTGGAAGTCTCGCTGATGACCTCAGACTGCACTTGGATGATGTGCCCTGTTTACTCCTTTCCTGTTGCCACGGAGTCATCAGACTGCAGCACGTCATCTCTCTCCGGAGTCACATATCTGCTTTCTAACCTCCCGGGTTTGGGTCTGTGCCTGCCAGACATTCACTGTCTTCAAGGTCTTTCCAGCTGGGCTCCTGATCTTGACTTTCATGGGTCTGTCCCAGCTGGCGCTGTGACAGTTTCCAGGCCTGAGCAGACATGGGAGAAGGCCTCCTCTTCCTGTCACAGTTTTTGGTAAGTCAAGGACAACACTTCCTGCAGACTCACAGGGCTATCTTCAGTGCACTTGGTGCTATTGCCAAGGGGCACTCTCCAGATACCTCCTTAAAATGCAAACTCCGTCTCCTCATCACACTCCCTACTCCTTTCCTCGCTTTCTTGTTTTCTCCGCAGTGTGATCACCTTCTGTCACACCCTGTAATATGCTCATCGATTTCCCCTGTCATCTAGCTCCCCCCACTGGGACAGAAGAGCCCGGAGTGCTGGGCTTTGTCAGCTATTCTCAGTGAAATATCCTCCAACCCAGAGTCATGTCTGGTCCACAGCGGGCTCTCAATGAACCTGAGATGTACATGGGAAAGTAAGTGAATGCGAGGTGGATTGGGAATAAGAATGTTGCAATCGACAGTTTCTATGATGGCAAGTCACGGCATTTTCACCCACAAAGACGGCCCCTGGCGGGGCTCCCTGAAGACCAGACTCTGGGGACACCTGTGGCTGCCACAACCACTCTGAGGGCTTCCTAGCAGGGCAAGCAAAGCGACGTTTACCTTACCCACAAAACCTTCAAGGAAAAACGAATACTCTCTTCATGCACAGATCTCAGTGACGTTGTTGACAATTAAAGGCTTCATGGCTTACTCTCTTTTCATTACTTATTTCATGAGAAGGAAACCACATTGTTCAGTGACTCCAAACTCCAAATCTCTTAAAAAGGGGGAATTCATTTTCCATCATTCCTTTATTCTTATGCCTTTCGTAACTGAAAGAGGTTTTATTCTCAGTGACATGTTTTAGCTTGGGAATCTCCTCGTTGAAAAGAGTGGTCATTGCTGCTCCCATGGCGTGACTCCTGGACCGTGTCCATTTTGGGGATAGTACACATCGAACTACTGTAAACTCACATCCAGGTGTTCGTGTGGACACGTGTTTAGCTCTTCGGATAAACGTGAGAGGCGAGATTGCTGAGTCGCATGGCAGTTGTCCGCCGTTTGGTAAAACAGTTTTCCGCCCTGGCGATTCCCGTGCCACCAGCAATGGGCGATGGCCAGCCTCTCCGCACTGTCACCAGCATTTGGCATCGTCACTCCTTTTTCTCACAGACGTTGCGATAGGGGCGCACAGGGCCTCAGTTAGGAAGACACTATCGTGGCACTCAAGTAGAACTCGCATGTTTAGTACATGTTTCATCTCCCTCCTTCCTGTTGTCCCAAAATGATTCCAGGGGACAGAGGAGCTGCAGGCCCGACTCCATGAGCAGCGGGAAGGGGGGTGCCGGCGAGGAGGGGTCCACTCTGCAGGCGTTTGTGCTGAAAGGATTCTGAAGGTGATAAAGATGGTGACGTGATTACCAGAGAGTATCAGATGTTGATGGCCAACACCGGGGGGAGGAGAATTTACACAGCTTTTCTGTGTTCCAGGTCATTGCCCGAGTCTACCTGTTCATAGGCCCAAGGGCTTTTTTCTCACCGACTTTGGAGATGAGAAATCACTCTGTGTTTGAGTTGAGGATCGTGAGATTTAGAAATCTCTCATAATAGGAATAGTTATAAAACAGCACCAAATGACTACATGTGTCATATTCTTTCTTCCTTGTAGATAATGAAATATTTTGAAAAAAATGATATAACAAAAAACTGAGAAAGTTTGTGGAATTTTCTTTATTATTTGGGATGTATTGGAGATATAAAATGAACTGGATCTAATTAAATTAACAGCGGCATATTGATAAGAAAGTATGAATGATTTTTATGTTAAGTGACAAAATAAATGCAAAAATAAATATGGTAGAGTCCTTCCTTTATTTATTTATTTATTTTTTTATCCTCACCAGAGGACATTTTTCCATTTTTTGTTCAGGTAGAGTGGGAGGGAGAGAGAGGAACAGAGAGAGAGAGAGAAACATCGATGTGAAAGGAACACATCGAGTGGCTGCCACCCGCACAACCGACCAGTGCTGGGGACAAACTGCAACCGAGGTACGCGCCCTTAGTGGGAACCGAACCCGGGTCTCTCAGGACCGCAGGCCGACGCTCTAACCGCTGAGCCAAACCGGCCAGGGCTAGAGTCCTTCCTTTAAAGAAGAATGATAAGACATGCCCATGTGGAAATTATTCTTATAAAAATTAAATTCTTCAAATTTATCATAGCCATGTCATGAAGAATCTCAGAACTTAGAAATGCAGTAAAGAAAAATATGGTATATTTTGAACATTTAACAAATATAATTTATTTCATTATCAGAATGGAAAATAATCATAAAGAAAACCAAAAGCACATATTTAGTATTTATACAGAAATTTTTATGTTAGCGTCTTAAGGTTTCCAAAATATTAATTTGGCCCTTTGAAATGAAGGGTTCTATTAAAACCACTTATTTTTTTTAAACACAAATTTGGAAAATAGATTGTAGTAGAATAGAAAAAAGTTTGACTTGAGGCTTTAAGCCAGAAAAACTGGCTTAAAATAAGTCAGTGTTTTCAGAGCATTTTACAGGTGGTTGAAAACTATTTCAATTTACCACATAATAATACTAACAGGGGTGGATCCAAAGGCACAAGGAAAGTTATGTGGATAAAATACTTCTGCAATCTACAGTTATTCATTCAAAAAGTATCTATTGACTATTGTATCTTGTCAAGGAGACAGTATAAACACAAGTATCTCATAAAATATCATAGTAAAGGTGAGATCAAAACATTTTGAAATCATAGGTGTGACAGTAGTTGATTTTCCCAGATGATTGAAATAGTCTTGAAGGGTAAGAACTTGACTTTCAAAAGCCAAAGGTTGGATCTTCTGCCTTACATCAAACATAGTGACACAGCTAATGTAAAAAGATAGAAAAATGTATATCATGCTAACATCAATCAACAAATAAGCAGGAAAGATTTATTAATATCAATTAAAGTAGACTATTCAGCAAGGATAATTGCTAGGGTCAAAGAGGGATGTTACAAAATGATAATAGGCTCACTTCACCAAAACTGCATAGTGGTCTTAAATGTGTTTACACAAAACAACAGAGCTTCAAATACATGAAAAAAAATGTATACATGATAGAGATAAAAAGGAAAATAGACAAATCAACAGTAATAGTTGGGGACTTCACAGTATGTCTATACTACCCAAAGCAATCTATAGATTCAATGCAATCACCATTAAAATACCAATGCCATATTTCACGGAACTAGAACAAATACTCCAAAAGTTTATATGGAACAAAAAAGACCCCGAATAACCACAGCAATCTTAAAAAAGGAGAACGAAGTAGGAGGAATCACAATACCAGATATCAGGTTATACTACAAAGCCACTGTAATCAAAACAACCTGGTACTGGCACAAGAACAGGCATATAGATTGATGGAACAGAACAGAGAATCTAGAAATTGACCCAAGACATTATGTTCAATTAATATTTGACAAAGTTGGCAAGAGCATAAAATGGAGTAAAGACAGCCTCTTTAATAAAAGATGTTGGGAAAATTGGACAGCTACAAGCAAGAAAATGAAGCTAGACCACCGACTTACACCATACACAAAGAATAAACTCAAAATGGATAAAATACTTAAATGTCACTCGGGAATCCATAAAAATCCTAGAAGAAAATGTAGGCAACAAAATTTCAGACATCACACACAGCAGAATTTTCACTGATACAACACCCAAGGCAAGAGAAACAAAGGAAAAAATTAACACATGGGACCACATCAAACTAAAAAGCTTCTGCACAGCAAAAGAACAAGCATCAAAATGGAAAGGGAATTTACTATATGGGAGAGCATAGTTTCCAATGATACACCAGATAAGGGGTTAATCTCCAAAATATATATAGTGCTCATACAACTCAACAAAAGGAAGACAAACAATCCAATTAAAACTGGGCAAAGGACCTAAATAATCACCTCTCGAGGCAGGACATACAAATGGCCAAGAGACGTATGAAAAACTTCTCAAAGTCACTAACCAGATGCAGATTAAAATGACTATGAGGTATCACCTCATACCTATCAGAATAGCTGCCTAAAATCTGTATTTAAAGTTATTGTCTGTGAGTGCTCCAAGAAATTGTTCAATAACAGTATGGATGTCATTTTTGCGGTTGAGATATTTTTTCTCATTCTATTATTTTGGGGGTTGGGGGGAGAGGTAAGGCCTAGGTAATCTATCAATTTTCTCTGGCATCTTTTATAATATTCTTTTTGTATTTGGTGGTCAGCGTTGCACTTTGATGTGTCTAGATATGGATCAACTTTAACCATTCCTAATAAGGTTCTGTTGACCCCAATTTTTGGTTAGTTTGTAAATATCCTCATTTAAATTTATTCATTTATTTATTTTTAAATCCTTACCAGAGAGTATTTTTTCCCGTTGACTTTTAAAATGAGTGAAAGGGAGAAGGGAGGCAGAGAGAAAAGGGGGAAGAGAGAGAGAAAGAGAGAGAGAGGGGGAGAGAGAGAGAGAGAGAGAGAGAGAGAGAGAGAGAGAAACATTGATGTGAGAGAGACACATCAATTGATTGTCTTCCTTACATGCCCCAAGCAGGGCTGGGAATTGAACCTGCAACCCAGGTACATGTCCTTGACAGGGATTTCAACCTGTGACCCTTCAGTGCAGGGGCTGATGGTCTAACCACTGAGCAATGCTTCCCAGGGCTCATTTAAATCTCTTTAAATATTGTAAATTATCCCAGTCAGTGTGGTTCAGTGGTTGAGCACTGACCCATGCACCAAAAGGTCACCAGTTCGATTCCCAGTCAGGGCATATGCCCAGGTTGTGGGCCAGATCCCCAGTGGGGGGGAATGCAGGAGGCAGTCAATTGATGTTCTCTCTCATCAATGTTTCTATCTCTCTCTTCCTCTCCCTTTCTTTCTAAAATCAATAAAGAAAAAAAAATTTAAATATATCATAAATTAAAATACAAATCAATAAAATATTTGACACAATGCCGCAGACAAATGAAGATCTATAAATTGCTATCTCTCTATGTTAGGAGCTATAATCCTTTTTATGCTAATATTTTCTGATGTAGTTCCAAATGTTTATATCATGATTTATTGTAATCTATCTGTTTTTAAGCATATCTGTATACCTTGATATGTTTCAGACCAAATTTATTAAGGAAAAACAAACAAAGCAAAACAAAAACAAGCAACATTTTTGTTTTGCTTCATCAGGCTTATAGTTTTTATTAAATTTCATGCTTCTGTATAATTGGGTTGCTCATTATTTTTGGTAAAATAAACAGAATGTGTTTATTATAGTTCATCACTTAGTCTACATCACCATGTTTATATTCTATATTGTGCAGATAATTGAACAACTAATTAGTGTGCTCTACTACTGACTTTATACTCTCAGTGGGACTGTGGGTTTTAGGAATCTAAAAACCTTTTCCATACTAAAAGCGATTAAAAATACTCTCTCCACAAAACTTATTATGGAATAATTATATTTAAGTTACACCTTTGAAGATTCAAGACATATTTACACTCTTCTATTTTTTTTCTAATTCATTTCATTAGAATGTCTTCTATAACAGTATGATTAATTAAAAGATCTTAAATAAAATATTTAATAATACATATTTTCTATGGATTGAAAACAAATAAGACAAAGTTAAATAAAAAATGGAAGAAACAGAAGTAAATCCTGTCTGAACTGTATATAATAGAATTAGAAAGACAGGTCAAGTTCTCAGTTTTGAAATAATGACACAAAATGAGAAAACAGCTAATTTCAGATGAGTACTATTTCTATTAGCTATTAAATACACTATTTGCTTTTATTTATTGACTTTTAAATTATATATGTTAAGTGAAATAAAAATCAAACAATTTTTCAGAGGTATATAATTTTGACATATAGGGTTGAGGGCAATTTATTCTCATGTATTGATATTACTTATGAATAAGAATATTTTATTTGGAATGAAGCAACCATCAACTATATCTATATTTCTAAACTAGACTGAAGTCACTTTCAAAGAAAATAATAATCACATAAGATCTCAAACATTAAAAAGTTATGATAACCTTACAATTTTCTCTCTAATTTGGTTTTCATTTCTCTAATTTATTAAAGAGAACTATGATTGAGTGTATTCTATTGACACATAAGATTCTATCACATTTTCTGAGTTAGAGTGACTATACATGATATATAGACTGACTACTGAAAAACATTAATTAGAATATATTTACTTTGAAATATGCAATCAGTTTATTAAGAGTTAAATAAGAGTTCATTAGACCAAATAAAAAAATAAGGCAAATGTGTAAAGACTAAATCTTTAAAATCTTGCAGGCCAAATATTAGATATACATTTGGGCTTTTATCATTGTCTTTTTCATAAACTAAAAATGAGTTTTATGTAGTTTGATGTATTTAAACATTGAGTTTACTTGCAGGCATACGCAATCACTTCTTTTAATTGATTCATTTTAGCAAGGTTGCTTTAAATTCAGAAAAACTGTCATTACTCTACTTAAAGCACCATGCAGTAAAGTATAGCATACCCTCAGAGCCTAAAATGGCTGTTTGTTTTTCTCACTCTTTCCAATTTTATATTCCAACTTTAATTTCCCCCTGAAACCAGGAACACATACTGTACCATGGAACTATAAGGTCTGAATCATTATTTCTTTCCAGCCTCATGTTATGTTTTTGAGGTTGGGATCCATCATAAATATTAGTATTATCATCTGGATCCGATTAACTGTAATGGATACGCAGTTTTGGAAAATAACCCACTTTTTTGCCTATTAGTAAATAATATCGATTCTTCTTTACACAAATCACTAAAATTCTGTAACACCCAGTAAAACAATGGTCTTTAAAAGCTTGCCCAGTCTTGCGTATAAAGTTTTATTTTCAGAGTTTAATTCAGTCTGATTATTTTCATTGTTTTTTACCATAATAGCTCCGAGATTACCTACTGACATAAAATATTTTAAACATCCATAATTAAAACCTAGGGGGAAAAAGACAATAAAACTTCAAAACTAGTTTAAAGCTTCGCAGTAATATTTTATTGCCAAAAAAAGCAGATAAGACTTTCACACTGTGCTGAAACCGGCAGGTAATTAATTCCCATGGCAGGCAGCTCAGGAAAAGCACATTCCATATTCTCAGGGCAAAGTGGACCAGGACTCAGCAGCAGGTCCTGGTAGGTCTCAGCATTAACCTGGAAGGGCCAGATTAGGGGAGGGGGGCTAAGAAAGTACAAATTACATAATAGAACGACTGCCGCCAACCATGCACAGCAAGAGAAAAGCTCTGAGCCATGCAACAGAGGGACCTGGGGAGTGTTCCAGTTCTTTCCGGATCAGACTTCCAGCCTGGGCTTCCCCCAGCCTGTCCTGCTTCCCTAGCTCAGCCACCTCGAACCCCAGACTGAACAGTGGCCTGGCGTTCCCTCGCTCTGTCGGCTGCGGTTTAAGGCCTGGAGTCTTCTTTCCTTTAGAATTTGTCATTCTGGGGATGGGCCCCTCCCTCTGCATCACGGATTCCGAGGGGTGATCTGTAGTTCATCAGGAACTCGGGGAAATATGTGTGATCTCATGGATCCTGGATGTTGTAAAGCGGGGTGGGGAGTGGTGTGAGGAGGGGGGGACAGGGGCCTGCACCCCATTCAGGAGGAGAACTTGTCATTTTCCTGGATTTGGCTCGGACGTGCTTGTTTCGGAACGCCTGCAGTGTGTTTGATAGATCAAGAGGGAATACGGTCAACAGTCCACGGGGGAACCGTGGCTGATCATAACCATGTGCGTGGCACTCACGGAATACACACTTTCGTTACGTTTCCACAAGTAGCGTTCAGGTGGGCGATGGTGGGACATCGTGATGATGACCACGTGCGGAACAATGAAAATGTATTTTTACCGGTGAACATCTAAAGCTCAAGTCATAGCCCCAAAACACGCCTTGACCAAAACCTTGTCTCACTTATTTAAAGAGTTAATAAAAGCAGAGGTTGGATACGGAATGTGTCATATCTGACCCTTCTCAGGGGCTAAATTCACAAAATGGTTTAAAGACATCTATGCAAGAGATTCTGAGAATGATCGTGCTGGACATGACCTAGCTGCCTTCCCACAGTCGCTCCTATTTTTTTCTGCGCACTTCATAAAGTTCCCAGTTTTCCAGAATTCCGAAGCCAGTGTCAAGGAAGCACAGGTGCCCGGCAGCTGCAGGTCCCTTTCGTACACATTTGCCGCCGTTAGCATCACCGAGAGGTTTGCTCATGTGTGTCAATCGGGTCGTCCGCTGAGCCAGGCCGCTGGAACCGGTGACGTGAGAGCGAAATGCCTGCTGTTTTTCCAGGCGCCGGTTCTGAAACAGCGCCCACGACCCATCGGGTTCTGGAGATACTGCACCCCAGTGACTGTGGGGAGGGAGGGTGAGGAGGGCCGAGTCAGCAACGCTCCAGGTCCCCCAAATGTGTTTTCATCAGACCAGGCTTGCTGTTACCTGCCCTACCTCCTGGAAACCCTCTGCCACTTAAACAGCCACTTCACCACAAAGGCTGCTCTGGGAAAAGTTAAAGGACCCAGACCGCCAAGGCACATATGTAGAAAGAGTAACTTCTGGGCGTCCTGACTGTTTTCACTGCGACGCTGTTGGAGCCCGTGCAAGGAATCTGCTGTTGTGGTCTGCAAGTGTGTGCTCAACAGACTGCCGGGTAAAAACGTAAATTAATGAAGGCTGGCCACTCCATTGCGTTCATTTCGATTTGTCCTTATCACTCAATACGAAGCTCACAAGGACAGAGAAGTCATTTCTCAGTAGTCAGAAGGACACTCATTAGTTTTCAGAGGTGTGTGTTTTTGTTTTTCCTGTTTAGCCGATAATGATCCTCAGTATACACAACACACTACACGCCGTGATACTGAAATATAAAATTGACATGCTCTGAAGTTGGGATGTATGCTTTTCCCCAAAAAGCTGTGATGAAACCAACAGTCTCATAAAAGTCTTTAAAATCAGGGAATAAATGCCTGTGATGGTTATCATTGGGTATATATCTCAAGTGAATTGCTTTGATCTTGAAGCAATTTAGTCACATAAATATTAATACTATGATAAACACAACAATGGTTTTTGCACAGGTGTATGTGTGTGTGTGTTTGTGTGTGTGTGTGTGTGAGAGAGAGAGAGAGAGAGAGAGAGAGAGAGAGAGAGAGAGATTCAGCTTCATGATTGACTTTCAACAGTGGAAACGCAAATCTTCTGTTATTTTTCAATACATTTAAGCTGCCTTCGCAGTCAGATTTTTTTACTGTATTTATATATATGATGGCATGACGGCCACTGGCTGATTGTCCGATTCTCTCTACCCTATACACAGAAACAGTACTGCAAACATTTTTATTCACTGTGTTCTCTGTGCCCCGTAGACTTTAAGAACTGCTGGAGCTGTCTACCACCCTGGACTGTCAACAGGGCATATCTCATATAGCGGCTGATGTTACAGCTTGTTACACGTTTTATCCTGCCATTCTTGATGGTATTGCACATAAAAAAAAATTGTATTTGATATAATTTTGAATGACTCACATAACCTACTACAGTTCCCAGAACATTACAGGCCAGGTCTGTGTCCACCTATCACATGCCTGTATATGTACATACACACATATGAGAGATGCTGACTTTTGAAAGATCTGAGTTTCAAAAAGAAAGCAAATGCTTCTGATTTTAGTGTTTAGAAAAGGAGGATTGGATTATCCACCCACACTGGACTCGGTCTCTGACTGATGTATAATGAAAGTGCATCTGAAAATTCGGGTTTCTAACACAAGTCATCTCAATCTAGAAGAAATAATGTGTATATCAAAGTCTGGGACATTTTCCCCACTACAAAATGTTTATCAATGATAGAATCATGAAAGCAAAGCACCACTAGTTTGACACCCTTAAAGTGTTTTTGGAAACTTAGAAGTAAAATCATGTCTCTTTGTGAGGAGTAGTTCTTACTAAACAGGCTGACTTGCCTTCTCATTATCTTCCCCAATCTCCTTTAATTCAGATCCCTTTATTGGCACGGTCATTAAAGCATGACTAAAAAAATAGTTTCTTGCGTTCCAAAACTATTTGAGAGTGTTGGGTTCACTTTTGGTTTCAGAGTAATTTAGGATAATCACATAAGTTGTTGACAAATAAACATTCAGGAAATTTTTATGAAGGATAATCTTGGCAAACCACAATAGCCTTTAAACTTTGCTTTAAATTAAAATTCTAGCAGTTTATGATGCTACTTTGTGCCAGGATAAGGCTATAAACTGCTCTCATATTCAAAAGAATGTTTCCATTTAAAATTTACATTTACAAGTCTAATAAGATGTTGGAGCTCATTCTACTCACAGAAAATCTACCGAGCTGCACAACTTAACATTATTAGAAAACCAACTCATTGTTCCCTTGAATCAGCTTAGGTTAGTTAATAGTTTTTTAATGGTGGAATTTTGTAGGTAAATTAGAGATAATGATAGAATCTTGAAATGAAAAGATACTAAATAGATAGTTTAATGTAGACAGGTCAGTTATATATTATGAGACAGTGTATCCAATGATTCATTTTTAAATCAGTTTTGAACTTCTCATTACTTTATGATCAGTTTACATAAATTGTTTGAAATGTTGTTATGTCTAGTTTGAGTTTAGAATATAATTTATAGAAGGTATTTAGAGGACTATATAAAGTGCATTAAAGACATATGGCATGTGGTTTCATCCATAAGAGATGCCTCATCAGCTATAAGCAGTGTTATGGCCAATAAGCTTATTACTTATTATAGAGAGAGTGCACTGAATTATAGGCCAGTTCTTTGTGAATATGAATTGCGATCCTTAAAATTCTTGCAGAGTTTCAAATTCTAATTTATAGGACATAATTGGTATTTTTAAAAAATTAAATACTTGGAAACCATTTTTACAATGAATTTCCTCATGGATAGTATCTAATCTGACAAATTCATACCCTGTGTTTTTGTGCTCAAATAATTGAAATTCTGAGAACTATAGATGATACGTAATTTTCTCAGAAGATATATTTAGTATCCTACATAAGTATATGTCAGAAATAAAAAGAAAAGTTTGATAACCAAATTGGCTTCAGTGGGAAAACTTGAATTGATTTCTGTGAGAACCATAATAACCTGGATTTAATTTACGACAAGTCATATAGGTTATCCTTAAAAAAAAAAAAAAAATCTGACTTGAGAGATGGAGTTTGGACTATCTGTACTAAAGTCTTTATAGTAGGTATTGTTGGATAATATGTGTTTAAAAATGATTTATAATCTACACTATCTTTCCTTAGAACATAGCGGAATGTCCTTCCACCTGTGCAGATGGTTCTGTAAACACAGATAACACACACACATACACAGCCAGAGGCACACACATACACACAAGTATACACAACAGGTAAGATCTCCTAAGATTGGGAAGTAGCAGAAATATGCTAATGGAACTGAAACAAAACAAAGAACATTCAGTCTGTTTGTGGCGAACATACGCCCATTGATGGTTTTAAATAAAGTGGATGAGAAGAGATGTTTAAAACTGGCACATGTTGTAACTATGTATGGTGACAGGTGTCAGTTAACCGGAGTACTGTGGTGATCGTGCTGCAATTTACACAAATATAGAATCATTACACTATACACTTGAAACTAACATAATGTTTTATGACAATTATAATGAAAGGAAGGAAGGAAGGTAGGAAGGGAGAGAGAAAAGCAACTGGTGCACAGACAAGCTATGGAGAACTAAAGACTGACCTCTGCTGCATGCGAGCTGCATACATGTACACATATAATAACACAACCATCAGCTAGTAATGCATGGTTAATAGATAGAGGGAAACAATACTTGCTCTCTTGTAACAGATGAGAATCCTGACCCTTACAGACTGCCTAACCTGCTCAGTCACACAGGTATGGGTAAGTGGCAAACACCAAATTGAACCCAAATCGAATTTCGAGGTAATAGCTTCACTGCCTCATGGGTGGTTGTGTGCATTACATGCAGTAGCATTTATAAAATGCCAAATATAGTGCCTGACAGATGAGAGATATTGAATACTAGCTATGTTTATTAGGCTTTATAAATAATTAGTGCATACACTTGCGAGACTCTGAGCAGTTTACTAGAAAATGATTTTGTCTGTCTCCTAATGTCCACTTCAACTCCATATGAGCTGATTATAATCCCATAAAAAACACTCATGTATGTAATATGAAAAGATCAAGAGTGTAATAAGCTAGGTCTGTGCTGCATGCATTACCGTCTCCTGTTTCTTATAGTGACAATAGTTGCAATAGCGTTTGGACCTTGATTTCCTACTGCCAACCTCAACAAACAGGAAGTTACTTATGGTAATAATCCAGCTCCATCATTTATTAATTATATTTTCATGATCTATGAATGCATTTAGTATTTTTCCAAGATCCTTGTCAAAACCTACTCAACATTTTTGGATGGTGAGGGTGTGGTTGGAAGGAGGGAGTTTCTAGATCAAGTCCTTCCGAACCATATTTCATACATTATCCGATTTAAAAATTTTTAAAAAGAGAGACGTTTATTCAACATTTAAAAAATAAAATGTGCACTTGAGTCTTATTTTGACTCAAATCTTGTGCAAAACACTGCAGATACATCAGTGTACAAAGAATTCACTGTACTTTGCTGGAGCATCATTTAGACTCGAGCCATGACTGAAATTCAGACAATATACTGCAAGCATAACAGTGTGAGATAAAGACAGAACAAAGCACCATCTGATCAAATGAAAGGCAATCTTGCCTGTTTAAGAGATTCGGAGAGACTTCCCCAGAGAAATTAAAGATTAAGCTGAGCACTGCTACAAATTACAAACAACGACCCCATTTCCACACGTTCTCGTTCATAATGGAAAGGTTTTCCACTTTCCAAGTCATCCCTGATGTGCATTTTTCTGTAGGTGGTGCCGGATTCTGTATACATGTCTCTGCTCATCTTGGCCATAAATACAGAAGGTGACTTATTACTTCTGGATAAGTGACATACTTATACCATGGGCAGCATAAGAAAACCTATCAGATCGCTGGCAGAGAACCACATTCAATAGCTTTCTGGCCAATAAAAGGGGGAACAGTTCTTACAGAATGAAAACAAACAGGAAAGCTTTTGCTTCACAAACACCAACACTGAACCTAAGAGACAAACATTCTCCCAAAGAAAGAAAATAAAATGGAAACTTCAGGTAAGTGAAGTCATGAACTAAGAATAAAATGAGAGTAACAGACATCAATGATTCTCACCATTATGTAAAGAATAAAACAGACAAGAATATAGTTATACACAAAACTAAAGTATTAACTAATATCTACAGACTGCTTAGTATGCGTGAGACATTTTATTTTGTGATTTATATGCTTTTCATCTCAAAACCATAATTACTCTTCATTTTACTATTACAGAATCTTTCTTTTACACATAAGGCAATTGAGTAGGACAATTTTAATTTTCATTCACTTGTTCTTTGGAACTCATTTCTTTAAGAGGCAGAACCTAATTCCCCTCTCTGTAGTGTGGGCTGGACACAGTGCCTTGCTTGTTATAAATAGAATGTGATTAAAATGCTTGTGTGATTTAGGAGATTCTTTCATATGAAATTGTCACTGTCCCTTTACTCTGTCCGATCACTTGCTCTGACGGAAGCCAGCTACCACGGCGTTAGAACTTGCAAGGAGCCCTGAGAAGGGGCTAATGTGGTAACTGAGGTCTCCAGCCAACAGACCAGTAAGGACTCTGGCCTCCAACCAGCATCCTTGAGTGTGAACTTGGAAGTGAATCCCCTGGTCCCAGTTAAATTTTTGGATAAGCGTAAACTGACACCTTGACTGCAACCTTACAGAAATCCCTGAACCAGACCCAGAGAAAACTATGAGATGGTAAATGTTATTGTTTTAAGTCATTAGTTTCAGGGGTAATTTGTTACACAGCAATGGATATGTCTAGTTGACTGACGTCTAACTGGTGTACCTGAAAGTTAAACCCAGGAAGTATGGCTTCAGAGCTGAGGTTCTGCATATATCGTGGTGATAATAGCAATTGTTTACAGGACTCTGCCATATACACAAAACTCTCCTCACACTTACAATAGCACCAATCAGTAGATGACACTTCATTTTGCGCTAGGTCAGATGGGTCAGGTTCCTTGGTCAAAACCATCATTCTGTGTAGGCAGGGATAGTGAAACCGTTAAGGATTAATTTAAGCTGCAAAAATTGATCAACTTAGGAAAGGAATATAGAGATTTGATACTGAAACGTTCATGCTATTTTATATTCACTCTACCTATAGGAAAAGTGAAAAGTAGATAAGATGGTACTTAAAATCACTTTATGACATATTTTTTGTGAACATCACAAGATTGAAGATAGTATAACTACTAATACCTAAATAAACTATTTGTTAGAAAGTACTCATACACATATGTACAGTAAAATAAAAAATGGTTATAGTAGAGAAATTAATTATTGTACATACCTAGGCAATGTCAATGATTTATGTGCTTCTACGTTGTAACACACACTGCATGTTTGGTGTAACAGTAGACGTGGACAGAGAAGAGGAAACAAAGGGGTCACCTGATTAACAATAGAAAGTTTGTCTGTTTCTCTTCACCCGTGGTGCACATACTGTCTGCTTGAGCGATCCTCTCCTTATGCATTGTCTGCTCTGTATACTTTATACCAATATACAAAATAGAAATAATAAAATGATATTAAATAAATTTTGTCAACATGCATTACCTACTTTCCTACAGTTTTAATAGCAAGGCAATGCATCTATTGAAGACATGAAAACTGAAGAAGACAAAAACAGAAACAAAAAAAAAACACCCAAAAAACAGAAAAATAATTGTATAATCCTACTGCATATTTGTGCTTTATTTTCTTTCTTAGTGTAATTATAGTTTGACAAGTGGCATGCATTGACAAATTAAGCTTACAGGCAAGTGTTATTTATTTATTTTTTTTAATCCTCACCTGAGGGTGTATTTCCATCGATTTTTGGAGAGAGAGAGGAAGAGAGAGAGAGAGACGTCGATGTGAGAGAAACATCGATCAGTTGCCTTCCAGCCCAACAGAGGGTCATTAAACCTGACACCTGGGTATGCGCCCTGACTGGAGAACCGAACCCACGACCCTCCTGTGCACTGATTGATGCTCCAACCAACTGAGCCAAACCAGCCAGGCTTATTCACTTTTGTAAATAAAATTTGCCTATGTAAGTATGTCTGCAACAGTGGTTCTCAACCTACCTAATGCTGCCACCCTTTAATACAGTTCCTCATGTTGTGGTGACCCCCAACCATAAAATTATTTTTGTTGCTACTTCATAACCGTAATTTTGCTACTGTTATGAATCGCCATCGGAAATATGTGTTTTCCAACAGTCTTAGGTGACCCCTGTGAAAGGGTCGTTCGACCCCCAAAGGAGTCGTAACCCACAGGTTGAGAACCGCGGGTCTACAACAATCTACATGCTAAAAGCATACCAATGCGTGAGGTAATGAGCACCTTGAAGGTAGGGACTGGAGTGTGTCCATGTTCGTTTGATCAAATTCCAGCGTTGTTGCAGGGTTTACAGTAGACCCTCAATAAATAGTCACGCTGCTAAATAATTATTAGTTGTTGAAAGGAAGTATTCCGGTTTCTAGTTTGTTCAAAAATACATTTCTGTATTTTAAACAGTCAATTGGGTCTGTGGCAGAATAGTGAAATGAAATGCTAACTCCGGGGAATGATGCCAATGGAGAAAGACTGCATTTAAAATAAGTCAAGTAAGCACTTCAGTGAAAAAATATACGATCTTCTGTCCGTGAAGTTGGGACCATCTGTTTGATCATAATTAGTAAGGAAATAAAGGGATTGCTGAGGTTTGGTTGATAGAACAAAACTATTGCAAGGTTTTTGAATTGTGTGCAAAAGGGTAGTGAGTTCAGAGCTGCTTCTTACAACATTGGCGATCTTGCTACATTAATTTTATATGAACAACGTGGTCAAATAAAACAGTTAGAATAATGCAAGAAAAGTGGAGTTAGTGAACGGTTAGTGTAGACATGCTGTAGAGTTTAGGTTAAAAGTCGTAGCAGGGATTTTACCCAGGAATAGAGCAAAGCCAGTGCAGATAACTAAATCCAAACATAGTATATTCCATATGTTTAATACCCACAGACTGTCAAATACATTGCTGATTTCATTTTTATTTGGTTTTTACTTCCTACATCACCAACACACACACACACACACACACACACACACACACACACCTTCTTTACTTCATGTACATGGAATGAAAGAATTTTGTCATTATCAGGCCATACAAAGTAGAATAACTTCCTAGACCTAGAGCTTTAAGACATACAAAATTTTACTCATCAAAATGAAGACTGAAGAGAGGTGTACACCATATTTATTCTTAGTGCAACTGGAAGAATACTTATACGTATGCTTATACGTTTTCTAGAAGTTCTAATTTCACATTCACTTTCAAAAAAAGAGAAGAAGAAATGAGAATAAATGATGGTATACCTACAATGGAATATTACACAGCAATAACAAAGGACGAATTATGCAGGTGACTACAAGGATGAATTTCACTTCAGTATGTTCTGTGAAAAAATCAGGCACAAAAGTCTATTTACTGTTTCTATTTGATAAACAGAATAAACAACTTGATGGTGATAAAGTCAGAATAGTTATCTCTGCTGGGGTCGGAGCTTGGATAGATGTTAGCTGGGGTAGAATATGAGGGGCACTTCTTCAGTGCTGGGAAGGTTTTGTATCCGATCATGCTGAATCTCTAAGACTAATGCATTTTATTCTGTTTTCCTCAATGGAAATCTTTTTCAGTACTTACCACATATTAAATATGAGGCATGTTAGAGCAATTCATTTTAAATTCAATGGAGAGGAAATACTTGTAAACATTTTCTCAATAAGATGAAAAAATAGGTCCTAGCCATCCAAAACTATTTCTTAAAAAGGATTAAGATTGTTCTAACATTTAATATATTACTTTATAAACATGTGTGAATTTGCTTTTTAGATAAATAACATTTTGCTTCCAAATATTTCTACTTGATTTTTATATGAGCAATGTACAAATAAAATATTGAATGTTGAGTCACATTTTAGTGCATTAATTAGGCACACTTCCATCAACTTTAATAAAAAGTAGATTGTTAATAGATTCTGTGCTGAGATCTTATGTATACAGGGGTACGGTATCTAGTAGCACCATCTATGCGTTTTGCAATCATTAAGTGATCCACTCTCTTCATAGTCCATATGACTGGTGCCCCCTACAGTCACCCATTTCAATAATCTGAATATCCATACATACTATGTACTCAGTGTTTCCCATCAAATTCTACATAATGAACAAAAGTATCCAAAATGCTCTAATGTTAAGCTCTAATATCTTCTTCACATTTGACATGACTTCTCATTTTCAAAACATTTGAATGAAAAGTCTTAGGAGTTTTACAAGCTCAGTTCTTACAAATAATTTTCATATTATTATAACCACAACATAAAACTGCAATCCATATTCTAGTTTCCTAAACAGATTACAATGAGATTGTGGAGCTAATATGAATAGGAAGTCAAAACTACTAAACCTTAAGTATTTCCTTAACATGATAAATACAAAGGCAATTACGGTGGTTGTAAGTTCACCTAGAACTCGATAATTATAGAGAACTGACGTTGCATATCGATCGGTACATACATTCATTTTTTAGATAAATGTAGTAGTTCAAAGTACTCTCATTTGAGAATTTTTACTGAGAATTAATTAAGCATGTAAGAAATGCTTAAGAACATCTTCCATGTGCCATGCAATGTCCTACGATATTTGAGAACATCAAAGATGCCGGTTATCTATAAGGTAGTGAACAAACCCCATCACACCTCTGAGGAGAACAAGGATGCTACATGGCTAGCTGGGGTTTGAATCAAGGAGATTACTGGAAGAAAACAAATGTGACAATGACATTCTCAAAGGCATGGATGTTGAGAGAAGCAAGATGTACGTGGAAACCAGTGTGGGTGTTGGTGTGAAGTAGAACTGAAAAACAAGTATGGCCAGGAAATAGGTATAGAGCCAGAATGTACCTGATGCTCTGCTGAAGAAATCTGACTCCTAGACACAGCACAGAACTACTGATTATGAAGCTCAAGGAAAATACAACCAAAGTTAGGATTAAACACAGAAAATACATGTGGGAATATCTAGAGTAAGTTTGAAAAGTTGGTGAGGATCAAACAATTAACTAAGGATTGAAAGTCTTATTTTATATATCATACCTGTTTCTATATCATACTAGATATCACACCAGTGTTTTTTGCGTTCAAGAAGACAAAGATATACAAACTCTATAAAAACAGGAGTAAGAAAATTTCCCTAGAGTGATTTCCTCTCCAAAAATGATCTTTTCTAGTCTTATAAAACTTCAGACCATTGCATAAACATTTTATTTAATTTTTAACTAAAAAGAATAGCCATATATTTACCCAATGGGAATTTTATGTACCATGTTTACTGAAGAATAGAAACCTCTACAGAAAACCAAAACATTTCCAAAGTAATTTATCAAGACGCAGTTGTAATTACGTGCAATTTGATATTGTCCACTGTATTTGTGTGAGCTCAGTATAAAGTGTGTTGTTTCATCTAAATATATATTTTGTTTCCCAACATATTATTAACAACAAAAATAGTAAAGGTGTACAGTTTCATTGCTGAGTAGCACATTGCCTTGGAAGTCTGGGAAGGAAGCATGCAGGGCACAGGAGACGAGGGACGAGAATAACAAAAATGTCGATAGGTGAACTGGGAATTTGTACAAACAACAAAAAAATCATATTCAGCAATAAACTCAGCAACAAGGGCCTAAGGGGAAAAAAAGGGGAGAATATTAAAAGGAAACATTCATAAAACAGAATTAAAAGCCCAAAATGACATGGAAGAAGTCAGCATTTTCTAAATCACTGAAGGTACATGTGCAAAGTATATATTTTTGGAATGACATAAAATAGATTGGAAGTAAATGTAACTTAAACTATGACACTACTTTAGATTGAAATGATACATATTAAAGAAGTACAAAAGAGCCTTAGTAAGTTCTAAAGGGGGAAGAAAGGTATTAATAGTGTTATAAGTTTAAACTCGAGGGCTCCACGCCAGCGTTTGAAGTACCGCCTTCCCTTTGAAATCGGGTCTTTTTATTCCAGTCTACACTTGGTCAACAACAGGACTGAGTTTGCCCTGAACAACTCAATGTGGGTTTGATTAGGAAGCAAAAGAAAAAAACAACCACCATTTTTAGATAGCCCTCTTCACTTTTCCATGATATTTCCTGACTTGGGTGTTACAGTGAGCTTTGAGGAGAGGGAGACCCGAGGTAAATACGGCCTTTGCATGCAGAAGAGGAGACGAGCATTAACTAGGGTCTACTCGTTGCCCAGCTATTGAAGGGCATCTGTGAACAGTGTGCAGTATTTCACAAGTACTCTGCAAGCCCACGTGAGGGAGCCTGTGTTTGCCAGCCCTTGATCTGAAGACACAGACTCAGGTGAGTCCCCAGGAAGGGTGGTGTCTGCCTACTGAACCCAAGACCTGGCGGAGACACAGCCCAGCTCCGGATCTTTTGAGTCACAGAGTAGTCCTTCAAATGCCTGGCGCCCCTCAGCTGTCCCTTCAAGCTGGGAGACAGAGGAGGTGAAGGCCCCGCGGAAGCCTGCAGCGAGGTCTCCCGCGGCAGTGGAGTTCTCTGTGGCCGGTCCTTAAAGTTCTCAAACTTTTGTGTGTAGCATCTTTATGGATATAATCGGGGAAATACAGCAATTTTTCTAATTTCTCTTGGTGTACTTAGAGTTTTCAAAAATTGTTCAATGATTTTCATGAATTCATTCTCTCTAAATGTTCTCTCTCTAGATATACTTTCTGTAGATATGCTCCTTCTATATGTTGTTTATTTGTTCATGGGTCATAAGTGACTGACTCCGGAATTGATGGAGGTGGATTGCCAGGCCCTGCGATTGCAAGACAGAGACACAGGGGACCCGGGGTGAGGGGAGCAGTCCCAGGAAGGAGAACAGATGTCACAGCCTCAAGGCCATCCTGGGGAGGATCCCTCCTTCCTCACAAGGGGCGGCGGATCCGGCACCTTGGTAATAATTCACCTACAGTGCAGACGAATTCCTCTGATATGTTGGGAACAACGATGCGAGGAAGGGTCAAGTTCAAGTTTGCGTGGAGAGTCCGCAAACAAGCCTGTCAGCGACAGTGAGCCCGAGGGACGGGGGCAGTCACTGGAAGAGGTCATCAGGCCACAGGTGGTTGCATGTGAGGGAAGTTGGGTGTGGCCGTTCCCCCGACCTCTGCTCCTGCCCCAGCACGTGCACGGGAGGGTTTAGGAGAGTGGGCAGCAGGACCAGACTTCCCTGAACATGTTCCTACGGGCATCAGCGCGCAGGGCACAGGTGTGGGGGAGGCTGGTGCAGACGGGCTGAGGCCCCCTGGAAACAGAATCGTATAAAAGTGGCCGCCAGCTGGAACCCATGTGCCGGTCTGGGACCAGCAGGGCCAGGAGCTGCAAGTCACTTGCAGTGTGCAGATATGATCACGGCCACTGTGGCAGAGACCAACAGACCCCGGGGGGCGTGACAGGGAATGGCTAACACCACCAGCAACCGCGTGTGCGACTGTCAGGACACTCAGATGCGTGTGGGATAGTCGAGTGCTGGGAGGTCTCCGAGTGCAAGAACGTCAAAGCCAAAGAAACAGTCCAGTTCTCTGATCCCAAGGTCCGTGGAAACTGCCCCTCCGTGGATTACCAAAGGTCACCGCAGGCAGCGGCTGTTCACTTACTCCGTTTAATATAAATTGAACCATAGTTATTTGGTCACAGAGAAATATATGACAAATGTATTTTTCTTTTTTATCGAACTCCTTCAACTTAAGAGAATGTGCTTCCAGGAAAATGGTGAGTACCGTAAGTCTTCACAGGACAACACATTTCGAAAACACGTTACCAGCGATGCTGGTTTGGAACGCAGGTAGCTCCAAATGACATACCATTCAAAGTCTCGGAAGTGTTTGCAGCGTCACTCTCTGCTTTGCATGTGTTTGGGCTGTCCACGTTTGCATGTGTTTAGGCTGTCCACATTTGCATGTGTTTAGGCTGTCCACGTTTGCATGTGTTTAGGCTGTCCACGTTTGCATGTGTTTAGGCTGTCCACGTTTGCATGTGTTTAGGCTGTCCACGTTTGCATGTGTTTAGGCTGTCCACATTTGCATGTGTTTAGGCTGTCCACGTTTGCATGTGTTTAGGCTGTCCACGTTTGCATGTGTTTAGGCTGTCCACGTTTGCATGTGTTTAGGCTGTCCACGTTTGCATGTGTTTAGGCTGTCCACGTTTGCATGTGTTTAGGCTGTCCACGTTTGCATGTGTTTAGGCTGTCCACGTTTGCATGTGTTTAGGCTGTCCACATTTCATGTGTTTGGGCTGTCCACGTTTGCATGTGTTTGGGCTGTCCACGTTTGCATGTGTTTAGGCTGTCCATGTTTCCCATGTGGAGGCAAGCGGTCTCCAACCACGCCCACCTCTTCACACCTGCGTCACCTGTTCGCCACTACCCGCATACTGGAGTATGTAACATGATTCTCAAATCTTTTCTCAATCATACTCTTTGGGAAATTTGCCAGAAAGATTTTGGTCCCCAAGGATGGAAACATCGGTGATGAGAACTCCTCCCCCACATCATCAGGTGTGCGCGCACACACACACACACACACACACGCACACACACACTGTCCATACATGTGTATCATGGCATGTGCTCGACCTCCTCTTGCTTCATGTGGCATGTGGCGTGCAGGTCACTTCAGAACTTCCAAGGATGCGCTCGTGATACCCGCGCTTTCTGATCCTTTGGAAATGGTATCTTCCTTGTGGATGTAAGTACACAAATCTGAGAAGCCCAGGAGACTGTGATCTTATGTTTTCTCAAAATCAAAGTAAGCTGCTCCGAATATAGCATTTAGAAGTGAGTTCTGTAGTAAAACTTTGTTTTAAACACTCAAGATGTGTGACCATGAACCGCGGACCTGGAAGCGCTCAGCCCTGGTACCTGTGCGGAGATGTCTCCAGACGCCTGTCCCAGCCTCGCAAGGTCCCTGCGAGAACTGAATGAAGTAATGTCTAGAAAGAGATTAGCACAGTGCCTGGCTAATACCAGTGCTCAGGAAATCACTAGCAGTATTATAATGACAAATTATGAATAAAAAATAAATTTAACTTCAAAATAGCGTGATTTGAACACCCAAGGAGGACAGCATTTGGGGGGGGGGGGCGCGCAGAGATTATGGTTTTTCAAGATGGTATCAGTAAATATATGTCCTCACAATGACACATTCTTCTTTTGCCTCTCCTGTATTCCCTTCTCTTTCTCACATCGCTGTTCCTAAGACTCGAAGGTTGTCTTTAGCTTCAACATGATTTTAGTTCTTCCAACAAACGATTTCAGCTCTTAAGCCGACTTGCTCCTCGCAGGTCTCGCTCGGAGCTTTTCCACGTAAAGACACGTTACCCGACTGCAAGTAGGGTTTGCTTGCTTTGGCTGATCTCACCGAGTACACATTTCATAATGTTTACCTCTCCATAAAATTTTACTTCTCCGAATGTCACATGATGATTGGATATACAGCAGAAATTTATGACAAAGAAATTTAAATTAATAGTGTAATGATTTCCATAAGCCTCTATTTGAAGATTCTGATATGTTTTGATTTCCAGATTAATTCGACTATTGCTTTTGAAACATGAACCTATCTATTTTATACAGAAGTTCATTAAGTGCACGTATTCTCTAATTCTCCCACATAGATGATGAAACCAGAAATCATCCAGCATATTATAAGCAGAAATAGATTTAAAAGTTATGTATCCTTGGCTTCTTGTCTAACGTTGATCTGGGGGACAATACAAGCTTAGTACTTTTCATGTTTGATCCCCATGCAAGAGGTCTGGAACCAAAACACATTTGAACCTCACTTGGTAAACTGAGTTTGCTTTGGGCTTGTTCCATCCTGTCTTAACAAGCTTCGACCTCAGGTAAATCTTGAAATGTGTCCCATCCAAAGTCTGTTACAGTGACAGCTAAGCCCATGTCCCCACGCCCTCTTACAGTGGGCTGCTTCTTACTATCCTCCTCCTCCTCCAGATGCCTCCTTGACTCTCTCCGACCCTCTGGCTGCCCAAGTCCTTCACCACATTAATTAATTTTATTTCATTTGGATCAAGTCCCTAAAAGAAAAGCTGAAATCTCTCGGTCATTATATTTCTTGACCATAGCACTATGTTCTCTCCTAAGGTTTTAGTCATGCGGAGCTGGGATAAGGGACCTCAGGGACAGCAAAGTAGGAACAGGTAGAAATATGGAAGGATCAGAGTGTAATAACCCCAAATCTTCATGGCAATTCATTTTACAAGTCTTTTTTATTAATAGTGATCAGACATTGTTTTTATTTTCAATCCATCAAAGCCCATAGAACTAACAACATGAAGAGCAAAACTTCATGCAAATTAAAAAATAATAATTCAGGAAGTCGGAGATCCTGAGACAGACATTGAACAATTAAGTAAGTGTATGGCAAAGACGGGACTCGGTTTCCCACCGCTGGATGGGGGCTTGTTTTTAAGCAGGGGCAGGAGACTTGGATGATTCATATGGTACTGGATCAGGAGTGCAGATGCCAGTATGAACTTATGTGCATCTTAATGTCAGTATGGAAATCGTCCAAATGGAAATATTTTTAGAGACGTGTATATGCATGGGCGAGTATACATGCATATGATTCTTTGTTTTGTCTGCTGAGACAAACTCAAAAGCAAGAACTCACAATAGCCAAGAGCACACCCAGCACTTGGATCTTGGCGTTTAATACCATTCTCCAATATAAAGAACCAGGACTCCTTAGAGAAACGGTGGGTTCTGGGTCCAGAGCAGGAAATCTACAAGATGAGCTTGAGCCTCTTGTAGTGCTAGAAAATAATGGTGTGGAAAACAAGCCACCCTGCCGCGGTGGAGGTATGTCCAAGGAAACAGAGCACTAAAAGAAGTTCCAAACAGCCAACGCTGGAGCAGCTACAACAATAAAATATTCTTGGATTAGATCTCAATGTGTAAAACATATATTTCAATTCCATGCTGATATACATGGCTGAATAAGTAAATACCTGGAGAATAAGAGACCAATCTCCCAAGCCAAAGAATTCCAGATAATTTCTAGAGACACTTCACTCTCAAGGAGGTGGACGATAATGCCCATTCCTATGTGACCCACGCATAGTGACTTACTTCCAAAGACCGCAGCGTGGCAAAGGGAATACAAGTGTAACTGTTCAGTAGAGAAAGTTAACGGACACTACCTCCACCAGCTTGTCACGACTGGTGTCAATGGAGATCAGCCACGTCGCTAATACGTACACTTGATATGATATGATGAGAATGAAATGTTTGTGGTTTCCTTCCCGTACCCAGAACCCCAATGTAATCATGAGAAAATCCACAGACAAATCCCTACTGAAGGGTACAATGTCTGACAAGTATCGCTCGAAGCTGCCCAAGTCATCAAAAACATGATGACAGGTTCACCAAATAGAATACGGTCACCTGGATGAGATGTTGGAACAGAAAAGGGATATTAGGTAAAAACTAAGGAAATCTGTCTGAGTAAAGAATGGACTTTAGTTAAATATTCGGAAATGATATTGGTTGTCTGTGGCAAATGTGTCATGCTAATGTAAGATGGTAATGCCAGGGAAACTGGGTGGGGGGTATATGGGATTCTCTGTCATATGTATGTGATAGTTCTAAAATAAAACTTGAAGAAATCTGTTTTGACCGGCACATTATAAGTAAATGTGCCACACTTCGTGTGATAATCAAGTTTTCCATTTTTTTTTACCCTATAGCAAAAGATTTGGCTTTTTTTGAGCAGGGTTTCTACGGTATCCATTTAGAGGGTGTTTTAGATGTATTGTAGTATATATTTAGAAGTGATTGTATGTTTTCAAGAGAGAATAAATTTATTTACTGATTTATTTCCAAGTTAAATAAAAAATATAACTTCAATTTCTAGGGAGCTTTGTGATTTACTTATTCCACATCATCTCTCACTTCTTGTAAAGAGGGTAGAAAAGATGCCTCTATTCCTCATTTTAAAATAAGAAATGTTATATGATACGTGGAAAGCTGTAACACAGTTAGCTCATGGGAGAGTCAAAACCCAGAAATGAGCTCCTCCAAGTCGGTGATGTATTTTCAACTTCTCCCCGAAAAGCCATCTAATGAGGTTCTTGGTTCTTTGTAAGACAAGAACATATTAGAGTGCTGGAATTTACTTCAGTTACCTTTAAAGAGAGCAAGTTTATATTATTCTTACTGGGAAAAAAAAAAAAAAGAAACAAACAAACAAACAAATCCCTACACCTTTCTGTGAATATAAAAATCAGTAATTTTGCCCAGCAAGTATGGTTCAGTGGACGGAGCACTATTCCATGGACTGAGAGGTCCTAGTTTGATTCCCCATCAGGGCATGTGCCCAGGTTGCAGGCTTGATCCCCAATAGGAGGCGTGCAGGAGGGAGCCGACTGATGTATACTCTCACATTGATGTTTCTATCTCTCTTTCCCTTCCTCTCTCTCTAAACATCAATAAAAAATATATTTAAACAAATACAGTAATTTTGTCTCTGATCATTCAAATAAGCTTTCTTCACTTTTAATGAAAAGTAAGGTTTTATTTGTGCCCTGGCCGGTTTTGCTCAGTGGTTAGAGCATCAGCCTTCAAACCAGAGTTGTGCGTTCAGTTCTGGTTAAGGTCATGTACCTTGGTTTCAGTTCCGTCTCCAGCTGGTCGGGGTTGTGTGGGAGGCAACCAGTTGTTCTGTCTCTCTCACATTGATATTTCTCCCTCTCTCCCTCCCTTATTCCTTTCAACTCTATTTAAAAATCAATGAAAAAACATCCTTGGGTGAGGATTAAAAAATAAACATAAATAAAAGTAAAGTAATAGGATAAAAATAATTAGAGCATTTTTTTTTGCAAATACCCAACCTCAAGAAGAATGAATGCATATGCCTATTTCAACTGGAGACCTTATTGCTGCCTTGCATGAACGCTTCCTTATTTATCCCTTTATTTATGCAACAAATATCTACTGATATTATATATATCAGTATATCAATATATATCGGGCACTGTGGTAGATGCTAGAGATAAATCGTCAATAAAGCAGACTCTACTCTTGCTTACCCAATACATGAAGTCTAATAGATAGAAATGATAAATATTTGAATATTAACATGAGAGTGTTGCACTGAAGTAATAAAGTGGAGGTGAGAAGCACTGATAACACCACCTAGGAGAATTAATAAAGACTTCACTAAAAAAATAATATTTAACACCTTACTAAGCAGTGGGAATTATCTATGTAACAGGACCACAGGATTTTAAACTGGGAATATTGGAAATAAATGCGCAGAGGCGTTCGAAGTAGTTTAATGCTCGCGGGAACTTCCATGAGGATGGGATTCCTTGGGGAAGGGGCGAAGGGAAGGAGAGCAGACAAGGAGAGCCAGCAAGGCTCAGGTCTTTGGACTTCAATGAGGCATGTTTAGGAGTTTTGATTTATTCTCTGAGAACTGGGGAAAGGTTACTGTGTTTTACATGAGGCACTTACTTGAGCAGTTTGTTTGAAAGAACAGTAGCTAGTGTTGAGTATTGACTAAAGAATACACAGCTTGAAGTGAGGATTCTCGTTTGAAGCCCATTTTGTTATTCAAAGGACACCAAGTATCTATTAGCATAGACCAATGATAAGATAGCGATTTGGTTTATAAGGGAGGAGTGAAGACAGAAACAATAAACCCATCCGAAAGAAATTTGGGTTATTTAATTTTAAGGCCTTCACAGTGGATTGTATATGGACAGACTGGAGAAGAAAGAAAACCCATGGAGGTACCTGAAAATGCTGGGTGGTACTCGGGGGGTTTGCTTGGGCCACATACTACTTGACCATGAAAGAAAGAAGCAGCACGTTGAGAGAAGAAACGTGATGAGAATAAGCTTATGCATATTGAATCTGACTGCCATGCCTCCCATGACTGTCCTATTTGGTATAAAATCATCCTACAGGCCAGTAGAAAAAATGCCTGGAACTGAACAGCGAGCTCCAGGCAGAGCAGGTTACAGAGTTCCAGCACACAGCGGGCAACTGGAGACCTACCAGCCATCCTCTCACTCCCAGAGATGACATGAAGTAAAAAAGGAAAACTCTGGACCAGAATCATGAAGGGATCCAAACTTGGAAATGGGATGTTCAAGGTCAAGTTACTTCTGGGGCCAGTCAGGTGGTATACGCTAGTAAAACAGTCCAGATGTGTAGTAGTAGTAGTAATAATAATAATAGAATAAACTGATGAGAGATGGCCACTGACATTGTGACTCAGAGTCAAGGTTCAAAGACAGGGATGGACACGGGGGTAGCCTCAGCACAAATGCCTTCAAGGGATTTCTGTCCCTCAACTCTGATCTATTCTTCTTATTAAAAAATGTATCAAGGAAAGTGCAAACTCTGAATTAAATATTGACAAATAATTAATTTTAAAAAATTGAGAGTACCAAAAAAAAAACACAGTTGCAGATCGGATTCTATATAAACTCATCCCATCCCATTTTAATGGGATGAGTAAAAAGAGTACCAACAGAGAAGACAGGGATGGATGAACCAAGGTGCACAAATCAGTGATCTTAAAGAGTTACCAGACTTTCTGATCCACAACCAAGTAGTGATAAGCTGTGGGATAATAGATTCATGCGCTTGGAAAGAGCTTCAAACACCAAACAGCCCATACTGACGTTATTTACAACACTGCCTTCCATCTCTTGCTGCTCATCTTCGCCTTGGGGGATTTATTATGCCCCCCTGTGTGCAAGTTGCAGTGGTAGTTGTCCTACTAGTAAATGGAATAGATAGTTCATCTTTTTCAAAAATATGTATCATTGGTGGCTTATCATTTTTTGTACTTCCCAACATATTTGAGGAATGTATTCACTCTAATTCTCTTCCCTTTTAAGTTATTTTCTTCTACTTGTCTTTCCTTAAATAGCCCAGTAATGTATCCTTATTGTTTTCTTGATAAGATTTTGCAAAGCCTCCAACTAGAACAGCATGCGGTTGCCAGGATTTTTGTAGTTGAAATGGCAGAAGCACATTTATATTTTTTGAGGGCTTTATTGGCTACAAGTCAAACACTATATTGACTTGGCTCTAATAAGGTTTCTCTCGTGCACCCTATGAGGCATACTTTCTTGGCAAATGTAAAGTGCTAACCCCTCTCCTTTGGGGTTGAGGCATAGCCTGCCCAAGCAGAAGGATGAACTCGATAACCTAACAGGTATTTTTCCAATCATGACTATTGTGATCTAAGTCCAACAGACAGCTAGAACTTTTTAAACATTTCATTTAAAAATAATTGCATTTAAATTATCTTAATATATATCCTATGTAATATATGTTTGCTTTAACATAAATTGCGGTGTTCTGAGCAATTTCTTCCAGCTATATTTTGTTTCATCCTAGGTTTCGGGAAGAAACTTGGGAAACCCAATGTCCTATGTATTTTTAGTAAAATGTCAAAGCTGAATTCAATTCGTGAATGTTTTCTCAGGAATTGTATCAGTGTATTAGGGTCCTTAAGTTCCATGTTTTCTCATAACTTTATTAAATTTAAAATTTACCAATATGTGCCTAATCTGTAACTTTCCCCATCACATTTAATAAGATATTTTGAAAAGGTAAGTCTGTGAATAGTTCATATTTTTTATTTCTACCATTTATTATTAGAGACACTGAAATAAATCTGAGTATTTAAAACAAGGGTCTTTTGGCCTGTCTCCAAGTAAAGTACATAATTTATGCAAAATTTTAACATGTATATATACATATATATTTATTTTTTTTAATTAAATATTAACATAGCTGGGTAATCACCTATATCCACCTATAAGCTAAATAACCTATTCATTCACACCTAGGCATATAAAATTCATTTTTGTCCTACAGCACAATTAATGTTTGCTGTGCACTATGGATTCTTTGATCTCCTGTAAAGGAAAAAATCTGGAGTTATTGAAACCCCAAATGACAAGGTATAAAGAACAAATCAAAAGCTCGGGGAAGATATAGTGGTAAAGACCACACAGGTAATTTAGTTCTTCTTCCCGCTTCCTACAGGTCAATTCTGTGGCCAGTTCTGTGGTCAGTTCTGTGGTCAATCTCTGGTCTCCATCAGTGTGTCTGTCTTCAGCCCACCCTCCACATCCAAGGGACTCGTCCTTGACTCCCATTCATTTCGTATTATATTTCATTTCTTTCTCATCCTATTCTCTTTTTTAACCACTTTATTGATGCATAACTGACACACAAAATCTGTATATCATGCATCTAACTTAATGAGTTTGAAGATAAATATACACCTATGAAACCATTCCAACAACCTATGCCATAAACATATCCATTACCCTCTCCAAAAGTTTTCTCCTCCTTTTTTCTTTATTTTTTTAACAACTGACTTTTAGAGAGAGAGAAAGGGAGAGGGAGAGAGAAACATCAATGTGAGAGCGGCACATCAGTCGGCTGCCTCCTGCATGCCCCCCACCAGGGATCGAGCCCACAACCTGGGAACGCGCCCTGACTGGGAGCCGAACTGTCAGCCTTTCCAGGCACAGGACGATGCCCAACCAACTGAACCACATTGGCCAGTGCTCTTTATTGATTCTTAATGTGTGCGCGTGCGCATGCATGCATGTGTGCGATAAGAACACTTAATATAAAATCTACTCCTTAGTAAATCAAGTAGCTATTAGTCAAAAGGTACAAAGTTTCTGTTGTACAGGGTGAATAGGCCCCTAGGGACACAGTACAGTGCCTATAGTTACTCAAACTGTATTATGTACTCACTATGTTACAATCTTTCTTTTTTTTTTTTTTTTCTTCTTTATTGATTTTTAGAGAAAGAGGAAGAGAGAAAAAGAAACATCAATGAGAGGGAACATTGATTGGCCACCTCCTGCATGCCCCCCACTGGGGATCGGGCCCACAACCTGGGCATGTGCCCTGACCGGGAATCGAACCAGTGACCTCTTGGTGCGTGGGTCGACGCTCCACCACTGAGCCACACTGGCCGGGCTGTGTTACAATCTTTCATTCACCCTCACTTTGGCAAGCACAGCCTGTGTTGGGGAAAACATAGGAGGAAACAGGAAGCAAAGCAGAGTCGACTTTCCCGGCGTCAGCAGTTTGCAAGCCGCTTGCCAGCGTTCACACGGAGCCTGAACACCCCGTGTACCACACTGTCTCCTTCAGCACTCCCAGGACGTCATCTGTCACTGGGCCCTGAATACCTTCATGCATCTCACAACTCTCTGGGGCATCAAACCACTTCCATCCACCCTGTCGAGTCTGGGCCACCGTCGCTCCTCACTGATACAGTTCTAATTGCTCTCTCGACAGAGAGCCGCTCGCATTCCGTTTGCTGTTTCATCAGAACGATAGTAAAGATGCATGCTTCCTCTGCCATCGAACAGCGACAACCCGCCAGTGCCTCTTGCACAGAGCTGCATTTCCAAGTGTGCGTTGCCGCTGCCGGCCCTTGCACATCTCTAGCAGTGACCGGGATCATTCCGTCCCCCAGATATCCCCAAGTCCTTCTGCTTGCAGCGAGTTTTCACACGGCTTCCCCCGCATGACAGCTCTCGCTGCCCCGTCCAGGATGCCACTGTCCCCACCGCATTCAACCTGTCCTTGAGGTCCTTCTCTTTCCATGACAAGCTTTCTGTCTGGATGTCATTAAGGCCACCAGCCTATACGTTGAAAGGACTCAACACTTCTTTCAAACCATTAATTAAATGTACATTTAATTACTTTACATGTGTGTTTCCTCTTTGCATTGTAAAATCCATGCATTCCTAATATTAACAGTATTTGGCATATATTAGAGCGTTAACAAATAGTTAATAATGAATGGACTAAAAACAGCTATATTTAAATCACTTGATTCATATTTTTGGCTATGAGATTCCTAAGTGACCTCTCTACATGTGACTCCAAAGGTAGCTAGGATTAAAAGGAAAACACCGAAACTATGTTGGAGCCATGCTTGGTGTGAATGTGTTCCTCCTCCTTAACTAATATCACTGGATTGATGATGACTAGTGAGACAAACTTTGAGTCAATTAGAAACTTTGTTTGTTGCATTATTAGGTGGTGTGCCCAAGGAGTTAATCAAATAAAGGAAATCTAACCTCCTTTTAAGTTTTTAAAACAATGGAAAAATTTAAATGGAACAAATAGGCTTTTTAATTTCAAAGGAAATATCAATAGATAGATTACTATGTTTTTCTAATTCTTACCTTAAGATATTTTTCCATTGATTTTTAGATAGAGTGGGAGGGAGGAAAAAGAGAGAAAAACAAACAAAAAAAAAACACATTGATGTGTGGATCAGTTGGTTGCCTCCTATATGACCCCAACCAGGGCCGGGGATTGAACCTACAACCCAAGTACATGCTTTTGACCAGGATTTGAACCCTCAACTCTTAGGTTCATAGGTCAACACTCTCACTGCTGAGCCAAACCAGCCAGGGAAAATTAGTTTTTATTATCAAGTCTTATCTCCACTTTTCTGACTCCAAGGTCAAAATGAGTATTTTGGGGTATTTGGGGGATATTTTTTAAATGGAACAAATTCTCAAGGAGTTAATGAATACCTTGCATTTTTAAATTACAATATAGAATAGTTTGGTTTAATTCACTAACAAAACACCACAATTAAATTTAAAACATTTTTATTCATCCACTCATCCCTTATTCTCCTATTTTTTTTATGAATCTATGAAGTCTCTTCTGATGCCCACTTTGTGGCTGTATTTAGCTTCCCAGGACCATAGGAGGATGTTGAAATATCCTCCAGTCCTCCTACCGTTGTCAGCGAGAGGAACTGTGCTGAACTGTAGTTAATAGTGTGGCCTCTGCAGCCAGACGGCCTGGGTGCGAATCCTACCCGTCTGTCCCTTGCTAACTACCGAAACATTTCCTAAGCATAAAAATATGGAGTAGTTAATATCATGGCCTTCGGCTTAGAGTGCAAATGTTTTATAAGGTTACTACTAAGCCTATAAATCTTTAATTAATAACCTGTCAACCTCAACATGAACCAAAATTTCTCAGGAAGAATATCTCATTATCTTATATTACCTCAAAAGTGTGATACTTAAGTATATCACTTAAAACATCGTTAGTATGACCTAAGGCTCATTTCCTTCAGATGTGTCCTTAAACATAGACAGCTACACACACACACACACACACACACACATAATACAATGGAAAATTTTGTGCTATGACAATTTGTTGGTTGAGTTATTTTGAGCAACTTTACCAATGTTTATATTTTATCATTTTCCCTTAATGTAGGAAAATGTTATTTAACTTTTTAACTTTTAAATCTTAAATTTTAATCTAGCAGGATGTAAGTTTGGATACCTTTGTTGTAACTTTATAGATGACTAATATAAATTAATAAATAAATTACATTGAATTGCAATAGCAATACTTGCCTTACTAAACTAAAACCATGAATATACATCTATGAATCTTTATTTCATTTTCTATAATGTGTTGTTGATATTATATTACTATTTCATCTTAAATATATGTCATAGATAACTAAAGAATAAAAATATTTTTTCTTATTTAAGCAACAATAAAATATTTGGAAACTGCATAGTTAATATAATATTGAAAAGATCTAAATTATTTGGAGGAAAAATATAATTTAATTATTTTTCTAAAAAATTTGAGCTAGCACTGTAACAGTGGGAATTGTAACCCACCTTGCCATTCTTTTGACATTGTTTCTATAAATTCAGACTCTGGCTAATATGTAGCTTATAGATAAATAGCATGTTTGGGTAAGAATCCTAGGAGCTAACTTCAGAAGATACAGACTCCAACCTTCAGTTGTCCCAGATCTAGAAGACTTGTGGACCTTCAACCACAGAACCAGGATGACAAGGTCCAAGATCATGCACACTAGTCCATCACTTGACCAGTTTTGAGGTCCTTATTGGTATGGACTGTGCTGACTGCTCATAGAGAACTTTTCAACCTTCTCCCCTGGATCTCTCTGTTCTGCTTTTCCTCTCCTTCCTGATAAAAACCTGTGCCTACACTGAGATGTTGAGATGGGTTTAGGCCAAGAGTCACCCATCTCCTCAGGTAACCGGCACCTGAATAGACCACTTTCCTTTTTCACCTGCATCTGTCTTCAAGAGTTTGCTTTTCGTGGCAGCAGTCAGCAGAGTGTAGGTTCCAGTTACAGTACTAGGTACCTAATTTACCTACCATAGTTTAGGGGCTTAACTAAACATTTTTATAAGCCCTTATGTAGAAAATTTAGAATCCTTGGTTATCTATGTGCCCTCCCTATTGTACGGTCTATGAAGCACGTAGCACAAAATATTATCAATGAGATGATGGCAGCCCAGTGTAAGATGACTATCTTGGCCAGTGACCATGGTCAAGGTCATTCTAAGCTCAGTTCAGAGAGGCATGCCATATAGGTGTATGTTGACTTGGGCTAAATATGAGTCAGAAATTATTAAAATCAAGAGTAAAGCCCATGTTAGAGTTCGTCATGAGGACTTTGGTTTTCTAATGAAAGAAAATCACTCTAATAACATGATATGAAAGCTAAAGGAGCGAGAGACTTTGTCTTAAGAACCGCATTGCCATCTGGTGGCTTTTCCCTTTCTCCCAGAAGGTAGTTGTTAAAGGGCTTCTAAGTTTGGTATCTCAAACATATCTAGAGTTCTAATGGACTTCAAGTAAAGAAAACCCTTCAAAAATTGAACACTACAATTGGCTACCCCAAGAAATAATAAGATTCTTTAAAAATGAGGAATTCAGAGGTTAAACATTCCTACAGTTGATGGGGGGAGGCAACGTTACAGAGGATTTATTTCAACCAAGTCTATCTCCCGGTATATCTCACCTGTCTGCCTATCTTATTCTCTTCTCCTAACTGGCTCCAAAAAAAAAAAAAAACAGCATAGGAAACCAGTGTCATCACTCATCCACATGACAGATGTTTAAATATTTTAAGGCAAGTCTTTGGTACCTCACTATGCTCAGTTAAATCAGAACAATACACATATTCCCGTTCCCAAAGTCCTCTTGATTTCCTGCTTAAAGGGCATAATACAGAATTTGGTAACTCTACGTGTCTGGCAGGGAAGTGGAAGTTTCCATTGTCTTCATCAGCGTTTCTACACTGTGGTTCTCACTCTTTCCCAGTCAGGCACAGAGCTCAGGCTCCGTCAGCCAGAATGCAGCGAGGTTTCCCAAGTCACATGCAATTCCAGACTGGTACATCCTGCGTGATAAATGATCAGCTGCTGACTTGAGTCACTTTACAACAATTTTCTAAATACCTCCTCTCCTGACTAGCTGAGGATCACATGTCTGACTCCTCTTGTCTTCAGAGTCTGGCACACACCATGGAAAATCTGGATATTTCACAATGGAAGTCTGGTAAAATTACTCTCCAGCCAAACCAAGCAGTGTCCGCTCTACCAGAAGAGTTTACGGTTCTTTCTGGAAACGCCTGATTAGAGGGATAACTACTCAAATCTGTTGCACTGTTGTGGGAAAGTCAACCACAATCATTAGAATACAACATACTCTCCTATTGCGCCTAATGGTACCTTGAGTTCATTGGAGGAATCAACATTCCCAAGCTGATTGTTCTTGTTCATCAGCCCTTAAACTGCTCCCCAGAAGTCCTCTAGTTTTCTTTAAATAGGGCACATAACTTCCTTTCAAATGACCCAGCCATATTCTCCAGGAGCTACTCTGAGACACCTGCAGCATTATTCAAACTATGTTCTGTTTTAACATTTATAGATGACCGGCTTATTTTTTCCACTGATACTCAAGTAAAGCTAAAGGTTACAAAAATACCCTTTTGAAAATCATAAAATATCACATTTTCCTTCAATATTCTTTGGTGAGCTAAAGATGATGAAGCACGTTATCATCAAGGTACTACCTTCCTAGTTTTATATAGACATACAAACTCACATATTATTGTAGCCATGACAGTTGGGTATGTTTCAGGTTAGTAGTACTAGCATTGTGGCTTTGTGTATCAGTCTTCTCCGGGATTGACTGTATGTACAGGTTGGCATCTGGATATTGTGAACAAAGTTTCTAAAACCCTCAGTGAAAACATTTTGTGATATAAAAACATTTTATTGTACAAAAACAAAATTGTTCTGCGTCATCTGAATGATTCAGAATATTAAGGAGTTTCAGGATCTTTATATGATTATATTAATAGATGTTTTCAATAACAGAACAATCTTTCTCAAGCTTCATGGGATATTGATATTTTTTCCTTCAAAAGGCATTTAAGAATTTAAAATACATAAAGCTTGCCCAGCCAGTGATTCAACCCAGTGGTTCAATGGATTGAGCTCATCCCACGGACTGAGAGGTCCTGGTTTGATTCTCGATCAGGACACATGCCCGGGTTGCAGGCTCGATCCTTCATGGGACGTGCAGGAAGCAGCAGATAGATGTACCTTTCTCACATCAATGTTTCTATCTCCCTCCCTTCCTCTGTCTCTAAAAAGAAATCAATAAAAACAATTTTTTTAATTAAAATTTATAAAGCTCTTAAGGAAGTGGTTTGCATATAGTAAACACTATGTGTTTGTTATGATAAATGCTACCTAATTATAGGAATATAAATTAAACATAAAGCATTCTTATTGTGATGCTAAATTCCACTAAATAGTGAAGCATTTATTATGAGGAATCGATGTACTACATCTTCACTGCTACAATAATAGATGGGTTTTAGATTCATGTGTGTATCAGTCATTTATTATAAGTACATTATTCATGTATCATAAATGTTTAATTAGTTTATATGATAATATGTAATAATAGAAATCTATCTTTGGGTAGAAAGATCTACCTGATAAAGCATAATATTCTCTGAATATAAATTGATGTGAGGAAAATATATTCATTTTGAAAGCAAAATTATGCTTTTAAATTATCCCCAAAAAAGTAAGTCTCGGTGTCATAGTTCTATATACTTACAAAAGAAAAAGAAAAAGAAAGAAACAGATATTCCAAGAGCGGACTGGAAATGTTGATGGGATTTTGCACAGGTTGTTATTCTAGGCCTGATAACTGAAAGGCAATAAAAGTGTGTCCATGAAACCACGGCTGGACTCCAAGCTGCGGCATCAGCGGTGGTCCGCGCTCTGCCGTGGTGTGGGCTCCCTGGACTCTACCTACGAGCTGGGGATAGAGAGGCGCCCAGTGGCGAGCCAGGCGACATGTCTCACCATCATATATTGTAATGAAAATCAACACGTTGCTTAAATGATGCAGGTAATGAACAACTTTTGATTATAATATTTAGTGGTATTATGCACATCTACAAATTACTCTTCATTCATTCTTGTGGCTTTTTATGATAGATTCCAAAGAATTTTATTTATTTATTTTATTTTTATTTAAAAAAAATTTTTTTTAATCCTCACTCGAGGACATTTTTCCATTTTTTTATTCAGACAGAGTGGGAGGGAGAGAGAGGATGAGAGAGAGAGAGAAACAGCGACGTGAAAGGGACACATTGAGTGGCTGCCACCCGCACAACCCAACCAGGGCCGGGGACAAACTACAACCAAGGTTAATGCGGTAACCGAACCCAGATCTCTCTGGACCACAGGCTGATGCTCTAACTGCTGAGCCAAACCGGCCAGGGCAATTCCTAAGAATTTTAAATCAGAAATAGCAATAAAAAAAATTACCTTAAATGTATGTCAATTGTAAGATTATTATTTTATTATCCCACAACCATAAGCTGCATCTTTTGTGCATAACCGGAGACAGTGTGCTGTGCAGGGGATCACGTGCCTCTCCCTCGGGTCCATGCCCCACACCCCGCCCTGCTCTAGATACACGCCTGTGTTCATCTGTCCTCAAATTACAGTTTGAATGCACCTCTTAATCCTGCTGGGAGGTTAGCTGCTACAGCTATGTAGAATTAACTTCTAAGAACTTGTTGGATATTTTATATGATGTTACAATTTGAAATAATATTTTGAAATAATATTATTTCTGATTATAGTACACACACGTCTAAATACTATAAGCTTTGCGTTTGCAAAGGAACTGGGGAAGTCTTTCCACTCAATACCTCTTCTCTCTTCCCAAGACCATTGTCCCCTTTCGGACTTCCGTCATTCACGAAGTGTTCGTGTACTGCCCTCTCATCCCACCTTCTCCGTGTTCAGTTTGCTGGCTTTCGTTCTCGAGTTCAAAAGTCATACAAAAATGAAAATATGAGCAGATTAAATCACTGATTTATCCAGGCTGAATTCAAAGTATGTTTTTTAAACTGCTTGGGGCATGAAAGTACCACCCTTCCAATTACTACAGGTAGAGATAACTCTTTATTCTGGACAACGAATAATTACCTTATCTCTTCAATTTTTACAAAATGAACGAAATGGTTACGTCCTGATTTATATAAAATCTAAACTCCGAGATGTGCTGTGTGAAGACGTTTAAGATCACCTGCCGGCGATGCGATCAAATTGAAGGATGAAGGCAGCCAACATCACGAGATGCTAACCTGTATTTAAATATAGTTCTCCACATAATGCCCTTTTTTCCGTAGTAAGTGAATACAAGCCTTTGGGCTTACAGTCAATTTACACAACATCATATATGTCGATTGTAAACTCCGTGCATAGCTGTAAATTCTGTCTGCGGTCATCAGTTAACGTACGTGTATGGAACGCATGATGCTGTGTGAGCACCTCATCTTAGTTTTCCTATCTATTAATTTTAATAATAGCATTACTGTGCTTTATATTGAATTACTGAGATGTATACTTAATTTATAACAATATATATTCAAAACAATATATTTTAAAAGTGCTTAGGAAAATGTAATAAATAATCATCATAAATATTAAAAACATACAAATAAGAAAATGGTAATACAATAAAAATCACTTCAGTCACAAAGACTAGCCCTTTCTCCAATCTCTCTCTCCCTCTCTGTCTCTTTCCCTTGTTCCTCTCTCTCTCTCTCCCTTTCTCTTCCTCCCTCTCTCTCTGTCTCTTTCTCTGTATATACACACGGGTACACACACAAACACAGAGAGACCTATCTTTTTTAACACTGCACTGTGAATGCTTTCCTTTACCTATAATCTCCTTCAGTGATAATGTTACACTGTATGAATATTCCTACAAATTCTTGTCTATTTTCTCTGTACGAATAATGCGACATCATCAGTTACTGTTGCTCTGCACGGATACAGTGTTTAGTTCTTGGCTCATTTTCATGCCAAGCTATGATCCTACTTGTCTCATTCTGTTCTTACAGTAACCGTATTTTAATAAAGAAACATAAAATTGCACCCTTCTCTGAAATAGATAAAGAACAATAGGGGAACTAATCCTGGCACATATCTCAGACATTTCTCTCAAAATCTCAAGTGAAAACAACAGTTTTCTCACTACTTCTTTATTTTTTACAAGATGAAAGAAATGATACTATGAAGAACAAAAATCAGTGCTTGACAGACAGGAAAGACTTAGATGGCCTCACTCCCTTTAAGTCCTACAAGATCAAAATTTTCTCAGTAGACATACCATAAAATGAATTTGTTAGAATTGTAATATACAGTTTTAAGTGCATAAGAGTATATTGATGGTGATATATAAAACTGATTTTCCTTTAATATTTTTAGCAATTTGGAAGTCAAAGAGGGATTTTTGGGGGGGGGGGGTGTAGAGGGTAAATGATGGAAACAATAAATAAACCTTTTGTAAAATGAACTCTGTTACATTACTTCTTACATCATATCCAATTACAGCTAAATAAAATATAAGGAAATCATTCAAATCAGCCAATATTTTTCCTTTTTACTTATTTAATGTGATGTTTTTAAAACATTATGTGAGAAACTATATAGTTTGAGTCATTAATAACATAGGTTCACTTTCTTGAGGACACACAGGCCAGTGGATATTGACCTTCTTAAAGTGCTACATGTCTTTCAGCTCAAAATATAACTTCTAAAAGTCCTTACTTTGGCTGTAACACAAACACACGCACACGTGCACACACACACACCACACACACACACAGTCATAAGGATCATTACTAAGGCATTGCTTTGAGTGTCTTCTTTCTTCATGAACTTTAAAAAATGTAAATGCTGTTTACCAAATTATAAAATAACATAAAATTAAATAGTTAAGTTAGGGTGACTATTGTGACATAGATCAGAGAAGTATTTTCTTAGCTAACACTTATTTTATAATGAATTATGACAAACTGTTTAGGAACACCCACTTTAGCAGTACCAAACTGATCACGTTGCCTTTTTAATCAATATTAAATCCTCTGAACTATTATAATCTTACCTTTTCTTTTTTTTCCACCTCACATTCTTAAATTTTAACCTGTATAATTATGTAAAACATACCTCCCTATGTTATACTTTTGCCTTAACACTTAATTTGAAATATGCAATTATTCATCATCTTAGCATCATCCAGTATTTTACTCCATATTCTTTTCATTAATTGATACAATCTTGGTAGTTGAAAAGAATTGAATGCTCATCTAAAACAAGAATTAATAATCACACATTGTTCGTAAAGCAATAAAGCTTTATAAATCCTCAGAGCAAACCTGTGACTGACTGACTGATTTATTGATTGCAAGATCGACCTCTCTTCATTTTTCAAATGAGAAGCCAGAATTACAAGGCTACTAATAAAGATTACTCTCTGACTCTCTGTTTGCTACAAGTTTTCTTCAAACCTGAAATACTTCATTCTCTCAAAGGCAGCACTTTACTGAATATTTAAACTGATGATACAATTTATGAATTTTCCACTATAGAAACTCATTCTGAGAGGTTAGAGCTGTAGACACTTGAATTATAGATTATTTAAGGGTATTCCTCAGTTTCTTGGATAAATAATCACTCTGATAAAATGCATCAGGAGACAAGAATAGAGGTTAGTCAGGTTTTTATATTAAGGATAGGTTCCATTTAGGCCCTAAACTCTGCGTAAAAAGGTATGTTCACAAGTACATTAGAAAAGACTTTAAGGCAAGCTAACAAACTGTCAAACAAAAGCTGTTCTATATTTTATCAGGAAGATGTGCCTTCACAGCCACCTGGAAGGCCAGAGTGAACGGAAAGTTCTGGGCTCCGCAGGGACCTGTGCCTGAACGTGCTGGCAGGTGACAAGCCAGGCCCCAGCCCCACCTCCACTGTCTCCCAGCCCCCGCTTTGCTGACTCCTGGGGGGACCTCAAGCGCCCGTCTGAACCTCCCAGCTCTTACTTTCAGGCTCTGTCCAGACCGCCTCCCCCTGGGGCTGAAAGTGTGTGCAAACCACCCTGTGCTGCCCTAAGACAGACTCACAGAGGAGGCCTGGTCCAGCCGGTGTGGCTCAGCGGCTGAGCATCGACCCTGCTCCGAGAGGTCGTCAGTTCGATTCCCGGTCAGGGCACATGCCCAGGTTGGGGGCCAGATCCCCAGTTGGGGCATGCAGGAGGCGGCCAGTCGATGTTCTCTCTCATCGACGCTTCTCTCTCTCTCTCCTTCTTCCTTCCTCTCTCTTTAAAATCAATAATCAATAAGGGAAAAACACATTTTTTTTTTTTAAAGAGGAGGCCTATAGATGCACTAGGAACATGGCTCTGGGCAACACATTCTTCCTGAGAAACACCCACCCCTGCCTTCCGGAGACTCTGTCCCCCTGTCCACAATCACACAGTGGGCTGTGCACAGGACGGCATGTGCTAACGCTGGGGGCAGAGACCAGGTCGCTGTGATACTGATACTCGGAGGTATGAGACAGGAGGGAGCTAGCTGGGAAGCTATTATTTTCAACCATCTGCACACAAACCCGAGAAAATGGTGCCGGTATGCAGAAGCAAGCAGGGACAGGGCATTGTGCGTCTCAGACGGTGTCCCTGATCCTGTTAGGGCCGATCAATTTCAACACGGTGCTTTCCTCCAAAGACCCTCCAATACGCTTCCTTTTGAGTGGTGCAGGGCCCTCAATTACACGCATGTTATCCAGAGAGCATGACCACCGCCCCAACAGCCACCGGCTCGTTGGAGGAAGTGTTTCTTTTCACTTTGTCTGAGAATATCAATGATTTTGCTCCAGTTTGACAACAGCTTGCTTCCTAAAACTGTGACAGGTTTTCAGTGTGTAACCTGTGGGTGTGGGGGGATCCCCGCGAGTGAAGGGGCCATATGGTGCTTCCCTGCTGTCATCTGAAAGACCAGCTGGGCCGCCTAAAGATTTATGGTCAATTATCTGTGCTCGGAGGCCAGAAACCCACTGAACAATGGCTCTTTCTGGGCCCCTATGGGAGGGAAATACCCGCTATTGTAAAGTTCCTTTGCCAACAGGAGAAGTTATTAACTCAAATTACAAAAGTTTATGCTTCAAATGGGCCCTTTAGGTGACCATAAAATGAACAAATGTTTTGAAAGAAATTTCTGCCTTCTAATAATAAACATATCCACAAACACAAACATACACAACACACACCACACCCACATACGCAAACACTATCAAACTTTCTGGTGTGATTTAAGTAAACACTGCCCTAGGACTTACGTATGAAAATCGTGATTTTTAAATTGTTTTCCTCCGAATTTCATTGTAATTTTATTTTACATGGACAAGCTTGGAAAATATTTCACGACTCTAATTCTCATGTGTGGGTCTTGTCAGTATCCAGTTGTCTCCTGTCCTCATCACGTGGTGAACTGCTTTTGAGAAAATATTGCATTTTCTTCAGATTCTCCTTAACAGAAAGATTACTCATTCATTGGCTATTTTTTTTTTGCATGTTTACTGTGCTATTGGTATGTGCACATGTTTTATTTCCAACTTGTTCCAGCAGGAATTTAAGAAAGAATCTCTATAAAGTACTTTTATTGGTTGGAGTAAAAGTCTTATTTATTAGTACTTCGTTTTCAATACTGGTATTCTAGTACAGGGTTGTCCCTTTATAAGAAAAATGAAAACAGTTACTTCCAACTCTGTGGCCCAGAGGGATGCACACGGAATGATGGGAAGTTTTAAAATGAGACTGAGCCTGAATCAGAAATGGGGCCATTAATTTTCCAATTTTCTAATTTCTTTAGGATAAAAATCTGGGATTAAAAAATAAATAATCTTTCTCAGTTACATTGCATCAAATGTCACATTTGAATTATTTACCTGCACAGGTTTTCTATGTTACAATAAACTCTGTACTGTCCACTGCATTCTAGTGTGTGACATTTTTTTCAGTGTGAGTTTATGATGTACAGTCATTTATGGTTATTAACATGCTTAACTGCATAAGTTCTGGTTGATGGTTTTTATGTTGTAAATACAGTGTGGCTTGCTTTATTTTTATAATGAATCTCTACAAGTATCCTTAATTATTATTAATTGTAACGCTCAGATGAATTACAAAATGGATGGACTTTTTTTTTTCTACAAAATCTCAAACAATCAATAAATATTTATGCCTGGCCAACTTCAACAAAAGAGCACTTAGACTAACACTCCCACACTATTTATTTGGTTTATATATTCCTGTCTCAATACCACTACAGAGAAAAATGAAAATCTATTTTATAAGTAATTTACTGTCAGAACAAGAATCAATAAACTTTAAATTTGATTATTTACATTTTTTAAAAAATCCTCACCCGAGGACATTTTTGCATTTCTTTTCAGATAGAGCAGGAAGGAGAGAGAGAAACATCAATGTGAGAGAGATACATCGACTGGCTGCCACCCACACGACCCCAACGGGGGTCTGGGACAAACTGCAACCGAACCCGGGTCTCTCTGGTCCACAGGCTGACTCTCTAACCACTGGGCCAGACTGGCCAGGGCAGGTCATTTACATGTTTTAATTAATGGAAGTTCTTGGTAATAAACGGCTAATTAACAATAAGCTTGTAAAATTATATTCTAGCTGTATTTACATTGATATAACTTTTTTCTAGAACATAATTACTATTCAAAAATCATTCAAATGAACAAATATTTTTCACTATATTAGTTAAGAAAATTATTAAATTTGTTACACCAGTAGCAATTTGTTTTCTAGAAGTATCAAAAAGGGAGAGGAAAAATTTTAAAGTGCCCAAATGTTAAACAGTACCGCCAATATTATATATTATCAAGTTAATAAAACCATTAGAAAATTGAATGAGGTTTTTCTATAGAATGTTACTTCACAGTATTAAAAAATTTTTCAATGTCTTTCATCTTTACATAAGGAAAACGTTTGTGGCTAAACATGTACATTGGACATAGACTTGACTCCGAATAAAGAAGTTGGTGCAGGATTGCAGAGGTCCCTCCACGAAGGGACAATTGGTTCGTTCCTTTCCTGTTTGAAGATTGTAATACTGGGGGGATTGCTAAGTCAGGAAGAGAAAAAAATGTGAAGAGGTGATTTCCAGAAAATTATTGATTGAACTATTAATCTGAAAGGACATGCATGCCCTTTATCAAATCCCCAAGTTCCCTAAGTACATCTGCTATTACCCAGAAAGTCTATGCTATGTAGAATCATTATGGCAGATTCTTCTCAGAAAATATATGGTCAGTGTGACAAAATGTATTTCATGAGTAGGCAGTAAAGTTGTCCTGCAGACGAAATATACCTGTATCTACTCAATAATATCAGATGCAAGGGGGAATTATAAACATTGATCAAAGGCTGTAAAATATTCTTCTTTATGAAATTAATCATTAACTATTTATGCCTTATAGAATTTGAAAATGTAACTCATGTTTCCTTATAGATTTTCAGAGCACTAAAACTGTTATATATGCTTGACCACTTTAACTTGGAAAAGCTTTAGTGTTTATTTTAATTGCTATTCAGTCCTTTGCCTTTATTGCCACTGCTAAATCAATAAAACAAGTTAAAAAATTAATTGAGACTTTGGGACATAAAAATGTCATAAAAGTAATGCCTAAAATTATAATGATTGAGGGTATATGTTTTTAAAACCCTAAAATATAATTAGGAACTATGGATATGATATCTGAAGCTCAGAGCCATTTGCACGCCTTCAGTGAAATCAGACATAATGAGCTCCCTGTAGTCATTAAAATATATGAGAGGTGATTTAATTGTTTTGAGGGCTCTCAACCTGATGCTTATCCCAGAACTACAGCTCAGACAAAGCATATTTATCATGCACCATAGCAAGTGAACCTACGAAATCTACAGAGCGAAGGGATATAAATCACCAGGCAGTAAACAGTCACGGGGCCTCTGGACTTTCAGAATTCCCTCTTCTTCAATGAAGCAATACGGGCTCCATAAGAAGGGTAGAAGAAAAATGTAATGATCTAGAATAGAGATGACAAACTGGTGGATTAAGGGAGTAAATATTCACTGGACTTATGGGGTTTAAAAAATTCTCATTTCTTTATGAAGCAAATAAATTCTTTATGTGGTTGAAAAATATATCAGGATAAACTATCAAAGAGGCTGCACACCAGTGGCCGGAGGGATTTGGCTGAAGAATGTGCTGTCTTTGCACTGAGTGGAGCAGAGAGCGTGGATTCCGAATTCAACCTGGTTGTCCACATGGACAAACCTCCCGTCTTCCTATAAAAACCCACTTTTTAACTTATGTTAAAATGGAGAGAATCTGGTAGCCTGGTATCTCATGAACACACAGAAACATTCATTAAATCTGTAGAGCGGCTGCCTCTGGGACGGGGTGCCCATGTTTAACTTTTATCATGCTTCAGGCCTCTCCTCACAGGGGACTGCAAGTCCTCCGACCATCCACCCACTCAGTGTCATCTCCATCCTGTTTCTCTGGACTAGCTGAAAGCAATTACCACTACTGCAAATTTCTTCTTTGCTTACTTGTTAATGATTAGTCACATTTTTTGGAACATAAAATACCCAAGTGTAGGAATGTTGGCTGTTGAATCCATTAGCATGCTCCCCAGGGCCTAGGATAGAGCCCGGTATACAGAGTTTAAATAATATTTACTGAATGAATGCCATGTGGCTGTCTGCTGCCATTTATGTGCCTGATGATTCTGTTGTTTTGCTCAGATTAAATGGAAAATATTAAGGTCGACTTGTAGTAAAACTCCATCACAACTAGGAAATACAAGATGAACAAGGAGGATTATATATTACTTGCATTTGACTTGCTTTACATTTTCTTATCTTCTTTCTTGGAACACTTCTAGGACTGCTGAAAGCGCATGACTAGACTGCCGCCCTTAATCAAATGATCTTCCCACTTCTCCATGATGTGTAAAGTCTGTTTATCATTTTTAGCCTTTATAAAATAGGCTGTCTATTCAATTAATTTTTATATGCTTTAAAGAGTACTATTGAAAAATAGCTTTATAATGCACTGATTCGTACTAATTATTTTTATCTAGACTATTTTTTATACTACCACCTCCTTACCTTGTTAATATTTTAAATTGAACTCTAAAACAACAGCCAGAATTGCAACACATTTACTTGTTTACTGGAAACAACTTGTTTTGTTCATAGTATTATCTCCATTACTTCACATTACAGTGTTCATTTCATCGAATGCAACATACATTGGTTTAATAAATGTTATTAATGTTGTTTCATGTATTTTTAGATAAATATTTAATAGATTTGGGGATTCCTTTATGTTCCCTCTCTTCTCATTCATATAATTATTAAATAATACCAACTCTTGCTTTTCAACAGAATTGCCCTGATCCAGAATTCAAGTATAATGTTAATTGTTGATCTAAATCGGTACCCATTCTCATTTTATGAAAATACCTTTATCTTCTTATCTTTTTTTGTGACTCATAAGGAATTGATTAAATAAAGTTTTTCAGGGGGGAAGGGGGAACTATATTTATTTATATGAAACAATTAAAAATAATAAAAATTAGGACAAAGAAGAACATGTACGAAAGATTTGGGGTGATTAAGCACAAGAAATTGTGTTATATCCAATATATGCAATTTCGACATATTATACTAAATTTTTTATTTTTCCCTAAAACCAAGGAAGATGAGCATCATTAAAATTAATGCATAAAATAAAGCATTTGATGTATTAAAAATACCCCAAAATATTCTCAAGTGTTGTTTCTTCTTGTGTCAATTTTTATTAATTATTAAATTATGACTAATAAATAAAAAATGAATAAAAATCCAATTTCAATTTCCAAAAAGAAAATACCCTCAGGATCTCACTGTTACAATGAAAATATGCTGGCTACAGCACATAATAAGAAGCATAAAACAAACCCTGGAGTGGAACAAGCATAAGAAGACTCTGAGAGGTGGAAAGAAGAAAGTGAGCAGCCAGAGATTTCAGTACTTAGGTGAAACAGAGCAGTCATATTCCCTGGGCTCCTTATTGTCTCCCATATGTTTGGATAGGGCTCTGTGGAAGCCTCCAACCTGGAACTGCCAACAAGCACGGATAAAATCTTCAAGGAAAGCCTGGTCCCTAGGCAAAGGTCCAGCGAAAGGGTGGCTTGCCAATCAATACTCCGTAGAAGTCAAATACCAGTGGATACCACCACCCACTCCAAGATGTCAGTGGTGGGGGAAGTAGGGAGAACTGGTCTTGCACACACCTTGTAGCACAAGCAGGTGGCGCTCTATTTATTCCACCAGGGTACTGGCATCCTGGACTAATGATGAGGAAAGCCTCTACCCACCCAACGCAACAGAGTATAACAATGCAGTGTGAGGCGGACTCATCATCACTGTGCTTCATCATCTCACTTCCACACCAAGCATGAGTGGGGGCAAGGACAGACTGGAGCCTCACCCTACATTAATGAGACTGGATGAGGCATTGTGACGTGAGACTAGAGAACACTCCATTCTCCTTGTACCCCTGTGATTAACAGGACATAAATGAGGACCTGAAATCTGACACATACCCATCAATAATGAGATTGAATAAGCTGGTACAAAGCAGGGTGAACTGACACTCTGATTCCCTCCACCCGGGCTAGCGTCAGTTGGCCTCAGTGAAGATTTATAAATTAATCAACATAGAATCTTCAAAAAATTCCAAGTACTCCGAGGAAAATTAAAAAAATAAACAGGCAGACAAGAAACAAAATAAATAATAAAACAAAAATTTATAAAATATCAATAATTACCTTAAATGGTCTAAATATACCAGTTGAAAGACACAGATTGGCAGAATAGACTAAAAAAAACAAACAAACAAAAAAAACAAACGAAACGAACACCTGGACCCAACAATTTGCTGTTTATAAGAAATCCACTGCAAATTTAATGGCAAAGGTGAAATGCAAGTAAAAATATGGGGAAAGATATGTCATGCAAATACTTTTTAAGGAAGGAGTGGCTGTTATATCAGATGAATAGACTTCAGAACAAAGGTAACTCTTAATAATAAAGAGGAATATTAGATAATGATATTAGGATCAGTCTACCAAAAAGACATAATGAATCTAAATGTTTATGCCCAAAACAACAGAACAGTAAAATATATAAGGCAGAAACTGACAGAGCAAATAGAATAAATAAATATGGCTATGGTTGGTGACTTTAACACCCACTCACAAATTGATAAAACTACTAAACAGAAAATCAGCAAAAATCGAATAACAAACAAAAACTAAACACCATCAACCAACAAAAAACTAACCAATAACAGCAGATTATACATTCTTTTTTAGGACCCACGGACTATTAACCATGATAGGTCATATTCTAAGCCAAAAAAAAGTTCAACAAATTAAAAATAAGTGAAATTATATAGCATGTATTATCTAGCATACCAGAATTAATATAAAATCAATAATATAAAGACAACAGAAAACTTTCTCGATACATGACAATTAAGTAATCAATATACTCTTTAAAAGTCCATGAGACACAGAGGAAGCTAAAAGAAAATGTAAAGTAAGTTAGAACAACCGAACTGAATAAAAATAAAAATACAAAATGCCAAAGTAAGTGGGGCATAGCCAAAACAGTGCTAAGAGGGAAACTCATAGCACTAAAATGCTTATGTTAGAAGAAAAGAAAGATCTTAAATTTAAAATCAAAGTTTCTACACAAAGAATCAAAAAGAAAAGAAAAATTATCCCAAAGCAAACAGAAAGAAGGAAATAATAAACATGAAAATGGAAATCAATAAATGTAAAAACAGGGGAAAATATCATTAAAACAAAGAGCTGATTCTTTGAAAAAATAAATCAAAATACTACACTTCCATGTAGTAAGATTAATTATATATGTTCTTGAATGTCATTTAGATGGATGACAAGAACAATTTTGCATGGTCAGGTTTCCAATGAACCTTTCCTTCCCTGGTCTCTATGGAAACATGGTCCCCATGTTTCAAAATTCTTTGTTCAATTATCTCAAATCTAACTCCACTCTATGAAGAGACCCACAGTTCCACATGGTCCTGGCAAGGCCTTCTTGTTTTTCCCCACTACCTCCTGCTTTATTAGAATCTGTCTATATTACAACTGATAAACCCTTTCTCCACAAGATTAAGCAGAAGTAACCTCATTAGGACTTGCATGGGTATTTATCTCAGCCACAACAGGAGTCAAGACTTAGGGGTTACCTCTCATCTTCTACGCTCACAGTCTCACACTCCTCTTTGATCTCAGAAACTCTGTCATTGTGCTCTTGATAACTCATCAATGATTATCAGAAAAATCCCCTATATGATGATCTCCACTCTGAGTGTACTTTTCACCTTCATACCCAAAGCAAGCTGATGAACATGATCCCACTGTTCAAAGACTAGGGAACATAAATTGTGACTCTCTCAAGTGTGTGTATGAGAGTGTGTGTGTGTATTCTTTTTTTTAATCCTCACTTGAGGACATTTTTTTGCAGTTATCTTCAGATAGAGCAAGGGAGACAGGTAGGAAGAGAGAGAGAAACATCCATGTGAATGAGACACATCAAGTGGTTGCCACCCACATAACCCCAACCAAGGCCGGAGACAAACTGCAACTGCCCTTAGTGGAAACTGAACCTAGGACTCTCTGGTCCATGGGGCAATGCTCTGACCGCTGAGTCAAACAGGCCAGGGTGTGTGTGTGTATTCTTTACCAAACACTATTACCAAAGTATGTATCCTCCAGTCTCCTCGTTGCCATTTGCATACATTTGTTCTCTGTGTCACTTAAAGTCTCCAATGCTGAAATTACCGGTCACTTCCTTCAGAATGATTGAAGATTTTTAGCATCTGAACTCACCACTTCTCCTTACCCAATTTGTTATTATTTTAGTTTCAACATATCAAATATTGTAGCACCCTAAGCTTCTATTAACTCGACTTCCTTTCCTATATCCCATCTCAGCTACTCCATTATATGATGAAGTATGAAAAATAGTTATTTATAAAGAGTATACCCCCCACTCTCTTTATTTAAACACTCTACTATTTATACCACAGCCATATGTCTGTTCAATATTCTACCTCTAATATCCCAATTCAGTAACTTTCCAGTTGTAATGGAAACTATAATTTGTTAAACTTTTCACATTTCACCCACCTTGAACTCACTGTTTCACCTACTCTCAGAAGTTCTCCCCTGCATACCTTTTCAATGATGTGTGTGGAGGAGCCCCTGCTGTCTCCAAGATCCACTGTGTGCACCTCTTCCTGCGCCATCCACACAGTGTCGAAGCTGAGAGCTTGAATAGTTGTGCAATATTCACACCACAGAGGCAGCACTCGTTTCTGGCACAACACTGCTTTCTAATCACTTCTGCTGACAGTCATTCACGTTTTTCTGACGTGTCCATGGATATAGATCAGACTTGAGTGTCTCTGCACCTTGATCTCTGTCTCTCTATCTCACCATATATTCAGTCTCATTTTTCTTTATAACCATCCCTATGTTTCAAAGTTATTTGTTCAATTATGTAAAATCTACCTCCACGTATAAAAAACATAACCTTCAAAAAGAGGAAGAGGAATTTTTTAAGCTTTTCCCCACTCTGATGTATAAAAATAATCTAGACTACTTCCTGCCACATAAATAGTAACAGCAGTTAATAAATTTCACTGAATTAATTATTGAATAAAATGATTAAATAGTTTTGAAACAAATTTCTTTTTCTACCTATTTAACAATGTACTATTCCTTAATGTGTTAATTTAACATTTGATTGGACAAAGAACATATGTAACATATAATCATAAGGCATAATAGAAAACAAACATTTTAAGATATCCCCATTTTAAGAACTGAAACATTACCAACTCAGGTTTTTCCTCATCTACTTCATTTCCGTTTTCCCTCAGGGGTAACAATTAAATTAAATTTGGATTTGTTATTTCTATAAATTTTAAAAGTAGTTTCAGAATAAATCCATACTATCTGGTTTCTAAATTGTAAAATATAATATTGAGCCATGTGTAATCTTTATGTAATCTTCATTCCTATATGTGTTTTTAAATTTTAAGGTGCTGTATGAAATTGTAGTTTATTTTCAATAAGTGAATGGCATATTTTACTTAACCACTATAATGTAGATTGAAATTTCATATATTTGCAGTTTTCAATATTTTGAATAGTACCAATGAGAAAATTATTGTAAATATTTCCTGGTATACGTTTCCAGGATTTACTCTGGTGTAAACTAAACCACTTATATTTCTATTTATTATCAAGAATTAATTGGAAAAAATAAAAATAATGCTTATTAAATAACTTTAAATATAAAATGCTTAAGAATAACAAGGTATGAAAAAAATCTGTAAGTTTGATTTTTTTCAGTTAATTTTACTAAAAAGCATAATTATCTGTTAAAATGATATTGAAAAAGGAAGTATTTTTCCATACATCATAAGACAGCAATAATTTTATATGCTTTGTGAAACCTGAGTTGTAATTGAATTAAATTGTTAAACTGAAAACTGTCTGATATAATTGGCAAAGCACACTAAACTGAGTGTCATTTATTTGATTATGTTTTTCAACATAGTACTAGAAGTGCTAGCCACAGCAATCAGACAAGAAGAAGAAAGAAAAGGCATCCTATTTGGAAAGGAAGAAAAACTGTCATTATTTGCAGATGACATGATACTGTATATAGAGAACAATGAAGATTCCATCCCGAAAAAATTCTTGAACTGATAGATAAATTTAGTAAATGGTAGGCTACAAAATAAATATCAAAAAATTAGTTGCATTTTTGTACACCAATAATGAAATATCAGAAAGAGAAACTAAGAAAATCCCATTTGCAATTGCATCAAGAAAAATACTGAAGAATATATTTAACAAGAATGTAAAAGACCTGTACTTGGAAAATTACAAGACACTGAAGAAAGAAATTGAAGAAGATACAAATAGGTGGAAGTATATACCATGTCTTGGATACAAATGAATATCATTAAAATACCATCCAAAGCAATCTATAGATTCAATGCAATTCTCAGCAAGCTACCAATGGCATATTTCACAAAACTAGAATAAATATTCTGCAAATTTATATGGAACCACCAAAGAACCCAAATAACCACAGCAATCCTGAGAAAGAAGAACAAAGTTGGAGGAATCGTGTCACCTGATATCAAACTATACTATAAGGCTATAGTAATCAAAACAGCAAGTGCTGACATAAAAACAGACATATAGATTAATAAAACAGCATGAAGAGTCCAGAAATAAACCTTTATGTTCAATTAACATTTGACAAAGGAGGTAAGAACATACAATGGGGTAAAATACTCTGTTCAAAAATGGGGCCGGGAAAAGTGGACAGCTAGGTGCAAACAATGAAACTAGACCACCTTCTTACACCTCACACAAGAATAACCTCAAAATGGATTAAAGTCTTCAATGTTAGACTCAAAACCATAACAATCCTAGAAGAAAACATAGTAAAATCTCAGACATTTCTCAGCAATATTTTTTCTGATATAGTTCCTTAGACAAAAAAAAAAGAAAGAGAAATACATAGGATTACATCAAACTAAAAAGGTATTGCACAGCAAAGGTAACCATCAGCAAAATGAAAAGACAACCCATTGACTGGAAGAACATATTCATCAATGAAATTTTTGATAAGGGGTTAATATCTAAAATTTATAAAAAAGTTATAAAGTTCAATACCAAAAAACAACAATAACAACAACAAACTAATTAACTAAAAAATGGGCAAAGGACCTGAATAGACACTTCTCCAAAGAGAACATACAGATGGTCAATAGACATGTTAAAACATGCTCAACATCACTAAGCATCAGAAAAATGGAAATCAAAACCACAATGAGATATCACCACATACATGTCAGAAAGGCCATTATCAATAAATAAACAACAGCCCTGGCCGGTTTGGCTCAGCGGTTAGAGCGTCCGCCTGCGGTCCGGAGAGACCCGGGTTCGGTTCCCGCTAAGGGCATGTACCTCGGTTGCAGTTTGTCCCCAGCCCTGGTTGGTCGTGTGGGTGGCAGCCACTCGATGTGTCCCTTTCACATAGATGTTTCCCTCTCTCTCCCTCCTACTCTGTCTGTATAAAAAATGGAAAAATGTCCTCGGATGAGGATTAAAAAATAAATAAATAAATAAATAAATAAACAAACAAACAACAAGTGTTAGTACGGATGTAAAATAAAGGGAACACTCATGCACTGGAGGTAGAAATGCAGACTGGTGCAGCCACTGTGGAAAGTAGTATAGAGTTACCTCAAAAAATTAAAAATGGAACTACCTTATGACCCAGCAATTAAACTTCTGGAAATACATCCCAAGGAGCCTGAAACACTGATTCAAAAGCATATATGTACCCCTGTGTGATTTTGAAGCTGCCCAAGTGCCCATTAGTAGATGAGTGCATAAAAAAAGCTGTGGTACATTTACCCAATGGAATATTACTTGGCCATGAAAAAAGAAGGGATGCTTACCTTTTGTGACAGCATGGATGGACCTGGAGAGCATTAAACTCAGTAAAATAAGCCAGTCAGAGAAAGACAAGTACTATATGATTTCACTTACATGTGGAATCAAATGAAAAAAATAAACAAAATAGAAACAGACTCATAGATACAGAGAGACTGACAGCTGTCAGAGAAGAGGGTTAGGATGCTGGGTGAAAAAGGTAAAAGGATTAAGCAACAACAACAAAAACCAATCATTTCTAGACACAGACAACAGTATGGAGATGACCAGAGACAAAGGGGGTGGGAGGCGGTAGAAGACAGGGAAGAGGGATAAAGGAAGGAGACTTGACTTGGGGTGGTGAACACACCCTACAATATAAAGACGATGTATTATAAAATTGTACACCTGAAACCTATATAATTTTATTAACCAAGGTCACCCCAATAAATTCAATTAAAAAAATTAAAGTAAATCTTGGGATTTCACATACACACACACACACCAGTTGCCATTGCCAAGTGCTGAAGAAAAGGCATAACCCTAGCTAATGGACCAAACACCACGCCACGGCTCTATCTGGCTCTAAGTCCTCTGGAAAGCAAGGAAAGCCCAGAGCCTGAGAACTGACTGGCCTTTTCACTTCTATCTTTGCCAGTATAGGTCTTAAGAGCATTTCGAAACTTCTCAATCAGACGGTCCATGTCTCCACCGGAATACAAAACAGTAGCCGTGACAAGGCTCTCCAGGGCCCGATGTTCCCCTGTTACATGTTGCATATTGTCTGTGCTATGATTCTGTCCAGAGTAAAACAAAATGACATGAAACGAATTCGCATGCGGTGTATCTCTGTAGGATAGGTGCCGGGGCCATGCCCAACCCTTGCACACAGAAAATGCTGTGTGTGTCATGCAGCGAACAATTGCTCAGAGCAGAACACTCATCGGGCTGGGAGATGGATCTTAAAGGCATACCCTCTGTAGCAATAGGCTTAGCCATTAAATAGAATTCAAAGGTAATTAACATGAGCAAGACATTTATAAGCAAAAGTCAAAAGTCTTAGCATTTAGACTTTTTATCTGTTATCCTGCAAATATGAGCCTTCACAAAGCAATATCGTCTACAATATTCAGTGCAGCAGGCTGCCTTGTGTGACAAAGGTACACGTGTGGTGAAAGCAGGGGGTGGCGGGAGCCGGTCTGTGGAGGCGGGGTGGGTAACGCAGAGCGACTCCTAGGCGGAAGGGACAGCCTCTGTGGTTTCACCAATGCCAAACCTGACCCTGCAGTGATCACCCGCAGTCTCCAACTACATAGAACTGGAGGGTGACTTTTTTCATAGCAAATAGTTTAAAGTTTAAATAAATGAGAATATATTTTTTAAAACGATAATACTTCATTATATTTATTTTAAAAGGAAAAAGAAATTCCAGGAGACTGTGTTGCACTGGGCTGCAGCACACCTCTTTCCCAGACTCATCCTTCCAGTCACTTGGGGACCCCCTTGCCCTCAGGGCTACCTTGGTCAACACCGTTTTTGTAGGCTAAGGCCCCAGTGATGGATCAGACACGGGCTCATGAGCCCAGGCCTTAGCCATAGCTTAATATTTCTATGCTTCATTTTCCCTTTTCTACAACAGGAATGATTAATACCTAATTAGAACAAATGCATGTAAATACATCTTAAGCTTTTAAACAGAGAAGTGCTTCTATTACTCCTACTTAGTACACGAATAGTATCGCATTAACAGTACTACCAAGGCTGTAGCAGCATCACTACCACCACTCCTACTATTCCCACGACCAACACCAGTTCGAACTCCATGACAACTCATGCCCCTACCTCCAGAAGACGTCCACGGGCAGAGGGCTCCATGCTGTCTGTAACCAAACCTGTGCTATTGGATGGCCCAATGACGTTCTAATTTTTTTTAATTATTATTAAACTAAAAGTTGCCTCCCTTACATTTGTATCTATTTTTTTTAATGTTCTCTTTATGGCACCAATGTCCTCTTACAATAAGCCTTATTCAGATATCTAAACGATAGTGTCACAGCCCAAGTGTGCTCGATTGGATCAAACGTCTGCCACTCTGTCTCCCTGTGCTCATGGCCGTGATGGCCTCCCTCGTCCCCACGAGGTCTGGGTGGTCGGCGTCCTTTATAAATGTGGCGCTTAGTTAAACAGGGCGGTGCTCATGTAGTCGGAAGGCAAAGGGACGATAACCCTTTTTTACATTTAATTGGGACACTCACTGTTAACGTCATTGAGAATGTTGATGTCTTGTTTCTATGAACTTCCTCGCATTTCCCCCTTCTGGCCTCTTTAATAAAATTAATCATTTAATCCTCATGCTTTCACCTCTTTGATATTTTTTGAAAGTGCATATTCCTCTTCATAGCTCCACTATGTTATCGGCCTGTGTCGCTGTCTGTCTCACGGGACTTGGAGGCGCTCAGTCTGCAGAACACCACATTCATCTTGATGTCTCCGGTGTTTATTGAATAAACATATCAGCAAATGATGGGACTGGGAATTCTAATTGTAGAAGTTCAAGATCTGGTGTTTCACTTTTAAATTCATATGCTTTGTAGTAAAATTTCCAGTCGTAAAACTCTTTCCAATAACTTATTTTAAATGATGAAGCAAGAGATAAAAAGTATCTACAACCTATTTCTATAATGAATATTCAATACAAGTATTTCATTCTTTTAATAGGAAACACAAAATCATCTTGAAGCATTATTGAGATAATGCCATAATGGTATGAGCATTAGGACAAATAATATACCAAATATATATATTTTTAAAAAATACCAACTTCAATGTATCCTATAAAGGGCTACATTTAAAATAATAAGTTTTTTTTAAAAAAACAAGAATAGATTTCCTTGGTTCCTAGTGTTCAGAGTTTCTTTAACAAATTAACTATTTTAACAAATATATTTGCCTTAATATCCATATCAAAATCATAGATTACTAATACAGAAACCTTTCCTTCTGGAAATCTCTGTAAAAAAAATATATGATTTTTTTAATAACCTAGAAATCTGGGGTTTTTTAAAACTGCATATAGCATTTACAGATGGAAAATAATTTAGACTTTTAAGAGCCATCTGTTGATGTAACTGTTACATTGCTATTTGTTGGCACTTGTTTCAAGCTTAATCGCTTCAATTTTGCATCTATTTTTAGGAAAGCAATTTAATAAATTTCAACCCCATTTAAGATGCTGCTATCAAGTGTTAAGCAAACAAAAATGAGAATATTATCTTCAGTAGTCTTAAATCAAGAAAGTGTTCTAAACACAGAGTTTCATCTTAATTTTTTAATTTTTTGTAAGAAAATTCAGCATTTTAATTGTTTTTTCATGCTGAGGCTATGACTATATAATGCCAAAGTAGCTATCTAATATTTTATATTACCTTAAAACAAACAAAACAACAAGAACAAAACAACCAAACAAACAAAACTTCTCTAGAACCAAAGTTTTAAAATTCCTACATATATCACATTAGTTTCTCTAAGGTTCAAGAGTACTTAACCTAACAGGTCCTTGAGTTGCATTTTATAAGATCTAAATCCTTTAATAACCCTAAGAATAGAAACTCAAAACTAAATAACTGAGTTTAAAAATATATTTATAATGTTTTTCTTTATTTTTATCCTCATGGATTTACTGTCTTTTTTGATAAAATGAAAAATCAAATGAAATCAACCAAAAAAGGTCATTGGACGGCATGTCCAAATACTTTTTCTAAGTGCTGAAATTTAGCACTCAAGGTTTGTTGGACCCTTGAAATATCTTCTTTGATCTTTGTAAGAGCAACATTGATTTAGAGATGAGTCCGTTTTAATACATACTCCTATTCTTTTCCTTCAATGTATTTTCCAACTCACAATTTAGAGAAAATAAAGATTCAGAGATTACTAGATTGCTGAACCTTGAGATGTATAGCACTTGGAACAACATCTATATAAACTTTTATGAGATGCAACTTTAAATATTAATCATGTGGTCACAAATTTTATTGGGCTCTATAGTGAGATGGCCACTCATTCATCTTTTCTATATAAAAAAAGTAATGTTTTGAAAATGTCAAATACTTGCTAAACAATAGATAATTCCTTATTATTAAAAAAAATTAGAAGTAATAAAATCATCTTCTCCCTGTCATAGAGTTAATGTCTTCGTTATAGTCAATTATTTTCTAATAAAAAAACACTTTATTAAGAGAAGGGATTTTTTTGCACCTACACAATAACAATCTATCCAACTGCTCCTACGCAAAGCCTTATTTGAACACGTCAACCACTCCCCACTCTTAACTCATTTCACAATAATAATCTGCATGCTTCTGAATCATAGGTCCCCAATCTGATTTCATAACTATTGTGCAAAACTTTGATGGTTTTGCCACCCCCTTTCCCCCAGCACGAAGCTGGAAGCTCCCCAAGGCCACAGGCCACGTGCTAAATGTCTTCCGACTCTGTCACAGCGCCGGCACTGGACGACGCACAGAACAAGTGATTAGAAAAATACTTTCTGAATTAACTTATGGTTTTGATGAGTGTTTATTGAAACTAATTTTATGTCAAAAGAACAAGCACGTGGCGCAAACAGCGCTTCGTCTCCGAGAGGGCCTGGCACAAGTGGGCACAGATTCTGGGAAACATCACGCTGCGGGTCTGAGAGAAAACAGCTGGCCCAGAACGAATAAATGGAAAGTCTCGGCATTTCTTTCAAGGGGAGACCGAGGATGAATTAAAGCTCGGAAATCTACTAAAACAAGAATAACTAAAACATGTAAATTATACTTTTTTTCTCCCTGTCAACTAAAGAGGTATGGTTTTCTAAGCATGGTTTAATCCGAAAAGCAGGTGTATTTTTGCCTTACTATACTAAATAGAGCCAACTGGCTTGCATACCACTTTTTTTTGTTCACCCCGTGGTTATTGGAAGTGGCAGGTGGAATGAGTAAGAATGATCATTTCAGGACATGGCAGAAGCAGCAAGCACTGAGTTCCAATCCTGTAGAAGAAATTGGGGGGAGGGGAGACAATAAATAGAAGAGGGACAATTAAGGGAAGAAGAGGAGCAAGAAAAGGATGTCACCCAGAAATCACATTCTGAAATGAACAATGGTAATGCTAAGAAGCAAGTATGATAAGTCCCTAAATAGCTTTTCAAGATGTACGTAAAGGGCTCTTATGTTTTAAATAGATCAATATCCACAATTTCCATTCAACCAAATTGTTAAAGATTCTTGTTATCATTTGAGTCCTCTCCCTGCTAATATCCACCCAACCCCCCCAAAAAGGGGGATAATCATGTTGTTCCGGTATGATGGCTGGTGGCCTGGGAGGCTGTATTTGCTGAATCTATAAACATCTCTGGATAAGCCTATGGACTTTAGGTCTTACATGGGTTAGACAGCATCTTATTCATTTCTGCATTTGCAGCACACGACTTAGTGTCTATTACTCCATAACTGCTTTTTGGCATTTCACACACAGGAATGCACTACTCAATGGGTTGAGCTGTTTTGTAGTCTGAATAACTTTATTCTGAGTCCATCACTGACGCATTTGAGCTGTATGATGTAGCAAGAGTGGAATAAACCTTTTTAGGCTCTTTGGTTTTGACTTTTGTAATATTAAACTAAATCTATGTAAGGTACTTCACTCTATGCTTGGCATATATTGGACACTCAATAAATGGAATTGCTGGTTACTAATAGTAACAAACAGACCTAAGGGCTCTGCAGAGTTGACCGCAGAGGGAAGAATACACATGAAATTCCACTTCTCTTCTGGGTCACAAAAGTCCTGGCAAATCAGGCCCTCAGGCTTGCTTTGGCTTCTCAAGTCCAAAGTCCTGAACAGAACCACACAGTAGCAAGCCAGCAGAAAGAGTAGTGTGTTCCTGTGTGTGAAATGCCAAAAAGAAGTTATGGAGTAATAGACACTAAGTCATGTGCTGCAAATGCAGAAATGAATAAGATGCCGTCTAACCCATGTAAGACCTAAAGTCCATAGGCTTATCCAGAGATGTTTAATAGGAGTTTTTTGCACTGATTGTTGACCTCACAAGTTTAAATTATCAACGAGAGTCTTATACACTTTCAATTCACATCAGTAGCTTTAACCCGTAATGAGGCACTTCAGTTTAGATATGCAGAGAACCAGTAAGGACAATCGGAATTTAAGTGTATATTCAAGACCTTGTGACTGTGCACAATACACCTGGGGATAAACTGAAATGTTTCATAATGATCTGTCCTGTGTATTGTGTTATATATCAGGATTTCAACAGTGTCTGACAACAACCAAGAGGTAGTTTTTGTTGCATTTCATTATAGATATACCACTTTAAATCTAGTGTAGAATGCATTATTACAGTAAGTATGGGTGCCAGGAATTCCATGTTCTTTGTGCCTTTACAAATGTACTAGGAAAAAGAAACAAAAATATGGGAGTTTTACATACACACTACAGGCTTTCAAAAGGTTCAATAACAGTAACAGTTATAAAAGCAACTAAAATGTTGAGTGTTGATTATATATATACCAGATACTGTCCTGTGTTCTTTACCTATTTAACTCATCTATTATCACTGAACCTCTGTGAGTTCAATATTGTTGTCTGCGTTAGTCAGGGCTTTCCAAAGAAACAGAACCAACAGGCTCTATGTATGTACATGCATCTTTGTACATATGTAAAAAGACTTGTTATGAGAATTGACTCACGTGGTAGGTGGTCATGGGAACTGAGAAGTGCCATGATCTGCCTTCTGCAAGCTGGAGCAACAGCGGAGCTGGTGGTGTAATTCAGTCTGAGTCCAGAGATCGGAGAATTCGGGAAAGGGGAAAATATATTTTGGAAGTCCTAGTGTGAATCCAAAAGAACCAGGAGGTCTGAAGTTCAAGGGCAAGAGACAAAGGCTATCTCAGCTAAAGCAGAGAGAAGGAATTGCCCTTCCTCTGCCTTCTTGTTCTAGTCAAGATCTCAGCAGATTGGATGATGCCAACTTGCATTGGTGAGAGTGAGCTTCCTCACCCCGTCAGCTGATTCCAAGGCTAATGTCTTCCAGGAGCACCCTCAGACACATCCAGAAATAAATAACACTTTACCAGATGGGTGGGCTTCCCTCAGCCCGATCAAGTGGTCACATGAAATTAACCATCACATATTCCAAATTTTACATCTATAGGTAAACTAGGAATTAGAGGGTTTAAATAATTTCCCCAAGGTTAAAACTTAGTGGATACATTTGAAAGAATTTGATAAAATGTAACACATCTTGCAGGGGAGGAGTCTTTCTTGGGAGGAAGGCTCTTCACCTACTAGAACGAATGATATACTTATTTGTACTTAACATTATTTCATAGCTAACATTACACTTTCAACAGTTAATATCTGATAAATTAAAAACATTTTCTTAATATTACATTTTGAGTTTTGAATTACATGTTATGTCATTTAAACTACAAATTTAGTTCGGCTGGTGTAGCTCAGTGGTTGACCGTCAACCCTGCACCAAGAGGCTGCCAGTTTGATTCCCAGTCAGGGCACATGCCCAGGTTGTGGGCCCGATCCCCAGTGGGGGGCATGCAGGAGGCAGTCAATCAGTGTTCTCTCTCATCGATGTTTCTGTTTTTCTCACTTTCTCTCTCTCTGAAATCAATAAAGGAAAAAATAAAATAAAATAAATAAGCAAATAAACTAAAAATTTATGTCTTCTCTTAATTATCTAAAGTTCAGAGAGAGGAGACCTGGTGGCTTCTGGGTGTCTCTCCGTCACTGAGGAGGCACAGATCACCAGAGCAAAATGCAGCCTAGCACACCGAGACAGGTGGGCTGGACTCTGAGAAACAGGGGATGCAGCTCTGACCTCCAGTCGCTGTATCAGTGGCCTCTCACCTGGGCCACTGCTTGTCTCCACAGGGAGGGGCCACATTCCATCTCATTCCCAGGAAATGTCTGGTATCCACCTTTTTCAGAATCTAGACTCAGTTATGCAAGAGCCTAGTGAGAGGAGCAATTTAACCCCATCTCTACAATTCATAGTTTCTTACCCATGATCACTTTCTCCCGAGACTGGTTAAAATTGGAAAAGGCCACTCCAACCTCTACCTACGGGGGTACGGTCTGCCCAGTGCCTCATCCAAAGCATCACATAGTTGCACAACTGGGCCTCTTCTCACACCGCTTTGCCCATGTGTGCAATGGAATACACAGGGCTGAGAAAGACCAGTCCTGTTGGAGCCGATTCCAGCGACAATTCAAGATGTTAAGAAAGAGCTAAAGGAAAAGAGCGTGGCGACAATGACACGGTGACACCAGTGGTTTTAAGGTCAATGACACGGTGACACCAGTGGTTTTCAGGTCAGTGAGAATGGAGACAAGCTTAGTGGACCACAACTGTTCCACCGGCCCGGCATTCCATCTCAAGCCCCGAGAGGTGCGCGCACCCCAGTGCCCAGCTCGGCGTAGAGGCACTAGGAGGCTCTAAGAGCCTTCGCAGGAAGGAGGAAGAGCATAATCGGTGAGACTGAGAGATTAAAATAATGTTGAAGAACAATTTTAACTTAAGTAATTTGAATGTAGCAAATGAACTCAGCACTGAAAGCCCAAAGAAAGTCTACTATTGACTCATAAATGTGTTTTAAGGAAAGACAGAAATCAAGAAACGTGAGGTCTGGTTTATTTGGAAATGGAGAGGAGAGATGAGACATTATGTGCACCTGACGATGAAAATTCACTGAAGGAAGAAACTCAGATCATGTAAATTTAGTCAGACATTTTGAAAAACAAAAATTGGTTGAGGTAAGCCAATTATATTGAAATACATGGACTAAATAAATAAATAAGAGAGACAGAGCTAATTTTAAAAAACCTCAAAATACATAATGAGTTTGACATCTGGGTAGCATAAACAATGCGTGGATGAACATCTTTGCAAACCTTGTGTACCTGTGTGTACGATTTCCTGGGATAGATTTCTCGGTGCAGAAGTTCCGGTTGAACGATGTAGAGCACAGAGGGGTGAATAGCATGGTGATCACAGGTCCCTCTTGGAGAAGTACAGAAACCTGTCCGGACCTGCCTCCCGGTTCCCCTCACCGTGGTGCCGCCCAGTGTTTACGGGACCAGCTTTGTGGGTTTCGTCTCTAAAGAAGCCGTGTGCATTGACAAGGCCACGTCCTCTGCTTCTAAAGGAGCTAAAACTTAGCCCGAACTGAAAATCAGCTGAGATTGAAAATGAAAAAGTCACCTGACTATTAACTAGTTCTGGGAGAACAGCCACTTAGAAAGGCAACTGCCAAGTTAATAAGCGACATCGTTCCTGTGCAGGTCACGCAGCAGCATGTGCCTCGGAGTAAAGACTGCTTTCCTCCCAGTGATGCCCCAGACCCACCTGCTGCACCCATCTACCCCTGACTCCTGGAGCGACCACCCCTGCTTAGCCCCCTGCTCCTCACCCTGCCCCAGAAACCACTGCTAGCCCTAACCCAACCCCAGGCCCCCCCAGCCTTCCTCAGGGGGAACCCAAACCTCACCGAAGGTGTCCTCCTCCCCCAGTGGTTCCCGTGGGGCGCCCTCTTCCCTGGCAGAGTCAGTAAATCTCACTTTGTCAAGGTACAGGCTTGGGTCTGGTGGGTCAGTGCATTAGGGGTTCCCCCAGATTATGGCCTGTCATTCAGCACGTCCCTGCTCCCCACGAACTCAGACAGCGCCCCCCACACAGGCTCCTCTCCACCCACTGCCGCCCGGCCACTGTCCCTCTCCGGGACTCATCACTCACTCCCACTAATCCCTGGCTCCCACGCCCACGTTAGACGACTGCTGCTGATTTGGCAAATCCATCATGTCTCCGCCCTGGTATCATGAGACTTCGGCGTTTTCTGCTGTAAACTACCTTGAATTGTCCACCTGACATCTAATCTCGAGTATTTCACAAGGCCCCGGAACTGAGCCTGCTAACTGCGTGGCCTTGATGTCCCACCTGGAGCAGGACGTCCATCCAGCCTTTCCCACGTCCGTCGCACCTCTGCTGCGGGCCAAGCTAAGCACCAGGGGCCGTGAGTTCCAACCCAGTGCTCGCCTGGACCTCAGCCTCTGTTCCCTGCTTCCGGTCCGTCAAGACGTCTGCCACCTCCGGATCCAAACAGAGATGTGAAGCACCCTGTCCTCACCTTCATTGCACCAGCCTCATCCAAGCCACCCTCAGCTCTCACCACGGCCGGTTCTCAACTGTATTTCCTACCGATTTGGGTTAATGTTTGTACAGATTTTTCTTTTATCCTCACCTGAGGACACGTTTGCATTCATCCTCAGAGAGGGAGGGAGAGAGGGGGGAAGAGAGAGAGAGAGAAACATCGATGCGAGAGAGACACATCGACTGGTCACCACCCACACGACCCAACCAGGGCCAGGGATAAACTGCAACCGAGGTACGTGACCTTAGCGGGAACCGAACCCGGGACTCCCTAGACCATGCGCCGATGCTCTCTCCGCTGAGCCAAACCAGTCAGCAGATTTTTAATTTGTAAATAATTTTACATGTATATAATTATTTTTATAATTATCAAAAGTATAAACTGTCTTTCTTTACATTTCAATTAGTGCCTTCTGTGCAAGATCCGTTGACAGACACAGGGGCCACACGATGAGCTGTGCATCTTTCCTTCCCACAACCACGGAGAAATAGGAAAGAGAAGACCAAGGGTTAGGGTGAGGGTAAGAGGAAAGGGAAAGGACCGAGGAGAGTGAGGGGACACCTGTGGGACACAGCGAGGATATTGGTGGGGACACTCAGCATGAAGCTGATGAGGCTCAAGCGAAAGGACGCGTCACTTCCTGAGCCTGGTTCAAAGCCCCGAGAGGGATTCCACAAATGGGTCGACACGTCATCTGGTTTTTGTAAAACGTGCGAAACTAGGATGTTTTCACCACAACTGCACAGGCCACTGTCTTTTGCACACAGACCTCCCTGAGATACATACTCCTTCATTTCAGGTAGCACTGCAGTGGCCACAGACATTTTTGGGGATCTGATAAAAGAGAGTTGAGCTGGAAATGCATTTAGTGGTGGCTGAGTGGAATACCCTTCTGGGGTTCACAGTTATTGCAGCGCAGAGTTCTGGTCTGGCAGGTCCCCATGCAACAGCAGCGACCGCAAACACTGTGCGTCCCCTTCCTGCACCAACTCACCCACTGTCTTCATGTCAGACAGGGCGAGAGATGGTACCGCGGATGCTCCGAAACTTAGCAAATCCATTTGCATGAAACGATCAAGTTTTCCCAAGTTTGGTATGGATCACGGCCTGACCGATAAACAGTTGTGAAGTAGGGAACTTTTAAACAGGCCAATAGTAGTAATTTTTAAAGAAATTAATTAATGTTCTATTTTTATAGAAGTTTGTGTTGTAAGGTCATTGTCAGATGAAGAGGTAACCAAAGAGGCCGAACATGACTTTTTAAAAATTACCATAGATGTCTGACAGTTGATAAAATTATCTTGTTAGTTTTATGGATATTGTGGTGTCGTATTTGATAGCCTTTACGTTTTTGTTTTATTCCAGCTAACTGTGTTTACATCTAAAGAGACAAGTAGTGACAGATGGTGCATGCAACACAAACTTTCAATTCAGCGATGTACCTTAGACACCTGTCGCTAGAAAGAGAAGAAAGAGGGAATTTGCCTTGTGGGTGGCGGGAGGAGTTTAAAGAGGTTCTTACTTGATGGTTTGAGAGAAAGAACTGGCTATTCCTAGTCACTAAAAATGGGGTGGGGGGAACCATTAGAGGAAAATAACTGTGGCCCCATATCGGAATGACCAGAGCCTGGGGACTCAGACGTATCAACAGCCAGGAGTGAGGCCCCCAGAGCTTACCTCTGTTTGCATGGTGAGGACCCCAGAGCTTACCTCTGTTTGCATGGTTTTCTCTAGAGACTGTAGAAACTCGGTGCAAGTGCCTATCCGATGTGAGTTAGATAACCAAGTAGGGGGAGTCGGAGAGTCACTGACAGATTGGGGAAAAGTGAAACTGTTTGAATCTCAGCTTAACTGTGGTGTCAGGGATACTCTAAGAAGGGCTTAGCAAAAAGAGAGGAAAAAGTAGTCACGCTATGAAACATTAGAGTATAATTTTCAGAGTTGGCTACATAGAAGTTATTGACATGATTGCAGATTCTCATAAGAAGTAACCCATGGACAAAAGGTTGCATAATGTAAGTGTTGGCGGTCACGAAGCAAGGATATGCCGAGCAGACCCAATTGGATGAGTGAGACTACTCACCTCATTTTCCACCTGAAAAACATGATCTCAGGCCAATATTTTAGTTTATTTTTAGTTGGATAAACTCAAACCGAATATAAAACTTGATTTTCTTTTGCTCCCAGTAGCTCCATCCTCATAATTATTGAAATTAATATTATTTGAGTTTCTATTACATGAACAAAAGAGGAAAATTGCTTCTCTGAGGTCTCTGATATGTAAAAATCTATCTAAATTGCCTATTACATGGACCGTCTTGGCACTTCCAAAGTCAGCCTCTCTGGAGTCAGATGTGAGAGTCAGTTAGAAAATTATGTTCAATAGTTACAACCAAGTCTACATGACCAAGAAGCCAGAGCAGGACAGACAGACGGTGTTACAAGAATTGAAAATTCAAAATCATTGCTTTATGTTCATTGTTATACGTCCCATGAACATTTACCATACACTTGAGTTTTATTGTTTCAAAAACTTAATCTCACTGCAAACTTAAAAACTGTTGTAACAGTGACAATAATTTTGTCTAGAAAAGCCTTCTGAATTTTAAACTTGTATTATATAAAAAAGTTAATGTGTTTTATAACTCTCAGATGCTGATCAAAGAGGGCCAACGTTTCTAATGCTGAATGAATTTAGGGTCGAACGGGTTGGATGAATGCAAATTGAGAGAAAAGGGAGTACATTCGGGGCCTTCAGGTTGAGTTTGAAAGTAACGTCAATGACAAACAGATCTCTGTGGATTTTCTCGTTCTACTTTCTGTCAGTTGTCTTAATCAGAGCCCCTCCAATGACGTGAATTTTGCCTTTGAAGAAGTGTTAACTGTTATTTAGCTTCTCATGTGTTGCTATGGTGAAGATGCCTTTGCTGCATGCTCTTCGGAGGTAGTTCAGCTGAAAAGGTTGTGTAGCCTTCTGCTTACTCTTGATTTCATCTTAAAGGCTGCAGCTGGGAAGAAAATCTCCCTAAAGGAAGTATGATACACGACTTGGTCAGGAATCAAAACACTTTGAAGTGGCTCCCGAGCCAGTGAAAGAAACCATCTGTCTGTGAAATATCTGTGAATGAAGCCTGACAGTAAATATCAGGGCAGCGAGCGCTACATGGCAGCCGACTGCCCCCCACAGTCCCAGAGCACACAGATTTCCTCCCAATGCACGCTCATGTGACCTCTAACCTGAGCGAGGAGCAGCAGCGACTGCCCGCTGGTCCAACCCATCACCGAATGCTTTCCGGCATGTGGGTCAGGATGTCTGTTCCTTAACCTCTTTAGAATGAGCTAATAGAAACGGACAAGAGGGAATGTAGAGAAATTGAGCCTGCTGGACCAGATTATTGCAAGAACTGTCCAGGTCAATAGCATCTCGAGAGGTCCACTTTGATCAATAGATGCTGTTACTTAATTCAAACCCTCCTTGATGGGATCTGGAGTGTTTCATCTCTGCTGCCCTTTCATTAGGTTAGAATTCCTGAGCATTACCTTGGGGGAAGCATCATGACGCTACTTCCAGAGATAAACCTGACTGATGTTTGTAAAATGTCTTCTTGTATTTAATCCATATAATTATATGATAAATGTGTTGATATAACATGCTTTTCTGTAGGTATATTATACTTAAAGAAACAGGTACAAAATATGAATGGGACAAATATCTTTTAACTTTTCCATAAAAGATAACTTAATACAATGTAGTATATACCAGGCAGGGCAACAGTAGGTTCACAGTTGTGAGGAAGACAAATAGTTCATTCTTGTGTTATTATGTATTAATTTTCTATTATTTTCTATACAAATAGCTGTAAATCTACTTTTACCCCACCCTGTATTATATTGTCATTTAAGAATATTATTTAAAAATATTACTTTAATGCCCATAAACCATATATGCACTATTTCATTTAACCATTTCTTACTTTTCCAGTTACTCAATATTATAAATAACACTTCATTAGATAGGAAACTGCAGAAAAGGCATTATATGATCTGTTGAAGCATTTTTATCATGGCTGCTTTAAAATTTCTGTAAGATAAGACTAACATTTCTGTTGTCTTGTTTCTTGACATCTAGTGCCCAACTATTTTCATTCATTCTCTATAAATGCTTCTTGAAGCGACGTAAAATTAACTGCTCTGCCGTGTCCACGTTCTCGGTCATCATCATCCCTTGAACAGATTATAAACTATCTCTCTCTGGTCCCCTGCTTCACCCCTGCTGTCTTCAGTATTTCCTCCGTACAGCACGTTAATGCACTTTCAGAAATATTGAACTAATCATGTCACTCCTCTTCACGTCATTAAAAAAATACAGAGTCCTTGTCAGAATTAAAGCCACTAGACAATTTTAAAACATCATGGATTGGAGAAATAAATGTATATGACATCCCTTTCTAGGACATGTATCTTGCCTGCTTTCTACATCATTAGAACCAGTAGATGCAGGACTCTCTTCTAAGACTTGGACATCACACTTCAATACTCTTCCTTTCTTCTTATAGAAAGTGTGTGCTAGCCTTCTGGTGTGAAATACTGGTTGAGTGATGTTGGGCATTCTTAATGGCTGGTTAAATTAACGAGTCTTTATGGACTATCGCTACTGCCTGTTCTGGGTGTGGAGAGAAGAGAGAACTGTGAAGGAAGCATTGTCATAAGGGTGGCATATCTTATAATGTGGTTCATCAGGTATCACTAATGCTTGAATTTGAATGTGCTTGGCTATTTATTTCCAGTTGCTTGGTCATTTTGCAAATATCAGCAGACTTATGGGGAAAATATGTAATGTCTTAAAATGCTAAAATACAGATGGTTGTTTGGCTTTCTATTCCAAGGAAGTAAGCATTGGACATAGTCCACACTATGCTTGGGATTACAGCAAGATCGTTACGTTAAACCACGATCTGGCGCTGGAAGACAGAGAGGGAGAGCGGAAGGGAGAACCACCGGTATACATAATCAGCAACGTTCCTCACCCCGTGTATAAGTCTAAGATTCTAACTCAGTCGGAATCATCAAAAAGACAATGGATATTGTGCATGTCTATTACCCATCATCTTACTGCTCTGGCTGATGGTGCTGCTTTAAAAAGGGCAAGAAGGTCTCTTCCCTTTGATTATGTCAAAAACTAAGCCAAGGAGATAATCAACTGGTAACACTATACGTGTATGCCACACTTTGACCCAAAAAGTTCTCAGAACATTTTAATTTTATTCAAATCCCGGGAACAAGGTATGAGGTAGATACTTTGTTATTCTAAAGGTCACCTAATTGTCAAACTGAGGAACTAGATTCCAAAACCTCTGTGGATTACTTGAATGTTAGATTAAATCGATGGCAGTCAGAATTGGCACTAATATGGCAATAAGAATGTTGCACACCCTACATTTTCTATCTCAGCACTTCACTCTAACCTTGTTTTACAGAGGAGTGGAGCAGTTTACAGAACACACAAGTAAAAATGAACACACCAATAAACAAGCACACAAAACAGAAACAGAGAACAGACTGGCAGCTGCCGGTGGGGGGAGGGGTGTGGTTGAGGGGCTGGGTGAAACAGGTGAAGGGATTAGGCAAAACAAATTAAAAAGTAAAAAAACTCATAGACACAGACATCAGTATGCCGATGACCAGAGGGAAAAGGTGATGAAATGTAGATTCATACACTTTAAACCTATATAATTTTATTAACCAATGTAACCCCAATAAATTCAGTAAAACTGTTTTTCTGAATGAACACACTAGATCAGCAAAAATTCCTGATAAAAACAAAATACTGATCCTGAAATAAAATCAGATCCTTTTTCAAAAGGTACCTGAAAAGCCCCAGTAATTGCCCTAGCTCAGCTTTACATTCAATTCTGAGTTTCTCGGCACCCACATGAAATGCGGCTCGTGCTATGGAGCTCCACAGCAGAGAGCTCTCGGTGCACAGTAGTGACCGTGCGGCTACTGGAAAATGGGCTGAGCATCACCACTAGTTTCTTTAGATAGCTTTGATGTAAAGCACACAGTAACGCCGGCAACCCTCAGCACAGTACAGAGATTATTCAGGAGTTCTTAAGAAATGAAGACAGCCCTGGCCGGTTTGGCTCAGTGATTGGAGTGTCGGCCTGTGAGCCAGAGAGTCCAGGGTTCGGTTCCCACTAGGGGCACGTACCAAAAAAAAAAGAAAGAAAGAAATGAGGACAGTTATTCCCATGGAGCTAATTCTCTCTGAGGCATCTTTAAATTTGTGGACATGAGGGAGGCATCCCTGGCGTTTTGGAGAAAGAGGCTGGGATGGTAGACATGCTCCGTGTGCACAGCAGCCTTCACCATAAAGAGTCATCTAGAGACCTACCTGAGCTGCAAACGCCCTGCTGGACTCTGACCTAGACGGGGAAACGTATCTACAAGCATTTGATCTTAGAAACTATTTTACATTCAAGTGTAATGTATTTATTTCATAATTTACCAAGCACAGAATGCAACTACTGTTAAATAAATACAACATTTTATATATATATATATTTTTTTTCTTTTCAATAAAGCGTTTATTATAAAACATTTGATGCAAAAAGTGAATAGGAGGCTTTTGTTCTGGTAAACTTGAGAATCACTGGCTTAAGGTAACTTAGACATATTCATTTTTATGATGCTTAGCTGAATACAAGTGCAGAATATAACATGGAGATGCAGAAAAGTGAGCATCCTTAAAACGACTGCCCCAAAGTATCACATATTTTAGTTGTTAATGAGATTTAGATAATTAATAATTCAAACAAATATTTTTTTTTCTAATAAGCCCAGAAAATGTTAATGTTCGTTCTTGCTCTTGAGGAAAGATTTATAATTCAATAACATGGATTCAGTTCTATAAGGGATAATAATCAAAAGTACTGGAAAATGACAAAATTTAATCTATGAAAATATGGTTAATAAAATTTCAATGAGCAACTTAGTGGAGATATTAATTGTTGAACATCATTGAGTACAATAAATCATGTAATTTAATTAAAATTACTTATTTCTTCTGTAAATTTTTCCTTATCCAGAATCAGTTTTCTCCAGAAGATTATGGGGCACACTAAAAATAGAATGATAAATAAACATGGGCACTAATGTGTCTATTTATAGTAGTAAAGAGAACACTGATAGTCCATGGCATGATCTGGCAATAGAGGTACACATAATATTGTCAACCATACTCCTAATCAACCACTTATAAGAAGCAAAGAAATGGATGGCTATGTATATAATACCTTGAAACAGTTTTAGAAACTAACGAATATACTGAGGTTGGCTGGTTGATCCTAATGTCACTGCAGAATGGAAAAGAAAGTGACGAGTTCATGAATTCTAATTCCCAGTCCAAGTGCCACAGAAGGGATGTATCTAAAGCCTTCTGTGTGTGCCCTGAGGAGACTTCCCTCTTCTGTAGACACAGGGCTGAGATTGCTGGAAATCAAGCTCATGGTCTCGTCCTGTGATTTCCTGAATTCCAACCCAAATTAAACTAGGCTGAGATGAGCACCTTAAAGTTGGTATAGGGACATGTGGGAAAATCTGATGAAGCTAGGGACATGGAACCCTTAAGTTCTGCCGAGTCTTCACTGACGCCCAGTGTGGGAGAGGCCTCATAAGGCCTGCCTGAGGTCGCTAACCCCGCGTGGCCTCCAAGAATGTAGCTGCTGTGTACGACAACGCTGAGTTTCCTCAGGACACGCCCTCACTGCCCCTCTGGACCTATAATTAGACTCAAACCCCATCAGGGCCCTAAAAACGCTGGACAAAGTGTGTCCCAGCTGAGGTGCGCTATACGCTTCAAAAGACCTACTTGAATTTTCTAACTGATACAGACAGAAATCTGGGGGACGTGTGTGGGAATGGACATTGAGAGCGTGGGATGATGGTGGGGGATAAAGTTGGATCAGGCGGAATTGGTTGATATGGGCTCAATAAAAATTTCCCATTTTAGCTCAGAGATGTGGAGAGGGCTCTGACAGGTGGGTGGGTGGTTGGTTGGTTGGTTAAAATGTGCACCAAAAAGAAGCCCATGGTGAGCAAGTTGGAAACACCAGAGGAGCCTTCTTTTAATGAGGAGGAAGGGAATCAGTGGCTTGGGGAGACTGGATTTTACTGTGGATTTGTCATTTGAGACCCAGTCACCCACTGGGATAGTCTGAAAGACAGGTCTTTCACCAACACTGTGAGAAACAGATTTGTGAGGGGAGCACCCAAATCCTCGCAGAACTCTCTGGTTACTCTTCTCTGTAGGCCGGACCTCACCGTGGGGATGGCAGTCACTGAATTGGGGAACCTAAATGCAATGGGAGTAATTGGATCCTGGGGTGGTGCCAAGTGGTGGCGCTAAAGGCCAGGTGGGTGTGGTTTTGTAATAGCAGAGTCCAGGCATGAAAAACAGGTCTGCCTCATGCAGATCTATGGTGCTGGATGGTTGATGGTGGTATTCCTAGAAGTGAAATAAATAGGAAACCTACCAAATTACTACTTGGTCTGTATAAGCAGGAAAGTTCTAGGTCAAGTACATACATTCTAACCTGAATTATAATGACAGAGAGGCAGAGCCCCTTTCTCAGTTCCCAGATTTGAGACAGCTGACTGATCTACAACCTCTTCAATGAAGGTGAGGGTGGGTGTCTTTGGTAAAGGACTCTGGTACTCTACTAGAAATGTACATGATTAATGTCTTCCCAGCTGTCACAAAGGGACCTACACTCTTTTACCAGGGTAACTGCATCAGAGAAAAGGAAATAATCAGACGTTTGGGGGACTACTGGACACTGGCTCTGGACTGACCCTAATTCCAGGAGACCCAAAGTGTCTCTGTCAGGGGAGGGGCTAATGGTGATGAGGTGATGAATGGAGTTTAGCTTAGAGTCACCCCACAGTGGGACCAGTGGGCCTCGAACCCATCCAGTGGTGATCTTCCCAGGTCTGGAATACATGGTTGGAACCGATATACTCAGCAATTAGCAGGATCCCCACACTGGCTCCCAGGCCTGTGGAGTGAGAGCTAAAATGGTTGGAAAGGCCAAGGAGAAGACACTAGAACTGCCTCTACCTAGGAAATAAGTAAACCGGACAAAACACTTATTACAGGAAGAATTAACGCCACCATGAAGAATCCGAAAGCTACAATGGTGATTCTCACTGCTTCCCCATTCAACCCACCTGCTTACCTGTGTAGAGACAGGTGGGTTTTAGAGAATAACTGGACTATCATAAGCTTAACCGGTTGGTCGACTCCAATTGTAGCAGCTATAGCAGATGTGGTTTCATTGTTTGAGCAAATCAACACATCATCTAGTTCCTGGCATGCAAACCACCTTCACCGTCCCACCTCAGGGATACATTGTCTCTCTAGCTCCACCCCATAATTCAGTCTGCAGAGACCTCGATTGCCTTTCACTTCCACAAGATATCACACTGGCCCCTTATCCCGATGGCGTTATGCTGATCAAACCTAAAGAGCAAGGAGTAGCAACTACTCTAGACATGTTGGTGAGACACTTGGGTAGCAGAGTGTGAGAAGTAAGTCTGACAAAACTTCAGGGCCATGTTGAGATATACCTTATAAGGTGAAGGATAGATACATTGCTCCTTCTACAACCAAAGAGGAGACATAACACCTACTACTCTTCTTCGGATTTGGGGGGAGCATATTCCTCATTTGGGTGTGTTTCTCTGGCCCATTTACTGAGTGACCCAAAAGGCTGCTGGTTCTGAGAGGAGACCAGAGCAAGAGAATGCTCTGCAGTAGGTCCAGGCTGCCATCCAATCTACTCGGTCCCTTGGGCCATGTGACCCAGTGGATCCACTGGTGCTGGACATGTGGGTGGTGGATCGGCGTCCTGTCCACTGCCTCCGAAAGGCACCTGTAGGTGAATCATTTGTACATGCAGGCACTTGGGATTTTGGATCAAAGCCCTGCCATCCTTGCTGATAACTATTCTCCTTTGGAGAAACAGCTCTTGGTCTGTTACTGGGCCTCAGCAGAAAAAGAAAATGCAACCACAGGACACTAAATTATCAAGAAATGTATCTACTTTACTGGATCAGTATCTCTGGAGAACCCTGTCCAATACATACAGGGGTTGGCAAAAATAAGTTTACAGTGGTGAGGATGTAAAACACAGCTTTCATCTTATGTCATCATTTATTAATTATTGTATCATTTACCATATAGACAACTGTCAACCTACTTTTGACCCACCCTGTATACATCCACATTAAGATTCATATTCCAATGTTCAAAGCAACATTATTTAAATTAGCCAACAACCAGAAGGAATCACCCAGTACCTAAACAAACTGTGGTATAATCAATACAGGGAGATACCACTCAGAAATTAAACATAGTGAACTGTGAATACATACAGCAATCTTGATGAATCTCAAGAGCATGATGGTCAGAGAAAGAAGCCAGACACCAAAGGCCAAATACTGTGTGATTCTGTTAGTATGACAATCTGGGAAAGGTTAGATTACAGGAAGACATCAGACCAGCAGTGCCAATGGCTGGGCTTAGGTGAGTGGATTGACTGCACCTCAGAACTACCTCAGAGTGATAGAAATCTGTCTGGGTTATGGTGATGGTGACAGACCAGAATGCCTTTGTCAACCTCTTTGACTAATGCACTTCAATGGTAATTTTTAATTTATACACATTTTACTCGGTGAAATTTAAAAAAAAAAAGAACTTTGAATAGTTGTCTTCAAAAGTCACATAAAAAAGAAGAAGAAAGGATTCCAATGTAAACTAGCCGGTTAAAAAAAGATTTTAAAAAGTTAAATTGTTAGGGGGTTTTAAAGATCTCCTCCATAAATTTCAATAATAGCAATTCACCAAAAAATGTTCTCCATGTATGTGTAACAACATTTCCATCATTTTAAAGGATCATATTTAAAAGCGAAAACAAGTATCGTTTTGAGTGCATGACCAAAAATGGACTAGACGATCTGAGTACGAGCTGGTTTCTGCATAAAGAGAAATTGATTCTGTCTGATGCTCACTCAGTACAAGTAATGTCAGGTCTTATGTCCTCCAGCTTCCTAAAAAAAGTCAGATTCTGCAGGCTGGGTGGAGTCAGTCTGGGAAAAAAAAAAGATTATCTGGTATATGTATTTTGGCAAGACATAGGTAGCATTCTAGAATAACATTATGTATAAACCTAGTTGGCAGTATTTATAAGAAAAAAATGCCTGCCATTTTAAATTATGTTCTATATTTCTTTTTAAAATGCCTATAACAGAATGTAATACAGCTCGTCTTTCAGAAATTGCCCAACAGATGCTTTTTATTTATAATCTGTTCAAGTACAATATTTCATTCATTCTTAATTAAATGTTTATATGGCTCAAATTTAGGTTCACTTGAAATTATGTGTTTTATTTGAATTCTGAGAGTAGGCAATGCCCCATTCCATCACGGCATAATGTAAGAGGCAAATTATTTCAAAATATTTTCTAGTGAAACAAACCTTTGTGTTCTGCACAAAACATTTTATTAGCACTTACTGCATACTCTACCAAGCAATTAAAATTCTCTCTTTTTGTAGGCATTATATAAAGAGCAGTAATGATTAGTTTCAACTTGTCTTCCACAAAAGGTTACTTCAATAGGTCATTTTGGACACTTACAGAATGAAAGTTCGAGAACTTTAGACAAAATGTTCACACTGCAAGGCAGAGTCAATTTGATTATTTTTAAACTTTTAACTCTTAGGGACTAATCTGAAGAAATGTGTAAACACTACCATTACAGTACTCTCAGAAAAGGCTTCTCTGAGATTTGAGGTGAATTAAGAGGAAAAATAAATAAAAACAAACAATGAAAGGAGCCACGAGGGTGTTCCTAGTAAATCTGATGAAGAATTTCAGTTCCATAAGTGGCCCCTCAGAGTCTGCCCAAACATGTGCAGTAGTTTCATTCTGGTAACTTATCTTGCAAGATATTTTTATAGACCTTGCCAAGCCCCCCAAATATACTATCATGTTTCAAGGGGGGAAAAGGATATATATGGACAGTACTTTCATCATCTTCCTGTTAGAACTGGAAATGGGTTTTCTTTTCTGAGTCAAGAATAAGCAAAGCGTAATGAAAGGCGAGGCCAGAATCACCAAGCTCAGCGCTGTTAAGGGGGTGACTGCGTGCGGCCGGCTCAACCCCTCGGAAACTCAGGGAGGCTTAAAATGCCTCAGCCTGTTAGCAAAAGAACAATTGTTTGTTATTAATAGTCATATGATACTATTATGAATTTCCTTTTCTGTGAATAGATCCGTCTTTGCTTGGCTTCAGATAGAATATTACTGTTATCTGAAAAAAAAAAAAAATTGGAAAATCTAGTTGTGCTGCTCCCAATGGGTAAGGTATTTGTGACTGATTAGGAACAGGAAAAACAACCCCTCTCCTTTCTGTCCCCTTGTCTCCTCTTCCCTCCCACTTCAGTGTGTGTGTGTGTGTGTGTGTGTGTTCTCCAGAAACATGCAAGTTAATACCTTAAGTGCAAAGGGATGTTTTTAACAAAATCAGCAAGGTCCCCATGTTAAAGGTGTTTATTAAAAGGCAACCCCCGAAGCTCTGTGGGGCAGGAGAGGGATGTTCACGCCCCACAGTGGGGAAGCCCAGCAGCCTCCCTAGCTCGGGAGCGCGTGAGCCACACTCGATCCGGGTGGTGCCCACGGTCAGCGTCCAGGTAGAACTAAAATAACAGACAGACAAAAGCAATGGAAATACTCCTCCCTCAGCCCCCAGAGGGTATCAAAATGAATTCATATTGGATTTGGCAGCTACTCTCATACAGTTGAAACCTTCAGGATCTTTGTAGACAATTGAGAGTGTAGCTTTCAAAACGAACTAAAATAATACAACCAAGTTCTGTGTTGTTTATTATTATCCGTCTTTAATAATAGAAGCACATAAAACTTCTTTCCAGCAAAAATTGCTTCTTAGCCCAGGTTGCTTTGGCTCAGCAGTTAGAGCGTCAGCCCTGGATGGAAGGTCAAGGGTTCGATTCCCAACCCCAGGTCGGGGTCGTGCGGGAGGCAATCAATCAGTGTGTCTTCTCACATCAATGTTCCTCTCTCCCTCTCTCCTTCTCTTCTAGTCTATCTGAAGGTCGATGAAAAAATATCCTTGAGTGAAGATTAACAAAAATAAATCAATAAATAATTCTTAAGTTGATATTTTGGTGAAAGATTCCAGAGGATCGGGTTACCATGTGATAATGTTTCTATTTATTATTTAAGAAGAGAAAGGGAGAGAGGAAGAGAAAAACTTTGGGAATGGTTTCGAAACAGAAGTAGACTTGAGAGACACTAGACCTTAAGAAATGTTGAACTTTTGTTTAAGCTCTAAAACACTTTTCCAAAAATAATTAACCACTTTTTTCCCCAAGAGGATGGCAAAAAATAATAATAATTATTATATTCCCTGAGCCATTTTTAAAAATTTCTTTTAATATTGATTATTCTGTCATATTATGGGAGTAGTTTCTCAGTTAATTATAAATACTCCCAAATTTTTTTCCAACTAATTCTTTTCCTTGAAATATCTTTTTCTTAAAAAATATGTTTTTGATTTAAGTTGCCAGTTTTTCTTTTTTTTCTTTTCTGGGCTTCTGCAAAAAATAAAATAAAATAAAATAAGGGTGGGGGGGGTTGAAGGGCAGAGAAGAAATTTAGAATAGCCCCATTAGTCTCTAGAGATTAAGAAAGTCTTTTTTCGGGATAGTATTCATTTTCTTTACGATCCTCTTTTAACGTCAGCATTTTGTGACTTTTTTCCTTAATGTGAATCTTCAATCCAAAAACAGAACAAAAATTACCCAACTTAAAAAACAGATAATCACATAGCATTGCTATAAATCATATATTTAAAATTATCTCATACTTTCCAAGTATTTTATCATTGAAAGAAGAATAAAACGTATTTTTAAAATGAACATTGCCAGAAAAAAAAAACATGTAGAACCAAAGAACAGGTCCGGGATGACCAGAAGGTAGCTTGGGGACAGGGTGGTTCCGGCCAGAGCAGCAGCCCCTGCCCTTCGGGAAGAGGGCGAAGGAAAAGCATCGTCGTCCACGGTGGGGACCATCCGGACGCGCTCATGCCGGATGCCGTCCTGCTTAGGGGCTGCAATACAACAAATGACTCCGCCACGCAAGGGGTTTGAGTTTTGCTCCTGGTTTCTGCAGGACAGACTTGGCCAGGATTCCGGCTCAGGGTAGTCGCAGGGCAACTGTCAGATGGGGGCGGCTCTGAGACAGGAGAGGGGGTGGGGGACTGGGCCCCCCTCCCTGGCTTCTCCTACCCTTTCTGCCCTCACGTGGTCAGGAGCGGGAGGGCCGGCAGGTCTCCCTGAAGTTCTCTGCAAAATGCAACCTGATGCAACATGTATTCGCTATTTGTTTTACTAAAACGCATGTCCATTTATAAAATGATTTACTTTGATCTAAACGTAATCCGAGAAGAAAAGAAACAGTCGTCCCAGGAGAGGGACAGCTGTGTCAGAGAACCACACACCTGTCATCAAGGACACCACATTGTTGCATCAAGAACCCCGGGACTTCGGGCACACACGACAAGCAGGCCTGGGCCAGAGTTTCAGGTTTTCATTCATGATCTTCCTTCAACAGTTACAATGACCGATGGTTGTGGAAACTGTACATCCCAGCTGCAGGACTTGAACACACATCCTCGACCAGTCCTCACTGCCTCCTTCCAACACAAGGGACGTTTGCCACTCTCAGAAGAGAAGCGGGGACCGGGCCACCCCCTCTCCAGGAAACAGATGCAAGGCTGCAGCCTGGAGCTGTTGGCAACGACATGCACAACAGCCTTTATCTTTCCTTCCTTCTTGTTCTGTTTGCTTTCAGCTGGCTTAGCGGGTAGTGATACCAGTCTGCTATTTACTCATAAAGCGCACATTACAATGTTCAGGTCTCAGATGAGTCCACTTAAAGAAAACAGTCACTACATGGCAGCGAAGCCTGGGCTGGGGGAGCAGTCCCTGCCTGGAGGCAGGACACCCTGCTGCTCCACACGAGGGGAGGGGGAAGGGCTACTAGAAAAGTCCTAAAATAAAGAACTGCCAACAGGCACATTTTCGTCAAATAGCATTACACAGTTTTACGCAACGCTCTCTGCTACATTTTGTACTGATTCTGCTTCCCACTGATTCCCCCTTCGGCAAAGGGAAATGCGGCATCTGCCCGGCAGCCAGGAGACAGATGGACAGAATCCCTCAGACACGGCCAGAATCGGAGTGGCCCGCGGTCCCCAGAAGGGACGCCAGGAAACAGGGAAATCAAGCACCATCTTACACTTCCCTCATTTGGCAAGTTCTTGGCAGAGACCATTACCAATCCAGCTGGCATGGAAATGGGAGAGAGAAAAAGAAGAGGAAATGCAGAGAAAGATGTGTAGTGTTCCGGCCCATGACCCGATTCTATGAAATCACATTGATAACAGTAATGATACCTTTAACAAAAGCAGATGAAGGACGCCTATTGCCTGCTAGCCAAGGGGCAGCTGGCTGGATCGGGGCCTGGTTATTCCTTTGTGGAACAATTACTTCCACTTCCACTTTCAGATCACGGTTGCTTGCTCTGTCCATTTCAGGAATTACAAAGGATTATAATGCGTGAGTCATAAAGCATCATATTTATTTTAAGGATAGTTGATATATGTTAGTTTTCATTGTAAAGTGACTAACTGGAACAATCTCTGAACGCCACAAAAGTGAACCCCGATTTGGGATGTTTGCAACCATAAAATGCTCCAACCTTTCACAATAACCAGTGCTCCTCAGAGCCCCTGGTGCTGAGAATAGGGAAAGTCAGAAATGACCTGATTGAAAGCAAGGTCAGATGGAGGACGCCTTACAATCCTTTCATCATGTCACGAAGTTCGGTAAATTTTTCCATTCCCATCTTAAAGCACCAGCAATAATAACAAAATGCATGCGTGTTAGAAAAATATAAACTACCTACTTATCCGTGTGGTAAGAATCATGCCGGGGAAATTTACGGCTAGTCCTGAGTAAAAGTTCTTTGCTGAGTTCACATCGAGTGTATTTTACTCTGCCCCACCCCACTCCCACAGCAGAAAACATGAGATGTCAAAACACCTAATGTAAACGAAATTTAAATATTCTAAAAGTATATGTGCAAAGACACACTGCACGTATTTCACGTGGAGTATTTACAGAGTACCCTCTCTCTGCACATCTCCAAATGCTTACAGGTTATCACTGTAAGACAGTGATATATTGAACATAGGTGGTCAATAAATTATGTCCCTAAGCTTTCTGAATGACTTTTTTAAAAAGTCCACCGTGAAGGACCAGATGGCTCAGCAGATTGGCAATTTATGAGCTAACTTTAATCTCTCACCGGACAAAATGACTAAAGGTCATTGTCATCTGCCATCTGCCATGTGGCATCTGAATAATGAAGTGGTGGGCTTAGTCTTGTTACCATAGACAGGTGTCTACCATAGAAGGGATGAGCCTCATTCCAATTGGAAATAATTTATTTACATCTCCAAAGAAAGACCTTTGATAAATGGTCTGAAAGCTGAGTTTCCTGAATAAAGTTGAAAATATCTTGAGGTTAAATTTAATGGAGTGAGGGACTAATAAAAGTGATTTCTAAAATTTCTATTTCAAAAGAGGAGGTCTACTTCCCCACATACTTTCATGACATTGAATTAATATATCTTCAGAATAAAAAGTTATTATTCATCTTTCAAATGTCTAACTTTGTAGAACATCTTTCAAAGTAGTTCTGTATAGGCACTAGATTTATATTTAGAAAACTTTGAGTAGCAATAATATGTGTGGCATAAATACATTATTTAAAACTTGTTTCTAAATATGCATGCATGGGAGTAATTAAGATGTTTAACTATATGATTAAGAAAAGGAAACAATGCATGCTTGAGAGAGAGTGAGGAAGAAAGTAATGGGGAGAGATTTGGCAAAAAACTTACAAGCATAATATTGTTATCTAAACTTGAAAAACCCAATTTTAAATATATTTGCAAACATTCCTCAATATCGATTATTGAAAAGAATCTGGCTAATGTTAAAGTAATGTTGAGTAGAAAAGTTGTGATTAGGATTTTTTCTTTTTCTGTTATTCCTTTTCCCTCGATCCCAAGGGATTCAAGGTTGCTGCATCAAGGCATCTTACTCCACAAATATCTTGTCAAAAGTGGGTTCTGGGATTCTGGAGCAAACCTTTGGGGGTACAGAACCACTGTACTTAAATAACTTTGAACCACAGAGCTCTTAAATTATTCACTTTTAATGCTTCTAATTACACAATGGGCAGAGCCATTAGAATCACTTTAAGCAGATGTGAACCTCCCCTTTTAACAGACAGTAGCAGATACAGAAGTTATGATGTTGACAAGCAAATGAATTTAGCTAAAATATAACAGTCTTGTATTTATATTTTATTGAGTTTTATTTTACTTTTTTTTAAATATGTTTTTTATTGATTTTTCGAGAGAAACATTGACCAGGTGTCTCCTGCATGCCCCCTCCTGGGGATCAATCCCACTACCCTGACCCGCAATTTAGCTGGTGACCTCTTGGTGTGTGAGACAAGGGACGCGCAACCAACATAGCCACACTGGCCGGGCTATTGTTATTTGTTTCCACAGCAACTTTAATTGATCATACCTCTTACAGACTTCTTACTTGTTATAACATAATTTTTTCTAGTTAAAACCATTTAATTTTTTTTTTTCTTTTTTTTGTACAGATAGAGTGGGAGGGAGAGAGAAGAAGGGAGAGAGAGAGAAACATCAACGTGAAGGGACACATCGAGTGGCTGCCACCCGCACGACCAACCAGGGCCGGGGACAAACTGCAACCGAAGTACGTGCCCTTAGCGGGAACCGAACCCGGGTCTCTCCGGACCCCAGGCCGACGCTCTAACCGCTGAGCCAAACCGGCCAGGGCAAAACCATTTAAATTTTTAAAGGAACTCAGTTTAAATTAAAGTAATGCTACTCAGATACGGGAAAAATCAAGGAGTTGAAAAATGTTTTGAGTATGTTGATAGTATACTAATTTGGTTCACTCTATATCCTCACATTATATTTATATTATTTCATGATTCAAACAATACACAGTAACATATTTTAATAAATATACTTGTCGTTTTACCAGCCTTTGCCAGTTTTCCAAATCTATAGCCTCCCTTCAGCTCTACCCTGTTCACCCATCTGTAGGCCATCCATCAGGTATTCGAGTCTAATTTTGAGATCTCTTTCACTAATCCCTTGTTACTTTTCCACTATTAACCTGGTCATGTAGCCTGGGGATTAATGTTTGACTTGTTTCTGCAACCTTAATTTTTAACTTTTGACTTAGGAATAGTAACAGCTCCCTATTTAATCCATTACGACTGAGCAATGTCTGCTTCCCTGAGGAGTGTCGTGCCTGGAAGGCTCTGGAAGCCCCCGCGCATGGCTCCCCCACCTGCTGACCCACTTCCCGGACACCCAGCACCTTCCTGTTCTTCTCTTTGCTTTTCAAATTTATTTCATTTTATTTTTTATTGATTATAGAAAGAGGGGAAGGGAGAAAGAGATAGAAACATCAATGAGAGAGAACATCGACTGGCCGCCTCCTGCATGCCCCCCACTGGGGATTTGGCCCACAACCTAGGCATGTGCCCTGACCGGGAATCGAACTGGCGACCTCCTGGTGCAGGGTCGATGCTCAACCACTGAGCCACACTGGCCGGGCTGTTCATGCATTTCCAAACATTGCATTTTAATGAATATCTTATCTCTATACTGATATTGCATCATTCTTAATATGACTATTTAGACTTCTAATATCAGCTGTTCTCTTCAGATGACAACTCTTTGGATATCATATTCTTCCTAATGGTTGGTTTTCTACACCTATTTCCTATTTCCAAAAATTGGGAGGTTCCAACTTGACTGAACTCCCTAGTGTTCAGTTATGAAACAGGCAAAAAATATTATGCTTCAAAGTATCAAGTGCTCTATTATTTACTCTATTCATATACATTCACACTACATGTATTTTCAAACGGGTATAGATAGCTGCTTGAAGACTATACACCAGGATAATGTGATAGAGAGAGAGGGGACAGAGAGGGAGAGACTGATTTAACTAGGGCAGTCATCAAAACGATGATTTAACTAATACTTTTTTAGGCCCTGAGAAACTTCACAAAAATAAGTTTCACATATATTCAGATGAGTGCTACCAAATTTTTATTTAAAGCAAAGAGATTTGTCATTTTACCAGATAAACAGTAAATAAGAGGAGGACTGTGCACACCAAATATTTACTGTCTAATAGGGTTTTCAAGACACATACTTAAAAAAGATCAATGTCTTAAGCTCAACTCTTTACACGCATATACAGTTACCCTCACTAATGTTCAACTGGGGGTAAAAAGGTAGGTTAAAAGAAAGGAGGTATGCCTGGCCAGCGCAGCTCAGTTATTGAGCATCGACCCTTGCACCAAGAGGTTGCCAGTTCGAGTCCAGTCAGGGCACATGCCCAGGTTGTGGGCCAAATTCCTAGTGAAGGGCATTTCGGATGCGGCCAATCCATGTTCTCTCTCATTAATGTTTCTATCTCTCTCTCCCTCTTCCTTTCACTCTCTCCAAAAATCAATTAAGAAAAAATAATTTTTTTTAAAGGCCCTGGCTGGTTTGTTTGGCTCAGTGGTCATGCAGGTGGCAGCCAGTCAATGTGTCTCTCTCACATGGCTATTTATTTCTCTCTCTGTATCTCTCCCACCCACTCTGTCTAAAGATAAATGTAAAAATATCTTCGGGTGGATTAAAAAGAAAGAAAGGAGGCACAGGCCGAGGCTGGCGGGGTCGGGAGAACGAGGCTGCGTCCCCTTGAAGAGAAAGGACTCTTCACGTGCAGATAGATCAGTTCCAAGTGGCAAGCACACTGCACCTGAGCAAGGCAAGGAGCATGTGCGGGAGGCGAGTACTGCAGAGGGAGGGAGAAAAGTATACATTGTATCCACAAACTTCTATGTAAGCCATTCAGATGGAAAAAGAAAAAATCAAATGGTAGAATGTGTCACTTAGGTAAAGCAAAGAAGGTTTCCCTGTGTTTGTATTTGAGTAGGTGTTGTTGGGAGTGTGCAGTGTCACAGTGATTTTAGACGCATGTAAAAACATACATGCACTGATATAATCACGTGATTCAAATTAGGTAGAGAAAGTTTCTCAGTCCTGGGTGGGGAAAAGTAGGTTCACCCTTGTGAGTTCGCGAAACACAGGGTTTATTCTTGTATTGTTATTTATTAATTATTGCATTCCATACAAACAACTGCGAACCTACTTTTGCCTCACCCTGTATAAGAAGTCTATAAAACATGTCTACGAAAAAACTAATACCTAATTTTAGAAAATATAAATGAACGCGGTTCATTGCATAAACACGCTGAGAGAGCTATCCCTTTTCCTGCCAGGGCAGCCTGTGGACGCAGCCCAGGGGCCCACAGCCTCCGAGAGTCAGTCATCGTGTAGGTAAGACGTACGCTATTCAATTTTGAATAAAAGCACCAGCATTTGTCAAATAACCAGATAACTTAGTGGGAGAGTGATGTGTGATTGAAAGTGCATGGTTTCTTATGCAAACCTCCAACCCCACAAGGACAAGTTGTGACTGGGGCTCCTTAGGGGTATGTGGCAAAACACTAAGAAGGAAGAAAATCAGTGTTCTCAGAATTGTTCAGTTATATGTCCAGGCTTGTTCAGCTATATGTCCAGGCTCTACCATGACTTCAGGAGCTTTTAGGAGTAAGAAATTATATTTTTGAGACACCATGGTTTAAAACTTTTTTTTTCTTTATTGATTTTAGAGAAAGAGGAAGGGAGAGGGAGAGATAGAAACATGGATGAGAGAGAACATGGATTGGCTGCCTCCTGCATGCCCCTCACTGGGGATCGGGTCCACAACCTGGGCATGTGCCCTGACCAGGAACCAAACTGGCGACCTCTTGATGTATGAGTCGATGCTCAACCACTGAGCCATACTGTCTGGGTGGCACCATGGTTTAAAATAATAAGTATCTCCAGAGAGCTATTTTTACCTATGGGGAAGTAAAAAGATAAAACTAAACCTATGTTTGAAACATTACCATTGAATTTAATAGGGATAAAAATTAGGACATTTAAAGTCTCTGTGGTTTATCTAAATGGGAATATTGATTCTATGGTTCATATAGTGTTTTGTTGTTGTTGTTGTTGTTTTTTAAAGTAGGAAATTAGATCACTGAATGATCCCACAGTTATATAGCCCACTTTTTTAAGGAAAGTAAAACTGGAGTGATTTTATTCCTTGAAAACTATGTTATTTTCCAGTCATTTGAATAAATATTAGGATTATCTTCATTAAAAAATTACCTGGTAAGGGAAGATTTTCTGGGGTGGGGGGAAGGATGAATATAGCCAACCGCCACCACCACCACTACCATGAATGCTTGTGCAAAGCACTCAGACACCCACCTGAATTTGCAGGGGCTCTATATCAGAAAAGCACTAATATACGCGTGCACTCAGTCAATGAATAGTGCGTACCTCCTACAAGTAGAGTTGTAGGGACAGAAGATTCAATGGTGGAGAAGACAGCACCCTCTGCAGTTAAAGTGATATTGTGGGGAGATCATAAAGAGACAAGCAAATTATTTCTGACAGTGACATCACTTTGGTGCAGACAATGAAATATACTCAAGAGCGCTGATGTGGTAGGGAGACAGCTCCTCCTCACTGAGGCACACGGCTGCAGAAAGAACAGCCGAGGGTGTAAATGGGCAGATCTGTCCATGAGAAGATCTGAGGAGGAAAGTTCTAGACTGAAGTGGGAGTTACGAATGAGCCTGGAATGTTCAGGAAACGGAAGGTATTCCTGCGTGGCTGTAGCACGTGAGAAGGATCCCTCAAGGCTGTGAAGGTAGGTGGGTAGATGCTGGGCCATCTAGTACGCTGTAGGCCTCACTGAGGAACGGAGATATCAGCCAAATGCTACAGGAAGCTGGGGAGGGACCCACCAGCCCTAACTGTTACCTACCTGTGTACTTTACACTTCCACAGTGATAGAACACGTAGATCAGCATCTCTGGGGCTAAAGAAGCCATGTGAGGGACTTTGGTCCGATGGCATGTGAGCTGATGCATCAACTGGTAGCCCACAGGACCTTCCTTAGAAAACAGATGTTTCGTGTCTCCTCCTGCCCTTTTCCCCAGTGTCATTTTCGCTCCTGCTGGCTGGAATGTGGGTGGGCTGGCCGCAGGAAAGAGGCCACCTTTGACCAGGTGCTTCTACATTTGGAAGTCTTCTTCTTTGTAAGATAGAATGAGCAGGGTCCTGAGAACTTGAGAGAGCAGTCACAATATCCTTGCAGACCTACTCCCCCACCTTTCACAGTTGTCCGAGACAAAAACAAAATTTATCTTATTTAGGATACTGATATTTTTTATCTTTCTTACTTGCAAGCAGACCTGGTCCTCAATGGTCTCTCTTGGTAGAATTTTAAGCAGAGAAGGGCGTGGTTTCTGTGTTTACCAGGAGAGTAAAATGCCATGGAGTTTGGCTGCAGCTTCAACAGTCACGAACAACGTAACGTACGCCAAGCATCCCCTCACTGCAGAGTTAGGTGCTATTCCACTTATTTGGGAGTTGGAAGAAATTATCTAAATTGTTTCACCTCTCACGAGCCAACATCTTTCTAGGGAGACACATGGACTGATGTTGAAAAGACCAGAAGAGATTGTTTCACTGGAGTTTGTGTCTCTCTGTGGAGAGTCATTTCTCCTTGAATTAAAGTCAGATGAGAGCAGCTATGAGGAAGTGAGCAGAAGGCTTGCAATTGTGGCTACAGAGACTGAGACATATGAAGCTGAAAAGCTGTTGCTAATAGCTCAAGGCTTACAAGTGCATGGCAATTGTACTGTCCTTCCACGGATATTGGGGGGCAAGTACCTGTAGTTACTTCTTGGGACAATCAGCCAGCCTGGAGTTGTCTTAAAAGTTAGTAAGGTGGAGAGGTGGTTAGACCCCAGCAGAAAGGTACCATCGTGTCTTGAACTGCCATCTGCCCAGAGCTCAAGGTTTTTGTTCTCAAGGGTCTAGTGAACACGGAAATTAAAATCACTCACATCAGAGGAACCGTGGTTACCATTCTTCACGTGAGGACAGTGCTGTGCCCCTTGGAAGTGCTCTGCTGAAGAGTGACACCTGAGTCCTGCCCTGAGAGCACCTGGACCCGTCCACAGTGTTGTCAGTGAGGTGGGGCCTCTCCTGTTCACTGGGCTTCTCCCTTTCCTTGATGCAAATCTGGGGGGGCCCACAGGCAGTCTAGTTGGGGAGGGGAGGAGACAAGAGAAGAAGTGGAGCCCCAGGGGGTGAGATAGAGAAGAAGCCAAACCACCCAGGTCCCATGCTGCTGCTGGTGGCATGAAGCGAACCCAGGCTGAAATAGAAAAATGGCTTGATTTTTAAACATTGTTGTGAGATTTTGCTGGCCATTTTGACAACCAACGTTAACAATTCTTGTGCTTTAAAGTGGCATCATACCATCAAAATGACCAAAAAATATAAAACCTGAGCTAAAATTAGTTTGAGACATAAGATAAAGCTAGAGCAAGGAAGAATTTAAAGATGCCAAGGAGTGTGCTGTGTGTGTGTGTGTGTGTGTGTGTGTGCATGTGCATTTGGAAAGGAGAAAGAAAACTGTTTTTGTTTTCTTCCATTGTGACCTATTAACTTCTGCTCTCTCAACACATAAGACCATCATTTTTAAAGTCCATGTTGGCTGCCGGTCTGGTCTGCACGGTGGAGGGTGGTGGCTGGGAGGCAGTGTCAGTAGTTCGTGGGAGTGGCCAGAGGGGCTGAAGAAGAGCAGAGGACAGAGGACGGGACGACCCAGCCTGCATTTGGAAGGGACGCACGCAGATGTCTAGGTACAGAGACTTCGTAGCAGTCTGCCCCACCAGCTCCGGCACTGACCGCTTTCCTGGGGGAGACCCTCTAAGCACCCCTCCTTTCTTGTAGCTTGTGATTCGAGCTGACAGAGAGAGGCAGATGTGCCACCCTCCACGTTCACTCCGGCGGACGCCGGCACCCTGGCCATGCCTTGGCCAAGGTGATTCTCGACTGTGAATTTCTTCCCATACCTTTAATCAGCATTCATTACGGTTTTTTTCCTTTGATTTAGAGAAACATTTTCTTCTTATTTGACTTTGAGTGGTGGACACACAATACAATATGCAGATCACATGTCACAGAAATGTATAGTGGAAACCTGTATGAACCTATGAATCAATGTCGCCCCAATACATTTAACAAAAAGAAAATAAGAAAGTCAGTTCATAGATACAACAAAAGCAGTGGAATAAAAAGGAACATTGCCTGTGTTCACAAACACATGGAGAGACTTATGAAAAAAATGCAAAAAACAATTTGTTATGGCAAATCTTATAGGAACTAAGTTATTTTGGAGCAAAATCATTGCTCAGAATTTACAAAGCAGTTTTGTTTTAACAATGCTAGTCTTAAAAACACTATCTGAATATAACACCATAATTCTAAATCTACAGAGAAAAAAAACAAATCTGAGCCATCAAAGCTGCAGGAAACCTCCCGATTCTACACCAAACTAACAAAATGGCCAAATCGTTTCCCTTAATGATAGTCGACATCTTTGAATAATCTCTTTCATACAATATGCAAAGCTGTTCAACATTTTATTTTTCATTTCAAGGATACGTGAGCCAACTGTTATGTATGATGTATCTTGTAGGGATTTTGAGACTAGCATAACTTATATTCATATTATTTGGATGTTTTGTATTTTTCTTGGACTTATCTACACATTTGTGTCAGTGCCAGCAAGAGAAAGGAGACAAAAATGTTCATCCTGATTCTCAAGTGTTTAAAGTCATCGCTGTTCCTGGTCTGCTCCGGTTGCAGGCCGGAAGTCTGCTTTGCTCCTTCAGGGAACCAGCTGCATCGAAGACCTGAACAGCCTGCGTCTGCGGAGCCCGACCGCACAGCAGCTCCAGGGCACCAGGAACAGGCTGCTTTTGACTGACAATGGCAAGGAGCTGCCACCCATTCTTTTGTCTAGACACGTTTCCTCCCAAACTCCAGAATAAACAAATTCAAGAATTACAGCTGCATGGGCGTTACATCCAGACAAGATGGGTAAACAGAATCTGACTTTCTTCCTGTTAGAATAGGCACAGACCTTGAAAAACGTGCTCCCTACACTGTAGGTACCTCAGGTCATCGGACAGAGCTAATGCCTGGAGACCGAGAGGCTTATGTCTGTGTGATTCATGGACCGAACGGCACAGATGTGCACAGGATTCGGTCATCCCCATTCATCACAGACACTTCAGCGAAGGCAAACAGTGTCCACTGCAACAGGCAATTCCGAAGGTGCCAAAGGCCCCTCTCATCTTGAGCATGCTCCGTGGCTCCCTGCTTTTCTGACTCCCTGCTTTCTCGGAAGGTAAAACTCAAGCACCCTTCTAGTGGCTGCACCCCAAAAGGCAGCGTGAGAGGTGGAATCCATGCCTCGGAGGACAGTTTTTAATTTACGAGAGAGGATGGAAGCCAGGGGACAAACGCCCTAGTCTCCGTTCGGAGGATAGACAACGCAGAAGAAACACTGTATGTTTCTCAGACGGTCCTGCAGGGTCGAGCGCTTGGGTGTTGCCTAGGAGTGGAACGTTGGAAACAGATGGTCCACTGGCTTCCCTCCTTCCCTGGCTCACCCCCAGTTCCCTCGCCCACGTCCTCGGACCACCTTTCAGACGCGCCCGAGCACCCAAGCTGCTTTTTACTCTCTGCCTTCCTGATTCCCGAGCGGAGACATTTACCAGGAAATGAACATGCTGTTCAGAAAGGCACATCCCCTGACTGCCTGGTTGATTTCATGTCACACAATGGTTTGCGTATCATCCACGCATGTTGGCACTTTGAGGGTCGTGAATTGCTTTTAAGAATCACATAGAAAGTACAGGTCTTGCACGGAGAAAAATGTAAGGGGCTCATTTATCAGGAAATCCCATACACAGTCTGAGTTCCATCAGATTCATACTGAGAACATCCACACTCAACTATTTTTATAATTTTTAAAAATAAAATGCTGTCGCCCTGGCCAGTTTGGCTCAGCGGTTAGAGCGCCAGCCTGCGGTCCACAGAGACCTGGGTTCGGTTCCCGCTAAGGGCATGTACCTCGGCTGCAGTTTGTCCCCGGCCCTGGTTGGGTCGTGTGGGTGGCAGCCACTCAATGTGTCCCTTTCACATCAATGTTTCTCTCTCTCTCTCTTCCTCTCTCTCCCTTCCACTCTATCTGAATAAAAAATGGAAAAATGTCCTCGGGTGAGGATAATAAAATACATACATACATACATACATACATACATAAATAAAAGAAAATGCTGTCATTTTATTCTTTTCTCCTTCGTTTCTACTGCTCAGCTAACAACTCCTTGGGAAGAACATCAAGAGCCACGTTGTGCCAATTCAGGCAGAAGGGCCCCGCAAGCTGTCCTCCGTGGGAAAGGCACAGACACCATCTCCGTCCTGCCCTGGAACGTCCGCATCCCCCTCTCCTGGCAAAGCGAGCACTCTGACCACTCGGAGGGTTTAGCGGCGTTTCTCAGCACTGCGATTTCATCACTGGGTAGGAACGGAGCGAGCACATAGTGCTGTGGCCCCCGCACATCAAAGGCTCTGAGTCAAAAAAAACTGTTTTTAATTCCTTTGGAAAGTTAGGTAAAAATATAAACTCCTCGCCCGGCCGGTGTGGCTCAGGGGTTGAGCACTGACCCCTGCACCCAGAGGTCGCCAGGTCAATTCCCGGTCAGGGCACGTGCCCAGGTTGTGGGCCTGATCCCCAGTGGGGGGCAGTACAGGCAGAGGTCCATCAATGTTCTCTCTCATGATGTTTCTCTCTCTCCCTTCTTCTCTCTCTAAAATCAATTAAAAAATAGAAATAAAAAAAGAATAGAAACTCCTCCCCAAGGAGAATTCTGAACTGTCAAGGTATCATTTAATAAATTTCATTTCAATTTTTACTAAAACAGAACATCTCTCTCCCCAACTCCGATGACTGCTTCCAGCCAAGAATCACATGCCACCCCATCACCTGTCTTCTGCTCCCACATTGTAGTTGAGTATAACCCTCTTCTAGGAATGTCACGTGGTCCTGAGCAAAGACAAACACTGTTTTCCTGTAGTCAGAATACCGCCGTTCTCACATACGATGGCTCTGTAATAGCCACCAATCATCTGATGTGTCCTCACAGCTGAAATTCAGAAATGAAGAAGATGCTGTCTTCCTCTCCCTTACAGATCAGATGCGCTCTTTCTGTTATTGCCTCATCCCTAGGAATACATACATGTGGTGCAGGGGTTTGGGCTCATACAGGCTGCAGCTGACTGTTGTTCTAGTCTCAACCCCCAGATCAGTGAGCTGGGACACGCAGAGGAGTAGGGATCCAGCCGCCACCCCGTCACGGGAGCAGGATGACAGGTTCCCAAAGGTGGGGGAAACTAAAACCACAGAACATCATTCTCAAGTGAGGCAGATCTGAGGGCCAAGAAACAAAGCTAAGAAGCTGGACCTATAGGGACTTTTATAGGAAACACATTAAAAGGAAATTATCTTGGTATAAAATTATTCCCTTTAATTACATAAAACCCTTGATTAATGTCTGATGCAGCCACAGAGCCAAATGCAAATTATTTTGATGAATAAAGAGACTACATATTAGACGAACAGTCTCAGTGAGTCAAGAAACTGGATACTAGAGGGAAGAAGAGCCTGCATCTCGTTCTCCTCTCCCCTAGTCCCCGGATTCCGGGAAGAAATCGCCCTGCAGGGGTCGGAAAACATTTTGTTGCCAAGGGCCGTTTGGATACTTATAACATCATTGGAGGGCCATACAAAACTATCAACTTAAAAATTAGCCTATTCTATTTGGTGAGGCTAATTTGGTGAGTTCTGTGAAGTGAGCTGGTGTTGATTTCAAGGTCTGTGGCCCTCGGGCTGGATTCCCCACCGGGGGACACGCCCAGGAGTTTGGACATAGGTAAGCACTGCTGCATTGCCTACAAGCAACACATCCATTCATGTCTAAATATTTCACTCGGCATGTAATTCTTGACTTGAAGGAAAGCTGGGAGGGAGAAGACAGTGACCTAAATCCACATCACAGCATGATTGATTCAGACGTGCCCCTTGGAAATCGTAGGATGTGAGATCTGGGGGGAGAGCGTGAGCACAGCTTCCCTGAAGGGAGCGGGGCGGGCCGCTGGGGAAGGTACGTCCTGTGTTTCCAGCTCTGCTTGGGGTCTCTCACCATGTGCTTCGTAAAATTTCAGATTTCAGTGGATCATTAATTAAAGAAATGTTCATCTCGGGCTTGCTAACTTTTAATTTGGTCAGATCAGGATGTTAAAATTCATCATTTAACCAACGGAGTTAGCAACTACTTACAGCACGCCATTATTTCATTTAAAAAATACACATTTTTTTTTTTTTTACTATTGACACATTAGAGATATATGTGTATACATATACACATATATATGTATGTCCGTACATGTATATATATACATAAATATATATACACCATGTGTATTTTTGTATATACCATATATCCATATATATGTGTGTGTTTATGAAGAAACAACAGTCACTCATTTGAGGTTAAGAAGAATCACATAGATCAACATCAGTCCTCACACAGAAATTTAAGAATCGTTGCCTGACTTGAAATTCGATCTGAAGTTAGAAACGCAAATCACACCCCCTGGTATTTCACCTCCCAGCTGTGCCCTGGGCCCCCCTAACAGGGCACTTCAGGAATTGGCTTGCATTCACCTTGGGGCCATTCCAGGGATTACAAAGGCCAGAACTCAAGATAGGCCGACCTCGCAGAAAGGGAGTGAGGACATGAAGTCATGTTGCACGGAGCCCTTTGAAAACCTCAGTCAAATTGCTCCCAAGTTTTCAAGTCAGCAGGTGAAAAATAGCTCAGATAAGTTGGGAATGAGGAATGCCTTGCGTTCTAAGTGTTTATGGCACAGGGATGAATAAAAATGGGGCAGGGAAATGCCGGTAGATGCCTACCAAAAACTGCTGCCATTTTGAATGCGGACCAACACTGTTTTCCCCACAGATGCTTCTGTAAGAATGTTCTCTGAGCCCTCTGTGACTTTAAGAAGTACTTGAATAAATGTCCGCTTCATACTCATCTCTGAAGAGCTCAGTTGTCCATGTACATTGACACATTTCTCTGATGCTTTCCTCTGGTTTCAGGCTGTGTCATTTCCAAAAAAATAAACAATAAAATCACCTAACAATGAGCCCCAATTCGTACATCGATCCCTAAACTCCTATAAGTAAAAAAAGGACCCTTCCCGCAGCAGCTTGTGAACATAAGGAGTATATTGTGATGATGGTTTCTTATGGTTGTTCTATCCTCTGTAAGACATCCATATCATTTCTAAAGGATTCAGATTCCTTTGAATAATAGAGGTATTGGCTGTTCATAAAGGAATCAAACACACTGGGCTGCTATTTGCACGTTTATTTTATTATTTTACAGCTCATATTTCTTGCTCTCCGGAGTAACTCATGCCAAAAATTTCAAAAGCACTTTTGGCAGATATGTAAATAAATTGGAGAGCAAATATCCAATTAATAAATTTTGGCAGATAGACTGTTGGATCCACATGAGAAGAGAAGGATATTTTAATATCCTTGACCAGTGCATTACGAGCAACAGGGCTCTGCCCGCCGTGTCAAACACCGCAGGTTCTGTTCGAGGGGCGTCGGCCACGGAGACCGCTCAGTGGCCGAGGCCTACGTGCTGAGAGAACCTGAAAGTGGTGGTCTGTCTTTCGACCCCTCTGCTTCCCTCTAAAAGTAAATTCAATGAACTTCTGTGCGTTTGCTTTTCTCTCCCTGAGTATTGTTTTTATTTTTAATTGTGTATTACAGTGAAAGATGAAAAAGTCGTCTCCACTGCTGTGGTCTCCCATCAGGGAGGCAGCGAGGGTGGCAGCCTGGGGTCTGTTCTGGGAACACCTTCCCTCTCCACTGCACTGCTTCCTGGTCCTGTAGATCAGCTCGAAGCAGGGGCTGCTGGCTGAATCGGGGGGCTCGGGCAGCGCCGACTAATACTCATGAGCTGGCACAGGTAGACCCATCCCATTATTCCGTTTCCTAGAGGAAGTAAGGAGACCGGGAGCAATTTCTAAAATGGAAAAGCCAAGACTTAACCTTTCCCAGGAAAGGATCCGATGCCAGAGCTTCTCTTGCAGAGCACGCGTCCCTGGCTGAAAACAACTCCACCAACCCAGCTTCCATTTGGAAAGTCACACAGGACTTCCTTCATCGATGTCCACTTCAGAGGGAGCATCCGTCATCGTCCCCACGGTTGCCGCCTTCTGCCTCTCGCGCAGGCGGAGCTGCGGGATGCTCGGTGCCGATGTTGTTTCCCACGATGACCGGGAGGAGCTGCGGGATGCTCGGTGCCGATGTTGTTTCCCACGATGATCGGGAGGAGCTGCGGGATGCTCGGTACCGATGTTGTTTCCCACGATGATCGGGAGGAGCTGCGGGATGCTCGGTACCGATGTTGTTTCCCACGATGACCGGGAGGAGCTGCGGGATGCTCGGTGCCGATGTTTCCCACGATGACCGGGAGGAGCTGCGGGATGCTCTGTGCAGATGATGTTTCCCACGATGACCGGGAGGAGCTGCGGGATGCTCGGTGCAGATGTTGTTTCCCACGATGACCGGGAGGAGCTGCGGGATGCTCTGTGCAGATGATGTTTCCCACGATGACCGGGAGGAGCTGCGGGATGCTCGGTGCAGATGTTGTTTCCCACGATGACCGGGAGGAGCTGTGGGATGCTCTGTGCAGATGATGTTTCCCACGATGACCGGGAGGAGCTGCGGGATGCTCTGTGCAGATGATGTTTCCCACGATGACCGGGAGGAGCTGCGGGATGCTCGGTGCCGATGTTTCCCACGATGACCGGGAGGAGCTGCGGGATGCTCTGTGCAGATGATGTTTCCCACGATGACCGGGAGGAGCTGCGGGATGCTCGGTGCAGATGTTGTTTCCCACGATGACCGGGAGGAGCTGCGGGATGCTCTGTGCAGATGATGTTTCCCACGATGACCGGGAGGAGCTGCGGGATGCTCGGTGCAGATGTTGTTTCCCACGATGACCGGGAGGAGCTGCGGGATGCTCTGTGCAGATGATGTTTCCCACGATGACCGGGAGGAGCTGCGGGATGCTCTGTGCAGATGATGTTTCCCACGATGACCGGGAGGAGCTGCGGGATGCTCGGTGCAGATGTTTCCCACGATGACCGGGAGGAGCTGCGGGATGCTCTGTGCAGATGATGTTTCCCACGATGACCGGGAGGAGCTGCGGGATGCTCGGTACCGATGTTGTTTCCCAGGATGATCGGGAGGAGCTGCGGGATGCTCTGTGCAGATGATGTTTCCCACGATGACCGGGTGGAGCTGCGGGATGCTCGGTGCAGATGTTGTTTCCCCACGATGACCAGGAAGGAGCTGCGGGATGCTCGGTGCAGATGTTGTTTCCCACGATGACCGGGAAGGAGCTGCGGGATGCTCTGTGCAGATGTTGTTTCCCACGATGACCGGGAGGAGCTGCGGGATGCTCGGTGCAGATGTTGTTTCCCACGATGACCGGAAGGAGCTGCGGGATGCTCGGTGCAGATGTTGTTTCCCACGATGACCGGAAGGAGCTGCGGGATGCTCTGTGCAGATGTTGTTTCCCACGATGACCGGGAGGAGCTGCGGGATGCTCGGTGCAGATGTGTTTCCCACGATGACTCGGTGCAGATGATTTTTCCCCGAAGACCGGGTTGAGCGGCGGGATGCTCGGTGCAGATGTTTGTTTCCCACGAATGATCGGGAGGAGCTGCGGGATGCCTCGGTACCGATGGGATTTGTTTCCCCGATGATCGGGAGGAGCTGCGGGCATGCTCGGTACCGATGTTGTTTCCACGATGATCGGGAGGAGCTGCGGGATGCTCGGGTACCGATGTTGTTCCCACGATGATCGGGAGGAGTCTGCGGGATGCCTCGGTGCCGATGTTTGTTTCCCACGGATGATCGGGAGGAGCTGCGGATGCTCTGGGACCGATGTTGTTTCCCACGATGATCGGGAGGAAGCTGCGGGATGCTCGGTACAGATGTTGTTTCCATCCCACGATGCCGGGAGGAGCGCGGATGCTCGGTGCCGATGTTTCCCACGATGACGGAGAGGAGCTGCGGGATGCTCTGTGCAGATGATGTTTCCCACGATGACCGGGAGGAGCTGCGGGATGCTCGGTGCAGATGTTGTTTCCCACGATGACCGGGAGGAGCTGTGGGATGCTCTGTGCAGATGATGTTTCCCACGATGATCGGGAGGAGCTGCGGGATGCTCGGTGCAGATGTTTCCCACGATGACCGGGAGGAGCTGCGGGATGCTCTGTGCAGATGATGTTTCCCACGATGACCGGGAGGAGCTGCGGGATGCTCGGTGCAGATGTTGTTTCCCACGATGATCGGGAGGAGCTGCGGGATGCTCGGTACCGATGTTGTTTCCCACGATGACCGGGAGGAGCTGCGGGATGCTCGGTGCAGATGATGTTTCCCACGATGACCGGGAGGAGCTGCGGGATGCTCTGTGCAGATGTTGTTTCCCACGATGATCGGGAGGAGCTGCGGGATGCTCTGTGCAGATGATGTTTCCCACGATGACCGGGAGGAGCTGCGGGATGCTCGGTGCAGATGTTGTTTCCCACGATGACCGGGAGGAGCTGCGGGATGCTCGGTGCAGATGTTGTTTCCCACGATGACCGGAAGGAGCTGCGGGATGCTCGGTACCGATGTTGTTTCCCAGGATGATCGGGTGGAGCTGCGGGATGCTCGGTGCAGATGTTGTTTCCCACGATGACCGGGAGGAGCTGCGGGATGCTCGGTGCAGATGATGTTTCCCAGGATGACCGGGAGGAGCTGCGGGATGCTCGGTACCCATGTTGTTTCCCACGATGATCGGGAGGAGCTGCGGGATGCTCGGTGCAGATGATGTTTCCCACGATGACCGGGAGGAGCTGCGGGATGCTCGGTGCAGATGATGTTTCCCACGATGACCGGGAGGAGCTGCGGGATGCTCGGTACCGATGTTGTTTCCCAGGATGACCGGGAGGAGCTGCGGGATGCTCGGTGCAGATGTTGTTTCCCACGATGACCGGGAGGAGCTGCGGGATGCTCGGTACCCATGTTGTTTCCCACGATGATCGGGAGGAGCTGCGGGATGCTCGGTGCCGATGTTGTTTCCCACGATGATCGGGAACGATTACTTTGATGGTTCCTGGCTACCTCTGAGGTGGAGAGTGAGTCAAGGGCTCTGACGCAGAGCAGGGAGGCGTCGCAGAACACTCAGGTCCTCCTGTTTTCATCAGACCATCAAGTCTGCGCAGCCTGCTGGTCACTCACCTCCTGCGCTAAGACTCCAGAGGCCCCATCACCAGACCTGCATCCCTCGAACCTCGCTCACTGTACTTGGGGACAGCACAGGGGCAAACCTTCTCCCCAGAGACCACTGCAATCGAATGGAATCTTGCCTTATTTATTCCTAATTCACAAGCACATCAAGACATCATTTTAATATTTTAGGTTCTAATGTCTCTTACATTGGAAGACATTTCCTGAGATTGTGGAAACACATATATACTCAACACACACACACACACACACATACCTATACATATGCACACATTATGTATATCAAGTAAGTACATTTTTGCTTATAAAAAGTGATTTGTTTGTAGAAAGACATTTTGTACGTCAAATAACTGCATCTTTTCTTTCTTCCGAGGTTGTGATCATGATTGAGCCCCACAGTTAATGATCCTTCAATTCTACAAATATTAACGTCCTACGTTACACTCACCCATTTCTTAACCGCTTTATTGAAGTCTGACTTACATTTCTTAAAATTCAGCTGTTGCCAGTGAATGCAGTTATACAAAAGGCATCACAGTCCAGGTTTCGAACATTTCTGTCCCCAAAAGCTCTCTATTGGCAGTCACCTTCCTGGCCCTCCTCGGCCCTAGGAAACCGCTCTTCAACTTTCTATCTCTTTTTCAACATTTTATATAAACATGCTTGTACATATGGGATCTCTACACCTGGCTTCTGTAGCTCAGCATCGTTTTCTGAGGTTCGTCCATGTGACAGGATGGATCAGCAGCACGTTCCTTTCTATCGCTGGGTAGTATTCCACTGCACAGCACGTGTTGTCTATATTTACCAGCCGATTGACATTCGGTCTAGTTCTAGTCTGAGCTTTTATGAATAATGAGGCTCTGAACATTAACGTACAGGCCTTTAAGGGGGTATGTTTTTATTTTACTTGTGTATACACCTAGGAGTGGCATTGCTGGGTCATATGGTAAATTTATGTTTAACATTTTTAAGAAATAGTCACAATGTTTTCCTCAATCAGTGTGCCATTTTGCATACCCACCAGAAATTTGTGAGGGTCCCAATTTTACCACATCCCCACCACCACTTGCTTTTGTATGTCATCCTAATACACCCATCCTTTTTACTATGCAGAGGTAACTTGTGATTTTGATATGGGTGTCCCTCATGACTCATGACCTTGAGCATCCGTTCCTGTGCTTATTGGCCATTCATTTATCTTCTTCAGTGAAACACCATGTCATATCTCAGGCACTATTTTATATCGGGGAAGAGCCGGCGGAACAGAATAAATGCCTCACCCTCACAGAGCTCACGTTCTAAGGCCGGGAGACAGATCATGGAGGCATACAACTATGTCTATGGTGTCACGTGACATAAAGAAATGTGAGGTGATGCAGTGGGCATGGGGGTACCAGATTGGGGGTGGGTGTCATATTTCAAATAAAATTTACAAGGACATTCTGAATGATAAGTCAGTTGCAGAAGGTCCTGAAGAAAGTGAGTCAGGGACCCGCGTGTGGGTTTTAACATTTCCTAAAATGCTAACCATAACTCTGTGTCACGGTTCTCAACCTGTGGGTCGCAACCCCTTTGGGGGTCGAACGACCCTTTCACAGGGGTCACCTGAGACATAACAGTAGCAAAATTACTGTTATGAAGTAGCAACAAAAATAATTTTATGGCCCTGGCCAGTTTGGCTCAGCGGTTGAGCATCGGCCTGCAGACCAGAGAGTCCCGGGTTCGGTTCCTGCTAGGGGCACATACCACACACACAGAGAAAAATAATAAAAATAATTTTATGGTTGGGGGTCACCACATCATGAGGAACTGTATTAAAGGGTCAGGTATTAGGAGGGTTGAGAACCACTGCTTATATTGTGAACGAAGTGACTGAATTTTCCCAAGTAACTGGCTGCTGTTTGTGTGTTGTTTTTTAATTTTGTCATAGAAATAAGATAGTTACCCTCCGTTTGACCAGAATCCATTTCTTCCACTATTGGGAAGTGATCTGTTCCTGTTACCCACACAGCGGCATGACCAGGCCCCAGACGCCACCAGGAGAGTGCAGCACAGAGCCTCCACTCAGATGGTACTAAAGCTCCTCACCGACTGCTTTCTTGTTTATTGAACAATAAGTCAGGTAGCTGCAGGTGCGTGACATGGTGGGCAGGCAACCTGTCCCACGAAGAAAGTACAGCACTGAAGCTGGACTTAGAACACACGCAAGCAAAGCACAGCGGGTGGGTTCCTACGAGACACTAGACAGCCCAGCACAGAGGGATGTGGGCCCCGCAGGGTACTGGGCTCTGGACCAGAGACAGACCCACCGCAACCCCTCGTCCTGCCATCTGTAGCACCGGCATCTCGGCATTTAATTCCTAAGTTCAAATCACCCCTCTTCTGCTTGATAACTGAGAGTTTCAGGTTTTGTTTGGTTGGTTGGTTTTCTTTTCTTTTCTCTTTTTGAAAGGGCATCCTCCTAAAGAAGAACGTGCATCTCCATGACCACAGGGTCCCTTGACGTCTGAATTGGTTCTGCCACCTTCCCCTGTGCCAGGGGGCAGCTCCAGCCCTCGCCAGCTCTGGTTCCGGTCGTCCCCTCCCTCGGGCTCTCCGGCGGGTATGCGTGACCGGAAATGCCGCCTGAAACTGCTGCTCACCGGGACATCACCGTCCGCAGCAGAAAGGACCCAGCTGGAATCAGGCGCACAGACCCTCCGCTGTGTGTGACCGAGACTGTGCAGTCACCACTCCCGCAGCATCGTCCCCAGGAGACGAGGCGTGAGAACAGAGGGACAGAGAGGAGACAGACAGAAAGAGCTGGACTTTCCATCAGCCAGGCCAGGAGAAAGCTAAAGGGACGACGAGGGCAGTGACGTCACAGGCCCAGGAAGTGGACAAAAACTGAAACCCACAGGTGTTATGCGGAGTATGTGCCACTAAAACCCTGGCATGGTCCCTGGCCTAATAAAGCTTAGAAATCAGTATGCAGCCCTGGCCGGCGTGGCTCAGCGGTTGGAGCATCGGCCTACGGACCAGAGAGTCCCAGGTTCGGTTCCTGCTAGGGGCACATACCAAAAATAAAAAATAAAAAATAAAAAAATCAGTATGTAAAATAATCAATTAAGAATCCAAGAAAATAAACTTTATTAATGCCACCTCTGTTACTTCCTCTGAAGGTATTAACTGGGTAATATTTTAAAAAGTAATAATAAGCCCTGACCAGTTTGGCTCAGCAATTAGAGCATCGGCCTTCGATCCAGAGAGACCCGGGTTCGGTTCCCGCTAAGGGCACGTACCTCGGTTGCAGTTTGTCCCTGGCCCTGGTTGGGTTGTGCAGGTGGCAACCACTCAATGTGCCCCTTTCACATCGATGTTAATCTCTCTCTCTTCCTCTCCCTCTCTCCCACTCTATCTGAACAAAAAATGAAAAAATGTCCTCGGGTGAGGATAAAAAAAAAAAAGTAATAAAAGCCATTTAGACTAGACCATAGTCAGGAAAACCCTGAGTCGTGGACTTAAATACTCATAGAGCTTAACAGGTGGAAAGTGAGGGTGACCATCCAATCAAAAGGTGCAGCATGTTCACAAGTCCTGAGGGAAACACACTTGAACTGTGCAGGGACCGGAAGGCCAGGGAGGCTGAGCGGCACAGGGAGGGGCGGTGTGCGCTGGGAACCACACGGGGGCTGGATCGTGGACAAATCATGAAAGGGGGGGATTTGGGGTTTGATTTTAAATGTGATGAAATATTCCTGAATAATGTTAAGCTGGGGCTGGCATGACCTCCTGTATCTTTGAACAAGAGCACAGGACTTGCTGGGTGAGGCCAGAGGCAAGGCTGGGCATGCGAAAGCCACTTGGAGGCTAGTACCACAGACAAGAGGAGAGAGGACAGTGCTGGGGACCAGGGGAAGGTGGTGAACACGGACACCAGGGGAAAGATTGGGTGTATGTTTTGGAAGAAAAAACAGCAATTCTTGGAGATGAATTGTGGGTGAAAGACGGACAGTGGCAGTGAAATTTCTAGGTTTCTGGTTCCCATCATCGCTGCCAACAGCTGAAGGGAGGGCGGGGTGGAGGGACAGTGGGTTTCAAAGGGAAGAGCAGGAGTATCCTTTGATGTACCTGAAACTAAGCACGAAGCAACGCTGAATGCAAACTGTCACTGAAAAAAAACATTGTTTTTAAAAGAGTACCGTTTGGGACGTCGTAATTTTGAGATGTCTATTAGTGACCCCAATCAACGCCAGATTTCATCTGGATCTAGGAGTGTGACGATGAGAAGAGAAACCAGAGACAGAGACCATAAGTGGAAAGTTTTCAGAAATAGATGGCATTTGTGAGACACGGGAATTGACTTGCTTTCTTTGGATGAGGGTGTGTATGGAGTATCACCTGCAAAGGTCCAAGTTTTTAAAATCTGGGAAAGGGGAGAAAAACATGGAAGAGAAAAATGAAGGAAAAAAAAAAAAGACTAAAGAGATAGAAGAAAATAACGAGACAATAAGAGGTTATCGAAGAGAGAGTTTTCACAAACAGAGGGACAGAGAGAACTTTTCAGGTACTTCTGAAAGGTTAAAGTGCACACAGAGAATTAAAATTCGACATTGGATTTGACAGTGGGACCGTCGCCTGTGTTTTACCTCCAGCACCTTCAGTAGACTGCAGACGTCAGAGGCGAAAGGGGGTGCGGAGCCAGGGAGCTTAAACAGGGACCCTGACGAGAGGTAACTGGGGACATATGATTAGAAAGGATTTTTTTTTTTTTTTAATCCTCACCCGAGGACATTTTTCCATTTTTTTGTACAGACAGAGTGGGAGGGAGAGAGAGGAAGAGAGAGAGAGGGAAGCATCGATGTGAAAGGGACACATCGAGTGGCTGCCACCCGCACGACCAACCAGGGCCGGGGACAAACTGCAACCGAGGTACATGCCCTTAGCGGGAACCGAACCCGGGTCTCTCCGGACCGCAGGCGGACGCTCTACCCACTGAGCCAAACCGGCCAGGGCTAGAAAGGATTTTTGAAGAATGAGAGTCATTTTTAAATGCTGGTGGAAAGGACCCAATAGAAAGTATGTAGATAAAAATCCAGAAAAAAAGAAAACAAAGGCATCAGATAATATATTTCGGTTACAGGACATTGCTTTGGCCTTTTCTTGGGCCCGGCTAGGAATGTTTTACTCAGAGTGAATCTCCAGGGTGGGCAAGAAGGGGGAGATAGCAGAGAGAGCAGGGTGCCCGCCCGAAGGGCCTGACGGAAGCAGGAGGAGCATTAGCCCCAGGTCGCACCAGGTGTCTCACAGAGGAACTGCTTCAAAGCGCATGCGTCTTTCACTTGGTCCTGTTGACCAGAAAATGTAAACATCTTTCAAACATGAAAAGGTGACTGTGTGCTTTGCGTGGAGACACCAGACACAAATGACCATTGGGAGGTACCGCTTGGCTCTGTAGCAGTCTGAAAAGGAGAAGAGCAGATGGTGGAGGCTGGATGTGGTCATGCAGGTCAAGTAAAGGGCATCAAAGAGGGAAAATCAAGGGCGGGCTGGGAAGTCACGGCCAAGGGCAGGACCCCGCTCCGGCTCCGTGAGTTAGCCTCCCAGCCTGCCCCGTTCACGCTCAGCCTGGTGGTCCTGCTTTGTTTATCCTGAGTTCCTTCAACGTCTATAATTTCCTGCTCCCATATACCAAGAAAAGCATATAAAACCAACGTGTGAATTACAAAATTTCCCCCATTTTTACAAAGGCTTTGCCTAACTTTGTAGTAAAAATAGGTTATGGTGTTCTTAGAGATTTTGTGGTTGAAGAACACTTAAGAAAATGGAAGAGAATTATGTTTTCGGAAGTGGTTCAATTTGGAGCAATCTCTTTTAGGAACATATTTCTCGTGGCGATATTTTCAAGGAAATAGAGATAAACCTCTTTTAAAAGTAATAATAACACTATAATCAGTGATGGATGATCTTGAACCATCTGACTCAAATGGACCGAGGTTCTTGAGAGGGGAAACCTTACAGAGCGCTTTTCCCACGAGACTTCCCGGAGGCTCTGGTTTGTGCCTGGCTTGGAACCCAGTTCAAAGGACTTTCTTGTGGTGTCTTGACCGTCTTTTTTGGATGCAGCCAATTCCAGGAAATGGAATGAGATGAAGAAATATAGTGTTTTTGTTTTGGGGGGGATTTTTTTTTTTTTTTGGTTTGGTTTCTCCACTGAAAAACTTGCACCAAAAAAAAAAAAAGAAGAAAAAGAAAATGAAGACTATTTTTTCTCAAAGAGAGTTTTCAAAGGTTAAGTGAGTTTGTGTCCTCAAAATGGTACTGTGATTATTGAATTCTTTTTAAAAACTAAAATACTTTTTGCCAATAGCAGACTCATGAAACCATCCGAATTTGTGGTTGCCAAAATTCTGGAAAGTTGGGCTAGATCCAGCTATGGGGGACTTCTGACCTCTGCCGATTGCTCTTTGTATATTTCCGTGGCGACACGTACAATGGAAGAGGTAATAATGTCTCATGGGATCTAACTTAGAGGCGTGAGGGAGACCGGGGATAAGGTCCTTCTCAGCATCAGGGGATTCTGAGGTATCTCTACTCATCTTTACAAGGTGTAATTCTGCTTCTTCAACATGAGGAAAGACTGAGTTTGCTCTTTGGGGTGTGAAGCCCTCCCACTTTGTTCTGGGGCCCCCTACGCAGGGAACTTACGGCCCGAAAGTGTCTGTGGCACTCCTCGGACACCCAAGGAGAAAAGGTCTGCTCACCAAGTGATGCTAAAATTTCAATTACAAAACCACTTTGCAAATAAGTTCTGAGCCTGTGTCCCCAGGCAACTTTAGGAGAGGTCTTGATGTTGCTTTAGGTGTTGGGTTTGGATAAGGGGTATAATTTGAGGTCCCTCTTGCTTTTGCCTTTTCAAGAAAAATAAGGTCAACTCTTGGTTTTCTAACCACAGTAAGTTTCATATTATTTTCCTTCTGAACTTTCACCTTCAAACAGAAAAGTGCTCTAGAGTTGTTTGAAATCTATTCTGTGATGGAAAAAGTTGCACATTTTGAAAATCAGTTCCTTTATCGGTTTAACATTGTTATTACTTTAGGTTTTCACAATCTAGTAGGCATTTTCCAATAGATACAGCAATATTTTATTGAATTATACAGTATAATATTAATATATTTTATTATATTGATTTTGATTTGAAAGAACTCTTTCATGTATCTTTGAGTGTCTTAGTTTTTAACGGGAAGAAATTGTGGTGTTTAACCTGATTTCTGTGTACACACATACACGCACACAATTAAAATCTTGTCAAAAGCCCTTCCTTCAAAAATGTTGCCTACACTCCCCAAAGTAAACTGTTTAATGTAAGTTTGGACAGAAAAGCACTCAAAGAAAACATCAGAGGCAAAGATATGAATGTTACATAAACAAATCTCTTAATCGTTTTTGTTTTATTATTTGCTGTGAGGATCCTATCACCATTTGCAAAGCTTTTCTCAAGCTAAAGACAGCTGAACGTTTAAAGTCATGCTATGTGTATCAAAGCCAGACAGGATTTTCTTCCAGAAAGTGAGAGAACAGGGTGTGTACACTGAGACCAGGGTGACTGAGCGCAGGACGTCCGAGTTCACGCTCCTGCTTTGTCCTTTCCACGCAAAGTCACTCAGGTCTTCTGGGCAAAATAATTCTTACACAGGAAATGAAAAATGTGGGCATGTTCCATCTGTGCCAAACCTGAACATTATCGTACTTGTAGCAAGAACGAATACAGATTTCTTTGTCGTTGCTTGGCTTAGTTTCGTTATTTGGGGTAGAGGGGGTCGCAAATGTGTTTAATTTAAATTTAATTGCATTTATTTAATTTTGCTTTTCTGCATTCCTGAAAAGTGTGTGTTGTGTGTGAGCACATATTTCAGTGCATAGCAGTGGCAATATAACAGTTATCTCTCCTTTATTTTCCCACTCAGTACTCTGTTTTTCAGATCCAACCACATGGATATCTGACATTCTGCTCCTATCTGCTGCACACACAGGATTGAACAGTCTGTTACATATTACCTACTCGTTTTTCTGATTATGGATACTCACAATTCCCCCAAACTCTTCACCTTCTTCACTTCCACAAACATTTCTGCAGTCATCAACCTTGAACACGTCATAAACGTGTGAGAATTTCTCTTAGGTAAATACCGGGAATAGGATGTCTGGGCTAGCCATGGGGTATACTGACCATCCGATACACGAATGCTGTGCTGATCTGCACAGTGACAAGTGTCAGAACATACTCTCACAAGCTGTATGTAGAGTTCCTCTATCCCACATCTCCACCAACATGAGTACCAGCCAGGGTTCAAATTTTGACCGTCTAACAGTATAGAGTAAAAGCCTTTAGTGAAATGTGCATCATTCTCAGTTCCAACGGGCTTGAACATCACTCCACCTGCATGCTGGCCTCGGGGGTTTCTATGAGCTGTCAGAGCATATCCTTTGCCCTTATTTTGGGGAGCACACTGCTTTAGAAATAGTCCCTGAATATTCTAGATATTGATTCATTGTCGGTTTTAGAGATTGCAGATACTCCTCCATCATTTCCTCTATTTCCATCATTGCCTTTGGATGATCCTTCTTCATTGAGCACAAGTAACATCATAAAATTAATCATATTTACTATAGCTCATTTTTTTTAAAAGTAGGCTCCCCAAACCCTTTATTTACATCAATCACAAAGATAAACCTTTACATTTTTCTCTATAAATTGTATTGTACCCCCTTCATTATTCTGACTGTGATCCATTTGGAGTCTACCATACACATGTGATATATTAATAATCAAATCTTTCCAATAATTTTGATTTGAACTAGTTTACCATGCGTAGTTTAAGGACATGATTAAACTATTTCAATAACAGTGCTTCAGAGGATATTCCTTCTCTTGTCTTTGATAGTAGTCCTATGGCAAACACCTCTTTTCTCTGTGACCTCACGTTTTCCTAGGAAGTCACTCTAGTAAGGTCGTGGGGGCAGGGAGAAAGGCTCAATCTGGGCAGGCACCGTGCATGCCAATGGCTGAGAGGTGCTGAGACGTGGAGAGAAAGCCTTTGTACCATCCGCTGCTGAGTGATGCTCTGCTGCTAGCTACCAGACACCCCTGTCACTCCAGGGTCTCCTTCAGACCCCTAGGGAAAAAACAGGCTGCCTTAGGTGGGGGTGCAGGAGGAAACACACATGACTCATCGAGTTGCCTGCTTTAATCCACTCTCCCCAGAGCAGGGTCTGACTTTCTGCTATTATCATGGTGACACTGGCCAGGAGAGGCAGAGGTGATTACTGATAGCCAGCTGCCTCCAAGAAAAATAGCGGTTTAAGACTGCCTTTCATCTCCCAGATGTTTCTCAACATCATGAAGAACACTACCTGAAACTGACATGGTGCTTTGAATTCAACAGATCACTTGAGTTCTTATATATTAATTCACTTAATTTTGACAGTAATCCTGAAAGGTAGCTATAGCAAATATTATTATGTCTAGCTTTATAAATAAAGACAGAGGAGATTGAAAATGTTAGCATACGTGCACAAGACAATATATAGACGTAAAGTTAGGCCAGTTGAGCCTGCTGTTATAGCTATTATTATTGTTCATGATTTTGTCAATTATTATTTTTCTAGATATTAACTATATTATCATCAAAATATGATAGAAGTACACATAGGAATACACCAAGCATGTTAACCTATAGGTTCTTTTGAACATACTTATTCTGATAGCTATGTGGGAAAAATACCCCTGAAGAATGGCCAGCTACCCAAGCAGGAGAAACAGTAGAGGCTGAACAGGAAAGTGTGGAGATCAATGTTTGATGCGACAGTCATCGTATTCATATAATGGTTTACTAATCTATTCTTCACACCCAGAAGTTACAGCCTTATTATCCACATAAAAGCAAAACTATCTTTTGTAGTGACAATGTATTTCCATAGACGGATTGCTTTGTTTCACTACATTTCAATGATTGCTTATTAGAAACATGTCTGAAAGGTCATTATCTTTAAAAATGTCTTTACTTTTGTATGCTTAATATGCAAATTCAACAGAACTATTTTGATATTACTATAAAGAACAATTTTTCTATATTTAGCATAGATTTTCATAATTCTATATATTTTTATTTTGCTTTTTTCCTCAACTTTTCCTCCCTCCTGTCTTCCTTCCCTCCCTGATTTCCTTTCCTCCTGTTTATTTTTTTCTCTACCCAGCTACATATCCATTGATCTATCTACCTGTCTAGCTCATATATAAATAAATGATTTTTAGCATCTATGATTGAAAGCCGATGTTTGGATTTAGTCTAAGTCAAATGTGTTTGGGTTTAAAGGGAAAAAAAAATGTCACTGTTCTTTTTGGCATTGTTTTTAATGACTAGAAATTAATTTTAAGTCAAAACTTATTTTCCATGCTTAGTTTTTGAAATAAATTTATTACTGTTATACCAAATATTATTATTCATAGCTTTACTAAAGGAAGGGAAGACATGTCTATTTAAAACTACGCACTCAGACTTTTCATAACTTTGACAAAGATAATCCTTTCAGGATGAAAATTTCCATGCTTGGTCTCAATCAGGATCATTACCATAAATGAAGACATTTGGAGCCCAGCTGTGTTCACGCACCAGGGCACAAACACGGGCATAGCAGCACTGAAGACGTTTTCATTACTCTTTGCTTTCCCATGTGATCCATTATTTTGTTTTATTTCACATTTTATTTTCCTTTATTTTATTTTTCATCGCCATTTATTCCCCCATACCCTGTTCCAAGCCCCACCCCCACCCCCCCATCATCACACTGTTGTCCGTGTCCACAAGGTCTTTCTCTCTTTTCTCTTTTTTGCTCAATCAGCCACTCTGTTTGCACACTAGTTGAACACTAGTGTTCAGGTTCGAACACTAGTTGGTGGGCACGCCCGTGTAAGTCATAATCGTCTGCATGGTGTTTCAGATACCAACCTATTTGCACAGACTTGAGCTAAATTTGGTAAAAGTTGGTTTCTGCTAACAAGTGCCACAGTTCTGACATAGTCATACTGAGGACGTCATACATACATGGCATCAGTCCGGTCTTCTACAATACATTGATGTATTTTTCCTCAAATCCTATCTGCATAGTGATGACAAAAATCAAAATTTGGTCTCACACTATTAGACTTTTAAAATTAGAGTTTACTGATTTTATTCCATTTTTTTACTCAGCTACTATAGAAGTCTATAAATTAAAATTAAAACTGTGTTTCATGTGGTCTATCTAGATTTGATAATCAACTTCAGTTAGCATGATAAGCAATTTGGTTAATTTAGATGTGCACTTTAATCACCTTAGAACTAATTCTGCCAAATCTAATAAATTTGTGCAGGTGTGACTGTCACTAGTTGTTGCCTGGGTGAGCACCTCACCGGAGCACAGTTGAACGTCCTCTTGGGAAGAAACCCACTTGAAAGTAAAGGAAGTGACAAGACCCTGCTGATGCTGATCACTTTCTGTGTGTCCTCTGCATCTGTTCTGTACAATTTGTATCTAGACAAGTTGGTATATAAAAATACCTTCCAACCCTAGTGTGTTAGGAATCTATGTGTTCAAGCCTTTTTTGCTTTTGTTTTGTTTTTGTTTTTTTTAATCCTCAACTGAGGACACCTTTTCCATTTTTCGTTCAGATAGAGTGGGAGGGAGGGAGAGGAAGAGAAAGAGAGAGAGAGAGAGAGAGAGAGAAACATCGACATGAAAGGGACACATCGAGTGGCTGCCACCTGCACAACCCAACCAGCGCCGGGGACAAACTGCAACTGAGGTACATGCCCTTAGCGGGAACCCAACCCGCTGAACCACTGAGCCAAACTGTCCAGGGCTGTTTTTGTTTTTTTATATGATATATCTAGAAGGTTCCCAGAAGCAATATTAATGAGGAAGAGACTTTATAAAATAGCAGTGGCTGAACATTTAATATAAAATAATGTTTTTTCCAGGCAGAAAGATTCAGTTTTTGAAACTAAGATATTCTGAATTGGAATGAATACAAACTCAAGTAACTGACAAGTTTTTAGACTATCATAAATTAATGCTGAGGTAATTTTGCATTTCATTTGCAAAGATGGATATAGATGACTGTTTTATTAAAATGCTATTATTACAAGTTCAAATCTTGTTCTATGGATTCAGAAATAATTAATTTTTAAAAAATATTGTTTAATTTTTTTTTAATTGATTTTAGAGAGAGAGGAAGTAAGAGGGAGAGAGAGATAGAAACATTGACAAGAGAGAGAACATCAATTGGCTGCCTCCCGCATGCCCCCTACTGGGGATTTGACCCACAACCTGGGCATGTGCCCTGACTGGGAATCAAACTGGTGACCTCTGGTACATGGGTTGATGTTCAACCACTGAGCCACACCACCCGGATTCAGAAATAATTTAATTAAAATTAATTTGAATGGTTGATGCGATTATTACTCATCTGAAGTATGTTTTTATTTTTTAATATATTTTCATATCTTTAAAATGAGATTTTTTTATTGAAAAAAGTAAGATAGTGTAGAAACATCACAATATTAAAAGTACACAGAAGTTCTTCTATTAGTTAAATCTGAGTAAAGTCTTTATTTAAATAGTAAAACCATCTCAAGGCCTGTATAAAGGCTAATGTATACCCTTTGAATATGGCTTCCATAAAGTCTAATTACTTTTTTCCCATTAAAAAGAAATATAGCCCGGCCAGTGTGGCTCAGTGGTTGAGCATCGACCCATGCACCAGGAGGTCGCCGGTTTGATTCCTGATCAGGGCACATGGCCAGGTTGTGGGTCAAACCCTCAGTGGGAGCCATGGAGGAGGTGGCCAATCAATATTCTTTCTCACTGATGTTTCTATCTCTCTCTCCCTCTCCCTTCTTCTCTCTCTAAAAATTAATAAAGAAAAAAACATTTTTTAAAGAAGAAACATGTCCCACATTTCTATAGCCATAGCCTTCTGTCTCTGCAAGCACTAGCATGCAGTTGGTCCATCACACCACTCATCCACTCGCCTGACTGGGCAAGACCGCCTGTGCATTTACCCCGCTTTAGAGATACAGGAAGAGCTGTTGGCCTCCATCAATTTACATGAAGAGTTATATTACTTTTTTCCCCCTGTCATATGTTTTTATTGATTTTTTAGACAGGGGAAGAGGGAGAGAGAGAAACATCTGTGTGAGAAACATTGATCAGCTGCCTCCTGCACGCCCCCTACTGGGGATCAAGCCCACAACCCAGGCACGTGCCCTGGCTGGGAATCAAACTGGGACCTCTCAGTCCATAAGACGACGTTCAATTCACTGAGCCACCCTGGCTGGGCAAGAGTTATATTACTTCATGTAAGGAGGAAAAAAAATAAGAAGCTGAAATAGTCCTATCCAAATTGGTGAAGGATAGAGTTATTCCACTTATTTGTAATTTCTAAGTATGTAAGTAGCTTAATGGGGGTGTGCAGTCTCTTTGTGAACACTAAACAATTTGGTTAGGGAGTATGTAGGTGAACGGGAATAAATATATGTAACGTCTATTACAGTCTAGTAACGTTGGTGTACTCATCAGAGAGTTTATAATATGATTAGCCCAAGTTTATCTTCCCGTGGTGGAAGTAGGAAGCAAACCCAATTATTTTCAGCTACCGGTCTGTTGTTTGCTAGAAGTGAGGTGCAAAAGAAATCTACATGAGGCAGAAGCTTTTTAAACTACAAAGAATTCATTTTATCTTAATCCTCACAATGTTTCTGTTAACTACAAGCACTTAGTTCTTCTTCTAAACTCCATCCCAAACATCAAAAGAGTTTTTGTTGTTTGTTTTTAGTGCACCTTCCTGATAAAACTACCTTCCAGCAGTTTTACACTGAACTTCTCTCCCTTCTTTCTGCACCAGCTGGCCAAGCTGTAATTCCCATAAGCAAGTGAGCCATTTATGCACCCGATAATCTGCCTAAACCTGTTGCCTCGTGTTATCATGCACTTATTCTTAAGAGCAGGGCTCTGTTTTCAAAGGTATTTTTACAATACATGACAGCATTATTAAAATTTCTAAAAAATGTATCTTATTTTCTGGTTAAAATATGTCAATTATAAAGACATATGTGAATTATGAAGACATGACTCAGTTCAAGAAAGCTAGTTCAGTAGTTCAAGGAAGCTCAAAGCCACAAGCCACATGTTTGATATTTTTTTACTAAGAAAAAAAGTCTGAATTAAGTTAGATTTAGACTCATACAGCACATATTTTCTTTAAAGTCTTTTTTACCTTCTATTTCTTTAGTGAAATTGTATTTAAGTGTAAATGTTTCAGCAAACCAAATATCTAGAAGAAAATCTAACTGGGTGCTCCTTAGAATATGGTACTTGCAAAATATATCTGAAAAATATTAATTTTGTTCCAAAAACAGAGGGTTTTTGTCCAAAAAAGTAAACAGTTCTGTCAAGTATTTCTTACCCTAAATACTGTTTAAGCAGAAACTGTCCTTTTATCCATGCTTTAATTCAAATGAAAAATGTAAAGCTTTTCTTACATGTGTATATGTTCATTTGAGATTCTTTCCTATCCCCTTAACACATTACTAAGTAAACTGGACTCATTTTCATCATATTTCTAATAAAAATCAAATGTATTCACTTAGCATAAAGGGTTAGGGATTCAATAAAGAGGGAATATTTGATTAAAGTAAAATGTGAGACCACCTCTACAGAACTTTCTATTACCATCCACATCTAGAAATGCACCCTATAATTGAGTGTTCTCATATAGTGGAATTATCTCCTCACTTTCTGAAGTTACAGTATTGTATCACTTGTGCATTAAGCCACAAAAAGAGTACATTTGGGTATTGAAACACGATACATAGAGCCTATGGTTTTTAGAAAAGGTGATACATTAAATATATTTTGGGGGAAAAATAAAGTGTGTAGTCTGGGTTTCCTTATTAGGATTAAGGAGAAATAGAACTAATGTATATCTTCTACTGTTATTACATTTTGCAGTTTTTATTTCCTCTATTATTCCACGATCCCAGATAGGTATCTAAACACGAGGAAGGCAGACTATTTGCACAGCTGCTCTTATGAAGTTGTACCTATGCACTCAAGACCACACAGGGGGAGCACAGTCACTCCACTGTTAAAGCAATACCAAGAGATGCTTTCCCCAAATTTAGATTTACTCAAATCTATTTAATTGCCCTGCCCAATGATCAATTCTGTGTGCATATACTTATCAGTACAGGAACATATCAGGAGATTTATTTTGGAAAATTGTGGTTTAGAATAACATGGAAAAAAAGGAACATTATAAAATAGTTCAAGTCCCATGATCTTACAAGTTAGAAGGTAATGTGCCCAAGAACATGTCTATGACATCTCAAACACATGCTTCAGGCTAAGAAGGAAGTAAGTGCAAGTAGAAGCAACAGTCATCATGCAAGATTAGATTCTGCCTGCCAAAGCAATTTATTTCTCAGTGAATCCACCATTTTCTTGTTTATTATGCAGCTCAGATCATGTCCATTACACACTACACACACACACACACACACACACACACACACACACACACTCCCCTTATAACTGAAATCTGTCATCTGCCAATAGAACAAAGTGAAGCAGAAGAACACAGACAACATAAATATGAGCCTCATACTCTAATAGAGACCCCTGAGATCAATTCCATCGCTGACTCATGCATAGCCTTAGAACTAATATCCCCCTATCTTAAAAAAAAAGGAGGATGAAAAGCCTCTCAAGCATTTAAAAGTGTAATGAGGCATATGCCAGGCTCCTTTAAAGTTTCTAAGTCAAGCACATGAAGGTGAGGATTTTACATTTCGATATGTTGTTTCCTTTTTTTTTTTTTAGCGAGAGGGAGAGAGAGAGAGAAACATTGATGAGAGAGAACATCGATTGGCCGCCTCCTGCATGCCCCCACTGGGGAACCGGCCCACAACTGGGCGTGTGTCCTGACCGGGAATTGAACCGGTGATCTCTTGGTGCGTGGGTCGATGTTCAACCACTGAGCCACATCGGCCGGGCTAATTTTTTTATTAATTTATTTTTGTTACAGATGTTTATCCTTTTTCCCCCATTGACACCCTCCTTCTGACCCCTCCTCTCCCAACCCAGCAATGTCGTCTATGCCCATTGGTTACACGCACATAAATGTAAGTTGTGTTGTTTACCCTTCTCTCACCCCCTCTTTGAGGTTGTCTCCTTCTTAAAGGTTACCTTCCAAATGGCTTTGAAGAAAGATCAATTGATTCACAGTTGTGAAATTCAAAAATTAATACCCTGATTTCTATTTTAGCATTTTTTTGAGCATTCAGAGTGGTTTCCAGGTTCATCTAATCCCACCCGAAGTGAGGCCAAATCACTGAAAAGCGAAATCTCAGCTCACCTATTAAGGCCACTTGCTTCTGCTTCCAAAAATATCCAAGGGAACTCTGGACCGGAAATGTGCTGTCAGACTCAGCTGTTGACACTCCTAGATTCTAGTCAACTACAACAATCTAAAGTTTATCTGAAAATCAGCTTCCTTCTATATGGATCTATCTCCCCAGCGGTGGTGGTTTTTACTTATACACTTTTCAGTTGACCAATGATGCTGTCTATTTTTAATTAATGTAACTTATACTTGTTGACTTTTCTACCCTTCTTTCAAGCATTCTGAATATACTAACAGATTTAATTTGCAAAACTGCTCTGAAGTATATAAAGTAAAGATAACTTAAAGATGAGCAAACTGATTCGAGAGCGCTCAGGTTCTTCCCGAGAGCCCATCCACAGGCAGGCGGCAGAGTAGGAGCTGGAACAGCCCGCTGGCCCCTGAGCCTGTCCTCACGACTCAGTGCTGACCTGCCCATCTGCTTACTGTCGCTCCACTCTTGTGAAACCCAAACAAGAGATAACGCCAACTGTGGTCTACAAAGACGGCTGTTTGATCTGTCTATATTTATCCTGAACATCAAAAGTATTCTGGATGTGCATAAAGTTTTATTGAAAAAAAATGAAATGTTTTGGTTTATGTCTGAAAATAAATATAAAAGATTGGGATAACCAAAGGTCAGAGAGCACACTAAGTCTAAATATCTGAATCTAGAGGACTTGTGCAAAAACACTGTAAGTGAAGCAAAACAAAAAACAAAAACCCAAATTGATAGATGTGAAATAAGAAGAAATAATAGGTAAAGATATAAGCATTAGCCTAAAACTGATTTACATGACACTAGTCCCCAAACCTATGCAGTGAGACATGTAGTGAACCTGGAGTCGTTGTTAACCTCATTCTCAAACATACTCTGTTGGGCCTCATAGTTCAGTTAAGGTGAGAACAGGGAGATGAGTATTCACACAAAGGTAATAAAAGAAATGTGAAGATTATGCTCCAATAGTTAGTTGGTAATATATTTTATTATAAATCCTTTAGCAGTGGTTATTTTTAAGTAAAATGCATTTTGCAAGTATAATCTCCTGAGCTTTAAGAATATGTATAAAATACTGAACACAAATTGGGAAAAATAAACAGCAGAGCAGCTACCATGAATTTGCTTCATTTCCATTTGAAGCCTCAGAAATTATTTTTTATTTTTCTACTTTTCCCAAAGTCAACTTCTATCAATGTTTAATTGTAACTTATCCCTAGCACCTCCTTTTCTCTTTCATCTTGCTCTGATGCAGTCATTCCAACGAAAATCAACTTTCTACAAAGACAGCTATCTTCAGAGTTGAAAACAGGAGATTATTTGTTGCCTTGAATAAAAACATCTGCATGTTTGAATTTTTCTCTTTTCACTTGGATGTTTAGTGTCATATAGACATAGCTGTATTCCAGAGATACGACAATATCGTTTATTTTAAATACTTGAATTTTTTGACCGATACTTTAGGGGTCTTTAAAAAGAAAAACAAACAAAAATAACATTTTTCCCCATTGGCTAAATTCAAAAGAGGTCTATATTTCCACTAAAACAAAGCAGATTTTAATTGCAAAGGGTGTGTTTCATTCACTTTAGATGTGTCCAGAGCTCCTTGTGGGTGACATGTAAGTTAAAGTGTACGGAGTTAGAATTTTCTTTTCCAGTTGAGGTGCTTTTATTGAGATAAAATTTACCCACTAAAGTGAAAAGCAGAGATAGATATTAAATGTGCATTTTGATAAATTTTGACAAGTATATACACCCAAGTGACCAACCCACTGTCTAAGATATAAAACATCTTACCCTTCTTTCCTCTATCACCCACTGGCAAACACAATTCTGATGTTTATCATTATATATTTCTATCTTTGACAGCTTAATTAATCCTTCTAAAATTAGTGTTTGTGTATGGTATGAAGGAGAGTATTATTTTTTTCTGATTCATGTTTCCAGTTTTTCAAGAACTATATTAAAAAGCAAAACAAAAATGTTTCTTTTTTCCATTGAACTGACTTGGTACCTAGACTAAAAACTGATCATACCAATGTACTTATGAACTCTATTTATTTTATTGATCTATTTGTCTACTCATGCCTAAAGTACACTCTCTCCATTATAGTAGCTTTATAGTAACTATTGAACTCAGTTATGTAATTCCTGCAACATTGTTATTGTATTTTATGATTATCTTGACTATTGTAGGGACTCTGCATTGACACTTGAGTTTTGAATAAGCTTGAAAATTTCTATCAGAATTTTTATTGTGATTACTTTGAATCTCTACACCAATTTGGAGAGAATTAAGTTAATAACAATATGGACTCTTCCAGTCCATGTACTTGGTATTGACTTAAGACATATTTCATTTATTTTACCAATTTTTTTTTATTGTCAGTGTATAGATTTTATACATATTTCCTAAATTTTAACAATATTTGATGTTTTCTTGTATTTCAAAAATTCTGTTTCTATTTATTCTTTTCTATACTTTAAAAATGAAATTGATTTTTGTTTATTTACCATTTACCTTGTGCGTTTGCCAAATTTACTTATTTTTCCTAGTATTTGGGGGGTACAGGGGGGAGGTGGCATATTCCTTCGGATTTTCTTAAGTAGCAAAGTGTGTGTTCTGTGTTGAAAGAAGGTGTTTTTTCTCAACCTTTATGTCCTTATTTTATTCCTGTTTTGTTGAGCTGTGCACCACATTGTGTATGTGTAATCGAATGGCATGAAGGGACAGTCTTCAGAGGAAGTACTCATGTCATCATTATCCCATCATCATGACGTCCTCAAGGAACTTTGTCCCATAGAGGACGTTCACTCCATTACCAGTTTGCTGAGGGTGTTTACCAACAGTGTGTGTTGAATGCTGTTAAATGCTTTTGTCTGCATCTAGTGAGAACTTCTTTTTTCTCATTTAAACATTTGCATTGGTCATTTTTGAATGAAAAACTAACTTGACATTCCTGAGATGAACTCACATTTGTTATGATGAAAATCGAAACATTGTATTAAGGATTCGTATTTTTACATTTCAGAGGGATATTAATTTGTCATTTTTGGGACATCATATAAGTTCATGAGTATCACTGTCTCTCATTATAAGAGCATATATGAAATTATGTATGTATGCACATAGGTATGAACATCTTTTTGTTTTTTACTTGCTAGATTGTCAGTTTTAATACGTGTATTGGTCTAACTATAAGGATGGAATAGAACACATTTCTTTCTTAAAATGCGGCCTGGTCTGTGCTGGTCGGTCTAGAAGTACCCAAGGCGCTCTGGGGGGAGCCCAGGCCTGAGCGGGAACGGAATGGCTGCACCCTGGCCGGAGAGGGAGCTCACGTTCTCTTTGAACCTTGGTAACAGTGGAGAAGATAGTATGGATACAACAGCCCGTGAGTCCAAAATATCTCTGAACACCCCTCCCCCTGTGCTGTCCGGGAAGACGCAGCGCTTTGCCTGCAGGCCCGGCAGGGGCCTTGGTGACAACCGGAAACAGAGTGTGGTCTCCTCCCGAAAGAGGCCGTACTTCCCGCGCCTCTGCAGGGGAAAAGCACACTTGAGGCTGTGAAATCCGGTCTCAAGGACAGTGACCACGAATGTAGGTTCCATATTCAGTGGCGCCAGGCTGCAAGATTTAGGACACTCCAGGCGAACTGCCACCCACCAGACTACTATCAACATAAAGCTGCAACCGGCCATTCATTCACCTTTCGGTGCTACTTAAATGCAAACAGCTACATGGCCATCAGGCTGTGCTTGCCAGTTGCATATCTGGGGGTGCAGATTTCCCTCTAGTGAACCCCCCAGCAACAAAGGAAAGGCTCATACCCAGGTGGATGTGGAGTTGCTGTCATTTGCTTATTTAGCGGAGGCCCCAGACGAGGAATTGGGATGGTCCCAGACAGGACATACTAAGGCATGTGGGTTTTCTGCTCCTTGCATCTGAATGATCTTGACAAATCACTTCGTTAATGTGAATATGCCCCAGTAAAACACGGATACTGCGAGAGAGCAGGCGACATCACCCCTTTGCACCCGCACAGCTGGGAGAAGCCACCACGGAGGGTTCAGTGCGATGCACCAAAGTGAACACTAACTGAATGGAACTTTGGCAGCCAGAGAGCCCTTCTTTTTCCTGACCCCCACCTGCCTGCACTGTGAGACTGTTACTTCGAAAAGTGAAACACCTCTTTCCTCCTGACACTGTTCCGTAGGCAATTCTTATAACTTTTTTTTTTTTAATTTATCTTTTGGAATACTTATAGAAAGAGCAAGTCATTTTTTTCCCTGTCTCCCTCACCCCTACACAAATACTTTTTCCTGACCTTCATTTGAACTGGTACAATAACAAGAATTTCATAACTATTCTCAAAGCATATGGTCTCGTTAATGTGTGTGGGTGTTTTCATTCTGACCTTAAGCTCTCATTATTGCACCTGTTAGAATAGTTTGCACACACATTATAGATTTGGCATTTTGAAGATAGCTGCTGTCAATAAAAATTATAGATATTTATACTAAGTACTATGGCTAGAAATCATTCAACAGATCCCGGAGGGAGTTAGATTTGAATGAAGGAAAATGTATCCAAAATATATGACTTTTCCATACGGTGCCACAGGGCTGAGAAACACCTAAGTGCATTTTTAGCATCATGACTTAAGGAATTAAAATCAATCTATACAAAAATACTTATAATGGCATGAGTTAATTTTAAAATAATATAGTTAAATAACATTTTTCATAAATGTCTCTGTTATAGATAATATATGATAGGCCATAATTCATTAGATACAGTCAACTTTATATACTCGTATTCTTTTTAGTTTTTAATTTTATTTTACTTAACAGGTAATTCATGCTCCTATTTTTTTAAAAAATAAAATAGTGAAAAGGATATAAACTCTGTCAAACCTAAAGCTAATTTTCTCAGTCCAATAACTGATTTAATCGGTACTTACACACTCACACAAAAAACACACATTCTTTATCCACAAATCCCTCAGGAAGCTGACTGACTGAGAAATTAGAGAACACAGTGGTTTAAAATTCAAGTTAAAGATACTATTCAATCTTCTATAAATATCTTAATAATTAATGAGATTTTAGCCTTGTTATTTTGGGTTGGTAACAGGTTTGAACAGATTGTCCCAAGTTAAAGGTAAATAATAAGAGGAGAAACTAAGAGGAGCCAAGACAAAAGTTGTCTAGCAAGAAAATTAGAAAGACACATAATTAGTAAATTATATATTTTACACTGCCCTTTGTAAAAAAGAATAGTTGTTCCCAAGAATAAATTAAAATTTAATTGACAATTTATTTTTGGTGTCAAATAAGTTAATGAGACAAAAAATAAGATTAAATGAAGCTGTCAGAGAAAAAGTAAATTAATTAGAGAGAGAAATGCAATCCCATAATCAATATCTAGTAAGAATATGTATTCAGTAATAGAATTCAGGCTTAAGAAATAACACAAATAGCTAAAAAGAAAGAGAAAGAATCGTGAAAAGCTCAGATGATAGGTGTGATGGTTAGTCATGTGCCAACTTGGTCAGGCTACCTAATACCCAGCAATTCCATTAAATACTCTTCTAGGCGTTTCCGTGAAAGACTTCTAGGGATGAGCTTAACATCTGCAATCAGTTGGCTTTAGTAAAGGACATTAGCATCTTTCACAGGGTTGTGAGCCTCTTCCAATTAGTTGAAGACCTTCAGAGCAAACTGAAGTTTTCCTGAAAAAAACTTCTGTCCCCAAACTACAGCGTCAATCCTACCAGAGAATTTCCAACACGCCAGTCAGCCCTGTGGATTTGTGATTTGCCAGCCCCCACAATCCTGTAGCCAACTCCTCTAAATAAATCTCTCTCCCAGATAAGTAGATAGGTAGGTAGGCAGATGATTGATCCTGTTTTTCATACTGATCCCATTTTGTTCTATAATCTAGGGCTTCTCACAGTTATTTTTCTAAATGGAGATAAAGATGGATAAATTTTATCATTTAAGATAAAAGTTCATTTAAAAATTAAAAAAATTAAAAACACCTCTAAGAAAGCCTAAAGTAATAAATTGGTCAAATTTTTTTAAAAAATGCATTAAGTAGAGAAAAATTGTAAATATTTTTATTAGGAAATAGACAAGAGATACAGATACTTCACAAAAAGAAATTTTAAAAAAACTTCATAAAATAACTTCAAGACTAAAAAAAAAAAAATCCACGAAAATAGCCATATATGTTTCTTTTGCCTATAAAATTAAAAACTATGAAATGTTTGCCAATTTCAGTGTTAGCCAGATTGGGAGGCCATAGGAATTGTGTTTGAATCATTGATAAGCGTACAGACAGAGGTAGCCTATTTGACATGTCTTTCTGTGATACGTATTTGTTCTCTACATTTAAAATGTGAACACATTTTGCCTCATCATTTCCACGTTCCAAATGTATGCCATGGTAGAAAACTGCATACATTTGAAAAAAGGCATGTGCATAGCTGTTGTGTGTGTGTGTGTGTTTAAAAAAATTTTTTTTTTTCTTTATTGATTTTAGAGAGAGAGACACACATCAATGAGAGAGAACATCGACTGGCTGCCTTCTGCATGCCCCCCACTGGGGATTTGGTCCACAGCCTGGGCATGTGTCCTGACTGGGAATCAAACTGGCAACTTCTTGGTGCAGGGGTCGACATTCATCCACTGAGCCACACCGGCTGGGCTGCATAGCTGTTCTTCATGGTGCTATTTAAAATAATGAAAAATGCTCTGGCCAGTGTGGCTCAGTTGGTTGGAACATTGTTTGGTATACTATACAAATATAGTACCTAAAATATTGGTCACCTAAATTTCTTTTATATAATTTTTGTATCATTTGCATTTTCCGTAATGCACATGTATGCTTTTTATGATCAAGAACATTCTATTTAAATACATTCTATAAACATCGTTGGAGAAGAGATTACTTGATTTCAATAAGAGAATTATATAGAAACTGCATTTCACAATATAAAATGTTTGTTTAAATCTAGTCTTGATGTGAGATTCTATTGAATAGTAAAGCATTTTTTAGAAGAAGCTGCAAGAAAACATAACTTAATATCACCTTTCATATGCTCACTATTGTGACTCCAATGATGCTAATAAAGAAATGTAAATTTTGATGGAAAAATGCCCCAAAGGCTTTCTTCAAAGTCTGCAATGATGACAGGCAATCACACAGAATCACTGCTAAGTGTTTCAATGCTGACAACACAACCGCTTATGTTATAAAAGTTAATGAGATAATATTTTAGAAATAAAAAAATATATAACCTGAGAGGATACCATCTGAGCTTTGGGTTTAGTAATTCATTTTATAGAAAGCTTGATGCTACCTATAATCTACTCCACCTTTTTTGGAAAAATGCAAGTTACATGAGCCTATGTTGAGGTATCAAGATCTACTAATACCTGTTGAAGTTGGTATTTTTATGTCCTATAGTTTTATCCATTCATATTCACCAAAGCAGAACCACATTGGAATATAATTAGTAAGGCAAAAAAAAATCTATATAAGTTCATCACATGCTTATTGGAAGAATAAACATGATAATTGCAAGTCACAAAAGCAAGAACATTTTCATGATTGTTTAAGACTGAGGAACCAACCAGATGTGCATTTTCTACTTACCGAAGAAGTAAATTACTTACTGGGAGGAAGAAATGCTTCATCTGCCCTCATCACACTATAGTTGAAATATCACTCAAAAGTATTCTTTCGTTACACACTAAATCTCAATCAAATGTATTGAGTCATAAAATCAATGTATACATTTCTGACCTAGAGCTTGAAACGTCCCAATCTTTTCACTTATACTTTCAGTAATTTCTTAGTTGACTTAATACTTCTCAGAGGACAATGGTTTCTAATGTTTGTGAGTTGGTGGGGCAGGGGTGTCCAATGATTAAAGACATAAACCACCCACACCACGTTATCAGGATCCAGAAACTGGCCCACCCATTGCAGCCTCCTAATGACCCACGGCGAGCAATTCAGTGCAAACAGACCCTGCGACCCCATCTGGATCAGCCACATAAATGTCAGTGTGCCTACTGGCAGGCCTGGCCCAACAATGTCAGTCACTCAGAGAATTCAAAGTCAAATGTGAAGTACATTCCTTCCCCACCCCGCCCCCAATTTATAGGCTCTTAAACAAGAAGACAACAAAGAAAGGTGGGAGCAAGTGGTTGGGTTGAATTGCTTTAGTGAGTGTGAAGGTGGCCTCTTGCAGAGCAGGGGGCGAACCAGGAGTCTGGAATCTACACTCTGACTGTAAAGCAGCCTTTTCACTGAGCCTCGGGGGTCATTTTATAGGTGTTCTATAAACCTTTTACAGCTCTTCTCTGGCTGCTCCTTTTTTATAACGGCCCATCTTATCCCTCCTGGAGATGCTGGCCCAGCAGGGGGGAGGTAATGGCCAGTTATGGAGATCAGAATGGATGGCTTTCTTCACCCACTCACCTTTCACCTACTGTTTAATGACCCGGCACATTCAAGAGAAATTGGCAGGGTGAGCAAACGAGAGGAAGTCTAGACTTGAGGGTGTCCCACTGCCGCTCTGCGAGCGCGTGGCCCGTCCCACGATGCTTCTTGGAATACAGGCAGTGTTGTGTTCAATCCAGGAAAAATGCAAGTGAATCTGACATGAGAACCATGGGAAGAAAGACTAGGAGGGGGAGGGCTCCCTCCCTTGTCATTCCGGCAGGAAAGAAAATTCTTTGCACAGGGCTCATACGATGGTCAAGAAAAATTTCAGTGCCCAAAGCTCTGAATTTGAGATTATGTGCCTAATCAATCTATGTTACAGAGGGAAAAATAATATTTGAAATTCCAGGCTTTTCTTAAATATTGAGAAGTTTTAGTTTCTTTCCAGTCTGGTTCTGATGTATTTTAAATTTTACTGAAAATTCAGAAAATATATAATGTGGATGAAAATACACAGTAAGAAGAAATGCTCTGGGTATTGAGATGGTTCATGTGATGTCAACTTGACTAGGCTGTAGTACCCTAGGTTAATCAAGCATTAACCTAGGTATTGCTGTGAAGGTATTTTGTAGACATGGCTAATATTTGCTATCAATTGACTTTAAATAGAAGAGATTACCCTTGATAATGTGGATGAGTCTTATTCAATCAGCCAAAGGCCCTAAGAGCAAAACCTGAATTTCCCAGAGAAGAAATTCTGCCTCGAGACTTCAGTGTAAAATCTACCCGAGTTTCCAGCCCTTTGGCCAGCTCTTCAGGTTGCAGATTTGCCAGGCCCCACAAATCCTTTTATTTCTTTTATTTAAAAAAAAAAAAAATTATTGATTGCTTTTAGAGAAAGAGGAAGGGAGAGGGAGAGAGAGAGAAACATTGATGAGTGAGAACATCAATTGGCTGTCCCCTACTTGCCTCCCACTGGGAACTGGGCCAACAACCTGGGCATGTGTCCTGACCAGGAATCGAAGTGGCAGCCTCTTGGTGCAAGGGTCAATGCTCAACCACTGAGCCACACTGGCCAGGCTAAGTCCATTTATATTTATCATCTGTCTATCTATCTATCTATCTATCTATCTATCTATCATCTATCTATCATCTATTCTATTCTATTCGTTCTGTTTCTATAAAGAAACTTGACTAATGCAGTTATTAAATTTTAAATTTATCAAAAGATGTGCATAAATTTATCTTTGGACATGCAACGTATGTATATAAAAAATTCTAAGGAATCCACACACATTGCAAAAACTATGAGAGCTAATATTATTTCAGTAAGGACACAGGACACAAGATCAATAAAAAAAATTCAATTATAGCTTATAAATAAGCAGTGATCAATTTGGAAATAAAGTCAAAAACACAATTTCACTTATAATAAAATTGAAAATAAAATACATAGAAATAAATTTAACAAAAGAAACACAACACGTATACACTAGAAAACTACAAAATATATTTGGAAGAAATTAAAGACCTAAACAAATGAAATGATACTTCATGTTTATGAATGAGAAAACTGAATATTGTTTAGGTGCCAATAATTCCCAAATTGATCTATAGATGAAAAGATATTCCCATCAAAATTTCCGTTCCTTTCTTCATAAATTCAGGAGCTGACACTAAAATTTATGAAGGAACCAAGAATAACAATCTTCAAACAAAGGACAAAGTTGGAGGATGCACACCTCTCAGTTTTCAGATTTAAGACAAAGCTACAGTAATCAAGATGTTGTTATGTTCTCCTCAAACAAATAAAAATAAAGGTGTGTGAGGTGATGGATGAGCTAATTAATTCGACGAGGGAAATCCTTTCGCAGTACAAACATATATCAAATCATCACATTGTACACTTTAAATACTTTGAAATTTTATTTGTCAACTATACCTCAATAAAGCTGACGAGAAAAAAAAGAGCAAGATTTTAACAAATTTTAAAAAGAGACTTTATAACGTTATGGCACTGGTGTTAAGGATAGACACATAGATCAATATAATTGAGTCACCCTCATGTTTATGGTCAGTTACTTTTCAATAAAGGCACCAAGACAATTTAGGGAATGTGCTCTCCGAGTCTAATGCTATTTTATTTATTTATTTTTTTAATCCTCACCCGAGGATATTTTTTCTTTTTTTTTTCTTTTTTTTTGTATAGAAAGAGTGGGAGGGAGAGATAGGAAGGGAGAGAGAGAGGGAAACATCGACGTGAAGGGACACATTGAGTGGCTGCCACCCGCACGACCAACCAGGGCCGGGGACAAACTGCAACTGAAGTACATGCCCTTAGCGGGAACCGAACCCGGGTCTCTCGGGACCGCAGGCCGACGCTCTAACCGCTGAGCCAAACTGGCCAGGGCAGTCTAATGCTATTTTAATCGAACGCAGGAATGGCAGAAAAACATTTTTTCATCAGTTTCCAACTGCAAGTCAGTTTTTGTTACAAAGCATCTATTACAATGTTTTGCTTTGTTTTTCATCTTATATTGCAAAACGGGAGGCTTAGAAGATGAAAAACCTCCGAGTTCTGTCAGGTTCTGTATTTTCTTCCTTTTGTCAGTACTCACGGTACTACTGTTCCATCCTAAAATGAAGGTTTTAAACTGGTGCTTTTTTGTTTTTGTTTTTTGTTCATCCTCACCCAAGGATATTTTTCCACTGATTTTTAGAGGGAGTGGGAAAGTGGGAGGGAGAGAGAGAGAGAGAAAGATCAATGTGAGAGAGACACATCAATTGGTTGCCTCCCCTCCTGCATAACCCCGAGTTGGGGTTTGAACATGCAACCCAGGTACATGCCCTTGACCAGGCATTGAACCCAAGGACCTACCTGCTGAGCCAAACCAGCCAGGACTGGTGGATTTTTTAAAAATATGGTTTTATTGATTTTTTGTTTTTAAGAGAGAGAGGAAGGGAGGGAGGGATAGAAACATTGATGTGAAAGAGAAACATCAATCAGCTGCCTCCTGCACGCCCCCTACTGGGGATCAAGCCCGCAACCCAGGCACGTGCCCTGACTGGGAATCGAACCTGGCCCTCTCAGTCCATGGGGTGACGCTCAATCCACTGAGCCACACCAGCCGGGTAAGAAAGTGTGGCTCCTCAGGGAAGAAACCAGTGAGGCCAGGGGAGCAGGATTCGGGTTGACTAGTTCGAATGACCTCAGCAGACTCTGGCATAAGAGCAGTTCTTAGCTGCCTGGTACCTCTGGCCCTGGCTGGGGCAGGGAATACTGAAGTGAATTGAAGAGTCCTATAGACAGGTGGAGGGGGATGGGCTCTGCACTGGTTAGCTCGCACCGCAATGCTGCCGAGTCCAGACCTTCACCACCCCATGAACGGACCCGCCCTGGGAGAGACCGTCTTTCCTGGGTCATTAGGCCCAGATATGAATCGAAAGATGAGAATAAAAAGACCTGTTTAACATGCCCTCCTTGTTTTCTTTAGTTCAAAATCTACCCCAAAATGCTTTTACTCGAATGTTCACACGGCTGACATAAAGGATAGCATCCCCAGGGACGAGCATCTACAGACAGGCCTCATCAAGTCGGTCAGTTAATACCTGTTGTATGGGGGTTCCTCCCAGAGGCTCCCCACCCCCGGACCTGTCCTACTTTGCATTTCCAAATGCAACAATGAGGATTGCTGTGAACAGATACAGTGTAACACACCTCTGGGTGCTGCCTCCTGGCTTCATGTCCTGACTTTTCTCTGTGATATTTGCACAGCCTTGTAAATGAGAATCCAAGCCGAATACAAACCAGTGTTCTCAAACAATACGCACTAATACCAGGCTTATCATCAGCCAACCACCAAGCAAATGTTTTAAGTTGTCTCAGTGATACTAGCCGAACACAAAACCTAGGAGAACCAAAAATCTCTCCCTAGGCTTCGGACCCTTCCATTTCCTTCTTTTAAAATATTTGTTTTCTTTTCCGTTTTGTTAGGGAACACTTTAAGGAAAAAAAAAAACAACCTTTTCTTAGACTCTTTGTAAGAACTTAGAGATGTAGAGATCTGATTGAATTTCTTCTGACCACCATTTTCATGTTTATTTTAGTTAAATTTAGAAAATCAACCTCGTAAAGTGTGGCACACTGAATCATAGCATAATTGGGGGGGGGGGGGAGCAGGTTTGTTTGATTTGTTTATAGGACACAAGGCCAGATGAGACTTGAAGAAGATTGAAAGTTCAAATAAAAATTATTTGAATACATTAATATAACCTCACCCTCTCTCCCTCATAAAAATTCATATTTCAGTATATATATGGGCAACGATAAAACTGCAAATTCTTGTCTAGCCACTGTTTTAATTCTCAAATGTAAGGTCTTTCCTTCTAATTGTCCACTCATAAAGTTTTAATTAGCCAAATTTCTAAAACATGACAATCACGCTGCTGAAAATCAGCCATGGTTTTGGTTTACAAATCTGCAAAGAATTACTTGGTAGCAATCAGCATGGACCGAAGCTGACGTCCCAAGCGTTCTCATAGGGCATAAACACAAGCCCAGGGTAGGCAGTGCTGCTTGATTGCACCAGCTGGGAGAGCTCAGCAGACGCAGCCAAACGCTGGTTCCAGGGATGCCATCGAGGGGGCTACGTTATGTAAAACGGCTAAGCATGTGCCCTGTTGGTTTTATGTAGGTTTCGGTTGTTTGTGTGGGAACTAGCACAACAGTTCATCAGTAACAATAGAAGAAGAAGCTGTGTTCGGTGTACCCACAGCTGTAAACCTACTTTTGCTCACCCCTGCATATCAAATCTATGCATCTATTAGACGCGTATTTAAGTTGGACGTGGGGTGGATTTCCCTGCTAGTCCCTGGAAAGCCAGTGCTACGAGGGTTGCAGAAGCATCTGGCACACAGACCCTGCGCTTGGGCTCGGGAGCGAAGGTGGAATCCGGCACATGCGGCCGGCCGGCCAGCTCTCCCGCAGTGAGATTTCTAATGTGACTTGTGTTCCTTGCAAGTCTGTGGATAGTCAAGGACAACAGAGGAATAAAATAAGCAAAAGAAAGCCGATTTTCTCATTTTTAAAACGAAGATTCTTGCTCCATCTGAAATGTCATTTGACAGACTTGTGGAGCCAAATTTTACGATTTTTGCAGCAAATCGAATTTCCAAAGAGAACCCCAAGGAGCTAGCCGCTTGTAGTCACAAAAAGCTGACAGTGCAAAAAATGAATATCTGTAATAGCAAACATCAGCATTAATATCTGTGACTCAAAGGAGAAATACCATAAACACTAAGGACACAATGCTTAGGTTCAAAGTAGGATTTCAATTTTCAAAACAGGGATCCTATTCATCAGCTGGTGTTAGAAAGGATCAAGTCATCGATTTCAGGATGTCCTATCCAAGTGTAAACAAAGGGCTATAATCCCTAAGCATGGGGATTCTTATTCAGGGTTTAAAAAGAATCTAATATGTCATCAGCATGACAGATACATGACTTCAAAAGACTGAGGGTGAAATTATCATCTCCTGCTATGACCAGGGCGGCTTTATGGGTTCTGGGGTGCGGAGAGCAATGGGCGTACCCTTCAGGTAGGACAGAGCTCCTTCAAATCATATGGGAAGAGGGATGATAGTCTCCCCTCCCACAAAAGATGAAAACGACAATAACAAAATACAAGGTTACTTTCTATTGTGTAGCATAAGACAAAAATGTAGTAAGTTCACATTTGCATTTTTAACGCCGAAAATAAGTTATTTATTTTCGGAGATGGTGGTATGGCAAGAGGACATATTTGTGCTGCAAAATCAAAGGAGTTCCCCTCCAGGGTTCCCAATGTCCCATCTCGGTCTGTCCCACCATGGAGAAAGGCCAACCTTTTCATCAAGGCCGAAACAAAGGCCAGTGTCCAGAGTTTCTGTCTCATATTAAAGCTTAGTCTTTTGATGCCTGTGCAGCCTGCTGGGGGCCCCTTGTGAACACTAGACCTGTACGTTCTCGTGCTCCTGGGAGGGAGAGAGCAAGAACAAAGCAGGCCAAAGTGGGTCGTGGAGCGAGAGAGGGGACACTTTGTTCCCCTGGGGTTTTAACCTGGAGCTTTTTCAAAATAACCAATCAACTTCCCAAGCTATTACGGGTTTCTGATGGTTCCACCCCTTAGCCAATGATCCCTCTCCCAGGGCCCTCCGGTCAAGCTCCTCTCCTGCACCATATTGACTTCTATGGCACACATGCTCACCACCCCTCCCAACTTTGTCCGTCCCTTCCCCCAGGGATGGGGGCAGACTGGTTCCCCTGCGGTGGGGGGGGGGGGGCTGTGAAGCAAACAGGCTCAGTGTCCGATTCAGCTCCCCAGCCCATTACGCTCAACAATGCCTGATTCCCTTGCTCTCTTCCCATTGATAATTAGCTACTTGTCTTAACATTTCTAGCCCTTATGCTGGGGAGAAAAGATTATATACCACATTCCTAATATTTATTGTATGCATACTATATGCCAGGCTTAGTGCTATGAAAATTATAAACATTGTTGCATATATACCTAAGACAACCCTAAACCATAAAAAGGATTAACGGCCCCTCCTTAAACATGAAGAAATGAAACCTCAGAAGAGCCAGTGACTCGCCCACGTCCCGCGGTCCAGTGACAGAGCCAGGAAGCGAAGGGCTCCAAACTGCTCTCTAGGAGTGACAGTCACAAATGCGCATGCGGCTGCTACTTTATACACCGTTAGAATGTATTTCAGAGCATTTCTGAAAGGCTTTTTTCTATTATTAATTTTTCCCAAAAATAAAAAAGCCTACCAGTAGAATTTAATTTCCTCTAATGGTGGATAGACAACCACGCTGAGACAAATCTTTCATGAACCAGCTAAAGCCATAAGGAGGTCTCGTCAATCATCTTTTGAAGAAGAGGCGGTTCACCCCGAGCCGCTCCATCGGAGGCTGGAGGCGTGAGCAGAGAGTTGTTCTTCCCACTGGTATAGGTGGCAGAGGGGAGGGAACCACACAAGATGCAGAGGCCACCATGACGCTGGCCACCGCCGCATGTGGAAAACTTCTCCCTTTACGGGGATGGATCTTGACCAAGGTCAGTGGAAAGTAACTTTGAATCTTGAGAAAATTGCAGGGTTTGTCTTACACTTTTGGAAGGTACATCTGTCAGGACACTCAATCAAGCCATCGTGTTATTGCCATTTCTTTAGAAAGTCCAAGTAAATAATGACACAGAGATTACATCCATTTAAGTAGCAGTCCCTATCCAACACTCAGCACTGGATGAAAACAGCATGGGACTTCAGAGGGCGTTTTTATTCTGATGGCTAACTTGGCCATTGGAGGAGCAGAAATAAAGATAAAGTGGAAGGAAGGTAAACTTGAGGCTGTCTTGGTTTACAGCTCACTCAGTACAGCTTAGGGTGAGACCTTAGGCAAGATGCCACTTAACCCGTCTGAACGTCAGCATCCTCATCTACAAAAGAACACACAATATGAACAATTATAGTCCGGCCGGTGTGGCTCAGTGGTTGAGCACTGACCCCTTAACCAAGACCAGTGCCCCGGTCAGGGCACTGCCCAGGTTGTGGGTCCGATCCCCAGTGAGGGGCGTGCAGGAGGCGGCCAATTGATGCTCTTTCTCATCAATGTTTCTGTATCTCTCTCCCTCTCACTGCCTCACTCTCTAAAATCAATAAAGAAAAACTTAATTTAAATTATATATATTGAAAACTATATATATTTAAACATTACATTTAAATTATATATATATCTCCTGAGAAAGTAGAAGATCCAACTGGTAAATATTATTATTAAGACAACTTAACCTTATAGGTATCTTTAATGTTTGCTCTGGGTCTCTTTTTTTTTTTTTTTTTTTTATCCTCACCCGAGGACATTTTTCCATTTTTTGTTCAGGTAGAGTGGGAGGGAGAGAGAGGAACAGAGAGAGAGAGAGAAACATCGACATGAAAGGGACACATCGAGTGGCTGCCACCCGCACAACCGACCAGGGCCGGGGACAAACTGCAACCGAGGTACATGCCCTTAGCGGGAACCGAACCCGGGTCTCTCCGGACCGCAGGCCGACACTCTAACCGCTGAACCAAACCGGCCAGGGCTGGGTCTCCTTTTTTAGCAGAGCTTCCTCAAACTTATATCTCAAAACATTAGACATAGAAGACAAAACTATAGTGATCCTTTAACACAAAGATCATATAAACACATAAATTGTGAATTTCCTAAAATGGGAGTATACTGATATTATAATGATATGTACACATTCCCAAAATTACTGTAATCACAGTATCTTTTTTTCCCTGTATTGATCGCCCCGTAGGAAGACATCACTGTATTGAGCATATATTACTTTTCTCCGGTTGCCTTTCTGAAATGAGCAGCAGAACCACCAGAATTCGAGTAGATTGCCCAGTGCCCTCTGTCAGAAAGGGGGTTGCATGGGCACAGTGGTTGCGGGCAGGATGCAGATCGATCGAGAAGACCCCGAGTTGTCTTTGAGAACAGGACTGGGCTGAGCTTGCAAACCTTTGGATTCTACAATACAGGAAGGGCTGAGGAAATCCTCTCTTCCTTTTCATTAATTCATACAACCACTTCTAAAAGATATTTAAATAATGGAAGTGGTAAAAACCCAATTTCTTGCTCATAAGCCTGAAGAGACTTCAGAGTTAAATAAAGGATAAAATCCCAAGGATAAAAGGGTAGAAAAGCTCATTATCTCCATCCTGTTTATTCACCGTATAAGAACATCCTTTGATATAAGCACAAATCTGTCCCCAGGGCAGGGGGATGGGAGGAAGGAAAAGCTGGCTGCTCCGTGTCTTCAATGGGTAATTGCTACGTGAATTCAAGGAAGGAAGAAAATAAGACTTTTAGTGGATGATTGGGGGAGGGGGTGTAATCTAAAGCATATATTCATCTACTGATAAAATCTGAGTGCCTGACCCTATTCTAGACAGTAGAAATAGAACAGTCATTGAAATGGATGCCATTTCTGCATGTGCCTTAATATCTGCTTAGTTTCCTTAGAAATCAGAGGTGTCAGGTGAATGAACAAGATCATGTTGGAAGAAGGAGGAAAGGGTCCTCGGATGTCCCGTACATGGTCCTTCATTCATTCCTTGGTGCTTTCTGCCGTGGCCAGTTTGCTGAGAAAGGAAGGGGAGGAAGGGACGTGTGACCTCCCTGAGAACAGCAAGGGTCATGTGTCAGAGGCCTGGGCAAGGGTCAGGGCACGGACCTGGATTGTACCTGGGTTGCAGGTTCAGTCCCTGGCCCTGATCAGGTCGTGCGAGAGGCAAGCAAGCAATGTGTCTCCCTCACACTGATGTTTCTCTCTCTCTCTCTCCCTGTCTCTCTCCCTCTCTTGCACTTTATCTAAAAATCAATGCAAAAATATCCTCAGCTGAGGATTAACCAAAAATAAAAAGGTGTTAGATAAAGAAATGGACACATTAATTATCAACATCTCATTTGAGAAGTTTGGCTTTGAATACAAGAAGGAATGAGGGCAGTCACTGGTGGGTTTATTTTATTTTATTTGGATAAATAAGAGTGTTTATTGGAGAAATCTGAAACTTAAAAAGTGAGTGCAAGGAACTGTAGTTGAGAGAGAAACTGAATACACTGGGAAGTGAAGGGACAATCTCAGGGTACATTTCTGAGGAATCAGGAGGAGAGAGAAAAATATGCCTTAAATGGGCAAACAAACCACTTGTCGAAGGAGAAAGAACCAAGGTGCGTCTTCTTCATTTCACTATGTCTCTGACTTCAGCCTACACCCAAACAACTAGGGAACGTGTTGAAAGCAGATTTTGACTCAGCAGATGCCCAAGCGCCCCGGCCCTCGGAAGTCACTGTGAGTTCAGCGGGCCAGACAACTTCTCAACTGTGAGTGCGAACCTGGTAAGAAAGAAAAATGGAAGGTGACAAACTATTGAGCTGAAATACAGAAGAGACAGGCAAGGCATTGAGAGCCTAAAAGAAGACTAGCTCCTGCTGAGACAAGAGGAGATACCAAGCCTTTATACGCACGCACATCGGCCTATCAACTGCCGATGGGCCCCAAGTGCAGGGGGGAAAGGGGAGAAACAGTGCCAGCCAAGGGGTCACGCCTTCAAAGGAAGAGGTTTTGCATGTTTCCTGCCCACAAACTAGAAACAGATTCATAGACACAGAGAACAGACTGAGGCTGTCACAGAGGGGGGGTTGGGGCTCCCGGTGAAATAAGCGAAGGGATTAAGCAAAACAAACAACAACACAACTCTCATAGACACAGGCATCAGGAGGGAGATTGCAGAGGGAAATGGGGGAGATAAGAGGGATAACTGGGCATGGAAGGAGACTAGGCTCTGAGAGGCGAACATACAACACCACGTGCAGATGACGATGCACTTGTATCCTAAATCATCTTATTAACGTGTCACCCCAGTGCGGTCTCACCTTTCCCAAGCGCGTGGGTGACCTGCAGAGCATTATGCAACGTGAAATTAGCCCATCAGAGAAAGACAAGAACCATATGATCTCACTTCTATGTGGAATCTAAGGAACAAAATAAACAAACAAGCAAAACAGAACCAGACTCAGAGAGAACAGACTGACAGCTGCCAGAGGGAGGGGGTGTTGCTGGACTGAGTGAAAAAGGTAAAGGGATTAAGCAAAAAAAAAAAAGCCCTGGCCCGTTTGGAGCAGTTAGAGTGTCGGCCTGCGGACCAGAGAGTCCTGGGTTCGGTTCCTGCTAAGGGCACGTACCTCAGTTACTGTTTGTTCCCGACCTTGATTGGGGTCGTGTGGGTGGCAGCCAGTCAATGTGTCTCTCTCATGTTGATGTTTCTCTCTCTCTCTCCCTCCTGCTCTGTCTGAAGATAAATGCAAAAATGTCCTCGGGTGAGGATCAGAAAAAAAAACAACTCATAGACAAGAGCATGGTGATTATCAGAGAGAAAGGGGGATGGGGAGGAGGGAGAAGAGGGTAAAGGGGATAAATGACAATAGAAGGAGGCTTGACTTGGGATAGTGAACACAGAATACAACACACAGGTGATGTGTTAGAGAACCGGACACCTGGATCTCTATAAGTTCATTAACCAATGCCACCCCAATATATTAATTAAACAAATAATGAAACTTGTGCAAAATATATATATATATATTTCTAAAAGAAAAGAATAAAAACACTGCGCAAATGACCACCTCGCGTAGGTTCTTCATCCCTCCTAATATTACCAGCAATGCTTGAGGACTTATATTTTTCCTCTGCAACTTCACACATGTGTTTATGCTCCCACTAAATTATCACGCTCTTTTCTAAACTAACCACAATTAATGACCCAGGGTTTAGAGAGAATCCCCTCCAAGGAACACAGATGGTGGTATAAAAGTAGAAACCTCAGATGGAAGTCCAAGTGAACTTCATTAAAACACGACTCGTTGCCCATCGTCAGTCAGTAGTACACTGGGGCCTCCCGTTTGCCTACACCAGTTGCACGTAAAATCTTTAGTCCCAACATCCGATCACTGCACTGGATAAATTGTGGTAGATGATTCCACGAAACTTGTAAATGGAGAATAAAATTGGCAAAGATCTAATATCCAACTGAAAAATTAAATGCGCGAGGTTGTGCACTTTGTACTTTCCTGGGATAAGATGCAGGGGGAGAATCGGAAGTAAAGGTGCCACGGTGCTGATTTTCCGAGAGGATGCTGCAACAGGAATTCTGAGGAGAGTTGCGTGTAGTTGAATCAAATCGTTTAGACAACATGATCTCTGTGTTATCAGTATGTCACAAATGGTTCTGCATAATCCCGCCAACCAATCGAATGTTCTATCGTGTTTATTATAACGTTATAATAATGTTAGGGCTAGCATTCCAACAGGATATGCTTACTTGGAGCTTACACTTACTCTGGAGGACAACAGGGTTGAGACCTCATAGTGACCAAGGCATCCGTAACGGATATGGGATACCAAATACCAAACGCAAAGGATACAAGAAAATGTGGGGAGGTAGGAAAAGGTGAACCCAGAGATACAGGGGAAGGAAGGGTTCACACTTGTAGTATAGAAAAAGAACCACTTCGCTGAAATAAAGCATTGAGGGCAGGAGCAAGTGAAAGTTATAAGGGGTAAACAAAAGCCCAGCTGCTGTGGCTCCGTGGTAGAGCGTCAACCATGCACCAAGAGGTTGCTGGTTTGATTCCCGGTCAGGGCACATGCCCAGGTTGTGGGACCGATCCCCACTGGGAGGCATGCAGGAGGCAGCCAATCAGTGTTCTCTCTCATCAATGTTTCTATCTCTCTCTCAAAAATCAATAAAGATAAACAAAAAGAGGGGGGAATTTGAGTCACATCCTAGTAAAAGCATCCATTTTTCATGTATAGTTCGATGGGGATGATTTGCAGAAATGAAAGGGTATATTCTAGGGAAAAGGACTTAAAAAAATTAGTAAAGATTGAAATAGGTGTAAGAAATAAGAGAAGCATTTAAGAAATGCAAAAGAAAGTATTTTATGTTTTGTTTTCTCTTGAATCCACCTGAAAGTAGAACTATGAGCTTGTTGTGGGACAAATCCAGAGGCCAGGGGATTTTCTCCACACGCGTGTTGGGTTATGCGTTGGTGTTTCACCAATAAGTGTAGAAGAACTGGTCATGGGGGTGCTGTCAGGAGCAAGGACTTGGAAGGTACTGCAGGGAAGAGTGGACGAATACGCAGCATGGCCTGGATGGACAAGAACGGGAACGGCTGGGAGGAAGAGAAAAGATGGGTGTTTGATGACACGAGCGGAGAAATGGAATCAGACGAGAGAACGGACTGCTGTGGTCAGAGAGCAGGATGATGGTAGTTGAGCTGTAGCAACAGTTTCACTTTGGGGGGTTTGCCTCTTGTCTTGAACTTTGGATTCTCAGGAATGTTCTCAACTCCTTTCTATGTTCTCTCTTTCAGTCACTTTCTTCTGCCGACATTCCTATTGTAGAGATGGAAGACGCATTCAACCCCTTACCTGTGGAGAAGTACTCCGTCCTCGAAAAGGAGCTCCCAATGCAAGGTCAGTGGACAGTGTTCACACAGAAGGGCGAACTGTCACTGTGGCGGCAGGATCTCACAAGCTCCAAGACAGTCATCTTTTAGTTGGGGCCTGGTAGATACACCACTGCTAAAAATAATAAAAATATAGCAGAAAATGTACGAAGTCTTTTACAATAAATGAACAGTGCGGTGAGGAAAGCCAAGAGGCAACAGACCGGATGTGATGTGAGGGGCGGTGCTGGGCCCTGGAGCTGGCTGAGCAGAGCACAGGGGCAGAAGGAAGCAAGTCAGAGCCCACCCAAAGCCGGGGCCGCAAGAGGCCATTCCCCACATCAACCTCCTCAGTGTGTGGGCTCAGCTAGAAAGAAACCCGACCCCCACCAAAGAAGACAGTAAGAAAGTTTGCTGGTCTCTGGCTTTGCCACAGAACTAGATGGAAGAGAGAAAGAAAATCTCTCTGGAGAATTCGTCCCAAGATGGTATTCATATGTGTTTGCGGCTACATTTCATACTGCCCTAGATGGTTCAAGCTGATGAGTTAGTTTGAGATGGTCTCAGGTTGTTGCCCTCCTGGGAACACAGGAAAAGCTTTTCTCAAGGAAGCCACAGAAACTGAGAGGTTCGAAGAAGCCCGAGGACCCAATTCCAGGAACATGAAGTGGCATGTAACACACAAGGGAACAAGCGCCCGTTGGATGACCAACAGAAGTAACCTACAGCTGACTTTCTAAAACATGAATCAGAACAGTAATTACTAGCTTTGTCCTTCTTAGTTAGAGAACAAGGTCATCCTCACAGTCAGCCCACACAATAGCTGCTTTGCATCCTTAGATCTGGGCTGCATATGTTAGCAGTTGCGAAATGTTTCTGGCCACACACCACACTGAAAGCACTGTGTGTACTAGGTCTGGAGCATACGATGATGCTGATTTATAGGTACTTTGTTGAGAAGCCTATTCCCAGGGAGCGATCACATAGTTGGGAAGAAAAATATACACACTGAAATCAAAGTGAACTGAGCATTTTAAATAACAAATATGGGCTATTTGATTAGGAAAAATGTAAACATTTCCTCTCTTTCATGCTTACTCTTAAAAGTTAGCCTTTTACTCTCCCAGAACCTCTGGGTAAGGAGACAGACTTCAGATGGAAAACTGACTTGGTCCATCCTGCTTGTACGTCTCTCCATGAATAAGGAGGGTGGAATTCCAGTTCTTCGGAATATTTTAAGAAGCTCTCCTGTTCGTCTCGGTCTCCACCTTGCATTGCTGGTATCTTGTCTTTAATACGACACCACTGGATTCGTTAGGTGAGTACCTCATGCTCAATCCTGACAGCTTTATTTTCTTCTTCTTCATCTCTTCCCCGGATCTGATGTTAACCAACATTCAATAGCAAACTGTCGTTTATCACGGTCATCATGTTTCCTTAGCCTGGAAAATGACAGCTTCCTAATCCAGCATGCTTGGAAGCAAGGGAAGCATCTTCCATAATCACTTACTATTACAGTGCAGGTTTACAGGAACTAGACTTCCCTGCAGACACTTTTCAGGTCATTGGACTAACTGAACTGCATTGCAATAGGATTCTCTGGCAAGAGATTCCAGTATCCACTACCTGACCGTATCCCCTAACTAGATGAGTGTTACGCAGGAAAATACGTAACGGCTCAGAATGTCATTGACTGTGACGAAGCTCGGAGAATAAGAAGAGAACAGCTCTTAAAACCTAGGAGAAAAACAGCCTTGCTCGAGGTCACACGTACGGCAAGTGTATAGTTTCATTAGAAATGTGTTTAATAAACTCATTTTCACTTGCAAAATAAGGTTCAAAGAATTGTCCCGATCTTGTGAAATTTGGACCAGAAAGGAGGAAGGTGACTCGGACACCAGGTAAGATGGCTCTGTGGCAGATACGACTGCTCTCTCAAAACTCCAGGATTGGGTATGTCTTTGCTTCGGAGGCTAGCATGTCCATGTGATAATCCAAGGACCAAATCTAGAAGTCAAATTCTCAGTGTCCTCAGTGAGCCTTGGTGGCCGCTTCTAGTGAGTAACGGCTTACAGCCAAACCCTACTTTCTGTTAGTGAACAAGGTACTGTGTCAGTTCCATGGTGGGACTGCTTACTGATTATGGCTCTTGAGCCAGGTGTCCCCAGGCTGAAATTCAGCCCATTCTCACGACAGAAGGTTAAGTATGTTCTCATGGTCATATGTGTAAAGGATAGCTCAGTGTCTAATTATTAACATAGGAAATAGTGTAAGCACATAGAAACTTCATTTCCTTGATATCACCTGCCTCAATCTGCCTCGAAAGACCACTCTTTAATTTAGTGCTCAGGACAATGAGGTTCTGGTCAGCATCAAATTCTCTTAGAAACAAAGCCTCAGGTCAATTGACCCCAGAGACAGAATTCTGGTCAAACCAGAGATGACATCTAGGCCTCGGTTGTGTTTCAACGCCAGGCCCAGAAAAGCAGCAAAACCTGACATCAGGACCAGCGGCCCTGGTCAGCTACCCCCTACCCTAGTGCTGACCAGTCAGTCAGGAGAGACCACGACCCTGCCCACGGCCCTAACGCCCTCCGTCACTGTGATTGATGAGTTTGCCCCTATATGACCCATACTCTGGAAGCCACCAGGGAGCCAGGTGTGTGGGCACTAGATCACCAGTAACGCGGGGTGTGGGCCACTTCCTAAAAATAAACCCTTACTTTCTCTGTTGTAAGCTCCTGTTCCTGTCTTCCTGGGCTTTGATGTGTCAGGCAAGCGAACCCCTTATTTCGGTAACAGGAGCCTCCTCAACGTGGGAATCAAGCAGAAAGAGTGGCCGTGCGTCCTCGGGGAGAGACTTTCTGTGCGTGCATGCCAGCAAGTAACCATCATTAGGCATGTGTCATGACAGTGACGGCCTACTTACTGTCTGAAAGTTGGTCTGACACAGGAAGAGAGAAGCTGTTCCCTTCCCTCCGTGCTGGGCAGAGCGATGGTCGAGACGTTGCACAGAGTCCTAACGTCCCTAAAAGATGCCCCAGGGACTGCAGCAAAAAACAGAACAGCCATCAGAGAAGCGAAGGTCCCACCCTCCCTGTCCCGAGCACTTCAACCTCCAGACCTGGTTTCTATCTGCTTCATCTGTGCAGGATTTGTTTGAATAAAACATTTCATTGAGTACTAAAAAAAGAAGAAAAATTGAAAACCCCTGTTCTATTTCATCAACTGAGATGGTATTTTGTTACAAATTATTTGGGTAATCACAATTGCGAAGACCTCAATTTATGCATAAACGATGAGTTTGGAAAGGTTTGTTTGAAACCATAACAACAAAACAAGACAGCGTTGTTGTTGTCCCTCGGTTGCCAAAGATGACGGACTGCGCCCGGTGGGAACATGCTGTGTGCATATGTGCAAGGCCCTTGTGCTCCACGGCTATGATAATGAGGGTCTGCACAGAAAATAACGCAAAATAGCCAACTAGGCACTAACGTTCTGAACGTGTCAGCCATGCCAGGAGGGTTTGATGGAGTTTACCAGTTGTGTCTTCTGGGAAGTATGATGGAGATCAGTGATGACACACAGATTTTGTAATTTTCACTTCTTGGTTCTATCAAAGGTAGGGTTGAATTTTTAGGTAGCCTCTTAGTGAGTTTAACACATGAGCGCAAACTCTTGCACTGGAGAATGAGGCATAGTGTATAAGAACTTGTCTGAATCTTTCCCAAGCTGTTGTCCAGATTTTGTGGGGTCTTGGAAGACATGCACTCCAAAATCAATTTGATGTTCTTGATTGCTAATGTTTGCTTTACGGCCTTAACACTAAACATGTGTGTGCACATGTGGTCACCGAGCCTAATGTCTTTGCATTTCTGCAGACCGTCAAAGTGAACTTCTTCGGCTAAGGGGCTCATTTCTGTGACAGGGTCTTGCATCCTCACAAATTTGAGATAATGGGCATCGAAGAGGTCGGATGACTGGATTTAGGGGACCTTTTTCAAAGTACTCCATTTTGAAGAGCTTCTGAGGACAGGATTAATGCAATCTTTAGCCTGCACTGATACATGCTAATGAAGAAAGTCTGTCACAATCTACACGACCTATTCCACATCTGATGATTTCCATTGGTTATTTACTCAGATAAGATTTTAGCAACAATGATACATGCTATGTGCAATACCCCAGAGCAAATATTTTAAATGAAAGCCAAACAGATCCAGAGACATGGAGGCACAGAACAGACTGATGAAGCTCAGAGAGCAGGGGGAGTCGGAAGAGATTAACCAAAGAACTTATATGCAAATATGCACCACCCATGGGCACGGACTCTACTGCGGGAAAGGTTGAGTGTTGGGGGGGTGGGAGCAGGATGGAGGGGGATCAATGGTGGAAAAAGGGGGAACATCAGTAACACTTTCAACAATAAAGATAGATTAAAATGGTAAAATAAATAAATAAGAGATGAGAAAGGAAAACCAACCCAAAACAAAACAAAACAAAAAAGTAAATAAAATGGTGTGACCCTGTCAAGCTGCTTCCCATTTTGAAGGAGGATTGCATTTTTAGAATCTTTAATTTGAAACAGTCACATTGTATTGGCACCTCTTCTACATTTTCATCTTCTCTCTCTTCTCTTTTGGCCAATGATACTGAGCACTTTTTTTGTTATGAGGAAAGTATGTAAATATTGAGCTGTATAGGATCAACCCGATTTTTTTTCTTAAGATTTTTTTAGAACTAACATGAGTTGTTTTACCACAGGATTAGAAATAAAAGTGAATCGTCCCATTTCTCTCCTTTGTTACCTTTGATGTTGACATAAACTTCAGACTTTCTGATGACATAGAAAAATATGATACTCATACAGAGTTTTTATCTCAGTCAGTGTCAGATGTTTACCGAAGAGATCAAAGTATATGTTCCTATAATACAATATTGTTTTGTCTTAGTGGAAGAAAGATGAGACATATAGAATTAGTTGATTTCAACTTGCGTTGTCAGTCTTCCAGAGATGTTTAAAAATGAGTGTGTATTTTAAATGTTTGAAGAACACTGGAAGATTCCTATATCAGCTTTTCTAATCCCCATAAAAGTCATTTTCATAGCTTTCTCTCTATTTTATTACTAAAAAATGTATCTAACTGATTTTTTCTCTTGCTTCTTCTTTGGTTTCTCTTAAGTACAAATGTCTCTAAGTGATCTATAATGCGTTTTACTTCTTGGATTGTTTATACAAATCCTGAATTTCATTCTTTTTTTTTTAATTATTTTTATCAATTTGTTTTTGTTACAGATGTTTCTCATTTTTCCCCCATTGACACCCTCCTCCCCATTTCCCCTGCCCCTTCCCCAGCTTTGTTGTCTATGTCCATTGGTTATGCATACATACATATAAGTTCTGTGGTTTATCTCTATCCCACCCCCTCCCCCTCTTCTGAGGTTTGTCAGTCTGTACCCCCTTCTATGTCTCTGGGTCAGTTTTGTTCATCAGTTTGTTTAGTTCATTATATTCCACAAATAAGTGAGATGATGTGATATTTGTCTTTCTCTGCTTGGCTTGTTTCGCTTAAGATAATACTCTCCGGGTCCCTCCATGTTGTCTCAAAGGATAAGAGATCTTTCTTTCTTACAGCTGCATAGTACTCCATTGTGTATATGTACCACTGCTTTTATATCCATTCGTCTACTGATGGACACTTGGGTTGTTTCCAGATCTTAGCAATTATAAATAGTGTTGCTATGAACATAGGGGTGCATATATTCTTTATGATTGGTGTTTCAGGCTTCTGAGAGTATATTCCTAGAAGTGGGATCACTGGGTCAAATGGCAGTTCAATTTTTAACTTTTTGAAGTAACACCATAGTGTTTTCCATAGTGGCTGCACCAGTCTGCATTCCCAGCAGCGTGTACTAGAGTCCCCTTTTCTCCACAACCTCGCCAACACTTGTTGTTTGATGATTTGTTGATGGCGGCCATTCTGACAGGTGTGAGGTTGTTTTAATTTGCATCTCTCTCACTGTTGTTTTAATTTGCATCTCTCTGATGATTAGTGATGTTGAACATTTCTTCATATGTCTCTTGGCCACTTATATGTCCTGTTCGGAGAGGTGTCTATTTAGCTCCTTTGCCCATTTTTTAATTAAGTTCTTTGTCTTCCTTTTGTTGAGTTACATGAGTACTCTATATATTTTAGAAATTAATCCCTTATCTGATGCATCATTGGCAATTATGGTCTCCCATATGGTGGGTTCCCTTTCTATTTTGATGATTGCTTCTTTTGCTGTGCAGAAGCCTTTTAGTTTGATGTAGTCCCATGTGTTCATTTTTTGCTGTGCTTCTCTTGCATTAGGTGTGGTATCAGTAAAAATTCTGCTGCATATATCTGAAATTTTGTTGCCTACATTTTCTTCTAAAATTTTTATGGATTCACAAGTTATATTTAAGTCTTTTATCCATTTTGAGTTTATTCTTGTGCATGGTGTAATTTGGTGGTACAGCTTCATTTTTTGCAAGTAGCTGCCCAATTTTCCCAACACCATTTATTGAAGAGACTGTCTTAACTCTACTGTACACTCTTGCCACCTTTGTCAAATATTAATTGGGAATATTGTCTTCGGTCAATTTCTGGGTTCTCTGTTCTGTTCCATTGATCTATCTGTCTGTTCTTGTGCCAGTACCAGGCTGTTTTGATTATAGTGGCTTTGTAGTATAACCTGACATCTGGTAATGTGACGCCTCCTACTTTGTTCTTTTTTTCAAGATTGCTGTGGCTATCAGGGTCTTTTTTTGTTCCATATAAACTTTTGGAGTGTTTGTTCTAGTTCTGTGAAACATGTTTTTGGTATTTTGATGGGGATTGCATTGAATCTATAGGTTGCTTTGGGTAGTATAGACATTTTAATGATGTTAATTCTTCTAATCCATGTACAAGGTATGTGCTTCCACTTTTTTATATCTTCCTCTATTTCTTTTTTCAATGTCCTATAGTTTTTTGAAAATAAGTCTTTTACTTCTTTGCTGAAGTTTATTCCTAGGTATCTTAATTTTTTTGCTGCAATGGTAAATGGGACTGTTTTTATAGTTTCTCTTTCTGTGAGTTCATCATTGCTGTATAAAAATGCCACCGATTTCTTTACATTAATTTTGTATCCTACTACTTTGTCAAATTCATTTATTAACTCTATTAGATTTTTTTTTGTCCTCACCCAAGGACATTTTTTGATATTTTGTTCAGATAGAGTGGGAGGGAGGGAGAGAGAGAGAAACATTGACGTGAAAGGGACACATCAAGTGGTTGCCACCCACAGGACCCAAGCAGGGCCGGGGACGAACTGCAACCGAGGTACGTGCCCTTAGCAGAAACCAAACCCGGGTCTCTCTGGACCACAGGCCGATGCTCTAACCGCTGAGCCAAACCGCCCAGGGTAACTCTATTAGATTTTTGATGGAGTCTCTGGGGTTTTCTATGTACAATATCATGTCATCTGCAAATAATGACAGTTTCACTTCCTCCTTTCCAATTTGGATCCCTTTCATTTTTTTCTTCATGTCTAATTGCTGTGGCTAAGACTTCCAGTACTTCGTTGAATAAGAGTGGGCATCCTTGTCTTGTTTCAGTTCTTAAGGGAAATGCTTTTAGTTTTTGTCCATTGAGTATGATGTTGGCTATAGGTTTTTCATATATGGCTTTTATTATGTTGAGATATGATCCCTCTATTCCCACATTGCTCAGTGTTTTGATCAGAAATGGGTGCTGGATTTTGTTGAATGCTTTTTCAGTGTCTATTGATGTGATCATATGATTTTTATCTTTCATTTTGTTTATGTGGTGTATCACATTTATTAATTCGTGAATATTGTACCAGCCATGCATCCCTGGGATGAATCCCATTTGGTCATGGTGAATAACTTTTTTGATGTATTGCTGGATCCGATTTGCTAATATTTTGTTAAGGATTTTGGCATCTGTGTTCATCAGGGATATTGGCCTATAGTTTTCTTTCTTTGTAGTGTCTTTATCCGGTTTTGGAATTAGAATTATGCTGGCCTCATAAAACGAGTTCAGAAGTATTTCGTCTTCTTGAATTTTTTGGCATAGTTTGAGGAGAATGGGTATTAGGTCTTCTTTGAATGTTCAGTAAACTCCCTTGTGAAGCCGTCCTGGCCTGGGCTTTTGTTTGCTGGGAGTTTCTTAATTACATCTTTAATTTCCTTTATTGTTATTGGTCTGTTCAAGTTTTTTATTTTTTCCTGGATCAGTTTTGGGAGGCTGTGTGTGTCTAGAAATTTGTTCATTTCTCCTAGATTTTCCAACTTGTTGGCATATAATTGTTCATAGTATGTTTCAATGATCCTTTGTATTTCTGTGGTGTCAGTTGTTACTTCTCGTCTTTCGTTTCTGATTTTGTTTATTTGGTTTCTCTTTTTGTTTCTCAGTGAGTCTGGCTAAAGGTCCATTGATCTTGTTTATCTCTTCAACAAACCAGCTTTTTGTTTCACTGATCTTTTGAATTGTTTTATTGGTCTCTATGTTGTTTATTTCTGCTGTGACCTTTACTATTTCCTTCCTCCTACTAGCTCTGAGTTTTTCTTTTTGTTTACTTTCTAGTTCTTTAAGTTGTAGGGTTAGAAAGTCAATTAGGATTTTTTCTTGTTTCTTGAGGTGGGCCTGTAGTGCTATGAACTTCCCTCTCAGGACTGCTTTCACTGTGTCCCATAGATTTTGTGTTGTGCGTTTGTTTACATTGGTTTCCAAGAAGTTTTTAATTTCTTCCTTGATCTCATTAGTAACCCATTTGTTGTTTAATAACATGCTATTTAGCCTCCAAGTGTTTGAATGTTTTTGTGTGCTTTTATTGTAATTGAGTTCTAGTTTCATGCCACTGTGATCTAAGAAGATGCTTGATATGATTTCAATCTTCTTGAATTTGTGGAGACTTGCTTTGTGTCTTAACATGTGGTTTATATTTGAGAATGTCCCATGTGCACTTGAGAAGAATGTATATTCTGCAGTTTTGGGGTGAAATGTTCTGTAAATATCAATGAAGTCCAGCTGACTAGTTCATCTCATAAGGACTCTATGTCCTTGTTAATTTTTTGTCTAGAAGATCTATCCAGTGGTGTCAGTGGCATGTTAAAGTCACCCACTATGATCATATTGCTATTGACCTCTCCCTTGAAGTCTTCCAGAAGTTTTTAAATATATTTTGGTGCTCCCATATTTGGTGCATATATGTTGACCAGCATTATATCCTGTTGTTGGGTTGATCCTTTAAATATTATGTAGTGACCTTCTCTGTCTCTTATTATGGCCCTCATTTAAAGCCTATCTTGTCAGATGTGAGTATTGCTACACCAGCTTTTTTTTTCATTTCCATTTGCTTGGAAAATTTTTTTCCATCCCTTCACTTTCATCCTGTGTGAGTCTTTTGTTGTGAAGTGGGTTTTTTGTAGACAGTATATATATGGGTCATGTTTTCTTATCCAATTAGCTACCCTATGTCTTTTGATTGGAGCATTTAAGCCATTTACATTTAAGGTAATTATTGATAGATAGTTATTAGTTGCCATTTTAATTTATGCATTTCCCCCCTCCTTCCTCTCTCTGTTTCTTCTTCTTCATCTTATAACAATCCCTTCAGCACTTCTTGCAGTGCTGGTTTGGTGGTGGTAAATTCCTTTAGCTTTTTTTAATCCGTGAAGCTCTTTATTTTTCCTTCAATTTTGAATGATAGCCTTGCTGGATAGAGTAGCCTTGGATTCAGACCCTTGCCTTGCATTACTTTGTACACTTCATGCCACTCCCTTCTGGCCTGAAGCATTTCTATTGAGAAATAAGCTGACAGTCTAATGGGAGCTGCCTTGTAGGTAACTTTCTGTCTCTCTTGCCTCCTTTAAGATTCTTTCTTTGTCTTTAATGTTTGCCATTTTTATTATGATATGTCTAGCTGTGGATCTTCTGGGGGTCATCTTGCTTGGGTCTCTTTGTGTTTCCTGGACTTGTGTGACTTTTTCCTTTACCAGTGTAGGGAGGTTTTCTGTCATTATTTCTTCAAACAGGTTCTCTATTCTTTTCACTAATTATTCTCCTGCTGGTACCCCTATAATGTGAATGTTGTTACATTTTGTATTGTCTCACAGCTCCCTTAAACTCTCCTGCTTTTTAAACATTTTTTCCATTTTGCTGCTCTATTTGGGTGTTTTTCTCTACCTTGTCTTCTATGTCGCTGATTCGGTCTTCAGCTTCTTCTAATCTACTATTGAACCCTTCTAAGGTATTTTTCATAACAGCTGTCATTCTTTATTTCCTCTTGATTTTTATGCATAGCTTCTACCTCTTTTTTTTAAGCTGAAGTAGTTCCCTGTGAGCTCTTCATAATTCTTATTAAGTTGCTTGTAGTTCTCACCAAATTGTTTGAGCACCCTTAAAATCATTGCTTTGAATTCTTTATCTGACAAGTTGCTTTCTTCCATTTTCTGTAGTTCCTTCCAGTGATTCCTCTTTTTCTTTCCTTTGGGTGTTGTTTTTTTGTCTTCCCATTTTAGGTGTCTGGTAGCTCTATACCTGGTGAGGGATGTTTGGATGTATAGGCAGCTCACTGTATATCAAATAAGGCTACTGTACCTCCCAGACTGTTCAGTTGCGTGTCACCTCTTGCCTGCTGTGGATCCTGGAGGCTTGACTAGTGGGAGCTGGTATTGGTGTATCCTGGTAGGTACTGCTGCTGGATTGTGTGGGCCCCTCTGAAGCTGTTCCCTGCTGGTCGCTGGTGCCACCTGTAGCTGTATTGCTCAGGCCCTGCGGGAGCCACACTCCCTGCCCGTACCTTGGGTGGCTGGGTAGGTCCCTCTGGATCTCTGGTTCTGCAATGCTCTTGGGGGCTGCTGGGTCACACAGGTCCATCTGGCACCCTGGCTCCACACCGCTCTTGTGGGCCACTGGGTCGCACAGGTCCTTCTAGATCCCTGGCTTCCCACCAGTCTTGTGGGCAACAGTATTGCACAAGTCCCCATGGAACCCCAGGTCCTGCTGCTGGTGTCTGAGGAGTGCTGCTGCTCGTGGGGCTCAGCTCCTGCTCAGCCTTTGCTGTAGTTTTTTTGGGGATGGGTCTCAGCTGCTGGTCTGTGCTTCTGTTGCCTGGGGATAGATGTCTGCTCCCCTGCCTCAGTTGCTGGGGGTATATCTTGACTCTGATCGGGCTGCTACTATGGAGGATAGTGCTGGGCTCTGGGCTGTCCCTGGCTTCCATGACTGGCACCTTGGGAGCTCCACTACTGTGCACCGGTCTGTGTTGACACAGAGTGTCCACTGGTCCGATGGTGCCAGGTATGCTGGTGGGCTCAGGTTGCTGGACCCTAGCCGCTCCCATTGTCTCTTCCCAGGGAAGACCTGGGATCTTCCAAAATGCTGGGACCTCCCCGCGGCGCAGGGAGAAGGCTCTGAAGGGCCGCTCAACGCGGTAGACGGTTGCTCCGTCCACAGCACAGGGCCCTTCTGCTCCACAGCTCTGTGCTGCTGGGGTTTGGTCGTCCACCTTCACGTCCACTCACACTCTCTCACACACTCGCTCACTCTCTCACACCCTCCCTCAGGTCCTGCCCACTGCCATCTTCTGCTGAGTTTCATTCTTTCTTCAATATAAGTGAAGCGAATTTATTTCAGCATACACAGTGAGTTTATCAATTAATTGGGTCCAGGAACCTTCACAGTTAAGTTCTAAACAAATTTGAAAGCCAGTGAACCTAATTTTGCTCTTATCTCTGAGGCCCATAAATCATGCGACAGTACGCACATAAGAGAATATAAGAGGAAGACCATGTATGCCTCGTGCATTAACTGTGTCCATATGGACATGATCTAAGACTTGGTTGAAAAGTCAGACTAATCAGAGGACTTGTCAGATTGTCTTTTTCAGATCTTGCATCACTATTTAGATCAGACTAAGCAAAAAAACATGTTGTGCAAACCTTTATATTGTATTTTTTTATACTCATTTATTTGTTCATTTGCCAAATATTAATTGAGGATCATAAGTGCCAGAAACTGGACAGGATGCTGGGGATATTGGACTGTGTTCCTACTTTCTTGGAGGATAAAATCCTGGCTCAACCATGTGTGAACTAATCTTTGTACTATTTAGTATTATTTAACTATTCCACCTCCCTTTCCTTATCCATAATATGTGAAACATAATGGTATCTACAATATCATTTTGGTAGCTGAGAACATTACATGATGAAACATATAAAGTGTTTTCAATCATTGCTGAGCTGAGAATATTAACTCTTAGTAGTAGTAGTAGTATTGGTAGTATCATCTAAGAGATACATATAAGAAACAATCACTAATTATAAATGCTGCAAGGGTTAGAAAGGAGAAGAACGGCAGATAAGAAAGCATATAATAGGATGATGCCACAGATAATCATTATTCAACTATAATTTGTCTAAATACATAAAAGTGCAAGTGAGACTACTATATATCTAATATCTATGATTAGGTGACACTAAACTTTATAACTGAAAACATCATATCTCTAAGTGTATCTTCATTCATATTGTTTTAGAGATTCATCTTTTAGAGACTATTTCTGTATAAAATGTCAAAAAGGAAGTCAATATAAGCCTCAATAGGTTGGAAAAAATATGACTAGGTTTTCTAATAAGAACGGACCAAGGAACACATGAGAAAACAGCGGACGGGTTTTTCATAGCCACGGTCTCAAAGGCAACAATGTTTCAGCCATAAGAAGTCCAGTCACAGGCCCACCCCCCTTAATAACTTCTCTTCTCTTAGAAATAGTTACACCAGAGAAACCAGTGATCTAACCGTGTGGAGAAGTCCCTACATTTTAATAAATTATATTTGAAAATATGTTCATAGATTGATAATCAGCAAGGCATTAAATCTCACAAAGCAAGCCACTGTCTTTTACACACTAAATGCTCAATGAACGTGAGTGTAAGGGAGGGAAAAACTCATACTTCACTGATTGTGCTAATAATGAATACCTGTTGTTAAAATAACTTTTTAGTGCCAACAAAGAGCTGTCCGTCCCGGGGAGCCACACCAGCAAACCTGCACCCAGGTAACTCCCGAGTCTCTGCAAATGCTCTGCATGGCCCGAAACACAGGCTCTCCAGCCTGCCAGGCAAATGCCAAACCAACTCTGGGTCTTCTCGCGCCAAACGCCCCTGACTGTGTGACCCCAGCCAATCAGATGTTTTCTATCGTTCTCCTCCTGGGTCTTTATTCTTTACCTTTAAAAGTGTCCTGACTTCTTCCCATTTTGCAGTTCTCCAAATGGAGATTTTCCACTTCCTGCAGTGTTAAATAAAGTTTGTTTGTGTCACCTAAATAGCCTTCTTTCATTATTTTTAAGTTTTGAGGAAATCTTAGAATGTAAGTACTTTTGGAGATCTGCCCGTATGGTATTGCATTAACATAATGTGGGTTTTGACTTACTTCCCAAACGAGATTTGGAACTCAACAATTGAAAGTCTCTCATCCATTAGACATCATGTTCACTGTTTAAATAGTTCTAATTCTCTGATGGGAATGAGGCGTCCTCTGTCAGAGTAATTCCCCATATGAGTCCCGGTGATCCAGAGAAGGCCAATAAACCATGGGGCTACCTTTGACATTTCAAGTTATTTTTATGAAATGGCATATTAAAATAAGGTTGAACTTGAAGTCTACCTATTTAATCTATGTTAAATAATTGGTAATGAATTTTAAAAAGAAAGTAACACACAAGTTCCTTAACTGCACTGCAAAGGTAAGACAATGAAGAGACCAGTCCTGTTGGGAGAATACTTCCTATGGGAGGGTACACTAGACGACTTGAATTAATTCATTCCAGTTTTGAACAGCACCTTCAACATCCCTGCTGTTTGCTTTGCATCCCTGTCCTGATGAGCAGCTTAAGATCTCAGAGACACATGGTTATTAAACTAATTCTGATGTGGTTCTAACAGTCTTCTGGTTAGAACAACATTAGAATAGTCCACAATCACTATTGTGAATACCATTGCTGTTCCTTAATTTAAGAGAATTAGAATTGGCTAGACTGTATTGGCTTATCTAAGAATGTATTCAAGTTGAAAACATTCAAAAACACTTGTAAAAAGTATCGGTTGATGAATAGAAATAACAAGTGAACACTTCCTGACCACCATACTAAAGCACAATCACTGCAATTATCATTTAACCCTTACAAAAAGGAAACGGACACACAAAGATGTGAATTTGATAAATGATTCCCCCCACCCCAACAGAGATCGATGGAATGGAAACGTGATTCAGTTTTCTGTAAACAAGATGCTATAGTGGTTAAGCTAATAGATTTGAGAATCAGATTAGGCAATTTCAAATCCTCTTATTAGTTTGATGGTCATGTGATCTTAAGTTACCAGGTGCACAAAATGTAAATTAGATAAATTAATATCTATACTACAAGTTTGTTAGAAAGTTTTCCATATGCAATAAGCATTTGATAACATGATTATGTGACTTTTTATTAATTTTTCAGCCAGGTTCTTTGCTCTTAACTCTTCCATTTACTCAATGACTCTGATAAAATAATTCTGGCCAGTCCCTTTTTTATAATTATAATTGTCCATGAAAAGATATACAAGTTAGTCCTGGCCAGTTTGGCTCAGCGGTTAGAGTATTGACCTGTGGACTGAAGGACCTTGGGTTCAATTCCCGGTCACGGGCAGTACCTGGGTTGCAGATTCCATCCCCAGCTCTCTTCAGGGTACAGATGCGGAAGGCAAGCAATCCATGTGTCTCTCTCACATCGATGTTTCTCTCTCTCTCCTCCTCCCTCCCATCTACTCTGTCTAAAAATCAGTGGAAAAATACCTTCGGGTGAGAATTAAAAAAAAAAAATACACAAGTTAGTAAATAGTACACATGAAAGGGATGGCATGTGTTAAATATTTTGATCAAAGAAAGTGCGGTTACATGTCAGATGCTTTGTGGGTGCATCCTACTCCATTTAATTCAATGCAAATCCAACCTCGGGAATGCAATTGGCATGTTCATCTTCACCTGCTCTGTCTCCTAGCCCTCGTCAGGTTCTCATTGCTCATTTTCCGACTGTGTAACTTTTCGGTACCCTCCCTGCTGCTGGGATGTACCACCTCCCATATCAGTTTGCAGAATATTATGATAAGTTGCACATAGAGTATTCATTACATATATGTATATGTACATTTGTCTGTGCTATTCTTAACAGTGGCTCTGCAGATTTATGCAGTAAGAAAGAAAACTGATATCTGTAAAAATTGTATCTATACAAGGTGTTCATTCTGTGCTATGCTGATGCAGTGGAAGGGATTTTACAAATTGGCCAGGCTTAGTGGGGAAGAAAATATAATTTCTAAGGAGCATATCTTTTGGCAAATCACCCCACTGTTGAGATGTGACTGATTCTTTGGATCAATCTATGAATGATCTGTGTTATTCTACATTTTCATTCCCATTGTGTACGCTACATGTATAGCTGCCCAAATAGAGTTTTTCATCCTCCAAAATATAAGTCACACAACCACGAAGGGATCCAAAGTTAGTAATTACAGATTTTTTCAAACTGTTATTTAGGATTATGTACAGAGTTCAGAACATTTAGTTTCTAATATGTACCTGGAACTTGATGTCTGGATAATTCAAAGGTAACGTATTTATTTTTAAAACTCCATGTCAATTAAGATCTCCAAGGAAATATAAAGAGCAAGAAACACTTTTTTTCTTCTGTCCATATTTACATAAGTAAAATGAAATTAATCAAATGGGTATTAATGCCCCTAGCTATCATTTATACAATCTTGAGAAATGCCTTTTATCAGGCACTCTCTATGAAATTTAATTACATTGGTTAAAGTTCCAGTTAATTTACAATTTGAGTGCAGTTGCCTAAAGTCCAAAATATATCTTTTAAAATGCATTTTTTAAATGTATATTTCTCCAAGTTCATGTTTCTGTTCTCTTCCTGATTTTTTAGTTCCTTTAGACACAAGCTCCCTTTGACTAGTAAATCAATTTTCATTTTCCCTTTGACTATCTTGAAACGAAATTTGCATAAGCCTTCATAAATCCTATGGTACGACGACTATCGTAGGGCATGTAACAAAACGGTCAAATACTTTCACCAATGAACATGCTTCCATTTTACTGACAAAGCCCAGAAATAAGTCTGCCTATGAAATAAAGGAAAAGTCAAAGTTAGGTGAGCATTAAATACCAACTTTATTAGGATAAATAATGATAATCTAAACTTACTTGTATATGACAAGAGATAGAAGGAAACAGAAAACAGGTCAAATCAACCCTGGTTGGTTTAGTCAATGGCTGGAGCATCGGCCCACGGACCAATGAGTCTCGGGTTTGATTCCGGTCAATGGCACGTACCTCAGTTACAGTAGGTCATGGTCCTGCAGGACACAACCAGTTGATGTTTCTCTCTCCCTCCCTCCCTCCCTCCTATTCTATCTGAGGATAAATGAAAAAATACCTTCGGGTGAGGATTAAAAAAGAAAACAGGTAAAATCAAAATGTCATGTTATTGACTTCAAAAGTGAAAAAATTTAAAACATGAGATACCTATCTTATGTTGTCAATAAAAATATAACATGTTAATAACAGTAAATATATAAAATAATTATCAAATTATTACTAACTCAGCATGAATATCTCACTTTCTAGTTTATTCACTATGAATGTTATGGCATCGAAAATATTCATTTATTTACTGACAAGACATGATTTCCTGAGGGAATTCAAATAGCACCAATAATATTCCTTATTCTAATTAATCTAGATACTGATTTTCTCCTAAATCAGTCAAGTCTGCGTCAACGTTTCTGAATTTTTGCTTTCAGAATTGTCATGTCCTTGGACCCTCACATGTGAGGTAAGTTTTGGCCACAGAATATGTATAAGTGATATAGTCTGTGAGAAACTTCATTGTTGTGCGGGACTCTTCCATGCATTGAATCCCTGGCCTTTGCCCACTAAATAATTCAATTATTGTTGCCAAATCTCACCGGTATTTTCTATACCCCCCACAGAAATAAGATTGGTTAGAGTGACAGACAAATTCCTTCAAAGATTGTCACTGTGTCCTAGAACTAAATTATTTCCTTTTGTCCAAGAGTTTGATTTCATATCAGCCTTCCTTTGCTTGATTTATTTTCCTTGGTACTTTCTGGACTTTTCTTTAATCAGAGCTCAATGTCTTTTCTCCTCAGACCAGACTAGTTGCAGGGCTATCTCCTAATGTCCAATCAGATGTCACCTTACACTCACCTCCTAATGGAGACTTGTCCTGCACCAGTTCCTACTCAGTAGCTATCGTACCTCATCCACGTCACTTCATTCTCGACCTCAGTCCCTTCTGTTTTATTTCTGTTGCAGCATCTACATCATTCTGCAGATCCATGGCCATTCCTCTGCAGCTCAAGACTGCTCTCCGTGCCCAGAGTGAGGCCTGGCACATGGTGATCGCAGACACAGAGGCCCGGGTGAATGAGGGCATCTCTTATTCCTCGCTGGAATACACCATCACCAAATCCCTTCCCCGCTGATTCCCATTTGTCTTTTTTTTATTGTGGAAAGTATTACAGATACTTTCCCCCATTGACCTCCTTGTCTTTAATGTCTAGAATGCTGCTGGCTTCCACCTAGATCTTGATAGAGTTATAGTGTGAGGATGGGAGTCTTATCACAACCTCCAAATTGATTTTAAAGAAGGTTAGCAACAAAATCTCAGACATCACACACAGCAGAATTTTCACTGATACAATGCCTAAGGCAAGAGAAACAAAGGACAAAATGAACGCATGGTACTACATCAAACTGAAAAGCTTCTGCACAGCAAAATAAATAATTATCAAAATGGAAAGGGAAGCCACTATGTGGGAGAGCATAATTGCCAACAATATATCAGATAATGGGTTAATTTCCAAAATATATACAACTCAACAAAAGGAAGACAAAGAATCCAATTAAAAAACGGGCAGAGGATCTGAACAGACACCTCTCCAAATAAGACATACAAATGGCCCGGAGACATATGAAAAAATGCTCAACATCACTAATCATCAGAGAGATGCAAATTAAAACAACTATGAGGTATCAACTCACACCTGTCAGAATGGCCGCCATCAACAAATCATCAAACAAGTGCTGGCGAGGGAGTGGAGAAAAGGGGACTCTAGTACATTGCTGGTGGGAATGCAGACTGGTGCAGCCACTATGGAAAACAACATGGTGTCTTCTCAAAAGATTAAAAATTGAGCTTCCATTTGATCCAGTGATCCGACTTCTAGGAATATATCCTAAGAAGCCTGAAACACCAATCAGAACGAATATATGTACACTTATGTTCATAGCAGCACTATTTATAATTCCTAAGATCTGGAAACAACCCAAGTGTCCATTAGTAGATGATTGGATAAAAAAGCGGTGGTATTGTCTGGTCAGTGTGATTCAGTTGTTGAACATAGACCCATGTACCAAGAGGTCACCAGTTCAATTCCCAGCCAGGGCACATGCCCAGGTTGGGGGCCCAATCCCCAGTGGGAGCATGCAGGAGGCAACCAATCTATGTTCTCTCTCATTGATGTTTTTATCTCTCTCTCCCTTTCACTTCCTCTCTTTTTAAAACCAATAAAGGAAAAAAAATTTTTTTAAAAAAGCTGTGGTACATTTACACAATGGAACACTATGCAGCTGTAAGAAAGAGAGATCTATTATCATTTGAGATGACATGGAGGGACCTGGAGAGTATTATGCTAAGTGAAATAAGCCAATCAGATAAAGACAAATATCACATGATCTCACATACTTGTGGAATATAATGAACAAAACAAACTGATAAACAGAATGGACCTGGAGACATGGATATGGGGTAGAAACTGACAAACCTCAGAAGAGGGGGGTGAGGGAGGGAGAAGATAAACCACAGAACTTATATGCATGGACGCGTGACCAATGGACATCGACAGCTATGCTGGGGGCGGGGGCGGGAGGAGTCTGTCAGTGGGAGGAAAAGGGGAACCATCTGTAACAAAAATAAACAAAGTAAAAATAAAAAGGAAAGTTGACATTGATTTCAAACACGGTTCCTTTACCCTCCAAACATTTGCCTTCTATCTCTCATTAAAATACACAGCTTTTAATTATTTTATTTCTTTTTCCTAGTACAGTTTACATGGCTGAACCCATTAATATATGCTGGTGTTACTTACTCAGAGTTTTACCTAATATTGGTTCCTACAAACCGCATTTTGGTATTAAATAAGTTCCCTGTAATTAAATAGAAATAAGGCCATCCGAGGAGCTGAGCGCCTTTATCGCAGTAGTTCTCCTTCCAGATGCCGTGGTTTTAGGCAGTGCACATGGTCCTCCTACCAGACGGTATGAGAACGAAAGCGCTTCAGGGAGGCACATGCTATAGAGCCTGGACATTAAATAGCTTCAGAAAGTGAAGCTTCGAAAACCAGCCAGCGAAGGATCTGAACGTGGCAGTGTGGGCTGGACAGTGTGGGCTGGACAATGCAGACACCGAGCTCCCATCTGCAGAGTGGACCTTCCTAACCAGACGTTCAGTCCACCAAGCAAACGTTCCCGCCTAAAGCTCGAAGTGGCGTCTATCATCCTGATGTGCTTGCCTGGGAAGTATAACTGAAGCTGAGGAAGATACAAAAGAGAAAACTGTCCTGCAAACCAAATGTGGTCCTCACCCAACTAACTCTTCATTCAGGCTCGTTTTAGAACCCCACACCTTATAGTAGGTAAGATGTGAAAGAATCCCATAAGGGTAATTGCTGGTTATATTTTATCATCACTCCAAACCTATTCCAAATAACTGTTTAATTGCTATAATTCTAAATACGATTGTAGAAGAGCTGTTTGTCACATAACTACCTACCAAGATGATGACCCACATATTTATCCCTTCCTGATTCGAGGTATTTATACTTTCAACGATGAGCATCAACCTAGCACCTCTTTAAATGGAGCCTCTTCCTGAATGCCCTGCTCACCTATCATAATCGCAGAGATGAACCCAAAAGGGGAGCCACCCTCTGATGCCTAAACCCTGAACCTTGGTGGCAGCGGAGTCATCGTTCTTTTCCTTCGCTTGTATCACCGCTTCCTGTCTTTGCCTTCCTTTCCCTTCCTGCTCCCCTGGGAGGACGGCCTCAGTGGACACTGAGCTGCAGAATGAACCTCACATTTTCACTCGTCACCCACAGGAAGCACGTCCTTAGCCGGAGCCTGAAGCCCGTAAACTCCTTGTTCCCTCGGGACTTGTCAGACCTCACTGAGATTGGCAGGGCCCAGGGCCGGCTTTACCCCTTCCACCTTGTCGCTCCGAAGACATCAGTGAGAAAGCAGCGCATCTGCCTTCATGGTGACAGCCGTGTGACCGCAGGCCCCGCTTGGCTAGTCGGTCAGCTAAAACTGTACTCACGGAGATGTATTGACAGTCACTGTGAACGTACTGCCTTTTTTTATCTAAATGTTTTTTTTCATATTTATTCACATTTTATAATATGCTTTCTGTGACACGTTGGTTGCTGCCAGTGTTTGTTCTGAAGAAGTTTCCACGGATCCGTTTGGAGTGTGGCAGAAAAGGAGCGCAGGACTTTGACGACAGTACAGACCCCGAGACATGGAAGCAGGGGACAGACTGACGAGCCTCAGAGGGAAGGGGGTGGGGCCAGGAAGAGATGAACCAAAGGCACATACGCATAAGCCATGGGCACAGGCTGAAGTGTGGTGAAGGCCTGTGGGGCACAGGAGGGGGGTGGGGCGTGTCCACGGGGGAAATGAGTGGGGACATCCGTAATACTCTCAACGATAAAGATAGATTAAAACAGGAGCGCAGAACTAGCAAACCTGCAAGCATATTTGGGCACAGGAGTGGGGTGGGGCGTGTCCACGGGGGAAATGAGTGGGGACATCCGTAATACTCTCAACAATAAAGATAGATTAAAACAGGAGCGCAGAACTAGCAAACCTGCAAGCATATTTAAGAAGCAGCAATGGGGCCCTGGCCGGTTTGGCTCAGCGGTTAGAGCGTCGGCCTGCGGTCCGGAGAGACCTGGGTTCGGTTCCTGCTAAGATCATGTACCTCGGTTGCAGTTTGTTCCCGGCCCTGGTCGGTCGTGCGGGTGGCAGCCACTCGATGTGTCCCTTTCACATCGATGTTTCTCTCTCTCTCTCTCTGTTCTTCTCTCTCCCTCCCACTCTACCTGAACAAAAAATGGGAAAATGTCCTCGGGTGAGGATAAAAAAAAAAAAAAGAAGCAGCAATGGGGAGTGTGCACTAAATGTCCTTTTAGTTCACATGGAGGCTGTGTAAAATGACGCCACTCAACTGGCCGTGTCACAACCAAGTGACCAGATTCCTGACTTTACTTTCTTCATAGAGGTTTTTAGTACTTGCTGCATTAACCCTGAAGCTAAATACAGAGACAACTTAGCATCATACATTAGTTTGTGGATCAAGAGAAGGCAGCAGAGCTGGGTTCTCCTTTCAAGAGCCCCGTGCCAGGAGGGGTCGGAGCAGGTGCAATGGTACCGTCCCAGCAGCATTAAACCTTTGGTGACGCAGATTTTAGTAAATGCTTCACTAGGGTTCTGTAACCACAGTCCTAAAGATCTTTGTTCTTCTTTCAAAGGCAAATAAAAGTATCACTCTATAAAGCAACTTCAAAATTAAATTTAGTTTATCACCCTAGCATAGTCTCAAAATGACACTCCAAATGATATATCTACCAAAATCCAGGTTTCATTTATATGCGATGTTACTTGACATTGTATATACAAACATGCAAAACTCTAAAGCCTTCAACATTCTCCTTGTATCTAAAGAAGATGTATGTTTTTAAAGCCTGTTTGCATGTAAACTTTGAGTGTTTTTATCTTAGGGAGAGAAAATGCCAGTTAGCTTTCTGTTCAGAAATTGAAATTCCATTTGCACAAGAAAAGCTTGAGCAAATATATTCATAAATAAGCTACTCAGTATATTTTACTCAGAGTTTTACTATATGCTTTGTAATCAGGATTTCTTCTTCTGTACTAGTTATTTCTGATACTTTTTTAAATTCATAAAATCTCTATTAACCTTTTGTGCAAAGGTTAATTAAGAGAAGAATATCTATCTATTCGTAATGATACTCACTGGAGTCGAGAAGTTCGAAGGAAGAAACTGACATCGAATAACGTGCTTTGAAGCAGATACTTTATAAAACCGATGTGGCATCTGATCCCAGTTGGATTAACTGGGGCTGCAGTGATTTCCCTGAGTTCAAGTACAGCTCAAAATCCTAAGGAGTCTAATGCTTGACTAATCCACCGTTTAAAAATTAGTGTTTGTGTGTCCGTTTTCAGGAACGGAGGAAAGGGAGGAGCAAGAAACCTGAAAGAGAATTCCGATTCCCAGGGACAAGACCTGAGGTCTGGATGGAAACACATGGGTGCTCAGAGGTCTTGTCATTTAAGATCAGTTCGTTTGAAGACCAATTACTTGACGTATGCAGTTTAAATTGTTTATAAGATTTTGATAATTTGTGAAAATAATGCAACATTGTTACAATAACATAAAGCATCCACACAGGGTGGGGCAAAAGTAGGTTTCCAGTTGTGAGTATGTAAAACACAGAGTATATTCTTATATGTTTATTTATTAATTACTGTATTACTTTCCATATGAATAACTGAAAACCTACTTTTGCCCCACCCTGTATAGGACTGCTGCAATTAATTACATAAATTTATTGTTCTTTTATAATTTATATTAAAAAGGTATATACCTCTCTCTCTGATATATTTAGTACAGATTTTCCTCTGAGAGAGTTTCACAAATATTTTCTCTATTCTTGCTTATTTATCATAGTCACTCCTGAAGAACAAGGACCACTAAAGGAAAATGTATGAAATCCTTCGAAAACATCTATACACTTGGAACCGAATGGGTGAAGGTGTTTTTCAGGCAAGAAGTCAAGTATAGCCTGATATGCAAGAGAGGAATCCAGGCTGTGTTAGCAGTTCTAACGAATGCTGAGTACATCTTGAAACAAAGAAACAAACAAACTGAAAACAGGAGAGGAAACAGGGATCGACATTGATAGGAGTTTGTACCATTTTTTTCCACCCCCAGATCATGTTCCTATACATGGATGACCTGAGTCATCCACATTCTTGGTGGAACAGAAGTAAGAATCCTCTGTAGGTATTATTTTCTCAGGAGTACAGGAGTGTGGGGAAGGGAGAGAGGTAGGACTAGATATTTCAAAAGAGAATGTCTAAATGTAGGGTGAGCATGGTGATCCAGGTGTTATCTGACGTGATCCTGGGCACTAATCTGCTCATAAACACACAACAGCAATGTTACGGATTCAGGGTTTCCTAATTTATTAGGCTACTTGAGAGATCACCTTGGCATTTCTTCCACATCCCCATTCCCACGTGGACTTCACTTTCCAGGGAGTAAATAAAGCCAATGACGTCTGGGAGAATTTTCCGAGACCCCAAGAATGATTACCTGCACATCTGCCCTGGAATTAATTTCTCCTGCCTGCCCCGCAGATCCTTGGAGGATTTCGGAACTCTCCAAAACCCTACAGGAATTCTAGTCGTTTGGGAATTTTTTTCAGGCCTGGAAATCAACCCAGGTGTGAACTGTCCGCAAAGCCACCGCCGTTCAGCGGACGCCCAGCAATCGGAAAGTCCCTGGGAGACCCACGCCGTCACACGCTCGTGTACGTGGTTTGGAAATGCGTTTTAATGAGCTGCTGGTCCTGAGGGGAAAGAAAGGCTTGACTCTAATTAAAGTTGAAGCCAAGTTCTCTCTCTCTCTCTCTCTTTTTTTTTTTTTTTTGCAATTTCATTTAAAGATGATTTGGGAATGTCTTTTCAGTTACAAAATTAGCCGCGTGACTCCACTTTTAGACAAACTCCCGGCAGAATTCGCAATACTAATCACATGTACCCAGACCGGGGTTATGGACATTTACACTGCCCTTCACAAGGAGAGTGTTTTAGTGTTGGCAGAAACTTGTGGATTCCAAATTTATCAAATGACTGAAATCTGAATTTCAAAAATCCAAACCACTGAGTTGTTGCAGTGCTGGGGAGTACATCTGCGGACCCTATTTGAGAGTCTCTCCCACTGAAGTGGCCATGTGATCTGTGCCCATGTACGGAAGGATGTATTTGAATCTCTTGCCCTGCTTCTAAATTTACCCTAGAAATGGCTTTTAGGAAGTTAGATTATGCCAGAGCTCAAGGCGATCCCAAGATAAGGAATTCAAGTTTTCAGCTCGTGTCTAACTTTAGACGCTATGCTTGTAAAATATGTTTCTCTGGAATGGGCTAGCCCCATTCTACTGTTACTTACGGGAGTGATTATTCAAATGTATCCCATTCCAGCCAATGCAGGTCTTCCGTTCTATCTCCCTGATATCATGAGATACGTTTTCAATTTCATTATTATTAAAAAACGAAGGAAGGAAGAAACAGCTCCAGAGACTCTCTAATGATCACACAGGTAATTTTACTAGATGAACATCAGCCCCCTGCCGATGCTGAGATCCTAAGCTCCGCAAAGTATCTAGGCCAATTCTAACACTTTCAGGTACCGCTACTAAAGTATCCAACATGCATGGACAGATGAGGACTTGTAGAGACTTAATGAAATGATAGACTGAGCCTCAGCACGTGATTCTTTGCAAAAGCGGAGCACGCGCTTTGCCTGAATGTTAGCCCAGCCTCAGGCAGCGGACCCCGCCAGCCACTGGAGATTGAATACTCTCTGTGACTCAAAGGCTTAAAACCTAGTGGAGGAGACAGGCTTATAGGCAATTAATGACAATATTTTATTCAATTGCTTATTATATTCCTAGCAGGTCTTGACAATGTACTTATAAATTATAATGATGGGCATTAGGAGACACCTCTTGGAAGCGAGGATGTGTTGACCAAAAAATAAGTAGGATTTTCCAGGACGAGCAACACGGAAGATCAGGTTCACAAGCAGGCAGGGGCGACGGCCAGCTGCAGTACGGCGGGTCACTTCTCGGGGCTTGCTAAGGCAAGGTGTGAGGGGCCACGGTGTGACCGCCGACGCGTTTCAAGGCGGTGGAGGACAAATGGTACCAGGAACGGGCTTTCTCTCTGAGCAGCGGGAAGATGCTCAGAGAGGCTAGGACACAGGTGTCCCTCGGCAGGGAGGCCAGCACAGAGACCGCTCTGGGGTCTTGTGAACTAATGCAGAGGCCACTGGATCTGAGCTTGACTTGCTATGTTTGGCTTCACAAGTTTGAGGCGTTCGACACATGAAAGATTTTGAATTCTCTTTCAAAAACTGCCGCCTAATTTGGGTTGAACACCCTACCTTGCTGGGTAACAAGGAGAATTCAGCTTGCCAAGCAGGTACTTCTCAGTCCACTCTAGTAACTTCTCGGTTAATTCTAGTTTACAGCTTTGTTTAGAACAAATCAAAGCATCCTCTCAACAAGCCCAGGTTGGCTGACTTTCAAATATGAGCTGTTACCTGCAGAAAGACCTGGGATGGGGGAATGTTTCTGGTCCGTTGAAGACTGACTTTCTAAATCATAGGTGAGGACAATGGTATGCTTTGATGTGACCGATTAGAAGGCAATTGCATGCTACAGATAGTAGAATTTTCAGAAACAGAGTAAAAATATATGCATTTAAAATTATACATTTTAATAAATTAAATGAAAAAATAAGGTAAGAATTTAAGAAGACCAAGCTGACTCTATAAGTGAAGCTAAATTAAGAGAGATTTTTTAAAAAATTATGTCACTGGCCCTGGCTGGTTTGGCTCAGCAGTTAGAACATTGGCCCCCTGACCAGAGAGTCCCGGGTTCAGTTCCCGCTAAGGGCACATACCTCCGTTGCAGTTTGTTCCTGGCCCTGGTTGGGGTTGTGAGGTAGCAACCACTCCATGTGTCTCTCTCATATTGATGTTTCCCTCTCTTTTCCCCCCATCTCCCTCCCACTCTATCTGAAGATAAATGAAAATGCCCTCGGGTGAAGACTAAAAACAAAATGATGCCACTGAATATATTAGTTAAGTTTTCATCAGTAGAGCGAATATGATTGATGGCATTAGAAACTGACTACAGGAAATGCACCTTGCACAAGTGTGGGAGATGCAGGGAAGTGGGGTCTGGAGCTGGTGTGTAATGAGAGAAGAAGCATCGATGGCGACGCACTGGCACAGTGGGAGCGCAGAGCACACTGACAGCCAGGCACGGGTTGGGGGCCAGGTGGGACCAGAGCTGCCTGCAAGCCCTCAGTCAGCATCAGGCGGGGGGCCTTGGGCCATATTAGCAGGGCCAGCATCTGGGCAAACCAACCGGACAATGAACTGAAGACAGACAGACCCACAGACCAACCATGCGTGTCTGAGGCTTCTCTGACCCCACGACCTTCGGAAAGCGACGCCCCCCTCTTCACAACGTCCACGCGTGTTTCTCCTGGGACCGCTCGAATCCACGACAGTCTCGCTAAGCCGGCCTCCAAGTTGCACAGTCACCGTTTAGGTGGATATAATCTCCAAAACATCCCCGAAGTGTGCGTCCGCCGTCCGCGGTGCGATGCCCGCCTCACCACCAGGAACGTGCCCGCGCTCGGCGCACAGGTTCCACGGGGCCGGCTCGGTCTCGGGGGGAGGCCCGCGCCCAGCGCCTGGCGCTGCCCCCGCGGCACTGCGGAGTCAGACACGTCACGCAGACCATGGAGGAGCGAGAGATGAGAGAGCGAGAAGGAACTGGGCAGCACGTACCCACGCGCATGCATTCACGTCGCGGTGAGGAGCACAGGCAACTGCGCACACGTTTGTCCTACAACCGGCGGGGAGGAGCACAGGCGACTGCGCACACGTTTGTCCTACAACCGGCCACGCGGCCGTCGCTGTGAGAGACGCTCTGCGTGCTGATCATGCGGAGTCCATGGTAACTGTTCTTCGTGTTATAATATGAGATCGAGGAGACAGAGCCCAAAACCATCCACAGCCCTGAAGATGAATTACTATGATTTCTACAACAGTGTACATGTTTATGAGAATACAAAAACCCATGAAATCTAATATTTTTCATTTCTAGCCAATAGGAAAAATAACATTTTATACATATGAGTAACGGAAAGCATGTTAATAAAAATACCCTAACATGGAGACCTCTCCGCTGTCTGCTCACTTGGACCTGCTCCGAGTACTAAGTGTGAGCAACCCAAGGAATGTTTTCCTCAGGTCTACGTCTTGCTTTAACGCCAGTAGAGTAATACCTTGGTATTCTGATAATAACGCCTTTAACAGTACATCTATGACAAGGAAATTGACAAGATAAACTGAAACAAAGAATTAATTAAATAGGTTAAGAGAATACATGAATATGTCATTAATAAATAAAACTAAATATATCTTATTTACTAGCCATTGCCACAGTAAAAAATATTGAAAAAATAATAAATTTTTTATTAGTAAGTGATAGTCTTCTATTTAGATATAAACTTCATGAGGACTAGATTAGGAGAAATTAAGAAAGTTACAAATGCTCATAGAAAAATTTAAAATAAAAGGTTAATAAATTGATATATATACTATATTCTTAGCTAGAAATACTGATTGTTATGAAAATATCTGATCTTGCCAAGTTAGTTTATGAATTTAACATATTTCAAATTAAAATCCCAGTTTTAAATAAAGTGTGTGAAATATTTCTAAATTCATAAGGATATATAAGCAGACAAGAATATAAAATTTTATTCTGAAGACAAATAAAACTACTATGTTGGAGAAAAAAAAGATAGAAGTGATGAGGTGAATGCAACCTACCTCATATTAAGATCTACTTTAAATATTTAACATGAAATCATACTATGTCAAGAGAAATAACAGTCAGTGGAGAAACATTGTGAGTTTATGAACAGATACAACTTTAAATAATTTTTAGCAAGTCATGAGTAAAATTTGAAAATATAATAAAGAATAAGTAATTGTGAAAAGAATCAGAATCAATATATCCTATTAGAAAATCCTGACTGCGACGTGAGAGGAGAAACAATAAATATGTGTATGGAGGGGATGGATTTTTAAAAAGTGAAAAACTCAAATGACAGGACAAAGATGTTATAATAGTTCTTACCTGGTGAAGAAATAACATTTATCTTGTTCTATGAAGCCACGTGACACAACTAGTTGAAGAACATCCATGTCTATTTTTCAACTTCCTTAAAATAAAAAAGAATGTGTTAGTTAGCTTGACCATGGCCTTGGGATTATATATATACGTGTATATGTATATCTGGAAAATACATAATTACATGTTAAATTACATATTACATAAACAACTCAGGAAGAAGTGACAGTAAATGTCACTGCATGAATTTTCAAGGACAAATAAAAATTAAATATTAAAATAATAAAACGCTTTTTGAAAGAGCAGTCTTGTTTTAAGTAATTATTAGACCATTTGTGAAGGTCTCAGAACTTTTCGAGGGAAACGTAGCTGTGGCCAAGTCCTCCCTGAGACCTCCTGCTGGGGTGGTGCTGAGCAGATGGCTTGCTAAAGCTAGCCAAATTCGCAGTGAGCTGTGTGGGGTGAGGACTACATCTGATTAGACGAGTCACAAGAGCTCAGTACCGTAATGCCGGCAGAAAAGCGTTTCGAAGTCAGGCACACGATATTGAGAGTCAGGTAGGTGTACGACCATGAGTGCAATATTTCCAGTCTTTACTATTTATTTTTATTAATTGTGGACAGTATTGCAGGTGTCCCCCATTGTCCACCCATTTGCCCCCCCTCCACCCAGCCCCTGCCCCACCCCAGGCCTTCACCACACTATTGTCTGTGCTCATGGGCTATGCATACATGCATATATGTTCTTTGGTTACTCTCTTCCCCTCCCCCCCATCTTTCAGGGCTGCCATGATTTATTTATAAAGCATAACCATTGTGAAACTGTGAAGTGTGGAAAGCACTGGGTATCACACGATATGTCTTTAACTGTACAAGTGCATACACGCTATAAACAGTTCTCTGTTCAGGTGCCTATGATGGACTTTTAATCTCACATCTTTCTACTGTCGGTAAATTCACGTTTACTATGGAAATTTTCACTTTGCAATTTCCTGACTCTTGCACGCGTAGGTTCTCAATGTAACGTTCCAATACCAGATCTGAATGACTCCACGCCACGGATATTTCTATCTGCTCAAAATGTTTCTCGAATGTCACAGTTAACCTTTAAAAAAACATAGTTGAGGTGGACCAGAAAAAACTACACAGAAACTGTAAGAATCTGCTCTATTGATTAGCAGCCCATCTCTAGGAATAAACACCCCCGTAGTGACAGAAGGTGGAAAATTAATGATTACATGTGTAAAATGTGTGAAAAAAACTCAGATTGTCGAGGAAATTTCCAAATGATCCAGCTTGATCGTCAAGAACTGAGATAAAAATACAAAACTGCACATGAATAAGCTTTCCCTGCCTTGCAACAAAGGAAGAAACACCTCGGAGATCATTTGTAGGCACGTGAATATAGCTGCCGGATGAGGGAACTTCTGAGATATCACTGTGCCCCCCTCCCGGAGGATCCGGCGTGAGCAACTCCACGCGGCGTGCCCTCAGGTGGACACGATGCTGTTTGTGTTCTGCTTAATGGATTAAACCAGGAAAGGGGTAGAAAGGACTGGATCCTTATGGTTTATCATGTGTATAAGTAAGCCTCCTGTTTGGAGACCCGGGGGTGGCTCATTGGAAACGTTCAATTTTAACCACGGAGGCTCCTAAGTGTTTACCTGGAGCCTAGCCAAGGCCTTGGAAGAACCCTAGAAAGGACGTACCTGACAATCGACACTGTTTACAGAGTTTGATGACCAGCCCGGGGCTCCCTGGCTCACTTGGCCAACTGCTTGTCTTACCACTGGGTACCATTCCCCTGCCTCCAGTCCCACACGCTCGGGAGAAACATGTCATCTCTGTATCCCTCCCACTCATCATGCAAGTGATGAGGAACTTGAAGAGGCCTCTCAAAGCCAGGAACATGTGTGTTGGGGCACAGTTTCCCCAAGTTGTCGATGGGAAAGGAAAATACTCATTCTCAGAAATTATTCATAATTTTTAAAATTTAAAATACATTTTTTTTTATTTTCCTTCAGCCTGTTTCCTGACTTAAATGAAAGTAGAATATTTATTGATTTTTTCATGAAGAAAACAAAGTGTGTGTGTGTGTGTGTCAGTGTGTCTGTGTGTGCTACATTCCAATGAATTCAATGTTTTAAACATTCAAAACTTTTGACAGTAAGTTCTAATAAGGAACTTCAGAGTCTATTTTGTTCAAGTAGAATAAATAACTGCTGAGTTTTATCACCAAACCCACCCTAGGCACCAAAAGAGAAGTGCCTGGTTTTAAAAAATATATTATTTTAGTCATTACCACCCTATAAATATTCACTGAAGGCACTGAATTCACAAATATAAACAGAAATGCAGGCTGCTATCCTTTGCCGTTCTAGACTTACATCAGCTAGGGAAAAACTATAGAATGCATTATCACATACTGATCATTGAATGTCTGTTCTTTCCAAACAAAATAATAAGGTGGGCAGTAAAGGCTTGCTGTGTCCCCTTCCCACTCTCTCGGGTGTCACCCTCCTTCCCTTCAGATAGGGCAGAGTCTTGGTTGCCTAGTGACAGGCTCTTGCATCAGATGCCAGGCTTCCCATTGCCTTTCTGGCCCTGGGGCCAGGCGGGGGACTCCACTCTGCTCTCTCCTCTAACCGCACTCACAGCGCCAAACACTTACCCACTGGGCTGCCCGTTATTGCAATTCCGAAGGAAGATTTAGAAATTTGAAACAAAATCACAATCATTGCTCCCAGAATTTTAGATCCAGTAAAAGTGGGAAAATATATGTATGCAAATAAGCATAATCAATTAGAAAATAAGATCAAAGACATGGTTGAAAACAGAACAGGAGCTAGAAATGAATCAGGGATGAGGGGAGATATGCTAACACCGGTAAAAGCAAAGCAAACCCTGGAGGCAGAAAGATTCAAGATGTACAGGAGAAACACAGTTACGTAGCTGGCGGCGGGGAACACCCGAGGCATGTCTGTGAGAGCACCCTGGTTTTAAATCATGAAAAGCCTTAAATATCATGGTGGAGCCTTTTCTATGGGAAAAGATGGGCAAAGATTTTTTTTTTTTTTTTTTTATCCTCACCTGAGGACATTTTTTTGATATTTTGTTCAGATAGAGTGGGAGGGAGAGAGAGAGAGAGAAACATCGATGAGAAAGGGACACATCGAGTGGTTGCCACCCACACGACCCAATCGGGGCTGGGGACAAACTGCAACCGAGGTACCTGCCCTTAGCGGGAACCGAACCTGGGTCTCTCTGGACCGCAGGCCGACGCTCCAACCGCTGAGCCAAACCGGCCAGGGCTGGGTAAAGATTTTTAAGCAAAGGGTAGACAAGATCAAATTTATGATTTAGTAAGATTATTCTGGAAAACTGGTAATTAACTCGAGCAAATAACACAAAAATAAATGTTATCAAAATATTTTATAACTGTTTTGATAACAGCTAAAATGAAGGTCCAAACTAAGTTACTAGTGGAAGAAAAAATGTATGCGATAAATGTGAGAAATATTCAAAAGGCAAATCCAAAGCAGGAAACTCAGAACAGTTTAATAAACTTCACAGTCCCAGTAAACTTTCTATATAACTACGGTGAAGCCAGGCTTACATGTTTGGTTATGATGACATCACATTACCTCGAAGAGCACCTAGCACATAGCAGGTAATCAATAAAACATTGTGGAATCAGCCCTGGCCGGTTTTCTCAGTGGTTAGAGCATCAGCCTGTGGACCAAAGGGTCTTGGGTTCGATTCTGGTCAAGGGCACGTACCTTAGTTGCAGTTTGGTTCCCAGCCTGGTCAGGGTCATGCAGGAGGCAACCAATTGATGTGTCTCTCTCACATCGATGTCTCTCTCTCTCTCTCTCTTTCTCTCCCCCCCCCCTTACCTCCCTCCCACTCTATCTGAAGATAAATGGAAAAATATCCTTGGGTGTGGATTAAAAAAACAACTGTAGGATCAATTAATCAAAACTATCTTGATATCAATGAAGTCTTTATACTAAATAATATCTAAGTCTCTTTCAAAACCAGAATTGTATCAATTATAACCTGATATTCTATTGATATTCTAGTTCTTGGTCAAATGATTCAAAAAAATTAATCACTGTCACAAGGTGATATTGAGTGTATACACTAGGCACTGTTTTAAACATTATAGCGTAAAGATAGCTTTTTTTTATTATTCTTTAGTCTGCAGGAAAATTGCATACCACTTAGTGAGGCAAGTAAAGCATTTTTATTGAATGCAGTATATAAAGTAAAAATTTTAATGATAAATACTATTAGTAAATATTTGAATAAAAATCATGAGTTTCACGAGGTAGACGGTTCAAATCAGGGGTATTTGAGTCATGTTGGCACAAATGAGTGTCTTTATCACCATCTTTTCAGCATACATTTTTCCTAACGGTGCTCATGAGCTTTCTTTCTTTCTTTCTTTCTTTCTTTCTTTCTTTCTTTCTTTCTTTCTTTCTTTCTTTCTTTCCTTTTTGATATTTTGTTCAGATAGAGTGGGAGAGAGAGAGAGAGAGAGAGAGAGAAACATCGACGTGAAAGGGACACATCGAGTGGCTGCCACCCTCACAACCCAACCAGGGCCGGGGACAAACTGCAGCCGAGGTACATGCCCTTAGCGGGAACCTAACCTGGGTCTCTCTGGACCGCAGGCCGACTCTCTAACCACTGAGCCAAACCGGCCAGGACTTGAGTCCACTTTCTTACCAAAATAAAACCTCAGGAAACTTTTGAAACTGTTTTCTTCTTCTTCAATTATCATTTTGTTAAAGTATTTACTTAAAACCTTGAGTGGTTATAAGACATTTAGGAGACATAGAAAATGTCAAAGGCGTTGTTGAAGTATTCCAAACGCTAATCTTAGTTTAGAGGGTGCAAAAAAAGAGAACAGGAGACTCCAGCTTCCATGTCCTCCAACAAAAGCACTGATGGGACAGATGTCATGAATAAGATCACCTCTAGGAGACCGCTGGAGTCCACTTAGGAAGGTTCAGCAACACCATGGAGCAAAAACCAAACAAAGACCCAGATAACTTCATCTGATGCATCGTCCCGTTCCCCAAGCCTACACTGCTCAGCTCCAAGAAAACACTTCTAGCTGGGGAGAGTTCCTCTCACCAGGAGAAGAAGGGCAGGATGAGCAACCAACTTCTCTGCCCTTCGTGGGACTCTGCCCAGAGACCCCAACATACACCCCTTACACTGTGACAATGTTATATGTCAATTACATCTCAATAAAGCTGGGGGGAATGTACTTTCCCATCTAGTCATTTTATGATCCATTTTCCTGACAGTTTTTGAGTAAGATATTAAAAGTAAAATCCACATTGCCAAAAAATAATAATAATAACAATCTTTTATTCCTGGGCAAATCCACATGGAATTGTCACAACATATTTTATAATCCTGTAGCCTGGCCATCAAAATAGATGAAATAGTGGCTACTCACTGGTATCTCTATGGAGTTTGATTTATTTTAATCCATCAGGACACAATGGAGTAGCTCATGAAACCTCAGCAGATGTACACCTTCCCCAAGCTATGTCCTCCGTGTAGCTGGGGTCTGTTCCGGTCTACCTCCTTCCGTAGAAACAAACGCTCACCGTCATGTGTCAGGCACGCAGGTGCTGAGGACATGTTGTTAAAGCAGAAACCCTGCCTTCAGAGGATTTAGAGTCCAGGTCAAGACATTTTCCCCAAAGACTTTTCCAAGTCACCAAGAACCCTAGATAACCGAGTTCACAGTCAATATGATTTCAGAATTTCTCGCGGCTAGTTTTCTTAAAATGAAAATGCAGCCTCTGAGGTAAGTCCACACAAAATAGAATACCTGATTGCACAGAAGTTCTGCTACTTTCTGGAACTACAGAGAGTCAAACAACCTTTTAAAACAATAAATCACTAGAGCAAACAAATGAGTATGATCTGAAATTCCTTTAGCTTAATTCCAGACCTGGAATGACATTCAGTCCATTATTTAGAATTAAGTATGAAATTATACAGCACAGGAGGTCACTAGAAAGCCAGTAAATTCAAAGTGTCTAACTTGGATCTCAGCTGGTTTATACAAAAAGAAAATATTAAGTGTATCTACCTTATTGAATAGTATCAATAACCATCATTAAAAGACGACACACATATGTTTAGGTGAATATGTTTAACATGTATCCTGATATATATTAGTATATATCCTGATACACTTGTGTGTGTGTGTCTGTGTGTGTGTCCAGGTAAACTGAAGACTTACAAGGAAGAGTGTCATAAGCACCAGAAGAAACAGCACACAGGACACCTAGTGCATATTTTCCAGAAGTAAATTGCGGGATGTCATTCTGCTGACAGCCTGTTTGCAATGTTTCTGGACTCTCTCCCAAGCAGCCTTAGAAAACCCCGCAACAGTGTTGATATGCAGTGAACAACTGCACGGATTTTTATTTATTGTTGTTCCCAAGACACAAATTGACAAGTGTCTTGCTTAAGAAGAAACCTAGTATATCTCCAGGTAACGACCTTCAGATGTACATGAAGTGCTGGCCTTCGGAAAGGGTTCCAAGGGGTATGACAACAGAAAAAAATCCAGAAATCCAAACAGGCACAACTTATAATAGGGTTTGAAATCCAATGAAAGGAAGAATTTGCATGGACTGTAACCACTATCCAGTCATTTGAAACACACAGCCTCCCATCCTTATCTACAAATGGCAACGCGCAATCTTGACTATGACATCATGCTGTAGTTATGGCTTGTGTCTGGCTTCACTAAGAGAGATGCCTGAACTTCCCTTTGAAGTTGGAAATGCCCTGGGCCCTATAGATTATTTGCTGGAATCTGGCAAAGCTCTGGAATATTTATATTTTCCAATATTAAAAGACATTTAGCCACCCAGCCCCCCTCCTCGTTTGTGGTCCCAAGTGTCATTCCTGGTATTTCCCATACGCATCACTAGCTACCAGCAAGCTGGTTTCGTTTTCCCTAAAATGTCTTCTGCACTTCAGCACTTGGAGTGTTGGCGGCCCGCGGGCTGACTTCCCCGCGGTACCCTGGCAGTGAGGACCCCCCGGAGGAGGAACGAGACTCAGGAAGCTGGGACTGACAAGGGGCAGGAGGAAGGCATGGCCCCCGGCGTGCCCCCTCTGCGAGGGAAATGCATGCGTGTCCGCAGACTCGCGTGTGCGTGGAAAAGAACTGTGTGTGCAAGCTGTTTACTTGGCACACAGAGGAAATAGAATTTCAAAAAAGGTCATTAAATGTTTCGGACATTTGCAAATACTTAGATTTGGATCTAACCTTTCTCACATACTCTCTGAAGGCAAAACTTAGTTGAACTGGACATTTTTTTATTTATGAACATTTCAGGTCTTTAAAAAAAAATAAAACTGAAAACTAGTAGTTTCCTATTAAGATTCTGAACGTAAACTTACATGGATGAAAAGGACTACGTTTGGATCAAGTTTGATGAAGCTTTTCAAACATTTGTGGACCTTCGTACAGTCTTCCTCACATGTGGGATCAGTGGTGAATCCAGATACCGGGGGCAGCTTTTTGAAAAGGTCTCAAAAATAATAAGACCTGTGGGTGTTGCATTTGCATCATTAACGGTACAAGGTCCCCGCCCACATTTACCAGTGGCTTCCTCGCAGCCCTCCGACTGCTGGATGCGCTCCGCCCGGTGTACCCATCGCCTGGCGTCCGGACCTTGAGTTTCCTGGGACATGAGCTGGAATTAGGGCAGACCAAGGACGTTTCGTGCCGTTGCTAGTATACTATTTTTGTTCCCCCATGACCATTGTTTTTCAGGTGTAGAACTAGAAAGAATACTGAATTCAGAGGCCAAAATCCTGCAGACGATACAAAATAAATTATTTCTAAATAATAATGACGATCGATAACTTTGTGACACAGAAAGTGTCAAAGAAGAGTCTCGGGGTTTCAACATTTTGTTTTGTAAACATAGGGCCCCCACAGGGACTCAGGGATGAATGGGTAGAAAAAAGAAAACGGGTTTCATTTTAAAACGGGTCTCCACCCGGTCCGGCGACAGGCAGTGGATGCCCGGCGGGCTGGAGGGAGAGTCTGAGAACGATGAGCCCGGGTCGGACAGGGGCCCACGCTCGCCGAGACCAGCGCCAGGAGCGGGGCTGCCCTGCGGCAGCATCTCTGCCCAAGACAACGCTGCTGCCAGCGGTGCCAGCCCCGATTCGCTCCCCTCCCTTCTCACTGACTCTGTCACCCGTGGAAACAAGTGCACTCTTATTTTCACAGCTGGGGAAATCACTGTCGAAGTCTACTTTGAAAGTTATAAAGTACCCCTTGTCCCCCTTCCTAAATGGACTTTCAGCGATACTGTTTATACTTGAATAGAAGAGTGAATGGGTTATAAAAAATGAAATAAAATAAAATAACAGAGGAATAAAAGGCTTTGCCAGTACATGTGCTCAGATATGACTTCCAATTTCCATAATAAAAAGTGAAGTCTCTTCCACAACAGTGTCAACGTGGCCCCCTAAGCTGGACGACGCCCCTGGGGCTGCGCGGACAGCTGGACCGAGGTCGCTGAGAGTAACTCATCGTCAAAACTTCCGCACCTTTTACAAAAGTCTTCATCTTGACTAATAGGTGGCTATTTATTCGAGGAAAATGATTAGGGCAGACTTCTAATAATAGGGAGTTCTCAAAGCTCACTTTGGAAAAGACTGATATAAGAAGAAAAATATTATTCCATGAAAAGAATATTAATCACAATATTAATTCTGATACTAATATAATAGTAACACTGGGAAGCGCTCACATTTACCACATCCTTTGTGTCACTGTGCTAAACGGTTTATATGTAAGAATTTATTTAACGCTCACAATATTAGCCTTAATGCATTGTATTATTATCATAATTTGAGAGAAAAGTAAGTAAATCATTTTTCTAAGATGATTCATCTAGTTGAGTTTATGATTCAAACACAGGACTCTGACCCTATCATGTCTTCAACTGCAAAGATACAGCGAAGTCACAGTAAGAGAAAGCTATCATATTTATATCCGACAAGATATTTATTAGATCAGCATTGGAATAAGGCGCACAATTGTGAAACTTGTGAATCTCGGTTTATCCTCTCGAGAATGTTTTCTTGAATGCCTACATGTGCTAGCCTCTAAGACAGGTGCTATAAATACAACTAGGAAAAGATCCAGGGTCCACCTTGCACAGAATCTACAGTCTAGTCTATTTCTGGACATCGATGTTAAACTGAGACCTATGTGAGTGAGGAACAGTATAGTAACCATAGTACGTAACTATGGTGAAGTCAGTTACTGCATAGTAAATAATATAGTCATTCCTAAACTGCACAAAAATTACAATTTAATGGCCTCACGTTAATGCAGAAAAGAACACACACAAATCACGAGAGCTTCCGCCTGGACGACTAGCCAGTACTCTCTTCTTGCAAGGACGCCAGGATGCTAGGAGGCAGCAGCTGGGATTCCAAGTAACGAAGCATAAATGAAAAGCAACCAGAGGCAGACAGCGATGGACAGTCCAGGCTGTTGGTTTCCCTCCATCACTGCCTGAACTTAGTGAGGCAAAGATCATTCCAGAGCTGCTGAGTTCTTCGCCTGTCACCTGGTGAATTCCATTGTAAACAAAGACAGCACAACTACCACCTTGCAATGCCTGGTTTACTTAGCTCTCCTAGTCCATCTTCAGGAGGGAAGGTGCTCATATACACGTAACTGAATCACAAAGAGCTATAACTAAGGAGGAGAAATGGGGTTCCTGCTCTTGCTTCTCAACAAACACAGTTTGGGGAGCACTGCACAGGCATTCCTACATTGAGGGTTTTGCAATTTTAGTTGTAATCTTGTGGTACTACTAACATGTTACAAATATTTACTTTCTCGGTGTCACTCACACAAAGTAGAAATGCCCATGCAATCTTCCAAGCTTTGTAAATCCTCGTAGTTTTTTTTTTATTAATTAATTAATTTATTTTTGTTACAGATGTTTCTCCTTTTTCCACCACTGATTCCCCCCTCACCCTCCCTCCCTGCCCTGTACCCAGCTTTATTGTCCATGTCCACTGTTCATGCACACATGCATATAAGTTCTGTGGTTTATCTCTCCACCACCCCCTCTTCTGGGGATTGTCAGTCTGTACCCCACTTCCACGTCTCTGGGACTACCCCATTACTCAGACTGTTATGTTCACTATATTCCACAAATAAGTGAGATCATATGAAACTTGTATTTCTCTGCTTAACTTGTTTCACTTAGGATAATACTTTCCAGGTCCCTCCATGTCATCTCAAAGGATAAAAGATCTTTCTTTCTTACAGCTGCATAGTACTCCATTGTATATACATACCACAGCTTTTTTATCCATTCATCTACTGATGGACATTTGGGCTGTTTACAGATCTTAACTGTTGTCCATACTACCTAAAGCAATCTATAGATTCAATGCAATCCCCATCAAAATACCAACGACATACTTCACAGAACTAGAGCAAATACTTCAAAAGTTCATATGGAACCAAAAAAGACCTCGAATAGCCACAGCAATCTTGAAAAAGAAGAACAAAGTTGGAGGGATCACATTATCAGATTTCAGGTTATACTACAAAGCCACTGTACTCAAAACAGCTTGGTACTGGCACAAGAACAGACATATAGACCAGTGGAACAGAACAGAGAACCCAGAAATGGACCCAAGATAATATACTCAATTAATATTTGACAAAGGTGGCAAGAGCATACAGTGGAGTAAAGACAGCCTCTTTAATAAATGGTGTTGGGAAAATTGGACAGCTACATGCAAAAAAAAAAAAGAAACTAGACCATCAACTTACATCCTACACGAGAATAAACTCAAAATGAATAAAAGATTTAAATATGACTCATGAATCCATAAAAATCCTAGAAGAAACTGTAGGCAACAAAATTTCAGACATCGTATGCAGAAGAATTTTCACTGATACATCACCTAAGGCAACAGAAACAAAGGAGAAAATGAACACATGGGACTACATCAAACTAAAAAGCTTCTGCACAGCAGAAGATACAATCATCAAGATGGAAAGGCAACCCACTCTATGGGAGAGCATCATTGCCAATGATAAATCCTCAGAGTTATTACTAATGAATACATTTCCACAGGGTAGGACCTAAAAATGATGGTAATACACACATGCTTCGATGCATATCTACCTTTCTTTTTGAACCAGAATTGGAGTTAGAAAAATACATATAGCGAGAATGAATTTTTTGACACATATAGATTGAATCATCAAGGAGTTGTCATTTTTAGCCCTTCATCCATAATCACTCATGACGTGTCATTCACTGGCACCGTGCCCAATGACCCCCAACTAACTTTTGCCAAAGAGGCTTAGAGAACTCTCTCTTTTCTTTTGGGAAAATTGAGCATCAGCTGAGAGGTTGCTTTGGTCCAAAGGGTTAAAAATCCCCTAGCCTAACCTCCTGAGGGATTACATAGCTCCACACAGAGCATGTTAAATGTGCAGTTGACCAAAGCGTGCAGAAAGAAAAAGCATCTGCCCAGAAAGTACCCCATCCCCACAAGTATTAACCCCCCCCCCCCCATGCACCGAACGCCCTGCTGCAGCCCTCGACCTGCAGCGGCACACGAGCAGCCTCCCTTCTTCACAACGCGGCCTGCACAAACAGAATCCGAACGCTGGCTGCGGCCGAGTGTAAATCTCCACTTCAGCCCACCAAGACAACACCGTGCCCTTGCCAAGTCTCAAAATCCCAAGCACACCTAGGAGATGAGTAGAAATATAAATTGAAGCTCCTTTATGTTTAAGCTCTTTCCTTTATGGCTTTTATTCCCACAGATGGATTAAATTTTACTACTGGGGAAGAACATTCTTTCTTAGAAACCTACTCATGTAACAAAGTTCAAGTCCCATTTCTCCTTCATTTGCTCTTTGGGGCTTCTACTTAATATCCACGGCCCTCTTCGAATGTGAATTTAGCAAATTTGTTCACTTGGGTAAGTTTGGGTTCCAGGAACACCAGGGGGCTCTTTGGCCTTGTGTTTACCTTTAAGGTCAAAGCTATGGGAAGCCTGTCCCACAGCTTCTTCCTGAACATGTTGGCTCATTTAGTCCAAGGGTTCCCTATTCCCTGGGAAGCTGCTCCTTCCAAAGTCAATTTTAAGGTTAAGCAAATATTAGTGCATCTTGCAGAATGTTCCATGTGCTTCCTTTGATTTCTTTTACATGCAAAATCCGAAGACAGTGTCATGAGTGCTTTAGAGAAAAGTAACACTGTGCTTCTAACAGGCCAATTTTCCTGTTAGATATATTTGTCCACGTGCCAAGGTGAATGGATCTTAAAGATGGATTCAGAAAACTGTAACCGATGAGAGCATAATCCTAGATTTTTGTATCCCTAGAAAACACTGATGTACAGACCAGAAGCTCCAAATCTCCCAGTCTCTCATTTTCTACATTTTCTATTACATTCACACACACAAAATGATTGTGATTGCTCCTGACAACAGAAGGCTATAGAACAGTGACTGTCCATCTTGAATGTTACCAGAATCTCAATGGTACTCCAGTCCATGAACTTGGGTTTGTCTGCCTCTAGCCTATATTTTGGGCAACTAGACCCAGTTCTTTTCAGTTGATAATAACAGATTACCTAATTTACAAAAAAAAAAAAAAAAGTTTTCTTCACTAAAAGTTGGTTCATGCTTTATTTTAAAATATTGTCACAGATTATTGTTTCTTGAAGTTTCTAAAGAAATTATTACATACTGAATAGCGTTTAACAATTCTAAACCATGAAGAATGCTACTTATAACAGTACCGTCTACTTCTTAAGATCAAGAGCTCTTACACTAGTAGATTATAAATGTCCACATGCAGTGTGTGGCAAAATAGGTTTGCAGTTGTGAGTATGTGAAATAGTGTTTATTCTTGTATTATAATTTACTAATTCTTACATTATTTTCTATGCAAACAACTGTAAACTTACTTTTGCCCTACCCTATACATAGATCGATATATAGACACACATATATACATAGAACATATAGATGTACATATATATATCTCCATATGCATGTATATCTGTATTATTAAAGCACATGTTTCTATAACTTTAATTGATACTTTAATAAGCATGCTTATATCATGAGATGAATGCATACTAATATTTTAGTACGATACGTATTTTATCACATATTTTTACTCACAGAAGACAGTTCAAAATTCAAGTGTTTTTAATATTTAAAGCTGGATGACCTTGTTTAATGTCTTTGTGTTGCTAGTCATCGCAGCCCCTTGGTCATTCCTGAGCCTCGTTTACCAGTGCTACTTTTTGAAATGTCACCGCCACATCCTTTAGATCAAGAAGGTCCTGCGCCACGTGTTCGCTGACGGTCTCACATTAGATACCAGGCGGGAAGGAAACCGGTAAGTCATCACGCTCAAAATACCCGTAAGCCGTTTCACTACTCACATACAATAGTTAGCAAACATTTCATATCTAGTTTTCAAATTGTGTTCAGCTCCATTTTTCTCATTATTCCTCGACTCACTTTTTCCTGGTGGCCATTTCTGAAGCATCGAAACATTTGCAAAGCAGCCCATTTATGACGCATTTTCCAGCCAAAATGTGCGCTTCGACATGTTTTACGCACAGGAACAAAAATGCAATCATTAATGCCAGTAAACAAGTTGTCCTTTATTCACGTTGAAGATCTCAGAGGAAGGTGGAAGGAAACTGTTTTTTTATCCTCACTCAAGGACATTTTTCCATTTTTTGTTCAGATAGAGCGGGAGGGAGAGAGGGAGAGAGGGAGAGAGAGAGAGAAACATCCACATGAAGGGACACATCGAGTGGCTGCCACCCGCACAACCAACCCAGCCGGGGACAAACTGCAACCGAGGTACGTGCCCTTAGCGGGACCCGAACCCGGGCCTCTGGACCGCAGGCCGGCGCTCCAACCGCTGAGCCACACCGGCCAGGGCCGGGTGGAGAAGACTTCCAGCAAGAGCTACTGCTGCACGGACTCGCGTGCCTGCTTGTGACTGATGCGCGGAAGAGGCTGTGCCGGGATCCGGGCTTTCGCACTGAGCGGGGTTGTGTCCTGGAGAAGGACCCCACGCCTGTCCTCGGTTTCCCCACGGTCACGCAGCAGACAGGCATGGGCTGTCGCAGGCAGAGCTGCTTCTGTAACTCCTCTGTCGGTGCAGGAGTTTGGGGTACACGCCCGCCCGCCGTGGCCGGACCCCGCGGACTCCCAGGGACACTCTCCTCGGCCCTGGAAACAGAGCCGAGGCCCTTCCGTAGCTGCCCCCGGTGTTCCTCGGGCCAGGCCGCGTTCCGCTGTCTCCTCTTGCAGCGACCGGCTAAGCCATGCCCGTGCCGGTGGGAAAACGAGAACCAAACTGATCACTTTGTTTATTTTCCCTCCACTTTTCTCCCAAGCCACTGACTCGAGTTCGCTCCATGCGCAATGCCCCATCGGGTCCCTTTCTGCTTCTACTTCTTTTTCTACCGCAGAACAAAATATTAAATGTTCAGATTCTTACATGAGTACATGTTATTTTGAGCTTTTATGAGACCATGAGTGAGGAAATGCGAATGTACGATTCCTGCAGGAAGCGCAGGCTGGCTGGACTCGAACAAGCATGTGCCCCAGAACGGTTTCTGCGTAAAGAGGCTTCGGAGACCCACTTATTTATAGTTTGGAAAACACCGGCACAAACCCCGGCGATAAAATGGCAGCCACGGTTTTTGTTTAAATCATCATCATCTACAAACTCTTCTCCCCCTCCGAAAGTCTTGGAATGTGATCCCTTTCAGAGCCAAGGTCAAGGGGGAAGATGGCGATGATGAAAGGAGCTGCTTATTGGTATTAGGTCATGTCATCTGGGGTGGTGATTAGCGTGCTAACCCGGATCTGTCATTGCCTGAGCAAATCTCGGAAACAGAGGACCGCCTCCAGGGCCTTGCCCACAAAGACTCATTACTCACTCGCGTTCCGGTCATGGATGCAAAGGCTCACCAAGTGTCTGCCCTCTCACGGTGTTTGATGAGCTACACAGAATAAATGATTTCTCAGATCCCTTCCTTCCTCCTCAGATCAGTTGATTATTTGCAGGTTTGCATCCTGTAGAGGAGTCTATTTCCATACTTCCTCTTTGGGAAGCTGTGTGGTGCACGGGGTCCGAACGCGACCTGCGGTGTGTCACATTTTCCAGATCGGCAGCTGGGAAGGGCCAGTGTCTCTGACACTGCGGACGGGGACCTTGTCCCTCGGAGTGAGCGCATGAAGGGGAGGTGCTCATGACTCGGTGGAGGCTTTTCCCAGCCTCCTGAGTTCACCCTGCCCTTTCTCTCCTGCGCTCAAGCCTGCGCCTCCGGTGCTCTGCCCTGTAAGCCGGCGCTCATGGACGATCTGGGGAACTCATTACACCGTGATTTATAAAGCTTGGTGTGTTGTTACTCCCAGGTGCATTTGAATTTTAACCCCATACACGGAGTCTTAAATCAAAGAAATGGCTCTTATAATTAACTTTAATAATTTATGGTCTCTGTGAGCAGGTGAGAGATGAATTTAAGGAGTTAGGAAGTGGGTTTCTCTTTGCCCCTGAAACTGTCTATTACTAGATGCTCACTCCCAATCGGTAATGATGACCATTTGGGCATCAAGTCATCCACACTATTTTCTATCTTGGTTATGGACATAGAGAAACCTTTGCCTAGGATCTCAGAAGAGGTGATGGTGAGGATTAAAGATTTTCATACAATGGTCAAGTCAGAGCAAGCAGAGGGCTGGCTCCCAAATCTGCACCTGCGCCTAAGGCCTTGGAGTTTTAAGATTCCCATGCTTCACCTAAAGAAAAATCTACATGTTTTTTATGCGCCTTATTCTCCAGTTTCCCCCCATTAATCAGAACGAGAAAGACATAAAACTCAAGGTGAACATCCATTCTCAGGGAGGCCCGCTGATCTTTTCTAGTTGAATGACGAACGAGAACAATACAGAAGAGGATCTTTTTAAATTGAATGTTGTGGAGAGTTGCGACGTCTAGGTATTAATTTTCTGCTCTTTTGATGTGTTAGCCTCTGAGACGGCAGAAGAAAGAAATCACAGGGGCTTCACCGCCGACCGAACACTGCCGTCAGCCTGTCTGTCTGTCAGCCTTCTGAGACCGAGGTGCTCCTGCGAGTGGACAGCCGGACCTTAAGAAGCAACGGTGGTGTCTGTGGCAAACAGCAATGAAACAGGACCGGTTAGGAAGAGCCCTTGGAGACCTGATGCAAGGCCATTCTTGCCCAAATGCCTCCACTTCAGAGGCAGAACTGAGATCTAACTTCTACAGAAGGAACCGAGTTGTCTAATTAAGAAAAGCCCAGTTTTATCAGTATAAGACGTTGTCCAGTACAGGGACTTTTACATCAATAGCACCATATGCACAAATAAGCTGCATTAAAAATCAGTCATCACCACTGACTGGCTCTGTGACCAGGAGATAGCCATGTCACAGCCTAGAGAGTCACCTTTCCGGATCACAAAATAGTGACAATCATGATTTTACCTACCTTACAGGGTGATTGTGAAAATTAAATAAGGTACTGTTTGGAAACTTCCTGACACATTTTAAATGCGCAACATTATCATTGTTGCTGGTGTTCTTTTACATCCTTATCTCCAAAGGTTAAAAAAAAAAAGAAAGAAAGAAAAAAAGTCAAAATGCCCCACTCATCAGCTGCCTTGAAGGAGAGAGATGCAGAGAGAGTAAAACATTGGTTTCTGGGAAAACAAGGGTAAACATAACACTGCGCCGTTAGTTCAGGTTTAAGGCTAAGACCGCTCCAGATTTCTCCACCTTTGAATGTTGAAACCATACTTGACTTTGGCATCAGGCGGTGTCATTTAATACGTTCCTACAGCCCTGCACGCTGTTGAGCATGCACTGTGTATTATTTTACGATGTTTGAGTTGGACTTGCGCTTTCTGGGTGCACGTACTTGCGTTTTTTTCGGATCCTTGTGAAAAGCTGGAGGAGCCTGTTTCCAATTTCATGACCGTTTATCACGAAATCCAGAATGACTGCAGCGATACCTACAGACCTACACACAGGAAGCTCTGAGCATTGGAATCGTCGTATATTTGCCCAGAAGTTCTGTTAAACCGGTTTTATGCTTATATAGATGAAGGTGACAGTCTGTGGGAAGGCATACGGTATTATACTGAGCTACAGAATGGAAACTAAAATCTTAATTTATGGAGCACAGCAGAATTTAAAGGGACGGTCATGTCGGTGCTTTCAGGAATCGCTTGCTTACTCGCACACTTACTGCCTCTTTAACGTTCTCACGTTCTCTGTATAATCACCCTCAGCTGCAGTTTTCATCCATGAACAGATTTACTAGAAGGAAAGAAAGTCAAACCATGGTTTTCACTTGGGATAGTTCGCTTAATCAGACCTAAAGTGCACTTTTCCCGGAAAATTTTCAAACTGGTTTGAAAATATTGCAGCTGTGAAGCAATTAAGGTATTTGGAGTTTTTCAAGCAATCTGCGTGAGTATAATCACAAGTGTCATTGTGTTAGGGGATCCTTAATGCTTAAAAGCAGCTTGTCACATCCTGAAAGATTCCTCCTTACGGACGAGTGTGGATGATCTGTGATGGAAACCTTCCTATTCCAATGACATGGTCACTCATTCACAGAGATATTTGACATAAATCTATATTTAAATTTACTTAACGCACCTCATTTACAATGTTAATTCAATAACTTTATATTTATTTTAGGGGCAGTTTTCTTCATTTTATCTATTTTATTTATTATCATTTTTTTCATCCTTACCTGAGGATATTTCTCCATTTATTTTCAGATAGAGTGGGAGGGGAGGAGAGAGAGAACCATCGATGTGAGAGAGACACATCGATTGGCTGCCTCCCACATGACCCCAACCAGGGCCAGGGACTGAAATGCAATGAAGGTATGTGCCCTTGACCAAAATTGAACCTGAGACTCTCCGGTCCACCAGCCGGTGCTCTAACTGCTGAGCAAAACTAGCCAGGGCTGCAATTTTATTTTATTATTTTATTTTATTTTCATCTTTACTGTTGAAAGTATTACAGATGTCCTCCCTTTATTACCCCATTGACCCCTCCTCCCTGCTGCCGCCCCCTCCTACCTCCCCACACTACTTCCTGTGTCCATGGGCTGTGCGTCTATGCATGTACTGTCCTTGGTTTATCTCTTCCCACCTCCCACCCCCCTTCCCTCTGAGGTTTGCCAGTTCACTCCCTACTTCTCTGTCTCTTAACATTTAAATTTGTTCTTCATTAATGTTATTTTGCAAGCAATTTTATCATTAAATTCTGAAGGTCTATGACATGATACCTTTAGCAATGTACTTCCCTCAGTGTGAGAAAGGCCGTAATACAAATACATTCATAGTAGCATTATAGGAGCCGGCTAATTTGGATAGAATCAAATGAAACTTTAGAACATAGCTGGAAAAAAGCTATAGGGCATACTGTCCCTGGAAAACTGTGTACTTGATAAAGAAGTTTACACAAAGTAGACAATAAAAATACTTACCCTATAAGGGCAATCCCAGCACAATTTAAAATTTTTACACTATATTGTGATAAAGATTTGCCTTAAAAATTTAGAAGTGCCTCATTCAATATCAGTCCTTTGTTGAAACTATAAGCCTAACCATCTATTCCCCCAACTTAAAATGCTTCTGTCATTGGCTTTGCCCTAAAACACACGCTACATCACGATTCTTGCCTCATTCTCTAACTCTGACCACACTGACATTCTTTCCAAGTCTCCTTCTCGCTTCAATACTCCGCTGCAATGTCCTTTGTGCACACAAAATGCCTTCTCTACTCCAGCTGACCCTGACCTTCCTGGGCAGGTAACTTCTTAATACCCTCAAGCATCCATTAACTTCATTGCTCCGGAAGCGTTTTCTAAAGCAAGTCGGCAGACAAGATTCTGCTATATAGTCTCATGGCCCCTTGAAATGCTGTTTCATATCATGTTTGACAATTTCAATGAATTATTTGGGTAATTATTTAATGCTTCCCTCCCACGGTGGAACATATATCTTATTAGATCAGAGACATCATCTGTTGCTACCACGTAGAGTATCGAACATATAATGGCTACTCAGTTGATATTCAACTATTATTGTTTTGATTTGACTACAAGTTGTGCTTCTAGTAGTGGATTAGCTCATATCAGACAAACCCTCGCATAGAAAATAATGATATAAACACCGAACATAATATGTATTTACACACACACACCTGGAGGCAAACAAGTTCCCTCATTTACAGCTTTTCTCCTGAGGGACATTTCAGTCATCACCAGAAAGGCCACCTCTGTGACAGCCTGACCTTGAGGGAGCAGAGGACAGACGTCTGGGCTCCCACAGTGGCTGCAAAGTGAAGGGGAAAGTCCCAGGAGACAGCAGCAGAGGCTGAGCCCACACACGGTGCGGGTCCATGGAGCCAGCACACAGACTGGACACAGTCCAACGGCGATGGAAGGAGAGCGGCTACTTCCGCTGCTGCCCCCTGCAGAGCCCAAGGGGAAACTGCAGCTCCGCAGGTTAACCACCAGCTTCCACAAAACTAGGCTCTATTTCAGCCTGGGATTCATATTCACTATAAAAATATCTCTGAAGCAGCAGCATTGATATTGATACCTGGTGGATTTGTAGGAGTTAGGAGGAGAGTAAAATTAGGCTTCTTTCAGGGAGGTAAAAGCACGTGTGAATGGCCAATACTGGGATAACCTGGCAGGTTGGAGACACAGCAAATACCAGTGGGGGCTGATGCACTGGGACAGGGAGGAAGAGAGGCTAGGTGATGAGTCCTAGTGCTAAGCAGGGGCAGATCATTTGGGGTCTTGTCACGTTCCTTGTTCTTACTTTATTCTAAGTATGTCTAAAGCCTTCAAAAGATTTTGAACAATGCAATGGCATGATCAGATGGCGTTTCAAATTATCATTCTGGCTACAATATTAAAAAACAAAGCACTGTTGTGGGTAGAGGTGGATAAAGATGAATCTCTCAATATTTCCCAACCATAACTGGCGGCAGATCGTAGGGCAGAACATAAAGACCCACGTTCAGGTTTCCGGCCTGAATACTCACAGAGCTGGTTTTCAAGATACAAAAACACAGAGACTGAGAAAACTTGGGGGGAAGATTAAATATTGACCACATTGATGTCACTTGACTATATTAGTCTTTAGTTCATAGGGGCTTACGGTGCACAGAGTGGAAGCCATCAATGTAGAAATGGTACCCAAGCCATGAGAACGGCCGAGAGTATGAGGAAGGGGACAGTGGGAGGTGAAGTGGACCCAAGAACAATCGCTGAGCAGCTTCAACGCGGAAGGTCTGGGGAGAGAAGGGACAGCCGAGAAGGAACCAGAGAACTGGGGATCGCAGGGAGCACGGGACAGCGGTGGGCATGCGGTGCCAGGAACGAGAGGGCGACAGGTGTCCTGGAGGGGGCAGAAGCGAGGACGGAGTAGTTGGTTGAACTCACCCTCCTGCAGATGACAATGATAAATGATCGACACTGTGTTTTAAAGAACGGACCGCATGGGAGAGCAGCCAGTACCGGACTCATCGGAAGGGAGCACCGGCAGAGGGCAGGACCTGGACCTGCCGAGGGTGGGCCCCGGCTCGAGCCAGGCTGCTGGGATTCCTTGATATGGGTGATATCAGCAGCATTCTGTGCATTTGGGTGTATTTATATACATTTCTTTAAATTTTTTAAATCCTTACCCGAGGATATTTTTTCCATTGATTTTCAGATAGAGTGGGAGAGAGGGAGAGAGAGACAGAGGGAAACATTGATGTGAGAGAGACACATCAATTGGCTGCCTCCTGCCTGACCCCAACCAGGGATATGGCTCAAACTGAGACGAGGTATGTGCTCTTGACTGGATCGAACCCGGGACTCTGGTTTGACAGCTGACACTCTAACCACTGAGCCAAACTGGCCAGAGCTACACCTTCTTTTAAAAGATGAGATTTTAGCCCAGCTGGTGTAGCTCGGTGGACTGAGCATGATCCCATGGACTAAGAGGTCCCAGTTCGATTCCCTGTCAGGGCACATGCCCAGGTTGCAGGCTCCATCCCCAGTAGGGGGCGTGCAGGAGGCAACTGATCGATGTTTCTCTCATCTGTTTCTCTCTCTCTCCCTTCTTCTCTATCTAAAATATCAATAAAAATGTATTTAAAAATAAATAAAGATGAGATTCTCTTGAGCATTTGAAAAAGCTGACTGGATCAATCCTAGAACAGTAAGAGTTGAGGATGCAGGAGAAACAATGCGTAATGGGTGCTCTCGAGTAGTAAAGGGTGATAGCCAACTGGACTTTATTATGCAGTGATCACATAATACTTACTAAACCACTGCATTTCCATGTACGTTACATTTCCTAACTAGAGACATCATTATACCCATCCAGTGTCCAAAAGGAACTCATAAGATAGGGTTAAAAACAAGAACGACAAGAACATAGGAGAGCTCGATGCAGTATACAATGCAAATGGCGACATTTCAGAGATTTTTCCCAGTCCCTTTATCCAAAAGTGTTAATAAAAGATCATAACAATGCTAAACAACACAGACTCCAGAGTCAGGGGCTAACAGTCCTACCCCTTAGGAAAGTCTCTTGGGAAAATTACTTCACCTCTTGAAGTCTCAATGTATCTCTGAAATCATAGTGATACTTGTGGTTTCCTGCCTCCCAACTCTTTTGTCAACCTGAAATAATCTAAGTTCCTGACCACAGTGCTTAATAAATATTTCAGCGATGCTGAAGGTGACAGATAATGATAGCTCTGAGATAAAACTCATGACTAGAAGAAATATATTTCAAAATGTATACACACATATTCACACAGAAGATTAGGAACAGAATAAAGTAATAAGTAGCACTGATTAAAGAAGTAATCATTTCCCTCTTAGGTTTGAAAAGAATACATAGTAACGTCTAGTAAGTGAAAGCAGTTTATGCTTTGAATGACATTTAATTTGAACTTGATGTTCATAATAAATAGAAGTTTGGGCTCTGAAGACAATTTCCCTGGCTTGAACTCTCAGTCCTGTCATGTGCTCCTTGTAAAACTTGGGATATGTATGAAAATCCTTGTGCCCCAGTGGTCTCGTCTGTGAAATGGGGATAGTCCTGGTATCTATGGGGAGAGAATTAAACGAATAAACACTAATGTGGCACAGACTAGGTAGGTGATTGCCAACCTTCTTCCCTCTTCCCAGACTCTCAAGATGACAGCTTAGCTTCCCTTTCATTTAGGCTGGGGCAACACACTGTGCTCCTGCCAGAGGAGTGTGATTCCAAGACTTCCCGGGTCGTCGATAAAACACCCAACGCAGCCTATTCCCCTTCCGTCAGTTTGCTGAACGCTTTAAGCAGGGCTGGAAAGAGCCAGCATCTTTGATCATCAGGTAAAAGGCTGCCCCCTAAAAACGCAATTGAACTGCTGCATGAATGAGAAATACACCTCGACATCGGCCCCTGGGCTCCGACAGGTGCTTCTCCGCACTAGCAAGGGTTTCCCTGGGTAATGGCACTGAGAGCAGCAGCTAGCCGGGCTTCGTGAGAGGTCGGCCAGTGCTCGCGTCAAAGCTACTGCTGGGCCTCCAGGGATCTGAATGCCAGAGACGGACTAGGGAAAGGATGTTCCAAAGAGCTAAGATAGGGTTCCTTAATTCTGAAAACAAAATTTGACCTTCAAGTCGAGCGTGGAAAACGTGTTCTGTGTTCCCCTGTCACCTCACTAGCAGGTTAGGTTTGCTAAAACAAGCTTCCAAGTCTGTTTAGACAGGTAGGCTCACAAGCTAGTGCTGTCAGAGGAGCCGTCTTATTGCCTCTGGCCATTTGGTCCACACTCTTCACCTACCACGAGGATCATCTTCAGTTCCGCAGGTCTCCAGACTGCGCATCTCTTCCCGGCATTGTCATCAGTTCACTCACTCATTTCTCTTCCTTGGGTAGAAGAAATAGGGTTCCCATGTACTTATATAAGCCATGAAAATGGTATTGCATGCATGTAGGTTAGCTATATATGACAATATGTCAAAACACTGAAGAATTAGCTCGTTTGTATCATATTTATAGAACACATATCATGGTAGGGCACCAGCTATCTAAAAACAAAAATAATTACTCATTTTGGTGTTATCCAATATCGTCCAAAGTACCATATATATATTTTTTCAATGAATGAACACAGTTTATTACTGAACTGCACTTTCACCTTCACACAGACTATTTCAAAGAATTGGAACAAGTGTGGGGTGGGTGTTGGGGGAGGGACAGATGCCCCTCAGGAGCCAGGACCCTGGCTGGCTTCCCACCATAGATATTTTTAAATTTTGTATATATTGATTTGAGAGAGAGAGATGGAAACATTGATTTGTCGTTCTACTTATTTTTATGCATTCTTTGGTTGATTCTTTTGTTTGTTTGTTTGTTTAATCCTCACCCAAGAATATTTTTCTATTTATCTCAGATAGAGTGGGAAAGAGAGAGAGAAATGGAGAGAGAGAGGAACATCGACGTGAGAGGGACAGATGTACTGGTTGCCTCCCACAGGACCCCAAATAGGGCCGGGGATGAACCACAACCAAGGTACATGCCCTTGGCCGGAATCAAACCCGCGACTCATTGGTCCACGGGCCGATGCTCTACCACTGAGCCAAACCGGCCAGGGCATCTTTGGTTGATTCTTATCTATGCCCTGACTGGGGATTGAACCAGCAACCTTGGCATATGGGGATGATGCTCTAACCAGGTGAGCTATCAGGCCAGGGCAGCACTATATAAATTTTAAATAAACAGCTTAAGCAGAAACTATTAGCTAGAACAGAGCTACACAAATGCTTATATTTTTTCCATATGGAGAGAAATTATCTACATTACAGCCAGTTTACTGTTCATTGCCGAGGATTATGTGAAGCAGACTGCATTGAAATTTTTTATTGCCTTTAGAAAATCAAACCTGAATTTTTATTTTTATTTTTTCAACAGAAGCTGTATATAGATTTAGCACATTCACTGAACCCTGTTACAGGCATTTTTTAACCAGAGCCAACAGCGGTGGCCTTTCTTCATCGTTCACTGAGTACATGGCGTGTGTTAACACAAGACACAGAAGCCGTAAAGGAACTCGCCCCCAGCTGTCCGTGACCTTGATATTCAGATATCCATGTTTCCACATCCTTTCCCAAAGCGGGGTGCAGGGAAGGCTTCCAGTGTGCATGTGCTTTTCTTCTTGTGCACGGAAGCATCCAGACCAGTGACTCAGTCTTCAAGTGACGGCCAGGTGACCACCAACTTCCTCGCTAAAAGGGATCCCTCTTCCGTTATAAGTATTTCCACTCCCATTTCTGTCTTTCTTCTCCCAGCTAAACATGCTGGAAATATTCAAGCGCACAGGGAAAACGATCCCGGGTCATTCTGCTTCAAAATCTCTGAGCTAAGTGATTTTTAATGACATCCCATTACCACAATGTGTGTTTGTTCTAAGGCAAAGGTTAGCAACAATGATATTAAACACACACACACATACACACACCCCTCAGGACCAGAACTGAATTTTCTTTATCTTTTTATCAAATGTGTGTCTTGTGCACTGTATAAAACTTCAAGTACCATTTGTTTCTACTCCCTTATTGAGTATGAATGTGTCTCATTTGAGGGCCCTATGTCAGCCACAAAAAATACAAATGTGAAAAGACAGAGCCCTATCTATGGAGATGGCAAGTGGACCAGGGAAGAGACAGATGTGGGCCTCAGTGCTTATTAGTACTATTGATTAATAATATTGGTTTGCGACAGTTACTTACACGCAGGCATGGAGGAAGCAGGAGGTCAGATAGCAGTGTGACCGTTCGACTGGGAGTGAAACCGGAGGGCAGAGAGGCATCCTAGTGGAGGAAGAGCACGCGCCAGTACAAGGCGACAGGCATCAGGACGTGCTGCTGTCCGGCGATCGGACGCTGGGTAGACCGAACAATGACTAGAGCGTGGACAGCGCGTCACAGGAAGGGGGTCCTACGTGACAGGTAAGCATTCTCATTTGGACAAAAAGAGATTCTCCTGAAGGATTCGTATCCCTTCTGCTTTTGCACGAAATGAAACAAAACAAATGCACATACATACACTATATTTCTCTGGAGAGAGTCTATTCTAGGAAGAGGCGGGGATAAAAGAGAAAGTAATTCTATGTGATGAAAAGATCCAAGGAGGAAGTATCAGGCCAGCGATAGGGGACATAGCACCCCTTCCTGAAAACAGTGAAAAAGACAAACAGTACCTTTGAAAACCTCCTGTAGATTAAGTGCTCCATGTCCTTGATCCATAAGATTTCTGTGCACCTGTACTGGTCGGACCTGGCGCCCACTGCCCGCTCAGCGGGGTCACTAGGAGGGGTCAGGGATGGCTGGCACCTCCTCCATAAAGAGGTCACTGTGCACATTGCTTCTAACTCATACATGGGTTCCAATTGGGGTTCATTTTCAGAAGTGACACGTCCTTTGGCTTGTCATTGATGGACTGTCCCTGCTTGAGACGGCACAGAAGTTGAGGCTTGCCCGGTCACTGTCCTCCCTGGACTCCAAGGTGCCCATAGAAATCTGGCCACGGGGACCTCCGGCGCATATTCAAGGTCTTAATGTTAGTCTTTGTAGCGCCAAGCCGCCTGGGGTGAAAACGGTATTCTCACTCTAATTTTACGACTGTTTCTAGATGCTTCTATTCCCTTGTGATACAGAATGAAACCAAAACGGATGACGGCCACCGAGAATGACGCACGTGGCCGGGAGAGACGCAGAAGCCTCTTCCTTCCCCACGACGGCTCCGTAAACCTCCCCACCCGGTCCATTTCCAGTCACCCGGCGGCTTCCTGCGGGCGGGGGGTCCCAGTCCTGCTGCTTAGTTGCTGTGACGGTCCCTGAACAGGTGGCCGGCCGTCCATCTGCAGCAACCAGTGTGCCGATAAAAGCAGTTATTTGCCCAGGAAGCTTTCGGAGGGTAAATCGGAGCAGAAGATGGACTAGTCCACAACCACTGTTTCTTTCTTCTCATCGCCCGGGCATCGGTTCTCGGAGAATTTCGGTTGTACCCGCGACGACGTGGGGAGCAGGTACAGCTGCATCCGCTTGGGGAGGTGCCACGTGTGCTTGGTAACTATCTAGGCAGCGGTGCTCAACCTGGGGGTCGCGGCCCCTTTGGGGGTCAAAGACCCTTTCACGGGGGTCCTCTCAGACCATCGGCATTTCCCGGGGTCTCAGGAACCGAGACCCCCTCCTCCGCCGGCCTCCAGGCCGTCCGCCCACGCGCAGAGGCGCCCACGGACCAGGCGAGGAGCTGTGTTCGAGGTGCGCCTAGGAAGGGGGAGACCGGCTCGTGGAGATCACAGCCGGGGGGGGGGGACGAAGGGCACCGGGTGTACTTTCCTTTTCTGCACGTGAGCTCCCTGGATGTGAGAGCTGAACGTGAGCGGCTCGAGGCCGGACAGCGGACAGGCAGGGGCTGACTCGGGCGCCAGGCGCGGGGCACCACGCTCTTTCCCGTCCTGTCGCCGCAGGTGCCACCGCTTATGCGGAGGAAAACACAATGAAGGCACACGCCGCTACCACACCCTGCGCAGGCTGACTGTTCTTCAGGATAAAAGCACCTACTCTTTATTATTATTATTATTACTGTTATTATTCTACATGTAATATTTATTTTTAATTTTTTAATTATAGACGTCCCTCCTTTTCCCCCCTTTGACACCCTCCTCCCAGCTCCCATACCCCCTTCAACATCCTGTTGTCTGTGCCCACTGGTTACACAAATGTGCCTGTAAGCTCTTGGGTTTAAGAAAAGCACCTACTCTTGGGACATTTACTTGCCCTCAGATAGGAGCTCCCGAGCAGAACACGTGCACACTGTAGAAATAATATACCTTCTAATGGCTTCCTCTCTCTGAAGATAAGAGCGCTGGCTCTAAAACTGTTGAACAGAGGCTGGCTTTGGAATGATGGAAAAACATTCCAAAATGTACATTGGGGCTGGAAAAAAAAAAAAAGTTACATTCCGGGGAGGGAAGTCATTTCATTTTAGGTATTTTAAAAAAAAAACTGAGGTCATGACAGCTTAAGGGGCTTGCACGTGGTCATATTCTTATTACCTAAATTAGGCTTGACAAATACTCATTCCAAAGTGTGCATGGACCATGGGTCTCTTGGCCCTTAATCCAATGATTACTCCTCTGTGGAGGCAAAATTGTTGCCCATCCCCCATTCCCACAGAGAAAACATGAGAATAAAAATGAATATAATTATTCAAGTAGAATTTAATAAAATCTAAATCAATTTTTAACTGAAGAAAGTTAAATTGTTTCAGACATTCGACCCGTTTGGCTTATTATACCATGACTTCTCTGCATGTTTTGTCACATGCATTTTTTCTTGCTTTATGACAAGCAACAGCACTTCCCAAGTTCCCGTGATACATGACATTCTAGGAATGCATAAAACACGTAATCACACACACATGTACACAAATAATTTAAGGACCTGAAATTAGACACACACACACACACTGCAATTTCAAGAATGGAATTAGATTTTCTTCAAATATAATGGGTATATTAATCTTCCTGAATAATAGTAATAATAATAATGAGAAGGGGGAGGCAATGGCCCAAAAAATACCCCAAGTGTAGGACAATTTCATTTTTACTAACTTTCCCAAAGTATATTGAAAGAAACATGATCTGCTTATAATATCAATTACTTAAAATGTTTCTCAAAAAGTTGTATGAGCAAATTCACGTCACATCGTGTGAACTGTTTGGAAATCACCGCAGTGGGTTACAGCATCGAGGAAGTCCTGCGTTAGTGATAATGATGAGCTCTGGTGGGCTTGGCTCAGCAGTTAGAGCATCGCCGGCAAACCAGGGAGTCTCGGGTTCGTTTCCAGTGAAGGGCATATACCTGGGTTGCAGTCCGTCCCGGGATCTGGTCAGGGTCATGGACCATTCCCTGTGTCTCCCTCCCTCCCTCCCACTCTATCTGAAGATACATGGAAAAGTATCCTTGGGTGAAGATTTAAAAAATAAAAATAATAATAATGATGAATAAAAATCCTCTTGAACTATTTTTTAATCAAACTTATTTTTAGCACAGAATGCTCTTGTTTCTTCCTCACTAAAGGTGAGGCGTGGATTGTGCTGTGGAAGTTGTGATGGGAGGGTCCGTGGCCAAGGCCACTGAGTGGACATGTACCCACCTGCAGTGACACACCTGTCACAGCTAGGACAGCTTAGTTTCATTGAGAATACTTCTCCAGTCTCTACCTCTCCCTGAGTCCTGTAAGACGTGAAGATAATTGTCAATTATACTTAACCAAATGTCTGATAGGCGGGATTCCTAACCCATATGCAAAAATAAAAAAAAATGAAAACCTACACTTAAACAGTCAGAAAAAGACTAGATGAAATCAGTGGACAGGAGCTTCCTAGTGGAGAGTTATTAATAAGGGATCCAATGCACAGAGAATATCACTCCAGGAAAGACAGGAACATAAGATCTACAACAAATTCAGGGAACACAAAGTAGGTGTATGTGGTCGGAGCCGTGTGACACCCGGGGTGAGGCTGCGCACACAGACAGAAGGCGGATCAGACAGATCCAACAGGCCCTGCTGAGGGAGGTAGAGAGCAGCCAAGGACACCGTGTTCAAGGCCAGTCCACTGTCCTTTGTGACAGCACTGCCTGAATGTTTCAGAGATCTGATAAATTCACGGTTAAGTTGATGGTACTTCCCCAAATATCTCCTTCTTTCTTCTTTCCCTCCTGGTATAATCAAAAATCTGTTATAGATGAGATGGAACAGGGGCCACACCCTCCCGTGCTTTTCATCAGAGAGAGATGCCTTAATATCGCTCGAAATGGTGCATTGAACTCCTGCCTTCCCCGCAAACATTAGAAAACCAGAATTCATTTTTAAAGAAATGTAACGACTGTCATTCATTGAAGTTAATATTTAATAGCTTACGGGGGGGGGGGGGAGGACCTTTCTAGAGAAGTAAAATGTTCTAAATCTATTGCATTTAGATTTTAGAGGTCAATCCTTGAGTTTGGGGAATGGAAAAGTTAGCTTATAGTATTGTATCAATATTATTTAAGGATCTTGGAAAAGCTACAAATGTCTTTAATGTCTCCTGAAATTTTCTTACTTAGCTGCAGTAACATAGAGTCTTGAATTTTTATATTTTTACTATTGCCAGATCCTTGTTCAATTCCTCCCTTCTGCTTTAAATTTTACCCCATCTTTTGGGGTTAGCTATGGTTCAAGTCTTGTACGACGTCTGTACATGTGCTGCATTAGTCTCTCACAGCTTTATATCTTTTATCCTTTAAGTCTGGGCAGGGAAACTGAGTTCTGAGAAACACAGAGGCAAGTGGACAGGCCTGGCATGATACTAACGAGAGCGCAGGGCTAGTCACAACCCCTAAATGGCCACACCTCTCAGCTGAGTGGCACAGGGCCTAGGTCTTTGGCCTCAGACTCTTTTCCCATATGTCAATAGCTCAAATGCCCATGTGTATTCTGATTGTAATAAAACTCCTAAAATTAGAGGCAAAAACGACCTCTTTTAAATGAAAGACGTTATATAACACTCTAATTGTAGCATGTGATTATTGACCCTGACACATAGATTCCATTTCATATGGTATCTGGTCTTCCACACCTCACAAAGCTCAGAGGTTGTGTTCATTCTTTACAGATACCGCCTGAAATTACATAATACACCTTGCTTATTTTGAATGCACTAAAATTTTACATTGACGATTTTCAAGAGAAATGGAAAAGTTCAAATAAGACTCGAAGAGTTTTTACTTTTGCATTTGGTCATTTACCATGATGAATGACTATGACCCATGAGATATTTTAGAACACAAAGCAGTGTAAGCCACCCTTGTGAAAGGTACAGCTCTTTGCTTGTCTCTCCGCTCACCATTCCTTCCGTGACTGTGAAGATAAGTTGGGGCAATCTTTCTGAGAAAGCTCCTCTTAGCATAACAATTACTCAGTTTGGATAATTATCATACCCTCCTGCTGTGGTCATTGTTGCCCCATCAGAGATGAAGTGAAACCCCAACAGCAATGAGCTTTCTGCTTATAATACAGTATCCATATATTTATGCACATACACACTGCAGATATATATATACACACATATATATATGAGCCACTGTGTATAGATGTCATACAGAGATATATAATACTTGTAGACCCTCTAGATTGTTTCCTGAGACTCTGCTCTTTGTTTTACAAAGTTCCTTTGCCTCATATCACTTCAAGCTGATAATATCCGAATGCCCGATGCAGTCTCCTTGGGAACAGAACAGGGAGAGAGCCAGGACAGCCAGGCTGCTGCCTTCTCTTCATGCTCAGAACTCCTACAAAGACAGGCTCCCCCTCAGGGGAGGGCCTGGTCTACAGCACAGCCCCGGCTGGAGCGCTGGTCCCCACCCACAAAGCATGTAACCCCGAAGAGATCACTGAGCCTCCTTGATCTTAACTTACTGTTGCATAAAATAAAGCCTTTATGAAAAAGAATATTGGAAACAGCTTCCTCGTCACGTGTTATGCTGTTCTGATTACTGAAGCTTGGTACTATTTTTGGAGATAATAATTTCATCTTAAAAATTCTTTTTAGTGAATCATCAGAAGCCAGAAATTCACCAAAAGCTCATGCTCTGTTAGTCATCAACACGTCCCCGTCTGTGAACTCTGCATGAGACTGGAGTTGGAGCGGAGTCCAGGGAGTGAGTCCCATTTGCTGCTTCTTGGGAGGCAAAGTGACTGTGACTCCAGTGTCCCCGGCGGCTTTGCCCCACTCCACGGTCTATTCTCTAACTCTTGGGGACGTGCACTTGACACACATTTATTGAGCATTTAATATAAACAGAGCCCTGGCTAAATATTGGAATTTGCATAAGATGCATCATTCACTTGAGGAATTTATAATATTTCTAATACAGAAATCTATATAAAGGCAGCCTTCTGCACATTCTCTTACTGGCTCATTTTTTCAGCATATGTTTCTTAAGAATGTCTCCGCTAGCAGACCCCTGGAAAACAAGAAAGGTGTGCCCCTCGCTCGGGAGCATGCTGTCTCCCGGACACCAGCAGGTCATGTGACGAAGGTGGGACAGCAGGAAGAGCCTTGGACAGGGGCATCGCTCAGGGGGCCTCCACCTACAGGTCTCTTCCGAATGTCACGTATTCTTAACCTCCCTATTTGAATGACACTTTTAACTCCTTCAAGTTTTTATATCCAAATTCCAAATAAAGTTTATGGAAAGTTACTCTATTCCCTCATACCAGGTCCCTACGAAGATAAAAAGTGGCAACCACAACCAAGAAGGCATTGATTTTATTTACTCTTGCTTCTTACAAATTTCTCTAATTTTTAATTTTTATTATTTGTCTGAATATAAAAATAATATATACACACTACAAATACACTGAGCAATAACGGCACATATAAAAACAAAAGTAGCTATCATCCACATATTAATTTCCTAGAAATAACCATTACACGTTTTGATATATATCCTTTCAATCACACACACACACACACAAATACACACACACACACGCTGAATTGGAATGACGGTGTCAGCTGGTCTAGACAGCATGTACACGAGGGAGGGCAGAAACCATGTTTGCAATTGAAGAATACTATAGTAAAATGCCTCTGTCCTTTCGGTCCAAGCCTGCTGATTAACACTAGATTTAAAAAAGTAACGAAGGAAAAAAGTATGAATTTTTCCTCTCACCTCCAACATATACGAAAGGGAAGGACCTTCACACTGACCTCCAGAGAACCACACTACACATCACACGGTCCAGCTTTCTGCCCAGTTGAGCACGGTTTTACTGGGTGCTGTTTTTTTTATTTCTAGTCCAGCAGAAATTGCAGAGATTTCTGTCAGCTATCTCTCGTGAGTAAGTTTATATACAAAAAATGTTTTGTTTTATGATCTGTAATAAGCATATTTGGCACATTTATTGAGCATATAAACCCCAGTCCCCTTTGGAGAGAGTCTAGAGTTAAACAAAAACGTTCTGCGTAAACAAGGGAAGGCTGTCTCACTGGTCAATGTCAACGAGTAAGAGAGAATTTTCATGAATTTCTCAGAGGCCTGAAGAGTGACTGTGGCCACTCTTTAAAAGGAGCGATATTAAATAATTACCCCTGTCTTTTGCACGAATAAAGAAGAAAAAGTGATGTTTTGTAAAAAATGAGCGTAAAAGAAACCTCGCCAGCGTGCATTTGATCTGCACGCCCTGGTCGTGGGCAAACAGGAGGGAGAAGGTCGGGGAACAGCAGCGGCTGCTGTCCCGATGTCTTTCCCACCGGAGACAGCCCCAGGCAGACAGGACCGGCTTACTCCCCACCTGCCCGAAACACAGCGGGGTAGGGGTTGCAAGTAAAACATGCAAAGTGCATTAAAAAGTACCAATTTCTTTGGTAAGGAATTTTTTGATAATATACTTTCAATAAATTATATGTATACATATATTTCAAGGATATATACTTTCAAGAATGATTCAAGTATATATATAGGTATAGATACACATAAATATATATACAAAATGAATGTTATATATATGTGTGTGTATATATATAATAAACATTAAATAACAAGTTCATTATAATTATTTCACAAGGTTTTAGAATAAGCCTTCGGGTCAGAATATACTTTGGGAGTAGAGCCAATGAGAAAGTCCAGGCACCTGGCTACCAATGGAAACAAGAGGCAGTGTAACGGAAGCAGCAGGGAGGCCAGGTCTCCCCGAGCAATCGCTGCTCCAAAGGCAGGCTCGGCGCAGCGCCTGGCGATCCCAGATGTGCCTGAAGGGACCTGACCCAGCAAAGTGCTGCGGTGGAACACACCAGAACGCACGGGAAGGAATGCCATCCCGCACCCAGAGCTGCAAGGCACGCAGATCCAGAGGCTGAGAGACCAGTGGAGAAAGGAGCTGCAGACATGGGACAGGACCACCTTTGGGTAAAAGTAAATCAACCTATGCTCCATGGCGGGACACTAAGAAAATTCTGATTTGGTTTGAAAATACACATTCTGCCTTCAGGGATGGAATAAATTCAGGTGCCCCCAACAAGCCATTTCCAGGAAATAACCCCTAGAAAAAGAAACTCATAAAACTAAACCAATGGGGCTAGCAGGTATTGAGTTGTCTATTAAGGTTGAGGGATTAAGGACTAACTATTCTGTACCTTACCTAGGTGTATATGTGCCTAAACCAATTGGGAAACACACCACAACATGTTTTTTGAATTCTTAATTCATTTTTGAAATAAAGGTTGTGCGTAAGAAATAGGTTGATATTGCTACCTACACATGTATTATGCTTGTTAGATACTTAATATTTTTAAATGCCTCTGCAAATTAAAGTCAGTCACACTAAAATACTATTGAATGCATATATTTGGGTAGTGATAGTATTTAAAAAGAAAGACACCTGTGTATTTTTTTTTCACTGTGCTCCATCTTTAGCCTCATCCAGGTATGTTCTGGACACATATTCAAGGTGCTAACCTCTCTTAACACCTTTAATTTTCTAATCTTTCCTAACTTTGTTCTTCAGATCTTTAAACTTTGCCATCAGACGTCCAGACATGAGCAGAAACAGTGACCTGAGCCTGGAGCCATTCTTCAGACCCCATCGGATGTATTTCCAGCCTGTTCTGCTCAGGAAGGGGGAGTTCCAACACATAAAAGTCTCAATCCTAAACCAGTTCATCACCAACTTAGTTTGCTTCAAAATGCTTCTCAGAAAATCCACACCTGATAATATATTCCTTAAATGGCCCCTCCTGATTATTGGTTTCAAATGAAATTACAGTCCTAAACAATAAAATGTCAGAAAATATAAACTAAAGAGGCAAGAAACACAGTGCACTACTTTGGAGAGGCTAATGCACTTTTGTTCCTTTATCTCTGATTATGACATAACCCAGAAGTACCAAGGATTACACAGATTGCCAAATGTTTAGATGCTATGCAAAGGAAATGTGTTTTCCATACAAAACCACGGCATCCAGATACACTGAGCCATGTTTCCAAAGGGCCTTGACCAGCACACCCCTTTGGTTCTGCATTAAAACAGCATTTACGTAGAGAGCCCACAAATAAAAGCTCCCCAGTGTCCAATTATTGCTTCACAATTCAAGGAAACATCTACTTATGGAAAGGCACCCGGCCAATCACAAGTCCAAGAAATAGCCTTTGAAAATTCAGTCCAATATTTTGTTAGTTTTCCTATAAAAACATCCAGCAGGATACTAGACGTGGGTGAAAGGGTCACAGTGTTGTATGCAAAAAATGTGCGTCAGGACAGCATGCTACAAACATAAAACTCCACGTCAGCACCTCTAGTGTGTGTGTGTATGCGTGTACAGAAATATGGAGCTATATCCAACAGGTAGGGTTGTTGGGAGATGTAAGTAAATACATCTGTGGATGTGACCTCCAGTTTCTGACAAAGGACTAGTGAAAGCTGCTGCCTCCCTCCTCAAAATCAATCCCGGAGACATGTTGATAATGAACAAACAAAAGTCTAACTGAGAACTTGAGAGGGGAAAATGCAGACTGGCAGACCTCCAGGGAAGGGGGTGACTGGATGAAAGAAGGTGGGGAGATTGGCCAAAGAACATATATGCATAGTCCATGGATGCAGAATACATTGTAGTGCTTACCAGAGGGAGGGGAGGGGAGGGGCTGGGTGGAGGGGAAAAGGAGGACATCTGTAATAGTGTCAACAATAAAATAAATAAATACATGTATTTAGTGTTATTGACCAAAAATAGTACCAAAGAAGAAATAAACATAAAATGATATACATTTAACAGACCACACATTAAATAGTAGAATAAATGGACAATAAAACAGTAAGTATATAGAATAAATACTATGATTAACACACTTTACCTACTTGACAGACAACCCAATGAAAAGTACATGTTCCTTTCAAATGCATATGGAGATATAACAAAATTGAACATATACTAAATCATAATGCTAATCTGCTCAAACCACCACGGAATTCAACTTGAAACAAGAAAATCAGAAAGTTCTCATAAATTTATAAACTAAGCAAAGGCAGTTCTTAAAGTAGAAGCTTAGGTTACTAATCTGAGGTCTTGCCCTATGCTAACTGAAGCCCAAAACTTTTGACATGTTGAACTTCCATTTTCATTCAGTTCATATATGTATATTTGTTAATTTCCCCGAGGCTTCCACGTTGACCTGTGTGTTTTGTAATCTCCAACTATCCCGAGATTTTTCAGATATATTTCTATGACTGGTTTCTAATCAAATTCAGTTATCAGCTATGCAAATACTTTGTATGCTTTTTGTTCTTTTAAATTTAAGATTTGTTTTGCGGCCCAGAATATGATGAATCTTGGTGAATGTTCGATGTGCATTTGAGAATAGTCTGGATTCTGTTTTCTGGAGTGTGTAGTGTTCTGTAACTGTTAATTAGGTCAGTGGGCTGGTGGTGTGTTCAAGTCCTATGTTGTTGTGCTTCTTAGTTTCCTATATATTTGTTCTAGTAACTAATGAGAGTGGAGTGTTAGAGTCTCCAACTATAGTGGCAGATTTTTCTTTTTTCACAGTCCTGTCTGTTATTTTAATATATTTTGAAACTCTGTTGTTAGGTACCAACTTCTTAAGAGCGCAGTCTTCTTACAACACTGATGCCCCAGATCATATTCTTTGGGCTAAAGCCCAGTTTCATTGTGTTGGGCTTTCCTGGCACATCCTTTGCCGTACTTCTTACTTTCATTGTATTTCCATCCTCATATTTGGAGATAATTTTATATACATGCTATAGTTTGCTCTCTTACTTTAATCCAATCTGACAATCTTTCCATGTATATGCTGAGGCTATTAATTTAATATCATTACTAATCTGGTTAGCTATTTTCCATTTGTTCCGTATGTTCTTATTTTTTCTCTTTTTCTCTTTTTCATTCTGTTTTTCTTCTGGATTAGCTGAGCAATGTTTACAATTCCATTTTATCATCTCTATTGACTTATCATTCTCTTTAAGATACTTTAGTGGTTGACTTAGACCTTTTAATATGCATATTTAATCAGAGTTCACCATCGAATACTATTTACACTGCTTCCTATGTAGTGTAAGGACCGGAAGAAATCTTATAGAGTGTGCCTCTAGCAGTACATCCCCTTACCATCTGTCTGCAAATGTGCCCCTCCCCCAATTCCTGCAAGGTCTTTTCCCTGGGCATAGAATTCTGGGTTCATGTATACACACACATATATATATATATTTGTATTTCAGCACTTTAGAAATGTTACTTCATTGCCTTCTAGCCTGCATACCTTCAGGGAAATAGAAAGTCATGGATTTAAAATAAGACTTTGATCAATGGACCAAAAACTGAGTATTCAGTTGATGATGTATGAAAACTGGCTCACTATATTTGAAAAAATGAAACTGAACTTCTATTCCTTTGCACATAGACAGGAACACCCCAAAAGAATAAAAAATCTAATTGTGCAAGATCAATCTATAAAGTTAATAGAGGTTAACAAAATGGAACAGGGGTGACTAGTGCAAAAATTCTACATCATCTAACAGAGGCTTTGTGTCAGCAAAAAACATGATGGGCAAAGTTATTAAACCCTCTGCTTATTACTCTTAGAAAACATGCAGTATATAAAACCAACAACGGTCTAATATCTATATCTAGAATATACAAAGAACTCTTCCTAATCCACAAGGAAAATATAGCAAATCAAAGAAAGAAAAACATAGGCAAAGGATGTAAACAAGCATTTCATGAAAAAGACTCAAAAAAGAAGGCCACTAAAGCAAAGACATTATCATTTGCAGTCATCAAAAGAGTAATAGGCCATCTTAGCATAGGGAAACAGTAGAAACCTAGACAACGCAGGTGCGCCTGGAGAAATGGAGAAATGAAAAATTCCCTGAGCTGCTTGTAGGACTTGAAGCTGGCCAGGCCATCGAAGGGCAACGTGACAGCCTTACATTCAATGGAATACATGCTATGACCTAGATCAAGTCATACCCTTCATGCATATCCTGGAGCAATTCTCACACAAGTATGAGAAAATACATGTGAATGGTCACCTCAGTGTGGTGTTTAGAGGAAGTGATGTGAACGCGATCCAGGGAGGAATGGACAACCCAACGTGGCCATGAACACTGAGTGATACTGCGCAGCCGCTGGCAAAAAAGACTAGACCTGGACACAGGGACATGACTAGATCTTTTTTTTAAAGATATACATTTTATTTATTTTTATCTATTTAATTTTTTAGAGGGAGAGGGAGAGAGAAATGAAAACATCGATGAGAGAGAACATCGACTAGCCGCCTCCTGCATGCCCCACACTGGGGATCGGACCCATAACCTGGTCATGTCCTGACTGGGAATTGAACCAGCAAATTCTTGGTGCACGGCCACCACTCAACCACTGAGCTACACATGCCAGGCAATGAATAGATATTCAAAACATGAAAAAGAAATAGAATGAGTCTATAATGTAACAACATCTATGTGAATTAAATGTATATGCACATAAAACAAATCACATGCAAATAAATTATGCATACCAGCCTTGGTTGGTTTGGCTCTGCAGTTAGTGCATGGGCCCTGTGGACCAAAGAGTCTCAGGTTCGATTCCAGTCAAGGGCACATACTTCGGTTGCAGTTCAGTCCCCAGCCATGGTCAGGGTTGTGCAAGGGGGAACCAGTCGATGTGTGTGTGTGTCTCTCTCTCCCTCCTGCTCTATCTGAAAGTGAATGGCAAAGTGTCCTCGGGTGAGGATTTAAAAAAAAAATTATACATACCAAATGTATCAGAATGATTACTATGGAGGCAGGGAAATGTAAGTGGAGAGGGGGGTAAAATAGAAAGAAGGAAATGAAGAACTGACGAAAGAAGGGGGAACATGGCAGGGGCCTTACATAATATCCAATGATAGTGTCCTAAGGATGTGGATCTAATCAAACACTCCATCACAAGTCCAAAATAAGGTAACAGAAGGATTAATACATGTTTATTTAAGTAGGTCTGCAGATAAATGAGAGACAGGTGAATAGCTGTACGTAGGTACGTAGGTAGGTAGGTAGGTAGATGAGAGAGAGGCATGTACAGATAGATAAAAAGGCGAGAAAACCCTTCTTTGCTGAAGTTAGAGGTAGAATAATAAAGCACAGTGAATTCTGACATTTCTTCCAGACATTTTCTAAAATGTAAAATTCATTTGAAATATATATTTATGTAGAACAATATGAGCTGATTTCTACTCCAAAGCCCGTGGGTATGTTTTCCCAATAGATGGATGAATTTCCTCCATTACAACATCCCTATACTCTATCCCACGTTCCACGAATCCGTTCCTGGGCAACTAGCTATGGCTTTTACCTACAAGTGCTGAGTCACTAGCAGGAACTCCTGTTGGGGCACATGCCAGTCATTCCAAAGAACAGCCTGACAATTTATGTTTTGTAAACATAAGAAAAGCAACAAAAAATCCAATAGCTGAATCTACATGCATTGTCTCATGTGATCCTTACAACAGCCCACCAAAAGAGAAAGGCTGCTTCTTCATTACAAATATATGTGCATCGCAGATGTATTTATGAAGATGATTATGGTGTTTATAAGAAATGACGACTTTCTTATACTGCCTGTATCCTTCTTTCCCTCGGCCACACTGTGCAAATATACAATTACCAAATACAAATGTCATGAATACCATATAAAGTTTCATCGCAAGTGAATATAATATTCATATGGAGATGGAGAAAATTCAAATTCACAAATAAAGTTTCTTTTCCTCCTAATACCAGAGTCCCAAATTTAACAAAAAATGTTGGAGTGTCCTGGTGAGATTGCTTTAGCAATGACTGGTCCAATGAATACTACTTGTATCTTCTTTCAGTGTGTTTTGTTCCCATCTCTTCCTGGGCTGAGCACAGCAGAATGATCCAATTTGAGCGGCCTGCCTGTTCAACGAAGTGGGGTTATTCAGTGGTCCAGTTAATCTTGAGCCATTGCAAGGCCTCAAACTGAATGAGTTAATGTATTCTATCCTCCCTGGCTCAGCACCCTCCCCGCCTTTTCTTCCCCTAAGAAGAAAGGTTCATGTTGGGGGAGAGGCAGGAGGTCGCAGGTCATCACCACACAGCGTGGGGGAACAGGGAAGACCAGCCATCTCTGCGTGTGAATGTGCAATCCTATCTGTGCCGGTCACTGCCGGCATTGAAGGAGACAGGGGCCCCGAGTCCGGGCAGGAACTTCACTTTTTACTTCATCCAAGTGGGGAAAAAAGGAATATGACCACTGCTATACAAGAACTCTGCTCTTCCACTGATCTTTCCACTGTGCAGATGCATGAACCTTGACCCGCCGACCGGCTTTCAATGGTCATGTCATCTCCCTTCAAATCTCTTTCAAACTGTTACAGATAGAGCCAGCCCCCGGCCTCCTAGCTCCCTCCCCCGCCCCATACCTTTATTCCTGATGAAAGCTACTTTAGGGCTTTCCTTAGTCAAGGGACGGTGCCTTCGGGAAGGGGGGGGCGTTGGGCTGTATATATGCATTTGATCAAAAACATTCGAAATGTGTACAAAAGCAGCCAAGTCAGGAAAAGAAAGGACCCTCTGCATAAAGATGTCACAGCCGTAAAAGGGTCCGTTGTTCAGGCCCTGGCAGGCCAGCGGGCTGGGTTAGGCAGCACAATCACCACTCTCCTGCCCCCCCAGCAATGCATATAAAACGCACTAATTGCAGTTGCATCATTGCCCTGAATTCTGATTTCACTCCATTTCTGGACAGTCTTGCTTTCCTGTCTGCCAACACAGGAAGAAAACTCATTTTTATAGAATTCTTGCATTTTGCAAAATATTTTACTCACTCTTCTTCCAACCATGTGTATTTTTCCAATAAATAAATATAGGGGAAAAAAATGCACATTATAAACCGTAACACATTATTCTTTCTCAAATAATTCATTGAGTGGTTCAACATTAGAAATATCTGACGATATTCAGACTGCTTTGAATAATGTCACAGCAGATTTTTCATAAACTCTCCTCTAAATACGTGCGTAAGGCAGCATCATTCAACACTCTCCAGGATTAAAACAAGTAAACAGAACAGAACGATAGCAGCTTAGCTGATTTCTCCATGAAGCGGCCTAAGATTGCGTTAGGTTGCCCGCCCGTCCGTTCTCCCCGCCGCACTCAGGAGCGCTGGGCTGGCGGCTTGCCTGTTCTAAGGCAACCAGCAAGCAGAAAAACCGGGCAGGACACCAGCGACTCCACACACTGAAATCTGAAAAGGCAAATCCAGTGTTTAAGGCGAGAGGTGCTTTGGTAAGGCGATGCACACTCATCACGAAAATCAACAATGATGACGAACCACCCACAGCAGAAAACCAAAGCCCAGAAGCAGCTCCCCCGAGTGACCCGAGACCCCGTCAGGAGGCGTGTGCGTCTCAGTGGCTGTTAGACGGCTCTCCGTCCAGGTGAGAACAATTCTGACGACTGGCCTTACGTCTCTGGGAGAACGGGGCGTCCGATGACAAGGGAGCGGGTTTGGAAAGCTCTCTAGAGGGATTTCTCTAAAAAGAGAAATTCATCTTCTAGTGTGATCTCCAATGCTGTAATTGGAGAAAACCGAATGCCCAGAAATTTTATAACACTCGGAAATAAAGGACATAAAGTCTGGGCATAAAATAATTATATGCCCAAGAGTATCAGTTTATCTCTATAATGAATGCTAATTCAAATGTATTTTGTTGTTTTGTTCTGGGGTTTTGTTTTTGTTTTGTGTTTGTTTGTTTTTTGAGGAAATCGGCAGATTCAAGGGGAAAATACCTCGAGAACACAAAATTTCATGACTGTTTTATTTTTATTTTGCAATGTTCTTCATATCACTGGCTCATGTCATCTAGCAGAAAGAGAGACGTTGATACCAGTATACAAAGCATGGTTTCTATTCTTCCCCTGATTTTACTCAGGAAGATTCCATAGTGTCCCTAGCATATCACCATGTGACATTTACATGTATAGTCCTTTTCTATCTAGTTCTCATTATTGCTTTTTTTCCTGGAATTTAAGGCATTTTAAAATCCAAGTATAGTTGTCTTACAACATGATATTAGTTTCAGGTGTAGCTCACAGAGAATTACATCTACATACCCTATGATGTGATCACCACAAGAGGTCTAGCCCGTCACCATACGAAGTCACTGCGATATTACTGACTGTACTCCCTACATTGTACATTGCACCCTGAGACTGACTTATAAGTTTGGTGTTCTCATGATTGTTTTTACTGTGCATTAATAAAAACTGTAACCAAGTGCATTTTGAAAATATATTAATATAATATTTGCTTGGTGCATGTGTGATAACAAATGTTAACATCTTTTGAATTGACACTTGGTAAGCACTAGGTTTTCTTTCTTTATTCATTTTTTTATGTAAAACTTTTGTTTTGCTTTCAGGAAACACAATATAAATTAGCTCTAATTTTATTTCATGATCAAATATTGGAACCATTGGCTCTTCCTTGGCGCTGCCATCTCCTCCTCCGCACCAGGGCTGCCCTCGGACCCCTCGCGAGACCCAAGATCTCCACAAAGAGCAAAAAGTTCATCTGGCACCAGTCAGACCGACACGTCAAAATTAAGCGGAAACTCGGCGGCATTGATGATGGGGGTGCAGAAGGCTCAAGGCCAGATCTTGACGCCCAACACCGCCCATGGCAGCAGCAGGAACACAAAGCACATGCTGCCCAGTGGCTTTTGGAAGTCGCTGGCCCACAAGGTCAAGCAGCCCTCGGTGCTGCTGTCATGCAGCGGATCTTAGGTGCTGAGATGGTTCACGACGTCTCCTCACAGGACCGGGAAGCCACCGGGAAAGAGCTGGCCATCAGAGTCACCAACCCCAAAGCCAGGCTGCACAGCGAAGAGCATGAACAGACAGCTTGTGTGCACATTGTACTCGTGTTACTAAAACCATAAAATTCTGCCATCTGGCATTTCAAAACATAACGATCGGACAATTGGCTAATTACTATGGATGTGAAATTTTTGTTTCTAAAAATACTAGCCTGTTAATCCACTCACTCTTCTGTAACTGAAGAGACATAATGTATCAATATTTTAATGTTACTTTATATAGTCTGTGATTAAAAATTCAAAATGACTCGGATTACGTAAATTGTTCAAAGAATTAGGTTTTTGGATTAATCATTTATAACTTAAAATGGTTTTTTTTTAAATCACAATTGCCTTCTCTCACATTTGACTAAGCACGGTCAGGTACGGCCCTGGGAATATTTTGGTTTTACAGCGCCTCTGGGTTATCACTTGTCTCATTTTATAGTTTTGCCCGAGAGTCTGAGGCTTCATGAATATTAACCACGCAAGCTCATTTTCCCAGCCTGCGTGTCCCTGGAAAGAGAACGGCACACCTGTGTACGTACACACACGTAAATGTGCACATAATCACCCATACCCGCACTTAGAGTCAGAATAACTTATTCCCTGCACAGTTGGTTTCCAGATAATAAGGAATTTTCAATTGTACATCTTCAGATTGCATATAATATCTCATAACCTCTTATGCACCATGACAGGGCTAGCCAGATTTTTCCTAATTATGTACCAGTCAGTGGTCCAATAGGCTCTTCAGGCCCCGAACAGTTGGTTTCATTCCAGAACCAGAAAATTACCCCATAAAGAGTGATAAGGTAGAAGAAATGGCAGCGGAGTGAATGGAGCTACACAGACGTCTCCCAGGACCAAACTGGATTCACAACGAAAATAAAGGCAAATCGTCAGGAAGGGGCAACCGAAAGACACCTTAGAGGACCACATAACCAGGGACACTGACTCGATCCTGGTAGGCTTGCGAGGACGCGAGAGGGGCCGGGAGCCCACGGTCCACAGCGGCCTGGGCGGGGACGAGGGGACTCGGCGGCGGGAAGTTGCTGCTGCCGCCTCTGCTGAGACCCCGCCTGCGTCCTGCAAACTCTGCTGCCTGCTAAGCCCTCAGCTGGTGCCGCACGGACTGGCACGGACTGGCTGCGACCCGGGGACTCGGCGGGAGGCTGCTGCTGCCTTGGCTGCCACCCCGGCTAAGTCCTGCGAACTCTGCGTGCTAAGCCCTCGGCTGGTGCTGCAGGGACTCGCTGGGACCAGGCGACTGTGCTGGAAGCTGCTGCCACCCCGGCAGTGTCCCGCTACCGCGGCTCAGTCCTGGGGCTTCTGCTGAGTGCAACGCCCTCAGCTGGTGCTGCAGCCACGCCCGCCCTTGGCTGGAAGCAGCGCCCTCGGGTTAAAAGGCCCAGGCGGCTCCACGACAGAGTCCGGACAGAGGCTAAATTGGCAGCAGCCACTCACCTTGGGCTCCAGCAGAGGGAGGGCAGACTGGACTGGAGCTGTGTGGGGATACTCGGATTTTGGAGGGCGCTCAGAGCTTTGGCTGAGTGCAGCCACACAGGACGGTGGTCATTTTACTCCTTCCCAGGGCCCTGGGGAGAGGCAGAGGCCCCTCCCTCGAAGATTCAACCACACATGATGGCCATTGAAATGCTAATTAAGGCCCATTAACAACTAGCAGCTGCCCCACCCTCAGGAAATCCTCTTACACTGAGCACCTGAGGGAGTTTTTCAGTCAACTCAGAAACCAGGGTCTTCAGGTGACCTCTACTAATAGCCTCCAGACAAAAAAGCTAGAGGATAAATACCATTCCCTGGGCTAGCAACACAAACCAGAAAAGCTAAGACTTGACAGTGGTGTTGAAAGTGGGTCCTCCCTGGCTCATCCAAACCCAGGAGAGGGAGCCACAAACAGCAGAACACCAACACCCACAGGGAAAATTCGGCAGCCTCCAAAGCCCATTGTGATAGCCAAAATGGTGAAAAACAGAAACAAAAGCCAAATGAAAGAACAAGAGACCTCTACGGAAGATGAGATAAATGAGGTGCAGTTAAGCAAGTTAACAGAACTAGAATTTAGAGCCATGATATTGAGGAAGCTCAACAGCATGTGTAAGGATATGAGCACCATCAGTAAAGACATAGAAATGTTGAAAATCAACCAGTTGGAAATTAAAAGCCAACAAGAAGAAATGAAGAATGACATATCAGAAATGAAAAACACATTGGAAGGTCTAAAAAGCAGAGTAGGGGAAGCTGAGGACCGGATCAGTGAATTAGAAGACAGGCTAGAAAAAATCAACCAGTCAGAAAACCAAAAGGAAAAAAACGATTAAAAAACAGGAAGACAGCTTAAGAGAACTGTGGGACAACTGGAAACAGAATAATATTCGCATCATAGGAACCCCCGAACAAGAAGAAAATGAGCAAGGGTTAGAGAATATATTCAAAGAAATAGTGACAGAAAACAGGAAAATATAACCTTGATAAACATATATGCACCCAATATAGGAGCACATAATTGGGTGAAGGAAGAAGGCATTCAAGTTCAAGAAGCACAGAGAGCCCCAAGTAAGAAGAACCCAAACAGGCCCACACCAAGACACAGGGTAATCAAAATGCCAAAAATTAAAGACAAAGAGAGAATCCTAAAAGCAGCAAGAGATAAGCAACAGGTTACCTACAAAGGAAACCCCATAAGGCTCTCAAATGACTTCTCACAAGAAACACTACAGGCCAGAAGGGAATGGCATGAAGTAATCAAAGTCATGAAAAACAAGAATCTGAATCCAAGACTACTGTACCCAGCAAGGCTCTCATTCAAAATAGAAGGTCAAATAAAAGCTTCCCAGACAAAAAAAAGGCTAAGGGAATACATTAGCACCAAATCAGCACTGCAAAAAATGTTAAAAGAACTGCTGTAATTACCAGGAGAAATGGGAAGGAAAATAGAACCACACTAAACAAAAATGGCAATAAATAAGTACATATCAATAATCACCTTAAATGTAAATGGATTGAATGCTCCTATAAAAAGACACAGAGCAGATGATTGAATAAGAAAGCATGACTCATCTATATATTGATTTCAAGAGACCCACCTCACAACAAAAGACTCACATAGATTGAAAGTGAAGGGATGGAAAAAAATCTTCCAAGCAAACGGAAAAGAAAAAAAAGCTAGAGTAGCAATACTCATATCTGATAAAATAGATTTCAGAATGAAGACCATAACTAGAGACAAAGAAGGCCACTACATAATATTAAAAGGATCTATCCAACAGGAAAATATAACCTTGATAAACATATATGCACCCAATATAGGAGCACCAAAATATATTAAAAATCTTCTGGAGGACTTCAAAGGAGAAATCGATAGCAATACAATCATAGCAGGGGACTTCAACACCCCACTGACATCACTGGATAGATCCTCTAGACAAAAAATTACCAAGGAAACAGAGACTCTAAATGAAGCACTAGACCAAATGGATTTAATAGATACCTACAGAGAATTACACCCCAAAACTACAGAATTCACATTCTTCTCAAGTGCACATGGGACATTCTCAAAGATAGACCACATGTTAGGGCACAAACTAAGTCTCTACAAGTTCAAGAAGACTGAAATCATATCAAGCATCTTCTCAGATCACAGTGGCATGAAACTAGAAATCTATTGCAAGAAGAACATACAAAGACATTTGAACACATAGAATCTAAATAGCATGTTATTTTACAATGAATGGGTCACCGAGGAGATTAAGGAAGAAATCAAAAACTTCCTGGAAATCAATGAAAAAGAAGACACAACAACACAAAATCTATGGGATGCAGCGAAAGCAGTTCTGAGACGGAAATTCATAGCACTACAGGCCTACCTCAAAAAAACAAGGAAAACCTATAATAGATTATCTAACCTCACAACTTAAAGAACTAGAGAGCAAACAAAAAGAAAACCCCAGAGCAAGTAGAAGGAAGGAAATAGTAAAATCAGAGCAGAAATAAATGACATAGAGACCAAAAAAAACAATTCAAAGGATCAATGAGACAAAGAGCTGGTTTTTCGAAAAGATAAACAAGATTGATGGACCCTTAGCTAGACTCACCAAGAAACAAAGAGAGAGAACCCAAATGCACAAAATCAGTAATGAAAGAGGAGAGGTAACAACTGACACCACAGAAATACAAAAGATCATTAACAACTACTATGAACAATTATATGACAACAAATTCGACAATCTTAGTGAAATGGACAAATTTCTAGGAACACATAGTCTCCCAAAACTGGATCAGGAAGAGATAGAAAACTTGAATAGACCAATAACAACAGAAGAAATTGAAGATGTAATCAAGACTCCCCCAGCAAACAAAAGCCCAGGCCCGGATGACTTCACAGGGGAGTTTTACCGAACATTCAAAGAAGAACTAATACCCATTCTCCTCAAACTATTTCAAAAAATTCAAGAAGAAGGAAGACTTCCAAACTCGTTTTATGAAGCCAGCATAATTCTAATTCCAAAACCAGAAAAAGACACAACAAAGAAAGAAAACTACAGGCCAATATCCCTAATGAACATAGATGCCAAAATCCTGAACAAAATATTAGCAAATCGGATCCAGCAATATACCAAAAAAATTATCCACCATGACCAAATGGGATTCATCCCAGTGATGCAAGGCTGGTACAATATTCGCAAATCAATAAATGTGATACACCACATAATAAAATGAACAATAAAAACCACATGATCATATCAATAGATGCCGAAAAAGCCTTCGACAAAATCCAGCATCCATTTCTGATAAAAACGCTCAGCAATGTGGGAATAGAGGGATCATATCTGGACATAATAAAGGCCATATATGAAAGACCTACAGCCAACATCATACTCAATGGGCAAAAACTAAAAGCATTTCCCTTAAGAACAGTAACAAGGCACGGATGCCCACTTTCACCACTCTTATTTAACATAGTACTGGAAGTCTTAGCCACAGCAGTCAGACAGGAAGAAAAAAATAAAAGGGATCCAAATTGGAAAGGAGCAAGTGAAATTGTCATTATTTGCAGATGGCATGATACTATACATAGAAAACCCCATCAAAAGTTTACTAGACTTAATAAATGAATTTGGAAAAGTAGCAGGATACAAAATTAACATCAAGAAATCGATGGCATTCTTATACACCAATGATGAACTCACAGAAAGAGAAACTAAGAAAACAACCCTATTTACCATTGCGGAAAAAAAATTAAGATACCTAGGAATAAACTTAACCAAAGAAATAAAGGACCTATTCACAGAAAAGTACAGGTCATTGAAAAAGAAATAGAGGAAGATATAGAAAAGTGGAAGCACATACCCTGTTCATGGATTGGGAGAATTAACATCATTAAAATGTTTATATTACCCAAAGCAATCTATAGATTCAATGCAATCCCCATCAAAATACCAATGGCATACTTCACAGAAATAGAACAATTATTTCAAAAGTTCATATGGAACCAAAAAAGGCCTCGAATAGCCACAGCAATCATGAAAAGGAAGAACAAAGTTGGAGGGATCACATTACCAGATTTCAGGTTATACTACAAAGCCACTGTGATCAAAACAGCCTGGTACTGGCACAAGAACAGGCATATAGACCAGTGGAACAGAACAGAGAACCCAGAAATGGACCCAAGGCAATATGCTCAATTAATATTTGATAAAGGTGGCAAGAGCATAGAGTGGAGTAAGGACAGCCTCTTTAATAAATGGTGTTGGGAAAATTGGACAGCTACTTGGAGAAAAATGAAACCAGACCATCAACTTACACCCTACACAAGGATAAACTCAAAATGGATAAAAGACTTAAATGTGACTCATGAATCCATAAAAATCCTAGAAGAGACTGTAGGCAACAAAATTTCAGACATCATACGCAGCAGAATTTTTACTGACACATCACCTAAGGCAATAGAAACAAAGGAGAAAATGAACACATGGGACTACATCAAACTCAAAAGCTTCTGCACAGTGAAAAATACAATCATCAAAACAGAAAAGCTACCCACTGTATGGGAGAGCATAATTGCCAATGATATATCAGATAAGGGGTTATTTTCAAATACATATAGAGTGCTCATACAACTTCACAAAAGGAAAACAAAGAATCCAATTAAAAAATGGGCAGAGGAACTAAATAGACACCTCTCCAAACAGGGCATACAAATGGCTAAGAAACATATGAAGACATGCTCATCATCACTAATCATCAGAGAGATGCAAATTAAAACTATAATGAGGTATCACCTCACACCTGTCAAAATGGCCGCCATCAACAACTCATCAAACAACAAGTGTTGGCGAGGGTGTGGAGAAAAGGGGACTCTAGTACACTGCTGGTGGGAATGCAGACTGGTGCAGCCACTATGGAAAACAATATGGTGTTACCTCAAAAAATTAAAAATTGAACTTCCATTTGACCCAGTGATTCCACTTCTAGGAATATACCCTAAGAAGCCTGAAACACCAATCAGAAAGAATATATGTACTCCCATGTTTGTAGCAGCACTATTTACAATAGCTAAGATCTAGAAATAGCCCAAGTGTCCATCAGTAGATGAATGGATAAAAAAGCAGTGGTACATATACACAATGGAGTACTGCACAGCTGTAAGAAAGAAAGATCTCTTATCCTTTGAGACTACATGGAGGGACCTGTAAAGTATCACCCTAAGTGAAACAAGCCAAACAGAGAAAGACAAGTTTCATATGATCTCACTTATTTGTGGAATATAATGAACATAACAGTCTGAGGAATGGGGTAGTCCCAGAGACGTGGAAGTGGAGTACAGACTGACAATCCCCTAAATGGGGGGAGGGGGGGAAGAGATAAACCACAGAACTTATATGCATGTATGCATGAACAGTGGACATGGACAACAAAGTGGGGAAAGGGCAGGGAGGGAGGGGGAGGGGGAATCAGTGGGGGGAAAAGGAGAAACCTCTGTAACAAAAATTAATTTATAAAAAAAGAAATAAAGAAATAAAAAAAAGAGTGATAAGATATACTGATGGTGTACACCCTTGATATGACATGGTGAGAAGGGCACTTGACCTCTGTAGTCTCCCCCAAACCGTAGCCCTGTCTAATCATGAGAAAAGCATCAGACACATCCTAAACAACAACTAACCAGTAACCCTCAACTTGCGAAACATTTTTAATGTTTCCTAATCTGATTAATAACCCAAAATGATGTTTTTTACTAGCCCTACTTCTTAGAGCACATAAAATCTGCTAATTGAATGACCGACTATCACAATACCTTGTATGTTGTAGAAGTTGAAAATTGTTGAATAGATAAATGAATAAGCTGTTGCTGAATGTTTCTTAAGGAGTCCGGATCTAAGAGTGAATTTGTAATGTTCCTCTCCTCGTGTCACACCTGAACATGTCTGGGGTCCTTGAGAAACAGTCATGGGGCAGGGGCACTGCGGTTCACTCTGGACTCTGTAAACGTCCCCTTTCCATGGTAGCTGCGATATTTGGAACACCGTCTTCTAACCATCAAAGTTTTATATCTAGTTGGATAGGTACAGGCTGTTCTCAGTACCAGAATGAAAAATACTTTGCTTAAAATCATGCACACACATTAAAAAGAAAAAAAAATCCCATAAACAAAATTTTCTGGTTTTAAACAGAACACGACACAAACAATACCCCATATGGGGGGAAAATGGAAGGAGTTTTGCCAATGCCTGGGGCCTTTGGCGATATTAATGCCTGGTACAATCCTGTGAAGAGTCCCAAAGCCTGTGGCAGACCGTTCCCAGCACGTGACCGCCAGCCAGGGACACAGCTGCACGGTGACAACGGTCACTGGGAAAAGGCACAGCTCTGAATGGAGCTTGGCCAAGCTGCTGCCTTCACCCCTCTTCTGATTGGCTGAGCGACTTGCACTGCTCCTCCGTCTCCGTTCAAGACCCTCTTAGGAAAGAGAGGTTATAACGATGGGTAAAATCTTCTCTGCAAAGTGCTCGGAGATTCTTGGCAAAACCATTGGACGAATGCGGCACAACACTGTCACCAAAGTCGTCAACAACTCACTAGCCAGAGCCCATGATCCTATTTATAACTTCTTGACATAACTGATACCACCCTTCCACCAGCGTGAACATGAAGCAGGTATTCCTCGCATTGTGAAGCCAGCTTCAGCCATGTGCTGACTTGCATACACTGTGATCACAGCAAAGGGCTCTCGTGAAACCCGCCTGAAGAGCCAGCCCCAGCAGTTTCTAAGAGTTGCAGGTGGCTAGCTCTCTCCAGAACACAATGGAAAACCTCTTCGTTTGTTATGCAAACACTGTGTGTGCACGTGCACGCAAAACAAAAACAGCAAACCAAATCCAATGTTTACCATGCTTCGGGGATGATTTGGAAGAGAGAAAAGCTCTTTCCAACGTTTTCAAGAGCTAAGGTAAAAATCTCGCCTGTGAATCCATGAAAACACCATTAGTGGTTTTATAATTTCAGACAAACACATCCTACATTGCTGCTGCTGCTTCTGCTTCTCCTTCTCCTTCTTGTTCTTCATCTTCTTCTTCTTCTTTGTCTTCTTCTTCTTCTTCATTGTCTTCTTCCTCTTCTTCTTCTCCCACTTGAAAAAAGGCCAAAGAGCCCTGGCCGGTTTGGCTCAGCAGTTGGAGCATCCGCCTGCGGTCTGGAGAGACCCGGGTTCGGTTCCCGCTAAGGGCACGCACGTACCTTGGTTGCAGTTTGTCCCCGGCCCTGGTTGGTCGTGCGGGTGGCAGCCACTCGATGTGTCCCTTTCACATCGATGTTTCCCTCTCTCTCTCTCCCTCTCTCTCCCTCCCACTCTATCTGTACAAAAAATGGAAAAATGTCCTCGGGTGAGGATTAAAAATAAAAATAAAATAAAAAAGGCCAAAGAAAATCTAGAAGCAGAGCTCTATCTTTGCTATAAAAAGAAAAAAGGATCTTTTAGTTTAGAGCCCTGAGGGTTTTGTGCCGGAGGATAAATATCCTGTCCAGGTGGATGTTGAAGAAACAAGTGTGGAAGGTTAGGCTCAGTTCTTGTCTCCCTCAATGGGAGGGAAAGAGAAATCAAAAGACACTGTCTTAGAAAACCAGGAGAGAAACGGTGAGGACTTGGATCAAGGTGCCGTAGAATTGAAGATGATGAGTGTGATCACCTGTTGAAGATAAGTTTAGGATTATATACTTCTTGAAGACAATGATGATAGAACTTGCTGATACATTGTATATGGTTATATTAAAATGAGAATAAGCAAGGATGGTTCCTAGGATTTTTTCCCCAAAGCAACAGATAGTGCCACCATTTGCTAAAACACAAAAGACTTGGGGAGCAGTGGGTTTAACAATGAGCATCAGCGTTCTGTCTGGGTGGGTGAAATATTTATTAGACATCTAACGGAGATGCAGAAAAGGAAAGGCTTGTAGAAATTTGCAAAAATTACCATGGGGTAATGACCACCTGGTTCCCAAACTTTATAAAAAATTTTAATTGAAATATAATATACACTTATTAAATATGTAAAGCATACTAACCTTAAGTGTACATCTTGATAATTTTTTTTATATATGCAGATGTCTTTTTTCTGACACCAAATTGTTTGCTTCTCCAATGCCAATTCAGTTCAATTCGATTCAATTCTGACATCAACTCCTGGAGTTAGCACAGACCCCACAGGTTAAGGGATCAGTTCCATAATGCTGTCCCCACTTCTGCTACCAATCTCAAGTGGGAGAGGCACCCACACCTCTGACCAACTGGCTATAAATCAGGAATTTCTACAAACCCTTCCTCAGGTTCCATCATTTTCAAGAATGACTCATAGAGCTCAGAAAATCACTTGACTTACACTTACTCGTTTATTATAAAGAATACAACTCAGGAATGGCCAAATGGAAAAGATGCACAGAGCAAGTACAGAACTGTATTCCCTCTCAGAGCATGTAACTCATGTGTTCACCCACTCAGAAACTCCCCAAACCCTAACATGTAGGACCTTCATGGAGGTTTCACTACATAGGCATGACTGGGTAAGATATTGTCCATTGGTTATTAGCCTCAATTCCAGTCCTCTCCTCTCCGTGAAGGTCAAGGGTGTGGCTGAAAGTTCCAATGCACTCACCAGGCTCCATCTTTCTGGTGAACACCCCCATCCTAAAGCTATCTAGGGGTCCCACACACCAGCCATCTCATTAGCATACCAAAGACACTCATCACTCAGAAGAGTCTAAGACTTTTAGGATATCTATGCCAGAAACAACAGGAAATGCCAACATATTTGTTTGTTTGGTTTTTATTGATTTTTAGAGGGGGGGGGAACATTCCATGTGAGAGAGAAACATTGATGGGCTGCCTCCTGCATGACCCCTACTGGGGATCGAACCCACAACCGAGGCATGTGCCCTGACTGGGAATCAAACCAGCAACCTTTCAATGCACAGGATGACACCCAACTTACTGAGCCACGACAGCCAAGGCAAATATTTATTGTTTTTTTACCAAAACTTATATACACCCTTGAAGCAAAACTCTGAACAAGATATAGACTATTTTGGGAATTTGCTTTCTTAGTGCGTTGACAACTCTTTAAGCTCCAACATCAACAATCCTTGTAAACCTTCCAAGGATTCCCCTGACAAAGCCAGACTGAGATTCTAGTGACATCTCCAAATCAAACGTGTGACAGGTTCGATCTATGGAACATCCCATCATACATACTGAATCTCCGAAAGATCTTTAGTCGTCTAAGTTGGGCACACCAAGAGAACGAGGAGAGTGAATTCTGAATCCGTGTTTACCTGTTGTTAGGAAATAAAATCTTCTACGTAAGTATCAGAGCAACGCACAACAGCACTTGTCAACCAGAGATTCAACGTTATCTTTTCCAGGCAAACTGTTCATGCAAAAGGACATTTCGTGTTTCTTCTCAAAGGTCTCTAGGCTATTTTCTGAACACACTGAGATTTCAACATATATCAGATTCCCAAATCACATTCTCTGCTCGTCTCTAGGCAAAGTGGGACCCCTCAGTGGCCTCAGACTTTCTTTCTCTCCAACGCTAAACCTAGAGAAAAAAAGGATTGTTTTCTAGTCAGCCTTCCCTAATGATAATACCCCATCCATCACTGTGACTCGGGGCACTAGGAAATAGTGGGACAATGGAGGAGCCTAAAATTTGGAGCACAATGTTTCCATCCGTCTTGGCCCCTTTGGTTGTCTATTAAGATAATGTCTCTGTTTCCTTTTCTCCTGATTCTTTCTCTGGCCTTTGTTTTGGCTGCTCCACGACTTGAGTGAGGAGGAGGTATAACCTCCAAGACGACGTCTCCACAGGTCCAGTGCCCTGACTTCTGACTTCTGACTTCTGGTTCGGTTCAGCCATGCAAGGGCGGGTGAAATAAAAGAACAAAAGGTCAGAGAAGCCACGAGGGCCCCTTAACTGGCTTGAGCTTCCATGGTGTCTGGTGACCCTGTTTCCTCGTATTGACACGTGAGCCCTGGTTGTCACAATGGTTTTCTGCTTTTGCTATTTCTTTGAGGTCTCAGCATCCTTTATGGGTTCTCTTTGACCCAAATCTCTTTATTTTCATTTTTCGATTGTACTTTACATTCAGTCTTATTTTGTATTAGTTTCAGGTGCATTGCACAGTGGTTAGAATATCATATACTTTACAAAGTGACCCCCCCAGATATTTCCAGTACCTGCCTGATAGCATACATAGTTATTAGACCATTACTGGCTATATTTCCTGTGCCGTACTTCACATCCCCGTGATTTTGTAACTACCAATTTGGGCTTCTTAATCCTTCACCTTTTTCACCCAGTCCCCCAACTTTCTTCCCTTTGGCAACCATCAGTCTGCTCTGTGTCTATGAGTCTGTTTCTGTTTTGTTTGTTCATTTATATTGTTCTTCAGATTCCACATATAAGTGAAATCACATGACGTTTGTCTTTCTCTGACTGATACATTTCACTTAGCACAAAGCCCTCTGGGTCCACCCGTGCTGTGGCAAGTGGTAAGATTTTGTTCTTTTCTCTGGCTGAGTAATATTCCATCGTGTAAATGTACCGCCACATTTTTATCCACTTGTCTGTTAAGTGCACGTGGGCTGCCCCTATATCTCCGCTGCTGTAAAAAATGCCGCAATGAACACAGGAATGCACATATTCTTTAGAATTAGTGTTTGGGGTTTCTGGCTAAATATGTTTTCTATTTCCTGTCAGGACCCTGACCAAGAAAGTCCTTCAGCCTACGTGTAATTTTTCAAAATTTTCATGTAACAACATAAGGAGGAATGTTAGTGCACCCTGAGACTGCAATAACATGTCATTAAGAGTTTCTTAATATGTTCCCTGTCAGGGGTGGGGAACCTTTTTTTCTGCCAAGGGCCATTTGAATATGTATAACATCATTTGTGGGCCATACAAAATTATCAACTTAAAAATTAGCCTGCTCGCCCGACTGGTGTGGCTCAGTGGATTGAGCATCTCCCCATGGACTGAGAGGTCCCAATTCAGTTCCCAGTCAGGGCACCGGCCAGGGATGCGGGCTTGATCCCCAGTAGGGGGTGTGCAGGAAGCGGCGATCGATATTTCTCTCTCACATCAATGTTTCTATCTTTATCTCCCTAAAAAAAATCAATAAAAACATATTTTTAAAAAGTTAACCTGCTAGCCCTAGCCAGTCTGGCTCAGCAGTAGAGCATCAGCCCGCAGACCAAAGAGTCTCGGGTTTGATTCTGGCCAAGGGCACGTACCTTGGTTGCGGTTCACCCCGGCCTTGGTCATGGTGATGCAGGAGGCAACCAGTTGATGTGTCCCTCTCACGTCGATGTTTCTCTCTCTCTCTCTCTCTCTCTCTCTCTCTCTCTCTCTCTCTCTCTCTTTTTCTCCCTCTTTCTCCTTCTCCCACTCTATCTGAAGATAAATAAAAAAAATATCCTTGGGTGAGGATTTTTAAAAAAGGTAGCCTGCTCTATTTGGCCAGGTTAATGTGCTGAGGTGTGTGAGGTTAGCTGGCATCAATTTTGCTGGCCTTATATGGCCCGAAGGCCGGACAGTCCCCACCCCTGAGTGACATCCTTGGTTCTCAGAGTGTTGTCTATAGAATTACACCCAAATTTCATGGCTACTGCAATTCAATCTGCTTTTTATTCTCAAAATCATATCCCACTCATGAGTAAGAAAAGCTGTTCTCTTTCCTGTAGCATCTCCTTCAACCTAGCTTTCTTCATGTGCCCTATCCTCCCCCTCCTGGTCCTAATTAGAGAGGGTAGTCTGTGGTTGACTTCTTGGGCTTCTTGATTTCCATCTCAGGGGGAGCATCGACATAGAAAAACTGCTTTGCGTTAGTGAAAGTCCTCAGGACGGAGTCTCTTAGATCCCGCACTCTCTTGCACACAGGGCCCACCACCTTTCTGCTCCTGACAATTGCCTTTGGAAACTCCCTTTCTATTTACTGTGTGATTTTTTCCCCCTCCTCTCACAGGTTCTACAAGCTTCAACAATATTTCATTCGTTTTTATGTTAACAACCAACATATGTTGACTTCTTATCCAATTAATGTATTGCATCTTGTGATGGTGAATTTGATTTGCATGTGAGCTAAGACCCTCCCAATCAACTTTCAGTATTCCTCATACATGTTCCAAAAACGACAGCAATCCAACGTCATGTTAAAATTCCAGGTTGTTCCATGCCGGGGTAAGAACCCTTCTTTATAGACAATAGTCCCTGAATAAATTCACCTAGAAATTTACGGTGGGACTCATTATTATAAATTCAAATAGTAAATCATAGTGCCAACTCTATGATTGAAACATGCATTTTTCACTCTAGATCATATCTTCTTATCCTGCTTCTATATGTTTTTCTGAGAAGTCACTCCTACTACCAGACCTGCATATCTTGGACTGACTCCTAGTCTTGGACATCATTCCAATTACATTTTGGTGAAAGATACAGGATATCTAGCTTGTTTCTACAGTGTAAGTTAAATTAGGCGAGCCAGACAAACATACCAATATTCAAAACCCTGAAAGGTAGCCCTCATTTACAGTATGTACTACAAATTATGCAAAGATATACAGATGCAGTTCCTTCTGGGGGACGGGGGGGTGGCAGTGGGCGGGAGCAATCTTAACATGAGTGAATCACAAACACACACAGAGCCAGAAGAATGTCCAAATGTTTCTTTCCTCCATACATTGCATTGCCACTCATACATAAACGAAAGCCTCGGGCTGATATCCTGAAATATCTTCTCCCTTTGGGCGGTTTCCTTGTTTGATGCAGAGTTCAAATCCAGACAGACTGGGAACAGGCTCCACTCTGAGGGGGCAATAGTGAGAAATTACAATAGGTGGAAGAACACACTATTTAGGACTTTAGAAGGGACAGCTAAGAACAAACACTTCTTCTTACTGTATTGAAAGTCCTTGCTCATTCAAAAATGAAGAAAGACCAAAGAAGGTTAAGAACAGAAAATCCATTCCTGCCACATATTAATAGGGAAGGAATAATCTGGTAAGAAAGTATATTGACCCAGTGATAATTGTTATTCTAAAACTGAATATTTACTACGTTGTTTGTTCCATCAACAAAAAAACTAAGGCAATAAACTGAAAGGGAGAAGATATTTGCAAACAATTTCTCTGATAAGGTCATGGTATCCAAAATATATAAAGAACTCATACAAATCAACAACAACAAAAATCTAATTTAAAAAAGGGTTGAGGCCAACAGATACATGAAAAGATGCTCAACATCAATAGTTATAAGGAAAATGCAAATCAAAACCACAATGAAATACCAGCTCACACCTGTCAGAATGATTATCATCAATGAGACAAGAAATAATAGGTATTGGAGAGAATGTACAGAAAAGATAATTATTACACACTGCTGGTGGGAATGTAAATTGGTACAGCCACTATCAAAAACAGTATGAAGTTTCCTCAACAAATTAAAAAACAGTACTACCATATGAACCAGCAATCTCTCTTCTTCATATCTACCCCCCAAATTTGAAAATACTTATTTTTAAAGATATGTGTACCCCTATGTTCATTGCAACATTATTCACAATAGATAAGACATGGAAACAGCTTAAAAGTCCTTTAACAGATACTTTGATGAAGAAGATGTGGTACATATATAGAATGGAGTACTACGCAGCCATAAAAAGATGAAATATTGCCCTTTGGGGCACCATGTTTGGATCTCTAGAGTGTAATGCTAAGTGAAATAAGTGAGACAAATGGAAAAGAAAAAGAACTTTATGGTTTCACACATATATAAAACAAAAAGCAACAAACAAACAAAAACAAGCCAAAATAAAATTTCATAGCTACAGACAACACAATGGTGGTTACCAGAGAGGAAGTAGGGTGGGGGTGGACAAAAAAGGAAAAGGGGATCAAATATGTGGTGAGGGAAGAAGACAAGGCTTTGGATGATAAGCATACAATAGAGTATACAGATATTATATTATAAAGTTTTACACCTGAAATTTATACAATGTTATTAACCAATATTACCCCAATACATTTAGTTTAAAAAGTAGCATGTTGTTTGTTAATAAATAAAAAATCTACATTTAAAAATTTTAAATGATGAAAATTGAGCTAATGCTTCAAATGAACTATCAGTGACTTAGTTTGTAATATTGTATGATATTTAAATTTTAATATCACTTTTGAGACTAAGGAAATGTAAATGTATTTACAGTCACATTGCTTACCCATGTATCATTATGTACAGCACTGAGAAAGCAGGATATGAAGGATCAAAGAAGTTTGCTTGTCTGGCCCGTGTGGCTCAGTGGATTGAGTGTCGGCCCATGGACTGAAAGGTCCCAGTCCAATTCTCAGTCAGGGCACATGCCTGGGTTTTGGGCTCAATCTCCAGTAGGGGGCATGCAGGAGGCAGCTAACTGATGTTTCTCTCTCTTTCTCTCTCTCTAAAAGAAAATCATTGAAAACATTAAAAAAATAAAATAAAATTTTATTTTAAACTGTTGCTTACATATAAACGTTTAATGTTTTTTACATAATGGTTTTATATCTAACAATTGTGCTTCTTTCATTTATTGACTCTAATAGCTTCATTCATTTATTTTTATTTATTTTTTAATTAATTAATTTATTTTTGTTACAGATGTTTCTCCTTTTTCCCCCACTGATTCCCCCCTCCCCCTCCCTCCCTGCCCTGTCCCCAGCTTTGTTGTCCATGTCCACTGTTCATGCATACATGCGTATAAGTTCTGTGGTTTATCTCTCCCCACCACCCCCTCTTCTGGGGATTGTCTGTCTGTACCCCACTTCCACGTCTCTGGGACTACCCCATTCCTCAGACTGTTATGTTTATTATATTCCACAAATAAGTGAGATCATATGATACTTGTCTTTCTCTGTTTGGCTTGTTTCTCTTAGGATAATATTTTCCAGGTCCCCCCATGTCGTCTCAAAGGAGCTTCATTCATTTATTGATTCTAATAGCTTATCTACAGATATAGATTGTCCACATATGCAAACTTTATCGGTTAATACATTTCATTCTTTCAAATTCTTATACCTTCCATTTCTTTTTCTTGCCTTATTGCACTGACTAGGAATTCCAGTAGAGTGCAAAACAGATATGGAAAGAGTGAACATCTTATCTCTTTAATATATCAAGAAAATACTGTAAATGTTTTACTAATTAAAAATATGTTTCTACTGGATTTCTTTATATTCTTCAGCAAATTAATAAAATTTCGTTATTTCCAGTTTAAGCTTTGTTTTCTTAATAAGTTATGAATAGTATTTTTTCATATATTAACAGATTTGCATTTGTGATTTATTTAAAAATTTTCTATTTAAGTTTATGAGATTGACTTGCAAACTAATTTTTCTGTACTATCCTCACCAAATTTTTATACCAAAATTATGCTGGCCACCTGAAATAAATCAAGAAATGCTTCCTCTGCTTTAAGTCTTTTTAATAACTGAATAATTGTCTCCTCTTTTACTTCTGATACTACTGTAACTTCTGTTTTATTTATGATTAGTATGATAATTTATTTTATAACCCCTGTGGATCTGTTCCAATGGTCAGTATTTTACTTGGGGTTTGAGTTGTTTATCTCCTGGCATACCTAGTATTATTATTTGCTGGCATTATGCATAAAAAATATGTACAGATAATTTAAAGCCCAGTGTAATGGACTCTTCCTCTAAAAATAATTTCTTTTGTGTCTGGCTGTCCGATAGATTAAGGAATGATCACCGATCCATGTAGAAATAGAGCTAAATTCAATGTAGGCTTCAGATTTCGTGAGGATTTTTCTATTTCTATTTCACTCCCACTCCTAAGGTGTAAACTCTCAAGTTAAAAAAAAAAGTCTGGAGTGTTCCTCTCAGTTCTTTCACTTTGATGGGTCACACATTTTAATTGTTCTCCAAGCCCAGTAGGCCAACCAGAAGTTCTACTCGGCTTATCCGTCATTCTGCTCCCGCTTACTGCCAAGCTTCTCCGCCTCGCGCATCAGCAAATGCTCAGTGAGAAGCTGCATCAAACAGGAGGCTGAGCTTTATGTGCTGCTTTCTCATCAGGACCACGGCCCTTCAGATCCTCACGACCTTTCCACTCACCGTTCCACGGCGATGGCCAGGCTTAGCTACCGCAGTGCAGTGAGAAACACGCTTTTCCCGCCCGCAGCAACACAGCAGGGCAGGACACTGTGACACACTCTGCGACAGGTGCATGTTCCAGCCAGTGTCACAGGACACGGTCATAGTCGCGTGCAATAAGGGCACAGAATCAATCGTTTTTCTGTAAACTCGACATATGAGGATGTGAGAGTTACATTGTTATTTAGTCAGCCTAAGGAAGAGTACACATAAAACACTGTGTGTTCTTAGTTTTATTTCAGAATTTTCCCATAAGTTAGAGAGATCAAAGCTTATTTATTATGAAAAATAAACACAGTATTCGTGTTTGCAAGATGTGTGCCTCAGCTTTCATATTGCTCAGATCATGATTTGTTGAACAGACACATTTAGAGGTTGGCGTTGCCTGGGGTTCTGATGGATGTGAACAGGTAGTGGGACAGGAATCTGGCTGTTTCCTTCTGCAGAGCAGCTAACTGTGACTAAGGTTATGTTTGCTGCATATTATTACCAGAGTTCGTCTTAATGATAAATATAAATTGGTGAAAAACATGTTTGCAATATAACTCTTAGGCTTCTTCTTCTTCCCATTAAAATTCAATTAGATTATTAGTAATGTACCCAAGAATTCATGATGACATTTTCTTTCCTATTGCACTTACATTCTAAAACAGAAATTGCTGCTGAGTTTAAAAAAAAAATGTGTTTCTTATAACTGAAACAGACATTTTTCTTTAATATCCAAAAATGATAAGCCAAACCCAATATGGAGGAGAAAACAGAACTGCAGTGTAAGTAACTAAAAAATGAATAAAATGCTGACCAAGCACAGGGTCTATTAGCTTTCTGTAGCAAAACTCCTTGGAATGTGTGTCCACGCGAATCGAATCTCAACCTCCAGTCCACAGAGGTAGGGCAGATAGACTGGCCCAGCCATCTGCACTCCAGATAAGTCAAAGATGGATTCGGGCCAACACTGGGCCTAATTTCAACAATTCCATGAGTCAAGATTTTATTATTTCCAATTTTCTTTTGATTATTTTTTCCAAAGAAAACTGAAAGACAGCTAAATATTTATGCAGATGAGATGGGTATGGATTGGCTCTCGCTAGTCAATGTCGGGTGCAACAGGACATCATGCAGATGGTGGCCAGCAGAGAAGAAATACTAAGAGAACTTTTCATGAGGGCAAGAATTTCACCTTGGATTTATAATGATGAATCTCATTCACAGGTGGGATACACTTGTGTTTAAATGATATTTTGCTTTTCTGTAAATAATCAAATCCCTCCCCCCTCTCCCATTAATCCTCACTGGAGGATATTTGTCCATTCATTGTTAGAGTAGAAGAAAGAGGGAGAGAGAGGAACATCAATGTGAGAGAGACACATCAATTGGTTGCCTCCAGCATGACCCCAACCATGACTGGGGATCAAACCTATAACTCAGTTAGGTGCCTTTGACCAGGAATCGAACCTGAGAGCCTTCAGTCCATGGACCGATGCTCTAACTGCTGAGCCGAACTGGTCAGGGCAAGGCTGACCTTTTTTAAAAAAATTTTATTGATTTTAGAGAGAGAGGAAAGGAGAGGGACAGATAAACACTGATAGGCTACCTCCTACATGCTCCCTACTGGGGATCAAGCCCACAGACTTCCCCAAGTTTCACAACCTGGGCATGTGCCCTGAGCGGGAATTAAACCAGCAACCTCTCAGTGCATGGGATGGTACTCAGCCTACTGAGCCACCCTGGCCAGGGCAAGGCTGACATCTTTAAGAAAATAAAGTGCATTACACATTTTGAAAAAATGTAATTACTCCATAGTCATACTAAAGCAAACTCTTGTAGCTTTCTATTCACTAATTGTTTCTCATTAGTCGTTTGTTCTTTGGGAACATTATTTTACTTTTCTACATATTGCCTCAAAGTCAATAAACCAAGAAGCAATAGTGAAATTGAAGCTCTGTCCCAGTTTAGTTGGCCAATGATGCCTTGGAAAGGGTCTTGGAATTATTTTTTTTAATTATGTTTAAAATCCTACTGGGAACCCTTTAAGCAACTTGACACTGAATTAGTTTTTATTTATTCATTTTCAAGATCTTGGGAATCCTGTTTTATTAGTTTCCATGGTTAGAATAAGCAGCAGAACCAAAATCTGGGTGTGTTTCGTGTACTGTTGATCTCTGAATATGTGATCCTATCAATTTTTTCCTAGCTAGGAACAACGCTAGCTACCATTTGTTGCGTACTCACTCTGTGAAAGGTTTTTTTAAATTAATTTATTTTTATTACAGATGCTTCTCCTTTTATCCCCATTGACACCCTCCTCCCCATCCCCTGCCCCGCCCCGTCCCCAGCTTTGTTGTTTATGTCCATCGGTTACGCATACATGCATGTAAATTCTGTGGTTTATCTTTTCATTACCCCACACCCCCTCTTCTGAGGTTTGTCAGTCTGTACCCTACTTCCATGTCTCTGGGTCTATTTTGTTCAACAGTTTGTTTTGTTCATTATATTCCACAAATAAGTGAGATCACATGATACTTGTCTTCCTCTTCTTGGCTTGTTTCCCTTAGGATAATACTTTCCAGGTCCTTCCATGTCGTCTCAAAGGATAAGAGGTCTTTCTTTTTTACAGCTATATAGTACTCCATTGTGTATATGTACCACAGCTTTTTTATCCACTTGTCTACTGATGGACTTTATAATTACTTATTTAATCTCACAACAACTCTAGGCGATTACTACTATTATCATACACATTTTATAGGTAAGTAAACCAAAAGTATAGAAACATTCTTAGCTAGTAAGTATACAGCCAGCACTCACAATCAGGACTGTTAACTACCATCTCTAAATATATAAAATTCTGTACAAATAAAACTTATTATAGCTAAGATTTTCTGGGATATTCAAATACAAGTAATAGAGGTGATAAGATAAGCTTTAGCATTTAGTTGTTATTTCTGACAAAGTGTGAGTCATGTCTTTGGCCACCTCCTCACATTGCATAATCCCAGCTGGACAGCACACATTGCACGGTACCAACACATTCAGAAACACAGTAAGTGGGCGTGTTCGACCATATTGTACTTAGAAGAAACTAAAGCATGTGCACGCCAAGAATTTCCCTTTGTGCGGTGTGCTTCATACTCGCTTTTGCAAGCTGTCTTGTCCATTGAAAAAGTGTCCTACCCAGTGCATAGAAAATATTTTTGCAGATGTTCAGTGGTATTCATAAGTTCCTGCAAACACCCGCAACACCCACAAATTTCCCCCCGAGTCTCAACTAATTTTCACTTCACAGATCTGTGAAATATTTTAAAATAAAAGAAGCACGTCAGGAAATCTTGGGTTGTCTGGTTCCTTCCTTCTTGGCTCCTGGTATTTTATCTTTTACTCTTTTTTGCCATATTTTTATGGGCAAGAAATATGTGTATATTCAATCAATTTATTCAACATTTCCTTAAGAGAAAATTCCCAACACACAAGGAAGTTAAAAGAATTCTAGGGGAAATCCATTGTCTATGTTCTTCCATTAACATTTTACTACATTGGTTTTATCACATATATTTTGATCTGTCTATTCATCCACATCCATCAACCTTATTTTTTGATACAAATTAAATTTCAAATATCTGTAGCTTGCCCTTAAACATTTCAACATACATATAGTTAACTGTAATTTAATATTGTTTGTTTTTTTCATTTTTATGTAAAATTTGCATTCAATCAATGCCGAAATCTGAATTGCATATTTACTGATTTTGACAATACATACATCTGTGTATTCCAAACTCTCATCAAGACAAAGTTCATGACCATCACCCATATTTAATATATTTTTAAAATATATTTTTATTGCCCTGGCCAGTTTGGCTCAGCGGTTAGAGCGTCGGCCTGTGGTCCTGAGAGACCCGGGTTCGGTTCCCGCTAAGGGCACATACTTCGGTTGCAGTTTGTCCCCGGCCCTGGTTGGTCGTGCAGGTGGCAGCCACTCGATGTGTCCCTTTCACATCGATGTTTCTCTCTCTCTCCCTTCCTCTCTCTCCCTCCCACTCTATCTGTACAAAAAATGGAAAAATGTCCTCAGGTGAGGATAAAAATATATATATATATATATATATATATATATATATATATATATATGTGTGTTTTTCTTGATTTCAGAGACAGGAAGGGAGAGAGAGAAATAGAAACATCGATGAGAGAGAAACATCTACGGGCTGCCTCCTGTGCGCCCCCTACCGGGCATAGAGCTAACAACCTGGGCATGTGCCCTGACCAGGAATCAAACCAGTGAGCTCCTGCACGCCGGAAGGCACTCAATCCACTGAGCCACACAAGCCAGCCTCAGTATTTTTAAAATATAATGTTAACCCATATACCTTTTTTGGCTCCTTTGTAGGACCTATAACTAATTTTTTTTTAAGTCTATAATCCTCTTTTGTCAGCTTCATAATTGTGCCTAATCAGTTTGAGAATTGTCTGAAGAATCCTACGCTTTCTTACACAGAAAGCTATCTGAAGGAATACACAGCCTTATGTTTACTGCTTGCAGGCAGTTTCCAGGTTACAGAACAGGTGGGAGAAGCCACATGCGACCCAGTGGTCTCACTGATCAGAGCGAAGAGACCAGAGGTGTGAAGGACAAAGTGACTGGGGTTTGTGTGGCGAGAGCAGAGGAAGCTGCCGAGATGGCGAGAGGGCTAGAAACCTGTGGGCGGGGTCGGGCAGGGCTCCACCAAGCCCCGATGGAGCACTACTCTCCACGTGCATAAGAGAAGACGGAAGGAGTCTTGACTTGGGGTGGTGAGCACACAATACAGTACACAGATGATGTATTATAGAATTTATTCCTGAAACCTATATAATTTTATTAAACACTGTCACCCCAATACATTCAATTTTTAAAAGAATGAAATTTACATCGAAATAGGGAGTTGTGGGCATAAAGCTGGTATTTAAAGGCATGGAACTGGGTCGGTACACAAAGGAGAGAATCCGGGAACTCCGCCATGGGACACTCCAACATTAAGAGTTTAATATCTGGAAACAGCCCAAGTGCCCATCAGTAGATGGGCAGATAAAAAGAGCTGTGGTGCATTTGCACAGTGGAATACTATGCAGCTGTAAAAAAGACGGCTCTGTTAACCTTTGCAAGAGCCTAGATGGACCTGGAGATGATTATGCTAAGTGAAATAAGCAAGTCAGAGAGAGACAAATATTATATGACCTCATTTATATGTGGAATCTACTGAACTAAATAAGCTGATGAACAAATAGGTCCAGAGACATGGAAGCATGGGATGAACTGACAGATCTCAGAGGGAAGGGAGGAGCAGAGAGAGGTTAACCAAAGAATTTGCATGCATATATGCATGGTCTATGATCACAAACAATAGTAGGGTGAAGGTCTGGGGTGGGGGGAGCTGGGTGGAGGGGGACTAAGAGAGGGGGAGTGGGGGACATCAGTAATACCTTCAACAATAAAATACATTTTTTAAAAAAGTTCAGGAAGGTGAGGAGAAGAAGGAATGGAGGAAGTAAGGAAAAAAGTAAATGCAGACTAGGGCAAGATTGATCTCTTTTGAACTCCTGGATTTGAGCATTTGGTTGATGGAGGTGAAACAATTTCATGGAAAGTCTCCCCCAAGGAAGGTCAGCACTCCTCTTGAAGGAGACTTGTTTCTGATGTTCAGAGAAAGAGATCTGTGGATTACATAGATGTATTTCTGATATTTTATATATCTTTAATATTTCACACATTCACTTGACTTAAAATTATTCTTAAACTTAGAGTTAAATGCTTAAAGATAGGTATGTCCATATTTCTATTGTACTATCAGCTGCTGTTTTACGCAAACCAATTCAGCATCTCTCATGTAAAATAATAGGAACATCATTTCTATGGGAATAAAAAATAACTATACATTCAAGATATATCATTTCGATATCAGTTTATGTAATGCTTCAACAAATATCATCCAAAGAAATCAGTTCTTAACAATTACTTATTTTAAGTTTACATGTATTATAATTGCATATATACTGTCAAGAAAACATTTAAGTCTTCGTTGTACTCAAGCAGACAGATATACATAAAACTGTTTCCATTCCATCCTCATAGTAAATTATGTATAAAGTTCATGGGTGGAAGTTCCAAATTGTATTTATTGACATGCAGTTTGTCTTTGACTGAAGGATATGTTCAGTCCAAAACTTTTATGAAATTTTAAATATTCAGATATTAATAAATTCATAATATGCACAGTTTAAAACTTGTGTCCTGTGTTGTTCAAGGGTTAAATGTGTGTGTGTGTGTGTGTGTGTGTGTGTATTCCGAAAATGTATTCAAATGTATTCAGGGTGTCTGTAGATTCTATGACACATTTTGAAAATAAATTGTATTTTAATAAACACTGGCTTTATAATTATGCAAAGTTGTGTAGGCATTTTCGGGACACCCTCTATTTGTATCACTGTCTTTGTGTTTAATAGATGTGACAGTACCTAAGAAATTACATGACTTTGTGCAGAAACAAATTCACTGACGCCAGAAATGGCTAAAAAGTTAGAAAAGTAGAAGATTCAATATTCATTGAAAATCTATTTCTCACATTACCTACGGTATATTCCAGGAAGCAACTTTAAAGAAATCAACAAGTTGGTATAATTTATGTAAAAATAGAAATAACCTATAAATTGTATACCCAAAACAATTTTTTAAAGAAGAACAAAACTAGAGGACTTATTCTACCTGATTTTATGCTTGCTCTAAAGTTATGCAAAATCAGAAAACGGTGCGAAAGATAGACACAACGTATGTGCAACAGAGTGCAGAGTCCAAAACTATGAGCACATTAATATGTCTGATTAATTTTAAGAAAGCCACAAAGCCATTTCTTTTTTTTTTTTTAATCCTCACCTGAGGACATTTTTCCATTTTTTGTTCATATAGAGTGGGAGGGAGAGAGGGGAAGAGAGAGAGAGAAACATCTACGCGAAAGGGACACATCGAGTGGCTGCCTCTTGCATGACCCAACCAGGGCCGGGGACAAACCGCAACCAAGGTACATGCCCTTAGCGGGAACCGAACCCGGGTCTCTCTGGACCGCAGGCCAATGCTCTAACCGCTGAGCCAAACCAGTCAGGGCCACAGAGCCATTTAAAATGGGGAGCGAAAAGTCTTTTTAATGAATGGAACTGAGAAATTGTCTGTCTACCTGGGGAAAAACTGAATTCTGACCTGCACACCAAACAAACAAGTTAACTCGCTATGGATCAAAATCTAAATGTAAAAGGTGAAATTGTAAACCTTCTAGAAGATAATATCTTTGCACCTGAAATAAACAAATATTTCTTAGCTAGATACAGAAAGCAATAATTATAAATAATAATAATAAGGTATAGTTCATCAATGTTAACACGCCTGCCCAACAAAAGCTTCCATTTAAAAATATTGACAGATAAGCTACAGAGAAAAACTATTTGCAAAACATAGGATGACAAATTGTGTATAAAGTATAAAAGAATCCCATAATTTAATAAGACGCCAACCTAATAAAATGGATAAGACTTGAACTGTACTTCACAAAAGAAGATGTATGAATGATACATCTGTACAAAAAAAAAATGCTTAACATCAGTAGTAATAAGATGAATGAGAACTGAGCTATGGAGATGTAGCACTTGAACACCCACTAGATTAGCTACAATAAAACACAAAGAATAACCGACAACACCACGTGCTGGCGAGGATGTACATCAGGTGACTCTCATATGTTACTAGTGGGTTAACCACCTTGTCAAAGTTCTGGCAGACTTTTTTATAAAATTAAATATACTCCTACCTTTTATCTAGAAATTCAACTGCTAGCTATTTATCCAACAGATGTGAAAATATAAATCAACAGAACTAGTTTTTTATAATGTTTCTATCGGATAGTTTATATCAATATGTATTTCATACTTTAAATTTGTAAAGCATGCATGATATGTTTGTTAAAAATTTTTGACAAATTCTCAAAACCATGGAGGTCAAGTTTTCTAAGTCAGACTTGAGTTTTTCATCCTAACTACTGACCTCAGATAAAGCCACTTCATGGCTGTGAGTGCCAATTTCCTGTTCATAAAACTGAGTTGGGACTAAATTAATTATCTCATTCATCCTTCACAATGACTCTGAATAGAAAGTAACTGAAATAAATATTTAATATGTTGGAACATAGATATTTCATAAAGTTCAGTTTTTTCAAAATTATCAATGTTTCCATCATTAATATATTTTTATGTTAACAATATCAGTTATGTTAAAATACATTACAGTATCATACTTTGAGATGAGAAATTCATGATATTATAGAGATTAATATTAGCATAATTTCTATATATTACAAGGTATTACATATTCTGTGTTTCCAAATAGTAGGGGAAAAATTTTATTGTTTACTTTCCTTGTACCTAGAAAGGGATATATATCCATGTACCATTCATATGTATTTTGCCCTTTAAAACATTCTTTTTTCCTTTATTAATTTTAGAGAGAGAGGAAGGGAGAGGAAAAGAGAGAAACATCAATGAGAGAACATCGACTGGCCGCCTCCTGCATGCCCCCCGCTGGGGATCAGGCCCACAACCTGGGCATGTGCCCTGACCAGGAATTGAACCAGCGACCTCTTGGTGCATGGGTCGATGCTCAACCCCTGAGCCACACCAGCCAAGCGTATTTTGCCTTTTAAAATAAGATCCTTGAATTTTAAATTAAAATATCACTCTGGCTGGTTAGCTCAGCAGTCCGCATCAGCCCTCGGATCTAAGGTTCACGGTTCCTTTCCAGGTCAAGGGCACGTGCCTGGGTTTCAGGTTCAATCCCCTCCAGCCCAGTTGAGGTATTGTGGGAAGCAACAAACCAATGTGTCTCTCTCACATTGATGTTTCTCTCTCTCTCTCTCCCTCCCTTCCACTCTCTCTAAAAATCAATGGAAAATATCCTTGGGTGAGAATTAACCAAAAAAACAAATAATAAATATAAATTGTCATACTCTATTATCATATTTACATATGCAATTTATGAAATTTATCTGAAAATGTAAACTCATTTTTCCAAATTAATAAGGTAACTGAGAAAGATACTTTGAGGAGATATAAAATAGAAGCAATTTACTTGAGATATGTTAAAATAAAGAGAAATCCCCTATTTTAAGCAAAATATTATTGTTTCTAGAACAAGAAATGTATCATCTATAAAACAAGCAGGCTAATTAAAAATTAACAGTAAATTGTTTATTGTAACTTGAATTAATTTCAAAAATCCTTTAAAGACACTATTTTCCCTAAAATGGTGACAGATTTTGCAAAAAATGTAAATTGGATTATGTTGGCAGTCTAGAATGATTTTAATAATTCATGTAAATAATACATAAATTTCCAGTACTTAATCTTACCCAATAATCAACTATATTTTTAATTTTCTCAAAGTATGAGCATTTGTCTTGATAAGCAAATGCCGTGTTGACTATAACATTCACTGAAACAATCTTATATACTTTTTCTTTTTCTTCTATTAATGGCCACCATATTACTTGGCATGTCACTGTTTAACATATCCAACGTTTTATTTATTTGTTTGTTTGTTTTCGTCACTATTACTAAATGATGTTCTTTGCAAGGACACTTTTCAGAAGAAATACACACTTTATGATTTTGACAGTTGTTGCAAAATCAGTAACTAGTAGTAGGAAGCTTCTACAATCGCTCCAGGATCTCTGCCTCCTATGTAATCTGTCCTCTGGGTGTGGGCTGGATCTAGTGACTCTCTCCTAAGTAACAATACCGCAAGAGGGTAGGATATTACTTTTTGAGATAGGATAACAAATTTGCCAGTTTCTTCCTCCCCCTCTCCCTTCTGCTTCCCCTTCCTCTCTGGAGAAACTTGCTCTGTTATAAATAGTTCTACGCTGAAATTCACCTGAGTGTGTTGACGTCTGGAGACAGGAGTCAGTAGGGCCCGAGGGCTGTAGGAGCCCATGCGGACCGAGACGGCAGCCTCCTGAGAGGTCCTGAGACAAGGCGGTCAGTTCAGCCATCCTCTTCTCTAACCCACAGAAATGCCGAGATACTAAAGGTCGATGGTTTCATCAGCTAAGCTGCAGGGTGATTTGTCAAGAGGCGACAGGTAACTAATACAAAGGACAAGCGAGTTGTGTTGGTGTGTGACTGGGGCGAACCAGCTAGGCTCTGTGACTGGCTGGGGTTAACCTCTGATGCCAGGTACCTACCTGGCTATTGGCTCTTCTGACCCAAAAGTAAGTTTGAAATAAAAAAATGTTTAAAGTAAGTTTGAGCCCAGCCAGTGTGGCTCAGTGGGTTGAGCGTTGTCCCGTGGACTGAGAGGTCCCAGTTGGACTCCTAGTCGGGGCACATGCCCGGGTTGCAGGCTTGATCCCCAGTAGGGGCTGCAGGAGGCAGCCGATTGATGTTACCACTCTCACATTGATGTTTCTCTCTCTCTCCCTTCCTCTCTCTCTAAAAAAAAATCAATAAAAAAATGTATTTGAAAAAAAGTAAGTTTGAGTAAATTTAGAAATTACCTCAATTACTAACTTTCAGAAGACTTAAGAAAAGATATTAGGTAAACCACTAATATTAAATATTTGACTATCACCCATCTTACATACTAAAAATACAATTTTTCTCATATGTATTTCATATCTTTATAATATTAAATTTGAAAAATAAAAATGGGGCACAAATAACCTTATATTCATCAGCAGCTCCCCAGCTTCAGCCATGGTAGTCTCACTACAATGTCGCATCCTGGGACTGAAATCTTTCAGTGGAGATGTACCGGATGCTGGGAGCGGATCCCCGTGTTCTGTCCAACCTTGGTGTGCATGCTCGCCTCGGTCATGGTCCTGGTTTTCATTCACTGCAGACGTCAGCTCTGTGCTCCACGCATGTCTGCTGTGCTGACCCGTCTGGCGGTACCGCCCACTGCAAGTAGCTGTACCGGGATGAGTGCTTTGCTTTTCTCCCACCTTCTCTACTCCTAGTTGTGTTGCTACATGCAAACACGTCATACAAGAGACTCGAACCCAAGACGTGCTATTTTCCGGGCTGTAATTGTCCAAATCGATTTAAAAATCAAAACAAAAACTGACAAATTACAAAACAAAAAAATCCTGAAAGGTGAAAGTGGCTCTAATTTTAAAACATTTAAATATTTTATTGTTGTAAAAGAAAACCAATCAGGTTTTGGCATAAATGCAATTTTTCTACCAAGCAAATTCCAAAAGGAGGCTGTGCGCGGTGCTGCCATCTAGCGGGCAGTGCCGTGGGGCTGGCCTGCAGGAGCAGCCGGGTTGGGTGAGAGCCGCTTTGATCCACACACACTTAATGAGCACCTGCTATGGGCACCAGCACTTTAATATAAGCGGGGAGAAGACGTTTTTAATGATTAAAATTAAAAATGTGGATCCTGAGTTCAAAATTCACTTACTATTTTATCTAGAATTTTAAAACCACAAACCTGCCCCCAAAATCCCTCTTAATCTCAATGATTAAACATTCTTTGAAAGGTACTATTATATATTCAAAAAGCCTCCTGCGTACACCCGATCGCCTTCTCCTATCACCCAGCCTGCCGTGAATTAGTAAGAAATTGTGAAAGAATAAATGAAGAGTTGTTTTGAATCAAACCAGAGCTTTGAAGAAGAAATATATAATGTAAATGCTATTAATATTGTGCACTATACGAGTATCTTTTGTTAATGACTAGTAAATTTCTTCAAGAAAATTTAGTTTTCCCTAAGCAACAAAATCAGATGTTACGTGTATTGTGTAGGCTTGAGATTCATTTCATCTATGGAGTGTAAATAATTTTTTAAGAAAACCTAAAACATCCCTGCATGAAAATGTAAATTTAGTAAACACTAAAAGGTAAAATAGATGTGTAAATGAATTCATCATAGACAATTATAATGCTGAAGAGGCATTAAAAAGTTGATGTGTAAGGTAATATTTTATAGAAAGCAATATCACCAGTGGGTTTCTGTAAATAGCCTAATAAAATAAAATTTAAAAAAAAATAGAAAATCTGCCTGGCCAGTGTGGCTCAGTGGTTGAGCGTCAAGCCATGCACCAAGAGGTCACCAGTTCAATTCCTGGTCAGGGCACATGCCCACGTTGTGGACCCGATCCCCAGTGGGGGGCATGCAGGAGGCGGCCAGTTGATGTTTCTTTCTCTCTCTCTCTCCTTCTCCCTTACTCTCTCTCTAAAGTCAATAAAGAAAAAAAAAATTTTTAAATAGAAAAACTAATTTTATAAGACAGACATAGCATCCATTTAAAAATTAATCAAATTATTAAAACAGTATGACATAGTTTGTTCATTTTAATATTTCTTGCAGAATTTTTTGACTGGTATTGCAAATATATATCTCAAGACCGGAAACAAGAGTACTTAGTGGACTCAGGATGGATAACTAAAGTTTGTATCAATACTCGTGAGGTTACAAAGATACATTTCTGAGGAGATCATGGGAAAAACTTAATTTCTAATGTTTTCATATCATGGTTAACTAAAAATAATAGTTTCCATTTCTATAGTGTTTCGTAGATCATACAATGGTTTTACACACCTTGTTTTTTCTCACATCTGTGAGCAGATGGTTCTAACTTGACACGGCAGATACTCGTGTTTAACCAAGTTGTAGACCAGTACTTTTTTAGTCAGTTGGCTCCTGTCTGGGAAACTACTGTAACATTAAGTGACTAGAAGATGTGATTAATTCTCTTTTTTTAGTGTCATCAATGCATTTACTGCAGAATCAAAGAGAATAACTAAATCTAACTTTAAGTGCATTTTTCTGTCATATAATTGAGAAAATCATCCTTTACTACCCGAAACAGTATACATTGTCCACAGAGCAAAGCTAGCTTTGGGGAGGATTAACTTCTCCCTGGAGACTCCTGTTCCGTCTCCTTATCTAGTTCACCGTGCATGCTAAGAGATTTCCACAAATACATTTTGCCTGAATTTTCTGAAATACTTTTGTGACCCCAAACGTCTTACCTCTTTCCTTGGAAAGACAGCATGTTAGCCATTCAAGGGCACATACGGTTAAATCCAGTACGTAAGTTTACAATCATTTTCTATCCTACGCCCACATTTTTTCTGTTTACTTCTTAGGTTTGGGCATAGACTGAGTTTTTACTTTGTTTTCAGTCCTCTGCATGTTCTAGCCTGAGGTGGAGCCAGCACATGTCCAGCCGGTGGTTCCTTACCCCTGCCGTGGTCACTAGAAGCACCACAAGCTCTAGGAAGACACAGCACAAGACTTCAGGCGGTGTTCAAGTTCTGTCAGATAGCAGCATAGTAATGAGGCAGCGTCTGCGTTGCCATGTAAAGCAGCATGGTGCCCTGGCCCGTGTTGCCCAGTGGTTAGAGCAGCAGCCTGGGGACTAAGAGGTCTCGGGTTTGATTCCGGTCAAGGGCACGTGCCTGGGCTACAGGTTCGATCCCGGGCCCTGGTCAGGGTCCCGTGGGAGGTAACTCATCAATATGTCTCTCTCACATCGATGTTTCTCTAGCTCTCTCCCTCTCCCTACCTCCCTTCCGCTTTCTCTCAAAAGCATTAGAAAAATATCCTTGGGTGAGGATTAACCAAAAAATGAAAATAAATAAAACATCATGGCGCAGTTTAATCAAGTTAAGTAAGTTTGGCGTCTGAGACATTCTCACCATCTCTGCAGCCTCTCATAAGTCAATGTTTCTTCTTCCAGCCCAAGCATCCTCATTAGAAGATAAAAATAAACTAACCTAGGACTTGTATGAGATCATGTCAAAATTATGTTTTAATGCATATAATAGAACATAAAATAATATACAAAATATACCCTTAAAAAATTTCATAGGATGGTCCCTATATCCTTCAGATAATTCTGTCTCTTATGCTCACACAAATATTTCATCAGCTTATGTTACCTTTCCAGAAGAAGTTTGTAAACAGCAATAAGAAACACCATCATATTTGAAAATATTTATAACATTTCTGTTATGATTTGGGGAAGAAATGGGGCTTTCAAGCCTCTGTGTGTGTTACTTTTGTCGTGGTTCTTTTGAATTAGTCTTAAAGGATGTTTTCTTTTTAATAGTGAAACATTCCTTTCTTCTTGCCTAAAAATGACGGTCCGGTTTGAAAGCAAAGATTTATACAACGGACTCTTCATTTGAACCTTATGTAAAGAAATAAAACCGTTATGTCCACACGTTTGAGCCCCTACCTTCCTGCCTTTACAGCGTGTTACATTTCCCGGCTTTCTCGGCTTCATGTTTTACAGCCTGTTCTCCAGATTCAGGTAGTAAAAGGTGAGAAGGTACATTTAAGCAGACAGAAGGGCTGCGGAAACATATTTTAATTAAAAATAGCTTTGAGTAGAAATTTCGCCCGGTTTCAAAATAGATCACACCAAAAGCTAATGAGCAAGTGAGAAACAGGAGCCTTTTCCAGGGAAGCCTGGTGCTGCCGGGTAGTGGCATGAACATGGGTGTCTGATTCGGCAAATGTGGTCAACGTTGTCTAATCACCGACTAGCGGTGTTTCTTTTAAAGTAAAAACAACGGAAGCAAAATCTGACTCGAGCCAATATCTTTGGAAGACTAAAGTAAGGCTGCACACTGGAAGAGCAACTTCCAAAAACAACCTTTATTTGGCAGGAGTTGTCTGTTGAATTAGCCCCGTCTCCTCTGTGCGACATCATCCTCCTTCTGTGCCCAGGGAGCGTGTGGCAAGTGTCACGAGCGAGCTCACTAAAGCATTGGAAGTATATCTCAGAATGGGCATCGGGCTAGTGCCCTGGCCCCTGTTAACCTGTGTTAGGTGCTTAAAGACCAAACTTTAGGCTCTTCAGTGTTGGTCCTCCGTGCCCACATGACATTCCTCTGCAGATAAAGTAAAGTAAGAGGGAGACTCCTGCTTCATGACCATTTAGGGCTGTGTAGCAGCAGATGAAGAAAGGCATGTGCGTATGCAACTCTACCACACTGTGGGTAGTTAGTCCCAACGCCCTCCAAGGCCACCTTCTATCCTTGAAGGTAAATCAGTGACTCCCAGTGGGAAGTGAGACAGCCAGCAAGTTCCAATAGGTACCTAAAGGGCCGATCTCCAGAGCGGTGGAGGTGTGAAGACTTCGGATTTGGGGCAGCCGTGTTCAGCTTGCAAACCAAGTGAGAGAGAAAGCTCATCTGCAGAGAAAAGGAAGCAGCATCCGCAGAGGGAGGGGCATAGACGAGAGGCAGAGCGTGTACGTTTCACATTCCTGGTAAGTTGTGCTCCTGGTTCTACTTCCTGCCAATGCCCAGCTGAGCTGTCCCACTTGAGTTCCACTGAAAAACTACAAACCCAAACTCTTTATCATGAGAATGGATTGCTTTGTTGGTCTGTTATTTAAGCTGGGTTGAGTTGATCTCTTATATTTACAATTAAAATCCTTCACACACCAAATCCTGAGATGGAATTCTGAGGGGATGATGAATGAAATAGCTATTCTGATATTTCAGGTTCCTTTATAAAAGTGAAACAGCTATTACATGAAGAGTTTTTTTTGTTTGTTTTTTAATGTTTTTTCAGGAAATTGGTATTAGTTTTAAGAGTTCCTCCTTCTGATTATTGTTGTCTTTTTATCTTATCTTCCCTTTGTAGACTCTGCTTCCTTGTTCTTATTCCATCAAAACTCCATGTAACCCTTCTACTCCATACATAGTCCTTTCAAAAATATTAAACAGTTGACTGATATAATATAAAACTATAAGTTATATTAATTAGATTTAGGTTAAATAGAACAAGTCATTCTCTACTGTTAATATTAGCAAAACTTTTGGTATCTGTGTGACCTGAGTAGTACCTAGATGTAATAGAAGCTCTTGCAAACTCATGAATATGATCTGACAATATTGCATAATGCAGTCTTTTGTGAAAGGACATTAAAAAGTAATGGGATTTACATGAACTCAATGCCCAAGGAGACGAAATACCCGGTGTAGGAAGGTTTGATATTTACATTTATATTTTAATCTGAATGAACATCAATCACACATGTGGCTTGTGCAATGTCAAACTTAATTGAAGAATGTGCATAATTTATTAACATAACCTTTACATTTTTCAAATGACCAATATTCTCTATACTATAATTCACTCTTCAAGGGCTAGGAGGCCTTCTTTTATTTGAAAACATTACTACATCTGCCTCATCTGGCAAGGGCCATTCAGTCCTGTTCTTTGTGTAGGACATTATATTTTTTCCAAATAATTAAGAATTCTAGAAACATTCTGGGAAACAATTATATTGCTTCAGTTTACCTTCTATATGAATATTTTTTATCTTTACCTTTAATTATTGTAATCGTGTCTTCTAAAACAGTGCCTTGTGTAACATTAAAATCTATATTCGAGAAGTTCAGGTTTGAAAATAAATGTTTAATAATACAGATTAGAATTTTTACAACAGGGTTTTCAGTATTCTGCTCCTATATACAGAAACACATGCAGACACAAATATTCTTCATTGTTGAAATAAATTTTATATAATATGAATATTTTGTTTTCATATTTATCAGAATACTATGTTTATGCATAACTGTTAATTCTGGAGACGTGGAGTCTATATTCAATAATAAGTGCATATTTTACGTTAAAAAGCAAATTTTGTCTGTCCGGTGTGGCTCAGTGGTTGAACATCGACCTATGAACCAGGAGGTTGCTGGTTCAATTCCCAGTCAGGGCACATGCCCAGTTTGTGGGCCCAATTCCCAGTAGGGGGCATGCAGGAGGCGGCCAGTTGATGTTTTCTCTCATCCATGTTTCTGTCTCTCTCCTCTTATTTCCTCTCTCTCTATAATTAATAAAGAGGAAAAAAATTTTTTAAAAAGCAAATCTTTCATTCCTGAAATCTCACTTGAAAATCTGTAGTACACTGTGGTCTCCAATAGAAGTTTCTGTGATAAAACCCTGTCTCTGCACTGACGCAGGAGCCACCGGCCACGCACAGCTATTCAGCACTTGAAATATATCTCGTGTGACCGGTAAAATTTTAATTTAAAATAATATAAGACATAAAGTTAAATAGCCTTAATCTAATGAGAACTGGGGACATGAAAAAAATACAGAAAATCATAGCAAGAAGATTAGATCACATGAAGACAAAAAGATTGAAAAGAACTTTGAAAGGAAGGCAAGGCCATGGTCTATAAAGTGTGTGAATGTGTGTGTGCATGCGCACGTGCGTGCGTGTGTGTGTGTGTGTGAATGATGATCACTTTTGGAATGTTTAAAGGAGCCAAAAATATAAAGAAATCCACTGGAAATAAATACAAATAGCATAGGCATAAAAGACACTGTATTTCAGATGTGGCAAAAAAAATCTAGAGTTGCGGAGAGGAAACAATCTATAGTAAAATAAAAGATTTTCCCTTGGAATGATCCCCACTCCTCTTCCTCAATGAAGAACAATGAGGCATGCATATTTTAAGGCTGAGGGAGGTAGTGAAGGTGGTATTGGCTCTTCTAGCCTCTTACCTTCTCAGAGTGAAGGAACTAAGCCTGGCGTGAAAGACTTAATGATCGCGTTCAATGAGCCTGTTAGTGCCCATATTCTAGGGATTGTACGTGAAGATAAAGAAAACCTTCTTACTGCCCCTCAGGGACTCATGGTCCAGTGACGAGAGAGACGCACAAACAACAAAACACATTGAGAATCACATTAATAAAGACACATATAAAAGGGTGATGGGGGTAGAGGAAGATGTAATTTACTTTCTTTTGGGGAAATGAAATTATGTTGATGGTTAGGATTACGAAAGTTTAATAGAAGATACACAAACATTATTGGAAGTGCATACTGACATGGGTGCCATACCTCTATCCAATCTACAGTCAGGGTACACTCCCAGCCCTCCCTTGCCTGCTGCAAGAGCCTGTGACAGGGCTACCCCGACAGCTAGTCCTTGCCTGCATGGGCAGGTCACGATGCCAAGGAGAAAATGCCCAAGAGCCCCTCTCAGCCAATTACAAAAGGAAATCGGTAGGCCTGGCCAGTGTGGGTCAGTGGTTACAGCATTGGCCTGCACACCACAGAGTCATGGGTTTGATTCCCAGTCAAGGGCATATACCTACCTGAGTTACAGGTTCAATCCCCCACCGAGGTCAGGGCACGTGTACAAGGCAATCAATTGATGTACCTCTCTCACATCAATCTCTCTCTCTCTTTCCCCTTCTTCCTTCTTTATACTCTCTCTAAAAAAAAAAAATAATAATAATCAATGGAAAAAATATCCTCAGGTGAGGATTAACCAAAAAAAAAAAAGGAAAGAAACTATAGATGAATACCTCAGCTTCCACAACCCATAAGAGGTACATGTGTGAGTTACACTCTGTAGTTTCCCCAGAAAGGCCCAGAGTGATGGATGCTTTAATGCGCACAGTGGTTACCTGCTCCCTAACGCTCTCTGTATTGGATGATTTAATCCCTAATCTGGCTCACTTTCCTACCCGCCCAAGGTGACTTCTGGGACAAATGACCAAATACACGATTTTCTTATCTCATGGCCAGTTTCCGGGGGAATCCAGCCCATCATAGTTATCACCAGATGTGGTTTTAGGAAGTAAATCCTGAGGATGGCATGGGAGGACTAGGTCACTTACCACTCAGATGGCCACAAATACCCAATGACTGCCGATTAGTGGGACAGAAAACAGCCAATTGTTTTTCTTAAACCCTCGCTTTTGAGTCATTGAGAATCTCACACCTCAGGTTTTGTATACGACCTTACGTGCTAATCCAGTCAGGCTGAGTATTTGCTAGGGTAACACACAACCCCAAATCACAGTGGCTCAAAACAATGAAAGTCTACTTATTACTCATGCCACAGGTCTACAAGAGGACATCTGCGCTTTGGAAACAGTGGAAATAGTCAGCATCACAAATGTTGCTATTCGCCGTGTCGGAGGGAGAGTGGGATCATCCTCAGGGGAACAGCTCTCCCTAGAAATAACACGCGTCCCCTGCACCCACATTTCATTGACCAAGTTAATTCACCACGTCCTACCCGTGCCGTGTGGAAGAACCGAAGCAGTGGTTTTTAGGTGGCGCCGCGACCGTCATGCCACGCTCCTGTCTTCGTGATATTTTCTTCTGTTTAATCCCTCATTTCCTCTAATTATCCATTCACCTGTTTTTCCACTTTCAATCATTTTTAAAATAGTTAATAGGGTTTTCAGTCATTTCCAAATTGGACATGAATCCTTCCCATAAAAAGTCTTGGTGGAAAGAAAAAAATACAAAAGGAGACATCAAACTTATTTAGATAATTATCTAGTTTTCTCATGCATTAAAAATAAGGAATCATAATATTCATTTATTTGTTTTCCTTCTGTATACATTTCAAACACCTTCCCCAAGGCCAGACGTGGGCAGTAAATATGAGGTTGTTTTTCTCTTGGGAACAGCCCCTCTCGGTGAGAGGTGCCAGGACACAATGCTGGTACTGTGGTTATGCCACTATGGGGGGGCTTGTTCACGTAGTGTGACAATCTCTTGGCGTACATATTGAGATCTATTAACCAGCAACTTTTCATTGAGTTGGTTTGATGAGTATGAGTTCGTCGATTATCTCATTTTAGCCTTCAGACACCTGAAATGAGCTTGGTAAATGCTGGAATCATGGTTCAAACCAATATTGTGGCTCCTGCTTCTCACCAACTTCACAGAGCTTTTCCCCACCCACTCGGGTGGCTTTAACGCGCTGTATAATGTGTGGGCCGTACACCACTGGGGTAATATCATCCTACAATGTTCTATGTTTTAGCATGTCATTTCTAAAATCAAGTAATAGTAGGAAGGGAGGCAACAACACGGTGAGAAAAACCACGATGTAATCTGCCATCCATAATTACTCCTAGTTTAAGATTTAAATGATAAAATATGCAGTTTTTCTCTGAAGATATTTCATAATTTTGTCACTGCTCAATGGTAACAGGATGATCGCAAGGGCCCTAGCTATCATTCGGGGGCTAAACGCATGCCTAGCATCGGACTGAACGCAGATGACGACAATTATAAAACAGAAGTGAAAGGAAGTGTTGGGTTGGAGTGGGGCTGAGGAGAGAGCAGGAAGAAATCAAGGAATCGATGCACTTGGCTGGCAGTGGTGGCAAGATGTTTAGGGCTGGAAAGAACACATTCTGCCAGAACTTACAGATGTGCTCGAGGACAGATGTTTACCAGTCAGCTGATTAAACAACAAGCCCATGAAGACCTGTGATGGGGGAGAGGCCAGCTCCAAATTCTGGCAAGGCTCTCAGACATAAAATTAAAGCATTCCCCAAAACTATTTTGAAATTATATTTTAGTGATAGCCACAGTTTCGTTCTCTTAGGTGAGCTCTGAAAGTTGCATGGGGCTTTTCGGTTCGCTTACTACTGGACACAGTGATGTTCAACTGGATCACAATGAGAAATGACAAAGGTCCCTGGGGCTTCACAGGCGACGTCAAGGCCCAAAGGGAGCCAGCTGGGCACCAGGAACGTTCTGGTCTTAAGAGAATGGAACTCCTGTCCTACTTAGGTAGCCAAGTAGTGGACAAAGAATTTAACTGAAAGAAGAAACCAAAAAGAATACACATTAAAGTGAAATGTTCAGGGTGCTTATTTTTGTTGTTGCTATTGCTGGGGATGCTCACCCAAGGATAGTTTTTTCCATTGAGTTTGAGAGAGTTGAAGGGAAGGAAGGAAGGAGGGAGGGAGGGAGAGAGAGAGAGGGAGGGAGAGAAATAGAAAGAGAGAAACATTGATGTGAGAGAGACACATTGATTGGCTGCCTCCCACAAGTGCCCCGACCAGGGCCAGGGATCTAACCTGCCCCCAGGTATGTGCCTTTGACCTGGAAGTTGAACCCACTACCCTTCGGTGCACCAGCCAACACTCTAACCACTGAGCAACACCAGCAGGGCAGGAGATCTTTTCTTTAAAGACTTCAAGACTCCTTTCATGTCTTTAGAGTAGCTTCATGTCATGTTTCATCACTGACGGAAATGAGTCTTCAAAAGAACAAATTATTCATATAATCACATTTAATTTATGTTAATCTTATGGCGTCTACAACTTCCCATCTTTCCCTTGTGTACCAGCACATGTGAGAAACTCAAATGCAAATAGTTATTTAAATAACAACACATACATTATTCATTATCGTCTTCTTAGCTATTATGCATAACATTCTTTCATGGGCCAGTTATATTTCCGCTTGTCTTTTAGATTCGCACATACTTAAATCCTAGCAAAGATATTTTAACACATATGGCAAACTGTCTACTGCAGTTAGGGTCTTTCTAGGCCGAGAGAAATTCAGTATTTTAAAATTAAAATTTTTATCATAAGATTCTGCGATGTTTTTAGAAAGGGTATCTACTCAGCTAATGGATACACTTCTAAAGTCTCAGTGAGGCAATGATAGGAATTCTAACAAATTCAATTAAATGTCAACTACGCATACAGTTTGGTGTCTGGTCAAACGTGTGAGTGTGTGTATGTGTGCCTGTGTGTTCTTACTTATGAAAAGTTAACAGAGAACTTTAAATATATATGCTAAGGGCATTCACTCTGTTCTGATGTGGTTTAGCCTGGGGAACTCCCTTTCCATCTGCATTTCTTCAAGGACTTCCCATGGGCTGACATACCTGTACCTTCAGCCTTCTAAACACTGAATTTACAAGAGCAAACACAATCATGCTGATGTTCTGCCTTCAGTAGCATCAACCTGGAAAACTGAAGCTCTGATTCTATAGCATAGAGGGGAAAATTTTATGTTTTTTCTTGAATGAATTATATGATTTTATATTGAAAGCATCGGATGATGTGTAGATATAAAACTGTTTGCAAGTTCTTCTGTCAAGGAGTTCACAATCACTGCCTGTTTCTGTACATTCACACACAACACACTTGGATAGGAAAGAGTCGAGTTAATTTAGAGAGACAGTGACTTGGTCCATATTAAAGTCGTGCAGAGAGAAAGCTGCTGGAATGCACCTGTGCAGGCGGCCACGTGTAATGAGAGCTCCCCTCTTCCGTGAGGTCAGGAACACTGAGGTGCTGGCTGGGGCTCCCTCAGCACCCTCCTGAGTGTCGTCTTGTCCATGCAGCCCTATATTTGGTGACTAATGTCAACTAATATTTTGTCAAATTACACAAATCATCAACTTCCTTGAAAAACTGAATTTCAATTATTACGTTTTTTCATGAAACACGCACTTTTGATTTTGAGCATCTCATTGTAAAAAGGACTTACTGCTACGTTAAAAATATCACTAAGTAATGCACACCCACGCACACCCACGCACAGGTCTACCTGACACAATGCAGCAAGAACAGCAATAGTTAGCCTGCTCGAAGTAGCCTTTGTGGACTTGACCCAACTGCTCAATCCCTTTTACCAACCGTATTTCATATATGCTCAATGGGTCATCTCGATGTGTCACAGTCACTCTGCTTCCTGGCACAGTGACAGCTTTATGACCTCTTAGGCAAAGGCACATCCTCGTAGCTCAGGGAAGCCCTTCCCACTGTCTTCTTTAGAAATCGAGAGCTGAGCATCTTGGCAGCCCAGCTTCGTTCCACCAGATCCCTGGTTACTGACCCTGTTGCCTTCTTCTCCAGGCACTGGGATGGGTTGGCTCACCCCTTGACCATGCTCTTTCTCTTCACCTGCACCCTCCATATGATCCTCAATCTCAAGACGAGGAGCTGTTTAGCTGACCACAAAGGCCTCACCATGACTTTTGTAACCCTGTGCTGAATGGGGGCCGAGGAGTGGAATGGTACCCAGGTTGTCTCCTTCACCTGGGGTCACAACGGACTAAGGGTCTACCAGGCTGCCCCAGTCCGCTCGCCAATCTTCCTGCAACAGCACAAATCCAAAACTGCCTCAACGTGTCCGACGCCCTCTCCTCTTCAACCCCCTGATGACTGACTCTCCTGGGGCTGCTCACCCCCTTCCAACCCACCAACAGGTGTCCATATTTTTAAAGATATTAGACACATTCCTTAGGCTCAGTCATCATGAAGGGGACAGGACATTAGTTCTAGGGACACTTTTCTCTTTAGTTACCTTTGTCTATCCAACATCATATCTTATTGATTAGAGATGTTTTCTGGGGAGCAAATGCTCCCCCATGCACACTTTATGGGGCTCCCTGCAGCAGCAAGGAGCTGGACGTTCCCTGACTTGGGGGTGTGTATAAGTGCTACCCACATGCACATCCTGCCCAGCTAGCAGGACATGACGTGTTTCATGTGCTAAACAGAGCAGTAAGCATTACAGTGGGGTTGACTTCTGTGGTCTAAGAAGGAAAAAGTCTCCATAGCAGGGCTGCATGTGAGGACTAGGATTCTGTCATTTTCCCACCAGGAGTGCCTAGCAGGTGGCTGAGGTTCTCAGTTGTTTCCTTCCTAATAAAATAAAAACGAGTCACCGAACAAACAAATGGCACCTCCCGCCACCCCTGGGGAACAGAAGGAGTTCGCTGTCTCGAGTCCTGTACAGCTGAGAGCAGTTCACTTCAGCAGCAAGCATCCGCCTTCTTCGTGAAAGACAGTTAGTTACTTTGTATCTACAAAGGGCGATGGGTAAAAAGAGGCTGGCCCACTTGCATATTTAACTACATATAAAATAAGAACAGTCTTGACTGTCCACTCTCATACGACCAACGGAAACTGTAACTGAAGCTCCAAGGACGATGTTGGAGTGACCAAACTCATCTCAACATTTTTTTTAAATACAGTTTTATTGATTTTTTAGAGAGAGATAGAAACATGGATATGAGAGAGAAATTATCAATCGGCTGCCTCCTGCCCGCCGCCCACTGGGGACCAAGCCTGAAACCCCGGCATGTGCCCTGACCGGGAACTGAACCGGGACCTCTCGGTCCACAGGACGACACTCAATCCACTGAGCCACACGGGCCAGGCCCAACGTCTCTTAATACAAATTCCCACTTGACTAAAACTGAAAATGTAGGAGAGGGTGGTCAACTAGATAGAATATCAGAATAACCAGAAAAAATAGGGACTAGCAAGGCAGAGAGACTTGTGAAGTTACCGTAGAACATCTGACCCCTGCCCGACAAAAATCCAGGCCTTGCTTTCTGTGGGTACATAACATAATCCTCATCGATGAAAACTGATTTGCTCCATAGTTTCTTCCCCAAAGAAAAATATATTGATATATTAAATAAATGTTTTAAAAGACATAATCTGAGTCAATGCAACTAAGCCTAAATACCCCGTTTAATGTCTGACCATTGTACTGGATGGATAGATGGATGGACGGATCCAAGGAGGGACAGTTGAGGGACAGATCAAACACTAATGATAAATAGGTTGTGGCTCTGCTTAAAATGACCCGGATATAGAACATGAACTAGAAGAGGTGGCTGGAAGGGTCGCTAGCAATTTTCAACATTAGCCTGGACCGCATAACCCTTTTCTGTTGCACACGGCCACAGAGCCAAGCCTGCCATTTGCTAGAAGTTATACCAGTTAAGAATATCACTTTCAATGCCCTAATGTGGCAAGGAATCTGTTATATTTAAAAGAAAAAGTTATTTTCATCTAATCCCTCCAACCGGCCAGGGGATCTGCCGAGCGTCTGAGCTGCCCGCCACGCCGGGGTGCAGACAGCTCTGCGGTCTCTGGCAGCTGCCGATGAATCTGAGCCGAAGGGGGGGTTGTCCTAGAAGCAGCTTTCTCTTTATTTTTGTTTGTTTCCCCAGATCCTCAGTTTGCAGCAGCAGCATCTGCTATCTGGGCTCCGGCGGTCCAACAGATGTGTCATTCCCTCACGTGACGAGCACGGCCTTGAACGATGCGCCTGCTGTCCTTGGCAGAGGGTCCCAGACGCCCCGTTGCAACCAGCAACAGTAGCCCGAGTCCACCCGGGAAGGGGACTAATGACAGGCAACGTCTCCGCACATGCGGGGAGGACAACCATGGACTCTGGTGCCCTGTCTTGTTGGTACCTCCCTTTCAGCACAACGTGCTCTTCCCACAGCTGTCGAATTATCGCCGAATGTATGAAGCCGGTTTCACTGGAGGTCGATGTTCTTGGTGGAGCAAATCAGGCGACGGCTGCGTGTTTCTAACTGGACAGTGAGTGTGAGGAGTGAGCAGTCAAGCGTGGTGTCGCCAGTCTGTGCCGGTGGCGCGAAGGAAGCCAGCCAGCCGGGCCCAGACACGTGCGCTGGTCCCGGGAAGACATTCTCCACGGGAGGTGCTGTGCTGAGAGACTGCGAGTGCCCCTGTCTCCCGGAGAAGGACACGGAGACGGGTACAGTGGTGACTTTTACTGAAGCTCACTGTGGGGAATCACCCCTTCCCACCACCGTGCTCTCCAGCTGGCTGTAAGCCTTCCTGCGGGGTCGCCCACACCCTGGGAGGTGACCTGTCTGCTCTTCCCTCGGGAAGCCCAGGGGCTGAACTGGAGCAAGATGAGGACATGGTTTGCTCTCTGTAGGCAATGTGTCATGTGACTGAGACCCATTTTCCCATTTAAATTTTATACATCTCAAGTTACACATTACTATCCAAATTTTACTAACGTGGAACTATTAGTTCCCATCTAAAAGGTGGCAGAGAAATATTAAAATTCAGTTCTAACTAACTCTAAATCACATTTTCTTTCCACCATGCCATCACCAGACAAATGACTTTGGGCATTATTAGCAACATCTGAGACTCAGTTTTTTCTCCATTAACTGGTTATTTTCTAGACTGAATGCAAATACAAACACACACACACACACACACATGGGCAACAAGTGCAGGCTCACACCCATGCACACACTCACACTGCTGAGCATAGAGTCTGGAGCATAATATGTGGTCAATATACAATATACGGTAGCTAATTTCATGTTCATAGTATTTGTAATTTATTAATAACTATTAACCATGTACTACTTATCCATCCTGACAAAGGGTTATATGAATTTAAAATAAATGGCCTAAGCCCTGGCCGGTTTGGCTCAGCGGTTAGAGCATCCGCCTGCGGTCCGGAGAGACCCGGGTTCGGTTCCCGCTAAGGGCACGTACCTCGGTTGCAGTTTGTCCCCGGCCCTGGTTGGTCGTGTGGGTGGCAGCCACTCGATGTGTCCCTTTCACATCGATGTTTCCCTCTCTCTCTCTTCCCCTCTCTCCCTCCCACTCTGTCTGTACAAAAAATGGAAAAATGTCCTCGGATGAGGATAAAAATTAAAAAAATAAAATAAAATAAATGGCCTAAGAAGAGCATTCTTTACCACAAGTAATGCCTGAATGGCGGTCTCTCTGGCCACGGGCTATTGAGCACACAGGTTTGGGGAATAGGGGTAGTCCCTGCAGGGGACCACTGGGTACATCACCACCACGTGGCCTTCTCGTTGGCACAGCGCCAGCAGTGGCCTTCGACCCTGAGGCTCCTGTGTTGATGGATGTTGTGTCCGTTGATGGTACAGTGGATAACTTATTTCCTGCTTGGTTTCTCTGGTCCAGCGTTTTTTATCATGGGCTCTGAAGCAATTTGGTTACTGTGCAATGAACTCGTTATTTAACCATGCTAACCTGAGACTCCTCCTTTTTAAATTGATAACTCACTTGTCCATAAAAGATGCCCAAGATTATCAGTGTTCAACAGATGTTAGCTATTATTTTTGTTTACTAATATTACTCTCACTACGGGTAATAATAATGTTTTTAAATTTCAGTGGTACCTCTTCCTCTTGCAGCCGTGGGAATTTCAAAGCAGGTCAACTACGTATAATATTAACTTAAAATTGCTACAAAGGCAGAGAAACAAAGGCTTCCTATTCTGGCTAACATCATTGAGATAAAACTGTCTGTAATGTTTTAAAAGTATATATCCTGTGGCAAAAGGCAGAGTCAAAAGTCAAAACATTGCTGGAGGCGATAGACAAAATCACTTAATAGCATACATGCCCAATAACAAGAGTTATTCAAATTAAAGGTGTTGTATGTGCACAGTTTTCTCTTCAGTTGGCCAGGAAGAGAGTCCTGGGGAGTGGGGGAGTGGGGTGTGGGGGTGTGGGGGAGGGAGGGAGGAAGAAAGGAAGGAAGGAGGGAGGGAAGGAAGGAAGGAAGGAAGGAAGGAAGGTCTCTCTTTTTCTTCATATTTCTTTGATGTCTGTTTGACAATATATTTTGAATGATTTGCAGCTGTGTCTTCTAGAAATTTAGAGCCAGAAGGTGCCTGAAGAATAATTCAGTTTAAGATGGTCTTTTAATAAAATACGACATAGCCCTGGCTGGTTTGGCTCAGTGGTTAGAGCATCGGCCTGCGGTCCAGAGAGACCCGGGTTCAGTTCCCGCTAAGGGCATGTACCTCAATTGCAGTTTGTCCTCGGCCCTGGTTGGGTCGTGGGAGTGGCAGCCACTCGATGTGTCCCTTTCACATCGATGTTTCTCTCTCTCTCTCTCCCTCCCACTCTATCTGAACAAAATATGGAAAAATGTCCTTGGGTGAGGATAAAACAATAAATAAATGAATAAAATAAATAAAAATACGACATAACTGAAGCCCAAGGAGCTGATTGATTTCCCACAGTTGTTTGTTTGGGTGATGGAAAGGCAAAGAAAGACACCTCCAGCGGGTGGGGAGAGGTGGACTGAGTCTGACGTGATGTCCACGTTCCCATCATCAGAGCAAAGGGTGACACACACACAGCTTCAATGTAAATTGTGATACACTGCTGAGATTTTTGCAGTTAAATTGAGAAAAACACGGTGTTTTTCAGACTGAGAGACTATGAACTTACTTCCCTGCCAATGATCCATGCACTGCAGGGAACAGTGTGAAGCCAACGTTTTGGTTTTGCTCTGTTGCCTCTGGGGCCCATTTTCTTCCACAGACATTAGAAATACGGTCAGAATTTCAGTGGCCGGCAGGAAATGTCACACTTCAAAAATATGCTTATTTAAAATAATAATAATGTCCCCCTATTGAATATGCCCAGTTATCCCTTTTTGAACCAAGTGGTGTGCAGATTCCCCGTCAGGGCACTGCCTGGGTTGCAGGCTTGATCCCCAGTGGGGGGCGTGCAGGAGGCAACCGATCGATGTTTCTCTCTCTCATATTGATGTTTCTATCTCTCTCTCCCTTCATCTCTCTCTAAAAAATTAATAAAGCATTTTTCATGTCCATACACATTGTTATAAACAACGGGGGGGGGCACTTTTCTGAAAGTTCTCCATGTATAAGCATTGCTGGTATGTTTTCCTTGCGGGTGGTGTGGTTACCGTGTGATAGCAAAAGCTGAGGTGTGACAGGTAAAGAACTCACAGCTAACTCAGAAGGAAACTAAGTGACGTTTTCCTAAGTCTAATTACAAAAATACAAGTTAACAATCAGATATAAGATTAAAGCTATCATGATTTCATGATTTTTTTTTTTTAAAGTCCAACACAGCCCAGTATGCCTTCTTTTTACTCTCTTCCACCCCACTCTGCTTACGTCTTCTCTCCTCTCTGGTCATGCCAGCATGGTTTGCTGCCTCCATTTTTTTCTCTCAGATTCATATATACGATTCATATATACTGCTGCTGAGAATTTTCACTCTCCTACTTTTAGTACATGCCAAGAATTGACATCAATAAGAAGAACTTCAAGCCAAAAATACTATTCCCTAATGAAATACACACTCAAATGCTATTTCCCCAAAATTCTCAGCTTGGGAAACAAAGAAGAATGCAAAGTAATTTATGGAAAGAAGACTCTCTATTATTTGACACCGAACATTTTTATTATAAATGCATATGGGCCATATGTTAAAACTATATTTTAAGGTCTATGCAGAGAAACCACAGTATCTACTAGGATAGAAGTTGAAAAGAGGGATAAGTTGTCTTTGCATCTTTTAAAAATTCTTTAGAATCTCTAGAGAGAACATATATAGTCCAAGTAAATTTGGGTTGATTTCGTTGGTCTCTCACATCTATATATTTTCTCAAATTTTCATGTCGCAAGTAAGGCACTTCTATTCCTAATTCCAAGAAGTTACTAAATACTGTATAGAGCAGGAATGTTTCACATGCAAAACTTTAATGGATCCAAAAATGTTTCTGCCTGGCAAGGCATCACTCAGAAAATGTAGAATGTGTGTTAATATGTCTGTGTCAACACAAACCCACAGTGATCACTTCAAGTGCAAAAGATTCAACTTTTTCATGAGCATCGTAGTAAAACGTACAGGATTCTGTCAGGTTGTTTGAATCTGAATTCTGTCATACCAACCTTTCATCAATTTGATGACATACTAGTTAGCAGGTGGTGTGGGAAGAGCATTGGCTTGGGTTCTGGCGATGGCTTCAAGGGAGGTAACTTTGAGAAGGTCTTCAAACTCTGGGATTCTAATTTATCATCTGAAGATTATGATGTTATACACACTTTTTGCCAAGAGTCCTTTCTTTCACAGTTTCAATCGGTTTATAGACCTAAACTATTTTTGACATGACGGAATGATGGTGCCCATTGCATCAGAATTACCTAGTATAGCTGTTAGTTTGCAAATGCCAAGTTTTTCAGCCCCACCCAGACCTACCGAGTTGGAGTCGTGAGACCCAGCTTCCAGAAATCTACATTTTTCGATAAACACTCCAGGGAATTCTTCCCTATAATTTGATAACTATTGATAGATAGTGGATTTTGATAGTTATATAGCATTCCGACAGTATTATGTTTATTTCATAAATCATATAAACAAGAAAAAGAATAGCTTTCATTTGCATAGGGAATCGTAACTACAACATCAAAGTTCTCTCCTTCATGCCAGACTCTTCAACTTCACAGGAGAAGAGAAATTTCAAAGAAGAAACAGGCCACCTCTTAAATCTGTTATAGTGTTTGCATTAGCAAATTATGGAACAAATGTTATTAGAATAATAGAAACTCAGGTGAGAAAGATTCCGTTCCTAGAATCTGATCTTGATATAGTTGTTGCCAAAGAAAATAAGACTTTGAAGTTAGTTTAAAACAAGTGATCTACTGAAGAACCCACTCTGGTGCAGACCAGAATGGGTTACTGCACAGTGTGAGCTACAGAAAATAATAGTGAACTCAAGAATCACAACCAAGCACCGGACAGAGATTCTTCCATTCATCTTATTTGATTACATATTTTACCAGTTTCATAGCGAATCAATAGATCTCCAGAACATACTCACATCAAAGACGGTTTGCGAGTAGTTTATGGCTAGCGGATGAATCAAGTTGTCATATTCTAATCTGGGAAATTAGGCAATAGTTCCCCCTAGTGTTCTTGTCTTTGCTCTGAGCAGACAAGTCTATTATATGCCAACCGATCTGATCTTAAGACTCTTAACTGCCATGAAACATTGGGGAACTCCCAAGTCAGGTATCTGGTCATTGCCTTTGATTTTCAAAGTCCCATGATAAAATAGATAAATAATAAACATGCACCCACAAATGGGGGTTTAGATATACAACAAACATGATATACTATGCGAGTGCGTAGACATACTGGGGAGAGGGAGGGCGAGCGGTAAAACCAGACCACATATGAAAGTCAAAACTCCACAGGGGGCACCAATAAAAGAAACTGGCCAATTTGGCTCAGCTGATGCAAGGGTGAGGCCAGAAGGTCAAAAGGAGCTATCGTCGTATGAACTATGAAACATGCTTAACCTGCACACACAAAGCACACACACATGGGAACCCATGCCCAAGCACACAGGCCTGTGCACGCTGAGAATCAGTGGGCTGCGATGGCTCCGGTAGATACCAAAGACACGTGCCTCATGCGGCTCCATCATCTTCCCTAGGCACCGCCCCCTTTGAAAGACCTGCACCCTAGAAAGGAAAACTGTTTCCCTTCTTGACAAATACAGGGATTTGAGGATATTGAAGTCTCAGTGCAGAGATGAATGTACTCGAAGTTTCTGGAATTGGTCTGATCTCCAGCCCCCAAACGCATATTTCACAAGAAGAAAAGGAGCTCCCGAGTAGACTCAGGTGATGATGGAGAGCACGCGTCCAGGGACTAGAGCCACGAGCCAGCCCAAATGCCCTTCCCCAGGACAAGTCCCCCAGCAGACACTCCCAGGGCAAAGGGGGGCCCCACCCCGCCCGCGGCAGGGGCAACACAAAGCCATGGGCTGCAGCAGCGCCCGAGCAGCACGCAGGCGCAGCCTCCATCAGAAGCACCTCCCCAGAGGCCAGTGGCCGCACCAGCACCCACAGCTGCTCAGGGCTGCAAGCCTTCGCTAGTGGGTCCTTTGGCCTCCCTGCCACAGGCCATCAAGCAGAGGCCCTCGCCCACCCCGCCCACACTGCACCTGGATCTGGAGCGTGGGGACTGCACACAGAGGCCACGGCACCGGCAGGTACCAGCAGGCTTTGTGCAGAGTCAGCCCGCGAGCACCTGGGGGTATTGGGACCTGTGTGCACGCAGCTAAGTGCCCCTCCAGGGCCCTGAGTGCGAGGAGCGCTCGGCCGAAAGGGACACCTGCACCACCGCCTGCGGCTCCACACCAAGAAGAGACTCCTCTGTGCAAAGTGCAGCCTCAGCTTCACGCTCCAGAAGGTTTGTTCAAGCAGCAGCTGAAGCCCCAGCGAGACTGAGGCAGCCCTGCCAGGAAGCACTCCCTGGGCACCTGAGTTGGTCACTGACAGCTGCGAACTCAGAGCTGCCCCTCCCCAACCTCCCTTCCGGAGGAATGAGGGCCTGGTTTCTGAGTGGTCCAGGCCAGCTCTTGATGGCCTGCCCCGGCGAGGACCTCTCACCCAAAGCCCCTCATTGTCACCGCGGGAAGGGCCCCGTTTGCTCTGCTTGTTCACTTAAATGACCGACAGGAAGATGAGACAAGCAAACCGGGCTTACCTAGGACGTGGGCAGCGGTAGCCTGTGATGGCCGATGGCAGCAGCTCTGATGGCCTCTGACGGCCTTTTTCAGCCCTGGAGCTCCCCGCAGTGGGGCTGAGCTGCGGACTGGCCGTCCTGCCCTCCTGCCCTCCTGCCCTCCTGCCTCCTGCCCTCCTGCCCTCCTGCCCTCCTGCCCTCCTGCCCCCCTCCTTCTTCTCCTGGACCCGCCCTTCCCCGCCTCCCAGGACTCTCCCTGGCCCCCTGGACCCGCCCTTCCCCCCTCCCAGGACTCCCCCTGGCCCCCTGGACCCGCCCTTCCCCTCCCTCCCAGGACTCTCCCTGGCCCCCTGGACCCGCCCTTCCCCCCCTCCCAGGACTCTCCCTGGCCCCCTGGACCCGCCCTTCCCCCCCTCCCAGGACTCTCCCTGCCCCCTGGACCCGCCCTTCCCCCCCTCCCAGGACTCTCCCTGGCCCCCTGGACCCGCCCTTCCCCCCCTCCCAGGCAGCCCTCCCAGGACTCTCCCTGCCCCCTGGACCCGCCCTTCCCCCCCTCCCAGGACTCTCCCTGGCCCCCTGGACCTGCCCTTCCCCCCCTCCCAGGCAGCCCTCCCAGGACTCTCCCTGGCCCAGTCTGCACGGGTACCTCCAAGGCAGTGGCTTCGAGGGCAGGCCTGTGGCCGTGGCTGCCAACGGGTCCCTAAGCAGGCCCCGCGATAGGTCGCCAGCGGGCACCAAGGCCCTCCTGGCCTGCGGGGTAATCGCAGGACACGCCCTGGCATGAGGTGTGGCTCCTGGTGCGAAGAGCTCACAGGTGAAGAGAAGGACGAGGCAGAGAAGAGGACCGCTCAGGGCATCACTCTGGGGAACAGCGCCCCCTCCACCCGCACCTGGCAGGCCTGGCTCTCCGCAGGGTCTCAGCTGCCCCCGTCAGCCCCAGGCCTCGAAAGGAAGCTCCCAGAAATGCACAGCGCACGCGTGTTCCCCTGCCCCCCGTTCCGAAGGGCATGATGCCACCTCGCGCCAGCGGCCCAGGACACGCCGTCCCTCTGTCCGGGTCTCCTCGCTGTGCACACTCCCCTCCCGCCGTCACTCAGCAGCCACCCGGTTAGCAGCGCCCTGGTCTCGACGGCGGGGCCGGGGTTCGCTTGACCCTGTTCTGCTCCAGGTCCGCGCCACGCGCCTGCGCAGTGAGGCCGGCGTGGGGCTCTCCGGGGAGAAGCTCCGAGTGCTTCCCACGGTGAGCGGTGCAAGTTCAGGGCTTAGCAAGGAGGAATATGGTCCTAGGCTGAGGCCGCTAAGACCTGGGGTCAGAAGGACTCTTCTCTCCATGAAACTGTGAAGAAGGAAACAGAAGGTAGAGCGAACTTGCTGTCACACCTGGGACGGCCAAAGCCATGGCCACAGGACATGACACGTGCTTATTGAAGATGAGAAGGTGTTATGTTCGTGGGTAAAGATGCCTACAGAGGTCGTGTCCCTGCTGAGGGCAACGCATTGAACCAGAGAGCCATGAGCCTCCACGGAGCCTGCAGCAAGGGAGCCCCTGAAACATGGGCCCCCACGCCAAGTGCTGCAGGCAAGGGACAGTCACACAGATTCAGGCAGAGGTTTGGACTGAAAAATATGAAAATTACTGAAGGAAGACCACACTCACATAACTTTGATCATCGTGTATCGTTGGAATTGTCCTATTTTATTATCGGTTGTTGTTGTTAATCTCTTACCGTGTCTGATTTATAAATTACACTTCTTCATGGGTGTGTTTGTAAAGGAAAAGGCAGCCTCTGAGGCCTTGGAACCTATCCGCCATCCATACGGGGAAACCAATGTATCGAATTCAAGAAAAATAGCATTGAAGGTGCTAACTCAATGCGTGCTTTATAGGAGACGACAGAAAGCTGGGGTCAGCCCCTGAGCACTGACACTGCCAACCGCTCGCATCACAGGACATGGAACACAGGTTGCCCTGGGGGAGGAGTGTGATGGACATTTTTGTCACCGCGGAGAATTCACAAGCTGCGGAAGTGTTGGTCTCTACAGCGCTATTAAAAGCCGCAGGGACAGAGAGGGGATGGGCCCAGTCACATCTGCGCTTTGCCCTCCTGGGAAAGGCCCTCCCGCACCCCATCTCGGATGGCATACCTAGCGAGTGGTGCTGCTACCCTGTTTATTTTCTTTACACCACTTTCTCTATCTGAAGCATCTCAGCTGCCCAGATTCCCTTACAATACCAGTTCCAGGAGAAATATCAAATGTCCTTTCTTGTCCAAAGCTACACCTTCAGTGTATAGATCAGTGTCTATGGTCCAGTAATGCTCATCGCATGCTTTTGGGCACTGGGTGAATTAATGTAAGAAAATGATGCAGGCAGCTGAAATATAAAAACCTAGTGTATTCGTCTTTCATTCCCAGAGCTAGTCATTAAATTAATGATGTGTAGCTTTATCCCTTCTTTGTAATTGACAGAAATAGCCTGTATGCTTCAATCGCATTGTATATTGCACCTTCTCACACAAAATAATGCATTACTGCAAAATAGTTATGTTTATGCTATCGGCTCACGTTACGTAGACAAGACATATGTGAACATGCAAATTCTTTAAGAATTGAAGGTAGCATTTTTCTTTTTGCACTACCTTAAAAAGTGTCTCTGGCATTCAAGAGTGGGATATTCAGGAACGTCGTATTTTTATTCGAGTATTTCTCATTCCGCATTCTCTCTCATTTGCATAAGTGTGATTTCTGCTACTGCTCACAGACAAGCTTCAGACGGGCACTGGAGGCGGACATGCAGGGAAGGCGGTTGCTGTTTAAACATTATCATGACTGGAAAACTCCAAGCAACATATCTATTCTTGTTGTTTTATTAAGAAGCTATAGCTGCAGCATAACAGTCTTTGAAAAACTGTTATTCTTACCTTGTGGGAAGAAGGGCAATGAACACAAGCAAATAGAAAGAGATGAATATGTGAATGTGTGCTGTTAGCTGGAACTTCGAGTTGAAAGGTCTCTCCTAGAACAATGGTTTTGTGCTGGGGAAGGAGAGCCCTGTCCCTGTTATGCAAAAAACAGATTCCGTGATGTGGACAAGCATCCACTGAATGAGCCTCTTTCAACTCATTATAAAGCAACAGGTATGAGCTTTAAAAAGTACCTTCAGACACCACTGACCACAGAAGATTTCCAGGTCAACCAGCCAAAGTCGTCTTTGTCCTCAGGTTACACCAGGCATCAACCCTGAATTTAATGTACGGTGCGTAATTTTGTCTGTGTTGAACTGTTTATGTTCCATGTTTAGCAAAAAGTGTATGTGTGGAATGGCTATGTAGTGAAACCTTCAGAAAACCCAAAGGACAGGGTCCGGAGCCATTCCCGGTTGGAGAACATGAAGATTTGGGGGGAGTGGTGTGTTTGGAGGGGGAGGGGGGCTCCAGGCCCTTTACCCGTACCTCAGCTGGTGCACTTCTACCATCTGGTGATGTGTTAGTTATAGCCTTTTATACTAAACCAGTTATCTAGTCTAGTACGTACAATGTGTGTCTAGGTTCTAGGAGCTGCTCTAGCAAATTAACCAAACCCAAGGAGGGGGACGTTGGAACCTCTGATCTACAAAACCCACAGGTCAGAAGCACTGGTACAGTCTGAACTTGAAATTGGCATCAGAAGGGGGTGGGCAGTCTTGTGGACTAAACCCTTAACTTGTCGAATCTGAGACTATCCCCAGGTGAATAGCGAAAAATGAGTTGAAATGTCGGACACCTGGCTGGGGCCCACAGCATTGCTTGTTTGGTGTGGGAACCCACACTGCCCCAGATTGAAATTAGGATCAAAAGCTTACAGTTGGCTTTTCATTTTATTTTATGAGAATAGAATTTAATTCTATGTTAATTTACAACTTATAAATTAGACTACCCACTATCATATCTTATATTTATTTATATTGGGCATGTGGATGGTTTTCAGATAAAAGTATATACAATATATATAATAGTGTATATATATAAATATATTTGAATATAATAGTCTACAAAGTCCCAACTTCAAATTCACATAGCACAGAATATCACATTTGCTTAATCTATTGTTTCCTAAAATTTCATTTAACAGATAGATTTCAGATATTGCAGGATACCCTAACAAATGCACCAAAATCTATTCAGTTTCAGAAAAATGAGAATTGTAAGAAACAGTTTGGATCACGAAGAATACTATGATTCTATTCTATAAGCAGTGGTTAAATTAAAAATGAAGGCATCTTAATTTCTCAGATACTGAACCCCCCCCATACTATTTCTTCTCAGTTAATAGCTTGAGCTCTTTTGCATCTGCCTGCTCCCTACCTGTTGATGGTAGTGGGTTCCATCACTAGCCCACTTCTCTTTGCACAGTCTTCCCTTAGACTGTCTCCCATGTTCTTGTGTCACTTACCACCTGTATGTTAATACAATATGATGCCTGGTAGACCTGGGACAGTAGGCCAGCCACTTCTGTTTCTGTATGTGAAGAGGCCAAATCACCCCTAATCTGAATGTTTAATATTATGCAAAAAATTAGCCCTGGCCAGTTTGGCTCAGCAGTTGGAGCATTGTTGGCCCGAACATCGAAGGGTTGCGGGTTCAATTACCAGTCAAGTGCGTACCTGGCTTGCAGGTTTGATCCCTGGCACCAGTCCATGTCCTGTGGGAGGCAACCATTCGATGTGTCTCTCTCGCATCAATGTTTCTCTCTCTCTCTCTCTCCCTCTCTTTTTGCCTCCCTCCCATCTACTCTATCTAAAAATCAATGAAAAAATATCCTCAGGTGAGGATTAACAAAAAGTAACTTATTTGAGTCTTGGTTGTTTTTGCTCAATGGTTAGAGCATTGGCCCATGAACCAATGGGTCACAGGTTCAATTCCAGTCAAGGACACGTACCTCAGTTGCTGTTTGTCCCTGGCCCTGGTGGGGGTCATGAGGGAGGCAACCAGCCGATGTGTCCCTCTCACATCAATGTTTCTCTCTCACCCCCTCTCCCTCTCCCTCCCTCCCACTCTATCTGAAGATAAATAAAAAAATATCCTCAGACAAAAATAAAATAAAAAAAGTTATTGGAATAGTCTTCATTACTTACATAAATATTAGCCAACTAGGAATCCCTGGTCCTCATAAATGTTTGTTAAAAATATGTACATCATACATCACTTGGGGATACACATATATATATTATACATGGCATAAAGTTTTGGTATTGAGACTAAAGAGAACTCCCAGGGAAAGTTAAACAGGGAGACTCTTGGCTAAGGTTCTTCCAGTTGCAAAAGCAGAAACTAAGTGGAGGTAGCGCAGTTAGCAACGTTATGAAAAGGATATCGGGGAGCCTCCCAGAACCCAGGCAGGAGCTGACCCTGTGAAGCTTCAGAAAGTGTAGACATAAGAATTATTCTAGAAATCATTCTAGAGATCTTAGCTGTTGAACGTCCTATAAGTTCTCCTTCGGCCACAAATCACCTTCAGGTATTGCTCAGCAGGGCGAAACGCCCACCTCTGGGGAGAAAGCGGGGTTGGCTCCGCTGGACCCCGGTGTCCAGTGCGGGGGGGCAGCAGCTGGGGAGCGCCGGGCACAGACGCAGCTGGGCAGACCACCCCTGTAGGCCTGGTGGGTGGGTCTCAGGTTCAGGAGACTTAGCATAAGAATGCTGCGAAAGCTCTTCTTGATTACTTGTGTGTGGATTCATCTATAAATCTCTGCTGGAGCTAACTAGCCCAGTGACATTTTCACAGTAGACATATGTTAAATTCATATCGCCTCCTCTGCTCCCATTTCTGCCTAAAGACCTGTAATATATCACACAATCACAACTCAGGCACAGAACTGGGAAACATTTATAGTGCTGTTTTCATTTTAGAAAGTTCTCAGAATCAGTTAAAGTTCAAATAATCCAATGTGTTCGGATACCACTGTTGTTCAAAAACTGTTGAGTTTATTTTTCAAGTTTAAGTAAGTTACAGTCATTGGAGTAAGCCCCTTATAAAATTATTAAAACAATACTATCTAAGTGACAGGCAGTGAAACCTAGCTTAACTGTTATGAAAAGAGTGTGTTCTTTCTTTATTTTATTGTGTTTTCAAAGATTCTAACTGTACTCATTCAGTTCTCTTTGCCTCTTTCTAGGAGTCACATACATTGTGTGGAATATGGGTGGAGTCTACAGCACACGACCTAGAATACACAAATATTTTTTAAGTGTTTTAAGCAGCTTATTTCTTTGACTTCCATGCTTTTAAAATCCTAAATATTCAGAAATAAACTTTTTTTTTTATACAAGCTGATATTGTAGCGTGGTTAGAGTCAAACAGAAGCACAGCCTGAGCAGAACATCTGTATCACAATAGTCTCTAAAGAATGTGCACAATCAGATGGCTAGTTCGTGAACACCAGTGTGCTTTTGTTCCTCAAGGTACATGGGAAACCTCATCCATGCTTTCCCCACCTTCCTGGGTCACAACACTCTGTAGTTTCAGAGCGAACCGGTTTGATTTGAATTGCAAATCCGCCGCATAGTTTCTCTTTCTCCTCTGGCCCAGACAGGGCTGCAAGCCTAACAGACCTCCCCCAGCCTGGTGCGCCTGCGGCTTTGGAAGCTAAGGAGCTGAAGGCTGAAGGGGCCAGCTCCCCGGAATGCGCTCTTCTGTGTGTGTCCCGAAAGGGCCGCCGAGGACCTGGTGGAACTGTCCGGGCAGGACGGCAGAGCCAAGGCCACGGCGGGAGGCCGAGGTGCGCTCCGCCGCGTCCTTTGCCATTGCCTACAGCTCGGACGGCGCTTTCAGAACACCCACCCCTACAGGGACGACAGGGAGGCGGGGGATCTGCGCGAAGGGGCGGCCCGCGCAGGGGCATTCAGCACCCGCTTCAGAGCCATCTGGAAGGGCATCAGTTGACAGGCTGGGACCGGCTTCCTGTGCGTCGCTGTGGTCCATTCCCCTGGAACATGAACACGGGCTCAGCTCTAACTCCTCTGAGAGTGCCCTGATCACCTGGGCGGCACAGGACTCTACCACCAACTCCATTGCTGACTATGACAAACAAGTAATTACTACATCTGAAAAGATCCCAGAAAATTTGACAGTTCAGCCCAGCCGGTGTGGCTCAGTAGTTGAGCATTGACCCATGCCCCAGGAGGTCGCTGGTTCCATTCCTGGTCAGGGCACATGCCCAGGCTGTGGGCCAAATCCGCAGTGGGGGCATGCAGGAGGCGGCCAATTGATGTTCTCTCTCATTGATGTTTCTATCTCTCTCCCTCTCCTTCCTTTCTCTCTAAAAATAAAATAAATTTTTTAAAAAACTTAAAAAAAGGAAAAGAAAATTTGACAATCATTTCTCATTTGAGGCCACAAAGTATTGTGAACAAGTCTTCCAAGTGATGAAATCTTGAGCTTATATCCTCACTCACTGTATTTCTAACTTCCTACCTTGGGCAGATTAGTAAACTTTGGGGTCTCAGTTCCTGCCCTTGCTAAATGAGGACAGTAAGACAGAATATACTGAGCCCTCCGAAGGATTAATTGAAATCACACAGGTAAAACGTTGGTAGAAATTAAACACCCAGTAGGGATTGATTTTCTTCTCCCCGTTGAAATTAATTGAGCTCTAATGGGGATGGTTGCATTTTTTTGAGAGTTTTTTTTTTTTTTTTAAATAGATGACAACAATTATAGGAGGTTAATCTATTACTGCCATTTGGAATAATTAAAAATGATCAATCATTTCTTTTTACAGAGTAATATTTGTTAGTGATTAAGTAAAAATAAAGATTTTGAGCTCCATTCATAGGCAGCATAAATAAATGCACACTATGCCTCATTTCTTTACCAGTGAAGTTGTGAGGGGGAGGATGTACTTAACGTACATTTCCTACAACATGATACTATCTGAAAACATAGCATTCCTTTGCCTTATAGCATTGCCATTGATAGTAAAATTATAAAAAATTTAGATTGAGGAAATAGGACAGCTGTAGTTTAACCTAAAGTTAAGAAAATTAAGTAAATTATGTAGACATTAGGTCTATCATTTAAATAAGATACTATCTGTGAACAGGTAACTATAAACCCATTTCTCTGGGACAGTCCTGGGTTACATTTGAACTTCCAATGATTTTAATAGTGTCTACTTTACTTTTAAAAGAGAATTGTTGATAAGTATCAGAAATAAATGCATTTTTCTGTTCTAAGATGATTTGAGGAAAATGCAGAACATGTTGATAATTCAGCTACATTTTTAAAAAGTATGACATAATAAACACCATGAACAAGGTCAAAAGAAAAAGAAAACCCGAAAAAAGATGTGCAACATACATCATGTAACAGACTAACATAAATGACTCTTAAAACCTGATAAAAAAAGTTTTTTAAAAAGACTAAATCCTTAACTAGGTAAAAAGGGCAAAGTAAGTTTAAGAAAAAATATATATATTTAAATATATTACAAGATGCTCGATGTCACTCTTATGAATAGAGAAACAAATTAAACCACCACAAGATATCACCGTCACCTAAGAAACGTGGAGAAATTGAAAGCGTGACGGTCATCTTGCTGGCAGAGCGGTGGGGACCCGGCACTCCGAGGGGTCACCTGAGGGTCCGACCCCACAAATATAAAACATCCTGAGCAAAGTTCTCCAGAGGCATTATATGTCATAACAAAATACTGGGAACAGTGTAACCAATGGATTTCTGCGGAGAAGTAAACAAACATCAGAGGCTGTGGGAACCCCCGTGAATGGCCTCCAAGGTATACTGCCAGTGAAAACAAAGTGTAAATGGTGGTTCGTACTCCGCCTGTTTGTGTATTTTTTTTTTTTTTAATTTTTCTCCCTTTATTGATTTTAGAGAGAGAAGAATGGAGAGGGAGAGAGAGAGAAACATCAACTGATGAGCGAGAACATCAACTGGCCGCTACCTGCATGCCCCCCACTGGAGATGGGGCCCACAACCTGAGCATGTGCCCTGACCGGGAATCGAACCAGCGACCTCTTGGTGCAGGGGTCCACGCTCAACCCCTGAGCCACATCGGCCAGACTTACTACTCCAACTGTTTGTAAAGAAAAAAGAAAGAAAAGAGAGGAAAGGATGGAGGGAGGGAGGGAGGGAGCAGGCAATGCATGCACTTTCTATGCGTGTGGAAGGAAACCTAAGAAGAGTGAGTTAGGTTAATATAAATGATTCCCCAGGAGAGCGGGAGGAAATGTCCTCCATGGTGCTCAGAGGGAGAAGTCACTGAGTATAACTTTCCATCTGGCTTTGACTTTCAAACCCTATTAATATTTCACATATTCAAACATAAAATCATAAAGGATCACATAATCAACTCGAAATTGCACCTTAGCAAAAACAAATAAACATAACTTTATTTCGAATTAATAACATACACAAGAAATAGAATGACTCCAGGAACCTTTGGACACAGTCCTCTGACAGAACACACTTATTGGTAGATATTCTAAAGACAAAAATAACCATGAAAGAATTAATTACTTGATTGGTTTGTGTATCATTGTGGTATAAATGTAGTTAAATCTCAGACCCCTCATGTGTCATGTAAGATAGAGTACACAGGTAACTATATTGATATCCTTGGGAACCAGGGACTTGGTGTTGAAGAAGATGCAGATATGTGATGTGAAAGGTGAGGAAGAACTCTGTGGGTGTGAGGGTGTGAGTATGTGAGTGAGTGTGTGTGTTTGCTCTTACAACTGGAAGAGTCTAGACGCAATGAGCAATATTGTTCATCTACAGCACAGGTCTTGATTGTTAAGTGTCATTTCCTATGAAAGGGAACTAAGACTCCACAAAGAATTGCCTGATTTGAGCCTAGTAATTAAAATCTATGACCTTGAGTTTGCATCTTAGGTACACATTTTAAGCTGTGTGACAATATATATATGCCATCAAGTCAGGCATCTTAGGTAAGAAGATTGTTACACTGAGCAAATGCCAAAGTTCATGGTCATTAATTCTAAATTTCCAGCATGATTCCTCCATTGAAAAAAAAATATTTAGGATTCTAAACAGGGTTTTTACTATACATACCAGAATCTTAGCTCATGAGGACAGGGTTCTTATCTTTTGCTATGCTGTATGTCTAGCAGAATTTGGTATTCTGTTTTTTACATTATTTTATGACATTACTTTTTACTAGATTGTTGTGTTAGTCTCTGCTTTTTTTATCCCACATTATAACATTTCTGAATAGTTTTTGTTATAAAGAAAAATAGAGGCAAATGTAAATGAATCAATTTAAATTTCAATGTTCTATTACCCTGTAGTCTTGAAATTCTCCGAAACTTATATATGAAGGATTTAATAATTTTAATAGTGCCTACAGGTTGCAAAATACCTGAATTATCAAAACAACGAGTAGCAGCATTTTGAGCAAGTTCAATATATAACTACTGATGCTGTTTCAAACTATCCATCTAGTGCTATTTTCTGACTTTTGAATTAAAGCTAGTGTGGACTTTTACCTAACCTTGGAGAAGTATAAGGCTACCGCCTAGAAAATGAATGTCTCTTGGTCTATGAGAAAATGAAAAATGTCATCAGCAGTGATGGTGGCCATGACAGCGTAAGTCTCAGCACCTGTGTACGATGGTGTCCCTACGTCTGGGCACTCGACTCGGCCCTGGGGCCATCCCGCCTCCTCCCACCACCACTGCACCAAGCACCTGCCCCAAGGAAATAATGCTGTCATAAGGAGACCACGTACAATTTTTTTCAAATGACGTTTGCTTCTTCTAACATGAAATATGGTATTTTGATCCATCTTTCAGATGAAAAGAAGTTGAAATACATTCCAACCTTTCTTCTCCAAGTTAAAATGGGAAACACTCTACATTTTACTCTGTTTCAGTGATCCTGTCTAAAGGGTGAAAACAAGAAAATACAGATCCCCATGACGAGAGAAGAAACCACCCTGGAAGAGACTTCCCCAAGAAACACCAAAAAACTCCCCAAACTTTAGAGTAAGGAAGATCTGGTAGGAGGTGTTTATAGCACAAGGGTCTGTCACCACCTCACCTGTGACACATTGGGAAAATGACCAAGTCTCTTGCTGCTTCAGGTTCTTTATCAATAAAATAGGGATACCTGGTCTATGGGTTTTATATTGATGTGAAACAAATTACCCCAACCTTAGCCGCTTAAAACAATGCCCATTTTAGTACATTATCTGGCACACGTTATGTGATAAATAAATGTAGACAGTTATTATTTCTGTTATTACTGAAGGTTTATTTAGATTTAGGTACTGAATAAAGAAGTAAAAATCAAATTGATCAGTCACAGTGCTTAAGCATGATTCATGTAATCAAAGATGTGGTGAGAGATTTATTCTCTAAAACAGGAGTTCAGAAACTCTTTCTCCAAAGGGCCAGATAGCGCAGTAAATGTTGTAGGCTTGGTGGGCCATATGGTTTCTATCTCAGCGCCTTAACTCTGCTATGGCTGAAGCAGGAAAGTGGCTTCGTAAATACATCAGTGAGTAGGGGTGGCCGTGTTCCAACCGAACTGGATTTGCAGAAGCAGGCAGCAGACCAGATCTGTCCCAAGACTGGAGCTTGCCCATCCCTCTGCGGAAAGAAGGGATAACGGAGAATGTCTTCCTACTCCCTGGTGGTATCTGTACTCATCGATCTCTTTTGGAAGGACAATCCTCCTGAGACAGCTGCAGAATCCATTCTCTAAAGCAGTGTGGGTGTGGTCGTTCCTGTTTCTATGGTCATTAGTTCTGGGGACATGGTTTTCCGTGAGGACAAAAAAGAGAACAGGAGAAGCTCAGAAGCTTGGTGGCTCCTTTGTTCGGCCAGAAGTAAATGACCACTTTCCACGGAAGCCCTTTTCCCTGCTAGAAGCTGAAGATGAAAAGGCGCCTTTTCCGTGTCTTCCTGGGGGGTTGTGGCTGTAATTCATTGGGGCGAACTGACGTCGGAAAGAGACCTGACAGCCAAACAGAGCTGTGCTCTCATCCTGGTAGACCAGCTGCACGGAAAGTGGCCTGGGGTCCAGGCCGTGGCTCCTTGACTTCTCTTGTCAGTTACAAATGCTGATTGGACGATGTTGTTAAATCGACATAGGAACCCATATTTATGTTGACTTACAGATATGGCATAGTGCCAACTGGTTTTATACAATTGATTTGACTAACTGAAATTATTTGACTGTTTTCTGCTTCTTTCTTAGCATTTCACAGAGTCAAAGGCAGAGTGAAGATGATGAAAAGTGAAGTGAGCATTAAACTTATGTTGTCAAATGTCTGCAATCAGGGCTAAATTCCATCATCTTTAAAATCACTATAAAAAGTATATTAGTTTGTTCTGAAAGAATAACTTTTAATTGACAGGGTATTTAGAGTAGTACTTTCTCTTGGGATGTCTTATATGTTCAGTTAATTGTAGGAAAAAAGGAACTTTTTAATAAAAGATTGTGTTTTTTTTCCCCCCAATACATCTGTTGATTGATCCATAAATTGTTAAAATGTAACTGTAAACATTTTAATCATAGACATAGCAGATTTTATTTATATTCCCTTCATTTATTCTAAAACTGTTCCTCTTATAATAACATATATAATTAAAATGCTTTTCTCTCAACTGTGAGTAAAACAACAGCACCCTGAGCACACATATCTCAAAACAGGAACAGTCTTTTGGTACACACACTGAAAATTCTTGGGAAATGACAGTAGGGAATGAAAAACAACCCTCGGAAGTGTCTCTGTAGGCAAAGATCAAACGTCTATTTCCATTTGTTTTCTAACAAACTAGCACCAACGAGGATGCATCGACAAGGGCAGAGAGTCGGGGTCAGGAAAGCAAAGGGCAAACCCAGACTGTCACCCCAAAGGATCCCTGTGTCACAGAAGTGTGTAGGCTGGTCTCACTACTTTCTTTTCTCACCTCTGACCCGAAGAAAATGCGTCACAACCCACCAACCCGAAAAGATTATTTCAACAGTTCTCTTTGACTCTAAGCTCACAGTAATCAAAGATGGGCTGAGCACGGTTCCGAGTGGGAGGGGAGACCCCCAGAGACTGTTCCCAAGGGAAGGGGGCGGCACAATGCGGTGAGCCTGGGCTCAGAGCTCAGCACCCCCGTGCAGTGCTCCCACACCCCCTCTTGCATATCCGCCTCTGAAGAGTTCCCAGCCTCTGAAATTATTCCACTCAATTTGATTCCGTCCTCTTTCTCCGTGGCTCATTTACCAATTCCTTTCCAGGGCTATTCATGTTCCTGGGGAGAGGGAAGGTGGGTATTGTATTTGCAAAGTCCAAAGCCTGACAAAAAGGATTTCAACCATCGCCCCTACGACTCAGATCCCACAGTCCCCTGAAACCATCATCTTCATCGGAGCAAAGCATTTGTATTCCTGATTTCCAGCCCCAGGGACCAGAGTCCCAGTACATTGGGGATATGTTGCGGACGAGGCCGACAGGCCAGGTCCTCAGGTCAGAGGCTCTCTGTGAAGAATATGTGGCTTATTTAGTATCGCCGCCACCTTTCAGAACCTACTTCTTGCTTCTGTTAGCTACGTGCAGAATCTCACTGGGTGTCATTGGTGAAGAATGTGCTTTATTACTAAAGATAACTGTCTTTATCATAATGAGTCAATGTAGTTAAATCAATAGCTGCTTTTTGGCAAAGCTACCATGTAGTGTTAAACATCAGGAATGTGTGTACACTTTGGGGTGAGTGGGGCCTGGACGGGAACCCCGGGGAGACTTCTGAGAACTTGGTAATATTCTGTTTCTTCAGCAGAGAGCTGACAGCACAGGTGGACTCCAAGAAAATGTATCATTCTGAACACCTGGGTTTGTGCATTTTCTGCCTTTGTTTTCCCTAAGTAAAAAGCTTTTATCCAAAACTATATCATATGTTTTAAATATATTATATATAACATGTTACATATAACATAAACACATGTATACAATGTTATGTACAGTTTTACACACACATACATAGTATATATAAATATCGATCACTCAATCGATAGATATTTCTCCAAACACAGACAAGTCCCTGTCACTCTGGCTTTGCATATATATTTTTGATGCAGAACAGTACCTCTCATAAATGTATATAATGATCATATCTACATTAGAGATTATAACTTCCCTCACTACAGAATTACCCATCTGTTTCATTTAAAGCTAATAGCCTTCATTTTCTTAACTTTCCCTTGGTCATTCCTGCTGAGTTAGCAACTGAGGTGGTAAACAGAGCAGAAAGGAGCATTAAGACTGAAGTCACTACTGAGCTGGGACAGCGGGGAGAGGGTTGATCTGCAGAAGACTCTTGGGAGAGACTTCCCTACAGATTTCAGGAGAAATACGCCAAAACACACAACTTTTCTCCCAGAAAGTGATAGTTATGGGAATATAATTATTTGCAAAGAATGTTTAACTCCTAGAAAACAAAAAGCAGTTATATTGTTGATTGTGAATCCTGTGTATCCCTATATTCTATTCCATTTCTATAACACTTTAAATTTCTTTAAAAGATGGCATAAAGTTATTTAGATCTGATAGTTCATTCTTTTCTGAAATATACTAAAAGGAAACTTGGACAACATGCCATGCAAAAGGAAACAATTGCTTAAACTTAAAGTAAAAAAATGTTTTCTATGCCTTCATGTACATCATTGAATGTAGAATATCCAGAATCATAGTTACAAAAAAATGCTACAAATGTACTTGCTAATTGAATGCATGTATTCATTTAACATGGAATTTAAATATAATGAAACCATCGTGGATGGAATATGAATAAAAAGTAAAACTATGGCTCTGAAGTGTCATATTTAATTTGGGGGGGAGAGGCTGTCCACGTTAATCCAATATTAAACAAAGAGTGCTGTTGTATTAATAAGCATTTTACTTAAAGAAATTTAATTCTAAAATTCTCATTCATATGACAGTTAACTTGGTATTTTCATGACAATAAGCCTATGCATCCCTGGAAGTCTTGAGTGCTGAGAAAACTCCTAGGCTGCCCCAAAGGGAAGACGCCCCAGTGTGGTCTGGGGCGGAAAAGCATCTCTACGATTTGCTTTGTTAGGTAAAATAATGCATGAGGCCACAGGCATGGGAGGTAACAAATATTTACTACCACCGCGTAAACACAACTCAATGAACAATGGCTTTTCAATCAATCCGTGAAGATGGTATGAAGTGAATCATAATTTAAATAAAACGTGGAGACACTTAAATGTGAAAATGTTTTATGAGCTCTCTCATCACAAACTGCCAGGGACCTACTGGTCATTTTGCATGGATCACAGTTTGTCCTCACAATGAACTATGAGTTTGGCACTATTGTCTTTCCCGTATTCTACGTAAGAAACGTGACAGAAAGGTGAGGTATTTTATCCACGTTTACAAAGCTGCTAATATTTTTGCCCAGCCGGTGTGGCTCCGTGGTTGAGAGTCGACCCCAAGCACCATGAGGTTCCAGGTCAGGGCACATGCCCAGGTCGTGGGCCAAATCCCCAGTGGGGGCATGGAGGAGGCGGCCAATGGATGTTCTCTTTCATTGATGTTTCTCTCTCTCCTTCTCCCTCCCCCTCTCTCTGAAATCAACAAAGAAAAAAAAAATCTATTAAAAAAAACATGAAACAAACAAACAACAAATAAAACAAAGCTGGTAATTTTTAGTAGTTGGATGATCCCAGGCAGTCTGACTTAACAGTTTTTGCTTTCAACTCTATTTTGAAACGTACGAAGACTTTGCCATGACAAGAGCCAGTATTTATTAAACTATTTCACAGTATCACACACTCAGCAATGCAAATGTTCTAGGACGATTTCATCCGATTTTATGTTTTTGGTCACAAACTTTTAATCACAAGAAATCTGGAGATAGACAATGCAGCAGCTGTCTTATAGAAACTATAAATTAACACAACCACATATTTTATTCATGTCAGTTTTATTTTTAAAAATAATATATTAAAAAAGAAAAAAGCAACAACTGAAAGTATATAGTTTCTAGATTTCAGTTCTGTAGAAAGGAAAATAATGAAGACATAGGAAAAAGACAAGTTTTCCCCTAATTCCTTGAAAACTAAATTAAGGAGAATATCAACAACCACACAACACATGAAAGAAATTCCTTCTTAAAAAAAAAAAAAAAAAGCTGATTGAAAGCAACTACTTATAAATGTTGTCACATATCACTGAATATTTCAGCCAACAAAGATCAATGAACTGAAAGAAAAAAAATTAAAAACAAAAAAAGCTCTTTGCATAATGTTGATTTTTCAATTACGACATTTTTATCTTTCAACTCTTTCTTCTGATGTCTTATATATGCAAATTAGATAAAATCTGAACCAGAAAAAGGAAAATAGAAAGCAGCAAAGACAAATAAAAGGAATTTGTGATTTTAACCTATTAACCAGCTCTACCTTATTTGGTAAAATTTATGTATTTTTTTTCATAAGCTATAAATTTTTCCACACCTACTTTTCTGCTCTGGAACTTTATTTCCAAATAAACCTGAGCTATATCACAGTCCTGTCTCATACGCTGAATTTCTACCATTCCCTCTCAAACAGTGATGATCTGAGTAGGTGGTAGAATAGCAATGCTAATAATGTAGGTGTAGGTGAGCTGAATTTGATAAAGAATTAACATTCACGCAGTGAGTTTTATTCTTGTTGAACACTTCCTAGGAGTTTTCCATATTAAAACGCTGTAGAAGGATAAAACATGCTTTATTTCAAAAGTAGTAGGGAGCTAACCTCAGCTCATCAGTAACACTGTTCAGATTACTACATTTCTATTGCTTTTTGGGGGGAAGTTTTGCTGTGCACTTTTTCCTCTTAGAATTAGCAGTACAAAGGCTGATGTATAAAATAGGGACTTTTTTGTCACTTACTGGATACTTGATTTAGTTGAATCAAAAAATAACGACATAAATGTAAACATCTTAGGAAAGGAGACACCTTAGACAGGCCTCATTAACAGAGAATCCTAAAGACTTGGTGAATGTTTTACAGATTTGACCTGGGCTTTTCATCATAGATATGGTAAATTAAGAACTTTTTCAAATAAGTAGTGGATTTCTTGTCAGTTTTTAAATGTGTAAACTGGTAAAAGTAAAATAAAATATAGTTTGCTACAACATATATATTGATGGTTTCTCAGGTTGATTCGTTTCTTACTTTAATAAATTAAATAAAAAATAATTTGGTACAACTGGATTTTTAACAAAATAGTGAGCTCATGAGAATTAAGGACTGAAAAATATTAATTTTTAGAAAAAGAATGCAGCATCAACAATGATAATGTAGACATTTTTATATCTAGCCAAATTAGCATGCCATGTTTAAACCCAAACCAAAATCTTGTATAGTTAGGGACAATCGCAGAAATTGCTGTGGTATGCCTCAGAAATCAGTCCTTCTTCCCTTAGAAAAGGTTTGCTTATTTTCTTACAATAAAAAAAAAGCATATATCTTAAAGAGAATGGTAATTAACACTCAAATGTTAGTTCTTACTTTGTGAAACTCAAATTAGCACTACACTAGATTACACTCTTAGCCTTTGATTGGGAATTGGGAATTATCTAGTTACCCTAAACTAAAAAATTAGGATCTCTATTTTCTTTTTTTACACTACATGTCATAAATTTCAGAGGCTGTGACTAAAAAAAAAAAACAACAACAACAAAAAAAACAGCCATTTATTTAAATTACCTTTTGTGCCAATGGCTGTCTTAACCTATCACTGAAAGAAGCAGTTAAGTGAGAACATGCCCACAGGCACACTCCGTGAGAGTTGTCTCTCGGTGTCCTGCTCCATGAAGGGCTCAGCCAGGTGTGTGCTGGTAGCGGAACCAAAACCACGAGGTCACAGATGGCACCTGCCTTTGTATCCCCCAGATGGGACAGAACCCCAGGGACATAGCTCTCAAAGAACATACATTTTCAACTCATCCATATCAGAGATGCTCATTTAATCCAAGGTTTCTAAAAATTATAAAATTGATTATTTTGAAGAACTGGTTGACATCATAGTATGAATTATGTGTAACCTGACCACTACCAAACACAACAAATTATAGATGGGATAACATTGGACTTACTGTAGATCTGATAACAACGTCTAAGTAATTTTTTAAAGAAAAAAAAAAAATTGCCCGGAGGGTGTGGCTCAGTGGTCGAGCATCATCCCATGGACTTAGCAGTCCCGGTTCGATTCCTGGTCAGGGCACGTGCCTGGGTTGTGGGCTCCATCCCCAGTAGGGGGCGTGCAGGAGGCAGCCCATCAACTTTTGTCTCACATTGATGTTTCTCTCTCTCTCCCCCTTCCTCTCTCTCTAAAAAAAATCAATAAAAATATATTTAAAAACAGGAAAAATTTTTAAAAGAAACTGGTGTGGCTGAGGAGAATGTTTCTTTTCTGACCTAGATGTCCTTTCGTCCCCCCTCGCTGTCCTCTCCTCTCTCAGTGTGTCTCCATCCGCAGACTACTCACTCCACAGTGTGTTGGTTTCCTACAACCGCAGTAACAAGGCACCACCACCGGACCTGGACGACAGGAATGGACTGTCCCAGAGTGAGGAGGCTCGAAGCTCAGAACCAAGGTGCTGTCCGGGGGGCTTCTTCTGAGGCTCCGAGGGAAGAGTCTCTTCCAGGCCTCTCTGTGGCCCGTACACCCCATCTTCCTGCCGTGTCTCCCACACTCTTCCCCTCTGAGGATCTGTGTCCAAACCCCCTTGCATAAGGACACCGGTCCTGTTGCATTAGGGGTCGCTCTGTTGACCTCAATTGAGCTTGATCATCTCTTCCAAGACCCTGTCTCCAAAGCAGGCCACACGCCGAGGTACCGAGCTTAGAACTTTGACACATGAATTTGGAGGTGATACAAGTCAACCCCTGACAGGAGCTGATCATCTACCAATTGATAAAATAAATTTAAAAAAGCAAAAAGTACCTGTCAGTATGAAACTTTCAATGTTAGTGCAGACATATAAACATCTCCCAGCTTGCAATTATTTTAATTTAAAGTACAAAGATTTCTGGCAACATTTTTTTTATCAAGAATTCCACTCCCCCCCTCTCCCATGTTTGAACTCTCTCTGAAACCCTGGCCTCAGCTGCTCCCCAGAAATGCAAAAGTTCTGGCGGATCTTCCCACCTCTACGTAGGCTCAGACTTTCTCTCTGAGCTCCATCTGGGGAAGCAGACAGTGGTTCAGAGGTTGAAGTTCCATGATGAATTCGACCCCCATCAGACTCCATCACGAAAAGAAGTCACAGAGGTTGTATACCTCACCCCACTATTAAAAATTCCTCCTTGCTTCTACTGCTTGGCGACACATCTTTTTCAAGCCAATATCACAGCGTTATCAAGTAAAAGCACTATGATCGTTGAAATCAACATTGGCCAGGGAACAATGAATAGACCCTGATATACCATGTACAGCATGTATCACTCGTTGGGAGAGCAGCCGTTACTTTTGTAAGTTTCGTTGTCCATGACTTCAGATGTTACATAGTTCCTAAATTCCTATCAATCCTATTACTCTTAATTCACGATGAAAGTTTTGCTTCCTTCGAAATAAAGGGGTAGAGCTGTCCCCCTTTCTCCATCTCCTACGTCATATTTGTACCGTCAAATATCATCATCCCTTTGGTTTTTGTGCAATGAGTGCATTTGAAAATGTTTTGCTTTTGCTGTGAATATTTTTTGGTTTTCACCTGCTTGTAACCCATCTCTTTCCTCTCATGGCAACACCTCCATTCTCTTCGCAAAACAACCTACCCCACTCTCGCCCCGCGTTGTCCCGATAATGGCACCCAGCCCTGGGCCCCAGGGCGCTGCACCGAGCAGCCCACAGCACAGGCCTCAAGGGCGAGCACACGGCCCTGGCCAGTTCCATGACACCTGCTGCTGGAATTTCTTTCTAGAATATTTCGAGGGGAGAAAGGTTCTCTTTCTGCTGAGGTCGCTACCTTATAGGATGATAAACCTGGAGGTCGCATCGGCCCACATGTGAAGAAAGCCTGCCTGAGAATCAAGCCAACTGAACACAAGCAGGCTGGGCCGCGGACACAGGCAGACTGAATTTCCGGAGTATTCTCAGGGTACACGGATTCGGCCATGCCTGCGGTTTCTCTGACCACTGGCATTTTCAGTGAAAATCTTTCGTATGAACCAAGAAGTTTACTAATTAATGTTTATTATTCTCTTACCCTTAATGATTCAGTATTTAATGCTGGCTCTTTGAGGTCACAGTGTACTCGTTTTTTAATTATTTACTCGTACTTATTTTCCAGAGACGTGGAATGTGTATTTGAACGTTTTCAGAAGCCTGTGGGACAGCCCTCCTTTTTTTTTTCTTTGACATTTCTTACCTAAACTGTTCTCGCTATCTGGAGATTTCTGTGAGGGGTTCTGATAAAAACCCTGGTTGAGAACTTATTTCTAGGATATGACAATTCAGTACCAAGCAAAACAAACAATTAAAACTTAGATTGTAATGAATAAAACAGATGCTAAATAAATACATGGAGCAATTAATCTCTGGTAGTAAGAATTCTCATGAAGGAAATAATGTATGACGATGCACTTGACCAAGGGCCTACCTTACAGTCGAACGTCATGAGCCCTCTAGGGAGGGGACAGCCTGAAGGAGCAGGTGGCCGCGGCAAGATTCAGTGGGGCCCTTCTCGGGTCAAAGCAGTGGCTGGTGCAAAGGTGCTGGGCAAGAAGGGCTCAGAGGAAGGAAGAGACCAACGTGGCTCAGCCGGTGTGGCTCAGTGGTTGAGCATCGACTCCTGCACCAAGAGGTCGTTGGTTCAGTTCCCAGTCAGGGCACATGCCCAGGTTGTGGGCCCGATCCCCATTGGGGGGCATGCAGGAGGCGGCCAGTCGATGTTCTCTCTCATTTTTTTTTATTTCTCTCTTTCCCTTCCTCTCTCTCTCAAAAAAAAAAAAAAAAAGTAATAAAGTAAAAAAATGAAAAGAAGGAAACCAACACGTCTGAAGCTTAGAAGGTAAGTTTATGAGCCAAGGTGTTCAAAGACAGCAGTCAGGCTTCTATTCTTGAAGGCACCTGAGACCCCATCTGAGTGTTTTACGCAGAAGTGTGACATGATCTAAATTTTGCAAAGACCCTTCTCTGGGGAGCATATTAGAAGGATCACGAGTCCATAACCTACTATTTGCTACTTCTTTCCTTCCACCCTCCTGTACTTTCTTCTTCTTCTTCTTTTGTATTTCTACCTTCTTAGAGACAACAGTAGCACACTCTTTTTCACACAATGCTGTCAAACAATAACAAAGAGTATAGGGACATTATTTTCGCATTTCTCTACAGCTAAGGCATGGTATCTGGCATATCATTGACTTGAATATCTAATTTTAAATGATAAAATCAAGTTGGAACATGAGCCCTGGCCGGTTTGGCTCAGTGGTTACAGCGTCGGCCTGCGGTCTGGAGAGACCCGGGTTCGGTTCCTGCTAAGGTCATGTACCTCAGTTGCAGTTTTTCCCCGGCCCTGGTTGGGTTGTGTGGGTGGCAGCCACTCAATGTGTCCCTTTCACGTCGATGTTTCTCTCCCTTTTTCTCCCTCCCACTCTATCTGAACAAAATGTTGAAAAATGTCCTCGGGTAAGTATAAAAAAAAAAAAGTTGGAACATGATTCATCAAGTACGAGTTAACTCAAATACATACTTTTCTAGAATTTTCAAGTTTATCATACTTTCTCCCTAGATTACGCATTAGAAACACAATGAGAAAAAATATAACCTGATTTAATACCTCATATTGCTCTGGATCATGACAATAAGAGAAAAAAAGCATTTCTTTAGCTTCCGCGCACATTGCTCTGCAGCGACTCAGCCCGCATACCAACCTCCAAAGCGTAAGGTTGGAGGACTGATGACTGTGCCTCAGCGTCACCTCACAGCATGGTCAGAGTCTGGGGCTCCCCTTCCAATGCGAGGCACACCAACAGTGCACAGACATCTGTGGAAGGGCTGTCGCACCGGCTTGCTAACCTAGGCCCACATGACTGAGTCACTGTCACGGCTACTGAGACCCACCCTCCTGCTCACCCTTGTGTAATTTTGCTGAATTCTTCCTCAGGAGACCAGTTGGTTTCTCCCCCAATCCTGCAGACGTATACAATTGAAACACGCAAAACCCCTGTACCAGGCTCCCTGCCACTTTGCCATAAAGCTTCATCTCAGTTTCTGCCTCTTGTGTCTTCCTACAAACGATCTCTGTCCGACTGCTGTGACCCCTGGCTTTTATTTACCCTACAGCCTGGGCAGCATTTGCTCTCATCCGATGCACTATATGCCTTTGCCATGGATATAAAAATCCCAAGATTTTCACAGACAAATGGAAACTTGGCCAATTAATTGGAGTAGGGAAAGAAAGAAAAAAATCAGCCTGAAGTACGCTACAACGAATAGACTGTAACAGCTTTGTGGATGGTTGCCCCTGATAGCACCTTTGCATTTTGGAAATCCTTGAAAAACATCTCCAAAAATAGTTTTCTTCTTTGCAACCTTAAGTACCAAAAATTTGATTGCTCAAGAAACATTTCCGCGGAGTCAGATGAAAAGTTTCACAGTTATCATTACTTTTCTTGTCTTAATTGGAGAATAAATGTAAGGTTGTGGTCACATGATATTTTACAACCTCTTCTCCTCTTTTGTTCTGAAATGTTCTTGGATTCAGTTGAAAGAAAATGACAACATATGGTCCATTAGTTTAAATGAGGTGGGGGAAGAACAGGACGGATTATTAATGATAATAATTTATACTTCCCTTTGTATCTGTACGCTGCTGCCTTGATGAGAATTTGGCAGGCCTCACAGCCAAATGAAGTTTAAGGTTAAAGGTTGAAATATGACAAAGGATTTGGGGAGCAAAAAGAAAAGCAGAGGAAACTGTCCGCGTTGGATTTTTATGGATTCCCTGTCCATACTTCTGCTCGTCTGCCCGCGAGTACCACTTCTCGTATGAATGTGCGAGTATTGAACTCCAATTATATTGGGGGATTTCTTGATTTCTTCTTGTTGTAATTAAATGGTTGCTCCAAGTTTTAATAATTTAAGATGAAACGTGATATTTTCTTCTGGGTGTCTGGAGGCGAATAGTCTTTCAGCTACTAAGGGGACAGTTATGTACGCCTGGCTACCTGCGTCGTCTGTACCTCCAGGTCAACAATTCTTAAAAATAATGACCATGTGGATGTTCACAGACCACCCTGAAGAATAGAAATGTCAATGTCCTCGCATCTTCACATACGATATATGAAATAATCTGTTACCTTAGAGAAATCTCAGCCTTAGTAGTGTCCTCAATTTTTTATTCCCTTATTCAATCACCACACTTGTTGGTAATGCTGTTTCCTAACAGTACACCCCGACACCAGTTATTTGAACAGCACTGTTGCACACACGTTCCCTGGGGAGGAACTTGGGTCCTGTGAACTAGTGGTGCTATTTTAGAAGTGCAACCCTTGTTTTTCTCGTGCTAAAATAAATGTTATGGAGAACCCCTGCCCAGGTTGAGGAGGGCAGGGAAAACCCATCACTCCGCCACTGGTTACCACCCCCCGAACACTCTGCCTGGCCCTGCGGAACCAGAGGCGCTCCCCAAAGGCCCCACAGCCCCGGGAACTCATTCTGAAACTGCTGGTTCATGAATTATGAGAATGCATCCATCCTTCAGAGAATTAAAACTCCTCTCAAGAATTAATTTAGAAAAAAATAAAACACCATCAGATCTTATAGGAATTCTTTTTCTCTTAAAAATTGTCATTGTATGCCTGGCCAGTGTGGCTCAGTGGACTGAATGTCATCCTCTGGACGGAGAGGTCTCGGTTCGATTCCCCATCAGGGCACACGCTTGGGTTGTGGGCTCGATCCCCAGTGGGGGGCGTGCAGGAGGCGGCCGATCGAAGTTTCTCTCTCACATCAATGTTTCTCTCTCTCTCCTTTCTTTTATCTCTAAAAAAAAAAATCAATAAAAACATATTTTAAAAACTGTCACTGTAAGTGGAAGTATAAGGAAGTGTTCTGTCAGTGCAAAAACAAGAGCTGGCCCGTAACACGGAGCTCGGCCCCGACCCAGCGAGCCCGAGCTGCAGGTCAGGGTGCCTGCTGCCCGGGCTCTGGACACTCTCGAGGTGTGCGGAGTAAACGTGTGCACTTCCACAGCGGGGACCAGCGCGTGTCCTCCCGGGGAGCCAGCAGCGCGACTGAGCATGGCCCTGACTGAGCTACAGATCCCTTTTCCCAGCCCCGCCTTCACGTGAGAGGCAGAGGCCAAAAGTATTGACGTGCATTAGCATGCCTCCCTGCAAAGCCCAGAAGATGTAAATCATTCTTAGCTAAGTGTGACATTTGGAAGACACGCTACAAATTTGTCAACTCCTTTCAAGAGTAATAGAAGTGTGACCAATTTGAAAGAATTAAGACAACGATATGGGCCCTAATTTCTTCTCGGCTTGCAGACCGGTTCAGCTCTGCCGCTCCCCCTGGACCAGGAACGAGGTCTCCCCGCAGCACAAGATTAAATGACCAACCCCGAGCCGGTTAATAATGTGAACAGTAGCACAGTGTCCTGTGCTTAAAACAGAGAGAGCAGTTTAAATTGTAAAAGTAGACTTACGAACAAGTTTATGAAAACTAAAATAAATGGATCATGGGTCCTTCTGTAATTTAACAACCTGTTCCTCATTCCGTGTAATAAGTACTTCCTTTGTCAAGTTGGAAGTCTAAAATAGCTGGATGCTAATGTGCAGATTGATGGCAATAAACATGGCAAAGCACTTGGTAACACGAACAGTTATAAAACGTAGAATATTATAAGTTGTTGACAGTAACATAAGCCTAGGAAATAAACTGTAATTACAGTGCACCTCAGCCATGCTTAAACTCCATTGCAATACTCATGAAGTCTTCGGTGATTCTGTGTAGCATGTACACGTTTGAAATGAACTTAGAATAGGGAGAGTCATACAGTAACTCAGTTTCCTTCCAAATATCCACCCTGGTTTAAAGCGCTATGAGCAGAAACGCAGGTTAGACTGCATTTGCCAAATAATTAGCATCATTTTGTGAATTTGAGATGTGTAAGGTGTATTTTAGCAGGAAAAAAAAATAGAATTAAACCACAGCTTTGTAGGGAGAATGTAATATTAGCAGGTGATAAAGAATTTTGAGTTCATGGACATCACTGAGGGAGTAAGGATATGAAATAATCACTACACTTAGAGTCAGAGACACGGACTTAAGTTCTAACTTAGCCACTAACTGGTAGGATTTGGGCAAGACAATGAAGTCCTTGGAAAATGAAAAAGGCAACGTGTGCCCACAAGATCTCAACGGACTGTGAAAATCAGAGTGAGAAGTATAGTGACAGACATCAATTTAACGGCCCCATCAACTGTTACAGACTTTACAAAATCAATGTGTTATTTGCTGATTATTCAAAGTGAAGGCTTGAAACAAAGTAATTAATAGAAATCTGGTAAGTTACTCTCATTGTTATTTTAGTATTTATTAATATTACACATAAGACCCATAGAGCACTTAACTGTGTGCCATACACTATTCTAAGTACTTAACATTAATTAACTTATTCATGTGATAAGGACCTACTTTTTTCTCCTCTTCAGAAATGAAGGAACTGGGGCAGAGAGTGGATGAGTGACTTGCTAATGCCCGGCCTCCCGTAAGCGAAGGAGCCAGGTTTCAAACACGTGTACTGACTGCAGAGTCTACCCTCAAAACATCCTGTATCTCGCCTGCAACTCTCAAAGGTCAATTTTAAGAGGAAACCTGAGAATAAGAAAAGAGTGGTGGGGAGAATTGGGGGCAGGAGAAGAAATAGACTTAAATATCCTGAGTTAGGGAAGACATTTGTATACTATTTATAAATTATATGAACTTACAAACTTCTTTAGTCTTAAGCTTTTTCTTATCTTTAAAAAAAGGGTGGTGGGGGGGGTTAGCTCAATTTGCAAGCAGTTTGGAAGTCATCATTCCTGTTCATACAACAACAAAAGGCTGGACACACTGACAATCAGTGATTTCTTGGAGCCACCAGAGAAATGAGGGTGTAGGGCATACTACCACCCCGAGTCTGGAGGCTCAGACAGAGAGACACAGCCCAGCTTGACTTGCCAGGAGTGGAAAATAAGCTGGAGCCATGAACTAGTAGGAATATTTCAGTGGCGATTTTGGTGAATTTGTGGAGAACAAGCATGAACTAGCTTGAGAGTGAAAGACTCCTGAGGCATGTAGGCTCAGGAGAGCTCCACAGTTTTGTGGGTTTTACCTCCAGTAACCCCACCAGGTGACTGTCTGAGAAAGGCCCCTTCTGGCTCTGGCAGAGGTAAGAGAAGAATAATCATGGGGACGGCCCAGAGCCTTCTCCGTCACAAAGGCACACTCTCCAGGAAGAATACCTGGGAGAGAAATACTGGGGCCTTCTCCCAGGCAGACAAAGGCCACTGTAGCTCCCTCCGAGGCCTCCTAGCTCACCTAAGGGAAAAAGAAAATGAAGAAAACATCATTTACAGGGAGGGGTTGAGGCCTCAAATAGATTGAAAATTCTAAAGTCAGAGAAGGGTGTGTGAGGGTCAGGCGAGAAAAGCTATATCACTGGAGAAACACTTGTCCAGGTCACAGTTCTGAGACACAGGCATACTCAAGGACTGATATATATTAGAATAATTATAAAATGCCTCGTTTCCCCAAACTTTACCACAACACTAACAGGGTCCAGTATAAAACCAGTGGAGTAGAGATGAAGGAGCTTCAGTCACACTAATGAGGAAGGCTAGGAAAGCCCAAAGTTAAGATGGGAGATCAAAACAAGAACCCTAGATACATCCAACACCTCTAGCACCTGTAACTACAGCAAACATTAAAGACAATCTAACCCCTAGCCCGAGTAACACAGAACCCCATACTAAAGGTCTACTTACCTCAGTTCTTATTATCCAATAAAACATATCAGGCTTTCAACAGAAAATGGAAAGAAATGCTAAAGGAAAAAGACAGTCTAAAGAGACAACACAATCATTAGAAATAGACTCAGAGAATGATACAGATGTTCAAATGATTGTACAGAGGATTTAAAATAACTATGATCAATATGCTAAGGGCTCTAATGACAGAACAGATGAGTTACATAAGTAGAGAGATGGGGTCTCTAAGAAGGAATATAAAATACTAGAAATCAAAAACACTGTAACAGAAATGAAGAATGCCTTTGGGAGGCTCATAAGCCGACTTGACATGGCTGAGGAAGGAGTCAAGAGCTGGAAGACAGCTCAGCAGAAATAGGTTAAAGGTAAACATATGGAAAAAGATATACCATGATAACATTAATCAAAATTAAGTTGGATTGAATGACATCAGTATCGTGGTGGCATGGTGTTCCGTTTTCTCTCCCCTTGAATTGACAACCAATCAAACATCTAAAACTGGGGAGGGGGCATGCCTCTGGACAGCACACAGGACACCGAGAGATTGGCCCATCTGTGCACCCAAAAGTGGGTGGAAGGGACAATGGAGGAGGTAGAGACAATATGGCCTCACTAGCTATGAACATAGACATATGTATAGTCTTTCTTTTGCTGTTCAAAGTGAGGAATGTAAAACACAGAAAAGGCAATAAAGTGTCTAGTTACTGTATAAACACATATTTTATGACAAAGAAGATTTTGACTGCTTGTCCAAACCATTCTGAAATTCCAAGCTTGTAACAGTTGTCCTGATAATTTAATCATAATATAGTTGGAGAAATTCCCGGTTACTTTGTACTGGCTGAAAATTTCGTGCAGATAAAATTCTTAAGACAACTTTAAGAAATTAACTTATGGATAGAAATGGAATGTGTTTTTGCAGGACTGCAGATGAAAAAACAAAACCTAAGAACTGACAGGTATTATATTTTATTTTAAGTTAGATGTTTTCTCTTCCAAGGTCATATTTATCTGGACCATAAAATAGAATTATGGAATTTTAAGAGAGCCAGATTTAAATTTAAAAAAATAATCTGAATTTTAAGCCCTCTAGATATTAATTATCATTAATATCTGTGTGCAAAAATAAACATTTCTCTGAAATATATCTAAGTGTTAGAAAGACCAAAAGAGAAGATTTAGTTGTATAATTAAGGGTTTTATGTTTTAGGGTACTTAACCAAAGTTGATATAAAATACCTGTACATTCATTTAAATTTCATATTGAGAAGACGTGAAAGTGAAAATATTTTTGCTATTATTTTTTTACCTTAACTAATGGATTTTCAGCCCTTTAGAATGAAATTTTTTTAACCTGCTTTTTTATGAGCGTGATATAATTTTTTCAAAGATTTAAGCTTAAATCCTCACTGCCACACCACATCTGTTCATTTTTCTTCAAAGATCTAAGGACGGATTCGGAGATTCTTACACTGGACACCTCCCTTACTGTCCATTGCTCCCACGCCCGTGATTAATAGAAAGCTCAGCCCAAGGCACATCGAGAGCTTCTCCGGACCAGGAGGCTGGGTCAGACCCCGGAGAAGCCTACCATTTCTAGTTGCAGGGAGGAAGTAAGCTGTCTCTGCCCATCACCCAGATGCTTCCCCTCTTCCTTGCCAACCATGGGCAGTTCAGACCCCACAATTTGCAGATTTCACATGTGGGATCTAAAATCTCTGACAGTCTGCCCTGGGGCTCAATGAACAGCCATCACTGTGACCTGGACACTGGGTTAGGCAACAGATACTTCATGAGTCAACATTAGATATGTAAAAACAACAGAATCCCTACCATCTTGCACGTTTGAGATCATTGGTAAGATCATTGTAAAAGGAAGTTAAATCTGGAAATCATAAAAAACGTGATAAAGCCATAACTAAAATATTTAAATGCTTGCTCATTCTCCATTGTAGGAATGAGCCATTTAAGAATGGGACTAGAGTTTGCAATTTCTCATCACTTCTCTTGCATCAATTATACGCAAAATGTACCATCTACTGTTGCAATTTTGGATTTCTTTTCAAATAAACTAGATTTTATCAAAAGAAACACAGCACTTTGAATGTATAGGCCTTCGAGCTCTTTCTAATTCCTCTCCCCTGGCAATCTTCCAGAGGTTCGGGTACACAATTATATCGCAACTCACCTGTATTTACGTTCAGATCATGCCATCTATTTGTTCACTGTCATCTTCCACTGATGTCTGCAATGTTGAGTCACATCTCATAAATACAACACATGTGACTAAGAGTTTTGACAAGGCCTGGCAGGTTTGCTAAGTGTTTAGAGTATTGGCCCACGGACCAATGAATCTCAGGTTCGAGTCTGGTCAAGGGCATGTACCTCGGTTGCGGTTCGTCCCTGGCCCTGGTCAGGGTCATGTGGGAGGCAGCCAGTTGATGTGTCTCTCTCATGATGATGTTATCCCCTCTCTCTCTCTCTCTCTCTCTCTCTCTCTCTCTCTCTCTCTCTCCTCTCTCTTTCTCTTCCTCCCTCCCTCCCTACCATTCTATCTGAAGATAAATGGAAGAATATCCTCCGGTGAGGATAAAAAAATTAAATAAAAGAGTTTTAACAAGACACTACTGAGTCACATCGTCATACAGTTGGAACTGCAGCAGAGGGTGGTCGTGTGCCCTGAACTCGGATCAGTGTGTGTACAGAGAAATGCAGAGTGTCAGCCAACCCAGCTGTGGGGTAAGGGTCAGCCATTTAGGCCCATTTCTACTGGCTTATCAAAGTCAGCAGTCTATGCAAAGATTTCAAAAGGACTTCATTTGTTTGCAACATGATCGGGTCTCCGACAGTAGAACTTGATCCATTTTCAAACCCTGGATGGAAGTAACTATTGTGGAGGGTGTTTTTTTTTTTTTTGGGGGGGGGAGATGTTTCCTTGAGTTTTGAATTGAAGGAGCGAGATAATGTGTAATAGGGAGAAAATAGAATAAAAAAAATGTTAAGTTTCATCTCTATCTCTTACCAGCCCTGGGAATAATAAAATTAAAATGATCTATCTCACAAAGTTGATGCAAAAAATAAATAAATAAAGATATAATACATGCTAAAGTATGTTTCAGTCTTCCAACTCGTGTCCCGATACTTTAAAAAAATATTATTGTTCTGCTGTTTTGTCTGTTACTTAAATTCCCTAGCAGAATATAATAAATGGTTGATTTAAAAATATTTATTGTATCAATATAGCTAACAAACAATTTGAAACCAACTCCTAAAACGTACTTAGTATAAACATTGCCAGGAATATTTTTAATGAACATTCTTATTACAGTAACATACAAGAAATAAGCAAAACTCACTCTGCCCATACAAGGGTCTGACTTGTGGATATTTGGAATTTACAACTGGATTAACCATTCTGTCTTCGAGTCATAACATTTACATTATTCCTTCGCCAGCACTGGATTTATGCTCATTCACCATAAGAGGGACATTCATCTCCATTGCATTATGTATGTTGGTAAACTCTAAGGCACAGAAATCAAGTAAACAGTGCTTCCATTGTAAGTCTTTTATCACATATCTGTACATCAGATTTCAGAAACCAAGGGCTTATGTTGAAATTGGCTAATAACCAAAACACTCACTGTCAAATTAACTGCTCCCATCCGAGGTGATAAATGGCGAGTTCGTAACTGTAAACCACGGCATATGAAAAATAGCTCATTGACATCTGCTCTTAACATCTGGCATTTTAATCGATGCGCCAAAGCAAATGGGATATGCAATTCTATTTTTGCCCCTCAAAAATTAGCCTTTGTGATCATTCACGTCTGAATTATATGCCTACATAGCTCTACGAAATAAAAGGGTATAGTGTTATATTAATAAAGGGCCAGCATTCAGGGCCGTGCATGTTTTACACCTACCCTTTATTCGGCAATAACTCACTACCGGCACCATCATGAGACGGTATTGCTGCAAGTCCTCGTGCCCAGGAAAAACAAAACAAAGGCCACCCTCTTTCTACTCCCTGTCCCCCACTCCTCAGGAGAAACACCGCCTCATTAATTTTAAAAAATAATAAGAAAAAAATACAGATATACACACAAATATAGGCCCTCAAAGAGTTATTTATTGGAAGACATCTTTAAGCCAATTATATATTTGTTTCCAGCAAATACTAAGAAGTGCCCTCTTTGTAAGTTTTTCAAAATCACTTGAAATAAAATACAAATGTGTACTGGTTGGCTTTACTGCAATATTTGCTACTAATGCAACAAAGCAATATGCAGATGTATGAAATAAAAGCAAGCTAAAGAACGTGCTGAAAATGATTACATTGCTGACAAATGTGCCTGTGTAGGGAAAACTCTCAATGAGTATGGAGACAATCCTTAACGAGCCCAAGCAACACTCCGTTTATAGGTTCACTAATATAGTGACTGACTCATCTAAGGATAATTGATGTAAAATTTTGTAAAGAGGTTCAATGAATCAAATTGTCCCCAGTTTGCATAATGATGTCTGCATTTTTAGAAGATAGACTATAGAGCCCTGACCAGTTTGGCTCAGTGGTTAGAGCATCGGCCTACAGATCCAAGGGCCTTGGGTTCAATTCCCAGTCAAGGGCATGACCCTGAGTTGCAGATTTAATCCCCAACCCCAGGGCCGTTTAGGAGGAAACCAATCAATGTGGACACATATCTCTCTCTCTCTCTCTCTCCCTCCCTTGCACTCTATTTAAAAAAAAAAAAAAAATCAATGATAAAATATCATGTGAGGATTAATCAATCAATCAATAAAAACTGCTTTAAAAAGGAAGGAAGGAAGGAAGGAAGGAAGGAAGGAAGGAAGGAAGGAAGGAAGGAAGGAAGGAGGGAGGGAGGGAGGGAGGGAGGGAGGGAGGGAGGGAGGGAGGGAGGGAGGGAAGGGAGGGAGGGAGGGAGGGAGGGAGGGAAGGGAAAAAAGAAGAAAATAGACTACAGAGCATTTAAGCCATAACTCTGATCTAACTTTAAGGTTTACAAATGGCAGAATGGTCGAAGTGGCCAATAGCTTGGGGTCTTCACTAGACCTGTTTTAATGAGACTGACCTACATTCAATGTAGTTACTGATTTGTTGAGAACTTGCAGCCCATACGACTTGCCAGACCCCATGCAAGTACCTAAGACAGAAGGAAGTGAATTTTCAGGGCACTGGATACGACAGTTACAAACTAACAACTGCCTGCAGTGTGTGAACTGATAGGAAGAGGAAGTACCCTGTCCTAAATGAAGGACTACCTAACCCCAATTTAATCTTCCTCAAGGAACTGGCTGCTAAACTAAAAGTGGAAACATAAGTAAAGTCTAGGCGAGGAACGACGTGATGTGGGTCACAGTGGAGGGAACAGAAGGCTCATGATCAGAGCAGCCAGGAGTAAAACCCACAACAACAGACGCAGTGTGAAGAGGAGGAGGAATCGTGGTATGAAATAAACCAGAAAAGGAAACAGGATATAGAAGGCATGTAAGACCTTGAATACCCTGTTCAGAATTTCGGACTTTATCCAAAAAGCAAATCAACGATTTTAGCAGGAAACTGACAAGATACGACTTGTGCTTGAGGAGAATACTAAGGCTAATGGATGGAAAAGGGGTAGGAGAGGGAAAAACAGGGAGCGCAGAGGTCTCGGAGAACCACAATATTTTAGCAACACTTTTATTACTGAATGTATGCAGAAGCAGTCACTTCTTGGAATTAAATTAATTTGGCAAATTGTTCTGTGTACCTCATTGGTTTCTTCAAAGGAAAAAAAATATGTATTTGTCTACAGAGAAGTACTGTACAAAGTTTATATAACTGTAACTCTCATTTTTTCTTCTTAGGAGGTCCTACAAGAAATGTATTTTGGGACTTCTGTATCAGTTAGCTATTGCTGATTATCAAGCCACTTCAAAATTCAGTGACTTAAGCAACAGTAATTTATGATCATAGCTCACAAGTCACAGGACAGAATAGAGTGACTTTGGCCATGGTCTCCCTGGTGCATCCAGGGTAACTCACATCCTCCTGTTGGATTTGGGGGCTATCATGGACATGTCTTCTGATGGCAATGACAGATGTGCAAGGCAGAGCAAGACCAATCACAGAAGCATGTTTCAGCACCCTGCTTATATCATATGTGTTAGCATGCCACTGACCAAAGTAGGTACCAAGGCTGAACCCAGAGCCAAGGATCAGCAAGGAATGTCAGCCCGGAGTGAAAGACTCTACAGAGTCACATGGTAAAGGGCAAGGTTATCAGAACCATGAAGAATGGGGAGAAGAATTGGGGTCAATGTAATCTAGCCAAATTTAGCACCAGAAAAAGTAGCTTGTCTTGTTTGTCTTATGAACACATTCACTATAATAACTATTTTATTATTTTTGTTTGGTCACTATAAAATGCTAAGGCATATTTTTGTAGCTATCACTTGTAATTGTGCAATATATTTGATCAAATTTTAATCAATGGTACTTAGTATAGTATCTGATATATAGAAGATACTCATGTTTTTTAAATGTTGTTAAAATTTTTTTGCACTTTATCAAGGTAAATATAAGTTAATACATACATAAAATTCCAAATCACTACTGAAGTTTAAAGAAACAACATAAATAAATGCAAAGAAAAAATATAAATTTATTTTACTATCAATTACTTTTTCTTTTTTGTTAATCCTCACCCAAGGATATTTTTCCATTGATTTTTAGATAGAGTGGAAGGGAGGGAGGGGGAAAAGAGAGAGAAACATGGATGTGAAAGAGACACATTGATGGTTGCCTCCTGCAGGACCCAGATTGGGGCCAGTATCAAAACTACAACCCAGGTATGTGCACTTGACTGAGAATCCAACCCGAGATTCTTTGATCTGCTGGCCAACGCTCTAACCGCTGAGCCAAACTGGCCAGGGCTACTTTTTCCTTTTTATTAATACCACCTACTTGATCTGGGTCATTGTTAGGATTAAACGAGAAAGTGTTAAAACATTCAGCATAGAGACTGGTATATGATCAACAAAGGGACGTGTTCCTTTCTGAAACATTCCCCTTTTTCATAAGGTCAAATGTTAGAGTCAGAAAGGAACTCACAGTAGAACCGAAAAATGGCGGCGGAGTGAACGGAGCTACACAGACCGTCTCCCAGAACCAAACTGGAATTACAACTATAACACAGACAAATCGACGGGAAAAACCAACAGAAAAGCAGCTGGCGAGGACCATACAACGAGGGACACTGACTCCATCCCGGTAGGATTGCGAAGGCGCAAGACGGGGCTGGGAGCCCACGGTCGGCAGCTCGGCAGCGGCCTCAGCTGGGAGCGGCGCCCTCGGGTCACACTCCCAGGCGGCCCCACAGCGCAGCCGGGACAGAGGCTGAAACAGCCACAGCCACTCACCTTGGGCTCCGGCGGAGGGAGGGCGGACTGGACTGGAGCTGTGTCGGGACACGCGTGGTTTGGAGGGCGCTCAGAGCTTTGGCTGAGTGCAGCCACTCAGGACGGTGGCCACATTGCTCCTTCCCAGGGCTCTGGGGAGAGGCAGCAGCCCCTCCCTCGGAGATCCAACCCCAACCTGTGAGCCATTGAAGTGCTAATTGAGGCTCACCAACAACCAGCATCTGCCCCACCCTCGTGAAAGCCCCTTGGCTGAGCACCAGAGGGAGTTTTTCAATCAACTGACAACCCAAAACTCATCAATTAACCTAGACTGCTAGCCTCCAGGCAAAAAGCTAGAGGATAACAGTACGTTTCCTGGGCTGGAAACTTTAACCAGGAAAGTAAGACTTGACAGTGGTGTTCAACGTGGGTCCTCCCTCGCTCATCTAAACACAGGAGAGGGAGCCACAAACAGCAGAACACCAACACCCACAGGGAGAACTTGACAGGCTCCAAAGCCCACAGTGATAGCCAAAATGGTGAAACACAGAAACAGAAGCCAAATGAAAGAGCAAGACACCTCCACCGAAGATGAGATCAATGTGGAGCAATTAGGCATGTTAACAGAGCTAGAATTCAGAGCCATGATCTTGAGGAAGCTGAACAGCATGAGTAAGGATATAGAGACACTGAAAATAAGCCAAATGGAAATTAAAAACCAACAAGAAGAGATAAAAAATGACATATCCGAAATGTAAAACACATTGGAAGGTTTAAAAAGCAGAGTAGGGGGAGCTGAGGACCGGATCAGTGAATTAGAAGACAGGGTAGAAAAAATCAACCAATCAGAAAAACAAAAGGAAAAAACTATTAAAAAACAGGAAGACAGCTTAAGAGAACTGTGGGACAACTGGAAACGTAATAATATTCGCATCATAGGAGTCCCCGAAGAAGAAAATGGGCAAGGGATAAAGAATATATTCAAAAAAATAGTGAGAGAAAACTTCCCTAATTTGGTGAAGGAAGAAGGCATTCAAGTTCAAGAAACACAGAGAGTCCCAAGTAAGAAGAACCCAAACAGGCCCACACCAAGACACATAGTAATTAAAATGCCACAAATTAAAGACAAAGAGAGAATCCTAAAAGCAGCAAGAGATAAGCAACAGGTTACCTACAAAGGGAACCCCATAAGGCTCTCAGCTGACTTCTCACAAGAAACACTATAGGCCAGAAGAGAATGGCATAAAGTAATCAAAGTCATGAAAAACAAGAATCTGAATCCAAGACTACTCTACCCAGCAAGGCTATCATTCAAAATAGAAGATCAAATAAAGAGCTTCCCAGACAAAAAAAGGCTAAGGGAATACATTAGCACCAAACCAGCACTGCAAGAAATGTTAAAAGGACTGCTGTAATTAGCAGTAGAAATGGGAAGAAAAATAGAACCACACTAAACAAAAATGGCAATAAATAAGTACATATCAATAATCACCTTAAACGTAAATGGATTGAATGCTCCCATAAAGAGACACAGAGTAGCTGATTGGATAAGAAAGCACGACTCATCTATATGTTGTTTACAAGAGACCCACCTCTCAACAAAAGACTCACATAGGTTGAAAGTGAAGGGATGGAAAAAAATTTTCCAAGCAAATGGAAAGCAAAAAAAAGCTGGGGTAGCAATTCTCATATCTGATAAAATAGATTTCAAAATGAAGACCATAACTAGACACAAAGATGGCCACTACATAATATTGAAAGGATCTATCCAACAGGAAGATATAACCTTGATAAACATATATGCACCCAATATAGGAGCACCAAAATATATTAAAAGTCTTCTGGAGGACTTGCAAGGAGAAATCGACAACAATACAATCATAGCAGGGGACTTCAACACCCCGTTGACACCACTGGATAGATCCTCTAGGCAAAAAATTAGCAAGGAAACAGAGACTCTAAATGAAGCACTAGACCAAATGGATTTAATAGATATCTACAGAGAATTACACCCCAAAACTACAGAATACACATTCTTCTCAAGTGCACATGGGACATTCTCAAAGATAGACCACATGATAGGACACAAACTAAATCTCTACAAGTTCAAGAAGATTGAAATCATATCAAGCATCTTCTCAGATCACAATGGCATGAAACTAGAAATCAATTGCAACAAGAACATGCAAAGACATTTCAACACATGGAGGCTAAATAGCATGTTATTAAACAATGAATGGGTCACCGAGGAGATCAAGGAAGAAATTAAAAACTTCCTGGAAACCAATGAAAATGAACACACAACAACACAAAATCTATGGGATGCAGCGAAAGCAGTTCTGAGAGGGAAGTTCATAGTACTACAGGCCTACCTCAAAAAACAAGAAAAATTTCTAATTGACTGTCTAACCTCACAACTCAAAGAATTAGAAAGCAAACAAAAAGAAAACCCCAGAGCAAGTAGAAGGAAGGAAATAGTAAAGATCAGAGCAGAAATAAATGACATAGAGACCAAAAAAACAATTCAAAGGATCAATGAAACAAAGAGCTGGTTTTTCGAAAAGATAAACAAGATTGATGGACCCTTAGCTAGACTCACCAAGAAACAAAGAGAGAGAACCCAAATACACAAAATCAGAAATGAAAGAGGAGAAGTAACAACCAACACCACAGAAATACAAAAGATCGTTAACAACTACTATGAACAACTATATGGCAACAAATTCGACAATCTAAGCGAAATGGACAAATTTCTAGAAACACACAGTCTCCCAAAACTATTTCCGGAAGAGATAGAAAACTTGAACAGACCAATAACAACGAAGGAAATTGAAGAGGTAATCAAGACTCTCCCAGCAAACAAAAGCCCAGGCCCAGATGGCTTCACGGGGAGTTTTACCGAACATTCAAAAAAGAACTAACACCCATTCTCCTCAAACTATTTCAAAAAATTCAAGAAGAAGGAAGACTTCCAAACACGTTCTATGAGGCCAGCATAATTCTAATTCCAAAACCAGAAAAAGACACTACAAAGAAAGAAAACTACAGGCCAATATCCCTGATGAACATAGACGCCAAAATCCTGAACAAAATATTAGCAAATCGGATCCAGAAATACATCAAAAAAATTATTCACCTTGACCAAGTGGGATTCATTCCAGGGATGCAAGGCTGGTACAATATTCGCAAATCAATAAACGTGATACACCACATAAACAAAATGAAGAATAAAAACCACATGATCATATCAATAGATGCTGAAAAAGCATTCGACAAAATCCAGCATCCATTTCTGATAAAAACGCTCAGCAATGTAGGAATAGAGGGATCATATCTCGACATAATAAAGGCCATATATGAAAGACCTACAGCCAACATCATACTCAATGTACAGAAACTAAAAACATTTCCATTAAGAACAGGAACAAGACAGGGATGTCCACTTTCACCACTCTTATTTAACATTGTACTGGAAGTCTTAGCCACAGCAATCAGACATGAAGAAAAAATAAAAGGGATCCAAATTGGAAAGGAGGAAGTGAAACTGTCATTATTTTCAGATGACATGATATTGTACATAGAAAACCCTAAAGACTCCATCAAAAATCTATTAGACTTAATTAATGAATTTGGCAAAGTGGCAGGATACAAAATTAACGTCAAGAAATCGACGGCATTCTTGTACATCAATGATGAACTCACAGAAAGAGAAACTGAAAAAACAATCCCATTTACCATCGCTGCAAAAAAATTACGATACCTAGGAATAAACTTAACCAAAGAAGTAAAGGACCTATTTGCAGAAAACTACAGGTCATTGAAAAAAGAAATAGAGGAAGATATAAAAAAGTGGAAGCACATACCCTGTTCATGGATTGGAAGAATTAACATAATTAAAATGTCCATACTACCCAAAGCAATCTATAGATTTAATGCAATACCCATCAAAATACCAAGGACATATTTCATAGAACTAGACCAAATACTTCAAAAGTTCATATGGAACCAAAAAAGACCCCGAATAGCCACAGCAATCCTGAAAAAGAAGAACAAGGTAGGTGGGATCACAATACCAGATATCAGGTTATACTACAAAGTGACTGTAACCAAAACAGCCTGGTACTGGCACAAGAACAGGCATATAGACCAGTGGAACAGAACTGAAAACCCAGAAATGGACCCAAGGCAATATGCTCAATTAATATTTGACAAAGGTGGCAAGAGCATACAGTGGAGTAAAGACAGCCTCTTTAATAAATGGTGTTGGGAAAATTGGACAGGTACATGCAAAAAAATGAAACTAGACCATCAACTTACACCATACACAAAAATAAACTCAAAATGGATAAAAGACTTAAATGTGACCCGTGAATCCATAAAAATTCTAGAAGAAAATGTAGGCAACAAAATTTCGGACATCATACGGAGCAGAATTTTCACTGATACATCACCTAAGGCAACAGAAATAAAGGAGAAAATGAACACATGGGACTACATCAAACTAAAAAGCTTCTGCACAGCAAAAGAAACAATCATCAAAATGGAAAGGCAACCCACTGTATGGGAGAACATCATTGCCAATGATGTATCAGATAAGGGGTTAATCTCCAATATATATAGAGTGCTCATACAACTCCACAAAAGGAAGACAAAGAACCCAATTAAAAAATGGGCAGAGGAGCTGAATAGACACCTCTCCAAACAGGACATACAAATGGCCAAGAGACATATGAAGAAATGCTCAACATCACTAATCATCAGAGAGATGCAAATTAAAACAACAATGAGGTATCACCTCACACCTGTCAGAATGGCCGCCATCAACAAATCATCAAACAACAAGTGTTGGCGAGGGTGTGGAGATAAGGGGACTCTAATACACTGCTGGTGGGTATGCAGACTGGTGCATCTGCTATGGAAAACAATATGGTGCTACCTCAAAAAATTAAAAATTGAACTTCCATTTGACCCAGTGATCCCACTGCTGGGAATATACCCTAAGAAGCCTGAAACACCAATCAGGAAGGATATATGTACCCCCATGTTCATAGCAGCACTATTTACAATAGCTAAGATCTGGAAACAGCCCAAGTGTCCACCAGTAGACGAATGGATAAAAAAGCTGTGGTACATATACACAATGGAGTACTATGCAGCGGTAAGAAAGAAAGATCTCTTATCCTTTGAGACGACATGGAGGGACCTGGAAAGTATTATCCTAAGTGAAAGAAGCCAAGCAGAAAAAGACAAATACCACATGATCTCACTTATATACGGAATATAATGAACATAACAGTCTGAGGAATACAGTAGACCCAGACACATGGAAGTAGGGCACAGACTGACATCCCTCAGAAGAGGGGATGGGGGGTGGGGGGGTGGGAAGAGATAAACCACAGAACTTATATGCATGTATGCATGACCAATGGACATGGACAACTAAGCTGGGGACAGGGTGGAGGGGGGTGGGGTGGGGGGTGCCAACGGGGTAAAAAGATAAAATGTCTGTAACAAAAAAAATAAATAAAAATTCATTAAAAAAGAAAGGAACTCACAGCTAACAGTATCCCAACCAATACAAAACATAGTATTTATCTGTATGACTTTCACTTCTTGCTGTACAGAACAAAAGAAAATATACAGTGAAGTATACAGAAAATTACTTTTTAATTACTTTTAAAAGTATTTTTAATTAATTTATTGACTACTCTTAACATCCACATATGCTATTACTTTGGTATAAGAATGAGAAAGCAGACTATTAGAAATGAACACTTTTCATTTGAAAGCAATATAAGAATTAAAGAAAATTTTATTTATCTTATTATGTATTTACTCTATCTTTAAAAGAAGAAGAGTACTGAAAACTACAAGAAAGAGGGAATTATTATTAAAAGAGTGAATGTGAAGAGAATTATTTTGTACTTTGTTAGCATTTAATAGAATTTGAATGACAAATATTTTGCATTAATTTATTTCACAATATCTGTTCAGATGTGGCAATGATAGAAAAGCAGATTAAATTATGTTACAACTTTAAAAAATTGCTTTTGAAGTTAAATTCTCTAACATTAGTAACTGATCTTCAAATCTATAAACAGAATTTAATAGGCATCTTCCCCAAACTGAACTTCTGCCAGGAATTTTGTGCCCTCAAATATTTATAGAGGCTTAATTCGGAATGAAGACCAAGCAATGAGAAGTCTCTGCACAGGACACATTTATAGTGCAGATTAGCACCCAATACAAAGCTTAAGTCTATATTAAGTCTTTATTAAAAAACAATGGTCCAGATAATTTATAATCCAGTGGAGGTGAAACACCACACACACACACACACACACACACACACACACACACAAAGGATATACTAAGGAATTTCAGAGAAACCAAATGCTAAGCATAAGGCTTCCCAACTAGGTTCTTGTGCAGGGGCAGCACTCTAGGCCCGGCGGAACGCCAACCATGGACTTACGTGAAATGAGTGGGTTTTGTTACCAGCATAAAAAAATTGGGGACATGACTTTAAAAATGCATGTATACGACTTTGCATGTGCCTTTAATTTTATTTTCTTCCACATTCCTTTAGTTTAATGATCAAATCCACAGAGCTGTTTACCAAATAGGCTGCAACACACAACACTGCTGTTTCTGAGAGGTGAAAACAACCATTGCACAAGGTTCAGCCTAATTCATGTCCGTTTTAACTTTACTCAATTAATATTTTATTCTTCTTGATACTTAATACGAAAACTCCAACCCTCAGTGCTAGTAGGGACCAGGACTGTCACCTCTGTTTCCACCTGGGCCTTGTGGGCATTGGTTCCATTCCCAGATGCTACATAAGGCAGCCTGTGGACAGAGGCGGCGACACTGGGACCGGCAAGCGCCTCTGTGTCCCCACCTGTTACTGGCGGAAGTGGAATCCTTGCGATGTCGCTGGGAAAGGATCTCCTGAGACTGGCCCAGGAGGGGCTTCCAGGTTCCATCTCCCGCCGTCCCCCCAGGGAAGAAGTCCATCTGGTCTTCAGCAGGGCTGGAATTGAGGCCACTGCCCAGTCTCTGCTCCATGTTAGAGCACAGTCCAGCCCAGCACCTGGCTGGCTTGGCGTGTGTCCCCAGCTGCGGTCCATTGCGTGTGGGGTCCACAGGGCCCATGCAAGGGCCCTGTGGCTGCTTAAGACCACATGGCGGGTGAGTGTGGGTCACAGAGCAAGTGCCCCGGAGAACGAGGGCAAAGCAAGGGCATGGAAACCTTTGTGAATCATAGATCCCCAGGATGTGCCGGCTTGCACTGGGGTCCAGCCCCGCCCCCTAGCCAACCCTCCGTTCCCCAGACTAGACGGCCAGGCAAGCGCCTTCCCTAGTCATCCCAACTTCACTGCGCATGCGTCCATCTCCCCCTTTATTGAATCCCGTCCCCCAGTGATCTGCAGGGAATGGACCAGTGTTTTGCTGTGAGTGTGAAGTTCTTGAGGAAGCTGCCCTGACAGCCTTGCTTATAATGTCTGGCTTTCCCTTTGCTCTCTTCTTATTATTAATATTAACTAGTCAATTACAATGGTAACAACACCATTACTGCTAAATGAATGGCTGGAAGGAATGACAAGACAATATTATAAAATATTTCTTCATTAGCTGATGTACAAAAGTGTAAGCCTGGTACAGAAAAAAACATTGAGGAATAATACTTAATAATATATTGGTACAACAGATACAATCCTTTTACAACTGTATTATTTTGAGAGAGTACATTGTGTCATAGTCAATGTTCCCAGACTGTGTGACTCAGTCTCTGGACCCTGCACCGCTGGTCACGTAAGTAGCAAGGAGCATTGGGTTTAGAAGGCCTGCAGCTACTGTGGCTGCAGGTATTTGGCACTGACCAGGCTTCTATGCCCAAATGTCTCAGACTTCTGTCTATTTCGAGCTGAATGAATTAACATTATGCCTCAGCCAGGTCCCTTCTATTTCAGGCATAAAGATTTTAACAAGCTGTTTCCCTGGTGTCATCCGCTAGGCACTTTCCTACAGTGCTTGGGAGAATGGAAGTCAAGACAACATTTTGGAAAGCAATTTGGCAATTTTTATGAACAACCTGAACACATATACGTATGCATATACTTGTTTTAAAAGAAGCTGACTGTCTTTCTTTTAACGAACATTTAAAACTTCATTACAGAACCTAACAAGCTGATTAATTTTCCTCCATGTAAAATGTCATTAATGGAATCCATTGAAAATGCACTTAAAAACACATAGAGGTATAAGCAGCCCATATGAACATTGTCATACCTTAGCCTCTCTTTGTTCTGTGGCTGTCGTGTGTACTCTGTATTCCTGCCATCTTGCACATGTATGTTCGTCTTCAAATGGAGAATTGGATAAAAGGGTGTGGATGAGTCAGTGTAAATCTATTATAATTATTGGAAAAGCAACTAAAGACACATGGCCAACTGATGCTGGGTCAATGAAATCTTCTCCGTATGTGCCGGGCATCCCACTTTTAAGTTGATTCTTTTCCTTAGTAAAAACACAAGTCATATTCATTTGGGGGCTCACGTTCATTATATTATTTAGGACATTTGGGGCATAACACACTGAAACACGTTGGATCAATATCCAACGGTTAGTGATGACAAAGTCCAAGTTTCACAACTGCACTGAAGGTGTAGCAGGGCGATATCACTGTTCAGAGAGTCGTGGGAATGCCTTATTCAATGTCACATAACTTTAAAACGACATCTTCCACTTCAACAGTTCAGGAAGGTTTTATTCCATATGAAATTTCATTGTAAAAAATGCATTAAAAATAGTCATTATAAATTTCAAGTTCTGGTAAATCCACGTAACTAAAAATGCCATTAAAAGGCATGACACTAGAAATGAGTGACTGGTGGCTTCTGGACCGCACAGAGCTTGAGGGGCTGGAGCATGTTGATCCTCACGTACCAGTCAACTTAACAAGACCTTAAAACTTCAAAGATTACAGGGCAAGACAAAGTGCAATAAAAGGAAAAAATGAAATGTATGTAGTATTTAAAGGCCACTGTCATGGATTTTTGTTCTTGGGAAGGAAAAACTACATAATATAACAGATGTTGTGTTTCAAAATAAGATAATATTGATTCTGCTTGAACATATGTCTAAAATCACAAGTACAAGTGAATATATTGAATGCCCTAACTACCAAAAATATAAATAAAAGGAGCCAAGAGTAATTAAGTCTCTGCCTAATTTTCTTCTAAACCTTATAATTGTGGCTATGTGCATATTTGCATATTTATAATCAAATTGAGGGCTGAAAAACTCCTGAGACCAATTTTTGTATTTTAGAAACTAACTTCAAACATCCAAGCTCTTAGACGGAATATGTTATGTACTATTTATTAATCAATGGTTTTATTCCATTATACAGTATTACATATAACATTTTCAGCAGTCTACAATAGTGACTTATAGAACTGGTACATTAATAATGCTGTTTTACGATGAGCAATCTGATTTTTTTTTAAAAGGCAGTAACAAATTTCATGATATCAATGAAAGGGTTAGTTACTTAAAAACAAACAAACAAACAAATTAAATAAAAGTTTTAAAAAGTAAACCATTACGGTAAAAAGAGATTTGTGTTTTACCTAGATAGTCAGTAAGGTGCCATAAAAAGTATTTCCATATAGGACTTATTACAACCAAGATTTATCTCATTTACCTATCTGTTCACTGCTTTGTCTCTCTCCATTCTTTACTTGTTCACACAGACATGTGGGTTTGGACAAGACTTGCTTTCCACTGTGTGTGTTTGTTTGAAACTATATCCTGTGAACCTAACAATAGGGCCAGGAATATAACAGATATCAGTGATTACCTCAAAGATCACAAACATTATAAAATTTTTAAGAAACATACATATAAACCATTCATAAATTTTGACACAAAGGATATATTTAGTTTTCATTTTCTCAGTAATACATACTTTATAGGCTTAGTTTTGTAGATAAGTCATTTTCTCTAAAGATATAATGTGACATCACTTGTAGTGAAGAATGTTTAAATTGATTAAGAAGAGATCACTAAAAATGAGAAATAAATATTTATGTATTTAATTATCTATTTTACAAACAAATTTCAATATTTTTCCTAATAATTCAAAGATAATTTTAGAAATTGATTCTTTCATTCAATTAAGATGTATATTTCTACTGTTTACTAAATATACATATAATGACAAGCAATCTACCTGATAACTGTTAAGAAATCTCATGGTAGATTACTTTGGAATTATAATATTAAATAGAATTGAATTACAAATACATATAAAGGATTTAGCATCTTGGAAGACAAATTTCATATCAAAATTAGAAATGTTTCTAATTTTTTCCTTTATTGATTTTAGAGAGAGAGGAAGGGAGAGGGAAAGAGAGATAGAAATATAAATGAGAGAGAACATTGATTGGCTACCTCCTGCATGCCCCCCAATGGGGATCTGGCCCACAACTTGGGCATGTGCCATGACCGGGAATTGAACTGGTGACCTCTTGGTGCATGGGTTGATGCTCAACCACTGAGCCACACCGGCCGGACATCACTGACATATTTCAAAGTGAACATGTTTAGTTAAATATATATATATACACATATATATGTATATACACACACACATATACATATATTTAAATGTAAAATAATAATTAAAATAAACATTTTACATGAATAGATGATTTCAAGGTCAATGGCGCATATTAGTATTGTCATCATCTTCTATCCTCAAAATTTATGTTACTAAAAAGTGTGATTTAAGGTCATTTTCAAAAATGCCCTTGAAATTTAGAAACTCTCTTGCTTCCGCATTTTAATGCTGTTGGTGAATTCACAAAAATGTGAATAAAAATTAGCAAATCAGAGGCAAGTTTGCAGCTTCAGGAAATATACAGACTATGACAGATCTTCCGGCAAAAGTGAATCGAGCCAGGCTTGGCAACACCACCAGCCACACGAACAAAACCCAGTTTTGTCCAGAAAAAATGAAAATGTAGTAAATGCTAAGAAAGTAAAACTGATTTTCTTTGACTTTCTCACTCTCTATAATTTGCTAACTTTTAAAAGTTCCCTGACGTCTTTCCCTCTAGGTTCTTGAAACTACTGTGTCTCCTGTCTACTTGCCTTCAGACAACTTAACTGTGAATTTGTCTCTCTTTCTCCCTTTCTACTGATAGTCTTCTGATGGTTTATGTGGCTTCAAACAGCTCCCAGGCTTGTGATTTGGGCAGGGCTGGGAAGTAGCTGCTCAGTTCCACTCTGCGATGTCTCAGACCTGTTGGGTTGGCCCTACGGGCTGGTGGCTGGGACAGCTGGGGACTGGCCAGCACCCGTTTTTCTTCCGGCTGCCTCAGGGCTCCAGTGTATGCCTGCTAGGTGTGGTCTCCCCATGTGATGCCTACTAGCCAGATGTCTCGCCTGTTACTTGGTGTCCCAAGAGGCCTGGGAGAACTCTGCAAAAGTCCTACTGAACTTGCCTATGCATTTCCAGAACATCTTTTCTGCCTCAGCCTATTGGATGTGTACATAAGTCACTCTTGCTTCCAGGTTCAGAGGGAGGGGAATTAGACACACCGGGGAGATGTAGCGAGGACTCTGCAACCCTCCTGGATCGACTACAATTCTAGACTTAATGTACGGATCTGGCCACCCAGACGATTCCCACTTTCACCAGTGCATCTGTCACTGTATTTAGACGACATTATTATATATATTTCATATGATCTTCAGTGGTAGGAGCTGTTTCATTTCTATTCATTTTCTAGTGCCTAGGAAGAAGTCAGAATTTCATAAATATGTATTTATTGAATGAATGATATTAAAAGTCGCTGCTTGTGACATAAAATTGATCTTGAAATTCTTCAAAATAAACACCACCATTAGTTTTGGGTTATGCGTACAATGAAGTCAAAAGCCCTTTACCTTCAAGCTCCTTCATAACCTGGGCTCTCATGATGTCTCCTGTGTCAGCTCCATCACCCCCTGTCTTCTCCCCTTCTCCATAGTTCGTGAGGTCAAACCACCCCCAGTTCCCCCAGTGCACCTCCCGCCTCTCTTCCTTTGTGTAGCATAGGCTTGGGACTCCCCCCTTTCCTTCTGCCTGGTGAAACCGTATTCATCTCTTAACCCCAGGCTCATATCTTCCTGCGAAGACGTCGCCTGATCACTCAGTCAGTCACCCCTACTGTATGCGCCTGCCTCCCTCCCTGATGACGCCGCCTCTGCAGGTCAGTTGTTCCCCTAAGAACTGCCTGGGAGTGTACCTCGGCGCAGGTGTCCGTCCACCGAGGATTCACAGGAGCCAGAGGATGCACGCCTTGGCTGTGAAACCTGGCGGAGGGGCCAGGCTCATTGAGCTCTGTCTCCAGCTCTGGTCGGCTGGCTGGGGGCCAGGCCGCACTTCTTTCCAGCAAGGCGTGCGGAGTGGGGGCGGTCCCGGAGCAGAGCAGGTGGAGGGGAGCTCACCGTCTGGGAAGGCTGCGTAGGTCCCGGCATATCAAAGGTGGTTTCCATCACAGGGAGCCCCAGTCGCTCAAACTGAGAACATGTCATCAGAGGCCCATTTGGGAGGCTAGTTCAGGTGGCCATGACCCCGTGTCACCCATGTCCTGGCTCCCCAGCGAAACGGCCTCACAGGGTGGTCAATCCACAGCCCCACCCACAGCCAGAGCGTTCTTCACTAACCTTCCCCTCGATCTTCTGCAAAACATTGTGTGTCCATTCATCTAACAACCTGAACTCGAGCCGGTTCAACATGTAGAGAAGTTCTCAGTGAAAGAGATAAACAGACTCCCCTGTCAATAGCTTACATTTCAAAGGGAGAGATTAAAAAAAACCCAGCAAGTAAACAGCATAAGAAAGTCCTAGTGCTGTAAACCAAGCACAACGCAGGAAGTGATGGGGTGGGAAATGCTGTGGACAGGGCGGACACGGGCGTGCAGCCCAGCCAAGGACTGGCCTGGGAAAGCAGTATTCTAGACAGAGGTCAACAGGGGTGACAAAGGACCAGAGGCAGGAATAGTTTAATACGTTTCAGGATACCCGTGTGACTGGATACGACGAGAAAGTTAAATGTATGGTAGTAGACTGTCAGTCTCTTCAGGGCGTGGAGAGGCGGTTGGTTTCAGAAAATTTATGGGAGTCACTTCGGAGTTAAGCAACGAAATGACATGATCTAACTTGTATTTCTAAGAGATCTCTTTGTAACAGAGAGTAAATAAGCCATAGAGGTCGAATGCACACTATAATGAATAGATAATATTGTACTATAATTATGTAACGTGATAAATATCGCTATATCAGCAATCATATCACAATTATAAATGCACCCAAGTAACATGCTGTACACCTTAAACGTACAAAATGTTACATGTCACATGTACTCAATTAAAAAATAAAAGATCTTTTTGGCCACTATGTGGAGAATGGATCACAGAGAAGGTAAAAGAATAAATGTAGTAAAGTCATGAACACAGACAAACTCCCTAACAGCAGAACTCTGCCCACTTGGAATAAATATAATTGAATTTTTGAAAATATAATCAGCCAGAGGTTTTGCTTAAGGCCCAACAGAGAATGTGTTCAATTTTGAGATGTCGAATTTGAGTGACAATTGCCCTGTGTCATCAGATTTCCTAACCCAGTGAACTCCAGGCAGTGATAACGTCAAGGGGTTATATTTACAGAGAATGCACCTGTTGCCCATCGCATTGCAGAACCGCACAGGATGTTTCTCTTACATTGATGTTTCTCTGTCTCTCCCTCTCTGTCTTCCCCCACACACACACACAAACACACACTCTATTTGAAAAACAAAATCAATGGAAAAATATCCTCGGTGAGGATTAAAGAAAAAAAGAACAGAAATTAAACTGTGTTCATTTCAAAGCCAAAAATATTTAAAATATTGGAAAACTGTTACAGTCTCACAGAAATAATAGGAACCTGCAGTATTAGTTTTGGAAAAGTAACAGGAACCAAGGGGGAAAAAAAGAAAAAAGAAACGTCGCGGGGTTCACACAGATGGAAGAGGCTGGTCCAGTTCCATTGCTGCCACGGGATAAAACACAGTGTCCATCCGTGTCGGGGCCCGAGGTCCAGATGACCGAGCCTACGCTGCCCACTCAGCCTGGATCCGCGGGGTGGGAAGAGAATCCGGCCCCTCTTGTTTCCCTGTGGGAAGCACGCCTCCCTTCTCACCAAGGCCACACCAATACAGCCTCCCTGAAGGAAGAACAAAGCACTGATGGGGAGAAAGGGAAGGTGGAAGGACATGCAGTCAAACAGAACTAATTCAGTTATGCTTTTTATCTTAGCTTATTCAACAGACATTTACTGAACCATGTGTTGGACCCTGAAGATACTGGAATAAGAGAACAAAATAGCCCCGGAGACATAGAAAGAAGTACAGTTCAGACTACAAACCTCAGAGGAGGGGTAGGGGAGAAGGATGAGAAACACCAAAGAACTCGTATGCACGTATGTGTAACCAGTGGACATAGACAACAATGCTGGGGGCGGGATCAGGAGGAGGGTGTCTATGGGAGGAAAAGGAGAAACCTCTGTAACAAAAATAAATTAATTAAAAACAAAAAGGAGTAGGTAAGAAAAGTAGATAGAAAGAAAAATACTGTTGGAATTTGTAAGCCTGTAAGCCCTGATAAGGAGTCCGCATTTTATTCTCAGTGTAATTCGGAGCTTTAAATGAGAGGTGTATTAGTAATTAACCTTTAAAAAGATCACTTGGGCTGCCAAGGAAAGAAGAGAATGCAAACGGATCAAGAGTGGACGCTGAAACACTATTCACGTTCTTGGCTGGAAATATCAGCAGCATACTTTGACTAACTCATACAGGGAAAGAACTAGTTGGAAGAATATCAAGTAACCCCTAGAATTATCCAGAAGGCTGGAGGACCAGAATCAGAAGCCAAATAGGAATCCAGAAATGGTGGACAACATGAAAAACAGCCAATTGGAGATAAAGATGTAACCTGCTCCGTTGCCTTCCCAAACGCCACTAGCACTGGTTATTCAAAATCATGTGCTAAACTCTCAAAATCTCTACTGGATTCTAGATGTCTCCATGTTGTCATAAACATTTCCCCAATTCTTCCTGCCTCTGTGCCTCATTCTCTTCAAAATTCAAACTTCTGAGTGGTATCAACCAAACGTCTGAACTTTGTCATATGTTCATGCTCGGACTTCCAAAGGATGGGACAGAAAGAACCTGGCCCCTTTGGTTTCTGTCGTGAAAACCAGCCTGGCTGGTGTAGCTCAGTGGATGGAGCATCGTCCCATGGACTGAGAGGTCCCAGTTGGATTCCAGGTCAGGGCACGTGCCTGAGTTGCAGGCTTGATCCTCAGTACGGGGCAGGAAGGAGACAGCCAATTGATGTCTCTCTCTCTCACATGGATGCTTCCATCTCTCTCTCCCTCCCTCTCTCTCTAAAAAATCAATAAAAACATTTTTTTTAAAAAAAAAAGGAGACCAGGGGAGTGTCTCCCGTCAATTTTCCCATAGTGGAACCCCCTAAAACTAAGCAGGGATGTTAACAGGCAGCATTTCCCTAGAGAAATGTCCACAGAAGGAAGCTAGTACTAGTACTGGTATCTCAGTGAGACGTGGAGGGGCCTTGGGACTGGACTTGGAAGAGGGTGTAATGGGATATAATGGAATGGTTGCGTGCAGACTTCGGAAGGAGATGGTCAAACCCCTTCTCTGCCACCTGTGTGATACTGAGCAAGTTACCTGACCCTTCATGTGTCTAGATTCTCTATCATTTTAAAAGAACTAATAACAGTGGCTATTAGGAATTATAGGGGGATTGTAAGAATTAATTCATGAATGTGCTTAGTCCTGGGTGTGGCACTTTGTAGTACAGGGAGACCTAATGAAGGGCATGGTAAATATCTCAAAGAGCTGATCTGAGAGGAATGGAAGGGGATCGTGGATGAAGTCTAAAGTGTGGTTAAAACAAGTATGTGGATTATGGTACCGCTCACTGAGATGAAACCCATCTCCATTCCACCAGTCCCCCGAGCAGATCCGCCCACCTGTGGCATGCCCGCGAATTATTCTGCACAAAAAGCCTCTTGATTCTACTCAGCTTTAGGGATACTCCCACCGAGTACCCAACTGTAAGGACAGTTTCACACCTGCTCCAACAGACAGCATGCGAAATCATCCATTTTATATCTGTTCACCAAGTACCTATTTCCATCTGGTGTCAGTATCTGCAGCAACGACTCAGAAAACATCGTCATTTCAGGAACGTTCCAGAGAGTTCTATGCTCAAATGACCACCGTCCAGTTAGCTAGCTGTTTCCAAAATATAAGGTTAACTCATAGTTGATAGACATAATGGAATAGAGTCTAAGTCAAGCCCTGACTCTTCCTGACTTTTCCCATGTAATGTCACGTAGTCACAGGTTCCGTCTTTGGGGGACCATTTTGCCCACCACGCTTCTGTAGAACAACACAGGAGACATATCCAGACAAACCAGAAACGGCCCTGGTAAGATTTTGTCTCTGTACTAATAATAGAGTTCCATATGCAAGGTAATGTACTTCTTTGTAGTTAACCACATTTTATCTCCAATGCCATATTTCTTCTTTGTTCAAACGTTTATTTGGGAGGGATAAAATATCAAAACTCCAGAGAAACATTAAAAGTGAATTTAGCAAGTAAATAATGTGAGAGGAACAAGAATCAAAATTCACCAGGAAAAAAAACCCAAAAAACCTTTCTTAGACCACACCCTAGACAAATGTCATAAATAAGAAAAAGAAAGAACACCTTTCTTACAAACTACGCCACCCAGGAAAAATTGTTTTGTTTTGTTTTGTTTTTTAATGTACTAAGCAAAAACAGTTGAGTGGCAGAAAATTAATTTATAAATCAGATGTGTAGTCTAAACAAAGATTGAATATTATGAAGTCTTTAAAGTTTAGACCGGAGAAAATATTTAATTTTCAGGAAAGCTCCTCTCTCTCTTTCCTTTGCCTTTTAAAGGAAAACACATTTTCCACAATGCACACGAGCCCAATGAAAACAGGAAAAGCCATGGAAATAGCCCAAACTTTCCCAAGCTCCATGATAGGGCAGAGGGGCTGATAAAAGTTACTATAAAAGCAAGACCAACCCCAAAACCAAAACTAAACAGGACTCCTTCTTATGTCCCCAAATTATTTTTTCTTTTGTGACTTAATATCTAATGAAAACTTACATGACATAAAACTTTGGCATCTATTTGTCACAGGGGGGTATTTTGGGAACGATCACATATTACATGCTTAATCCTTCCACTGAAATGGTGAAGGAAATACTGGACCTTCATTAATCATATCAAAGCAGTACATTACTCCAAAACAGAAAAGAATGTTCTTATAAAGGCAATATTAGAGTAGATGCCAAAGTAATTATACTGTGCTTTTAAGTAGAAAACCTGCAGCAAAGCACCCGCATGACCTTGTGGAGTCAAATTCAAGTACTAAGCTGCACTTTTCATAAATTAAAACTTTGCTTTGTGGATTGCGCGTGTGGAGGGCATGAAGGGACTGGAAGTTGTCAACGCAGGCATCTCAGTTCATGCTCTGTCACCGGGGAAAGAATTCTCGAAATAACCCCACTGTAGAAGGTCACGACTCCTTTTGCTCCTAATACATGAGCACCAAGAGAGTATCTGTTCACAAACAAATTCAAGGATGCATCCAGCAACCTCTAAATAGGAGCCACGCATCTAGTTCATTGTCTTGAACAAGCAGGTAGCCAAAAATATTTGTTGAACAACAGTGGAAGAAAAAAGCACCCATCAGAAATGGCCCTGTAGTTAAGTCACCACCTTGAGAGTGTAACATAACTATCTGCCTCATCACGCTGTGTGTTGCACACCAAGGTACTTGCTGACACCTGAGCTTGGAAGGCCCTTCCCCTAGCTTTGCATGGATGACTCCTTCTTGTCTCTCATGTACATCAGCCAACATTTCAGGGGGAGACACAGGCAAGTCGGAGTAATAGGGAGATTTCACTGAGGGGTTTATTCATAAGGTGGTGAGCAGGGCAAAGGGAAAGCCAAAGTCAGGGCTGGCAACAGTGTGGAAGCCACCACCCCTAGGTCTGAAGGGGCAAGGGGAAAGCAGCAATCGCTGGACCCAGAGAAGCTTGGCTGAGCCACAGCTGTGAGAGAGGACCCCATCGGGAGCTCCGGCCCGCCAACCCCACCTGGAGTCTGGAAGAAAGGCAGCCTATTGGTGTAGTCACGACTCCGGGAGCACAGGGTGGGTTGGAGAAGGTGGGGAGCACACAGGGGAAGGGTCGGCTCACAGGACAGCTGGCATGGTCAGGGCTCTTCGCGAGGTCCCCTTCATTCACCCCCTTGAAGACACATCAGTAGAGTGAATCCGAAGTAGTGATCAAACACACTCATGAACTACACCCACACCCCTGGGATCACCCACAGCCAGCAGACATTTATCTTATTTTATTTTTCGATTACACTTTACATTTAATATTAATTTATATTCGTTTCAGGTGTGCGGGTGGTTAGACAATCGCATACTTTACAAAGTGGTACATTTCGAGTACACACCTGGCACCATACATGGTGATCGACTCTACAATATCATTGAGTGTATTCCCTGTGCTGTACTTTACATCCTTGTGGCTACTCTATACCCTCCAATGTGTACTTCTCAATCCCTTCACCTTTTTCACCCAGCCTCCAAAGCCTCCTCGCTCTGACAACCCACAGTCAGTCTGTGTCTGTGAGTCTGTCTCTGTTCTCTTTGTTGGTTTTATTCTTTAGATTCCACATATAAGTAAAATCATATGGTATTTGTCTTTCTCTGACAGACTTTTTTCATAATACCCTGAGCACAAGACCCTCTAGGTCCATCCATACTGTTATAAATGATAAGATCCCTTTCTTTTTGAAAGCTGAATAATATTCCATCGTATATATGCACCACAGCTTTTTTTATCCACTCATCTACTGATGGACACGTGGGTTGCTTCCACATCTTGGCTATTGTAAATAACTCTGCAATGAACATAGGGGAGCATATATTCCTTCAAATTAGTGTTTTGGGTTTTCTTGGATGTATTTCCAGAAGAAGAATCACTGGGTCACAAGGCAGTTCCGTTTCTTTTTTTTGATGACCTTGCATACTGTTTTCCACTGTGGGTGCACCAACCTGCATTCCCACCAACAGTGCACGAGGGGTCCTTTTACTCCACATCCTCGCCAACAATTGCTGTTTGTTGATAGGTGCTATCTCACTGTGGTTTTAATTTGCATCTCTCTGATGATTAGTGTTGCGGAGCATCTTTGCACATGTATTTGGCCATCTGGATGTCCTCTTGGGAGAAGTACCTATCCAGGTCCTCTGCCCACTTTTTCATTCAACCGGCAGAATTTTTGATGTGCTCTACACAATACTAGCAGCACTGGCTTTTGGTTTCAACTAAAGTCTCTAGACTGTCCCGAAGAGGCATTTAAATATTGTGATCATCCCTATAGACAGTGTATTTCTCACACAAGTGACAGGCTGAAAAACTCTGACACTGAGACATGTCGCAGTGGCTTTTCTGTACGTACCTACTAGAGTTTAGGGTCGCTAACACAGTGAGGGTCAGCGTGGGCATCTGCCCTGGAATAAATGGCCGGTCTCGGCGTGGGGTGTCTGGTGAGGACCTCATGGCCGTGGCAGTCTCCAGCGTGAATGGGGGTGCTGCTACTCCCCTCGGTCTCAGAAATCTGAGTGAGCTTTGGAGGACGCCCTTCCTCCCCCAGCAGGACGCCTCTCATTCCCGGCCCTGAGAGGTACCATCCGGGCTGCACAAGCCAATTCCGCCTGCAGGCACGACTGTGGAGTCAGGTAACCACAGAGGGCTCTGGGTGCATGTTCCTGCAGGCAGAGAGGCTACCAGGGTTCAGCCCTGTGTCCAGGCCTCCTCCTGAGCCAGGGCAGCGAGGTCAGCCTGAAAGGGGTCCCCCCAGCTGGGCTTTTCTGGAACATGCAGTCGTCTACCCAAGCATCGAAGACCAAGAGCCGGTGCAGCCTCCATGCAGCAGGTCAACAGAACACGGACTTCAGCTGTGAATGTAACTTCACAGTCCTGAGAAAATCAGTCACGAGAGGTAAGAAAAAACAAAACAAACAAGAAAGCCTGGATATCCTGCTCAAGGGAATAGCCGAGACTTCAGAACTGCAGAAACGGGCTGAGCACAGGGAGGGGTCTGACTGGGACAGCTTTGGGCCTTACCTCTCTCAGCCCCTGAGCCCTCATCTGGTGCGCTGGTAAGCAAGCCCGGCTTCTCCTTCCTTCAGCTCCTGAGGGAGATTCAAACCCTGGAAGCTCCCACCCAGCTCCACACAGCACCCCAGTTAAACCCCAGGCCAGGCCCCTCTTGTCCAGTTGTCCCTGAGAAACCTCAATTTTGTAAGAAACGATTCTTTTCATACCCTCTTCCAATGTGTATGTGTGGCATCATTAGTCCCAGCATGAACCGAATTTGGGATTGGGGTCTCCCCGCTTTTGCAGAATGACCGTAACATAAAGGAAATGCCCTTCCTTGCTACGTCCAACTAGTCAGGAAGTCATGCCAGTTACCCACGGTCCTGTCTTCTCCTCCTGACAAGTGAAACTGCGTCCTCCCCATGGGAATTCCTAACCAGCTGCCTTCCCCGCCTTACCGGTTCCTCCCACACCTTCCACGCTTGTCAATCACACTAGGCTCAACTAGTCTTAGTGGGCAGAGTGGTCACTACCAGAACCTACCAAAACGGAAGTGAGCAAAACGAAGTCAATTTGCCCCAAGTCCATGGATTTGCTTCAGTGTGGAGTTGCAGCAACAATAAGATGCGACATTGTAGCAGGTGACTTTGCACATACCACCTCTTGCAAGATGCTTTTTATTAATGTGACAGGAAGTGCCTTGAAACTTGATTCTATGTGGTTAATGATCCTATGGCACGCACCTGTTAGTACGAGCTTGGACACGTTACGTTCGATGTTGTATTGAAAAGTAAGAGTTACACTTTCTCAACTAATCAGATAATCTCTTGTGATGATTTATACAAGATAATTCTATTCATTGAAAAACTCTTCAGGGTAATGACAGTTACTTCAAAGTCAGTCGAAGGATTCACCCACCTTTAAAGGAGATGGTCATTTAAAGAAACAATGGCTATTACAGCAACACCTTTTGCTGTTTATTTTTTCCTATCAGGGATTTTGCAAAATATGGAGTAAAACGCCACAGTGTTGGATAATGAAAATTAATTGGTTTGGGCCAGTTAATGTATTGGGGCAACGGTGTGAAATGGAGCGAAAAGAAAGAGTTGTTGCCTGAAACAATTCATTCCTGTTCAGTGAAAAGTGGAGTTTTGTTTTTAAAGGATGCCCGTCCCACAGCAAGTAGAGCAAGCTACACACAGCCCCCTGGTTTCTCACCTCATCACTCTCTCCGTAAAGAGTCTTCATTTCAGATGTCTTTTAGGTACCAACATTTCCAGTGAGTTTGGCTCTAGCCCATGGCCCTTATCTGACCCCCAAAAAGCCCTTAAGCACTTATGATTCAAAGACAGCATATATTTCTGAGAGAGCCAGACCAGCCTAGAGCTAGTAATAGGTTGTTAAGATTTAACAAGGAAAAGTAAGGGTCCGTTAGGAGGTTAAAATGGCTTGGCTGGGAAGGGAGAGGGTGGGGATGGAATCCAACGATTAAATAGATTGGAAATAACCAGGCTAAAAATTATTTTAACAATCAGGTTTAAAAATAGACTTTATGAAACCGTTTTATAAAGCATAGACTGCAGAGGCAAAAATAAAAAATCCAAAATCATTAATTACATATTGTAAAAGTGAATCTGATGCAAGATCATTTTACACCAGCTATATTTAGGCGTCGAGGTGAAAGTCTGGGTGCACAGGCACAGAAAATAATTGGTTGTTCGTGTCACAGGATGGAACAGTTAGATGGACGTGTAAGGACGCTCATGATGAAGGCTGCTGGTGTCTTCTCGCCTGCTCTTTCTAAAAACGGAGGCGAACCCAGCTTTTCAGAGGAACACGAAGAATAAAGCTCAAGGAAGTTAAATCGAAACGCTCCATTTATAGTCCATGATAAGTTAAAATACTTATAGATTTTATTTCAACGTCACTTTTTCTCATAGATGTCATTAATCTTATCATACATTTCCAACACATTTCTTGTTTAGTTCAATACATTATAGAACTAATAGCTTTTGTGACAGTTAACAGCTGAGATGCTCAGAACGATGATGCATCTCTCTGCGGTTTAAAATACGTAGAACGATTTTCTTATCGAGGTTTAATATCCTAGAGTAAAGTCCACTCACTTTACAATACAGTTCTGCAAGTTTTGGTAAATGCATCTAGTTATGTAAGGGGTACCACAGTAGGGATATACAACACACTTCCCTAAATGTATAGCAGTTTAATAACAGCTACTTTTTTTTTTTTATCCTCACCCGAGGACATTTTTCCATTTTTTGTTCAGATAAAGCGGGAGGGAGAGAGAGGAAGAGAGAGAGAGAGAAACATCGATGTGGAAGGGACACATCGAGTGGCTGCCACCCGCACGATCAACCAGGGCTGGGGACAAACTGCAACCAAGGTACGTGCCCTTAGTGGGAACTGAACCCTGGTCTCTCTGTACCGCAGGCTGACACTCCAACCGCTGAGCCAAACCGGCCAGGGCAACAGCTACTTTTTAAAAGCCTGATCCATTACAAAAATTCACTATCTTGCTTGATTTACTTTGGCTGTGATTAATAGAGGACATTCAATTACAGGATTATCGGACACAATGTCAAATACAGTCACTGAACAACTCAACCCTCTTGTCCTTCAAAGTAGAACTATTATGCCTCTTCCCTCACCCTCTTCCCCCTTCTTTTAAACACTCCCCCCAAAACACATATACCCTTCCCTACTTCTTTCCAATATAAATCAGAGTGTTATACTTTTATTTTTGTTTTTCTTTGCTTTATACAGGCAGCCACCCTTCTGACTTGTATTAAGAGGAAAGAAAATCTCTCCAAAACGACATTACTTCGCAAGTAAGAATGTGGAACTACATTCGGTTTTAATACTGGATAAAGCATGTTTAGGCTAAATGTGGACATCAGCAGTTTTAAACCCAAATCTGATGCTTCTGGCGCTCTTTATTGTCTTCGAGGTTTCATCACGGGATGCTTAGCATCTTTCTCTTGGCAGCAAACGTCTCCGGCGAGGCTTTTATATGATTTGCTAAGAAATGCCTGGTTTCAGGAGACATTCCTTCCGATCCCGGGGGACGCAAGGCTGCGAGAGCAGCCCTGCCCTTGAGCTACCTGCTAGATGACTTCGGAAAGTCCTCTAACACAGAAGCAATATTTAAATTAAATAAGACAGTTTGAAAACCTGTTTCTACTTTGTGCATGGTAAGAGTTCAAACTCCCCCGGTTTTGTTAGCGGATAACTGTTTCTGGTTTTTGTTTTAACCATTTTTTCAAGTAAGGATGGTGAAGGGAAGTTGGAGACGCGACGACTTTCCGTCTTTTGGAGGAGTCACAGGGCAGGACTCGGCGGTGCGGCGCCTCTGGGTGGCTCAAGGCTGCCTTCTGATCCGGTGTCCTGTCCTGTAAGAGGCTGCTCCTGTGGGTGGTGGGTGTACGCAGGGGAGCTGGGCGTGGATCCCAGGACAAAGTCGCCTGTGCTTGCGCAGGGTTGCTCAGGACGCGTGAATTATGAGGCTTGTCACGGAATTAGAGTGCTGTGCACGCGGACTGGTCCGCAGCCATGCCTCACCCCCTTGGTTACAGAGTGTGCATGAGAACTCGCATCGTGGGCATGAGTCCTCGGAATCCTGTGCTGTGAGTACCAGCTGACTCTGCCCCACGCTGGCCGGCTTCCCGCACGAATCCTCTGCGGGATCCACAGCTGGCTGGTTGGCTTTGCATTTCCCAGCCCGACCCAGATATCCTTGGACACCAGCTCAATGGTTTTAGCCTCTAGTAAGATTTTAAAAGCTTCAAGCATTCTTGACCCTTCCTAAAATCGAAGTAATACGAAATACTCCTTTCAAAAGCATTACACCAGTGGTTCTCACATGTACCCGAAATGTCTGCTGAGCTTTTTGAACGCAAATTGCTAGGCCCCTCTCCAGACCTTCTGCGTCAGCCTGTCTGGAGGTGACGAAGCCCTGAAGAAGGGTCCCTGATCTAATCAGAGGAATTCAGAACACATGCTGAGTTAGATTTCTAATAAGAAAGATATGATAATTATGTCCAAACTATCCACGCGCAGTTCTATTTACTAACACATTCTAACAAGTAATAGGAAGAAGTGTTACTCAAATAAAATAAATTGTTCCCATTTATCGCCTCCTGTTGCCTTCTGGATAAATTATTGGAATAGCTACAAAAGGCTCTGTGCTCCTTTAAGGATCGGAAGTCCGAGGATAAAACATCCCATAGGGACTGAAGGAGGAGGGGGTTCGGGAAAAATGACCAGTCTTTTCCATGGAAAGGAAATTCAATGCTGGAGATAAAACACGGGAAGAGGGGTGCTGCCAAAGAGCCTCGGCTTTATGGGGAGGGGTCTGGATACCCCAACAAAGCCTCATTGTGCTTCTACTTGTAGTCACACCCCGACTGTCCGTGGTTCCTCCCAGCCCTTCTCCCTGGTGTTTCCCACGCAGGAAATTTCACCCCAACGAGAATAGATAGTTCCCAGCAGCGACTTGGAGATAAGAGGATGTTTGGACACGAGAAGATTTCAATAATGAACTCAGAATGATCTTTAACTCTTTATCCTAAATCAAGATAGAGTTTCAATAAGAGCTCTCATAAAAGTCAAAGTTCATAATACAACTCCTTAGCCTTTTTAATAAAATCTCCTAAATTTTAACTAAAACTCATTTCTCATTGTTTTTTTTGGGGGGAGGGGTCTAGATTCTAGAGATTGTAAATACATTTGCAAAGTTCAAGGAGCGCAAAACACAGTAACAATGAAAAGAAATCCATGAAAGAGCTGGTTGACTTTTTGTGAGGGAATATGTCTTAAGAGAGCCTCCTGTTTTCAGGGACAGAAACAAAGGGAACTGAGGTCCGCTGTGCAGATCCGGGAGCCGTAATTACAGCACCATCCCTTAAACTTAGGACTCTTCCTTTTGAGGCATGGGCCTCTTCGGGGCTAATTAAATTTGGAGACCATAACCAAAAGGCAGAAAAGCATATTTCTCTTTTTACAAAAGGTTGGCCAGTTCATCTCTAGTGAGACCCACCTGAGTGCAAGTTCAGTGTCGTAAGTTAGAAAAGGCAAATTACATGTCAGCTGTAATGAAAGGGTTATGGCAGAAATGTCAAGAGCACATGCATGTCTGTTCATCTACTTAATCAATTAATTTGCTATTGAGAACTCATTAGACACCCACTGTGAATCCCAGACTAGGCGCAGCCCTGCACATTGCTGAAGTCGTAAAGGAAATGTTTAGAACCACTGGATGCTCCATTTTTTGTACTTTTTGCATATTTTGCCCAATGCTGACTGTCAAGGACCTAAGTTACACAGCGTGTGCCCCATGGCCCAAAGCTCCCACATGTTGTCACATGCCCCAGAACTGTCCTATTCCTAGCTCAAAAGACTCCACCCATCGTTATTATCACCACCATTTATTTAACAAACATTTACTAGAGTGAGTACCTATAGTGTGGATGCGAATTAAATTATTAATAATATAAATAGCAATAGTAAAGAGACTACCCTTGCCTTTGATAGAACAGAGAAGTTTAAAGGGCGCCTACAAAATAGTATGATGAGTCTTAGGAAGAGGTAATCATACACTGGGAAGAGAGGAGCGAGGTCAGAGAGTTCGAGGAGGTGTTTTCTGGGCTAGCTCTTGACACAGGTATTGTTCAAAGAAAGAAAGAGTAGGTGACAGACACGAGTGAGAAGAACACTGCAGGGGCCCAAGGCCTGCAGAAGCAAAGATCAGGTGGTCTCTCTATGCTCCCACCAGTCCACTGTCACCTCTGGCTCAGCCCGTGGAGGCGGTGCCAGGCAGGGAATGGGGCCCAGCCACCACAGTCACTATGGCAACCCTGCTTGCCAGAGGCTACCACAGAAGAAAGATGGCCTCAGACTTACATCTATGTTCAGAGTCTCATGCTGGGACATCTCTGGGTAATGTAAGTCTACCCCTTCAATGAACCCAGGAAATAGACAAAGAGTTGGGAACAGACGCCATGTTCCTAACAGGCTGCCCTGTCCCATGCGGTATCCATCAGCCACACATGACTATTAAACACTGAAATGTGGTCACCCTGAACTAAAGTGTAGATGAACTATCATTGTAAAATACATGCCAGATTTCAAAGACCTAGTGTACAAAAATATATACAATATTATGTCAATTACTTGTATGCTGATTACATAGTAAATATGTAATCAATACATAATACATGATCAGTCAACACATAGTAAATGGTAATATTTACTGGATATTACCATATTGGATGCATTGGGTTAAATTAAATATTAACATTAATTTCACCTGTTTTTTTTTTAATGCACCTACTAGAAACATTTTAATTAGATATGTGACTTACATTTTATTTCTATTGGCCGGCGCTGCCATAACATAGCATTTCTTAATTAAAAGACAGGGTTTCAATCAAACGCATAAGTTGCTTTTCATAGCAAATAATAAAGCTGTTCACCAGCTACTTTTGGGGCCCAAATTATAAAAATGCCATAAACATTTAACTGACCAATTAATTAATAAACTATGAAACATGTACTATTTGATATTTGTTTAAATGTGTATTTTATATATAATATAGATAATAAGTGTTTTATTTTTTCAATAAGTGGATAGAAATAGTAAAAAAAAAAAACTAGTATTTTATATTCTAAAATATCTATATTAAAAAATGCAAAGTCTCTTAAATTTCCATTAAAGTCACTCTTCCAAAACTGAGCCTAAGTGGAATTTGAAATAATTTATAACATTTTACTTAAAACAACATTTATTTATTACTTTCCATATAAATAGGCTGTAAAATTTTCTCATTTAATCTTACCTTTCTATGTTACTATGTCTATTCATTTTTTAATGTTTTTAACCGGAGTCCAAAGAAAAAAATCTTTCCTTATTCATTTTATTAATCTTTTATATTTTTCAAAGGTTCAGTAGCTCATCTTTTCCAAGAATAATAGCACTTGCCATCCATCGTGTTCAATCCTGGCTCAGATATTGTATTACTGACATCCACGTGTTTGCCTCCTCGGAATGTAAGGAGATTCCTCCACAAGGGGAGGGGGGAAGACCCTCACTGTGGACCCCTGCTCAGCCCCCAGCACTAGGGTCTAGTACTCGCCCTGAGACTCTTCATCCAGGGCTTTCTCTTGGCAAAGGCAGCTCAGCCATGCTTGGGAATTAGCTCCCTCCCAACCCTAGTTGAGAAAGAAACAAAAACACTCTTCGTACTATCATGCCCTGTGTCTACCCATCATAGGGAATGTTCCCTTTTTTTCCACTCAACCAGCCCTCACTGTTGCACCATTGAGACCCACAGTGAATCATGGTCAGTGCAGAGACAAACTCAGTTCATTGGACAAGCACACATTTAAAACTGCATTCTAATTCTTTAAGTTGTGAGGTTAGACAGTCAATTAGAAATTTGTCTTGTTTCTTGAGGTAGGCCTGTAGTGCTATGAACTTCCCTCTCAGAACTGCTTTTGCTGCATCCCATAGATTTTGTGTTGTTGTGTGTTCATTTTTATTGGTTTCCAGAAAGTTTTAATTTCTTCCTTGATCTCCTCGGTAACCCTTTCATTGTTTAATAATATGCTATTTAGCTTCCATGTGTTCAAATGTCTTTGCATGTTTTTGTTGCAATTGATTTGTAGTTTCATGCCATCGTGATCTGAGAAGATGCTTGATATGATTTCAGTCTTCTTGAACTTGTAGAGATTTGGTTTGTGTCCTATCATGTGGTCTATCTTTGAGAATATCCCATGTGCACTTGAGAAGAATGTGAATTCTGTAGTTTGGGGGTGTAATTCTCTGTAGATATCTATTAAATCCATTTGGTCTAGTGCTTCATTTAGAGTCTCTGTTTCCTTGCTAATTTTTTTTCTAGAGGATCTATCCAGTGGTGTCAACGGGGTGTTGAAGTCCCCTGCTATGATTGTATTGCTGTCGATTTCACCTTTGAAGTCCTCCAGAAGATTTTTAATATATGTTGGTGCTCGTATATTGGGTGCATATATGTTTATCAAGGTTATATCTTCCTGTTGGATAGATCCTTTCAATATTATGTAGTGGCCTTCTTTGTCTCTAGTTATGGTCTTCCTTTTGACCCAGTGATCCCGCTTCTAGGAATATACCCTAAGAAGCCTGAAACACCAATCAGAAAGAATATATGTACCCCCATGTTCATAGCAGCACTATTTACAATAGCTAAGATCTGGAAACAGCCCAAGTGTCCCTCAGTAGACAAGTGGATAAAAAAGATCTGGTACATATACACAGTGGAGTACGATGCAGATGTAAGAAAGATCTCTTATCCTTTGAGACAACATGGAGGGACCTGGAAAGTATTATCCTAAGTGAAACAAGCCAAACAGAAAAAGACAAATACCACATGATCTCACTTATATATGGAATATAATGAATATAACAGTCTGAGGAATAGGGTAGACCCAGAAACACGGAAGTAGGGTACAGACTGACAACCCTCAGAAGAGGGCGTAGTGGGGGTGGAAAGAGATAAACCACAGAACTTATATGCATGTATGCATAACCAATGGACATGGACAACAAAGCTGGGGACCGGGTGGGGGGGGGGGTGTCAATGGGGTAAAAAAGGACAAACATCTGTAACAAAAATAAAATTAAAAAAGAAAAAAGAAAAAAAAAACTGCAGACATAAGAATCATGGAACTATAACTCTTTGAAGTACTTCATAGGTTAAAAATGTAAAGTAACTGAGATTTGTAAAATACAGTGAAAAATAATGTTCTAAAAAGAAAATTCTTTGTCAGTGACTTCCTGAAACCAAGGAAGTTTATGATACTAATGAATTAGTATTTTACACATAAGAGAATGTTGGGAACTCAAATTCAGATATCTACTCTCTGGCTCACAGCACAACTCCCGACTGTATGTTTCCAACATACAACTCTCCACTAACTCAGCTTCCTTGGTGAGGTCATGGTGAGCTGCTCCCAGTCTGTAACCCTTAGGATAATTCAAAGAGACATTATTAACACTCCACTGTCATCTGGCATCATCTCCTGAGTGGCTAAAGGATACAAATAAATCTCAGCTCAAAAAAAAAACATATCCGGCCAGTGTGGCTCAGTGGTTGAGCATTGACCCATGCACCAAGAGGTTGCCAGTTCGATTCCTGGTCAGGGCACATGCCCAGGTTGTGGGCCCGATCCTCAGTGGAGGGCGTGCAAGAGACGGCCAATCAACGTTCTCTCTCATCGGTATTTCTCTCTCTCTCTCTTCCTTTCACTTCCTCTCTCTCTAAAATCAATAAAGGAAAAAGAATTTAAAACAAAAAACAACAAGGGAGAGAAAGAAAGAGAAAGAGATAGAATGTTTTTTTTTAATTTTTAGTGAAAAATTTATTTTTTAAAGCTTCTCAGTCTGCATCTCTTGATGTATAATGAACCCTTTAATGTAGCTTTTCTGCTATACACTCTAAATTCACGGTAAACAATTATTGAAAAAATAATGAGGTTCTGATTAAAAGTCCACAAACAATAACTCAATTAACTATTTTAATAAAATCTTGGAGATAATCACTGACCCAGATGCCAAAGAGCAGAAGGTAAAACTAATGAAGACCTGAGCAAAACCAGGCAACAGCTCATGGGAAATGCAAATCTACGTCGTCTCTTCTGTTTTCCTTGTTTAATCTTCTTCAGAATTAGGTCCTTGGGGTAATGTCAAGTATGTATCCTTAAGTTAATTGCTCTTTTTTTTTTTTTTAACTTAATGATTGGAGGGTAGTAGAAGAAATAGACCTATCATTTTTTTAAAACTGGAGAAATTATTCAAATTATTCACATTCAAGTGTTGTTTTCATGCACACTGATAATTTTACTAAAACCACATTTGAAGAAGTAATGTATCTAATTCAATTTTATTTCTAAAGCCATTACCCACTACAGTGATAACATTAGTCATGGTGTATGCTTCATTTTAGAGAATGTTCTAAAAAAATACTTAATTTTATCTATGTTGGTGATGCAAAGCTAGAGAAATAGTTGGAGAGTGTTAAGTATACTGTAAATATTTAACTTTTGATTCAATGAATAATTTAATTGCAAAGACATACAATAATTTTATAGAACAAGTTTAGTAGCTTGAAAGCATTCACTGATCTAAAATCATGAAGAACTACTTCTGTTTTTCTGAATATTTTCCCATACAAATAAATCAAATTAAAATTAGCATTGCATAATTTGAAAAAAAAAAATTTAACTAGAATTAGTACATGAGTCAATTTGGGTAGATAAAATGCCTCATTGTAACATATCAGAATAGGAATGAGAATGGATGTCAGTTAAGTATTGGGTTCTAATGTTTGGGGTAAATTCTTAAGTGCCCTGAGACAGACTCATTTTCTTCTTGAAAAATAAAGATCTGGAGTACATTATTTTTAAAGCCTTTCTAGCATTAAACATGTTTAGGTATTAAAGAAAATTCCCACACTACACTCATCAGACTGCAGGTGGCAGAAGTCCTAGGAAGTGTATGGAGGTTTCAGGAAACAGCTCACACACTGCTTATGAAAATGCAGATCTGGCCCTGGCCAGTTGCTCAGTGGTTAGAGCAAAGGCCCTAGGATCAAAGGGTCCCTGGTTCGATTACTGTCAAGGGCACTCTGGGTTGTGCAGGAGGCAACCAATTGATGTGTCTTTCTCACACCGATGTTTCTCTCTCTGTCTCCCTTTCTCTCTCCATCCTGTCCTTCTACTCTCCCTGAAAATCAACGGGAAAACGTCCTCTGGTGAGGATTAACAACAACGACAAAAAAGAAAATGCAAATGTGTAAGACTATATTGGAGAGGAGATTCTTCATATCTAGTATACAAATAGTATATGCATAATTTATGCATAATATGTATACATTCATGTGTATATAATTATCTTACGCCCTGGCCGGTTTGGCTCAGCGGTTAGAGCACTGGCCTGCGGTCCGGAGAGACCCGGGTTCGGTTCCCGCTAAGGGCATGTACTTCGGTTGCAGTTTGTCCCCGGCCCTGGTTGGTCGTGTGGGTGGCAGCCACTCGATGTGTCCCTTTCACGTCGATGTTTCTCTCTCTCTCTCTCTCCCTCCCACTCTATCTGTACAAAAATTGGAAAAATGTCCTCGGGTGAGGATAAAAAAATAAATAAATAAATAAAATATAATTATCTTACATGTGCATACATGTGTGGTATAAGTAAGACAGTGTTAGACTAAATAGACCAAGTCATTTACTAAAACTAATTCCTCTGGAATAGGAGAATTGACTGTATCAACAATGAGAAAAAAAATCTCTAAATTTAAAGAATTTTCATAGTTATCTACTAGTCGGTGACTCGATTTCCTCAGCTGTGAAACAGACGTTTATGCCTGATATAAAAAATAAAGCATGAAATGTACGCAGCGAATGTGAGTCTCTGTAAAGCCAGGCAGCAACTTGGGGGGGGGTGGTAAAAGTAGCTTTGTGGGAAGAATCGAGGGTTAGAACCACACACATTTATCAGTAAAGACCTCAAAGCTATCTAACCGGCTAAGTCTCAACCATTCTTTTCTCTATCTTTATTCTTACCTTTTATCTTTATCTTTAAAGATAAGCTGTTTCTCATTCTTTTCTTCAAAGTAGGAAGTGGCTAATTTTCCACCAGCATATACCGGATCCCTGCTGCTGGCCCAGGCCAGCCCGGACACGAGGTCTGTTGTGACTGGCCAGCACCTGGGTCCTGCTGGCTGTTCATTATTTGGATATTTCTAATATCACCCATTCTTAATCAATATTGGTATAATCAAGTTTTTATTATCTTGGGCAGGTTGGTTTATGAGTAAGTCAGGCTAAAAAAAATAATAAACCATGTAAGTGAAAAAAATGTTCTGTAAGTCTATGAAAACATCTACACAATAAAGGTTTTCACTTGGCAGGGGGAGGACCTCGGAGATCACTCACATCGCAGAGGGGTGGCCCTCCAGGTGCCAGGGGCTGGCTGGCTGAGGGTGCACTCGCCCTCTCCCTGTGCCAAGGGCCCCTCGGGGAAACCAGGCAGCCACCCTCTTCTTAGAGGGAGAGGTGAGCCGGGAGTCCTGAGCCCATCACGGAAGGAAGAAGGGAGAAGGGGCCACACAGTGGAAACATTTACATTAGTACAAATAACGATTTATTTTTACTATCATTAAGTTTTTTCTCGGAAATATAAGCATTTTACTCGGATATTCAAATTTACACATGAATTGCAAAAAAGAAAAAAAATGATAAAATACATACATTTTTCTAGATTCACCTATGGTTTGTATTTTATTCCATTTGTCTTTTTATTCTCTACCAAACTGCCTATCTGTACACACACACACATATAAAATCTTGTGTGTGTGTGTGTGTGTGTGTGTGTGTGCATGTATGTGTGCGTGCACGTATACACACATAAGTATATTTTTCTGAACTATTTAAGTGTAATTTCCTTATACTGTTGTCCTTTACTTTTGAATACTTTATGCTCAGCAAAATAAGCCAATCAGAGAAAGACAAATACCACATGACCTCACTTATTTGTGGAATATAATGAACAAAATAAGCTGATGAATAAAATAGACCCAGAGACATAGAAAGGAGTACGGTTCAGACTGACACACCTTGAGAAGGGGGACGATGGGATGGATGAGATAAACCGAAGTACTTATACGCATGTAAGCGTAACCAATAGACATAGACAACAATGCTGGGGGGTGGGGAGGGCAGGATGGAGAGGAGGGTGTCTATGGGGGGAAAAGGAAAAACAACTGTAACAAAAATAAATTAGTAAAAATTGAAGAAGAAAAATCAATGGTGAGTTCCAAAAATAAAGATTTAATCTTACATAACCACAACAACCAATTGCCTTTATTTTTACAATTTAAATTTTATTTGAAAACACCCATCTCATACGTAGTCTGTGGGAGGTACTACTTGAAGCCTGGTGGCACCAGTTACTGACTGTATGGCCTTGTACAAATAATTTCGTTCTCTGTGCCTGTTGGCACATATGCAAAATCAGGGTAATTATAGTAGCGACTTCAGATGGTAATATGGTAAGGATCTTTGTGTTGTTAAAGCCCATTTAAGTGGTCGGAATAAGTACAGTTGTTACTGTGCTTGCAGTCACTAGTCACTAGGGTGTCTGTGCTCCCCTTCACCACGATCAGTTTCCAGAGCTCCTCCCTGGTCTCACACCCATGTCATAAAGCATCACGAGAGAAACCCCCCCACTCAATGTTTCGGGGCTCATTCCACTGACTGCTTCTCCCTCTGGATTTGAACAGCTCATTTAGTCTCCTTTCTGGTATTCATCCCCATGTTTTAACAATGGCATGAATCATCACGTGTCCCTTTTTAAGTAACGTTGGCACAAAACTACATACATACATTAACTATGTATGCCATTATAAACAGTGGGGAAAATCACGAAGGCAGTGACGTATGAGGATTGAGGGAGGCATCGAACACTTTGCTTTGACCTCTAACTTCTGTCAAAAGAGCAGAGACCTCATTCAGTACTTTAATCAATGTTGTCGCTACTGCCATTGGAGTGTGTTCTGTGTAGATCCTGCGAGCTAGCCCGTGTTCTGAGGAGGGACGCCTTGTTTATCGTCAATGCATCTGAGGCACCTTCACATGACACTGTGCCATACAAAGACCAGGAAGGGACAGTCTGAGGAGTGCATGCGGGCAGTGGGTGACCTTCCAGCAAACACCTAGCTTGATGCTTGAAAATCTGGAAATGCACAGGGTGAGCTGGGAAGTAGGAGACGGAATGCAGGATTCTCACATGACGGGGAGAGGGTCCCTGGTCATGCACTCGGGTCAGGAATACAAGGCAGATAGGACGTTGCTTGAATAGCTGGGGCCCTTCCAACAGGGCAAGTCCAAGAAGGAGTCAGATGCAGGGGGAGCAGCCATGACAGGTACAGAGACTTAGGAGTCCTCAGCGGGTAAGAATACAGATCCAGGAAGAGTATGAATATGCCCAAGCGAGTCCACAGGAAAAACGTGTTAGATAGATATGAAGACAAGCTAATAGAGGCGGGGGCACTGAGAGACGGGACACACGGACGGCAGATTGGACAGAAACAACGACCTTCTAGGGGAACAGTGAGCCCGGAGACGGGCTGGACAGCGGGGCTGCCAGAGGCCACCGTGCCAGGGCCCCTCAGGACCACATCTACCCCGAGACTGAAGCGCCACAGAGGAGGAAAAGCCACACATGAAATGTGTTTGTGTTTTTACAGTTCAGCGTGTCTGTAAAACATTTCTCATTACATTAATTTCCAGTGGAAAAAGTAATATACCTGTCAAAGCGCGAGGTTTGTAAATGCCCAGGAAACTCTCGTTCCTGCCATCCTGGTGATGTCCTGTAATAAAAGATGAAAAAGGGGCCTTTTCAAGATGTTTAGAAATAGAATAAGCAGTGAGGAGAAAATTTCCTTTTCCTTTTAAACAAATCTGCAAACGGGCACGCGTCCAGCTAGTAAAAGCATGTTGACTCCCCCAGGCCTGTGCAGGGGCCGAGGCGCAGCCCCTGGTCTGAGGAACAGTTCACGTCAATCAGTGCTCCCGACGAGATGCGCAGGGACTCACGTGTGCAGGGACGCACACGGCACCAGACGAAGGCCGAGCATGGATACGCGTCCCGCTTCCAGTATCACCCCGTATGAGAAGTACGTTTATCCACAGTGGTCTGGTTACGACCTGGGATCCATCCACAAGCAAGACCTAGGGACACCCTGAAGGAAAGGGGCCAGGGCTGACTTTTAAATCATCACCAAATACATCCCATTCACTAGGAAATTAAAAGAGGGATGCTAGAGAAAACCGAGAGGATTGCATGCCCGTGACCTCTGGATCGCAGTCTGCAGGCTGTTAACTCAGAACCGGATCCCGTGCTGACCGGCTGGGGTGTAGGAGGGCACAGGGGACCGGAGAGGACAGGGCACTAGACAAGGAGCCATCGGAGTCCCCAGGCTGCTGCCGCGCTGATCTGTGTGTAGCCCTGAGCTCAGCCCTCTGTGCACACAGTGCTTGTTAATGGTAAAATGAGAAGAATGGACTCGTTCATTTTCATTCTTTAAAAATGAGCATTTTCTCAAAGAAATATTCTATGGAGCCCTCGTTATGAAAACGAGGCCTCTGTGCTCTTTCCGGTTGAGAGGATGGGCCCAACCAGCCTGCCCGCCCTCTTCCCTCCACCAGCTCACCATGGAGACCCTGCAGGGGTTCCCCAAAAAGCAACTCTTTCACTTGCCCACTTACTTAAAAAATTGTCATAAGCAAACCACTTGTTGGTCACAGGGCACACAATGATAGTGTTCACCTTGACCTCAGCAGTTACCGGAGTCTATGAGCTCTACATTGTCATTGGCTGTCGGCTTGTCGATGTTACTCAGGTACCTTGCCGATATAACTTGGATACCTTGTCAGTATTACTCAGGTACCTTGCCGATGTAACTTGGGTACCTTGTCAGTATTGCTCAGGTACCTTGCCGATATAACTTGGATACCTTGTCAGTATTACTCAGGTACCTTGTCAATGTAACTTGGATACCTTGTCAGTATTACTCAGGTACCTTGCCGATGTTACTTGGGTACCTTGTCAGTATTACTCAGGTACCTTGCCGATGTTACTTGGGTGCCTTGTCAGTATTACTCAGGTACCTTGCTGATGTTACTTGGGTACCTTGTCGATGTGACTTGGATACCTTGCCGATATTATTCAGGCACCTAACAGTCAGAGGCAGGTGTGAGAGTGTGATAGGTTCTGAGCCTGGGCATTTTCTCCTTCAATGAGGTAAAATTGTTTTACAGACAAGTAAGCATTGCTTCTCTCAATTGTAACTATAAAGCTCATCTCATTAGAGCTAATCCTAAGGTATCGGCCAGATAGTTGTCATTCTGTTAACATTCTGTGCAATGAGTTTGCACTTAGAACTAGCATGCAACCAGGCCTTTCAAGATGCAAGTACTTCTTCAATTCCTCTTTCAGACACTTCCATGTTTGACCCCCAGACTGAGAGACTGCTGCTACTGCTCCCCTGAGCCTGCCCTCCTGAACACCCAAGTCCCCAGACTTGCGTCTATCACATAGAATTAATGTGTTCTGAGTCTTGCTTCCTCTCAACCCTCTCACCTCTTGGACAGCAATTGACTAGGTTGACAGAGTCATCTGGGCTAATGCATTCATGTATAATTCTTTAGGGGGGATATGAGAACATTTAAAATGGCCTTCAAGAGTCAGGTCCAACTCAAAGAGGTGATAAAAGAGGTGAAAATTCGAGGCATCTTGAAAGTCCAGTTGAGACCTCCCTCAAATTGTATGCCATATTCAATCCTTGTTTTTCTTTAAGGCCTTTTCCCCTTGGGGGTTGGTGATACTTATAATATGGCGATATTTTTCTTGGTGTGTGTTTTTGTTTTTGTTTTTGGTAATGGATTTGAGCAGTCTCATGGGTGGCTTTCCTATTTTCTAGGTACTCCAAAATACAGAGAATCTGAATTTTCATCCTTAAATGGACTTTTATATGTCTTGAATCCTCTCATCTTATTTATGACAACTACTAGTTACTAGATTTGCCTAATTGCTATTCATATTAAACTAAGAGGAACTAATTACAAAGAGAAGAACATATGAATATTAATACTGTCTCTAACCAGTGAGAAACCATCTATAGCAAAGTCAACCAGGAATTTTAAGTGATCTTCACCATCACATAGTATATAAATATACAGAATAAAACAAGAACAGCCATAATGATGTCTAATTACTGCAATTCTATAGACTCGACTAAAAAAGACTCAAAGCTATTAAATATGAATCACATGTTGTTGAATTCCTTGATGACTATATAATTATAGGGTTTCCAATCTCAGCCTTGTGCAGCTCTTTGCCATATGCTCAAATGCCACCATCTGATTCTTGTACTTGGAACTCAATGACAGGAGTTATGAGAACCTTCAGATCTAGACCCCATCTGTTCCTCCAGCTGCAGCACTTTCTGTGCTTCCTCTAGTTGTCTGCTCCTCTGTCCCTTAGCCCCCGAGGTGCTGCCCTTCGGCTCGGCTCCGCCTCTTCTCCTTCTCCCCATCACCTACTGCCTTTGTCTACCTAGGGATGATTCGCACTCGCAGGTCTCAGTCCACAGCATGTCTCCAGGGACGTCCTCTGTGCCTCCTCGGGTGGTTGAGTCCTCTTCCGTACCCTCTGTTGCCCTACCGGTTTTCACCGGCGTTTGCAACTGCCTATTGACCTGTCTGGAACCCCCAACCCCCACCTCATGGTGTAAGTACCTTGAAAGCACGTCCATTATTTATTTATTTATTTATTTATTTATTTATTTATTTATTTTTATTTTTTTAATTGATTTTAGAGAGAGAAAGGAAGAGGGAGAAAGAGATAGAAACATCAATGAGAGAGAACATCAATTGGCTGCCTCCTGCATGGCCCCCACTGGGGATCTGGTCCACGACCTGGGCCTATGCCCTGAACAGGAATCAAACAGCTTATCTCCTGGTGCATGGGTCGACACTCAAGCATTGAGCTACACTGGCCAGGTAGCACGTCCATGTTTTAATGGGCTACTTTGTATCTCAGTACTGAGTGTCGTGATTAGCATGCATTAAGGAATCAAAACTAAATGAATGAATGAGACAAATTATATTCTACTTATCTTTTACTAAATTTTAGCCATTTTCATGTATGTATATGTATATATAGGCCTATTTATGTACATACAATGTACATACATGCACACACACATATACCCATATATACATATTGACATATATACAACCACACTTGCATATATACATATATACATACACATGCATATGCAATCAATGCACATATATACACACTGACGAGTGATTTGTATATGTATTTTCATGTGCATACTCACACAAACACAAACATCTGAGAAATGTCACCTTCCTACCCTAAGTTTGACAAAAGTTTCAACTCATTTCACATATCACTCTAACCTTCTTGTTTTACAATTTATAACCAAAAGAAAATAAAACTAGAAAACACTCTTCAATGTATTTTTACAGGAGAAACGTTTGAATTAAAAAAACACAACTTGCCTCAAAGAATGGAAATACAATTCTGTGAAAGTTCACCCCCCATGACGTGTTTTAAGTTAAGTATTAGTTTGCACGCATACATTCAGAGTGGCTGCACCCTCCTCAGCTAGCTATCAGAGATGTCTGAAGGGCAGAGCAGCCGCACGGGGTGCCCGCAGCGCCTGCGTTTGGGGCTCTTCCGCGCCCCAGAAGGAGCCAGGGGAGCGGCGGCTGCAGGGCAGGTCTCCAGCTCGTCACCCCGTCTGCGTGCAGACCGCCAGCGCACGGGAGAGCCGGCTTTGGAAAATGCTCATCCGTGCCAAACGAGCACTGCTCCACAATTAATAAAAAGTCACTTTCATATTCCTGCCTTCCCCACATTTCCATGCATGCTGTAGGTTCGGGCCTATTTTTAAAATACTTCTGCGAAGGAAAGTTAGCGAGAGCATTCGAAGTGCCAATTGAAACAGGAATGCAATAACACGGTGCAAGCGCATTATCTGTCAAGCCCTAAAGCTTATTCAGGTGCTGATTTAATCCCTCGGAGCCCGGTGGGAAATGAACAAGGGATGGCTTTCCCCCCAGGCTGCCATAACATTTCAGGAGTGAAACTCCAGAGTGGTCTCCCAGACACCAAAAATAAAGTCTCCGCAGTAAAACAAGTGTCAACAAACCTCTTGCTTCTGTGTAGAAATAGCAGCTACTACTAAGGTAACATCAGTACATTATAAATAATCCGTGGGACAGTCTCAGAAGGGGTCTACGGTATCAAACACGTGCAGCAGGAACGAGTAAAGGCACCGCTGAGACCATCCCAAACGGCCAGGCTGAGTTTACAGCGCAGGTTGCCTGAAACACGCCTGCCGGCTCCAGGTGCCAACATCCACACTTCGGAGGAAATCACCAAGACCTTTCATTATTTGATGGAACAAGCAGACAACAGGAATGTCTCCGTGTCAGAGCTTTTAGTAGAAGAGATTAATATTCATCAACACATCTTAACTCAGTCGACAGGTTCGAAGCTGGAATGAAGCATGTCATTCAGGGGAGGAGGTCCTGGGTCCAAGTTAAACAAACGCGAGGAGAACGTCTGGTTCTAAGAACGCCCGCTCTGTACCCTAATGGGACTGTGCTTTACACATCAGAAATACCCAGGTGCTAAATGAACCTTGCTATTTTATTTTTAATGACTTAGTTAATGGGTAAATTTGTTCAGATTTGAAAAACGTGATGTCAATATTTAACGGCAGAAATGTGTAAATGATCTTAGTATTTAGATTCCTGCTTGCCCCAGTAGACTTGGGGTTCCTTAATTGTGTATCGTGTGTCCGGTAAGATCTGTGCCTCACATAGAATATGCATTCAACTAATGTTTGGTGAATAAATAGAGGTTGAACAAACACATTTTATAAACCTTATCAGAATATCTAATAGTACAGGAGACTGTCAGAAGCAAAGTTCTCATCAATTAACAAAAATTTGGGAAAAGAAGACTATCGACTATTAACTTTTTGATCAATAAAAAGGGTACCAATTTTCTTCAGTGAAAATTTGCAGGCATAATAAGGTAACGAAAATTCTGCCTCTCCATAAAGCAATATTTTTAAATGGGCAAAAAATCATCAGAATCTAGTTTTTTCAGAACTCAAAGTTAACCAAAGGCTTGAAGCAACCCAGGGAACGTATATTAAAAGAAAGATTAAAAAAAAGGAAAGAAAACAAAAGAGAAAGAACATCCCCCGTTGATTTGATTCTTGGCTAGAATGGTGAACTTTGTCTTTACAGCTTACCCTGGTCCCATCACCCACCCCAGCGAGGGCGTCAGTAATAGTCACAGCTCTGCATTCCCAGTACCAGAGGGAACAGAATGGACCTCATTCAAAAAAGTTAGAATGATTTGTTCTGAGCTGTCTGATGACTCCTTAGAAGACCAGCACACAAGGTCTGCCTTTATTTCACCTATTGAAACAGAAATGTTGATTTCTAAAGCTTACTACTACTTTCGTGGGAATTTGTCAAAAACATTTGCCATGTGCGGCTGCCTGGCGTGTTAGATAGCAGTGGGAAGCAGCTTAAATAAAACCTTGGGAGGAGAGGCTGGGCAATGCGACGTCCCTGGGGCCTTGAAAAGCTTTCACGTTTTCCTGTGAATCTAGAACTTTCTGTAAGTGCTCAAGGCTGAGCACGTGCTCAGGAAAGACCTGAAAAGGCCCTAAATTGTCCTGATAACCTTGAGGCTCTTAAGAGGCAGGAAGTAAAAAGCACAATGTTAAGCTACCTGGGTGAGCAGTGATGGTGTGACCAACACACTTAGGGAACTAATGGAAGATTTTGCTTGTGCCAGATGTTTAAGAAAGTCTTAAAAATAATAAAGTACATAGAAATAACCTAACATGTCCAGGACTTGTGCAATAAAAGTACAAAACGTTAACAGAAGAAATCAAAGATGATCTAGATACGTAGAAAGAGCTTCCATACTTACAGATTTGAAGACAACCTTGTTCAGATAGCAGTATTTTCCGAATTTGTAGGATTTGCAGAGCCAAAGGACTCCATATCAAAATTCCAACTGCTTTTTATTCATAAATGGATAGCCTGATTCTCAAATGTATATGAAAAAATACACAGAGTAGGCAAAATAATTTTAAAAAGGAATCACTGTAAATGATAGTCTTATATTGCGTGTTTAAAATATTTTACCTGAGTCAGCTGGAAATAAGAGTAATATTCAATGGCTAAAAAGATTACAGTATTTTCTTCTACATACAGATCTGAAATTACAGACTTCATTGTTATTGTGTAAAGTTAATCCACTCAGAACTCTCTCTTATCTCCTATTCTTTTGGAAAATAATACAGATGTTATTGCATCTGGTATTTATCCCTCCCCTGCACCGTGCTGATGTTTTCTTAATATGTCTTAGAAAAATTACAAATAATCACAGATTCTCAAGATGAAAGTGGAGGAAACAGATAATTCCATTCATTAGACTGGCCAACATTCAAAGTGAAAACTTCATATATCTCTGTTTTCAAAACGCACTTAAATAATTTTCTGTCTTTTTTTTTTTGCCTTTATTTTCCTGTGGGAAAAAAAGCAAAATGAAAATATGGATGTTTACTGTGGCACTAGGAAAGACAGCTATGCCTAGGAAATTATTTCAATATTTAAGTATTGGTGTCCTGCAACCAAGTTAAGAGACAATTACAGTTTCTGTCAGGTTAGTATCTATTTATTATAAAAAGACATGAAATACATTCTTAGACTACAATGATGATGTCATATAATTTTTTTAAGTGCAACGAAACTTATACTTTAAGTGATTAGATGCTAAAACACCAATCACTAACTTGATGTGCTTGTATATGTCTATGTTCATCCCCTGGTCAGGGTCTTACATGTCAGTTCTAAATGGGCTTCACTTCTCTATGTCCCAACTTAACCTGGTTGTCTTTTGTTTTTGTTTTTTTTTCATTTATTTTTTTATTGATGTTAGAGAGAGAAAGGAGAGGGACAGAGAGATAGAAGCATTAATGAAAGATACATCCACTGGCTGCCTCCCGCATGCCCCCCACTGGGGATCAGGCCCACAACCTGGGCATGTGCCCTGACTGGGAATCGAACCAGTGACCTCTTGGAGCACGGGTCGACGCTCAATGACTGACCCACATCAGCCAGGCGAGAAGTCTGCCTTTTTGTTTTGTTTTCTCTTTTGATAATATGAAGATTTTGTTGAAATCATGGAAGTCAAATAAAGGGTGATATTCCAAAAAAACTACCCAAAATTATGTTCAGTAGCAGATTAAGGGAACAGAGGAAGTGAAACTGTATCACAACCCACGAGAAAGCAAAACAAAGGACATATTATACTTGCAATATTCAGAAGTTATTCTGGTTTCTGGTAAACAAATAGCCAGTTGAAAGAAAGAATGTTCTTTAGTGAATTCTTAGTGCCTGGTTTGACATTCTGATGAGAGCAAAGTTATTTTCTTAAAGTTTTAATTCCAATAATCAGTGCTAATCACTACAATCACTGAGGAACATTCAAATACACATTGCATTAATTTTTGAAATTTGTCTTTCAATCTTCACTGAATCTTTTCAAAACATCTTTAAAAAAAAAAAAAAAAATCTGGCGAATACAGTCAAATATTCTGTGGAACTCCAGAGAATGATACACGTTGGATAAATTAAAATGGCAAAGTCGTGTTCAGTGCTCTTTTCTTCTCAACGTGTGACCATCGGCTACGGTCGCAGTGCGATGGTTTAACTTGGAATCAACGTCCTGGAGCTGGGCGGCGTGTCTGCTGTTGAGAGTGCCCACTGCCTGCCTGGCTGGACAGGCCCGTGCACCCCGGATTCGTGTTTCCCAGGCAGCCCTGGCTGGAAGGGTTCTGATTTAGGTTCAGCCAGTGAGAAAAACGAAAATAAGACTTTGAACGTGTCACTGAAGCCAAAGCTCTCGTTTCCTCCTTTCTGCCTGCGCAGAGTCGGCACCCTCGTGGCATCTGGCCGCCTGGACTGCGCCGTGGGCTCTGCGCTCCCCTGAGACCATCCACCCGCTGACTTGCTTTGGCCAGCTGTGGGCAGCAGCAGCTGTTACCTCCAGCAACAGACTGGGACAGCCTGTGGGCGTCCTGAGTCCCCACAAGCTGAGCCACCCGGGGAGCTCGCACGCCTTCCTTCGCCTCTGCTCCCCAGCGCTCCCGTCGGCCTCAGAAGCACCTAACTCCCTGTGTGAAACCTCCTCCTTCCTGCAGTGCAGGAGTTTCTGCTATTATGCTTGAACCTTGAGTAGTAATAGTGACACATGAAAGAAATGCCTATCTTGAGAGATTTTTGCCATTATTCCAATATATGCCGTGGCTCAGAGCAAATGTTGGAATGACAGTCTGAATAAGTATCTCGATATTGGAATGACACTGATTGTTAAGTCCATCATTTGAGGGTGGGTTTGACATTTGGAAAAAACTAAAAGCTACTTAAATTTAAAAGTGTCTAGTAGCCCTGGCCGGTTTGGCTAAGTGGTTAGAGCGTCAGCCTGCGGTCCTAAGAGTCCTGGGTTTGATTCTGGCCAAGGGCATGTACCTCGGTTGCGGTTCATCCCCAGCCCCAGTTGGAGTCTTACAGGAGGCAACCAATCGATGTGTTTCTCTCACATAGATGTTTCCCTCTCTCTCTCTCTCTCTCTCTCTTCCTCCCTCCTACTCTATCTGAAGATAAATGGAAAAAAGTCCTTGGGTGAGGATTAAAAAAAATAAGGTCATGTGGAGGGACTCTAATCCGATATGACTTGTGTCCTTATAAGAGGAGATTTGGAAACACGCAGAAAGAAGACTGTGTCCAGAGAAGAGGAGACAGCCATCCACATGCCGAGGACCGAGGCCTCGGACGATATCTACCTGCAAACACCTGGATCTTGGGCTTCTACCCCCAGAACAATGAGAGAAGAAACTTCCGTTGCTTAAGCCGCCTGGTGTTTGTTGCGGCAGTTCTAGCAAACTAATTCTTTCATCAGTTGAATAAACTGTTTTAAACATGAACATATATGTGACTATAAGATATTAAACTTCATTCTTAGAAGTTAGATACTCATAAAAAGTCTCTAAAGATAATTCTAAGATAGGACTACAGGTATGTTTTAAGGAAAGACCATAGTATGTATATAAACCTTGCAAGGTGGACTCCTGTGGCAGGAATAATGTCCATTTAAATGTCATTATACAAAATGTAATTTTAAAGTCTTATATCAGTGTAGTCAGTATAAAGAACGCATCCATGTAAACAAAGTTTACATACATATCTCTGTATGTATAATACAAATTACCATATCACTATTCATGGATTACAGGAACAAAAAAATAAACCAACATTTTTAAATTAGCTAATCATCTGTCAAACTGCAAAGGTATTCCAATATTATTGACTACATTCCCTATGCTATATACTATACAACATATGGTAACTAGACATAAGGATTACCTTCCTAATATATATAAATATCAAATCATGATGATATACACTGGAAACTACTAGGATATTGTATATCAACTAAATGTCAATTTAAAGAGTTTAAAACAAACAAATTAGCTAATCACATTAGAAAACTTGAAAAAACAATGGACAGAACCTAACAGAGAGCTGCTACATGATTAAAGAAATGTAATTTAAAAGGTCATGGCTATCTTTGTTCTTATTACATGATGCAGAAAATGTGCTGTCCTCCAATATATCATCTGGTAGTCCACTAAGAACAGACTATTGAAAAGTACAGCATCCTAACCATGTATGTTTTTTAAAGGAAAAGCAGAGAACTTGATCTTTAAGGTATGGGATTCTATCGGCATTGTGATTTGTGAGATATATAAATATATCTTTAAGACAAGATAGATAATCCATCGAATTTATCAAGTAGGAAAGAGTGAAGTATAACTGTAATACCTCGATGCAACTCAAAATGAATCCAGGTATTGCTACTAGATTTCTCATTCACAAATTATAGTTGGTCTTACCTGTGTGGCTGCAAATTTAAGTATTATTTTTGGAATAAGTGTTATATTTGCATAAATCCAAAACAAAACAAAAAAAAAAACTATGCAAAGCCTCCCTCCCACCCCTCTATCACCTGGCTCTTATCCCCACTTCCATGAGAAGTCACTTTCCTGAGCTTCTAAACCTCCTTTCACAGTCTCTCTATACGTATCGAAGAGATACACATACAGACTACTTAATATACATAAGAAAGCATGTTATAAACATTTTAAGGTAGTTACTTCTCAGTGTCTAAAAATCTCCCTTTTCATAGATATATCTCTTATACCATAATATCTTCTCAAGGAACTACTGTGGGACATTTTTTTCCTAATATGTTTCTATTATTAATAAAGTTTCAATGAATAACTTTTTATGATTGTCATTTTTAGAGTAGATAAGAATATCTATCCATTAAGTTCCAAGATAACATTGCTAAATATATATTCTTTCGTTTTTAAATACAATAAACTTCTATAACCCCGTAATTAGGGTCCAAAAATAATTCAACTGCATAAAATAGAGTTGTGTTTACAAGTTCATGAAAACCAGTTTTTTCACTCAGTCGTTCAGTTAGCATCTGTAAACAAAAGCCAGACAAAGGGTTTCCACGTGACTAGTACGTGTGGGATAGAGAAGATCGGCCACACAAAGCATGCGCTTGGACTTCACTCCGAGAGTCCCAAGTGACCATCAGACTTCCAGTTCCGAAACTTGCCCTATTTTTTATGCTGAGGATAAAATGATTTAGTCCACTCCAACTTGAAAACCGGGCCAATGGTCAACAGCACTGTTCCATTTTACATAATGTCCCAGATGTTATAGGGGTAGGTGACTTCATTGTCAAAGTGCCATTTACTGGATTATGCAACTTACTCTTCAACTAGCCGTGTCCAAGAGTTCGTATTTCCCTGGTTTTGCCAACTGAGTAACAACTGTATTTTCACATACTCTTCGTATTGCACCACAGAGAAGAATGGAGAAATTGGTGCATTCATTTGTACCTAGTTTTCCTGTAACAGGTCTTCCTAGAGGTGCATAATCATCAACCTTTACTTTAGATCATTGTTGGCCTCCACTGCGACTCTCCTCCTTCCCCTTGTAAAGCCCTGCTTGATGAAGTAACTGTGTGACCTTATACCTCACCAGACTCAGAAATTTCCAATGAGGACAGCTTATGTCTCTGCTCCAATGCACTTAATCTAAAAGTCCCTCAAGTCTTAGGTGTTAGTGATGGCAAAGCCCCATATGAGGTCACCCAGACCATCTCTTGGCAAAGCTCGTCACCGTAGTATTTGATGTTTGCTTTTCCCTACTTGGTCCAGTCCTCTTCATTGACTTCAGTATTTTAAAATTTAAAAGGTACACTGGGGAATCCCAAAATTTTTCTCAAAGCAAATCAGGAGATTATAAAACCTTGGAAAATCTAAGAGCCTTATTTTTCTAAATCTCCAAAGACAAAAATGTTCTGTTCTAAGAAAATAACACTCGTGTAAATTTCTCCTAGAGACTTCAAGCGAGTATGTTCAATTGGTGAATATTTTTGGTACTAATGACAATACCTGTTATTTGTTACAACGTACTGATTGACATCAGCATTCTGAGAATTATTATGCCGAAAAAGGTATTTGAAGTGGCCCTTTTGATGCCGCCTGAAGAAAACAGTCAACAGCAGAGTTGCTCATGAAGCCGAGACCACAGCCACCGCACTGGCGGGAGAGCAGGGAGTGGCAGCCACATGGCCGTGGTGACACTCTCAGGGACCTCAGACCCACCAGCACATGGACGCTGTCAAAGAACCAGACTGGATGGGAGTTGACTTGCAATCCCCAAGAAAGCTGCAAGGCCCGACCACCCAGTTTTTATTAGTGCTGATATGATCCGAAAGGCACGTGTGATGAGGTTGGAATTCAGAGATTCCTACACTCATATCTAGACTTGCAACGACGAAGCTGCTTTATTCCTGACTCTGAGTCAATGATTCCATTAAACCATGTAGGACTAGATATATAAAATAACATACGCGATATCACTTTAAGATTTCTGCTTCTGATAATGGCCAAGTATTGTGTTGCAGACCCATCCTCTGCCAAGAGTAACTAGAAAAGCTGGAAAATATTTGAAATCTGTTTCGAAGAATTGGACCACTGCTAATGCAATTTGAGAGGCCATGATTGTAACATATGGGGGGCTCAGATAAGTGAGGCTGATATTTTGGGCCATTTTAAACAGTTTTCATATGCCCTTTGGTAAAAGTATGTATTCATTTATCTTGAGTTTATACCTAGGATTAGAATGATATGTCACAGAAAATGTATATTTACCAAATAGTACCAAAGTTTATAAAAATGGGTGTATAAGCTTACACTCTCACCAGCTATGTTCGAGAGTTCCGTTGGCTAGATGTGAAGCTAACACTTGGCACTTGGAAAGTTTTATTTATCAAAAGGCAGCATTAAGAGAGTTTTTAAAAAGCCAAACCAAAGAATGAAAGAAGACAGTTGCAATGCGTACGTCAGACAAAAGGTCTGCACTCAGATGTATCAGAAACTCCTACAAATCACTGAGAAACAGAAGGAAAATGCAGAGGACTTGCCCAGGCACATCACAAAATAGATATCCAAATTTATATTTTACTTATTAAAATGTGCTCCATTTCATTACCTATTGGAGAAATGAAAGTTAAATCCACAGTTAGACATATTTCCATACCTATCAGAATCCTTAATACAAGAAATACCAAGATTTTTTATTAAAATAGCAAATATAAACATAGGGGTACATATATTCTTTCTGATTGGTGTTTCAGGCTCCTTAGGGTATATTCCTAGAAGTGGGATCACTGGGTCAAATGGCAGTTCCATTTTTAATTTTTTGAGGTAACACCATATTGTTTTCCATAGCGGCTGCACCAGCCTGCATTCCCACCAGCAGTGTATTAGAGTCCCCTTTTCTCCACACCCTCGCCAGCACTTGTTGTTTGATGATTTGTTGATGGCGGCCATTCTGGCAGGTGTGGGGTGATACCTCATTGTTGTTTTAATTTGCATCTCTGATGGTTAGTGACGCTGAGCATTTTTTCACACAACATCAATGGCAAAATTCTTGATAAAACTCTTTAATCTGAATCTAATCACTAGGATACAATTAACCAAGTCTATATAAGACTTTGTATATGACATCTAACTTTTTTAAATGGCCAGTTCACAAAAGTCATTAACAGGTGGATCACTGTTCAAAACTAAAGGAAAGTAGAAACATGAAAAACTAAGGCAATTTATCAACATTGTTTATATTCCAGATTGGACTGTTTTGAAAAAACTCTAGAAACTCTAGTATAGACTATATTTTAAACTATATTACTTGAATAAATGTTAAACGTTGAATTAATATTCAGTTATATCAATGCTGTAGATATGTAGGAAAATGTTCTTTAGGATACATAGGCTGAAATGTCATGATACCTGAAAATTACTTTCAAATGGTTCAGCAACAATAACAAAAGCAAGTTTTATGATGACTACTCAGCTAGAAAATCGCTCTTAAAATAGAATAAAAAATAATGTTATCTGGAATGAAATTGCTATGCCCAAAATTGCACATTTTCTGTTATAGATATATGTAAAATGAAAATTTTAAATTATTTGTATTGTGACCTTTAGCTAAATAATGAAATATTATTTTGTTTATCTCAAAGCTTCAAAATCCATGTTATAAATTTTACACTTTTTATTTCAAAGTATTTTTTATAAATTTTAAAACTTTACATTTAAACAACTACAGAGTAAAAAGCATCAGAAATTAAAATATAACATTTTTGTCTTGTTTTCAAATTAGGCAAACTAGAACCTACTCACTCACATAAGGGCCTACAATTAGTAAAAGAAAGGAATTTTTTCATAATAATGACAGTGGTAGTAATTTGTTTTATATAACACTGGACAAATTTCAAAATGTTTCCCACTATTTTATTTGGTCCTCACAACAACCTTGTCAGAATTTTAAAAAGACAATATTCACCATTTTGTGGATAAGGAAATAAAGCTGTAAGAAGTTTAAGTAAGCCCAGGTTGATGGTTATCGATGAATTAAATAGAAGTATGACAAATTGTTTATTTTTTATTCAGTAGATCTCCCTATACATTGTTTGGAAATACTTCTTAGAAACTGTGTGTTTGGCTGTTGCTATTGTTGATGGTAATGGTAAATGGTGGTACATGTGTGCACACCTGCCTACACAGGAAGAGAGAAGGAAAACAAATCAGAGAAGGATGATAAAACTAGGGTTGAGTGCCCTGGCCAGTTTGGCTCAGTGGTTGAGCATCGGCCTGTGGACTAGAGAGTCCCGGATTCAGTTCCTGCTAAGGGCATGTACCACAAAAAACAAAAACAAAAAACTAGGGATTAACTAAAGACAGAATTTCACAAGAGAAGAAATCCAAAAATGATAGCCAAGAATAGCTAGGTGTGTTTGTGATAACACAAAAAAAGGACTTGCCTCATTTGCAGAAAAATTCAAATGCATGGATAAAAATGATGGGGATAACCTAAAAATAGAAGCTAATTTCTTTCCATCATTTTAGGTCCCTTCTAGCAACTCTGAGAATCTCTTACCAGAAGGCTCAGGTAGCAAGATACCCTCTCACACAGTATTAAATGTCCTCTGCTTGTCCTCCCATCTCATGGGCCAGGCATGACCAGCTTTCATTGGTGGTGACTTCTTTCCAGTGATACTAGTTTCATATATACTATACAATATTTTTCCAGATCACAAAATGCTATATACTTATCAATATGTTTGAGCTAACTGTGCCTACGTGTTATGTCTATTGTATCTTTCTAGATTTATATAGAAATTTAGGCTATAAGCAGATGCCATACTAATAAATGATTTTAGTCAGCATGTTTCTCTTTTAAACAGGTGTCTGTCCAGAAGGTAAAGCAGAGTGTAGGGAGGGGCACACACAGTAAGAAAGAGGGAAACTCAGACATGAGTTAGTTATCCAGGTGAGATAAAAAAGAAAGAAAGAATGGGAACGTCGTCTATCAGAATGCCAGACCGAGGGTTTTACCTTTTGTCTGTTGTTTGTGTGTGAATATGCGTTATATAAACATTAAATGGTCTGTTATATAAAAACAGTATTTTTATTGAAATATTTAGTAAAAAGAAAAATATAGAGTTTATTTGTTTTATAGTAGTGTCAATTAAGTTTACCTATGTCAATGATAAACACCTAATTTCAAAAATATAAATATATATATTATTATCTATGTGATGTTAAAATTTATTGTATTTCATTTGATTTGCCACCAAAATGTGTCCTATATTGATAAGCATGATCTATGACTCATAACTCTTTATTTTGTATGAACACTGCCAATGTCCATAATTCATTTGTTGAACATGCTTGAGTTTTCTTTTGTTTTTTTGTTTGTTTTTCTGAGACTTATTGCATTATGCGAACATTTTAATGAACTTAAAGTAAAAAAGTGTTGTTTTGTTTTATTTCCTTGTCAAGGATCCTCTATAGAATATAAAATGAGTGTGCTGATTCTTTAAAGTTTAAAATATAATTGTTCCTTTTAATCATTAGTTTAAAAAATGTTGAAATCATATTATCAATCCCTACTTTAAAATGGAGAAGCATATTCTATCAATCATAGAATATAAGAAACAATAGACTGCTAATTAATCAATGGAGAAAGAATGAACAAAGTAGACATTCATCATTTGGTAACCATCGGAGTAGCAGTTGATGTGTACAAAGGTCACCCATGGATACTAAAGCCAGTGGGTGAAAGTCTGTTGAGGTGCAGGATAGTAGAAAATACTGGACTACCGTCTCACCTTCCAAAATATTAGATGCAAAAGGGGAAATGGCGACTTTATACTGGAGAAAAGAGACAGACAGCAACCAGATTAGGTGATAAAAGTTACTACCACAAGCACGCTACAGGCTGACATGCCATGCCCCCAGACGGCATACGCCGAAAAGAACCCTGTGTCCTTTGTGGGATTTCCCACAGGAAGGCAGGGCCCAAGGTAGGTCGTCAGGAAACATCAGCTGGACACAGGTGGAGTACCCCTGGCAGAATGGAATGAGGCATCCTTCAGGACACTTGAGCATGTGAGAGACAAGGAAAGGTGGAGAAACAGCTCAAAGAACCTTGATGAGACCTGACAACGAAGCAGAGCATGTATTCCTGAGCAGGATCCTGGATGAGAATGGAAACAGAGACACTGCCAAGAGCAGGTGGTGAAAAGCTGACAGACACTGACCTGTCGTCTGATTTCCTCGCTGGGAGCATCGTCTGACAGCAGGTAGAATTTGGGGGGGAGAAAGAGCCCGAGAGAGAGAACAAGTGCTGTGTTGTGTTAATGAGAGACTCTAGAATCAGAGATTGCTTTGGGAGAGGAATCTAGGAGTTGGTTGTACTGTTTGGCAAATTACATGTGGATTTGAACCTTCGTCAAAATAGAGATAAATAAAAATAAAGAAGCAAATTAAAAGCAATGAGTGAAAAATCCAACCCTATACTCTGTCCCGTGAGACTTAGATTACGATCACACCACTATTGATCTGGAGGTTTGGCAAATGGGATCAAGTCTTTGAATTTTGTTTCATATTTTTATCTTCCCCGTACAGATGAAAAGGATATAATTCTTTGCCACATGTACTTCTCTTCAGAATCTGGCTCCAGAACACAGTGATTCCAGTTGGAAGGCCCTCTGGAATTTAAGGAAGAGACAGGTCATCCCTCTCCCGAGACAGAACTGAGTCGGGCGAGGCGGACTGGAGCTCAGTAGCTGAGTTCATGTGTTTATCAAATATTGGCTGACTGATGCCTGACCTCCTGGAAGCAGCTGAGTCCCCCTGGCTGACTGGCTGGCTGAACTCCTGGTCTCTCTTCCTCAAGCCTCCCCACCAACTTCTGTTTCTGCCTCTCCTCGTTTCTCTGGTTGGCAGCCCTCCCTGAGGTTACCGCAGCGCTGCCAAAAGATTGAGAGGAGCGGTAATGATAATAAAACGGACTCCATGCAGGCAGAGAACTCAGATAAAGACAGGGGGAGCTCAGTGCGAAGCACGACTGCACCCTGAGGTGTGTGGCAGTAAATCTTCCTGATGATTGGAACTCGCTGACCATGTTCCGTTCACTATGACGTAGGACAGTAGTGGAATAATGTCACGTAGAAATCTTTTTGGCCAATGCCATGGTTTCTTTCCGTCTTGTAGTACATTAACAAAACACAGTAAGAGTAGCACAGAGGGGTAAGGAAAGACTGAAGCAGTTGCTAGGTCTAGGCACTATGCTAGGGTTTGGGAACAGTCTCAGCCTTAGATCTCCTTCACAGAGTGGGGGGCCATCGGAGAAGAACCTGGATTGTGGCTCAGGTGTGTCAGACTACAAAGGCCTGCATCCAGCTACACAACTTGGCAAACTGAAGAGTCTTGACAAATCTACTTATGATACATTTCATATTGGACCAAAGGGTAGCTACCAATCAGTCAGTCACCTCTAAGCTGAACAGTTAGTTATACTTTCCACTTCATCCATTTCATAAGATTTTTAATACTTTTATCCAATTAGTTATCCAATGTCATATGACTACTTCCATTAACAGTATACATGTACATGTGTTTGTGAAGGGGAGAGAACGAGGGTGGTCCATATAATACTGTGGTTTTACCTTGCCTAAATAGGTATTTCACATTTTATTTTCCTTAAAAATTTGCGTAGTTGTTTATCTGCTGGAAGTACAAGTTATTGTGACAATAAATAGCAGTGTAATTGATCATTCATTCCTAATAGCATATTTGCATATTTAATATGTTTACTGGACAACTCAATGAGATTATAAACATTCTAAGCATTTGTGTTAAAATGAAAGGCCACAGAAGTTCTTTTGAGACAGGGAGTCTCCTTAAATCAAAATATGACAGCCAACCCTGGCCAGGTAGCTCAGTTGGTTAGAACATCATCCCAATACATCAAGGTTGCATTTACAATCCCTAATCAGGACACATACAAGAAACAACCAACAGCCTGGCCAGTGTGGCTCAGCGGTTGAGCATTGATCCATACATCAAGAGATTCGATCCTGGTCAGGGCTCATGCCCAGGTTGTGGGCCCAATCCCCAGTGGGGAGTATACAGGTGATGGCCAATCAATGTTCTCTCTCATCATTGTTTCTCTCTCTCTCTCTCTCTCTAAAATCAATAAAGAAAAAATATTTTTAAAAAACAACCAATGGCCCTGGCCATTTTGCTCAGCGGTTAGAGCGTCAGCCTGCAGTCCAGAGAGACCCGGGTTTGGTTCCCACTAAGGGCATGTACCTTGGTTGCAGTTTGTCCCTAGCCCTGTTGGGTCATGTGGGTGGCAACAACTTGATGTGTCCCTTTCATGTCGATGTTTCTCTCTCTCTCTCCCCCTCTGCTCTATCTGAATAAAACATGGAAAAAGTGTTCTTGGATGAGGATTAAAAAACAAACAAACATAAATAACAACCAATGAATGCATAACTAAGTGGAATAACAGATCTCTTTCTCTTTCTCTCTCTCTCTCCCCCCTTCTTCCTCTCTCTCCCTTAAATCAGTTTGAAAAATATGGCAGCCATACCAGCTACTGTGAGTGGTAAAGAATTCAGACACTAGAAAAACTGGTCACTGACATGCCTCTGATGATGAGGAAGAGAGAGGTCTTCTGAAGAAACTGCCAAGGTCAGGAAACTGCTTCCAAGTCACAAGACTGTAAAAATTGGTGTACTGTATCTGTAGTGTGTCCATGATTAAAATGAAAATGACTCACTCTTTTATAAAATTAACACTCTAGGAGATGCGTCACAGTTGCTGGGGCCTCTGCTCCACCACACCTTGAGCCATCAGTGGAGGTCACGCCCACTTTGAGGAGAGTGAAAATAACTAGAAAAAATCTGAAGAGCTAATGTGATTTAGCACCTATTCAATCACATAACTTCAGTGACTACATTTTTGCTTCTGCGTAATGTTTTCCCTTTTACTGACTGATGCTCAGAAGGCCATAAAATCTGAGTGCACGTATGTGTTAATATGCCTACGTATAACTCCCAGTAATACGTTTAAGTTGATCCACCCAATTTCCTCACCCAGTGCCATTTTGAACCAAAGACTTGACTTTGTCAGACCTAGAGAAACCTAAATAATTCAGTTTAGGCCATGAAACAAAAACAATCTATATGCATTAGCATTGAGGATAACCTAAATACTGAGTGCCCTTAGAATGAACAACGGTTTACTTCTTCGACAATTTTTTGGAAATCAAATCTTTGCAATTATTAATTAATACTAGACAAGCACATTGCTGAAATAAAGAATAATTCCTATTTCTTGGTAGAAGTTTATACCACATCACAGAAAATAGGTCTACCAAAATAGCAAGCTGAGAACATTAAAACTGCAGCTCTCAGTATCACCATTATATATAACTACACCTTACATATGTAGCTGTTGTCAACAACCAGCTGTAAAAACTATTAACATAGGGAACTGAGTCAGCAAAAATCAAGTATTATGTTTATATAGTCTAAGAAGTTGAAAGATGGAACATCCCCCCAAAACCTTGACCACAGATGTCTTTTAATTATTGCAAACCAAAGAAATGTCATTCTTAATTTAGCAGGGTTTCTAAAGTTATTAGTCAATACTATCTGATGAAAATTCCCTTAATCATCTTCAGAAAGGATGCTGAATATTTTGGATAAGTAATACTTACAACTGAGCAGCACAAGACCAGCCCAAAGGAATATCATGTGAGGATGGTGGGAGACCCTCTTTCTATCCTGTTCAAGAAGGCTGAGTTACAGAATTCATTAAATCAATCAAAACTGTGAAAAGATGTGAGTAAATGATCTCATTCACATTGCAATCTAAAAATACTACATGGGACTTATATTGAGCCACCAAACTAAAATGTTCCTAAATGTTTATAGCGAGAGTGACAAGCGGAGTATCTACGGAAAGGGTTAGCTCCGGATGCGGATGAAGACAGCTTGTTTGAAATGGAGAGACATTCGAAGTTCAGGCTATATCCAAATCAGTCTGCACATGGTCCCAGCCAAAATGAGAGAATGAACACGTTGTCAAGGGCAAGATGTTCACAGAAGCAAGGAAGGTTTCACTCCAGCACAGAAAAGAATGACTGTCAATAAAGCAAATGGATTTTTCAAATTGAGCTCAATATTCACCATACAATGTTTAGTACATATACTCTATAGCATCTTGATTTCTTAATATAACTGAGTGTTGCTCCATGTTTTAGCTATTCCTAGGAACACCACGAAAGGAAAGTAGCTACTGAGCACGTGCCATTTTCTGGTTCCACACCTGGGTTACTAGTGTTGTTTTGGTAGCAGCTCTTGAAGAGAATCAGAAACCTGAGACATTCTGAGTTTTATTTTTTAAATTAGTGAAACACTTGATTAATCAAATAAATTTTCTTTTTCTATTGCTTATTTTAACTAAAATGTGCACTAGTAGGAGTAGCCTGGCTGTCCATGTTCAAAATCTATGGAACGGGTCCAAGGAAACACAGAAAAGTATAACAGTACTGGTAGTCTTTCCGTAGAATGTTCTAGTCAACCTAGTGTTGAGGATAGTAGAACAGATAGGGTGAATACTTTTTAAAGAGAAATGTAGTGCATTTGTTAACCGGAAATCCTGCGGTGTAACTGGATCCAAGAGTTTGTCAGACGTCACTCACAGCTCGTTTTCCCGCCTACCAGGGAGGTTCTCATCAAGGGATGGGAAATAGCTGGTTGAAACTCAAGATACGTAAGTGACGTATACACAGTCATAAGTCACATAACCGTGGGGATGCATTCTGAGAATGTGTAGTTAAGCAGTGTTGTCACTGTGTGAGCATCGTAGAGGGTACTTACACAGAGAGCCGACACACACCCAGGCTGTAGGGTGCACCGACTGCCCTTCTACAAGACCAGACAGCATGCTATTGTGGGGGATGCTAAAGGCAACCGTGACACAATGGCAAGGATTTGTGTATCTAAATACATCTAATATAGAAAAGGTACAGCGACATTGTGGTATCAAAGAATTATTAAAAATGGCACATGTGCATGGGGACACACCATGCATGGAGCCTGCAGGACTGTGAGCTGCTCTGGGTGAGCAGGGAGCAGGGTGAAGGAACAAGGAGGTTAGGGCAGGGCTATACACTACTGGAGACGTGATGCACCTTGCACACTTAGGCGACGCTATGTATTAAGTACTATTTTTTTCAATAATAAATTAATTTTAGCTTACTGTAACTTTTGGACTTTAAAAGTTTTTTAAAGTATTTCTAACTTTTTTGTAATAACACTTAGCTTAACAAAAATATATTGTATAGCTGTACAGAAATATTTTCTTTAGCTCTGGCTGAGTGGTTCACTTGCATGGAACATTGTCCCGTATACCAATAGGTTGTGGGTTCAATTCCAGGTCAGGGCACATACCTGGGTTGTGGGTTCAATCCCTGGTCAGGGTGTGTGTGGGAGGCAACCAATCAATGTTTTTCTCTCACACAGATGTTTCTTTCTCTCTCTCTCTCTCTCTCTCTCTCTCTCTCTCTCACTCCCTCCCTCCCTCCCTTCCTTTCTCACTTAAAATCAATAAAAACAGCCCTTTCTGGTTTTGCTCATCAGTTAGAGTGTCGGCCTGTGGACGAGAGGGTCTCAGGTTCAATTCCCTGTCAAGAGCATGTACCTGGGTTGCAGGTTCAATCTCAGGGTCATGTGGGAGGCAACCAATCAATGTGTCTCTCTCACACTGATGTTGTTTTTTCTCTCTCTCTCTCCCTCCCTCCCTTCCATTCTGTCTAAGAATCAGTGGGAAAATATCTTTGTGAGGATTAACTAAAAAAATTTTTCAATTAAAACATATCCTGGGGTAAATATTAAAAGATCTATTTTTTTTATATCCTTATTCTATACACTTCTATTCTATTTTTTTTTATATCCTTATTCTATACACTTCTATTCTATTTCAATTTTTCTTTTTACATTTTGTAGTTATTTGTTAAAAACTCAGACACAAACACACACACTAGCCAAGGCCTACGAAGGTCCCCATCATCAGTGTCACTGTGGACCAGCTCCTCCTCCAGGCCCACAGGCAGGGCTCCGGGACAGTAACGCCCAGGGAGCTGTCCTGTCCTGTGCTGACAATGCCTTCTTCTGGGACACCTCCTGAAGGGCCTGCCTGGGGCTCTTCCGTGGCGTTGTCACTCCTGTCAGGGAAACGTCTGTGGTGGTTTGCTCGTTCTCTGTTTTTGTTTTTGTTTATTTTCCATCATGGATTTGCTTGCAAGGAGATAAGACACCATGAACATTCCTTTCTACTCTGCAAACCTTCAGCGTTGGGGTCCATGTCTTCAAACATTTTAAGGAGCTTGATGAGATCCACAAAAGTTTCTGCTAAACCCTTCACTGTGAATTCTCTTAGGGGTTCTTCTTGTTTTCCTTTTTTTTTCCCTCACCCGAGGACATTTTTTTTTTTTTTTATCCTCACCCGAGGCTATTTTTCCATTTTTTGTACAGAGAATGGGAGGAAGAGAGAGGAAGGGAGAGGGAGAGAAACATCGACGTGAAGGGACACATCGAGTGGCTGCCACCCGCACGACCAACCAGGGCCAGGGACAAACTGCAACCGAAGTACGTGCCCTTAGCGGGAACCGAACCCGGGTCTCTCCGGACCGCAGGCCGATGCTCTAACCGCTGAGCCAAACTGGCCAGGGCACCCGAGGACATTTTTGCATTTATCTTCAGATAGAGTGGGAGGGACGGAGGGGAGAAGTGAGAGAGAAACATCGATGTGAGAGAGACACATCAAGTGGTTGCCACCCACACAACCCCAACCGGGGCTGGGGACAAACTGCAACCGAGGTACATGCCCTTAGCAGGAACCGAACCCGGGTCTCTCTGGTCCGCAGGCCGACGCTCTAACCGCTGAGCCAAACCGGCCAGGGCGTCTTCTTGTTTTTCTTTTCCTGCAGTTTCCTTTCCTGTTGCCTCCTTCGCAGCTCTGCATTCCTGTTCCACCTGCCCCAGTCCTCATCAGTCAGCTCCTCGGGTACAACCTCTAGGAGCTCCTGACTGTCACCCTCATCCTCACCAAGTCCAAAGAGTTGTTTACCTCCCTGGTCGGTGCGGCTCAGCTGCTTAGCCACCATTCCATACACCAAGAGTTCGCCGGTTCGATTCCTGGTCAGGGCACATGCCTGGGGTTGTGGGCTTGATCCCCAGTGGGGGGCGTGGTCGATGTTTCTCTCTCTCTCCCTCTTCCTCTCTCTCTAAAATCAATAAAGACATATATATTTTTTTAAAGTTGTTTGCCATCTCCACTGCAGTATTGTTGATTTTTACAACCTATTCATCCCTGACATCCTTTGCAGTCAATGATAAACCACTTGAATGTCTTCTTCCAGATGCCATTCACACACTCTTAGATGACCACCCTAAGCCCATGCAGGGTTCTTGGTGCAGTCATAGATGTTGTAATCTCGCCATAATTGCTTCAGCATCTTTCTCATTTGTAACAATTTGGGGGGGCAGCAGTCCTCCTCAGGTAGTAGTCCTTAAAAGCTACTATAATACTTGGTGTATCTGTTGGAGCAAAGAGGTGGTACCTGGAGGGAGAAGCACAGCTTTGATCTTGGGCTGAAGAGCATCAATGAAAGGGAGATGTCAGGGAGCATTACCAGCAACAAGCAAAATCTTGACAGGTATGTTGTTCTCCAGCAGTGCGTCTCCGTGTCGCTGCTGTAGCAGTTCCGGGGCATGTTGGGAGGGGAGCTGGTCCATGACTTCTCATCGCTCGTGCAGCACACCTGCAGTGCGTGCTCACTGGAAGTTCAAAGGCCCTGGGGTTCTCACTGTGCCAGATCCCAGAGGGCTTCAACGTGTGGCCTGCAGCACTGCCCCCAAGCAAGTCTGTCATCCTGTCCTAAAAGCCGTGAAGCCTGGCACAGAGTTGGCCTCCTTGTGGATGAAAGACCTTCCAGGCATCTGCTTCCAGGACCTGGAGGCTTCACCCATACAGAATATTTGCTCTGGCAAGTAATTTTCCTTTTCAATCAGCTGGTCGAGGGTCTCCAACAATTCTTCAGCTGCCTTCGCGTCAGCACGCCCAGACTCGCCACTCATGTTCACATGACGGAATGAGTAATGATTCTTGAATCATTTAAGCCACCAGTGCTGGAGGCAAACTCGACATCGTAATCAGATCCAGCCTTTCCTCTGAACACTGCAAACAGAGTCGGCCTGGCCTGTGGTCGCCACGCCGCTGAGATGGATACGCGTCTGCGCCTGCCTTCCGTCCAGGTCGTCGGAAGGCTCTCGGAGTCTGAGCGGGCCCTCCTGGGCTTGGTGGTAATGGCACGCGCTGCACATCGTCGTCCTCGGGGCGCGCTGCGCGTGGTCGTCCTCGGGGCGCGCTGCACATCGTCGTCCGCGGGGCGCGCTGCACATCGTCGTCCGCGGGGCGCGCTGCGCGTGGTCGTCCGCGGGGTGCGCTGCGCGTGGTCGTCCGCGGGGTGCGCTGCGCGTGGTCGTCCGCGGGGTGCGCTGCGCGTGGTCGTCCGCGGGGCGCGCTGCACATCGTCGTCCGCGGGGCGCGCTGCACATCGTCGTCCGCGGGGTGCGCTGCGCGTGGTCGTCCGCGGGGTGCGCTGCGCGTGGTCGTCCGCGGGGTGCGCTGCGCATCGTCGTCCGCGGGGTGCGCTGCGCATCGTCGTCCGCGGGGTGTGCTGCGCATCGTCGTCCGCGGGGTGCGCTGCACATCGTCGTCCGCGGGGTGTGCTGCACATCGTCGTCCGCGGGGCGCGCTGCACGTGGTCTCCGCGGGGTGCGCTGCACATCGTCGTCCGCGGGGCGCGCTGCACGTGGTCTCCGCGGGGCGCGCTGCACATCGTCGTCTGCGCGGTGCTTCCTCCAGGCCCGCACAGCAGGTTTGTCCGCCTGTGGCACCGCAAACACTAACGCGCTGTGCTGCGGCCTCACACAGCCACCATGTGGCTCCGCAAGCGAACTTTCCAGCTCCCTTACAGTCTCATGGGATCACCTCCTATCTGGGGTCCATTGTTGACAGAAATTACAGCTTTGCGATGTTAGGAATAAAAGTTGGTTTCATAATAAGACTTTCTCGATGGGTAAAAAAAATGTCTTTCTGGACTCATGAGGACATACGTGAAGCCCGTTGTAGAGTGAGCACCGTATAAGAATAAGGGGTTTGTTAACAGCAGGAAAAGGAGCAAAATAATTTCACTCTAACAGTCTAGAGTTCAAGATAAACTTAGACCCTTAGAGTGTTACCCTGGCCCTCAAAATGGATTTTTTTTAACTTCCTAAAGAGGGGTCAGGTGCAACAGAGTATATCTGAGTAGGAAAGGGTTACAAGAGTTGTGGGATAGTAGGTGGCATTCCAAAAATGTAATACAAGTGGCCAGGAATGTGTTTTAATATTTTTAATAGCCCTAGGCTTTGTAATAAAATTTTGTAGGGTGAGTGTTTTTTTTTTTTTTTTTTTTATATATATATATGAGACTGTTCTCTTTAAAACCAAAGTCAGTCATTGTAATTTAATATTTAATGGCTGTGGACTATAAGTGGTAGGTTTTAAAAATTAATTGATTATTTTTTGTGTCCTTCAGGGAATATATTTTCAATTATTAGCAGTGTACAATATTGCCTACTCTTTCTCTCATTAACACATTCCATAAAAAAATGCCAAATGGAGACTTCTATTAAAGTCTAATGTGATAAATTGTAATTTTTCTTGCCAATTCTTTCCACACTCAATCAGAATACCAGGTTTTTTGGAACCTTTTAAAAATGTAAATACCAAAATTTAAACATACAAAGAGTTAACATTTCTATCTTCATTAAAACTAGAATTATCCCAACATTCTAAGAGAAATGTTTTGGAAAATTTCTATATTACCCGTAGCAGAGATTTGCAATGTTTGGTGATCCACTGAAATTTCCATTCCTTACTATTTATTTGTGAAGTAGGAATTAAAAGAGTATTCCATAGACACAAAAGTGTTTTGCAAAGACAAACCAACGTGAAAATGAAGTGCTACTTTTAAAAATTATATTTTCAAGTCAGTTTTCAGTTTTAAAAATACTTGTTTTATCCATCTAAATTCAAAACACATAATCTTTGTTTAGTTCAAGTTTTGTTAAATGTTCACATTCTAACACATGAATTAATTCAAACTTGGCACATGCATATTTCATGTTGATTTGTAAGGTAAGCATCTATCCACAACGCCTTTGCTGTCAAACACCTAAAAAACTCTAGAGCAATTTGTAAAACTATGAAATGAGATTTTTTTTGGTATGGTTTACACTGTTCATTAAATGAAAAAGGAGAATAAAATATCTTAATATTGTAGAAATCAGTAATATCACGAAATGTTATGTCTATATAAAGCTCTATAATAGTGCCTATAATTCATGTTGTTTTCCTTTTCATTGAAATGGCATTTCTTTGTATATTTCTTTTGATCAGCATTAACTTTATACTTTTCCTTATTTTTGGTCTGCCTTTGCAGGATCTAGAAAATGTAAAAATCAGATTACTTGTGTTATTTGAGAGAGAGAAAAAGGCTACAGTTTTAAGAGTTGCCATCCCACTGGGCAATTGTCCATTAGAATTCTTGGTTTCTGAAGCAATAAACTGAGTGAGGAGCTGCTCCCTCTTTCTGAAGACATATATGTTGGAGATACATATGCTCGAAGTGAGCTCTTTTCTCTATTTTTTCTTTACAATGAGTAGTCCACCCCAGCCAGTGTGGCTCAGCGGCCGTGCATGGACCCACGCTCTAAGAGGTCGTCAGTTTGATTCCCAGTCAGGCACATGTCCAGATCCCCAGTGGGGGACATGCAGGAGGCAGCCAACCCGTGTTCTCTCTCATTGATGTTTCTATCTCTATCCCTCTCCCTCTCTCTCTAAAAAGCAAAAATCAACAAAATGAGTCACCAACTGATGACTATTTCTAAGTGAACCCCAAACTGCCAGACTATGACTTCAATGACAACTTTTGAAATAAATAATTTAAATTCAATTTTAAGTAGTGTTTAACACTAAAAAATTAATTTTTAAAAGCTTTAAAATAATTTTTTAAATTAAAAGAAAGCTTTAAGGAAACAATTCACTGAGTACGCTGCAGGGTTACTGTGGAATCAGTGAATGACACCACACAGCAGGCTTCATGCGGGATGGTGTGTGTTTCTTCTTAAAGGGTTTGGATTTCACATTAAGCAAATGGAGAGACACCAGTAATCCACAGTTCAGAGCCTTGGGTACAGTGAAATACATAAAATCAAATTCAAGTCTTGATAGGAAAAATTAAGACCGATCCTCAAGAAAATGTATTTGCTGTCAGAATTTAGATCAGCTTAGACCACAGCTGTGAACATGGTTCTATGCAGGTGTCTGTCGTGCAAGCAGCTAGCTGTGCGAAAGTATTAAAAGGTCATTTGGGTTCTCGGTGTCTGATAAGTCACTGGCTTTCCCTGTACAGGACCTCGCTGCCTTGACTCAATTTGCATATTTCAATATGCTAGTCAACATTTTTGTTTGTTTTTTGTCCATTTGTAATTCTCCTTTAGGGAATCATTTGCACTTGCTTTTTGCTCATTTTTATATTATCATGTTCATATAATTTTCTAAGCAACTGATCCGAGTCCTACCTGCCCATTTTATTAGCCTTGTATTTATCAACTACATTGTGCATTTGAATTATGGTATTTAGCCACACTAAATTTTAACATTTTTATATACTCAAATTGATGAATCTTTCTTCTTTAGGTATTAGGACTTAGGAAATTCTTTCTCTGTCTGAGTATATAAATATTCGGTATATTTTGTTCCAGAGGATTTGTAAGTTCAGTTTTTCCACGTAAGCATTTAACTGACCTGGAATTCAGTCTGGTAGCAGTGTGAGGCTGTGTCTAATGGGCTCTGCCACCATGGCTTCTTGACCCATTCTCTCCCCGCTACTCTGACATGTCCTCGCTCCCACACGCAGTAATTCCACGTGAAATTGGTTTTTGTTTTTCTTGCGTTTCTCTTCTGTTTCTCAGCTCTTTCTGTCTCATCTGGCACAACCCTTCTGCATATTATTTTTATGGTTTAATAGTACATTTTACAGTCTGGAGGGGCATTGCTCTTCTTTACAAATAAAAGTTCTATTCTTTAACCTTTTTTCCAGAGGAACTTCAGAATCATGTGACAAGTTCCAAAACACTTCCGCTGGGATTTAGATGAGAAATGTGCTAAGTTTGTAGGTTCACTTGGACAGAGCTGACTTCTTCCTCCTCAGAGATTACCACTTAATATTTTTCTGTGCCCTGCAGTAAAATCCACTTATTTTCTTCAAATAGGCAAGCACATTTCTTGTTAAGTGTATTCTATAGTAATGTACACGATTACTATTGTTAAGGAACGATTTTCCTGCCATATTGGTGAACTGACTATTGGTGCTATTTGACAACAGACACAGTAAAATGGAAAGACTAGAGCCGTTCCGTGCTCATTTCTGTTCTTATCTCTGTTCTGTAGCGGCCCATGAACTAGGACCAGCTAAATATTTCTGGCCTTTTCGTTATTAACAGGGACAGAACCTACTTTGCCCCTGTTTCAGGTTTATTCTGAGATTCAGGTAAGATAATGTGCTTTATACAAATCAACACTAAGCTGTGTAAGGGCTGTTGTGTACAAGGAAACAGTAACTGCAGCTCTAAACATTAAACTGAAGACTCTAGGTTTAAAGTAGGTAAGTGGGTTAAAAAACAAAAAACAAAACTGTGGTACCTAACAAAATGGAATAGTACGCAGCCATAAAAATGAAGGAAATCTTACCTTTTGCGACAGCATGGATGGACCTGGAGATCATTATGCTAAGTGAAATAAGCCAGTCAGAGAAAGACAAATATCATGTAATCTCACAAACATGTGGAATCTATTGAACAAAATAAACTGACAAACAAAATAGAAACAGTGGTATGGATACACGAAACAGACTGACAGCTGTCAGAGAGAAGGTGGGAGGGGTATCAGATGAAAGAAAGTGAAGGGATTAACCAAAGAACATATATGTATTACCCATGGACACAGACAACAGTATGGTGACAGCCAGAGGGAAGGGGGCGTGGGAGAGGCACTGGGTAGAGGTGGGCAAAGGTGGGGGAAATGGTGACCCCTGTAATAGTGTCCACAATGAAAATGAAGGAAAAGAAGCATCTAAGCAATTGAAGCAAACTATTTTTATTTGGACTACCCGGATGAATGCTATGCACTCCACTTTCCTTTATATATGTCTAATATTTTTTAAATGAAAAATCTAAGAACTATAAAACAATGGAAAATAATCAGACATGCTTTACTCTAACATATGGCCATATTTTATGCCATATTAGGCTAAAATCATATCATGAGAACAAAATACCTATGAATTCTTCAACTCTTTCTAAAATGGAACCAAAGAAAATGGTATCAAAGATACTCATCCTTTTTATTTAATTTGAAAACTCGTAGATCAGCTTGTATTTTCTTCATTTATTTTATGTACCGAATATAGAAAGATAAAAGAGAAATGTGTGTCATCATAAAGAAGCATTTGTCACATGCACAGTGCAATTAAAGTTCATGGTGCAATAATTTTCAATGGATCTGATGACTCACGCTTTGATATTTCTGTGACAGTTCCTGTGATTACATAGAAGGGTAAGCATGTAACTGCACATGCAAACAGTGCACACACAATATCTTACAAACACTCTAAACAACTCATAGGGTGGCTTTGGTTAGCACACTGAGTACTAATGTCTTTTTAGACACATTGCATTGGTGCAAAATATGCAGAAGCTCTGGGTCAAAATAAGTTTAAAATTGACACAGTTATCCAGAATGACTAAAGGTCAATCTACATAGAAGAGAACTGGCTCAATAATATGAAGAAGAAAAAAAAATAGAGTCTGGCATTTTATTTTTGTGAAGTTCAGCAATTTGTAAACATTTATATTTTTCCACCTCCTTCCCAACAAAAATATCTAATATTTTTTCTCAATACACATGCAAACCAAAACGATCTGTGTATGAATAATATACTTCTACTCTTAACTCAGTTAATTAAAAGAACATTGAATTCCATCTCCTTGTTATTCGTGCTTCTCCAATGACAAGAAAGCTACCAAGTACATGACAAGGCCATAAAACCAGAGCATATTTTAATTGGCAACTTCACCTTGACTATATAAAATGTGTGTTATTGCCATACTTTACGAATAGTCATCGGACTTGTTTAATGGCTATCATCATTAATGTTTCAAGGACAGAATGATAAGAAGTTCCTTCTTCTTCACTGTGCAGCACAAAGACAAGCAAGATAGAGTTGATTTGTGGAACTTTAACGACCACCGTAAAAACGAACTAAGGGGGAAGAAGAGGTTTGCAAAGCACAAGCATCTACAAAACACTCCCCTACACAGTGATCTTGGCTCCAACACATGTGTGTCCCACCACGTTGGTGTGCGATGGCTTTCCTTCTAAAAATTCAGACGTGCCAAGTTAGATTAAAAGGGAGATTTCCCCATATTTTCAGTGCGTTGAATCAATGAGAAATATTAGTCCATAAGAGGGAGGAAATTATTTTATTTAAATACTTAATGCATATCTGTCATGATTATTTTCATTTAGATGTTTGGAGTGATAAAACTCACAACTTTCTTTGATTTACATGAACAGAAACATTTCAAATATTCACAGCCTTTTTCCTTTCATCTGGCTATAGAAAACTCTACTCACCAGTCATCAATACTCAGTGCTCTCCAAAGGTATAAAAAATTATAGCATGCCGGGCCAGTGTGGCTCAGTGGGTTCCGTGCCATCCTATGCACTGAGAGGTTCCAGTTTGATTCCCGGTCAGGGCACATGCCCAGGTTTCCGGCTAGATCCCCAGTAGGGGGCGTGCGGGAGGCAGCAGATGGATGTTTCTCACATCGATGTTTCTATCTCTCTCTAAAAAATTCAATAAAAACATATTAAAAATTATAACACTGAGTCAACAACCTTACATAATTGAATCTATCCTACAATATATTCAGCTTTTTCAGATAAAGATGAACTGCTCTCACATCTTACCATGCAAGTCACTGTGTTTCGACTGTGTGTGAAATTTCACTATGTCGTCTTCCAAATGAGTCACGTTTGGTCCGATAATCAAAGTATATATTATGTTCCGGTTAGACATTTTCATGTCATTGTTCTCTAGTCTCAGCAGGACTGAAGGAGTTGTTTCCTTATTGAATTTCTACTCTAAAAAATAGTTGTCAAGATTTCTGTGTCTCAAACCTTCTCTCGTAAGTTTTAAGCCACTGAGCATTTTTAAGAGGAAAAAATAATTAAGAAAAATTTAAAATAAAAGGCTTCTAAGTAAGATGCAATAATACATCTAATTTAAAAGGGATTAATCATTACCAATTTAGCATCAAAAGAACTGTCAAAGGACAGGCGTTCCATATGGGCCATGTCATGGAAGGGCTAAAAAAAGATGTGCTACTCACCTCCCCCTCACCCAGCCACAGAGCAAAAGAACAAGTAAATAAATTCAAGCTTCGGAAGAACATGTGGCTCTCTTTTAGAATCATGTCTCCAGAAGTAGGACTCTCTATCAGAGTCCTGAGCCACATGAGGGACCGTCCCCCAGGCGTGTGCTCACCACAGAACATCGGGAGAGCCACGTCGGCGTGTGCATTCTGCTCCCCACGTGCTCCTCTCTCCTTAGACGTTAGGGGCCTGGAGTCATGCACTCCAGCGGGGAAAAGCCCTCTCCCCTTCCTTCCACCCCGCTGTCCTCTCTCCTTCCCTCGCAAGGAGTGTTCGAGGCTAGATTAAAACACTAAAAAAATGCACAAGTGGGCAAGTCCTGAGAGGGAAAGACAAAGGGTAGGAGAATCATAAACCCTGAAAATGCAATGAGTCCGTTTAGTGACCCCAGAGTCACACAGGCATATGTTTCAAATGCCTCTGAAGCTACTTAGCAGAACTTAGTAGCTGTGTGATCCCGGGGAGGAGACCAAATCTACATGAATCTCACTTGTCTAATCCACAAAATGGGTTGGAATATCTGCCTATTGGGGCAGCGGGAAGGGTTTAAACTGTAATAAAATACCTGAAATATGTAAATTTTCAATGAATGTTAGCTTCCTATGAAGCATCTTGGGGAAGGAGTGTCAGCACAGAAGAAGGAAGATTTATCCAGTCTGTGTGGGGGCAGAAGGCACACAATTTACTACGGCGATCACTTTGCAATGTATATAAATATCAAATCCCTGTTGAACACCTGAAGCTAATATAATAGTGTTAAGTCAATTATACTTCAATAAAAAAGATGTATCTACTTATAAAACAGACTAAACCCAGATATTCAGGAATAGCTTAATTGTAGAGATGATAGTACTTAATGAAATTATACCGACCTGTATTAATCACTTGGAAGTGCATATGAAATATTTGAAATTCTTAATTATTATATTAGGTATATGGTAGAAAATATCTAGTCCTGCATTTGCATATTTCCATGTCCAAGAGATACAACATAATTATAATAAAGATATATCTGAAGAATCACAGAGGCATATTATTTTAAATGTCTTTATTTTACTGACATTTATTCTATTTTATTTCTGAGATCTATGCTGATGAGCTCTTGGAAAATTGTAGTTCATGAAAATAATTTCCTGTATTAAGCACACTGTCTAAACATGACAGATAAAGGTAATCTATAAAAATATGTGGCCAGAGCCCTGGCTGGTTTGGCTCAGTGGTTTGAGCGTTGGCCCGTGGACCCGAGAGTCCCGGGTTCAGTTCCCGCTAAGGGCATGTACCTCGTTTGCAGTTTGTTTCCAACCCCAGTTGGGGTCATGTGGGTGGCAGCCACTGGATGTGTCTCTCTCACATCGATGTTTCTCTCCCTCTCTTCCTCCCTTTCTCCCTCCCGTTCTATCTGAAGATAAATGCAAAAATGTCCTCGGGTGAGCATGACAAAGACAAATATGTGGTCTGAGAAAGGGAAAAGAAGTAACAAAGCAGGGTCAACAGAGGTACCCTAGAATGGTAATTTACTGCATTTAACAGTCTTAGGTTTCATTATTACCAATTATACTTATCTGTTGGAGTAGTTTGAGTTGCTGGTAAGAGAAAAGAACTCCAAACAACTTAATCAGATATGGAAACTGACTGCCATACTGAACTCTCTGGAGGTGGGTTTCAGGTGGGATGAGATGACAGTTCGAGGTCCACCTCTCTGGCATCTGTCACCTCTGCCCTCATGTATCAGCTGTGTCTTCAGGTTGGCTTCTCTCAGGGTCGCAAGATGGATGTCACCAGCAACTGGGGTCATGGCTCTTCACTGACATCCAGAAAGAGAGAGAGACGGGATATCACCTCATAACAATCTAAAAATGCCCCAAGTCTTGCACGAGTTGGAACACCACTGAGCTAATTCCTGTGGCCCAGGGAACACTACATGCTGGTGGGCTGAAGTCTCTGCTGCTGAAAGTAACCTTTGGGGTCAGGTAAGTCAATAGGCACCGGTAGAGTTTAGAATGGACTGCAACCCAATCTCACGGCTGCTACACACAAGAGAGATGGCAGAAAACAGGTGAGGGAGGAGGAACTAGAGAAGCCACTGTGTGCACAAGACACTGCTGATTTTTTTTTTTTTTTTTTTTTTTTTTTATGAAAACCAAAAATTGCATGACATAACGAAAAGATGGTTTCGGTGTCGATCAAGTACGACTGAGTTTGCCAGATCCATAGCAGACGATTATAATTAAAACGAGGCACACCCAGGGAAATCTCGTTTACTCTGACTCAGTCTTGGTTACAGTTGATTTAGTACTAACGGGGAACATGAAAAGTATTATCTGCATCACTGAAGAGCAAAGTTCTCGATGCTACTGTCCCAAACATGCTTCCGGACAGAGCTTATACCAGAAAAATCAGGGTCTGGCCAGGGAAACAAAGTATAAAGATACTGACTCATCCCAGCAAAATTAGAGGAACTAATTATACAGACACAGAAATGTCAGATTTCAGAATTTATTAAAATATATATATATAAATATATATACAAAAAAGATATATATATTAAGTATATATATAAATATATATATAAAGAGCCCTGGCTTGTTTGGCTCAGTGGTTAGTCCTGGCCTACAGACCTAAGGGTCTCAGGTTTGATTCCCAGTCAAGGGCACAACCTGGGTTGCAGGTTCCATCCCCAGCCCCGGTTAGGGCACATGGGGGAAGCAGCCAATCAATGTGTCTCTCTACACATCAAAGTTTTTTTCTCTCTCTCTCCCTCCCTCCCTTCCACTAAAAACCAATGGAAAAATATTCTCGGGTGAGGACTAACAACAAAAGAATATAGAGATTAGTATTTGATTAAAGGATAAGGTAAAGAGAATGAAGGGAACAGCCAATAGCCCTCCCTAAGACTGCATATTTAGTCACCGTTGCATGAATCGTATTGTTAAAATGGATTGTCAGTGGACAATGAGAAACATCTGTAACAAAAGCAAATTAATAACTAAAAAGTTTTTAAAATAAAATGGATGTCAGGGATGTGGGAAAAGGAACAGGAAACGCACAGATACTTTTCCAGGTGGTGAAACAGTTCTGTCTGCCACTGTCCTGATGCGCGTCACCTGCAACGGGAAATGCGCACCTTCGCGGATGCAACTTGGAAAATACATCAGGGATCCGAGGGGGGAGCGCGGTGTGTGACCAAAGAATCTCTCTTTATTACCAAAACATTAATCAGCCTTCCCGAAGGGGGTTAGGGGACAGTTGCTGACGTAAGTAACTTTGGAAAAATGTGGAGTCCATAAGACTAAAGGCAAAAGAAACTACTTATGGCACTAGACAGGTGTTTCCCCGGGAAGTATGACTTATCAGTGCAGAAACTACTACACCTGTGCACTGGAACCGACTGACCAAATACATGGACAGTAGATGGTGGGATCCAGGCTCCTCACAGTCGGAGCAGGAGGTTATTATAGAGAATCAAGGGGAGGGGAGGAAGCTAGAATGATCCATGGGGTTATACATTAGAGTTGGAGACATCAGTATGAACTGATGTTTGGCTTAATATAAATACAGAGGGTTATACACAGATATGTGTATGTGCAGATGAATATACACAGCACAGGTAGTGCCTCCTCTGGGGAACGCTGCCCCCTCTCGGCCTCCTGTGGACACTGGCCTGCACACGTATTGCAATACACATCACGAGATTATATTGTCCCCTTGCATATTTAGCTACACCTGTGTACTATGAGCTCTAAAAAAGGGGAGGGGGGGGATGGCGTGATATTCCTGCTTCTGTTCTCTGGGCATTTCAAAGATGTAAAATGGGTTTCCAAAATCCTTGTTCGAGTAGTGTAGTCTAGCTTTTAGGACCAGCTCCTTGAATCTGCACCGCAGCTGTGTATTCTGAGTACGGCTTTACTATCCTCCTACCTCCATATTAGGGCGTGAAGCTTAGCTTAACAGCTCCTACCCCTTACAGAGGTATTGTATACAGAAGAATATGTGATCTAAAATACCTAACCTAGTGCTTTAGAGAGCTTCACTGACGTCAACAGCATTATTCTTAGATTTTAGCTAGACTTACCTTATTTGTTTCTTAGGTAGCAAGACAACAGTATGTATTGAACTACCACTGTAACCAAAGAAATACATTCCAATGGGGAAAACATTAGGAGACCCAGTTTCAGACCCAAGTCTGAAATGAGTTCACAGACCTACAGTTAACTACATGCAATTGCAAACAGTATATACATCTCTCCTGGGGATTATGTAGGCATATTAATTTATGAGCAACACATATGAACTATGAAATCTTACAAAGCAAATACTCTAGTTAAAGTACGTACGGCTATTGTGTGGGATGAGTTTAAACGAGCGGCATACGTTTTGATGGGGAGAACGGGGGAAAGGCATTTTCCGGCCCCCAAATTCCTCCGCCTTTCATTGGCACTATGGTGATGACATAAAGGAGACAGAAAACCCCTCATCTCAGGTCATGTGTATTTGCCAGAGTGAAGAGAATGGGTGGGGAAAGTCATCCCCCACATGTAATAAAAGCACAGTGGATTAATATAAACACCTTTTCCCGCAAATCATCCGAAAACAGATACACCTCGAGACTTCATTCTGCTCATGAAGGACCTAGTGAAGAGACAAGCCCTCGAACATCGGGCCAACGACATCTTCAAAACCACAGACCTTTGGTCACAGAGCTGATGCTTAAACGTTTGGGACTGAAACTCTAGCAGTCGTATGCCAACCCTTTCATGCGAACTCGAGACCCTGTGCCGTGGTGCGGAGGCCCCTCCTCGGAGATGATACAATGGGAGAGCTGTAATGTGCCCTCGAATTCCAGCGAAATCTATCAGAAACCCTGAAAACAGGAAAAAACCGTTTGCAGTTGCGTTTCCCCAGACGATGAGGCAGGTCAATGGCAGGAACCGGGAGCCGGACCCTCATCAGTCCTGATGAGGCTGAATCAGCCAGAGCTGAGCAATGTGACAATGTAATCATTCCTCCCATCATAATGTTTCCTATCAGGAAAAAAATGGGGGGGAGGCTGATTCCCAAATAATAATTGATCTCAGCATTCCGAGGCAAGAGCCAGCCAACACTTGCCTGATCGTTTTAATACAAAATCACTCCAAATCAATAATTCATGTCCAATTGTCTAGGACTTAACATGACCGTGCAAAACACACTGCAGCCATTGTTTCCTGGCCTCATCCTCAGATTGGCTGGCTGAGGATCTGGAAATCCCTGGTCCTGTGGATCTATTTCTGGTCTCCCAGCAGGAGTTCAGTACGGGGAGCCCTCCATGGCCTGCCAGCCCACCAGCGCTCAGGGGACGTCCTGCGTTGGATGAACGTGTGTGGAAAAAGCCCCAGCCCCATATCTTCCGCCCTGAGAAGGTGGGACCTGTACATACTTTTCAACACTTTCCATTTCCCCCTCACCAGAGAGTTTGGGCAAAAGCAACGCTGATGAGGAATAAGATAAGCGATGTCTTCCTTGGCCTGTACACACCTGCACACGCCCAGACAGTAACAGGACTCTCACAAGAGCAATGATGGCGACTTCTCTGCTCAGTTACCGGAAGGCTTGAAGGATCGTGGAAAACATCATCAACATGAGAAACAAAGAATGAAGGAGCAACCATGTAGTTTTTTCCAAATCTAAATAAGTTTGCCATTTATTTCTAAAACTTTTGATGTTATTAATTGCACTGAAAGAAATTTTTTAAACTAGATCTAGTGACGTGGAAGCATGGAACAAACTGAGGAACCTCAGAGGGAAGGAGGTGCCGGGTGAGATTAACCAAAGAACTTACATGCACGCATGCATAACCCATGGACACAGGCAATAGTGCGGTGAAGGCCTGGGGGGCAGGAGAGGGGTGGAGGGGGTCAATGAGGAAAAAAGGGGGGCATCTGTAATGCTTTCAACAATAAAATTAATTTTTTTAAAAAGCTAAGTATAGTTAAAAATACAACTGTGGTGCATTTACACAATGGAGTACTATGCAGCTGTAAAACAGAAGGCTCTCTTACCCTTTGGGACAGCATGGAGGGATCTGGAGAGTATTATGTTAAGCAAAATAAGCCAGTCAGAGAAAGACAAGGATCACAGGATCTCTCTCACATGGTGACTCTAACAAACAAATAGACCGACGAACAGAATAGCTCCAGACGCATGGAAGCAGGCCACAGACTGATGGATCTCAGAGGGAAGTGGGGAGGGGAGAGATTTTATAGACAAAGAATTTATAGACATATATGTACAATCCATGGACACCGACCAGAGAGTGGTGAGGCCTGGGGGGGGGGGGGGGGAAACCAGGTGGAAGGAGTCAATAGAGAAAAATGGGGGACATCTGTAATACTTTCAACAATAAAGATAAATTTTAAAAATTAAAAAAGTTGCCCTCGCCGGTTTGGGTCAGTGATTAGAAGGTCGGCCTGCGGTCCTGAGAGACCCGGGTTCGGTTCCCGCTAAGGGCACGTACCTCCGTTGCAGTTTGTCCCCGGCCCTGGTCGGTCATGCGGGTGGCAGCCACTGGATGTGTCCCTTCACGTCGATGTTTCTCTCTCTCTCTCCCTCCCACTCTACCTGAACAAAAAAAAAAAAAATGGAAAAATGTCCTCGGGTGAGGATAAAAAATAAATAAATAAAAAATAAATAAATAAAAATTAAAAAAGTTAAAATGAAAGTAGCCCGGCCAGTGTGGCTCAGTGGTTGAACATCAACCCATGCACCAAAAGGTCGCCAGTTGGATTTCCGGTCAGGGCAAATGCCCAGGTTGTGGGCCTGATCCCCAGTGGGGGGCCTGCAGGAGGCGGCCAGTCGATGTTCTCTCTCATCGATGTTTCTCTCTCTCTGTCCCTCTCCCTTCCTCTCTCTCTAACATCAATACAGAAAAAAATTTTCAACAGTGGAAGTAATGACAGACTATGCAGGGCCTCAGTGCCGTCTGCCCTTGCAGAGCAGACCTTACAGCATGTGAATCCTACTTGAACCCACTGTTTCCTCTTTGGATTGACGTAGAAATATTTGAAAATCAACCTTCACTTTCTACACTGTACCAGAGTGCAGGTCCCTACCTGCACAGTAACCACCTCAAATTGTTTTAAACTGACAGAATAAATTCTGAATCCTAATACGAGGAGTGGTTTTAAATAGAATTTTCATTCATAATGCACATCACATGCCTTTGACAAACCAAAAAAGTATATTTTCTATGTTGCCATTTCTATTTTAAATAGGACCCCTTTTTTCAAGTTTTGTCTCTTGCTACAAAATTCTTGATAAAAGAGACTGGGTGGTTGTATTCATAGGGCTTAGCATAGAGAAAATGCATCAGGAGGAAGTATTTTTGAAAACAGACATAAAATACAGGATGCATATAGAAAGCAGGGCATTTGAGTTACATTAAAAGACAAACATGGAAACTCACTAGTCTAGAAACCATATTTTAAAGGAAAGCATTGGACGTCTTGAAAACCTCAAGAAGGTGAAGACAGAGCTTTGATTATTTGGACATTTGCTGTACATGCTCCAGAATGTTCTTAGATAGCATCACCACCAAATCATATCATTGTAAATCTTATCTTTCCCCATTACTCAGAAAAAGTTGAAAATCTCTAAGCACACAGCATAGAATTTAAATAATACCTTTAAAATAAAACAGTATGTATGCATTCACACTCGCCCATCAACTAAGGGAATAAATTTAAATTGACTGATATTAATGGAGTTTCTCCCCCATACATACAATGCCAAGTGCAGGTCCTCAGCTTCTGTGGGACCTGTCTGGCACTGGCCACTATCGAATGATCCAATGGAATCAGCTCAGGTATTCGGTCTGGCACTGTGGTCCAATCTTTCTATCAAAGTTTATCAGTGAAACAATTACATCACAGGGAGAGAATTTTAAAAAATACATGCTGAATTCAGCATATCATGCTGTCTCTAAAGTAGCAGTCGAGATGTAGTTTTAACTCATTGCATATTACTAAGTCCACAAACCTTGAACAAAAATACTTATTAAATAGATTCATATTCTATACCATTTCAATTTGGGTTCAAACTGCAGTATCTGTCCTCAATTTATCTCCTTCAGGGATTGTCCACCTGAACTGATGAAGTAAACACACTAGCTTTGCATTTAGAAATAAAATGCATGTGCTCGGTTGTGCTGAGACAAAGCAATGGAAAGGAAACATGGGTAATTTCTCAGAGGCAGAGAACTATGATTTCAGATGAATAATGTTCAACCACATCACTGACTCTTACAGGACAGTTGAGAGCCATGTCAAAATCCTGCTTTTTTATTTTAATTTATTTATTTTGTTACAGATGTTCCACCTTTTCCCCCATTGACCCCCCCACCCCAGTATTGTTGTCTATATCCATTGGTTATGCTTGTACGCATATGTTCTTTGGTTTATCTCTCCCCTCCCCCCCAGCCCCCTCAATTCCCTCTTTCTAATGCGATTTCATCTCTTGTTCATTCGGAGTTTCTGTACATAATGCCATCACCAAGTGTTCTGAGCTTTCAGTAGTAACTAAACTAATTTTCCAGGACATAACCTGTGCAGACACACAGATGAAGGCCATGGAATCTTTGAAGCTAAGAAACCCAGGTTTCTTGTTCATGGCTTTGTTTTGCGTCCCAGCTTTTGCTCTCGTTTGAATCTTGAACGACTTCTATGAGTAATAACAATGTCCAGCTAGTCATTGATCATGAAACATTTTGTGAATCTGTATCAATGCAGATTACACACTGTACCCAGAGCTCACTTTCTACAAACAAACCCTGACATAGGACACAACCATACTGTCCCCTTTATAAACGTCCTCTCATTTTATCTCAAACAGCTCTTTAGAGTGTATATTACTCACTCATTTTATAGATGAGAAAAATGAAGATTTGAAAGTTTGTCTCTTTCCCAGGACCACAGAGTTCGTGGTCTGACTGCCACAAGCCGAACATGTAGGAAAAAACAAACAAACAGCACGTGTGTTTAAGTCAATGCAGAGGCCTCGGTATTTAGTCCTCCCACTAACTCTCAGCGCCAATCAGAGGACGTTTCTCAGAAAACCACAGTCCAAGGGCCAAACCCAGCCAATCACTTACTCCATGGCACCTAAAACACTACCTGGCTCTTTCCAGAAGAGATCTGCCAACCTCGAAATTACACCACTGACCAATACAGGGAAAGTGGTGACATTACAGTGTTTTGATGGGTGGAGGGTCTTTTGTCCTCCTTCGGCGTATCGATTGGAAGCATGTGGAGAAGAAGGAGATTTACAGAGCAGGCATGCATGGCGCGAGGGAATTAGAAAGGTGGGGATCCAGGCTGTTCGTCAGAGCCCTTACACAAGCCACGCTGCCTACTGACCTGTAATCTACTGAAGTCAGTGGCGACGCCCAGGTGCTGTTGGTCGGTCCGCTCTGTGTATGCAGATCTCTCCACCTGTTATTCATGCTTTCCGTGTAAACTTGACTCGGATAGCGTATCAGGAAAGAAAAGGTCCCCATTCCACTATAGAGCTGATTGTGTTCCAGTTTTATAGGATAAAGTGGTCTTGCCTGAAAAAATTTTAGGTAGGTTTAGAATGATGTCACTCTCCATTGTCAATGCAATCATGCAATGGTTTTGACCATTCGCTCTAATCATTGATGCGCAGAGTAGTTAGCCCCTAGAAAAAAGTTGAAAATGAAAGCCCAATGGAACATGGATTTGCCCTAATTCAGCATATGTATCCAATGGAATCTAAACATTTCTGCTTCAGAGAGAGCTTAAACTTAGACGGTGAGTCCTCCCCCAACACACACACACACACACACACACACACACACTCCATCCTACAGACCAAGGAGCCCCTCAAAAGTGTGCAGCATCTGCATTACTGGTACATTTCTGGTGGATTTTAAAAAGCAGCAAAATTGCACCCTGGCTGGTTTGGCTCAGCGGTTAGAGTGTCGGCCTGCAGTCCAGAGAGACCGGGGTTCGGTTCCCGCTAAGGGCATGTACCTCGGTTGCAGTTTGTGCATGGCCCTGGTTGGTCGTGCGGGTAGCAGCCACTCGATGTGTCCCTTTCACATTGATAATTTTCTCCTCTCTCTCTTCCTCTCTCTCCCTCTCACTCTATCTGAACAAAAAATGGAAAAATGTCCTCGAATGAAGATGAAAAATAAATAAATAAAAAGCAGCAAAATTCCTAGTAGATGATCCAGTTCCCCAAACCAACTCCCTGCCTTTCTCTGGGCCACTAGCTCTCAAAACATGAAAGAAGAGAGGGCACTTTCCATTTGAAAAATGATCCATTCAAGTTCATATGGGAGGGAGAGAAATTTTGCCCAAGTGATTAAGTCCGTGTGTGAAGGACTAAGTGAAACCTTCAGGCATCCTGTCGCATGTTATTTTCACTTTTTTTTTTTTTAAATTTACACAACCATGTGGGTGGCCACATGTCTATTTGTTTTCCTTGTTTTTCAACAAGTGAAACTTGAGGTTGAAGGGGGAGGTTGGAGGGGCATGTTTTTAACTCATGGAAGTCACGGTTTCATTATTTGCAGACTGAGCTGATGTGCAATTGAACAAGTTCTCTCATTAGCCGAGCCCAGAGCCAGATGGTAGTGGTGGCTATGAGGTTACTCATGTGCAGCCCAGATATTCGAGAACATTCTTACCTTTCATGCTGTTTGCACAACATTACACCCTCCACTTCCGCAGCTGCACCGAAGATGCACCGAAGGAGAGCGGCGACCTTCATACAATAATTCCACAGCGAGGAAGCAGGACAGAACCCTTACCATGGCCATGCCCACACCACTGCTTCTAAAACGACACCCGCATGATGTTCCTGATCTACGTTATTCCAGACCAAGTGAGCCTCCTACTGGCTACTGTGAAGGGCGTTACATTTTAAGTTTAGTTAGCAATGAACAACTTGCAGCAACAACGACAAAATACGAATAGTTAATCTCTCTTTTATATACCCTGTTATGCTCCTATCACATACTGGGGAAAGGAAGAAAGGAAGAAAGAAAGGAGGGAGGGAGGGAGGGAGGGAGGGAGGGAGGGAGGGAGGGAGGGAAGAAACTGACCTAAGAACTCTGCAACAAAATGTACGGTAAGTTAATACACGAGTAGTCGATGTCAGTGTGTTTCTCGTTTTAAAGATTGTGTCTCAATAGAATTTTACATGACTTTAATAATTCATTCTGGCAAGGAACCCCAACCAAGAACCTCCCCTATTTCACTCAGCCCCGTTTCACTTTTACATCCATGTGAGCAAAGAGTAAAGTTAACTAGGGAAACCATCCAAAAATACAAGCTCGCCAGCCCACAATATAAAGAAGGTGGCATATGATTGATCTCAGTGGCTTTTTCCCTTTGCCGGTAGATACACGATCTTTCTGACCCTGTGAGGCCTTAACTCCTCTGGTCGTGGAACAGTGTCACGGTCAGTAGGGCCAGCAGCCCTCTCGCCCGGGTCATCTTTCCCCTCCACAGCCCATCACGACCCTCATCCCCCCGCCTCACATATACGTCTTAATGCGTTTTATGTTTTCCTGTGGATGCGTGTAGCTGTGCAAAAGATTGCTTTCTCATGTGTGCCCTGTGTATTTTAACGTATACAGATGGTACTTTGATACAATTATACTGGAATTAAAACTTTTTACTCGAAAATATCAATTTTGAGCATTCACCCAAGTTTCTGTACATATTTATATTTCCATAGTTTCCCACGGCTCCTACGTTTCATACGAGGTGCCCACTGTGTATAAGCTGTTTCCCCTTGATGATAAATAGCTGGGCTGTCCCGGACTCCTTACCACCTGCACTGACCTCCTTCCTGCTTTTCTCCCTCCTACGTCCCCGTGTCACTTAGACATCAGGCCTCCTGCTTCCGCTCACCTCATTTCCGGCTGCTCCCCCGGTTCCCTCTGAGCTCCAGCTGTCCTGATGCCCCCACACGCCAGCCCTGGGCCTCTGCACTGCACGTTTTCTGTGCGACCCACTGTCTCAGACCCTTCCCTACTTGTGTACAATCCCCTCGCACTGAGGCTTTTCCTGGTTGTTGCATTTAAACTTGCAGCCCATGGAAACACCTCGCTTCCGTTACTTCCTACCTTCCCGGCCTTGCCCTGTTGTTTGCGTAGCACGTAACCACATGCTAATATACTATATGATTTACCTGCTCACTGCTCTCTGTTGGTAGAATATAAGCCCCGTGAACACCTTAACTTTTTTAAAAAGTTCATCCACTGTAAGATCCCAGAATCTAAAATAATACCTAGAACATAGTAGGTGCTCAGTAAATATTTGTTGAACAAATGAATGAATGGATGGATGAATGAACTTCTATAACCTGAAATTCTGCTACTATTTTTAACAACAGTCAGGTCAGGCAACCACTTATTATTTCTGGATGTTACACGGAATGCATCTAAAGCTTCTTTGACCACTGTGAGTTATGTGATAGTTTTCCAGTCTATAGAATGGATCAAATTCAAGACCTTCTCCTCTATCTCTCTGACTGTTTGCTATTAGTCATCAATGTGCTGTTATGTATTGATAAATTGTATGATGGCAAACTATCTTTGTATTCCTAAAATAAACCATTCAGTGACATTTTTAAAAAGAAATGTTAGATATATCTGGTTCATAGTTACTTAAGAATTTTTAGAAATTTTCATTTGGTTATAGTCTTCCTAATTATTTCGTATTATTGTTATTTGGCCTTAGATTAAAGATTTTACTGGGCTTCTAGACACAACCTTCAGCTTTCCCTGATATTCTATCTTAAAGAAAATGGATATCATCTATCCTTTGAAAGGTTGTTGGATCTCACTTAATAAACCATTTAGTGCGATGGCTTTGTATATATACCTATGATTGCATTTTAATTTTTTAAAGGTTATTGATCTATTCAATTCTCAGATATTTCATATTTATTTTTTAAATCCACTCATTTAATCTAAATTTTAAATTTAGGAGCATAAGTTTTTCATAATCTTCATATATTTTGAAACACATGTATTTGGTTTTTATATTATTCAAACTCATACTTTGTTTCTTCTTTCTCCTTTTTTCGGTTGATTGGCCTTTCCAGAGATTTCTCAATCCCAATTATTTTTTCCAAGGACCCCTTTTGTTTATTTTAAATTGTTTTGAGTTTTTAAAAAATTTAATACTTTTTCTTTTTTAAAATATGTTTTTATTGATTTTTTTTAGAGAAAGGGATAGAGACATCGATGAGAGAGAGCTGTCTCCTGCACGCCCCCTACTGGGGACTGAGCCTGCAACCCAGGCATATGCCCTCACCTGGAATCAAACCAGGACCTCTCAGTCCACGGACGATGCTCAATCCACTGAGCCACACTGGCTGGGCACTTTTATTTTTCTTATATTTTTCTATATACTCTGTTCTTACATTTCCAAGTTCTTAAATAGAATGCTTTACTTGCTTTTTTTAACCATTCTTATTTTCTGTTTCTTAAAAAAACGATTTTTAAAGCTAAGTTTTCCTTTAAAAACTGCTTTAAATGTAGTTCACAAATTTTTATATGTATTATTTTTATTGACACCCAATTCAAAGTAAATCATATTTTGTAATGTGTGTTGTTCGTTTGTTTTTGTTTCCTGATCTGAGGGATTATTTTATCTCTTCTTCAGTTAGTACTTCATTTTTATTGTGATATTATAGATTGCATAATGCAAGCAAAAATGTCAGCTCATCATAATGTAAATGTCAACACATCATAAGCAAAAAATGTGTTTTTCGCATACATATAATTTTAATTTGTAGAAAACCCATAGAAATAAAGTGTGTTCTAGTCCTCTTTTTGTCATGTCCATCACCACTGCTTCATTAACAGAAATATTATAATCCTAAAGACTGCTAAAACAAATAAATCAATCGATCTTGGCTGGTTGAGTTCTGCTATTTTAAGTAAAAATAGTCCTGGTGAAGGATGAAGTTTTGCTGTTGGTCTCCAGGACTCCACACTTACTTCTTCCCACAATCAATTCTTCCTGCCACAGCCAGTGTCATCATTGCAAAGCACAGTCCGTTCACGTTGTGTCCATGCTCAAAACCCTCAACATCATCCCAGTGCACACTAAGAAAAATGCAGATACCGACAATGTCCTCCATCATCTTGTTCCGCTCCCCTCCCCTCACCCATCACATACCCTCATGGGACAAGGCAAGTCATTTCTCTCTCCGTGATTGTCTAGCTGCCACTCTCACTAGACGAGTCTGTAAGACATGACTGGGAAGGTCTGTAGATCTTTCAAGTCTGTTCCCTTCTTCCTATTCGGGTCTCGGCTAATAGGAAGTCACCATCTCAGAATAGCTTACTATGACCACTACAAGAGCTGTCTGAACCTCCTACCACCCACTTTTATTATTAACTTGTATTAATTTAATTTGTAGCACTTTTTACTATTTCATATATGGGAATACTTTTTTAAAATTTATCTTTATTGTTGAAAGTATTACAGATGTCCCCCCTTTTCCCCCCACTTATACCCTCCTACCTGCGCCCTTCTTCCCCCTCGCTTCTCTGCAATTCTTTGTTTGGTTGTGTATTATGTCTTCTATCTCGAAAATGTAAGATATAAAAGAACAAGTGTCATTTCTGTTTTATTTAATAAAATAAGACTTTTTCCATCACAGAAAATAGTGTTTGACATATAGTAGCTGTTCAGCTAGTTTTTTACATTTGTGAATATTCACAATTACATTTTTTGCTCTAACTAGCATATTCTGTCTACATTGGACAGAACCTAATCATAGAATTATTGCACCATTTCTTAGAAAGTCCATGTGTTTCCAATTATTCATTTTCCATGTTCACTTTTTCTGATTAACCACTTGGACATATTCTCCTCTAGTGTTTATTCCCCACGTAACAAAAATACCTGTGATTCTTCAATGCCTACATGATAAACTCTGAATCCATCTCTACATTAACGTTCTACACAGCACTGAGTGGATATTTGATATTCTTAAGAAATTCTTGTTATTTTTAGGTGTGATAACAGTATTATTGCAAGGTTTTAAAAGAGGGTGAAGAAAAATTATCTCTTAGAGATACATACTAAATTATTTATATATGAAATTATATGATGGCTCAGATTTGCTTCACAATATTTCAGGGGTTATAGATGGGGGAACAAAATTGGCTCTATGCTACTAATCTCTTCTCCCAATTCTTTTAAAATTTTGTAATATTCAATAATGAAAGGAAAACAGTCTTTACAGCCTAACTCCATTGAACCTAACCAGCCTGATTTCTAACGATTAAGTCATTCTTTACTCCAGTCCATTGGCCTTCTGTCTGTCCTCTAAAGATACACACTCATTTCCCTTTCGGTTGCAATTCGTTGACTGGGGACCTACAGGCAGCGGAACCCTTCCCTGACTGTGTCAGCACCCCAGGCGTGCACCTGCAGCCCCCGGTAAGATGCACCATCCATTTAGACAGTTCACTGACTGATGCTTTGAACCCTGATGTAACTATTCTTGAACTAGTCTCTTTTATGTTCTTATATGCTTGCATGCAATTCAATATATAATGAACTGAATTCCAAGCAACATCCCACCAGTTATTATCTGCTTATTAATTGACCCAAATAGTCTTTTATGATCACAAATAGAGAACTTCAGATGAGAATTAAATGTCTCTCATATTTTAAAAATGTATGCAAATTTTACATTCATTCTAAAATATTTTAAATAAGGGTACATTTCTATGGCATATGGATTTTAACAGCTTTATTGATGTCATTGATATTTAAAAGTTTTATATAGTTAAGGAATATAACTTGATGTTTTGAACTATGTATACATTATGAAGTCATCAGCCCAATCCAGATAGTTGACTTATCTATCATCCGAATAGTAACCATTTCAGTGTGTGTGTGTGTGTGTGTCAGATTTAAGATGTAGCCTCTTAGCAAATATCAAATACACAAATCATTACTGTAAACTACGTCAACATGTTGTACATTACATTGCAGAACTTATCTCAGGTAACTGAACTTTTGTACTTTTGACCAACATCTCCTCTTCTGTCCCACCCTGCAGCTCTTGTCAATCACCATTTTATTCTCCACTTTTATAAGTTCATTTTTTTTAGATTCCATTAAAGTGAGATCATGCAGTATTTGTTTTTCTGATATATACATAATTTTCTATATCCTTTTATCCATCAAAGGACATTTGGGTTGTTTTCATATCTTAGATACTGTGAATAGTGCTGCAATAAACATAAAAGTGTAAATATCTCTTCAAAGTCTAATGGGGACAAACTCCCTCAGTTTTTGTTTTATTTTTAAAGGATAGGTTTACAAAGTATAGTATTTTGTGTTGAGATTTTTTTTCTTTCAGGACTTAGAATATATCATTCCATTCTCTCCTGGCCTTGCAAGGCTTTGGTTGAGAAATCCATTGATAGTTTGTGGAAGTGGCTCCTTTGTATGTAATAAGTTGCTTTTCTCTTGTGGCTTTCAAAATTCTTTATCTTTGACTTTTGACAGTTTATTTATACTGTATTTTAATGTAGATCTCTTTACACTTAACCTTTTTGTGTCCTATGAGCTCCTGGAATCTTTATATATATATATTTCTCTCCACATATTTGGGGAGTTTTAGATTACTGTATTTTCAAACTAAGCTTTCTGGCCTTTCTCTTTCTCTGTTCTTTCTAGGACTTCCCTAATGCCTTATCAGTTCATTTGATTGTGTTCCATAAATCCCGTAGACTTTCCTCACTCATTTCCATTTCTTTTTCCTTCTTTTTCTTCCCTGATTAAATAATTTCAAATAACCTGTATTTGAGTTTACAAATCCTTCAGCTTGCTCAAGTCTGCTGCTGAAGCTCTCTGTTACATCAGTCCGTTCGGGAACCGTATTCTCCGGCTCCAGAATTTCAGATCCTTTACGTTTTCTTTCTCTTTGTTGGACTTGTCATTTTGTTTGTATTGTTTTCTTGGTTTCGTTAAACCGCTGGTCTGTGTTCTCTCTCATAATAGCTTACTGACCCTCTTTAGAACAATTATTTTGAATTCTTTGTCAGGAAACTCATGGATCTTCATTTATTTGGCATTACTTGCTGGGAGTTTAGTATGTTCTTTTGGTGGTGTAATGTTTCCCTGATTTATAGTGTTCCTTGTGTCCTTGCAATGGTGTCTGCACATTTGAAGAAGCAATCACCTCTTCCAGATTTATGGGCTAAAATCCACACTCTACAGCTTTGGTAAGAAAAGGCTTCTACTGTGGGGAGGGGGCAATGGAGGCACTCACTAGGGAAGTACACAGGAGCATGCTGTCACTCAGTGCCAGGTGGCATGCAGGTTTCTGAGCATAGGGCATTTGGTGGCTCCAGGCGTTGGAGCAGCAGTGACTTGGTGACTCAGGCTGCTCTGTTCTGCAGTGCCACCTGCTATGGTCTGTGTGGTCCTTAGCATTAAGGCTATGGGTTGGGGAGGAGGAACCCATCTCGGCTGTGAAGACTGTTGAGATCCTGTGGCATGACCCTCCTGGTCCAGTGGTGAGCACATCTGGTTAGGGACCAGTGGCATGCATGTTTATAGCTGCTAAGGCTAGTTGTGGGCATGGTTGCTGTGGTGGGAATCAACAGCAACTGCTTGAGCCAGGAGTGCATGCACACACGGATGCAGTGTTTGGCCCAGTGCACACACGGCTGCAGTGGTCAGCCCTGTGCACACACGGCTGCTGTGGTTGGCCCTGTGCACACACGGCTGCAGTGGTCAATCGTGAACACACGGCTGCTGTGGTCGGCTCTGTGCACACACGGCTGCTGTGGTCAATCGTGCACACACGGCTGCAGTGGAAGCCAGGGCTGGTGGCAGGGGCTGAGGCAGGTTTGAGTGCACACATCATGGCCACACTGTTTCCCAGGGGCAGGGTACTCATAGTGGGACGAGCTGCATTGGCTCCAGGGGTGGAGCGCACACACCTAGAGTCTGCAGAGGCAAAGACTATGGGACTCTCACAGGTGAAACTGCCCCCATCCATGGCAGCTGCAGTGGCTGTTGGTTTCCTCACCGGCAAAAGCTCCTGAGATTCTCTGCGGAGCAGGCGCTGGGATCCACAACAGTGAACACTGCCGTGTCCTCAGTGGTAACAGCTCTGAGTGTCCATGGCAGTCACAAGGGCTGCTAGTGTCCTCTGCACAGTAGGCCACTGGGGACTGTGGTTGCACCTACCGCATGGCGATAACGAACAGCCTCCACCCCGCTTCTTGGTTCCTAGAGGTCTCCAGACATCTCAGCTACGCCCACCTCCCAGCAACCTGGGTGGGGTTCGAGCGAAGCAGATTCTTCAGGCCTTCCGGCTGTGGGCGCACAGAACCGATGCAGTTGGCAAGGGGCCGGGAAGCTGCTCTGTTCAGCCCGCTGTCCTTTGCCCCTCGGAGGGGAACTTAGCTGAGCTGTGTTCTTCCTACTCTTTATGTGCAGTGATTTTGGGGGTGATTTGCTTTACTGTGCTGCTGTCGCTTCTTAACTGGACTCCTGAGCATGCCCAGAGCTCTTTCCATCCGTGGATAGCTAGCTCATTGTTCTTGGGGGGCGATGAAGGCTGGCATCTATTCTGTCATCTTGCTGATACCAGCCTCTTCCCTGCAGAGTATGGGCTAAAAAAAACAAAAACAAAAACCTGGCAGAGTTTAGTGGCTACTTCCCATTCTTCTGCTAGTACCTGCTAATAAGAAGTTATTTTCACCGACTGCAATCACTGAAGTCTGCTTTGTGTGATGACAAAAAAAAAAGTTCAAATCCATATGACATTTCTAGTCCAGTTATATTAAAGGAACAAACCAAACTATCTAAATTAAAAGGTTATGCAGTTGTATTCTGTGTTGTTCAGAACAAGAGCCACATTTTCTACCAGATTCTCGTGATATAAACTCACACAAAACTTAATAACCACTTTAATAAATAAAACAAATTTTTGCATTTTGTTTCTTTGGCAACATGGAGCCAATCGGGATTTGAGAAAATAAACTAAAAAAGTACTTAATCTTCCCAGTATTTCCAAATATCTGTGTGTGTTGTGTTCTTTAGATGTTTAGTTTTTTAACCATGTGTTTTGAATCATGTAACATAATGGCTAGGTATTTACCCGCTTGGACGACTTTAAACCTAAAGACCGTTGGTGCTAATTCTATTTGTATTGTTTATTTCCACAATAATAAGATTTGCCACTGCGTAATGAGAAGCCCCTGGCACTGGCAAAAACAACTTTGAAAAATTAAAAAAACTCTTCAGCATCTAGGGGTTATTAAATGCAAAATCTAGAAAAGTAGTAGGAAAATTGATATATTCGAGGTAGTGATGATGCTCTTTCCTAATACCTCCCGTTGATAGTTTCTCGAATGATTGTATCGCACACGAATGCTTCTCTGTGTTTCAGCGAGTTAAAGGGCTTAGGGACCATGTAATGCGCTCCCTCCTCTCTACCCTCAGGAACTTTTGATCTCTTGGAGGAAAGCACACTGAATTGAGTGTTCCTCTAAACTGACAGGTGAGAAGCAGAGAAATAGAAAACTATAATGAAAGGAACTGGACTGAGACAGAAATAGGCAGGATGAGAATGGGAACAGGGATACTTGTGGATATGTTGATGCAGGATTTTAATGGTTTTTTTTTAAAACCTATTGAATTTCTTGATTATTGGTTTGACTTCTTCTTTCGTTTTGTTTATCCTAAGGTCGTGTGATGCTCTGTCCTAAGTACCTCTTGGTTGAAACTTTCTATTGGTATTTGTGGAGGGAATTTTAGCTACTCAGTTTCGCATATGCTCCATAGTCTCGTTAGGTACAGACTCACAAAGCCCTCGCAATGTACTGGCGCTGATTCCGTGTTCCGTGCCTCTGCATGCCTGGGGATATGCTACAGAACAAAGTCAATAACACATGCATGACAGTCTCAAGAACAGATGCTCAGTGGGAAAAATTGTTCAACATCCAAGCCCTTCTCTGTGCCCGGAGGCGCTGCTATATAAAACAGTGTTATGCGATTGATGAAAGAGATGGATCATCAGCAAGAATCCATCAGCTGTGACATGTGGCATCAGGAGATGACTGTTTATCACTGTTGTCTGAGCTCCTGACACTGTTTTCTGTTTTGGCCTGATAAATTGTATCTCTATAAATCCCAGATTTTTCCAACAAGGAAGAGGTTTGAAAAAAAAAAAAAATACCCTGCCAAATACTTTTGTTGTGATAAAAAGCTGAGTGTTTTCAAATGGTCTTGTGCTTAAGGGAAAACTGACCTCAGGAGCCCTTTTGTAAATTATGTCATAGGAAAAAATGAACTGTCAGGGAAAAGATGTTTTTCGTGACCACCCGCTGCCCTGTGGTGATAGTGACAGAATTTCCACTGTGCGTTACCTCCAGCATAGGTTACCGTCGCAGTTATCTTTGGAGAAAAACTTGAATTATGACATTATTTTAGGGGTGCAAAGAAGTTGTTTGATTTGTATTTTACTGGGACTTAGCATTCCTTATCATATTAACAGTATAAATATGAGTGATTCTTTCATAAGTGCATATTTATATCAGTAAATGGTATATCTGGAAGTTGCTCTAGATTTAATACATGATGTGTTTCTTACTAATTATAGTATTAAATAAAAAGTTAATACAAATATAAGGTTCAGTTCTTATGCATACTGCTTTCTGTTAGTAAAAGACCATGCTTATTCTAGTTTTTGTAGCCAATATGTTGGTGATACTGAGATTCAAATTCAGTATTCTCCCACGTTAGATATTTTATATATTTTCTAGTCATCTTTTTCCCATATATTTTCACATTTGAATAAACTCTTTGACAGACCAAATAACTAACTTTGCTGGATGAAGATAGAATCTCATAAATTAAGACAGTACAAATCAGAATACAGGAGGGAAGTGTGGGTGTCCAAAACAGAAATACACAAGCAAACAGCTCTAGATCTAAGGTGGTCCATAGCTTCACAGAGCCTCTAGATATCTCATTAAAATTCCTGTTGATGAGATACATACAGATCCTTAAAGTTTTTAAATCTCCCGTGTTTCTATTTAAGTTTTTATCTCAATCACCATATAAGATGATACTGGGCCCATAAAATAGAATGAATATTTTCAGTACTTATCATATATTAATATAAATGCTAGAATTCATGGAGTTCAATAATTTGCAATGAACGACTTCATATAAATGAGAAGGCAAGCACATATTTTTAGCCTGATGCAAACATAATTTTTTCTAAGATAATAGCAGCTAGAAACATATGGATATCATTAGGAAAATATGTATATTTAAACAATATACTAAATAAATATTCTACAATAATTTACATTTACCGATAAACATTTATACTTCAACTACAATTTATAAATTGTAACCAAAGTACGATAATGTGAGTTCAGAGCCTCAATGTGATAGGAACTCAGAGACCAATAGCAAAATATACAAAATCAAATAGTTTTTGATAGAAAATTACACCATCATCTACAATGTCTTCCTTAGACCTTACTGTTATTTTGCAAGTTAGGAAATAAAGCAAAAGATAAATGTATTATATCTTTTTTATACATATATACAAGATGTATATACACACTATATATATATGTGTGTGTGTGCGCATATATATATAGATATATATACACACATATAGATATATATGTATATATTTGAAAAAATACAAAGTATTATTAGTTATAGCACTTAACCAAAGCTTAACTCATACATATGTTATTAACAAAATTTCAGATGTAAAAATTGTGCTATATTCAACTAGATAGAAATATACCAAAAATAGAAATCCTCTAGTTCTACCCAATAGTTGGTTACTATTAGATTTAACAAGTAAAATCTTCACTGTAACGGGATCATTTGAGATCTTGTTACATAATTTGTCTTTGTTGAATTAGGTAATTAAAGAAACATATCATTTTATTATTTATTACATGATCAATCTGGTACCCAGAGATTCAAAATTTAACACACTAGGATTTTTCAAAAGATGTATTAACAATTGTATAATTCTCACAGAGAAGAAAAAGAATTTAATAAAAGTCAGGATTACATGTCTGTTCCTTAAGATTGTTTTTCTTTTTCTTTTTTTATGATTCCACAAACTTAAAATTAACTAAAGAGTAAGTAATACTCATAGTGTGGAAAAAAAACAAAAAACCATCAAGTTGGTTTTTTTTAACGACTAGTCCTGGTATCTTTAGCACAAAGGTATAAGTAATTACAAGGGTAATGAATTTAGTATTAGAAAATCTAAGATCAAATTCCACCTCCAACAATGAGAAGCAAATTACCTACCTAGGTGGAGGCTAAGTTTACCTATATGTACCTGTACCTGCCATACCTCCTTTAGGACTGTTCTAAAGATGTAATGAACTTCTCCTATGGATGTACCATGTGAACTGCCAATAATCAATGCACATTCTTTTTATCTTCATTGTTGAGAGTATGACAGCTGTTCCCATTTTCCTCCTCCACCCAGTTCCCACCCCAACGTAATTTGTAATTTACTATCATATTCATTACTAATGTAATAAAAGGTTAATGTTAATATAAACTCTAGAACTTACACATCTCAAGTGCTAATTTATTTCTGTAACCTGGGAACTCAGATCATTGAAATTATTTTCTTAATACTGTAATGATATTAGTAAAACTTCCCCTCAAAATTCTACAGCACACCTCTTTGAAGTAAATATTGTAATTCAGCATGGTAAATGAGTATTAATCATTTACAAATCTCCTTTTCCCATGTTATCCCTCCAAGTTCTCAGATCGCCTATGTAGTTTTTATAAAGAAAAAATACTGTGTCATCGCTGCTGTTCACCAGTGCCGGGTACCTCCAGGGCCCGCCCACCGTCAACCACTCAGGACAGGGGGAGCAGATGTCTAGTCATGATCTACCACGACAGGATAGAGTTTTAACTTTACATTTTTTATTTGGAGACAATGACAAGCTAAAAAATTAGTAATAAAATGGATCCCTGGTAGAAGTCAATCAAATCCTCCCTCTGGCTTGCAGGATTCCCACAGCTACAGGCATGCAAAAAAGCTCACAATTCTGCAATTATCAAACACCCTAAGCAAAAATCATCGGCCATAACAGCAACAGAATTAGACCACCAAGAACTTCAACTAGGAATGCTATCAGATGAAACTATATAATAAGTTTATTTAAAATAATTAGTAACATGTAATAATCAGTTAAAAACATAAGAAAGAAAACACCTCATAAAAAAGATTGGAGAGATTTGAGGATAAAATAGAGGCGCAGATTAGAACACAGGAGACAAATAAGTGGAAAATAAGAAAGAGGGTTCAGTAGCATCAAGGGAAGAAGGAGAAAATCCAACTTTTGAAAAATAGGATTTTCAAAATGGAAAACCAGCCAGAACGCAGAAAGGCAAAATTTGAAAAGAGGTAATGGTTGAAACATTAACACATTTAGGGACTGCTTAAATCTTCATTTCATTATGCAACAAGAACTAAGTGATACAAATGAAAAGTAATTCAAACTTAAATTGATATTAGTAAAAACTATAAAACTCCAAGAGAATGGAGAACTTAAACGCAATTACGGAGAAAAGAGAAATTATTAGGAAATATTTATAAAACATAAAATGACTAATAGCAAGTTTCTTAAGACAACAGTAGAAGCCAGAAAAATAGTATAATACATTAAAAGTACTATAAAAATACTTCCAACAATTAATATATGCTCAGAAAATAATTAATCAAGATGAGAGTGAAATAAGGTACTTTCAGGCAAATAAAAATTGAGATAATTTGCTGTTAACACAAGTACTCAAACAACCAGTAAAGAATGTACTTAGGAATAAAGAACCAGAAAGAGAACAATGTTAAAATGGAAAATTAAAGATAGATATCATTCATTAATATAAGTGCAAAGCCAAAATGGCAATTCAAACTCCACACAATATAAAAATAAGATAATTTTTAAAATGACTAAATTGTCTTTATCCTACAACTACAAAGATTGATTTTAGTTAGCAGTTTGAGAAATGACCTTCACTACATTGGCAAATTGAAGAAGGGAAACATGATTATCCCATTAAATACAGTTAAGAACAAAAAAAATGAACACGCATTCATGATAATAACTCTTAGTAAACTAATAATGTAGAAAAATACTTTAACTTAATGAACTGAGTGACCTATAATAATAACATTCAAAACGAGAAACTTTAGAAATATCTGTTTAAATTAGGAATGAAATAGATGTCCACACTCACCATTTTTATCCAACATTGTCCTTTGCTGCAAAGATGAAGGGATGAACTCTGCTCCAAACAGAAACTTAAATCTATAAGAAAGAATGAAACAATAAAATTGACGATTATGTGCAAAAAATGAGATATATATTTCCCTTCTCTATTTCATTTTTAAGAGAGAAAAATGACTGTTTGAAGCAAAATGATAATGCTTTACTCTTGAATTTTTAACACAGGTAGACCTAATGCATGTGTCATCACATCACAAAGGATAGGAGGGGTATTAAATGAAATTAAACTGTTGCAACTTCTCAACTTAGTCCATTATAAACACTAATTTGACTGTGATAGATGCATTTTATCATTTCTAGAGTAAATACTTTAAAATAATACAAAGAGTTACTAAAATAAAATGGAATATTTTTAATTTAATTTAATTAAAATAAAAGAAGTTAGGAAAGGATCAAAGGAACTAAAAATTATAATAGAGAACAAATTATAAGGTGATAGACCTATATCCAATGATATCAGCAATTACATTAAATATAAATGGACTAAGTTCTCCAAATAAAAAGCAGATTATTAAACTAAATTTAAAAAGCCAGGCCCAACTATATGCTATGTGTCTTTTAACATAAAGGTGCAAATAACATTGAAAATAAAAGGTTAGAAAAATATAAAATATGCAAAAAAGTAAAGCTAAGAAGTCTGGAATAACTATATAAGCTTAGATAAAATCAAACTGTATTACAAAAAGTATTGCCAGAATTATTAAAATACATTTCATATTGACAAAATGCACATTATTACAACATTCAAACACAAAACAACATAGCATATTATTTCTGGATACACATATATGTAGTAAAGTGCAAATAATTTGACTGATCATGACAATATTTATGGTAGTGTTCATGTCCGGGCGGAAGAGAAACACTTAAAGGATGAGAATATTAAAGACTTACACTTCATTCATAATGATTAATTTCTTGATCAAAAAAGATCGAAGGCTAACAGAACTCCTTGTTTTCATTTTAACTACATATAAAAAGCAATATAGGATTAAAAGAAATAAGCAACTTTTAAAAGGACACATGGATAATTATATAATTCATGTGTAGTTATATAACTTGCAAAATAATATATATTCATTCTTTTTACAAAATATACATATGCACAAGAAGTAGAAGATCTCTTTGGGAAGATAAATACCAAATCCAAAATGCTTTCCTCTGGAACTGATACATTTTAGAATAGGGAAAGTCACTAAAGTAATTCCATCATAAAAATAATTGCCTATTCCTTAAAAATAATCCTTAAAAAAAGCAAATAATGTACACTACTCAGATATCACTAACCTAGGTAAAGATGCATGGATACTCTTTTTATCATTCACTATACTTTTCTATTTGCTTGGAGGGGGTGTGTGTGTGTGTGTGTGTGTGTGTGTGTCTTTGTGTGGCGCGTGCGCACACGCGTGTGTGTTTATATTAGAAAGAAGAGTGAAAACTGAGTGTCACATTTCAGCTCTGTCAGGCCTTCAGGAACAGTGTAAGCTAAATGGACCATGATTTTACAGCTTCTGCGAGACTTTGCATCGCCATTTCCCAGCTTCATAACCAAACAAAGCATCATCAAGATTGACAATAAAATATAAAAACCACTCTCTCAAGGCCCATCACTGCTCCAGATAAAGGTTTTAATCATCTAATAATACAAGACATCTGTTTCTGGTTCAGCTTTCTCTAAACATCGAAACCATTACTATATCTAATGTAATTAGCAACTTTAAAGTATCACCTACACAAAAGTACCAGCATGACTTATCCAACAAATAAGTTAAACAATACCGTCCAGTTGTTTCCAAAGCAAAAATGTTTTGTTGGTTAGTTCATACTGCTTGCAGATTGTTATCCTTACAGTAATGAAATAACCACATTACAGGAAAGAGGACACCCCAGATTCACTATCATACTGTATAACTGGATTCGATGAAAATCAAGTCTGCTGGACAAATCAAAGAAGACTTTGACCACAATATCATCGTCATTCTACTTTTTCAATACAATACATATTTTATCCTCATTTTGCTATTTAACCATCTAGACACAAATGCTAATGGTCCAATCTGTTTGCAGTCACTAAGGTAAGTGTGATATTTATGCTTTTTCTCAACTCCATCATCACTGTCTCATTTTTTGTGAAATAAATGACACAATAGAATCACATACGCCTGTGTTATAAATGACCTATTTCATGTTCTGCATCTTGAAGTCCATAGGTGAATACATAGGTAAAAAAATCCCCAGGCTGGACAATTTGAATCCACAAAACAAAATGTCAATATATGCACATTTTATTTCTTTACATGGTAAAAATATAATATTGCCAGAAAGTATTTTTGCTTAAATGTTATATTAATATTAATTACTATTCAGAAAATACATAAAAATACAAAGTAAAGAAAAACTAACAATGCGGGGAAACTTCTCCTTTACTATCCAAATGCAACCCAAATTTCTCTCACAGAAGTAACTATGGCAATCGATTTACTGTGTGTGCTTGTAGATCATTTTATGTTATGTATTTACAAGTGTTGATCATTTTATACATTTTGTGCAACTGTGTCCTCTCTCTCTCTCTCCCTCCCTCTCTATCACTCATTCTCTATCCCCCCAACACACACGCCCATTATATAAGTGGTATGATGCAGATAGTAGCCTGCAGTTCAGAATTACAGTCCATATTATGTCTTACAGAAATATTTAACTATTAGTAGTAGTCCATGTTTCACTTCGCCTCTCCCTTATTGACTCTCTTGGTTATTCTCATGTTACACTATGACAAATAATATTTCAATAGTTTTATTGTACATGACTCCTTGGATATGAAAAGTGTTTCTGCAGAGTAAACATGAATAACATTACTGGGTCTTAAGGCATGTGAATATTAAATTTGAATTGAAACTGCCAAATTAATAATTCTCCATGCAAATAAAATGCATACTTGAATAATATAATTTAGACTAACATTGAATTTATTTCCAGAACAGAAGAAAAATAGAAAACAGAGTTGGTAAATTTTATTCTCAAATATTATCCACTAATCTGATCACATCTTTTCCTTAATTTCTGCTTCCAGGAGGACTTTGGTGGAAGGCTTTGCATAACTGGAATGACTATATCTTCCTGTTACCTCCCATTCTGCCTTGATTATACAAATGCTGCCTAATTTATTTTTATTCAAAGAGGATTAACGACACCCTTGTCTCTACCATCCTCTACTATCTGTTTTGATTCTGTCTTTGAAGATTTGGATGTGCTGATAATTGGACAACATTTGAGACCAAGCCTTCAAACTTCCCATCCAAGAAGGAATATTCTTGAGAAAATTCTGAGTCAAGACAGCATACAGTAATGGAAAAAAGAATAATAACCTTAATTCTAGAGTGTGCTACCACAAATGTAGGCGTTTGCATGACATACGTAACTAATCCTGCTTTTAAAAAGGGAGCCAAAGCCATTTTAAATCATCAGGTATCGATGGTCAGCCATGAATTATGAAGCCAAGCAGAAAACATGGCAAGAACTGACCTAATTTTCTTCAAAGAAGAAAGAGGATTTCTAGAGGTTTATTTTAATCCTTTAATCACTGTCTTCCTGCACATCCCACTGCCTGGGAGTCGAGGAAGTTGAAACTTATTTGAACTGGGCAGCAGAGTCAAGAGGGAAATTTTATAAGAAGCTAATTAAAATTATAAACTTACAGGAGAGAGCTGGGTATGGATGATTTTATACATCATAGCCAAACACAACAAGGACAGCTAAGGAATTATTTTTTCTTTAATTTAAGAGTAGGAAGCAAAGAAAGTTGAGACAAAGAGACTTCATGGAGGCAAAAACAAGCATATGGAAAAAGCTACTTAAAACATAAATGCTAACTTATACCAGAATATTTAACAAACAACTTATTTTTGCAGTCAAAGGCATGAGAAAGGAGACTGGAGATGAAGCAAAAAATGAAGATATGAAAAAGAAAAATCATGTCAAATGGGCTTTTTGGACGCGTGTATACCTCTTACATTTATGTAAAAGAAGAATTTCTTTGATTTCATGAAAAGAAATTATATCTTCAATGATTTTAAAGCATCCCAGCCATCACAAAATCCAGTCCACCGAATGACATCCTTTGAAGTGTGATTGCAAATATAGCACTTTCAAGATTTGCATGGCTTACTAGATGAATTCAAAAACAAATACAGCCTTGACTCCATAATCTTTTCAAGAGTGGTTAAGTCTTTTAGTGAGCAGATGCTGGGACTTTTTAAATACTCTAAGTATCTAAGTGAGCCATGTGCGTTTGATGACAGAATTGTGTTGCAAACACCTAGATAGAAAGTGACATTTTTAAAAAGAGAGTGAATACAATGCACACTAAAAGTTTCCATTTTGACCTCGGTATAATACAGTAGTATTTTTCACACAGATTGTTTATGGTTTTCATGAATAGAATTCTGTCCCCTTCTTGCCAACAAATATTACTCTGTGTCTGACATTTCATTTTCCTTGACGGGAGGAAAAGCAGATGTAAATATTGAGGGTAATTGGATCAAGTAAGGCAATGAGCATAATCAAATAATCAAGATGTAAAAACTTGGAGAAATCACTTAGTTTATTCTCTTGTAAATTAAAATTAAAAATTGACTTAGTTACCAATTATGAAAACTTTTCAATTGATACAAAATATTATACTCGGATTTACAGGATTTGAGCTTTGGACACAAATAATGGAATCTTCATCAGTAATGGCACAAGGTGTTTAAATAATGGTTATTTCTTTCTAAATATAATTGCCATTCTCATGTAAATGTAATGGCATATAGTGAAAGAAGTAAACTCAAAGCAATACATTTCTATTATTTTTTTCTCCATCGAATCTCTTATTCTTTGACTATCGCTTGCTACACTAATATTTAAAGAGGGCATTTCTCTATTTCTTCTTGCTTCTTTTCTTTCCAACAAAATAAAATTCATCTGATACAGCTGAAAAATAAATAAAATCCGCTACTTAATCTGTGCTATATTATCCCACTGTTAGTGAGAATAATATGAGGATAGTTGGTTTTTCTCCTGTGGTATAGTAAGCATAAACACTTCATTCCAACGTAGGGTGTGCCCACATCCTGATGGATTTTTTTTAAATTTACCTCAATAAAATGCACTCTGTGTGGTGCATTTTATGTCTGTCCATGGCTTTGACACTGCATGGAGTTGAGTATCGACCACACAGCCGCGACACAGAACATTTCCGTTCCACCAGCATTCCTCCGCCGTCCTTTCCAACCAGCCTGGGCGCGAGCTTGGACTCCCCCCCGCCCGGGCGTGGCGCTGGCCCTGACTGTGCATATTTCAGTCGTGCAAGACAGTGAATTCCTTTCTAAAGATTAAGTGTAGGTCATGTTTTTATCACTTGAACCTAAATGACCCCTAACGGATCTGAAACCCTAGAAAGGACAGTGAATAAAGTAAGGAGTGTGTAACCTACAAACGAGAGGTTTTGGGAAGTGAAAGCTGTCTTCGGGGACTAGGAGAACAGACACTGATCACTCCACAGAGCGGGACTAGGGTCCAAATGGGAATGGAGTCTTCAAGAACAAGCGGAACATACATCCAGAACTTGGGGGGGGGGGGGATTAAAACATTCTTTGGGATTTGGACTAAAGTACGTGCCTTCTGAGATTAATGACCTATCATCTATACTTCTATGAAGAGATAGTAGAAGAAATTACAGATGAAGAATCTGAAGACTCAGTGAAAACTCATGGACGTGGTCGTGGACAACCGCGTGGTGCTGGCAGCGAGGTGAGGAGTCAGGGGAGAGGACACGAAGGGAATAAACGGTGATGGAAAACATAGTAAAAAAATAAGTTATCACACTATAAGGAAGTATGAAAATGACAGAATAGTATGGAAATATATGGAAATGTCAGAGAAAAAGAAGGGCCCAGCTGGTGTGGCTCAGTGGTCGAGCGTTGACCCCTGCACCAAGCGGTCACCAGTTCGATTCCCGGTCAGGGCACGTGCCCAGGTTGGGGGCCAGATCCCCAGTGGGGGGCGTGTGGGGGCGGTCAGTCAGTTCTCTCTCATCGATGTTTCTATCTCTCTCCCCCTCTCCCTTCCTCTCTCTCTAAAATTAATAAAGAAAAATATTTTTTTAAACAAAGAAGAGAAAGAATCAGAAAGGGAGGAATAGGAACACTGTATGGTTGAAATAGTCCTAATTTTTGTAGTTCCAAGCCCTGGACCGCAACTTCATTTTTCCTACAACCTGTTAATATATGTTTGTATAAAACCATGGCCAAGTTGCTTAAATCCTCTGGTATACTGCCCTGAAAATGAATAACAAAAATAAAATCCCTGTTTACGTCATACAGCTGCTTTCAAAACCAAGCCAGATAATCCATTTAGACAAATATTTTTGAGTTATGAAGCTCTTTTATGAACATGTCATCATTTTTCTTGTCGCCATTATCATCATATATGAAGGGTGAAGAATGGCTGAGCACAGATATACAATATGGAAGCAGAAACATGCACCAGGAGCTTAGAATAACTGTCAAGATAGAAGACAATGCTTTGGATACAGGCAGCAGGGTGGTGACTGTGAGTGGGAGGGGGTGGGTGGAGGTGGGAGAGAGTATGGGGGACATACATGGTGATGGAAGGAAAGAAAATTAAATTAAATTTTTAAAAATGTTTTGGGAGTTGTGTGTAGGAAGACAACAAGAGCACTTTTTTTTTTTTAATGTAAGACTGTCTTTATGTATATTTGTCTTTTCACGTAACCCAGGTTTGAGTGAAATTATATTATACCATTTAGTTCCTCCTTCCACTATTCGCCCCAAATCCCAGTTAGTCCCAGAAGTAATAGGTAGTGTCAAGCATCGCGGGAGTTCGGTTCACATCCGTCTTCCCCGAGCCCCAGGGTAGGCGTTCACGCTACAGCAGTGAGACCTCCAGTCGCATGGGGGCGTCCCTCCCGGCGAGGAATCTGTCCTCGGCTACGGGCAGGGCCCAGAGCTCTGCTCCAGGCAAAGGAAACAGACTTTCGGAAGCAGAATTCCCAGCTCGGGGGTTTAATTGTCCAAAAAGATGTTAATTAAAGCCAACTGGCAAACCAGAAGGAGCAGGGTAGTCTTAGGGGGGGTCAGATCCCATTCAATGGCAAAAATGAATAGGGGGCTCAGTTTGGATTAGAATTGCTTGAAATGTGACTATCGGGGAATTTCATTAAGACTCTCGAACTGAGAGTGTATATAGTACTGAGGCTGAGCAACTAAAAAAGTATTTCTTTATCCAGGGAGAGGTAAATCGAGACCGGACATGTGACTGAAAATATGCGTACCCTAAATAGCTGCACACAGAACCCTGCCAGAAACACAGAGGAAAATCTGCTCCCCTGGAATATATTTAGAAGAATGAGGATGTTATAAAAGGCAATTCTCCAAAGGGCTAAAAAAAGACTTTTATGATTCATGCATCTCTCTAATTATGACATTGGAGTAACAGACACACAGTTTTTGATGAAAACAGAGAAGAAATCTATCACTAAGTGGCATAAAGAGGTCAGTTGACAGGCCACTAACAAAACATAACTGAACAGATTAAAAAGTTAAATCAAACACTTACACGCAGTCACCTCACACTTTTCTGCTCTATTCCCAGCACCTTTTCTGCACACCACCTGTGCCCACACTGCGCCCACACATGCAGCAGGAGGCACAGGGCTCATTGACTTCACTCAGAGTTGAGCGGAATAACAACGTGGTGATGACATCACACAGCACAGTCAGACACAGGCGTTCTTCCATTTCGTTCTGTTCAGCTCCAGAGGTTGTGCTGTGTACTCATTTGTGATCACAGTACATGCGGGTGACCTTATCGATTTGCTCAGGTTCTGCATACAGGTGTACGATCAGTTGCTGTTTATTAAAACTCTACTGAGCCCTGGCCAGTTTTGTTCAGTGGTCAGAGCATCGGCCTGCGGTCCAGAGAGACCCGGGTTCGGTTCCTGCTAAGGGCATGTACCTCGGTTGCAATTTGTCCCCGGCCCTGGTTGGGTCGTGTGGGTGGCAGCCACTAGATGTGTCCCTTTCACGTCGATGTTTCTCTCTCTCTCTTCCTCTCCCTCCCACTTTATCTGAACAAAAAATGAAAAAATGTCCTCGTGTGAGAATTAAAAAAAAAACAAAAACACCTCTACTGAGAAGGCCAAGTCAGCCTTGAGACCAGAGAACAGCCACGTGCAATCCGTGGGTCTACAGAAGGAATGGGAAGAAGGGCCCTCGATCCTGGCCTCCCAGCAGCGAAAAAAATGGTCAAAACAGTTTCAGAAAATGACTACGACTCAAATTGTCTCCACATCAACAGCTGGTACATGCTTTGGGGATCACTCTGGGGTACGTGACAGACGCACTCAAGGTCAGGTTCTTTCCAGCTGATTCTACGTCGTGTTTTGCTGCCGCCTTTGCCAATGTCCCACCAGGAAGAGCGGGAGAAGCTCGGGCCCTGGGGCCCCCACCACCTGCCCGTGCTGTGCTGAGGGCTCTGCCCACAGCTGCAGGTTTCCGTGGGGACGGCTGCTGGGAAGGCGGGGTCACTGTCCCCACGTTTGTCTCCACGCAGTAGGTTCTGCATCACCTCCCTCCCTCAGGGGGATCTAAGCATAGACCGCAGCCAAGGAGAAAGTCTGTCCAGGGCGGCTCTTCCCTGAGCCCCGAGGCTCCCTCCCTGCTCGAGCCCACCGGCAAAATGTTCTGGTTCAGTCTGTTTGTCACTGTCGTCTTCGTTGTAGTCGGGGTTGTTTTGATGCGAGATTCCTCCTACCTGCTTGTTCCTGCGTCAGTTGGTAAGACACGGCCAAAGCCTGACATCGTCCCCAAAGGCTCCTCAGCCCAGCGCAGGTGACCTTCCTGTGAGGCTAGTCCCACCAGCCCCTCGAGTCTGCCTTACCTCCAGACGTTTTATTACTTCCAGTAATAAATTCCTTATTGCTTAGGATAGTTGAGCTAGCGTTTAGTCTTGTTGGCAGCTGACACTGATAATCACTTTCATTCCCATGAGAATTAGGTTTCACTTGTCCGGGCTTCTTCCACCAGTATAACATCAGAACAGAAGAACAGATCATTTATTGAGGCTTCCTTGGGTAGAAGTTATCAAAAAAAAAAAAAAGAAGAAGAAGAAGAATAACACAAACTATGGCCTAGATAACTGTTCATCTCAGAAAGGAATATCCAACACACAGAAACCTTTGCAAAACATGGGAATCTGCCCACAAGCCAATAAGCAATTTTAATAGTTCTTAAAATGCGCATTTTATTCTTGAGGAATAAGAGTTTCCCTCAAAGTTTGACTGCATTCTTATTATTTTGGCAAACTTTTCTTTCGTACAAGTGATCGAAATTTCTATTTCGTGGTGTATTGGTCGATATTTTTTTTCCCTTAAAGTGTTAGTTATTTTACCAGCAGCACGTCTTTGGTATATTCCCATTTCAAGCTTCACTTAAAATACCTGGATCCATTTCATGAACCTCTGTCAAAAAGAATATTCTACAAATTTTTAAAACCCAATATGTTCAAAAAGTCATGAGAAAATAAACAGGATGTAAAATAATACCACTCCTTCTTTCAAAGTTCATCAACGAGAAATAAAATGTAATATCCGAGTTTTCCATGTAACGTGCGTTAGCCCGTGGGAACTTCGTTTCATGGCCAATGTTTGCAATTGCGGTCCACTGACAAAGGCAGCCCTGCGTGTATTCCACGGAAAAGGCAGAAACGCTCGTCCTTCTGGGGCTCGGACTCGAAGGGGCGGCCGTGGGTGGGAGGAATGGCGGGCAAGGGGAACAGCCTGCCAAGGACAAGGAAGAACTCACCGGCGTCCAAAGGACAAGTCGGAGGACAAAAGGATGAAGGGCTGACCATGGGACTCAGCAAGCAACAGATGCTGGTGATTTTGAGAAGGGCCTGTCTGTGGAGGGGCTGGTCAGCAGGAAGCTCACGCCCTCAGTGGGGGTGACTGCTCACTGTGACAGCCTGCCACGTGGTCAGATGTGCCTTAACGGGGAAGGGGGCCACTGCTAGAAGAAATGGGGGGCCCTGGGTCTGAATTGTTTTTTTTATCTTGTTTTTATGTTTTTTAGGGGGGCTGGTAGCAATTACCTCATAACTAGGGGGAGGGAAGTGATGAAGCAGAAAGAGAGCGCAGTTTGCTGGAATGTGGCCTCCAGGGGGACAATGGGGAAGGGTTCATGCACAAGTGTAAGAGTTGGCCCGGGCATGCTGGATAGGAGCACACAGCCACAGCGACAGCGGAGAGGCAGGCAGACTCCATGCTCCCAGATGACGGACACTCACCTGGTGGGAGATAAGAGTTCGCCTCGATTTCCTCTTTTATCACCAGGCAATTGAGAATAAATCAGAAGGTACTAAAAGTTGGGCCAAAGGGGAAATGTTATGAAAGAGGCAGCGAGGACAGAGAAGGTCGAGGGAACCCTTGTATGATCTCTGGGGCGCACTAAGAACACGTATGAGTTTAGCATTCATGCCAGTTGAATGCATGATACCTGAAACAGAAAAGTATGAAAAGATGCGGGGCTAGCAGTGTTTCTCTCTGACCTATGGTAGGAATATGGGTATTCATGTATTTCCTTGATCTGAAGGAATGAGAATACCACTTTAAAAAAATACATTTTCTTAAACTCCCTGCACCCAGGGGTGATTCACAGAAGACCAGATTTACTGTCTGACGTGGACATGCCATTCCATGTCCCGGCTCCTGTCAGCAATGTCCCTATAATTATACCCATCCTGTGCCTCTCCCTTATCCACCCAACCTCCACAGTATATGAGATGTTGCAGATTAATGTCTTACTTAGATCTTTTGTTCTAATCCCGTAGTTATTCAATGACCACAGTTTTAGACCACAAACTTGTGTATAAAAGGTTACTTAAAATTTTTCCATAATTAAACACAATTTCTTGCGGTCTCATTCTATCAGAAATTAGTGTCCGTCAGTTCAGAAACCCACTCCCAATTCCCCAGGTTTGCACCTAAGGTCTTGAGAGACGGCTTAGCGTCAACAAGTCCTTTATCATCTAACCACAGTGGCATGACGTGGACCACCAGGGCCTCTGATTCTTGGTCATGAGTCCTTGAGGTCAACGTTAGTCACCCCTCTCTTCCAACCACAGAAGCCTTTGGGCCTGGGACTTGAGCCACCTCTTACCCTATTAGGGGGACAGCGCCCAGGCCCCGAACAGCTGGGCGGGTGGAGGGAGGAGAGGGAAGGAAAGAGGCAGGTCAAGGCATCTCTTTCCCCATCACTTCCCCCATCCTAGGGAATCCATCTAACTTCAATAACGGAAAGAATCTCTTTGCCTTTACATACGCTTTTCTTCGTTACGCCTGAATCCGTCCTGTCCTCCTAAGCTTCCCTTGGGGGTTAAAATATTGATCCTCGAAAAGCTAGGAGAGATTCTTTGTTCTCTGTTTTATCTCTGTGACTAATTCCAACAAATGCCGTTGCTCAGGGCCAGGCCCAGAATGTCAAGCTGCTGTCCCCATCTCCACAGCTGTCACCCGAGTCTGAGCAGAGCACCCAGGCGCTGCGGGGGGGGGTGGCGAGGCCGGGGGGGGGGCACAGTTTCAGAAGTGATCCCCCTGCTTTATGAACGTGATCATGAAGGCTCTACATTCACTGAGCGAGGCAGTGACAGTCAGAACGCGATACACGAAAGAAGGGACACGGGACGACTTGGGACGCAGCACGGATAAGGCGCGTTGACACGGTCGGCACTGGCCACTTTGAAGTGGTCTCAGCTGTACTGGGAGCACCAGTGGAAAGAAGTGTTCATGCCACAAAGCACACACACACACACACGCACACACACATACACACATGCACACAGACACACACGCACACAGACATACACACGCACACACGCACACACACACAGACACACACGAAGAACACATGCATACACACACAGAGACACACATGCACACATACGCACACACATGCACACGCGCACGCACACGCACACACACGCATACACACATGCACACAGACACAAACACATACACACGCACACAGACATACACACGCACACACACAGACACACACGAAGAACACATGCATCTGCACACAGAGACACACATGCACACATACGCACACACACATGCACACACGCACGCACACTTTTATCAATCTGGCCACCTACCCGGGAGCTGGTTCACCACCCTGTCGGGTCAGAGAAGACCCCAGGGCTGTCAGGTCGGGCCCTGCCTTTCCTTCCGGCACATCTGCAGTAGTGATACGTTCTGTGATTTCCTCGAGGCCTGTGGTTAACCTCACAGCCCGAAATTAATTATCTCCAACTCCCTCCTTCATGAGAAGCCCTTTCTGTGAAACGTGTCGGTGGGGTCAGAACCGGCTGGCCACCCACCCACCGGAGCACGGGCCGTCCGCCTACATGGTCCCTTGGGAGCTCAGCAGGGTGGCCAAACACTGTCCTTCACCCCCAAGGGTTTTAGGCTCCGCAAGTTAGGTGACTGACTTGAGAACACCTGCAACGTGTTAATTTTTCACTGGGTGCATATATACACGTATCGGTGCTAAATGCCATACAACATGTATACACACAAATATATTTGACCTCAAATGAGAGCGAATGATTAAATTGAACCATTCCTCACTTCAGCTGCACAAATATATTCCTTTGAAGCATATTTAATAATATTAGGAAAGTCTTTAGCTCTTAACCCTGCCCACAAAATCTATAATCCCCCAAAGGGTGCTTAAATGTGAGAGAGCAGAGAGGGGCTCTCCAGACGTGGTCTTGGTCCTATTAATTCCACATTGCGCTTCTGAGCATGTGCAGAATAGCCCTCCGCCACTCACTACCCCTCCCTGCCTGTTCTCCGTGAGCACGGCAAAAAGGAAGGAGTTTAGGGAAAGCGCCTTCTTTCAAATTTTTAATAAGCCCATATGTTTATAACTATGACATAATCAACCATAAAGATCCCCAAATTAAAATCATAATATCCCCTCAACTGAAAACTTAGGGAGATTTGACCAAGGCCATGGTTTACATTCTAGCTGAGAACCGGAGTTAGGAGTCAGCACCTTCCAACAGCTGTTTGAGATAAACAGATATATATTCAGTAGGAAATAAAAATAACAATATTTGTACATGTATTGAAATCGAAATCCAAAGTTGAATTGAATTCTCTTATAAGAAGTCTGTGAGGGGTCAATGACAATATTACCTTTTGAAACCTTTACAGTGGTTCATAAGCCAATGTAAGGACAAAGCAAAAACAGGTACAAAGGTGTTTACACAGCCTTCGAATGTCTGAAATATTCAAATCTCACTTCAAAAAGAGACGTACCGTCCACTTCCTCTCCATCAAAAATATGATACCTTTTTCAAGTCCTTTAAAGGCTGTTAATAAATAACCTTATCCAATTTATATAAATGATATTAAAAGGAAACATATTTTTTAAGCTTGAATGATTTATTACTTTGAATAATGGTGTTGATATATGTGCCAGTAATAATCATTGAGGTGCCAAACCACATATCAAAATCAGGTGTTTTATTTTTAACTTAATGCATACTACTCATCTTTTTTACTCCCTATTCTGGAATGTATTAATATGGAGCTTTATAATATTTATGGTGAAATTTCTAGTCATTAAATGCAAATTTTTCTTAACTTGTTATGGTTTCTCCAGCTGAATTTGGAGGTGCAGCTTGGTGAAGAAAAATATTGGCTTTGTTGTAATGAGAAATAAGAACAGTACTTAATAAGATTTACTGCCACACCCGAGGAAGGACTTCTAACACAAGAAGCATAATAAAGTTGTGTCACAAACTCTTCTAATACAGATTTTAAAACTTTCTGGAATTAATTTTAACCAAACGTCCTCGGGGTTTTGTCTTTCTTTCTTTGACACAAGAGGAGTCTTGGCTAGAGAGGACGGTAACTGACACTCCCTTCTCCTGTTCCACAGAATCCTGTCGCTGATGGATGGAGGAGTCTCTGGGTACATTCCTGTCCTTCACATTGTCTTCAGCGTAAGGATTAGGAGTCCTCTGCACTGAGAACAGATTTATGCATTACATACAACTTCTCTACTCGGCCTTCTTTTTCCTCTTAGATGAAAAACTTCCCATCGTGGTGTCGCTAATTGTCCGTGTTTCAAAGCCCTCGTTGCACCAGGGGTTCGGCACCAGCAGTGCAGATGCGGAGGCACGATGTTCCGGGGTGAAAACTCTCAATCAAGACTGACGTACTGCCCGTGCGATGTCAATTCTAAGCTCCAGTTTGCAGAGATTAATTAGACGATTGGTTCTTTACGACCTCGGTGTGGGGAGCAGGACCTCGGAACCAAATCATTTAAACCACGTGTGTGTGTCGCACCTACGGGCGACGCTGAACACAATTCTACTTTCCTCCTTCAAGTTGCTGAGTGTTTTCCCCCAAGCATTTGCTTCAACAGGAAGCCTTGAAAACTCAGGAAGGAAAGGCCCCGAGAACTTTCATCCTTTGGGATTTAACCAGAGAAGCTGTATCAGCTCTGGTCCTACGGTCACCCCTGCTCTGCCTCCTTTGGACAGACACGCAACACTTTGGTTATTCTCAGGACACTGTTCACAGACCTAACTGTCTCAGTGTCAGCCAGCAGGTGAGTCGCCAGCCCCTTGAGGTCAGGGAAATGTATCTTATTCCTCTTTCTATCTTACGCATCATTTTTTTTTTTTTACCATATTATATTGTAGGTGATCGATACAGGTTGAATATTATTTAAGTCCAACAAATTCTATTCCTTCTTCCAAGCAAAAATATCAATCGCACTCTGGGAATGAAAAATCTAGCGAAAGAAACCAAGAAAGTCATTACCACCAGTGTGAAGGCAATTGAAAATTCTGTACCATTTAAAGAGGAACTTTAAAAAAAAGGTCATCTTCAGAGACACTTCAAACTTCCATCAGGACAAATTATTCCAAAACTCTAAGTTTCTTCAGTCACCCATAAATAAATAAGAACACCTATACCCTCTTGGCATCGTACACTTGTAAGGTCAGCCTCAAAGTCACCATTTATCTTCATGCAAAGAGCTTAAATGTGTTTCTCTCTAAACACGATGCTACAGTTTAGTTTCAGCTCTCCCAGGAAAACCACACACGAGTGTACTCATTGAATGCGGTGCAAATTAAACCCAGAGAAAAGTTACTACAAAGGACATTCCTACTCATGCCCCCCACCACCCACCCTCATCCCTAGAAGACTCAGTAGGGCATTCAGCACCAAAAGGAGAGAGGCACGTTAACAATTTAATGTAAAATCCTTCAGTAATTTGCAATGGAAACTTACAAGAGCTGGATTTAATCTAGGCTGTGTTTCAGCTCCATACTGTTGAAATGCAGTTTTCACGTTACAGTTCAGGCAAGAATACTGAATACCAATGAGTTTGGGAATTTGGGCTGAACAATAGTAGAAAATCGTTTCGTGTAACCATTCTGAAACTCCTTGGTGTATTGCTAACTTCATTCTCCTTAGCTTTCCTAGAATCCCTTGAAAGGTATGCCTCAAATTCCACTAGGAGCTTTTGTCCTCTACAGTTATGGGGTGGCCAGTCAGGTATCAGTGTCAAAGGGGTGCACATTTAAGATGAATGGAGGCATGTGGATGCACCCGGGGCTTCAAGAACAGAGCTATCCTTAGTAATTCTGAATCGAAGATGAGCCTGCCTTTGTTCAAGTGTCTTAGCTAAGCCTTTTCCATTCCTGACAGCCTTCAAGGACTTGTACTTTTGAAAATGTACCCTTGCCCTGGCTGGTTTGGCTCAGTGGTTAGAGCGTTGGCCTGCAGTCCAGAGAGACCCGGGTTCGGTTCCCGCTAAGGGCGCGTACCTCGGTTGCAGTTTGTCCCCGGCCCTGGTTGGGTCGTGTGGGTGGCAACCACTCAATGTGTCCCTTTCACGTCGATGTTTCTCTCTCTCTCTCTCTCCCACTCTATCTGAACAAAATATCGAAAAATATCCTCGGGTGAGGATTAAAAAAAAATGTGCCCTGATACACTGAGGCACCCTTCTGTTTGAGGCTCGACCAGGTCTTACTAACTCGGGCTCTATTAGCCTCAGAACCCTAGCGCACTTTTGGTTTGAGCATATGAGTGAGCCCTTTTACAAAGTCAAAATAACTTCTTAAATCCTAAGATTACCTAATGCTTTCTTCTGTTTTGGTAACTCTACTTTTTAGGGTGAACAAAAATCATCTATAGTTAATATTTAGTATTTAAATTGTTGAGTCACACCCAGGAGATTCTGACTGAATAGGTTGTAGGTGAAGCCCATGAGTTCATTACTTTCAGAAGCCCTCTAGATGATTCTGATTAATATGAAACACGGATGGGTCTGTGCTTTGAACCACACATGGCGAGCACAGTGTCTGCTCAGAACATGAAAGCTCATGACTCCATCATTACACCACTTAAAGAAACACTGGTGTTAATGTTTTTCATAGGGCACTTCTATTCTAGTTCATTTAGCTCTCTAAAAATGCACTATTTGGGATTAGAAACTTATGACGGATTTCAAGTGTATTTGAAAAGAAATTGTCTGTTTTTTCTAAATGTTTCTTATTAGAAAATATTTCTAACTCAACATTATAATAGTGTCTCTAACACTCAACCAGCTGGACAAGGGCAAAAGGATTCCAATTATTATAACCATCATCATTCTCAATGGACTATAAGGTTGTTTTCATTTCTTTCAGGAAACAATTCTTCTTCCATAAAGTGTAGAGTTCGTGTGGCTATAGCAATGTCTAAATGGCTACCATGGTCGATTGTTTTTGTGTGGCTTAAACATGATCACTCTTGTTAAAATCATAACTAGGTTTTTTTTTTAATTAAAAAGTCCTTAAATGCATTTAATTTAACACGATATTTTAACTTTTAGTATCTTTAGCACGGAAATTTGCAACATGTATCTAGTCCCTTGACCTGAGTACAACTACAAGAATACCTGCTTGCAGAAGAAGGCAGGACACTGGGCCAGCAGAGAGACCAAGGCTTCAGGTAAAATCAGGTGAGCCAGGTAGCAGTCCTGAGACTACCTCTCCATCCGTACATGGCAGAGGAAGGAACAGCAGTTACTGAGCAACATAAGGGTGGAATGAGGTCTGGACATGGAGAGGCTCTTAAAAGAAGGGCGTCACAACAGTGACATGTCCCATCGCCATATACGGAGCGGCAGAGAAAGGTGGGGAACAGGACAAAGTAAGTGTCGTTCCACACTGAGGCCCCTGGCTCTCAAACTTTTTGGCCTTAAGATTCCATTCCAATCTTAAAATCGATTGAGGCACTAGACTTTTATTTATGTAGACATATATACGATTAAAATTAAAACTGGTATCTTGTTAAACTTGTATTTATTCGTTCATTTGAAATGGTCCTCACCAGCACATAGAGCTTAAAGCCTCCTCTCTCCCCCACGTCTGAGCTGGATGTGGGTACTCTCGGCGACTTACTCCCAAAAGAGGATAGAAACGGAAAAACAGTAGCTTCAGAGTTAAGGTTGACAGGCACCACCTTAAACGAGTCACCAAGGTTAACGAAACAAGCGATAAGTTACACTGATTTCCTGCTACTGTGTGCTGAGAAGGATACTTCATCTCAGTGGGATCTCTCCCCAGAAACCATAACCCCCGTCTAACCATGAGGAAACTCAAAGTGAAGAAGATTCTATGAAGTAGCTGATCGGGGTGTCTTCAAAACTGTCAGGGTCACACACACACAGTATGAAGACTAAGGAAGTGTCTCTCGAAACCACACAACTAAATGAAATGTGGAATCTTGGGCTGGCGCCTGAAGCATAAAAATATACCAGTGGGAAAACTGGTAAAATCTAAATAAAATCGGAATTGTAGTTAGCAGCAAAGCACCAATATTAATCTCTTGTCTCAATAAATGTACCATAGTATAGGGAACTGAGGTACAGAGATTCTCTGTACTGTCTTTAGACCTTTTCTCTAAATCTAAAATTATTGCAAAATAAAAAGATTTTTAAAAAATTTCAACAGACTTAGAAAGGAAAACACATGATCATAACAGTAGATTCAGAATCAAGCATTTAACAAAATCTAATGCCCATTCATGTTTAAAAAAAAAATCTCAGTAAATTAAAAATAGAGAAAATGTCTCCACTTGATAAAGATGATCTACAAAGACCTACGGCTACCAGGACCTTAACTTCAACACTGTGGTCCCAGCTCACGGAAATAGGCAGACAGAGGGAATTTTCACTGAGTCCATTGGTCCATGGCATACAGTATAAGGTGAATTATGTGCCTGGTATTATACAACTTGGCAGCCATGCTCAAAAACAATTTTTTAAATTCATTTAAAAGCTAACATAGCCCTGGCTGGTTTGGCTCAGCGGTTAGAGCATCGGCCTGCAGACCAAGGGGTCCCCGGTTCGATTCCGGCCAAGGGCATGTGCCTTGGATGTAGTTCATCCCTGGCCCTAGTTGGGGTCATATGGGTGGCAACCAGTCGATGTGTCTCTCTCACATCGATGTTTCTCTCTCTTTCCCCCTCCCACTCTGTCTGAAGATAAATGTAAAAATATCCCCAGGTGAGGATTAAAGATAATAATAATAATAAAAGCTAATGCAGACACACAAAGAAAGAGAAATTTGAGCATGAAAGAACTAAATGTGAAGCCAGTAATAAAATGACTGATTAATTCTATAAAGTTGAAGGGAAGTGAATATTTATTTCTGCATCATCATGTACCATTAAGCATACGATAGAGAAATAGAACCACACAGAATCACAGAGAACCATGTCAGAATGACATCAAATCAGGCTTATCACCCCAATTTCATGCCTTCCGTGGGCTTCTGCTGCCAAGAGTAGGGACAGAAAACAAAGGCAAAGAGAGAAAGGGGGGGAAAGCAGCTTGGAGCAAGAACTGTCAACTCCAGGCTGAGAGATTTGGGGTGCAGGTACCAGCAGGTAGAGGCAAGTCTCATAACCCAATAACTCCAAAAAAGGAAGGTCTCTTCTGCTCTCATACACACAATTAGCTCTCCCCAAAGTACCAGTTCTTGTTACTATAGTAACAATAGCACGATGGGAATTTTCTCAGGTGCTAGGTGCTGAATTTAGGTACTTATAGCCCCGACATGCGTCTGTATTTTAAGAATAAACTATGAGATAGACATTCCTCTTGGCTTAAAGATGTCAGGTGTGAATATATGTTCAAAGCCACACTCCTGGTAAGTGGACTGAAGAATGTATCTAACTCCAAAGGCTCTTGGCTCCTGACCACTCTTTCCTCAGCCTTTCGATGCTGTCCTCCTCCTCGGACTCCAGGTACGTGTGGCGTTCATTCCCTGGACCTTCTCGCTCTTGCCCAGTGCTGGTTACTGTGTGCAAGGGATACAACATCGAGTAAGGCATAGTTAGTTTCCGTTCTGCAAGAATTCACCATCTAGACGAAGAAAGAAAGAAAGCTGTCATGGGATACAAAAGTTCTGTTACAGGTTGGAAAATATATACATGAGTGTGCAAGGAAGCAGCAGGAGACCTCAGGATACAAGGGAAATAAATGTTTGTTCAAGACTGAGACTTAAGTAGCCTCTGTAATTCTTCTCAAGGCCTTTATTACGTCTTCCTATAACCTATGCACCCAAAAGTCTAACTTTGGCCATGAAGAATATCCGGATGAGCAAACCTGCCCTGCACTAGGCTTCAGAAAGTGGTTTTCTTTAACCAGGGAAATGGACATTATTTCCAGTTCTAGAGAGTGAAAATAATTTCTCAGTAAAAAATAAAGGATAGGGATTCGTTCTGTTGGTCCTGACTTTTGGTCTTTGAATGAATGATACATGCAGTGTCTTCGATACCACTGTCTTCCTCATTCCTGATCCTCTTGTGATATCAACTAAGGTGGTGACAGAGACAGGCCAGCCCAGACTTTCACAGATGCTCTGATGGCAGTAAATGCCCAACGACACCGTTCTTTCTTCTCTGAAGAGCAAACTGGTGGGGTACATCAGATAGCATGCTCACACTAAACAACGGCCATTTGAGTGGCAGCCAACAATTCCAGGGAGCGGGCGGGGAGTGTCGCACAGCACTAGAAGTGCTGAGTCGGCACTAAAAGTGCTGAGTCAGCACTAAAAGTGCTGAGTCAGGAACTAGACCTATGCACTACCTTACAAGTGGAGTCACCTTCCTTCTCCCTGCTGTGTCCTAGCCGCTGGCGCTTGATCGGATCCCTGGGCAGCACCACGGACCTTCCCTACCACAGGCACGTTTTCTTTTCAGTAAAAGGAATCATTCTGCTCTCGCTTAAGAGAATAAGATGATTGTGTTTGTTTTTATAAAAAAATTTAAAAGGAAAAGTCAATCTGTATACAGACAAGAGAATTAAAACTGGGAGGTTTAGAACCTACGCTATTATCTACATAATACGAGTTATGATAAAAGTGGTGTCAATTTGAATAACGACAAGTGGAGAGCCCCATGTGAACATAATATTAAGGAAAGAATAGGAAATAACCAAAAAAAAAAAAAAAAAAGGAAGTGGATAAAATTTTATTTCATGCAGAAGAAACAATATATAATAGAACTGAGGTGGAGGGGAAACAAAGGCTTTTCAGAAACTTTGTGTATTTTGTTGTGACAAGATTGGAGGTTGTGTGGCAGAAATGTGTAAAATGAGATTACAACAGAAGTAAAAAAGAACATATGACAAAGTGTTTGGAAGTGAAATATAAAATACAGGAATGTATATCTACAAGTTAATTATTGAAAACATTTTTTTCCAAGCATTATCGTAGAGCCAATTTTGATAAGCAATATACACACAAAAATTACTTGTATTATTTCCATGTGACATTCTGAAATATAAATGTATATTATCCAGCTTATACATGTTCCCTGCTCATAAAACTTGTAGCCAAAGGACTTGAAGCCATTTCAGAAAATATATACAATCTACAAAAGATTAATAATTGCCATCCCTGGAGTTATCTTTTAAAAATGCGCATAGAATCTAATAGATGAAGAAGCAAAGGCTGTTGGCTGTGAGGTTGAGCTTATAGTACACTAAAGCATGTACTTTTAAGGTGAAAATACATTTCAATAAAAAGTTTCAGCATTATAGCTATTGAAAAATATTCATTTCAGGTCCTATTTCTCTATTTTTAAAGTAGAAAAAAGATAATGTTTGTTCTCTGACTCAACTCCTTTTTGGAATCAGGATGATAACTAAGTTTAATTTTAAAATTAGATCCTTTTTGGCAATTCCTAGGACAAAGGGTGTACCTTCAGCCCTCGTACTTGATATATTCCTGTTTCTCCTGACTCTCCTTAGCGTCACATGCTCACGATCTGGTTCTCCTTGCAAGTAGCCTGAGAGAATTAAGTTTTGTCATGGTTCACGCAACCAAAAAGCTAACATCAAAATCTTCTTACCCTAAACAGATTGCACACAGGTTAGGGACTTTAAACATAATAATCAGCAATATGTTTTCAATTCTGGATGGGCGGCAATGAAGTCTGCAGTTAATGACACAGTCTTGTCTAGTCTGTTGCTGAGGGTAATGGTGCAGAAAAAAAAAAAAACATGTATGATGCATGACGGCTGGAGAGGGAGCACTGCACATGGAAACAGATGAAACGCTTTGTTCAGAGCAAATGAGCTCCAGGAATCAAGGCACCTACGACCCAGTGAGTGTGAGGATGGCGAAAATGCCAGGGACCGCTTCCGTTCCCATCCCGAATCCCAGGACCCCGCTGGGAAAGGGACCTAGACTTCTTCGTCAGCAGGCGCCTGGTCCCCTTAAACAAGAGAGGCTTTCTTAGGCCTTGGGGAGAACAGCGACTTCACCCAGTGTCGGACTGCACTCATGCCCAACATCTCCAGACATCACAGGGCCTGAGTTAGCATACAGGCTCTCAAAGGGGGGCTCAGCCCGGCGTGGGGCTGTCCAGCCCTTCTCCCTGCTGGAGCCCGGGGTGCTATCCTCCACACTCAAGTCCCATGCTGGAGGGGCGGGGAGTTAAAAAAAAAACAACATTGTCAGTTTTCTCATTCTTATCAACTTTCCAAACCATTTCTAGACACTTACTAGGCTGTAGGGTGTTGAAAGAAAGAAAGAAAGAAAGAAAGAAAGGAAGGAAGGAAGGAAGGAAGGAAGGAAGGAAGGAAGGAAGGAAGGAAGGAAGGAAGGAAGGAAGGAAGGAAAGGTAGGCAAGTATCATTTCAGTTTAAGAACTTAAACTCGGAGGATGCCAAAAAGTTACCAAAGACCTTAAAGCAAATAAATATTCAGGCAAGGGCTGTCTTCCACATTCCAAGATAGCTCAAAGGAAGAACCTTGGTTTTTAATGAGGATGGGGAGTAATTATAAGGTTGTAAAAAACCATACACTTTTAGCAAATTTTAATCTTCAAAGTCTCCCATTTGTTAAATAGTTTGACAATATTAGAAAAGATATTTAGACTATGAAAATGATCTTTTTTTTTAATCCTCACCTGAGGACACTTTTTCAGTTTTTTGTTCAGATAGAGCAGGGAGGAGAGAGAAAGAGAGAGAGAGACATCGATGTGAAAGGGACACATCGAGTGGCTGCCACCCGCACAGCCAACCAGGGCCGGGGGCAAAGTGCAACCGAGGTACATGCCCTTAGCGGGAACCGAAACCGGGTCTCTCCGGACCGCAGGCCGACACTCTAACTGCTGAGCCAAACCGGTCAGGGCTGAAAGTGATTTTCAAATTCAAAGGTCTTCACACTGTTCTATAATGTGAAGAGCACCACATTAATTTTACTGGCAAAATCAGAATACATTTAACAGACAAGACAGAAGTCAGAGTATTTCTGCATTAAATAAAATACTAGTTATCACAATACAGACTATTCAAAGACAGGCCTTCCAATGCAGTAAGACCAATGGGCATCATGGAATACCTCCATATCTATTTGTTCAAAACATAGTTACAGAACACCTACTTTCTTTGAGGTCCTAGAGAAACCAAGATGAGTAAGATATTAATTACATGGTCTCTTCCCTGATGTGATTATGCACATCAAGAATTTATCATTTTCATGGGAGAGACTTAGCTACATAAACAGACACATGTAGTAAAATGTGGTAAATTGTATAATAAAGATGCCCACAAGGTTCTTATGTCTTAGGAGTTAAGAAAGACTTCCAGATGTCACTTGACCTGAATCATGAAACCTGAAAGAGAGCAGTTGGACCAGCTCAGCTTTTGGGGGGGGGGGATTGTAATTAACAAAATTAGCATCCACAAAGGTCAGTTTGAGGGCGTGGCAAGGAATCTCAAAACCTTGGTGTCACGTGAAGCCAGAATCCTGACTGTTCATAACACAAGAAACTTAGAAGCAATATGCAATTTTCCTTGGCTAGCAGCAAATGCTGGGGAGAGGAGAGGAGGTGTCTGACCTCTCTTTGTCTACTTTGTTAACATTTCATTCAAAATATACTTTACAAACAAAAGTAAAAATTTAAAAACTACTCTTCAAATTGGTACACGGGCTTTCATGTAGTCCCTTACTGATGCCTTAAGCCTCCAATCTCAGAAGTTTCACCTTTCAAACTCTCATAGTGCATAAACACTTCGATCACATCGCTTTGACTGGGTAATAGTTAATGGTAGATTTGTGGCACAGAACTGTTGCGTTGCTGGTTATACAAGATGTCACAGATTGGGAGCAAAACCAGTTCACTTCCAAAGTACAAAAATCAATAGATATTCCATTATAAAATATTTTTCAGCCTTTCTTCATTGCTGTTCCCCCACCCAAAATATCCCATCTACATACATCCGTTCAATGAAAGACCAGTGGTTGCATTTATTAACATAATTCTAGAGGCAGAGCTGATAGAAAAACACAGCAACAAATTGAACTGGGTGTGATGACAGTATAAGGATCTTAAATTTGAATCACGCGAGCAGTTGGAGAAAGACATCTTTAAAAACTCACTGTCTTCATTCTGAAAAATGCACACACACGACAGTGCGTCCTCCGTGGACTCTGCCCCCCTGTACGCCTCCCTCGACCCTTTAGCTTCTCTCTTTGCTATTCCCTCCGCACAGCTGAGCAATTTATCCTACATGCGTGTCTATTTATTCCAAAGGCTATTAAATTACAAAATACATTTCTTAGCGATCTTTTGTAAATTAACAGCCAGAAGAATTCTGGGGGAAATACAGCGTCACACGAGAAGGTGCGAAGCTTTGCGAGAAACTTCAGGGAAAATATTTTTCACGCTGAAAGATTATAGAGACGCTCTCACATGAAAATCGACGAAGGGAAAGAAAAATAAAAAACACGAGAGTATTCACAACTGTAAAAATATATACTAGACTAGGGGACCTCAATGTTGAGGGATTTGTACTTTGGGTAAAGAAACCATGACATATTTTGCAGTTTTAGGGAGAAAATTTTACATTATAAATTCATTATAAATGTCACAGAACACGCTCATTCCAGTGAGGTCATTCCTTGAAGATTCATCAGTCTTTCCAGGCACACGGGCCCACTTACAAGGCCTTTGTAAATCCCAACACCACTTCTCGGTTACTAAATAGAACTTTATTGAAAAAGGCAGCCCTTCTGAAAGGTGAGAAATGTGTCCCTTTATAAAACAAGTGAATCATTCGCAAATAACATGTAACCGCATGAGTCATGAATGTGTCACGATAGGAATGTATTAATTTTAAAAATCTTAAAATCACTTGAAGAACCTTTTAAGATATTATGAGAAGCAGGATTAAAATAATAATATTTTAGAGTTAGACCTCATTTCTCTATATTTCTCTATTATTTTCATCGTATTTCCAACACGAAGCTTGAAATGCCTCCTGGGTTAGAAGCCCTGCCCTGAGGGACCACCAGGGTCTCCACTGCAGGCGCCCTAGGAAAACATCGGGAACCCACGGGGTCCCCGTGAGAGCTGTTCATCAGGAGTGCAGCTGATGTCATCGGTGGCTGCCTCACATGTGACACTGTATAACACATTTAAAACAAGTATATTTTCATTGAAAACCTATTTTGCATATATTTTGACATATTATGAATCATGACGTTCAGAGATCACTTAATAGAATGAATCTGAGCCATTTCGTTGTTTGTGGGGACCAAACCATCTATGTTTGAGTTATTCACACTGTTGTTTTAGCTCTGAGTAGCTATAGCCTAAAAGGCTCATTCTGAATAAAGACTCCTCCTGGAAATGGGGATCTTCACTCCAAAACTAGCAGGGATATTTTCTGATGCCTTATAGAGTTTTACAGCTATATTTCTACCAGAATTGCAAATGAGGTGAAAAGAAAGTTCTAAATCCCTTTAGAGGTAGGCGTGTAAATGGTCATTCAACAGTATGATTATTTTATAATGACTGAAGTGATATCTACAGTTGATGGTAGAGACTCCCTTTTCTTAAGTGAAAAGAAACAGTGCAGAGGAAATAGACCCTCTTTTTAAAGCAATACACACTTACAAAGATTGCAGAATTACGCGTCACATTCCCACAAAGTCCACTTCCAAGCTGGAAAACGTACAAAGACGAAGTTCTTCATATTTCACCTTTTGCATCTGGTGCTCAAAGGAAACTGAAATCTTTTCGTCCACAACTGCAGTGACCTTCCTGAAGGAGACTGTAAGCCCAATTACTAAGAGTAGATCGGCGTGTTTACAAATGAGTGTTTTTGGCTGAGGATAAACTAGAACATATGGATAGAGGCAGATTTCCCTAACACCTCAATTCGTTCCACATAGTTTTAGTTTAGCAGTCAAGAAACCTAGCTACAAGTTCAACTCCTGATAGTTAGCTGCCCTGTGACTGTGTCAAGGTCTTTTAATCTAGCTACTCCCCAATCTTCTCATCGCCGTGAACGAAGGGCTCAGAAGAACAATATCTGTACATCAGATGGGCACATAAACCAAGGGTTTCCACCTGAGTGCCTGCTGAGAGGTTATGGCTTTCACTGATGAGAAGGACATCCCGGAGGTGACGATGCCAGAGGCAGTAACTCCCCCCACGCCCAGTGGGGGCAGCTAGTAGGCAGGGGAGGGGACAGCAGCGCCTGTGGAGTGTGTCCTGGAGCCACAAGGCAGGCAGAAGCCTGGGGATGGGAAGCAGAGGGAACAGGCCTGTGGGAGTCAGGAGACACACAGCCTGAACTGTGTTCCCCACGCTCCTGCCAAGGTCTGGGTAGTCTCAACTCTCATCTCTAATCAGGACCATCAGGGGAGGAACTGCAGAAGGAAGATAAAGAAGTGGGACCGGAGGATGGAAGGGAGCAGAGCCAGGTGAAGAGGGAAAGAAATCATGTCTGTGGATCTAGCTACTTAGTCATTTGCATGACCACAGCAGAAGGCAAGAAGAAGAGTGAAGGTAAGAAAGGCTGGGGGACTCGGGAAGGCCAGGCCATGTTGAGGAAGCTGCACTTCAAAGGGAGCAGCTGCCCAGCAAGGGCTCCGAGATGGGAGCCATTAGTGTGGATGCAAAGGAAACGCAGATGAATAGCAGATGATTAAACATGAGCTCTTACCATTTTGCCAAGAACTGATAATTTGTTATAATTCAAATATGAGAAAGAGAGATGTTACGTGAGCACTCCAAACCAGAGAAGTTAGCTCCGTTATGAACTTGGGAGCGAGTGTCTAAGTCATATTGTAAACATTCTGATGAGTTTATTAATCAGATCTCAGATGCGGAGTTTATTTTCTTTCGGAATAAGCCACGAAGGTAGAGAAATTGCAACCTGATTAAAGAGACTGTACTATGAAAACTGAACAGAAGTGCAGGCATGATTGAGATTTTTATTGGATGGGAGGAAGACAACCAGAGCAAGAGAGATAATAAAAGTTTGCTGACTCACCTTATCAACATACAAAATTGAGTAGTTTATGGCACACGATTTGATCTGTCTCCCATTTCGTCTCATTTCTGGAGTCACCAGCAGACATGGGCCCATTCTCGAGAGAGAGCCAGAGCCCGAAAGCAGATGGGCGGCAGGCACTAGGAGAGAGTGAGGGGCACGTCCTGAAAAGTGGAGAAGAAGTCAGTCTTCAAAGGACAGGTAGCATTCAGAGGCTAGGCTCAAAGAGCGCCCTGAATTCAAGAAGATGGAGACCAGTATCTGAATTCTATACCAGTAAGTATGAGATGCCCTGGCTACGGAGTCAAGAACAAGAAAAAGGTACGATACGAGCGAGGCAAGGCCACAGTCCAGAGAGGCACATGATGAGACAATCTGAGTATTAGTTAAAGGTTGGTTAGCCGGGACAAGGCAGAGCTGCAGGAATGAGAACGGTGCAAATGTCAGAGGTGGACAAGCAGGAGAGCTTTATGCCCAGGCTAACTGAGCTGAGCTAAACCGATTTCAACCCCTCCTTTTGAAGCCAGAATAGTCCTTTGGGGCACAAGTGGAACTGAGCTTGCAGGTTGCTATCAGCTCATCTGAGCCATAAAAAAAAGTCAGTCTAGCCCTGGCCGGTTTGGCTCAGCGGTTGGAGCGTCGGCCTGCGGTCTGGAGAGACCCGGGTTCGGTTCCCGCTAAGGGCACGTACCTCGGTTACAGTTTGTCCCCGGCCCTGGTTGGTCGTGCGGGTGGCAGCCACTCAATGTGTCCCTTTCACATCGATGTTTCTCTCTCTCTGTGTTCCTCTCTCTCCCTCCCACTCTACCTGAACAAAAAAAAAAAAAATGGAAAAATGTCCTCGGGTGAGGATAAAAAAAAAAAAAATCAGTCTAAAATTCGAGGAACTAGACAGGTCCTGAAAAACTGGATTTTAATGACTTTCTTCGAGTCATCATAAATGACTCCTTGGAAGTAGGGAGAATATAGCTCATCTTTGCATCATCAATGCAAAGTACTTCGTGGCTTTTGTTGGTTTTAGAGATAGGAGGGCAACAAGAGGTAGACAGTGAACGTCAGGCTTGAAATTGACTTGCCAATACAGTAAGAATACAAACCAAAGAAATAGGAGATTTTTGAAAGTTTATTGCTAATGTCACTAGGACATGCACATAAATAATTTTGTACATGATATGGTACAAATAGCTTTGTACTTTGGGACGAATCCATGAGCTTATAACAAAGGGAGGACCCTTCTAGGAACATGGTGGAGACGATTTCTCAGCCACAGAAACTGTAAAGGATGGGCGACTGTGGAAGGATCAGACAGGAAAAGGGCTGGGAAGGACAATTTGAGGGCTCTGAGCAGAGCTAGCAGAACCTTGAGAGGAAGACAGCTGGTCAGTAGGGTTTACTTCCAGGAATGGCACTCAGTCCAGTTAAGTTACAAAGGAGCACCACTGTGTTGACTCCCAATGATGGGGACTTTTCTACCTTGAAGGGGTTAGGGGTCAGCACCACCCTAACTTTAAGCTACTACAGTAAACAAGGGAAAAATATTCTGTACACTGTGACTTTCCCATCTGGTGACTCCACACATAGTGACCTCTTCTCATTGACGATGGACGTTTGAATCTAATGTAATGAACACTAAGCTCCAGCAGAAGCTGGGGCTAATGACGGAACACAGGAGTGGGGCAGGGCAATGGGACAGGGAAGGAGCCAAAAAGTAGATGCAATGGTGTTGCATGTTCAAAATCTTAAACTGAAGGCTGGATTCATGGTTTTAAATTTTTTATGCTTCATAATTTATATGTTATATTCACGTTTTTGCATGTTTCAAATAAAAAATAATAAACACGTTTGAAAACAAAAGGGAATATGAAAATTCCAAAATGGCAGCAAAGTGAATGGAAGCTACACAGGCCATCTCCCAGGACAAGACTGGAATTACAACTAAAATACAGACAAATCATGGGGGAAAACCAACAGAAAAGCAGCTGGAGAGAACCTGTACAACCAGGGACAGAAAAAGGAAAGAGGACACTAAATCGAGCCTGGTGGGAACTGTGGAGGTGCGAGAGGGCAGGCTGGGAGCCCAAGGGCAGCAGCTGTTTCAGCTGTGAGCAGCTCTCTCAGGGTTCAAATCCCAAGCTGGCTCCACAGCACAGAGGGCCGGGACAGAGCACTAAACTAGCTACAGCCTCTAACCTTGGGCTCCAGCAGAGGGAGGGCAGACTGGACTAGAACTGTGTGAAGAAACTTGGGAACTTGGAGAGTTGGGAGGGCAATGGGAGTTTTGGGCCGAATCACTCCCTCACATGACAGTAACCATCTTACTCAAAGAGCCCTTCCCTCAAGCCTCAGGGACAATCAACAGCCCCTCCCTCAGGAATTTAACACCACCAGGCCAGGTCAGAGAAATGCAAACTGAGGCTTAATAACATTGAGTCTGATAGCAAGACAGTGCCCCACCCACTGGAAATCCTCTTACACCTGAGGGATTTTTCATTCAGCTACAAATCCAGGCTTATCAAGTAACTGAGACTAATAGCCTCCAGGCAAAAAGCTAGAGGATCACTGAACCTTTCCTGGGCTTGCAAATCTACCCAGGAAAGTAAGACTTGACAGTGGTGTTTAACATGGGTCCTCCCACACTCATCCAAACACAATAGAGGGAGCCACAACCAACAGAACACCAACACCCACAGGAAAATTTGGCAGGCTCCAAAACCCACTGAGACAGGCAAACTGGTGAAACAAAGAAACAAATCCCAAATGAAAGAACACGAGAATTCTACCAAAGAAGAGATAAATAAAATGCAGTTAAGCAGGTTATCAGAGGTAGAGTTCAGAGTGACGATAATGAGGAAGCTCAATAGTATGAGTAAAGATATAGAAACATTGAAAATCAACCAATTTGAGATGACATGGAGAGACCTGGAGAGTATTATGCTAAGCAAAATAAGCCAATCTGAGATAGACAAATACTACATGATCTCACTTATTTGTGGAATATAATAAACAAAATAAGCTGATGAACAAAACAGACCCAGAGACATAGAAAGCAGTACAGTTCAGACTGACAAACTGCAGAGGAGGGGGGCAGGGGCAAGGAATGAGATAAACTTAAAAATTTATATGCATGTATGCATAACCAATGGACACAAACAACAATGCTGCGGCGGGGTCTGGAGGAGGTATCTAGGGGGGAAAAAGGAGAAACATCTGTAACAAAAATAAATGAATTAATAATTATAGAAAAAGAAAAGGGAATGGAAAGGAATTGGAGAGTTGACACATGGACTTAGAAATAATGAAATAAAAAAGCAAAGAAAACAATTAAGTATAAACAGGATCCTGTGTTTTCCAAGAGAGCCCCAGTTTCCGCCTATTGTCCCAGTATTACAATTATTAAATACTGCCCCAATCCACTCTCAAAAGCGTCCCATGTTGAGCAATTCTCCCCCATAATCCCTGCCCGCTGAGGACGGTGACCATGATAGATTTCATTCTCAGGATGAGGATATGTTATTAGGCATAGTTAGTTGCCTTTATGAAAGAGAGACTATCTGGGGTGAACCCTACTTAGTCAAGTGATCCCTTACAAAGGGACAGGGCTCCTCATGAAGAAAGAGATGGCACATGTGATAGGGATATGAAGCAAGGGAGATTTTTCCTTCCTTTCAAGACAGAGGGAGCCACGGGATAAGGAATGCAGTCAGAATCTAGCTGACAGTAGCTCCTGGCTGATAGGCAACAAGGAACTTGGAACCACAGTCCTATTACCACAAGGAACTGAATGCTGCCACCACCAAGCACCTTGGAAAAGAACCCTGAGCTCCAGATGAGATTGTGCCCTTAGCTGACACCTTGATTTCCACCTCGTAAGACCAGAAGTACACTAAGCCCAGATTTCTGACCCACAGAACTGTGAGCTAATAAGGCAGCTGGGTTTGTGATAATTTGTGACACAGCAATTGAAGATGAATGCAGTTACCCTAGAAACACGTGGAGAGTCAGATTTTAGTTTCAAGCTGCACAGCATAAGAAAATGTAGTGAAAAATAAAAGAAATTTTAAGTTAAAAAAGCACAGATTTCAAAATTATTATCAATCAAGTTGCTAACATTATATTACTGTAATATAACTTTATGTTATATCCTGGCAAAGTAGAAGGATATACAAGGAGCAAGGGTCTTTCTGAGAACTGCAAATTCTTAGACCAAAGCTGGTGATAGACGGCGAAAACGCTTTACTTGCAAAGTCTGATGGTTCAGGTTTGTGACTTGTGGTTTGTGTGTTTAGCAAGAAATATTTCCATTTGAGCAAATAAAAATTCCAAGTTGACCATACATTCAACCTGTGATAACTTGAAGAAATATAATAAAATGAGGTCATAGTTTAGTGTCATAAGTACAGCATATAAGAGTTCATGTTATAAAATATGGTTATATTTATATGCATGTTTATATTTCTAACTCTAAGGATCTAACTAAAACATAAAAGGGGGTGATCACTGCTAAAAGAAACACGATAACACAGTCCTACCATGAAAATACTGCTGCAGGTTTGCTCTTGTAGACGCATGAGGAAGGCAGTCATTCCAAAGGGGAAATAAAATGCTCAGGGTGTAAGTACTGCGAGAGAGAGAGAAACCAAGCAGATGAGGAACCAAGACAAAAGAAGTACCTGAATATACTTTTAGAACTCCAGTAATGTTTTAAGACAGATATGCTTGAGTGCACCTGTAAGTATGATGTTGCCACTATTAATCGCTATAAAATAAGCACCCAAGATAAAATGATTGTTGTTTTAAGCCACTGAGATGTGGGGCTGTTTTATAGAACAACTGGAACATCAGCCTTAAGGATGCAGCTCAACCCCCCCTGCTTTTAATCAAATTTCTAGAGTAATGAGGTTGTTTCAGTTGTTTCTTCCTTTCTCTTTGCTCCTCTTCCACTTGGTTTATATCACTCTGTACTGTTTATCACACAGAACTGTAGTTCTTCTTGGAGTCACTGTTTAGCTCATAGGACTGTGAAACCCTCAAATGTAGGAACTGTTTCATATATCATCTGGTTCCTAAGCTGGTGAAAAGAACACATAAAATACATCCTTAGCAAGTGCTCATTGATTTATTGAAATGTAAGCTACGTTAATGAAGAAATGAGAGAAAAAACAGCAAGGATACTTTGATTGTGGTGTTGAAATGGTCATCGCTTTTGTTTGCCCACTGGTCCTCCCCTTTGTTCATAAGAGGTTCATTCCACTGCTTTAGACACTGAAAACAGGGCTAGTCCATCTACAAACCATGTGCAACCACAGGTCAGGGGATGGAAAGTTGATCTAAGCTCAGCTGAGTTTACCAGACTCTTTCTCCTGGCTACATGAAACCTGGGTGGAGACAGTACCACTGAGGGTCACTAGAGACTAGTTACATTAGTCAGTCCTCTCATTTCTAGTTCAGCAAAACTGTCCTGGAAAGGCCCAGACAGCAAACATGTTCAGCTTTGGAGGCCTGGCCTTTGTCATTACAATTCTGCCATGAAAGCAGCCACGGACAATGCACGAATCAGTGGGTGGGACTCATTTTAATAAAACCTTATTAATGGCTGCTGAAATTCGAATTTCATAGAATTTTCTGGAGCCACAAAGTAGTATTCTTTTGCATTTTTGAACCATTGAAAAATTAAATAGACAAAGCAAAACCTTCTTGGCTTGCAGGCTACACGGAGCGGGCAGTGGAGACGGTGTCCGGTGCGGGGACTCAGGTTCTCAGATGGAAAAGCCAGAAAGGGGCACCACCAGGTGAGTCCGCCAGGCTTCCCGACCCTGGCCCGGCAGCGCCAGCTTCCAGAAACCCTCTCATTAGGGGAGCATTCAAGTACCCTTTCAACCAGTTCTTCTATTTGATTGGTTGTTGGTTTGTTGATTATTTGTTTGAGATTTTTGTATATGTTTGTCCTAAAGACACCAATGCACACTTAATTTACCAATAGCAGGATTTTATTATTAATTTTATGAGTTAGTGGCAAGAAAAGAACTATACCTGTGCAATAAGGAAGTAACTTTCCTGGTTTCAAAGAAAACCACGTGTCAAGATGAGTGTGTGAGAAGCTTGAAGAACCCAGCTCGCTGTTCATTTCGCTGTGTCGCCTAAGAATACTCACAGTGGCAACTGTGTCAGATAACTTTACTTCCAAGGCCCCTTCAGCCGTTGAATGGATATATTTTGAAAGCAGAAGTTTTGATTTAAAAGGAAATAAAAATCTCCTGAGTGAGGCTTTTAAATCAGATTGTCAGAGCAAGCCTTCAGGTATAAATACATTGACTAGGTCCCTATGCTACTTTGTACAGCTCTACGTTGAAAAATAATTCTAAACAATGACTGTGATACTGCCTTTGTTACCACACTAAGTAACTACACGAACAGTGTTTTCAGTCAATTTGGTTTTGTGCTGTGGTAATGCAAAGAGCAACACAGTTCAGCCAGGTCTCGGCTGTTCGATCTCCTGGTCCCACTGTCTGTACACAGACCAGCATGGGGCACCCACTGAAAGTCAACACTAGCCACTAGCCAAAGGGCATGAGAACCCACCATGAAGATGGCATCTCCCCAAACTGGTGTGAATATCCGTCCACCCACGCACCAGTGTTCAGGGTAGGACAGTGATTCTTAACAGTGCCACCCAAAATAATAATATAAACGCCTCTGCATCTGCGTGGTAACCGTGAACTGGTTATGATTATTAAAATTACGTTTAATATTATTACTCTGTGAGACCCCACAACAGTCACTGCGCACCGCAGTTGTTTAGCATGTCCTGCATGTGCGTTGCTGTGTCACATACGGTTGATCTGGTGTTTAGCCCTTCATTTCTTCTGTCACTGATTTTAAGTCAAAACCAAATGACAAAGGGCTATCAGGAGCATGAGGGACCCTTGAGGATCCCCAGTCATTTTAGGTCATTCCTCTGCTCCTAATAGAGTCTAGGATTTTTTTTTTCCATTTGTGACATTTTTATACTCACGACGTATCTATTCTTATACTTTCACATGAACTGCTATTTTTCTCTTGGAGGCTATGAATTGTATCCCCTGCTTCATTTTTCCTAAAGGCCCCTGATTTGGTCCATTTTTTCTTCACAGCACAGGGATGGCTGAAGCTAAGGAAACATTCTAATGCTTTAACTTTCATTACAAAATGTACGTATGCCTGGTACACAAGAGATGCTTTAAGAAAAATAAGATGGTGAGGTCCCCTTCAAGGTTCTTGGGAAGACCATTTAATTTTTTTTTTTTTTTTATCCTCACCCAAGGGCATTTTTGCATTTATTTTCAGACAGAGCAGGAGGCAGAGAGGGAAGAAAAGAGAGACAGAAACACTGACATGAGAGAGACACATCGATTGGTTGCCACTCACACGACCCCATCCAGGGCCGAGGACAAACCGCAACCAAGGTACGTGCCCTTAGCGGGAATCGAACCCGGGACTCTCTGGGCTGCAGGCTGATGCTCTAACCGCTGAGCCAAACTGGCCAGGGCTGGAAAACCGCTTAGATCTAGCCTGCCTTCTGGAAACTTTGCCTTACTATCCATCTACCTCTTTATCTTACCACATCTCTTGAATTCGAAATAACATTTCCTATTTAATTCATTTATTCTTGTTAATATGTATTAAAACAGTCTGTTTTTTCTTACTTTCAAGAAGGTATTTTATTCCTATTATGGGTCCAATTAGAGTCGCCCCGGTAGTTTTGTTCCTTGGGGGAAAGTGAAAAAACATGTCCGTTTTCCACAGGAAGGGACACCCAGCTCAGGATCCCAGCACATGGCCCCAGACCAGACCCTCAGCGCTCATCTCCACCAGCTTCTCTCTCTCTTGCTGACTCTGGCTCCGGCTGAGCTCCGCGTGCCCACATGAACCACTGCTCAGCAGCGGCGTTTCCCCTGCCTCCTGCCCCCTTCCAGGTCCACGCGAGACCCTAAGATGCGTGGGCTGAGTCGGGGTGCTCCTGGGGTCCCCCCTGTGCTCACTGCTCATATCCAGTCGCTAAGCTGACGACTCTGTCCCTGAATACCCATCAGACCCGTCCCCTCTCCATCAGCACTGCAGCCCCCTAGACCCCGGCTTCCACACGACCCTCGAAGTTCCTCCATGTGACCAACATTGATCTGGGCTCTTCTCCCTCCAACTTGCTCATGATGTCAGCAGAGTGAGCTCTCCAAAGTGCTTCTTGTTTTTCCACAGATGATGGGCTTTCAAAGGCTTTTTATTGCTCTTGGAGTAAGAGCCAAGCCTTCAATAAAACTGACCACCTCAGAGGCACCTTTGCCTCCCAGTCTCGTACACTCATGGTCCCGCCAACGAATTGTTTCCTCCTCCTCTCAGTATCCAGGACACCCTGCGTCTCCTGCTTCTGCTGGCTGCACTGTAGTGCACGCTCTTGCCTTCGGATCCCTCCCTCTTACTGTCTTTCCTTTCTTAAAACAAAGGGCTTGTGCTCTGAGCAGAGCCCCCCATGCTGGGGAACCTTCAGGCCCTCTGTGCTGCCCCTTTAGATCACCCGTTACTCCTTCTGGTCATTTTTGTTTAAAACCAAAACAAATAAAGCTGCTCCCCGACGCCTCCCCAGCACCCCTGCCCAAGATAAGCTTTGTGAAGCTAAGACAGGATTTGGAAGTAAACACATAGTTCCCTGTGTCTCTGTGCATGTCACAGTGTCTGGCCAAAGGATAGAGGACAATGCGTGTCCATGCACTGAGCACACGGCCAGCCTCTCGAGCCCCGTGGAATGACACCGCACAGCTGCAGAGTCAGCCAGGAAAACGTGACGGGGTTCATCAGCACAGGCAAAATCTCAATAAACGTGCGGAAGAAAGCAAGGAAATGGAAGTGTGTCCTCTGATGAAACAGGGAGGAGGACATCGAGTCCCAGAATGTGCTGGGAGGTGAGAACACGTCCACCAACGGCAGGGAAAACCCCGCCCACCCGCCCGCTGCTAGGACAGAGGGATCAGAGGGTGGGGCTGGCTCAGGTCCTCTGAGGACCTGTAGGTTCAGTCCATTCACAGAGCAGCAAGCAGGGCACGGTGTATCCCCAGGCAAAAGAGCACAGATCTTTTCTATCGATTAATTGTTTAAACATGAGGGAAGCGCTAACTTTCAGGATTGGCATTGTTACCCCAGATTTATATGTGGGGCTCACAACCTAAAAGCTATCATCCCTCCTCTCACCCAAACAGAACCTGGCGACAGAAACTCAGTTCACCCAGAACATTGGGTTCCTCGTCAGTCACCCTTCCAACTCAAGTGTCCTACCAGGGGACAGAGAGCAGAGGAATTCCAGAACCACCTAGAAAAATCAGTCTGGTTCCTCGGCTTCCGACGTAAATGGACTACTAAGGTCTCCAAACACGGAGGCAGTTCGAAAGGTGAAGTGGGGGGGAAAGTGGATAATTGGTCTCAAGAGAATCAGAATAACTCAGGGAATAAAAGAGAATAAAATTAATTTCTTAATGAATTTTTTACAGAGATATAAACAAATTTTGCATTTGTAAAGCAAGACCGAGACGTAAAATAAATAAATAAATAAATATATAAATAAATAAATAAATAAATCTCTTAGAAATTAAAATATACAACTGTGAAAATAAATAATAAAACAGAAAGTCTATGATAGAAAAATGTCTCTAAATATATTGCAAAAGACAAAAAGATAATAATATGAGAGAAAAAATATAATGTAGAGGATCAATGCAAAAGGTTTAATAACTAACAGTAAATTCATAAAAAAGAATTTGAGAGAATAAAATTATAACAATGAATATTAAAAACATGAAACATAGTATTAAAAGGGCCCACTCACTGAGTACCATGTGTGCTAAATTAATAAAATATCCAGACCTATATACAGTCTTGTAAAATTTCAGAATGCTAGGGGAAAAGAAAAAAATCCTAAAAGTTTCTAAAGAAAGAAAACATAGTACATACGAAGGACCAAATATAAAACTAGCGTAAGGGTCAAATCTTGCTTGTGCAACTCCAATGTGTGTGTGTGGGCAGGGGGTGGAGCTTTGGATTCCTATTGACGTTGATTAGATGGAACTCAGTTCACCCAGGAACATCGGGTTCCTCGACAGTCATCCTTCCAACTTGGAAATATGAAGATTAAAGGTAACTCAGTTTTCTGCTTTAAGTGAATCAGTTTATGGAAAATATTCAGTAATTTTAGTTACAAATAATCCTGTCAGGCTCTTCCTTAGCTCTCAAGGATTTCTTCTACTCAACTATCTTTTTCCCAATAAGTTATCTGGGGATTGAATTCACTGTGGGTTTCACATCAATGACCCTTTCCAGTGTGGGTCAGCCTTGGCAGATAATCCAAAACAACGTGAGAAACTCTATACCATTGCCCATTGACTTACACAAACTACTGGTTCAAGAATAGACTCAGAGATGATTATGTAGAAACTCGGACACAAGAAACTTAGAGAGAAATCATCCAGAGGTTCCCTGGGAAAGTAGCCTTGCTCTTAGGAGACCGGAAACCCCCTAACTCTCTTCCTCTGGCCGTTAGCTTACAGCAATAGGAGGCATGTCTGCAGCCAACTACCTACTGGCCTGGGGATGCAGTCAGTAAAGAGAATGGAACCAAGAGCTCCATGGTGAAAGAGACCAGAAACCATGCTGAAGCCCACATGCATGTAGACTTCAAGTTGTATGTGAAGGTTTCAACTTTCATACGAGTCTCTTTACTGTTGGAAGCCCATTTGAGTTTGGTGCTCTCTCATTAGTAGCTGAGCTGCTGCAGGGTTCTCAGGTGAAGAGGGGCAACAGTGTCTTTCATCTACTGTACTCTGGATGCTCTGACCTCAACTGAGATGTTCCTTCCCCTAGGCTATGAGCCTTTCTGGGTTGGTGTCTGCTGAGGTGGAGCCTGATTGGTCATTGGTCGGTGGAGTGTGACTGGTCATTGGTCGACATGAAGGGTCCCACACTGGCACTCCTACCCAAGGCCATGGTCTCTGCGTTACTCTCCCTCTCTGCAGCCTCCTTGCTGCCACTCCAGGCTTCCTCAAAACAGCTGCATTCACTCAACACTTCTTGTCCCCCCAAAGTAAAACAAAATATTTTTATACCCAACCAACTACATGCAGGCCCTGGACAACGTAAGAGTGGTATCCCGGGTCCTTCTTTCTAGACACCTCCACTGCTGAGGCTACTCTATTGTTCCCATGCTATTTTGGAGAAAATATTCAAAAAATTCAACATAGAAAAATTCAGTGAAGAAACATGCCATCGGGGCTTCCTCTCCTCCTCTCCTCCTCTCCCACTCTCTCCACCATTTAGTTTTGCTCTTTGTCCAGGCTACTATACCTCAAATGGATCTACATTTCCAATTCATGAGGACATTACCCTAAAACATTATTTTTCACTACCATTTATCCTCAAACTCTAAGCTCTCAGATATCCAAACCTTGCTCTGGTGATGTAAATAAAAACTTCTGGAACTTAGAGAGCCTTTCTCTTCCTTCCTTCCTTCCTTCCTTCCTTCCTTCCTTCCTTCCTTCCTTCCTTCCTTCCTTCCTTTCTTCCTCTCTTTCTTTCTCTCTTTCTTCTTTATTTCTCAGTAAGCTCAGGCTCTCAATTATCATAGATTGTATAATTTGAGACTCAAATTGAGCAAACATTACTATTTTGTAGACTGAACTGCCCTCTCTCCCATTGAATCAGAAACCAGTGAATCATAAGACAAGAAGGAACAGGGACTATCCAAAGAAATATATTAGTTTAATAACTCAAAAATATTATTCTGTTGAATTGGCATGAGTTTCTCATTAGCAATACTGGATGCTAAAAGAGAATCAAGCACTAATTTTATTTATTTAAAAGGGAAATTATTTGAACCCAGAATTCTATAATCAACAACCTGATCATCAATTGGAAGACAGAATAAAAAAAAAGTTTACATATTAAGAGTCAAAAGTTTATCTCCTTCCACTTTTTTTATGAATATTATAAAGACCTAGATAGTCAGACCATTAAGTATAAATTATTATAACAAATAGGGATAATAAAGGACACAAAAGAATTTGCATAACTGTAAAAGATTATGTGAATAATACATATGATTAAAGCCAATGTATTCTATCCCTAAGCATCTTTTTCCAGAACACCTTTGCTAAAAATATACAAATGTATTAAGATTATGTCTATGACAAAGCTTGACAATGTTTAGGGTGTGGGTTATATAGCGCAGGTGGAAGGTACTGATGAGATTCAGCAGCACTGAAGTAAATGTTTTTATTTGAGAGGGAATTAAAGGGGGAAGAACCATCACTAGAGAGTTTACCTCACCTTGGGGAATGCTACTTAGCTATGTTTTTTGTATGCTATACACTTTTTAATGTTACATTTTCTCTTAAACAATTATGTGTATATTCATCCAGACTTACTAAAGAGAAGCCATGAATGAAACAAATAATATAGTTGAAGTGCATGGGTTAACACATGTTTTATCTTTAGGTATAATTATACAGAAATATCTGTCAAAGATTTATGGGCTATCCAAGAAAAAACGAAAAATGAACTAACATTACTTTTTTTTTTTTTTTTTTAAGTCAAGCTTATGTTGAATATCTGATTCTGTACAACTTTCAGACTGATGAAGCATGTGTCCTTCCCAATTGAGATTTAGAGTTGGGTCTATTCACATTTTTTCAATGAAGATACGATTTCAAAGCTCAGCTTATTCCTAAAGAAAAATGAGATTACTCTTTTAAGCTCCATTAGGTTATTAGACTGATACCTCCTAGCTTGATAAATCAAATGACAAAATACCACAATAAAAACATCTATGACATAAGGAATTTTCCAGGCTCTATTTATTGGCTAAAATATTTTGCTAACAAAACTGAGTAAATTCCATAAATTCATTGGGTTTCAAAAACCTATAAAGATACCACGAAGAAAAACTATGTGTATAGATTACAGATGATCCTAATGTTGACAGTAGCCAGATCATTTAATAGCTTAAACAAAGGGTATTTATAAATGTTTCCAAAGATAACCAAAAAAGAAATGCTGAAATCACACAATGTATTACGGGGTTTGTTTGGTTTTTTCCTCTAGGGTAACAGATGTTAGAAAATGTACTTTAGCACTGGCCAGTGTGCTCAGTGGTTAGCACATCGGCCTGAGCACTGAAGGGTCACGGGTTTGATTACTGGTCAAGGGCACACACCTGAGTTGTGGGTTCGATCCCTGGCCCCTGTCAGGGCACATGCTGGAGGCAACCAATTGGTGTGTCTCTCTCACATCAATGTCTCTCACACTCTCCCTCTCTCTCCGCCTCCCTCCCTCCCCTCCACTCTCTTTAAAAATCAGTGGAAAAATGTACTTTATTATTTTTTTTTTTATCCTCACCCGAGGACATTTTTTCATTTTTTGTTCAGGTAGAGTGGGAGGGAGAGAAAGGAACAGAGAGAGAGAGAAACATCGACATGAAAGGAACACATCGAGTGGCTGCCACCAGCACTACCAACCAGGGCCGGGGACAAACTGCAACCAAGGTACATGCCCTTAGTGGGAACCTAACCCGGGTCTCTCTGGACCACAGGCCGATGCTCTAACCACTGAGCAAAACTGGCCAGGGCAGAAAATGTACTTTAAAAAGTAGTATTGTGCCTAAAGTATCAAGCACAGAGCAACGAGATTATGTAATAAATATTACAAAATACATGTTATATTATTTCACAATTGGTTGAACATTCCCTCAATGAATTTTCCTATGAAAGTTTTCAAAAACAAATGATTATTTAATCTGATTTTAAGATTATTTAAACTAAAATATATGTCTAATCTCATTATGCCAAAACTATTAGGGGACGATTCTTACTCTCTTTCAAGAAGAAACTGTAATAAAGAGAAATCATAAAGATAAAATACCTGAAACAAAGAAAGGAGAATGAAAAACATAAGAAAGTCAAAAAGTAATTTTATAAATAATAAAATATACTGCAAAATTAGCCTAATCTCAAATGTTATATGAAGTCTAAAAATTAAAATTAAAAAAAAAAACACCGCATATAGAAATACAAGTGATGGTGTCAAGGTCCCCTGTCGCCTTCACGCATACAGTACTGACCGTCATAGGCCGCCGGCTGGTAAATGGTTGAAAACGAGGAGAGACTGCGGCTACTTTAGGCTCTAGCCTGGCACGTCAGGTGCCTGGAGTCCCCACTACAACATGCAAACTAGTAAAACGCCGAGAGGAAAATGCTCTTGAATCATCAGAGAAGAGCGGTCACGAGGCAAGACGCTGCCCTTAGAATCGGAGAGAAAGACAGGCAGACACAGAGAAGCAGAGCTGGACCGAAGCGAAACCTACCAGCAGAACCTGCGGGAAGAGGCCAGCGTGGGACCCCGAACGGCAATGGGCAGGTCTCTGGGGCTCCGCGTGGACGAGTCTTCCAGCCCAGGACTCCAGGGCCCGGGCATCCGGGAACTTGCGCACTTGTGTGAGTTTTACATGCAGAGCTCCACCAGGTCTCCCCAGTGAACCCCGAGAAAAACCGCCTGTCTCCCAGCAGGAGGAGAAGTAACCATGTTGAAACATAACAGGCCTCTCAAGGCCTAACCTCGAGAGAAACTAGTTTACCAGAAAGCCATCCGGTTTTGTCAGAACCTAGCTACCTGGGGAAAAGGAAATGATCAACTCCAGCCTACTCCAGCCCTCCTGTCCAACCTCAGGGGGTGGGTGACAACTGAGAGACGCTAAGGTCACAGTCCAGGGACACTGACTCAGGACAGGACTGAGACCTGATCGTAGAACTGTACCCCTGACGCCTCCCACCTGCTCTGTGCAGGCAAGACGCAGAGTGGGGCAGACTATGTGCAAAACAAATGTCTGGTGAAGGGCTGTTATCCGAAGTATACAAAGAATTCAAAATTCAACACAGATTTTTAAGACATACAGTTGAGCCCTGGCTGGGTTTCTCAGTGGTTAGAGCATCGACCCATGAACTAAAGGGTCGTAGTTTCAAATTTCAGTCAAAGGCACATACCTGGGTTGTAGGTTTGATCCCAGGCCCTGGTTGGTTTTGTGGGGAGCAACCAATAGATGTGTCTTTCTCACATCGATGTTTCTCACATCGATGTTTCTCTCTCTCTGTCTCTCTCTCTCTCCCCCCTTCTTCCTCCCCCACTCCCTTATACTCTATCTAAGAAGAAATGGACAAATATCCTTGGGTGAGGGGAAAAGAAATAAAAATAAAAAGCTATACAGATGAAGAAGATATAAAGATGAGAAAGAAAAAAAATAAAAGGTGTTTAAACATAATACTTGACATCATAAGCCACTAGAAAGTTGCAAATTAAAAAAAAAAAAATTACATACCTCTTCATACCTATTAGGTTGCCAAAACCAAAACACTGACAACACCAAGCGCAGGTACAGAGCAACCGGAGCTCTCATCCGTTGTTGGTGGGAATGCAACATGGTACAACTCTCTGGAGATTAGTTTGACAGTTTCTTACAAACTTAAACATACTCTTTCCAGGTGATCTAGCAATCATGCTCCTTTGAAAACATATGTCCATGTAAAAACCTGCAGATTAATGTTTATAGCATATCTATTCATAATTGCCAAAACTTGCAAGCAACCAAGATTTCCTCCAGTAGGTGAATGGATAAACTGTGGTACATCCAAACAATGGAATATTACTCAATACTGAAGAGAAATGAGCTATCAAATCAGGAAAAGAAATAGAGGCATCTTCAATACATACACTGTGTGAAATAGGCCAATATGAGGAAGCTACGTACACACAATTCCAACCATATGACACTCTGGAAAAGGCAAAACCAGGAAAACAGAAAAACGTAGCCTGAGACATTGTATAAATATCAAGGGATTTTTCCCAGATTTTGGAGCTAATGAGTGATGGAGGTGATGTTTCAGCTATGGTTTCTGGAACTCAGGTCTGTTCTCTGCAACATGCTCTGCTGGGAAAAGCAAGGTTTTCTACTGTAGAAATGAGGAAGAGGATGGGAGACTCCATGGGGTGATGGATGTTAAGACTAGAAAAGGGCTTGGCTGGTTTGGCTCAGTGGTTAGAGCATTGGCCCGTGGACCAAAGAGTTATAGGTTCAATTCCAGTCAAGGGCACGTACCTCAGTTGTGGTTCGTCCCTGGCCCTGGTAGGGTCATGTGGGAGGCAACCAGTCAATGTGTCTCTCTCCCATCAATCTCTCTCTCTCTCCCTCCCCCCCACTCTATCTGATGATAAATAGAAAAATGTCCTCAGGTGAGAATTAAAAAAAAAAAAAAGACGAGAAAGGGATGTAAAGGACACTTATACATTGTAAGGAGCCCGCTCAGGTGTTTGTCCCTGGCTGAAGAGAAGAAAACATGCCTCCGTGACAGGTCTGAGATGACCAGGGGACAACCAAAGCCGTTCTCGGAGAAGGTGCATCTACACAATAGGAGCACTGCTTGGAATAAAGAAAGAATGAAAGCTGGGAGAAACAGAATTATGAAGTTAGCAGTGTGGTTTCAATAACCAGTATTGCATGTCTCTTACTTATCCAAAAGGACATTTACATATGTAACAGAGTTAAAACACATTTGCATAAAACTTGAGTAGCTCTCTCTTTATTTACTGTATCTGTACATCTATATCCTGTTTCGTCCACAGGCAGCGAAGGCTCCTGTTGGCCTCTCCCCTGGAAGACCGTCCAGATCGCTCTGCTGGAGATCACTGGCCCGCTGCACGGACCGGACCGGGAGGCTGGGAACCCACCACAGCCCTCTGCCCGCTGCTCTGTGTCCTTTGTCTGCATTGTGCAAGGAGGGCTTGTTCTTAAAGGTACCTGGGCTCTCTCAACTTCTTTTAAAGCCAACAAATACAAAAGAACAGGTCTTAAGGCAATTAGACAGAGCTGTTTTCACACGGTTAGGTCAACCTGACAAAGACCCAGACGGAACTCCAAGCCACGCCGCTCACAAGGACATAAGCGTGGCTTTGCCAGACTGTTCAAAGTTGTGACAAGAACATGATGCAAGAATCCCTGCCCCTAGAAAGAGGCTAATCTGAGGAACGGAAAATCAACTGTGACCATGAAATATATATGCATATAGCTTTTAATGTGATTTTTTTTTTTTTTTTGGCTAACCTACCCAAAATAGCTTCATATGTTCCCATCTTCGGGTATGAGTTCAGTCTTAGAGAAAATGATCTCATGGGCTGACACCCTTACAGGCGGACTTGCAGGAGCCCAGGCCCGTCCCCAGGCAGGCTCCCTGCAAACAGGTCCAGGCACAGCAAGATCCCCGCTGGCTGGGGGCAGGGCGCACACTTTGAGACCGTTTCTGCAGGCCCTGTCAGTACGTTGACTGCAGGCTGCATGCGGTTTCTATTCTCCTTTCCATTCTGTTGCTTTCAATGTTTTTGGAATCAGTTGAAGTTGAAACATCTTGGAAGAGAAGTTGGGTTTTCTGAAGCCCCTGGTTTCAATTATTTTTAAATCTGACGCACAAACACTGCTTTTAAAGATATGTGACTAAAGTCCAAATAAGGATCTTTTGATTTTTTGAAATACATGTGGTTGAAATTTGAGAGCTGACTGCTGCCAAGCTGCAGTTCAGGGAATGAAATGCTGGCACCGGGAAGAGCTGTTGTTCCGAGGAGAGAGCTCGAAGGACCCGTCCTACAGGAGGAAATGTACGTTTTCATGATTTCGCTCATGCTGGTGGGACAATTCCATACTCCTCTGTGAGACGTGTAGGGGTTGAAATGCCAGCTCCCCTGTTGTTGACTCGAGTGTGCAGTTGGAGGTTTCTCAGATGCATAAACCGGGCTTTGAGCGAATCCTTCTAGTAATAATTTGCAGAAACCCATCCGCAAGATACCTCGCCACACTCCTGCTCATTCAATCCGATCCACGTTTTCAAGTTCAACCTGAAGGCAATGGGTACTGATTTCTCGAAGAGAGAAGCGCAGTGCTGAATACACTGTTCTGGTGCAAACGGAACTGTGGGAAGATCATTAGGCTGAAGTGGTGTTCCGGGGGGAAGTATCAAAGCATAGCTGACCTGTCTGTGGCAGGTGTTCCAGCCAGTGTCTCTAATGAATGACACCCCAGCATTCGTTGTGAAGTCACAGGAGGTCTCCCTCTGGTGTCTTAGCCGGTGCCACACATACAAAGGAAAATCAGCAGCAACTCCCATCCTTGGCTGGCCAAGGGCAAGTGCCGCATCGGACAAAGTACCCCGGGAACCCTTGAATCACTTACAGAGATGAAAAGTGAAACTGAGTTGTGCTGCCAAAGAGTTCCATAAAGAAATAGCACAATCATGCAGGAAAACGAACATGCAATAAAGTCAAGTAGGGGGAAATTTTAAGAATCCTAACAGGAATAGGAAAAGTGCTATGTAAATATTTCCAGAGTATAGTACCAAATCCTTAGAACTGGTAACCTCAGACAGGTAGGGCTAAAGCAAGGCAGCGATACCATTATTTTTTTACAAATCTGGACTGGTTGAATTACTTGCGTAATAAGTGAACATATATTACTTTTTAAGCAAATGGCTATGAAAGTCGGCTTTTTAAAATTCAACATAGATTTCCAGAATCGCCACACTCTCCCCGAAGTATTTTCTATGCACCTTCTGCTTCAACAAAAAATATGGGAAGAAAGAGAATAGGTCTCTTTGGTGACTTATGCTAAAGCTGCAGCTATATGACATAGTGAATGCACACATTTTAGTCAGCTAAGCATATGCTTGGCATTACAGAGCTGATTGTCCAGGTAAATTAATGTAATTTTTACTACCTCCAGATGCTTTAATAGTATAAGGCACAACCACAAAGCCATTATCCACAGGTATGAAAAAAGGACCAAACATATACATGTAATCTGACTTAAATTTGTAATAGAGTAGTCATATGGGAAATCATTTGAGAAAATAGTTTAGGGTGATAAAAAGCATTTTATGAGTACTTTATGTTTATGGGAGAGTTTAGAGCAGAAAGTTTTTTGTGTCTCTTTTTCTAACTTATCTAAAAAGTTTTCCTTAGGATTCCAGAAATGTTTATTTGGAAAGGCCAAAGTTTGGTAAGCTTACGAGGGTGGTAGATTACAATCAGAGGCCTGCAAAGAGATAAGGAGGCAGAAACTGACTCATGGTAAAAAGAAATTGACATGAGAACTGAACAATAACACTGTGTTTAAAGTCTAGGATATTCATCCTGCAAAGAAGCCCCCTCTCCCCCCGATGCCTCCTTGGTGTTTTCATGAATGCCTACAGTTACATGACTCATGCTGCAAGTGATTACGCATCCCTCCTCTCGACCTACTTTTACTCTCTCCGTAAATAGACAACTGAACCTCACAGAAGATGGACTTAAGAAGGTTAAAGTAAAAAAAAAACAAAGACCATCATAAATGCCTTATTTACCTTCTGACGTTTAAGGATTTGATGCAACAGTATAATTTGTGGCATTAATCTTGTGACATCAGCATTCTGCGAGAGGAGCCGCTGATTTCACAGAGGGAACAGAAAGTCTTCTTTGTTCAAGTTGGTCCTGGGAGCTGCATTCAAGGTGACACTTACCGTTTCTGTTGACGACAGAGCTGCACATCCTGGTGGTTCAGCAGGTTGGCTGTCCTTCATGCACACAGTACACGTCATGTTACCAGCTAGGACATATCTGTTCCCCTTTTAGGCTGAAATAATGGGATTCGCAAAAACGTCTGGATTTTTTTTTTTAATCCTCACCCAAGAACATTTTTTTGATATTTTGTTCAGATAAAGTGGGAGGGAGGGAGAGAGAAAGAGAGAAACATCGACGGGAAAGAGACACATCGAGTGGCTGCCACCCACACGACCCAACCAGGGCCGGGGACAAACTGCAACTGAGGTACGTGCCCTTAGCGGGGACGGAACGGGTCTCTCCGGACTGTGGGCCAACACTCTAACTGCTGAGCCAAACTGGCCAGGGCAATCATCTGGATTTTATGGGCAAAAACTTACTTTTTATTTTTTCAGTTGAAGATAGAGGGTAAAGCATATAAAATTACCTCTTCTGTTCCCAAAGTATAGAAATGATAGATAATGGCTTCCTTTTTGTTTAAAATAGGAAGACCAACCCACAAACTGAACAGATAGAAATCCATGAAGCAGAAAAGGATAATGCAGAAGAAGGAAAAGAAAGAAAAATAAAGCAATTGAAAATCCGTTCGTGTAGACCTTGAACATAGAGCCCGAGACAAGCTATGAGGTCAGAGGCTGGACCCGCATAGACCTCGGAGCCAGATCGGTGCCTTCTTCCCAGGAAAGGGGTAGAAACAGCCACCGGACTCTAGCCCAGCACAGATGCAGAGTTAATGGTACGGGGCAAAGATATACAATTATATAGCTTTAAGGTACAAAGCTGACCTTTCCTCTATGTGTTTTATTTAGCATGATACACACAAAATGGAGCAAAATCACTGTACCAAAGAGCCAGCTTGGTTGCAGGATCATAGACAGACAGACTGCGGCAGATTGTTCGCAGTCACCATGGGATAAATTCACGAATGTCTATCAGTAATTCCACAGAAGGACACAAAGACCGTTCCATTTGGGGGCAGGTCCCCAGAGAGACTGCAGCACGATGATGTGCATGGCCAAAGCAGATGCAGTACAAAAGAAATGTTCCTTACGAGTTACATTTCTGGTCTGTTAAACTATGGCAGAGGTCATTTGTTTAATGTACAGAAAACTTTTACAAGACCCTATAAATAAAGGAATGTACTTTAAAGAAAAACCCGAGAAAGTTTAATTATATAAATAACAGGTGTTTATTTGAAGAAGGTAAGATCAAATGGGGAGAAATTATTTCAAAATTGTAGCTAGCAGATATTTATGTAAAAAATTTTCCGGTCATTAAACAATTTTTAATGGAAATGTAGAAGATAACAAAACTATATGAAGGTCAAGCTGCTTAAAGAAATACAATTCCTCGAAGGTTTTGATTTAAATCTGCCACTTGGACTCTCTCCCCAAAGAAGCCACAGAGGCTGAGACACGAGCCGTATTTTCTCAAGTGCATTCTAGTTGCCCACATTCACCACCGAGAAGTCAACACCTAAGACTCAGCCACTGGGAAGTGAAATGCCAGAGTCCGTGTTTGCTTTACATAAAGCTGGTAAGAGCACACACGTGTGCACAACGAAACACAGTCCCATCATGAATGTGCATGTGCAGAAAGGGCATTTCAGACTTTTCCTGCTCTCCTTGTTCTACCCAAAAAAGTTTCAGCTGGGCCTGGCCGGTGTGGCTCAGTGGTTGAGCGTTGACCCTGCACCAAGAGGTCACCAGTTCAATTCCCAGTCAGGGCACATGCCCAGGTTGTGGGCCCGATCTCCAGTGGGGGGCATGCAGGAGGCGGTCAATCGATGTTCTCGCTCATTGATAGTCTCTCTCATCTATGTTTCTATTTCTCTCTCTCCCTTCCTCTCTCTCTAAAATCAATAAAGGGAAAAATAAAAAGGTTCAGCTGGGATCATGTGGGGGTTGGCCCACCGGCTGTGGTTTGAAAATCTCTGTTCCATGTTCTAAACATTGATGCTATTACTGTTACTGTTGAGTTTTACTAAAATATTAAAATGAAATATTAAAACGTATACTCCAACTAAACATGTGTTTATTATTTCCCGTTAATAAAAAGCGTATTCCGAAGGCAAGTTAATTTGGAAAACTCCAGTTACCCCGTCATCCCTGGTACACAGGGACTCAGCTGCCCAAGCTGTCCTCATTCATTTCCAGAGCAAATACAGATGATTCTTCTGGTTTGAAATAACTAGAGCTCAGTTTGGGCACAGTTCACAATGCCAGCACCTCCGGCTGAATATATCGCTGCATCTGTAAATTCAAAATCCACAAAGATCGTACAAAATCCACAAAGCATGTAAACATGAAGAAACAGTCCTGAGTCACATGAACATTGTCATTTCGTGCACCAATCATTCCCTGAATCCTGCAGAACGTATTCTCGTCAAGACATTCTTCATGTGTTCCTTTCCTGTTTTTTAAAGAGGTACTCTAATGAAATTAAGAAGTAGAATCCAATAATTTTTTGCTTTCTAAATTTTTTACTGGCATGATCATATACACAAAGTCCAACACAACAAAAAGTTTGTGCCTGCATTTCTTTGTCTGCTATTATCACGGTTGATATCTGTTTCATTTCATGATTATTACTAAAAATCTTGTTATATAAGGAGTATTATCAAGTGGTCCACTTTGGGGGTCATTTACATTAGACACACTACTGTTCCATGGGTTTATGAAGAAAGCATGACATTTTAAGCATCTGTTTACTTGATTAAGAGGTTTACATTCTTACGATATATAAAAAGAATTGATCTAAGACTACATTAATCTGAAACGCCCACGAAGTATTAATAACATATTAGAGAAAGATCAGAGAACACCGACAGAAATTTCACCATGGCTGGTTTGGCTTAGCATCTGGAGGATCGGCCCGTGGACCAAGAGTCACGGGTTTGACTCGGTCAAGGGCATGTACCTCGGTTGAGGTTCACCCCAGGCCCTGGTCAGGGTCGTGCAGGAGGCAATCAGCTGATGTGTCTTTCTCACATCGATGTTTCTCTCTTTCTCTCTCTCTCTCCCTTTTGTTCTCTCTCTCTCTCTGTCTGAAGATGAATGGAAAATATCCTCAGGTGAGGATTAAAAAAAAACAAAGATTGAAATTTCACAGAGCAATTCAGATAAAACAACATGTAAATAACAAACAAGCTGCAATCAAGGGCAAGGGGCAGAATTTAGGAAATGTGTGTTACGATTGTGAGGACACAATGAACTTGAACCCTGGCCTCACCACTAATTATACCTGATACAAAAGTGCCTTTCCTCAAAAGAATCTGGCTTTCACATAAACCTAGCCTTCAAACAGCATCAGAAAGTCAAAGGGAGACCTCTGCAAAATCTCTCACCTTCATTGCCAGTTACATGATAGTCCCTCCAGAGATGAATCACTGACTCATTAAGTATTATTATATTTAAGAAGAACAGAATTACTAGGGTTTTTTAAAATTGATCATAATAAATCATTTAAATGCCTTTAATATCACATTCTTTAGCATTTAAATTTATTATATGGTTTGAGAGGTGTTAAGAACATGTAGTTTCATTAAGTCCACAAAGCTTTACTGAGAATGGACTAGGTATGGGTAGGGAATTGACTAGGTGTGGGTAGGGAATATCAACACTAACTGTTGCAAGTCCATTTCTCCATCAGAAGTACAGAGAGCGGGGGATGAAATGATGGTGTGAGAGGAGGAAAGAGAGAAGACAATGTTAGGTCACCTGGCTAGAGCTTCACTGTAAAATACAGGTGGGGCAAGAGTCGGTTTGCAGTTGTGGGTACGAGAAACAGTTTATTCTTCTATTGTTCACTATTAATTACTGTATTATTTTCCATAGGAACAACTGTAAACCTACTTTTGCCCAACCCTGTATAAGGTAAGGAAAACTTATTAAATTCCCTTAATAATCAATACCTAATTGTCTAAGAGTTTGCTCTTTAATAAGATTTATGAACTTCTTTCAACAGTACAAAATGCTGTCTTACACGTGCCATTTACTAGTTGAACACAAGTCCAAGGAGTGTCCTAGGAAGATGCGTTGGTGCCTGTGAGATGGGGCTAAAAAGAAACCACAATGAGACACCACCTAACACCTGTCGAATGTCTGCCATCAATAAAACAACAAACAGCAGGTGCTGGCCAGGGCTGGGGCGAGGAACCCTCAGGTGCTGGTGGGATTGCAGACTGGTGCAGCCGCTGTGGGACACAAATGGAGTCTCCTCAAAAAATGCAAAATGGAATGACCTTATGACCAGCAGTTCCACTGCTGGGAATTTATCTGAAGAAACCTGAAATACTGATTCAAAACAACATGTGCACCCCCATGTTCATTGCAGCACTATTCACAATAGCCAAGATCTGGAAGCAGCCCAAGTGCCCATCAGTGGATGAGTGGGTGAAACAGCTGTGGTACATCTACACGATGGAATATTATTCGGCCGTAAAAAAAGAAGGATAGTGTACTCTTTGTGACAGCACGGACAGACCTGGAGAGCATTATGCTGAGTGAAATAAGCCAGCCAGAGCTTACCATATGATCTCACTCATCTATGGAATCTCACGAACAAACTGAACTACCAAGGAGAATAAAGAGAGACTCCGCGAGAGCAGGCTGACAGCTCAGGAGCGGGGGGCTGGGTATGGAAGAGTGGAGGAATTGAGCCAAAAGAACAAAAGCCAGAAAGAACTCATGGACACAAACAATAGCCAATAGCATGGTGATTGCTGGAGGGAGGGGGTGGGGGGAGGGAGGAGGGTAAAGGGGGGATAATTCCACAGCACAGCACATTAACAACCTGCAAAATCACCCTGTGTCCGTTTAATCTCCGCCTTCCTAGAACAACATGCTTCTTCTTTTAACCTCTATTCCTCCTTCAAGTGCCCGTTCAACATCACGGCTTCGGGGACTGTCCTCTGACCTCTGGCAGGTCCTTCCATGGGCTCCCAGAGCTCCCAGCATGCTCCATCACAGAGGGTAGCACAGGGGCCGGGCCAGCCTCTTTCTCTCTGGGGCCAGGAGCCTTGGGAATAGAGACTGGAATGTCTCCAGATCACTTACTATTGAACATCATCCCTTATCTGAAAAGTTTTCTGAACTGAAGTAAAAAATAACCCAGGGAAAATTTTCTAAGTAGTATTTATTTCCCAGAGAATGTTCTCTAGGATGAATTCTAGCCAGAGGGGAGAGGAGAGGAGGGGAGGGGAGGGGAGGAGAGGGGAGGGGAGGGGAGGGGAGGGGAGGGGAGGGGAGGGGAGGGGAGGGGAGGGGAGGGGAGGGGAGGGGAGGGGAGGGGAGGGGAGGGGAGAAAACTATTAATATGGAACTTATTGTCAAAAATAAAACCAATGTTTGGGAAATAGTGCCATACATCCTTTTTGTAAATATACAATTCACATCTTAGCATATTAAACATTCTGAAACAAACTAAAGAAAAAAAAATCATTAAATTGTATTGACTTGGTTTTTTTCCTAAACTTACTTAAGTACCGTTCTAGCGGTTCAAGAAACAAATGCTGGGAAATGTTGACTTAGTGTAAACAATATCTATGGAGCGAGTTGACAAATAGAAATAGTGAACAGAAATCTATAATCAGATTAGGGCAGAGGCCAGAAAAAACATTAAGAACAGTAGAGATCTCTATGAGATCTGGAATAGAACATGATGATTCTGAGAAAGCAGGCCACGTATGATCAGAGAAGACTTGAGGATGGGACTGACCTTGGATTCTTGTGCTAGAGCTAAATAAAATGAGCACTAGAGAAGTTGTAAATTTATATATCTCCTTGGGAAAGAAGTGTAAGACTTGTCCGGGAGTCAGATACGTGCCTGTTACACCAGACTGCCCTACAGAGACTTCATCCTTCCGTGGCCAAGCTCAACCTGAAAAGTTTGTTAAGCAGGATTCAAACACAGTTTAAATTAGTTCAAACCTAAAGTGATTTTCTTAAAAACAATTAGTCACTTTTAACCTTTCTTAGGGTAAATGCGTAGATAAGTTATATCAATGAGTCACTGGAATGGTGTTCTTTGCCAATTCCAATCAGTTGAGGCTGGTGGATGAATTTATAGCCAGGGCATGGTAGGTAACATGCTAGAAACATGCTAGGGCATTTGTATGTTTGCTTGTAACACTGTACATTATTTTCAGGGGGTAGCCCAGAACAGGGCCATGTGCAATCAGATGGGTCAGCAAAGAATACATTAGAGAGACTCTTAACAATTTCTATTTATTAATAACTTGGTATGTGTGGTTTTTGAAACACTATCACATGATTCATGACTTATTAAAAATTTTGTACGATGATTTGTTTTGACTGACTTAAGCTTCAATGTGATATTTTGTCTCTCATGCTTGACTTGGAAATCTAGAACATCTCTTTCTCTGAATGGGGAAAATAAGTAATTCAATACGTTGTAGTACAAATAATACAAGTCTGGGAGGAAAAAAATAGTTGGTTCCAGATAGGTTTGTTAATTAGTTATATGACTATGTCTATACTCTAATCTCTCTGAGCCTTATTTCTGCCCATAAGTAATGTTTTGTGGGGGGGAATAAATTAAACAGGACTAATACATTAAATTAAATGCTTAGGGCACACAAACCAACAAACATGGTATTATTCTCCTTACATAAAGGATGTACAACAGTTACATCCATAGAGACAGACAGTGGAATGGTGATCTTCAGGGGATACTGGGAAGGGGCACAGAGAGTTATTGTCGAATAAGTATGGATTTCCAGCTGGGGAGGATGAGAACGTTCTAGAGATGAACAGTGGTGACGGTTGCACAATAATGTGAATATACTTAATGCCACTAAACTGTACACTTAAAATGTTTAAAATGGCCCTGGCTGGTTTTGCTCAGTGGTTAGAGCGTTGGCCCAAGGACTGAACGGTCTCCAGTTTCATTCTGGACAAGGGCACGAACCTGGGTTGCAGGTTTTACCCCTGGCCCCAGCTGGGGTCATACAGGAGGCAACCAATCGATGTGTCTCTCTCACATTGATGTTTCTCTCTCTCTCTTTCCCCCTCCTTCCCTTCCACACTATCTAAAAATCAATGAAAAAGTGTCCTCAGGTGAGGATTTTATAAAATTCTTAAAATGGTAAATTTTGTTATATATATATATATATATATATATATATACACACACACACATATATATATATATTTCCACAATTTTAAAATATCAATAAAGTCTTAAATGCCTAGGGGCCCAGGGAGATAACACATGGACGCACTTTGAGTGTGACACAGTGAGGATTGGCGGGTGTCGTGCTGGAGAACCCAAACCCCGTTGACTCAGCAAATGTTTCCTACAAGGCGACAGGCTGATGTGAGAGGTAAGTATTTACTGAGCACCTACAGCCAGACACTCTTGCAGGTGCCCAGGTTGTATCAATCCACAGACCAGTTCCTCGCTGAACGCCGGTTCTGGACAGAAGACTACTTCACGAGTCTTCGTGGAATTTATATTCTAGCAAATGTTGCCGTGGCCCCTCTCCGTCGCTCTCTCAACTTTGGCCAGACGGGAAGGTCTGTTCAGTACTACCAGACTGTCTGATTTTTTCAGAGAAGCCAGCTATCTTGTATTTTAGATGAAATCTTCAAATGTTTGAATGTTGGAAAGTTGTTCAAAAGCACTGTGTGGGCAGAACACCTGTCGGCTAAAGCCAGCCTTTGGGCCACAGTTTGTGGCTTCTGCAGGGAATGCTTTCTAACACCCTGTAACTCCACTGCTCTTGCACCAGGACGGTTAGTTCAGATGGTCTGTAGACTCTCCTAAGGTAATTTCCAGGTAGCTTCCTCATTGTTTAATGTATTAATGATATTTTGCGTATTCTATACTAAACTAAAATCATACACAAAGGCAGAGGGAGCAAGGCTGGATTGTCAGGAAAGAACTCCTCCCAGCACGGAACAGGTCACATCTATATTTCTGGAACAACAGGGCAAGCTGCTTCCCGACGGCGCAGGGACAAGACCACCCCAGACATGCGTTCGACAACCCTCCACTGTGTTTGTTCCGAGGAGAAACAGAACAAAATTTATGGTGGTCACTTTAGCTCATATCAATACATTTCAAGCACCAGAACACTTGAAAGTTTCAGAACACTTTCATTTTGCAGGTGGTACTTAAAAGTTTCTATTACCGAGTTTAAAATATGATTCACAGGAATCCTAAGCCCTGGAGACCCATTATTTAACCCAGAATTATCAAACATGTGAAAAGCAATCTCTTTTACCTCTCCGTGCAAGCCGAAGCAAAGGTTAACGAGCACCGTCACCTTCTTAGATTAACGTGATCTCAAAAGTTCAGATAGATGTATGTTCAAACTGCATTATGTATGTCCTCTGGGTGATGTGGGTTAAAAGCAATTCTTTTTTTTTTTTTTTTTTACTTTTTTTATTCTTTACTGATTTTAGAGAGAGAGGGAGAGAGAGATAGGAACATCGATGAGAGATAACATTCTTGGCCGCCTCCTGCATGCCCCCACTGGGGATCGGGCCCTCAACCTGGGCATGTGCCCTGACCGGGAATCCAACCGGCGACCTCTTGGTGCCTGGGTCAACCACTGAACCACACCAGCTGGGCATAAGCAGTTCTTTATTGCACATTTTAGAGAAATACCTTTCTCTGCAGACTCCATTCATTTCTTTCCGGCAGCCCCTCCCCGGCCCTCCTCAACGAGCCGCCCACTACTCGGAGCATTCTTGCACATGAACCTTGTCAGACATGTTTCCTCACGTATGTGTAGTAAATTGGGTAACTAACTGAAATGCAGCTGGGAAATACGAAGTGGACATTGAAACGACTCATTAGGCAGCTGCATAGACTAGACTGAAGAAGGTGGCAGGAAAACCTGCCATGAAGGCACCTGGGGTCAGCCACACCATTGCCAGTGGATGGCCAGAGGCAACACACAGTACAGCTCTGGGCAGGAACGAGGAGCCGTCGGGTCCCGATACAAGCTAATGAGAGAAAGCCACCTTCCTACGTGTACAGATTTGCAGACGAAAGAGGTAGCACAAATATTTCAATCTAAAACTATATAATGAATAGAAACAAAACTAAAAGAGCCAGTAATTTTTTAGAGAAGTCACTGAATAACAGGGAGTCTGGGGCCCCAAATTATTTATTTGTCTTTTACTTTGTTTCTTAGTCCTAAACTCCATAAGGAAGTTGATATAGGTCACGAAATTTGGAGCCAGCAACGGTGTTTAAACCTTAGCTTAGCCATTTTCTACGTGGATGAGTAAGTCCATTCTCTAATCTAAAAATAAATGGGGGTAATATAGAATGCATAAAGATATTTCTGCAAGGATTCAATTACAGTAAATGATGAAAAAGTAGCATTACTTGAAACCAGACCAATTTGGGTACTTGCTCTATTATTTAGCTGCCTGACATATGGAAAATATTTGTCTCTAAACCTCAATTTATTCTTCTAAGAAATAAATAACATGTAAGTCACAGGTGGCAGGAAAACCTACCGTGAAGGCACCTGGGGTCAGCCACACCATTGCCAGTGGATGGCCAGAGGCAACACACAGTACAGCTCTGGGCAGGAACGAGGAGCCGTCGGGTCCCGATACAAGCTAATGAGAGAAAGCCACCTTCCTACATGTACAGATTTGCAGATGAAAGAGGTATCACAAATAATTGCAATTAGTAAGTAGGATAATTATGTTATATGTTAGCACAATGACCACTTATTATACACTAAAAATGTAAATTATCACTAGTAAACTGAAGTACCTGGAGAACAATACAAGTTCTATAAGTCTTAGTTAAATCTGAACATGGTAAGTAGAAGGATAATTCATCCTAAGGGCAGTCACACATACTTTTTATCTTTTCTGATTATGGCCTACATATACTTTCCAGTTTTTAATAATAATAATAATAATAATAATAATCAGTATGCAGAGCAATAGCAGCCAATGCTTCCCTCCCTCCCCCTCCCCCTCCCCCTCTCTCTCTCTCTCTCTCTTTCTCTCTCTCTCTCTCTCTCTCTCACACACACACACACACACACACACACACACAGGATCTTAATTAAGGTGGTATTTTGAGAAGCTCCTTACAGCTAAATATCTTCCCTAAGAAACATAGAAAAGGAATTGTGATATGGATTTAAGAGAGCATTAGCTAAGGTGAGCTAAGAAGTGTTCTAGTGTTGCCAACAAACATTGGAAAGCTAGCCTGTGAGGATTCAGAAAACAATAACAGTAATAATAGTACTGGGATAAACGGCGCAGACTTAGCCCATGGCCTGGTTGGCCGCCTGGCTGGACCTCCTCTGGCAGCATCCCTTTCTCGGGCCCACGGCCACTCGGTAAACATCACCGTCCAATTGGCTTCCTACTGTTCTGTCGTTCTCCAGTGGAAACCTTTCCCAGAGAGCCCATTTTCCAACCACCTACATGCAGATGTGGGCTACGTTAAACTCTCTAAAACCAGCCCTGCGGGCTCGTTCGCGTTCAGCCCTGAGGACCGCTGACCTCCCCGCCGGGGGACCGTGCTCTGGGCCCAGACCCTCCTGAGTGCTCTGCTTCCTCCTCTGCCTCATTCAGCCCTTTCTCCTGAAGAGTCTTCTTTTCTGTCTTTACCTGATCGAATCCCCAGCCAGTTGAAAGAACCTTGAGAACAAATAATGTTTACATACCTTTATACAAAACTTGTTTCGGCTAACAAAACACTTCTATGTGTTCACTGGTTCCCCAGCACCGAGTGCCAATCGGGTGCCCGTTACGCAGTCGGCATTGGGAGAGACGTTGAAGGTAAAGTCTTCAAAGATATTTGCTGAACTTGATTAAATTGTCACCTCAAAAAATAATATGCTTTGGCCAGTATGCATTTAAAACAGTAGTATTGGGATTTGGGGTTTGTTTGGGCAGGTATGCTTGTTTTAAGTGTGCAGATGTATTATATTTAGAATTTTCTAAAGGATCTATGATGTAGTAACTTCTCTCTAGCAACAATTGCTGTCTACTTGGGAAAAAAAGAGTATTTTAAAATTAACCTATTAGGTGACAATCCAATGTTCACATCATTATTACACTGGCCTTCATTTTACAAACAAGAGAAAATTATTCACTATTCGAAATACATCAAAAAATAATAATAATAATAATATCAAATCAAGCTGGCTCAACCAGAGAATGCAGTCAGGATAAATTCAGTGAAACTTCACTTTGCAACAGGAAAAACAATCTTTCTGACTTCATGTATTTTTTTTTTCATGTATTTCATAATAAATCAAGTATATAAAATCATCTTGATTTTTACCATCATGTTTAATCAACATTTCTTTGCAATATAATGTTTTCCATTTCTCCATTTAAAATTTTCCAGGTCTGGCCCGGAATCCCTATATTATTAATAAAACATGAAGGGACTTAATATATCTTGATTTTACCTAAATGTGCCTCTCTTGTAGGCATCTATCATTTTCTTAATAAATTTCATAAATTTTTATATGTAACAAAAAGTAAGCAAAACAATGTGTGTAAAAAACAGCAACTTGGCATGCTTGTACTTTTCTTAGCTTGGACCCTCTACTTTAAACTTAGAAATATTTCACCTGAAGAGGTGTCTACAGATTGAACAGAAACTATATATTATTGGGAATGCAATAAATATACTTGAAAAATAAATATAGGTGATGTTTCCTAATCAACTGGGCAGTCGAGACCCAACTAAGGAAAACGAACACAAACACGTGGAGATTGTTTTCAAATCCTTGAGTTAAGTAGATTGTTCTACACGTCTCATTTAGCTTAGTTCCAGGGAGCACTGTCATCACAAGTAACAGCAAATTAAGCGAGTGTTTACTATTCTGTACAAGTTTGAAAGATGATCTGTTTTGATAGGACATGCAAATAGCTAACATCCCAGCCGGAATCTTTCTTCCCTCCTGGTTACAAAATACACAGTTGCAAAGAATATCTGGTAAAACAAGGACCTGAAATTTTTTTTTTAATATTTACATGTTTAGCACGGATAGTTTTTATTTTAAAATATTATTATTATATTTTATATATTATTATTTTAAAATAGATTTTCCATTATTATGCACTAAGCAAGTGAAAAACTCAAAAACATTTTAGTTTCATCTTAAGAAAAGTATATATTTTTACCTAGGACACAATAGTTACAAAAATGAAGTTACATTTAGATGAAGTCAATGGATATTTAAGATTTCAACGTGAACAAATTACTTCATTTCCTTGACACATCAATAACTAGAAACTATAAGTAATACCTACATGATACCAAATCAACAAGTTGTTGAAAAAAAAAATTGGTTTAGTTTTCCAATTCTTTTCTCTATAAAGAATCAAATGAACTTATAATGGTGTGTGTTTTTCATAAAGATTTTGAATCTTAACTTAAAGTTAGAATTTGTGTGACTGGCTACCATAGGGCACTAAGGCCATTTTAAATTTAAGACATTTTTCAAAGTATTTGTAACATTTTTAGGTCACTAAGTTCTAAAAATCACTGTCTCCCAAGGGCAAGAGACCAGGCAAGAGAAACATGCAGAACACATATCTTACCTCCTGGCCCCAAGAGACGCAGTCACTGATGGACGGGCCCCTTTGGGCGACGGTCCCGCAATGGTTGTAGAGAGGCCGCTGCAGTGACCCAGCCAGATACCGGCGTTTCCTTGACATGGTCCTAGGGGCAACCTACTCACACCTCCTCTAGGCCTGTACCTGCAAGGGTGAAGCTACCTCCTCCAGGTTTGCAAACCCGGGTCTCACTTGCATGGATAACACTGCAGAACAAGAGAGCCACAGAAATCATTCTGGGAAGCCTTTTCACGCGCATTCAGGCTGGAAAGGTAGGGAGCAGCAGTGCTCTCCTTTTAAAACAGGAAGAAGCCCCGGCCGGTTTGGCTCAGCGGTTAGAGCGTCGGCCTGCCGTCCGGAGAGACCCGGGTTCGGTTCCCGCTAAGGGCACGTGCCTTGGTTGCAGTTTGTCCCTGGCCCTGGTCGCTCATTGGAGCGTTGGCCTGCGGACCAGAGAGTCCTGGGTTCAGTCCCCACTAGGGGCACGTACCCCCCCAAAAAAAGAAACAGAAAGAAGAAAAGGTATCCAAAATGGGCAGGGTCGCAGGAGAAAAGCTCCAGGGGAGGGGGAGGCACAGTCCCAGACACGAACCCTCCCTGCTGTGCATATAGCCCTAGAGCACCAGCCCTGAGCCCTCCCATCATTGCACTTTCAACAGAAAGTCCTGAGCCCTACACACGTAGACTTTGTTGTAGGAGGTCTGATACGGGGTCATATGGGGTCAGGGAAGGTACTTACATTCCCACATAACTTCTCAAGCACTTGTGCCCATCAGACAGGCCAGAGGACTCCGGGGAGCTCTGTGGCCGAGTCAGATTGCCTACACCGAGTCAGATTGCCTACACCGAGTCAGGTTGCCTACACCGAGTCAGGTTGCCTACACCGAGTCAGGTTGCCTACACCGAGTCAGGTTGCCTACACCGAGTCAGGTTGCCTACACCGAGTCAGATTGCCTACACCGAGTCAGACTGCCTACACCGAGTCAGATTGCCTACACCCCGCCAGTGCTCGCTGTGCTGATTGACGGGAGAACTCTGTAGTCCCCGGGGCAGGACGGGGTTAGCAGGACGGGGTTAGAATCCTGTATCTGGGGAACTGAGAAGTAGTGAAACTACAGCAAGAAGAAGAAACTGAATAAAGGCCGTCAGGATGTCTGAGGTCTGGTATCTGCTCAAACGCTATTTGGGTGGATCTTCATTTGCTTCATATATAAAAGGAACCCTAATGAGCTTCTGCCTCCAAAAGTCTGTGTTTTCAAACTGTCACACGGTGAGTGTTCGTAATCGGCAGTCAGGAGGGCGATGCCCTTGATTTCAGCAATGCAGTCAGGACATTAAAGGGAAGCAGGCTTCGCGTGTAGGAATAACAGGGTTGAGGGGTGTAACTGGGAAGATGCCTTCTATGGAATGCCGATGTACAGAGCTCAAGAGATTGCCTGTGCAAGAATATGTCAGTTGTTCTGGCCACCCTAATGTCCCAAATGACTCGTCATCTTGGCAAAACCAGTTTCTATGTCAAGAGTGTGCTTTCTATGAAAGAAATAATTTTCTTGAAGTTTGCTGGCTCTACACTGAAAACCACTTACACCACTTAGAAATCTCCTGAGTAAGGTTAAGAGTCCAGCCCCTTCCATTTTTAAGTTTCTGTGATGAGTATGGGGGGATGATGTTAAAATGAGAAGGTGATTTCAGCAGTCGGAGCACGTTTTCTAGAGGAAAGAGCAAAGAAGGCCATACTGACGTTGATCCGCGCTGGTGGTGTTCCCATTGTCCCCAGAGCCTCAGGCAGCAATTATCTTTCAAGTTTCAGTCATCCATTCAGTATTCTGTGAGCTTACTCTTTCAACGATACTAGGTTAGCTGTCGCCTACATTTTCCTTCTGTCCGGCTGGTGTAGCTCAGTGGTCGAGCATCAGCCCATGCACCAAGAGGTCACCAGTTCGATTCCCAGTCAAGAAACATGCCCACATTGTGGGCCCGATCCCCAGTCGGGGGCACGCAGGAGGCAGCCAATCGATAGTCTCTCTCACCGATGTTTCTATGTCTCTCTCCCTCTCTAAAATCAATAAAGATAAAAATAATAAATCATGAAAATGTATAAGCTTTCCAAACAGAACAACAAAACAAACTACTGTGCCAGGAGTATAAGATATAAACATCTTTCTCACCACTCCATTTTTTATTCTGAATTCAAATCACTGGTTTTCTTCTTAATTTGCCTTGGATGAGCTGTGCTTAAGCTCTTTCTCCCTCCTGCAGAATGGAAATATTTACAGCAATGTATGCAGTCACTACTAAACAATTTAGTTGTCTCATGGAATCCATTATAATGGGATTTTACCTGCTCTTGATCATTCCATGACCCCTCCCCCACCACTTTCCAAAAGTTTTTTTTTTCCACCAATGGTCTGATGAATCCAACATGAGGTGCCTGCTACACAGCTGTGTATTGATTTGTGCATAACTATACATCTCATTTGGCTCCTTCTGGTGAAATTATTTTCTCTTACCTATCACATCAGTGCAGACCCATCTCAGATCCTCTTTCTGCTCCTTCTACCAGTACATGCCTAATATTCACAGAGCTAGAATCTGTCCTATTTCCAAACTGGCTACCCAGCTCCTAATTATTTTAAAAGACTCTGCACTTTGAAATATGCCATTTTACTGAATGACGAACCTTACAAAACAGATGCTAACTAAGAAAACAGTTGATATTAAAATACATATTTTTCAATACTGGATTATGATCTGCTGGGGAACGCATTCATAAGGATCATCTGGTTGCAAAATGTGATTTTTAAGATTGGAACATTGGCCATCTTTTGCATATTTTTGGTTCATGCGCCATAAAAATTGACAGCGAGAACGCTCTGAGGACTTCAGGGTGTGCTGAACATCAGGAAATCAATCAGGGCTATTTGGTATCTGAAAAACAACACTAAAAATGATCCAATTGCTCCTGGTAATAAAAGTGACACTGTGGAAGTAATCGTTTTGGAATAGCATTCATTGTCATAGACCACTCCTGATCGCTGGTCCGTTCACCACAGCTCTTCAGCCCCTAGAAACTTACAAATCCCTCTAACTGCTACAAACCTACCATTTCCGAGTTACCTCTGCCATTAAGCGTGGTTTACAGGTGTTATTCCTTCTCATTTCTTTATAAAATGCACCTTTAAACACTTTACAAAGCATTCTCCAATGAACTTTGATACTACTAAGTCAACTTAACATCATTACAACTAAGAGAAACAAAATTCACATAGGCATTTAAAAACAACAAAATATGCCCTGGCAGGTGTGGCTCGTTGGTTGAGCATCCTCCCGTGCACCAAAAGGTCAGCGGTTCAATTCCCGGTCAGGGCGCATGCGGGAGGCAACCGATTGGTATTTTTCTCTCTCTCCCTCTCCCTTCCTTTTTCTAATATCAATAATAATAAGAAAAACTATAAAATAAAATCTGAAAGTATGTTTCAAGTACCGTGGGTGAGGATGAGAGGCTGTCTGGCCAAGAGGAGAACAACCAGGACCAGTCCGTAGGCAGCAGCAGAAAGTGGTGATCCAGTAAGCATGTGCTTAGGAGCTGGAGCCCTGAAGGACTTCAGGACCAGGCCAGAAGCTCACTGTTCACGTCTGCTTCCTGTTCCTGCCGGCTTTATCTGCTTGGTAAAACAATCGCTGAAAATCTAAAGTGGATACAACTTATAATTTTCTGAAGGAAAGCAAGCTGGTGAAAATATTAGTCGTGAACAGTCCTGGCTGCTGTTCTCAGTGGTTAGAGCGCCGGCCCGTATAACACACGTGCCTGGGTTGCAGGTTCGATCCCGGCCCAAGGCAACCAATCGATGTGTCCTCTCACATTGATGTCTCTCTCTCTCTCCCCTCTGCCCCCCTCCCTTCCACTTCCTCTAAAAATCAATTTAAAAAGTATCCTTGGGTGAAGATTAACAACAAAAAAGTCATGAACATTTTTATCAGCTTTTAAAAAAAAATTAATTGTTCAGGAAAACATAAACCAAAGAACTTACACACATATATGCATGACCAACAGACACAGATAATAGTGTGGGGAAGGCAGGAGGGGGAGGGAGCAGGGAGGAGGGAGTCAGTGGAGGAGAAAAGCAGGATCATCTATGATACTTTCAACAGTAAAGATGAGTTAAAAAAAAATAACTGTTTTCAAAGAAAAAAGACAAAAAGAAGGAAAGGGAGGGAGGGAGGGAGGGAGGGAGGAAGGAAGGAAGGAAGGAAGGAAGGAAGGAAGGAAGGAAGGAAGGAAGGAAGGAAGGAGACATGTAGCTATCCTCTTTCCATTGCAAGTACGCACAGACACACATTGGAGAATTAGCCACAAATGTCAGGTTCATACTTGACCTCCTACAATGGTAAACACCTATAAACCTCAGCTTCCTTTGATATAAAACTGCCAAAAATAACATCTTCATCTTATTTATAAATTGCATATATCTGATCAATATTTGCATATAGCACATCAAGACATCTAGAATGTGAAAAAAAAAATGATGAATTGAGAAAATTTATTTCCTTTTTCCTTTATTGGAAAAAAAGATGCATCCACTCCTACAGTGTATAATCTTCATTTAGAAACAAGTAACAAAATTATAAATATAAACCAGTCAAATACTTTACAGGATTATTGCTCTTTTGACCTATTTTTTTATTTTTATTTTTTGGTGGTACATGCCCCTAGCGGGAACCGAACCCTGGACTCTCTGGTCTGCAGGCTGACGCTCAACTGCTGAGCCAAACTGGCCAGGGCTGATCTATTTTAATACTAAAAAAAAAAAAATTTTCATGTGCTAGGCGACATTTAATACACATTCAGTCCCTAAACCAAACATGAAATGTCATTTAAAAACTCATTTGCTGACAAGTTATGTCATTTTGAAAATAAATTTAGATTTAATTAAACAGTATGTGACACTTAAGTAGGAAAATAAAAATTTTTGCATGTAGCTCAGCCAGTGTGGCTCGGTGGATTGATCATCATCCCATGGACTGAGAGGTCCTGGTTCAATTCCCAGTCAGAGCACGTGCCCCAGTTGCGGGCTCCATCCCCAGTAGAGGGCGTGCAGGAGGCAGCTGATGGATGTTCCTCTCTCACATCGATGTTTCTATCTCTCTCTCTAAAAAACTCAATAAAGACATTTTTCTTTAATTCTGCATGTTTATAATATAAACTTAGTACTGAAATACTTAGTAGTATATGTTCTAAAATCATTTTCCCGTATTACACACTGTTATTAATGGTATTATTATACCACAGCCTCAAGGCTCTTGGTAGATGTTGCCTTGGACAGTCACTGATTTTCCTAAGCTATTTCACGACCTTTGAGAATTTAACTACTGCCCTGGCCAGTTTGGCTCAGCGGTTAGAGCGTCGGCCTGCGGTCCGGAGAATTTAACTACTGAACTCACAAACTATTAACTATCCCGAACAAATAGAAAGCAAAGAGTCATCTTCAGTTTGTTGCATCTGAGGAAACTGTCACTACTCACGGGATTCTCCAGACACTTCCATATACTGCTCCTATTTAGAGGTTTCTTAGGACATAGATTTCTGGAATCCGGCCCCAAGAAATGGATATCTCATCAAAGATCATATGTAGAAAATACAACCAGATCGATTGCTTTATTTAAATTATTTTTCCTGTAAGAAAACAGATCCTATAAATAGCACGTGTAAAAGTTTAGATGCCCAGGAAGCTTTGTAACATGTAAAGGTCAGAAGAGTCGCTAACATCAGTCCAGTCTGTACCACAGCCTCCCTTGTGACAGCAGACGGCAGACCCCTGCGCAGACCAGCACATTGTTGACAGGTATTTACCAGCCCTGTCCTTCCAGACTGTAACTCTCACCCGAGACCCACCTCTCCGCAGTCTCAATATGCCTTTTTTACTCTCAACCACAACAGTGTCAAAGAGTTACTAGCAACTCAATACATGTTGGCTGAAGAAAAAAGAAAGAACAAGGATAATGAACAAAATTCTGACAGTCATACTGTTCAGGAGTACCTGAGAACGGCTAGTATTTTCATTGCAAAGACCTCGACGTGAGGTCAGAACTTCATGGCCTTAGAAACTACTCTCCATGGCATTGGCATTGCCCCCAACACTGCCCCTCCTGCCCTCGTGCTCTGGTAAAGAGTCCTTGTATCAGGCATGGTGCAGCCTGCCATGCCCCCCTGCGGTAGGGAGACGCTGTTACAGGGTTTCTGAGTGGCCAGCATTGCGGAAGAGAGCCCAGCCGTACCCGTAAGCTTTCCCCAATCTCATCCAACAATATCTATCAGTCGGTGAGTGGCTACCCAGAACCAAGGACTGTTATAGCAGGTTACATGCAGAGATAGTTAGTACTGCCCTGTACAACAGAGAATAAAAGCTGTCCTTAAAGTGATTAACATTGTCCAAGGTCATGGAATTGCCAGTAAATAGTGGAACAAGGTTTGAAACACAAGTCTGCTGCCAGGATCTATCCTGCGCATGTCATGCTGCATTGTACTTATTCCCTAATGAAATATAGACATGCAGAGAGGAAAAAACACTCTGGCTTTCAAAATATAGTACATGTGGACATGTGTCTGCATAGTCATACTAAGGGTCAAAAGACCAGAAAATGAAAAACAATTTTGAATCCAATAGAACTGTACACACACACACACACAAATATTGTGGTAGTCATTTTTTTAATCCTCTCCCATGAATACCTTTACATTTATCTTCAGACAGAGTGGGGAGGGGAGAGAGACATCGATGTGAGAGAGACACATCGATGGGTTGTCTCCCACACAATAAATAGTAATCTAGGCATTGATATGAAGGTATCTGATGGATGTGATTAATGGCCATGGTCAGTTGACTTTAAGTAAGGAGATTAACCCAGATAATCTGGATGGACCACTATAATCTGTTGACAGGCCCTTAGAGCAGAGCGGAGGATTTCAGGAAGAGGGGGCTAGCCCCGCCATGGACTGTAGCTTCAGCCACCCCAGAGTCCCAGCCTGCCCTAAGGATTTCAGACTCTCCTAGCCCGCCCTCCCTTCCCATCAACAATTATCTTAGCACATACTGCCTGCTGGTTCTGTTTCTATGGTCCACCCCAGAGAGCTAGGTAGATAGATATAAATAGACCTTTCCAAATACCTATTTGCAGCAAGATTCTTAATCTTGCCTTTGTAGTAATTTACTTAAGATCACCAGCAGCTATGGCAGAGACTGGCTAGCTTGTCACCAAACCCATTTCGTCTTTCTCCTGGACACATCATGGACAGTATTTCCCAGCACGCTTTGCAGTCAGATGTAGCCCTGTGGCGAGTCCTGGCCCACGGAATGTGCGCACGGATAACCACTGTTTCCTGGCTTTGCCCACACACCCGGACACTTGCAAGGCACCTGCTCTTTCCCTTTCTGAGACATGTTAGAAGTTAGGTGTTGAAGATCACAAGGCAGACAGAGGGAAGCCAGGCTCCTGAGTTGATGCTTCCCCAAAGCTGCCTACCACACAGGGATGCCCGTTTGGGGCTTTTCACCAGCAAGAATTCAACTCGCATTGTATTACATTTCTGAAATAGCTCTATTTATATTTTACGTAAGTTGTGGTACCTTAACCAGCACAGACATTTTCTGTCACTCCCATAATATTCCAGTGTATCACCAACAAAAGCTTGAACTGGCCATCACCACTGTACGGATGGATGCAGAAAGTCATCGATTTTTACCTTACCTCATTCCTTACTGAAAATGCCAAGAATTCCCAAAGAACCAAAACACTCTGAAATGTAAGAGAGGCCAGGAACATTCTTCAGACTTATTCCTCAAGTATTTTTCATTAAACTAACCAACTAAGAAAAACAGTGCAGCACACTTCAGACAAATAAGTCAGAACGTTAATCATGCCGGCTTTCTGCAGTTGAACACTCGACTCCGTACTCCAAGGTCGCCTGCACCTCAAGGGGTTAGGGGCTTGCTGTCGGATCTGCATGGAAGACGATGCCATCTGTAGGGAGATTAGAGCTGCCTGTATCTCTGACCCGCGCTGGGTGTGGACCGAACACAGCGTGGCTCTTTCTGCCCCCCCACCTCAGTTCTCTTCCTAAACACACACGTAATTTACCTTTTCTTTTTTTTGAAGTACAGTGAGAACTGTTACGAGCACTCCTGTGTCAAGGATTTTAGCAGTTTCGCTTTAATAAAAAGAAAACGGCAAACCCCTCTTGCCTCTGGCAGCATCTCTGTGCCCAGAGAGGTGGAAATTTAAAGCAAGTGTCAAGACCCGTAGGTCCTTTCGGAGGGGAAAAATTAGAGATGAAATGATCCAGATTTGCCGTGCACATTGGCCACAGTTTTCAGCTAATTCCTCAACCCTCTACTTTCACTGGCTCCCATGGCTTCGCTGTGTAGTCTTTATAAAGTGCCCAGAAACACAGGAGATAAGTTAACTCAGCACTCGTAAGATCTCCGACTCCAGACGATGTACTTTGGTGGGAAGCCAGGTTTCAAGTCCGTAGGGGAGGCTTTAGGGATAAAATGATAGAAGAGGAGACAGAAAAAAAGAAGGATCAAATCACACACGCGGAAAAAGAGAAGTATCAGGAGGAATATTGGCTCCGGTGAGCAAGGTGAATTCAATCAAGAGTATCCATACGCTGGTGAGGGAACAGCGCTCAATTAGAGAGAAGACATTCAATCTTAGAGATGGCAAGTGTTGATTTGCAGAAAACATTCTTAAACTATGTCATTTATTAATAAGTAGTAGATTGAAACATTGATAGGACGCCGAGATTCCATCCGGCAGAGTTTGATAACTACCTGTTAGAGATAAGTCCAATTCCACAAATACAAATGTAGCTATAAAAAAGATCGATTGATTTTTAAATATATAATTGATGTCGGAGGAGTCAGTGTTCGCTGATCTAAAACATACCCACATACATCGCTAACACAACTATAAACTTGATAGCAAACACGAATACTTGGACTGTCACGTACAATTGAAGTTCAGTGAAATGAATAGATTACTCTGAAGAACGGTCTCTCTCTACAGAGGAATCTGCAAACTACATAAATGCCAGACTTCGATTTAAAACATGTTTCTGTACCTTGTTGGTAAACCCGAGTAAATATGTTTCTCATAATCCATCAGTATTTAATTAACGTTTGATAACTGTCCTATTAAAGCTAAATTAGATCCTTATTGGAAAGACAGTTGAAAGTGCGACTGCAGCTTCTTTGTGTGTGATTTTTAACTCGTCCCAGCAACCGGAGCAAACGCGAAGGCGCCTGATGCCATTAGCCCCTGATCCGGGGGGACGGAAACTTGGAAACGGAAAGAAAGTGAAATTGGGGGGCGGGGCTCGACGCACATTGACGAGTTCTTTTTTTTCCCCTTTAAAATTTTTCTTCTTTTATTTTGCACTTTTTTCCTCTTAATTCTCACCTGAGGATATTTTTTTTTTTCATTGAGTTTTAGAAAGAGTGGAAGAGAGAGAAGACAGAGAGAGGAGAGACATCAGGGTCTAGGGGTCAAACCTGCTACCCAGGTAGCTGCCGCTGACCTGGAATCTAATTCATGACCCTTCAGCATGCCGGCTGATGCTCTAACCACTGAATCATGCCAGCCAGGGGTACACTTTTACATATATATATTAGAGAGAGAGGAAGGGAGAGAGAAATAGAAACATGGATGTGAGAGAGAGACATTGATCAGCTGCCTCCTGCACGCCCCCTACTGGGGATCGAGCCTGCAACCCAGGCCTGTGCCCTGACTGGGAATCAAACCCGGACCTCTCAGTCCACGGGACAGCACTCAATCCACTGAGCCACACTGGCCGGGCTACACTTTTGCCATTAATTCAACTGGATTCATTTAGAGATCTAAATAGAATTTGGGATCTGAAATTACGTATCTGCTTTCTTCCTGCCTAGTAACCCAACTGTTTCTGACTGCCTCCCGGGAAATGTGCCATTTGTCCCTGTTTATTTCTCCAGCGTGTCCGCGTTCCTGTCTGAGGTCTCAAATGTGCCACGCAGGCTCCGCTGGGGAAGGAGGGTGCCGACTGACAGCCCCGCGCAGGAGACCAAGGCTGTCGGTGCAGAGAGAACCAAACATTAGGAACATTCGGGCAGTCTCTCGTCCAAGAGTTCTGAGGATGTTTATAGCAAATTCTGTGTGAGGAAACATGTGCAGGAAAGAAAGTCCCTGATAAAGTTTGTTTGGAATTCGCTGTAACCTCCTATGTGAGGATATTGCACGGTTTGAGGATGACATCAGGTGGGAATAAAAGACAGAAATAAGACCAAGAATGTGTTTTACTTTCTTTTCAGGCAGCCAAGAATAACTTGCTTTGCATGATCATGGAACCACTTCAGTAAAATTTTTAAATCTCGGGATTTTATGCATAATAAACCCACAGGAGCGTTTAAGACCCGAACAACCTCCTTTTCTTAATACAACCACATAAATCACTACTCTACAAAGCATAGATTATATGCACCAAAAATATGTTCAAACAAGTATGAACAGGTTGTGATATATTGCATATCATTTATCCTTTTGAATGGGCTTCCTGAGAATCACCTGGGTACTAGAAACTCACATAACATCGGGCTCTTGTATCATTGACGTCACCCTGTGTCACAGAAACAAACACGAAGCAACCTGAAGGGCTTGCCCAGTGTGCCTTCTTCGATGTTATTGTGGAAAATGGTCTTAAAACAGGAAAGTGACAAAAAATGAATAGGAATTAAACTATTTCAAAACTAATTGATTCCTTGTTTAGAAGGCCATGAGGAGAGAATGGAACCAATTATTTATCGGTGAAACATAACACTGATGGTTGAGATGTTCCTGCAACAGTAACATTTGTACTTGTATGTTTTCATTACTCAAAGGATCTCAGGTCAATTGAGAAATGTACGAGGCCAGGCCCTGGCCAGGGGGTGCAGGGTTGGACGTTATCCCATACACCAGAAGGCTGTGGGCTCATTCCCAGTCAGGGCACATGCCTAGGTTGTGGGTTCCATCCCTGGTAGGGGTGTGTACAGGAGCAGATTGATATTTCTCTCTCACATCAATGTTTCTCTCCCTCCCTCTCTCTCTCTCTCTCTCTCTCTCTCTCTCTCTCTGTCCATTTCTTTCTCTAAAATCATTAAACATATCCTCAGCTGAGGATTTAAAAGAAAGAAAGAAATGTACCAGGTCAACACACACCATGTTCATTAGACAGAACTCAATGAGCACTTCAGTCAAAGCTGTTCTTACCGTCCGAACAACTAAAGCAGAATGAGCTGAAGTATGACTTGAGGTCTGTCCGCAGACATCCTGCCACAAGGAAGCCAACGCGCACTGTACACAGAACACGATGATATCAGAGTACTTGTATTCCACAGGCTTGATGTTTCCTGCGTAAGAAGACATTATTTGGAAGAAGGTCATACCTTACTCAGCCAGAAGCTGAGTTCCAGAGAAATGGACACAGGAGACCAGGGACAGGAGATGTCAGAAAGTTATCGATCGTAGTGAGTTTGCCATTGGGAACCACACCGGAAGCCCTGGCCACCCGGGAGACGGCAGCAAGAGGCTCACTGCCTCAGAGGGAGAAACATCAGAAACTCACAGAAACTACGGGAAGAACCAAGATGGTCCAAAGAAAGTTTCCTCCCTCCTGATTTGGGAGAGGCTCATCCTATTCCAGACCAACCGAGCTTTAGGTGATTCCCACCTCTTCCATGTAACCCAGGAGAGGGGCCCATCAGACGGAGAGATTTCCAGCTAAGCACCAGCCACATTATACTGACCTAAAAAGATACAGGTGGGAAAGAATCCAGCCACACCCCTGTCGCCGCCCACCTCACCCAGCTACTCTGGCAGGTCTCACATGTCATAAGAGCCGAGGGGGGATGGGACTAACATCTTCCAGCAAATCACTGACTCCACCAGTCTAACTGCCTGCACAGCAATCAATAGTCAGGCGTCTTCAGTTCTCGCAAAAACATTCGCGTAGCCTCGAGATGTTAACATGAGGAGGGAGCTTACGTCTGTATGCAAATATTCTCTTCTCTCTTGCTGAGATAGAACCTCATCTCATAAAGTTAAAACTTAAAAATGTCAAGGGTCTGCATCTGAGGGATAGGTTGAAAACGATTCAATCGATGTCAAGTCCATATGGGTAAAAAGGATCTCGGCCTTAATCACCATTATGTCACTGCGCCTAACCAGATGCCTGGGATTGGTTAGCTGCTTAGTACACACGGAAGGAAGGAAGGAAAGAAAAGTGGAGGGAGGGAAGGGGGGAAGAAGGTTAGGAAATAAATAATGGGACCTAGTGAAGAATTCGGCAACTCACTTATTTTCTAGGTGCATAGAGTGTAGAGCATAATGCACAATAAAACTAAACAATGGACCAAAGGACCCTGCCCTTCATCTCATAGCAAAATATCCATATTTGCTCCAATAAAAGTGTGCTCTACTTCCTTCTTTACATCTTGGTTTCTAGCTGCTGAGTGGACATGAAGTGTACTAGAAGGCAGAACCTGTGTACTGTAACTCAAATGCTGTCTGGGGCAGATCCTCACTGCACAGAGCCTGGTCCATCCTCCTCGGAGGTTTTCACTAGAAGTCGGACGGCGCTGCGCCGGTATGGTTTCGTCTGTCAGGCTGATCTGAACGTGGGTTCCGTGGTGATGACTAGCACCAGGTCCACCCCAAGGAAGCAGTGAGGTTGCCGCAGCAGCACCTGGAACTTCTGAGCACACGGAGGCTTTGCGTGGTGGGTTCACGCGTCCTGGGGTTCCGCTCTGCAATCCATCCTCAGGCGCCGGAGATCAACCCTGGGATCGGAACGAGGGCTCCTTCCCTGTCCGCCAGTTTCCAGTGTGCTCACCTGAATACTGTGGATACTTACGCAAGAACACTTGACATGATAAAATACCGATCTTCTAACCATTACACGCCTCTGGTTTTCCAAAGATGAATCAAATTATATTTTCAGGAAATCAATCTAATAGGTTTCAGATGTCCTCCTTCCTACTCATCTCTCTTGCTACCACCCTAGCCACATCCTGACAGATCCTTCGACTTCCTATTCTCTGCGTCTCCACAGGAGACAACCCTCCTTTCGTGGGCCTGACCAGCAGCAGCAAATGTCCGAGTCACTTGCCCACAGTCGCTGGACTCCTTGCTTTTCACTGACAGACTAATGAAAGTGAGCGGGTAGGAGACGTGCGTTGTACTTAATGATGATACTTTGGCCTCTCCGATCTCGACGCTACTCCAAAAGCGCAGTTTAGGCTTTGAAAGGGGGCTCCGTGCAGAACAGTGCGGGACAACGACAAGACTCTGTCCGAACCCCGGAGGCGCCAGTGAAATGCGGGGTCAACACTTCTCTTCGGCCCTTACCAGCCAACACAGGAGGCCAAGTGTCCTGGCTGCTTGGATTCCACTCTGATACTTATCAGATCAGGTCCTTAGCATCTAAATAACCATGGCCTTGAGTTCCCTGGCTCTCGGGCAGAGTGTGTGTGTGTGTGTGTGTGTGTGTGTGTGTGTGTGTTGGGGGGTGGGGCAGGTTGACTATCAGTTGCTGAGTTCATGCCAACTTTCTCCCCTGCTCATAGCTTCAATACAGGCACAGCAGCAGCCACATTCGTTCTGCTTTGGAGCAGGCGGTAGCTTAACCAACAAAACCCTGGGTACCCCGCGTTTCCTGTCTCCCGAGCCGGGGTGCTGCTGTCAGCTCCCTCCCTGCCTCAGCGCCGGCCCGGCCAGCTCCAGCGCAGTGTCCTGCCCGCTGAGCCGTTCCTCCTGTCAGCTGCCCTCACAGACTGCGTCAGCGTGTCGCGTGCACTTTCCAGTCCACGGTTCCGCCCTGGGAAAGAGACTGTGTCTCCTAAGGCGTGACGCCAGTGCAAGCCGGGACTCCAGCAAAGCGACTTGCATACTCTCACATTTTTGTTTGAAATCCCACAATGTACGTTCACTCTAATTGCCAAGATATAAGCACTGATAACTTTCACACACATATATATGCAAAATTACGTATATACAGGAAGAAAGACAGAGGAAGAAGAGATAGATCAATCACCTCTAAGTTTACTCAATGACAACTGAGCTTATCATAAAACGAGAATGTGAGCAATGGATTTGCAAACCCACACGTAGGATTTCCCACTGTAACTGAGAAAAATCAGATCTTGCCTGAGCAACTGTCACTGAGCCTAAAGAGTGGAGTATGAAAAATGGCATGTCTTCCTCTATGTGAAATCATGTCTCCACCAAAGTAATGATGAGTCTGAAGACCTGAGCATTATCCTTTAACAACCTATTTTGAGGCTACAGCTCATTTTTCTGTTACAAAACGTGACAACAAGACTCCGCGCGCTGTCACAGAGGTTGGGTACTCTGCCAGTCTCCTGTCGCTCACTTTCTGCATCTCCCCTGCGCCCCTACACCTGGCTGACCTCTGAGCTTGACCCCACTGTCCTCTCACGTCCTGTCAAAGCCTTGTTCGCTTCCCTCCCACTAACCTTCTGTCTGATTGCCAACCCTCCTCGTTTTCATCTTTCTCCGCCTTCCTACTCCAAATCATGAGAAGGACCACCAGTTCCTGCGCTCTGCTCTGGGAAGCAAAGATTGAACCCTGGCTGGTGTTGTCTTTCTTAACCTTCGGTGTTTTTCAAATTTAAGCCAGAGAGTTACATTGTAACTCCATAGTGTCCATCATCTCAAGGGACAGACCCCTCATGGACAAACTCTGATGTAACTATGACCACACATCTCCTAGCCACGAGGAGCCAGGGTCCATCCAATAGCAGGAAGGGTTCTGTCTTAATGAGGACGTCCTCCTCAGCGATGCCGCCGCTCAGCACACGAGACAACGGACCCAGGACAGGTTTTGCGTGCAGCAATGGCAGGCATTTCCAGGTGCCTTTGTGGAAATGAAGTACTTAGTGGATAAAAAAAAAAGATCGGACACAGTCTCTGCCACCCAGGAGCCAACAAGTCAGCGAAGAGAGAGAACGTGCAATCAGCATGAACGGACAAGAACTGCGAAAAGAGGCTCGGATGAGAGGTGGGAGCAGACACACAGAGGGGAACACTGCCCTGGGCCTGGGCATGGGTCCCACCCAGAAAGGGTGGCGGGCAGCTCCGGATCCCTAGCAAACCAGAAAAGGGGAGACCTCGGAAGTCCTCTCCCTGTCTGAAGTCTGGCTAAGAACGTGAGTGGGAGTTGGCTTCTTCGCTGATCCGCGGGGGTTTGGACCTATCATGCCCTGTGTCCCCGTCCTAGGAGCAGGAGCCACGGAGGGCTGGTCCTCAGGTTGCCTGCAGTCTCCTAGAGAAGATGAACATCAGAGAATGTAGACGCTCAGCTAGAGGCAGAGACTGTGTGGGAGCCTATAAGAAGGCCCCCTGAACCCCCATGAAGTTCAGGGAAGGTGTCTCTGAAGAAGAAGTGAAAAAATGCTGAGAGACAGGTGGCCAAACCAAAGACCTTCGAAATAGCTGGGCATCGGGACAGTCACAAACAGACGTCAAACGTCAAACGTGCCATCCCTTCCCCCGCCCGCTCTCTCCCCTCTCCAGGCCCCTCTCCTTCTCTCTCATCCTACGTATGTTCTTTCTGAACACGGCACACCACAGTAAGTGGCCGGGAACATAAACGGTGGCCTTAACTCTGTCCGCTGGTAAGATTCCAGCATGTCTCGGCAGTTATGATGGATTGATGCGGACACCTTCCGGGAGGCCGTTCATGTGATAGTTGTGGAATGGGTAGGGGAGACCCTGGGAAAAGAGCATCTTTGTGTGTCTGGACACTGTGCACCTCACCAAGCTCATGGACCCCTACCTGAACCAAGGGAAGAAAAGGTTAAGCCAAAACTCAAGGAGCATTTTCCAGAAAAACTCTGACACACAGAAGCACATAAAAAGGACCAGCCCGGTGACAAGCAGAAGGCAATTCAGGTCCGCAAGAGCAAGAATACAGGATGGGGCAAGAGCAGGTTTACAGTTGTTCATACAGAAAATAATACAGGAACTCATCCATCATGATACAAGAATAAGCTGTTGCATGTACTCACAACAGTAAACTTACTTTTGCCCCAACCTGTATAACCTTCCAAGTTCTTCAAAGAAAAGAGCAATTTTAAAGGTGATTTGTAGGATCATATCCTGACAACTTTGCAAAACAAAGCCTCTGCCACCTGCCGTGTCGACCTCAGCAGGACGGGGCCAGATCAGTCTGTCGCTGGGGCTGCGCCATGCATCACAGGATGCTACTAGACATTCTACAAAGCTGCCCCCACCTGACGCCAACAGCACCCTCCCACCCTGAGCCGGGACAATCAAAACCATCTCCAGACATTCGCCAGTAGCCTCTGGGAGGCAAAGTCACCCCGATTGAGAACCACTGATCTACCGCGATGTGTCACTGTGTCACTGCCTCATTTTCCCTTGTGCCTGTCTCCCTGGTAAGCTTCTACTGAGGGATGATCACATAGTAGGCGCTCAGTAAACACTCATGGGTCGAAATGAATAACCCTTCACAGCAGTGCATGTTTTTACTTTTTCTAAATTCTTCCGCGTTGACGCAAAGGCCGTCTCCCCGTGTGGACCTCCCTCCGTGAGCAAAGGGAGCAGGCAGCACACCAAGGCGGGACTCGGCTCCAAGAAAGAAAATGTGTAGAACGGAGTTATTTATGAAGAACAATCCAATCTGAGAAACATCTTTAAAGACCATTTATCTTCCCTTCAGTTCCATCCCATTTTCCTCCAGAGAAGCTTTAGAACTGTGTATAAATGTTTGTAAACTCCTGCTTTCTCCATGGTTACAAACGCTGGGGTCCTATTTATTTAGTGAGAGGTCAAGACCCAGGCTATTACCGCCCAGAGATGCACTCAGATAACGCTACTCCGCTGATACTATTTTGGGCAAATATTTGTCAAAAGTATAAATTGAAGTTCCCCTAAATGAGTTGGGCCTTATATTTCCTTCCCACAACTCTACATTCTCAAAAAAAAAAAAAAAAATGTCTTCAAGGGGGAGAGAAACCACAGGCAAAATAACTATGACGCTAGGAAGCTGGGTAGAGGAAGACGCGGGATATGGGCAGAAAGGATACAAACAGGGAATGAGGTCCTCAGAATGGTATGCAGCATCTGAGAAGGAAAGGGAAGCTTTGAAACTGTGTACTCTACAAATCAGGGTCTGATAAATGGCACGGCGCAGCAGACTGGTATCATGTCCCCTGACTAAGTCTATTGCCCAAATGTTTTGCATTTGAAGGTCTTGATGCATTTATGAGAAGTCGAATGAACTTTCGTGGTCGGCTCAGAAATGCTGGTGTCTTGAGGCCAGAATGCTTTCAACCTCATCATTTCCTAACTTGAAGACAGAAAACTGGAAAAGCTTCATGAAGTGTAGGGGAGACGGATTTCGTGTCTAAATGTAACAGTATGTTTCTCAAAATATTTAAACGAGCGAGGGAATAAATCTCTTCACGGGAACGTTAATAAACCAAATGCATGTGTTTTCTCCATCGCCGAATCCACGGCAGTGTTTGCCTTAAATAATCTATGGTTTTCAAAGGGGAGAAAGAAAACAAAAGAAAAAGAATTTCGTTTTATTTTTCTTTCACTCGCATAGGGTAGAATTTTCCAGAGGGAGAGGGAAAGAAAGGGCACCTCACATTTATGGAACATTTACGACATGACACTTACTGGACCCAAGAAAAAGTAGCATTTCATTTAATCAGAATAATCCTGTGAGGTTAAGTACTAACAAGCACATTATCTGACGAGAAAACCGAGGCCTGACGGATACACCTAGCAAATACCAGAATCTGAACCCTAAAACTCTATACCATTTCCCTATCCCACCCTCTCAGTTACAAAAAAGAAAAGAACACACAAAAAGTATTTTATAGATTTTTCCTTTTCTGTTTTTTTCTCTCAGAAAAGTCTAAAGTAAAACAAACGACAACAAAAAAATTGTGTAAGAAATCTTCAGTCACCAAAATGCACTTTGTCAATATATTTACAGTCTTTACACATTCCTTAATTAAATTCAGGTTATGGTAACAAAATATATACCTTTAGATTCAAATGATCATTTAATAGTGAAATAGAAAACACCTACCCGATCTCAGATGTAACTAAATGTAATGACTTCTGGCAAAAAAATATGCACAACATTTCCTACAGTTTCAGAGGGTTTATTTTCAATTTAATAACCATAGTTTCTGAAGTGCAAATCAAGATATATTCTTCCTCCTCTTTGCCTAATCATTTTTGACATTGAGGCTATCATGAAGATACCAGAAATGAAAAAAAGATTGTGCAAACCCTTCTGTGCTGAAATGTAAAGTGGTTGTACACAATTTTCCCATTAGCGACCCCATGACTATCAATATTAATGGGTTGATAGGCCCACTAGGCTGATGGAAAGTGGACTTGACACGTGAGGAGGAAAAATGGCCAGTGGTTCTAGTCCAGTGGGGAGAGGAGTCAGGCAGTACCGTCACTCCAAAAGCACTGGTCCGTGCCCAGCATCCCCTTCCACACTCCACCGTCTAAAAGAAAATCTCAAAGATACTCTTCCCCACTCACTGCAGCCACAGGAAGAGACCCCCCCGCAGGTGCTCTGCAGCACGGAGCTCCCGTCGCTGGCTCCGGGAAAAAGGCAACAGGTGAGACCTTTGCTACTGAAGGTAAACTCGGAGGTGTCCGCCCACTGCTCTTACGAATGTAGGGTGCGTTAAAATTCAGTCCCATACGTCATCATTATTCAGGCACTGCATCATATGGAAAAGGTGGTAATTTGATTCAAACAAACATCACAGGTTAGATATCCTTTAGGATACACCCCTAGGAAAATGATCTAAAATCCACCAGGTTTCCGGTGTGAAAATGTGTTCATGTTCCCCCACAAGACCACAGCAGCAAAGCTGCCCACCTGCATGACCTGCTGCAGAAACCGCCTGAGCTTAGGAGCCCGTGTGCACACCATTGTTTCTGGAAAGCGTGGACAATCTGCAAGAGGGGTGACTGTCTCTGCTGTCCCAGAGGCTAGCAAAAATGCGGCAGGACATGCACCTGCAGAGATGAGAACTCTGCTACATTTAGGATAAAATTGTTGACAGTTCACATCATGCTCGTCTATGGAATCAGCTTCCGAGACTCACAACCATCTTTTTAAAGCATGAAACTTTATCTCTTAAAACATATTATCTTTATGAGAAACAGTATTTACCAGTGTTATATGAAAACAAAATTAATCTTATTTACACCTGAGTATCTAATGACCAAGACTATTGCTGCTAATATAGAGGGTCCCCTTTTCTAATGCTAAAGTCAAGTTCATTTCCATAGACTAGCCGACTGCTGTAATCCCATCCATTCTGGGAATCTATAAAAATAATAAATAAATCAAAAGGATCAATCTTAGCCCTGGAGAGTTTGGCTCAACAGTTAGAGCATCAGCCCACAGACCGAAGGGTTACGCTTTTGTTTCCTGATCAAGGCTTGTGCCTGGGTTGCAGGTTCAATCCCCAGGGTCATACAGGAAGCAACCAATCGATGTGTTTCTCTCACATCGATGTTTCTCTCTCTCCCTCCATGCCTCCATCCCTTCCACCTTATCTAAAGAATCAATGGAAAAAATATCCTTAAGTGAGGATTAACAACAATGAAAAAAAAGGATCAATCTTAGACTCACAGGTTGTATGATTAAAAAAAAATAATTACTTCCATTACCCATCTTGCCACAGAGAATGAAATCTTCACATCATTCACTCATTGCTGCTAGGCTTCCTTAATGCTGAGCCCGGAAAGTATATGATCAAATTTAAGACTATTATGTGGTTGGGTTAATAATAATGTGTTTACCCATCATCCAGCCTGCAGTATCTTGGGTTGAACTATTTTAGCTAATTTTACAGCCCTTGAAAGCTTGTAGCAGTGATGATAACTGTTACTTAGGAAGGAGGAGAATTTGCCTGTTACCTTGGGCACTGATTTGAATAAGAATATCATAAAAGCCCTAAGGTACATTTCTTGGACCATATTCTATCCATCATTAATAGTTCTGGACTAGAAATTTAGTAGGTCACCCAAGATTTCTCATGATTTCTCAAACCCACTTGGTATTGTACTATCCCTACCCTAACTTATCGCAGCCAAACCAATATGAATGGGAGAGAGCATTCACGTTATTCAGTTTGGCTCAGCTTCTAAAAACCTCATTTGTTATTGTGCCTTTCCTCACCCAGTCCAGCCTCTCCCTATCAAAGTGCCTCGTGTACTAAGAAAGGGCTCACCTTGTTCCGGCTAGACCCAACTTCAGCATCTCTGCACCGGACCTACGACGGGCACACCTAAGGAGTCAGAAGAAATGTTAGAAGGGCGGCCAAAGAGCTAAGTGGAAACTAGAGGAAATGGCATTCCAGAACCCAAAGAAAGAAAATGTTTCAAGGATGGATTGAGCCAGAGTACCAAAGTTCGCCCTGGCCGGTTTGGCTCAGCGGTTGAGTGTTGACCTGCGGACCAGAGAGTCCCAGATTCAGTTCCCGCTAGGGGCATGTACCACAAAAAAAAAAAAAAAAAAAAAAAAGAGTACCAAAGTTCAAGAGGGATAAAAACCAAAATATAATCAAGACCTTGGTAATGTTTGAGCAGCAACATGTAGTTTCAGAATGGTTAGAACCAAGAATGCAAAGGAGAGAGTAGCAGAAACTTTATGCCTAAAAGGTAGGAAAGGGATGATGAGAAAGCATTATATAATCTTGCAAGTGGAATAAGTGTGAACACATTTCTTTTCTTTTTCTTTATTTTTTTTATTATTATTTATTTATTCATTCATTTATTTTGTAGCTTGAGCCCAAGAGGGGCCAGGATGGAACCTGCAACCCAGGTATGTGCCATTGACCAAGAATCAAACCTGTGACCCTTCAGTCTATGGGCTGACGCTCTAACTCCTGAGCAAAACCAGCCAGGGCCCCATCTACCTTTTTTTTTTTAACCTCACCTGAGGACATTTTTTCATTCATCTTCAGATAGAGCAGGAGGGAGAGAGGGGGGAAGAGAGAGAGAAACATCGATGTGAGAGAGACACATCGAGTGGTTGCCACCCACACGACCCCAAACTGCAACCGCGGGACATGCCCTTAGTGGGAACCAAGCCCGGGACTTTCTGGTCCACAGGCCAACGCTCTTACTGCTGAGCCAAACTGGCCAGGGCCCCATCTCCTTTTTTGAAAGAACATCCTGACTCTCTGTGGAGAAGACTGCAGAAGCCAAGGTGACAACGGGAGACCACTCTTTGAGGCTATTGCATCGGTCTAGTAGACAGGTGGCCCTGGTTTAGACCAGGGCAGGAGAAGAGAAAGTAGTAAGAAATTAGCAAGTTAAGGGAAATGTCTTCAACATAAGGGTTGGACATAGAGAGTACGGGGAAGAGAAAACTAAGAATGACCTGGAAATGTTTAGTCTTAAGTGAATAAATAATAGTGTCCTTTAATTATGGGGAACAATTTGAGGACTATCAGATTTAAGGAAGGTGATAAGAAGTTCTTTGTTGAATATGTTCTGTTTGAGATGTTTATCAGATACTGAGCTAGGGGTGTCAAGTAGAAAACTATAGGGTATCCCCCCAAAAAAATATACATAACTTTGAATAATTATAAAGTCAGTGTTTATTAAAATACCTTTCATTTTCAAAATGTAATAGAATCTACAGACACACCAAATACACTTTGGGGGGACACCCTGTATATAAACAAGACTGGGTTGATGGAAGAGGTCAGGCGTCATCCAGATGGACATGATATTTAAACGGCGGGAATCGGTGAGATCATCTGTGGACTGACAGTGGGTAGGTACGAAGCAGAGGACTAAGCAAGCGGTAGGGCCCTCCCCCAGAGAGGGTCAGGAAGGGGGGAAGGAGCCTGCAAAGGGGAATGGAAAAGTCTAGCCCCTAAGGCAGGAAGAAATACAGTAGACTGTATGCCCCTGATACAAGGGGAAGAATCATTTCCAGAACTGCATCATATGTAGCTACAGGGTTCATTAACACAATGTGTGAGAAATTAGTGACTTGATGACATGCATTCCCAGGTAGATTTCACAAGCACTGACTTGATGATCCTGTGGGGCAAACCCTTGCTGGGGTGAATTAAAGCAGCCGGGGAAAGCTTGTGCCACGCGTGCTGCGGTGGTTCTGCCCGGCGGTGATTGGAGCGTGCTGGACCTGTGTGTCCAAACCCGTCCTCTGTACGTTCTGGATCAGAGCTGGACGAAGAGCCCTCCGCGTGCAGAGTGAAGCAGCAGCCACGCTCCGACGGTTACCGGAGAGACAGGCACAGGATGTGGTAGCCTGCGCCGGCTCGTCCTCACTCTCCTGCTACCCATGGCTCCCCTTGCCTGTGCCAGCCCTGCCGGCCAGCAACAAGGCCCGCCACGGACTGTCGTTCAGCTCTGCGCCGTGGCCTGACCCTGGCAGCCGGACGGGCCTGACTGTCCAGGGCTCTCTGACTTGTTCTCACACACCAGCGTTCCGGGAGAATGATGCGTGGCACTTCTCTGATCCTCCAACTCCTCTTGGTAGCTTTCTTTCCCGGCGTCTCCCCCTTCAATTCTTGTAATGAACCCCTTATTCTATAATACGCGTTCTGTCTTCCTGAGTACACGTATAAAATTGCTACACGTGTGCAGCTTCTCAAGGAGTTTGGTTAGGACGCAATGAGAGAAATGCGAAGTACCTGGGTATGGATGTCGGGGTGGGTGTCAGTCATTTTTTAAATCAGAGTTATGACGACATATTGGTATGCTTCTGGGATCGATCCAGTAAAAGGGAGAAGCTGGGGATTCACGACAGAGAGGAGATAACGTAAGTAAGCAGATGGGGATCCCACAAGGGGTTGGTCTTAACTACAGTCTGCGGCAGGTCCTCCACCTTCACGGAAGACTGAAAACATGGGCGCAAGTTTAGGAGAATTAATAAATTAGAAGGAAATAAATTAAGATGAGGTTCGTGTTCCGATTGCTTTATCGGCTGACAGTGAAGAATAAGAGACGGGTGTTGAGGGTTCAAGGAGAAGAAGACGGTAGAAGAGATGTTGGAGCTCGGGAGAAAAACTGACTAGGGATACACAGTAGGACGATTCGCGCCGTGGGGTAGCTTGAAAATAGCAGTCCACTGGCTGTTCGGTTGCTTGGTTGGATGGTTTTGCGATATGTCCATCTGTTGGTTATAGCTGTAGGCAGAAGACTTGGGCTTAACCAGGACAGGAGTTTGGTAAGTTTAGATGATGAAGAAATGAAGATGCTGCAGGCAAGAGAATGATTTAGTAACAGGCTCCAAGTATAGTAAAGGGAACACATGAGAGGGAGCCGGATGGGGAAAATCACATTACGTTTCTCCATTAGACTTAAGAATTCATCCAATGAGGACGCTAAAGAGAGTGAGCTTTAAAGTTAGTAGAAGTCACCCGGCTGGTGTGGCTCAGTGTTTGAGCACCAATCCACGCACCAAGAGGTCGCCGGTTCGATTCCCGGTCAGGGCACATGCCAGGTTGTGGGCCTGATCCTCAGTGGGGGGCATGCAGGAGGCGGCCAATCGATGTTCTCTCTCATCGATGTTTCTATCTCTCTCTCCCTCTCCCTCTAAAATAATGAAGAAAAAATATTTTAAAAATAAAAAAAAAAATAAAGTTAGTAGAGGTCATAAAAAATGGGATGCTTGGCATCTGTGTTTAGAAGTGACGTAAGCTTTGTTAGTAACAAGGTCTAGGCTCTGACCACAAAAACAAGTGGTCACATCAAGGAACTGGATGCCCTGGTGCAGGGCAGCGATCTTAGACCAGGTGCCTCAAGAACTTTAAAACATGCAGCACCTGACTACCTAGCCAGGGGCACGGACCTCTTTCCCTTAGACTGTCAAATTAAAAAAATGACAACACCCAACACAACAACAGCTATCTGGTATGAATGAATCAAAATTATACCTACGATTTTTGTCAGAGCGGCAAAAAATATATGTTTGGCGCACCCCAGAATTTTAGGAATCGGTTTATGCGTGGCACGGGATGAAAGAGGTTGGAAATGACTGTGTAGGGTAAACCACCTTGAGGAAGTCGATCCTACAAAACAGTGACATAACAGGGGGGCAGGGCCGGGACTAGGGCGAGGCAAGCAAAGCACCCAGGGTGCGCAGCAGGGAGCCAGGCGCCCGGGCGTTGGTCCTGCCTTGCGGTCCATCAGCAACGTGAACCTGGACACTCAGAAGCATGAAGAGCAGGAGAACGTGAGTAGCCTCCACCGAAATAATAGAACCACCTAACTTTTCATATTTAAAGTTCATCTTCTTTAATGAACAATTTCAGAGGGCCCGTAAGGATCCCATAATGGTCACTACGCTATCAACACGAAGAATCCTCGGTCCGTCAGGGTCACTCCGGCAGAACTGCACTGCGGACCCGTGAACCCGGGCAGTCTCGCTGCCTCGGACCCTCTCAGTCCTGGGGGAGTTCCCGTGGTGAGCAGCTCACTGTCAGGAAGGAAAGGCACTTTCTCTTTTACACCGTCGAGAAATGACGTCTGGCTTGGCTGTTTCCTCCTTCCCGACAGTGGATTTAGAAGTTGACTTTCAACTACTGAACTAAACCCGGCTTCACGAACTCTGTTTGATCAACGGCCATTCTCTTCCTTGAACCGGAGGAGTCCCTGGGGACTTCTCGAACTTCACCTGCTGTCCGACACCAGTGTCCCCTCTCAGCTCGATTCACGCAGTGTTCCTGAGCCACCCACTAACGTGGGAAGGATGGGGACACAGGCTGTCCCTGCAGCGCTGGGAACACAGAGCTATCAATCACGAGGGAAAGAGACTGTTAGACGAGCGGATTTGGTTTCTTACATCTGTCCAAAATTCTCCTGAGAACTCTAGGTAGATGAATAAAATGGAATTGTTTTAATTTCCCAGCTGAGGAGCAATGGTTTTTATTGGTGAAGAGCCTGCCTCTCTCGGGCTGGTTGCCCAGCGAGTCCCCCTGCGGCTCCTGGCGCCCCGCAGGTCCAGTGGCACGTGCGCTGCTCGGGGACCGAGTCCTGTCTGGTCCATTTCACAGCCATCGGCACAGAAACCTCCTAACACCCTCAGCGCAGCTGAGAACGATGGGAAGTCGAGGGTTTGCAGTGAAGACATCAAGATAAAATCTATGCTGAGCCCAAACGTGTAATCACGAGTGATATTTGCCATCCCAGGGATGTAATTAGATTCCTTTAGAGAAAGACCCCAGGCTTAAAATCACCACCTGAAATAATTACTTTAAAGGTCAAAGACATTAAACACACTCAAAAATCCAATTTGTGTGAGACCTTTGTGAGAATCCTAATCTGCTGAATTGTATTGAAATAGGGGCAAATATTAGTCTAGAGCCTTCTAGAATTAGATCCAAGGCGCGATTAAACGCAGAAGGGTTTTATTAAGGAAAATGTCCGTGTGAGAAAACGGGGACAGACGCAGGGAGGCCTTTCCGGAGTGCAGGAGACAGGAAGGGAAGGTCCAGGCACCAGGCTGCCCTGCAGTCCGGAGAGGTCTGATCAGGCCTTGGGGCTGCAGGCTCCCTGCAGAGGGTCCTATGTGCCCAGGAACAGGCTGAGCATCCCTGCTGGGCTGTGGTGGAGTACACACAAAAGCCCACGGGGAGCAGGACCTCTGTGGAAACCCCTCAGCGGGTCTCAGCAGGGCAGCTGTGGCCCTCTGCCAATCACACCCTGCAGGCAGAGGTCCGAGGGGCACATTCTCAAGGCGGCCGGAAGGGGAAGCATGACCAATACTCCAGGCAGCCTCTGACCTGCCTGCATTTCATAAAACCTGCGAGCATTGTACATCTTTCTTAACTGATCGAATAGTGCTCATTAGAATCATCCTGGAAACAACCACAGAGTATGCCTATTAGGAACACACGCATAACAAAGATTTTCATCGGAATTCAAACTGGCATCTCTGTTTTGTTCTTGCCCAAATACATAAATTTGGTCCTCATTTTAAATGACTTATTAGATTTGTTTTTTAGTCCCACATTTTTTTTTTGTTTTTTTTAACCTTCTTTCAAATCATAATTGTATTATAATAGTGTGCATTACTAGAGTGTTTGGTTCTATTCTGTTCAAATGTCTCATTTAAATTTCTACCTGAACAATTTAAAAATTATCTGTGTGCCCACTGGTTATTATAAATATTTAATAATACATCCTTAATGACCCTAAAATTAAATGCAATAATATTTGCTGTTTTGACATTAAAGTCATAATTAATATCAATAATTTACACATATGATTTAAAATTGCAGCTAAAAAGGAAATAAAAGTGTTTCCAATGAGTAACTTCAGCATACAGCATGAAAAGTTTGGGGATGACTCGACTAAACAATACCAGGGAGTGGTCATGTGCTTATACCTACTTGAAATGAATAAATTTTAAATTAAGACAAGAAGAAAAGCCATTCTATACAAAAAAAAAAAAAAAAAGGAGAGGAGGAGGAGATTAAAGAGTACCAAAATGGAAGAACAGCAGAGTAAACTAATGTAAAGGTAAATGGCATGATCCCATTTATTTGTATATGATAAAATAAAAAGGGAACTACTTCAAATGAGAGAGAAGCAACACAGCAAAACAAATTAATAAAGCAAATAAATATCAAATTATTGCAAATAAACTGATCCTCATTTATCAGTTGTTTACCCAGTTACTTTTTTACCGTGACTTATTGTATAATCTCCTCTCTGAGAGTGTGAATGGGACCTGTAACTTGCTCCTAATCAATAACAGCACGTGGAAAAAACAATGGAATATTATTTACATGTCATGTTATATGACAGAAAAATTTTTGCAGATATAATTGAGGTCCCTAGACTCTTGGATTTGAATTATCCTCGGTGGGCCTGACCCGATCAGGTGAAATCTTCAAAACTAATTTAGAGGTCAAAGAGACCCTTCTGCTGGCCCTGAAGACGCAACTCTCTATGAGTTCTATGAGCTGCAATAAAACAAATTCTGCTGATAACCACATGGTCTTGGAGGGGTCCCAAGCCACACATGCCTGGCCAACAATTCGACTGCAGTCTTATGAGATATTGAGCAGAGGACCCAGCTAAGCTCTGCCTGAACTCCTGACCCACAGAAACTGTGGGAAAATAAGTGTAAATTGTTTCAAGCCACTAAGATTATTATTATGCAGTAATGAGAAACCAAGACACCACAAGATAGAGTCGTGATTAAGACTCACAGAAAACAGACCCTTATCTTGAAAGTTAACCACAGGTATTCAGTGCCCAACACTTAAAGAGACCCTGGAAGAATGCACCCTTCCATAGGTGACAGATGAACAAAGACTGGATTGGAAAAAGAGCCAATGACAAATGAATATATGGTAACCCTCTGAGGTCAGTCTCAGAGTAAGATTAAAAAACAGCAGCAAAGTCATTATTAAATTACTCCCATATCTAATTTCATAACATACTTTTCTTACTGTGCTATAAAAATTAAATATTATAAGCTGAAAATGAGAAATACTTTTTTTTTTTAATTATTATTTTTTGGGGGGTACGTGCCCCTAGCAGGAACCGAACCCGGGACTCTCTGGTCCGCAGTCCGATGCTCCAACTGCTGAGCCAAACTGGCCAAGGCTTAAATATTTTTTTATTGATTTTTTTAGACAAAGAGGAAGGGAGAGACAGATAGGAACATCTATGTGAGAGAAAACATCAATCGGCTGCCTCCTGCACAACCCCACCGGGGACTGAGTCCACAACCCAGGCACGTGCCCTGACCTGGAATTGAACTGGGACCTCTCAGGCCATTGGACAATGCTCCATCCACTGAGCCACACCGGCCGGGCAAAACATGAAATACTTTAAAATAACCTGTATTAATCAAATACAATGAGATCTTAGTATCTCCACTTAATGTTTTATTTGAATCGTATTTTTAAAAGACTCATATACCCTTTTACGTCTTTCCAGGCATTACTTGGTAGAGGCTGCAATGAACAAAACAGAAAAGGGTTCTTCACCCCATGGAGCCCATTCTCCAGGAAGGAGAGAGAGAACGTGAATAACAAACAGTGGACACTACATAGTGCGTCGCACTAAATGCAGGGCAATGACTGCGAAGGAACCGAAGGGAAGAAGAGGGTTTGCTGTGGTGGAATAAGGCTGGATGAGCCTTCTACCCAAAGACCCGGTGGAGGTGAGGGAGCGAGTGAGGCTCTACACGAGGAAGGTTTTCCCAGGCAAAGGCGACGGCCAGAGCAAAGACTAGACCAGGGTAAGAGCTTATCAGGCCTCTGCAGAAACCGCAAGGAGTCTGGTGTGACGGCTCAGGAGCAAGAGGGAACAGCAGAGCCAAGGACCTAACACGGCCCACTCACCAGGGTCAGGTACGACTGCGAGGACTCTGAACTTGGCCCCGGATGACACGGGGACCACTGCCAGCCGTGAGCAGCAGAGAGCTGTGACCTGATTTCCGTGGCTCACCAGCTGATTCCGGCCTCCGTGCAGAGAAGAGCCGGGCGCAGAGGGAGAGGAGGGCGAGCAGTTAGCTGCTGTGAGCTTGGCAGTGGGGCAGAGCCTGGCCCCAGGGCGTGGGGAGAGGCTGGTTTCTGGAAGTGGAGCCAGGGAGACTTCCTGACCTACAGGTGGGGGTTCGACAGAAGGACAGGGATCAGGGATGGCTCCTGATTTTGGCTTCAGCATCTAGAAGGATGAGGGTATCACCCGCTGAGTTGGGAGAGGCCAAAATGGAGACTTTTAAATCCCACCCACTTGACCTTTTTGAAGAACATCCAAGTGGAAACAATATATTTGCATATCCAAGTCTTTAAATCTATCCTGAACAAGTTAAATAAACTGTTACAAATATAGAAATAGAAAATTATTCTTAAGCACATTTGTTTCTTTGCTCAATGGGTTTATTTATAAATCATAAAATTCCCTTTATTTAATGACATTAATCTCATTTACTTGAAGCTTTCCAAACGCTACCACATTGTTCTCACAATTTCACTAATATCAACTGTGTTTGCTTATTAATTTAACAAAAATATAAAATAGTATCAAATTTTAAAATATTTAAACCATTTACTTCAGAGCCATGTACTGTACACAGGATGGGATTGTTGGACAATATATGAAATCGTATATCAATAAAGAGGTTAACCATACATTTTTAATAGAATTAAAAATAACATTCAGCCCCGGGCAGTGTGGCTCATCAATCCCACGCACTGAAAGGTTGCTGGTTCAACTTGTGGTCAGGGCACATGCCCGTGTTGCGGGCTTGATCCCCCATAGGGGGCATGCAGGGGGCAGCTGATGGATGTTTCTCTCTCACGTCCATGTTTCTCTCTCTCTCCATCCCCCCCCCCAAAAAAAATCAATTGAAAATATTTTGAAAATATAAATTAAAAACATCCATTCATTTGTCGAATCACTTCATTAGATTCCTTAGATTGAGAGTTGTCAAATATATGGTATAATAAACTCCTAAAACATCTGTTGCTAGTTTTTTAAACGGACTGAAAACTTACATGTGGAACAATCATACTTGTGCTATCTCTGGTATAAGCAATGACACTGAAAAAATATTTCTTTTTTCTGTTAAATCACTTTTAAATAATTGTGTATATTAACAACCCTTCATAGCTCTCATAAGTAATTTTCAAAGTAACATCTCCTCTTTGACTATTTTATTCATTATGAACCTTGTATATACCAGTAATAAAACTTTATATCAGGATGAAAATTTGCTTTACTGCAGGTCATTATGTAGCTAAATTTTAACATTTTATCATCTTGACAATTACTCAAACACCACTCATAAAATAGACAAGATTACTATATTTGGATTTCTGTAATTTTATGGAAAGTTTATTTCCCCCTTATATTGTATCTATTATAGCATTTTTCAATTCTTTGAGTTATTACCTAAGAAACACAGTATTAATCCTTCTGATTAGGTTGTTTTTTTTTTGTGTTTTTTTTTTTTAATCCTCACCCGAGGACATTTTTCCATTTTTTGTACAGATAGAGTGGTAGGGAGAGAGAGGAAGAGAGAGAGAGGGAAACATCGATGTGAAAGGGACACATGGAGTGGCTGCCACCCGCACGACCAACCAGGGTCAGGGACAAAACAAACCGCAACCGAGGTACATGCCCTTAGCGGGAACCGAACCCGGGTCTCTCCGGACCGCAGGCGGACGCTCCAACTGCTGAGCCAAACCGGCCAGGGCCTGATTAGGTTTTTTAAACATTGCAAGAACTATGTTTAACACACTGATGAATAAAATATCTTACATATCTTCCAACTTAATGGACATCTTTCCTTCTAAAACTTTCACTTAATTTCTACTGTTTATTGCTTTATTAGGAAAAATGTATTGGCAGAGTAGGCATGTCGATAACTGTTCAGTTGTGGGAAAAGTTATAAAATCCAGAATCAATATTCAACTGAAACATTATCAACACTTTGCCTCTAGACTTGATACTTTAAAATAATGGATAAATAAGAAAGGTGGTCCAAGATGGCCACGTAGGAAGGTCCTGAACTCATCTTCTCCCCCAGACACCCCAAATCCACAGCTACATTGAAACAGCTCCCTCTGAAAAAGACCTGAAAACCAGCGACAGCCTTCACAGCGGGAGAGAAAAGGGCCACGTTGCGGGGAGGGGGGAGAGGCTGAGATGGGCCATAAACCCCACTCCCCGCGCCTAGACCTGCCGTCAGGAGAAAACTCACAAATCCGGAGCTTCTCCCTGGGGCGCCAAGGGTTCCTTTTCCACAGGAGGCACCCCAACTTTTAAGTCCTGCATCTGAGACCAAGCCCCCAAATCATCTGGCTTTGAAAACAGTGGGGACCTTGTCCACAAGACCCAAGGTGCTCAGCGAACTGAGCACCTTCTCGGAAAGGCTCGTACAGAGAACCGGGCCCCCAGGCCCCCGGGCCCAGAGCAGAGGCAGAAGCTGGAGGAGCACCGGGCTGCACATGAAAGAGGTTCATTCGCTAACCTTAACGGGGCAGGGCCGCTGGGGTACCCTCTGGGGACGGAGGGGCTGGAGGTGCCATTTTCACACGCTCCCTCTGTCTTGCTGCAGCTGGTGGGCAGCGGCAGTCACTTTTATTCCCTTCTGTTCTTTTCATCCTTCAGCAACAGTACCATCTTGGCTTCTCCCTCTGCCAGCCGGTGCCATCTTTTCTCCTTTTGTAAACAACTCATGTAAGTCAAAGCAAAAAAAAAAAAAAAATCAATAGCAAATGGGCAGAGGATCTGACCAAACATTTTTCCAAAATAGACATGCAGATGGCTAACAGATACATGAAAAGATGTTGAAGATCACTAATCATCTGGAAAATGCAAATTAAATCACACCTATTAGAATGGCTATTAGTAAAACCAAAAATAAGTGTTGGCGAGGATGTGGAGAAAAGGAAACCCTCCCACACTGTTGGTGGGAATGTAAATTGTGGGAGCCACTATGGAAAATAGTATGGAGGTTCCTCCAAAAATTTTAAATAAAACTACCATATGATCTAGCAATTCCACTTCTAGGTATTTATCCAAAGAAAACTAAAACACTAGCTTTATAGCACAGGGTGGAGCAAAAGTAGGTTCACTGTCATTCATATGGAAAATAATACAACAATTAATAATCATTAATACACGAATAAACTCTGTGCTTTGAGTACCCACAACTGCAACCCTACTTTTGCCCCATTGTGTACAAGACATAAGTGTTCCCATGGTCACTGATGCATTATTTATAACAGCCAAGATGTGCCATCGACAGAGTGTCCACCAATGGCTGAATGGTGAAGAAAGTTGTGGTGCACATGCGCACAATGCACTACTACTCAGCATAAAAAAGAATGAAGTCTTTCCAGGTGTAAGGCCATGGATGGATGGACCTCCAAGGCATCGTGCTAAGTGAAATAAGTCAGACACAGAAGGACCAGTACTGTATGATTTCACTTACATGTGGAATCTCAAAATAAACAACAACAAAGACATGCGTATACATGAACAGATTGGTGGTGGCCGAAGGAGAGGGGCCTTGGGGAAATGGGCGAAATTCGCCCTGGCCGGTTTGGCTCAGCGGTTAGAGCGTCGGCCTGCGGTCCAGAGAGACCGGGGTTCGGTTCCCACTAAGGGCACGTGCCTTGGTTGCAGTTTGTCCCCGGCCTTGAATGGGTTGTGTAGGTGGCAACCACTCGATGTGTCCCTTTCACATCGATGTTTCTCTCTCTCTCCCTCCCACTCTATCTGAACAAAAAAATGGAAAAGTATCCTCGGGTGAGGATTAAAAAAAAAAAGGAAATGGGCAAAACTGGTGAAGGGGGGCAAACGGGCAAACTTCCAGGTGTAAAGTCAGTCAGCCATGGGACGTGATGTATAGCAGGGGAGGTGATTATAGTTAATAATACTGTATTGCATATTGGAATGTTGAAAGGAGAATAAATCTTAAAACTCCTTGTCACAGGAAAACATTTTGTAACTATGTATGTTGATGGATGATAACTAGACTTACGATGGTGATCACTTTGTAATGTATACAAATATCAAATCATTATATGGTACACCTGAAACTAATAAAATGGTATATATCAATTATGCCTCAATAATAAATAAATAAATAATAAAATGGATAAATCATTATAAACAAATGCATATGTAGATGCCATAACTAGTGATCTGACTCACAATATAGTGAATAATTTTTGGAAAATTCTGCACAGACAGAATGTTACTCATGTATACATATTCCACACCCATTTTTTTCAAACATTATTCTTATTGTTCATTTTATGAGTCCTTTGCATGTTAGAAATGGTGACCCTCAGAATGTCAGAGTGTAATTTTTTCCAGATAATAGTATGCCTTTGACTTTGATATGGTCCTGTCATTCAAATTTTTCACTTTTTCTTCTCAAATATTTTTTCTTTTCTGAGTTTCCTACCTTGCTTAGAACGCTTTCTCCTAGATTGGGCTAATAGTTATACAATTTATTGTTCTATTATTAGATTTTTACCTTTGACCCTCTGAAGTCCCAGTTTTCTTAAAGTCTTCCAGATGGATAACCAACTATGCCAGCATCTTTCATTAAATAACATTCCGTAATATAGTTTTTCATTATTTTAAATCTCCTTATGCTCTTGATTTTATGTCTAGAAAATTCCTATTGTGCTGAGCATATCTGCTGTTTCATCCCCGCGACAATGCCATGCTGTGCTGACTACAGTGGCTTGGTAGTAAGTTTCGGTGTCAGGCAAGCATGTCTACACTTAACATTCTTCTTTCTCATACTTTCTTTGAATATTCCAGGACATTTATTCTCTCATATAAATTTGTAAATAGTTGTATCTAATTCTTCTCTTTCTTTTTTTATTATTAATTTATTTTTGTTATAGATGTTTCTCCTTTTCCCCCTATACACCCTCCTTCCTATTCCCTCCCGCCCCGTCCCCAGCTTTGTTGTCTATGTCCATTGGTTATGCACCCATGCATGTAAGTTCTGTGGTTTATCCCTTCCCTCCCACCCCCCTCTTCTTAAGAATGTCACTCTGTACCCTACTTCTATGTCTCTGGGTCTATTTTTTTCATCAGTTTGTTTAGTTCATTATATTCCAGAAATAAATGAGGTCATGTGATATTTGTCTTTCTCTGCTTGACTTGTTTCACTAAGGATAATACTTTCCAGGTCCCTCCATGTCGTCTCAAAGGATAAGAGATCTTTCTTTCTTATAGCTGCATAGTACTCCACTGTGTATATATAATTCTTTTTTTTTTTAACAATTTTTTTTCATTATTAATTTTTAGAGAGAGAGGAAGGGAGAGGGAGAGAGAGATAGAAACATCGATGAGAGAGAACATCAATTGGCCGCCTCCTGCATGCCCCCCACTGGGGATCGGGCCCACAACCTGGAATCGAACCAGTGACCTCTTGGTGCAGGGTCGACACTCAACCAGTAAGCCACACCAGTCGGGCTTTTATCTAATTCTTGAACCACTGCCAATCTCTCTGGAATTGCATTAAATATATACATTAAATTAAAAGAATTACTATTTTTTATTGTTGTCCCACCCAGCAATATCAGCATCTCTCAGTTTATCTGGTTTTTGTTTTATGTCCTTTAATAAGATTGCATTTTTGCTTTCTTTTTTTAAATTATGAAATATAATGCCCCAAGGCAAAAGTAAACAACACATGAACATATAATATAATGAATAAATAGTGAACACCTTTGTAACCACCGCAGGAAGTAGTACATGATCATCACCCACAAGTCCCCCAGCCATCTGTCTCTTCCCGCACAGTGCTGAGCAGGACTTCTAAGTTCCTCTAGCACGCCTGCCTGTGCCCGGCACACACACATGGGCTTTACTGACCGGAGAGCAAGGCTGCAAGGGTTAGAAACAAGGGATATCTCTTCCTTTAAGCCCCTCTTAACCTTTTTAAATGAACATATAGAGAAAGAGGCTTATATGAAATATTGCTAAACCACTATAGGTATATCTTTCAGCTTCGAGATATTAATTTGATTAAATGAACTATTCCTAAAGCACTTTATAGTTTTCTTTTATCTTTCATATTAATTTTGTTTATTTTAATAATACTGAAATGCAGTCACACATGATGTAAAGAAATATATTGGCATGTTATTTACCTAGCAATTGATATTACAAACTGAAAATATTATCCAAATAATTGCACCAAACCGGTAAAAATATTAGAAAAAATATAAACAGTTGATCAAAATATACTTTTCCAGGATAATTTAGGTAATTGTCTCGATTATCCACTTCAGTTAACATGTGCAGGTCCCAGGTAAATTATCTCAAAATACACAATTCTTAAAACAAATTACATAAAGTTGATTGTTTTTATTTGCTATGTTAATGGACCAATTTCTCTATGTCAACATAAAGCAACTACACAAATTTTAAATAAATAAATGATTTAAAATAGAATGATCCCATTAGTCAAATGTCTATAATAATAATCACTATCATATTCTTAAATACATTTAGATTGAAGAGAACCTCCAATCTCATGCAAAGGCACAGATTTTAAGAATACACATAACATTGCCCCCAAATATTTACATGTAATTTATAATATAATTTATCTAAATATTATACAGTTTTTATTTTAAAGTCTTCTTGTGGCATAATTTGACTTTGCTCCCCTGCTGAGATTCAAAGGCAATTTCTATTTCAAACAGTGCTATATTTTTACTTCCAACTAAAAAATCAACTTCTCCTCAAGTGTCTGTATGTGAGAGACAGACAGACAGACAGACAGAAAGAGACAGCCAGAGAGAGAAAGAAGTCAACATGAATAGATTGTGGAAATTAGAAATGAAATTTGGAATGCATGATGGAAGAGCCAGAATTTGAGGCCTTAGAATTTCAAACTGGCAAATGAGAAAAAAATTAAATAGAAATGAAAGGAATATAAAAGGACAAGTAACATTAGGACTCTTGAGTGTTAAAATGTTCTGGTAACACAATCTTAGAACTGTAAAATCCCATTTAAATCGCGATGGGGAGATAGGGAGGTAGGCAGACAGAGCCATAGGTAGATTGATGATTAATAGAGAGTAGGTAGGTTTTTCTAATGACAAGGGCTAAAATAATAGGCCATAAAAATGTAAACAAATTGTCATCAGTTGTATGTAGTTCTTTGATTGTGTTTTTCTGTTCTGACTGAGTTTGGCTCCTATTAACTCTTGATGCCCCTTTGCCCACAGACAGGAGACACAAAACTGGCCACGCACCGGACGCCCTCACCGAGTGCACTGAAGAGGCTGGGTCTGAGAGGGACGCTCAGGGTGACCAGCCCCGACGCCACTGCCTGAACTGAAATGATTGTTTGCTTAGCGTGGGAGCCCAGCACCTGACCAGAATCTGACCCATGGTGGACGCTCTATAAATACTACTGATACATGAGTCTCTGACACGGAACCCAAGGTGTACCCAAATATGTTTTAATTCCAACAGTGACTGAAAATCAGTGTCCCCTGGTGAATGTCAGGTGTGAACAGGACTGGCCAATGAACTGTTTCGTGGTCAGGAACAAGGGCAAAGCAGGCTGGGGTGGAAACCGGCTCTGCTACCCACTACTGAATTAACTCTCGCAATGGAGATGAACACCCCCGCCTCCGCTTCCCCATTAGTAATGAAGGTAATAGTAGTATTGGTATCATGACCATTTTGTTTCAATTAAAAAAGGACTAGGCAAGTCTTTAATGCTTAATTCTAACAAGTATAATGAATGGTAGCAGGCATTTGGATCATAACCAAGGGACAACTTTGTCATCCATAATAGTCCCTGAGTCCAAGATATAGATATGATTTAAGATATGATCATGATTTACTTTAACCCAGCAACACTGTATATTTCATTGCCTTATTAGAGTTACCAAGCAACCCTAATGCAGGGTGAGGCAAAAGTACGCTTACAGTTTATTCTTGTATTACGATTTATTAATTTTTGTATTATTTTCCATATGAACCACTGCAAACCTACTTTTGCCCCTTCCTGTATTCCTATTCAAATTTTGTAGTGAATAGAAACAGGCATTTTTAATTATTAAAGAGCAAACAATTTTAGCTTCATCCAAAAAGTAGAATAATTTCTTTCCACGTGCCTTATCACTGAAGAACTCTTTAAAATTCATTGAAATGAAATGATTTTAAAACATGTTAGTGCAATATATTATGTATCAGGATCAAAAATAAATATCAGTGTTCTAAATAGAAACAGTGACATGAACGCTATGATGCAGACACACATGAACAGCAATGCATTTCTATGTGTGAAAGTTCTGATCTGCTGGAATGCAATCATGACGCGAAATACCTGGAATTAAGTCAAACTTCACAGGTTAAGGGCACGGTTCTCCACAGGACTGCCCTCACTTCAGACCCCAGCTACACGAGTTGAGGTCCCCCGGCTGCCGGCACCTTTGATCAACTGGCTCCTAATTTAGGGGATTCCACCAGCTCCTCAAGTTGAATTGGCTGAGCTGACTCACAGACCTCAGGAAATCACTATACCTATGATTACAGTTTTATTATAAAAGCTATAAGTAAGGACCAGCCAAATGAAGAGAGCCATAGGGTGAGATCTGGGAGGGTCCCCAGTGCAAAGCTTCCAAGTCCTGAAGACATGTCATCCTGGCATGTTGATACGTATCACGTATCACCAACCAGGAGCTCGTCCAAGCCTCGGGTGTCCAGAGTCTTACTGGGATGTCCTCAACATAAGCGTGATTGATTGAATCGGCCATACTAGTTGAACTCGATCTCCAGCTTCGCTCTGGCTCTGCAAGGTCAGGAGGTGAAGACTATACCATATGGTTGAAAGCCCAAACCTTCTAATCACACAGCTTGGTCTTTCCACAACATCAGACTCCACAGTGAAACCATCTGGGGCCTACCATGAGTCACCTTGTTAGGATAAGAAACGCAGGTGTGGTCCCAGATGTCTACCCGGAGTAACAAAGACACTCCAATTGCTTGGGAAATTCCAGGAACCGGCAACAGAGGTCAGCCAAATGCTTTATGACACAACAATGGCATAAAATTATTCAACGTATCTTTGAAAGGCATCCAAATAAAGTGAGTTACTGACATATTATGATGTAGAAATCTCCTAGCCATTAACAAATGTATACCCTTTTTTATATACAGTGTCATATGTTCGTGCACCAACTCTTTTCGGAATTTCATGTATCATTTATAACCCTATCACCATGAGAAGAATGAGTCTCTATCGTTTCTAAGGGTTCTATTCCTCATGTCAGATAGAAAAGGAAGGCAAATGTCTAGCTGGACTAAAATTGAGGTTCGACTGAAAAAGTTGCACACCGTGTCTGTCCCCTGAAAAACGAAAAGTCACAATCGCAAAGCACCACTGGCTGGCGAATCCTTAGTCAAGTGACACCATTTGGTGTAACTCCTGCAAGAGAATGAATCCGCCGGCTCAGTGAGCTAATGACCAGAGCACACACTGCTGTGGGGCGGCCTGTTCCCCAGCTGCGCCAGCTCACTCTCCCTCTGGCCTGAACCTGAATAAGATCCCTGTTTATCAGATACAGACTTTGGTAAAGTTCATGGGACAATGTTCCCAGGAACCTGTCCAAGAAATCAAATCTGCCTGGTCTTAATAAAGCTCCTTTCAGCACCACTGAGAAGGACCCAGGAAACAAAGGATGAAAGCAATTACAGCCACAGCAGGCATCAGGAGGTCACCGCCACGGGCCTGAAGCTGTCAGGAAAATAGCAGCAAACCCGGATAATCCCAAATAAAGCAAATTTAAGTGTGTGAACAAAAACAAAGAAGAAGAAAACAATGTCGTTCTTGAAAACCAGTGTGTCAATGGCCAAGATCAAAGTCTCAGGACTCTCTTATAGACGGGCTTTCTCCATTGTCAAAAAATACACAGGCAGATACGTTTCTGTACCACATTGAGTTTTCAAAGAGAAAACTGCCCTCTTATCTAGGCTGCGAGTAGCCTTATTCCTGTTTCCCAGACTTAAAAATAAAATTAAGAAATAAAGTTCCTAAGGCACAACATGAGCCAATAGAAAGAGTGGAAACGTCTATGTTCGCTTAGCAAATCACACCACTTCCAATGGCAACTTTGAGGAGCTAACAGCACAAACCGTGCTCTTCTCCAGGTGTGGATGACAAGCTGGCAGCTAGCTGCAGGGTGCGCCCTGATCTGAAAGAGCTGGAGAGAAACTCAACGCACGTGGGAACCCAGAAGGCGGGAAAGGGCCCGTCCACATTCACTTCCGTTCTCTTTCCGGTCACAAGATCCTTCGTTCCTCGGGTTTAGAAACCACTCCATTCCGGTCACCGCTGACAATGGCTTATCTGTGTCTAACTTGTACTAGTTCCTGATCGCTGCTATAACGAAGTGCCGCAACGTCGGCGGCCGAAAACAACACAGATCTAGTATTTTACTTACTCTCTGGAGGTCAGAGGTCTGAAAGCGGCCTCAGGGAGCGAAGTCAGGGTGCCTGCAGGCCAGCATTCTCTCCGAGGCTCTGGGAGGATCTGTCTTCTGGGCTTTTCTCCTTTCTAGAGGCTGCCTGCACCCCCGGACTCATGGCCCTCTTGGTCCACGTTCATTCAAAGCCAGCAAATGGCCGGTTCAATCCTCCTCACATGGCATCATACTGACCCTCCTACCTCCTCCTCCACATTTAAGGACCTTGTAGTAATTACACCGGGCACACCTGGATGGCCTGGGTACACTCGATCATACATTCAGCTGATGAACAACCTGAATTCTATCTGCAACCTGAATTCCCCGTTCCCATGTAACCTAACGTATTTTCCGTGGATGCGGATAGAGGCATCTGCGGAGACTGAAAGGTTCCTATGCATTGACGTCGTAAAGCCTCTCTGGTGTGAGAACACAGCAGGAAGGGAACCAGGACCTCCACTTAGTCTGGCCGTCGAGCAAATACCCTTTATGACTGGGGTCAAATAAAGCATACACCCTCCCTGGGCCTCAGCTTCCTCCTCTAGTAACTTCTTAAATAGTCATTATTTCTGAACAATTAATTACATTTAATGTGTTTGCATTATTGCACTATTAAATGTAAATCATAGAAAACATGGCACAATTTCTTAGCAAAAGACTACATTCACAGTTCCGTAGGCATGCCATCCCAAACTATCTTCCCCTTGTCCTCCTTTTTCTGCTTTGAAAGCATTCTGATTGTCAAATCATGACTTCTAGGAATTAAGATCTTTGAAAACCTACTTAGAAGTGAGTCACCAGTGCATGATATTTCTACGTTCATTTAACTGAGCACCGGAAACACCTTCTTGTGTGTTAATTTATTACTGCTATCGTTAAACTATCTGATCTTTCAAAGTTCAATTTTTCAGTCGAAATATTCAAGTTTCCTCTACCTTGAGTCAAAATATGCAGACATTGGAATAAAATAACTCAAATATTACAAATAATGCTATAACTAATGTGTAGGAGTATGTAAGGACGTTTCATTATGATACATATTGAAACAGTTCGCTTGAAGTAATTCAATGTGTTAATTATTATGTATATGTATATAAATGTACATTTTCAAGTGTCAGGGAGAATGATCTGGGTCTCAAACCCTGAAGGTATTCTAATAGAGTCTAAATATTCTAAAGTGGGTCTCTTAGTCTTAACCATAATTAAAATTAAAATACTTTTCTATATTATTTGTCAATATATTTTGAAAAACAAAACACTAAACTGGAGAGTTTCTTCTAATAAGAACAAAAGCACATTAAACATGTCAGGAGACATGGGTGCCTCAGTGAGTCTCCCCAATGTACTCACCTGCGCAGATCAGTGCACCTCGAGTTTGTCCAAAGGGCCATGACTACCTAGTCTGTTTTGGATGGAATATAACCTAAACTTAGGCCACTTGTGTTTTTATATTAGAACATTATTTCCTATTTCACATTTGTATATCCATACAAAATTCTGATGAGGTTTAAGAAAAAAAAAGAAGAAGTGTCCATTCAGTTGAACTGGCATTTTCTTTTTAAAGAAATAGGACATTGTATTCCCCAACTGGTAGGGCAAGCCCAGAAAAGACATGTGGTTTCTTACGTAAAGAATGGTGCTGAACAATTTTGCAAATATCTTTGAGTTTAGGACACTGAAAAGTTTTTTAAGAGTGAAAGCTCTTCTTGAGAATTAATATATGTAAACCAAGCATAAATGTGAGAAAGTATTGGTCAAAGACTCCTATTTATTCAAGAAAAATCATAGAATATTGAGATGCCAGAGGGAGAAAAATATAACTAAACCAATGTGATAAAAAGCTAACCCTATTGAACAACTAAAAATTAGGAATCATAAGAATATTATTGTTAAAGTAATTGATAAAATCCGATCCTCTCAGATGCAGAAGTACATTTATGGACCCATTCTAGGACGCTCCCCCATGGGAACTGCTATATCAAGAGCGATAATCATTTGTTTTTTCTCTAAGTAGTTCAATCATATTTATTACCTTTGTGTTTACGATTGCTTAGTCTATTAGAAAAAATACAAGTAATAGTCAATGCCTTAATTTTAAATTGGGCAAAATCCCAAATATCGACTTTAGACTCCACCAATCAAGCATTTTGTTTCACAAGCCAGGACAATCAGTCACGTTGCCCCACTGGTGACCAGCCCCTGTAAGGCCTGGCCTCCTAGACAGGTTCTCTTTCTGCCGAGAAGGAGATTTGTACAGCAAAGCCGTGTAATGACTGTTCCGTAGCATTAGCTCCCTTAAATTTCCCTTTCTTCTTTTCATTTTATTTTTTTGAATAGAAAAAAAGAATCATCTGATTCTTCTCTATAGATATTCTGGAGGGATACCAAGGCCACCGTTATGGAGATCTAGCTTACGTTAGCACAAGAGCTGCATAGGTAACGATGTGACGGGGCCTATCACTCAATTTCATTTCTAGCTGTGTTTTGGTTAATGAAGCCTATTGTTCAAGAACTCAACCACTTCGACTGCTTCAGCAGGTGAGCTGGTGTACCTCCTGAAATGCAACTGAAACCTACATGACTTCCTTTGTTTCGACCTTAGGACACTGCTCATCAGGAGCAACAGAAATGAGCCGAGATTCCGTGTTTCCAGTCGCTAGCCTCGGGGCTCCAGTTTTCAAACCCCTCAATCTTACCTACTTTTAAGATACATTTCTTCCATTTTTGTAGCCTTATACATTTCTAAATAGTTGTGGAGGCTTTCAAACAAACAAACACTTTCCGAATTCTATTTCAAAACACTGAAGATTTAAAGTAAACTACGTGTGTGTGTGTGTGTGTGTGTGTGTGTGTGTGTGTGTGTGTGTATTTTCCCCCAAACAGACTATAAGAATATAAAGATTAAATTTGGGTAAACAAGCCCTAATGTTAAAATGATGTAAATTAGAGAGCAGAAATGTCTGCAATTTTGCAAACCATTTTGTAATAGAATGCTCTTTAAGAACTAACTCATCATCCGGCTGGTGTGGCTCAACGGTTGAGTGTCGACCCCTGAACCAAGAGGTCGTCGGTATGATTCCCTGTCAGGACACATGCCGAGGTTGTGGGCCCAATCCCCAGTAGAGGGCATGCAGGAGGCAGCCAGTCGATGTTCTCTCTCATCAATGTTTCTATCTCTCTCTCTCCCTTCCTCTCTCTCTCAAATCAATAAAGGAAAAAGAAAAAGGAAAAAAACAGAAGGAGAAGAGAGAGAACAAGAAATTAAAAACCTGTTTGAAACAATAATGGCAGAAAGCTTTCCTAACTTGGTGAAGGAAATAGACATACAAGTCCAGGAAGCACAGAGAGTCTCAAAGAAGATGAACCCCAAGAGGCCCACACCAAGACACATTATCATCAAAATGCAAAAGTTTCAAGACAAAGAGAGAATCTTAAAAGCAGCAAGAGAAAAGCAGTTAGTTACCTACAAGGGAGTTCTCATAAGGCTGTCAGCTGATTTCTCAAAAGAAACTATGCAGGCCAGAAGGGAGTGGCAAGAAATATTCAGAGTGATGAGAAGCAAGAACCTACAACCAAGATTACTCTATCCTGCAAAGGATATTCAAAGCTGTCATTTAGAATCAATGACCATATAAAGAGTTTCCCAGACAAGAAAAAGCTAAAGGAGTTCATCACCACCAAACCATTATTATATGAAATGATGAAGGGTCTTTTTGAAGAAAAAGATAAAATATATGAACAAACAAAATGGCAATGACTACATATGTATTGACAGTGGAATCTACAAACAAAATGAACAGGCAGAACAGAATCATTCTCATAGATACAGAGAACATTTTGTTGGTTGCCAGATGGGAGGGGGGTTGGGGGAATGGGTGAAAAAGGTGAAGGGATTAAGAAGTACAAATTCATTGCTAGACTGACAAACCTCAAAGGGAAAGGGGTTGGGGGGTGGGAAGAAATAAACCAAAGAACTTATATGCATAACCAATGGACACAGACAATAGTGTGGGAAAAGGTGGGAGGGGGGAGGGAGGGGGGAGGAGGGAGTCAATGGGGGGAAAATGAGGAACATCTGTAATACTTACAACAATAAAGATTTAAAATAAATAATAACAAAGGAAAAGAAAAAAAATATAACTAACTCAACGACATGCGTGATGTTTTAAGAAGAAATGAAGGTGATTGTGAACGCTTAGGTTTGGCTGATATTTTGCAGAATAGCTGTTTCACCCCAAAAGCACAAGCAGAAATAAAACAGAATTTGATGGGTTTAATCAAAAATTTTAAGATAAGAAGGTAGGGAAGTATCCAGATTAGAGTTCTGACCCACATTTTGCAGGCTTCAGTATGATGCATGAACACCTTGGGATGCAAAATTACGAACTTAAAGGCGTCTGTGTTGTCAAAGGAGATCTTCCTTCCTCCTGCCGTGGAAACCAGTGAAAGCTGAATTCCGTGGAACATTTCTCTCTTTTCTTCCCAACTGCCATTCACTACTTCTAGACTAAGGACATAAAAGTGACTTAAAATAATTATAAATAGACTTGATTTAGAAAAATATATATATAATAATTTAGGTATATTCCAATCTGCCACTCACATGCATTCTTTATTAGGGAAAATTTTATGAGGGAAACTGGATACTCAGGTACTGCATGTTTGAAAACTTCTTGCCACAGCACACCAGTTGAAAAATCGCTGCTATAGAAAAGTATGGTTTATTCCTACGTAATCAGGAACACTGTGCCCTTTTGTGAATGTCAAGTTCTCCTCTCTTATTGTGAGAGATTGAAAGAGTAGGTTAAAAGAATATCTTAAAGGCATTTTATCTGAGAAATATTAATTCACTTGTAAAATTTAAGACTTAAAAGGCTAAAACTATTTTGAAGATCTTATTAATGATTTCATCTTCAGTCAAGATACAGTCTTAATTTTGTGCTATTTCTTTTAGGAAGAACACCAGTATTTCCTATTTTAAAAAACCCATGTGTGTCCGGCTGGTGTGGCTCAGTGGTGGAGCATCGACCCATGCACCAAGAGGTCGCTGGTTCGATTCCTGGTCGGGACACATGCCCAGGTTGTGGGCCCGATCCCCAGTGGGGGGCATGCAGGAGGCAGCAATTGATGTTCTCTCTCATCGATGTTTCCATCTCTTTCTCCCTCTCCCTTCCTCTCTAAAATCAATAAAGGAGGAAAAAAATTTTTTTTTAAAAACCCATGTGCTACATTTCAAATTTAAATATTTGGGTCTCTTCCAAAATACTCCAAATAAATAATTTCCAAGTTAAACAAAACAAACAATTGGGAAAGTATGACTTTTTTTTAATATTTATTTTTTCACTCACAAATAATTATTTTTCAGAGCAAACTGAATATAAAACATATTTTAATTTGGGAGATATTTTAGTCATCGATATATACCTAAGATCAGAGCATAGCAAGCAGGCAAAATGTTTTATTGTTAGTAAATATATCAGACAAACGTTTTTAAGTATGTACATAAGTTAATCTGACTTTCATAAAACTCGATACATGATATTCTCTGCAAAAAAAAAATATTTCAAATCAGTACCCCAGCATGTACTACACCCTCATTCACTACGTTGATGGCATTGGAAGTTGAAAACACTCCTGCAAATAGATTTGTGATTTGCTGAAACATTATGTTGAAAGCTCAGGTTTTGATTTTCGGTGCCAATGGGGGCAACCTGCCTCTCGTCGTTTTGAACCATGTTTTATCTTGTGCATCTGAATTAAATTATATTTTTCTTGGTTTCAGATGAATAAACACATTTCCCCCATGGCATTGTGCCCGTCGAATAATGCACCTGAAATATGTTAATTTTCTTAATGACCTCACAGTCTGTCATAATAAAGTAATCACATCCAGACAGCAAGATTAGCACGATGTGTACACTGACAAAAGTACTTAAATATCAGCTTCATTATTATTGATATTCATCTCCTGGTTTATTAAAGATTCCCATTTTCTATGACAGTTTTCTCCCAGATTTCTAATTGTTTCTTATTTTCTGATACGATTTAATCAGGTTGGTTTGACAGACACTCTTGAAAGAGCCTTTAGAATCAAAGGCCCCTGTTTAGAATGCTGGGAAAAGAGCATGTTCAGTAATTCAAGTCGAGCGAATGGCACCCCATATGTTTTCTGTTATAGTATGGTTACAGTTTTACATGTAGAATATGTGGAATATATGTACTTTCTCAACTCTTTTTATCCACATCCTCTAAGTTTATACCCCCTGATGCAATCTTATACTTAGCACTACCCAAAGGGTTGTGCCAAAGCCATCAGTCACCTTACTTCTGTCCCCTGACAACCAGCAGCTTGCACCTGGCAGCAGAGCCCATGAATAGCTTAGAGTTTGTTTTGCTTCTGTGACGCAGTAACTAAGTATCTGCTCCCTGATTTCTTTTCCCAACTGCGCTTTCTGTTACCATAAGTGAGAAATTAATTAATCTATCCCCTGTAGCCATAACTATTTGACATCTATTGGGAAAAAAAAGAGAAACATAATTAAAATAGTTGAGGATTATAATTCAATAGATATATCCATTTTGTTTTCCTTTTTATCGAATTTATTGGGGTGACACTGGTTAATAAGATTATGTGGGTTTCAGGTGTACATTTCTGAGATCTGTATATTGCATAGTGTGCCCACCACCCGAAGTCAAATCATCTTCCATTACCCTATATTTGGCCCCCTTTACCCTTTACTACCCCCACCCCCTTCCCTCTGGTAACCACATGCTGTTGTCTGTGTCTATGAGTTTTTGTTTGTTTGTTTTTCTTATTTGTTCATTTGTTGCTTTCAGTTTTATATCCCACATAAGAGTGAAATCATATGGTTCTTAGCTTTTTATGACTGACATATTTTGCTTAACATGATATTCTCAAGACCCATCCGTGTTGTCACAAATGGCAGTCTTTCGTCTTTTCTTACATATGTGTATGTATGAACCACATCTTCCTTATCCAACACGAGCCAAAGGACACTTTGGTTGTGTCCAGGTCTTGGCCACCATTTTTAAACGTAAGCTGTACATACATGCAGAATTGATGTTATTTCAAATAGTTATAAACAGTTTAGATTTGCTTCAGGGCTTGAATCAGTCAACCAAGTTAAAGCCGTAATATTTAGGGGAAAAATTGATGATGAGAGTGACATCCACAGATGTCCTCCCTGAAAGTCCTGCAATTCTTAGAAAAGCCTATTTCATTTTCAGTTTGTTAACAGATCCAACGACTTGCCACAAAAGAACCACAGGATTACACGGAGCTCTACAAACCTGGAGCTCTTGTATAGCTGGTAACTGTCCTCTGAACAAAGTTAGGGTCAAGGAGCAGAATGACAAGATCGAGAACGACGCCAGCAGGAGTTCGCCATTAGAAGGAACCCTCAGTGAAGAGCAAGGCAGGGCAGGATGGGGGACACTTTGATTGACAAGCCCAGCCTTCTTTGGGGCTCATCATAAGCTCAAAAATGTTTGACTGTCACGCCAGTTCACTACCACTCCTTGGATTTGGGCTATTCTCCACGGAGTCTTGAAAAAGAACAGCCTGGACCAAGTGTTTAGGAGAGAAATGCACATGTTCCCACATGCTCCAGGGGTACAGAGGTGCAGGCACCACTGAAAGTGCATTTAGCTGCAGCAGCCTCGTTCTGTAACTTCTGTGGTTTCCTGAAATGGGTATGATTTGGGTATCGCACTTTCCCCTTATACAGATGAAATTACATGACGCCTGCTCAATATTTTCTTACCTAATGGGCTAATACGGTGCTGCAAGTAGTTCAGAATTTTGGAGAAAGATCCCAATGCTATTTAAAAATTTTAGAAAGGTTATGCACCTCAAGTAGATTGAAGACAACATACGCCTTGTCGTAACAGACTAGACAATATGGTTTAGCCTCAGAAGCATGGCTTTTGGAACCCTGCAGACCTCTGTTCAAATGTCAACTCTGCCACGAGCTATTTAAATACTGAATTTAATTGTCTCATTGGTCAAATGAGTATCGGGTGGAAGAGAATCTGAGAAGCAAAATGTGTCCGTTGGATTCTGGCATGCCTTCTTCCTCTGGGTGCGACAAGCTACTTTCTGGGGACAGAGAGCCTGGGTTACAGAAGGCACCCAGTTGATTGTCTCACCCTGTCCTGAGGTCATTAAAATTAATAATTTAATTATATCATTATAATTGATATTAAGAGTATTAAAATACTACATCTGTCAAGAGTTGACCAACTTGTCACAACAAGCTATAGTAAACTTGAAATAGTATATCCATTTACATGAAATCCGTGACTTTGTAAACCACAGTAGGAGACCTTCACACGTCCTGATTTGCCCAAGACAATTAAGTACGCAGGTCTGGCAAGAGAAATGAACTGAGCTCTGCTTTCACCATGGCTCTGGGCGACTGTGCCCAGAGATGAACCCAGCCATCCTCAAGACCAGAGATCAACGGAATTCTCCGCCAAGACCGGGTGGTGATTTCTTTTAGGCTTTGCATGCCACGTGCTCCTTGTTTCAACCACCGGACTCTGCTGTCATAGTACAAAGTCAGTCACAGACAACAGGGGAACACACAGGTCGCTGCCTTATAGCAAAACTTTATTTACAAAAATTGGCAGTGGCTTGTGGCTGCGGTTCCCCGGCACCTGTTCCACACTGATGCTCCCCTAGATCTTCTCCCATGATCACTGACACGCTTCCTTTCACCCCTGATATTGCCCATCAGTCGGCAGGATGACAACTGTATGCAGAGGTTTAGAGAATGTATTAAAAGAACAATTATGTATTCAAGTTAGGTGTAAATTCTGATCATATTCTTCTTTTCAAAAATGTTTAGAGAAACAGAGAAGAATGGATGAAACAATGAAGATGACTAAATTAATAATGGATAGCGTGATTCCTAACTAGCATAAAAAAATAAAAATAAAATCATTTCTAACACCAAAGGCCACAGTTTAAGGCTCCAGTCAATCAAGAGGGCATTCCAAATGATAATTTATCACCAGCAGGCATGCCAGTTACAAGTTATGCCAACAACCAGTCAAGAACAACAGAAAATTGTCACTAAGCAACTCCAGTAGCTGGAGACAACATGAAAAACCAAAACAAAATATTTTTAATTTGTCCACCCGCTTGCAGTAGGATTAAACCCAAGAATTATAAGTGACTTTTTTCTACAAATGCAAAAGAATTTTTATATGTTTGAACAAATGGCGAGAATAACAAAGATATTGCAAAACATTTGGTAAGCCTCCTCCACAAAGCATGTTTCAAATCACAGAACTTGAAAACAAAGTTAAAAGAAGTTAAAAGATCGTTATGGGAAGATGGCTGAATAGTTTTCTTCCGTTGCCCTAAAGGTCTTTCTATAGATCAACACTACAACAATCAACGTGTTTTTTTTCCAATTGGTCAATAGAATCTCTTACTAGATTGTGAACTCAGAGGCTTAAACAATAAATGATTCCTCGTCTGCGTAAGACCTGAATAATATACGTGCACTGGCCAAAAATAGTAGGTGCTAAGCAATTATTCAATTACATTTAAGAATCTATAAGCCCTAATGAAGTCTAGAAATCACAGAGTTGCTCATTACGTTATCTCATCTGAGTAGCAGGACATGCCCAGAGAGTGTAAAAGCCCATCTGCTGCCCCTCGGTGATGCGCCACAAGGACCCGCGTTCAGAGCTGCACCATTTGGAGACGTAAGCCCCTCCCCCCCCCATCTTAATCAAATGAATCCCTCAGCTGCACGAGCAGGCTGCTTTCCAGGATAGGAGAGAAGACCCAGATGTTTCCAACAAAATTTCCAAGAGGTTTTATACCTTGTTGGGAAAAAATGACTCCATTCAAAGTAAGAATTTTACCAATCCTGTAAGAATGAACATGAGCGGAGGGCTGGAATTTGCCTCTTTTTAAAGGAAAACACATACACAACATACAACCAGACACGTCTTTGCGTGTCCAGATGTCTTCACCGTGCAGGGGAATGGTTTTTAAAGCTCCACAGAAACAAGAAGAGGCACTGAGATGGTGATGAGAGGGACGGGCTGCCCATCTGAGAAGCGAGAATACACAGACCTCTCTCCGACCGCCAACTTGATCAGCTCTTCGACTTTGCGGAAAGATGCTTTAGCCATTGACATGCCAAAAGAGAAACCCAAACCAGGCCTGATTTCAGGTCAAAGGTGAAAGAAAGAAATGCCAAGAAGACAAATGCTTACAGAAGAGACCTGTGAAACAAGGCAGTAAAGATGGGTTTTCATAGAAGACGAAATCTGGTGTGGAATAGATCATGTCTGCTTGTGAATTTTAATGCAGATGACGGAACAAGAGGGCATACATAAAAATTAGGGAAAATCTGATTCAAAACAGATGTCATGCAACCCTTCATTGCAAAGAGTCATAAATGAATGTGTGGAACATCAGGCAGAAAGTAACAGTCCAGGTGAGGAATACTGAATCTGCTAACAACAACAAAAAAATTCTCATCATCCCAGGCTAGAGGGTATTATAAAATATTATAAGGTTTTGTTGGATGACCCAACCAATTTCCTGAAATTTGAGTGTTAATACGTTTTTATTTTTATTGCTTCATTAGGAATCCGTGATAATAATAAAGCCCAGAATGACCACGGGGCAAGATTCTGAGATTCTGATCTCGAGTTTGTCACTCTGCTGTCTTGACAGCAGAACCTCACCTAGTGAATTTGGAGATTTCTAAGTTATAAAACATTAGATTATTTTGAAGGCTAGAATTCTGTAACACTGTGTTTTATTTTTAAAAATAAGGAAGGAGAGTGATTCCTCCATTGCTTCTGTATCATGTATAACATTGTAATTCTCTTGAGGAATTTTCCTGTTTTATTTAATGGGCACTTGAATTTGAATAGCTGAACTTCCTGGTGGCTGCTACAAATTGGAGGCCACATTCAGCACTCAGCCAAAGGAGCTAAGCGACTTCTCACTTACACCTTCCTGTTCCATCCCCCCCTTCTCCGGTTATCCCATTTCCCTACCATGCTTTTTCTTTCTTTGGCAAATATTTTTATCATATTTTAATTTGCTCTAGTTCATGGAACTTTTAAGTCACTTTAAATGATTTGAAATAGTAAGAACTGCAATTAGTTACTTGGACCCTTTCTGTAAAATTGCACCATAAAGTAGGGGAGCCCTGACCACACGTGTAGTTCTTCTCAATTCATTCCGCTTGACCTGAAACACGACATCCAGCAAACCATATTTATAGGGGGCTCTGTTGTTTCCAATGAGACTATACAGAGGGGTTCAATGAATAGAAAACAACAAAGCAAACCTCAAATCTATAGAATAAATACGGAAACAGTATGCATGAAACAGAATACTCTGGAAAATCCCGTTTTATAAAACACCCATTGATACCCCCGAGCTTCATGGGGATTCAGAATTGCCCCTGCCCCCACAGCGCCCAACTCAAGATCTCAGCAATGAATCCCACCTTCGACATCATGGTGCTGAACCCCCCAACCCTGGTCAGAATCCACATTTCATGACACACACCTGATCACTGAAATTGGCACAGGTATACGATATACTGTTTGTCACGGGATGAACAGCAGAAGACAACCCTTGGTTTCTTCCCCACAGTGCTACCATTTTTTCTTCTTTCTATTTTTAATCCTTACCCAAGGATATTTTTCCATTGATTTTTTCAGATAGAGTGTGTGTGTGGGAGAGAGAGAGAGAGAGAGAGAGAGAGAGAGAGATGAGAGAGACACATTGATTGGCTGCCCCCCACATGCACCCTAACCTGGGCCAGGAATTGAACCTGAAACCCTTCAGTGCCAACGCTCTAACTGCTGGATCAAACCTCATTTTTATTCTTCTAGTCCCAGAAGCTCTTGTCTAAGATTCACAATCACAAAATTCAGTCCACCCAGCCCTGGGGTGGGGGGAGGGGGACCCAGTGAATTCTCTGCTTATACACAACTTGCTTTTTTATCGCAAGTGTCTGGGGATGGAAGTACATAAAGAGGCACGCCGGGATTTCAAAGCAATTGAAGTCATCATATACAACGTCCCGCCCAAATCTACAGTCTTGCATCTCTTCCTTAATTATCTTTTCCATAGCCCAGGCATTAGCATTTATCATCTTTGACCTCATCCTAACAAAATAAAAAGTACAAATATGTTTTTTCTAAACTTTTAGAAAGACAAACATAGGCATAGAACAGAGAAATGATAAGGAGGGAAAATGAATTAGCGAGAGGATCACCATGACACCAGGGGAGCTCTTACAAAAATACAACACTGCCCGGGCCGGTTTGGCTCAGCGGTTAGAGCAACGGCCTGTGGACCAGAGTCCCGGGTTCAGTTCCCGCTAAGGGCACGTACCTCGGTTGCAGTTTGTCCCCGGCCCCGGCTGGGATTGTGTGGGTGGCAGCCACTCAATGTGTCTCTCTCACATCGATGTTTCTCTCTCTCTCTTTTCCTCCCTCTCTCTCTCCTGCTCTATCTAAAGATAAATGCAAAAATGTCCTCAGGTGAGGATTAAAATAAAAAACAAAATATATACACTACCTAGCCTGTGTGGCTCAGTGGTTGAGCATCGATCCATGCACCAATGGGTCGCCGGTTTGATTCCTGGTCAGGGCACATGCCCAGGCTGTGGGCCCGATCCTCAGTGGGGAGCAGGCAGGAGTCAGCCAATCAGTGTTCTATCTCATCGATGTTTCTATCTCTCCTGTCTCTTCTTTTCTCTCTAAAATCAATAAAGGAAAGGAAATTCAAAATACGCACACCTTTCTTCTCTACCTCCCAAATTCTGAACCACGTGTTTTCCACATGGTAGAGTCTAGGAAAAGATGAGGAGGGTTCAGAGTTCCAGCTCTTCTCAGTCCTATGAGAGATGATGAATGTGTTCACCACTGTTTATGAGGCCCCGAGTGCACTGTACCCTTGGGATTTCAGGAGCCTTCATCTGAACGTGGCTATTATGCCAGCCGACCAGGTGAGCGAACATCCCTGGGATGTGGTGTGGGGGACAGACAGCTAATAGCACAGGGTTTTCCCACTCTTACGACTCGGTCCACACAGAGAAAAGAATATTCACCACTTAACTCACCTAATCATAAACTATTTCACATTACCAGACTGCTCGGTATTCTGTGGTAGGAGAAGAAAATGTACAGAAATTACCTTCTAGAAGAAAATAATAATAATAAAATACTTTTTGCTGAAAACATAGTAGTTAACCACTCACTCATTGAAAGCCACTCAATTTTCGGACCGAAGTTTCCGATTCATAACATTCTTAATCTGATGGACACACATTCAACACCAAGCACGGTGACTCCGGACGTGCGCAGCTCGGTGACTTCGGACGTGTGCACCACCTCACCGCTCGCCACACGCCATGGGCAGGTTATTTCATTTGACCCCATAAAAGTTCATTTTATCATCTCAAGTCACAGACAGAAAAAAGGAAGCGCAGAGCAGTTAAATGACTTGCCCTGGTCATGCAGGGACACAGCCAGGTCCCATTCCCCGACTGGTGTCCTTTGCTCTGCCTCCTATAGGTCAGTGTTAATCTCATTAAAGTCGAAACAATTTCAACAAGGTGACTCTGGCGATATTCGATCTTGTCTGTACAGGCTACGTTTTCTCCTTCTGAACATGACCCTCCTCCTGATCACTCTTTGACATTAAACACATCACACAAAGAACGTCAAAGTCACAGTTAGGCTGCAGCTCAAGACCTGCAGGAGGCCTGCGGGAGTCCCGGGGGGTTCTGAGGACGGTGGGTGTCGTCTCCTGGGAGCTGGGAAGGCTGCTGGGCTCCTATGAGCGCGGAGAGACTGACAGGTGCCCTGCCGTGTGCTGAAATGAGCACGACCTTCGCTCGTGCAGCCGGAAGGAGAGGACTCTGCCCTTCTCAGTGTTGTGTGCAGTGAAATCTTTTCTAAACTTTGGTAAGGAGCTAAAAATAAGAATGTGACCCATCCTGTTACAGGGCGGCAGACAGGGACCCAGTGTAAGGTGGATCAGAGGTAAGCTAGGAATTCACCGGGGCTGAGTGTTCCCTTCACGAACACGAACAATGGATTTCTACACTGCGGTCACTCCGCAGAGGGTCCGCACCGTGCAGGTCCATGGAGAGCTCTGAAAGGGCTTCTCTCTGGCACATGCTGGTCTCCTCCTCAGGAATCTAGGGGTGATTTACACACACCCATAATACTGCATGGCAAACAAATTCGTTCAAATTAACATAATCTCTTGTACAGCACGGGGATGTTTGTATTTATCCATCACTACTCTAGAAGAAGCTTCTAGAAGAGGCTTCTCTGTTTTCCAGTTGTCTGTGTGCCTTGAGCTGCACAGCCAATATCCTCTTGCTCTTGATAAAAATAAAGAAATTAGTCATGAAAAAATTAAAATATCCGCTCAAAATCATGTTAATAATGGGCTCCAATTAGAGAAAGAACTTCACTAGCACATGTCATTACAAAATCTAATAAAGCTGCTCCTTAAGTGTGTACATTATAGAGGAGAAAATGTGAGGAGGAGGAAAGAAGAGAGAGAAGAGGAGGAGAGAGAAGGGAGGAAGGAAGGGGGAGGGAGGGAGGGAGGGAGGGAGGGAGGGAGCGAGGGAGGGATCTGAAACTACAACGCCATGAGCTACATACATTTCTTCTAAATATTTACTAAACTATTGAAAGCCAATCAATTTTCAATTCGGTTCAACTTTGGCCCGAAGTTTCCAATCCCAACATTCTTCATCTAATGGACACACAGCACCAAGCACGGTGACCCCGACATGTGCAGCACCTCACAGAATAAAAGGGAGCATTTAGGGGAAATAACTATAGTTCTTCAACCACAAAACAATAGCATATGTCTCCAGACTATTCCTTTATTAATAATTCAGCTTTTATCACCAAATACGCCTAATCATGTCAAGTGTAAAACTCACGAGTTGTCATTTTAATTCATTCTTAGAATGTCGTCTTGGCTGCCAGTGGGGAGAATTATGGGATTAAGTGGTCTGGCTATATATAACACAAGACAGAAACATAACTCTCTCCCTCAAACGCTAGACTGATGCAATGACCTTAATGACTTGCACACGCCTGTTCTTCACGCTTAGGAACGGATTATATTTCTGGGAACTGACTTGTCCGATTAGGTCCCATCCAGTCTCTCTGGCTTTTGCCGCTGAGGGGGATCATTTCTATCACACGAAGGGCAGGGCCCAGGCATCGGCCTGTGCGGCCGGCTTCCACAGTATTGCCGCTGAATGTGTGAGCAGTGGGGTCCTGCCGAATGAAGGGCACAATTCAAATCATAAAATGCTTCACACTCCGCAGGACACGTTGGAGGCGACCCAAAGGCGAAACACAATTTCCATCCCGACAAGCCGTCTGCACAGACCCGTGGGGACATGAGAGCAGTTCGCGTTAACAACCGCGTTCCTCCGGGTGAGGTCTGTGGGCCCGCTGCCCCCAGGGGTGGATGAGAGCCCGAGATGCCCGGGCACCTCTGCAGATCAGCACCACCCCAACTTCCAGAGGCCAATCCAAAGCACCCCCACAGCTCCCCTGGACTTCACATTGTAAAAGCCCTTGTTCTTGAACCTCCCACTGCCCCCCAAAAATCTTCCTTTTCAAAAGCCACTATTCTCCTTCGTCCTCCCTGTTGTCAAGTCTTGAGCCCACGCAGCTCTCGGCTCCCGACGATGCTCCCGCGGAAGACTGCGCAGCGCGGTGGCTGGGCCAGGCGTGACCAGGGGCTGGCTCGGGACCCAGCCGGTGGGATAACACTGCTGCGCAAACGTCCCACCGTGTTGCCCCAAACTGGACCGAAGCGGTTCGATTCTTGTCGCATCAAGAGAAACTGTGCGATAGAGATTTTCAAAACGGTGTCACACCTAAAATACAAATCTAGTGTAAGATTTCTCGTTGACGTCTCTTTCCCAAACCAGGTCATCGCGCTGATGTCGCGGGATGAGATGCCCACCCAGGGCCCAGGGGTGGACGCACAGGGCGGGACACGCCTAAGTCCTGTGCGGCGTCCTCCCGGGCCACACCCCGGGGCCACCCCCCACCCCCACCCCCGTGCCCGGTGGGGCGCAGACCGTTCTCCGTGCGCTTGTTTTCCTGGGGCCTCCACGGGCCCCCCCCCGGGCCTCCCCGCCAGGAAGCATTCAGTTACCAAGCCATTCCTGGTTTACAGAAATAATTTGGAAACGGTGCCCTGTAAACACTTACAGATCTACCCCAGCAGTCCCCAGAGCGCGCTTGGACGCAGCCCAAATGTATCTCAAACGCATCTTGCTCATGTAACATAAATATTGAAACCATTATTCCAGAGAAACTATTTTTCTAAACCAGTTGTTTTTCCAACTGAAGGTCAGCGGCGGCGGCAGGAAGGTTGGCAGCGCAGAGGCACGTGCTGGGTGCAGCCGGGTGCAGGTGAGGGTGGGCGGCAGGTCACCTCCTCCTCCCACTCGCTGGGCCCCGCTCACCAGCTGTCCTGCACGAAGGAGGGAGACTGTGCACCCAGAGCCGGGCCAGGCGGTCCCAGGCTTTCCTCCTGCGGTGTCTGCTCCGGCCGGGCTGCAGCACCGTGCCCTGGTTACTGTGTCCCTCAGCCAGTCTGTAAACAGACTTCCACCAGAACACAGCGCACCCTTCCTTACATAGCGCCTGTGGCAGGGTCAGAGTTGAACAGTTCCCGAGAGACCCACGGGCCCACGAACCTAGAACATACGCACTCTCTGGCCCGCTGCAGAGAAAGTGCGCCCCCTCTAATCTCTACCTGCGGTTGCCTCAGCCCTGATTCCTGTCCAACAGAGGTGGGCAGGAGCAGAGGTGGGAGGTGCCGGCAGGGCGGGGAGGGAATTTCACAGGAATGTTACAGGAAAAACCCATAGCTCGATCATCAAAACCAAGCAATGTCTGTTCTTAACAAAGCGATTTCTTTCAAGCGTGAGAATTTCACAGATTTGCTATTTTGAGGAGGCCAGGAAAGAACATGATAAGATAATTTATTTTACTTTTTATGATCGTGGAAGTACTGTATCCCCAAACCTTTCTCCATATACACACCTGCTCTTGCTGCTGTATCTGGGTCTTGACAAATACACAGTGTCCCTCCTGATTTCCCCAGCTAGATGGCAAATGACTTCTTCTTGCTTCCCTGTATTCTCATTCATCCACTCACTCAGCAATTATTTGATAAGTAGCTATTATGTGCCAAGCCCTATGCCAGACACCTAGTATACGATGGTGAACATATGGACATGGGTCAACGTCCACAGAAAGTTTGTTAAGTGTAAATTGTGAATAATATGGTCTTATATTTGAAATTATAAATAAAGAGAAAACGATCAAACCCAGGAATATCTTTTTAAGTATAGAGTTATGTTATGATATACAATTGGGCAATGCAATGCAGTGCTCAGTATTGGTTGATAATATAGTAATATAGAGTACTGTCATTAAAATTTCCTGTCTTGACTTTTATTTTATAGTAGCCTGAACCCAATAGGTAGCATTTTGTTGTTGTTGTTGTTTAAAACTTTGGTAACCAAATTGGAAAGGAGGAAGTGAAACTGTCATTATTCACAGATGACATGATTCCATATGTAGAAAACCCCAAAGACTCCATCAAAAATTTACTAGATTTAATAAATGAATTTGACAAAGTAGCAGGATACAAAATTAACATCAAGAAATCGATGGCATTCTTATACACCAATGATGAACTCACAGAAAGAGAAACTAAGAAAACAATCCCATTTACCATTGTGGCAAAAAAAAATTAAGATACCTAGGAATAAACTTAACCAAAGAAATAAAGGACTTATTCACAGAAAACTACAGGTCATGCAAAAAAGAAATAGAGGAACATATAAAAAAAGTGGAAGCACATACCTTGTTCATGGATTGGAAGAATTAACATCATTAAAATGTCCATACTACCCAAAGCAATCTACAGATTCAATGCAATCCTCGTCAAAATACCAACGGCATACTTCACAGAACTAGAACAAATACTTCAAAAGTTCATATGGAACCAAAAAAGACCTCGAATAGCCACAGCAATCTTGAAAAAGAAGAACAAAGTTGGAGGGATCACATTACCAGATTTCAGGTTATACTACAAAGCCACTGTAATCAAAACAGCCTGGTACTGGCACAAGAACAGGCACATAGACCAGTGGAACAGAACAGAGAACCCAGAAATGGACCCAGGGCAATATGTTCAATTAATATTTGACAAAGGTGTCAAGAGCATATAGTGGAGTAAAGACAGCCTCTTTAATAAATGGTGTTGGGAAAATTGGACAGCTACATGCAGAAAAATGAAACTAGACCATCAACTTACACCATACACAAGAATAAACTCAAAATGGATAAAAGACTTAAATGTGACTCATGAATCCATAAAAATCCTAGAAGAAACTGTAGGCAACAAAATTTCAGACATCATATGCAGCAGAATTTTCACTGACACATCACCTAAGGCAATAGAAACAAAGGAGAAAATGAACACAGGGGACTACATCAAACTGAAAAGCTTCTGCACAGCAAAAGATACCATCATGAAAATGGAAAGGCAACACACTGTATGGGAGAGCATAATTGCCAATGATACATCAGATAATGGGTTAATTTCCAATATATAGAGAGTGCTCATACATCTCCACAAAAGGAAGACAAAGAACCCAATTAAAAAATGGGCAGAGGAACTAAAAAGACACCTCTCCAAACAGGACATACAAAATGGCTAAGAGACATATGAAGAAATGCTCAACATCACTAATCATCAGAGATGCAAATTAAAACAACAATGAGGTATCACCTCACACCTGTCAGAATGGCCGCCATCAACAAATCATCACACAACAAGTGTTGGCGAGGGTGTGGAGCAAAGGGGACTCTAGTACACTGCTGATGGGAATGCAGACTGGTGCAGCCACTATGGAAAACAATATGGTGTTACCTCAAAAAATTAAAAATTGAACTTCCATTTGACCCAGTGATCCCACTTCTAGGAATATACCCTAAGAGGCCTGAAACACTCATCAGAAAGAATATATGTACCCCCATGTTTGTAGCAGCACTATTTACAATAGCTAAGATCTAGAAACAGCCCAAGTGTCCATCAGTAGACAAATGGATAAAAAAGCAGTGGTACATATACACAATGGAGTACTATGGAGCTGTAAGAAAGAAAGATCTCTTATCCTTTGAGATGACATGGAGGGACCTGGTAAGTGTCATCCTAAGTGAAACAAGCCAAACAGAGAAAGATAAGTATCATATGATCTCACTGATTTGTGGAATATAATGAACATAACAGTCTGAGGAATGGGGTAGCCCCAGAGACATGGAAGTGGGGTACAGACTGACTATCCCCAGAAGAGGGAGTGGGGGGGGGATAAACCACAGAACTTATATGCATGTATGCATGAACAGTGGACATGGACAACAAAGCTGGGGACACAGTGGGGAGGGAGGGGGAGGGGAGAATCAGTGGGGGGGGGAACATCTGTAACAAAAATAAATTAATTAATTTAAATTAAAAAATAAAAAGAATAAAACTTTGGTGACCACCCTGGATGGTTTTGCTCAGTGGTTATAGCATCGGCTCGTGGACCAGAGAGACCCAGGTTTGGTTCCCGCTAAGGGCACGTACCTCAGTTGCAGTTTGTCCCTGGCCCCAGTTGGGGTTGTGTGAGTGGCAGCCACTCGATGTGTCTCTCTCGCATCGGTTTTTCTCTCTTTCTCTTCCTCCCTCTCAAGATATATGCAAAAATGTCCTCAGGTGAGGATAAAAAAAAAAAATTAAATAAAACTGTGGTAACCAACTCATGAAGCTCCATGCAGAGAAGATTCAGACAAGTAAACCTGTACCTGCAAGAGCATCATACATGTAGGGGAGGGGGAACCTGGAAAGTTCCAGGAGCAAGCTGGGAGGGAGTCAGGGCAGAGGTGTTGCCTGACGGAGGTCGTGGGACATTTTCAAAAGAGAACATGGATAGCCCTGGCCGGTTTGGCTAGCGGTTAGAGCGTCGGCCTGCGGTCCGGAGAGACCCGGGTTCGGTTCCTGCTAAGGGCGCTTACCTCGATTGCAGTTTGTCCCCGGCCCTGGTCGGTTGTGCGGGTGGCAGCCACTCGATGTGTTCCTTTCACATCGATGTTTCTCTCTCCCTCTCTGTTCCTCTCTCTCCCTCCCACTCTACCTGAACAAAAAATGGAAAAATGTCCTCGGGTGAGGATAAAAAAAAAAAAAGAGAACATGGATAGAGGAAAACCTAGCAAATCATACGTGGCGTGGTGATGGTGGTCGTGGTGGTGGTGGTGGAGGTTTTTAATTGAGATACATGGGAAGCAACTGGAAGTCTTAAGCAAGAAGTCACATGATCACGTTCTGGAGGAGGAAGACGGGGGTACCAGCATGACGTGGGAAGCTGGGACAGAAATTCAAGGACGAGATTGTGAAGCTGGTCTATGGTGACATTAAATGGAAATGAAATGAAGCAGAGATTCAAATGGCATTAAAATCAACAGGAAATATAATGTATCTGACTGGGTGTTGAAGAAAAGACGAGAAGCAATGGAGAATGACTTTCAGTTTTTTGCCTTGGGCAACTGCCTGAGTCGCGGAGGAATTTGCTGTGATTGCAGGCACAGAGCGGAGCAGGGCGGGAGAGCAGTTGGGGAGCTTGGTGGGACACTGAGTGTCTGAGAAACACCCAGAGGACCTGTGGTAGGCACACCTATGGCTCGGGAGACTGGAAATGAGGGTGAGTCATCAGTCGATCAATAATAACTGCAAGAACTGGAACGGATGAGATCTTCACATTTAGAGTGAAAACGGAAGCTTTCAGAACAGAATCCATCAGACAGAGCATGAGAATTTTGCAAAAAAAAAAAAAAAAGGTTAAGAAGGGGTATGTAAGTAGATAGGAGAAAACAGGTGGGATTTTGAATCACAGGAGCCAAAAGAGAGCATTTCAGAAAGAAGAGAATGATCAATTATATCATCCATTTCTGAGAAGGAAATGATAAGACTTAAAATGCATTTCTTAGATTTGTTGTCATTGGCGACTATGGACAGTAGGTAGGAAGCTGCATGAGTCACCTGCTGGAGGCTGAGCATCAGTGAAAAGATGCAGTGCAGCAACACCTGGAGGTGATGTTGTCATATGTTAGCTCTGCAGGAGGACAGAGAGCAAGGCAGTGGAGACAGGAAGCCTGTCGGAGGCAGCATGTCCAGGAGACACAGAGGAAGTGTCCAGAGAGCTACCCACACACTGGCTCTTAGCCTGGTGGGTGGTCACATGGTTGTTTGTATTCCAAATAATTAAGCTGAACTTCATGTTGTATGTACTTTTGGTTTGCTTATAATATTTGTCAATTTGAGATCTTTATTAAGATCTTTTTAAACCACAAAAGAAACATAAAAGAGTAAATCTAACAAAAAAAAAAGGGGGCTGCAAAATGTGTAAAGAAAGTTATACATCTTCATTGACAGATAGATATGTTTTTAAAGCCTCTCTATTTGAAAAGGCATATGCTGTTTTCTGGTAGGAATACCAAGAAGTGTTGAGATGCAAATTCTCTCAAATTGATCTATAGATTAAATATAATCCCAGTCAACATCCAAATAGGGTGGGGTTTTTTTTAATGGACTGTGATGGGCTGATTATAAAATCCATATGATATGACAAAGGCACAGAAACCACAAAACTCACCTGAAAAATAATAATATGAGTTGACTTGCCTTGTCCAATATCAAGACCTGTTTAATGTGGCATGAATACGACAGATGGGTCCAGAGGTGAAGAATGCGAAGGAATAGAGATGGAGAGGACAGAGAATAAGCCGATGCACAGACACATGACGTCTAACTGACTGGCACTGCAGGTTGGTGGGGAAGGATGGGCTGATCAGTAACCCTGCTGGCAGATCTGTTATTCATTTTCAAAGGAAAATAAATGAGATCCTTATTTCACACTCTACATGAATCTTAAATTCCAAATACATTAAGTATTCTCTTTTTATAAAATACAAATCTATAAATATCGAAGTTGACAATTAGGATAGAGTCTTCATGAGCTTGGGGTAGGAAAAGATCCCAAACAAGGTACAAAAGACAAGATCACAAAGAAAATGATGACTGCAGCTGCATAGACCTAACAACAGTTGTTCCTTCAAACACACCAGGAGCGAATGAAGAGACAACCTATGACCTGGGCGGAGACATCGCAGCATCAGTGAAGGATTCGTAGTCAGGATATGTAAAAGTTTACATGAATCAGGAAGAAAAGGACACCCTGGCCGGTTTGGCTCAGTGGTTAGAGCGTCAGCCCATGGACCAGAGAGACTTGGGTTCGGTTCCCACTAAGGGCACGTACCTCGGTTGCAGTTTGTCCCCAGCCCTGGTTGGGGTCATGTGGGTTGTGACCACCCAATGTGTCTCTCTTACATCGATGTTTCTCTCTCTCTTCCTCCCTCTCTCCTGCTCTATCAGAAAATAAATGCAAAAATGTTCTCGGGTGAAGGTAAAAAAAAGAAGAAAAAGACAGGGGACCTCAAGTCAAATCTCCTGTAGACATAAACAGGGATTTTTCTAAAGAAGGAACAAATGGACCACTAACATGTGCAAACATGTTTATCCTCATTAGTAATCGGAAAATATTAATTTAAAGCCACAAGGATTTAGAATTTCCTGGGGAAATTTACAGTGAGCCCATGTCAGTTTTGCCGAGAATCAGGAGGACGGTCCAGTCAGGCGCTGCGGTGCATGTGTGAGAGGACACACACTTTGGAAAGTACCTGCCATTTGAAGATGAACCGATGCGTACGTGGCAGCCTGTAATTCTCCTGACATCCAGGAGCTGGGAGACCCGGGTAAGAACATGCCACATCACTTCTCACAACAGCAGTCACAGTGTCGATCAATGTGTTAAGCTGTGTTGTTCTGTGGCTCTGTGTGCCATGTGGAGTGGAGAAATTCATGCCCTGACACTGTATGGTATACGCAGTCATACACTGACATTGTCTACGCAATGAAAATGGGTGATGTAGTATACACGGCAACCAACGTGAATCTGGAATAATGTTGAGAAAAACATGGGAGAGTCATGGAATGCACGCATCATACGATATCAAACTACTTCATAAAGCTCAGGACCAGTCAGCTAAATGCACTGTTAGGGGATTTACATGTAGTTGGACACAAAATCCAGACAGAGAAAGGACTGTGGTCTAGGAGGGTACATTGGAATAAGGTTCTCTTTCTTTATCTGGATAATGGGTACATGGGTACTGCTTTTATTTTGATAATTTTACAGTACATATGAATTTGTAGACTCTTTTGTAAAATATGTTTTCTAAATGTTTTAAAAGAAAATATCGCCCTGGCCGGTTTGACTCAGCAGTTAGATCATCGGCCTGTGGTCCGGAGAGACCCGGGTTCGGTTCCCGCTAAGGGCATGTACCTCGGTTGCAGTTTGTCCCTGGCCCTGGTTGGGTCGTGTGGGTGGCAGCCACTCGATGTGTCCCTTTCACATCGATGTTTCTCTCTCTCTCTTCCTCCCACTCTATCTCAACAAAATGTTGAAAAATGTCCTCAGATGAGGGTTAAAAGAAAATATCTCTCTGGCTAGTTTGGCTCATCCATTAAAAGCATCGGCCCTCGGACCTAAGGATGTCAGGATCCATTCCAGTTCAAGGGCATGTACCTGGGTTGCCAGATCAATCTCTGCCCCTATCTAGGTTATGTGGGAGGTAACCAATCCATGGGTCTCTCTCCCATTGATGATTCTCTCTCTCTCTCCCTCCCTCTCTTCTACTCTATCTAAGAATCAATGGAAAATATCCTTGGGTGAGGATTAACAACAACAACAACAACAACAACAAAAAACTAAAAGAAAATGTCATGTGCCTTAAAAGTGATGAAATTTTTTATGAAAAGAATAATTTTAACAAATTGACATTATCTGTCTCTTTGAACATTTTGAGATTTTTTTTTATAAAAACCTCTCAATATAAGATAGGGGAATATTAAATAGCACTGAACTGGGGGGAAAAGGAGTCAAACAAAATGGTCATGAGGGAAAATTTTACCCCAAAAAAGTGACTCTAAATGGGTTAAAGTAGAGCAAGGATAGAGGAAGATTAGAAAACATCAAACAAAGTGTTAAAGAAAATTGGCACAGTGTTTTCTGCATTAAACTTTGCCACCTCCAAAAATATAATGAATTAAAAGCCACACATAATGATAAAATGACTATTATTTTTTTTTTTAGAAAAAGCAGAGAAAACATACTAGCTTCACTTTGGAAGTATTAACAAAGAAAGAAGTTTACCCTGTTTTCATAAGTCATGTTGCATTAGCATGAAAAATACAGGCAACAGGAAAAGAACATTTCAACATGAACATACCTGAAAATGTAGTCCTCTCTTTACAAACACATACAAAGAGATGTGCCAAAATAAAAGAGTACTTCCTTACGGGGCTGTAGACAATAATTAACCCGCAGAAGAGCCACAGAGGGCGCAAGCCTGGCATTTAGGTGGCATGATGTATTTTACTCAGAGGAGGTGGCTACGCACTGGAAGTTTCCGGGCTCTGAACCGAGTCCAAGTGCAGAATGAGTCATGACGAGTATTTTCACAGCCTACTAGACGTTCAGTGATCTCTGAGACACGAGCTGATGGTCTTCCATCATCCCCGGTGGGCGGGTGTCACCACCACTAATGAGGCTTTTGCTTAAAATCTGCCCGGGGGGTGGGGGGCAGAAAGCAAGGAGGTCTGGAGACTGAGCAGCCCATTCATGGCCTGCATTGGGCCTGGGCTGACTGGCCAGACTCCTGGCCAAGGCCTGCTGGTAAAAGTCGCGTGTCGCCAAGGGGGCGGGGTCACCTGGTAGACCTGCCGTCCGGCTCTTTGCTGGCAGGGCCAGGTTTTAAAGATGGAGGTACTTTGATGAACAATCATTTATCTGAAGCAGCTATTTTGAAAATCTCAGTCCCATAAAGTATGTGACTCGCATCTCACCCTTTGGTACATTCTCGAACAAATCCATCAGCCACAGATCAGAAGACTATTGGGACAGGCGGAGAAGCTGGTTCACATGCTTCCTAAGTAGCTGGGTTATACTTAATGTTGTCCTAGAAAGAAGCTAAAACTTTCCATCCTCAAATTATCCACACTCTCCCATTATGTGGAATTATACAATTTAGCAAATGATTTCACACATCACAAGAAGTGGGAAATTTTGATTTTAGAAAAGAATTTGCCCACGCTCCCACAGGTAGTATAAGACTGAGTCAGGACATATTCAAAGCATATGTTCAAGTCCAGTGTTAAATAACCTACACCAGAGATGACTAAAAATAGGAACAAGAATAGTGATAGCAGCTGCCATTTTTAGTGTGCCCCTACTAAGTGTGAGTCATGGTGTATAATGCATTTTATACTTCTGTGTCTAAATTTAACATAGTGCATTACATTTAAATGCATAGCAAGAATTGCCTGCGATGAATCCTTTTATAGCAATAATGATTTTTTTATCAGTTTTATAAGTCAGAGAGACCATGTTTTGCTCTCTTAAACAGAAGTATAACAGCATTGTTTATATATCTACATATGAACTTTTATATATTTTATTTATTTTATTATATATTTCACATATAATTATATACATATAATTAGCAACAAGGACAATATTATAGATTAAGAATTGATCATTTTAGTAAAATTTAAAAGAAATTCTTGCAAGATCAATATTTAAAACTAAATTTTTCTTAGCCATTATTTTTATTTTATTCTTTGACTTTAGTATCAGAAAAAGAAAAAATATATATGTTATATATTATGTACATATATATAATATATATATATAATATATATATATATTCGGTTTAAAAGTGAACACAGGCAAAGCCCTCTCTAAGTTAAAAATATTCTTTTCATACCAGCTGATGTGTCATTTTATAAAAACCATCCCATTTACTCCAGAGGGTCCTATTTAACAGATATTTATTGAAAATCTGCTATGTTATGAAAGCAGGAGATACACAAAGTGTATCGTGCAATATCTTATTTTAAGGACTTTAATAAGAAGAATAAGAAACACCGAAGTAGAAGGTAATGGGAATTGGTCAGAATCAAATATTTGATTTCTTTGAGTTTTCTATACAGAAAAGGAATTATATCTTAATTTATATCAACCTTAACATTTCAACAACAGTAATCCTTGAAATCATCTAATTGTCTTTACAGAGGCAATTCAGAATCAAATCAGAGAAGCTTGAAATGGCATTGTTTAGTCACTAATCGACCCGAGAAGTTCAGAGAGGGGGAGACAGGTATCTCTTCATTCTCATTGACTTATTTCAACACAGTTAATTATATTGGTCCTCATCACTGACAGAAAATGTTTTATGCTAGTATTTTTTTATTATTATTATTTATCTTCAGACAAAGCAGGAATAAGAGAGGGGTGAAGAGAGAGAAAAATCTGAGATTTTTTTTGTGAGAGAGACACATCGACTGGCTGCCACCCACATGACCCCAACCAGGGCCGGGGACAAACTGCAACTGAGGTACGTGCCCTTAGCGGGAACTGAACCCGGGACTCTCTGGTCTGCAGGCAGACACTCTAACCACTGAGCAAAACTAGCCAGGGCCATGCTGGTATTTTTTATTCAATACACAAATGCACTGAAAGGCAGAATAAATAAACTACCATCTCTAGCTTCAAGGAGAATATCTAAGAAAGAGAATCTCAAAATCATTAGCCCACATAAATATTCCTTTTTCTCATTTTCCATCCAACCTCCCTCCCTTCTCCTAACAACACACACACACACACACACACACACACACCACCTGGATCAGACATTTTGATATACAACAACCTGATTGTACATTTAGTACTTTTACATCCAGTTTTATTTTAACCTAAACCAGAACGTTGTTGCTGATAAATAGAATATAACTCATGGCAATTTACTATGAATCCTTTGACATGGCCCCATATGCTGGAGAAGCAGAGAAAATAATATGAGACAGATTTCTGCATCTCCTTTTAGCTCCGAATTCTTATCATGCAGTAATTAGAGGCATACTAAAAATCCGAATAAAGAGACCATTGGCTGTACAGATCCATAAACTGGATATTGACGCTACGGACGCCAGAAGACCGTCGGGAAGATTAGCTCTCAGCTCCATCCGGCTGAGGACGTTCCCTGAAGGATGAAAGGGCCCGGAACAAAGTGAGATGCTGTAGCCGATCGAGCCCTATTTGGTCACTTTCATCTTTGCGCTGCATGGAAAAGGAGCCCCTTTCCTGCCAGCTCTTGGCACCGGGAGCAGGGAGAGACATAAAGGGGGGCAAGGCCAGGCCAGCACAATGGGGAAGTGGTTGCAGGCAGCGGCCGTTCCAAAGAAACAGAGGTGCTGGCAGGAGATGTTAACAACGAAGATGCCGGGGCCTCCATGCAAATAGAATGGCAATGGCCTAATAATGAACCTGAAAGACACAAGTGAGGATGGCTGCATGCAAAGCGGGGGAAAAAACTTTCCAATTACTGCTTTCGACAGCCCTATTAATCCTCGGGAACACTCCCGACAAAAAGTCTATTCAGCGCTCCCTCAATGCGCTCCGTCTAAGGGGAGCGGCATTATGTCTGACACGGAGGATAATTACATCATGAGAATTTCACATGCAGGCAAGTAAAATCTTTAATTTTCTGCAGGTGTCTTGGACACACGCTGCAGAATTCTTTGCCCCCAAATGAGGTGCACATTCCTCCTCTGCAGAGCGCGTTCGGATCGCGGTGGCTTGCGTGTGAGGACGGGGGGCTTGGTCACTTATCTGGGCCGTCGTGGAAAGCGGCACACGCGTGATCTCCCTTCATCACACCACAGGCCACTAACTTCTTCAGCCAAGCTGCACTAAATCTATAAGTATAGATACGGTATGCGTGGACGTGCATAGACACAAAGTCTCGTTCTAACCCTTCTCTGGGGCACAACCAGGAGCAGCGGATAAGCAGGGGGGGCCCTTCCTCTACCCGTTAGCTGCAAGATGCCAACCAGCCCGCAGCCCTGGACTGTGTCCTTCCGCCATGCACCTTGGAAACAGCTGAAGTCCTACAGGAAAGAGGATAAATGGACAGGACAGCATTAAAGGCTGCTTTGTTTCCTGAAATAATTACACATGTAGCCCGTCTTGTTGATTTATTCCAAAGGACAGACTCTTCAGTCAAACGCAAATGGATTACAGTTTTTGCTGAATTACGCAAAACAGTTTTATTATTTTAGTATCACCTGACAGCAGAGACGGGGGCAAAGGGGATGTTTAATATAACAGCTTAATAGAATATGCACCAGGGAGGGGGGAAAATCCTTTAAAATTTGTTTTTCAATGGTGGAGCAGTCGAAGGCGTAGAAATAGGCTGTAATGTGGTGAACTTCACTCAACTTAATGGAGAAATGATGCAATATTTCTTGGAGTTGGTGACTTTAATACTGAGACATTCTTACATAGTACAAGAGAAAAAGTAATTTTAATTTTTTTTTCCTACTAGTGACTCACTTACATTAACAAGACCATACCACCCGGTGTTCTTTATGATCCTGTGTTTACTGAAAAATCTGCACAATTAAGTAAGAAAGAACATGGCACTTAAGACATGGTGGTTCATGGAGACAAGGTAGCTGGATCCTCTTATTTATAAATTGCCCTCACTTCTAAACTGCAGTGATGTTCTATTTCAGAAGCTCTGCCTACACGGGGCAATGGATTACCGCCCTCCTACAGAACCCAAAGTAACCAATGGGATTTCTCTTATCCGGGCATTTGAAACATTGTGGAACATTTTGATTGGGTCCCAGAAAACCTGATCAATTCTAATAAGAACATTTTTTTATTACAGTTCAACTTAGGCCAAAAGTAGCGTCTCCTGGAGGGTGTCATTTTTAATGTCCATTTTGAAAACAGGGTGTAAAACTTGATGATCTTATCCCGAGGGAGAGTCGTCTGCCTTTCCAAAGCCCGAGGCCTCCTTTCAGAGAGAGGAGGCGAAGGGTGGACTCATGTTCTTCCCCCTCCTCTCTGGCCCTGGAAACCTCAGGCCACACAGCCATCAGTGACCGTATGAGTGCAAAGGACCCTCTGCAATTGGCGTCCGTCACATACAAGCTTACTCTGGCCGACAAAGACGTCTATAAAGGCTTCAAGTCTTAAGCCTACTGGCATCCTTTAAAACTTCAGAAGACTCCTGAGGCTAAACAGACTGTAAAAACTGACCTGGAAACTTCCATAACTAAATGTGTATGGAGTACGAACATCAGCCAATCTAGAGCTCAGTACGAGCAGGGTTAGACCTGCTGATGCCCAGTCTCCCTGCAGGTTCAGGTTAATCACTGAGGTCGCTCGCAGTTCTTCATGAAGTGTCACAGGCAAAGGTGAAGAAGCCACCAGTTATCGACTGCGCTGCTCTGTGTGAAGACAATGCCACCAATGCACTGAGCTCCTCTTTAAGAAGAAAGGAAGGAAAACCTGGGTTATCAGCTTATGTGGTTCTTTATGAAACCTTTTGTACACGATCCAAATTTCTCTCCATGAACTAGTCATGGCCAACAAGAAATGCAATATCTTATAATCCTTCTGTATTTTCTTTAAAAGACACTGACTTCCAAATTAGGTCAGGTCAGTAAACACTGTCTAAGAGTAGTTGAACCTAAATCTGAAAGACGATTCAGCATAAAATATTCAGAGTGGAATCATTCTCACTAATACCCATGATGCACACTGTTTTTTGCAGAAGAGGTTTTTCAAATACCCAAACCCCTGGCAATTCAGAACAGACTCAGGAAAGAACATTACTTCTTACTCAAGAATTAGTTCCAAACTCATACAGATGATGGAACAAGAAAGCATACATGGGAAATAAAATGCGAAACAGATGGCAGGAAGCTTTATGTGAGGAAGTATACATGCATGGATGACCCAGCCAAAGAACGTTATTCTGGTATAAACACTAGGTCCATTCAAGAGATGGTCAAGAAGAAGGATGGAGTGAAACAGTCAGACCAATAAGTGGTCATCACAGGGCAAAAAAATACATTTAAACTGTTGCTTTTGTGATGTAATTCATATGAAGGTATTCTGGTCCCCAGCAAGAAATAAAAACAGAACATGCATTATTCATTCGCATTTGCATGCCGTAATTCCCATAAAAATGAACCGAGTGGGACATGTGTTCAAAGGCTATGTGGATTCTGATATGTTACAAGGTCTCTGGCAGAGCTATATTGTTCGTGGGTTTATTACAACAGCCTGAAAGCATGAATGGGGGTTAGATTATGTGTCCTGAGTATACAGAGAATATATTTATTGACACCCAGATTATTTTTTTAAATCTCTGAACTGATTTATTTTAGTGCCCTGGGGTCCCACGCACTGTGGAGAGAGCAGTGGATCTCCCTTGTTTTATTTATTTATTTTTTTATCCTCACCCGAGGACATTTTTCCATTTTTTGTTCAGGTAGAGTGGGAGGGAGAGAGAGGAACAGAGAGAGAGAGAAACATCGATGTGAAAGGAACACATCGAGTGGCTGCCACCCGCACAACCCAACCAGGGCCGGGGACAAACTGCAACCGAGGTACGTGCCCTTAGCGGGAACCAAACCCGGGTCTCTCAGGACCGCAGGCCGACACTCTAACCGCTGAGCCAAACCGGCCAGGCCAGGATCTCCCTTATTTTGACGTGGGTCTTCGTGGCTGCTGAGTACGCTGTGCGCTTCAGCACTAAACAAGGCTTAGGATCTCGAATGTGAAACTATAAGATTTCAGCAGTTTACAGAATCAGAATTAAGGCCTAATGGGGACAGAGTTATGCAACATTTCTGACATTTCCATTTCTCATCCTTGTCACTGTAGCACAACAATGACTTTCACAAAGTGCGTGGGGACTGTCCGCTTTAGCCACTCATTTTAAAAATATTAAGACCAAAAAAATTAAATCACATGTAAAAAAAAAAAGAAAAGAAAAAACGCCCTCACAGCAACACCTAGACTGGTGTCAGACCAAACATCTGGATGCTATAGCCTAGTCAAGTGGACACGTACATTTAACCATTACATCTACTCCCATGTGGATTTCACACTTCGGACACTGTGAGCATCAGAGGAGACCAATGTTAGTGAACCGGTTTTGCTGTCCTACGTCCTAAGCAGCATATCTTAAAGCATGAATGATTCTGTAAGTCTGAGCATGTCAAATCTTGAAGAGTTGTACAAAGGCACTTTCCACGTAATGGACACAATTCTACTGAGGAATACTACTCCCAGTAAGAGGCAGGGCATTTAAAGCTTGGCTTTGAGTTGTGGACCACACAAAATATTGCAGCGAGTAACCCCAAATGCCATTGCACTGCAAGCAGAGAGTCGGCCTGACATCATGGTGTTGGGGTGGCTTCCTTCCAACCGGCCAAGGGACAGGAAAAATTGGGAAAGCCACTACTGTACCCAGAAGCAACATATTAATGTCAAGTATAAATCTGATAGTACTGCATACATTACATCAGTCATCACATCCACACCTCATTCCACTGCAGAATTAAAGTTGGAAACTCCTGGCTAGCATTCCGGCGCACAGTTCCAGGGCACCGTCAAAACCCCACGTCACCCCAGGCACTCTGGGCACGGTTCCAGGCTGCCAGCAGCACTACCTCATTTGCCTACATTGTTGCTTATTTCTGCTGCAGAGTGTAGCAGTGCGACTTGCTCGCGTTTGCATGTTACCAGACAAGTGGCTTCGAAGGGCTGGTTTTCCCCAGTCCTCCCACAAGAGGTGGCAGCCCTGTGTTTGCTGTCTGCGGGAGAGAAGTTGACCCTGGGCCGTTTTTAAGCTCTCTGTCCACAGCAGTGAAGGCTGACTTGTAGTCTACTTTCTTAAAATACTTTCTCCAGCATATGAAACTGAAGTATTACCCCCCCCCAAATAGTTATATTATTGATCGCCATATCTCCACTTAGTGACTTAAAGGCAAGAGATTTGTGATCAACTCTTTTAGTAGTTACAGATTAAACAGTATCATTAAAAAAAAAAAGCCCCGGCCGGTTCGGCTCAGCGGTTAGATGGTTAGCCCGCAGCCGAATGCGTCGCAGATTCAACTTCGGTCAAGGGCACGCATCTTGGTTGAGATTTGTCCCCGGCCCTGATCAGGTTGTGCGGGAGGCAATCCGTCGATGTGCCTCTATCTCATCAATATTTCTCTCTGTCTGTCTCTCTTCCTCCCTCCCACTTTATCTGATGACAAATGGAAAAGTATCCTCAGGTGAGGAATAAAATAAACAAACAATATCAGATTTAATAACTATCCTTTAGGTAATCTATGGACACGTACATACAGTCAGCTACATCGTCACACAACAGAAACTAGTGAGCCTTAGTCTGTTCTAGACGTGGGTGTGGAGGACATTCGTGGAAAACAGGACACAGCCCTTCGAGAAGCCTACAGTCATCGAAGGGACAGAAGGAACACATGAACTTAAATACAGCCCAGTGAGGGCTGGTTTCGAGGACCCTGGGAGTTTGGGAAACTGCCAATCTCATGGCATGACCAGCGCAGGCTTGACGTGCAGAGGACTAAAGCCATCTCGGAAGCAGTACACGGGTTAAGAAACATTATTGGGAGCCCGATTTTATAGCATGATTTTGAGGGTGTTTGTTTGTTTGTTTATATTTTTTCTTTATTGATTTTAGAGAGAGAGATAGAAACATCGATGAGAGAGAACATAGATTGACCGCCTCCTATATGCCCTCCCCCCCCCCCCCACAGGGATCTGGCCCACAACTTGGGCATGTGCCCTGACCAGGAATCGAACTGGCGACCTCTTGGTGTATGGGTCGGTGCTCAACCACTGAGACACACTGGCCAAGCATTATAGCATGATTTCGTAAAGCTACAAATCTATATAATAAAGTATAAACTGCTTTTGTTTAATCTTACCCTACATGCCGTTCTGACTCCAGTCATTACTGTAAGAAATGATGTAACTGGGACTCAGAGGCATTTTTCCAGCCGACCTTGCCAAGGACTGTGGTAGACAGAATCATTGTTCCCCACAGACACCTACGTGCTGATCCCTGGAACCTACGAATATGTCATCTAATGTGACAAAAGGGAACTTGCAGATGGGATTAAAGATACCGATAGGGGAGAGTATCCTGGATTATCCTGTAGACCCAAAAGGAAGGAGGCCGAGAATCAGATTCAGGGAAGGAGATGAGACAGCAGAGGGGCGTTGGAAGGAAGGACCCTGGGTGAGGCCCACGGACAGCCTGTGGGGGCTGAAAGAGCAAAGAAGTGGATTCTCCCCTAGAACACAGCCCAGTGGACACCTTGACCTCCAGACTGTGACATAATAAATGTGCACTATTTTAAGCCATGAATGTGCCTGGCTTTATTAGAAGTGCTTTGCGTGAATGAAGTCATGGCAGTCCACTGACTATGAGTCAGGTACTGCTAAAGGCTGTGTATTCAGTCATCACAATAATCCACAAAATGTAGGCTCGAGCCCTGGCCAGTTTGGCTCAGCGGTTAGAGCGTCGGCCTGTGGTCTGGAGAGACCCGGGTTCGGTTCCCGCTAAGGGCACGTACTTCGGTTGCAGTTTGTCCCCGGCCCTGGTTGGTCGTGCGGGTGGCAGCCACTCGATGTGTCCCTTTCATGTCAATGTTTCTCTCTCTCTCTCCCTTCCTCTCTCTCCCTCCCATTCTATCTGTACAAAAAATGGAAAAATATCCTCGGGTGAGGATAAAAAAAAAAAAAAAAAAAAAAAAATGTAGGCTCGAGCTTCACCCCCACTTTGCAAGTGTGGAAACCAGGGCACCAAACGTGGCAGTACTTTGCCTAGGGCCATGCAGCTCGTCCGGACAAACCTCGAGTCAGAACCAGGCACGCTGGGCTGTCTCTTGATTTAAAGTGAGTTGCTGTTGTTGTTGTTGTTGCTGTTGTTGTTTGCTATGTCCACACATTTAAAAAATATGGAAAACAGCCTGGTCAGAGTGGCTCAGTGGTTGAGCGTCAACCCGTGCACCAAGAGGTCGCTGGTTCCATTCCCGGTCAGGGCACATGCCCAGGTTGTGGGTCCAATTCCCAATGGCAGGCATGCAGGAGGCAGCCATCGATGTTCTCTTTCATCGATGTTTCTATCTGTCTCCCCCTCTTCCTTCCTCTCTCTCTAAAATCAATAAAAAGAAAAAAAAATTCTTTTAATATCAAAAACAGTGTCTTAATTGTTGTGTCCCCAAAAAGCAGAGCCTGGGAAAATCGCTGGGGTGCCGGTACTTTATCTTGGTGTGGACCCTAAGGAGCAGGCAGAGGCACCTGTGACAGTGAACGCCCGTTCACCGACGCCTGGTCGAGCTGGCCTCACCGATCACGACCGGGCTTCACCCGGCAGGTGTCCACCCCGGGGAGTGGGGAGGCTGCACCTCAGAACCAGCTGCTCACGGGGCAGCGAAGGAAATACTTATCCACCGGCTGTATCCCTAGTGATCCAAGGTCCCCGGCTCAGTGTCGAGGCCTCACACTTTCAGGGGTGCCCTCCACCAGAAGAGCTGCGTGGGTTCCCACATCTCCCACGGGGTGGCAGTGAGAAGCTGCAAGGTGACCAATACTGAGTGCAGCCAAGCAAGGTTCTGTCGGGTCACACCTGCCTCAGCTGGTTGCTGTAGCAACGGCTGGGGTGAAGTGCAGGCAGGAAGGGGATAACGTCAGGCACGAGAGGACGTTACACAGCTAGGCTTTGATTCCAGATTCGAGATGCTTTCTGTCACCTCCGTACCCGTCTCCCCGGGTAGTCCCTTGTTTTGACACCGTTAGGATGCGACGTTTGGAAAGACGGTTTCTGTGAGAGCAGCTGACCGACGCAGTGGGCTCTTAGCGTCCATCCCATCAGAGGCGGCTGCGCTGTTTTACAGGGATGACTCTGTCTCAGTAAGTGGAAGTGAGATCCTGGGAGGTGGATGTAATAACATAGCCCACTCTTGTTTTTTCCACCACCTAGTTCAACAATGGACTCAAAGTAGAAACTCACAAACGATGTGCTAATTAATGTTCATTCGAATTTCAGCCTCTCGGAGAGCTGTGTTAATAATGACTTCTGGCGAGCTGCCGGACAGAGAGACAGGCAGGGCAGGTAAAGCCAGGACAGGGAACAGTCGACAGCACTGCAGTGACGCTGCGTGGTGCCCGGGCCACTGGCCTTGCCAGGAGCATCACGTCCGAAGTCACAAAAATGTCTCATCACTGGCTGTACATCTGAGACGAATATCATATTGTGTGTCAACTGCAACTGACGATTTACAAAATAATCATTAAAAAGTCACTTCTGGAATGTAAATAGCCCCACTAAAGGATTTTTATAAAATACTTTCTTCATGAGCTCATGACCCTTTCAAACACGGGGCCACTCCTCCTAATTTTAATAGTGTAATGATTTTCATCCAACGATAGCACACAATTTGCTTTTCATCACTGGACAGAAGACTCACCAAACCAAGCCGAAAAACCCTGAAAAATGTTTCTTTCCAGATGGATCACAACCCCGATTGACCAAAATAAAGCTTCAAAAAAATTCCCAGATACAGTCCTATTTTCATATATTTGTCATTTTTATAAAGAACATTTTTTTCTCAATTGGACAAAATGTACACTACAGCAGACCATTGGAACAAGAGTAGCATGAGAATGTAGGATAATATGATCACGACTATCAGTTAGTAATCTGCGTCTCAACATAGGTATAATGAAAGGTTATCAGCTGTGATACATTATTATGCAACATGTCTGCCAGTAAGAGAAAGATAGCACATTAGTATCATAGGAGCATTTCTCAGAATGCAGAATTCTTTTTCTTAGCACGTTATTTACCTCACATCCAAGGCAAAAATATTCCCATGAAGATATATCCACACTAGCATAGTCGAAGAAGTACAGAAAGTAAACTTTGTTATAAATATTCATCTTTGCTTGAAATTTATCAATCTCTTCTTGAGTATCACACCTATCAGAACAGTGTTCATTTCAGGGTGAAATCAAGCAAAACAGCCCCACTGAGAATAACTGTCATTTGTGACCAAAAGAATTACAGTGAAACCACATACGAACACCTTTCATCGTTTGAAAGACACGATTCTGCATAACTGGCTAAAGTTGCTTTGAAAATTTATGCTTGAGTAGTATTTAATTTAATAGACATTTACACATAAGTATTTACTATGCATGTCACACAAGAATTATTTCTGTATATTCATAATGTTTAAATCATTTAAAATTATTGGCATAAAAGAAATATATCTTTAAATGTGTATGCATTTGATAAAAGCGTTTTCTAAAATGTAACTGCATAAAAATTTAAATTAAGGTTCATTAAGTTTTTTTGAGTAATTAACACTTGTTAGGGATGAGCTGCAAACTTACGGTTTTGGAGGCCCTAGGATTTTTTGAGGCTCATTAATCGTGATCAAGTACACCTTGAAGAAAACACTGTACGCCAATGAAAAGAACTATTCAACTATGGTAATAAGCCATCCACTCACAGGGAGATGCGGGGCCTCTATTTTTATGGGCTCGTTGGAGAGACCTGCATACCGTAAACACACATACTTGGCATTTAGTGTTTTACAATATGGGGAAAGGACAAAAATAATCCTATCTTCCAAATAAAAAGACAAATTAAGATCCCAAATTTTTAAAATCATAGACTAATAGGCTTGTTAAGAGCAGGCATAGATCTTTTAAGGAAGGTTCTTTGGAGGCGCTGACATAATGGTTCAGATGGCAGAGAACAGAAATTTAAAACATATTTTCCAAAGTTTAGAACCCAGTCTCTGAAGAGCAATATTTTAAAAGAAAAAAGAAACTAAATAAATAATTTCTCGTGATTTTATTAGAAGAAAAGAGGTTATCACTTTGCAAGTTATCATTTTCTATGAAGTGCTTTACTCATACTGATGTTATTTTCCTTCCCCTGTCTGTCAGGGCCCCAAATTCTCCCAGGTCCCGACAGTGGGGTGTCAGAGAATGGTCCCTGATTCCTGAACATGTCAGGGAGGGTGTTGTGCAGAATAAGACACGGTAGAGCTGCTGGGATGCTGGGAACACTGGGAAAGAGATGAAAACACAACATATAGCAACTTATTCTGCACTGGTCCACCTCTGGCTGGTTGAAATTATAACGTGTAATTTATATCACAGGATTATTGTTTTTACCATCTGCATGAACTAATTCAATTGTCTAACAGCACTCAAGGGCACACGCAATAGCAGAAGTGACGCGAGACCCGGACGAACCTGCGGTCTGCCGGCCTGAGAAAGTACCCCGAAGAAACGAAAACAGAACGCGTCACACGACACAAAGGTGGAGCCATCCAACATCCCGCCCGATAGTGAAAATAAGCACAGTATCCACCTATCATGCTACAGGGCCTGAAATTCTTACGCAACAGTTTCTGTCCGTGTTCTGAGAAACTCCCTTTGCCCACTCCCACTCAGTGATCTCCAGCCAGGTGCGTGATGATCAGCCAGGTGCGGGTGGAGGGCCTTCCACTCATTAACCTGCCAGTCGGTGAGCGCGGCAGGAAAGCCACGGAGCCCCCTGCACGGAGGAGACAGAGGGATCTCTTCCCCCATCTCCAGTAATTCCGTTTATGACTTTGTTTTCCATTTCGATACTGATACATACTTTTCTCCTAGAATGTATTCGAGTGCTCTTCTTCAAACTTGTAAAATAATAATTGCACGTGTCCTCGGCTGGGAGGTACGCTCAGCTCCCAGGAGGAAACAAAGCAGGGATGTGAGCAGAGACCAGGCACAGAGCTGAGTGTGGAGGTAATGCTGCCCCACTGCGGTGCTCACTTCAGTCAGGGAAGAGGTACCACTCGAATGAAATGCAGGAGAAACACGCATCACTTGGTTGAGGCTATAAAAAATGTTGACATTCGGACAACGTAAAACTCTGCGATGATGTCATCAGTCACCAACTGGTTGCTAAAGGTTATGAAACCAAAGCGGATTCAAGGTGGACACTGCACCGAAACCAGTCTGTACACTGAGAGAAGGGCTCATATATGAAATTTGATAGAGGCCTTTCTATTGACAGTGATCTCAAACATTGGTAAAACATTAGCAATACTACCTTGTAAAGATCCGAGTTTTTTTCTAAACTATTATATATAGAACCAACCATGCTAGAGGAAAGAATGAATAGCCTTCTCTTTTCCTCTAAAAAAAAATGTTATAAAATTGTTTTCATTTGAAAGAGTGATGAATGTGTATGTAAGAAAGAAAAAGAAAAGTATTATAGAGGTATGACAAGCATTTAGTAAAATATGTTATATTTATGAGCTTTAGGGTGATTATACCATTTATAAGTTTTCTTCAGTTCGTAACATGTAATCCTTTTTACTTTAAATGAATCATCACTGTATCGAGAATTCTTTCTTTGTCATTTGTTTTGGGTTTTTTTTCTTAGCGAGATTCCCTAAACCGTACGTGCTTTAGGAGCCACAGATCCGGGAGCCACTCCTATCGTCAAGTCGAACATGAACCGGCAACACGGGGGCCAGGAAACAGCACGGACAAGGGAGAAACATCAGGCTCAGGCAAGACCCCAGGGGAGAAGCCCAGAGAGCCCCGGTGTGGCCCAGCCACGGGGCGCCTTCCCGGGTCTCGGACGGGCCTGCACTGGGAAAGAGAACGCAGGGCTCTGCTGTGTGGAGGCGCCATCCTCACCCGGGCAACGGCACTACAGCATCAAGGCAGGAGGATTACGCCCACCCCCCGCCCCAGGTGGCCTCAGATGGGGTTCCGAGGGCTGGAGGATTTGAAGAGTAGCCTGTTGGGTAAAAAGAAAAAGAAAATGTGGTGATCCATGGCAGTGAGACACCTTTTGAACAATTCATTTCAACTCGAGACGTCTAAGGGTACCTCCCCGGATGAGTTGTTTCACGTAGGGTCAAAGGATCTCCTCCGAGTAGACGTCCCTGATTGATACACGACGTTTGTTACAGAAACCGTACCCATACCATTGGGTCTGTAATTTTCAGTTTAATTTTCTGTTATAGACTCCTTCTATATTTCTATGGCATTTCCCAACCACTTAAATTAGTGTTTTCCACATGAACGTGTCCCTTTTAACTATTTGTGACCTATAATAATTGTCATTTCATAAGGTGCATCTGTGACCTACGGAAACAGCGATAGCTATACACTTTGCATATAATTTGATTTTTAACATCTTTGTGTTAGAGTCCTTAAAACACAGTCGATGTGCTTTCTGTAGAAAAGGCTCTCTCTTTCTGCATGTCTCCTATGTAGATTTAAATACCATTTAGCTAAACACGTGTGCTGGCAACAACTGCGGTCTACACACACGGTTTGCGGAGTGTGGAGTGTGCCACCCAGATCCGCTTCGGGCCAGTGGACTCCTACCCGGTGCTGGATCACCGCACAAACATCCCTCGGTGTCGGCCCTGGGATCTCCTCTGCTGAAGAAACAGCCACTTTCTGGGGCAGCCCACAGCCAAAGACCAGTCAACTCGAGAGGAGTGAGGGCCGGTCCCTGGTCCCCCAACTTGAGACATCCCACAGGTCCCTCCCAGACCCAGTGGTTCCGGTGGGGGGACCAAGGCGTTCGGGGGGACTGTGCGGCAGCCCAGCTGCTCCCTTTGTGAAGCCTGCTTCCCCCGGGTGTGCATTCAGAAGCATTTCCTCGTAGACTCCCGTAGGCTAAAGTGCATCTCGGAATCTGCTTCCCAGGCACTTACCTGCGAATAAACAGTGGACGACTGTGAGTAAGCAGCTGAAGCATGTACAGGGGCACAGTGCACGAGAACACCCGAGAGGGGCCAGCTTGTGGGACGCATGCGTGTGCTCAGGGCTGCAGCTAGCACATTTCACAGCAAACCCTGGTGAGCTGGGGGCCGAGCAAGGGGTCCGTGGGAATCTCTTCCACTTCCCGGCTTTCCCAGGCTGGTCCCCAGCACTGGAGAACAGGGACCCTTGCACCCCAGGTGGGAGAGACAGGGATTCGCAGTTTCATATGAACACACAGGCCCAGCAATGGAATCCCTCCCACTGACTCCCTCAATGAACGAGTCCAATCCTCTCACTAGTAATCTACGTCACCACGGAGGTGTGTCCACTACGTGAGCAGGAGAACCTCACGTGGCCCGAGGCTGGCCTACTCACGGTGAGGTGACTCTCCCCATAAACCGAGCAAACGATGTCTCAAATTAGCTATCACCTTGACCCTTTTCTTTTCAATGGTCCTTCTCTTTACGGGTGAGAATTAAAAAGCAGACGGCATCTATTCCAGTGGAAAACCATTACAATTCGAAAAGGCGAGGGAGTTCAAGACATTTACATTCAGGGAGAAACACGCAGTTTCTATGAGTCGCCTGTTTGATTCCGCACGCACTCGCTGCTCTTAATGAGCCGCGGTGAGGCCGAGTGTTCTGCCACCTGGGTCTGGGCCCGTCCCTGATCCGGGCTCTGGAAGAGATAGCACAGCAAGCCCCACAGGAGGTTTTGGCTGTCTACTCGAGTGGAGTGGGAGAGGGGAACAAGTCCGCAGGCTGGAACCTCATCTCACGACACCCTGTGGAGTGCACGAATCAGGTCAGTACATGTGTTACTGCAGGATCAAAGTAGGAAGCCGCTGCCAACCGGATTCTCAAGTCACTGCTGACTGTGTCGCCAGCCAAACGTCTCTGGAGTCTGTCTCCTCAGGTGCGAGTCCATCATAATCGAAAGATGTACCTGAGCATCTCCTCCCAGCAGCTGAGAACAAACCCCAGAAACCAAGTACGTCTCCCCCGGGTCACGTCCTGTCTGACCGGCGCTGACGGCCGGCACCGTGGCAGCTCCATCCATCAGGCTGAAGCGGGTCCTGAAGGAGCCAGACACCAGCACTCACCTTCCTTGGGTTGGACAACACAGCTACACAAGCAACACAAAGGGATTCGTAAGGGCTAGCATTTTGGAAAGAAATTCCCAGAGGGGTCAGCTCATGACTACTTCAGGAATAAGCTGCCTATATTCAGGTGCCAATCAAAAAATTAAACCTGCGGCCCTGGCACTACGACGTGCCCTGAAACAGCCCAGACAACGTGTCGGGTGTCTGCCCACGGCACGGCCCCGGGCGGCGGGACACCTGCAGAGGCCGACGCGGTGAAGGAGCCCAGCTGCTCCCAGGGACAGAGCTGCAGGTCACCGCTCCCCACTCTTCTCTGGGTTCTTTTGTACCGGTGAAGGGAAAGCCCACTCTCCTGTGCCTCCCCTACACGCACACACACGTGCCCACACACGCGTGTGCACACTCACACACGCGTGCACACACGCTCACACATGCACACACGCACGCACACATGCACACGCACGCACTGATGTAATCATTACCAAGCCATGAGGATTGTGGTTTCTGAAAGTCAGATGCTCTCTTGACTCGGGATGAACGCAGATGAGTGAAATAAATTCACACAAACACTGTACACTAAGGAAAAGGGGAAGCGTTCGGGTCTGCGTCCCCACCACGCACAGGCCAACTGTACATGGCAACAGGCGCGGGCCAGTGGAACCTCCTCCACAGAAGAACCTTAATTGCACTTGACTCCACAGTAAGAATGAGCCTTTCATGTGTAGGAAAAGGGGAGACAGACCCTGAGGCGGAGGGGGAGGGAACCCAAGGCAGAGAAATGCAGGAGGAATGGCAGGCGGGGACAGCACCTCGGGACTGTGGCCGGGTCCAGTGGCCCGTCCTTCTCCGTCAGCACCTGTAGTCCACGCCACAGGCACGCCCAGGCCGGCCCTTCCGCAGGCCGAACCATCTTCTCCCTCCTCGTGCTTAGCACCATGCCTGAGACAGACGTTTCCCGGCACACGTGTGACAGATGAGAAACTCGTTGCTAGGTTTAGGCTGGTGGTTCTTAGCTTCTCTCATTTCAGTTCAGAAACACAGGCATTTCACTTGGTGACGACGGGCCCCTTGCTGACATGTGGCACCCCACCCCCTGCTCCAGCGAGGGCTGATTTATGAGTGAGCAGGCTCGATGCTCCGAGCAGGGCTGTCGGAGCCCTGAACCCCGCAAGGAGTGCCCTCCCCTCACATTTTGACACCGTGGACATGGAGTCAGGTTCTGCTCTCAACTTTCATTCTTCCCTTCCCTCCGGGTGGCAGACAGGAAGGATTTGTGGCCTTAATTTTACCATGTGCTACTTCAGAAAATACATTTCCAGGCTACACAGTCCTTATCTTCTCAAAGGGACAGACACACACAATAAAAAGAAAAAGAAAAAACACCTCTCCGTCCTCCGTGTTCATTAAAGAGCAACCTCCTTCAACAGCAACGCGGTCCCAGGACACACCGGCTCCACAAATAAGCAACACAGTGAAGGGGAGTCTTCTGCTTCCCCATTAGAAACTCATTCTCTACAGCAGGAAGAGAAATACATTCTGGGATTGTTTCTATAATACCTTTTCCCAGCAATTTTATAATTTCGACTGTACTCATCAGTGCCACCATTTAACAAGCAACTAACAGAAAGAAATAACATCAAAAGGAATTCTCATCAGACTACCTGACGCACTGGCCTTCACGTATGCTGTCAGTAGTGCCAGGTTCACAGTGGCATGTTTCGGCCTGGACTACGACATTCTGCTCTGTTGCTCAGAGTGGCCTCGCTCTGCCACACAAACCCCCTCGGATCTGGGCGGTCAGTATTAAGATCTCAGATGAAAGGCTTGTCAGAAACAGTCTCAGACTCTCTGGCCTGGGGTCTGGACAGGGAGGGACACCGGGCACCGGAAGGGTGAGGATGCAGGTAGAAGTGGACAGGAGAGTGGTTCGAAGCGCCGACTCAGGAGCCAGCCTGCTGAGGACCACATTCTATCACTGAACTGTGGGCAAGTAACAACACTCAGTTTTCTTTTCTGCTTCTTACTTCATAGCATTACTGTGAGGATTCAATGAAAGTATATATACTTAAAATGCTTAGACTGGTACTAGACATGAGGTAACCTTTAAGTCTTTGCTATTATAAACATTATTATTATTGTTGATAATATATCACAGCAAAAAAAAAGTGAGTAGGTATTGCACCTCAGAGTTCAAAATTATTTAAACTGGAATGCACTGATGGACACCCAGTGAACCGCGGCGTTACTGAGTAGTCAATTAATCTGTCCTTGCGTTATGTTAAAGACAAGGTGCCGTGAGTTTTACAGATAGAAGAAAAACAATCGTGGATAGATGTACGTATCAAATAAATGTATCCTTCTTCGTTTCATGATTCTTCAATCTGAGCTCCTCCATCTAATAATCACATATTACATATCTACTACTATATCAAGAGCTATGGATAAGGAACAATGCAGTGTAATACATGATCGCTTTCATCAAGAAATTTTGGTAAGAAGATGTCACCAAATAAGAAACAACTGGTAACTGAATGATTGGCACTAACGCAAAGGTAGGGGGGATTCTGAAATAAGGATGATGGAGCTGGCGGCAAGATGATGGAACGGGCTCGAGTTAAGCTGTGAGGGGCAGGGAAAAGCTCAAGCAAGAAAAGACGGGCAGGCCTCCCGGGCACAGGACAGCATGGGCAGTGGGAAGGCACACAGACAGGTGCTGATGGGTTAGAGATGAGTGACAAACTGAAACGTGACATTGAGGGACTGGTGGGGTGGATGTACACCCAGGCGCCATGGCTGAGGATAGATTTTCATGTTCCTCCATGTTTCCCTTCAAAATGGAAATGTGTTCCCTTTATGTGAGAGGGAGAGAGAGAGAGAGAGAGAGAGAGAGATGCTTTGATGGATGACACGCTTGAAGAGATGTCAAAGCATCTTGGAAAACAAAACCCTGGAAGAGCATCCGATTCACTTGCTATCTTGTACCCTGGGCTCTTTTCTTCCTTCATGTTAAATTACTGTGGAAATTTGCATGAAAAGGGGACCTTTGTTCCTCCAAGTTTATTTGATCCAGTAGCCATTTACTCCTCACTTCATTGTCGCTGATCTCAGCAAAGAGAGGGGAAGGACCCCAAGTGGAGAATAGAGGCAGACGTCCTCCCCAAGAACCAGAGACTCGTTGCCATGGAAATCAGCTCAGAAATGAAAGGGAAGAGAAGTTCAGAGCATAGGTTTCAGAAGCAACTCAATAAATTGGTTTCCATGGGGCAACAGTAACTCTTTCATACACGGTGTTTTTGGCAACAGTGATCCATCACCATCAAGCCCACTTCCCCACAGCTTCTTGGGGGCACTGCATCAGCGTGAGGGCACTCCCCTAAAAGAAGCCACTCTGCCAATGGCTCCCCTGGTTTCTCGGCGCCACATTCCTGCTAACGGAGAAGATGAGCAAAACGAAAGGAATAGATGCAAACAGAAACATCGCACCTTTCCCAAGGAAAACGAGGTGGAGCTGAGGATCACAATAAAGACCTTCAATCCTTAACATGGAAACTTAACATCGCACTAACCCACCATGGCAGAGACATGTGGGAAACCAAACGCGAACGGACAAGACAAGAAAGAACGAAATTCGAGGCCTTTCGCTGAAATTCTCTGCGCAACCTGAACTCCTTCCACTGGAACGGGCGCGAGGGACCTGTACCAGGGCCCGCGAGAAAATGTTCGCTTCTCTGTTTTCAAGGTGCTTAATATGTTCTGGTTAAGAGAAAATAGTCTTTAACGGGTGCTGTCATCAGCCCCTCCTGACTGACGGGTTCGTTAGCAAAGGGAAAGGGGTGAGTCACCCCGGCAGCAGTTCACGCATGCGGCAGCTTCCCACGAGCCCTGGGTGAATGTCACCCGTGAACTCCCCATGCTGAACAACGTCCCCATTGTACGCTCAGGAAACAAAACCCCACTAGGAGAACTTAAAAGCCACCAGGGGACAAAGGAGGCGGACAGGAGGAGAGGGGCGCGTGGAGGCACTCTGGCTTCAGAAAGCAGTCGGGCTACTTTCTGGGTCGAGGGATCTGGACCAGATGGGAAACCAAGGCCGTTGCTGTACCCTTAGTGTCAGGGAGAGGGCAACAGGGACATGAAGAGCCGAGAGAAGTCTTTGCTTCCTGTTGTGCTGTGTCCCCTCCCCTTCCTCCCGCGCCCCGCCCCCGCGGTATGGCCTCGCCCACTGTCTGATGGCATTCATCAAGGACAGCAGCTTGACACAGGCGTGCCCCAGCCACCTGCCTCAAGTCGTTTTGAAGGCAAAGGGCTGCATCTGTGAGGATCCCTTTAGGCATTCTCTGGGCTACTGGGGACCGGTGCTGAGAGCACCCCGTGACTAAGGAATGGTAGTTTAGAAAAAGTAGAGCAATGTCAGATGCATCGGGAGTGTGGAATAATTTATTTGTGTATCATCTTGCTGTATGTAGGGTCTTCCATCATTGACTTGGACTTCCTAATAAAAAGACAATCACAGACTTTTGTGCCTCAAACACAAAAGAACTGAAACTGAATTTATTTTCTTCCTCCATCAGATTTATTTCTCTCCCACATTCTCCTGCTTAAGAATCATTATCCTCATCTGTGCAGTCACCCAGATCAGAAGCCCGGGGAGTCACCCCTGAGTGTTCCCCCACACCCCATCCGTCACTAATTCTTCTACTGCTCTAGAATCTTCTTTATATTTACCCCAACTGCTTCTGCCCTAGAAAAGGCTCATAGCTCCTTACGCCATTGAAGTAAACTACTACCTTCTCTTTCATCCTCTGGATTTACTCCTACCTAATGAGCCCTGCACACTGCCACCAAGGCACTCCTTTGAAAATTCTCTTCTTCCTACTAGAGAATGCAATGCAGTCATCCTGATTTAGTCCTTACCTGACAGCCCAGGCTCACATCCGCCTACCCACCCGCCAGGCACAGCTCCTCTGTGCCGCCCACGCGAGACTGCCCCTCGCTCTGAACTCAGCTTGCTGTCTTCTGCCTCCCTGTTCTTGCACAGTTGGTCTCCTGGCCCACCCTGGGTGCAAATGAAGGATATCCTCCTCTTTGATGTCCTTCCCGATGCAGAATCAGAACACGCTCTTCGTCATCTAGCAGAACCCTTGTGATGGGCACGTCACATTACTAAAAACAGAAACTCACTTGGCCACACACAGATGGGCATTCGGTGCAAGGACAGGAGGATGGATGAGGAGGAGATGCCCCAAGGGAATGTCTGGATGCTCACCCAGCTCCACCTCAGGAGACAGAGCATTGATTCAGGGACCAGAACAGCAATGGACTTATAATCTCATTGTCCTCAGAACAGGACTGTGTTAAGCCCTTTTCTCATGTCATGTCATTATTATTTTTTAAATATGTTTTTGATTGATTTTTTTTTACAGAGAGAAGAAGGGAGAGATAGAAACATCGATGTGAGAGACATCAATCGGCTGCCTCCTGCACGCCCCCTACTGGGGATCAAGCCAGCAACCCGGGCATGTGCCCTGCCTGGGAATGGAACCGGGACCTCTCAGTCCATGGGACGATGCTCAGTCCATGGGACGATGCTCAGTCCACTGAGCCACACCAGCTGGGCATATATTGTCATTATTAAACCACAGTATCTTCCAGCTTCTGTGCCCATGATGAACTGCCTGATCTTTTCTACACATTGAGTTCAGACTCTCTGTCAGAAAACAACTTGCCAATGCAATCCGGCACCACGATCTCTGTGGAGGTCCATCCCCCAGGACACTGTCCAGCAGGTACGTGCTGTGTGGGGACAGGGCGAGGCAGCTGTGGCCGAGTGGCAAGTCCACTGGACAGCGGCACGGGGGGCCGTGGTGAAGGATCTCATAAAGGTGCTCTGAGGTGCCACCAACATGTTTATTTCATAAGCAAAATTGCTTTAAGTATCTTGTGTTATAGTCCGTTTCGCTGGAGCATGTTATTCAAACCTGCACTTTCTCCTAGAGAACCACTGAGTGAAACTCCCTGAAGTCACAAGCATGGAAACCTCACACCAAACTCAGCCCCTCTGGTGTGCCGAGAAGGCCACGGAATCACAGAACATCAGGGCTGGACGGGATCTGAGACCTGTTCTCCACCCTCTGTCTCTCAGGACTGTCACAGGTGCCATCACACGGCTAACGTTCTTCTCCACAGACCACAGGGACCACACGCTCCGGGCGATTCCAGGCACACCGCGGGTCCACGCGGGTCTTTCCCGAGACTCATTTCTCAGCTGGACACTTGCTAACAAGTTGGATGCTAACAAGTTGGATCAGGAACCCTAAGCCTTCAGAAGATAAACTGCGTGTTCAAGGTCACACAGCTCCCTCATGGCGCAGCCCGATCGCAGGCCTCCTGTCCGTCCATCTTTCCCTGCCTCTGTTCGGCAGCCCTCCCTCCCCGAGGCCCAAGTCAGTGTTATAACCGAATATTTTAACACAAATGTTTGCCTGAGCCATTTGCCACCAGAGACAAGAGTGAACGTAAGTCCACATAAACAGGAAATTCAGCAAATTGTACTGAAGGGAAAACACCCACTAGCATTAGATGAAGAGGCAAGAGACACAGAAAAACTACAATTCGAAGAAACTCTTTCGTGATTCAGTGCATTGGCGGTTCGGCAAAGTGACTCTCGGCGAATTGGCCCTTGGCATGTTTAACCTCACTGCCTACAGATGCAGCTGTGCACACCCGCCTCGCTGTGAGTAACTCGGAAGTCTCATTAAGCGTCTCCCTATCTGTTCATATAAAATAGCGCACAGTACAAAGTGCAACCATTGTTCCTCCTCAGCCGAGTTAATGTTCGGTTGTTTGTCATTTAAAAAATACCAGATACCCAATTAATGTAAGCCCACAGTTTTCCAGGCTTTTAAGTTACAAATTAGCAAGTTTCTGCCATACATACACTTAGCACATCTGTGGTCACTGAGAACAGAATTTGGAGGCTTGCTAACAGCAAACATGTGAAGGTTGATTACATTCATGGACTAAAACCAGAATCTGTGGTGTGTGAAGTGTTTGGTATTTAAACTAAGAACTGATGAAGATCAACATCAAAAGAAAATTTAAATGAGTGTCTATGGATTCGGTGTTTGCAGACTCCAGAGTAGAAGAACAAGCAAATGCAACTGAGAAATAACAATGAGAGAAATATTGGCCTACACTCCATTGAAAATGCATACTGCATTTTTCACTAATCTTAGAGTTATTATTTTATTAAATCGCCAACCCAAAGCCAAACTTATACTACTTTTCATAATGTGAGTAAATATGCATTGAGTATAAAAATATGCACGCATGCACAGAAGACAATTATATTAAAAGAATTTCTAGACTCTCCCATTCATTCTCACAAAGTTTTGGGAAATCCAATCCCATCTACATCTCCTTTGTTTTTCCAGGAACGTATATGTCATCGAGAGCAGGGGAGGGGTTCAGCAATAACCATCGCAGGCATTTTTGCTATTTCTGCTTCATCCTTTCAGGGCAAGTTATCACTCTCAGAACGCATTGTCCATTGGTCTGTCACTTCTGAGAACCAGCTCCTGTTATGTGCTCTCCAACCCGCTGACTTGCTCACCTGTCGACAGAATCCAGAGGATGTCTTCACACCAGCAGTACTAGGATGCTGAGCCTCCCCTACACGCCTGACCAGGCTGAAGGTGGGATCGTCTTGAATTTATCCTGGGACTGTCACACTATTTCTAGTCCCTGCATCTGACTTCCTGGAGGGAGCCACTCAGCCACTATTCACCAAGAGGAAATGATCCACAGACCACGCCTACCTTTACTGGTGTGTCCAGGTAAAACACAGGTTTCCACTAATTCTGAATTCAGATAAACAATGAATACTTTTTTAATATAGGTGTGTTCCATGCAATATTGGGGACATACTTATATATGTTGATATCCGTTATTTTTCTGTAATTCAAATTTAACTGGGAAACCTGTATTTTTATTTGGTAAATCTAGTGTTCCTTATAGCCCAAACTCCTCTAGAAGGGTTCTATCTCATATTCTTCTTTGGTCTTTCTCACTCTGGAGTAGCAGTTCAGCTCTATGTTTCTTACTGTTGTATATTTTGTCAGGGGGGTTTTCTATGCCACATACAAGTGTACATACATGAGCACACAGGTGTAGTCAGAAAAAGGTGGTGTCAAGAACCACAATAACATAGAACTAAAAGATAAGGCCCTGCCAAACTTCGCTCAAGGATTTTCTGATAACTTTTCCATGTCATCCAACAGAAATTCTTCCAAAATGGTCCTTCATTTTCTAAGTTATGCCTCCATAGCTTAGCAGACGGTGCTAGGGAGGAGGCCTTCTTTGGGAGAGTTTACTAAGCAATCTGAATTGGTAGCCAGACCCAACCGTGCGATGTCAACCAATCAACAGAAATTGCCCAGCTTTCAACTTGGCATGAAACATTCCAAAACTAAACACTCTGTTATAAAATTTTGACCTGTCCAGAACTGTACACATTTTGTCAACACTTGAACTGAAGGAAAGAGGAGAAGCCAGTAGTTCCTGTCTCTCTCATTCATTTTGATTTTTCACTAGTGTGTTCTCCCTTTGCATTGCAGCTAAAAGAACAGAAGATAATCACACACACACACACACACACACACACACCACACACTTCAAACTTTAAGGAAAAAATTGGGAAGTGTAGATTAAAATCTTACTTCATCCAAAAGAATCAATAAATCATGGAATCTCTTCATGACTGTATGAATGAAAATGATTTCCTAAGAAATAAATTCTGTGTCTCAGTTATCCCAATGGCTGATCCTGAAAACCAGAAGACAAAACGGCCTAGAAACGATGCCTGCTTTCTTCGTCCTCCGTCTGCAGGTGCACCGAGAGGAGAACTCCAGCCATGGGAGCTGCCTCCGTTGTCGGTTTCCTACAGCCAGAATCGTAGGGACGTTATTGAGGAAAAGAAGGAAAGATTGCTTGCTTCCCTATTTTCTCCTAAAGAAAACTAAAAAGTGCTTAATGTGGAAATAGAACACACTTATACCATGTCCCCAAGAGAGATATCCTTTAGTACTGTAAGATGTGCATTTTAAGATTTGATCTCATTCTTTGAACGGGAATGGTGACTTAAGAAGCCACTATTCTTACACAGAGAGAATATAAATATCAGGCCATGAATTCAAGCATGTGAGAAATAATCAGCACTTATATAAAGCAACTTAATTTACATGCAAGCTGTTATCCCCAGGAGCCGGCGGGAAACTTGTGGTCGAGCACAGAGGGAGCTCATGGTCCACGCCCAAGTGGAGAGATGCTGTTGGCAGGACCAAGAGGTGGGGACCATGGTTACCGATAGTACCTAGTCAACAACTCAGTGGGTCTGTGCACACAGATCGGCACTGAGATGCCTGGTGGCCCTCAGCCTAACCTCTCCACGCCCAGCAGAACTCTGCGCGTCTCTGCCACGCTTGGAAAGCTTTCTCAAGGTTTCCTACTGTCTTGCCAACCTACGGGCCCCATGAAGCCTCTTGTTCCCTAAGATATAGCCAAAATGCTGCCAAAATTCAGGGTAGTTACACTGGGTTCTTGGGACCTAAATTGGGTTCACAGACCCAATTCCAACCTGGGTTGAGTCCCCCATACCAGCAATTCTCAGACACCAGCAGGGTGTCCAAGAATTCAACTCAATTCTGACAATATTTACCTGGATATAGCATCAGATTCCACAGGTTAAGCATTCACTCCTACCACACATGCACGTGTGCACGCACGCACACACACACACACCACACACTCCAGATGCCACGGGCAAGCCAAGACTCTTTGCTTCTGACCAAAGGGTTATAGAGAGCAAAGGTTCCAACAATCCCTCCGTGGGTTCAATTAGATGACCAATTTATTTTATTTTATTTATTTATTTATTTATTTTGCATTTATCTTCAGATAGAGCAGGAGGGAGAGAGGGGGAGAGAGAGAGAAACATCCATATGAGAAGACACATCAAGTGGTAGCCACCCACACGACCCCAACCGGGGCCGGGAAGAAACTGCAACCGAGGTTCCTAGAGGGAACCAAACCCGAGACGCTCTGGACCGCGGGCCAATGCTCTAACCGCTGAGCCAAACCAGCCAGGGGAACCAATGTATTACATAAAGGATAAAACTCAGACCAGATGAAAATGATACACAGGGCAGGTAGGGTATGTGGGAAGGGGCACAGAGCGTCCATGCCCTGTCTAGGGGTGCCACGCTCCCAACATCTCTAGAGGTTCACTAACCAACTGGGAGTTCTCCAAACCCTCTGCTCTTGGAGTTTTAGAAGACTTTATTGCATAGGCATGACTGGTTAAATTGTTGGCCATTGGCAAACTGATTCCACCTCTAGCCCCTCTCCTCTCCCTGGAGGTCAGGGTACGAGTTCCAACCCTCTAATTCTGTGGTTTATTCCGTATTGCTAAGGGCGGTCCGAAAGACACCGAATAGCATAACAAAAGACAACTTTGCCTTTCTGGACACTTAGGAAATTCCAAGGGTTTTAGGAACTCTGTACCAGAAATGAGAGACCAAAATACACATTTCTTATTACAAAACAAACAGCATCACAGGGCCGTACAACCCTCCCTCTCTGTTTCTCTATGGAAATATTACAGATACATCACAGGAAAATCCTCCATCTCATGAGTCTGGAAGATCATTATGTTATAGGCAGTAATTGTCATCCATCAAGTCCTTGAGCCTGACACACCACTTCCATTGTTTGCCCTGCCACAGGCCTCCCTGGGGCTTGGCCACTGTCCACACCACTGTCCACCAAAAGGAGCAGGTAACGCGATGAAGGGTGACCGAGCAGAAGCAGAAAACTCGCAGACTAACGTCCCAAAATGTCACAGAACCAGATCTCTCAGCTCAAGCTCCTAGTTTCTAGTTTCAAAATAGAAAACAAGCCGTTAACGGTCTAAGGTCAAGGCTTTGCTTTCTAAGTCGTTTTTAAATGTTTGACCTCAGAAGAGTCTACTGCAGAGAATATACTCAGAGAGTTGGTGGTTGACCAAAAGAGAAGTTTCAGGTTTACACAAGAATAGGATGTCTATATTCTTTTCCTAAGGTGATGATAGTGATATGGGAAAGACAAATATATCAATATATAGTCTTACATCATTAATCAGAATTAAATGCACCACTGCCTGTAGTTCTAGGTCCCGGTGAGTGGGACTGGCATCCCCTCTGTTACGGATGGAAATGGCGTGAAAGCAACATCTCGTTCTCGACATTTTGGCAAATTTACAAACCAATAAACATCACACCAATGTTCTTTTGAGTGCACATGTGCTGGTGAATTTTTATTCCAAGAGACATAATCCCTTTGGAAACAAATATAAAAATTGCCCAAGCACATCAAGTTGGACAGGATGAAGCCATAGATTTCCAAAGTGTGAAAAGAGAGAGGTGGGCCCCACTCTATAAATAGTGTTCTCGGACCTCTTGGCCATCGGACAAACAGCTCCCCGAGGGTAGGTCCGGGGACGCAGTTGCAGGGGGAGGAGTGTGCCTGAGGAGCCGTGCTCTGGGGGGCAGGTGGGCGGCAGGGGCACCAAGGGCTTCCGACTGGCCCTGAAGGGCTACCTAGTGTGAGACACAGATCTGGGTCCAGGTTCTGGGACCACCTTGCAAGTGGAACATTTCGAAGGTCACCTCCCCTGAGGTGTGTGACCAAAATAGGGCATCAGAGTAAACCTGACAAGCCCAGGGGGCCACACGCAGGCCTGGCAAGCTCAGGGCTCAAGGTTTGAAGCCGGGAAGGTCACGGTGGTAGTCACGTCGGGGCCATGGCTACCTTAGCAAAGGTCAGTGTTGACCTTAAGTGAGCCCTGTCTACGATTCTGATGCATTTAGGATAAAAGACCTTTGAAACGTCAGAGTAGTTCTTTTCCAGACCCATAGTAGACACGACCTCTGGCACTGAGCGAGAAACCACAAGAGACCTCATTGTAATCTTGTTGCCCGAATACCATCTCTCTGTGCTGTAAACGTTAACTGTTAGCTATCCTGTTTTCTATCCAGTCCTGCAGATTACCGTGTTGCTTCATCCTACCCTCTTAATCTACTACCAGTGCATTTCATGTAGCGCCCCCCCCCCTTCATTTTCTCCTTTGACATGAATGTATAAAATGAGCTGCAATAAGATCTGGAAACAGCCCAAGTGTCCACCAGTAGACGAATGGATCAAAAAGCTGTGGTACATATACACAATGGAGTACTATGCAGCGGTAAGAAAGAAAGATCTCTTATCCTTTGAGACGACATGGAGGGACCTGGAAAGTATTATCCTAAGTGAAAGAAGCCAAGCAGAAAAAGACAAATACCACATGATCTCACTTATATACGGAATATAATGAACATAACAGTCTGAGGAATACAGTAGACCCAGACACATGGAAGTAGGGCACAGACTGACATCCCTCAGAAGAGGGGATGGGGGGGGGGGAGAGATAAACCACAGAACTTATATGCATGTGTGCATGACCAATGGACATGGACAACTAAGCCGGGGACAGGGGGGAGGGGGGGAGGGGTGGGGGGTGCCAATGGGGTAAAAAGGTAAAATATCTGTAACAAAAAAATAAATAAAAATTCATAAATAAAAAAAAATAAAATAAAATGAGCTGCAAGCCCGGCCGGTGTGGTCAGTGGCTGAGCGTCGACCATGCACCGAAAGGTCTCCGTTTTGATTCCCGGTCAGGACACATGCCCAGGTTGTGGGCCCGATCCCCAGTGGGGGGCAGGCAGGAGGCGGCCAATCAATGTCCTTTCTCATCGATGTTCCAGTCTCTCTCCCTTCCTCTCTCTCTAAAAATCAATAAAGAAAAAAATATTTTAAAAAATAAAAATAATCAAATGAACTGCAAAGCTGCCATTATCCAGAGCATTTTCTGAATCCATTGAGATCTTACTTCCAAGCATGTCCTCAACGTTGTGGCTCAAATTAATTCTTACGAAATTTTCCTGTGGGTTCAGATGCTCTTACATTAACACATGCTTTGCTGGAGATAGCAATAGCTTGCTTCTGCCTAGACTTCAGAAGCGCGAAAAGATAAACAGATAAGATTAGATTCCACATGCGGTGTAGGAAAAAGAAAACAGTCAAAAGAATGAAGAATGATAAAAAGATTCTAAGGAGCTCCCTTAGCATGAAGAGTAAGCCTGAAAGAAGAGAAGAGCTGTGTAAATCTCCCCTAGCCATGAGCTTCCAACTCTTTGGTGAAGGGACAGAATCCCTACAGTGACCTCACGGGCTCTCGGATTTCTCCACGATTCAAGAGTCACAGGTGTCCGGTGGGTGACCACGAGGCTGGAGCACGTACGAGAGCACAACCCACCCCGCCAGCACCTCGCACCACCAGTGAGTCAGGCCGAGTATGGTGGAAGGTCATGAATCTCTGTGTTCAAAATGTGACATTTACTGTGACGCCCAATCCTACCTTGGAGGTGTGCTTCTTTATTCGTACCAGCATGTGTATTTTCACTTACAGCATATTTTGGAAACATTACATTATTTGAAGGAACAAAGAGAGAAAAAGGAAGAAAAGATTGAGGTTGGATGAGTTTCTGACCATCTGCTGAAGCCCCCGGAGAGGAGAACAGGGACCCAGTGCGTGACTCTGGCAGGTGCATGGCCTGATTAGAGTGAAAGTGGTCTGTGTGTTCTCACCATGGCCGGGATGCTTGTGTGCTGCACGAGTCCTCGGGGCATCTGGTATCTCCTCCGTACCAGCCACAGTTTGCTGAGCCTTTCCGTGTGCCTTCTCTGTACACCTCGACGGCATTTCCACCCTGAAACTGCTTTCATCTTCCTCCAAACCTTTCTTCCCACTAACTGGAGGGCTCCTTCAAAAATATAAACCTGGTGAAAACCAAAGGCATGATCATGATGAAGACTAACTGGGACTTGAAGCAAACATAATCAGTGGGGAGGGCTCAGGGAGGAGCGTGGGCTGGGGAAGTTCTAGCATTCTACTCCATCGCGAGAACCCTACACTCGCGAACCCTCCAGGCACAGTTCTGCGTTTCTAATAACGCTCTGTGTTCTGACTTCCCTTCTTTCCGTCTCCTCTTCCATTCTGTAAATACCCCCGCATCTTGGCCCAAGGCCAGGGTGCTCTTGGCTGCCACGTGTGCACTGGGTTGCAACCATGTCTTTTCCCCAAATAAGTCCTTTTCGGTAAGGAAACACCTAGTTGGTATTTTTTCAGTGGACGTTATGAAAGAAATCATTGATAAGCTGTACTTTATTATAATTAAAAACTTCCGCTCTGCAAAGGACACTGTCCAGAGTGAGAAGACAAGACCCGGCCCGGGAGAAAACGTTTTACAAAAGACATTTTACAGAGGGCTGCTGCCCAAGACACACACAGAACTTCTAAAACCCAACAAGAAAACGAGCCACCCGATTCTATGATGGGCCAAAGACCTGAACAGACACCGCACCAAAGGAGATATAAAGATGGCAATAAGCATATGAAAAGATGCTCCACACAATGTAGCATCAAGGAATTACAAACTAGAACAACAATGAGACATCACTGCACACCTATCAGAATGGCCAAAATCCAAAACACTGACACCACCCAATGCTGGAGACAGTGTAGAGCAACTCTGATTCGCGGCTGGTGGGAACGCAAAGTAGTGCGAAAACTTGGGAAATTAGTCTGGCCAGTTTCTCACAAAACTAAACATACTCTTACTGTACAATCCAGTTCCTTTGTATTTACCCAAAGGAATTGAAAACATATGTCAAAAATCTGCACATGAATGTTCATAGCAGCTTTACTCACAATCGCCAAAACTTGAGAGCAATCAAAGTGTCCTTCAATGGGTGAACGGACAAACTGGTCCATCCGGACAATGAAATATCCTTCAGCACTGAAAATAAAGGCACTATCAGCCGTGAAGTGACGTGGAGGAACTTTACATGCCTATTACTAAGAGAAAGAAGCCAATCTGAAAAGGTGACATACTGTACGATTTCAATTACATGACATTTTGGAAAAGGCAAAACGATGAGAAAATAAAAACATCAGTGGTTGCCAGATGTTGGGGAGGGAGGAGAGCACAGAGGATACAAAGGGTAGTGAAAATACTCTGTTTCATACCAGAATGACGGACGCATGTCATTATTCATCTTTCCAAATCCAAAGAATGTACACCACCACGAGTGAATCTTACTGTAAACTATGGATTTAGGGTGATTCCAGTGGGTCGATGTGGGATCATCTATTTTCATACATGTACCCCTGTGGTAGGGGGTGCTGATAACAGGGGATAACAGGGGTGGCTGGGGATGTGTGAGGACGGGGTATGTGGGAAATCTCTGCACTTTCTGGTCAGTTTTTCTGTGAGCCTATAACTTCTCTAAAAATTTTAAGTTTTAACAACAGCAACAAAATGCAAACCAAAACAGACCACCCATTGTTAGCTTGAGAAGTGCCTTTTCCATGACTCCTAGTATGAAATCCAGTACATGAAACATGATGCTGGCCCCCGGTCTACCTCCTCCGTTTCACGCTGCCCTTCTCGCTCACGGTGCCTAAACCTGCCTTCTTTTTGTCCCTGGGCCCTCATCATAATTTTAAATATGTACTTATCAGAGAATGTATTGTTTTAATATATGCGTTCGCCACTAGTCTTGAGATCCATAAAAAGAAAGATTACATATTCTTCTCATTCATTAAGCTACTTGGAGGCAGAATAAAAATTTGATCCTAGGTTTCCTGCCTTCAACACCATCGCACTTTTCACTCCATCCTCTCTCCTCCTTAAGTTTCTCCAAATCAATCCTGAACCCTTAAGTGACTCTCAAGACATACGATCCAGAAGAATTTCCCTGGGTTCCCAGCGCCCTGTTCTGGTAACTCTGAGCTGCTCACTTCTTCACAAAGCAAGCTCCCCACCTCCCTATTCATTGCCCATGGTCTTCCCATAACTTGGGACATTATGGATTGCTCAACTAAATATACACTTCACTTCTTTTCCAAGCCTTCATTGTACTCTTCTCTGAATGTTTATAGCACAGTCACTTGTTTTGACACAGTATTACATCAGAGCTTTGCATAGTATTTATTACTTTAACTTATCTCTATTGGAAGCTATTTAGAGATGGAGCTCACGGCGTCCCATGCTTCTGTGCACCCCGCCGCTCCTAGCACAGTGCTGAGTAGGACATGAAAGGCTGGCTTCATGAAGAGCCTTTGCAGAGGTGCCCCAGCCTTTACCAGGTATCGTATCAAAGAGCAAAGCCTCATGCATCTTGGGCAAATCTTCTGCCTTCCTAAAAAATAGATGCTTCCTTTCACATTGCATCGTCTGTGATGACCTCCCTGAGTTCAAAGGAGAAGGCAATTTGGGCATGCTGGGATTTCAGGGATTTCTTTTGAACAAAAACATTCTGAACTTTGAGCTCCATAGTGTGTCTTGCCTAGAGCTCAAACAATTGGAAAAAAAGAGAAGAAACAAAGTTTATTAAGGAATCTGACAAAATTTTTCATACACCAGCTGTGAAAACAGGACATGCAGCCTTCCGAGGGACATATGTCTGGGGACACTCCTTGGAATTATGCTGGATAAGTATGATAATATAAGTCCATGACTGGTCCAAATATATCTGAAGGGCTTGTTCTATAGATTTTTTAAAATGTAGATTCAAATTCCTCTAGTTCTCATCAACAATAACAATGTAGTTTACAAATAGTTATCTCCAAAAAATATTATTCTTATTGAGAAGTATTTTAAATTTCATTTTTTTCCCAAAAAAATAAATGGATTGAAAACTCAAATCTTCAAGTGCTTGGTTGTCATTATTTGGGCCTTGGGTACCACTATACTAAAGAAGATTCATGTTACTATCATCTACTTAAACAGTATATATAGAATACACATAACAACATATGTAGAATACACATAACAGAGTATGTAGAAGACACATAACAGCATATGTAGAATACACATAACAGCATATATAGAATACACATATGTAGAGTACACATACCGGCATACGTAGAATACATATAACAGCATACGCAGAATACACATAACAGCATATGTAGAATGCCCGAGTACTGTTCTGCAAAGGGCTGATTATTCAAGAAAATTCCCAGATAGGAGTAACAGCACCATGAAAAGCAACAGCAACCGCAGTTATTTACTGAGCACCCCCATATACAAATATTTTAATCAATGCCTTTTATAATCCTTGCAGATATGCAAAGTAGTGTTGATATTATTCTCCCCTTTTACTGTTAAGAAGACAGATTGAAAGAGTTCAAACAACATAATGGAAAAAGTAGTCAGAATTTGAACACTCAAATAAACTATTATTCTTTCTACTATAAAATAAAAACAAGCAATTGATAACTCTTGAGCATCCAGAAAGCTTTGCAAGGCCAAACGGGTATACTGAAGGGTTACTTTCAGCCCCCAAATGGCCGACAGAATGTGGAACATGCCATAGTACAGGTTGCAGTTACTTAAAGAACACTGCAATCAGTTAAAGAACACTGAGAGTTGAAGTTGTTCATATAAGAATATTTTTTCTCTTTTAATCACAGTACTATCATATATTTATCCTCACTTGAGGACATTTTTCCGTTTTTTTGTTCAGAAAGAGTAGGAGGGAGAGAGAGGAAGAGAGAGAGAGAAACAGCGACATGAAAGGGACACATCGAGTGGCTGCCTCCCGCACGACCCAACCAGGTCCGGGGACAAACTGCAACCGAGGTACACGCCCTTAGTGGGAACCGAACCCGGGTATCTCTGGACTGCAGGCCGACGTTCTAACCGCGGAGCCAAACTGGCCAGGGTTATCCAACATATTTTTATACCAACTGACAGAATTTATGTAGAGGTGATCTAGAGTGCATTTAGCATAGCAATCCAATCTTTCTTTTTCATTTTAAGTTGTTATTAACCTCTTGTAGCTGATTTTCCCTGTGAGAAGATTACACATCTGTGCTGTTGACCTTAGGAGCAGCTACATAACTTCCGATGGCAATGAGAACGTGGACAGAATTGTCACTGGTTACTTCTGGCTGGAAGCTTTGAGAAGCAACAAGGTGTGGCCATCTTCATTTCCCCCTTAGCCATGAGACCAGCAAGGTGCCGCACTGAAGCTGTTCCATCAGCCTCAGTCTCGAATTAGAGCCACAGCCAACGCTCAGTGGACATGCAGCACGAGAAAAATATAAACATTTGTGGTCATTAGCCACTGAGAGATCGTGATTGTTGTCACCACATAACCTAGCGGCGAGGTCCTAGCCCATCTTAACAGACACATCTGCTAACTACTGTTTCTAACCCATTCCCATGGCATTTTATTAGGGTTGCAGTAATGATGTATAATAGCCCCCAAAATCAGTGCCTCACAACAAGCTGTCACTGCTCACTCATGGGTCTGCAGGTTGGCTGTTGCTCTATTCTCGGCTGAGATATTCCAAACACACAGGGTTGCAGGTTGGGTTCAAAGATCGTTCTATGCTTCTCCTTCTAGAACCAGTGCCTTCCTGAGGCACTTTATTCTCATGCATGGCAGATGCCAACAATACAAACAGCCATCAAAACAATGTAAGTGAATAAAGACCCTCAGCTTGCACTGCACTAACATCGCGTGTTTCATATTCCACAGGCGGTGCAGCAGAGTAGCATGGTACAGAGAGGAGCAAAGACAGGGCAGTCATCCAATCCACTGCAGCCCGCCCACCTGCTCCCAGGCCCTCACTCTCTCCCATAGAAAAACTCATCCCCCTAAGACATCCCCATAGGCTCAAGAACAGCTCGGGCCTGAAGCCCTAGCTCTTGTGGTCTACAGCTGGGTCCACATATAAGAACTCGTGACCTTAAGACATGAGACTGTGGAAATAAGTTATCTGCTCCCCCACTCCACGCACCCAACATAAACAATGGGAATGGAGCAGGGTCACTGCAGTGAGCGCTACCATTTCAAAAGGGGGAGACTGCAGAGCAAATAACAGTGCTGGTCTCCGGCCTTTCTAAATGACTCTGGATAGATCCCTACACCCTGGGATAGAAAATGTCTCTTGATGAGGCCCATGTCCTGCTTCTTGGGAGAAAATTTCCAGGCTACAGTTTATTGGCTCTATCCTCTGAGATGTCCTTCCTCTTCCTTGGCCATATTTGGAGAGGGCTTTGGGGAACAGGCCACCATTGGTTGATGAGCAGCTTTCTCTGCTTGGTTCCTGGCTATAAAAAGTTGGGAGGACCTGGCTGTATAAAGGTCTTTTTAAGCCTTGAATTGTCACTGTCTCTTCATCCATGCTGATAGCACTTTGCAGTTCTCTCAAACGTTTTCTTGGTCTCTCTATGTATCGTAATGCATTGGATCGCAGTCAACTCCATCTGGAAAAAGCCACAAGTCATGCCTCTCTCTAGACTGCACACAGACCACGGTAGTAATTTCATACAAACGGTGAGGAAATTGACAAGGTTTGACTCAGATGCATCAGACAACCTGACCTCTCCTTATTTAACCTAATCTAACCCTCCTTTGAGTGGGAGAAACCTCCTTTGAGTGGGAGAATCCTCCTTTGAGTGGGAGAATCCTCCTTAAAGCGGAGAATACTCTTTTGAGTGGAAGAATCCTAATTTGAGTGGGAGAATCCTCCTTTAAGTGGGATAATCCTCCACTGAGTGGAAAAATTAATCTTTGGACAGGATTAGAACTTTAATATGGTGACGACTATATATTTTACTATACTTGAACTTATTTGTTCCATTTTTTTTTAATAAATCATGTCTCTGGTTGCCTCTCTTTCCTTCTGCTGTTGTTGGATTGATTAAATCTTCTCCTGTTGTTCTTTTCCTTTGGTGATTTGGGAGATGTACATATTATACTTGTTCTACCAATGTTTCTCCTTACATTGTAACATGAATGGTTAACATTCTATCAATGAATAGTTCTAAAATGGAACATGGGTGTTCACTTTGGCAGCACATATACTAAAATTGAAACGATACAGAGAAGATTAGCATGGCCCTTGCACAAGGATGACATGCAAATTCGTGAAGCATTCCATATTTTTACTAGTAGAAGAAATAGGAAGAAAAATATAACCACACTAAACAAAAATGGCAATAAATAAGTACATATCAATTATCACCTTAAATGTGAATGGTTTGAATGCTCTAATAAAAAGACACAGAATAGCAGACTGATAAGAAAGAAATGCTCACATATATGTTGTTTACAAGAGACCCACCTCACAACAAAAGACTCACATAGGTTGAAAGTGAAGAGATAAAAAAATCTTTCATGCTTCAAAATGAAGGCCATAACTAGAGACAAATAAGGACATTACATAATATTGAAAGGATCTATTCAACAGGAAGATATAACCTTGGTAAACATATATGCACCCAATATAGAAGCACCAACATATATCAAAAATCTTCTGGAGGACTTCAAAGGAGAAGTCGACAGCAATACAATCATAGCAGGGGACTTCAACACCCCAATGACATCACTGGATAGATCATCTAGACAAAAAACTAACAAGGAAACACAGACTCTAAATGAAGCACTATATCAAATGGATTTAATAGACATTTACAGAGAATTACACTACACAATGCAGAATTCACATTCTTCTCAAGTGCACATGGGACATTCTCAAAGATAGACCACATGTTTGTGCACAAACTAAGTCTCTACAAGTTCAATAAGATTGAAATCATATCAAGCATCTTCTCAGATCACAATGGTATGCAACTAAAAATCAATTGCAACAAAATCATGCAAAGACATTTGAAAACATGGAGGCTAAATAACATGTTATTAAACAATGAATGGGTTACCATAGAGATCAAGGAAGAAATTTAAAAATTCCTGGAAACCAATGAAAATGAACACACAACAAAATCTATGAGATGCAGCAAAAGCAGTTCTGAGAGGGAAGTTCATAGCACTACAGGCCTACCTCAAGAAGCAAGAAAAATTTCTAATAGACTACCTAACCTCACAACTTAAAGAACTAGAAAGCAAACAAAAAGAAAACCCCAGATCAAGTAGAAGGAAGGAAATAGTAAAGATCAGAGCAGAAATAAATGACATGGAGACAAAAAAAAAAAAAAAAAAAATCAATTCAAAGGATTAATGAAACAAAGAGCTGGTTCTTTGAAAAGATAAACAAGATTGATGGACCCTTAGCTAGACTTACCAAGAAACAAAGAGAGAGAACCCAAATACACAAAATCAGAAATGAAAGAGAAGAAATAATAACTGACACCACAGAAATACAAAGGATTGTTAACAAATATTATGAACAAATATACGGCAACAAATTCAACAATCTAAATGAAATGGACAAATTTCTAGAAACACATAGTCTCCCAAAACTGAACCAGGAAGAGATAGAAAACTTAAAGAGACCAATAACAATAGAAGAAATTGAATATTTAATCAAGACTCTCACAGCAAACAAAAGCCAAGGCCCAGATGGCTTCACGGGGGAATTCTACCGAACATTCAAAGAACTAATACCCATTCTCCTCAAACTATTTCAAAAAATTCAAGAAGGAAGACTTCCAAACTCCTTTTATGAGGCCAGCATAATTCTAATTCCAAAATCATAAAAAGACACTACAAAGAAAGAAAACTGCAGGCCAATATCCCTGATGAACATAGATGCCAAAATCATGAACAAAATACTAGCAAATAGGATCGAGCAATACATCAAAAAAATTATTCACCATGACCAAGTGGGATTCATCCCAGGGATACAAGGCTGATATAATATTTGCAAATAAATAAATATGATACAACACATAAACAAAATGAAAGATAAAAATCACATGATCATATCAATAGATGCTGAAAAAGCATTTGACAAAATCCAGCACCCATTTCTGATAAAAACGCTCAGCAATCTGGGAATAGAGGGATCATATCTCGACATAATAAAGACCATATATGAAAGACCTACAGCCAACATCATACTCAATGGGCAGAAACAAAAACATTTCCCTTAAGAACAGGAACAAGACAAGGATGCCCACTTTCGCCACTCTTATTTAACATAGTACTGGAAGTCTTAGCCACAGCAATCAGACATGAAAAAAATAAAATAAAAGGGATCCAAATTAAAAATGAGGAAGTGAAACTGGCATTTTTCTCAGATGACATGATACTATATGTTGAAAACCCAAAGACTCCATCAAAAATTTACTAGACTTAATAATTTGACAAAGTATCAGTATACAAAATTAACGTCAAGAAATCAACGACATTCTTATACACCAATGATGAACTCACAGAAAGAGAAAGTTAAAAATTCCCATTTACCTTCACAGCAAAAAAATTAAGATAGCTAGGAATAAATTTAACCAAAGAAATAAAGGACCTATTCACAGAAAACTACAGGTCATTGAAAAAAGAAATAGAGCAAGATATAAAAAAGTGGAAGCACATACCTTGTTCATGGATTGGAAGAATTAACATCATTAAAATGTCCATATTACCCAAAGCAATCTACAGATTCAATGCAATCCCCATCAAAATATCAATGACATACTTCACAGAACTAGAACAAATACTTAAAAGTTTATATGGAACCAAAAAAGACACCAAATAGCCACAGCAATCTTGGAAAAGAAGAACAAAGTTGGAGGAATAACATTACCAGATTTCAGTTATACTACAAAGCCACTGTAATCAAAAACATCCTGGTACTGGCACAAGAACAGGCATATAGACCAGTGGAACAGAACAGAGAACCCAGAAATGGACCCAAGACAATATGCTCAATTAATATTTGACAAAGGTGCCAAGAGCATATAGTGGAATAAAGACAGCCTCTTTAATAAAAGGTGTTGGGAAAATTGGACAGCTACATGCAAAAAAATGAAACTAGACCATCAACTTAGCCCATACACAAGAATAAATTCAAAATGGATAAGAGACTTAAATGTGATTCGTGAATCCATAAAAATCCTAGAAGAAAATGTAGGCATCAAAATTTCAGACATCATACGCAGCAAAATTTTCACAGATATATCACCTAAGGCAACAGAACTCATGGGACTACATCAAACTCAAAAGCTTCTGCACAGCAATAGAAACAACCACCAAAATGGAGAGGCAACCCACTCTATGGGAGAGCATAATTGCCAATGATACATCAGATAAGGGGTTCATTTCCAAAATATATAGAGTACTCATACAACTCAACAAAAGGAAAACAATGAACCCAATTAAAAAATGGGCAGAGGAGCTGAATAGACACCTCTCCAAATAGGACATATATATGGCCAAGAGACATATGAAGAAATGCTCAACATCTCTAATCATTAGAGAGATGCAAATTAAAACAACAATGAGGTATCACCTCACACCTGTCAGAATGGCCGCCATCAACAAATCATCAAACAAACAAGTGTTGGCGAGGGTGTGGAGAAAAGGGGACTCTAGTACACTGCTGATGGGAATGCAGACTGGTGCAGCCACTATGGAAAACAATATGGTGTTACCCCCAAAAATTAAAAATTGAACTCCCATTTGACCCAGTGATCCCACTTCTAGGAATATATCCTAAGAAGCCTGAAACACCAGTCAGAAAGAATATATGTACCCCTATGTTCATAGCAGCACTATTTACAATAGCTAAGATCTGGAAGCAGCCCAAGTGTCCATCAGTAGATGAATGGATAAAAAAAGCTGTGGTACATATACACAATGGAGTACTATACAGTTGTTAGAAAGAAAGATCTCTTATCTTTTGAGATGACATGGAGGGACATGGAAAGTATCATCCTAAGCAAAACAAGCCAAGCAGAAAAAGATGAATATCACATGATCTCACTTATTTGTGGAATATAATGAACATAACAGTCTGAGGAATGGGGTAGTCCCAGAGACATGGAAGTGGGGTACAGACTGACAATCCCCAGAAGAGGGGGTGGGGAGGAGAGATAAACCACTGAATTTATATGCATGTGTGCATGAACAATGGACATGGACAACAAAGCTGGGGACAGGGCAGGGAGGGAGGAGGAGGGGGGAATCAGTGGGGGGAAAAGGAGAAACATCTGTAACAAAAATAAATTAATTAATTAAAAAATAAATTTAAATAAAATAAAATGGAACCTGAAAAAAGGTATGTGTTAAATATTTTAAAGTAATTATGACTGCAATTTCAACATTATTTAAGTAATTTATTGTTTATTATCATTATTTCCTAGACCCCATATTGTTTCCTTGTGTGTGCGGTTTTCTTTCACTTTATTTTTTTATCCTCAGTAGAGAAAAACAAAATTTTTTTTACATGTATCTTCAGATAGAGAGGGAGGGAGAGAGGGAGAAACAGAGTGAGAAACATCAGTGTGAGAGAGACACATGGAGTGGTTTTTCTCTTACACGACCCCAACCGGGGCTGCGGTCAAGCCTCCATCAAGGTATGTGCCCTTAGCAGGAACCGAACTCGGGACTCTCTGGTCGGTGGGCCGATGCTCCAACCGCTGAGCCAAACCAGCCAGGGCACTTTCACTTTTCTTAAACAATATTTTAGTACTTCTTTTGGAATGTTTATGTGCATAAACATTACAAGGCTTTGCACATCTGAAAATAAGTAAATTTCAAATCCCTATCCCCGTGGATTGTAAGCTAACCTAGAAATATATGGAATTGTGAATTTAATGACATTTCCCCTATAAACTCTGAAGGTACGCCTTCATTTCCTTCTGGTTTCCGATGTCGCCAATGAGAAATCCAATGTTAACCTGATTTCTGTTTCTCTTAAGAAATATATTTTTTAACTTTCTGAATCCTCTGTCTAAAAATTTCACTGCAATAGATCTATTGCATGTGGGTCTTCATTCACCCAGCTCCACACTCATCGGCCCCTGAAGGCACGTATCTATCTCCTGGAAATTGCTTTTTTACTTTTTTTTTTAAATCAGTTCTTTGATTATTTCTCACTCTCGAAACTTCTGTAATATTTATAATTAAACTTCTGCTTACCTCTTTTCTTTCATATGCCTCATCTATTTGTCCTTTTATGCTATATTCTAGAATAAGGGTTTTTTTTTTTTTCATCCTCATCCGAGGATATTTTTCCATTTTTTGCTCAGATAGAGTGGGAGGGAGAGAGAGAAACATTGACCTGAAAGGGACACATGGAGTGGCTGCCTTCCACATGACCCAACCTGGGCCGGGGACAAACTGCAACCAAGGTACGTGCCCTTAGCGGGAACCGAACCCGGAAGTCTCTGGACCACAGGCCGATGCTCTAACCGCTGAGCCAAACTGGCTAGGGCTAGAATAAGTTTGCTTAATCTTGCAGCTAATTCATTCTTGCTTGAGTTACGTAGACCTGTATTAAATCTGTCTATTCAATTCTTTGTCAATTATATTGTTTTTCATCTTCAAGATTTTCTTGTTTCTCATCCCACTGGGAATATCACTTACACTTATTGCAGAGCCTTTCTCTGCACGCTGCACTGGCTCGTTTTCCAGGTGTTACCTTCGGTTAGTGCATTGCCACTAATGCATGATGGTTCCTGGTGGTACGTGTACGGTTATATTTGATGATCCTGTTCACCTGTTTGTGAATATGGTTTCTGTTTGCTGTGGTCTGGACCCACCATGGAAAAGGAAAAGGCAAGGCAGCCAACAGGAAAGTACCAGCCAATCACTTTATGGGAGCAAAGGCTTTCTACCCTCCCTGAGCATCATAAGGCATCAAGGGCCAGCCCTCCACTCTGACCTAAATCCTCACATTCACTATTTGGGGGTGGGAATTGGTGGCCTGGAATTTTGGAACTGGTTGTGGAGTAATTCACCTGCTTGACCCAATGTGACACCCAATTAAATGCTCTGACTTTGCCTCAGGCATACTTCTGCCCCTTGGGTCCAAAGTCCTCAAAGGTGGAGGTCCCTTAGAGATCCCCCTGGACTGCACGACTCTATTGCGTGCTTTGGGGGTTATCATTTCATCAGTAACTGATTTAATATGTTTTATTGCAGTCATTGAATTTTATAATGTTACTATGGACTTATTATTTCAAAATATTTAGTATCTTCTCTGTTTAACTTAGGACTTGAGGATTATGTGCTCATTTCCCCATCTTGATCCAATCTTCTCTACAGTCTCATGTAGTTTACACTATTAGCATACTAATTTTATTAATGTCTTTAACAGATTGTACTAAGATAAACTTTAGATCCACCCAAGTCAAAATAACACAAATTATGAATCAGTGGAGTTTAAATGTATGAGGTTTTAGTGCTGATAAATGAGGTTTTGTCTATACAACACCCAAACAAACCTGTCTACTCAAGGAAAAACAAAGTCAACTGAACCAAGACAGAGCTATGATTTTACGTCGTGCAATGGTGCCATGTAGACACAGACTGGGTTGTACTTGACCTATGAAGTCACTGAAGTAATTAGAGATTATGTGATATTCTTCAGATAACACGGCCAAGTAGTCATTTGGTCAAGGATGGCCCCCAAGGAGTATTTACCCTATCAACATTGTTTTGGGTTTTGTCTTCAGCTCATTCAATCAGTGTATGACTTTGCAGGGAGAGCAGAGAAAATGCATCGTGTTCCACCCTGTGAACTAAGAAGCGTGAGTTCACATACCCCCTCGCCCCCAGCTCTTGCACTTAGAAGCAGCAGTAAGGCCGTAGCAGAAGTTAACTCCAATCACATCCATTCTCCTAAATATATAATGTGGCCAGGCGTGTGATCCTTCCAAAGCTGTGTTTTCTAGAACATTGTGCTTATTAAACTCTTCTGTAAGAACATTTTGTGAATAATCAATGAGAATCTGCTTCTCATCCCCCATAAAAATGCTCAAAATGTAAAATGTCATCTTCGCCAGAAACGCCTCTCCATTTTTTAGCTATTACACAAAGAAAAGTTTGTATTATTTGTCATATCTACACTTTGGATGCTAGGAAGTAGGAAACCGTGTGAGAAAAAGGAAGCTTCTGGTCTGTGCAGTGGACACCTGTGCAGGAGGCAGGAGCTCAGCGTGGGCAGAAAGGGGTTACCCTGGGACTCAATTAGATGCATCAGGGTTTCCGATGGAAAGAAGCAATTCCTTCAATAACAAAGGCTGTTATTCTTCTTTCAAATAACAGCATGAAAGCAATTATTGTCACAGAGAATCTGGCCATATTGCGTTCATACCCACAAAATCTATTATTATCCAGTATCCAAAAAAGAGAGCTCGTTCCCCACCAAATAGTAACACGATTCCACCTACAGAGGTTTCCCAGTTAGAAGTAATTTCTTCAGAGGGAGCAGAGGAAGGACTTTGGAATGCAAGAGAACGCATTTCAGAGCAAGGAGACAGAGCAATGCACATGGGAAGAGCGTCATGCACGGAGAGCATCAAGCTTATGTGCTAGGGAGGGAGCATGTTGCTACCCTACAGGACGGCAAAGCCAGGGGGAAACGTTAGAATGTTGTCTGATGGGCACATTTTTTGAAATGCTCATATATTGAAACTTTAATCATGTTGTATAACCTAATTTTCTCATCTGTATCCCTATGTAACAATAAAAAACATGTGTGAACTGAACCTGTTTTTCGTATAGATCAGCAGTATGAGTTTGCACAGATACATGCTCCTCCTTGAAATAAGTTCCCTTTTGTGAATGAACAACATCACTCTGATTGGAAAACTAGTTATTTTGGTGCTAAACCCACTGGGGAGGGACTGTATCTAATTGAATGGTGACCTATACCTTCTAAATTTATATAAAATACAGGAACAAGAAGGGGAAATGGGAACCAGATTCTCCCAGGACCTAAATTACGCCTTCATGTAAGTTAAACAATCTCGTAAGTTCTGTCCTATGGAGATATTTCCCATTGTCTATCAGATCTACTAGAAAAGTGTCACGCTTTGGAAGCATTTATGTCTTCACAAGTGAGAAGGCTCTGTCTACAGATATCTAACTTACCCATCAACTAGGATAGTACCTGAAGAATGTACATCATTCGATTGTATTCATTACTCGGGTGTCCAGAAATTTAACTTCAAATTTTTATTTCTTCAACATCTCTAAATGATCGCCCATGAAGAACGAAATAGTGGAACATTATTGTCCCTTTTAACCTAGCCTACTCTAGTCCAACATTTTTCTGTTCATTCAAATTGCCTTTTCACATGAACGTGTCCTTTGAAGTTCACGTGTTCCCCTGGGCCTAGACAGTGGACATGTGACTGCAGGCCCTTCCGGTTCTCCAAGTGCAGACACTTGATATCACTTGTACTTCACAGAGTCCAATAATATCCTCAGCTCCCGTCCAACGACCACAATAATCTCGAGGAAACAGACCTTTTTGTTCACCTCCACTAAAAAATATATACCTGCATTAGCCTGTTTTGATGACAGATTCACATGTCAGTTTCCATTCCATTTCCCTGAGTGCATAATCTAGCAAAGACTTAGCTTTCCACATTGAGTTATTTATTAATAAAGGCTTTTGGTACTGCTGCAGTAACTCCTACAGAGGAGGAAGTGCGGGGCTTAGGAGTCTCAGGAAAAACACCCTAAATGGTACCTTAATGTCCGAAATTCACCCAAAGGCATAAAAATCAAATTGGAATGAATACCAAAAATGGATAATAAACATATCAAGTGCAATATGCGTAAATACCGCCTCCAATCCCTTTCTCGAAAGAGTTTTATAGGACAGGAGGTAAAATCCCTGTTGTTCCATCAGCAAAGGAAGAAGGTAAGAGTGAAGAATGTGTCTAAGTGTAAAACGACGGACAGCGGTCCATTGGAAGACCAGACGGAGATCCAGAGAACTAAGGAACAGTTCGTGAAAGAAACCGGCCTCCAGGTGAGCTTCCTGCACACTGCCTGGTCCACTGTGGGGTCTGGGGCACCACTTGCCAGACCCAGCGGGCAGCTACAGTGTTCTCAGTTTTTAAGACACCCTAGATTAACACCAGATTTAAACACTCAGCTGAAGACACTGTTTTCACTGTGGTTTGTTTGTTTTTCATTATTATTATTCACTACATTCTATAGGCAAATGCAAGGGAAAGAGTCCACTTCTGTTGTAGAGGTCATTTGAAATGATGGTTCCAACGTCATCCTGTATACATTCTTCCACAGTGAAGAGCCACTAGGTTTAGCTCTACGACTGTCTTACAGCCTGGTGTCCAAGTGCTCTTAACTCATAGATGTGTTCAGACTATTGACAAGCCACATTGTTTACTGCCCATCACACACTACAGAACTTTATTTTTAAAATGCACGATGCAGCCCTGGCCGGTTTGGCTCAGCTGTTAGAGTGTCGGCCTGCGGTCCTGAGAGACCGGGGTTCGGTTCCCGCTAAGGGCACGTACCTCGGTTGCAGTTTGTCCCCGGCCCTGGTTGGGTTGTGCGGGTGGCAGCCACTCGATGTGTCCCTTTCACATCGATGTTTCTCTCTCTCTCTCTGTTCCTCTCTCTCCCTCCCACTCTACCTGAATAAAAAATGGAAAAATGTCCTCGGGTGAGGATAAAAAAAAAAAAAAAGTGCACAATGCAGACAGGGCTTCCCCGAGCCAGATGTACGCAGCAGCGCACCCGATGCCCTCGGGGCTGGTGAGGACAGGACTCACTCGGAGGTGCTCTTCTGAGATGTGCATGCTCCCCGGGCTAGAAGAGAGATACTGCAAGAGATACGAAAGCCCCTTCATTGGCATCATGTGCCTCAAAGTGCAGGAACCTAAGGGGGGAAATGGATACATCACAGGAGGCTGTGCTCAGAGTTCTTTCATTGCAAAATCTAGGGAGGAAATTCTATGCACCAGACAGTAAAAGTGATGTGCAGAAAACTGTCCCTGCGTCACGGTCATCCTCACAGGCAGGCCAGCTGTAAGCCTACAGAGTCTGGACAGGAGAGTAGAGGGAGACCACACTTGACCTGCTGAAAATGTGTGTCTCTCACATGAGAAAGCGAGGTTGAAAAACTATCACTTGTCATTCTCCTGCAAGAATAAACACAGTACGTCCACACTCTGTCTCTTACATTTGCAAGCCAATGAAGGCTCTAGGTCAGATTAGAAAAGTAAGAAAGATGAGACTCCATCTCCTAAGAGGTCCTAGCTCTAACGTTAGAACTATGCCAGAGCAGGCATCTTGTGATAGCTCTCAAAGCACCTCAGTGCCCGGAGAAAGAGCAGACCACCCCAAATACCGCCACTGCTATTGTCAAGTACATCAAGGGGTTGTTTCTTGTGGAGCCTGAGAATTTAGGACATCTGTCCAGCACTGGAGACCACCCCAAATACCGCCACTGCTATTGTCAAGTACATCAAGGGGTTGTTTCTTATGGAGCCTGAGAATTTAGGACATCTGTCCAGCACTGGCCTGCCTTCCCTGACACCACGTCCTGCAGAAAGGTTGAACCCTGCATCACATCTAGGCAAGAATGAGATTCTGACAAGGTATGCCCCCTGACGGTCCTCCCTGTATCGTTTAGATACATGCATGTTTTCCAAACGGTGCCCCCAAAAGAAGAGGCACACACAGTAACTGCCCCAGGAGTCTCCTCTGAAAGGTTCTCCCTCTTCTCGGTTTAGTGCATCCAATCAGATAACAGTTCCCGTTTCTTCTCTCTCCCGGTGTCTCCTTTTTGTTTGTCCCTTCCCGTCCACTCTTTTACAAACACAGATGGCCCTACGCATCTCAGAAGACCAGCGGAACAGCTTCCTAAACATATTCCGTCCTGAGCACCTCCGCCCTTCCGATCTACCCCTTCCTCTCCTAGCTCCGTCTCAGCAGCTCCCCTGCTCCTGAACCTTCAGGAGATCCTCCAAGTGTCCTGGAAATAAAGCTCAGACCTTGTCTCTCGGCCTTGCCTGTCACCGTGATGTTGACACTGTTTTGAGTCGCATTTCTTGCACTCTACACCCTACACCCTGGCATGTGCCCGCATCACGAACAGGCCTGCATCCGACCCCTTTCTCACAGCTGTGGGGCGAGGGGAAGGGGGATCACTCGCTGGCTCTGAACGACGTCTGCTCAGAAATGTGCTCTTGGTAAAGCAAGGCATCAAAGGAAGCAGGGAAGGACACGCTTGACACAGCCCAGTAACATCACAGTCCCCTGGGAACGGAGAGTGTGACGTGGAGATTTCTGCGGGGGTCACAAGGCAGTGATGGGAACGGCCTCCCTTGAGACTGATGTGGTTTTGACATGACAGCGCGCACCCTTCAAAACTGCTTTCAGTGTTTTTCATTGAAACTCATCAAACTGTTTACTGAAAAGAGGTTAAGTTTTATAAAATGTAATTTACACCTCAATCAGTCTGACTTTAAAAGTGTGTAAAGATTCCTAGTAGAAATCACAGGCAGTAAAATCTCCGCGATTTCTCGCAATATTTTTTCTGATATATCTCCTCGGGCAAGGGAAACAAAAGAAGAAATAAACACATGGGATTTCATCAGACAAAAAAGGTTTTGCACAGCAAAGGAAACCATCAGCAAAATGAAAACACAACCAGCTGAATGTGAGAATCCGTTTGCCAAGGACACATCTGATAAGGGGTTAGTATCCAAAATTTATAAAGAATTTATACAACTCAACACCAAAAGAACAAACAATCCAATTTAAAAATGGGCAGAGGACCTGAATAGACACTTCTCCAAACAGGACATATCGATGGCAATAGACATATGCAAAAATGCTCAACATCACTAATCATCAGAAAGATGCAGATTAAAACTACAATGAGATAACACTTCACACCTATCAGAATGGTTATCATCAATAAATCAACCTAAAACAAGTACTGGTGAGGATGTGGAGAAAAGGGAACCCTCAATGCACTGTTGATGGGACTATAGACTGCTGTAGCCACTGTGGAAAACAATATGGAGTTTCCCCAAGAATTAAAAATAGAACTTCCATTTGACAAAGTGACCCCACTTCTGGGAATATATCCAAAGAAACCTAAAATACTAATTTGAAAAAATATATGCATTCCTGTGTTCATTGCAGCATTATTTAAAATAGCCAAGATTTGGAAGCAGCCCAAGTACCCATCAGTAGATGAGTGGATAAAAACACTGTGGTACATTTACACAGTGGAATATTATGCAGCCATAAAAAGAAGAAACTCTTGCCTTTCGCACCAGCATGGATGAACTTGGAGAGTATTATGCTAAGTGAAATAAGCCAGTCAAAGAAAGACAAATGCCATATGATTTCACTTATATGTGAAATCTAGTGAACAAAATAAACTAATAAAGAAACAGAAACACTCATGGATACACAGAACAGACTGACAGCTGTCAGAGAGGGGGAAGATTGGGGTGCTGGATGAGAAAGGTGAAGGGATTAAGCAAAAAATACTAATGATAACTCATAGACATAGACAATATCATGGTGATTGCCAGAGGGAAAAGGGGGCGGAGGGTGAAGAGAGTAAAGGGGAGTAAATGGTGATGGAAGGAGACTTGACTTGGGGTGGTGAACACGCAATACAATACACAAATGATGTATTGTAGAATTGTACACCTGAAACCCATATAATTTTATTAACCAATGTCACCCCAATAAATTCATCAAAAAGAAGAAAATGAAAGTATATAAAGACTTTTAAAATACAAAGAACAAGGCATTGCTATTTTGAATATTACTCATGCCCTTTTATTCCACACTTTGGCTTTAAAGTAAAATATCTGATCTTCTTGCCTACCTATCAGAGAAAATGCTGCAACACATTTCTTCATAAAATTAAGCATCCACATCTTAGACTCTCCCTTCATAACAGATTAAAAAATTTCACAGAAACATCTACTATTTTTTTTGAAATTCTACACATCTTAGTAACATCCTGACAGAGCTACAGCAGAGAAGATAATGTCTGTGCAAAGCTCTCTTCCTCCCAAGTTCTGAACAACAGGGTGAATCCCATTCAGTTACGTGACATTTCTTGCACCTGCTTTTTCCTTCTTCATAATTACTCTTTGATTCAATTGTTTAACTTTTTGTAAAGTGGTACATAACTAATATTTCTGGAGGATAAAAGTAAATAGTGAGAACTCTAAAGACATTCCGGCCCAGCAGGTGTGGCTCGGTGGTTGAACATCAACCCCTGCACCAAGAGGTCACCGGTTCAATTCCCGGTCAGGGCACATGCCCAGGTTGTGGGCCTGATCCCCAGTGGGGGGCATGCAGGAGGCGGCCAGTCAATGTTCTCTATCATCGATGTTTCTATCTCTCTCTTCCTCTCCTTTTAAAATCAATAAAGAAAAAAAATTTAAATGAAGTCATTGTAGACTTTTTATTATGCTACTACGAATATAAGAAATGCACTCAAAAAGATTCACCAAAAATGCTCTCCAGTTAAATAAAGCTGAAATTTAAAGGTTTTTTCCAACAAAGATTTATGTATAGATCTTTATTTTTCCAATAAAGATTTGTAAATTCATAAGCAATTTACCCCCAGTCCATTCTATCCTCATAAGCCCCATTTTATGTTTATGCTTAGCTTATTCTGTAACACAGTCATTCAAGGAAAATTACACCTTCCTTCCTACAAAATGTGTTTTACTGGTTCATAATTCAAGACTAAAAGCTCATGTTTTTTTAGTGTTTACTGTGTGTTACCCAGGTATCGTTGCAAATATTTTAATTCAATAACAATGTATGAGGCAGATCCCATTGTTACCCTTGTTTTACAGAAATTCAGGAAACGGGAGCACAGAGGGTGTCGGTCCCTCCCCCAAGACCACAGAGTAGAGTGGAGGGGCCAGAACATGAACCAGGTGGTATTGCCACCTGGACCTTCACCCGTAGCTTCCAATCAGTAGTTACCTCTCCACAAGAAAACTTCTAATGAAACAATAATATATTTATTTTTTAAATATTTAATGAACATACACCATTGTGTTCAACACCTTTCTAGGGACCAGGGAAATAATAATAAATGAACAGTTCTTCTAATTCACCGATTTCTAAATAAAAATATTAAACCATTGGAAAACAAGTGTGTTCTCCTTACAGCTCTACCAACCACTAGTTTGTATCCTTCAGTGAATCACTGGATGTGTCATAACTTTGGTTTTTTCTTATCTATCAATGAGGAGGTTACCTTAGATGGTTCTTTAGGGTCATTTCTGTTTCAGCCTATGGCATTAAACTTAGAGTGTGTACCAACTGCAAAATTTCAAAACTTCAAGGAAATTTCTTAGTTTTCAGTATCTGTTGTAATTTTCTCAAACCGCACAAATTATGGAGGTGTAAAGAGAGCTAAATACTCAACTAATTTTACATTATTTTATGCTATTGGTTGCTACTTTATCCTTCTCACTGACTGTATAGACTTGAGAATATTTCAGTATAATTTTCAAACTTTTAAATCATGTTTTTAATGATGAGATGAATTTTTTTTGTTAGTTTAAACTAGAAAAAAATATATTTTTAAAAGAATGAAGTAATAGTGGGGGGTGAAGAGAGGGGGAGAAAAAGGGAAAGAAAGAGCTAGCTTCTTTTTGTTTTGTTTTTTGCTGGCTTTGATTTTGATTGATGTTGAGTGAAGAGAAGGTGAGTTTGGACAGAAGTCATACTTCCCTCTAAAGCTTTCCACAGGATCAAGCAAATGGTAACGTCTTCCCTTGGAGCAGGACGGCTACCCCCCAGGAAGGGCCACCGCCGATCAGAGAGAACGTCTGTGGCACGCGGAGCTGGTGGCGATGAGCTGCTTCCTCAGACAGGACACGACGAGGAAACGATGATACATTGAAAAGTGAAGATTAGGAACTGGGAATAATCAGTCGTTCTTAAGGTGCCAAATGCTGTATTTTTAAACAGAAAATTAATGGGGTTGGAAGCTCCCAGGACTGTCAGAAATTCAGCAGACGGTAGCTCGGCAGTCTGTTCAGAAGCGTTTCCTAGGTGGCGGGGCCAGGCTTGCTCAGAGTGAGTGCATACAAGTGACCACACGCTGAAATTTGTCAGCCTGTGTACCTTCTAGGTACCGTCCGCCACCAGTCAGGTCGCTGCAAGGAGAATAGGGGGATTTCATACTGCCTGCCCGGAAACATGGGGCGACTGCTTTGTGTGTGGGTGTGCATGTGTGTGCGTGTGTGTGCATGTGTGTGCGTGTGTGTGCAATGTAAGTGAAAAAATAGTAATGACAACAAAAACACTGTTACTTATGTCTTAATCATTTTTTAGAGTTTCATATGGGTGATCTTCCCCGATTACAACAATCCCGTGAGACAGATCGGCCATACACTCTCTCCATTTTAAAGTGAGAAAACAACTCCAGGTAGTTAAGTGATGTGAGCCACCTAAAGGGCTTAAGATAATAAATTCAGAAATTTACCTCCATATGATGCCTTTATAAATTCACTAAAATACAACACTGAAGGTGTTCTAGAATTTAACGTTTAACAATGGAAGAAAACTTAGGAGAATTATTCAGCATATTCCCCAACCACAGTCCCACCCAACACACACACACACACACACACACACACACACACACTCAAGGCCTTTAGCTCTTTACTACAGTTTCTGGGGAAACTCAAGTTAGAATTCAGATTCCCAGTATTCCTGATATACCAGTGCTATCATTTCCTTCTTTCTATCAACCTAAAGAAAGATCAATTTAATCTGTAATAAATTCTTTTCAAATACATTGTGTGTTTCTTAATTTCTAAATTTGAAAAATATATATTTTCTTAAAATAGTAATAATTTCAGATTTTCATGTTGATAAGAAAACATTGTCTATAAAGTAGAGTAAATTCCAAGGCAGGAGACTACAGGGCTGATAAAGGCTAAAATTCTAGGTTTTCGATCAGTCCAGGCACCTGCTCCTCCCATTTGCTCCAGCAGGGAGCCTGAAACAGACACGTCCAACAGTAACAGTCCAATACCCCATTTCTTCCCTGGGTGGGCTCGATGTCAGCACAGGAGAGCGGGCTGCTGGTCCAGCTATAGGCACCCCTTCTTGCGTTAATAAAGATATCATTATGGAATCTATCAACCTGATTCCTCTTCCACGTACCATGATAGCAAACACTTGCAAAACAACTTTGATTAATCAATAGGTTTGTTGACCACTTATCAGGTGTCCCAGACTGTTAGTGTCCAGGACGCAAGCAAAGTCTAAGATGTGGTACCTGCTCTCAGAGAGCTTTCGCTTTGGTCAAGGATACTCCAGTCCTAACCGGACTGGAACCAACCACACATGCAATCTGAAATTAGAAGGAGGCACACCTGTGTGATCCTCACTGTCTGAGAGCTAGGAATCTGGTAGTTTATTGAGCACCACATGGAAACTTGACATCAGCTTGTCCCTTAACATTTTCAGAGTATAGTTGGAGTTAGAGACCAACACTGACGAGCAGAAGAATTCAAGTTCAGCTACTCGTCTTTTAAGTGTGTTTCACTTTTTGTCATCTGGAGTCCCAGTTGTCTCAAAATTATGTAAGAACATTTGAAAGTTCTACAGATTTCTGCTCAGGCTTGGATCATGTGTGGGATATTCTGCATGAGATCAATAAAGATTTTGGTTACTGATGTTCATATAAAACCTGATATGTAACACCACGGCCAGAGTCAGATCAGGTCACAAATCCTCCTGAGGAATCAAACACAATTTGAGTAGAAACATATTTCTTATAACTTTTGGATGATGTAGATAGTTGGCTTATACCAGAGAAAATAGAATAAATTATTCTCCAAGATTCTGACAATATGATGCACAGTCATGTACTGCATAATGACCTCTCGGTCAACAACAGACCACATGTATGATGGTGGTCCCGCAAGATTACAATGGAGTTGAAAATTCCCTATGGCCTAACAGCATTGTAGCTGTTGTAATGGTGTACACAGCACATCCCTCACAAGTTTGTGGTGATGCTGGTGTAGACAAACCTACCGCGCTGCCAGTCATATAGAAATACAGCACAGACAATTATGTACAATACATAATACTTGGTAATAGTCAGAAACAATGTTAATGATTTATGTAGTTACTATACTCTACTTTTAATCATTATTTTAGAGTATACTCTTTCTGTTGTTTTTGTTTGTTTTGTTTTATTTTGTTAATCCTCACCCGAGGATGTTTTTTCCACTGATTTTTAGAGAGAGCAGATGGGAGAGAGGGAAAGAGGGAGGAAGAGAGAGAAAAACATCAATGTGAGAGAGATACATCGATTAGTTGCCTCCTGCACAGGCCCCAACCAGGCCGGGGATCGCACCTGCAAACCAGGTACATGCCCTTGACTAGGAATCGAACTCAAGACCCTTCAGTGTGTGGGCCAACGCTCTAACCACTTAGCCACAGTGGCCAGGGCTAGAGTGTCCTCTTTCTACTTGTAAAACTGTATACCCTCTTAGCCCGCACAGCCTCATATATATCCTGTTTTTCTCATCTCTTGATTGAATCATTTTCTCTTTTGCTTAATCTTGTATCGTTTGGTTCAGTATGACCCCTAAATATACAAAACCCACTGCTAATGTTGTCTGTAAGAGCCCACATCAAGTAATTGACCTGAAAACAAAATTAAATGTGATTAAGGACTATGAAGGTAAAAAATTAGTGATGTTTATTGATCATCAGTAAGGAATGCCTCATTCCACCACAGCTATGACCTAGAAGAACAAGAACAAAGACACACCCAGCTGGCATGGCTCAGTGGTTGAGTGTTGACCCATGCACCAAGAGGTCGCCTGATTCCTGGTCAGGGCACATGCCCAAGTTGTGGGCCAAATCCCCACTGGAGGGCATGCAGGAGGCGGCCAATGGATGTTCCCTCTCACCGATGTTTCTGTCTCTCTCTCCCTCTCTCTTCCCCTCTCTCTCTGAGATACTAAAGAAAAAATATTAAAAAAGAAAACAGCTTACAGAGTAAAGATATAAACAAAGAAAATATTTTTGTACCGCTGTGTAAGTGTGTATGTGTTTTAAGCTAAGTGTTCTAAAAAAGTTAAAGAGCTTTAAAAGACTTGTTTGTAAATAAAATCATTATAGTAAGTGAAGCTTAATTTTTTTATGAAAGATATATATTTTTTATAAATTTAGTCTAGCCTAAGTGTTCAGTGTTTATTGAGTTTCCAGGAGTGTATGGTAACATGCTAGGTCTATGGTAGGTCTTCTTGTTCCCTGACTCACCCAGAGCAACTTTCTGTCCCGCAAGCTCCATTCATGACAAGGACCCTACACAGGTGTACCTTTTGACCTCTTATGATGTCATTTCACTGAACCTTTCTTATGTTCAGATACACAAATACTTATCCTTGTGTTACACGTGCTCACTGTATTCAGTACAGAGACATGCTGCACAGGCTGTGGCATAGGAGCAAGAGGCTGTGCCGTACAGCCTGGGGGTGTAGCAGGCTGTACCGTCTCAGTCTGTGTAAGTGCACTCTGTGATGTTCACACAGCAACACAACTGCTAACGATGCATTTCTAGAATACGCCCCTGTTGTTAAGCAATGAATGACTATAATTGTCATCAATTAGAAAGGCCATCAAAAGAAAACTGATCTTGTTCTAAAAATATTATCAGAAAAAAAAGTACTTATTGCCAAGCATTCTACAATTACTATGAAAATTTTGGCATAATTAACCAAGTCTTAATTTGTTCATACACAATATGAAGGTCAATATACTGAGTCCCTGAGAATATGTCGTGTAATGAATTCTTCTAACTTGTACTGAGAAGCATGTGATGCAAACAATCTTTAATAGGATCAAATAGAGATTCTTACTTTTAGTGAAGATGGGAAACTGCTTACAACTTCTTTGAAATAATTCCAGATCACAATCACCTTAGCCCTAATTTAAGGATGGAACTTTGGCACTTAGGCAGACCCTCAATAAAATTCTAAAACACATACATAAATATTTCTTGACAAAAATCCTCACCATGCTCACCAGTCTTGATATGGTATATTTTTCCATCTCATGGACACATAGATATATGCAGAGCCTTGTCTTGGGGCCTTAATTTTCACAAAGGAATGTCAACCTCATCGTTATTTATGGGATTCTCAAATATTTGTAGCCAAACATTCATCTATATTTGACTTTATACAGATAAACAAATTTGACTTATAGAAATATAAAGTCTAAAAAAGGTAAAATGCAAATAAAAAACTGGAATGATATATACATAACATATATGACAAAGTTTTAGCATCTTGACTGAATTACAAATTTTAAAATATTTTTGAAATGTTCTGCAATTGAAGAAATAAGAGTCAAAGTGACAGACACAACATTGTTGAAGGGCAATTTAGAAATATAATAATCATAATAACTGCTACCGTTCATAGGAAGCCACAAATAGTGCTTAGGACTCTTACTTAACATCAGATGTAACCCTCATGGCAAGTCTAGGAGGAAGGTACGATTATAATCCTTAATTTTCAGATCAAGAAACTGAAGCACAAAAATGTTGACCCCGTCAGATTTTGGCCAATTCAAAATTTCTACTGTCTTCTGGTAATTTTTGCCAATAAATTAGTAATGATTCACACAAAAATTTGCATACAGTATGTTGAGGGCAGCATCATTCAAAATGGCAAAACCTTAGAGACAACATCCATGTCTAATCCTGGGATACCAGCTGAGCAAATTAGGGTTACCCATACAATAGTTATGCAGCCATTTAAAATAACTTCGCAAAGAATTTGCAAGTGCATAAAATGCTAAGATATACTGCAGTAGGAACAAAGCAATATGTAATAGAAGAACGCAAACTTGTATGTAAAAATTAGGTTTGTATTAGTAGAAAGCAAAATGCTAAAATGATATGTAACAGTTACATAGAGAAATTATAAGGAGACTTTCACTTCTAATTTTATAGCTTTGTGTGTTTTAACATTTTCTATAAAATAATTTTATTACATTTATTCAAAATGTACATAGTTTAGTAGCTTCATCTGAAACTCCCATTACCAGATCCAAAACACATGAGTAGAATAGCACACAAACATGAATAAATGGTTCTTTCTAACCAAAAGCAAACCTATTATACTCTCCCTTTTTATGTTTAATCATCCATTAGCTGAACATTTTACATAAATTTTCACAAGAACATCATTTTATCTGAGACTATCTGCCAGAACACATTTTTCCAGTCCTAGACTTGAAGTTTAGTATAAATATCATATACATGCTCTCCCAGAGACTTTGACATATCATAATAGCCTTCTACACAACTTTTATGTGTGCCACTCATTTGCATAGAAATCTAATTCTTTAAAAGCACTTTAATATGCATTATTCCAATTAATCCTCACAACAAGCCCTCAAACAAAGAGTCACCGGACCAATTCAATTGATGACAATGTCATGACCAGAACTTGTATCTGAGTCCCATGGCTATTCTTTTCCTAACACAAGCACGAAACTTTTCTTAGCAGAACGCGCAGACTTGGCAATGCTGCCTCCAAAATAATTCATGAATCACTGCATTCAGAGAAGCATTTTGGGGACCACCAGAATTTTTGCTTCAATCCAACTGAATATTGTTTATTACAACCACAAACTAAGATTATGGGAGCACACATATGCCATATATATAGTCTGCCATGCCAGATAGAACTCTGCTGAAACATGTGTGCTTAGTGTATATTAAACGTACAAAAGACACACACACACACACAAGCTTTTCCTGTGGAGAATAATTAAGCGGAAGTTGTGTTCTTCCTTTAAGATGAAATACAGACTTCTCATTACAAGTCAAATCTTTCCTTTCAAAATACAGAATAAAATGTCTCTCTCTTAACCCCCGATGGCTGCATGTATGCTTTTGAAGTATTTCTGCTAGAGATTACCCTTGTGCCTAACAGAGGCCTTGAGACCCTTCCCCCGCTCAGCACTCAGGGGTCTTCTCCCGGTCGGTCCTCCAATGCTCTGCTCCCTCCGCCAGGACAACCAGTTCCCTCCCTCCAGAGTTCCTCTCCCCTGGGTTCCTCCACGACTCTGCCTTCTCCCTAATGACTCCCGGACAGTGCGCATCTTCCATCCAACCCATTCGGCCCGTTTTCTCCTCCCCACCTCTGCACCGTCCTCGTATCTTTAAGGCCCTGGTGATAGGCTTAGAACAACATCTCTTACTCATGACAAGGCTGCCCTGAATTAGGTCTTAGCTTCTCCTTTAACTTAAGTACAATCAGGAACTCCAGAGTCAAAGGCGGGTCTTCCCCACGCCTCAGCCTTCACCGACCACAGGACAGTGGGCCCCACTGCACTTGAGCGGAGCTAGTCCACGAATAATGACCACAGGCCCCGCGCACTACGTGAGCGGCAGGATGACCAGCACAATGGAAAATGGGGTGCTGTGCAGAGGGCAGACCTAGCCAGGTGGGACAGTTAAATCTTGCAACAAATGAGGCTTCTCTACATCCTTTCAGCCGTTTTCCTTCCCCAAATCATTTTACTAGAGGATTTCTACTGAAGACACGAAGAAAAGACCCTTGTAGTGTGCAGGCACTCAGGTGTGGGCATTGTGGATGTACTTAACGCATCACGTCTGAGCGCAGAGTTTCCGAGACATGGAAAAATGTCTGTCTGCCTGGGCGTCTGTCTCCGGAAAGTGGTCAGAGAGGGTGATGCTCTCAAACATCACTTTCAATCTGTGCAAAGCATTAACCGTCATATTGAAAGACCCATGGCTCAGCCTTCTTTGCTTTCACATGTGCTTAGCTTTGACTTTGCCAAAAAAGGGGGCATTCTGCCTCCAAAAACAACAGTGGTTGTATTCTGCATATTCTCATCTCCTCTCGACGACACCCCTGATTGCACCTAACCTGCCAGCAGAACTGGACTGGAAAACAAGAGCTTTCATTTGGCCGCAAGAACAAAGAACAATTGTTTCTGTTAAGCAGTGAATTTTCTAATGCAGCCAGAGGTTACAGAAAAGAATCCCCATATGGGGAGGAGAAAAAAATCTTCATCATGTCAGCGCTGTCAGTGACCAAAGCCATATTCCAATGCATGACCTATGGCCCTCAAAGCAGAGGAATATTTCTTCCTCTATAAAGTGAGTGTTATTTGATCGGATGAATGTTTCTCTAATAAATAGCATACTAAAGGTCTTTCGAAAGCTCTGAACAGTCCTCTTATCTGGAGCCAAATAAAAGATATATTGGCAAAAACAAAGCTTTCATCCAAATTAATAATGTCTTTATATATCCCTGTCCAGATCTGCATTGGCTCAACTGGGAAGCATTTCCCCGGTAATTGTTCTCTAACCACTGAGTCTCCGAGCAAAGCCAGTGTTCTGTGCGTCGAGGTTAACAGGCCCCCATTTCTGAGGGTGTCTTTGTCTTCCTGGTCATCACCACAGGGTGATATTCATTAGTCAGTCATACGCACACACGCACGCACACACCAACAAGCAGATTATTTCACAGGTCAGCACTTCGGATCCCATTTGGAATTAAAAAATAAAATACGACCTAACTTCACTACAGGGTACACTTGGTCCTTTCCCCGATCTTTCTGTCATTGCTACTCTTTCTTCTTCTGAAATCTGACTTGGTGACAAGTACAAGAACCTGTGCGTGTTTTGAAAGTGGCCTTAGTGAGAAGGAGAATCCCACTGGTACTTCAGGAGCTGGGTTTGCTGGTCATCGTGGGCCATCGCCTTCTGGGCACCATCCCGGAAGGAGAAAGTCAATGCTGCTTTGGGTACTAGTAAGTATCCCTCTTGGTGGTTGTTGGAGAATTACGTAGGCAGATCACTCTCTCGCCGCCCTCTCTGAGATTGACAGGTATTCCAAGATCTCTGGCAAGGCAGTGAAGGGCCACATGGACTCCTTACTGTAATACCTGCCACAACAACTTGAAAGACGAACAAAAAACAAACAGCAGAGTCCTTGAGTCTTCAAGATAAACGAATTTCTCTGTGAGATCAAGATATCATGAAATGTGGATTCAGGTACCACCTCTACAAACCCATGTATTTACTTCCTAGACAACTAGGACTCTGACTCCAACCAGGCTGCCCATATCTATGGGCTTCGAGTGGGGTGGCCACACTTTATTGACATGGGTAAAATGATGTACTGAGGAAAACACACAGAGATGAGCTCAGAAACCAAGAACAGAGTTCGGGGCCAATTACAAAGGAGGCCAGTTCTTCAGGGAAAATGAAAATGGCAGCTACATTATTATGTACTCATTGCTTCTTCCGTTTACCTGTTTCAATCTTACAACGTGCTCATGGGAGTTTGCTTTTAGAGGTGTATGAGTTAGCGTATAAGATAAGATGCTGTAACAAAGAGGGCCAGAGCACGGTGGCTGGGAGCACAAGCCTATTTCTCTCTCGTGCAAAATTCCAGGACAGGTGATGAGGTCTGCTCCCTGAGGTTGTCCAGGCCCTGCGCCTGGGCAGCTCTGCTACCTCAACACATCTGTGACTACAGTGACCGCTGCAGCTGTCACCACCATCCAGCTGGTGTGGAGCAGGAAACGAGGGTTCAGGGAAAGTCAGGGTTCCCTGAGCTGTCTTTGTACAGGGACAGGATTGCAAGGTACAGAACACATGTGAATGAGCTCATTGCTTCGCCTGTATGCTCTGGGATTCAACATGGACCTCTCTGGACCTCCACTTCTTTTTACGTATAACTTAGAAGTCCAGTAATATTATTTCCAAGGGCCACTGCAGCTCCGAAATGTTATGACTATGTTTCAAAACATGTCCATGTAAATATTAAAACCGAGAATGTGCTACAATTCAGAGAAACCAGACTCGGCGCGATCTGTCGCGGGCTGAGCTTCGGAGAAGCCCCTCCTCTGGTTCTCACCACTGGAGAGCCACGTCATCCAAAACGAGTTCATGTAACACTGATCCCATAAGATGCCGGGACGAAGAGACTCTATGGCACTTTCATTGGAATACTTGGGGTTGTAAGTGGTGGGGGGAGAACTAGACCGAGGAGAGGGGAGGATGTTTGTAAGGCATAAGGAATGTCACAGGGAACCTAAGGTCAGGAACGTGAGTGGACTCGGAGGCGGCGAGGTCCTAGGCCTCAAACACTCGTAGGACTCATTCCCTTTCTCCCCTCGTAGCCTCATCCTTCTCTTTCTTGGGAAAACCAGTTCCCTTCCACTGGACATGGTGTGAGTGTGGGAGTCTCCCCATCGTCCAGGCCCCAAACAGGACTGGCTCGCTCTCTTTCAGTCCTGAATTCAAAAGCCCCGAGACAAAGACTTCCTGGCCCTGCAGCGGCCAGTCCTCCCTCAGGCCAAGGCAGAGTCCAAGGCAGAGCCCGGCTGAGCCACGGGGCAGCCCGCGGACCTCTCTACGAGCAAGTGGTGGTTCTTGGAGGGGGCGCCCGGCCCATAAGCTCCGAGGGCGCACACGCAAACCTACGGGCCTTGCGACAGACGCTTCTTAGAGAGCCACAAGCCTGTTCGCAACATTAAAGCCACACAGAAACCTTCACAGTTTAAATGCACGTTCCTCAAAAAGTGTTATAACATTGAAGAAATGTTTTTATGCGTACATGTGCATGATACATCTGAATAACTATATATGATACATTTGAAAATTCTCCCCTGGAAGCCAATCTCTGTCACTAATTTCAACCAGTGTTCCTCCATGACGGTCACTCTGCGGCTCATCGACATTGTCACGTAGTTTGTGTGTCTCTCTATGACTGCTCTGGGTGTCCTGGAAACACAATCAGAGATGAGTTATCCCTTTGAATATTTTGAAATCTGGAAATAATTAAATAGCACACAGTACTTTGGTTTTTTTAGCAATATGGTTAGAGAAAGGTATGGCCTCTCCTCTGCATTTTGCTTAGAAAAGACATCCTCTTTTACAGGGAGTAACATTAACTAATAAACCAAATCGCAAGAGAGCATTGCCCGTCCCCAAAATAACCCAGGTCAGCACAGCGTGATAAACACCCGTGATCGGTAAGGAAGCAGAGCTGTAGCAGGCTTGAAAGGAGAAAAGAGTAATCACTCCTGGTTTGAGCATGAAGGAAAGAAAGGTTTTAAAAGCTGAGTAGCACCCTGGCTGGTTTGGCTCAGCGGTTAGAGCATCAGCCTGTGGTCCAGAGAGACCCGGGTTCGGTTCCCACTCAGGGCACGTTTGTCCCCACCCCGGTTGGGGTTGTGTGAGTGGCAACCAGTTGGTGTCTCTCTCTCACATGATGTTTCTCTCTCTCCCTTTCCCCCTCTCTCCCTCCTGCTCTATCTGAAGATATATGAAAAAACAAAATTAAAAACATAAATAAATAAAATAAAAGCTGAGTAGCATTTTATTAGGCAAACATTGGAGGCATGTCTACGGGGGGATTCTGAGAGTAGGAATAAAGCATGTACAAAGATACAATAGTGAAAAGCTCCGGACCCGTCATGACAATGATGAATTATGTAAACTGGTCCGAAGCTACAGTCTATGTCTGAACGTAACAGGAAAGGGTAAAGAGATTGTGTCTGATTTTGCAGGCTCTTGAATGCTGCCTTAGGAATCTGGACTTCATAAGCAGCAAGAAGAGTTTAGCGGTTTCACCTTCTGTTTTGTTTCTGTTTTTGCCAGGGACCTGCTTTGTTAACGGTGTTCCAAGCAAATGCAGGCGTCAGGCATGTGCTGGAGAAGGTGGGACGTACAGGAGTTGCTCTCCCCTCCCTGATGTGGTAGATTGTACTTTCCGAAGATGGGTACAATAGTTCACATGCCCCTGGTCTTCAACGCGACATCACTTCCAGCAAGTGGTGGGGTCTATATCCTTCCCCCTTGAAGCAGAGTGGACTTTTGTGAGCGCTGATGACTAGAGTCCAGCAGAAACGATGGCATGTGGCTTCTGGAACTAGACAGCAACATGCCAGGCACTTCTGCCTCGTCCTCTCGGGATGGTCGCTCTTGACACGCACGTACTGTGCTGTGATCTCCAGACCAGAGGCTTCTGGGAGATCACGTGAAGAGGCCACAGGGCAGTTGTTCCCGTGGACGGTTCAACAACCAGCATTGTCTGCCAGACTCATGAGAGTAGATGCCCCCAGATGGACCCGAACCCCAGCAACAGAACCATGACCCATCTTCAAGTCTCCCTGGCTTAGGCCCCAAACACTGTGAAGCAGAGACGAACTGCCGTGACCAGGCAGCGCCAGGGCTGAGTGCAAGCATCAGCGAGGGGAGCAGTGTGAACATCAGCTTGGGAATCTGCGCCCAGAACCCAGAACCCACGACCGTCTACCCCTGGCACTTCTCGGATTCACTCCTTCTCACAGTGAGTTCACCCCTCTGGAAGGGGTTTTCACCACGCTCTGATTGTTCTTGTTTTCTCGGACAACTCACAAAGGATGTGCTGGTGGAATGGACAACAGCCTCCACTATTGCTGCCTTGAGGGATGTACATGTCATTCAGCATCCTCCTTCTACTGCCCTTCCCAGACTCCCCTCATCCTTGGCTGGTAGCTCTGATCCATGCTGATTCTAATGACAAACAGGCAATCGTCTGCTTTCCAGGGAGTTTGCAGAGTTCCTTTCCAACATCCCCCTTCTCCAAAATTCAGGAGGAACTTACATGGTTCCCTCATGTTCCCTGGCCACTTCCACGTGAGACAGGAGGAGCAGAGACCAGAGGGACTGCCTTGTAGAATGAGCAGACCTTCATCTCTGTGGGTCCGAATCCCTCTTACTGTGGTCTTCTCAGGCTACGCCGAGGGGCATGGGAACACCAGATGTCCAAATAGATCATCCAAGTACAAACGTATGATTCCTGCCCGTGTTGTCCAGCAGCAGCCCTGCCTCTTCCTGATGGTCGGGGTCATTAGCTCTGCCAGCAGGATGACTAGAGCCGAAAGTGGTCAAGGTGTTTACCAAGCATTGTTCTCTTTCTCCGGGCAGAGAAGGTGCAAATGACCTGTTCTTTACTTTGGAGAGGCTATGACACCATGGCCCAGTCTGTTAGATTCTGAAAAACTTTACTAATGTGGTGGGCCACTTGAATCTTCATTGGGTTCAACTCCTTCCTTCTGCCTACAAAGCCTTCCAATGCACTTGCCTTTTCTTGCTCATTTGGCTCAACTATGATGATATCATCAATGTAGTAGACCAATAAGACATAGTAAGATGTTCTGTACAATGTCCAGAGAGTCCAGATCCTTTGGACTATGTTATGAAAAAGGGCAGGAGCATTAACACGGCCCTGGGGAAATAGCAGAAAGCTGTGCTGTTGCCTGTGAATCAGAGGCAATTTCTTTCTTAGTAATTTTATGATCTTGGGAAGTTTTGTGCTGTGGTTTTTGTCTTCTTAAACTAAGGAGCGCCCTGGCTGGTGTGGGTCAGTGGTTAGAGTGTCGGCCTGTGCAACGAGGGTCTTGAGTTTCATTCCCGGTCAAGGGCATGTACTTGGGTTGCAGGTTTGATTCCTGGCCCCAGTCCGGGTGCATGGAGGAGGGAACCAGTCAATGTGTCTCTTTCTCAATCTCGCTCTGTCTCTCCCTCCCCCCACTCCTTCCACTCTCTAAAAATCAATGGGAAAAGTATCCTCAGGTAAGAGTTAACCAAAAATAAATACAATAGAATAAGGATTAATATAGTACCTATATCCTAAATTGTTATAAAGATTTTTAAAAGTTAATAGATTTAAACTGTCTAGCTAGCTTCTGATAAAGAGTAAGCACTCAGTAAATACTAAATTTGAAAATTAGTGAATATTAAACACTGTCAGCGTTCTTTATTCTACTCACAAATATCTTTGATTGTTTTATTTGCACACAGAGCAAAGAGGTTGATGTCAGTGTGAAGGGAGGTTTTCACTCTATTTGAAGAAATCAAAATAAAGAGCTCTGAACAGTAGGAGCTATACCTCTTGACAGTCCAAAAAGCCCCAGAGCATATCACATGGCCACTCACAACCCTTTTTCCACCCCCAGTCCACTTTCACTCTTGGACCTTTTGAAGAAAACACTTTTCAAAAGCACTAATCATTACTCAATTTCCTATGCAGAGTCTATTGAGAGTTTTATTGCTCAGTAGACAGAGTTACACAATCTGCTTCCATTCTAGAATGACTAGGTTAAAGAATCTGTAATAATCCCCCAACAGCATTTTTTTTTACTAAATACATTTGACAAGTCAAGTTTCTACTTGATACATTACACAGGCCGTAGAAAGGAAGTGACCAGCTCCTAATACAAGTGTGGCGCTCGGTCTCCCTCGGCTACAAACGCTGCTGAGGGGGGTCATCGGCTCCACACCCTGTGGGAGAACATAGCGCAAGTTCACAAAGGCTTGTCTGGCTCCGAAAGAACGCGATCCGAAGGGAGAGTGGTGGTGTGTGTTCGCTTACGTCCCCATTTCACCACGCAGGTGTGAGATCGTGCGAATATTAACCACCAGATTCAGTTTCCTCCGATGTAAAGTGAGGACATTAATAAGGTCGTTTTGATTGAATAAAATAACTCCTGTGAAGTTACAAACAACAGCTAGCCTACAGTGACTATGCTCACAAATGTTAGCTATCATTAAGACAGTATATACTGTTCAAGTTACTGCTTCTTTGCATTTCTACAATTTAAAACGAGCTGGATGCAGAGTCTTTAAGTGACTTCTTTGTTGCAGAGATGTTCTCCTTGTTGATTTATAAAATTTAACACAACGGATTCCTGCATACGAAGAAAAAACATATTTTTAGAATCCTGCTTTATAAAACTGAGATAATCACGATATTTAGTGCCTTATTAAAACGACGCCAAACAAAATCAGCAAGTCACTTCCGTTTACGCAGAAAACCCATCCACTCTGCTGATTAAAGATGTTCCTGCCTGTCTTCCTCAACAGAGACATCCCCGAACTGCACCCTGGAAAGAGTGAACACACCCCTCCCCCCCCGCCCCTGGTTCTCATAGGCTTTGCCGTTTCGTCCCTGTTTACTTTCTTTAAATGCTGGGCCTAGAACTCCTTGGGACTGTTCCCCGTCTCCCTGGGGACTGAGCTGGGCCCACCCTGTCCTTCTATCATGTAGGCTCTGCTGGGAAGTAAGCAACATTAATTCACGTTAATATTAATGACAAACAGACCATCCTCTGCTTTCCAACTCATGAACACATGGAACAAACATTCTCTCCTCCTGCTTCTAAAACTCAGAATGAAACTTCATTTCTCCTCCATACTCCCCTGGCCATTCTCTTGAGATGACACTGGGTGACATGAACACAATGTGGGACCCTAAATCTGAGAATTCAATGTCTTAACTCCCTCTGCAGCTTTTGTTGTGTTTTTTTTTTTTAATCTCAGAGGCTTATCTAAAAAAAAATTGTATTTTTCATGCAAAAAATAAAATAAAGAAAAGGGAAAAAGCAAGCTCTTTAATCTCTTGCCTAGTTCCAATGAAACTTAGCCAAGAAAATACTTCAGTCAGTAAAAATTAGTATGTGAAGGTAGTATACAGACAAAAATAGCCTTGTTTCCAATTATACTTTTCAAGGTCCGATTGACAATTAGTGGAAAAATCAGGATAGCTTTGTAGAAACTTCTAACTAAAAGGTAAGTTGATTTTTTTTTTTCTCCTTAATAGATCTGGAAAATTTTTTGGACTAAAAGTCATTGCTGAGTGAGGAAGTTTTATTAAAATACCTGAAGAATTTTTCAACTATTGTATACTGTGTTCAAGAACAAAGTTTTAATAGGTCTATTAAAGATATTAAAGCCAAAGTAAAATCTGGATGTAACACATACGTGATAAGGTTACACAGTGAGGCCTAACTAGAAAGTATTCGTTATTGCATAAATAACTTCTCTTTAAGTTTATCTGAGTGAGTTTCTAGTGACTTATACGCTGCACGTGAATACTTGATTCATTCACAAATGAATGTCCATTCTAGGACCAATTCAGATTTGACCAATATTAACAAGTATTTGTCCCATAAGTTGTCTCATTTAACCTAGAGAGTTAAAAGAAGGTTGTGTTTAAGGGCATGGTCTCTAGAACTAGACTGTTGGAGCTCATAATCTCAGGCCTATTACTCACCAGTCGTGCGACCTTGAACACATGAGATACTTACTTAACCTCACTGGACCTCGATGCTCTCACCCAAAAACTAGAGACAATAGTTTGAACTATTTTATAAGGTGATGTGGAGATTGCATGCAAACATGTATATATAAATTCTCATAACAGTGTTCAGAAAACATTAGCTATTATTACTCATGAGGTGAATGTTCTTTTTTAACTTATTATATAAGAAAATCGAAGCTCAGCCATTGACTTATCAACATTTTCTCAGGGACCTATATTCCTGAAGTAATCAGCAATTTTACATTGTCCCATACACAGGAATGAGTATCAGACGGCTGGAAACTGACCCGGTTTGGTAATTCACAATTACTGGATTATTTGGAGTCGATATCGGTGGCTTTAATCAGTCTCCTCACCGGCAGCTTTGATGTTGAGTATAATAACGGCATCAATGAATGTTTCAGACCAAATCCTGCCACGCACACATACATTTATTTAACTGTAGGAAGCCACAAAAACACTAATGCAATTAGTTCCGTAGGTTCAATGAAGTACCAGGTTTCAGGTATTTATCAGCATCATTCATAAAAGGTTAATGTCAGGCAGGAAAGAAAAAAAAAAAAAAACACAATACGCTAGAGACAGGATTCAGCTACCTTAGTAGGAGTCAGGCAAAAAAAAAAAAAAAAAAACTCTCAGATGAGTGTATTCACACCAGATGGGTTTGAAACCAAAACCGAGGGACCAATATCAAGGGGTGCAGGCGATCTAGTTCACTCTGTTCTGAAATCCTGTCCACGCAGGAGCCCCAGCTCAACATACCTAGCCAATCACACATACACATCTTGAACATAACTAATTTTATCAATGAAAAAACATTTCTCCATCCAGTGCGCTAATTACCATGCCATCTGGTGCTGATCTGAGCTGAAGAGAGCTGAGAGCTGGGATTAGACACCTCCGAAGAGGGGATTTGATTAGAGGCTTTCAAGTGCGGGCCAGCCTGGCCCCACCCCCGCATGTGTAGCCCATATTTGGTTATTTCAGATTTCAACTCACCACATGGCACCCTCACTCTGCGGATGAAATCTGAGCACACACACACACACAACACTTAACGCTGAAGTGTTTCACATTACAAGCAACAAGATGTATCATTCTTTAATTCTCTAGAAATTTCTGCTTCTAAACTGACATCTTGGGAGTTTACCAGCCTGCATCAGTTGCTATGGGCTCTACCACACAGATCTTCACATTCCTGATGTCTCTGTGCCCGACACTCGTGTTGGTCAACCTTCAAACAATTATTCTGTTGCTATTAGCACTGGATGGTACCAAAACGCATGGTTTGCTCTCCCTTTTCTCTGTCTCCTAATGCCAGCATGTTTATTATTTCAAGTCACTGAGACCTCCGGTCTCTGACTCCATTTTCTATCTTCTATAAGAAAGCAGGGACTGATGGAGCATGTGGATGCAACAAAAGGAAAGACCCCAGCTAAAGGTACCCAACATACAAACTGTTGGAAGACACTATCCATATTTTGCCCCCAGACTCCCCCACCGCTCCTAACCCCACTATGATCCCTCATTGAAACTGTCCTAATGAGCATGTCAGGTCAGTGGGCTTCCTTCCACTGAGCCTCTCTCATCATTGTTTCCTCCTCTTGGATTCTGACTCTACTTTTTCAGGGGAAGCGACTCTCTTCTACCCTCATCCTTCTCAGTCTACGCTGGGGGTTCTGTTTTCTCTTCTGACCCTAAGTATTCATATTGCCCATGATTTGTCTTTGGTCCAAGTCTCAATCTGTACTCTTTGGATGAACTCATCCATTATTGTCCACATCCTGAAAATTCCTAGAGTATCTCTATCTCCAGACCGAATTCCTCCCTTAGTTCTAAACCTGTGCCATCCATCAATAAACTCTCCACTCAGATGTCCCACTAGCAGCTCATACTCATGGCCAAGACTGAACCCAACATCTCTCTCTCTGCCCCCACATCCCCACCCCCTTCAAACTCAGCATCTTCCCTTCCACTTCCTGCTTCTTAAACTGAAATCACCACCCTCTAACAACCCAAATCAGAAGCACAGTACTATTCTAAGCACAATCTATTTTCCTCATTCCCTCTGTGCAACCAATAAAGAATCCCTCCCAAGTTTGCCTGCTGACTGTGTTTCGGTTCTGCCTTTTCCAGTTCTTATCATCATTACCTTAGTTTAAAGTTTTTCTCATTTATCTGGATAACCTCGAAGTAGTGTGCTGTTTTTACACTTGCTTTCCCCTTCCTGTCCTTCCTACATACAGCACCAGAGTGAAATAAAATGAAAACACACCTCAGCGTATAATGATTCCATTGCTACTAGAGATTTCCTGATAAACTGGAACCTCCTTAAAATGTGTGGGAAGAATTTCACGAACTCACCCTTGCCCATTCTCTCACACGCTCACCTAATTCATTGATTTCCTTAAAGAAAGCAAACATGCCACAGTCTCTACACCCCACCCACTTGCTCCTGCGCATACAGAATATCCTTTCTACCTGACTCCCACCCTGCTCAATTCTGTGCCACTTTCACCACGTAGCTCAGATTTCACCTTCTCTAGGGAGATTTCCCTTACTTTCCCAGTGAGTTCAGAGACCCTCCAAAGAATGTAGTTCATATTTTAGAGCTCACTGCATTGTTGGTTTATTTGTCTGTCTTCCCCATTAGAGGCCGTTAGGAGGGGCACTGATTCCCCACAGGGCTTAACATACTGAATTGAAATTACAGTGTAATAAACAGCTGCCTAATGAGTGACTGCTGTATAACAAGAGACAGAGGGTTTCTTTGCCGCTCTGCATCCTGTAGATGGGCCCACAAAGAGGTCTGATTACTTCCTATATTTAATATGTGTCCTTCAGAGATTTGTCTCCATAGAAGTGACATTTACTATCATTTTGCCCCTAGTGATGATTTAATACCACCTACACTTTGTGATTGATTGAGTTAATGGACGACTGAATGGATGACTTATTGAGTTAACCCACAGGTATAAACCAGTAACTTTATAAAAATATTCTCATTAGGTTCTTATCTCAGATAAAGGTCCCTAAATTAGATGAGTTGGATAACTCTGGCAATTTCTGATGAAGTCTTTACTGTCAAAGCTTATGAGAGATTGCACAGCTAAAAAGTAAAAACAGTTATCATTCTTTTAGTGTTGAATCAGTTTTACACAGAGTGAATTATTACAAACCAGTAGTTCTCAACCAGAATGGGAGGCCATTTTGCCCTCCAGGGGACATTTGCCAATGTCTGGAGACACTTTTGGCTGTTACAATGTGCTATTGGTATCTAGTGGGTAGAACCTAGGAATGTTGCTGAACATTCTTTAATGAATATATAGACCAGCCCCCACAACTAAGAAATATTTGGCCCCAAATGTCAAGTGTTGAGGTGCTGAGGTTGAGAAATCCTGTTTAACCATAGCACTATTGTCTGATTAGAAGGTGTTAACCTCGGTTGGTGTGGCTCAGTGGTTGAGTGTCTACCTATGCACCAAGAGGTCACCAGTTCGATTCCCAGTCAGGGCACATGCCCAGGTTGTGAGCTGAATCCCCAGTGGGGGGCGTGCAGGAGGCGGCCAATCAATGTTCTCTCTCATTGATGTTTCTATCTCTATACCCCTCTCCCTTCCTCTCTCTCTCTCTGAAAATCAATAAAGAAAAAAAAAAAAAAAGTTAAACTGCCAGGCTGGTGTGGCTCAATGGATTGAGCATCATCCCATGAACTGAGAGGACCCAGTTCGATTCCTGGCCAGGGCACATGCCCAGGTCGTGGGCTTGATCCCCAGTGGGGTGTGTGCAGGAGGCAGCCGATTGATGTGTCTCTCTCACATAGATATTTCTACCTCTCTCTCCCTTTCTCTTTCTTAAAAAAAAATCAATAAAAACATATTTTTAAAAAGGTATTAAACTCATGTTGAAAATGAGCCCTTGAGAAATGAATATTCGAGACTACTTAGTAAGTAGTGGGACTGGAATTTGAACTCATGTCTGAAAGTCAAAACTCATGCTCTCTTCAGTATAGTGTGATACCTGCACCCGAAATATTTAATAACTATTATTTTTAGAAATAAATAACTATGCTACACATAATTGTATGATTTATTGTGAAATCACATTTTCCCAAAACAAAATAGGAAAGTTTAAAGTAACTGTAGATTCTTTGCAGATGGCCACCAGAAATGTGTGACCTCTCCACATCTTTGTTTTGTTTGAATGCTTTTTTTCTTTATTGATTTTTAGAGAGAGAAGAAGGTAGAGAAAGCGAGAGATAGAAACATTGATAAGAGAGAACATTGATTGGCTGCCCCCTGCATGCCCCCCACTGGGGATTCGACCCACAACCTGGGCGTGTGCCCTGACTGGGAATCGAACCAGCAACCTCTCGGTGCGTGGGTTGACGCTCATACTGAGCCACACCGGCCGGGCTCTCTACATCTCTTTTATTTCAATATTATAGTTCTGTGTTTCTGGTTAATTTTATTTATTTCTTAATTACCTAATTCAGCAATCAAGTTGTTAATTTGGGAAGCCTGAGGTTGTTTGAATTTATATACATTTATATGCATTATCTCTAGTTCTCAAAACAATCCTTCCAGGTAGATGGTATTTTCTCCATATATTAAACAGCTTCTACAGGTTTTAAGTTATCAGTAATTATCCAAAGAACTTTCTAAAAAACTCAAATAATCCAGATCTATGTTTTTAAAATAAGAATATATTCACATTTTGATAGTCATGACAGCTTTCTCTGTACAAGTTTTTTTTTAGTGTGACCAGCTGTAATTTTCCTTTTTATAGATTTTTTCCCCACTAAATTAGAGAAATTATTAAATAGCAAACCATTGATTAGCCCATGGTTTTATATGTATAATGTTTCCTATGAAAGAGTAGAACTTTTATAATTAAAGCTAATGATCTTCCTACTGTACTCAGCACTAAGCTGGAGTCTTTAATATTCAGTATTTGCTTAATATACTCTTTTGTTCATAAAAGGAACTAATTTTTTCATTAAAGGAACTAATAACTTAACCTTATGTTTAATAAACACACTATATATGAAACTTCCTGGAATACATATACTCATTACAAGCTGAGAAAAAAATAGAAATTACATAACATTAATTCCTGTTTGGATGTTTTCTCTAAAAAACTATTTCTCCGAATTCAGCTCTATACAGTCACATAATTAAAACAATAAGTAGAATCACACGCATAGTTACACATGCCATGGTGCGGGTTCCCCCGAGTGTCCTAGGACAGCACGTGTCTAAGGCATCATAAAAATAGCACACACGTGTATAAACCATACATGCATATAAACATATATATTGCATGCATGTATGTATTATACATATAGCAAGCATATGTGTGATTTCTGTGATAAAAATAAAGAAAAAAACAAAGGCACTACTCAACCAAGAATGTTTTTAACTGTTTGCCTTCAAGCTAGAAAGAATTGCACCTTACATCACCCAGTTCTGAGCCAAAGATAAAGCTCAAAACAATAGGAACGTTCATAGAAAAGAACGTATAAGAATATCCTAAAATGTTGCTCTTTTTAACCCTCAGGATTATTTAAATCACCGAGCGTGAGGGCTGGGCTCCACCTGATCCATTTCTGCCTCTGCTGTGCCATCTAGTGTTTTGCGGCGATTACAGGGATTCAGTCCTGCACAGCCTGTTATCGCTTCCGCTGACCACTCAGCTTGTGGGCAGAGCCAGCCTCAGGCAAACAGAAAGTAACTTAAACTTGGGCTGCCAAAGGGTGATTTTATTGGGTTATGAAAAAAATTGCAAATGGATACGACTTTAATGGCAAAGGAATAAGCTTTAAAGTTAAGTTCAGGAACTGTGGCTAACAGATGTTGAGAAAATAATGCATAATGGAGCTATTGAGTCTCATTAGATTCATACGCAGTCTAACAGAAGTAGAATTTTGATCTGAGGCCGCACATCTGGATGGGGGAAAGTAATAGGCAAAGGACAGAGGGAAACAGAACTATCCTTCCCTTTCCACAGTCGAACACTTTTGCGTCTCTTGTGGTCTGGCTACTGTGCCCGATTCAGTCATAATGCCCACTATTAGAGGTGGCTGGCCAGGCTCCTTCATCCTCTGAGTGAAATCCTCTCTACTGCTTTTATTCGAACGTTCCAATGAAAGCACAGGCTCTCTGCGTGGAGCCAGACCTTGGATGTTAATTCCTTCTCTGTGGGATACTATTCCATCAGACACAACCTGCTCGATATATCAATACATAGAAATATTTCTCCATGTGTGTCTGCAATCCCTGCCTTGAAAACAACTCAAACAATGCAACCTTATTTAAATAACATACCCTTATTTAATTTTGGAATTAAATAGGCTGGATTGAAAAATCTTAATGAATGGATTCCATCTTACATCAGTTTAGGATTGTATGTAAAAATAAGCCCTGGTGTGGATCTTCAGGTCTAATTAAACGATACTTAATCATGATCAATTAATTGTTCCCCAAAAAGGGGACTATGTGCTGCTTCTCCTTTGAATCCCACTTCAGGGGCTTTTGTAACAGGCATCTTTATCGCAGGAAAAGAGGGGGCAAGCTGCATGGATCTACTTTTGTTCCCTGGCTTCTGAGAAAGTAGAGTCAAGAAGCATGGATACCCACTGGCAGGAGGAGAGGAAGAGGTAGCTATCACGAGTCAGCAGTGCATTCTGTGGAAACAAACGGACTGGACAGTGATTTCTAAACTCTTCCCAAGCATGTATGGTCAGCCACTGCACTGATGAATTATCAATCTGATAACAGCTATCATATGTAGAGCTTGAAATGGTGCCAAGCTCTACATTCAGCTCTTTCTTTCCATTATTTAACCCAGGCTCGCAAGCACCAAGTTAGGACACCAAAGCTTAATTAGATAAGTTCATGTAACTTTCGCAAGGTCATAATAGCTGATAAATAGCAGAGCCAGACTGATTCCTGAACTCTCTGACACTAGGTCCCTGCTCTAACCCACGTCCTCCCCAGTGATGAGGACTGGGAGGGTGTGTCAGAGTCAGAACCCCTGACTTGCATTTGTGGCTAACGCCTCCACAATCTTACAAATATATATCCATAAAAGAAAAATGCCAGAATTGTATCAGAATGTTAAGACCATTTTTCTGAGACTCATGGAACATCTCACATCAGTTCAATGTGCTTTCTGGTCTACCATTGTCTTGAGATTAATTTTTGTCAATACCTTCATGACAATAATCAAAGACATTATCACAATGATAGCATCCCACCTCAAACTCGGTTCTACTTCTCAGCACCACGAATTCTCCAGTGATGTCTAAGTTTCACACAATGGTAGTAGAAGCAAACTCATTAAATAAACTACCCAGGAAGTCATTCCAAGGCATTATGTATATCCTGATAGAGTAAATTATAAGAAAATTGCATCTTGGTAGCTTGATCCAGGTTTAAAGTATTAAACAAACCTTCTCAGATGTCACTGGTCTTCACCCCCCTGTCAGTTCAATAGTAATCAAGGCCAATGTTTGGACCTACTCTTCTGCCTTTCAACCTAAATCCAAAATGGAGCAATTTACTAAAATAAAATATTCTTTTCCTCTCTAGAGAAACAGTCTTTCCTGGTCGGGTCCCCAGTCCACTTTGGATTCTGATAAAGATTATCCTTCAAACAGACATGAGTGCAGGGAACATTCTCCCGGTAGAAATCCTGCCTCTTCCTACATGTATTAACATGCACGCCGCAGCAGGAGAACTGGTCTTCCCTGAAGAGTTGGTCAAGACATGGCTGTCACCATAGTCCTCTTTCAGAAATGCCATTATGGACTGAACTGTGTCCCCCTAAAATTATTATGCGAAAGCCCTAACTACATTATCTGGAGATGAGTCCTTTGGGATATAATTCCATTTTGATGAGGTCGTTGGGGTGGGGGTGGTTCTCCATGATGGAATGGGATTAGTGCCCTTTGATAATTTTTCTTTATTGAGTTTAGGGAGAGAGGAAGATAGAGATATCGATGAGAGAGAATATTGATTGGCTACCTCCTGCCTGCCCCCCACTGGGGATTGGGCCCACAACCTGGGCATGTGCCCTGACCAGGAATTGAACCAGCAACCTCGTGGTGCATGGGTTGATGCTCAACCACTTAGCCACACCAGCCAGGCATGAAATTAGTGCCCTTTAAGAAAGAGACACCAGAGAGCTTGCTGTTTCTTTCTCTCTCCCTCCCTCCCTCCCTCCCTCCCTTCCACACAAAGACACAGCAAGAAGGTGGCTTTCTACAAGGCAAGAACACAACCCTCTCCAGAACTCAACCATGCTACACTCCAATCTCAAACTTCCAACCTCCAGAACTATGAGAAAATAAGTTTCTGTGGTTTAAGCCCCCTAATATGTGGTATTCTGTTATAGCAGTCAGGCAGACTAATACCGATACACAATACACATTAGTAAATTCATCACCATCCGACTCTCATTCACCAATGCCCATTTTAAAATAATTACGATCTGATTTTATATCTCATCAGGTAAGCCCCAGCTGAGGTCGCCTTTGAGTCCACAGTACATTTGGTGAGGAGAAACGCTTTGCTGTGAACAGGAGTGACTAGATATTAGAGCTCACATAAATACCAGGCCAGAACGCAAACAGAACAGGCCTAGGAAAACTCACAGTCTAAAAGGGAAGATATGAGAGAGCAAGGGGACAAGCAAGCTGGTGAGCACGGATACATTAGTACCGGAAAACAAGGTTACAGACTTTGTTTCCTTTAACAGTCAAGGGACTTATCATCACCCAGTGTTCTGAGCAAAGTCCTACTCTGAGCACGCCAACCTGAGCCACCATGAGATTCTTTACACTGCAACACTTCAGAACAAAGAGAACTAGAAAGTGGTGTGATTTTAGACCCTTGGTTTAAGGGGAACGTTGCAGAGCGAGGTATGATTCCAGGAGAGAGGAGCAAAATGGCACAATCAGAAGACGGGGCTCCTGAAGCCGCTGGGTGGAGAGTCTGAGCAACGGTCTCAGAATTAGAGACCAGGCAGGAGGCCAGCCCCTGTAACCGGCCCAGCCGGGAGAAAGGTGGGAAACACTGTAGCAAAGGAGGAGCTCAGAACCCAAGGTTCGGCCCTGGCCAGTTCTGGGCCTAAGGAGATTCTCAGGAGCTCCACACCCGAGAACTGCTGCGGACCGTGAGTCTGCACAGTGTGCACGTTGAACCCTCCCCAGATGCTCAGGAGCAGCTCCTACTGTGGACGGACTTCCTGCCCAGGGCGATGGGAACGGTAAACCTGCAGGAGGAGACTGCAGGGCCTGGGGGAGGGGACCCGCTTAGGAACCGAGGGAGAGCTAACACGGCACAAATAAAACCTTCAAGGCCTTGAGTTCCTGGGTCCTGGTGCCTTGGTCGTCTGAGCCCCGTCTAAGGAAATGATGTCCTCCTTGCTGTATTCAAGCCCATCCATTTCCCTAGACCCTGACTATCTAGATCTAGAGTAAATCCCAGGTCTGCCGAGACAAACCTCAGAGGACGGATCCCGAGATGCAGTCCAAAATGGGTCTCATTAGATGGTATGTCCAATGGTCTTTCAACCTATTAGTGGAAAAGAGCAGAATTTGAACTATCACTAAACCAACATTCCCTTCTGAACACAATGAATATCTCTAATTCCAAGGGGACAAAAGGCAAATATATATATATATATATATATATATATATATACACATATATATATATATATATCTCCAGCATGCAGCTTTTATGATTGACGTCTCACAATTGTCTCCTATCAGCAAGTCACTTTATAGATGGTCCTCATCACCTGTACGTAAGGGTAGCAAGCAAAGAACATAAAGCCTCATTCTGAGCATAGCCCAAAGCCCATTAGTTTGAAAGTGTCGACGTTTTATGGTCTTCAGAAACTATATAAATTGCACTTGTTTGTGTAAGTTCATTTTCCAAATGTGTGAACACAAATGTGCATTGTCTCCGAGGCAAGTTCACGCTGCGCTGCAAGGGGCCGGGCCACGGAGCTCAGCGAAGCTGCAGCTCCGCAAAGCAGCCCTTCTGGGAAGTGGTCCTAAACCTGACACCCAGACAAATGACTTTTTACTGTTTTCCCAGGGGGAGAGCCCTTTCCACAGAGTGCAGACCAGTCGCTTTTTTTTTTTTAGTTCCTGTTGACATTGCTTTTATTCCTTTTCACACAAAAGAATTTGAGGCTATAATTCTTAACTTCCTTTGTTAAAACTATGCTGGGGACCTGCTAACCTGGGTCCTGGGCCCCGCCTTCTTCTCTCCAGATATCATTAAAGTCTTCCCCAGCCTCGCTCAGCCATGTCTCCGGCCCAGCAGCCGCTAATTCACTGCTTGGAGGCCCAGAGAACTCCCCGGGGACACAGCTCCTGAATTTCCGCCTCGTCCTTGGAATTCGTGTGAAGGTTGTAAGTTCTTCTGTCTTCGGCATTTTGTGGCTTTCAAAACTGTTTTAGATCCAGTTTCAGAGAAGCTACTCAAATTTGAGAATAAATCCTTTGAGTACATCTCCCATTAAAAAATTAACAGCTAGGCCCTGGCCGGTTTGGCTCAGCGGTTAGAGCGTTGGCCCGTGGACCTGAAAGTCCTGGGTTCAGTTCCTGCTAAGGGCATGTACCTCGGTTGCAGTTTGTCCCTGGCCCCGGTTGGTGTCATGTGGGTGGCAGCCACTTGATGTGTCTCTCTCGCATTGATGTTTCTCTCTCTCTCTTCCTCCCTCTCTTCCTCCCAATCTATCTGGAGATAAATGCAAAAAAAAACAAAAAATGTCCTCAGATAATGATAAGAAAAAAAATTAACAGCTAGGCCTCAGCTGCATCGCTCAGTCGGTTGGAGCATTGGTCCCTACACCAAAAGTTTCGATTCTCAGACAGGGCACACCCGGGATGCAGGTTTGTCCCCTGGTCAGAGTCTATCCAGGAGGTGACCAATCAAGTGTTTCTCTCTCACATCAATGTTTCTCTCTCTTCTCTCTCTCTGTCTCTCCCTTCCTCTCTCTAAAATCAATTAACATATCCTTGGGTGAAGATTTAAAAAAAATTAACAGCTAGCACAAGGGATCCTTGTGATGGGACTGTTCCGAATCTTGACTGTAATGGTGATCTCACAAATCTACACATGTAGTCCAACAGAAAGAATGAAACACACACACACACACACACACACATGCACACACACACAGTGAGTCCACATAAAACTGATAGAGCAAATAGGCTGATGGCCTATAGCAATGTCCACTTTCTGGTTATGATATTACATTATAGTGATGCAAGATGTTACCATTGGGGGAAACTGGGTGAAGGGTAAATGGATCTCTCTGTATTATTTCTTACAACTGCATGCCGATATAAAATGATCTCAAAATAAAGTTTTTAAAAAATCATTGACAAATTGTGCATTGCAGGCTGTTTTTAATTTCATCAAGTAAAAAAAAGAGGCTATTTCCAAAATATGCAAAAGACCATGAAAATGTGCACTATAACTAGTCACAGTCGCCTGGGCTCTGTCCCTCCTTGATGCACGACTATGAATTGCCACTCCCCCTAAGGGAGGCCCCAAGCCCCTCAGCAGAGTCACTACCTATCATTTTTAATGTTCTGATTGTAGAAAGGTAGCCTGGTTTCGATTACGTGCCTGGGTTTGTCAGCCCCGGGATCTCCGGTTGGCTTCTGAGTTTCCCAGGCAGACTCATCAGTCATTCACCTTCAGTTGTGTGTCAGACGTGCCCGCTCCCAGCCGGACGAGGGGATCCCAGGCGTCACCGGCTCCAGCCGGCTCAGACACAGCCAGGCACAGAGAAACTTCTCTGAAGGGGGTGTCTTCCCAAGGTAGTAAAAGAGAGTCTTCCGCCCTGGCCAGTTTGCTCAGTGGTTAGAGCTTCGGCCTGTGGTCCAGAGACACCCGGGTTCGGTTCCCGCTGGGGGCACGTGCCTTGGTGGTGGTTTGTCCCCGGCCCTGGTTGGTCGTGCGGGAGGCAACCACTCAATGTGTCCCTTTTGCGTCGATGTTTCTCTCTCACACTCTCTCTTCCTCTCTCTTCCTCCCACTCTGTCTGAACAAAAGATGGAAAAATGTCCTCGGGTGAGGATAAAAAAAAAAGAGAGAGGGAGAGAGAGTTTTCCTTTAAGTTTTTCTCCTGCATTTTTCCAAAACTAATTCTTACGGCTTATAGCATATAAAGAGGAGAAATGGATGACATGACTAGAAAAAGTTGTCATCTAAATTTTCTAACATTGCAGTGAGATTCCAGTTGAATACTGTGAAATAAAGTCATTTTTATAAGGGTTGTATCCTAGTTTCTGCTACCTGGCTCTAGAGTCTCCAAAGGTCCGCAAATGAACGGACACACCCTTGTCTCATCTTCAAACTGGGAACATAAGGCAGTTTCGTTTCTTTCAAAGTAAGATCCCATCCTACAAATCTCAATGCCTTGCAAAAGCAGGATCCTGAAGAGTTGGCTTCAAACTTGTAAACTGATGTTAATCAGACCTGCTCCATCAGAATCGTCTGGGACTTGAAAACAGTGGTGGGCTGTCTACGTGTTCTCCACAGCCTTGCACGCCAGGAAGCATCGCAGCTCGCTACAGGTCCAAGCAGAACGCTCGGCTCTTGCAGCTGCAGGACAGCGAGTGACGTTGGCAAAGGCAGTTCGTAGAGAATGTGGCCCAGACAGACACCTACACAGAGTACCAGTTCTGACGTGGGAAGGAAAAAGGAGGCTGGGATACGGCTATTCATTTTCTTCAGTGGGGTCCATTTTCCAACACCATTTTCTTTCAATTGCTCATAGTAGCCCTTATGGTTCCAGAAATAGGGATTGATAATAGAGTCCCCAAGACCAGGCTGTGCATTCTCCAGCGATCACCTGCAAGAAACGACCCTCTTACCCACCCTTCCTGAAGGTTGTGTAATAGTAGAAGCTGCAACAGTTCTCAGACACTGTAACTAAGTAGCCTAAAAAGTGTCAGCCTAGTGAACCTGCTATAGTGCGAACAGTTACAGGGAACATCACACAAATTGCTGGAAGGTCTGAAATCCAGGCTACTTTCAAACAAATGAAGTCCTATTACTTTTATTCATATAAAATTTACATTTTAGTTTACATTTATATGTACTTTTACCCATGTGCTACAGGAGAGTATATTAATATAGACACTGTGAAAGAGTCTTAGCCAATGCCCAGCAACTTTTCTGTGGTTATTCTAAATTGCTCAGGCGTTGTACTCAATGCCCGATTTAACACTGCAGTCTATGCATGAACTAAAAGCATAATCTGTTTTAATAACTGTGTAGAGGCAACTTGTCGTTACCATAACTTTTCATTCGTTGGTGTCCTTCATGTCAGTGGAAAGCCAGTACTGAATAAACTAGGGGGCTATTTGCAAGGAAAAAGTTGAAAACATTTGTCCCCTTAAGTAGTTTGAATATTTCTCTCTGCAATTTTGTTTACACTCGCAGTTTGGGGAACCGTTTTTTTTTTTTTAACAGGGCTTCTTCCTACATAGGAAGCCTTTTTCTGCTCCCACACCCTCCAAAATCATATAACCTCATAATGAGTTTTGATCGTAGTCGAAACAAGACAATAATGCTGATTTTCCCATCATTTTCATCACCTGGGCATGAAGGGAACGCACTTGGTTTCCGACCCCATTTCCTGAAGAGGCTCAGGGGCTGTGCATTCTGATGCCAAGGCCGGATCAGCCAGAACTGGCTCGCCGCCAGGTTATGTACAGAGATGTCAAGAAGGTGTGGTCGCCATCTGCCCACAAGATGGCTTGTTTGGAAAGGGTTAAAGGCAGGCGATCAGTCTCCTGCCACTGTCCCAGCATCTGCCTCAGTCATGGGAAGTGATGTCACACACCTGCAACGCACATGCAAACCGTAAACACTTCACCGACATTGCATTTGAGTCTCCCACCCAAAATCATGCCCAGCTGCCTCACACTGTTTCCCAGCTGCCAAATCCGCTGGTCTGCACAGCACTGAGAAAATGGATGGTCTTCTACTAACGACAGTGAAGTCGGTTCAAGTTTTATACCACCAAACCGTGTGCAGTTTTGTTTTTTATGGATTACTTCTTGCTGTTTCTAGAGCGACCGAGGTGGAATTGGAAGAAATAGTAAAGAGTATACAACACAGTGCTCTCATTTTACAAATAATTAAATCACAACCCTACTATATCTTTCTTTCCTATCAGAGTCAAAGGCAGGGACTAGGATTTCAAGTACTTTTCCATTCCTAGAGCTTAATACCTACCAGATATTCAAGTTTGTTAAATGGATGGATGGATGGATGGATGGATGGATGGATGGATGGATGGATGGAAGGAAGGAAGGAAGGAAGGAAACCATGCCACAGAGCTATTCTGGATTACTTGAAACAGTAGACATGAGCATTAATTCAATTTTCCAAAAATTGAATTAATTTATACATTAAAGAAAAATCATAATAATAACATCTCGCTCAAAGGATTGGTGTGCAGATTTCTCGAGATAATGCTTTCCAAAAGCTCCATACAAAGCCAGGCTCATAATAAGGACTCCACAAATAATAGCTTGCTGACATCTTGATGGTTGTATATCACCCTCCATTTCTCCTTGCTACTCTCACTCACCGGGCCCTTGGTCATGCCTCACAGGTGCCAGGGCTTTAGTCCTCACCTGTGGTCTTCCCTCTGCCCCAGACCATCAGTCGGGGGCGATGTCAGCATCTGTATGAACCGCTCATCAAGCCCGACCTCCGCACCTCACTGTCTTTCATCTTCAGTGATATGCACTTCTTTTCTTTCAGTTCTATGTGCCCCGTGGCCATGCACAAACCCGTCTCTGGGACCAGTCTTCCTGGGTGCAAACACTAGCTCCCTCAATCGTCCTGGCCATGAAACTGGCAACACATTTTACAGACTCTCTGAAGACTTTAGGTACCGCATTTGCTAAACGGGATGATAAAGACACTCAGATCACAGTGTCTGCTGTATAATAATGATCAATTATTGTTAGCTCTTGCTCTTACACCCAAACTACACCACCTCTGAAATAATAAACCCCGACATTGGCAGGTAGTGCTTGGATACTTCAGGTATTCCAACTCTTTTGCTACTGTAAATAATCCATGGCAGAAACCACAGACTGAAAACAAATTAGAAATAAAAAGAAAAAAGTAGGAAATTACAGGAGTACTAAAAATAATAAAATCGTTTCAAAATACAATCATTGGGTACCTCGAAAATAACAATGATGATGATAATAATAACAGTTTATATGTATTGATAATATATGAAGTGTACGTAGAATAATACCTGGCCCAAAAGTGTACCAAAATAAGGACATTGTGTGAGTTATGAGTGCATGGTACGAAGAGAGACAGCCCGGGGTGCTTTCTGCGATGTGTCTGCACATACAGGGGAGAAAACTAAGGTGCAGAGCAACCCAGTCACGTCCCCAAGTCACACGTCTAGTACATTGCTGAGCTGGGATTCACACCCCAGACTCAAGGTCACACTGACCGTTCTGTTCACACGGGGCTGAGCTGGGATTTAGAGCCAGGTAGTCTGAGACCAGAGCTTAATTACTTTGTCTCTCTCTCTCTCTCCCTAAATCACTAATGCTCCAGAATATATACACACATGCATTTTCTCAAATCAAATTTTCATCTCAAACTATTTAATTCAGAGAACAGACCGACAGTTGTTGGGGAGAGGGGTGCAGAGTGAAAAAGATGAAGGGATTAAGCAAGGGGGAAGAGGGCTCCTAGGCACCGACGACAGCATGGTGATTACCAGAGGGAAAGGGGGTGGGCGGAGGAAGAAGGTAAAGAGGGAATAAATAGTGATGGGAGGAGACTTGACTTGAGATGGTGAATAAAAACAATGAAATTTCAACAAATTCACTTTTGGCTAAACTTAATGTTCTTTTCAGCCTCAAGAGCCCTGCCCTTCAGGGCCAGTGTGAGCCTTCATCCACAGGGATCTGCCACAGAAAGTTTTCCCTACACAAATGGGGACAAGGCCCTCGGTCTCAGCTTGTCTGCCCGCAGGCTCAGTCAGTTCGCTGATGGGCAGAGACCTGCATCCAGACTTAACTGAGCGATCAGTGGCCACGAGCACTTTCCTGGGGTCGTCTGTCTCCACTGAGTCAGCTCATTTTCAATACAAGGATCAGCCTGCGACAACTCTGGAGGAACAGGCTTTTCCGTCACCATGGGGTAGAGACCTGGGCACTACCAGGTCCAGCTGGTAGAAGACAACGTCAAAGGCATTCCTTCTAGACGTTCTGGGCGGGAGGCGTCCCAGGTACATCTTTGCTATGGCCATCTGCCACTCACTGTCTAGGTCCCCCTCCCGAGTTCTCACCAGGGCTGCAAAGGAAAGAAGGCAATAGTTTTTCTCCGGCCACCACAGTTCCTAATCTGATGGCTCTGTAGAACTAAGGCAGTTTCCTGCTGGGTTGAGGTCTGCTGGCCGAGGTGTGTGTCAGGCTCTGGAGCGAGAAGTCAGGGGATGGAGGAGAGAGGAGGCAGCGATTCAGTGTGCTGTCTGGAGGCATCAGACTTCCTGGAGCAGGAATTTGGGAGTTGGGATGAAGAAGGGTAGATAACATTCTCAGCAGTGACCATCACTGATAATCTTATTGAATATGTTGTCATTTTGATCATCTTTTTCCTCTCCTGCAGGAGAGCGCCCCATTATAGAGGGGAGATAACTACTCACACAGAACACTTCCTTTTGTGTCAACAATAATGACAAAAGCAATAACGGAGGTAAAGGGGATGGAAAGTAATCCAACATATATATAATTATCAAGGCAGCACAGACCTAGTAAGTCTAGGTATTCGTCCTTTGCCACAATATTTCCATGTATTGAAATGTATTCATAGTGTATTTTTTCTTTATTCAAATATGAATTTTGCCCTGGCCGGTCTGGCTCAGCGGTTGGAGCATCGGCCTGCGGACCAGAGTCCCGGGTTCGGTTCCCGCTAGGGGCATGTACCCAAAAAAAAAAAAATATATATATATATATATATAAATTTTGTCATTAACTAGCTCAGTATTCTTTTTTTTAATATGTTTTTTATTGATTTTTGAGAGAGAGGGAGGGAGAGGGAGAGAAAGAGAGAAGCAGCAATGTGAGAGAGAACCATGAGAACCATCCATGGGCTGCCTCCTACTCCCCTTACCAGGGATCAAGCTGCAACCTGGGCATGTGCCCGGACCAATGTCTGGGTGCACGGGGCAATGCTCAACCACTGAGTCACACCGGCCAGGGCATAGCTCAGTATCTTTGAACAATTCTCTTACTCATTTTTATTTCTGGTCTTCTCCTCTATAAAATAAGACCACAGTGATACTTCGGTTCTCGAACGCCTCGGTTTTCGACCAAATGGAGATTCGAGAAACTTTTGTCTCGGAATCCGAACAAATATTTGGAACTCGAACTTCCGAGATGAGCCGAGTTGAGCCGAATGGCGTTCATTCGGCCCAGCGCGCCTTGCTCGCGTCATCAGTGTGAGTGCAGAGAGAGAGTCACGCTTTGTGGAGTCACGCTTTCCTATTGGTTTCATTGCTTCGGTTCTCGAACAATTCGGTTCTCGACCGTCCTCCTGGAACGAATTATGTTCGAGAACCGAGGTATCACTGTATTTCTCTACCTGATCTCAAAATATAAATATACCACCCAGCTTCCTGAGAGACCTTCAATAAATGCATCTTGATTTCACCTTAGTTCGACTTACTCCAAAAGCTGTTAGAATATTTGGAATCAAGTGCTAAATCAAACGGATTAAAACTGTCATCAGACTGCACAAAAATATTGGAGAACAAAAGGATATTAAAACATCAAAGTAATCCTTTCTTTAGAGTAGTATTTGCTCCATGGACAATGATTGCCAATGGTTAAAAAGAAACTAGGACCTGCCTGTTTAAGGAGATACCCAGTTATCATCCAATCATCATTGGCAAATCTGAACTCCAGCTCTGCCCACTCACATTACAGGCCTGCCCCAGGGCAGCAGTCAAAATATACACACACAGTCCTTCTGCCCTGTCCTAAACAAACAGAAAATTGTATTCTATTTTTACTTCCTTTATAAGACCCTGCTTAACAGAGCATGACACACACAAAATACGCATTGCCTTCAAGCCCTGACAGGGTCTGCTACATGCCAGCCCGAGGCACATGCTCAGATGAAGGCCGTTTCAGAAATTCCCTGAGTCCAGGGTTCTCCTTTTGTTCCACCATAGTCACTATTCCTAATTCTTCTCGGTCCACAGATCTGCTAGAGTGCAACAGAAACCACAGAAATGTCGAAAACAAGTGCTGGAAATAGAGACTGCCAGTCCTCGCTGCACGTATGAGAGAAAACATGTGCATGAAACTGTCTTGTAAGCATCTAAAATATATTTATCCTCAATTTGTCATTTTTGGATTCCAGAGGAATTAAAGACTGGGAATTAAAATAATGCAGCAACTAGAGAGCAAAAACGCATCATTTTGGGTTCAGCCTGTCATCTGTGGTGAATCAGATTTTTGTTTTTTCATTTAACCCAAATTAAGCATAAAAATAAAATAGCTCAAAAAAGCAGAAAACAGCACTAGTCTCCCGACTCCTTAAGTCTTATTTGGACATGCAACCTCCTTTAACTCGGCACAACTGTCCTAACAATTTTCCAGAAGTTAATATTCTTGCTTGGCTCTTACATGTGAACGACAATGTCGAAAATCTCTTATAGTTGTGTGCATTGATAAGGATTCCCATCTTGATTAATAGGCAACCACAACCAGGTGCATGTGATACTCTATAGTTTGATTACAGTCTAGAGGAATATGATCTAACCTGTATCCCATAACATTTCATGATCCGTATACTTCACTTTCTCCTCCTCACATCCACTTTAATTTTATTTAATTTTCCCAGCAATAGGACAAAATACGTATTATTATTTTTCAGTTCATAACTGGGGGGAAAAACAAGTTAGGGGAGCTTAAGTAACTCAGTCAAAGTCCCACTACTGTGAACTGACAGAGTTTGTAACTAAACACAGGCCGATGTGACTCCAACACACAGTAAATTACATTGTTTTAAAAATGTCGTCTAAGAATGTCCACTACCGAAAATAATAAAGCTGACAACACTAGCAAGACTCATCCGTCCAGACGGATTGCCCAACGCCAGGGCGGGTACCAGAGGATGGTAGTAAGTGCTCCCTGCAGAGTTTCAGACTGAAACAGATCTGAGCAAACAACAGACGCCATCGACATAAACCTGCCTTCCAAAGAGACCTGTGGCGAACAGCGGACCCTGGAAACTGTACTCACAAGTACGACACTCCAGGTCTCTCAGGTCTTTATTTTCACTGTTTAATCTCCCCCAAATCTTAAGTTTAATTGAAGTATTGGAAATTAGATGACACACTTTTCTTAACACTCTACCTTTAGTTCTTTCTCTTCTTTTTTTCTATCTTTCTAATGCTCATTGTTCACTGCTTTATTGTACTAACCATTCAGTAAACTAAGGTTTTACGTAACAGAAAAAGCATTAGTCTTTCAGTTTAAATATTTCATTGTATGAAAAGAATAGGGAAGCAAAAAATGAAGACCTTGAGAATGACCCAGTGTGCACAGGACCTTTGTGAGCAGCGGCATCAGCACTAGTCCCTCAGAGCCTCCTGCCCACCAGGCACCGCATCGGGGCGCCCTGGCCTGATGGTCCTCAGAGCCTCCTGCCCACCAGGCACCGCATCGGGGCGCCCTGGTCTGATGGTCCCTCAGAGCCTCCTGCCCACCAGGTACCGCATCGGGGCGCCCTGGTCTGATTGTCCCTCAGAGCCTCCTGCCCACCAGGTACTGCATCGGGGGCGCCCTGGTCTATAGTCCCTCGGAGCCTCCTGCCCACCAGGCACCGCATCGGGGGCGCCCTGGTCTATAGTCCCTCAGAGCCTCCTGCCCACCAGGTACCGCATCGGGGCGCCCTGGTCTGATTGTCCCTCAGAGCCTCCTGCCCACCAGGTACTGCATCGGGGGCGCCCTGGTCTATAGTCCCTCAGAGCCTCCTGCCCACCAGGTACCGCATCGGGGCGCCCTGGTCTATAGTCCCTCAGAGCCTCCTGCCCACCAGGCACCGCATCGGGGGCGCCCTGGTCTGATGGTCCTCAGAGCCTCCTGCCCACCAGGCACCGCATCAGGGCGCCCTGGTCTGATGGTCCGTCAGAGCCTCCTGCCCACCAGGCACCGCATCGGGGCGCCCTGGTCTGATGGTCCTCAGAGCCTCCTGCCCACCAGGCACCGCATCGGGGCGCCCTGGCCTGATGGTCCTCAGAGCCTCCTGCCCAGCAGGCACAGCATTGGGGGCGCCCTGGTCTGATCTCATTCCATTTCTGCTACAAGGTTCGAGCTATTATCACAAATACATTCAAAGACAAAAGGCACAGCATCCGAAGGACTAAGTCACAGAGTCGGGGAGAGGACAGCTGACGGCTGTCAGACTGGTGGTCGGTATTTCTTCTGTCTGCCAGACCCAGACAGGCCTCGGCGGCGATGCCAGTGTCCTCACCCAGAGCAGCGCCCGGCTTGCGGGGCAGGAAACAGATTAACCCGAACTCTTGCTGCAGAGGGAGCGAGCGTGGCCTCTGCTGATCCCCTGAAAACACGTGCTGGCGGGAGCAGAGGCTTCCCGGGCCGGCGTGGTCCATCCCCCAAGGTGCCGGCAGGTGGGGGGAAGACAGCAGCGAGTTGGATGAGTGCCAGCTTTGGAAATCATCTGTAGTAAATCACCCTTCAGCCCGGCAACGAGAGAGCCAGTCAGTGCACCCCAACTGCGCAACCTCCACGGGTGAGGCACCCCTGGAAGAACAGGCCATACCTTTCACGTGGAGACGGGCCTTCGTCTAATTCCGTGTGGTGTTTCCACCTAGCACCCGTGGCATCCTCTGAGAGTGACCGAGTGGCCAAGGAAGCCATCCAACTGTCGCCGTGAAGTACGAATGGCTGATGCCCTGCCCTGAAGCCACCTCATCAGAACGGCATGTGCGGAGGGACTATGTTTGGCCAAGTGAGCGACCACAGTGACCTTTCACGTCTGCGGATTTGGAAATGCATCCTGGGTTGGGTCATACTGGAAAGTATGTCGGATATCCCCAGTCAGGAGCTGATGTCTCTGATTCAGAACGTCAGAATGTCAACACAGCCTCCTCTCCGGGGCATCCCTTACTTAGTTGTTTATTTACTTATGTATTTATTTTTGCCTTCTCTTCCTAACGTGTCATTGGTACGTTACCTACAATATATACATGCTCGTGTACCCTTTTTCAGTTACCCGCCTCGGGTTTTTGGCCGTATCTTCTCAAGAGAGGCCCCCGAGTATAACAAGAAGCGGGCACGGATGTCACATTCCACGTCACAGGCAGGGACCGATGGAAAAGTTTACTTAGCACCTACCCCGACGGTGGCTCAAGCAGTTATTCGACCCTTGCTCTCCAAAAAGTAAATGTATTCCATTTTCCACTTTTAATTTACTGGGGCTGTTCTTGTGTTTTATTTTATAGAAGAGTGGTATTTCAGACAAAGAGTCACATCCCTGTTAGAATTAACCACTCAAGCCGAGCCCCCTCCAGATCTGATCATAACCGCGCTCCTGTACTGTGCAGAGTACCACTGGGTCTGTCTCCATCCCCCTGTCCACCAAGCTCAATTCTAAGCTGGCTGAAGCAGTTACTTAAAAGTGAGTTCATTTTATATTTTAGGGATCCAAATGTTTCTCCCACCTAACAAGTGCATCTCAGTTTTATCAGTGTATGAAGATACATGCACAAATGGGAGGTAAAAAGATTTGTTTACATTTGCTCATATGGAAAAAGACATGCAAGAATGATGCAAGAATAAACACTGTGTGTGTCCCAGGCTTCCAACTTCAAACCTCCTTCTGCCCACCCCGACTGGTGTCATTCTGGGAAGAGAGCAGGGGAAAATCAGCTTTCTCTTCTAGCCTAGAATATATAGACATGTTTCGAAGCCACTCTTTCAAGTTTGTGTGAATAAAACTTTATGTATATGTCAGCTACAAAGAATAAAACCAAAGATGCAATAAAGAATTAATTGACCACCCGGCCAGTGTGGATCACTGATTGAGCGTCGACCCATGCACCAAGAGGTTTGATTCGTGGTCAGGACACGTGCCCAGGTTACAGGCCTGATCCCCAGTGGGGGGCATGCAGGAGGCAGCCAATTGATGTTCTCTCTCATCCATGTTTCTATCTCTCTCCCCCTTCCTCTCTCTCTCTAAAATAAAGAAAAAAAATTTTTTTTAAAGAACCAATTGACTGAAGGTGAAAAAGAACACAAAATAGCTCCGATCCAAACTTGGGTGCCATAGGATCTGTGCCTTTGTTTTCTTGTGTAAAAGGGGGCGGGGAAATGGATAGACAGCATTTAGTTATATAGAATATTGTGGGAATACAGGATCGAGGAAAAGTCCACAGCATGACTTTGAAGAGATGCCCACAGCTTTAGTCCAAGGCAAAGGTGGCAGAGATGACCAGTCGATGACCTACGTCTGTGTTCTGTTTCTGGGCCCTATCCTCATTGCCAGAGATGACCAGTCGATGACCTACGTCTGTGCTCTGTTTCTGGGCCCTATCCTCGCTTAACACCTACACCAGAAGTAGGACCCAGAAGCTGCCTGAACTAAGGACATGTCTTTATGCCACAACCTCATGTCTCTATGCCACAACCTATGGTGATTTTGTGGCTTAAGGAAACAATGTATTTCAATTAAAAAGCAGCAACAAACAAACACTCCAACAGATTTTAGAAGATCTCTTGCCCACCTTAGGATCTCTCAACAAAATTTGGGAAGAGAACTGTCTGTAGAAGAACGCGAACAAGAGCAGAACAAGGAAGAGTGTGGGGGGTCACTCACCTCCTGTGAAAAGGCGCAGAGTCGAAACAGCAGCAGACACTGCCTACAGGTGAGCGTGTGACCGAGTCGCTGATACCGCAGCTGTGAGTGCATTCGTAAGAGATAGTCACTAGGACTTAAACCAGCACTGAAATTCTCCCAGGGTCAGAAAGAATTCTTCCCAAAGATTCTTAGCTTGGGGTCTATGAACACAGGCTTCGGGGCAGAGTAAAAAACTATGTGATAAATTGTGTGAGGATGCGGATTTTATGGATTTTCCGATGGAGAGCATATGTAGATTTTATTAGCTCTGCAAAGGGGCTTAGGATTTTTTTTTTTAATTCAATAAAAAAGGTAAGAACAACTCTGTTTGATCCTGAACAAAAGAAACCATATAATTTGTTCTAGTTTTTCTGTTTTAATAGGGCCAACAAGGCCACATGAGAAACATTGAGACATTACTTGAACATCACCACTTACTCAGTCACTAATGACCAATGACTTCATACAATTAGGAGATTAAATGAAGAAATGGGTATGAAGCATAGGGCCTGATACACAGAAGGGTTTAGTGTTGGAGAAGTGGTATCTTTTAAGATTTACACATCGTGTGTGATAACTAAAGACATGTTTAATCTTCAGTAGGACAGGTCTTCATCCAGAAAGTCAGACCCAAGAATAGGTCAAAAGAAATAGGTGGGTGTAACCGCACAGTTGACCAGAGGAAGCAACAGGTGGCGGTGTTGGCACCAGAGTGGCTTGGACAGCAGACAAGCAGAGCTCCAGGATGGAAAAGGGCAGCTTCCGGACCCAGCACTCACCGGTGTTCAGGTGCAGCATCCCTTCCGACCACTCCCCAGGTGATTGATGGAACCTCACATAACCAGCGCCTTGGAAGGCAAAGCACAGCATCGGACTGGATCCACCTAAAAGAACGACTTGATGCTAGTTGACTGGTTAGTGGACTCATAAGAATCTCCTTGGCAAGAGCCAAAATTGGCACAGACATTGGAGATGAGGTTGGACCTACAGGTAGGTGTTAAGTAGACCCAGCTGCCAGAAGCAGAAGCCAAGTAGATCATTATTCTATAAACATGTACAAATGGGTTCCCGCTGCCAAAACGTAACAATAATAAAATATCTACACCACTGCTTTGGGGATTTCTACTAGTCTCCCATTTCAACATAGCCACTATCCTACCTATTCTCCATTATGGAGCATGCATTTTGGAGCTGGGTCTTACGCTGCCTGCCCTTCTGGGCCTTATGTTTTTGCACTGTCCCTTGCTGGCCTCTGTCAACTGCCTTGGGGGTTAGGTCACACTCCATCTTTGCACCAATCCCTCAGAGACTGCCCTCTCACTTTCTGGTCCTGACCACCAAGACCTCAACTTGGCTGGAGGCCCAGATTCTAACTCATCTGGGAGGAGGGGTAAAAAGGTATCCAGGAAAAGGCATTTGACTTGGAGGCAGAAAAATTGGACCCGAGTCCAGGATGTGCCATTAATGAGCAGTGTAGCTTTGGATAGTAACAGCTAACGTGGACTGAGCTCGTAATCATTAAATAAATAACATTTCATCCTCACAAAATCCTGAAGTAAGTTATATTATTGTCTGCACTTTACAGTTAAAGAGACTGAGGCACAGCCCTGGCTGGTGTGACTTGGTGCTTAGAGCCCTGGTCCACACACTGAAGGGTCTCTGGCTCGATCCCAGTCAAGGTCATGTACCTAGGTTGCAAGTTCAGGTTCCATGTCCAGCCCTGGTCAGGGTGTTTGCAAGAGGCAGCCAATCAGTGTGTCTCTCTCACATTGACATTTCTCTTTCTCCCTCTCTTCTCTCTCTCTCTCTCTCTCTCTCTCTCTCTCTCTCTCTCCCCTCCTCCTCCTCCTCCTCTTCCTCCTCCTCCTCCTCCTCCTCCTCCCCTCCCCCCCTTCCACTCCCTCTAAAAATATCCTCTGGTGAGGATTAACGAGAGAGAGAGACTGAGCCACAGGGAGATTATCTATAGTTTCCAAAGTAACAAGACTAGGACATTAGCAGAATTATTACTCAATTTGGGGCAGTCCAGACTTCTAACCAACATGCTACCCTATGTCACCAACACTTAACTTTGGAGATAGGAACAGCTATAAAGCTGACCTTCACAGGGTGAGGGGTCGTGTCCCTAATCACCAAAGAGCATTAAGACATGACATGGACTCTGTGCTATAGAAATGTTACTGTGTTCTCTTTATCAGTTTTAACTTTTTCACTGTTTTTTCTACCCAGAAATCACAGTTATTTTTCCTTTTTCTACCTTTAAAAAAACAAATCCTTTGCAATTAAAATGCACCCCTTTCCCGCCCACATCACTTGCTCTGGCACATTCCGAGATAGAGTATGACTGTCTGATCCCCCAAACCTCCCGCTGAGACACCTTCTTTCCTGACTCATGACTCTGTGGTTGCTTGAAAAAAAAACATTTGTTCTAATAGAGCATCCCCCACAGGCCTCTGCTTTATCCCACTCTTCCATTTTTCCAGGTTCCTATCATTTCCTTTTGATGTCTTCAGCCTTATATTAATAATCGTTCTTATGGGAGACGCTGCCGGCCTCCTCGACATTTCTCCACGGTACGCTCTTGTCCTCCAGCTTTAGGTCTTCAGGCTACAGCCTCCAATGGTTCCTTTCCTTCCTTCTATTTTCCCACTGATTGCTTTTTCTTTCCCCTGGCTTTTAGACTCTCCTTACGCCAACGGACCATTCTCCGCCCAGCAGTTTTTAAAAGCAGACCGGTGGAAGCGAAAGTCAGTGCTCTGGAGGGACTCCCTAGAGGCACTCTCCCTGTTGAGATGAGTTGTCTACACAATTTGAGGGTTCTTCACTTTGCAAACTAGCCAGCAGTGGCCAGTGGTCCCCGAAATGGAGCAACTATACTCCTGGGAGAGAAATATCAGAGAAGACGGGTCCGATTATTTACGAAGGTCAGGGCTCCCAGGGGTGTGGGGAAGTTCAAAGGCATAAACCGGGCTGTCATCTATTATAACCACTGTGAGCAGAGCCAAAACGATGTCCAAACATAGAAACACCTTCTCTGCTGGTTACTCTCAGGCGTAACCATAGTACAGGAACAAAGGATAGCACTAAGGCAAACGTATCTGTCATGAAAAGAAAGATAATTAAACTCTTTTAAAAAAAAAGAACAAAGAATGATACTAAGTTACCTTCTTCACCTCCACGCCCCACTGAAAGAATTCACCGAATACTGTTGTTACCCTAACGTCTACTTCATGTTTCTAACATTAGCTATTCTTCCCTTTCTGGCACTTTTTTAAAAAATATATGTATATATATAATTTGCCTTTATTAATTTGAGAGAGAGAGAGAGAGAGAGAGAGAGAGAGAGAGAAACATTGATGAGAGAGAACGACTGGCTGCCTCCTGGGCATGTGCCCTGACTGGGAATAAAACCGGTGACCTCTTGGTGCATGGGTTGACGCTCAACCACTGAGCCACACCAGCCGGGCCTCTCTGGCACTTTTGTTGACAGTTGCTATGGTTTTATCTGGCCCTTCTTTACATATTTTACATATTTTAAACATTCACTCTTTTTCTCCCTTTGTTATCAGATGAAAATATCTAAACAACGGCGCTCAACTGACATTTTAACCAGCCCTTTCCTGCTTTCTACTTACCTTCATTTACACTTCTCCTAGCGGGACTTCATGGTGCTCACAGAATGGCAGGTAAACATCAGCTCTGTCACTTTAATTTTTCCCTCTTCCCTCCCACAACCATGGGGAATATTGCGAGGATCCTTTACAAAACTAAGCAAACTCTTTACTGTAATATCACTAACATAGCACCATAAATGTGCAAAACTCACGATCGCAACTATTCATGAATTGCCATTGAGTTATTTCTCCCAGGTTTCTACCCACTGGGTGAGGAGAAGAATTTCCCAGCACCCTGGAAGCCTGTTTCTTCCCAGTTCCCACCCTGCTCCTCCCCACGGGGAAGTCTGTCCTGACTTCTCACACCAGAAATTAGGAATGCCTGCTTTTGAACTTTACGGGGATTCTTTTATGTGTTCTTAAGAGAATGGCCTCTTTCATTTGCATTGTTTTTGAGATTTATCCATGTTGATGCCTGTAGGACTAGTTATTCCCTTCTACTGCTGCATGCTAGTCACTGCATGAACATGCACGCTGCCATTAATCTACCCATTCTGGGCAACTAGGTTATTTCCAAGGTTTCGCTACTATAATAATACCACGATGGAAAATCTTAGCTCATCTTTCAGTGTGGATATGTCCATTGGGTCTATATCTATTACTAGGTCATAGGAATGCATCTTCAATTTTAACAGAAACTTCTGGTTTTCCAAAAAGTTGCACCAACAGCAGTGAGTGCTCCTGGTGCTCTATATCCTCACCAACACGAGGCCTTGTCAGCCTGGTTTGTTTCTTTGTCATCCTGGTAGGTATTAGAGGTATCTCATTATGGTTCTAACTTGCATTTCCCAGTTTACTAAAGGAGTTAAACATCTTTTTGTATGTTCTTTGACCAACTGAGTATCGTCTTTGTGATGCCCCTGTTCAATATCTCGCCCATTTTTCTACTCAATTGTTCGATTTTCTTTATTGATTCATGAGAGTCTTTCTATATTCTTTGTCAATGATATGTACAAGGAATAGCTAACCCTTTGTTAGGTATATGTGTAACAACCTTTGTCGAATGTGTAGCAAATCTGAACTTGTCTTTTCACTTCTTATCGGTATCTTTTGATGAACAGATATTCTTAATTTAATGTAGTCCAACTTGCTACATTTATAGTTAGTGCTTTTGTGGCTGGGTCATGATTACATGTCCTATGTTATCTTCTTGAAGCTTTGCTGTTTTACCTTTTACTTTAGACCAGCAATCAACCTGGAATTGATTCCTTACAAGGTCTGATGCCGGGGTCAGTTTTTTGTTTTCCACATGGGTAGCCAGTTGACCCAACATGACTCAATGAAGACTTGGCCTTGCCTCCACTTTTCTTCCCTGCCAACCTTGTCGTGAATCCCATGTGGTCTGTTTCGGGTCTCTATTCTATTCCATTGGCTTATCAGTCTATACTAGCATCGATATCACAATGTCTTAATTATTTTGTAGAGTAAGACAGAAACACATTTTTTCTTTTTCTCTGATATTCCTGAACTCTTTTTAGCTTTTTGCATTTCTATATGAATTTTGGAATCAAATTGTCGATGTTTACCCAACTATAGTAGAACTGATGACATTATTTTCAGCAGGTAATCAGGCACATCATTGCTTCATGGCACGTTGCCACAAAGACTTTTCCTTACATACAAACAGACACCCCCCAGCCCCTCTGTGTTGGAGGCGCTCACAGAGCACCCAGGTGTACCTGTCTCCTTGGCTCACAGACTTCTCTGCACATCCCCCACTGGGGGTCCTGTACTCTGCTCTGCTCCTTCTGGTTGTCTCCAAACCAGAGCTCTGGGGAATTCAGGACCAGGGTTTGATGCTCTCATCCTCCCGTTTCTAATCTCCTTTCAAAAAATATAGTTAAAACTCCTGATTTCATTTTGTTGGTTATTTCACCTTTCTCCCACGAAAACAGAAGCCAAAAAATCACTCACACAAGACTCATAAGTCTTCCTGCACTCGGCAACAAGGACATTCGAGCCAGAGCCTCTCCCCTCTTCAACAACGAGTGTTTCAGAACAGACGCCTGCTTCTTATCAGTAGCTTTGACTGAAACTTCAGCCTAAGCCCCATTCTTTCTCCAAAAGAAGGGGAGGAAAAGATTGGCTCTCGAGTCTGAACAGCTTGGGTCCAAGGCGGAGTTGGCACCGAGTAGCTGTGCTTCTGGCAAATAGTCTGACGGGAAAACTACAGGTAACAACTGCACTCAAGCTTCTAAAATAGTACCTGGTGCCTGGGGTCTATGGTCAACTGCTGCCTTTCCTACCTTCTCTCTCAGTACAATTCTCTTTCCTAAGACACATTCTATAGAAACTATCATCTTTGTCTCTTGGGGCTATGATTAACTTTCCATCGTCATTCTTATTTTATTTATTTATTTTTTTTTTATCCTCACCCGAGGACACTTTTCCATTTTTTGCTCAGATAGAGCGGGAGGGAGAGAGAGGAAGAGAGAGAGAGAGAAACATCGATGCGAAAGGGACACATCGAGTGGCCGCCACCCGCACAACCAACCAGGGCCGGGGACAAACTGCAACCGAGGTACGTGCCCTTAGCGGGAACCGAACCCGGGTCTCTCTGTACCGCAGGCCGACGCTCCAACCGCTGAGCCAAACCGGCCAGGGCCCATCGTCATTCTTTAGTTGTTGTTAATCCTCACTGGATGATATTTTTCCATTGCTCTTTAGAAAGGGGAAGGAGGAGGGACGAAAGAGAGACAAACATCGATGTGATAGAGGCACATCAATCGGTTGGTTCTCACAGGTGCCATAACCAGGGCCAGGGATCAAACCCACAACCTCACGTACGTGCCCTTGACTGGAAATCAAACCTGTGACCGTTCAGTACACAGGTCAATGATTTATCCACTGAGCCACACCGGCCAGGGCTCTATCTTCATTCTTTTTTTTTTAATATTTCTAATTAATTTATTTTTGTTACAGATGTTTCTCCTTTTTCCCCAAGTGTCACCCTCCTCCAGATCCCACGCCTCCGTCACAGTACTGTCGTCTGTGTCCACTGGTTATGTACACGTGCCCATAGGTTCTTTGATTTCTCTCTTCTCACTGACCCCACAACCACCACCATGAATGGATCTTCATTCGTAAATCTTACCATACCTCTCCTTTCTTTTCTACTGACCCATGGCAAAATCTCAACACACAATACCCTCATCGTTGCTTAATAACCTCATTCTTCTCTAATAGTCTTAGCTCTAATTATGATTGCTTGTATCATTTGTCTATAAATGTTCCATCTGTTTTGTTATTTCTGTTCCTGTTTTGTCCTTGCTGACTCATGACTGGCACCTTCCACGCATCCAGGGTCTCAGGGTCGGTCAGCTCCCTCCGAGCCCTGTGCCTGCCAGGCACCTCCGTCACGGCCTGTTCCGGACTCCCCGCTCCCACAGGCCACAGCTGCATTTCTTGTCACCTCCTCATCTGCCACCTCACCCCCTGGAGTCACAGATGGACAGGAGGCACTCTATTCGAAGCCAATCTAGGGAGAATGTGTCTTCCGTTTAGCGAAACATCTCATCGGATGCAGTCCACTCGGCACTACGTTGACCATATCCACCACAAACAGACTGTGGTGTAAACAGCTCTTTCCATTTGTATTCTGCATTCAGAACGTACCTCTGTCACAGGTACCAAACAAACTTAGAAGAACCCCTCTCTCCCGATGACCGGGCTGTGGCTGGGTCAGCTCATCAGGTTGGCTTCTTCCCACAGGATGGGTTCTTTCCAAAAAGAGCCCTGAACTCCTCTTACAAAGAAGCACCTGGCAGGCAAGTCCCAGCAGCTCCCAGAGAGGCTCAGACAGGTCTAAATTAGCTACAATCGAGAATAAACTTCAGCTCGGGCCCCTGTGGCCGTCACGGGTGCGAACACAACTGCCCTTCTACACTCTTTATATGCTCTGAGGCCAGGAATGCGCCTTCTCTTCCTATTTCCCTACAATGCAGCTGGATTCCCCTCCTCAGACGACCCTTCTTGTTATATATGGGGAAGGTGACATGACCTCTAATAATTTTTCCTTTCACATTTCATTTGGAGTCATATGCATGTACTTATCTGATCTCTCTCTTCACCAGCATGTAAATCTCCCAAACATGATTTCATTTCTAAGACATCCATATTGTGGTTTTGACTGAAGAAAATCCCTACCCGGTAGAACTTTCTTCCCTCACTGACCAGCAAAAACAGCCACAATATATTTCCCCCTTGGTATTCAGTCTTATTCCTTGTACCAAGTCACACCCCCGTGTCTCTTGCCTCAAATCCCCCCAGTCTCTTAAAGTTCCCTGTGATCTCGAAGCGCAGGAGCACCGCCTGCTCAGATCACAGCGGCCCCAGAAGCCAGGAAGTTCGAAAGGCAGAATACTCGCGAGGAAACAGAGGCCGCACGTGGAAAACACTTGCTCAAGGTCATACAGGTGGAAACGCCATCAGCGGCACCACTTTATTTTGGACGTTATTGTTTGATATGCAGGAATAACATCACAGCAGAGTTCAATGTAAAAAGCACATTCCTCCCACTATTGTTTGGTTTTGACTCAGGACCTGGTTAAATTAAGCACGTTTATTTATAGCGCAAATCTGGTATACCGAATATAACACAAAGCATTGCAAATCCTAAGATTAAGAAGCCTTAAGAAACCTTCTGGGGGAGGCACAAATATCTCTTTCATGTGGTCCCATCCTATCTGGCTGGAATTCTAAGGCACTGGGTCTTCTTGTCTTCCCATTAGGCTGAGACTGGAGATCCACAGTGATAGAGGAGACACCTGACATTCTTCTCCCCCTGCCCCGTGACTCAGGAGGAGCACTGGAACCCCCAACCCTTCTAGTTTTCTCACTATATGACCTGACACAAGGAAGACTGATTACACCGAAAACTATTGAGAATTATCCGTAGTACTACTTTCCTCCTTTGTTCACACCGTCACAGACATGTTTAGAAGAGTTGGTTGTCTTAGTAATACTTTACATTTATTAAGACAATTTGTTAAACACATTTATTAAAAAGAGAGTGACACTCATTCTTCTTTAATTTATTGTTAGAAACTTGATCAAAGCATGATCTTGGTGTCACCTTGATGGCTAGTAATCGGTCTAAGACAAGGACAAAGATTCCAAAATCCCACCCTAATGCCTCAATTCATTAGAAACAACTACTTCAGCTAATTTTTTTTTTCATCTCAAGCTTCTATATTGCCAATCTACCTATGTTGCCAAACATTTCACGAAGAGTCTTGCTGATGAGAGGGATTTACCCACCGTTTTCAAACCAAGGACTTTGCTGAATTTCTTAATCAAGAATCACTTCATGGCATTTTTGACTTGCTATAGTTATTAAGTCATTGTTACATATTCTGCCAAACATCACCTACCTCACTCTTAGTTACAAGAGTACAAAATGATAATAACAGCATATTCAGAGCAAGCCATAAAATATAGATTGGATCGCGCAGCAACGTTGGAGAAAAACACCAAGGGTGAAGGAAGGAGCAGCGCCATGCGATCCAACACAGAACGAGCAATTAGTTCAGAGCCAAACCTCCAAGGGAGACGGAATAAGCAAACTTCTTAGTTTATTCTAACAGTATGAGGGAAAAGTAAATACTTTTACCCATTTATTGCCACCAAGCTCTGCATTTTACATCACAGTTGCAACTCCTGCCACAGAATCATGAGTCTCCAGAACAAGCTATGGATTCATTTTAAAGAGTCTTTTAAATCATTCAAAGATTAACACCTCGACTTCATGCAAGAAAACGCAGTTATCCAATTATCTCTTCAGTGAGTTTGATTTCTTTGGCTAATTGGTTTCATGAGGTCATACACACAAAACTCGGCTTACTTAATAATGCAGGTGTAAAAATTAAATACTTAAATCTCTGCAAAATCCAAACAGAATTCAATACGAGAGAAGAGGAGCAAATACTTAACTCATTGAATACACTTGGCTCGGACTTGGCTCAGGAAGATGGCACAATCTAATGAATGAACTAAAGCCCAGTGTTTAAAAACTACCGCACTGCGATCCCACAGTCACGACGAGCCATCGTGTAACTTCACAGCAGGTAGAGAACTCTGAAATTACCCAGGACTAGGCATGCAGTGGGCAGCAACCTGCGTGGGCCCAGCTGACAGATAGAATTAATGAAAATAACTGTACGATAATCCGAGAAACAGTGACATAAAGGGAGTCGCAGAGTCCAGGAGATGGAAACACAGGAATAAACAAGCCAAATGTCTCTAAATAGCACGTCGAAAAGCAGGAGAAGGTGAATGGGTCTCTCAACTCCTTGGAGCTTTTGCTGTTTGTCACGTGGCCCATTACTGATGGATCTCAGATGCTCAGGACCAGATGGCTTCACGAGTGAATGCTAACAAAAACCTATGAAAGAAATAATAACAATTCTGCAGATTCTGCCAGAAGTAGGGGAGGAAACAAGGAAGTTAAGACTTACTTTTAATTTAATTTTAATTTTAAAATTGACATTATTTCAGGACTCCCCTCCCCACCCCAAGTTTGCCCCTCACCCCCCTCCCCCCACTCCCTTCCTTGGCCTTTACCAAGTCATTGTCTGTCCATAGGGTATGCATATATGTTCTTTAGCTATTTTAAAAGGTAGTATCACTCTATCCAAAACCAGACAAAGATATTACAATAAAACTATTTACTACTATCCACTATCATCATAGATGAAACACACACACACAGCAAAAGACTAGCATATTAAATCTAGCAACATGTCAAATGATTACATCATATCCAAGTGGTGTTCATACTGGTACTGCAAGGTTGGTTCAACACTGGAAAATCAATCAATGACATTCATCACATAAACAGACTAACCAAAACATATAATTATGTCAATAGAAGCAGAAGATTTCCCCCCAATGTTTTATTATGAAAAATTTAAACGTAGAGGAAAGTAGAAAGAATTTTTTGCAATGACTTCCCAAATATCCCCCAGTTAGGTATCACGTTATCTATCTAATTATCCATCCATCTCTTTATTCATCCATCAATCTTTCTTATTTCTTTTATGCATTTTAGAGTAAAATTAAGATAACATTACTATTCTCCCTAAACACTTCATGTTGTTAGGTAGGGTTCAATATTTATTCACAGTTTTTTTTTCTTTTGAGGAAAAATTTTTACATAATAAAGTGTATAAACCTTAAGCATATGTTCCCTAAGTTTGGGAGAATGTGCACCTGTACGTATGAGTACCTAGCAAGGAGTAGACTGTTACCATCACTCCAGGTAGTCTCCTCATGCTTAGCAGAAACATTTTTATAAAACACATCGCCCATTCATGATAAAAACCCTAACAAAACTAGAAATAAAGAAAATTTCCTCAACTTTATAAAGAACACCTATACAACCAAAAGCTAACATTATACTTAATAGAAAAACTGAATGTTTTCCTGTTAAGATAAAAAAAAACAAATGATTCTAGAACAATAAAATAAAAAATGAACAGTAAATAATCTCAACCCATCCCTTGCACCATGTACAAAAACCTAAAAATAAACTGTAGAAGAAAACACTGGAGAAAATCCTTGCAACCTTGGATTAAACAAAAACTTCTTAAAACACAAAAAGCATAAATTATTTTTTTTTAAATCAGTAAATAGGACTTCATCAAAATTAAAAGCATCCCCTCTTTAAAATATTGCTAAGGAAATAAAAAGAGAAGCCACAAGCTATGAGAAAGTATTTGCAAAATATATAGTCATACCTCATTTTGTCGGTCTTCCCTTTATGTTGTTCATAGGTACTCTTTTTTACAAAATGAAGGTCTGTGACAACCCTCCATCAAGCAAGTCTATTGGCGTCATTTTTCCAACAGCGTTTGCTCACTTTATGTCTCTGTCTCACATTTTGGTGACTGTCACAATATTTCAAATGTTATTGTTATTGTTTATATCTGTGATGGTGACCTGTGATCAGTGATCCGGGATGTTACTATTGTAATTATTTTGGGGTGACACCAACCACACCCACATCAGATGGTAAACTTAATCAGCAACTCTTGTGTGTGTTCTGATTGCTCCACCAACAGCTGTTCTGTGTCTCTCCCTCCGCTCAGGCCTCCTTGGGGCACACCAACATTTAAATTAGGGCAGTTAATAACCCTGCAATGACTTCTAAGTGCTCAAGTGAAAGAAAGAGTTGCATGTCTCTCACATTAAATCAAAAGCCAGCAGTGATGACGCTGAGGGAGAAGGGCACGTCGAAAGCCAAGGGGCTGAAAGCGAGGTCTCTCGCACCAAATGGCTAGCCAAGCTGCGAATGCAAAGGGAAACTTACTGAGAGAAATTAAAGATGCGGCTCCAGTGCACACGCAAATGATAAGAAAGCAAAAGAACCTTATTGCTGACATGGAGAAAGTTTTAGTGGTCTGGACAGAGGATCAAACCAGCCACGACATTCTCTGCAGCCAAAGCCTAATTCAGAGCAAGGCACACCCTAATTCTCTTCAATTCTTTGAAGGCTGAGATCGGTGCAGAAGCTGCAGAAGAAAAGTTTGAAGCCAGCAGAGGTTGGGTCATGAGGCTTATGGAAGGAAGCCATCTCAATAACATAGAAAGGCGAGGTGAATCAGCAAGTGCTCGTGTAGAAGCTGCAGCGAGCTATCCAGAGGATCCTGCTGAGATAATTAATGAATGTGGCTACACTAAACAACAGATTATCAGTAAGGAGGAGGCAAACTTCTACGGGAAATAGATGCCACCTAGGACTCTCACAGCTTTGGGGGAGAAGTCAATGCCTGGGGGCTTCGCAACTGCAAAGGACAGGCTGACTCTCTCATTAGGGGCTAATGCAGCCCTAAAACTGGAACAACAGAGCCTGGATGACAGCACATCTGTCTACAACCTGGTTTACTGAGTATTTTAAGCCCACTGATGAGTCCTGTTACTCAGAAAATAATACCGTTTTCAAAATATGACTGCTCATTGACAACGCACCTGGCCAGCCAAGCGCTCTGATGGAGAGGCAAGAGGTTAATGTTGTTCTCACGGCTACTCGCACAGCATGCATTCTGGAGCCCATGGAGCAAGGAGTAATTTGGACTTTCAGGTCTTATTATTTGAAAGGTACATTTTGTAATAGCTGTGTAGGTAGCAATTCTTCTGATGGATCTGAGCAAAGTAAATTGACAACCTTTTGGAAAAGATTCACCATCCCAGATGCCATTAAAAATATTTGTGATCCCATGTTCAAACACACCCAGGCATTCCAAGACATTTTCATACAGACACACACATGCAGGACACACATATTTATACATATGCCTGAAACTAATATAATGTCAACTGTAAATAAAAAAATAAAAACACTTTTTAAAGAATATGAAACACTTACCTACTCATCTAGACATTGATATATAACCACAGCAGACTTTTTTTTTTTATCCTCACCCGAGGACATTTTTGCATTTATCCTCAGATAGAGTGGGAGGGAAAGAGGGAGGAAGAGGGGAAGAGAGAGAGAGACACATCAACTGGTTGCCACCCGCACGACCCCAACCGAGGCCAGGGACCAACCGCAACTGAGGTGCGTGCCCTTAGTGGGAACTGAACCAGGGATTCTCTGGTCTGTGGGCCGATGCTCTAACCACTGAGAAAACTGGCCAGGGTGACAGCAGACACTTTATGCACACATGCTGGTTTACACTCACACTTAAGCAGATACACAACACCCCCACATCACCAAACTTACAGTGAAACACATCCAGACACTTAAACATTTTTACACAGACACACACATGCAGAACACATGTATTTACACATATGTGAAAGTCTGAAACCATGCATATCTCTCTCTCTCTCTCTCTCTCTCTCTCTCTCTCTCTCTCTCTCTCATGCACACACCTCAAAGAACACCCAGGTAGGGGGAAAAAAGAATATTTGTGATTCAAAATAGTAACAGAACAACATTGATGATTCAGCCCTCATGGATGACCTTAAAGGTTCAAGACTTCAGTGGAGAACGTAACCATAGGTGTGGTGGAAATAGCAAGAGAACGAGAATTAGAAATAATCTGAAAATGTGATCAAATTACTGCAGTTTTATGATCAGAGTTAAACGGATGAGGAGCTGCTTCTCATGAATGAGCAAGGAGAGCGGCTTTGTGAGACGGAATGAGCTCCTGGTGAAGATTGTTGGAATGACAACGAAGATGCGTAATGTGACGTCAGCTTAGTTGATAAAGCGGTGGCAGGGTTTGTGAAGACTGATTCCAACTTCGCAAGAAGTTCTTCTGCTATCAAACCATACCAAATAGACAGAGAAATCACTCGTGAAAGGAAGAGAACATCAATGTGCACACTTCACTGTCGTCTTACTCTAAGAAATTGCCACGTGCACACCAGCCCTCAGCAGCCAGCACCCTGACCAGGCCGCCGCCGTCAGCATCGAGGCGAGACCCTCCACCGGCAGAAAGCTCACCGCCCACCGAAGGCTCAGGTGCTGGGCAGCATTTGTTAGCATTAAAGTATTTTTAAATGAAGGTATATACATTTTTAGATATAATGGTATTGCACATTTAATATACTACATTATAGTAAAAACATAACTTTTTTTTTTTTTTTTATCCTCACCCGAGGACATTTTTCCACTTTTTTGCTCAGATAGAGTGGGAGGGAGAGAGAGGAAGAGAGAGAGAGAGAAACATCGACGTGAAAGGGACACATCGAGTGGCTGCCACCCGCTCGACCAACCAGGGCCAGGGACAAACTGCAACTGAGGCATATGCCCTTAGCGGGAACTGAACCCGGGTCTCTCTGGACCGCAGGCTGACTCTCTAACCGCTGAGCCAAACCGGCCAGGGCAACACATAACTTTTATATGCACTGGGAAACAAAGACACTCATGTGACTGGCTGTATTGTGACATTTACTTGGTTGCAGTGGTCTGGAACTGAACTTACAAGGTATCGCCTGTGTCTGAGAGGGACTAGCACCCAGAATGTTTTTTAAATCTCTCACAACTCAATAATAATGAAACATACAACGCAATAAAAAAATGGGCAAAATATTTTAACAGATACTTTACCAAAGAATCGATATACAAATGACAAATACACACATGAAAGCCACTCCACGTCATTAATCGTTAGAGAATTGGGAGGAAAAGAACACACTATGATACCACCACACAACTATTAGAATGACTAATATTGAAAATGACAATATCAGCAACTGGCAAGGATGAAGAGAAACTGGAACTCTTACACTTTTCTGGTTTCAATAAAAAAGTGACACAGTCACTTTGAAACAGTGTGTAGTTTCTCGTAAAATTAATCACACACTTACCAGATGACCAGAAATCCCAGTGCTAGACATTCAGCTGACAGCAAAGCAAACATGTGTCCATCGAAAAACCTGCACGCATGTGTTTACAGCTCCATCATTCATCACTACCCCAAACTGTAAACAACTCAAATGACCATCAAATGGCAAACAGATAACCAAATTGTGGCCTGTTTACCTAATGAAACACTATGCTACTCATCAAGCAAAGGAAGGAGCTACCGATACATGCAACAACGTGGATAAACAGCAAATGCAATATGTGGAGTGAAAGAAGACAGACTCAAAAGGCTACACACTGTACAATTCCATTTCTATGATACTCTGGAAAAGGCAAAACCGCAGTGACAGAAAACAGATCGGTGGTGGCTGCCAAGGTGTAGGGTGGGGCGAGGGGGCTGACGACAAATGAACACGAGACAACCTTTGGAAGTGATAGAAATGTCCTGTATCTTGATTGTGGTAGTAGTTACATGACCAGAGTATTAAAATAAACAATGGGATCCGCAGCCTGTGGATTATAATAGGAAATCAAAGTTCATACTGATGAGAGAGGGAGAGGGAGAAGGAGAGAGAGAAAGTTCTATTTTTCCATCAAATTCCAGGTAATAATTACATAAAGGATAATAGAATTAGAAAATCACCATTTGGCAACCATCTTATCATAAATGATTCAGACAAAAATCAGCAAAAGATACTAAAACTAGTGAGTGAAACTTCAAGAATAGAATACTTACATGAACTCAAAGTATCTCCCACAAAATGCTCACTAATTAGTTTTTAATAAGTACAAAATACTGGTTAATGAACTGTAAAGGGAAGAAGCAAGGTAGATTCTAAAGTAACATTATTAGTATGAGCACAAATCGCTATTACTTGTTTCCCGATATAAGGTACAGTGAAGAAAACAACATCCCTTTTGTAACATTCCTGGTCCCAAAAATGTATATTCTAAATCTAAGCATGAGGAAACATTAGATAAACTCAGAGCTATTCCATAAAAGAATTGGCTTGTACACCTCTAAAATATCTAGGTCAAGAAACAACGAAAGGTTGAAGAATTGCTTCATATTGGAGGAACTAAAAAAGACATGGCAGTTCAATGAAACCCTTGACCCTGAACTTGTTCCTCCACCACCTGTTCTGTTTATCCTGCAGTATGCTGTCCTCCCCTCCCCCATCACTGCTCTTCCTCCCCCTCCTCTTCTACTTCTTCTTGTCTATTGCTATAAAGATATTATTGAGACAATCACTGAGATTTAAATAGGATTTGGGGTAATACAGTATTCTTGTATCAATGTTAATTTTCTGACAGATTAGATAGATAGATAGATAGATAGATAGAAGATAGATAGATAGAGATTTAATTTTCTGATATATGTAAACATACACACATATACTGATTATGAATAAAATAGCCACAGGCATTTAGGAATAAAAGAGCAACATACTATCAAATGGAAAGAAAAGATAAATGATAGAGACCAGTGATGCATACATACATAAAAGAGGCAAATATGTTAAAATGTTAACAACTGGGGAATCAGGATGAAGGCTAAGCAAGATTTCTTTGTACCATCCTTGCAACTTTTCTGAAAGTATTTCAAAATAAGATGTTTAAAAACAACAGCAGTATGTATTTCCCCCTCCTCAGCTGTGTGTGTGTGTGTGTGTGTGTGTGTGTGTCTTGAATTTCACAAAAGTGTAAATGACCAGTTAGGAAAACTCATTACAGTATTGTTTCCTTACATTCTCTACTGGTTTATTTTTTTCCCAATTAAAAAAAAAAAAAAAAAGGCCTAAGACCTTCAATATTAAGTGAAAAAACACTTTTATGAAAACCATGATTATTGTGCAATCGTGTCTTTTTCATTTTTGTGATTATTATTGGCTCTTTCCTTCAACTTGGTCACAGTTCAGAGCTATACATATTTGGCTTTGTGACTTTCTGATAAAATCTATTTATTAAGGTTTTCTGTTTAAAAAATGCACCTCTGAAGAAAATCTTTTGACCTGACACCACACAGCACTGGAATAAAAAATACTTTTCTGGTGAAACATTTGAAAACCCACAGTCACGTAATGATACATATGTGCCTGTTGGAACGAAAAGTATGAGCCCCATTTGTATGAGGTCTGTGGGCCTATAATTACCAGTATTAAATTATGTGTTCGACCTTGACTTACTGCCATATGTATTATTGCTATTAAAATTGCTGACTACAACATGTGACATGTTTGTCTTATGACAATAGGTGGCCCTTACTTATCTAAAATGAAGCACTCGCCCTGGCTGGTTTGGCTTAGCAGTTAGAGCATCAGCCCGTGGACCAAAGAATCATGGGTTCGATTACGGTCAAGGGCACGTACCTCAGTTGCAGGTTCGGTCCCCGGCCCTGGTTGAGGTCATGCAGGAGGCAACCAATTGATGTGTCTCTCTCTCATAGATGTTTCTCTTTCTCTCTCTCTCTCTCTCTCTCTCTCTCTCCCCCCTCCCTCCCTCCCACTCTATCGGAAGATAAATGGAAGAAAATCCTCAGATGAGGATTTTAAAAAATCAAATTAAATAAGTAAAATAAAATGAAGCAGTCTGTTTTCGCTTTGCAAGACCCTTGAGGATGAGGCCTAACAAACTGTGAGGACCTTTCAGTAGTAGAAGCGTGTTAGAAGAACACCCTAGTACTGACTCCCTCTAAAATTAAGAAAAGAACACAAGGTTAAAATGTTGTTATTTAAAATCTACAGAAGCCAAGTACAGAGGGACAAAAAACAGCTTTGGCTACAAAACTGGACACACCCGCAACTCCACGCAGTAACTCCAACCAAAAGTAGAAGTCGAGAGCATTGAGCTGTGAGCCTTGAACTTCACGCTTTGCTCGCCTGTGTTTGCCTCATTCGTTCGAATGTGCAATGGCTCACGCAACAGGCAGCAAACAAAGGGCTCCGTAAAATGAAGTTTCTTACGCTCACGGGGTCAGAGAGAAAGGCGTTGCTCCTCCTGGACGTCCGCCTTTCAATCCAGCCACAGACCCCTGGCAAACGCGGGTAGGGTCTCAGGGAAGCGAATGAGGAAACTCAAGGAAATGAACAGACCAAGAGGAGTGGTCAACAGATGCGCGACCTTAGGACGCTCGGAGCTGGGTGGCAGGAACCCCGGGAGGAGGCCGGCCGTGCTCACCTGGAGAGGGGCTGTGGGGAGCAGAGGCCGGGTCCCCGACACAGGAGAAGGAAAACCGCGAGCAGCCTACCGTAGTTGATGGGTAAGAGGCACGTCCAGAACTTGAAGACAGGGGTTCCGTTTTGGTGTAAATAGTTTCCTAAACAATTTGGATAAAAGCAAAACAGAAGATGCATTGATCGGATTTAGAGATGTCATGATAAAAATGAGGATCTATAAGTCACGCAGCATTGAAAAAAATATTTAAAAGGTGGGACCGAAAAATGGCGGCGGAGTGAACGGAGCTACACAGACCGTCTCCCAGAACCAAACTGGAATCACAACTATAACACAGACAAATCGACGGGAAAAAGCAACAGAAAAGCACCTTGGAGGACCATACAACCAGGGACTCTGACTCCATCCCGGTAGGACTGCGAAGGCGAGAGACGGGGCTGGGAGCCCGCGGTCGGCAGCTCGGCAGCGGCCTCAGCTGGGAGCGGCGCCCTCGGGTCACACTCCCAGGCGGCCCCACAGCGCAGCCGGACAGAGGCTGAAACAGCCACAGCCACTCACCTGGGGCTCCTGCAGAGGGAGGGCGGACTGGACTGGAGCTGTGTCGGGACACTCGGGGTTTGGAGGGCGCTCAGAGCTTTGGCTGAGTGCAGCCACTCAGGACGGTGGCCACATTGCTCCTTCCCAGGGCTCTGAGGAGAGGCAGCAGCCCCTCCCTCGGAGATCCAACCCCACCCTGTGGGCCATTGAAGTGCTAATTGAGGCTCACTAACAACCAGCATCTGCCCCACCCTCGGGAAAGCCCCTTGTGCTAAGCACCTGAGGGAGCTTTTCAATCAACTGACAACCCAAAACTCATCAATTAACCTAGACTGCTAGCCTCCAGGCAAAAAGCTAGAGGATAACACTTTAACCAGGAAAGTAAGACTTGACAGTGGTGTTGAACGTGGGTCCTCCCTCGCTCATCTAAACACAGGAGAGGGAGCCACAAACAGCAGAACACCAACACCCACAGGGAGAATTTGACAGGCTCCAAAGCCCACAGTGATAGCCAAAATGGTGAAACACAGAAACAGAAGCCAAATGAAAGAGCAAGACACCTCCACCGAAGATGAGATCAATGTGGAGCAATTAGGCATGTTAACAGAGCTAGAATTCAGAGCCATGATCTTGAGGAAGCTGAACAGCATGAGTAAGGACATAGAGACACTGAAAATAAGCCAAATGGAAATTAAAAACCAACAAGAAGAGATAAAAAATGACATATCCGAAATGAAAAACACATTGGAAGGTTTAAAAAGCAGAGTAGGGGAAGCTGAGGACCGGATCAGTGAATTAGAAGACAGGGTAGAAAAAATCAACCAATCAGAAAAACAAAAGGAAAAAAACATTAAAAAACAGGAAGACAGCTTAAGAGAACTATGGGACAACTGGAAACGTAATAATATTCGCATCATAGGAGTCCCCAAAGAAGAAGAAAAGGAGCAAGGGATAGAGAATATATTCAAAAAAATAGTGAGAGAAAACTTCCCTAATTTGGTGAAGGAAGAAGGCATTCAAGTTCAAGAAGCACAGAGAGTCCCAAGTAAGAAGAACCCAAACAGCCCCACACCAAGACACATAGTAATTAAAATGCCACAAATTAAAGACAAAGAGAGAATCCTAAAAGCAGCAAGAGATAAGCAACAGGTTACCTACAAAGGGAACCCCATAAGGCTCTCAGCTGACTTCTCACAAGAAACACTACAGGCCAGAAGAGAATGGCATGAAGTAATCAAAGTCATGAAAAACAAGAATCTGAATCCAAGACTACTCTACCCAGCAAGGCTATCATTCAAAATAGAAGATCAAATAAAGAGCTTCCCAGACAAAAAAAAGCTAAGGGAATACATTAGCACCAAACCAGCACTGCAAGAAATGTTAAAAGGACTGCTGTAATTAGCAGTAGAAATGGGAAGAAAAATAGAACCACACTAAACAAAAATGGCAATAAATAAGTACATATCAATAATCACCTTAAACGTAAATGGATTGAATGCTCCCATAAAAAGACACAGAGTAGCTGATTGGATAAGAAAGCATGACTCATCTATATGTTGTTTACAAGAGACCCACCGCTCAACAAAAGACTCACATAGGTTGAAAGTGAAGGGATGGAAAAAAATTTTCCAAGCAAATGGGAAGCAAAAAAAAAGCTGGGGTAGCAATTCTCATATCTGATAAAATAGATTTCAAAATGAAGACCATAACTAGAGACAAAGACGGCCACTACTTAATATTGAAAGGATCTATCCAACAGGAAGATATAACCTTGATAAACATATATGCACCCAATATAGGAGCACCAAAACATATTAAAAATCTTCTGGAGGACTTCCAAGGAGAAATCGACAACAATACAATCATAGAAGGGGACTTCAACACGCCGTTGACAGCACTGGATAGATCCTCTAGGCAAAAAATTACCAAGGAAACAGAGACTCTAAATGAAGCACTAGACCAAATGGATTTAATACATATCTACAGAGAATTACACCCCAAAACTACAAAATACACATTCTTCTCAAGTGCACATGGGACCTTCTCAAAGATAGACCACATGATAGGACACAAACTAAATCTCTACAAGTTCAAGAAGATTGAAATCATATCAAGCATTTTCTCAGATCACAATGGCATGAAACTAGAAATCAATTGCAACAAGAACATGCAAAGACATTTCAACACATGGAGGCTAAATAGCATGTTATTAAACAATGAATGGGTCACTGAGGAGATCAAGGAAGAAATTAAAAACTTCCTGGAAACCAATGAAAATGAACACACAACAACACAAAATCTATGGGATGCAGCGAAAGCAGTTCTGAGAGGGAAGTTCATAGCACTACAGGCCTACTCAAAAAACAAGAAAAATTTCTAATTGACTGTCTAACCTCACAACTTAAAGAATTAGAAAGCAAACAAAAAGAAAACCCCAGAGCAAGTAGAAGGAAGGAAATAGTAAAGATCAGAGCAGAAATAAATGACATAGAGACCAAAAAAACAATTCAAAGGATCAATGAAACAAAGACCTGGTTTTTCGAAAAGATAAACAAGATTGATGGACCCTTAGCTAGACTCGCTAAGAAACAAAGAGAGAGAACCCAAATACACAAAATCAGAAATGAAAGAGGAGAAGTAACAACCAACACCACGGAAATACAAAAGATCATTAACAACTACTATGAACAACTATATGGCAACAAATTCGACAATCTAAGCGAAATGGACAAATTTCTAGAAACACACAGTCTCCCAAAACTATTCCCGGAAGAGATAGAAAACTTGAACAGACCAATAACAACTAAGGAAATTGAAGAGGTAATCAAGACTCTCCCAGCAAACAAAAGCCCAGGCCCAGATGGTTTCACGGGGGAGATTTACCGAACATTCAAAAAAGAACTAACACCCATTCTCCTCAAACTATTTCAAAAAATTCAAGAAGAAGGAAGACTTCCAAACACGTTCTATGAGGCCAGCATAATTCTAATTCCAAAACCAGAAAAAGACACTACGAAGAAAGAAAACTACAGGCCAATATCCCTGATGAACATAGACGCCAAAATCCTGAACAAAATATTAGCAAATCGGATCCAGAAATACATCAAAAAAATTATTCACCATGACCAAGTGGGATTCATTCCAGGGATGCAAGGCTGGTACAATATTCGCAAATCAATAAACGTGATACACCACATAAACAAAATGAAGAATAAAAACCACATGATCATATCAATAGATGCTGAAAAAGCATTCGACAAAATCCAGCATCCATTTCTGATAAAAACGCTCAGTGATGTGGGAATAGAGGGATCATATCTCGACATAATAAAGGCCATATATGAAAGACCTACAGCCAACATCATACTCAATGGACAGAAACTAAAAACATTTCCATTAAGAACAGGAACAAGACAGGGATGTCCACTTTCGCCACTCTTATTTAACATTGTACTGGAAGTCTTAGCCACAGCAATCAGACATGAAGAAAAAATAAAAGGGATCCAAATTGGAAAGGAGGAAGTGAAACTGTCATTATTTGCAGATGACATGATATTGTACATAGAAAACCCTAAAGACTCCATCACAAATCTATTAGACTTAATAAATGAATTTGGCAAAGTAGCAGGATACAAAATTAATGTCAAGAAATCGATGGCATTCTTGTACATCAATGATGAACTCACAGAAAGAGAAACTGAAAAAACAATCCCATTTACCATCGCTCCAAAAAAATTACGATACCTAGGAATAAACTTAACCAAAGAAGTAAAGGACCTATTTGCAGAAAATTACAGGACATTGAAAAAAGAAATAGAGGAAGATATAAAAAAGTGGAAGCACATACCCTTTTCATGGATTGGAAGAATTAACATAATTAAAATGTCCATACTACCCAAAGCAATCTATAGATTCAATGCAATCCCCATCAAAATACCAACGACATATTTCATAGAACTAGAACAAATACTTCAAAAGTTCATATGGAACCAAAAAAGACCCCGAATAGCCACAGCAATCTTGAAAAAGAAGAACAAAGTAGGTGGGATCACAATACCAGATATCAGGTTATACTACAAAGCGACTGTAACCAAAACAGCCTGGTACTGGCACAAGAACAGGCATATAGACCAGTGGAACAGAACTGAAAACCCAGAAATGGACCCAAGGCAATACGCTCAATTAACATTTGACAAAGGTGGCAAGAGCATACAGTGGAGTAAAGACAGCCTCTTTAATAAATGGTGTTGGGAAAATTGGACAGCTACATGCAAAAAAATAAAACTAGACCATCAACTTACACCATACACAAAAATAAACTCAAAATGGATAAAAGACTTAAATGTGACCCGTGAATCCATAAAAATTCTAGAAGAAAATGTAGGCAACAAAATTTCGGACATCATACGGAGCAGAATTTTCACTGATACATCACCTAAGGCAACAGAAATAAAGGAGAAAATGAACACATGGGACTACATCAAACTCAAAAGCTTCTGCACGGCAAAAGAAACAATCATCAAAATGGAAAGGCAACCCACTGTATGGGAGAACATCATTGCCAATGATGTATCAGATAAGGGGTTAATTTCCAATATATATAGAGTGCTCATACAACTCCACAAAAGGAAGACAAAGAACCCAATTAAAAAATGGGCAGAGGAGCTGAATAGACACCTCTCCAAACAGGACATACAAATGGCCAAGAGACATATGAAGAAATGCTCAACATCACTAATCATCAGAGAGATGCAAATTAAAACAACAATGAGGTATCACCTCACACCTGTCAGAATGGCCGCCATCAACAAATCATCAAACAACAAGTGTTGGCGAGGGTGTGGAGAAAAGGGGACTCTAATACACTGCTGGTGGGAATGCAGACTGGTGCAGCCACTATGGAAAACAATATGGTGCTACCTCAAAAAATTAAAAATTGAACTTCCATTTGACCCAGTGATCCCACTGCTGGGAGTATACCCTAAGAAGCCTGAAACACCAATCAGGAAGAATATATGTACCCCCATGTTCATAGCAGCACTATTTACAATAGCTAAGATCTGGAAACAGCCCAAGTGTCCACCAGTAGACGAATGGATAAAAAAGCAGTGGTACATATACACAATGGAGTACTATGCAGCGGTAAGAAAAAAAGATCTCTTATCCTTTGAGACGACATGGAGGGACCTGGAAAGTATTATCCTAAGTGAAAGAAGCCAAGCAGAAAAAGACAAATACCACATGATCTCACTTATATACGGAATATAATGAACATAACAGTCTGAGGAATACAGTAGACCCAGACACATGGAAGTAGGGCACAGACTGACATCCCTCAGAAGAGGGGATGGGGGGTGGGGGGGTGGGAAGAGATTAACCGCAGAACTTATATGCACGTATGCATGACCAATGGACATGGACAACTAAGCCGGGGAAAGGGTGGAGGGGGGGTGGGGTGGAGGTGCCAATGGGGTAAAAAGGTAAAATATCTGTAACAAAAAAATAAATAAAAAAAATATATATATATAAAAAAATAAAAAAAATAAAAAATAAAAGAAAAAAATATTTAATGGGCAATACAGATAAGCCAAAATCGGCATCATGAGTTTAGTAGGAAGTAAAATAGTGTATAGAGTCCAAAAACTAAATTTCCCACCAAATCTATCAGAAGGGGAATTATCTGTAATGCATATAAAAATGAGGTAAGTGATAAACTTTTTCAATTGAAAACATTCTTTTATTGGCCCTCGCTGGTTTGGCTCAGCGGTTAGAATATTGGCCCGTGGACCAATGAGTCTCGGGTTCAATTCCAGTCAAGGGAACGTACCTCAGTTGCAGTTCATCTCAGTCCTGGTCGGGGTCATGTGGGAGGCAGCCAGTCAATGTGTCTTTCTCACATCGATGTTTCTCTCTCTCCCTCCCTCCCACTCTATCTGAAGACAAATACAAAAATATCCTCAAGTGGGAATTAAAATATGTATATATATATACACACAGTGATACCTCGGTTCTCGAACGCCTCGGTTTTCGACCAAATCAGGATTCGAGAAACTTTTGTCTCGGAATCCGAACAAATATTTGGAACTCGAACTTCCGAGTTGAGCCGAATGGCGTTCATTCGGCCCAGCGCGCCTTGCTTGCGTCATCAGTGTGAGTGCAGAGAGAGAGTCACGCTTTGTGGAGTCCGCTTTCCTATTGGGTTTCATTGCTTCGGTTCTCGAACAATTCGGTTCTCGACCGTCCTCCTGGAACGAATTATGTTCGAGAACCGAGGTATCACTGTATATTCTTTTATTGTAAAGTGAATACAATCATTTTATAAAAGATTTATTCAAACAGATTTTTTTCAAAACCTTACACAATCTCACTATCCTAAAAAGATCGGTGTCAACATTGGTATGTTTATTTATAATCCTCATGTTTCTCGTATGTTTACTCGGGGAAGCAATGTAGTACCCACAATTTTATACCCTGCTTTTTTTCAATTAACATTATATAATTAACAATTTGCATGCTGTATATTTATATTTATATTTACATTTTATTGGCTATGTAACTCATTACTTACAACATAATTTACTTATTGAATTCTATAAGTTTAGAGATTACTTTGTTTTTAATTTTTTATTTTGGATGCAGTATTACACTGTCTCTGTAAAACAAACTGGGATAACTAACATTTTCTACTAACTAGCATAATTCATATTTATGTATATTTTGTTATTATTTTTGTTTTACGGCAGAAAGATTATCTGATTAATCAGACACAAAGTGTAATCACCTGTAAAACAATATAGATCAAGAACTTCATTTAGAAACTATTTCTTGATATTTCTAAATTTATTCTGTATTTGTTGATCTTATATTTGAAGTCTCATACTTCTTAAATTTCATATTTTCCCAGACTTATTTTTCCATCTCATTTTTATTTTACAGATTTATTAGGCTAGAGTTGTATATTGCAGGAGTGGTAAACTTATTTGTAAAAAGCCAAATAATAAATATCATAGGTTTTGTCAACTATACCATCTGTCGTAAATACTCAACTCTGCTGTTCTGTTCTGGTAACAAGCAGCCATAGAGGTTACATAACAAAGTGGGTGTGGCTGGGTTCCAATAAAATTCTATTTATGAATACAAATTTTAACTACATAATTTTTACAGCACAAACTGATTTTTTAAAATATGTTTCTCTTTATCGATTTTAGAGAGAGAGGAAAGGAGAAGGAGAGAGAAATAGAAACATCGATGAGAGGAACATCAACCGGCCGCCTCCTGCACACCCCTCACCGGGATCGGGCCCACAGCCTGGGCATGTGCCCCAACCAGGAATTGAACCTGCCACCTTTTGGTGCATGGGTTGATGCTCAACCACTCAGCCACACCAGCCACGCACAAACTAATTTTTTAACCATTTAAAACTGTAAGATCACCCAGGCTGGTTTGGCTCAGTGGTTGGAGCATCAGCCCGCAGACCGGAGAGTCCCAGGTTCGGTTCCCGCTAAGGGCATGTACCTCGATTGCAGTTTGTCCCCGGCCCAGTTGGGGTTGTGTGAGTGGCAACCACTCGATGTGTCTCTCTCACATCGATGTTTCTCTCTCTCTCTGTTCCTCCCTCTCTCCCTCTCGCTCTATCTGAAGGTAAATGCAGAAAAGTGTCGTCGGGTGAGGATAAAAAAAATAACTAAATAAGATTGTCAGATCATTCTTAACTCGTATCTCTTCCAACGTACCGGTGCAATTGCTGTATCTGACTCACGCTGCCACTCCGAAAGAAGCTCGATGCCCCATGGGCACCTAGATTATGGAGAGAATGCCCATCGCCTTTGGGCATGCTACCCTGACCCTTTTATCAAGGTGCCAGGTTTGACTAGCACTCAGAACAAGATAAGCTACTGACTTTTGCAGGATGACGCACAGGCTGCTCCGAGACATGGTCACACGTTTGAGGTTAACCCGGTGGCCCTTAGGGGGCCTTTGGCACATGGGAATGCTGTATGGAGCTTTCTAAGTCACTATAGATAAATCATTGTACAAACCTACTGGATTTTAAGCAAAGTTATATTGTCTTCTGGAGATAACTCTTCTCCCTTTGCAAAAAAAAAACAAAACAGCTTTTCACATGCCACTGGACCTTGATAGAGACTGAATGTTTGGCCACAGCCTGCAAAATTGCCATGTGACCTGAGATTCCCATGAACTGAGTGCTGCCTGAATCACCAAACCTTGAATTAGGGCCTCCATTGCAACATTCATCATCAAAAGAAAATTGAATATACAAAATGAAGGTCTTAAAAGCACAAGTTGGTTACATGAGCAGGTAGCCTAAAGCCATGGACCCTGTTCCTGCTACATTGCCTCTTTTCTCTCTCAGTGCACACCTGTGTCCCTAATGGAGCTCCCCATGACAAATTGATGGAAGAAGAAAACAAACGGGCCAGTTTTAGAAACGGTTCTAGACAGCTACATCTTATAACCCCAGCCTGGAGAAGCCATCAGGGACAATTAGGACTATCTTCCAACAGGCATAACTCCAATCAGATGCGATTATTTGCCTTGCGTGGAAGGAGAGCCTGCAGAGTGACCACTACTGCCATTTCATTTGTGGAGGATGACAGTCAGGGACTTTCCAGTGACTCCAAAAATACAGAGCACCAAAGTTGGTTCCTCACCCTTTCCTTTTCTCTGATGGATCTACTTTCCAGATTACTCTACCGCTCTGCCTGTGGTCTTCAACACTGGCCATGTTTCAATTACTAGACAGTCATAGAATGGATGTAGATAAGGATGGATATAACAGACATAGAAAGAAAAATATGCAGCCATTGATGGGAGGCAGGCAGCCAGTTGATGTTTCTCTCACATTGATGTTTCTAACTCTCTCTCCTTTCCTCTCTCTAAAAAAAATTCAATAAAAACATATTTAAAAATAAAAAAGAGGAGTTTCATTTCCAAGCTATAACACCATCCTATTCTTTTTAAATGACTTATTTAAAGAAAGAATTTCTCTGTTTGGCTTGTTTCACTTAGGATAATACTTTCCAGGTCCCTCCATGTCGTCTCAAAGGATAAGAGATCTTTCTTTCTTACAGCTGCGTAGTACTCCATTGTGTACATGTACCATAGCTTTTTTATCCATTCGTATACTGATGGACATTTGGGCTGTTTCCAGATCTTAGCTATTATAAATAGTGCTGCTATGAACATAGGGGTACATATATTCTTTCTGATTGGTGTTTCAGGCTTCTTAGGGTATATTATTCCTAGAAGTGGATATAATGAACATAACAGTCTGAAGAACAGGGTAGTCCCAGAGACGTGGAAGTAGGGTACAGACTGACAATCCCCAGAAGAGGGGGTGGGGGGGAAGACTAACCACAGAATTTAAATGCATGTATGCATGACCAATGGACATGGACAACAAAGCTGGGGACACGGTGGGGAGGGTGGGGGAGGGGTGTCAGTGGGGGGGAAAAGGAGAAACATCTGTAACAAAAATAAATAAATAAACAAATAAATATAAAATAAAAAAATAAAGAATTTTATGAACAAAAAGGTGTCAAATGAAATATTAGAAGCTTTTTGTTTTTGCTTGTTTTGATAGTTAATAGTAATAAAATAAAATAAAAAGGCATTCCCAGAAATTCTTCTAGGCCAAATGACAGGTAGAGAAAGTTCTCTGTAACATCCCATAAGCCAACTAATATAGAAGAACACTCTGACTCCTACGGTAGAAGTCAGCCTTACTTGGAAGTCTCACTCAACACACTGTGGGTGGAATCACAAGGCTTAACCATATTACAGATTAAAGATTTTTCTTAGGACTTGCTAAAAATCATTTGGATGACTCATTTTCTGGAGACTAAATGCTTAGACACTGGAAATAGTTAGAAACAGCATTCTTCAGTTTTTCTTCAGAGAGTTCAAGACCAGGATCCAATTGTGGTCACTTGGAAGAACCACGATATCTGATCATTAATTTCACGCGTATTGCTTCATTCTGTGGGTTTCATATATGAATGCAAGCAAAGCAAAGGAATAAGCAATGAACCAGAAACTCAGAACTTTTACAGCCAATCTATACTAGTAGCCAGTGTATACCAGGATACAATCTAGAGTAGATTGGAGAAAGGTCTACTGTGTGAGTATATAGCCTTCCAAAATGAGTCCTTTCCTGGAATTATCCAGATTGTTATCAAGCACTTAACAGCTTTACTTGACAGTTTAGAAAAAAATAATCCTTAACCTCTAACATTCTAAATATCTGCCATTCTCCCTTAGCAACCTTGGCACAAAACTTCATTGGCTATCTTTCTCCAAGCTCCACCCCTCTTCTCTGCTAGCTCCTTCACTGACCTCAGGAGTGACCTGGTTCTACTGTGAGTAAATCACCCGCACTTTGCATTTTCACTAGTATACTTTTCCCAGTCCCTCTCCTTAATTTTACAAGACCACATACCAGAAATCTCCATTAACATTCATCTTCACACTACGTTCAGTACAGCCGTCGAGGAGGACGTGTTTAACGTGAATTTCAGTCTTCATCATTCAGCAAGCACCATTTTTGACAGTTACCTGATAATTTTCTAGTATACACTTGGCCTGAATTTCTTTATCTCCCCAGTTCCCTTCCTATCTCCGGCTTCTGCTACCCCGAGTTTGTTTTCTCCCTAAATGTTACGCATCAGAGCTCAGTGTTTACGTATTATCCTGTAGCGATGTCATATCTTCAACCCACATTTTGGGTAGAAGCTTTTCAAAACTAAATAAACTCTGTAATCCCTAAAATTCCAGGTCTTCACATCCGATTGCCATGTGAATCTACCATTTTCTCCTCTGACCAGCACTGTCTTCTCCATTTCTGTCTGTTCACTCCAAAGTAACCCAAGGTTGATGTCTGATTTATGCCATCTCTCCAGCCACTCACCAAGTTCTGATGATCCATGCTGACTAATGTCACTCGCAACTGCCCCTTCTTTTTGCCTCTAAACCTGTGGTTTGTTACTGACCCTGCTTCTTCCTTAAGCTCCCCTCTTCCAGTTCATCTCAAATCCCTTCATTCCTGCACATCACTTCCAGATGAATGTGGATGGCCCAGTAATGTGGATGGCTCTCTGTTGCCTACTGAATTCATTTAAAACCAGTAGCTTAACACTGATGGCACCAAGTGCTATACATCTACCTACCAAGCCCCATGTCCAACCACTAAAAAATTATGCCTTGTGGTCCTGCTTGAAGACCTTCAGTCATTTCCCACTGCCTAAAGAATTCAACCCCGGGGCAGGGGTGTGGGTAACACTGTTTTGTTTCTCTCCTCTAGTCTTCTAAACACTCCAGGGCTTTTAATCCACCCCTAACTCTCCTCCTTGAAGTAGTATTCATTTTATGATTGGAAACCTTGAGAAAGGTCAATTTCTTCCTCTTCTTTCTCAATGGGGTCCGAGAGCAGACATTTTCCCCTGCCCCTCCTTAGAGTAAGCTTCACAAAAGCAGCTCCAGGTGTGGTGGCCTATGTCTATTCAGTGCTGACTGTGACTGGGTAAGTCTGCCTAATTTTGAGCTTCAGTAGTAAGACGATCACAATTGCCACAGGTTCATGTCACTTTCTCCCACATGAGGTTTATAATTAAGTGGATCCTTACTTCTGTTGACCCCCCCCCCCCCCCCCGTGTCACTCAATGATACAATGAGTTGTCACTTATAATTCCGGCTGGAAGAACAAGGATGTCGCGTGCAGCCCCCTGAGAGCCCAAGACACTTCCTGTTTCTCATGGTGCCCACTGCTGGCATCACCCTGCCAGTCTGCGTGCGTTCCACTCCATACATGTGCCACGCTACTTGTGATTTCCCAGGTGGGCCCCTTGGTTCCACCACGAGAACTATTAACCTGCCATTTTCTCCTGTTTGGAGCCCCCTCAAACTCCTGCCCTTTATAAAAGCTGAAGACAATGTGAATTGTATTCCTCCTAAAAACCATCCTTGATATTTCCATGGAACAAATCCAGTGTTGGTCCAGGTGAGCCCAACTGACAAGTTCACTGGGTCTTATAAAGTGTACATATCATATCATGTCATATCTTAGTGTGTCTTAGCATGTCTGTTCATATAGAAGTGGTTCACATTCTGCTGAAATGCTATCATCTAAAAATACTTTACATTCTCTAGATTCAATATGCCTATAATTGCCCTCAAAAAGGAAGTAGAACAGGTCAAAGTTGAAACCAGATTTAGATTTAATGAGCTGTTTCTAGCCAGAAATACCTGAACCCTGCCTCAGACCACAGCTGCCCCTCACAATAAGGTTTCTAATGAAGCAGAACAAAGGGAAAATTGGCATAAGAAAACAAAAGAGAAAAAAATTAAAAAACCTTTGCTATTAACTGGTCGTTGGGTCCTAAACTCAAGTGAAGAATATATTAGTGAGTTAGAATTTGCTGTGTATTGCACTAAAGACCTAGAAGCCTTTGGGTCCAAACCGGAACCTCAGATCTTATCTCCCTCTGGCCAAATAGAGAGAGAGACAGAAAAATGCTAAGTCTGGAGGAGGCCCTGGGTCTAGTGATGACCAGGCTGGGGACCTACATGGGAAGTCATTTGCCTGGAGACGGGATTGCAGGCTTTGAAACTAGGTGAAGTCACCCAGTCCATGAGGGAAATAAGACTGGAAAGATCAGGACTGGGCCTGGAAGTAAGGAAGTACCTCCCACCTAAGACTGGAGGAGTGCTCAGAAGGAGGAAACGAGAAAGCATATGCTATCCTTAAAGCCAAAAGGGAAAATAACATACTTCAAGGACTAATATGTTATTATTCAAGTGATAGTATTGGGTCCAATAAGACGAGGACAAGAAAAGACCCTTGGGTTTAGCAACACTGAGGACTTGGCGTACTGAACGCAAATGGTAGAAGTCACAGCTTCCCCAGCTATGGGGGCGTTCTTTGATTTGGGGTCTCTCAAAACCTCAGTCTAGAGATGATGATGATGACAATAATTCCGAATTCAAAGTGTCGTTATGCGAATTCAATGAGATAACATATATTAAATGCTCAACACAGGGTCTTTCTCATCGCCAGCTTCAAATCTTAGCTGGCTGTCAGTCCTGGGAGAGTACGCAGAGACCAAAGGCAAACCCACAGCCCTTGCTCTTAGTCCCACGTGGGCACGATGAGCTAGTCCATGGCTGTTTCCCCACGTGCATCCGACTAGTTTCAGTTCCCCAAGTCTTCGGTCCTCTCCTCCTCCCTCAATCTTAAAAGTTATTCTCTCCAGTATGGTTCTTCATTTGCAAAATCAAAGTTACACCACTTCTATGTGGCAAAGCAGCATAATGTTTTTAAGTGGTTCCAATTGCTTTTTAAGCAAATGTATTTTGGTACAAGAAATGAACAAGCTGAACATCTTTTCATCTGTAACTCAAAGCCCAAGGTCCTACTACCACGTAAGCAGTTTTTGGTTACTGCTGAATACATATGTACAGGGTAAATTTGCATATGCAGTGACAGCAAAATACATAGCCTCCAAATGTAGAGGGCCCAATAAAACTGTGTGCTGACATGCTCCTATCTGCCCACAATATGTCTGTGGTAAAAAGCTGGTGACCTAATAAGATTAAAAAAAAAAAACACCTTAATTCCCATTTGACATCCTTCATATTAGTAAGCCCAGTGCTGACAGGTGGCTAGTAATTTCAAAAGTAATTAGGAAGGTACTATCTGCAGATGTTTGGGAATGTATTACACATTCTTGTAAATGGGCGCCATAGGAATATGTGGGAAATGATGGCTAATATAACTTTTATTATAAAGAGACACATTCTGCTTAGAAACATCTGGAAGACCTTGTGTGTGAAAGAATTAGAGGTAGGTGACAGGGACCATGCAGAGAACGTTGGCTTCATGATGTCAGAGGATGCTGATTTGGTGCAAGGATTCTAAGTCTTCACCCTACATCACCTCCCTCTTGGGCTCAACTTCAGGACAAAAGCCAGATGGATAACTCCTTCCTTTTCTTTTTCCAACAAAAGGAAAAAACTTGGACAGTATATCACGTTTATAACTGCTAACAAAAGTCAATGGGTGTAACACGAATATATTTTCTTCCTACAAGTGTGATTTAAATGAAATGTTCTGCATGTAGCTGGAACGTAACTGAGGGTTATTCAATTTCTCAAATGATGACAGTCTCCAAAGGGACAAGTATTATTTGTCAGCAGCTGCATCTTACTAAACAAATTAAAATACTGCCTATTTACACAAGGAGCTCAGGGCCTGTTCAAAGGCAGCTTCCTACTAGTTCTGATTCTATTTTTAATTATTTTTATTAATTTGTTTTTGTTACAGATGTTTCTCCTTTTCCCCCATTGACACCCTCCTCCTCATCCCCCCTGCCCCATCCCCAGCTTTGTTGTCCATGTCTATTGGTTATGCATACATGCATATAAGTTCTGTGTTTTGTCTCTTCCCGCCCAACACCCCCTCTTCTAAGGTTTGTCAGTCTATAACCTACCTCTGTGACTCTGGGTCAATTTTTTTCATCAGTTTGTTTAGTTCATTATATTCCACAAATAAGTGAGATCATGTTATATTTGTCTTTCTCTGCTTGGCTTGTTTCGCTTAGCATAATGCTCTCCAGGTCCCTCCATGCCATCTCATAGGATAAGAGATCTTTCTTTCTGACAGCTGCATAGTACTCCATTGTGTATATGTACCACAGCTTTTTTATCCACTCACCTACTGATGGACACTTGGGTTGTTTCCAGATCTTAGCTATTGTAAATAGTGCTGCTATGAACATGGGGATACATATATACTTTCTGATTGGTGTTCCAGGCTTCTTAGGATATATTCCTAGAAGTGGGATCACTGGGTCAAATGGCAGTTTAATTTTTAACTTTCTGAGGTCTATTTTACATTATTTCAATGCATCAGCAGAAAATATTCCTGCCATGGTTAAATATTTTGCTATTAATGATACCATGAACCACATAAGATGTGTGGACCAAAGCATTACATGCATAATTTGTCTTCAATTGATCTCACGTTTCTTGAACTATCCCTCATTTACTTTTGTAGAGTAAAAGTGATTTGTCTACAAAAATGCCCTGTAGCCCAGCTGGTGTGGCTCAGTAGTTAAGCATTGACAAGAGGTCTCCAGTTTGATTCCTAGTCAGGGCACATGCCCAGGTTGTGGGCCAAATCCCCAGTGGGGGGCATGCAGGAGGCAGCTAATCAATGTTCTCTCTTATCAATGTTTCTATCTTTCTCTCCCTCTCCCTCTCTCACTAAAAACTAATACAGAAAAAAAAAGTTTTCATAAATAAATAAAAATGCCTTTAGAGTCTATTGCTAGGAATTATGCATCTGAAATAAAATATTTAAATATTCATTCTTTTTATTATAGCACTAAATTCTACTTTTAATAATCATGGCCCTTGGATGAATTTAATTTGTATCCTTTCTCTATAATGAACCACAACTGTTGAGTATACCAGTTTTCATGGAGTTCTGTCAGCCCTAGCAAATTATTGAAGCTGAAGGAGGTCTTGAGAACCCCCAAACTTGCAAGTGGTATCAAAAGTAAGGGGAGTCTTGTGGACTCAATTCTCTACTTTGCATTTAGCTAACTTCTCACTGCATATGAATGTAGTATTTCTTCATAGGATCAATTGGTTAGTCCTTACCTTGAAAAGAAACCCATTTTAATCTCATCAGGAAAATGTCATTTATTATAAAAACAACTTTGCTTGACTTTAATTATCCCAATATGGAAAAGAATCATTTAGATGTCATATACAGTGTTTTCTCTCTCCACAGGGTCAGTTTTCTTTGCTATAATAGAAGGAACCCAAACTATAATATAATGCCCAGTGCATAATAGCTCCTTTCTCCCTGTTACAACTAAATAAAGCCAACAACGCCATGTGTCATTTCTACTTGCAAAGCATTAAATTGATTTTTTTGGGGGAGGGGGAGGCGGGAATTTTGGCAGCACAAGTCAAAAAATTAGTTAAAGAATATCCTGTGTTAAGCCCCTAGAAACACTGAGAACACTAAGAAACTCATATTTGTAACAAATCCAACTTGGAAAGTGCATACGTCAGTTCATAAAGTTTTACATTTTACTTGAGCACCAAAGTCCGGGACCCGCATGGCACATGCTCCCACTGACTGGCTGTGTCTTCAGTGTCTCTACAGCAAACACAAAAGCAGGCAACACTCCTTGGCTGCAAAGGGGAGTTCGACACACACCCGTACGGTACGCAGGCAGGTTCAAGTCCACCTGCTATGATCACAGCAGAGAGTACAGGTTTTCCATTCACGAGCATGAATGTTTCTCTTTATGGGCCTTTCGCTTTACAGGCTCATGAATCTGTGAGAAGCAACAGACTTTATGAGGATTTTCCGTGGGAACGTGTTTCTGGATCTTAGGAACGGCCCACTGTCCTCTGCTCAGCATCCCAGAGTTCCACGGCAAGGTCTGCCGGGTTAGCGACCCCCTTTTGGAAATGTACATGGAGAAAGGGGTACCACAGGCCTGCATGTCTTTGATTAGAAAATCATTTTGCCCAAATCCTTTCTTCATAAGCTTTTCATCCTCTGCTCTGCTCTTTTCCCACTTTTCCCCCCCCCCACGTAGCAGATTCCTGTTCTTTGTACAAGACGTTGGCCAAAGGTCACACCCGCTCTGAAGTTTGCCGGACAAAGTCCTGGCAGCCTCGCACGCGTCACGCGGTCCCAGGGTCCTCCAGCTCTTGCGCCTCAACCCTCCCGCCCCCACATCTCTGTATTGTACTTATTCGTGGCGCCTTTTTAATTGCATGTCTGTGGCGTTTAGCAGGGCCTCCTAGGCATTCGGTCAATATTTATGGAATTAATAGATAAACAGATGAAAGGAAGAAAAAAAAGTACACCTCTGATTATGGTTATATTTATAGTGATATCCCAGAAACACTGGTCGCCATACACATTAATGTAAACTACTAAAACCTTCGTGAATCCGGATGAGAAGTAAATATAATTTCAAGTGGCTTCTGCCGCAGCGGCACGAAATTCCTGCTTGTGGTGGGACAAAACTGACCACGTCGCAGAGACGTTTTTATTTCATCCTGAAGTTGTTCACTATCTGTCATCGTCTGAATCCTCCCGATTGCGACCTCAGTGGTCTGTCTGACTTGATCACCTGGAAGCCAACACATGAGGAAGACGTGGGTGAACCGTTCAGTGGGAATAGTGATCTCACGCAATAATTCTGACCTAGCTCAAGAACTGGATTCCTAGACTATGTGAATATTGAAACCACATCAAAAACACAGTCCTGTTTCACAGACGGACAGACGCGGCGAACCCCTGACTTCCTCTGAGAGAGGGGCTGGGACAGGAGGAGGCAAAACGCATGCAGATATATTTACAAAGCAGGTTTAAGCCTCCTTTGTTTTACAGATAAAGAAACTGAAGCCCAGGGACAATGCCGGCCTAAGGAGAATCCCCCTTCCTGCTGACTCGAGATCACATTAATGAAAGGCAACCGACAGAAGCTGCAAAGTCCGTTTAATTTGAACAATTTTATCCTGCCATCGCCCATCAGAACCAGCTATTTATAGTGCGTGCTCAGTGGTGACCTTTCTAAAAAAGGGTGACATTAAGATAGAGACCTTCCCTGGCCAGTGTGGCTCGTTGGTTGGGCATCGTCCTGTGCACCTAAAGGTCTCGGGTTTTAGTCCCAGTCAGAAAACACGCCCAGGTTGCAGATTCGGTTGGGACACATATAGGAGGCAACTGATCCATGTTTCTCTCTCATGTCGATATTTCTCTCTTTCTCTCCCTCTCCCTTCCTCTCTCTCTAAAATCAATAAAAACATATACTTTTTTCTAAATATAGAGACCTGAAAGTCATGAGGAGAGAGGCATGTGGACACCTGGAAAACACAAAGGCGATGTCCCTAAGGCTGCAGCATGATCGGTGTGTCCCTGAGACCGGGGGGGGGGGGGGGGGGGGCGGAGCGAGGAGACCGTGGGAATGGTCACTGAGGCCAGCTAGGCCTCCCGCCCGCCGCGCCAGGAGTTACATTTGACTTCGTGGCGGGAAACGTTGGACTGTCCCGTACATTTAGAAACATCACAGTGGCTAGAGTGCGGAGTGTAGACTTTGCCGCTGGGGAGGGGAAATGGACGCTATGATACGCAATAGGGACGATTGTAACATTGCATTTACAGGGACGGCGACATGATCGAGGGTCGGTGCTTTTCCACCTTGGCTCCTCCGCAGGAGCTTCTAGAAAATACTGAAGCTCAGGCCAAACCCAGAGCAAAGGATCAAAATGTCTGTGGGTGGGACCAGGCATTGGTCATTTTAAATCTCCCCAGGTGACTTCAATGTGCAGCCAAGGTTGAGAACCACTGTCCAAGGTAGTAACCTTGAAAGTGATCAAAGTGATTGGACTCTAACTATATTCAACCATTAGGAGCACATTTCTGAGATAAGGATCCAGGCTTAGAAATATTTATTCATTCATCTCACGGTTAATACAGACACTGAGGCACACAAGGGCCAGAGATAGGGGTATGGAGCCGGGACAGAACGGGTCCACTGCTCTTTCACAGACCGGGTCGTCTCCAAGGATTTCGTTGATCCTCAGAAGAAGGGCTAGTTCTTAGAGTAATGGGTCAAAATTATCATTAGATGAAAAAAAAATTGTTTTACATTTAATATAGCACCAAAACAAGGAACATTGGTTTTTAACATGAGGAATTTAGAGAAACTAAATTATACATTGCTGGATTTTAAAAATTAATGTTAGTTATGTTTTCTGTTTTCTTTAGCTCATATATATTAAATACTGACATATTTAAATATTTTATAAGATATGACATATTTGCATATAAATAATTTCTAGTGATGATAGTTGAGAGGGTATAAATATATGTTTGTTAAATCCCTGATAAACATAGATGCCAAAATTCTCAACAAGACAGTAGCAAACCAACTACAAGAGCACATTAAAAAGATTAAGCACCATGACCAAAACAAGGACAATCCAAGAAAAGAAAATTACATGCCAATATCCCTAATGAACACAGATGCAAAAATCCTCAATGAAATATTAGCAATTTTAATTCAACAGTACATAAAAGGATCACATACCATGATCAAGTGTAATTTCTTCCTGGGATGCAAGGATGGTTCAATTCACAATATTCATACTGTGCTGAGCCCTGGGGGAAGAGGCTCAGTGAGTACTCATGCACCAGTTAAGAATTGTTTTCTAGCCCAGCTAGTGTGGCTCAGTGGGTTGAGGGTCCTCCAATGGACTGAGAGGTCCCAAGTCAATTCCCAGTCAGGGCACATGCCCACGTTGCAAGCTCAATCTCCAGTAGGGAGCATGCAGGAGGCGGCAGATGGATGTTTCTCTCTCACATCGATATTTCTCTCTCTCTCTCCCCATTCCTTTCTCTCTAAAAAAACAATAAAAATATTTTTTTAAGAAAAAAAAAAGGAGCATTGTTGCCCTGGCTTGACTGGCTCAGCAGTTAGAGTGTCAGCCCACAGACCAAAGTGTCACGGGTTCAATTCCAGTCAAGGGTACGTACTTCGGTTGTAGTTTGTCCCTGGCCTTGGTCAAGGACATGTGGGAGGGACGTGTGTCCCTCTCACGTCAATGTCTCTCTCTCTCTCTCCCTCCCTTCTACTATATTCTGAAGATACATAGAAAAATATCCTCATGTGAGGATTAAAAATAATAATAATAAAGAAAATAAAAAATAGAATTGTTTTCTAGAGTCTTGTGGGTTTCCTGGACATGAGTCCTATTGGTTTTCAGAGGTCGTGTTTGGGAGCCCCATCCCTGCAGTGAGAGTTAAAACTGGGGACACTGGATGTGGTGTTCAAACCTTCTGCTCCTCAGGGAGAAGACAGGAGTTGTGGGTCCCTGCCTGACTGTGAGGCACTGTGTCAAGGGAGGGATTTATGGCCAGGATGTGTTTCAGCCTTTCCTACCCACTTTGATGTGGGTCTTTTCACATTGGCCTGAGTGTAGGAGTCGTTCAGCTCATTTCTGGATCTTTTCCAGAGGGAATTGCTTTGTGCGTAGCTGTGCCTTGGTGGGAGGAGGGAAGCTCGTGAGCCTCCTTGTCACCATCTTAATAAACCCTGTGGGGTTTTATTCTTAAGACTCAAGGACAAAACATTCCATTTTTATTATTGGGAGTCTCTTCTAATCCTGTTGAAGTGACAGTCAATCTTTCCCGAAGAGGCAATGAAAGAAAATAACACATCTGTCTGAGATTGACTGGTGGTTCAATCAATCAGGCGTTTTAATTCAAAGACAGAAAATCACTTTCATGTTAGTTCTCCCAAGCAATTGCCAAGAAAGAAAAGTATCTTAGAATCTGAAATAATTTTAGAATGTGACTGTTATATTCCAAGATTCCGGACCAGAGCTAAGCAATTTATTATTTTTTTTTTCTGCAAAGAGTCGGATAGCTAATATTTGGGGCTTTACAGGCTACTCAATCTCTGTTTTAATTAACTACTCAACTGAATCACTGCAGTGTGAAGGCAGCTACGGACAGTATATGGAGTAGTGGACATGGCTGTATTCCAATAAAACCTTATTACAGAACTGGGCAGCAGGAGAAATTTGGCCCATGAGCGTTAGTTTGCTGGTCATTGTGCTAGGCAGCTCCTAGAATACTGTAGATGCTCAATAAATATTTATTAAGTGAACCCGTGTAGGCAGCTTGGGCTGCCATAACAAATACCCTAGATTGGTCACGTAAACAACAGAAAGGTACTGTCTCGGTTCTGGTGACAAGAGTCCAGGAGCAGTGTTCAGGCCAATCGAGCTTCTGGTGAAGGCTCTCCCTTTCCCTGCAGATGGCCACCTTCTCCATGGCTTCTCCCATGGGAGCACAGGAGGAGAACTTTGGTGTCTCTGCCTCTTTTTAAAAAGGCACCAGTCCTTTTATGGGCCCACCTATATGACTTCATTTAACCTTTATCACCTCCTCATAGGCCCCAGATCCAAATATAGTCACACTGGATGTTAGGGGCTTCACCATATGAATCTAGGGGAGGAACACAATTCAATTCATAGCATTCTATACCTGCCCCCCCCCCCCCGAATCCATGTCCTTGTCATACGCAAAATCCATTAATTTGATCCTAACAGCCCCAAAAGACTTAACTCATTCCAGCACCAACTCTAAAGTCCAAACTCTCATCCAAATATCTTCTAAACTGGGCATGGGGGAGACTAGAGGTATGATTCATCCCAAGGCAAAATTCCTCTCCAAAATTCCTGTGAAACCAGACAGGAAGGTGCTTCCCAAATACAATGGTGTGACAGGCAGAGGACAGATATTCTCATTCAAAAAGGGAAAAATCAAAAGAAGGGGGTGGGTGATGGGTGCCAAACAAGGCCAAAACCCAGCAAGGCCCATCCCATTAGATCTCATGGCTTGAGAATAATTCTCTTTGGTTCAATGCTTTACCCTCAAGACCCACCAAGGTGGCAGCATCAAACTCACAGCCGTGTAGGGCAGCTCTGCCCATGTCCCACCCTCATGCACTGGGCCAGACCTCCTGGTCTACCAAGACTGAAGAGGAAACACAGGGCACAAGAGCCCTGCCTGCTGATCGTGTGGTAGAAGGGGCAGCCCCGATGGCCTCCGAGTCAACTTCAGTCACTCTTCCCTTGGCTTGAGTGATGAATCAAGTTCGCAGCAGAATGGCTCTGTCACCTGCCCTGTAGAACGTGAGTCCTCCGCCCTTCGTTCTGCCCCATCTCCACCCCCTCTGACCTCAGACTGGCAGGGTTTCTCCTTGAATAATCCCATAAGCTCTTTACCCAGCGCTCGCCCAGCCACAGCCTTGGTGTTCTCCTCTGAACACGCCTTCTTGATTGTTTTACAATATGGACAAGTTCAGAATTTTCCAGATCTTTACATTCTGGTCCTTTTAACTTAACAATTCCCCCTTCAGTTCATCTCTTTCCTCTCTCGCTTCACCGAGTCAGCAGTCGGAAGGACCCGGACCGCATCTTCAACATTTTGCTTTGCAACGCCCTGAACAGAAGAGGCAATTTCATGGCTTGTGAGTTCTACCTTCCATGAAATAACATAACGCAATTCAGCCAAGTTGTTTGCTGCTTTATAACAAGGAGTGCCTTTCCTTCAACCAACTGCCAACAACCTGTTCCTCCTGTCCAAGACCTCACCAGAATTACAGCCATGTTTCTCCCAACATTCTGGAGGCTGTGTGTTCCAAATCAAGGTTCCAGCCAATTCAGTTTCTGGGGAGAGTCCTCCCCTGGCTGGCAGATGGCTGCCTGCTTTCTGGGTTCGCACGGTCCTTCCTCAGAGTGCACAGCAAGGGGGCTCCGGTGTGTCTTCCTCTTGTTATAAAGGCCCCAGGGCTGTTGGATTGGAGCCCACCCTTTGACCTCATTACACTTTTATCACTTCCTCACAGGTGATTCTAAATACAGTCACCTTGGGGTTTAGGGCTTCAACATAAAAATTTTTAGGGGACACAATTCAGTCCACAGCAGGATTGAATATCAGTCCCAGAAATCTGCTTTAATTAAAGCTTTGTACTCCCAACTTCTATTTGCAAAGCACTTGATAGTTTATAAGTCTTTTTCCTGGGCCTTATCACACTTTATACAATGTATACAGAAACTCGGGCCATAAAAGAGAGAAAACTGTCTAAAACACTGTAACAAAGAAGTGTCTCCCAACCCTACTCTCCTCGTGGAATTAGATTTTGAACACAAGCATGAATAGGATCAAGAACTGATTTATCTGATGGATTACTTTATCTGTCTGTCCCATGCAACTGCTTCATTATAGTGTCTTAAACTTGTCAGGGAGAAGCTTAATACATTGCAGCATGCACATTCTTGGCTGACAGTGAGGTAAAGTTTAGCTCCACAGGTCTTGCTATTAATAATTGTGGTATTGTTGATGTTAGATGCAAGTCCAAGAGATATCTAAACCTCTCTTCATCCACATAAAACTTGGCCAAGACAGGTTTTTAATTTTTTTTTCTTTTCTTCCTTCCTTTCTTTTTCTTTCTTTTTTCTTTTCTTTTTTTGTGACAGACTTACAATTCCATGGCGTTATCAAACAGATCGTTAGAAAGGTTTTCGAACTGGGATTTTCTTTTTCTGAACTGTTTTGGTGCGGTAGCCAGCTGGAATCTATTGGTGGTTTCTGTGCATGAAGTTTGGGAGGGGAAGAGGAGGGGCCCGCAAGGGGGAGATGGAGCATCAGGGCCTCCTCTCCCATATGTGCTTCACCAAAAATAATCAGTTTATTCTGGAGTAACATTTGCAAACAAATGTAAAATCGCCTATAAGACAGAACAGGTCAGAGGAAGCAATGTCATTGTTCTTATTTTCACTGACATCTATAAAAGGTCAACGTTTTTCAGGACTTCATCCCAAATTTGTTCTCTTCACAGCTCTTTTTAAAACAACATGTCTTAAGACCATTAATATTGCACTATTCCATCCATTGCAAAGTCAGTTCCATAAATCACGCAACACCTGTATCAACCCAAACATCAGATCAAACGCATTAGATCCGAGCGTTTTAAAATGTACACTTTAAAGAAGACAAAATTGTGACCTGCATTGTTACTCTGCCTCTCATGGAAACGGATCCATCTTGGTTTCGCTTGGTTTGTTTTAACCACTGAAATCATCTTCTAAGATCTGAGCCATGAAGGATGAGGACAAGGCTCACTGGAGTCCAGACCAGCTGCCTAGAGGGAGTCAGACCTCGGTTCCGAAAGCTGGCTATGAAGCTGACCTCAAGGAAGATCATCAGAAGGTCCAAATGAAATGACCAGTGTATCACAGCAAACTGGGCTCAAGCAAGCCGACATCCTTACATAGTGGGTCTAGTCTAGCAACTGGGCCGTGAAGTCAAAAACTTCCAGGCAGGGCGACACTCGGGGTCAAGGGAATGGGCAGTGGGTTTTCATGTCAGATGATCCCTTTAGTTCCCCATCTCTTGGGAGTTCTTGAGGAGTGGGGAATCAGGGATCAGGCAAAAGACTTTTGAGGCAGGGTTCCAGAATCTGATAATAGAGAAGTTCCAATCATTAAGATCCTCATTCTAGTTGTTAAAAGCTTTCCTAACAGCCCAAGCTCACAGTGAGGTCACTTTCACATGTAAACAATGTATTCCTGAGCAATACTCACATGGATGTATATGCTTGCAGCTCTCAAAGAACCTGCACCCAGGTAGCTTCTTCACAGCATACCTGGACAGCGGTGTCGCAGATAGCTTTAACCCACTTTGTCAAAGGGGACCGGCCCCCCGGGGCTGTCCAGCACGTCTGCAGGGTGCTGCAGCCGGCAGCCTCGACGGGAGCAGACAAGCTCCTCCTTCCTGATCTTTTCCATATGTAGGTGAGAGAATGCGGATGAGCAACCCACTCCCTGTCCTGGCTGTGCACTGGGCCTGTCATCACCCAGTCCTGCTCCTCCACGTCAGCGTTCCGCCAGGAAGGACGTCTCCCACCTGTCGCCACTCCCCTCACTGAAGGACACGGAGATGTCGGTCCCTGGAACCCTCCTTTGTCTCCCGGTCGGCGCTTTCCAAAGCGGCTGGCCTTTGGGGCTGGCACCCCGGGTTCTCCGCTCTGCCCTCCGGCCACATGGACCCCGACGAGGCCCCTGTCGCAGACCATCCATCTCTCTGCCCCAGGCCCAGATTTACAGAGACCCCAGCTGGTGGCTATAAAATGTCTGTCTCTCTCTGACCGGGTCACTCGCCCATTCTGTACTCAGTTCTAACCGGTCAGCACCGACCCGAGCCCTCAGCACCCTGCAGGCTCATTTTCTCGGGGGAGGGCTCGGCCCCACGGGGGTCCTCCGACGCCCCTCCCGGGCTCGGGCTCTCACAGCAGGGCTCGCCCGGGAGCTTGCTCTTCTCGCCCACCTGTGCCTTGACCCCTGTCCCGCCGATCCCCTCAGTCCTCCTTCCACAAGCTCCTTCATGTCCAGTCCCTCAGTCTACCCGTCATGTCCAGTCCCTCAGTCTACCCTTTATGTCCCTAAAAATTTTTTTAAAAAGAGCAGTTTCTCCCAACTTAAAAAGAATTATGATATTTCATCCCAAAGAAAACTTCACAAATTTTTTAAAGACCTCTACTTTTTGTCTCTATTTCACATCTTTTCGTCCCCCTCCCCCTCTGTCCCCGGTCCATCCAGTTCGCCCAATGTCTGCACTGGCTGATCAGGGGACCTCCGAGCGTCACACGGGTCCAGTGCGCCCACCCCTAACCCTCCGAGCGGTCACACGGGTCCCGTGCACCCACCCCAAGCCCTCCGAGCGGTCACACGGGTCCGGTGCGCCCACCCCAAGCCCTCCGAGCGTCACACGGGTCCGGTGCGCCCACCCTAACCCTCCGAGCGTCACACGGGTCCTGTGCGCCCACCCCTAACCCTCCGAGCGGTCACACGGTCCCGTGCGCCCACCCCTAACCCTCCGAACGTCACACGGGTCCGGTGTGCCCACCCTAACCCTCCGAGCGTCACACGGGTCCTGTGCGCCCACCCCTAACCCTCCGAGCGTCACACGGGTCCGGTGCGCCCACCCCTAACCCTCCGAGCGTCACAAGGGTCTGGTGCGCCCACCCCTAGCCCTCCGAGCGGTCACACGGGTCCGGTGCGCCCACCCCTAACCCTCCGAGCGGTCACACAGGTCCGGTGCGCCCACCCCTAACCCTCCGAGCGGTCACACGGGTCCCGTGCGCCTTTCCAAACTGATCTTTTCCTGCCTCACTTTCTCAAGAACCATCTGTGACATGAAATATGCCATTTGTAAGTTTTGTCGTATGATTGATCCTTTGGGGGAGAGGGGGAGTTTTGAAAAAAATCACTTCCAGATTTAATTTAGTCATTCATAAACACAGTCTCCATTATTTTAATTATAAGTTATTATATTTTCAAGGAACGGTCAATGGAATAGAAACATATGGATAAATCGAGCATTTCTATTGAAGATAGTTTACATTCTATTACAATTTCACGAAAATAAAACATCTTTCATAACCAGGGTCGCTCCATGGTTTGTGTTTCAACAAGAAAGTCATCCTTTCGTGGGCATAGAGGTGGTTATTTTGTTCCGTGTGCCTGTGGTTTTATTTATAAACCTAAAAAAAAAAAAAAAGCAGCGCTCTGTTCAAGCTTTTTGTGATGCTTCCGCTCACGTCTCCAGTGCACTGACTTTACACTGAATGACTGTGAAGCAGTTTCAATATTCAGATTTTGTTCTTCCATCTGAGTGCCTACGTCTCCTACTTGCTTGGAGTCTGAGTTCATTTAGACATGGTCTAGCTTCTACCAGGCTGGAGGCCAAAGACCTGAGATAATTGCATGACTGCTTCAGGAATGTTTTTATAGTTCCTCATCCTTTTAAGATGGAGAAAGGAGGGTGTGTCAGGGGGCCCATGGGGACGTGATTGGTGTGCTCGGCCTTGTTATGCGGGAATGGGGCATTTCCATGTAATTATGGAGCCGCTGTTCGAGGGGGAAAATGTTTATGCGAATGTACACAGATTATGCAGCACTGCCCTTACCCTTAAATGCAAAACATGGCTCTCTCTCTCTCTGTGGTATTTTGGAATTTCACCCTGTGTTGAGACAAAAACAATGTCTAACTGCCTTGATCCACGCACAGGAAAGCCTTTCGGGCGCCGGTCGCTTCCCAACAGGGAATCCCTTTCACAGCGAATTGCATCACTTGCTGCACTGCGGTGATGGGGTTTGACCCAGGCAAACCAGCCGTGATGTGGCTGTGAGCAGGGAAGGTGCAGAACCCAGTGTTGCTAAGGCCGAGGGACGCTGCTCCGCATCTAACCAGGGCACTACCCAAGATCTATTTCCACTCTCCAGTCCACTGGGATGCACAGAATACATGTTTCTGTAATGAAAGGATCCCGAGGAGAGGATCACAAGGGAGCTTATTTGTTCCTCTCTTCCTCATGGACACATATCCCTATCATTCTGAGGCTGATTATCCAGCTGTGCACCCTCCTAGCCACTGACTTCTCCTCCTTTTCCCTCTGGCTCCCAGTCTTATGAACAACACATTGCTCGTTAGCAACCCCACCGACAGCTGGGCAGGAGGAATAAACTCTTCTGAAACACAGTCTGTTCTGCTCCGTGTTAGCAGGGCTCATTGAAGAGGATATGGAAACTGTGTATTAGCCGAAGGCTTCTGGATTACAGATAGATATCAGCTATCTATGTACCTCTCAATACCGGGCATAATCGAGGGTCAGTCCCACTACCAGCCACTTGGGCCACAACAATCTATTTCTTGGTCAGGTGTATCTCTGCTCTCTCCACTCCCCTTAATCTACAATACTGTTTCCTAAATGTCAGGTTTTTTGATTATCAAATCTGAAACCTCCCCTAAAAGTATTTCAAAGGTGGCGGTCATCTCCTTTAGCAACTGAAGTAGCAACAAAATACTAGACATTTGCCCGTGCATACGATACTTGCCCTGTGAGTAATAAAAACAGAAAACCCTTGAGCCCCTCGTGAAAGGTGGGCTCCAGGTGTCATTTACTTTCTTCGCACAAAACACATTAAGTGATACAATCTGCAAAAGAGAAACAATGTAAGAAGCCCGTCAGATCTTAAGAATTTAATAGACTTGAACTACTCTGAGTTTGGTGTGGGTGTTTTGAGACTATTAAGTTGGATTATTTTCCTTCTTTGTTATATATATGAGATATATTGGATTTCAATTTTAACGTTAAACATGAGGGATTCAAAGTAAGTGAAATTAAACTGAAATCTTATCTGTGGACCAGGCTAGAGTTTTATATACACATATATTAGACCATTATGCTTCATCATGATGTTTTAATTAAGGAGAAAAAAGAGATTTGGGGAGGAATCTAGAGTGATATATAAATAGAGCAAAAGTTCAATTGAGAGGGGGAAAAAAGAAAATATGTTTATATGAACATGAAAGGCATGGATCTAGAAATTTACTGTATTGTTAAAAGTCAATAGTAATGAACTAACAAAAAATTGGCATGAGTCGGAATGAGATGTAACCTCTGTCGCCATTCCAGATAACACTGAAGGAAAGGGGGGAAAAACACCTAAGGGTTAAGACAGAGAAGGAGCAAAATGATTATTTGTTTATTCACTCAAAGCCCATCTATCTAACATCGAAACACTAGATCTGAAGAAGTAAGCTCTCCTCTGCTTGCAGAAAGCCCCAGGGAAATGATAAAGTGAAATGTGGGTGATACTGAAATGCAAACGCTTCACCAACAATCCGTGAGCCAAAAGGTGACAACCAGTGGTCATCAGAACCACTTAACTTTCCCAACAATTCTCAACTATTCCTTCTAAAATTAATGGCAGCAAATCATGATACATAAAATCCACCTTTTGTTTTATACCCACTATAACTCAATCACTACAGAGACAGTATCATTCGAAAACAGAATTTGTTTTCGTCCCCGAGGACCCATTACCACAAGGATAGAGAGCGAATACCCAGAATTATTAACCTTAAGTTTATTCTATTCTTTTTAATAACACTTTCTTGACTGCCTGCTATATACCTGTTAGATCCCTTAGTTAAAGCACTCCCTCTCAAACCAGAGTGTTTATGCTCCCAAAAAACCTGGCTGGAGCATTCATAGGACAGGAACCCGAGACCTTGCGGGGAAATTAGGTCAGGAAGAACTCACAACACGACCTATGGAAATCCTGTGTGACCTTCTGAAGTTGTCATGGTCCTTTCACTCTCGGCAGCATTTAGAGCATCGTCATCCCCCACCCATCCTCTTGCTTATAGTTTCGAAAATAAAATAGTTGTTAATTCAAGGATTTCACAGTGTTCATTTAAGATATACTTTCAGTGAATGGCACGTATTGTTATTTGACATAAAACACCAAGTGACAATGCCCTTGGTGCAAGAATAAAATAACCAAATGTAGCTGATCAATATTGCAGTCCCCGGCCGCCTGCGGTTAGCAGGCAAGTGACAGAGGCCAATCCACACTGAGACATGCTGTGAGGGTAAAATACACACACATTGCAAATACCTTGTATGAAAAAGAAATGCAAACAATATCATCAATAGTTCTTATGTTTACTGCATGCTGAAGTGATATGATTCACATATTGAGTTAAATAAATCATGGTTAAAATTAATTTCATCCCTTTCCTTGTAGTATTTTTAATGTAACTACTAGGACATTTAGAATTTCATGTGCGGCTTGCACTGTTTTGCTTTTCGGAAGCAGTTGTACAGAGAGGGCCAGACAAGAATGTGGGTCCCTCCCGGAAGAGACATCTGGCCTTCCCCAGGGGCTGCTAGATCTGATTTTGAAGCTTAGAGTTGCCTGCCATTCCTGTATCCTTGATAGAAAATATTTTCATTTATGGAAAATATTATAAAAATATAAATCAGCAATTTCTGGAATATGCCCTAATTCACAGTGGTTGGGGGGGGGGGGATGTGTTAAGCCCCAGAATCCCTATCCACAATTAAAATTGGAGAAATAGCATAAGGAACCCACTCTGAATTAACCTCTTGGATTTTGGCAATAAGTCATCAGTAGGTCTTTATTTTAATGCCTGATTGTATACACAGCCCGTGTTGGTAGCTGAGGTTCAAGTGCACTCTTTGTTGAACCGTACTCCAAGGGGGCTGGGAGAACGCGTCAGTGTGTTCTCGCAGATGCCCGTCAGAGAGGCGAAGGATGCACAGTGAACTCTTATGTGGGTTTCTAAATGATGGTTTCTACTGAATTTGGGTCCCTTGCTTTGACCCCCTAAATTAAACAAGAAGATAAATTTTGTTTTCTGCATTAAATTAAAACTTCTAACATAAGCTATAGTATAAAAAAAATAAAACTACAGGAAAAGCTAACTCTATCTAAAATACAGTGTCAGAGGTCTGCCCAAAGTCTCAGCAGGTGAGATCAGAGGATGCAAATGACTGGTTCCCCGGACTACCTTCCACAGAAAACCTGCAGGGAGACTTTTATAACTTAGAATTCGTAGCCCAGATTTTAAAAACCACAAACTCTTACATGAAAACCATGCTTGTCCTTCCTCTAGGAAAGCAACGCAGAAGGGCTGCCAACAGCAGACGTGCGCCCTTCCGCTCTTTGGCCCTCCACCGCTTCCCATGGCTCCTGCTTCCTTTTCCCCCCTGACTTTTCCCTGTTCGCACTTGAATTTGCAACCCTCGAGCTAAGAAAAAATTTAGTACGAGCACAGCAACTATTTATGTCAATGTTCTAGGACGACCGGCATTACCCAGGACACATGGATACATAAACTCTCACCAGTCCTTCAGGACAAATAATCACACCCATACACCATATACACACATGCACACAAAATGAAGGTACATTTTCTTAAGGTGGTTGGTTCATAGAAGCACAACTGAAACCAGGATTTGAATGCAAGTTATGTATTTTGTAGGTGAACCCAGCAAACACGGTGGTAAGGCAGTAAGACAGAAAGAGACACTAATGCAGGGTGCATTGATGTGCAGGTTAACACCCTTCATCCAAAAGAGTCTAAAAACTGGGTCAAGTCTAGAAGCTGGGCGAAGGATGTGTTTTTCCCATTGCAGTAATCAACAGTATTCCTGGGCTAAGCCACAGTTTGTTTGCCAGTCTGCCTGCTTGTTTGTTTGTTTTATTATACAAGTCAGCAGTACCGGTGCTGGCTGTCCATCTACCTCACTCCTAGGAACAGTACGACATATGAGCTATTTCCAAAGATGCTGAGGGTCTGTGTCCCCTAGTTGCCATCCTAGCCTGTTGCCAGCAGGCCCCTCATGGTATTTATGTCCACCCAGCCTCTGACAGCTCAGTGTCAGACTTGGCTTTGCCACTCCGGGACCCAATCGACTTCACTAACATGAGAGAGCTCGGTCCCGTGGCAGTACCTCTCACCAACCCTGGTCTACAGAGGACACCTGTAGTGGTGCCCCGCCCTCCCCACCCACACTCCTCCTCACTTCAGTGAGTGAAGCCATCCGAACCCTCACGGACAACACTTGGCTGGTGGGACTCCAGTCCTGCATATTAAAACCCATTCTAGCAGGCCCACCTCTGGGCCTTTTGCCCCTTCATTACTACTCTGTCAAAACATCTGATATCTCCACGTCAGTTGCTATAAATCATCGTTTTCAAGTTTCAAGGAGCCCTTCCAGAAGAGAATTAGAACCAGGTCCCGTTGCCCATACCAAGGTATTAAACCCTGAGTTACGGAAGAGTTTCCCTAGATTAATAAACTCTGCTCTATTCAGCATTATATTCTGTCTTCTTGCTTGAGCACCAAGATTCTGCAGATGCATATTACTTAGGTGCCGTAGTTTTTGATAAATAATTCCTTTCGTCTTATCGCATTATAATACGTCCCGATTCAAGTCATGCTGAGACTTGACTTCTTATTGATCAATGCCGTGAGAAGCTGTGGCAGGAAGTAGGTCATCGCCTGTGGAGGACAACCATCATCTTGCAAACCATCCGCCTTATGCCGTCTGCAAGCAGTTTCTGGGGATGAGAGGCTGTCGTCCCCCGGGGGAGGGAGCGGCTGCGCTGCCAAGAGGCACGAGGTGAATCGCAGGTATCAACTGCCCAAGCCCAGCGTCCCGTGCGCTAACCCCAGACCGCAGGCTTCTATTCCCTCCCCCTAGAGCCCTTTGCGCAGGTGTTGGGGAGTTGCCAGGGCTATATATTAAGCTCATCTTGTAATTTCTCTATTCTTACAATCAAATCGTGGGCCTGGTTCTTAGCACAGTCTGTCTTCTGGCTCCTGAGGATGTGGGTCTCTTTAAAAGCCATCACAGCCCTGGGTGGTTTGGCTCAGCAGTTAGAGCGTCGGCCTGCAGTCCAGAGAGACCCGGGTTCGGTTCCCGCTAAGGGCACGTACCTCAGTTGCAGTTTGTCCCCGGCCCTGGTTGGGTCGTGCGGGTGGCAGGCACTCGATGTGTCCCTTTCACATCGATGTTTCTTTCTCTCTCTCTCCCTCCCACTCTATCTGAACAAAAACTGGAAAAATTTCCTGGGGTGAGGATAAAAAAAAAAAGCCATCACAGAAAACTTCTGGCTTCCACACTGTATCTGAAGGCAATATCTGGTTCTCCTGAGCCTGTTACATTCTTTCTTCAGAACGTCTAGGACCATTAACGATAGCTATCCAACCACACAAGCTGTATCTTTATCACCACCCCTATATATTCCAAGTACAGAGTTACGCAAGAGCCAATTTCTCTCGCCTCACCTACACCTCCTCCCAATGCACCACGGGTCACAGTGACTGTGAGAGCACAGATCATCGAGAGCCCTTACCAGCACTCTCATCCTCAGCCACAAAGCCCTGCCGCTCATTGACAGGTTAGTCACCCGCTCCCAAGGTCTGCTTCCTCGTACCTGCTTCCGTTACAAACTGTCTACCATTCGGTTCTTCTGGAAGCTGACCCTGGGATAAGGGCTTGAATGCAAGCCATTTATGTGGCAGGTGATCCTAGAAATGACCTGGTGAGGAATGCAAACTAAGACAGCCATCTCTGTGTGATGAATATTCATGAATCAAGGTGGCCTGGGCCTGACTGTCTCTGCTGGCCCACCTTGGACTTCGAGGCTGGGAGCAGTTCTGTCTCACCATCCGATGGGCAGACCACACGCACACTCAGGACAACAGCAAGGGAGGGGCACACGAAAATAATGATCATCTTCAGTGAGTCTGTCCAGAAGAAACATCATTTCACTTCCAGCAATCATGTAAGTTTTGTGTTTCATAGTTTACTGGTGTTTTCATGTTTAAGTCATGGGTAGAGGGAGCACAGAGTTCTTCAGTGCTTTGGTATAAAATCGACTCCTGGCCCCCCTCAGATGGCACCGTCTGCCTGATCATGGGAGACCGCAGTCAGATCCTGCCTGCTGGGCTCCTGACAACCTGCTCCTTCTCAGCAATTTCACACCAACTTCGACTCAGCTCTTCGGCTGAACTTCAAAGATGCTCTCCTCTGAGCATCAGAACTGGCTCCTTCCAGTGGGCCCCTGAGTGCCCTAACCCCACCCCCAGGCTCCGGTTCAAGGTGCACCCCTCCTTCCACAGACACCCTCCCCTTCCGGGACCATATTCATTTCCAAACACAGGAAATCCCCGCCTCCCTGCTTCCTTGGAGAGAGAGTGAGAGAGAGAGAGAGAGACTGATGGAGAGATTGAGAGTTCCCAGGGAAAATTCTTCCCCCTCTTCCTCCTGCTTCCAATTTAAAAATCACTCCTACAGAAAACCACACGTAAGACTAATAACAACAATTGTAGTTAATTTTGCAATTTATTGCTAAATATCCACATTTCATCACAAAGAGATTTAGAAATAAACGGGTAGCATCATTATTAAGCACTTCCCATCAACCAGGCACTGAGTGTTCAACAGGGACCCTGTCATGTCATCCTCAGTATAACCACTGCAATAGGTAGTATTTGCATCTCCATTTTAGTGATGGAAACACGGAGGCTAAGAGACTGGGTTTGGGATTCACTGGGAACGCGTTTCATAGACTCAGGAAACACGTGTTGGGCGGACAAGCAGTGGAAGGAACGAGAAGGAAACGCAGGGGGTCTGGGGAGCGGTTTGGATCCGCTCCATCCTCCACCTCGGAACAGCGCTGGGTCTGCTTCCAACCCACACGCTGCCATGATCCTTCTCGCCACCTCGACCCAGGCTGCTTGGGACACAGGGACCGGCGTGCACCGTCCACACTCGTGACCAGGCCCCTCGAGAAGGCCACCATCAGCAAGCCCGTGACAGAGACCAGAGCCATCGCGCTCCCTCGGCCGAGCCGCACCTTCGGGCCTCACTCCCAGCCGGGCCCCTGCCCCAGACTAAACATGCCTACTGCCAACCAAAACAAACATCTCTGCCGACAACCGAGTCCTGCCCGGATGATTCGTGCCCCAAACAGAAAACTACAAAGCAGGCTCTGTCCCTAACGGGGTTCCCTCCTGGTCGCCTTCTTTGCGCCCCGGAGAGAAGGCGACGCTTCGGGGAAGTTAGTTGCTCCCACGCGTGTGTGTCTGTCGCGGGGGCATCGCACGGCTGAGTGTAGGGAGGGGCAGAATCCTGAAATGAGAATACAAATCAAAAGTTAAAATCCTGCTTCAACTCTCCACGGATCAGTCTTTCAAAAAAAAAAAACCTGCGAGAGAACGAGCCTGCTGCCACTCTCCAGACATGTGGACCTGAAATTACTAACAGAGACAGGATTCCAGGCTTGATCTCATTTCTTGTCTGGCTTTGCTTTCCCCTCTGTACACGGACGCGAGGATTCGGGCTGCTTCCCCAGCGCAGCGAGCCCTCTGCAGAGAGGGGTCTCCCCTCCTCCCGCTGCCTGTGTCAATGAGGAACATGAGTTTCAAATCAAACTTCAAAAGAATGATTTTCTTGGAACATTATCCTGTAATGGGTTTCTAATGCAACCTTCATCGGAGGTTTAATATCTCCACAGAACGTAATCTAGGGAGAGAAAATCTCGAGTCCTGGAGAAAGGAAGCCGAAGGAGCCTAAATTGGAGCTCGATTGGGTATTTCCCTCCTGCCGGTCGGGCCCGGGGTGCGGGAGGGAGAGCTGAATCCTGGTGGTGTTAATACCATATGGGTCTAATTCCAAAGGCAGAAGTGTAATCTCACTCACCTTTGGCAAACTAAGCTAGCGTCTTTAGACTGAGGTTCGCAGACGTATGAGGCTATGACCCTGTTCGGTATGAGCCCACAGAGCTCATGCAACACGAACCCCATGTAAATACTTCAAAACCACAACTGATTGGAATTCTCAGGGAAGGAGATGTTCTAGGTCATTGGATTTTTCTGGTCAAGTCACCACTGAATAGAAAAATCCTTCCTATTTCAACCCTCCGGGTCAAAAATGTTTATAAAGGCATTTGTCTATTTTCCTGGCTTATTAACTACAGCACAGAGAATATAATTCAATCTCTATTTGATGACCAGATACTTACGGTCCCTAAGGTCATACTTTGGGGATCAGTTACTTTGGTGCTACAACTATGAAGAAATAGCCCTGGCTGGTTTTGCTCGGCGGTTAGAGCTCGGCCCACAGACCAAACAGCTGCAGGTTCAATTCCTGTCAAGAGCGGGCACCTCGTTTGCAGTTCGGTCCCCAGCCCTGGTTGGGGTCATGCGGGAGGCAACCAATCGATGTGTGTGTGTGTGTGTGTGTGTGTGTATCTCCCTCCCACTCTATTGGACGATAAATGGAAAAGTATCCTCAGGTGAGGATTAAAAAAAAAGAAAGAAAGAAATAGAGGCAGAGGTCACCTGACATTAGGTCACAGACTATGAGGGTTTAGTACAAAGTCATCATCCATAGGCATTTACTGTCCTTTCACCTACTTCTCATAAAATCACAGGGTTAAAAAATTATACTAATGGGTGATTCTGATCATTTAAAAAGGTGAAAGCTTACATGGTCTTTTCTGTAGCTTTTCCTAAGGGAAAAACATCTTCCACCTTGAACTGAGAAAGCCCATTTCTGACTAGCTGCATGGTTCACACAGATAACACAAAACCTATTAAAAAATAAAATAACACAATATCATTCCATTGAAAGCACCCTACACCTACTCCCCCAACCTGAGCTGCTGTCGTTTGGGTAGGAGACGGCTCTGACGCAGCGGGAGAACTGTTTAAATTCAGAAGCCTGCAGAAGTTATTTCTGCTTCAGGTCAAGAGGAAAAGACCTCTCGGTAATCTCGGGAGAAGGCCTTTGTACTCAGATCCTCCGGAGCTGAGCCCTGGAGTTGGGACAGAAAATGAGGCCACAGTCGCGCGCTCTAAGGCCAGGAAGGAGCAGCAACAGCCACGGGGCGCCGAGGGCCGGCAGGCACAGAAGGAGCTCACCCAGCGGGTTCCTGTGCCCTGTTCTCCAAGGGTGTGTTTCTCCTGCAGGAGGGGGGAGGGAGGCGCATTTCCGAACTTGACAATGGCCCAGTGCTTTCTGAGTGAGCAGAGCGCTGATGCACTCACAGGACCCCTCTCCTTCAGCTTCGGGTTTGCAGCAGGCCAGTGCTTGTGGCTCCTCCTGTCAGCAATTCCAGTGTGACCTGCCCCCCCCCCGCCCCCATGGCCGTCCAGTCTCCCTGTGCCAGGCAGAAAGGCCCGGGCTGGGGTAGAGGGGTGGAAACCGGCCCCGGGAGAAAGGAGAGAGATACAGACACAGACAACTGAGCCGGGTCAACAATACTACACCTCAGCGCATGTCTGCATTTCCTACCTATCTTTTTTTTTTTTTTTTTTTTTTGGTACGTGCCCCCAGCAGGAACTGAACCCGGGACCCGGGACTCTCTAGTCCGCAGGCCGACGCTCCCCCTACTGAGCCAAACCGGCCAGGGCTCCAGCCTGTCTTTAACAGGACTTTGCCAAGCACAAAACCAAAAAGATGTTGTGTTTCCTTTTGATTCTGCCCATACGCTACCCACAGTCTTTTAAGTAATATCTGCCTTCTTGTCTGGATGATTTAAATGTATGCAAATAACATTCTACCACGTAAGAGTAAGATGAACAGCAGTCCTGGCCGGGTAGCTCAGTTGGTTGGAGTGTTGTCCCGATGCATCAAGGTTGCAGGTTCGACCTCCAGTCAGGGTACAAACAAGAAGCAACCAATGACTGCATAAATAAGTGGAACAAATCGATGTTTCTCTCCTCCACCTCCCTCCCCCCACTGTCCTCTCTCTTAAAAAAAAAAATCAAAAATAATTTTTTTAAAAGAGTGACATGAACAGTAAGAAAATCTCATTTTCGACCTAAGTCTCAAATCTTTTTCAGCCTGGACCCACCAAGACCTAAACGTTCAGCAGGTCAACGAAATGATCCTTCTATCTAGAAGCTGGAACTCTTGCCCTGGTCGGTTTGGCTCAGCAGTTAGAGCGACGGCCCGCGGATCAAAGAGTCACAGGTTCGAATCTGGTCAAGGGCAGCTACCTCGGTTGCAGTTTGGTCCCCGGCCCTGGTCTGGGTCATTCGGGAGGCAACCAGTCGATGTGTCTCTCTCACATCAATGTCTCACTCTCTCTCCTCCTCCTCCTCCTCCTCCTCCTCTCTCCCTCCCCCCCTCCCTCCCACTCTATCTGAAGATAAATGGGGAAAAAACATCCTCGGGAAGGGAGAGAAAAAGCAAAACATCACCTCTTGCATGCACCCCAACTGAGGACTGAACCCGCAACCTGGGCACGTGTTCTGACCAAGAATCAAACCCACCACATTCTGCTGTGCTGGTGACGCTCCAACCAACCAAACCATACCAGCCAGGACAGTACCCTAATTCTTTCCTTTAAATGCCCAGGGCCTGGTAAGTAAACAATGACCCAAGTTCATTGTTCTGCAACATTTGGCAATTAGTAAAATTGGTCCAGTGAATTCACCAAATTTAGTCAAACAGAATAAAGTTGACAGTTTTGAGGGCACTAGTCCAGTTTTTCACCCTAAAACCTAGGATATAATGAAAAATGATGAAAACTCAATTTCTAATCTGGCCTAGAGTAAAATCTATATTTAAAAGTTTTGTTCCTTTTTAGCTACAGCATGAATACAGCAACCTAATATGCTAATCTCAGAATATTTAAAATAAGTCAAATTGATGTGGAGGTTTCAGTGAAGAAAAACAAACGTCCATAATCATCTCAAGATTTAGATAGTAGAGTTTTAATAAAGAAAACAAGTTTTAAATGTTGATCATTAACTGTCTTTTAGTCCAGCCAGTGTGGTTCAGTGATTGAGCATCAACCCATGCACCAAGACGTCGCCGGTTCGATTCCCAGTCAGGGCACATGTCCAAGTTATGGGCCACATCCCCAGTGGGGGGCATGCAGGAGGAAGCCAATCAATGTTCTCTCTCATCAATGTTTCTATCTCTCTCTCTCTCTCCCTACTTCTCTCTCTAAAATCAATAAAGAAAACAAAAAGTCTTTTAGTATAGGATTATGTTTTTGGCAGTGTTCCAAAATCACATGAAGTTTGTAACAAAAGATGCATCTAAAAGATCTAATAGAAAAGTGTTCACAACAACTCCCCAGCAGCCTGTATCAAGTCGTTTCTGCTTGCCTGGGTCACGGAGGAAAACACTTCTTGAGAAAAAACCTTTTCCCTAAGTTCTTATGAGAAAAGACAGTGCACTCACAGTATGCAAATTTCAGTAATGATCATAAACTCATTCTATAAAAAAAATATATATATCCTTGGATGAGAATTTTTTAAAAAAGAAGTTGGAACTCTTGTTGATTTCCAGTTCTCCTCCAAGGAGTGGACTACTTAGGACTTTATTGACAGAACCTTGGAAAGACAAGGAACAGGGAGATGCAGCCAGGAGAGGAATGTAGGGTGTCAGACACACTGTGTTTACATTGTGATACTTAAACCACTGAGATTCCCATTCCATTGGTCCTAATTTATTTCACATTGCTCCATGAGCTGCTAATCAAAGCAGCAAATACACATCAAGACAAGCCAAAGCCGGGAAAGGCCTCCCTTTACCCACGTCAGCTGTCAAGAGGGTGGTAAATAGTCAGAATGAATAAACACATCGTTGCTGATGCTTTAATTCTAGAATTAGAAAAATATTCCGTTAAAATGCCAGACGCAAATTTGTAGGGTTTTTTGTGAAAAGCGGCCCCAAAATCAGGTTCAGATATCAACAGTCAGATCCCTGCGCTCAGTGCGGCACTGCTTTTGACCCTTTTTAAACATTTACTCGGTCTCAAAGGGTTAAATGGAGGGTGTTGAACAGTAGGAGATTTCTTAGGAATAAAGAACAGCTATTTTTGAATGACAGGCTTGAAATACAAAGATGAGCACAGAATCAATACAACTGAAAAGAGAAAACTGATACTTTTTCATGCTGTTCTAAACTTTACGTGTAAAATTAAACTGTAGGTTTAAACTACATATAAAGGACAAGAGACCCATACATCTATCCTAACTTGTGAAAAAAGCAGAAGAGTTGAGGCTAAGTAAAAGAAACTTTTTTTTTTAACAACCTGGATATATTTTAAACATAGTCCTAAGTGAAATTTTTAAGTGTTAGAAACAGAGTAAGATCGATAGCAGAATATCAACGTAAATGCAAAATGCATGCACAAAATAATAAGCATTTAATAAGAGTGTCCATCAAAATAAAAGCGCACAATGAACGCATTCGAACGGCTGTCTGTGAGAGTGGACAGTCTAGGAGAGTGGAGGATGGAAAGAGAGAGAATACAGTTTTTTTTAAATAAACCTTGCCTGGATCAATGATGGCATGCTATGAGCTAAGAAATATAATTATATAAGCCTTCTATACCAGAGTCCAGAAAAATCATAGTCACAATCAATAAAGCTCATATGTAAATGTGACAAAGTTTAAACAAACAAACAGGGATAATAAAACAGTTCAACACGAAATGCAATCGTACGAGGCCAGTGATGACTCGGTCTGTGGTTCAGGACCCTAAGAAGTCCGTTGGGAAAAATATCCGTGATAAATGCTTCTTAAAACGTGCTCCTCTTTCTTCCTTCCTCTCATTGACTTTAATCCCGAAATAAGATCCTAAAACCAAGCCTGAGTTTTGACCTCTTCCTGCGCCAGGCGGTCCCCGGATGTCTGTGGGAGGAGGGGTACGGATCTGAAAGAGTCGGAACATGAAAACTTGGTGATGAATCAGAATGAAGTGAGGACAAGGGTGAGGTCGAGGAAGACACAGCTTCTAAGTCAGAGCGCGGAGAGGGACACTGGTGGGAGAAGAGGTGGCGATCAAACACCTCCACGTTCAGTGCATCAGGGATTTTTGTAAGGCAGTTCAATGCACACCAGCGGCTCAAGGTCAAAGGTCCAGTCTGGTAGAGCATTTCTATAAAGACTCAAGAGTTCCCTGATAATTTGGTGTAATCCCGGGGGAAAAGCGGGATTTTTAAAAATCCTCCCTGAGTATTATTTCTCACGACTAAGGTCTTCTTGAACACAGAGCAACAGAGAATTCGAGGCCATAGTATTCCACCAGATTCTGAAAAGTCAGCCATCCCTGTTAGACAATCAGCGAAAAACCAGAGGCCTGGCAGTGTGCACACTGCATTTTCCAGAAATGCACCAATCTGCATCCGACCCCGGGCTCCCCCTTCCAAGGTGACGCCCACACTTCTGCTCGGAGGAGCGGGGTCCGTACAGCCTCACTCTGAACGCGGTGGACCTTCGTAACTGCTCCAACAAATAGATTACGTGGGAAGGGATGCACACCTCCCACGCTTGGTCATGAAAGGGGACGTGGTCTCCACGTGTCTTTTGTCTCTCGTGGGATACATAACCTGGGTGGCCAGAGCTGGCATTTAAGAAGTCTGGTGATCCTGCCCTGGCTGGTTTGGCTCAGCGGTTAGAGCGTCGGCCTGCAGTACAGAGAGACCCGGGTTCGGTTCCCGCTAAGGGCATGTACCTCGGTTGCAGTTTGTCCCCGGCCCTGGTTGGTCGTGCGGGTGACAGCCACTCGATGTGTCCCTTCACATCGATGTTTCCCTCTCTCTCTCTCTCCCTCCCACTCTATCTGTGCAAAAAATGGAAAAATGTCCTCGGGTGAGGATTAAAAAAAAAAAAAATTTTTAAGAAGTCTGGTGATCCTGAAGCTGGCGTACTCGAGACTCACATGAAGAGACTACACAGACCGAGGGATGTCCAGGGAGGCCTGCTCTTCCAGCCCCAGACTTGGAGAGTCCTCGGCACTCACAACCCGACCCACGAGTGAAGGAGCCTCCAAGAGCTCCCGGCCCGCCCACCCCTCACCACACAGCCCGGGAGACCCACGCCAGGACCGCCTGCCTCGGCCACTCCCGCATTTCTGACCACAGATATTGCCATCTCAGACCTTTTGTCAAATTACTGTTGCTGCCCTGGCCGGTTTGGCTCAGCGGTTAGAGCGTCGGCCTGCGGTCCTGAGAGACCCGGGTTCAGTTCCCGCTAAGGGCACGTACCTCGGTTGCAGTTTGTCCCCAGTCCTGGTTGGGTCGTGCGGGTGGCAGCCACTCGATGTGTCCCTTTCATGTCGATGTTTCTCTCTCTCTCTCTTCCTCTCTCTCCCTCCCACTCTACCTGAACAAAAAATGGAAAAATGTCCTCGGGTGAGGATAAAAAAAAAAAAAAAAAAAAAAAAAAAAATTACTGTTGCTGTTTTCAACCACAAAAGTGAGGGGTGCATTCTGTGCAGAGTAGGTAAGCGATGGAGCAGGCTTTCCAGGCTGACCCAGCACCCTGCACGCGTGGGCGCCCCACCTACACGCGGAGAGGAAATCTGTGGCTACGCCTCGGACACCGGTGGCTACGATTCTCATTTATTTGTTTCTGTTGTTATTTGTTAACATGCACTTACTACTTCCTGTGTGCTAGGCGCCGTCATTCTTAAAAACCCATGGAGACGTTTGCTACTTGATTGTTATTTTACACTGGAGGAAACTAAAGCAGTCAAGTAACTGCCAAAATTCAACAAAATGACCCACTGAGGGGGCACCGTCCAGGGGCAGAATCTGGCCCCAGGCCTGGCTTTCGCCTCATGCCCATCAGCTCCGGGCAATCTCATGAGTGAGTTCAGTGGTAAACTTCTGGGGGTGATGAGAAAACTGAGATGAAACTATGGGAATGCCAACTTGGCTGAGGAAGCCTACTGAAAAGTGTTGCCCTACTGATACTGCTTTGCACTGCATGTGCCCAGGCAAAGCCAGCTGTCATGCACTGACCTCACAGACCAAGGATCCGGGTGTGAATGTAAATGGACAGTGAATCTCAGCAGCTTAATACACACGTCAGACAATTATGTTGCCTCAGAGCAAAGGTTGTTAAGGTCATTAAGAGGCATATGCATAGCCCGGCCGGTGTGGCTCAGTGGTTGAGCGTTGACCCATGCACCCGGAGGTCTCTGGTTCAATTCCTGGTCAGGGTTGTGGGCCCGATCCCCAGTGGGGAGCATGCAGGAGGCGGCCAGTTGATGTTCTCTCTCCCTTCCTTTCTGTCTAAAAATCAATAAAGAAGAAAATTAACATAAAAAGAGGCATATGCATCAAAGGGGATCAGGAGCCACAGGACAATGGTGTTCAAGCCCATTCTGACACATGGTAACAAATACTGAATTCTCGAGAAATGTTAATGTGGACACAGAGAACGGTGCTGTACCTAAAACAAAGAGGACAGAAGAAGAATCATCCAAAGATATTTAATTTTTGCCTCGATCGACAGAAAGCACTGTATTTAAATCCACCAGTTTAGAACGGAGGTGCTGGCAGGGATTCAACACGGCTCATTACGTCTCCCGGGGCATTATTACAGTGTGTTTTCTTTTTTTTAAATCACACTTAAACACTTGCTCTCTTATAAACTGTTAAGAAGCATTGCTGTATTACTGTTTCATGATGAAATAAAGTGGTCCCAGCGTGTGTGTGGCTGGTGGTGGGTGGGACCGAGGTGGAAAGTCCCCTGGAAAACACATGCCACCGCGGCCATCCACAGCCTTTCCCCCGGGAGCCGGTTCTACAGCAACATGGTAGGCCCGTGTTTTGACTCCCTCCCTTACACACACATAATTTGCCAGCAGCCCATAAAGCATTACTGTAGCTCACAAAATTCAACAGTCTTTTTTCTACTATTTGGCATTAGTCATTTAAATGTGAATTCTAAATGCAGTAAGAAATGCTCAAAGCATCATTTCCCCAACACTAAATTTTAAATCACATTTCCCTAAGGCTCGGTACTATTGCCTTCAATGCTGCTGGTTGAGTTCTGGAATCATCTTTTAAAGATACAAGAGCAGAATCAAATTCCTGGCTATCTAACCGTAGGCAATGCCAACAGGGAAACGTGGATGAGGTCCTTCCTAGCAATGGGGGATTTGAGGAACACCACGCGAGGAGGAGGACCTGGACCAGGGCTGGCTACAGTCCGTGCCGACCGCCTTGGAAAATGATGAAAATGACAAACAGAACAGGGTTTTCAATAATGCTACCCCTGAAATGGCCCTTTCAAATGCTGCGAATACCCCTGGGGTGCCGGCCATGTGTCCCGACTTGCAGGAACACTGCTGCAGGGAGCTCGGCAGACAAGACTCCGCGGCCCCTGTGCAGCCAGCCCTCCTCCACTCCCGGTCTGCACCCTGCTCCGCCCCCGTCCCCACTTTCCTGGCACCTTCTGCCTCTGACCCATTTCCAAAGCCCCTCTTCTGTATGCTTGCGGGTGGCCACCTCGAGTGTACGTGGAGTTGAAGCGGGGTGCAAACATTTACCTAAAAGTAAAAGATGCCTGGGACAGAGATGGATGCACTTCACATTCAACACATCTAAATCTTCCTCATCCTCTGTCCCCGAAATATGCCTGCTGACTTTTCTGTTACTGATAATACCACCTTCTCCTGGTCTCTCGGACCAGAAAAGTGTAGTGAACTTCTCTTTCCATTCCTGTGAAGAACAAACACAAAATGAAACTTGTCTCATTCATTCTCCCTTCGAACTTCCTCTCGCATCTGCTCCTTCCCTCCCCTTCTCACCCCCACTCCACTGGTTCAGACGTCACCCTCTCGTGCCCAGACTGCGTCAGGGGCCACCTGCACGGACCCCGGGCCTTTCTCCACCCTAATCTGCGCTGCGCACACCGGAGGAGCATCATCTTCCCAACGTACCGCATGCACCTTGCCGCTCCTCTGTGCTGAAACTTTCAATGGGTCTTTATTGCCTCCAGATGAAAGTTCATATCCCCTGACTGGGAACCTGGGACTCCATGTGCCTTGCACCTACTCTTACTCTGTGACCACGCCGAGTGCTGGTGAGCACCAGGGACCTGGAAACTCTCACACATGTTGGCGGACATGGGACAGTGTACAACCACCTAGGAAACCAGTTTGGCCGTTTCTTTAACATTTGAGCATCCTCATATGATATGATCCAGCCGCTCTGTTCCTAATTAGTTACCCAAGAGAAATGAAATCATAGGTTTAGACAAAGATTTTTATATTAACATTCACAGTAGCTTTATTTGCAATGGCTAAAAACTGGAAGCGATCCAAATGGTCATCAAAAGATAAATGGATAAACAAATGGTGCTAGATCCACCCAATGGAATACTGCATAGCAATAAAAAATAATGAGTTATAGATACACACTACAACATAGATGAAGGTTGGAATAATTATCCTGAGTGAAAGGAGTCAGACAGAAACACTTGTGTAAAGTTCTAAAAAAATGCATACTGCCCTGGCCAGTTTGGGTCAGTGATTGAGCGTCGGCCTGCGGACCAGAGAGTTCTGGGTTCGGTTCCTGCTAGGGGCACGTACCACCCAAAAAAAATGCATACTAATGTATGTTATCAGTGGTTGCCTGAGAACCCAGAGGTAGGAAGGTATGAGGACCAGAAGGGAGGAATTACAAAGGGAGTCTAAGAAGCTTTGACAGTGAAGGGTATGTTCACTATCTTGACTGTGGTGATAGTCTCATGGGTGTGTACATATGTTCAAAACTCATCAATTTGCACACATTAAGTATTCACTGTGTATTATGTGTCAGTTATACCTCAAACAAGCTGTTTGACACAGGAAAATGGCCAAAATGAGGAGACAAAGAAACATGTCCCAAGTGAAAGAACAAAACAAAACTCTAGAAAAAGAACTAAACAAAATGGAGATAAGCAATTAGATGCAGAGTTCAAAACACTGCGTATAAGGATGCTTAAGGAACTTAGTGAGACATTCAAGGAACTTAAGGAGAACTCCGAGGAACTTAGTGAGAACATTAACAACATATAAAAGGACCAGTCATTAATGAAGGATGCACTAACTGAAATAAAGAATAATTTACAGAAAATCAATAGTAGAGTAGATAAAGCCAAGAAGTAAACCATCAATTTGGAATATAAGGAAGCAAAAAACACCCAATCAGAACAGCAAAAAGAAAAAAAAGTCGAGAATCCAAAAAAATGAGGATAGTGTAAGGAGCCTCTGGGACAACTTCAAGCATACCAGCATTCGAATCTTGGGGGTGCCAGAAGGAGAAAAAAGAGAACAAGAAATTGAAAACCTATTTGAAAAAATAATGACAGAAAACTTCCCTAACTTGGTGAAAGAAAGAGACATACAAGTCCAGGAAGCACAGAGAGTCCCAAACAAGATGAACCCAAAGAAGTCCACACCAAGACACATCATCATCAAAATGCTGAAAGTTAAAGACAAGGAAAGAATCTTAAAAGCAGCAAGAGAAAAGCAGTTTGTTACCTACAAAGGAGCTCCCATACGACTATCAGCTGATTTCTCAAAAGGAATTTTGCAGGTCAGAAAGGAGTGGGAAGAGAATTCAAAGTGATGAAAAGCAAGAACCTACAACCAAGATTATACTATCCTGCAAAGCTATCATTTAGAATCAATGGACATATAAAGAGTTTCCCAGACAAGACAAAGCTAAAGGAGTTCATCACCACAAAACCAGTATTATATGGAATGTTGAAGTCTTCTTGAAGGAAAAGAACAAAATTATAAACAATAAAATGGCAATTAATACATATCTATCAACAACTGTATCTACAAACAAAATGAGCAAGCAGAACAGAAACAGACTCATAGATACAGAGAACTTTTTGTTGCATGCCAGATGGGAGGGGGCTGGAGGCTGGGTGAAGAAGAGGAAGAAATTAAGAAGTACAAATTGGTTGTTAGATTGACGAACCTCAAAGGGGAGGGGGGAGGGAAGACAGAAAGAGATAAACCAAAGAACTTCTATGCATATACGCATAACCAATAGATACCGAAAATAGTGTGAGGAAGGCAGGAAGGGGGCGGGATTGGGGAGGAGGGGGTCAATAGAGGAAAAAAAGGGACATCTGTAATACATTCAACAATAAAGATAAGTTTTTAAAAAGCTGTTTGAAAGAAAATCTTATCTCTGATCACTCACCTTGCAGAGCGTGGTCCTTGAGTCAAGCTGGTGGACAACACTAGAAAGCCCTGTGAAGCTTGCACATCTGTGTCTTCCCGCCACCACCCTCCCAAACACGTGTCCTTCAGAACACAGTTGACGTCATACCTCCTCCACGGAGACTTCCCAGATCATGCCAGCTTGTAGATTTCTCCTTTCTCTGAATTTCTAACTTTCTAAAACATTCTAACCATGATTTGGCAAGTCTGAATACAGCACAGAATCAAACCTAAGTTTGGGCCCTAATTCTCTAGTTTACAGTTCTGTGACCCTAGACATTTACTCAATCTAAGTTTCAATTGCTTCATCTCCTAAACATTTATAATAATAGTACCCATTTGATAAAGTTGCTGAATATAAATTGTTTGGCATAATACCTAGCACATAGCAAGTAGCCACACTTTGTTGTCTAAATAATTTACTGTATGTTTCTTTTTTTTTTTTTTTAATTGATTCTAGAGAGAGAGAGACATCGATGAGAGAGAACATCGATTGGCCGCCTCCTGCAGGCCCCCCATGGGGATTTGGCCCACAACTTAGGCATGTGCCCTGACCGGGAATCAAACCAGTGACCTCTTGGTGCATGGGTCGATGCTCAACCAGTGAGCCACACCAGCTAGGCTACTGTATGTTTCTTAAATGAAATATTTTTGGGTTGTTTTTTTTTTTTTGATGTTTCTTTTCTTTATTATTATTAATTTGTTTTTCTTACAGATGTTTCTCTTTTTTCCCCCATTGACACCCTCCTCCCCATCCCCTTACCCCATCCCCAGCTTTGTTGTCTATATCCATTGGTCATGCATACATGCATATAAGTTCTGTGGTTTATCTCCCCCCGCCCAAAACCCCCTTCTCCGAGGCTTGTCAGTCTGTACTTAAATGAAATGGGAGATAGAATCATCTGGTCTTCCTGATGGCACCTACCAGAAATAATTCCATTCCACCCAAGCCCTTCATACTACTTAGTTGGTTTGATTTTCCTTTTCCTGCCAATACTCTTTCCCCCAATATGGAAAGAGAGAGATGAGAGAGAGAAATAGAGAGAGAGAGAGAGAGAGAGAGAGAGAGAGAACAAGAAAAGAGGAGAGGAGACAGGAAAGGAGAGGACAAAAGGCGGAAGGATAGACTAGGAAGTTTTAGATTTAAAATACTACCTTGCCTGGCCGGTGTGGCTCAGTGTATTGAGCATTGCCCCATGGACTGAGAGGTCCGGGTTCAATTCCTGCTCAGAGTACATGCCTGGGCTGCAGGCTCCATCCCCAGTAGAGGGCGTGCAGGAGGCAGCCAATCGATGTCTCTCTCGCATCAATTTCTCTCTCTCTCTCTCTCTCTAAAAAATTCAATTTTAAAAAAATATTTAAAATACTACCTTGACTGTCCAAAATATTGTGATTTTACCACTAGAGTAAGCTTAAACTGAGGGTAGATATTATATTTAAATAATAAAATGTACTTAGTCATACTCTCAGGATTTGATTTCCTTAGCCATTAAAGTAATCTCTACCAAGCATTTAGTATCCACATGATGGGGTACAGAGAAGTTTGTAATAATCTCAGGGTCACAAGTCTAAAAGTAGCTGAGATACAGTTTGAACAAAGGCCTGTCTGATTATGTCGCGGTACTTCTAACAATCTCATCATTGCTTTTACTTTCACCAGCTGTGTTCTGAATAACAACATTTAGATTATACTCTTTTAATAGCCAATCATGTATTTATATTAATTGACTTAATGCTACATACAGCTCACTTAATACAGGTACCTCCTTGCCTGGAGTGGGTCTCCAGATGCTTTGGTTTCTTGAACTATTTATTGTTCAGTAGATTTGGTCAAATGTTCCCTTCACGGGAGCTGTTCTTCGGGGAAAGTGAGGGGGTCCCGAGAGCAGCTTTCCCTTTCGAACTTAAGAGCAAGTAGTTTAGTAGCACTGACAATACCCCTCATTGTTTATTTGACTTTTCTTCCAATGAGGCCATGTAGTTTGGATTAAAAGAGATGGCCCTTCCCTTTAAGCAATAAATAGGAGGGCAGATAGGGAAGAAGATATCACCAACCCCAATAACTAGACGTGAAATTGGTGTTTTAGAAACTTAGGCTTCAAGCAGAGCTTCTCCTCTCGAAACTCCGTGCCCGGGTGAAACCCAGTACGAAGGCCACATAGTTACAAGCGAAAATGTCAACATGCACAAAGAATACATATGTAATCGCTCGTACAGTTAGACCAACTGGAAAGGATCTCTTCTACACGCTGTTTGAAGAACTAAGCATGTGCAACTGAAAAGCAACCACTTTTTTTAAGCTAAGCTGCACTTTAGCAATTAATTCAGAGGCTTATTATGAACTTGACTAATAACATTTGTAACGTCGTCTCCACATCGTGATGCAGTAATAGTAGCAACTTACCGAGCATCAGTTATGTAACAAGCACTGTTCTAAGCGCTTTGCAGGGGTTAGCTCATCTGAACCTTACGGCTCCATGAAATAGGTACCATCCTGGGAGACAAGGTACAAAGAGTTAAAGTGATGGTATCAATGGCATTATTAGCATTGTTAATAATAACGGGCTCAAATATGGACTTAGATCTCACAATAAATTTTTACATATTTCAAACAACTGTCACATTTCCACTCAAGAATTTACCCATGCAAAAGGGCCACACGCCTTTCTGAAGACATAGATGCTTGGTGGTTTTTGTTATAATGAGGAGAATATTTTCATGAATTAAAAACATAGCTTTCTTAACAAAGTACATAACTCCTACTTGCAGCAGTCAAGATATAGATTCCTTTTGCACTACCTAAATATGAGTAGGGTTTTACTGTTAGAAAATTCAATAAGAAGCAAACAAAAGATGAAAGGAGGCCCTGGCTGGTTTTGCCCAGTGGTTAGAGCATCGGCCTGTGGACCAATGAGTCTGGGGTTCGATTCCAGTCAAAGGCACGTACCTCGGTTGCAGTTCGTCCCCAGCCCTGGTTGGGGTTGTGCTGGAGGCAACCAGTCAACATATCCCTCTCACGTTGATTTTTCTCTCTCTCTTCCTTTCCCTTTCCCTCTCTCACTCTATCTGAAGAAAAATGGAAAAATATCCTCAGATGAGGATTAAAAAAATTAAATAAGAAGATGACTGTGGTGCACCTACCACCTTACAAAGCATTAGAACAACCCCCAAAGCAGAATGCAGCTTGAACTATTTTGACTTTTTGCATGTTCTAATGGAAGTTTGTATTTCAAATTTGAAAATAACATTAGCTTTATAAAACTCTGTTTTCTCCACCCCCAAATCTTCCTTTCTCTCCTTTAAACCAATCAACTCAAGGTCTTTGGGGACTGCCAATTTCAAACATCTTCTGGCCTTGACAATTGGCAGCTGGGATCAATCAATTCATAAAATCCAACTTGTCAGCTAAAAGCAATCATATTTTTTAAGCAAGACAATCTGTTAAACAGCTTAAGTCTTAAACCCATGAAAAACAATTGCAGAAACACATTTTTGTGCTTGCTCTCCCTAAGTTCTGAGACTACAGATGTTACAGAAACCGCCATTCCGCAAACTCTCCCGAACATCTATTATCCTTCCCCGAAAACGCAAAGGTATCTTTGGGTTACCAACTTCTCATAGCCACGGAGGGAATGGGTGCCCTCACTGTGAAGGATCTCCACTTCACCCCAGCATTGACATAGTAGATTCTATTACCTGGTCTGGTTCATCATAAGCCAGTGTTACCACAGTACAGTTGGGCCAGCTTCCAATACGGGCTCTGTCCTAACAAGACAAATCCATTGCATAGGTTTCAAAGCAACTGCAGGGCTTCTAAGAGCTAAGTGATCTTAGGCAGGACACATCTTCTCACGCTTCAATCGCCTTCTCAGTAAAATGAGAGGACCAGAATGACCAAACTCCAAATTTCTGCCCACTTCCATAATTCCATAATTCCATGATTCCACTTCTTCCCATTTCTTTTATTTATCAGGGAGCCTAAGATACGACCTCAGCATTGCCAGCTCTTATAATGACCAAGGATCATCACAGGTCAGTTCTCACAGAGCATCACCCCAAAAATAATGATGGCTCTTGGAACATGTTTTCAGACTTTTTATACACACACAAAAAAAAAAAGAAGAAGAAGGAAGGTTCCAGTGAGATAAATATTGGTGTTTCCCATGGAGCCTCTGTTGGGTGGTCATCACCTGTCAGCATCATAACACCTGGACACTTCCTACCATCACCATCAAAGTGAGCAAACACACATCAGGCAAATGGTCACTCTCCTTGGCCTTGTCCCAGATAAGTAGCAATTTCTGGTGGTACCTCTTCATCCCATCAAGCCAAGACCACTCTCACAACCTCAGCTCAACCTTCAGAGAGCCTCCACCAATTACTCAGAACCAGCAGGAGTGAAAGGGCTCCCCCAAAATTATACCAATCAAATCCCAGCGGCCATCTACCCGTCTCTAACTAAAGATGTCTGCAGATGTACACACTCTTCCCACAAAGCATCTCATCCTCGCTCTACGTTTCTGTTTTTTATAAAGAACAATAATACCAACAATCCAGACATCCAAATGAGATAGTTTTTTGTCTCCCCCTTACATTTAATTAATCGAGTCCTGCAAATTTTACTTCCTAAGTAGTTTACACATTTATTCTCTCCGTTCTAAATAACGTTTTCCTAGCCCAAAACCTTATAGTTTTTCTGCGAACATTTTACAACAGCTGTTCAACTAAGTTCCTTTGCCAATAGCCCTGCAAACATGCTATTCCCCGATGTAAACACGTCCACGGACCCTGATGCATGAGCCTGCAGCTCGGCCACTCCAGCATCTCGCACGCAGCTCGGGATTTCATACGCACGTGAAAGCTGTCTGGCCTTTTATAACCTAGCCTTGAACGTCGGACAGCGTCACCTCCGTACACTCCATTGGACAGAGCAGTCACAAGCCCACCCAGATTCAAGGGACACTTGATGGGAAGAGTGTCAAAGAATGTGCAAGTATGTTTCAAAACCACCGTAGCCACTTGTGTGTTTCGCATGTTGTGCTCTAGACAAAAACCGGACCGGCCTTTCCATAGTTATTCCATCGCACAGGTTCCTATCCCAGCATGAGACAGGGTGATGGTTCATTCTGTCCACTTGACTGGGCCACGGACACCCGGTGTAGCAACACCTTCTTCTGGGCGTGTCTGTGAGGCGGTTTCTAGGAGAGATGAGCATTTGAATGGGCAGACAGAGCAGAGCAGACGGCCCTCCCAGTGTGGGGGAGGGGGGCTGCAGTCCGGCCAGGGCCTGATGAGAACAAAGAGCTGAGAATGATGCTCAGGCACCAGAGTCAACATCGCCGCTTCTTCTGTTTGCTACTGAGTGACCGTGGACTCGGTTCTTAACTCCTCTAAGACTCAGTCACTTCAGCTCTTAAACTGATGTGCTCATGGTGCCTGCTTAGGAGGATTATGATGAGAATTGAGATTATCCAACCCCGATATATGCAAGGAACGTCCAGTGAATACTAGTTAATCTCGTTATCAGGGGCAGGAGACTGACCCACGCTGGGCTTTCCATGCAGATTTGCGGAATGACTTAAATCCATCGATGTAGAAATGGTTAACATCGATCTGAGTACCTTCCCAACCCTTCCAGAGTTTCAAGTGTTGCCATGTACTTAGGGAAAACCTTTCTTAGGACGGATCCAAGGAGGAGGTCAAGGAGAGACCCTGGGCCTCCTGTATTTTCACTTTCATCATTTGTGCTACGTTACGCTTCCATGAAAATTTCATGTGAAAAATTGTTTCCACCACTAGGGAATAAAATGTATCTCGTATTTTCCATAATCATGTCTTCTACAGACCACAGGAGAATAGCCTGGTTCCATACATGCTAACGAGTGTAAATTTCTAAACGACGATAAAAATTCAGTGGGAGGCAGCTATCTGATCACACCATTCCCCATTCGTCTAGCGCCTGAGACGCCAAGAATGGAATTGGCTGGGAATAAACGGGACACTGACCGGCCTGTCAGGATTAGCACGGAGCTACTGTAACAGCAGAAGAATTAATAGCAACAACAGGCCTAGTTCCAATCCATATGCTGGGAAGCTCGCGCTGACAGAAAGATACAGGATAGACTTCATCTCGGCGTTCCGCTGCATGTGTGAACTCAGAACCACAGCTCAACTGCACCCCAAAGATTTGGGGAATTTGGAAGACATTTGATTACCCCAGTTTACAGCAAGTGTCTGGATTAGAACCCTTGAAGGGTCACATCCTCTCCCAACTAGTGTTTGTTAAAGAACTGCATTTTTGGTGGTACAAGGATGCTTTTCTTTACTTCATATTTATGTTGTTAGGCATGGCATAAATTCAAACATATTTTGTTTCATAAATCTGTATAATCTTTCTTCTGTCTTCTGTTGGATCTGGGAGTGTCACAAATTTTTTAATTCCAGAAGGGGAATTTTCCCTGATTTCTTTCATGTACAATTTAATTCTCTACCGTCTGAGAATTTTCACCAAGAGAGATTGTGTACATTACCCTGGCTGTACATTGCAGATGTTTCCAACTTAATTAAAATCCTCCCCACTGGCCTGTTTTCTGTGGGTTCAGACACACAGTGTCCTTTCTATAAGTATTGAGCCCGATGGTCTCTGCAGATAGAGATAACAGGAATTCAGATGGTAGGACCAACCATATTCTGCAGATTATTGAGCAGGAGAAAATAATAATCACCTGTTTATTTTAGTCTTATTTTCCCAAAAGATGACACTAAAAAAAAAAAAAAATAGTCTACCCTACTCAGTAGGATTTGAGGCTATTACTATGGCAATCAATGGAGATACGAGGGTTAAATTAAAAGATGGCAGTTGGAGAGGGGTTGCGGAATACCCCAATTCTGCCCCTTACCAGCCTCCACCTAAACAAACAAACAAAATCCTCAAAGATTGTAACAGGGAAAAGGAACACTCTGTGACTAGGAAACACTTTGGTCCCCAAACCCCCTTACAGAGCTCCAGTGAGACAGCCAACACCTCACAAGGAACCAATTTTCCAATGGGTCTAAGGAACCGACCTTCCCCACCAAGCCCAGAACCGAACCCCAAGCCTCTGCACCTGCGGGAAGGGTGGGCCTCCCTTCATAGGGCGCGAGGAGCCGAGGCTGAAGTGCCCGAGAGTCTGTGCCAATATGCAGCGTGGGCTTTCCCACACCGCGCACCCCAGCCCTTCCTCCGGAGGGCGAGAAGAGGAGGTGCCAGGGAGTCACGTCCAGGCCTCTGTACCCTGGACTCACGCGACAAGAGAGAGCCCCCCTTTCCTAAGGGGCTGCCTCAGGGTCTGTCCAGAGCAGAACTCCACCTCTCGGCTGTAGAATGTGCTATGTTAGCACTGGAGGACCCTTGGGGTGAAGGCAGAAGGGCTAAGCCCCCCTGGAGGTCAAAAGGGCTGACAAAAATCTATCCAATCAACTATTCTCAATTTTATAGAGGAGGAGAAGGAACAAGTTATCCTTACACTCCAGTACAAACCTAACCCCAGAGGATAGACATTTGAATGGGAGATGTTACTGATGTAGGTATACAGTTGACCTTCAAACAGCACGGGTTTGAACTGCATGGGTCTACTTCTATGCAGATTTTTTTCAATAAATGCTCTAAAGGTGTTTACTTTTCCTTGTGATTTTTTTAGCAATGTTTTCTTTTTTCTAGCTTGTTTTGTTCTAAGAACATAGTACATAATATATACGACATGCAAAATATGGGTTAATCGGGTGTTTATGTTATCAGTAAGGCTTCTGGGCAACAGTAGGGTATCACTAGTTACATTTCAGGAAGTAAAAAAAAGGGGGATTTTGGACTGTTGGGGGTATCAATGCCACTAATTATCATGTTGTTCAAGGGTCCACTGTACTATGCATTTGATTTGGAAGTCAGAAAAAAATTGAACCATGGCTAAAGACATAAAAATATGTGGGCAAAAAGTAGAAAATTATTTTACTCATATTATTTATGAATTTATATACAGTAAGTAACCAGAAAACATCAATTTTCTCTCTTTTTAAATAAATATTTGGAGTTACATAAACAAAGCCACAGTGATTGAACTACTGTTTCCTTCATGTAACGCTGACATGGGCTCTTATATCCGGGTCCTCAACAAGCCAAAGGGAAGTGACAGGGTGTGACGCTGTGGTGCTCACCTCCCCCCCCAGATCATCGCAGTTCAACCACAGACGGCAGACTGGGGCTGAGGACCGGCTCAGTTTCCATGACCCTCCAGGGCTGAGAGGGGTCTTCAGGACAAGCCGTCCATCCCCGTAGACACGAAATGGAGAAACACTAGGGGTGAGGAGAATACGTATCGTAGGTCCTCACCCAGTGATGTCTGCCTCAGAGTAAAATCAAGGTTTCACAAGACAAAATAAATACCCCCCAAAGTTTCTCAGTTATTACTCTGTTCCTCAGAGTCCCCAAATTATTTCGTGAGAGACATATATATACAGGGTGTCCCCCAAAAATGTATACAGATTCTATTACATTCTGAAAATGAAATGTATTTGACCAAACACTGGTTTTAGAATTATTCAAAGTGTGTGTATACATTTTGGGGGGGTCATCATATATGTATGTGTAGATAGATGATGATAGATAGATAGATAGATAGATAGATAGATAGATATGTAGATATACAGATATATAGAGATATACTGGGTAGATGAGGTTGGTGCTAACACCATGAGGATGACCAGCATCCCTCGCCCATACTGCGTGGGCCAGAGATTTTCTATTCACGTTTTGTCAACACCATCGTCAACACTGTGTTAAAATCCTCCTGACAACCAGCGCACTGTAGGTAGGTAGTACCACAATGAGTTTCTCCAGAAACTTTTAGCAATATTCATCAGTCACACAAAACACTTCAATGATGGAAGCATATCACTTCTATTGTAATGTGGGTGATAGGGTCCAAAAACTGGTCACTTAGGCCTCCTCCAAGACCAACAACTCTCTGATTACAAATTCTATGGAAAACTAACACTAACACTCGGTGAGCTCTTTCTGTGCACCATTCCTGTTACAGACGCTTTGTACACATTAGCTCCCTGGGTACACACAACAATTCGGTGAATTGGTTGTTGTTTTGCTCTCATTTTACAGATGAAAACCTTAGAAAGATCTGGATTTAAGCCAAAGCAAGATGACTCTAGTTGTGTGCTTTTAACAATTATATTATCCTGCATTCACTACGATTTGAAACCTGAAATCAACAACAATAAAAAACGTTGGGAAGACACTGTGTGGGGTGTGCCCCTTGCATTCGGTGTCCTTGGCTGCCTACTATGTAAATGATGTATTCCAAAATTTATTTTTTGCTGTCCTGGCTCTTTCTCAGAGGAATGAGGGATGCGTAACCTCCGCTGTGCTGGTCAAGTAGCACATGCTTGCTGGAGAGTCTATCCACCTGACCAGCAAGAAAAGGATACTTTGTACAGACTCGTTTCCTCTCAGTGTAACAACCATTTACATTTCTCCTCTAAAGCCCAGTTGCATGGTCCATCTGTTCCAATTGGCCGCCCTCCTGATTCGTGGAGCAGGAGGGAGGTGTGGAGACCCACTTGCTGGGGGAGAACCAAGCAATGTTGCATTAATTAAATTTGCATCACTGTTGTAAATATACTCAGGGGCCAGGGTGATGAGTGCATTTTATAAATCATATAAATGAATAATAACTTCTAGAGGTTGCTAAATGTAAAACGTTTGAAGAAGAGAAATCCAATGAATCCAAACTGTGGTCAAGGGTTACCCTTGCTAATTAAAACATACACTGAAAACATTAACCTGATTCATAATCTAAATAAAACTCCATTTCTGGATGGCTTTCCATCTTTATGAATTTTTTTTTTATTACAACAGAAGGTAACCACATGAAAGTCTTCTTTAATGAACTCAGTATTTTTTAAACTTTCTGAAATAAAGACAAAAAAAGGAAGAGAAACACAAAAACTGCCATATTTATAATGATTCCCCTGCACAGGCCGCCTCTCAAATGCTAGGCCTTTGCTCTGGTGTTCGGAGACTGGCTAAAAATTTTGGAAACATTTTCTGTGAAAAGAGAACGGGAGGAAGGAAAAGAGATTGGGAAGGAGTGAGGGAGTAAAGACAGAAAAGAAGTTTTTAAAAAGAAGAAAAAAACAGTGAAAGGAGGGATTTCAAAAATCTGTGGGAACCAACACATCGGAATCAATATAATAAAAGGCCCAGTTCTAGGCCTCCTAGCTTTGAACTTCAGCTGAGAATGAAGTGTTTATGTTGATGATTCAAAATAGAAGGAAAAAAATACAGCATTGATTAAAACTGGGGCGAGGAAAGCTGAAATGACTGAAAATATTCCAGCCTGTCCTTCGCATTTCCAAGCTTCGGTTTGTTTGGGCTCTTTTCAACATCAGCCTCTCTGGGGTGAATGCCGATCGGGCCCCTGGTATTCTGCAGGGCACTGGGGGCTCCCCGGGGCACAGTTAGATTTGGTGTTACAGAAATAAGCTGCATTTGTTTTTGAACCAACGACACTCCCATTAATTTTTAAAAGTCTGAAATTGAATATAAGTTGCCGGATTTTATACTGTTTGAAATTAGCGGGAAATTCAAGAATAAGAAGTGTGTCAGTATTTCCTACTGGAATTCTGAAATGAATTACCATCGGGAAAGTTGAAATGTACAGTCTGAGCACACACAGATGCCAGTCCCCTCGACTCATAGGGCAGGCAGGCGGCACCCTCTCCAGACTGTGACCTCAGCGGTATTGTTGGTTTTCTGTCGAGCAGCATCAAGATAGCATATTATGTGTGTGTGTGTGTGTGTGTGTGTGTGTGTGTGTGTGTGTGTGTATATAATGCTATCTCGATATATATATATCTCCTCACTGAGGGTATTTTTCCATTTAGCTTCAGAAGGAGGGAGAGGGAGGGGGAGAGAGAGAGAAACATCAGTACGAGAGAGACCATCGACCGGTTGCCTCCCGCACAGCCCTGCAGGCCGGGGGACTGAACTGCAACCAAGGTACGTGCTCTTGACCAGAAATCAAACAGATATCGAACTCGTTACTCTTTGGTCGGTGAACGATGCTCTAAATGCTGAGCCAAGGTGGCCAAGGCGAGATAGTATTCTTATGTGGGTTCCATAGCAGGGAAAATGTAAGGAAACAATGATGCAAAACTGGGCAGGTTTCCTGCTGTGTTTTAGTGCCTCAAATGTAACCATCTTGTGAATTCCCTTAAATTTCCCTGAGAAACACTTGATGTATAAAATACAGTTGTGCCTCGTATCCACGGGACATCAGTTCCAGGACCACTGTGAGTACCAAAATCTGAAGATGCCCAAGTCCCGTATATAAAGGGGCACAGTGTTCGCATATAATCTACTCACGTCCTCCTGTATCCTGTAAGTCACTTCTAGATTACTTACAATGCCTAATACAATGGCGATGCTATATGAATAGCTGTATACTATGTTGCTTAGGGAGTAATGACAAGGAAAAGCAGGTTTGTACGAGTCCAGTACAGACCCAAGCACCGCAGGCCTAACTACACAGTGCACATCAGCTACAGCGTAACATTATTTTTTTCTAATATTTTTAATCTGCAGTATTGTTAATGCCCATCATTCTGAAGTCATTTCCATGTTTGAAGAAAACAAAAAAGCCTTCTCTTGGTTAAAAGAGACCTTTCTTAAATCGTACGTGCTGGCCCGGGGGGTGTAGGGGAATAAGGACTCAGCTTCCTTTGCAGAGGGTAGTGTGGCCAGCTGACACGAACGCGTCCCATGAACAAAGGCTCCTGATATCTGCTGTTCTGGCTGCGATGGTGAAGGCACCCCACCCACCTCCCCCACATGAGTGTCAGCCATTCAACTCCAGCCTTCCACTACCGCGAGACCCCACAGCCTCGCCCTGCAGCATGAAGCACTACCAGGGGACGGGTTCCATAGGCTACTGCGCATTTGCTGGAATTCTCCAACATCCCATGAAAATAAATGCAACTCCAAACACAGCCGTTCTTTCGTTTTTAGGATGAGAACTATCATCCTTCAGAACAAAACTTCAAGAACTGTTCATTGTTTTGGCACAGCCTCGTTAACTAATATAAAAATTTATACTACAGAAAAGAGAAAGCAGAGTAATTTACTTTTATGTAAATGCGAAACATACATTTCAGTTGTTCACTACTATTAATAGATTTTTTTTTCTCTCTTAAGAAAATAATTTGGTAGGGGTTTGTTTGGGAGTACATTTCTCAATGAAGAAAGACAGTAACAATATGCAGAGGGATCGATCATTAATAAACCATTAAAACTCACGCTCCAAGTCAAGCGACCGCTAGAGAATCTGGTGTTTGTTTGTTTGCTTGTAACTAGCTTTTATTGAACCTAACAAGGCATAGGTTTGCAAATGATACCCTCTAAATGAAAGTCCATGGAGAAAGCAGGGGAACTTTTCCACTGAAAATTCACAAATCAGTTCGGACAGATCCGGGAAATTTAACGTAAATAAACTAAATAGATGTGACTGATAATAGACTCTGGTTTATGTATGTTAGAGCCGGTGGTTTCGCCATGCAGATGACTACAATGGACCCTTTTTCCTGCATAGTTTTTATCTCATCTATTTGGTACTAACGTTGCTGCCCTCAAACCTCTCAGCCTTAGCCTAAGGTCTGATTTTCAAATCTAGCAAAAAGCTAGTATGAGCTTGGCCCAAATATATCTCCAATAATAAACCAACATTTCACTGGGTTTCCTTTGATGTTGCTTGCACCGTGCACGTCTCTGGCAGAGTGCATGAAGGCTATTGATATAAGGTATCCAGTCAGACATGTGTTTACAATTATAGCCTTCAAAATAAAGAGAGGATACATAACCCTATCCCTGGGGGTATGGAAATCACACCATTAGAGAAGCATGGCCAGAGGCCAATGGTTTGTGCTGGTATACCTAGTGAACAGTGTATTTCCATCTCCAAATGTGCGTTCTATTTATAATAACATGAAGCTATTTTTTAGATGAACAGAAAAATTAGGCCTACCTGGCACAGCCACATAAGTGAAGACTTGAGAATATTAAGTTGCTAGAGCATAATAGGGCCTGGCACGAGGAAGGCATGCTGGGAAGGCCTTCGCTGAGGGCATGCTGGGAAGAGGTGCTTGCGTATACCACCGGCAAAATGACACCCCACGGTGGAGAAGAGGGCACACAAGACAGGATTCGGGAGATGGGGTCTCTCCGTTACACTTTGAATTGTTACCAAATAGCAGCTTCAGAATCAATAAGCACATTCCTCCAATGACCTGGATAATAGGCAATTTCCCAGTTTCAAGGGCAGAGTGGTGGTGTAAATTCTATGATGTCAAGGCCAGGGATGGAAGGGTGGACTCCACATTAGATTCTGAGCTCATAAAATTTGGAAGAAACTTAAGGGCTGCCACATGTCCTGGCTCTCGCTCAAATCCCCTTCCCTGCACTGAAGCCGGAGACAAGGGAGTGAAACCGCTCACCACGGAGGTCACCAGCCCCGCACGTGACTCCGTGCACCCAGGCTGGTGTCCATCAGTGCGTCTCTCCTATTTGTCAAGCAGCAAGAACAATCTAAAGGTGACTGTAAGAAAGACAGACACATAAGGACATCGAGCAAGTCGCCTCTGCTGCACTGAAACACTGAAGCCCGAGGGAGGGGGCTGATGTTCACCATATGTTATTCATTATAGACAGAGAATGAGAACATGGTGTGGGGAGCAAGCCCACGGTCCAGCACGGCGAGGCCAGCAGTGACGTGTGGTGGCGTGGAAATGGGCATGTCCCAGGGAGGGCCGCCGGCCGCGGCTGGGCACACGGTCACAGCTCTCCGAGGTGTCACCTACCAAGCCCATCCAAGGTATATTGTCCTTGACTTTACAGTGAAAACCAGTAATTCCCGTCCATGTAAAATAGACTCATACGAACCAACAGGAGGACCCCACAGGCCTTCCATTGTAAGCGCTAATGAGTTTGTCCTCGTTAGTTTTATTAATCCACCCACTTCCAAAAGCCGCCTTCATTCTGAACGGACAGTTACCGTCACACTTAGAAACACAGGCGTTCAAAAACAGCGAAAAAGAACACTCAAGGTTTGAAAAACAAAATAGAGAGTGAATATAGCTCTCAGTCATTTTGTAAATTAGTGTAGAAAGTTGAGATTCAGAAGCTCAACAATATATTTAATGTTATAAAGTGAATTATGTGTCTCGCTAGATCGAATATGTACAAAAAAAAAATTTTTTTTTATTTTCTGTACTTTTTCAAAAGGGCTTTGGGACTTCCAAAAAGTGTAGGTAATGGCAGTATGTTGAAAGGCACTTAACTTGGCCATAAGGAAGACTTCTTTACTTTAAGTTTATGAGTCACTAGGGTGTGTTACCAAGAAAAGTTGTAACAATTTCATTAATATACAATTTTATCAATAGGATATAAAAGCGTGAAGTCAAGGTCATTTAGATAGCAACACACCCACCAAAAAGGAGATAGCAGATATAAAAATCACTTCAAGCTCTAACGTTCTACAAGTGTAGATTGATAATAATGTAAGGTGCATCCCAGTTATTTTATTTCTCTAATCCATTCACAGGTTAAAGAATCGTGGAATTATAGCGTCTTAAACCTAAACCTTCAAAGATCTAGTCTCCCTAACTTTATGAATATGGAATGCTACATTATACAATACATAACTGAGATAAAAAGCTGTGAGCAGCAAAATCTAAATTGACTCCCACCTGCTACATTCCCAGTTAACTTGGTGGGCAGACCTTTAACCACCTTACACTGAAATGCAGTTTGTCCCAGTGCCCGTACCGTTCAGGTTCACTCTGTTCCGACTCACTGCCGTGCAGGACGGGGCACAGCATCCCACAGCTGTGTCCTTCAACTGAATACATTCATCGAATTCCCGCCTAGACAAAAATGTAGAAGTTAATTTTTTCTTTTTAACCCTCACCCGAGAATATTTCTTTACTTATCTTCAGATAAAGTGGGAGGGAAGGAAGGAGGGAAAGAGAGACAGAGAGAGAGAGAAACATTGATGTGAGACAGACACATCGACTAGTTGCCTCCTGCACAACCCTGACCAGGGCTGGGGACTGAACCAAAACCAAGGTACGTGCCCTTGACTGGCATACGAGTCGAGACTCCGGTCCGCAAGCCGACAGTTTAATGGCTGAGCCAAACTTGTCAGGGCCACAAGTTGATTTTTTTTTTCTTCTCTCATTTGGGCCCTCATAGATACCATAATAGATCTTTGAAATTATTTTCCCTTGTAGTAATCACCCTAAAATTCCTCAACATAAGTGCCATGATAAAAGAAAAAAAAATGGAGAAAACAAAATTTAATGGTTTTTTTAACCATTAAAAGAAACAGATTGATGCAAATTGTTGAAAAAACTGAATGAAGCTGCTTCTCATTTTTGCTCCATCATGGAAATAGCTATTTCTACCTGAAAACAGTATCTTAGCATCTGACCAGTTATTTAGAAGACAGGCAGGCAAGAATCACCCTCTGGCGATTAGGAGTTGACCAACCTGGGATATTACATAGAGCATCTAGGTTGCCCCCTTCACAATCAGCAGAAGTCATCTCTTCTGTAAGCATCTGAACAAAACACAGTCGGACCCAATGTAGCTACAACCCCACAGAAACTTAGGCAAGTCTGGTGACAATGAAATAAGAGGGTCCTCTTGGCCAGTGGTCAATGTGAACCCACTTCATGTGCCACAAGTCCTCAGCAGCAGCAGAGGGGTGCTCAAGCATGGGCAAAGAAGAAATGAGGGCCCATTCTGGGATCTCAAAGGACTGCCCAAGTCTCCCTGGGACAGCATCGGGAATGCCCACATGTTCATCTCTGCAGAAGGTATGTTCCTACTCCACCTCTTTGAAAGAAGCAAGAGTCAACTAAAGAAAAAGAAAATACGTGGTGCATTTTATTAAGGGATTTCATAGTGCCCGAAGTGTCTTCTCTGTTAAGGACTAAGATTTCTTCAATACCTTGGCCCTCAGCACTCTGCAGACTCGCAGAACTGGGTGGAATGGTGGGAAATGAAACGGAAAAGGGATAGAGTGGGACCTCTAAGTTGGTAGACAAGAATGAAACTTCTTTATGGTCATTCCTATCAATCTCATTTCAGAAAAATTTAGAAACTTTGAAAAATTTGAATCCAAAACAAACAAACAAATGGGGAATATGGAGAAATATACATAGGTGATTATACACAGTAAGACAAAATAGAGGGAGCTACCCACTCCCGCCAGCCACACCCACAACATTCCACCCGACCCTCACGGCACCATATTGTAAAGCGTGATACTGCACCGAGCCGTGCTTACGCAGGTAAGCGTCTCCGGCAAGGGCCAGTTCCCTTTCGTTTTGATATACCCAGAGTTTCACACAATGCCTGGCAAACCAGTAGCTGCTCAATGGTGTTGCTTAACTAGAACCATCTCCCTCCATGCTTTTTCATTTAGCCAGAAGACAATATGTTTTACACAAGACACATCATCAAATGCATGATTAACATACATTTTCTAAGGGGAGTCAATGGTAAAACTTTTAGAGAAAACTCCATTCTTCTTGGATTTGTAATTCGGTATCTAGGTTTTCCTGGTCCACAGAGGCACTGATTGGAAACAGAAGCTTAACTGTAAATTTGGTCCGTTGCCTTCACAATGACCTGTGTCACATTTCCTGTCCTCAGGACCTCCTCGGGATGCTTAGCCCTGGCAGACTGAGAGCTGGCCGAGCCAAACTGGATAGAAATAATCAAATCTTGGTTCAAAAACATCTATCTGGATTGACATCTTCCATCTCCCATCTACAAATAGTTTTCTTACATGTCTTTGAGGTAACCTAACACTAAGTGCTATCCACGTAGCAGGCACCATTCTGAGAATTTTACAACAATATATTTAATCATCACAGTAAATGACAATCTGAGGCACAGAGAAGTAATCTTGGGTAAAGTCACGTTGCCGGTAAGGGGCAGCTCTGGGACCTGGGTCCAGGAAGCTGGCCGCAGAACCAAGGTCTCGGTCATCCAACTTTCAAGGCCGCCCCTTCACTTCTGGGTGGGTGTGCCAGTTAAATCAGGATGCACCCTTGGCCATCGGTCACACCTCACACTCTCCCTCGAGGTTATGCCTGGTTGTGGGTCCTCTCCTCTTCCTCCTCCCTGGAATGGTGTTTGGGTATGAACAGAACACTACAGAGCATCGGGGAGTAAAGGGGGTGGATGCTCATTTCCAGATCGGTGTTGGCCTCAACTGTATTGTTTCACCCTGCTGGGTCTTCACATGTTGGCTTCTGATCCCTGACCTTTCCTCCTGATGTGACGAGGTTACCCACTTCCTCAGGATGACGGCTAGCATCTGATGATGTAATCCGTATTGTGGGCTCCAGTTGTGATATCTCCCAGAGCCTGTGCCCTCCAAACTTGTCCCCAGCTCTCTTCCAGTCTCAGAACTCAGCCTCTTTGACTTCCACTGGGACATGTGTGAGATTCTGGATCTATTTGCCGTTTTGGGCCACAAAAAGTTGGGCCGTATCTCAGTTCCTCCGTTGGCCCAAACCCTTCACACAGCCGTTCCTGATCTCCTACGGCATCTCCATGTTGGGGTGAGGCCCTTTAGAGACCTCCTCTTCCCAGGGTCCCAGGCAAGAAGTGGTGACGACTCCCCCTCCTTTGGGATTCAAATACATGTTTGTTGATTCCTGTCCAGCCTTGGGTTACGACACCAAGAGAGGGAAGGCAGACGCCCCGGTGGGGTGGGCCAGGGGTCCATCTCTCTGGTCTTCTCCCTCCCCAGAGTCCCTCCTCCAGTCCAGGGAGGGCTTTGCTCATTACCGGATAGTGGACACCTCTCTGTGTCATCTCCTGTCTGTTCGCGTGAGTTTATATGCTCCAATCCTACATTCCAGATTCAATTTCTTTCCTCTCGACATATTTTGGCCTTTTCAAGTGAAATATTTGGGTGTCTCAATGTTTTGTGGGGTTTTTTTCCCCACTAGAATTAGCCTCAAAAACCTATTTCAAATACCAAAAGCCGAATATTGACTGCTTGCCCTTGCCTGGGTGTGTCCTCCTCCAAAGCCCTGATGGCTCAGTCCCAACAGGCAGAAGTGGCAAGAAACCCCAGGGTGTGAGACACCGCACATCAGCGCCTCCGCCCACGGAGGACACTCCCACTGGGCAGAGCTCTTGCACCAGCCACGTCACATCTTCGGCCCACACAAAAATGAAAACCTTACAAATTAGAATGAACTGCGGTAAATGTGAGCTTATTAGACTTTCCCACCATCTTTCTTTTCTAAAGATATTTGAAAAACACTAGAAATTATGGGAAGTCTTTTCTTGATATAATGTTATTGAGGAGAGGATTTAGTGAACTCTGGGATCAAATAAGAATCATCTGCTAAGAAAGAAGAATCTGCCCTGGCCAGTTTGGCTCAGGGGTTAGAGCATCGGCCCACGGACCAAAGAGTTGCGGGTTCGATTCCGGTCAAGGGCATATACCTTGGTTGCGGCTCAGTCCCCGGCCCTGGTTGGTGCAGGAGGCAACCAATCGATGTGGCCCTCTCATATTGATGTTTCTCTCTCTCTCTCTCTCTATCTCTATCTCTATCTCTTTCTCTCTCTCTCTCTCTCTCTCTCTCTCTCTCTCTCTCTCTCTCCCTCCCTCCCTCCCTCCCTCCCTCTCCTTCCCTTCCTACTGCTCAGGATCCGGGGCTCCCATGGGCACTGAGGCAACAGGAGGGGGACTCAGAGATGAAGTGATCGGCTCACGCCAGCAGGACAGGAAATGATAGAGCTGGTCCCCAAATCCAGATCTGCTGACGCCAAAGTCATTTCCCCTTGTCACTAGCTCCCGTTGCCACCCAAACCCCCCGATAAACCAACGACTCGGAGCAGTAGACGTGAAACCTGGGAGAACCGAGGTGGAGAGAACCCTCGATCCGAAGCCCGGTCCTGACTCAGCCGGCAGGACTCGGTATGGAATCGCGAACGAAAATGAGCGACTTAATTAATGGATGCGGTGATAATTAACCACTCTGAATGGCAGGACCTACTCCGTGGTGAGCGCACCTTGAAGCTGGTCCTACAGAATGTCTGGCATTTTAGGTCAAGTCTGAGAACTGTATTCTGATAAGTGTTTGCCTTACACAGATGTGACCAGAATGTGCTCTACTCAGACAACACGTGACTCGGGTGTTCCCTGGCTTTGGAGGGAAAATGCATGTCACTTCCCAGAGCAGTGACAGTATGTACTCCGGCTAATTTATAAAGGGGGTATTTTCTTAGCAACAAATAGATGAGGGAGAAAAAAGAAACTCCTCAAAAAGAGTAGAGAGTTATCCACTTTTGTGGAAAAAAATGTGGCACAGAATAACAACTATCAAATAATGCTGTGTTTTCGAAACTCGACAGTAATTAAAATGTAAGTCTAGTTGTGTGAAATTGTTATGTATTTTATTAAAAATAAAATCAATACTTACTTTCCTGTGTAACATCATTACCTACAGAAGAAAAAAAAAAATCCCTTGACGAGTCCCCAGAAAGCTCTAAATTCTAAAATTGTGTTATTTGGTTTGCTATACAAAAGAGCAAAAGAAAAAAATGTATTTGATTGCTTTAAAATGTAAAATGTGTAATCTTTCCAGTCACATAACTCAGAACCAAGTAAATGTTTTTTCAAACTTTTCCTCAAAAAAAATACTAATGTGAGACTGTGCGTCAATCATGAGTCCAGTAATTTTTCAATTATAACTAAATAAATAGCCAGATAAAAGTTTCTATACCCCTATATTCATAATGCCGTTTTCTTCCAAGGAATGCAAGAAGATTTTACATCATTCATTCATACCATTTATTTTCACTAAATCAATGAAAGTCCACCATATGAAAATTAAAAGTAACAAAAGCAAATATTTACTTTAAAATAACTGTCTATAACTCAGTTCCCATTTGTCAAAATCAAAGCAACAGTTGATTGATGTCTAAGAAATAGAAACCACCCACAAAGCATACCTAATCACTATTATAATATTATTTTTAAATCTGGATTCAGTCTCATTTTTCCTACTATGATCCAAACCAGAAGAGAACCCTGTTTCATTTTCCATTTTTTTCTTCATTTACTGGCCATAAGCTTTCTTCACCCAGATCTTGTCTTTCCTTTGGGGTACCCTGCACCTCCTAATATGTCATTAAACTATCTATTGTATTATTGACTAACCAATAACACCAATATAAGAAAACCCTTCCAAGATAGTAACATATCCTGTGACAGTTTAGACCATTTGTATAGTTTTGATTCCCCATACAAGGTAAATCCTTTCCTGCGTGCTGATTTCTTTCAGGAAAAAACAAATGTTCCCGCTCACACAAATGAACGATTTCTGCATTTCCAGAAGAAACGTTGCATGAATTCCCGTAAGCTGTTCTGAACATGCTAGGACTTCTCGCAGCAGCTCGCTGTGCACCGCCCTCGATGCATCACGTGTATCACGTGGCAGTCATCTTGGAGCAGGCGCTATAAAGGGGTTGTTTTCCCAAAACGAGAAGAGCATCATGACAGACATAACAACATATTCAAGTTCCCAGAGCTTGGCCTGATCACTCAGCACCTTCAAAGGGCAACCCGTTGAATTCAACCAAGACATGAAGACAGCGCCCTTGGCATTTCCAAACTCAAAGCCCACATGCTACGGAGCAGAGCCCTTGATACTTTGAGCTCAGGAGCCATAGTGAGATAATAACCTTTTTCTAGGCAAACTGCTCATGTCCTGATGACACCACAGAACAGACTCGCTCAGGCCCTGTCACTGACATTTTCAAGTAATAAGAATGCAAAAGGGTAAAGATAATTCTCAAACTCAAGAAAATATTCAAAACCCTTTTTTTGGGGAGTACTCATAACTCAAAACCCTGGAACTAGAAAACACGTGTTTGGGAATACCACTCTACATCAAGCACAACTTCAGGGGTACTTTTCTCAAGTGGAGGCGGTTGAGGTTGTGTCAGGGCCAGAGTAGTGGGACAGCCTTCTATGTAGCCTCATACTGAAACGTGCCTGCAGATGTTGCCATGAATGTCAGCGAACACTCTGTCCTCTCTGCTCTCCTCCCCTAACTCCTCTCCCAATGCTCCTCTCACTTCCTAACATTCGGGCTTTTACATTTCACTCGGAAGCCAGGAAACTCAACGTTAGTATAAAGAATGTGTTCAGGTTCTGGCCAGTTTGGCTCAGCGGTTAGAGCGTCGGCCTGCGGTCCAGAGAGACCTGGGTTCAGTTCCCGCTAAGGGCACGTACCTCGGTTGCTGTTTGTCCCCGGCCCTGGTTGGTCGTGCGGGTGGCAGACACTCGATGTGTCCCTTTCACATTGATGTTTTTCTCTCTCTCTCTCTCTTCTCTCTCCCTACCACTCTACCTGAACAAAAAATGGAAAAATGTCCTCGGGTGAGGATTAAAAAAAAAAAAAAGAATGTGTTCAGTACATCATTATACTTATTAAGAAGATTGAGGGGGAAGGGGCATGATTTTTCTCTGCAATCCCTGCTAATGTTCTTCCATTTAACGTCTGTTAAACGAGAGCCAATCCCAGGGCTCCGTGCACTCTGGCTGTTCCCATGGCTTCCCTCGTTCCTCCAGGCCTCACCCGAGGGATGATCTGCCTGGGTCATCTGACCTGGGCACTCAGTAATACTCTCGCACTTACAGAATGTCCAACAGAAGTGTGATAGCATGTAAGTGGATGATACTGAACTTCGTTTCATGGGTATGATTAACCACACTCTTGTCCCGGGGATTCTACTCAATTTGTGGCACAGACTTAGAGAAGGGAGATAAAAGATCACACCTATTCACGGCCTGTGGTATGCTCTCCCATCATGTCCCCCCTAATCGAGACCTGGGAACCATGTGTTTGCCACCTGGACAGACAGAAAGGAAATGCTTGCATCTTCCAAGCACCATAACCACGGCCACTGGAGGGACCATGAACGCTGGGTTTTTCCCAGAGAAATGAATGAACGGAGCGGAAACTGAAAGAAATAAGTTCTCTCCCCCTCACAGAATAGTAGAATTAACAATAAAACAAGGTTTTGACTTTCTTTAGTAACCTAGCTGAAGATTTTGAGACCAACATCAATTTCAGACTTAATTTTCTTTAGTACATTTGTTGCCCAAAGATCCATCTTCTTTCATACAGAGATTTTTATAAAGTAACGTTGCGTTGTGAAATAGAACTAGAGACTGTATCCGTTAGATATCTTAGTTTCTCTTTCTAATACAATGAAATAAAACACATTTACTATCATAGATATGAAGTTATTTTTCAAAATGGAAAGGTAGCCTAGTTGATGACATACCTGGGAGGTGATAAAGGCCAAGAATAGGTTAGGAACCCAGCTGAAGGACCAGGTAATGGCTCTAACTGGACCTTATTCCCAGACGACTAACTCTTAGAGGCTGGCTCTCAGATAAAATGGAGCTGAAGGGTCTGAACACCATATTTCTATTTTGCTTTCAAATGGTTCTTATCTCTGTTGCATCCAAATCACAGGTATCCTCAAATGTTAAAATCCCCGATAAAGATTAAAAGCATAAAGAAGAAATACTATTGTGCAAAGTGCCCTACACTGTGAGAATAAGAAAAAAGATCTGCCCTGGCCGGTTTGGCTCAGCGGTTAGAGCGTCGGCCTGTGGACCAGAGAGACCCGGGTTCGGTTCCCGCTAAGGGCACATACCTCGGTCGCAGTTTGTCCCCGGCCCTGGTTGGGGTCATGGCAACCAGTCGATGTGTCTCTCATATGGATGTTTCTCTTTCTCTCTTCTTCCCTCCCTCCCTCCCCCTCTATCTGAAGATAAATGCAAAAATGTGCTCAGGTGAGGAAAAGAAGGAAGGGAGGGAGGGAGGGAGGGAGGGAGGGAGGAAGGGAGGAAGATCTGCTTGGGTTTTAATTTCCTTAATTATAAAATGATTATCCCCCAAGTCACTCCAGCTCTAAAATTCTGGAGAGTATTAGCGAAACAAGCCAGTCAGAGAAAGATAGATATCACATGATCTCACTTATATGTGGAATCTAATGAACAAAATAGATCCAGAGGTATGGACGCATAGAACAGACGCAAAGGGAGGGGGTGGGTGGGAAGAAATTAACCAAGGAACATACACATTTAGGCATAACCCATGGACACAGGCAACAGTGTGATGAAAGCTGGGTGGGGGTGGGGTAACAGGAGCAGAATGGAGAGGGTCAATGGAGATAAAAGGGAGGACATCTGTTATACTTTCAACAATAAAGATAAAATTTTAAAATATTCTGTAATCCTAAAATTACTCCATATAGCTAAATTTTACAAGATAGTATCTGTCTTGAATACAGATAGCAGCAGAAATATTAATCATTTTTTGATACTGAGCCAGTGTGGACCGTTTTGTTTCATTTTTCACATAGCATATGGTTTTGTCCAACAGTTTAGTTGATAAAGGTACACACACACACACAGAGTATTTGGGCTTCTGATCCCTGGTGAGCTTATCTAGTCCCATGGCTTTAAAAGCTGTCTGTATATGGCCCTGGCTGGTTTGGCTCAGCCGTTAAAGAAGTCAGCCCGCAGACCAGAGAGCCCCGGGTTCGGTGCCCGTTAGGGGCACATACCTTGGTTGCAGTTCGTCCCTGGCCCCTGTTGGGGTCATGTGGGTGGCAACCAGTCAATGTGTCTCTTTCATGTCGATGTTTCTCTCTCTCTCTTCCTCCTGCTCTATGTGAAGATAAATGCAACAATGTCCTCAGGTTAGGATAAAAAAATAAGAAATAAAAATAAATAAATAAAAGCTGTCTGCCCTGGCCAGTTTGGCTCAGTGGTTAGAGCGTCAGCCTATGGTCCAGAGAAACCGGGGTTCGGTTCCCACTAAGGGCATGTACCTTGGTTGCAGGTTGGTTGTGTGGCTGGCAGCCACTCAATGTGTCCCTTTCATGTCGATATTTCTCTCTCTCTCTCTCTCTCTCTCTCTCTCTCTCTCTCTCTCTCTCTCTCTCTCCCCACTCCCACTCTATCTGAACAAAAAATGAAAAAATGTCCTCAGGTGAGGATAAAAAAATTAAAATAAAAGCTGTCTGTATATGAATGACCTCATCGCTGAACTCCAAGCTCATCCCATTTTCTACTTAATATCTCCTGTGACATCTAATAAGCATCTGAAGTATAATGTTCATATCCAAAACCAAACTTTTACTTTCCTTACCCAACACCACAAATATGCCCGTATGAATGTTTTCCTCATCCCAATAAACAGCAAGTCGATTATTTGAACTAATTAACACCTTCCCCCAAGTGGGATATAACACCTCCCCTATAGTCCTGACACTCTTCTTTCGTTTACACCCAAACAAATCCTTTTAGCTCTGCCTTTGAAATATATACGTCTGCACGCTTACCACCTCCACAGGTAGGCTCCGGCCTGAGATGCTTCTCCCCTGGCCCATCCCTGTTTGCCTGCTTCCCCCCTGGATTCCCCCGCAGACCTCCTCCCCATGGCAGCCAGAGGCGTCCCTTCATCATGCCGGACGGGTCACAGGCTCCTCTGCTCAGAACCCTCCCATGGCTTCCCCCCCCAGTTAATGACCGAGTCTTACCCACAGGCTCTAACTCAGGTAGTTCGGCCTCCTGCCCCCTTTGACAAAGCCGGGTGAGCCTTCCATGCTCCTCCCTTCTCCACCTTCCGTTCTCCTCCCGCTCACTGTATTCCAGGGAGGTGCTGCCATGTCCTGATTGCTTTTTCCTACCAGTTGTCACCGTGCGACATGTTGCATGTTTACTGTGTCTTTGGCCGATGCTCTCAGCCGGAACGTAAGCTCTTCAGAGCCCGGGGTTTCGTTCATTCTGCATATGGCTAAATCCACACAGGCAAACATACTGTCTAAACACAGGGCATATCAAAAACTATTGCTAAATAAATAAATAAAATAAATTCTATTTCACAAGGTATTGTGTTGTATACACAAATCTTTTGACAAATATTTAAAACAATATTTTTAAAAAAAAACCTCTGCAGGAGCTAAGATTAAATATTAATATATTTGTTATATAAAGAGTTCCTACAAGTCAATAAGAAAAAACACAAAGATCAGGATAATACCTAATTATTCTCCAAAACTTTTCCCTATATTTTTATACACTTTTATGAAATTTTAAAGTGCTTATTCAGCCAGGAATATTTGTTCTCCCAACCGTCATTCTAAATCTGGATTAAATAATACTTCTTTTGTCTTGTCCTGAATAAAAAAAAAAAAATACAAGTGATAAACATACATGAATGTGTTTGATTTGAACTTCCTAATAATAAAAATGTGGAATAAAATGAAAACAAAGAATTTCCATTCATTAAATTAGAATACTCAATTAAAATCCGATGCTGATGAGAATTATATTAAAACTCTCTATAGTAAATTGTAAAACACTTTTGGTAAGCAACTTAGTAATACAGTATGTTTGAATATACACATCTGATTTTGAAAAAAGCAAAATATTAGAAACAGTTAAATAGGAAAATGATATGTATTTGGTAAATATACCGAGGTAGGCAAAAGCAGGTTTACAGTGCCATTGTGACATTCTTTTGAGTTAATAAAGCTATTGTTATGACCATAACCTGCATGTCTTTTTCCGTACAAACAATTAGAGATATTATTTTGCCTACCCTGGTATTATGGCATGTATACAAAATAGAATATTATTCTGATATTTTAAATATGCTCATGCAGATAATGTTGAGTGGGAAAATAGTGTTAATAGTATGCTAAACTTTAAAAAAAAAAAAAAAAACCCTCCTGGACCCAGAGTCTGGTGTTTGTGGATTAACTGTCTCTACCCCGGAGCCCACGGCCTCGTAAGCCCCACGCGCGGTCGGTCCTCCAGAGCCCCACCCTCGGCGCAGTAGCCCAGGCATGTGACAGCCGGAGCCACCGCAGCACAGCTGTCCCCGCCCTACAGGCGGACAGCCTCCGCAGGTGCGTCACGCTGGTCCACGGACGGGGGTGGACATCCATGCTGACGAAAGATGGACACCCCGGAACTCAAGCCAGAAAAACCACTGTAATTAGGAGGAGCACAGCTTTTCAGACTCGGTGAACCTCTCGGAGTTCCTACTGCCTTTCCGCCCCATCTCTGAAGAATGATGAAAAAGAACTGAAGACCAGCGTGCAGCCATCGACACTGAGGTCCCTACATTCTAAAGGTGATCAGGAAACACTGATTCCGTAGGAAATATCTTCTAGCTTCAGATACTTTACACAACATTTCTGAACCATGTGGTAGGAGATGTAGGAAATCAAGCTGTTCTGGAGCTCTGGACTTTATTAAGCCCTCTGCCCTTTGCTTTGAAAAGCACACTTTGAGTTCCAGCCCCGTGATGCCTAGGGGCCTAGGACACCAGGCTGCAGTGTATTATTATTTTAAATGCATTATGTCAGAACCACATCTGTAGACAGATTTGTTTACACTGTGAAGGCATGCCCAAACCTCTTCTGCCTGATTCCTTTATAGCCTGTGGAGTCGTGTTCTCTCGATGTGCGTAAGCTGAAAAAATTTAATCAAAAGGAAAGTCTTAGCAGTTCTCTACTGAGGAACAAAACCATGGAGCAATATATTTTTTCAAGATGTAGAAAGATCAGCTGGAAGAGTAAGTGTGAAATGATAACCAAAAATGTTTTGAAAAAGATTTGCTCTTTTTCAAAATCTGAACCACTGTGATGCACCTAAAAACAGGATGATATGGGGGCAGAAACAGCAAATGAGGGCAACCAAACAGAACCAACTGCCTAGAGATGGAACTACACGTACTTAGTGTGTGTGCATGTGATGTGTGAGACATATACGTAGACATGTTTGGTTAGGGTGACATCTGAGATCAGAGTTAAAAGTAATCAATAATGCCCGGCTGGTGTGGCGCAGTGTTAGAGCATCGACCCACGCACCAAGAGGTCACCAGTTCAGTGTCTGGTCAGGGCACCTGCCTGGGTTTCGGACTCAATCCGCAATAGGGGGCACGCAGGAGGCAGCCAATCGATGTTCGTGCTCATCGATGTTTTTTTGTTTCTGTTTTTTATCCTCACCCGAAGACACTTTTTTTTTGCATTTATCTTCAGATAGAGCAGGAGGGAGAGAGAGAGAGAAACATTGATGTGACAGAGACTCATTGAGTGGCCACCACCCACACAACCCCAACCAGGGCGGGGGACAAACTACAATCAAGGTACATGCCCTTAGAGGGAACCGAGCACAGGACTCTCTGGTCCATGGGCCGACACTCCAACCACTGAGCCGAATCAGCAAGGGCTCGCTCATCGATATTTCTCTTTCTCTCTCCCTCTCCCATCCTCTCTCTCTAAAATCAATAAAGAACCTGAAATCTGGTAATGTGATCTCTCCTACTTTGTTCTTCTTTTTCAAGATTGCTGTGGCTATTCGAGGTCTTTTTTGGTTCCATATGAACTTTTGAAGTATTTGTTCTAGTTCTGTGAAGTATGTCATTGGTATTTTGATGGGGATTGCATTGAATCTATAGATTGCTTTGGGTAATATGGACATTTTAATGGTGTTAATTCTTCTAATCCATGAACATGGTATGTGCTTCCACTTTTTTATATCTTCCCCTATTTCTTTTTTCAATGACCTGTAGTTTTCTGCAAATAGGTCCTTTATTTCTTTGGTTAAGTTTATGTCCATCAATAGATGAATGGATAAAAAAGCTGTGGTACATATACACAATGGAGTACTATGCAGCTGTAAGAAAGAAAGATCTCTTATTCTTTGAGACAACATGGAGGGACCTGGAAAGTATTATCCTAAGCTAAACAAGCCAAACAGAGAAAGACAAGTATCATATGATCTCACTTATTTGTGGAATGTAATGAACATAACAGTCTGAGGAACAGGGTAGTCCCAGAGATGTAGAAGTGGGGTACAGACTGACAATCCCCAGAAGAGGGGGTAGTGGGGGAGAGATAAACCACAGAACTTATATGCATGTATGCATGAACAGTGGACATGGACAACAAAGCTGGGGACAGGGCGGGGAGGGGTGTGGAGGGGGAAATCAGTGGGGGGAAAAAGAGAAACATCTGTAATAAAAATTAATTAATTAAATATTAAATAAATAAATAAATAAATAAATAAAAATAAAAGATGCTCTGTAACAAAAAAATAAAAATAAAATAAATAATAAAATCAATAAAGAAAAAAATTCTTTTGTTTAAATATCAATGGAGCAGAATAGGGAGTCCTGAAATAGACTCACACCTCTATAGTCAATTTATTTGTGACAAATGCCAACACAGGTCAAAGGAGAAAGGAGTTTTTTCAGCAAATGGTACTGCCACAAGCACCTACTGGCAAACAAAAAAAAAACAAAAACACACTTTCATCCATAGTACCCACCACTTACAAAAATTAACTTGAAATGGAAATAATTTAAGTGTAACTGAAATTACAAAATTTCCAGAAGACATAGGAGAAATCTCACTAACTTGAGTGCATCAAAGATTTCTTACATAAGACACAAAAAAGCACAAATTATATAAAATTGATAAGATGGACTATACAAAAAATTAAATATCTTGCTCTTTTATAGACACTATGAAGACACTGTTTTTTTTAAATGAGAAAGTAAGCCACAGGCTGGGAGAAACTATCTGCAAAGTATACATTTGACAAGGCTTGTAAATATAAAATATAAATACCTCTTTCAACTCAATTTTGTGGATACAAACAACACAATTTTTTAATGAGCAGTAGATTTAAATAGGCAATGTACCAAAGAAAATATACACATGGCAAATAAACCATGAAAAGACACTCGTCATTAGTCATTAGGGAAATGCAAATAAAACCACAATTAGATACTATGATACACCCATTAGAGTGGACAAAATTCAAACAACTGACAAAACCAAATTTTGGCAAGGATGTGGAACACCTGGAACTCAAAGTGCTGGTGGAGATGCAGAATATACAACAATTCTGGAAAATTGTTTGGCAGTATCTTATAAAGTTAAATATACATTTACCATTTGACCCAGAAATTCTACTCCTAGGTATTTACTCCCGAGACAGGAAAATATATGTCCACATAAGGACTTGAATTTGAATCATCATAGATAATTTATTCATAAAACCACCACTGGAAACAATTCAAATGTCCATCTTCTGTGGATTAACAGATTGCAGTATGCCCATAAAATGGAATATTAATCAGCAATAAAAAGAAACCATGTACTAATAAACTCAATAACATGGGAATCTCAAAACCCTACGCTAAGTGACATAAGTCAGACACAGAAGACCACATATTGTACATTAACTTATATGAAATTTTAGAAAAGTTAAATCTATAGTGTTAAAAACTAGATCAGTGGTTGCCAGGAGTCAAGAGGCAATTAACTGAATAAGGGATGAAAGACCGTTAAGAGGTTATGCAAATGTCTCATATCATGATGATAATAATGATCGGATACTCTATCCATATGTCAAAAATCATCAAAACTTTAAAAATGATTAATTAATAATATAAATCATATCTCAGTAGAGCTGATTTTCTAAATATATCCAAATGGATCTGAAATAATAGTTATGTGCTGATTACCCTGGCTTACATAGAAACCCTGAGACTCTACCAAGAGAGCATTCAAATTTTTAAAAAGTCAACATTGTTGTTGACAATTCAACAAGATTCTCTGACAAAAATATAAAACTTTGTTACACCATAATCAATTTGAAAGTGCAACATAACAAAGAGATCCATGAGAAAAAGAAACTTTCAAAGAAAACACAGACAAATATCTTCATAAATTTCAGGCTAAAATTTTTCTGTCAAAAGTTCATAAAATAAATGCTGATTTCTTTCATCACAACAAAAATCAAAATTCCTACGAGCAAAAATGTTGTACCAGTTATCCATTTTAACAAATTACACCAAAAACTTTGCAGGTTACACCTCAAACGTTTATTATCTCACACAGTTTCTCAGGACCAGGAATCTCGGAGGGCTTAGCTCCGTGATGCTTGCTCAGGAAATCTCTTAAGTTTACAGACAAGCTGCTGTCCAGGCCATAGTCTCTGAAGACTCAGCTGGAACTGGAGGATGTGCTTCCAAGTTCATTCACACAAGTGTTTGGCAAAAGGCTTCAGTTCCTCGTTATATGGGTCCCTACATAGGACCACTCATGACATGATTTCCATCAGAGCAAGTGAAAAATGCACGCAAGAGACAGAGTAAGAGAACCCAAGATGGAAGGCACAGTTGTTATATAACCTACTCTTGAAGTGAGTATCACTTTTCCTATGGCCCATTTGTTAGAAGTGAAGCAGTAAGTCCAGCCCCCACTCAAGCGGAAGAGACTGCACAAGGTCATGAATACCAGGAGGTGGGGCCCATTGAGAGTCATGCCAGAGGCTGCCTACCAAAGACAAGATTACAAAATTAAAAGAAAGACAGTAACAAGGAGAAAATATTTGTAATATATGTAGCAAGCAAAGAAAGAGTATCCGGAACACAAAGAATTCCAAGAAAGCAGAAAGGAAAGGGCAAACCACCAGAATGAGAAATGAGCAAATTAAGGAATGAGCCTAAATATATCTGACAAATATTTATCTGGAAAGTTGCCCGACTGTATTAATAATCAGAAACAAAATGAAATAAAACATATATTATTTCATATTCACTATATTAAAAATTATATATAAAGTCTATCAGTACTTGGCAGGGATGTGGGGTCATCAACTATCTTATAGGAGTGCAAACCCACTTTGGAGAGCAGTTTTGCTCTGTCGAATAGAGGTGACAAAGAAATACCCTATGGCCCAGCAGTTCTAATCAGATACATTCACTAGAGAAACTCCTACAGGTATGCCCCAGACAGCAGCCTTTTCCTAACAAGTAAAGAATATTCACTGCAGTCTTGTTCGTTTTTTACAAAATTCGAGAAACACTCTAAATATTCATCCAAAGTGGAACAGATAAATAAATCTGTTGTACAAATTAATACTGCATAACCAGTAAAATGAATTGATTTAAAAAACAACTATACCATTTACAGGTGCATAAAAAGAGCAAACGTATAAAAACATGCGTCGTAAAGATACATTCCACATTCATGATGGTAGTTTACTCTGGGGAGAAAAACAAAAGGGCATTATTTTTTAATAAAATTGGAAGGAAACAATGAAAACAATATTTGTGTTATATTATTCTTGTAATTTTCCATGGTTATTAAAACTTTCATAAAATATGCTACTTGAGCACCTGGGCACCTGACAAGGTAAATGTGAGCAGAACAAGCTCCTTGTTCCGCAGGAACTTACACCCTCCCGCAGTGAGCTGTGACTGCATAAGGAACCACCTTAAAACCCAGTGGCTTTGCAATCTACTCCCCTGTGCCCCAGCCCAGCTGAGATCTGCAGAGGAAAAGCTGCACCTCTGGGGAGACTCCAAGGAGTCTCGGAGCTCACCTGTCCTGTTCCTGGCGATGGCAGAGGTGCTAAGAAAAACCAGAAGCACCTGAAGCACCATGAGGTCTAGGCTTGGGACTGGCACTGGTCACCCAAGGGAATCGTGTTGAACAAAGCAAGTCACATGACCAAGGCCAACTGCAAAGAGTGGAAAAGAGGGACCAGCAGCCCCGGTTCTGTGTCAGTGTTCCCTGCCCGCCACTGTGTTCATCCATTCCTCCTCTCCCGCTCTCTTTGGTCCTAAACTTCTTGTTAACATATTTCTTCCTCAACTTGCACTGAAAGACCTTTCAGCATTAAGGTTTCAGTTTCCAAAAGCTTTAAAGAGATTCTTCAGATGGTAGCTAATACTGAATGAGCTCACACATAGTCACTTTTTTTGTGTTAATTACATATTTCCAGAGGAGAATACATGATAACAGCTATATTTCCACTACTCTTATTCAGCTTTAAATGCAGCAAAATTAGATTCATTTTAAATCCCATTATGTTTCCAATTAAATTTGTATGCCAACATAATAAACACAGTGAGAAGCAAATAATATCACTCCACTGATTTTTGTTCTCACTATAAAAAGTTTAAGGTAAACCAACATGAAAAAAGTCCATAATAAAGAAAATAAAGAACACTAATATCTTGTGTTTGTGTGGCTTGTCAGGTAGGCAATTTTTAATATATTACCATTTTATAGATGAGGATTTGAGCTACAAAGAGATTACAGAAATGTTTGCGTGCAATTAAAGGAAAATTTTTTAGTGGAAACATCAGACCTTGCACAGGCTGTTTTGACTTCTCTCCCTGGATTCTTTACACAGTAGAAGCTGTAACAACAGATGAATATGCATTTCTCTTCCTGAGTCCGAGAAGGTGACAGAACAGATGTTGGCTATCTGTCTCACTCAAGTATCCTAGCCCCAACTCTCAGCTTCATAATATTCCAATAGCCTTTAGTTATGTAGAGTTATTTAAATCTTCATATGATTTTTTTCTACTTGCCATTTATTTTTTACCAAAAATGTATCTCTCAACCATATCCGTTTTTAATCATCTCATTTGATCATCTCATTTCCATAAATATTCATGTTATCAGCTACTGTTCTCCAGAGCCATGCTTTTCTGTTATCTGAGAGCATCCCAGTGTTTATTTCAGTGTATTTTTCAGTACCAGGATTTCTAACAGTTCAAGGGAGAGAAGATATCAGTTGTAATCGTCTCATAGAGCAAATAATTTTAAATACACTTCTTCTAATATAGTTGAAAGTCCCAGTCCTGTAATGGTTAATTGTATGTGTCAATGTGACTGGACTCTGGGGTGCCCAGATATTCAGTTAAACATTATTCTGGGTGTACCTATGAGGATGTTTCTGGAGGAGATTAACATTTAAATCAGTAGACTAAGAAAAGCAGATTGCCCTCCCCATGAAAGTCCTGAATACTGGGTAAGAAAGAATCTCTCTGTCTGATTGTCTTTGAGCTGGGACATTGGTCTTCTGTTGCCTTTGAACTCACACCATCAACTCTCCTGATTCTCATGCCTTTGGACTTGACTGGAACTATATCATTCGCTCTCCTGGGTCTGGACCACTCAGCCTCTGTAATCCTGTGAGCCAATTCCTTATATGATATATAATAAAGAGTTGACTCACGATAGATGATAGATAGATAGATAGATAGATAGATAGATAGACAGAAAGATAGGTAGACAAATAGATAATCTCCGCTGGGTTCTGTTTCTCTGGAAAACCCTAACTATGTAAGGCCCCATACAGAATCCTGAAATATTCCACAGCTGAGGTCTTAAGTAAGCAATCACCCAATATACTAGGCTATTCATTTACTTGCATAAGAATCTAGGCATTTTAATAATTGGCAGGAGGGCAATTGAATAGCAGTCCAGTATTTAATAATGTAGAATGACAGAACATGAGAACTAGAGGGAATTTTAGGAGTTATCTAAACTCAACCCTGTCACTGCACACAGGAGAGAAAAAACTCAGAGGTTAAGTGACTTGCCCTGGCCAAAGCTAAAGACAACACTAGAACTCAAATACAGGCCTCCAGACTATGTTTAGCCAATCTTCTCTCCACTGGATTATATTTTTTGTTTTTATATATGCAATTATAATTTGAGTTGAGGTCTCTACACTTGCCCTCAGGGTCTCTCATTATGAACATGTGAACACTACAAGATGACTAGTTGAATGGGTGGTGTAACTAACCCCCGGAATAAAGGTTAACCATCCATATTACCCAGCAGTAATCAGCCAGCAGCACAGGGACACTAATCACTGATATTGAATGAAGTGTATTCACAAGGCAAAAATTTCCCAATTTAAAATTATGATGATTATAAATAAAGAATATACTTTACTGCCTCTACATTTACCTAACCTCAAAACATTTTGCCAAATATCTAGTGGAGAAAGTCCTTCTTGTTGGGAAGATTTCACAGTGTATGACAACAGGAAGTATCAAGAAATTTGAATAACTCTACAATTCAAAGTAAGAAGCAGAAACTTGGGTGACTGAGAGCCATGCACACAGGGCAAACTCCCTAAAACACAAAACATGTAGAAACTGATAAGTATCCAGGAAACTATTCATACACTGGCCACCAGTGGAGAATTAACATTATTCATAAAGGAGACTTGGATCTGAGGATAGAACCCAGATTACCTAACACCAGTTGGATACTGTACACTTGAAATTCCAGGTTCAAATAATATATAGATAATTTACCCAGAATTTCCAGGATTTACTTTATTCAAGTTATCAGATCTTCTAAGTTTAGATATCTAAGTTTAGATTTTTACAATATGACCCCACTCCAATATCTTCTGGATGCATTCTCTTGATTTCCATTCTATTAAATAAATTAAGAAATAAATACACGCACGCACACACACACATACACATACACATGTACATACAAAATTACAGTTCATTATAGTCACTGGAATTTTGTCATTAGCGCACACCACACCCTGAATTGCACTTCAAATGTCACCATTATGGATTATCATTTAATCATTGTTTTAGAAAAATTCCTTTGTTTGCCTGTTTCTGATGTCTAGTCTCAGCCAAAAGAGAAAAGAATCCCACATCCCTTCTACATCACCTTTAGAAAGGAGTACCTTTTTCTCCCGGCAAGTTGTCGCCATCATGACCTTCTCATAAAGGCATCGGCAATCAGTGACCGTGACCAAGAAGAAATGGGACTTTTCTGGAGAACAGGAACGAGGCCGAGTTTCACCTCCTACACTCTCTTCCTACCCACACTCTGTAACTTTCCTCCGTGAATGCCAGGATAGAAGCGAAGTTCAGTCAGGTTTCTATGGAATTTTCTTTTAATAAATGAACCCAAACCTACTCGGATAAAGCCACCATAAATGGATTAAAGCGAAAGAATTTGCTGAAGAAGTGGATTTTCTGACAGTTCTAAACATGCTACTGCCGCCCCCAGGAGAGCATCCGTGCGGCACAGGCTTCGGTGGCAGAGTGTGCGCGGGAACATGGGGATGACGCTGCTACAAAGTCGTGGGTCCGGATTCTGAGCAGATGACCTGGCGGGGGCTGGGGGAGCACAGTAAACACCGGGCCAATAGCATCCAGAAGTGAAATACAGCCACAAGTAACACCTACGGGCGCAAGCCACAGATGAGCAGCAGAGAGTTAACGCACTGATAATAATACAGAAACAACTCATTTCCCGCACTTCATAATCCTTGCGTACAGTACTCACTAGCAAAGGAAAACATACATGTTGCGTGCAACCAGAACCGTGACCATAAAAATGATTCCAATATATATCTTTTTTGTCCTCACCCAAGGATATTTTTCCATTTGTCTTCAGATAGAGCGGGAGGTGGGGGGAGAGAGAGAGAGAGAGACACTGATGAGAGAGAGAGAGAAACACTGATGGGAGAGAGAGAGAAACACTGATGGGAGGGAGAGAGAAACACTGATGGGAGGGAGAGAGAAACACTGATGGGAGGGAGAGAGAGAAACACTGATGGGAGGGAGAGAGAGAAACACTGATGGGAGGGAGAGAGAAACACTGATGGGAGAGAGAGAGAGAAACACTGATGGGAGGGAGAGAGAAACACTGATGGGAGGGAGAGAGAAACACTGATGGGAGAGAGAGAGAAACACTGATGGGAGAGAGAGAGAAACACTGATGGGAGAGAGAGAAACACTGATGGGAGAGAGAGAGAAACACTGATGGGAGAGAGAGAAACACTGATGGGAGAGAGAGAGAAACACTGATGGGAGGGAGAGAGAGAAACACTGATGGGAGGGAGAGAGAGAAACACTGATGGGAGAGAGAGAGAAACACTGATGGGAGGGAGCGAGAGAAACACTGATGGGAGGGAGAGAGAGAAACACTGATGGGAGAGAGAGAGAAACACTGATGGGAGGGAGAGAGAGAAACACTGATGGGAGAGAGAGAGAGAAACACTGATGGGAGGGAGAGAGAAACACTGATGGGAGAGAGAGAGAAACACTGATGGGAGAGAGAGAGAAACACTGATGGGAGAGAGAGAAACACTGATGGGAGGGAGAGAGAGAAACACTGATGGGAGGGAGAGAGAGAAACACTGATGGGAGAGAGAGAAACTAATGGGAGAGAGAGAGAAACACTGATGGGAGGGAGAGAGAGAAACACTGATGGGAGAGAGAGAGAAACACTGATGGGAGGGAGCGAGAGAAACACTGATGGGAGGGAGAGAGAGAAACACTGATGGGAGGGAGAGAGAGAAACACTGATGGGAGAGAGAGAAACACTAATGGGAGAGAGAGAGAAACACTGATGGGAGGGAGAGAGAGAAACACTGATTGGAGGGAGAGAGAGAAACACTGATGGGAGAGAGAGAGAAACACTGATGGGAGGGAGAGAGAGAAACACTGATGGGAGAGAGAGAGAAACACTGATGGGAGGGAGAGAGAAACACTGATGGGAGAGAGAGAGAAACACTGATGGGAGAGAGAGAGAAACACTGATGGGAGAGAGAGAAACACTGATGGGAGAGAGAGAGAAACACTGATGGGAGAGAGAGAGAAACACTGATGGGAGAGAGAGAGAAACACTGATGGGAGGGAGAGAGAGAAACACTGATGGGAGAGAGAGAGAAACACTGATGGGAGGGAGAGAGAGAAACACTGATGGGAGGGAGAGAGAGAAACACTGATGGGAGAGAGAGAGAAACACTGATGGGAGAGAGAGAGAAACACTGATGGGAGAGAGAGAAACACTGATGGGAGAGAGAGAGAAACACTGAAGGGAAGGAGAGAGAGAAACACTGATGGGAGAGAGAGAAACACTGATGGGAGAGAGAGAGAAACACTGAAGGGAAGGAGAGAGAGAAACACTGATGGGAGGGAGAGAGAGAAACACTGATGGGAGAGAGAGAGAGAAACACTGATGGGAGGGAGAGAGAAATACTGATGGGAGAGAGAGAGAAACACTGATGGGAGAGAGAGAGAAACACTGATGGGAGAGAGACACATCGCCTGGCTGCCTCCCACAGGGCCCCAACCAGGGCCGGGGATGAATTGCAACCAAGGCACATGCCCTTGACCCGAATCGAACCCGCGACTCATTGGCCCATGGGCTGACACTCAAACTGCAGAGCCAAACCTGCCAGGGCTTATTCCAGTATTTTTTAAGTCTATCTTTATTGTCCTACCCTCATCCTTTCATATACCCCCCACCCACCCCTTTTCAGATTGTCGCTCACCAAGTGCCTTTCAGATCACATGTGCCCATCCCACCTAGACTGGCTGAGGACGGCCGTCCTTTATGTGTATCAGGCAATTCCTTTCTACAATACTTGTCAAAAAACACGTTACGTTTCTCTTTGTCTTATGCTAAAGTGTTTCAGGTTAGCCCTGGCCGGTTTGGTTCAGCCGTTGGAGGGTCGGCCTGCGGTTGGAGACCCGGGTTCGGTTGCCGCTAAGGGCACATACCTCGGTTGCAGTTTGTCCCCGGCCCTGGCTGGGTCGTGCAGCTGGCAACCAACCACTCAATGTGCCTCTTTCACGTCGATGTTTCTCTCTCTCTCTCCCTCCCACTCTGTCTGAACAAACAAACAAACAAACAAAAAAGTCCTCAGGTGAGGATAAAAAAAAAAAAGAGTTTCAGGTTAGATTCTAGTTGGGAAATATCCTTCAAACTGTTGTATTTATTTTGACACTCACAAATTATTTTACTTGCCACAGAGTGCAAGTTTAATTTAAACTTCTGCTGCCGACACACCCATCTGTGATGTAAGTAAGGCGCGCCCACTGGCACAGTAAGTAGGATCCCCCAAAATAAATGCATCGTGTACACTCTGAACACATTTGCACCACATATTGAAAAATGAAAGGAACAGATTTCCTTTTGGATCATAGATAAATCTCTCATTTCCCTAGAAAACACGGTTCAGTCAATTTGTCAAACCGATTGGATCGAAAACAGGAAGTCTTTTTTTCTTTTTTTTCTTTTTCTGTCTACTGGATTTGAGATAGTCAGACTTCATCCAACAGAGGAAGCAGCTTTTGTGTGCACGCTGTCATCCTGAATGCGGGATCCTGCTTTTGACTCGCTCTGCAGACGCTCCCAGGAAGCCAGAGAGAAACAAACAGGGACAGCCTTCTCTCTCTTTAGAAGTCTGCAGGACTTCAACCAAATCTGAATGCAATTTACATCTGCAATATTTAGATGAGTTAAATTCTATGTTCAACACACCCTCCCAGAGAAATGTTGACGTTATGAAGGCATTATGAAATTATAACACCAGGCGAATTCTGGCAGCTTCGTAACCTCCTCCCAGGTGGGATTCTTAAGTTAAAGCTACGGGTATTTGCTCCTTGCCATGTTAAAGATAACCAGATCCAAGGGCTAGAATCTACCACTTCATCCACAGCTCTGATATTCGTCATCGCAAATCAGCAGGAGATAAAAGCTCCTTTTTGAACACTTAATAAGCACGCACTCTATCGATTTCTCATTTTTTAAAATTGACATGAAAGCACATGTCGAATAGTAAATTCTGCACTCCATTTAAAAGAACTCTCTTCTACACACTATTCTGGAAAGTCTTTCAAGAGAAAAGTGATTTCACAGATGCGTCTGAATAAATAAAAGAAATCTTCAGTGGTCTGCAAAGAAATTTCGCTCCAGCCAATGAACCACATATAATCACTGCTTGAAGAAGCATAGTTGTTTTTTTTGTCTTTTTGGTTTTTTAGTTTTGAGCGTCCTGTTAACTACTCCATTGAGTTCTAGAATCAAAATGTTAAGTCTCTTCTCTTCCTGTCATTGCAGAGACAAAATACTCATATAAAAGCACTTATTTCTTTTTTCTTTGAAAGGACTGGAGTCATATGGGGTCCATATTTGCATTTAAATACACCCTTTTTGTCTTAACATTTTGTCATCCTAAGTTTTATATTAACCTACAGAGCTATACTTGTGTTTGTTTATATTGGCTTATATGTTCAGAGTTCTTTATGGATGTCATGTGATATTTTAATTTAATATAAATCACCAACATCCAGGACTCTCCCCACAAGAAATGTGTTTTCTACACGAACTTCTCCATCTCTGCTGTCAAACAAGCTCATCCAGTCCACAGGTATGAGCTCAGTCGTCCAGCACCCACCCCATTTGCTTTGTGCTCACAGATCCCCTCCTCCTCCGTGTTTCCCCAAGTTTACGGTGCCTCCTGGTTTTTCTCCCTACTGTGTGGTTCTTGGCACTGCCAAATGACTTCGAGATCTTTTTGTCCACCTTCTCACTCCTCGGTGATTGTAAATTCTTTCATCCCTCTTCTTGGCCCACCTCAAGTCCCTGCTCCCCTACTTCCAGTTAGAAGCGATCTTGTTAATTGATATGATTTTAGATCATCCTGATGAGTAATAGTTTTGTTCTTATAGAAATGGGTTTTATTTTTAAGTAGAAAAAAAGAGAAAAATTAAATGTTAGTAAGCTGAGCAGCTCTCTAAACACACATACATACGGCTTTTTCTAAGCCTCAGTCGATTGGTTGAGCTACAATCACCTACAATTTCATACATAAACATGTGGAAATGATAAATAAAAATTATTTTCCTAAAATAACCATTCTTCTGGGATTTGGCCTAAGGGGCATGAATAAAGTACATCTAGTATTACTCAGGGCTTCAGAAAAAATAAGTAAATAAGGGATAGATTTCTGGCTTCGTGGTAGCCACTTGCAAATTTCCTGAACTCTTATTAACCATTTCTCCAAAACGTGTCTCTCAGTCTGACATTTAATGAGACAATGACCAGTTTAAGTCTTAAACCCAAGGCGTATGTCGATCTTTATTGCTGTTTTTAAAGAGGTGAATTTACTTAACTTCAATAATATGGTCATTACCATCTAATGCACAAAAAGCTATTTAAAACTATCTTTATGATTTGATTTTTTTCATCAACTTAGGATTTAAGACCCAATGATACTACTTTTACTCAATGTTTTTCTTAATGCTTTTTATTTCCACATTTGGTTTTGTTTTTTTCTCCTCACCCGAGGACATTTTTCCATTTTTTGTTCAGACAGAGTGGGAGGGAGAGAGAGAAACATTGAGGTAAAAGGGACACATCGAGTGGCTGCCACCCGCACGACCAAGCAAGGCCGGGGACAAACTGCAACCGAGGCACATGCCCTTAGCGGGAACCGAACCCGCGTCTCTCTGGACCGCAGGCCGACACTCTAACTGCTGAGCCAAACCGGCCAGGGCATCCACATTTGGTTTTTTGTTGTCTTAAAACAGACTCCACACCCATTGTCTGTTTCCTTGACTTTTATTCATTCTAAACCATATCCATGAATACCAAGCTGTTCATGCATTTTACATAAATTTACCTCAGAAACCCAGTTTTCTCTGCTCTCTGTTCTGACACCTTTGTTACAGTCAATCTACTTTATCCCAGGGACCCGGCCATCCCTGGAGACAGTGAGCAGCTTAGGCATCGTCAGTACCACCCCAGCCCACAACACTGCAGTCTAAGTGGGACCTGTTCCAAGGGCAGGCAGGGCCACTTCAGGAACCTGGACCCCCCCTCCACCCCCACAAGACTCCCTGAAAGATCATTGCCCAAATAAGCAACATGATAATTCACTACCTAACAGAAATTTGAACATGATTACTTTGAAATCACTCCCTGAAAATCTTGCAGTCATAGAACTATAGAGATAAAATATACCTTTAGATGTTCTCGTCCCTCCTCACATCGCAGATGAACAAGGAACGCCTAGAGAAGCCAAGTAATTTCCTTAAAGCTAGTTTTACCTGCAAAACCCAGGACTATTACTTAGAACTTGTCATAGGATCCGGAGATAAACCACGATCTTACTTGAAACTCAAAGATCTCATACATAGCTCATTTGATTAATAGTGATCTTCAAAATTATTTTCAAAACCACACAACTGTATATTACCAACAAAAATTAAAAATATCCACAAAGACATTCAAATAAATGTAATACAATTATAGATTTTTCAGAAGTGCTGACAAGGGTAAGAGGAGGTGACCTCTCCTTACTTGTGAGAACAAGGTGGGGGGAGGGAGGATTGCGGATTTGAAGATCCACATTTCAGAACTTTTTCTTGAAATCATTTAAAAATATATATCAAAAGACGTACTTAAATCCATAAATTTTTTTAAATATGTTTTTTAATTTATTTTTAGAGAGAGAGGAAGGGAGAGGGAGAAGAGAAAGAGAGAGAGAGGAACATCGATCAGCTGCTTCCTGCACACCCTTGACCGGGGATCCAACCTGCAACCCGGGCATGTGCCCTGACCGGGAATTGAACCGGCGACCTTTCAATGGGCGGGACCGTGCACGGGACAGCGCTCAACCAACTGAGCCACACCAGCCAGGGTTAAATCCATGAATTTTGATGTGGAAACTGACTTTATAGCTTTTATCCTTAAGGAAATAACCAAACAAACTGACCAATATTCATCTACAAAACATTCGTCATATGTATCACAGAAAAAAAAATTGGAAGCAACTTAAACGACCATTAAAAAAAAGAACTGTCCCAACAAACTGGGAGAGCCATGAGCAATTTGACAGAATATGATGCAGTCACTAAAAATTACATTTTTAAATAATTTTAATGACATGGAAATAAAGGCTCACAACACTATGATAAAACTTAAAAGCCGGGTACAAATTTATTGTACAATGTGATGCAAGTTAGTCATATATGTTCATTATAAAAATGACAGATTTTTTTAAAAAAAAAAGGTAGGTCCCTGATGAACATAGATGCCAAAATCCTGAACAAAATACTAGCAAATCGGATCCAGAAATACATCAAAAAAATTATTCACCATGACCAAGTGGGATTCATTCCAGGGATGCAAGGCTGGTACAATATTCGCAAATCAATAAACGTGATACACCACATAAACAAAATGAAGAATAAAAACCACATGATCATATCAATAGATGCTGAAAAAGCATTCGACAAAATCCAGCATCCATTTCTGATAAAAACGCTCAGCAATGTAGGAATAGAGGGATCATATCTCGACATAATAAAGGCCATATATGAAAGACCTACAGCCAACATCATACTCAATGGACAGAAACTAAAAACATTTCCATTAAGAACAGGAACAAGACAGGGATGTCCACTTTCGCCACTCTTGTTTAACATTGTACTGGAAGTCTTAGCCACAGCAATCAGACATGAAGAAAAAATAAAAGGGATCCAAATTGGAAAGGAGGAAGTGAAACTGTCATTATTTGCAGATGACATGATATTGTACATAGAAAACCCTAAAGACTCCATCAAAAATCTATTAGACTTAATAAATGAATTTGGCAAAGTAGCAGGATACAAAATTAACGTCAAGAAATCGACGGCATTCTTGTACATCAATGATGAACTCACAGAAAGAGAAACTGAAAAAACAATCCCATTTACCATCGCTCCAAAAAAATTACGATACCTAGGAATAAACTTAACCAAAGAAGTAAAGGACCTATTTGCAGAAAACTACAGGTCATTGAAAAAAGAAATAGAGGAAGATATAAAAAAGTGGAAGAACATACCCTGTTCATGGATTGGAAGAATTAACATAATTAAAATGTCCATACTACCCAAAGCAATCTATAGATTCAATGCAATCCCCATCAAAATACCAACGACATATTTCATAGAACTAGAACAAATACTTCAAAAGTTCATATGGAACCAAAAAAGACCCCGAATAGCCACAGCAATCTTGAAAAAGAAGAACAAAGTTGGAGGGATCACATTACCAGATATCAGGTTATACTACAAAGCGACTGTAACCAAAACAGCCTGGTACTGGCACAAGAACAGGCATATAGACCAGTGGAACAGAACTGAAAACCCAGAAATGGACCCAAGGCAATACGCTCAATTAATATTTGACAAAGGTGGCAAGAGCATACAGTGGAGTAAAGACAGCCTCTTTAATAAATGGTGTTGGGAAAATTGGACAGCTACATGCAAAAAAATGAAACTCGATCATCAACTTACACCATACACAAAAATAAACTCAAAATGGATAAAAGACTTAAATGTGACCCGTGAATCCATAAAAATTCTAGAAGAAAATGTAGGCAACAAAATTTCGGACATCATACGGAGCAGAATTTTCACTGATACATCACCTAAGGCAACAGAAATAAAGGAGAAAATGAACACATGGGACTACATCAAACTAAAAAGCTTCTGCAGAGCAAAAGAAACGATCATCAAAATGGAAAGGCAACCCACTGTATGGGAGAACATCATTGCCAATGATGTATCAGATAAGGGGTTAATTTCCAATATATACAGAGTGCTCATACAACTCCACAAAAGGAAGACAAAGAACCCAATTAAAAAATGGGCAGAGGAGTTGAATAGACACCTCTCCAAACAGGACATACAAATGGCCAAGAGACATATGAAGAAATGCTCAACATCACTAATCATCAGAGAGATGCAAATTAAAACAACAATGAGGTATCACCTCACACCTGTCAGAATGGCCGCCATCAACAAATCATCAAACAACAAGTGTTGGCGAGGGTGTGGAGAAAAGGGGACTCTAATACACTGCTGGTGGGAATGCAGACTGGTGCAGCCGCTATGGAAAACAATATGGTGCTACCTCAAAAAATTAAAAATTGAACTTCCATTTGACCCAGTGATCCCACTGCTGGGAATATACCCTAAGAAGCCTGAAACACCAATCAGGAAGAATATATGTACCCCCATGTTCATAGCAGCACTATTTATAATAGCTAAGATCTGGAAACAGCCCAAGTGTCCACCAGTAGACGAATGGATCAAAAAGCTGTGGTACATATACACAATGGAATACTATGCAGCGGTAAGAAAGAAAGATCTCTTATCCTTTGAGACGACATGGAGGGACCTGGAAAGTATTATCCTAAGTGAAAGAAGCCAAGCAGAAAAAGACAAATACCACATGATCTCACTTATATACGGAATATAATGAACATAACAGTCTGAGGAATACAGTAGACCCAGACACATGGAAGTAGGGCACAGACTGACACCCCTCAGAAGAGGGGATGGGGGGGGGGTGGGAAGAGATTAACCACAGAACTCATATGCATGTATGCATGACCAATGGACATGGACAACTAAGCCGGGGACAGGGTGGAGGAGGGGTGGGGTGGGGAGGTGCCAATGGGGTAAAAAGGTAAAATATCTGTAACAAAAATATAAAAAAATAAAAATAATAAAAAAAAATAAAAATAAAAAAAAAAATAAAAAAATAAAAAAAAAAAAAAAAAAGGTAGGACAAGAACAGAAATGATTACCTATGAATAACAGTTACAAATATTTCCCTCATTCCTAGACTTTTCTGTATATCCCTACTGTTTACAGTGATTATGAGCGATGCTCATAAATAGAGAACAATTTTTAAATTACAAGGAAGTCTGAATGTACCATTTTACAGTACAACTTTATGCCCATTGTTCTATCAACTGTATCACAAGCTTAATCTCCAAGCGCCCATTCTCAGTTTTGGTCATTATGTATGCCAACTAGCACTTCCTTTTCCCTTCCCATCCTGGTTATTATTTATTAATATGGTTTCAACCTTAGGATGATTAGAGAAGAGGAGAACTTTAAAGGTTTCTTAATATGCAGAAATGCATCCCAAAATAAGCACATAAATTCCAGCTTTTTTTTCTTTTTTTTTTCTCTTTATTGATTTTAGAGAAAGAGAAAGGGAAGGAGGGAGAGGAGAGGAGAGAGAGATAAAAACATCAATGAGATAGAATATCGATTGGCCGCCTCCTGCATGCCCCCACTGGGGATCGAGCGCACAACCTGGGCCTGTGTCCTGACCGGGAATCGAACAGGCGACCTCTTGGTGCAGGCTCGACGCTAAACCACTGAGCTACACCGGCCGGGCCCAGCATATTTTAAATAAGAGATCCTACACCTCTGAACCACAATGTCAGAAAGGCCATCCTTACCACGTATTGGTAATAGAGACAGCAGAGAATTAGAATTCAGGGGAAGAATACAAATCCATAGAAAGAGGGAAAGGATACTGGTTAGAGCTCTTTAAGACTCATTAGGTTCATTCCTAAAGATTTAGCTCTTTACAAAGTTTTTCTGATTCCTCCATGAAATGGAATGTAAGGTCAGTACTAACTCTCTGCTTAATACCCAAAATATAAACATGGTGACACAGTGAACATTGGAAGATACATCAAAGACTAAAAAGCAGATCAGTTATATATACTCCTCTTCATTAAAACTTAAGAAGAAATAGGTCCTGGTGTAGGGTGGACGTTTTAAAAGGAGTGAATTTAAGCTCATGTCCAAAAATAGAATTTTTATTATAAATACAATGTCTTCTGCATGGCCTAAACAGCTAGAAGTTTGTGGAACCAAGGGCTATATTTGATTTGGGGGGGGGGGGGTTGTGATTCTTCCACAAATTTGCAGAAAAATATGTACTAGTTCCCAGTTACAAAGGCACATAATGGTTACCCTGGCATTCAAAGCCTTTCCCAAGTTCAGCCCCTGGAAAGTGCTGCACCCCAAAATAAGTTTACAATTTATTTACTGTTAGCAAACATCAATTAACATGGGTCTTCAGCTTAGAGCCTGAAGATCTGAAGGCCAAAATCTGAGTCAGAAGCGATATAACCAAGATTCAATCTCACTAAAACAACCAATCATCCTTCTACATTCTCTCATGCTTTTTCCTTATCTCCTCCACCACAGACACACACCACCCCCAAAACTACCACCACCACCACCACCACAAGAGACACAGGATGAATCAACACTACCCTCTGATGGAAATACATGACATTTACCTCTCGAGCCACCGGAATGCTTCTACAGCCAATGGACGGTGGACCTTAACAAGATCACCACCGGATTCCATGCCCGTGTCATTGCAGAGGGAAACTCAGTTACCCTCCCACACTCCCGGTGAAGATTCTACACAACTGAAACAAAAAAACTAAACAAAAACCTGTTGTTCTAAGCATTGGTACAGGGCAAAGCACAGTATTCCTTTCTTTTTCATCTCTCTCCTGTTTGTCTCTAACTTCCTACTACCTTCATCTCACTTTTCCTTTCACTGTACCCCCCGTCAGTCAGACATCTTCACCCCCCTCTCTAGAAGGAGCTCTAACTACACACTCCCGCACACAGTCCCCAGGCCCCGGGCCTCAAAATACCGCCTCGGTAACGAAAGCTGGTCATACTTGTAAAAGGATGCTGCAAAATGAACACAGCACATTATGGCATCAAGAAGTTCTAGTCATTTCTGAAATTAATGAAAGTTTTAAAGTGCATCACTATGATAATGTCTTAGTGCGCACACCGCTTTCCGAACCCAAGGCCATGCCACCCTCCATCTTCTTGCTTTAAACGCCAATGTGATTTCCCTGTTTTTCCTTCTCGAGCCCAGGAGATTCCAAGTAAACTCTCAGTTTACCTAAATCAGTGATTCCAGTCATTGACTACATTTCATTTTCCATAATATGTCATCCAAATTTGCTTTCGCAGCCCAAGGTGGTTTGTGCTGCACAGGTAGTTCAATCTGCTTTATTACGTGCACTGAGCCTTAGGTCTGAGTACTTCCGGAGCTAGCAGCTGAACATGGAGATTTGGTTTAGGCCTTTGAACATCAGTTGAAAAAATATACAGTGATACCTCGGTTCTCGAACATAATTCGTTCCAGGAGGACGGTCGAGAACCAAATTGTTCGAGAACCGAAGCAATGAAACCCAATAGGAAATAATGGGAACTGGATTAATTCGTTCCAAGCCCCAGAAAATGCCTATTTACTGGCCTAATTTGTATATAATATGTAGAAAAACATAAGTCTCAACAAGAAATAAAAGTGTACAGTATGTCTAAGGGTTCAATTCAGTGTAAAGCGTGACTCTCTCCACAAAGCGTGACTCTCTCTGCACTCACACTGCTGACGCAAGCAAGGCGCGCTGGGCCGAATGAACGCCATTCGGCTCCACTCGGCTCATCTCGGAAGTTCGAGTTCCAAATATTTGTTCGGATTCCGAGACAAAAGTTTCTCGAATCTCCTGGTCGAATACCGATTTGGTCGAAATCCGAGGCGTTCGAGAACCGAGGTATCACTATATATATATATATATATATATATATATATATATATATGGCAATAAAATAACTGTAAAATGGGAAATAAGTATTGTGGAATTAATTATCTCATTAAAATCTCTGAATTGTATAAGTATTTAATTATAGATGATGACTATTTTAATTTCATAATGTCCCAGAAATACAATCAATGACTTCTGAAAATAATATTAACTGTCCATGGATATGGGGCCAAAAAGTCCAGGTACAGTGATTAAAGGTTCATGGCAGTGACATTGCGGAAGGTACCATATGCAAGACCCATTCTTGGTAGGTTGTAGGTTTCTAGGAACTTACCCATTTCTTCTAGGTTGTCCAATTCACTAGCATATAATTGTTCATAGTATGTCTCATGGTCTTCTGTATTTCTGTTGTAACATCTCTTCTCCATTTCTGATTTTATTTGAGCTTCTCTCTTTTTCTCATGGAAAGACTAGCTAAATTTGTCAATTTTGTTTCTTTTCTCAATTGTTTAGTCTAAAAAAGCTTATTATTTTAGAGATTTATTTGCATTACAAAAGTATATTCCATGAAATTATTTTAGTAATGTGAATTCAGGAATAAAATAAGCTAAGCCCTATCATTTAAAACCCTAATTAAATTAGTCAATAAAACATTTAGTTTATGTCCCTATTATCCAGTATCTTGTGAAGTAGTCAGTGATCAGCAACACCAAATGTTAACAATTCTACAATAATACAATAACTTATGTAATACAGAAATTATCTTCCTGTGCTATTCTGGTTAAAGATTCTAGTAATTATTCTTCTTCACAAAATTTAGGGACTTTTTTACAAGAATTCAGCAACAGAATAAATAAAATCATACACGGTCACAAATGGCAGTCATTTTAGAAGTGGTCTTACACTTATTTCAGAATCTTGCAAACTCAGAAGTTCGCCTAACCTTGCACACACAGAACTAATTCTCCAACAGACTAACCAGATTCATTCTGAATAGGGAAACTCAGATAGTGCCTTCTTAAGTATATGCAAGAGCTAGGAAGCATGAAGCCATTTCTAAACTTATTTATGGGCTAAAACATTTACTTCTCTTCCCAGGTATTTGGAGATTTTGAGGGTTCAGTTCCAGACCACCATAATAAAGCAAATATCACAATAATGGGAGTCACACAAATTTTTTGGTTTCCCATGCATATAAATTATGTTTATACTGCACTGTAGTCTATTAAGTGTGCAATAGCATTATGACTAAAAACAAGGTACGTACTTTAATTTAAAAACAGTTTCTTGCTAAAAAACAAAAAAAATGCTAACTGTCATCTGAGCCTTTAGTGGGTTGTGATGTTTTGCTGGTGAAGGATCTTCGCTTCAATATGTAAAAGCCATAATATCTGTGAAGCTCAATAAAGCACAGTTGCAATACAATGAGATATACCTGTATTTATTTTCATCTTTCCCTCCCAGCAGCTTCTCTGTCTTGAGTTGTTAACAGGCAACAAAATGGAGACAAGACAGAACTCTCTTCCTGTGTCTAGAAAGGTACCCCACGGCCACACCCACGCGTGAAATCAAGCTCAGCTATTGAGCTGAAGCGGAACCGAACACTCCCTCAACCTCACTGTGTGATCATCAACACGCAGAGGCAGTGGGGTTACCAGAAAGCTACCTCGGCACCACACCATTAGTATCCACACCATGTCCATCAGTGTGCTTTGCAGAATAGCCAGCTACACTTTCACCTGGAGAGTGTCTATTGAATATTACTTGTAAAAGCTGTCGCTCCCTCAATGACATCTATGCCAAAGAATCAGCTGAGAAACAGGTCAAAATCAATGACTAATCCCTTCCATCAGATTTCAGCATAAATGAAACATAGTGTTCTCTACTTTTTGTGTGTAGATATAGACAAAAGAAAGAAAATATTTCTTCTAGCAGCAGGTTTCGGAGAGAGAAGTAAGTGGATGGTTGTGACAGCGATGGGATAGGGAATTGATTTTTTTTTTAAATCATAAAATAAAGTAAGAATAATGGTTCCCTAAAATAGTTCAAACTTTCTTTGGTTGATGATATTGGATTATATATTTTTTCTTTATTGATTTTAGAGAGAACAAAAGAGAGAGGGAGAGAGAGATAGAAACATCAATAGGAGAGAACATCGACTGGCTGCCTCCTCCTGCATGCCCTCCACTGGAGATCTGGCCCATAACCTGGGCACGTGCCCTGACCGGGAATTGAACCAGTGACCTCTTGATGCCACAGGTCAACGCTCAACCACTGAGCCACACCGGCCGGGCGTGGATTCTTTTTTTTTAATGGACTTTATTTTTTACACCAGTTTTAGGTTCACAGAAAAACTGAGTGGAAAATACAGAGAACTGCACCAAGACACATTATAATTCTAATGTCAGATGTTAAAGATAAAGAGAGGATCTTAAAAGCAACAAGAGAAAAACCACTTGTTATGTACGGGGGAGGCCCATCAGCGTATTTTTCAGAGAAACTTTGCAGGCCAGAAGAAAGCGGCATGATGCAGTCAGAGCGCTGCAGAAAAAATACTTTGGGAGACAAGAGATACATTTATTACCGTGACTGCAGCGATGGTATCATGGGCGTATGCCTATGTCCAAACTCACCAAATTGTATACATGAAATATGTGCAGTGTTTTTGTATACCAATTATACTTCAATAACTTTTTTTAAGAAAGAAAAGAGATATACCTAAAGTTCAATAAAGTAAAAATCAACACTGATTGACATCCAATAAAAAAAATTAACAAACCTTCACCCTGGCTGGTTTGGCTCAGTGGTTAGAGCGTTGGCCTGTGGTCCAGAGAGACCCGGTTTCGGTTCCCACTAAGGGCACGTACCTCGGTTGCAGTTTGTCTCCAGCCCTGGTTGGGTCGTGCAGGAGGCAGCCACTCAATGTGTCCCTTTCACATTGATGTTTTTCTCTCTCTTTCTCTTCGTCTCTCTCTCTCCCACTCTGTCTGAACAAAAAATGGAAAAATGTCCTCGGGTAAGGATAAACATAAATAAGTAATTAATTAACAAACCTTCAAAAAAGCAGAACATTACAATCCAAAATGAGAAGAAAAAATAATCAACTGATAGCAAAACACCACTGACAGAGATTTTGGAATCAGCAGATAATAACATTAAAACAGCGATAACATCATTCTGTGTGTTCAGAAAGTTCAGTGCAGACACGAAAGTTATTTTTTTAAATGATGCCAACTGAACTTCTAGAGATGCTGACCATGATGTCTGAGATGCAAATATACCAAATGGGGGTAATTAAATATTAGATTTTTCAAAAGAAATAAAAGTAAATTTCAAGACATAGCAATAGAAACTGTGCAAAATGAAACACAGAAAGAAAAGGAACTAAGTAAATAAGTAAAACACAACATCAGTGAGCTGTGGGTGCTTTCAAGTGGCCCGAGACAGATTTAGCTGGAGTCTCTGCAAAGGGAGGGGACGGAAAAGATATATATTCAAAGGAATGATAGCTGAAATGTTTCTGAATGTGAAGGGAGGAAAAAGACCGAGGCTCTTGGAGCTGAGTTGCATAGCCCTGCTCTAATAAGAGCTCATTCTAGTCCGAGAAACAACCATTTTAAACAAATAAGCACAGTAAAATCTGATATCTGCAATAACAGACGTATGTACAAGGAGGTAAGATTTCACAGAGAAGGTGACCGCTAAATAGGCGTTTTAAAGATAAACTGAAATTTGGCAGGAAAAGAAGTCATGAAGATGGAGGCGTGGCCCGAGAGAGGACACTCCCGTCGAAGTTAAGGGGCATCAGCAAAAGCACTGAGATGTGCAGCTGCCCAGATGTGAAGGGCAAGGTCAGCACGGCTGGAGCATCCACGGTGTGAGCAGCGACGGTGAGCAGGGAAACCGACTGGCGTTAATGACACTGGAGTCACGGTGAAGACTACAACTCGGCGTTCTCTGCTAAGGTGCTTCTGTAAGCCACAGGAAGGTACCACAAGGTTTTCACTAGAAGGGTGACTTAGTAAGATTTGCATTTTGAAAGGTTACCGTAAGCCAAGCCCGGAGGTAAGGGGACCAGAGAGAGCTGATGCATCGATCAAAACTGGAGACAAGGAAAGTGTGAACTAAGGAGGGGCAGGACCTGGTAGAGGAGAGAAAGGCCAGGTGTTGGAAGACAGTTCGTGGTTGATGCTGAAGAACGACACCCAGGAAGCCCGGGCTCTTTGTTGACTGTGAGGACACAAAGGGATGGGCAGACCTCCAGATGCCAGGTGAGCAGTACTGAGAAATACAGAGATGGGCTGCGGCCCCTTTGCTTGCCTCCCAGCTCGAGTTCCTCCCTTCCGTTCCCTGTCACCACCTTCCCACCTGCCTCTGACTCCCAGATACTTGGGAAAACATTTTCCTTGTTCAAGAAACCCCTTCCCATGCTTCTCGCTGTGTGTCTACTTCCTTCTCATTACCTAGCTCGCACGTTAACACTTGCACGGGAGGGAGAAGTGTTCAAGGGAACGGACCTGTCTGCCCTCCTGAACGGATGCCCCCCGGCAGTCAGCGAGAAGGCACAGGCGCCCGCTCAGCACCGCGCCCGGCAGAGCCCCTGCCTTCCCGATGGCGGTCCTAGCCATGTCTGGGCGGCTCGAGTCCAGTTAAACACTTATAAATGCACGCTTTATTCTCGGAGTTGGATCTCAGTAGCATAATCACTATAGATCTTGCTGGTCAGATTAAGCATGAACGTTTAGAAGTACCATTCGTTTTGCCGGACGGACCGACGTCCCCGGGGTTCAGCGAGGACAGCAGCGTGCTGGTTTCCATTGCAGGCTGGTGTCAATATCCACTTTGGAGCCCTTCTTGCTTCCTCGGGACAGAGCCTGCACTGAGCCCAGGGATCGTGGTTAGTGACCACATGAAGCGGAAAGGGCGAGGGGAGCAGCCAAAGGGACAGGGAACAGCTGGAAAGCATTGAAGGAAACTGTGGAAATAAAGGCACGAGGCATAAAAGCAAGACTATGACTAAGGCCTGGTAATCCAGTGTCACACAATATTCTGGAAGTCCCGAGTCGTCTTTTCCTGGGTAACAGCCTTAAAAACCTATGTCCCCTCTCTAAGTATTTCCTGGAAGGAGGAGGTACCGTGCCCACATGTGAACTGAATCAAAAGAGAAGCGCACTCATCAACAAGAACTAAAATCTTCCTGTGCGAAGGACAAATGAAGGTTTCTTTTGACAATAAAATGGCTCTGACTTGATATTTTGTTGATTTAGTGTTTTGATTTTTGACATCCAGTTTGAGAACTCTAGTCCAGACCACTTGGAAACCATAATACCTTCTCCCAGATTCATGAGTTCAGGGATTCTTGAAGGTTAATTGCTCTTTAAATTCCCACTATTTTCTAAAATTGCCTCTCCAATTTCATGGTACCTCCAACAACAACAGAACCATGTTTGCCAAGACGCAATAACTTCCTGCAAGATACCACCAAAGGAAAATAATGGCACCGTGAATATTCACACAGGAAAATATGAATCTTGCCTTCAGGGATAAAGTTATTGTTCCAAGCGCATCAGAAACCACATCCTGCGCCTAATGCTTACTGCCTACCGCCGTGAGTACCTTGCTGTCATCGCGAGGTGCCCAGCAATATACTGGTGGAGCAACAGGTCAGGGGATCATGTCTTTCCATGAAATTTTCAGAGTGCCCACTTTAATTTGAAAAGAAAGGACAGTAAAGGACCAGGGTCCTACTGTAGCTTGGATTTGGTTCAGCAAGTCCTGCCCCAGAGAAAGGCTTCAGGGTGGCAGTTTTGTAGGGTGTTACTCTTCTGATCAAAGGGAAATTGCACCTGCTGAATTCACTGCCATTTTCCAGTCATTAAACCAAAATGTCTTATATGTATTCATGCAAAAAGCACATACCTCTCACAACCAAATTAATAGTAGAAAGGACAAATCTATAAGCACGTGTGTGGTCTCCATGAGAAAAGTGTTCAGATTCTAAGGCTGTTGACTAAGACTTGGCGATCAGCCAAGCCATCACCATCCCAACAGGTATACTCAGGGATGCGGAGCCTGGTCTGTGACAATCTAACTAACAGTGTTAACTCATAGTCATTATAAAGATTCCAGAGTCTTTAAAAAAAAAAGCATTTATTTACTTCTCTGGTGTTTTGGGCATGAATGAAGGATGGGTTTTAATACTATCTACTACATGTCAAAAGCTTCGTGCCATTTTGTGTTTGTAATACTAGATTCTTATGGCAATCCTATAAGATAGATCACGTTATTCCCATTTAACAAAGGTGGAGCCCTATGCTCAGACAGGTTTGATAACTTACCAAGTCCCACAGCCAATAAATGACAGAGCAGGGATTTGAACCCAGGTTGACGGACTATTAGTACAACACATTGCCTTCCCTGGGCTGCAATACACACAAAGTTCTTTTATTTTCCAGTTGTTTTCCCATTTCCATTCGTAGACCTTGTATGTTTCCTAGTAATTCTTACCTAATTTATCTTTTATTTCATAAATTTGTTCCCATATTTATTGTCCACATCATCTACTGGATTATAACCTCTTGGATGAATGAAACCAGGTCTGTCTTTTCCATCTTTATATCCAAAGCACCTGCAAAAGAGTAGTAGGAACTCAATAAACACCTGTTGGAATTAGAAAATAAGTTGCTATTCCTCCTGGCAAACCCCAGGGTAGCCACAGCAGTCCACTCACCTTCCCCGACGGTGCCACGCTCCCTCTGCTCAGTGCCGGGAAGAACTTCAGCCTTCTCTTCCCATCCAGCCACCGAGCCACGCACACTCCGCAGAAGGCCCCGCCTGCTCTGGGGCCCCCCTGCCCGGTGAAACACCAACTCTCCTTTGTTTCTGAATTCACACAACTTATTTTCCATTCCATTCATCTAATGCTGCTTTAGGAACTCATTTTTTAGTGTGTGATTTATCCTCATGAGTATATGGGTGTAACCTCTAAGTTTAAAAAAAAAATGAAAAAAATACTGTGTGTTATAATTCCTTATCTCCTTCCCCCAAAAAGACACTTATTGTACACAAAATATAATAAATAGCCCTGGCCGGTTTGGCTCAGCGGTTAGAGCATCGGCCAGCGGTCCGGAAAGACCCGGGTTCGGTTCCCGCTAAGGGCATGTACTTCGGTTGCAGTTTGTCCCCGGCCCTGGTTGGTCGTGCGGGTGGCAGCCACTCGATGTGTCCCTTCACGTCGATGTTTCTGTCTCTCTCTCCCTTCCTCTCTCTCCCTCCCACTCTATCTGTACAAAAAATGGAAAAATATCCTCGGGTGAGGATAAAATATATATATATATATAAAATAAATAGATAAACACTCAGAAAGCAGGAAAGGGCCCTAATAGAACATTAAAAAATGAACTATAGCCCTGGCTGGTTTGGCTCAGCGGTTGGAGCATCGGTCACGAACATGTACCTTGGTTGCGGTTCAGTTCTGGGCCCTGGCCCGGGTCGTGCAGGAGGCAACCAATTGGTGTGTTGGTGTGTCTCTCTCGCCCAATGCCCGCCCCTTCCTGCTCTATCTGAAGGTAAATGGAAAAATATCCTCAGGTGAAGATTTTTAAAAATGAACTGTAAGTCTTATCTGTGGGTGTGAAACAGGCCATGGGTATGAAATCGAACCAGAGTTCTGCTTCACCAGGGAGATTGGTTACTGGACTTCAGCCTTTGCTTTTACCCGGAGGAAGTAGTGATCCTGGAGCCATGTGAGCAGCAAGTATGCTGAATGGGAGCAGGTGGCACAGTTGGTTCCTCTCCCATTCTGCAGTTTACACTCTCCCACAGACCCTCCTCCTTCCCGAGGGGGTAATGCTGCCAATACACAGAGACATGCGCTGTGTTCTCACTTCCTCCTTCCCCTCAAGCTTCCGATCGCTGTTCCACGTAGACACAGAAGCAGAAAGAAATCACCCATGGGGTTTCCAGACCGCTCTGTTTCTCCACGGAGCACAAATAACCATCACCCCGCCGTTCTCATCTGCTGCAGGGAAACTGCAGCTTCTCTAACCCGGCTTCGTTTAGGTTGTTAATCAACAAAAATTGGATGGACCAGAGCTCCAAGTTGGAGCTCGGAAGAAGAAACGTGTGTTTTTTCCAACTCAATGAAGCTTGAAACATTTCGTTCGGTGCCTGTTTCTCCATACAATGGCCTGTGGCTGAATTTTCCATAAAGTAATAAACAGCCACGGAAACAGTTCTGGGTGCAGAAATGTCTGGCTCAGCAGGCTGCCTTTCCGCCCCTAGGTAGGTCCAGGTTGGAGTGGATCCGAAAGCTCGGGCCCTCCATCTCTTGTTACAGCGGCGGACGTGTTCTGCAGTCCCCACAGCTAGAGGGGCCCCTGCCCCTCGGCGCCCAGCTGCGCCCCTGCAGCCGGGCCTGTGCTGCGGCCTCCCACCAAGAGAACAGAGTGAGGGGTCCCCGGACTCACAGACATAACATAAATGAGGAAAACGACAGTCATCATGGGCTCACGGTTCCACTGTCTGCACATTCCCGGCCAGGTTGCCCCCATGTTCCGGGACTCAGCGTGTGGTTCCAAATGTGACAATAATGCGCATTGGTTCAGGGGCAGGCCGGCTGCCGTGTCCCTTCTCGCTGTGTTTGAACACGCCCTGGCCGGTGCCTCCCTCCCAGGGGTCAAGGGTCCGGCATGTGCCGGCTCCGTTCTGGCGGTATCACCTTATAGACGATTTGAGCTGCAGAACCAGCGCCTTGGATGCCGAAGGCCTCCGCGCGTGCGCTTGGAGGAGGTGCGCAATGTGCACGTGCCGAACCAAAAGAAAGGCAGGAAGGGAGGGAAAGGGACAAAGACGCCGTCGGCATGGAAGGGCCGCCCCCTCGCCCGGACCACAGACCCACGCAGGCGAGGGCTCTGCTCCCCGTTCACGCAGAGCCAAGCCGACCACCTCGAGCTGTGGTTCCCTCGGCGGCTCCTTGCCTCGATCGCAGGTTATATTACATTTTCGATTTCACAGCGGAGCGTGACACCACTTGCTATTTATCGAAACATTCATGCTCCCAGCTCGCACCGTCCAACGTGCGGGATTTACGGCTCCCGCGTCCCGCGCCGCCGGGGCGCCCCTCGCAGGCCGCGGGCACGTTCTAAGGAATCCGTGGGTCCTCACCCCGCACCTCCGGGGCCGCCCCTCGAGGCCGCGGGCAAGTTCTAAGGAATCCGTGGGTCCTCACCCCGCACCTCAGGGGCGCCCCTCGCAGGCCGCGGGCACGTTCTAAGGAATCCGTGGGTCCTCGCCCCGCACCTCCGGGCCGCCCCTCGCAGGCCGCGGGCAAGTTCTAAGGAATCCGTGGGTCCTCGCCCCGCACCTCCAGGGCCGCCCCGGGCACGTTCTAAGGAATCCGTGGGTCCTCACCCCGCACCTCCGGGGCCGCCCCGCGCAGGCCGCGGGCACGTTCTAAGGAATCCGTGGGTCCTCACCCCGCACCTCCGGGGCCGCCCCGGGCACGTTCTAAGGAATCCGTGGGTCCGCGCCCCGCACCTCCGGGCCGCCCCGCGCAGGCCGCAAGTTGTAAGGAATCCGTGGATTCCACCCCAAAGAGCATCCCTCTATTTCCAACGATGAAGGATTTTAACTTGTAGCAGGACTTGGTGAAGTGATTTCCCTAAAGAACAAGGCCCTGGAAATCATGTGCGTTTCTTCTGAGAACTGACGGTGGTCCCGGCCGGAGAGCCCAGTTCTGATCCTTAGAGACTCCTTTGGAGCCAGTGTTCCCTCCCTGCTGACCTTGGAGGCGGGGAAGGAAGAGCCCGATGCTCAGACGAGACCCCTGCACAGTCCAGCCCCACACCTCCTGCTGGCGGTGCTGAGCCACGAAAATCTCCCGGGGCTGGGCTTCCCCAGACAATAAGTGAGACTACAGTCCTCCTGCCGGGCTGAGGGTGAGGGCGAAGGCGGGCAGGGGGCGGAAGAGCAAGCACACAAGTGTGTTTGCCAACCATGGACCCAAGCTGGGGACATCAGTCCCCTGTGACTGCCGGAGGAAAGGGCGAAGGGAGGAGAAATGCTGAGCGGAGAGACCTGAGCACGCTCTTCGCAGTAACCAGCATTCCTGTTCCGAGGCCCCTGTTTTGCACCGTGGCATATGGCATGCCTCCCGGCCCCCCCTTCTCCACAGCACAACAGCCACGCTGCGGCCACCAGGCTGCTGCGCCGTGTCGCCCTCCCTTGAGCTTGGTAGCATTGGAGGAGGCAGTTCAGGCCCGAAGTCCAGTGACCGACTGGCCAAGGACCTCTTTGGGAATTTACTCCCAAATCAAAGTATGTCCGACAACTGCTCCGAATAACGAGGGACGCACGACGTGTCCCTTCACCACCACTGCTCACCGCTCCCGAATGTTCTCAGTCCCCAGAGCACATTCTCTCTCAGTGACACACTCCATCAACCTGTGCATTTGAATAATATTATGACAGCCCAGCAGAGCTAGCCCAGAGGAATCCAGCCTAAATCCTCCGTACTCTTCGATTTTTATCCCACCACGCCAATTCATCAGGATTTATTTAGGATAAAGCTTCCTCTGAGGTTCCACGAATTAAATCTTATTTACATTTCCTAACTTAATTAGTGCATTCAAAGTAAGCTCCTCTGCCTTGGACACTAAACAGATCACCCTCTCTCTAAAGACGCAGGGATGATGGCATTTCTCTCTCTGTTCTCAGGGCCTGTGATCCTGACAGGGGTTTTTGGGGGAAAAAATCTCCTTTAGGCCGGGGCCCTTGTTTCCACCCACAGCCTGCTTCTCACCACACACGGACGTAAACGGTCTCGGGAGCAGGCAGAGCTGCAGCTATTTTGTCTAAAACCACACGCCCAGTTCACACCTATCTCCTGGACTCCAGAATAAGGTTTCCAACTAGACGTTCCACTAAGATGTCCCACAGGCACTGACATTCAACATGCTCAAAGCCAGGCTTCACCGCTTCCCACGCATCACTTCTTGACCCTCAAACTTGCTCCTTTTCCTGAATCCCCCAGTTTGGACAACAGACTAAAATTATAAGATGTGACATTGTGATTTATAGTAAGAAATACATATTTGGTCTTTTGTCCCCTGTTCCTGGGACAGACCTCCTGAAACCCTTGGAAATTTCTGAGTGATGAGAGCAACATAGGTGTCTTTCATTGTGTTAATGAGGTGACTTTTGGACCACACCTAAGGTTGAGGGCTGAATGCCTGGAGAACCAACCATGTGACCTACTCCCCTGACCACCAGGGAGAGGAAAGGGGCTGGAGGTTGAATCAATCACCGATGGCCAATGAATTAATCAATTGTGCCTATATACTGAAACCTCCATAAAAGTACAAAAGGATGTGGTTCTGAAAGCTTGCAGGTTGGTGAGGGTGTGGAACCTCACACCCTTTCCTACCTGTACCTTACTCTGACTCTCTCCCATCTGGCTGTTCCTGAGCTGTATTTCTACCACGTGTACTGGTAAGGCAGAGCACATTAAGGAGGGAGGAGACTGAGGAAGAAACTTTTTTCACCTTTTGTACTTAATCCTGTTTATGTCATACTAAGCTCTTTGTGCCACTCTGAGTTTCTTTTGATCTCTTAAAGGCCTAACTCTGCAAAAACCCACCTTAGTGCTTCTGCATGCCCTCTTCTCTGTTTCTCTGCCCCTAATATCGTAACACTGAGAAGTGTTCAATCAACTATGTAGTTAAATCAAGTATAAGGCATCAACTGGATGGAATATTATACAACCTTAAGAGACTACTGCAAATACCAGGGAAAGGGCTGAATACAATAAGTAAAGAATGTTAAGGCACAAAATAATAGGTAAGAGTTATTTTTTTTTTAATCCTCACCCGAGGACATTTTTGCATTTTATCTTCAGATAGAGCAAGAGAGAGAAAGGGAGGAAGAGAGAGAAACATCAATATGAGAGAGACACATTGACTGGTTGCCACCCACACGACCCCAACCAGGGCTGAGGACAAACTGCAACCAAGGTACGTGCCCTTAGCAGGAACTGAACCTGGGACTCTCTGGCCCGTGGGCTGATGCTCTAAACGCTGAGCCAAACTGGCCACGGCATAGGAGTTATTTTTAAACTTACTCCTGGAAAACTCCAGAAAGATGGTAATCTAAATGCTAATTTTGCAAGACAATGAGTGAGTTATTTTGTCTTATAAATGTTAAGTGGATTGCCTCACTAATAGAAAAACACATATATATTGATATAAGTTGGATGAAAAGAATACTGTCTTGTTCAAGATTCATGACTAGAACCATTCAAGGAAGGCATCTGTAACTGTTCAGGGGCTCACAAGGCAAACACAAATGCAGATGCAAAAGTAACATAAGCAACTGGATTAGAGCTGTCACAGGAATTAGGACATTCTAATGAAAACTTGCTGGAATTCATAAATAATGCCCTCTTGTAGGATGTCAACACTGTCCCCAGTTTGACTGGCTGTTAGAGCGTAAGGCTGAGCTAATCCAGAATGCCTACATTCCAAATATTCGACACGAGTTGATTCTGAACTCACTGTGGCTGCCTGCTAAACACGGAGCTGAAAGAGATCATTTTTATGAAGCATCTCACGAGAGGATGCAGACCGCGCATTCCTCCGATATCCTCTTTCCTTGAATTAAGCCAGAAAAATCGGAAAACTTCATCAGTGGACAACTGTATAAGCTCCACCCTTTGGATTCCATTCGCTCCTGCACTCAGCCCCTCCCCCATCTTATCAGAACTGCATTTACTGAGTTGCTCTTGAATTCAGTGCATCAGCCTGCCTGGCATGAAAGGCAAAGTGTGTTTTCAGTAAGTGTACTGTTCGTTATGTGACATCATGTATGAGGGCCAACAAAAGACTTGATCTCAGTGTCAGACACCACGTGTTTGCTCAACGACTGTTCCTTTTCGTGTTGGGGGCCCTGACTCTCGCCATGTCCCCCGTCCCTGGCGGGAAGTCCGCAGAGGCCTGTGGCCTGGCGTTTGTTTCACAGTCTCACACCTAGTTCTACATACTTCCTTCGCCTTGTTCTTCCATTGCCTCATACTTCTTGTTTACTTTTAAGTATTTTCTTCTGCCTCAGTATCTGAATCTTTTTAAGTTGCCTTTGGAATGAGGTGGGATACGATTAGTTATTTAATTAAAATAAAAATCACATAGAAATTCCGATTTCTAAGGAATCGAGTATGCAGTCACCAGCAGTCAGCAAACTCGAGCCCTTGATACATAGAAAGTGCCCAATTAATGTTATTCATCACTATTTTTACATAATCCCATATTATAATGTCAGAGTAGTGTTCATAAGCCAAATAAACACACGCACGTGTGCACACATACAAATACTCATTTAATGTGATAACCATGACTACCCTCTTCATCATGGTGTTTCTAATGCCTAAAGCATTGCCTGAAAGTGTAGAAAATCCATCAATACTTTCTTGATAAATGAGTTACTTCATCATGAATTCCTGGTACCACTATATTTATGTTAGTACATATTTTTTAATTACACACTGAGAGGTTTGGTACAGTGAAAATAACATGTATTTTTTAGACAGCTTGGGTACTGTCCAAATGCTGTAACTATCAGATACTGACACCAGATAGCTGACATGTGTTATTTCCTAAGGCTTGCTTTTCCCTGCAGAACTCGCTAGTGTTGCAATGAGGACCGAGTGAAGCGATCTAAGACAACCTGGTCCACAGAGGCTCGGTGAGCGCTAGTCCCGGACTTTCCCTCTGCCTGCACATTCCTGTAGCAGGATCGCAGATGTGTGTGTCTGCCGGGAAAGCCGGAGCCACTCAAAAGCTATTACCACCAACAGCCGACCTGCGTTTCCCTCCACAACTCTCTGTGCTAACCACGGATGATGCTTTTCTTCCTCCCTCCGCTCCCAGGCTGGCTATCTGACCAAAAGCCAAACACGAAGAAGAAAGTAGAGGGAGAGGAGATGAAGGGAGGAAGAAAGGAAGGGAGCATGGAAGGAAGGGAGGGAGAAGAGCAGAGGGAAGCGCAGAGTCTGGTTGTCTCGCTGGAAAAGAGGAGAGCACGTAGTAACTGTTAGATATGAGCAGGATCCATCCAGAGGGTTATGTAACGTTCAAATACGGGTCACCCCTCTTTCCTAGAAATCACCGATTGCAAGATCGCTGAACCTGAGTCGTTAGCATCGTGTTAGATAGACGTTGTGTTTGTAGGGATCCCTCGGACAGAGTAAGAGCTCTAAGGAATCGTTGGCTCCCGGCTACCAAAACAGAAAACCTGAAAGAGCCATCTCGGTAAATGCAGGAGCTGAGTAACGGGACTCCTGATGGCTGCCCCGTGCATTCAGTTTTCTTGTTGTACCTGGTGCGCTTCACGGTGAAGCCTTCACTGGGGTGGCCTTCCTTCCACGTCTGACACAAAGGTTTCCCATCTGTGAAGAACTCTGCCTTCTCCTTCCATCCCAACGCCCAGCCGCCCTCCCCCTTATGGCACAATTTAAAAATCTAGTGTTAAGCTCTAAGACTTTTGTCCCAGGTGCTCTTGCCTTGACCCTCTCCATTCCCTTCGTTCCTCCCCTTACCGAAGACCTGCTGAGCCAGACCCCAGGTCCCTGCCCCGGCACAGGCAGCCCCGTGTTGGCAAATGCTCGCTTTAGCCTCTGCAGGCGGCACTGTGCTGGGACGAGGATCAGATCACAGGCTTTCATCTGGATGTCATTTCTTTATTATATCAGTACTTTATATTAAAGAAAGTGCCCCAGTGTGAAAATTGAAGGGAAAACCTATTTTGGCTAAGGGATAACCTGGAAATTATTAAAGTCAAAAGCTTATGGGTCAAAGGGTAGCAGCTTCATGTTATTAGAATAATATGTTAATGTTTAAGTCATGTAACCCATATGGGTCTTTGAAACACCTGCGATAGAAAAGGTTTTCACACCATTATGATGATAACAAATAGACCGAGGCTCACTGCTTTCCTTCTGGATCTACTCATGTGACTGAGGTTTATGAGCCAGTAAAATGTACCCTAACATAAATATAATAAAGATTCAGGAAAATACCACCCTACGTCGATTTTCTTCATAACTGTGCTTTCTCTCTCTTTTTATTGCTACTCCACCTCAAGCTCCACCCTGACTCTTCCCCTCCTTCTCCTCCTCTCTGCTTGGGTTTCATTTGACACAGATGTTGATGGGGAAACAGAGAATGAGTTTGCCACTGGGATAAACCAGAAAGCATGTCAGCTGCCCCGAAACATATTTTCTGTTGTTAAGTAAAGATGGCACCATGGACGAGATTCTGCCCTTTGCCCAAAAGTATTGCCAAGGTGTAATACTTTTTACGTTATTTATGTGCACTTACTTCACTTTCCTTGTATTTTTAGCATTCATGTCTGAACATATGTGTGTATACACACATGCACACATATATGCTTCTCAAGGTATGTCTCCCAAGTCTCCCAAGTCATGTAATGCCACGAAGCCCTCTCAAGACAGGCCAAAGGGTGACTTCCGTCTATAATTGGAGAAATCACCTCAAATGGCCTTCTGAGAGGTGAGGGGCATCAGATTACAAAAATTTGCATTTATTACTTTAAATATAGATGTCAAATCTCTGGAATTCTTTCATGTGTACACAAAATAGAGCGTGTTAGTGGGGAAAAAATGTAAATGACTGAGTTGGCTTCAAACAAAAGTTAAAAAAAAAATGACAGCAACCAAAAAACACCAAGAAATAAAATGAAATCTGTATTAAATGTATCCCTACCCTCGATAATTCAGCCAGTTGATTATTCAGAAACCACGTAACGAACTAAACTGCAGCTTCGAAAATTCATGTGTTGAAGCCTTAAGCCCCAATGTAACTGTCTTTGGAGATGTGGCCTTTAAAGAGGCAATTAAAGTTAAATAAGGGCAAAAGGTGGGGTCTAACTTGATAGGCCCAGTGTGCTTATGGACGAGGGAGGGAGACCAGAGAGCGTCCCCCTCTCTGCACAGTGGGAAGGCCAAGCGGAAACACAGGAAAGGCGTTGCCTCCAGCCAGGAAGAGAGGACTCCCACGCACCAACCCTGACGGCGCCTTGACCTTGGGCCTCAGGCCTCCGGTGGGGTGAGAAAACCAACGTCTGTTGCTTAAGACACCCGGCCTGTGGTATTCTGCATGGCAGCCCTAGCAAACAAAGACAAACCACAGATCATTTTTTCTCCCCAAAGCATGTTATAATCGTAGAGGTAGAAAGAATCTTGAGATTGATGAGACCCAGTTATGAAAAATAATATTCACTGAGGGCATCCTGGAGGACTTCTATTAAGAACAGTCTTCTAAAAAGTAGGCTACACGTCACCATTGAGCAAGTCAAATCAACAGAGGTGTATATTTAGACGTCATTGTGTTGGTCCATCTAGAGTTACGGCATTCATCGACACGGAGGGGTGTGATCGACGTCGCTGTGTAGAAACTGTTTAACGTATCTACTGTACACTTCCGAGAACACAGTCCTCCACGCATCTCCGTGACACCTAAGGGATAACATTCTCTCAGATCGCAGTAATAAACGGTCTGCTCTACCTGAACAACTTCTACACTCAATCTGCTGTGTCTGTGACCCCTGCAATGATCAAGTTCCCTCTCTATTAGGTTCCCAGGAAGCTTAGAGCCAAACCTGAGGTCTGTTTCTACAAGTTACATGGATTCTCAAAGTATGTTTTGTGGGACCCAATTTTCCTTATCTGTTTTCCCTTCTTATTTTCATTTTGTATAGATTCCTCAAATACGTATTTTGTGCTTTATGCTTTTCACGCGCCATCTCGAATTCGTTGTGTGATGATGAGGGAAATAAGCGCATAAATAAGCATACACTACGTATCCTCTCGTCCAACCCTGGTACTCGGAGGTGAGCAGCTGAGACCCCGAACACGGCAGTGATTTGCCCTGGATCATGCAGCCAGAATGCGGCACAGTTCAGATCGGAAACTCAGCCTCCTCTCACTCACTCTAGTATTCCATTTCCTCCACCGCAAAGTACTCCCTGAGCAGTGAAGGAGGAAGAAAATTCATGCAAAAGGAAAAGTATCCCTTTGGTACATGGAGCTCAGTGTTTCTCAACCGGGGCAAGGCGAGTCTGAGCTGAGCTGTCCCCACACTGAAGAAAGTTCAGCATCCCCAGTCCTGCCCACTAAATGCCACTAACTTCCCCAGTCACTGCTTTAACAGAAAAAAGTCCCCTTACGTTTCCTGAAACCCATTCCCCCCACCTTTTTGTTTGTTTTTGTTGTTATTTCAAAAGGGAAACAAAAGAAGTAGAAAATACGTCCCAATCTAATGATCGACGGAGTCTTTAGGAGAAAGTAGGGGTCTGTTCAAAACACACGCATTAAACAGCTGACATTAGATTTTCTCTTAGGAAGGTGTGGTAAAGTATTTGCCAAAATGACCACGACCGTTTGCTGTCTTGCAGTCTCGGAGTTGTCCCTTCCCACACTGGCCTTGGCCTTGGCCCTGTGAACAGTTTGGGCCAATGAGGCATTAGCAGCTGTGACAAGCAGTCACTGTGACGTTCCGGAACTCTGAGACCAGCACAGACCAGCTCCCTATCGGACGAGAGGCTGAACAGAGCACATTCAAGTTGCTCCAGCTGAGTGTCACTCACCCCAAAACCCAACCGTCTACCCACTCCTGACAGCGGAATGAAGCCATCCCAGATCATTCAGCTAGCACAGACACAAGAGCGCGGCAGGGGTCACCCAAGCCAGCCCTGACTTCAAACAATCCAGCCAGCCAGCAGAATAATGCACCGAATCACAACGGTCATTGTCTTAAGCCACTCAATTCGAAGGTGATTTGTTACGCAGCGGAAACTAACCAATACTGAAGAGAACTAGCTCTAGTTAGGAAAATAAGTTGAAAACCTATAGGGTTGGGGGCAATCTATGAAATAAACGACTTCGGTGGACGCAGCCGCTCCAGGTGAGGTCGTGAGAAGCCAACCCCTCCTTCCTTTGCTATCTGCTGCAGTCTTCTATCTCCCCATGCTTCTGTGGCCTCTGCTTGGTCGTTTACTCTAGTCCTTGATTCTCCTTCGCTCCTCTCTCTCTGCCTTCCTTGCAACATTCCGACTCCTCGGGTCCCAGCACCAGCACACGGTCACAGCGCTGCTTTGACTGGGGCAGTAGCTCCCTGTTCTTCTCACTGCCTTTATATTACACTTCAGGTCTCACCTATCCAAAGAAATAACTTCTAAAAATATTTTAATTTTGGTGCTTAGCCTTCTCCAGGTTCCTTACAGACATTATCTCATCTATTTATCTTGAAAGTAGGTGTCTCAATGAAAGAGTGGCCCCAAAAGCAATTTGTGCAGATTTGGGGCATATGTGTGCCTGGGACCCCCGAAGGTGTTCATCCTGCCTAGCATAGATGAAAGATGGATAATATTCTTAGCTATTAATAAGTATCAAAAGCTCTCTCAATTAAAGAGAGAAAACGCTTTCACCACAAGCATTTATTTATTTATTTTTAAAACCTGCTGTTTCTCCTTTTCCCCCCATTGATACCTTTCTCCCCACCCCACCCCCACCCTGTCCCCAGCATTGTTGTCTGTCCATGGTTACGCATACATGCAGATAATTTCTGTGGTTTATCTCACCACAAGCATTTTTTTTAAAAAAGTCTCGCATTAAAAAATAATAATAAAGCATTGCTATCCAACATAGAAAGAAATCATAAAAATGACAGGTTACCACTTTTCTTTTATATTCCAATCTTTTACTTCTAGAACTTAGAGAATGTTATCTCTGAGGGCATTGTATTTGTATGCTCTCCTAGGAGATACATGCAGCGTTAGCTTGCTCTGGCTCCAAAGTCTATAAGATCCCTTCACACACACACACACACACACACACACACACACACACTTCCCATGCTATGCACCAATTTGTTTCATCTTCCGCTGTGTAATGAGTATAGCAGACATGCTGGAGAGGAGACTAATTATGCAACTGAAGCTGCCCAGCCGAGCAGAGGGGCAGAGATGAAAAGGAACCTTCAGCGCCCCCCTCCTGCCCGGGTCCTCACTGCAGTTACATTATCTCATTGAGAGTTTCAGCCACTGTGACGTTAGGACTCTAGAAACGCTTGAACTCATACATGGGAAAATATTAACATTTTATTAACTTAGTAGAGGATTCCAGCCTAAACATATTTTTTTTCCTCTCTGCTGAACACATGTTTAAAAGATTATAGAGGGAAAATTTTTTTTACTTGAGCCTTCAGCTCCAATAAAGAATGACTCACTTGTGTATTTTCATAAGACATAAAGATTGTTTCACTTTAACTACACTCAGCCTCTAAACCTTTGTTAAGTACCTGTCCCTAAGCAGGTACATGTAATTAATGCCGAAAGCCAAAGGAAGAAACGGAAATAGTGACTATAAACAAAATGAGGCAGATGATTAAAATATTATATAGGAAGAAGAAAGCAGTCCCCCAAAGTGCTGTCTTGCCCTGAGACCACAGTGAAGACTAGAAGGCCGTCCAAGGACATTTGATGGGAGTCAAATGTCTACAAAGACAATAGCTCTTGAGAGGAGAGGGTCCGGCTGTCACTTGGATACAGAAGTCCACAGTACCGGGCCTGGCTCCCTGCCCTTTCCTCCAGACACCAGCTTTACTTTCTTTGTTAACTTTGCAAAAGTCCTTTATCCCCTAAACAACACGAACTGTCTTCTCATTAACTGTGGTTTATGGAACAATGACCCTTTAATGCAGGGGGTGGGGGGGTGGCCCTCTCTGAAGAGTGAATCTGATTGAAAAGCCCCAAGCTGCGCAGTGGTTTAAACTGCTGATGGGTTTCCTAAATCTCCTTCAAAAAAACTCGAGAGTAACAACCAGGTTAGAAACACAGCAGTAACGCTGATAAAACTCTCCATTTTCCTTTTCCCTACCCAAAGGCCACCTGCTACAGGTCCATCGGGCATGCACATGGAGACCGTAGGAATTACTCTGACTACACAACTGGATTCTTCCTTAGATGTCTTCAAACTCCCACGGCTAAACCTAAGTACAGGAAGTTTGCCTGGGGTGATCACTTTGACCAATGTCATAGTAATAACATAAAATTTTTCCAGTTAATCATGACAATCACCATATTTTATTTAAATATCAGTTCAAAGGTTAAGGATCAAGACGTTACTGGGGAAAATGTCCTTTTTCTTTTTAAAAACATCTATTATTCTCCCTTTCCTGCTACAACATTCTATTTGCTACCAGCAGCCAGCCAATGGTGGACTCACATATTTGTAAATTAAAGGGAAAACGTAAATCGCAGTGCCCACCAAAGGAGAAGAGAGAGCGAAGGCTATGAAACCTTGGCACAGAGAATGAACTTCTCCCCAGAAATCGCTCTGGGAGAGATAAGGAGCATCAGACCACAGTCGCTTTTATGTCTGTTACATCTCCACCGGAAGCCAGACGTTGTAGGCTCCTACTAGGGTCTGTAGCTTAACTAACCATGACTCAGAAACCTTGAATCATATTAGTAGCTACCTGCTCTCCATAGTTCTTTGCTATAAATATGAAAACTAGCTGGGAGGTCCAGTAATTCCAGGTTGGTGGGACGTTCCAGCCAGATGGTGGTAAACATTATTCAAAGAGCCAGATTCAAGCCATCCACAAACACTAAGAGAAGGAAGTTGAGGATGGAGCTTCTCGGTCGAGGAGTAAAGAGATTATAAACAGAATTGATCTGGGAGAAAGACTTTCTTCCCTTTGGACTCATATCTCCTTTCTGAAGGTGTCTCTTGGCTCACTTTACCTCAAGCGTTGGCATTAAGAAAATGAGCCCAGCCCTGGCCGGTTTGGCTCAGTGGTTGGATCATCGGCCTGCGGACCAAAGAGTCACAGGTTCGATTCCAGTCAAGGACACGTACCTCGGTTTCAGTTCAGTCCCCAGCCCTGGTCAGGGTCGTGCGGGAGGCAACCAGTCGATGTGTCTCTCACATCGATGTTTCTCTCCCTTTCTCTCTCTCTCTTCCTCTCTGTCTCTCCCTCCCTCCCACTCTATCTGAAGAGAAATGGAATAAAATATCCTCGGGTGAGGATTAAAACAAGCCCGGGAAGACTCCCACGTAGAGGAAGGCCCTTGGATGGCCAACAAGAAAGAACAGGGCTCGGGCGGGGGTGGGGTGGATCTCACAGCCTGATACTGCTGCCCTGGTCCGGGCTCTAAGCTAACAGTCCAGAGGCGTCCTGAGACTTTCCCCAGCCCAGCCCACTTCGCAAAGGTCCCAGGCAGTGGCCCATCTTCCTCTTCAGCAATGGAATGCTGTCCTTCCAGAGTCCTTTCACAAACTTGGCTGCAGCTACAGAGGTACTTAGAGATGTAGCTATAGCTTTCTCTGTAAAAGCCCCCTTCTGGGTTGCCTGAGTCGCTGACGCTCGGACTATGTCACCCCTCCCGAGGGCTCCGGGCTGCGTACCCCTCCCCAGGAAGCCAGAGTGCTTCTGTGCTCCCCTTTAGGTCGTACACACATCAACGTGCAGTCTGCTGGTTTTCCAGCACATGTATACCCTGTGCCTGAATTTTATTCAATACAATCTAAACAGAATAAAAATGATGGCAAAGAGAGAGAGAGTTATTTCGATAAAAAGTAGGTCGAATGCCTTGGAAAGGGTAGGTAAAGGTGAATCATTTAAAAACACCATTAATTAAATTGGTACAAGAACAACTATAAAATACTGGTAGAAGAACAAGAAAATCTAAGGAATTCTGCACTCAGATTATTTCACAACATATAAAGTTGTGCTTTGCTTTAAGGGGAAAAATAAAAGCTGCACATGGTAGACCATGTTTTATTGGTATTCCCTATGCATAAACGATAAAATGAAGTTCTAATCAGAAGACTTGTACTCAAAGAAAAGGTTCTGTCCCTCCATAAAAGATTGGCAGATAAAATAACATTAGTGAAATTAAAATGAAATCTTTATTTTTAACGTTTTATCACTTTCTACTTTGACTGTTATTTTTATTAGTAAACTTTATTAACAAAGTACAATTAAAGAAAGCTCAACTGTAATCTCTAAATCTGTGTGTCTGCGACAGTTACAGACACACCTCTGGGGCCTCACTGGGGTCAGTTGGCCTATCGAAGAGCGGAAACGAGATTTGCCTTCAGCCTCCTGCAGCCGACAGGAGGACGTGCTGCTCAGACCTCTCTTCAGGAAAGGACTCGGCCTCGGGGCCCAGAGAGGCTGCTGGCTGACGGCCTTCAGAAGTTAGCTCTTCATGGTCTGCCTCAGCTCTAGAACTCAGGTCACGTGCTCCTCAAGGTGGCACCCAACTGGTGATCGACGGAGGCTACAGTACAAGCGCCCTGGCATTTCCGTCTAAAAACGACTCCAGATGGTAACTCCTCTGACGGAGTCCCCAGGGGGCTGGCAGAAACTTGGCAGGTCCCTTCCCCAGTCTGGTAACTCACCCTGCCCAATTCTGCTTCCTTCCTTTGTCTTTTACAGCTGTTAGACCCAAAGAAACCTCTTGCACTCCCAACTCCATCTTGAAGTCAGGAAAACCAAACCAAAAAAGCAAACCAGCACACTGTGTAACAAAGCGTAACACACACAGAATATTCTGCACTTGTACGCATTGGCCTCATTTGTGCCAGGTATTCTCGCCACTTACTGACCCCATCACGGGAAAAAGGCATTCAGTGACAGCAAGGTCATGACAATAAGGGGACGATGTAGCTGACTTCCCACGAAAGCCGGGTCGGGGTCTAGCAAATGCCTACCTCAACAGACCACCAGGGGCCCAGAGCTAATATTCCAACTGTACTGAACAGTGCACACCACATCCTGCCAGAAGATTCGCAGGAAACAAGCCAGATTTTCTATCCAAGTACAAAGGATCAGTTTCATATATTCCATGAGAATAACCTTCAACAATTTCTTCCAAGTTGAGTTGGGAAATGCTGGTCATTCTAGCTAGACTGACTGAGGTCCTGATCAACAGTTAACACCACAGCCTTGGCCAAACCATGCCAGCCAATCTGATACACAAATGGTATATGGTAGCTGCTCCAAAGTACTTTTCCCCCTTTCTCTGTCAGTGACGGATATTAACGATGCAATATAAGTTTAAATATGTACATCACAGCCCCCAGAACAGAAAGAAATAAGACTCGACGCGGGGGAAAGGGTGCCTCAGCTCTGCCAAGGATTAAGTCAGACGTAGCTGTTGAGAGGAAAGGACAGTATACACGTTCTGATTTACTTTCCTCTCTCCTGGGCCTCCTCACACCTTGGCTAGGAAGAAGCCAAAAATCAGAACACAACAATTTATGCAGCACAATGGAATTGGTGGAAGGCAGGTATGATATATTCGCATAGCCTTGGGCCTCCAGATTGAAGAAGAATCTGGCTTCTCTTGTGCAAAGAATAGCTTGGATTGCCAAAGAAATTAAATTTGAAGCTTAAAGAATGTACATGCAAAATATCCGCCAATGATATTAAACTCCGTAAGTGGTAAATCTCCTACTCTGTGAGAACTTGGGTACATGGATTATGCCCAGAAGATCTCTTTTGGAAATGTCCTTTGGAACCAGATAATAAGTTCTTTCCATCCAAAATTTTACTTTAAAACCTCATACTGAGATTAAAATTTAAAACAAAAATTGAGACAAGGACTTCCTACTGTTACAGTAATCACTAAAAAGGGAGATATTTAAGAAATTGTATAAGGGTGTTTCATGATTTATGATTTTACTTGGTAACTATATGATTTTTTTAAAGTCCTAAAACAAATGGTCCTCTGTACATAGTCAGCCATTGTAAAATCTATTTGTTTGTAAGAAACTAAAATCGGGTAGAGCCCACTATCTACACCAAAGCTAAAATGCAAGAACAGTAATTTGGAAAGTACCCCAGACTCTGCCAAAGTCCCTACAACTTCTGCCAAATTCCAAAGCCATATCTAGCTTTTTAGGTGTTTGTTACCTAAAATCTAGCACCCCCAAATCCAGTACCAAAATCTGTATTAGTTTCTGTTGCTGTGTAACAAACTGCCCCATTACTTAGTATCTTCAACAGCAAACATTTATAATCTCATAGTTTCTATGGATCAGTTATTCAGGAGCAGCTTAGCTGGGTAGACGGGGCTTGGGGTCTCCCATGAGTTTGCACCCCAGGGACTGACTGGGGATACAGTCATCTGAAGTCTTGATGGAGGCTGGAGGATCCACTTCCAAAATGGCTCATTCACATGACTCTTAGTAAGAGGCTTCAGTAACTTATTGGTTCTCAGGAATAGGCCCCAGTTCCTCCCTACAAAGACCTCTTCTCCCATTGGTCTTTTTTTTTATCCTCACCCAAGGACATTTTTCCATTTTCTGTTCAGATAGAGTAGGAGGGAGAGAGAGAAACATCGACATAAAAGGGACACATCGAGTGGCTGCCACCCACACGACCAATCAGGGCCGGGGACAAACGGCAACCGAGGTATATGCCCTTCGCGGGAACCGAACCTGGGTCTCTCTGGACCATAGGCCGACGCTCTAACCACTGAGCCAAACCAGCCAGGGCCCCATTGGACTTCTTGAGTGTCTCTATAACATGACAGCTGACTGGCTCTTCCCAGGGACAGTGATCCCAGAGAGAGAGTAGCAAGGAGGAATGCCTTCCAGTCTTCAAAGTTGCACACAGTCAGTTTCATTACGTGCTAGTCATTGACAGTGAATCACTAAAGCCAGCCTACTGTATTTTTAGGTGGGGGTGGGGATTAACGGACAGAGGAATTAAGCTTTATCTCTTGAAGGGGGGCATATCAAATAATTTTAAACATATTTTGAAACCACTCAAGGGAAGTATTAGGCTTAAAACAGCAATTTATAAATAATTATTTAGTGATTTCACCCTTATCTGGACTAAGGGTCAGCACCATATGTTAAAATTACAGAACAAATATAGAGCTCTCCCAGATCACCTTCAAGTTCAACATGTCCTTACGTAAAAGCCATAGTAAGATACTACTATACCCCAATTTAGAATGACTAAAAATTTTTTAATGAAATGTTGACAATATCAAATGTTTGAAAGGATACAGAGCAGTGGTAAGTCTCATATATTGCTGGTGGGAATGCAAAGTAATATAGCCTCTCATGAAAACAGTCTGGCAGTTTCTTATAAAGTTAAATATGCATTACCCTATAACCCAGCAATGCTACTCCAAGGTACTACCCAAGTGAAAAAACAAATGTATGTTCACAAGAAAACTAGTATATGAGTTGTATTCAGATATACATATATATGTAAATCTTAGACTAAACCTCTTCATATACATGTATACTTATATACATATATATACACACATATACTTATACATATATACACGTGTCCGTATATAAATGCATATGGCATATGTGTGTGTATGTGTGTGTGTGTATACGTGTGTGTGTGTGTGTATCATCATTGGTTCACACAACTACAGAAGCACACATGTCCACATTCTGTAGAGTGAGCTGGCAGGTTGGAGACTCAATGCTCCAGTTGGAGTCCAAAGTCCATCTGCTGTAGAACCAGGAACAGCCAACGTTGCAGATGAAATCCAGAGGCAGTCTGCTGGAGAATCTTCTTTCGGAGGGTGGGGGTGGGGAGGTTAGGGATGAAATGATGGCCAGTCTTTCTGTTCTGTCGAGGCCTTCAAGCGCTCGGAGGAGGCCCCTCTATATTACAGAGACTGGTCCGCTTTACTCACAGTCCGTCTATTTAAATGTTAATCTCCTCAAAATCATCCTCCTAGAGCCCCAGAGTAATATTTGACCAAATTACTGGGCACTTCGTGGCCCAGCCAGGTTAACACCTAAAATTAACCATCCTATGACTATTTATAGCAACTTTATTCATAATCTCCAAAATCTAGAAACAACTCAAATATCCTTCGACTGGTGAATAAACAACTGTGATACATCTATAAATGGAATGTCTTCTACCAATATAAATGGATTAACTACTGATAGATGCAACACCATAAATAAATCTCAAATGTGTTATGCTAAGTGAAAGAAGCCAACTCAAAAATCTATATACTATGTGTTTGAATTTTTATTACATGCTGGAAAAGGCAAAGCTTTAGGGACAAATAAATCAATCAGAGGAAGAATTAACTATAAAGGGGATTAAGAGAATTCGGGGAGGTAATGGAATGGTTCTGTGACTCGATTATGGTGGTGCTTGTATGAAGTGCATGTGTTTGTGAAAACACAGAGAAATGTGCACTCACTGAAGAGGGTAAATTCTACTGTATGTATATTGTAGCTGCAATAAATAAAAAAAAATCTTAACTAGCCACTTTATTCCTCATATATAAGGAATTGTGTCATGCGCACTTGAAAACCCATATTCAGAGCTATGGTACATGGTAGCAACGAATAAACACTAAACGTCAATCAATAATTATATGTTATTATTTCTGCATCCCACCCAAATGGCCTCTTCTCGATCATTACCGTGAGACTCCTCATTGGTTCCATGAAAACACCTCCTAGGCCTCTCTTAGCTTACACAAAACCCTAGCCTATCACTTCCAATCAGCCCTCAATTAAGGAAATAAAACAAAAAAAGCACCCACCACGGCCCCCAAGGAGCCTACAAGTTCATTCACATTCTGAGAGAGGGGAAGACTCACCTCCAAAATGGCTCCTGCTGGCTTCTGAAAATTCACCAGAGCTGTTGATGAAAAATAGTCAAACTCCACAGTAAAGCCACAAAACTGGCAACGCAAAGAGAGCAATATGTCTCCCCGAACAACTTTTAATCATGATCCCTCAAGCGCTCAAGGCCAAAGCTAACATACCATCCATCCTCGGCTGAAACCGCACCCGGATCCTCGTACCCCACTCTGGCATCTCCCAGAGCCAGGGGCCCCACTGGTCCCTAATAAACCAGGAAACCACTAAGCAGTTCACATTGAGGCATAGAATCTAATCATCTAAAACTCAGAAATGCCAACGGAAAAGGAAAAATATATCCACACAAATAACTGTAAGTGGTTATGTATCAGCAGAGAAAAATGGAGTTGCCAGCAACTGGACCAAAGCCCAAGGCAGTGCGGCTGGAAACTTGGACACAGCGGGTGGTGTGAATTAAAGAAGGGTGACAGTTCTCTTTGTCATGACAGCCGTCGCTCCAGCTGCCTCGCCGAGACTTTCGAACTACAGCTTGGCAAGCCGTCCCTGGCCAACCATCTCAAGAATTTCCTCCTAAGACTAGATGACCGACCCACATTGGGGTTTCATATCTCACAGAGACTCAGTGACCCTCACTCATCACGCTTGTCTCTCCTAATATTTCACTGTGGTTTAGCACAGAGATTTCCAAAATGTGTTTCTAATTGCTGACACAAGAATTATTTTTTCTAGTAGTCATCTCTCAATAGTGACCTACTGACTCTCATTTGACCTAACTCATACAATGTCTTCATTTTAGTCACCTTTCTCTTCAAATTTTCTCTGGACCTTTGTGCTGCCTAAAGGAAAAGAATCTAGTTTATTAGTGTCACACAGTCTGTATAGAAATCCTATCATTGGTTTCAAATCAAATAGACTTCTTAGATTAGGACAGTAAGATTCCAACCTTTACATAAAAAAGCATTTTAATATTCTTCACATGCTTTTAAAATAGTATCTCAAAGAAACATACTATGGAAATACCTTCTAGTAGTACTTTTAATCAACTTCATTGGAGCACATCACAGAAGAGCAGTAACTTCCGATCTTCTTTGCATCACTGTTTTGTCTTCCTAAAATGTCATGTAAGTAAAATCCCGTGTTGCCTTGTCTTCGGTACCTACCTTCTTTCACAGCAGAATGTTTTTGAGATTTATGTTGTGTGCATCATTGATTTTTTTTTCCATTTTATTGTTGAGTAGTATTTAATTGCATGGATATACCACACTCTATGTATCCATTCACCAGTTGATTGACATTTGTCTTATTTCCAGTTTGGAGCTACTATAAATCAAGTAGCTATAAATATTCACAAAACAGTTTTTGCTTGGACATGTATTTTCATTTCTCTGAAGTAAATATCTAGGAAAGAAATTAGCAAGTTGTATGATAACTATAGACATATGATAACTTAGTCATCCTAGTGGGTGGGTGATGGCATTGAATGGCGGACTTACATTTCTCTAAGTAATTATACTAATTGTATTTCCATGGTATGATTATCGCTAATATAGATTTTTTGTAAAATGTCTGTTCAGATATTTGCCCACTTATTTACCCAAATATTACCATTTTATCAGTTACTCAACTCTTTATTATAATGAATTTTCTGCTATGCACTGATAAACCCCGATAAGCTACGGATTGGTTAAAAAGGCAACATGCAATTACCACATAAGGTTGGATTAGATTCATGACTAATAAGCCAAGGATCTAAGATCGTACTGGAAGAAAGATGACCACAGAGAGCAGGACCGGACACAGCACAGCAGAGTTCAGAGTCCCCTTCTCTGGGGCGGGCTGAGGAGCCACACAGCAACAGTGTCAGCATCGGTATGTACGCCGTTCTGAGAACTCAAGTGATGCTACACCATCACCATCTACCATCCCAGAAGAACTTAAACTAAACATCTCTTCCCTCCTATATATTTCACACACAGAAAAAAAAAATTAGGATCTTTTGTTTCTTGCATTAAACATCATCAGCAAGACCACAACCTCATCCAGGGAAGAAATCAGAATCAGTACTCAAGGGTCCTTGATCAGTATCTCTGCCTCTACCTTTCCAGTAAAGCCCATTTATCCTCAGTCTGCCCACTGACTCAGAATCTGAAATGGGCGGTTGCGATGTGAATTTAGTCTGAGGACGAAAACAAATCCATTTTTCTCACATTATCTTTGGGATGGCCTTCAAGCTTTAGGTGACGTAGGCAACTAATGAAGCTGGAAAGAGAAGTAAGCAGAGTCTGAAAAAGGACGATGAAGCTAAGTTCGTACATCAGAAGCAAAGGCAGGAATAGATCACACGCTGCCTGTAAGACCCCAGAGGAGCAAGGACAGGGGGGTGTCCCAGTGGGGAGTGAGCCCTGGCAAGGGAGCCAATGAGCATGAGATGCTTGACAAACCCTGTAATATATTTGACCTCACAGTAATCAAATCAGCCAACACGTGAGCAATAAGTATAGTCCATTCCCCCCCATCTGGTGCACTGATGAAAAGGGAGGTCTGCAGACTGTGGGTGAGTGTGCAGGGGATGCACGGGCTCACAGAGTGGTGCAGGGGCCAATGCTCAACCCCTGAGCCACACCAGCCGGGCCGTGCTCACATCCTGTATGTGACAACAGTCAGGGTGTAATCACTCTGGGAGTCAATATCATGCTATGGATCAAACTTCCCAAATGCTAAGACATTTCCACCTAGAAAGTCTATTTATATTAGTTTATCTTAAGGAAATAACAAAGCACAGACTCATTGCAGAATAATTTATAACAGAAAAAGAAACTATATACAGATTAAACAAGCCAACAGGATGGCATAGATATTAAATCATGGAACCTCCACACAGTGCAATTCTTAAAACCACTAAAACTATGTAGTAGAAGACAAATGAAGATTGAGAATAGGTCCATGATATTTTTACTAAGTAAAAAGGCAGATTATAAAATACATATGATCTCAATTTCATAAAACATACATGCATGCATGTGCATTCCTACCCAAACACGTAGACGTCCACTCCCAAAAACTGAACAAGATACATTTCTGCCAAAGTCACCTACCTCTGGATCATAAGCAACCTGCAGTTTTATTTGGGCTTCTCTTTAAAGTAGGACATACTGGGGTTCCCACGGAAGAGGCTAGAAAGGTTCTATGTTGCTGGTTCTCGCTTTGCTGAGTGAGGTACTCCAGGTGGAGGGAAGGGTCGCAATGCTTAGAGCAACAGAGGGACCCCCACGGGGGAGGCCAGGGGTGTAGTTGTGCGGAAAGAAAGGGGAGTAGGACAGAGAGCAACAGAAATGAGGGAGAGCGAAGAAAGACGATCAGAGCGAGTCAGGAAGCTCTGCACTGTGGCACGTGGTACGTGACTGGACGGCTCTCCGCCGCCCGGGGGGACTTCAGGAAATGCCACAGCGCTGGGCAGGGTCTCAGACTGGCTTAGTGGCGGGGTTTGAGGAAAACGTTGCTTATTGGATTTGTTGATTTGTTTCTATGGCAGTTTCTGGCAAAGCAACAAAATGCTGAGCCTGGCCTCTGGGGCAATATTCTTATTTCATATAGGAGAAGACAGGGCCAGGCCCACATGGCAAGGCTAAGCTCTGGGCACCCGTTCCAAGAGAAAAGGGAACAGATGGGGCATAAACACCGCTAAGCAAAAAGACTCATCTCTCTCTCCAAGCTATGGTGGACTGGGCAGGGGGAGCTCCCGCAGAAGGTGATGGGGAGCAGGAACTCAACCAGGGAAGACGGCTGGCATCGGTGATGGCCAACAAGTGTCAGAGACTAAGCCACTGCTCCGGAGACTTGGGTGCAGCCTAAGGTAAGAACTGCCACCCTACAGAGGTTGGTGGGAATCAGAAGCTCATCCCCTGAAGGGTACAGAATACACAACACGAGCCAAATATTTTAGGATATAATTTGGTAAAGAAAACCAAATCATTTGGACGCCAGGGTGCCAAAAGAGAGGGCAATATTTACTCACGCCTCAGCCACTGAGTTACTTTTATAGCTCTTATTAAGCCCCCTGACCTCTACGAGGATTGCACCGAGAAGGTCAACCAGCGCTAACGCGGAAACTGAAGGGGGGAGCGCAGTGCAGGTTATGGAAAATGCGAGTTCTGGAAGCCAGGCAAACCAGTACACTCTCATCAATCATGCATTTCTAAAAAAAAACTTTACTCACAGGTCAAATTCCATTTCAAAAATAAACTCTGAGTACTGGAAACAAATAAATTGCCAATTATTTCAAGATTCCAGAGGGCTCCTGCAGTTTAATTCTAACCAGGACAGCATTTCCATCTGTAGAAGTGACAAGACTCTGCTGTCGGCCCCACCCTCCGCTGTCCTGACAGCTGACATGCAGGACTTGGGAAGGTAAACTGAGCCTCATCCAAGACTCCGGACTTTCCTATGGGAAATGAAAATATAAAATGACAGGAAAAATACAGATTAGCTATCAGCAAGGCTAAAACAGAACACCTCACCAATAATCTTACCCTGGTTTGTCTAAACAGTACACCAAGGAAAACACGGAAGGAAGGACGACGCGCCAGTGTCCTAGTGATATGCGTTCAAAGTGCACTTATGCCCACATTTGGTAACTTCCGGTGTGAGCCCTGATTGTCAGAAAACCTGGAAATGAGACAATGCATCTCCACCCACCAGAAGGACCTCGTAAGCCAGGCAGCCCGCACACGAAAGCACGCAGGAGCTCGGAGCCTCGCATTCCCCACACTTGAGAAGCAGCGTGCTTTTCCGCGCGTGACTGCGGCCAAACACGGAGCTCCGCAGGGGGGCAGCGGGAGGGCCCCACAAGAAGACACTACTTACACACTACTAGTGCAAAGTGTGCAAGGTTGGGAGTTACACCCGCGGCCCTCAGAGACATGTTAACCTGGTGATGACGCCCTGGCGGGGACAGTGGGGCCTAGAAAGGAAAGGGAGGTGCTCGGAGGCCTGAGCGATGCTGGAGACAGCGATGGGCAGCAGCACCCACCCAACACCGGCCAGGGCGCTGTGCAGGGGCCCCCGCAGAGCAGTTCGCGTGACGAGGCCACATACCAGCTCCATCTGACCCCAACGGTGCGTGCTATTATTCTCGTTTTACAGGGGAGGAAACTGAGACCCTTACAATTGAGGCTACTTACCCAGTATCATATGGCTAATAAAACAATGAAGCCACATACCAGCTCCATCTGACCCCAAAGGGGAGTTCCAGCGCCCAGGAGGGTAGGAACTAGGTCTCATTCATCGCGGGGCATCAGTCCTGACACCGACCAAGTGCTCATACGTTCGCACCGAGGAAACGGACGATGGGACACTGAGCAGGCGAGGCTCTGAGCAGAGGTGGACCCAGGGCCTTCCCGACAGCAAGCCCACCCTACAGCCCCCTCGAGGGGCTCTCCAGGCTCCAGATCCCCTCCAGCGGAAGCACAGCCCCTGCCCGGGGCCCCAGCCGCACACGCTGGGCTCTTCATCCGGGCTGGCGTCCAGGGGAGCAGGGCCACCCGAGTGCCTACACCGGGCCCTGGTGGGAGAATGGGTGGAGCGAGACTCCACCCAAGAGAACGAGGAGCTGCCAGCCCTGGGCCAGCTCTTGTCACGTGCCAGGTGTGCCGCACTAGCCACTTCCCAGCCCTCACCCGTGTCCTCTTCACCAGCTACTGTGAGGTGCGTGCTATTATTCTCGTTTTACGGGGGAGGAAACTGAGACCCTTACAGTGGAGGCTACTTACCCAGTATCATATGGCTAATAAAACAATGAAGCTAGGATTGAGCCGGGTCCGTCTAATCACAAGGACTCCTTTCTATTACAGCGCCATCTGCAATGACAGACTAGCCGCTGGGTCCCAGAGGTTCCAAGAGACTAATTACATTCAGGCCCGTCCAGTTGACCCCAGTACTCAAAACCAGTGTGCTGCAACGGGGTCACGGTCGCCACCCGGGAGCGGAGTCCCCCGGGAGACCTGCAGACTTTATATCGCGCGTTCCCCACGCGGGGGACCCTTTTCATTGACATCGTCTGTAATCTGGAGAGACATGGAAGAGAAGAAAAGAAAAGGAAAAAAGGGGGCAGGGGGAGGGGGAGTAGCAAGGGGAGCAAATTAAGAAAAACAACAAGAGGCCAGGCTGCAAAAGGACAGGGAGAACCAGAGGCTGAGACAGACACCAGATCATTATTCGAAAGCTGTTACTCTGCTAAATGAAGCCTGGGACTCTGGGGTCTTTGAAAAGTAAGTGTGAAGAAACGAGAGCCGTTTGCCAGTGGACCCAGTAAAAATAAGCAGCTACAACAGTGCAGCCCATTGTTTTGAGCGTCTTTAGCCTACTGACTAAACTTAAACAGAACTGCCGGTTTCATAATTCTTTCCCTGCTTTTCCACTTGTGTTTTCTTACTGCAGGTTGAAATCGGAACTGTCTCTGTTCCTTTTCTCCATCTTTCAAGTAAGTCCTAACAACAGGTCCCCGCGGGTCCCTGCACCACCAGACTTGCAATGCACATGTCCCGCTGTATTTGCTCCTAACAGACTTCGGGCGACTTTTTTCTTTTTCTAATCTCCTTGGGACTTTCTGTTGCCCTATCACTCCTACCTTTACCTAAAGAAAGCTAGATTTAAGTAGTCCATCTAGTGGTACCTATGTTTTCTCCGGTAAATTAGACAGTTATACGGTAAACTCCCAAACCAAGCCTGCAGCATCAGGTTAGTTTGATGTAGTTTTACTTTTGACTGTAAAATCACTTTAATCCATCTTTCTCCCTCTCCAACTGGGACCAAGCGGTCAGTCACGTCACCGTGACTACGGCTGGCACACTTGTTTCCCTCGCCACCCATCCTCTGCCATAACCACGGGGTCCCCTCATGCAGCAGTAGCGCTGAATGTACCATTCACCCCGTGTCAGGCACTGGGCAAGGCGCCCTTCTGCAATCACGTCTAAACTCCATAAACCCGTTTCCCCTCTCATGTACCCAGGCCACAGAGCAGCCTCTGAAAGCGTTAAGATCCGGGGTCAAATTTTCCACCACACTTTCATACTGCCAGGCTCAGCCAGGCTCTTGAATCTGTTCAGAAATGCATTCCTTCGTTCATATGTATCAATATCTGTTCAGTCACTACCATGTGCCAAGCCTCATCCCAGGCACTGGAAGTATGATGAATAAATGAATCAGACAGAATCCCTGCCACTATGAAGTTTATAGCTTAGGCAAAAGACAAAATAAAAATATATAATACAATGTCAAGAAATGGTAAGTGTTATGAAGTAGGGATCCATCTGAATTTGGTGCCCTAAAACAGTCCCTTCCGTGGCTATTCCTTTGCCCTGTTCTCATATCTGCAATTCTCCATACGGTCTCCTAAGTCCCCTTCAGCTTCACAGAGGAGAGAGAAGACAGACACCATGTATACTCTGGCTCCTCTACAGCTCAAAATCTCTCTGTCCCCTCCTCACCCGCGGTATCAGGGGGATGCTGTCAGCTGCATGGGAAAGTGAGCTCAACCCAAGCTGGCTTACACAATAAAGGACATGTATAAGTTTAAAAGCTGAACAATCTAGAAGTAATCGGGCTGTGGGCACATGGCACAAGCGCCAGTTCTTTTGATTTTTTCCCCCTATTCTGCCCTTTTCCATCTTTGAGCTTCATCCTCAAGCTGGCCTCCCTCAACTGAAAGACAGCTGCCAGCAACATGCTTCCTCGTTCACTTTTGCAGAATTATAAAAAACCCTAAACTCGCCCAGCGGGTGTGGCTCAGTGGTTGAGCATCGACCCATGCACCAAGAGGTCGCCGGTTCGATTCCCGGTCAGAGCACATGCCCAGGTTGTGGGCCAAATCCCCAGTGCGGGGCACACAGGAGGCAGCCAATCGATGTTCTCTCTCATCATTGTTTCTATCTCTTTCTCCCTCTCCCTTCCTCTCTCTAATATCAATAAAGAAAAAAAAATTTTTTTAATCCTAAACTCTGGTTAAACTACCACTGAAACAATTACCAGAAATGCCTTGAGATGATTGGATTGAGTCTGAACATATCAGTGGAACAAAGGATGTGCGGTTACCCAAGGATCAGTGCCGCCCACCAGCGAGGCTGGGCATGGTGACATAAATAATGAGACTGCCACGGTATTCCTTGATTTTTTCTTCCCTCCATAGCGTGTTCCTGAACAAGCAGTATCCTTCCTCCCGGCTAAGACCATTTGAATTTTAGAATGACCGTTGCTCCAAAAAAAGTATTCAAAATAAATGTGAAATTAAGGTATAGTCCATAAGAGCAGTTCAAATAAATGTTTAATTGCTTTGTTGCATTGTGCTACATAATTACATAGCCAATTACTTTTCTACTGCCTACCTTGATTATTCGATGCCTATCAGACAGTTTTGCAGGTGATTTATTTTGTATATACTGTATCTTTTAATATATCTATATCCAGTGACTTTATGGTAACCATAACTCTTTCAAGTTGCTAAGAGATGTAACAAAGTAACTAAGTTACTAAGTTTTTATTACTAAGTTACTAAGTAACTAAGGTACTACTTAGGGATGAAGAGCTAGGTCACCCTACCAGGAAAATAACCAAAACCAGCTAAAGTTTTGGACAATGGTAACAGACAACTAAACTGGATTATGGAGGAAAGAAATAATAAACATCAATTACATTCTTGAGACCAGCTTAAGTACCAAGAGCTAGAATTTGTTTCACTAATCATCTTGACTCAAGATTTTTAGATGATGGCACTTTGCCAGTGCTTTGAAGAAGACACCATACTGATTGGAACTGTACTTCTCCTTATTAGGATAAATAAAAGCATCTTGTTCTCTCTAAAATGGAGACACTATGTGGGAGCTAAATATCATGGGAGAGTACATGTAGATTTATATCAGACACAATTTATGTACAATCTCAGATAAGTCCAGCTCCCAGGATTTGAGCTGTCTTACACTTCTAAGAAGCTCTGTTGCCATAAATAGGCAAGAAATGTAGAATTTTTAATTAGTGGTTCTGTTTTATAGACATACACTATCTCTCTTTCAAATGATATAACAATAATCAAGAAATTAGGATATAACTAGTTAATAGACTTAACTCTAATACTATGACACACACAATGCAATCATTCTCCATTATTATAAATAAACTTGGGGATATCATACTAACTCCGATTATCACTGTGAGCATCATCTATCAAGGCCTTACCAAAGCAGAAGAGTGACGACAAACAGTGACTATAGTGACTGAACGCTGGATGTCAGACGTGTTCGTGACTAAGCTTCTTCTTTTCTATTCCCAGAGAACACAGTGCGAGAATGCATATATATATTCCCTCGCAGTGAAGCTGATTCCTTTCTCGGGAACAAAGAATATCCAAAATGGCCCACGGGGGTCCAATGAGGTAGAAGAAATGCACCAGTAAACACAGAACTTGACAGATTTGCTCCCGTGCCAGGTATTTGCTACCACACAGCACAAACCCAGCACATTTTCCAGTTTCCTATCATTACTAAAAGAACATTCATCTTCCGTCTTCACCAGGCCCAGCCATAAGCTTCCTACGTGGCTGCTCTATAGTCCCTAAAGTCACATAATAGAACTTCGTGTTCTGCTGTGAAACTTGAACCTGAATTCAGAGAGTACATAATGATTATTTTTTATAATCCATTCATTGCCATTTATTTCATTATTTTACTTAACCTAATTTTTTTTTTTTTTTTTTTTTGTGGTATGTGCCCCTAGTGGGAACTGAACCCGGGACTCTCTGGTCCTCAGGCTGACGCTCAACTGCTGAGCCAAACTGGCCAGGGCTTACTTAACCTAATTTTAAAACTACTTGCTAAAATAAAATATTTTATCTTCAAATCTACTTAAAACACTGCTTCTTTATCCTCCAGCTAGAGCTTCCTTCCTGTCTTGAAGACAGCAGACCTTTTCGAACTAGAATAAATGCCAGTCTTCTGCACACCGTGCCTGCCAGCTTCCGCACACCAGGGCCATCAATATCCGATCACTGTCAATCAGGAGTCACCAGAGAGATTCTCCCAGCCCACCCTCACGCTCTGCACAGTCTCTTTGATCTACTTCCTACGGCTTTTCCCCAGCTAGAAATCCAAGGCCCGTCTTTTGGCCCCTAATCTTCTCTCTGAGCCCAGTCAACCACAAATCTCATTGCAGGGTAAAGTGAACCCAGACTCTCGAGCAAGACCAACTGGCGGGCAGATGGAAAACCTAGAGCTGCCAACAAGACAGTGACCCTGACAAATTCCTCAGAGGTGGCTTCACATGGCCCCTGCCCTAAATTAATAGATCTCACAGTAAAAAGTTTTCTGCGAGGGGCTGGCCAAGGCAAAATTTAGAACAATCGAAGTTTCTCTGGAGCCCTGAACCCACCACACACACACACACACACACACACACACACCCAGTGAGGCCATAGCAGCTCAGGTGAAGCAACCGATGCGTTCACGCTCCTCCTTCTTTACGTGTGTCCTCATTAAAAAGTCACAGGACAGTCTCTCTTAGTTCTTATTTAAAACTTTGAGTAGATGCATCACTAGTAGCTTTCTTGTGCGGCTTTTCTTTTCAAATCCAATGCAGATGTATAAAATTAAAAGGTTTGTTCCTACGGGAGGCGCTGGCAGGATCCGGAGGTGAGTTAGGGGAGCAGAGAGGTCACGGTGCTCTTCCCCGTGCAATGCTCGTGCCGTGCCACGGAATGCCACGCTCACCCTTGAACAAAGGGTCACGGTGCTCTTCCCCGTGCAATGCTCGTGCTGTGCCACGGAATGCCACGCTCACCCTTGAACAAAGGGTCACAGTGCTCTTCCCCGTGCAATGCTCGTGCCGTGCCACGGAATGCCACGCTCACCCTTGAACAAAGGGTCACGGTGCTCTTCCCCGTGCAATGCTAGTGCCGTGCCACGGAATGCCACGCTCGCCCTTGAGCAAAGGGTCACGGTGCTCTTCCCCGTGCAATGCTCGTGCTGTGCCACGGAATGCCACGCTCACCCTTGAACAAAGGGTCACGGTGCTCTTCCCCGTGCAATGCTCGTGCTGTGCCACAGAATGCCACGCTCACCCTTGAACAAAGGGGCAGGGGGACCAGCATAGTCACTGGCTCCCCTGGAGCTGAAGGCTTCAACGAAGTGTCCCCAGGGCTGACAACCTGGGGTTCCCGTCCCGGCGCTGAGAGGAGCACCCTGAAATGAAGGTGCGCTCCTTCCTGCCTACGTCTCCGGAGCCTCTCTGCTTCCCGCACTTGGAGGGTCCGATTCTGAATCTCCAGTTGTCCAAGGAATGTCCTGTCTTACGGTGGGCCAGAGACTCGTTCTATTGCAATTAAAAAAACGAAACTTACAGGAGGAGGAAAGTTGAATGAAGAACGGTCTTTGCTAGGTGCCTAAGATCACTCAGAGGGCCACCGCCTGTGCCCTCTACAGCAGGCCACCCCGACTGCAGAGCTGGGGACACTGCGAGCCAGGGTCTCACGTCTCGCTTCCAGTTACCCCCCCTTGCACAGCGCCTCAATTCTCCTCAGTGCTAATCTACTTCCAGCCTCCAACCCAGTGAAGCAGACACCGAGCTACATAATACTAATTAGAATGGTTTTTTTCATTTTAATTGAAATGAGAATTCGGTTTTTTTAGGAAAATCACTAACTCTTCATGGTCCTCTCCCAAAAGTCCAACAACAATATTAATAAAATACTTGAAGAGAAACAGTGGCTAGAGAGAGAGAACAGAAATCAAAACTGTCATAAGAAAAGGGCTGAAAGAAATTGGTTTGTTTGTTTTGAACAAAAAAAGAACTTAAGAATACATGACAGATATCTTCAAATATGTAAAGAACTATCATGTAGAAAGGTCAAAACTGAGAGTAAAGGTATGTGCCGTATTTAGTTCAATGTGAGAAATGTCTTTCAACTGCAGTTCCTCCAAAAGGGACCTAGCCACACAGGTGGAGAGTTTCCACCTCTGGGAACATTTAAGACGAGGCATAAACAACATTCGCATGAAAGCTAGAAAATTCAACTCTCAGATTCTATTATTCTCCATACCTCAAAATTAAATTTCAGATCCTCTGCTTCAACAGTCACAGAATAGTGCTGTCTAGTATCTGTGACAGCTAAAGTAGGTTTCATGCAGAGGGTGACCACAAATAAAAGGAACAAAGGAACTTCTTCTGGACGTTAGCCCCAGGCGTTGTACAGTTTGCCTTTCGGTGTCCTTTCTAAACTGGACTCCTTGGATTCGAGCCTTCTGTGTTAAATACAATTAATTTCTCATGTTTAATTTACAGAGTCAGTGACCATTTTGAAACAGACAAGCCAGGGGTGGATGTCCCTATACTTCGGGTTGGCAAATGCAAGATGGCCTCATCTCAGGGAAGCTGACACAGTTTATGGGCTAAAACGTTCATATTAACCTGAACAAATTTCTCTACCGTCATCTCTATGATGGAAGACTGTAGTTCTGCATTTACAGTATTTACCAAGGGTGGTAGGCACATGCTTTATGCAAGTTTTCTAAGAAGGGCCTGCCAGACCCATGGTTGGTGAAGTAATAAATGTAAGTCTCTGCATTCCATGGGCAGTAAAGGCGCAGTAAAAATTTGTTTTATAACAACAGCTTAACTTGTTACAGTGTCATAATATTTTTCTATCCGTACCGCAAAGGATGCTGGCGATGTGGTCTATGCACAGCATCCACGCTAACTCTACAGAGCACGTTACTGGAGCTAAGGAGACATGGACTGGCAACTGCAGGCAGCCACAATGTCAGTCCTACACTAACCGTTCTGTTTCCTTGCCTCTTCCTACCAATTGTAACATTTTCATAACTAAAAATACCTCTCAAAATCAACTGACCGTGAAGAAAGAAACTTGACGTTCCCTAAGTTCACTAAAAATATATAAAAAAGAAACTTTAGCATTACACACATATACTTCCATTATCTCATGCGCGGATTGTCAAACTTTACAAAGAAGTAAACTGAAGTAAACTCATTACAAATATGCAAGAAAAATTTGCCTCTATGTTGTCTCTATGAGGGGTCATATCCACAGTTGACTTAGGGAATTTAACTCATTAGCTTAAATAATTAGAAATTAATTGACCTGGGGAGCTGCAGGCAGCGGCAGCCTGAGTGCATGAATGTTCTGCATCCTGTCTCACATCAAAACAATTCGGATTCGATATTCAATATCCCGGCGTGGGGCCACCTGGGCATTCAGCAATTATTTACATAATTAAGTATAGAAACTGACATGCAGATTGCATTCCTTCCCTTTGCCTTTATTCAGTATTTTTATTTGACACCTGGTCACTTGAAAAATATATAAAATGTACGTTCTCTAAGCCCTTTACTAATTTATCTTTAATTTTTTTTTTTATCCTCACCCAAGGACATTTTTCTTTTTTTATTTTTTTGTTCAGGTAGAGTGGGAGGGAGAGAGAGAAACATAGACGTGAAAGGGACACATCGAGTGGCTGCCACCCACACGACCAACCCGGGCCGGGGACAAACTGCAACCGAGGTACATGCCCTCAGCGGGAACCAAACCCGGGTCTCTCAGGACCGCAGGCCGATGTTCTAACTGCTAAGCCAAACTGGCCAGGGCTATCTTTAAATTTTTAAAAATATGCCTGTGTTGTCTGTATACCTTAAAACAATTACTTGACAGAACTTGACAAAGAAAAGAATGAAGAGTCATAAAGCCATTGAGCTTCGCTACCTTTCAAGATTGATCAATTCTGGATAGACTAGAAGAAAAAGAAATTAGATGTCAGTTGCATTGGAAGTGAATGACATAAACTTATTTTACTCTTCCAGATTTAAAATCCACAAACCAGACACAGTCTCAGAGAAGACAGAAAGTGAGGAAAAGACATACGTGTCGTTAAGACTATTGGAACTCCAAGCAGGTACCTTGCAACCTGTGCTAAATTAAAAGTAAATAGTTAAAAACATCCTGGAAGGTCCCATCCTACTGCTTCTGGAATGTGTGTTCAGTTCTGAAATACTACTTAGTATTAAACAATAGTGTTATGTACTTCTTAAATACTATACAGTACTTAAGAACATCAACAAACCAGAATATACGCAGCGGTAAGTGGTTAGCTGGAAAGTCACTAGAAGCTATGTCAAGAAGAACAGCTGAAGACAGTAGGACCGTTTAGTTTGAAGTAAGAATAATTAACAGAGTGAGAAAGATCCATGAGAAATAATCTCAATTCTGAAAGTTTTTCCTGGGTAAAAGGGTTTAGAATTTGAGGTATGTTAAGAAGCTACAGGGACACAAATTTAGCTCAATTAGAGGAAAAGATTTTGAAATGCAGAAATGTTTAAAAATGGAACTGGGTGCCACACGAGACTAGTAGACCTACTGAGGGAGCCATCCAGGTGTGGGCTGGATAATTACTTGGCAGAAATGTTACAGAGGGAATTCAAGAAATTGGTTGATGAACACCTGAACTATATGAGTTTCAAAGTACTTTTCCAATATCAAGATTCTGAATTCCAAAACAGAAATGCCACGCTCTCAGAGGTTTCCCGGCCGTGTTTCCGCCACGGGGATTCCCGCTGCCCACTCGCAGGGCCGAGCAGAGAGGCCTTGCCTTGGAGATAGTGAAAGGTCGTGGAAGGCTGAAAGTGGTCCAGAAAGATTCGCGTGCACGTGCGTCTTCACACACACACACACACACACACACACGCACACACACTCACCACCAAGCCTAAATTGAAATCAAGAAAAAGCCTCGAATGGAAGCATAAGGAATTAACGTGCCAAATCTCAAATGGAAATATTTTGTTCATCAAACACAAACTGTGCTCAGCTAACTCAAGGCTGCATTAAGGTAGACACGACTAGACAGATGACTAGACACGGGTAAAGGGTACTAAAGTGGACCGAGAGTTCTCCCAAATCTATCAAATGAGCCCTGAAATGGTTCTGTTTTTTTTTTTTTTTTTTTACTTTTTTTACAATGCAAATAAATATCAGAAAAAAAACAATAAGTGTTTTCAATGAGGAAACCTGGGTCAGCTTTCATTGCTTAGAATGACTTAACAATCTCCCATCCAGAGTGAGGTCCGTGTCCCTCCCCTGAACCCTGGGCTCTGTGACCGGCGCACCAGTAGAACATACCAGCTAACACGGGGCCAGTCCCACACCCGGGCTTTGAAACACTGGCAGCTTCCACTTCCTGACTCTCGGGACTCTGCCCTGGAGAGCAGCCCCCTGCTGGGAGGAAGTTCCAGTACCCGGCAGAGGGCCCATGTGGACAGAAGTAAGGGGACTGGCCTTTGGCTTAGCTGAGCTCCCCGCCAACTTGAGTCAAAGCCACGTGAGTGAGTCGTCTTGGAAGTGACCCTCTGGCCCCCCATCAAGTCATCTCAGCTGACACTCTGTGGGGCAAAAGCATGAGCCTTCCCCACTGCTGCCTGCACACGTGAAAGCTAAATGAATAATGGGCGTCCTTGTCTAAGCTCCTCGGTCGGGGGAGGGGCCGTCCTGCAGCAATGGGTGAGCACTGGCCACAAGCTTCTTACTTTGCTCTCCACAACCTAGAAGGCTGATCCCCCAAGTCTTCTTCTAACTTTGTCCATTGGATCTTTGTCTTCCTGGATTGGACACATATAGACTGTACTGTGGGGGATATTTTTCAAAAGATCTAAATGAATGAATTACAATTTTTATTTGAGAATTTCATAGCAGTCTTTGAGATCACTACAGCTATTGGAAAATCAATCATTAAAGTGAATACAGAAACCATCCTAACTGAGAGGTGTGGGAATTGTGGGGCACAGAATATAAATATATACCGTTATGAAAATCATCCACAGTTTTCCTTGCCCTGTTCCGCGAGAATATTCATTTGGAACCAGAGAGATTCTGTATACCACTTAGTCCATGCCATGACACTCAATGGTTATATTATACAATAAACGAGCAGCAGAAACAGGTCTCAAAGGGAGGCATCAGGATTCTTCCCCACATGTGTTTACAAAACACAAATGCCCTTGAAAATCAAAATGAATAAAATTTAATGCAGAGCTTAAATCTATAAAAATGTATGTAGAGCTACAACAGCAGTTCTCAGGAAATTATAGTTTCCCTGTGGTTAATGGCTCTTTGCTGAGCAGTATAAATGATAGGACTAGAAGACACATAGTCTCTGCTCCGCAGAAGTTCACATTGTTAAGTACACACGTCTTAAGCAGTTAAAGAATCATGAGGGGGCAACCAAAGCAAGGGAAGACTCGGAACGGCGTTAGATTTGTCAAGAAAGTCTTCAGGAACACGTGGGATACATTAAGGAGACCAAACTCAGGGACGACAGTAGGGAAGCAAGCAGAATCAATAATGTATATACATTTGCTGAGGATATTAAGTAGAATATTCTTGAATGTCTTGTTGAAGTATTTAGATTTGCTCCAACAAGCAAGGAGTCACTGTAGCAATTTAATATTTTTCAACCACAGCAATCTTGTGATTTCATTTTTTAAAAGCCAAGCTTATGAGCATGCTATTTTCTCTGCATGAAATAACCTTCCTCCTTTTTGACCTGACAAACTCCAATTCACCCCTTAAGAACCAGCTGCAAGACACCTTCTCTGGAAAGGTCTCTTTCTCCTGAGGTCCTAGCCACCTTCCCGGAAGCTTGTCTTAAAAATAATTTTATAGCACTCACCACTTTATGCTCTTCTCTTACTCCCTGTTGCATGAATTCTTTAAGGTCATGTACCATTCCTTACTCCTACTGCAATGCTTGACACAGGTCAGACATAGTAAAATTTATGATTAATACATGTCGAAATAAAAATCAAGTGTGTCTTATTTTCTTCTACACTCAGAGCCGATAGCCAAATTGTGTACAACATGTAAGAGAAAACTAATCCAACGAAACTACCCTCAAACATTCAGGATGCTAAATACTTATCTCCTTCCTCGAGAAAACGTCATCACTCATTATGAGCCTGGCCCTTGCCAAAAATTCCATGAAACAGCCCTGGCCAGTTTGGCTCAGCGGTTAGAGCATCGGCCTGCGGTCCGGAGAGACCCGGGTTCGGTTCCCGCTAAGGGCACGTACTTCGGTTGCAGTTTGTCCCCGGCCCTGGTTGGTCGTGCGGGTGGCAGCCACTCGATGTGTCCCTTCACGTCGATGTTTCTCTCTCTCTCTCCCTTCCTCTCTCTCCCTCCCACTCTATCTGTACAAAAAATGGAAAAAATATCCTCGGGTGAGGAAAAAAAATAAATAAATAAAATAAAAACAAAAATTCCATGAAACAAGCAATAAAATTACTATATTATTTCTCCATGAGTATAAAATGCTCTGAACTTATACACTAGAAAGAGATAAACTACAGTTAACCGAAGTATGGCAATTAGCATCTGAGAATAAATTCTAGGTAGATTTAGCATAAATTCAATGATTTCTCGTCATGTCTTGCCATGAAGAGTCGCTGCCGTTGTTACTGTCGGGACTCCGCTGCATCTTCACAATGTACTTCCACTTCCACACCCAATGCGAGACACACAGCTCGAGGTTGCCATGGACCCACAACCCCACTCCGCTTCAGACATGTCAGGCCACAAGAGACTCATTCAGAAATCACAGTCAGTGCTAAATCAAGAAGCAAAAGTAAAGAACCACTTTATATGACACTTTTAAGCAGCTCGAAGGGAAAAGTCATGAAACTACTTATATATAAAGTCTGAGGTAGAATTTCAGTTCATGGTGGGCCTCTGAAAACTTGAGTACATTTTTATATAGACTTAAAAGAATATTTTTGGTCAGATTGCTTCTTATTTTAAACTCTGCAGATTTCATCGTACTGAAAAAGAGAGAGAGAGAGCGAGAAAGTCCAAACCCTACATTGTTAAGGGAAAGTAAAATATCTTATTAGAACACTGTTTCTCGGGTAGAAATCTGTCTATTAAATTATAATTCCCTTGAATTTATGTTTTCACTAAGTTTCTGTAAAATGTGTGTGAGAGAAAAAAAAAGTTCTCTCATAAGCTAAATCATAGGAAAACCTGAGACAGAATTCATTATTCATTCAATAATTAAAGGATTGATCAGATACCGTAAGCAATAGAGAGTGATTCTAAATTGATTTGGGTTCTGTCTCTTGGGAATGATTGAACAATTGTTCAGTGGGGTAAATGTCATGACACCAGTAAAGACTCGGGGAAAACGTACAGAGAGAGAGAGAGCAATTAACTGCCTGGAGAAGATGGGGAAGGTGTGCTGCCTGCTCCGTGAGGGTGCAAAGCAGTTTGGACAGCAGGGGCAGCACGCACGAAAAGATGGAGGCATCGAAGGGCAGCGTCTATGCAGCACACTGCAATCGCGTAATACGGCCAGAAGATACGGATGCGGGGGCAACGTGGCAGGAAATGGGCTGGAAAGGCAATAAGAACCTATGAAAGTTTCCAGTGCTTATGGGGAAGAATAAAATAATAAGATGTGTGTTAAGAAAAATAACTCTGGGCTCATCATGAAGCATAGGCTGGAAAATGGAAAACGAGGCCCAGGAAGGTGAGGTAGGCCAATGCAACATGAAAATGACCAAGACCTAAAGAAGGCAGAAGACGGACAGTGGGGAACAGACACTAGCGTCCCAAGATAGAATCGACAGAACTTGGTGACTGGGGGTGAGATAGAGAAGAGACTATAATAACTGCAGGATTTCCAACCTGAGGACTAGATGAATAGTAGGGACAGTGATCAAAATAGGGAATTCAAGAGAGGGAGCAGGCTTGGGGGGGAGAGATAACAATGAATTCAGGTTTATTTGTGTTGGCTTTTATTTCAACCCTGGGCATCCAGGAAATATGGGTCTGGATCTCAAAGTAAATGTCTGGACTAAAATTACAGATTTGGGAGCCAGCACAGAAATCAGGAAGTGAAATGAAATGGTGTGCAGAGTGAAAAGGGAGCCAAGGTAAACTGAGAAGGAAAGACTAGAGAACCAGGAGAAAAAATGATCAGCGTGCTGGGGGGCAAGGGACATGGAGTTCTTAACCAGGGTATGTCTGGAAGTGGTTGCTACAAGGCAATATGGAGATCCGAACATTTGGAGAACTTACGGGGTAGATGGATGAAGAAGCATCTAACACTTAGAAGAGGAGCTGAGAAGCCTCCTTGGGGTGGGGGGGAGGGGGAGGAGGGAGGAGGAATCCCTTTATCCTTAAGCAAGAGACTAGAGGTACAGAAATTTGGCTTAAAGAGAAAGAACTGGGAATTTTCAACAAGGATGCCAAGGCATTTCAACAGGTAAAAAATACCTTTTCAGTAAGTGGTGCAAACAACTGGATAGATAAATGCAAAATAACGAAGACAAACTCCTTCCTCACACCATATACGAAAGTTAACTCAGAGCGTATCATAAACCTAAATGTAAGAACTAGAACTATAAAACTCTTAGAAGAAAACATAGAAGTAAATATTTGTTACCTTGGGTTAGGTAAAGCCTTCTTGGATATGACACGGGAAAAAAACCAAGCAACAAAGAAAAAATAGATAAATTGGACTTCATAAAAAATTAAAAACCTTTGTGCTTCAAAGGATACCATCAAGAAATTGAAAAGGCAACCCACAAACAGGAGAAAACATCTGCAAATCACACATCCGATAAGAAACTTGTACTTAGAATATACAGACAACTCTTACAACTCAATAATTAAAGGACAGGTAACTCAACTGATAAATGGCAAAGGTTCTGAATAGATATTTCTCCAAAAAAGATATAGAAATAGGCGACAACATGTAGAAAGATGCCCATCAGTATCAGTCATCAGTGGAATGCAAATCAAAACCACAGTGAGACACCGCTTCACAGTCACTCAGGTGGCTGTAATGACAGACGGCAAAGGAGTAATGAGGATGTTGTGACAGTGAAACCTTCATACATTGCTAACGGGAATGTAAAGTCGTGCAGCCACTTTGGAAAACCATCAGACAGTTCCTCAAAACGTTAAACCTACAGCTACCATGACTCAGCGATTCCATTTCTAACTTTAGTACCAAGGGAGAGTGAAACATACGTCCACATAAAAACATGTACACAAAGATTTACAACAACATTATGCATAGTGACCAAAAAGTGAAAACAACCAAAATGTTCATCAACTTATAGATAAAGGAAATGTGGTATATTCATACAGTGGAATATTACTCAGCAATAAAAAGTAATGAAGTAGCCCTGCTTGACCAGTTTGCTCAGTGGCTAGAGCCTCAGCCCATGGAACAGAGGCCCCGATAGGATTCCAGTCAAGAGAATGTAACTCGGTTGCAGTTTGGTCCCCAACCCTGGTCAGGGTCGTACGAGAGGCAATCAATCAATGCGTCTCTCACACATTGATGCTTCTCTCTCTCTCTATCCCTTCCTCCCACTCTGTCTGAAAATACATGGAAAAATATCCTCGGATCAGGATTTTTAAAAAAAGTAATGAAGTACAGATACATGCTACAACACAGATGAACCTTGAAAACATTATTCTGAATGAAAAAAGCCAGTCATGAAAGAACACATATTATATTATTCCATTTATATGAAATGTCCAAAATGGACAAATCTATAGAGATAAAAAGTAAATTATCAAAAGTGGTTGCCTAGGTCCGTGAATCAAGGAGAAACAGTGATGGCTAATAAATACAGGGTTTCGTTCTGGAATGCTGACACGGTCTGAAATTGAGTGTTCACACTGTTGTATAACTCTATGAATATACTAGAAAACACTAAATGGTCTACTTTAAATGTTTGAAATGTGTGGTGTGTGCATTATATCTCAATAAAGCTGTTATTGTTAATGGGTGATGACTCAGGATTGTTCCAAATTCAGTCCCTAGGGATTCGTGCCCAGTTTCATGATAATTATAAATATTTGAAAGTGTAAATAATTAAAGAACATAGAGAAATTACAGTGGGACCAAAACAACAACACCCCATTTTGGCAACAATAGTTAGCCCCCCAGTTCGCACAGCGCCAAGCACAAGGAATGCTGGGAGGCGTCGGCAGGCTGGAGCAGGGGCCCCTTGGCAGATGCAGGATGGTCCTGTCCTTCAGGTCCGGGCCGTAACTGCCTGTTCTGAGGTGGGGGGGAAAGGAGGGAATCCCATGGTCAAGAATTGTCTGACACAGCACGCAAGAAGTTATTGCTCCCAGGATGACCTCTTTTTTTATTACATGCATTGGGATGGCATCTGTTAGTAAGATGATGTAGGTTTCAAGTGTACAGTTCAGTGATACATCATCTGTATATTGCATTGTGTGCCCATCACCCAAAAACAAATCTCCCATCACGCAGTGACGGGTAGAGGGGGTCAAGTGTATGGTCCCAGGATGATCTTGATGGACTTCTAGATGTTCTTCAATTCAAAAATACTAATTTGTGACTGTCACTTGAATGTTATTGTAAGTCCCACATCTATACACTCTCAAGTCGAACTGAACTGGATCAACACAGGTTACAGAGAGGGCACAGGTGTTCACACAGCAAGACTATTTTTAAAGGTGTGGCAAAGACAGAGCCTCCCCTGCTGTGAAGGGGGCGGGGTGAGCATGTAGAGACAGCCGTCAGACAGGTGTGCTCCAGACATCCGGCAGTACCCACTCTCCACTGTTCAGTCCCCTTACTGAATCCTCGTTTCTCACTGGCCTTACTGCACAGGGAATGCCAAATGGGTCCATTAGAAAATGTTCACATTGTGACTGGACTTTTTATTTTTTTGAAGTTGTTGTTGAAAGGATTGCAGATGTCCCCCTTTTCTCCCCACTGACCCCCTACTTCCCACACCCACCCCCTCCTGCCTTCCCCAGCCTAATGTCCATGTCAATTGGCTGTGCATGTATGCATATACATTCTTTGATCTCTCTTCCCACCCCTCCCATCCCCCATCCCTCTGACTCACCAGCATTTGTTTGAGGATTTGTTGATGGCGGCCATTCTAGCAAGTGTGAGGTGATATCTCATAGTCATTTTAATTTGCATCTCTCTGATGATTAGTGATGTTGAGCATTTTTTATATGTCTCCTGGCCATTTGTATGTCCTGTTTGGAGAAGTGTCTATTCATGTCCTCTTCCCATTTTTAATTGGATTGTTTATCTTCCTTTTGTTGTATGAGTAGTCTATATGTTTTGGACATTAACCCCTTGTCTGATATATCATTGGCAAATACGTTCTACCAGAGAGTGGGTTCCCTTTTCATTTTGGAGCCTGGTACTGGCACAAGAACAGACATATACATCAATGGAACAGAACAGAAAACCCAGATATTGACCCAAGACAATATGCCCAACTGACATTTAATAAAGGTGGCAAGAGCATACAATGGAGAAGAGACAGTCTCTTCAATAAATGGTGCTGGGAAAATTGAACAGCTATATGCAAGAAAAGAAAGAAAGAAAAGAAGGAAGGAAGGGAGGGAGGGAGGGAGGGAGGGAGGGAGGGAGGAAGGGGGAGGGAGGGAGGGAGGAAGGGGGAGGGAGGGAGGGAGGAAGGGGGGGGAGGGAGGGAGGGAGGGAGGGAGGGAGGGAGGGAGGGAGGGAGGGAAAAGAAAAGAAAAAGAAACTAGACCACCGACTTACACCATACACAAGAATAAACTCAAAATGGATATAAGACTTAAATGTAACCCATGATACCATAAAAATCCTAGAAGAAAACATAGGCAGAAAAATCTCAGACATCATACATAGCAGAATTTTCTCTGATACATCACCTAAGGCAAGAGAAACAAAGGAAAAAATTAATAAATGTGACTTGAATTTTAAACTGTCATTCTAATCCTTTCAAAAAACAGACCCACTGTTACAGACCTCAAACAGAATAGGCTAACTTTTTCAAGTGAAGAGCCCCACTCAAGTGGAGAAGAGGCTGTTGAGTTTGCATTTCATACAAAGGCTGCATTTATTTGACCCCTGGGCATAGGATGCATAAGCATGTTGCATTTTGCATTAAAGGACCACAGCATGTTCCGAAAACACAATGAGACAGGAGTGATTTCCAGGTTTTAGAGCTGGAGAAAATAAGACACTAGGAAGAGAAGTTCCCCTTATCACAACCTGGTTAATAAATAACAGAAGAGGAGTAAAGGGGAGACCAGATAATAGAGGCAGGCCATTTCTACAGCTTTGCCAGGAAGCTGCAGTTCACGCTCCTCAGGTCTACTGCCGGCAGATTGATGGAAGAGGGACTGGACAAAGGCAGTTTAGATGCATGCATGGTTAGGTCTGGGTGACGTGGAAAGATGCTGACCTGTCAGTCATACCTGGGATCAGGTGACTGGCCAGATGAGGTGTGGTCACTGCGAGGGTGTGAAATCTGAGATACTTACTCTTGAACGATGGAATTTCCCTCTCCTGGCTCTCCCTGCACTGGGCTCCTGGCTCTCTTGTTGCAGGGACAGATTCCCCTGCATTCCCTCACGTGGCTCTTGGCCGCGTGCAACCCACACAACAGACTAGTGGACTGTGACTAGCCTGATGCCTGATGCTACATTAGACTCAGCTCCACAGTGGAACAGAAATTCTGGACACCAGCCCATAGCTACATATTTTCCAGGACTGGCTTAAGGGAACTGGGCCTTTGCAACCCAAGAAATGTAAATTCATGTGAATAAATATCATTCATTCTCCCCCAAAATAGAAAATAATAATAATAATAGGCTAAATAATCAACAGAAACAAAAATATATATTTTAAGATACTAAATACTACATATTTATAAAGGTTGCTTCTTTTACTATATGTTCAGTCCTGTGCTTATAATACCCATCTGCCCCTTCTCCATCACTTTCTGAAAATGTTCCACATTTCTTAGTTGATCTTTTACCTTTCCAGCATTCCTTTCTTCTATTTTCTATCCCAATCTCAAATGCAAAATACAGTTGCCTTGATCAGTCAATGTCTAGAGACTATCAGGACAGAACACTGGATAATTTGACATTATCCACCTTGTATCCTCATCAAAAGGACCCCTTAGCTTGAGAACTTCTGAGATGTCTCTCCAGTCAGGCTTAAGTACTATTCATATTGACCACAACTTTACTATTAGATACAATGTACTATGTTGGAGGCAGATTTTCAAAATGCCTTTGACCAAGTTCCACACCAAAAGATACTTTTAATTAATTTTGAGCGAAGGGTGGTTAGGACTGGTTTGTCATGGATAGGGAACTAGCTTAAAGACAAGTTAACAAGAAGATAAATTGTTACCTGTCTTGTTTTGTCTAAAGGCCTGAGTATTTCTTTGGATAGTAAAAAAAAGGGTAAGCAATAGGGTTTGCAAGAAGACATCTGAAATTGCTTTTATTTTATAAATAATCTCAAAAGAGTGTGCACAAAGAAAACTTAAGATTTCAGATGACACTGAGCTACTTTGAAACTTAGAAAAAGAAAAAGAAAAAGCCAAATCTAATCTATATTTACTTTATTAATTTTTTATAGATGTTTCTCCTTTTTCCCCCTAGACACCCTCCTCCCAACCCCCCCCCCAAAGCATTATTGTCTATGTCCATCAGTTATGCATATATGCACATAAGTTATTTGGTTTATCTCATCCCTCACTCTCGCCCCCCTCCTCTGAGATTTGTCACTCTAAACCATACTCCTTTCTATGTCGCTGGGTCTATTTTGTTCACCTTATTTTGTTCATTCTATTCCACAAATAAGTAAGATCATGTGATATTTGTCTTTCTCTGATTGGCTTATTTCACTTAGCATAATACTCTCCAGGTCCCTCCATGTCATCTCAAAAGGATAAGAGATCTTTCTTTCTTACAGCTGCATAGTATTCCATTGTGTATATGTACCACAGCATTTTTGTCCACTCATCTATTAATGGATACTTGGGCTGTTTCCAGATCTTAGCTGTTGTAAATAGTGCTTCTATGAACATGGGGGTATATATATTCTTTCTGACTGGTGTTTCGGTCTTCTTAAGATATATTCCTAGAAGTGAGATCACTGGTTCAAATGGCAGTTCCATTTTTAATTTTTTGAGGAAACACCATATTGTTTTCCATAGTGGCTGCACCAGTCTGCATTCCCACCAGCAGTGTACTAGAGTCCCCTTTTCTCCACACCCTCGCCAGTACTTGTTCTTTGATGATTTGTTGATGGCGGCCATTCTGGCAGGTATGAGGTGATACTTCATAGTCATTTTAATTTGCATTTCTCCGATGGTTAGTGATATTGAGCATTTTTTCATATGTTTCTTGGCCATTTGTATGTCCTGTTTGGAGAGGTGTCTATTTAGGTCCTCTGCCCATTTTCTAATTGGATTCTTTGTTTTCCTTTAATTGAGTTGTATGAGTACTCTATATATTTTGGAAATTAACTTCTCATTTGATGTATCATTGGCAATTATGCTCTCCCATGTAGTGGGCTCCTTTTCAATTTTGATGTTGTTTCTTTTGCTGTGCAGAGCTTTTTAGTTTGATGTAGTCCCATGTGTTAATATTTTCCTTTGTTTCTGTTGCCTTAGGCATTGTATCAGTGAAAATTTTGCTGCATGTGATGTCTGAAATTTTGTTGCCTACTTTTTTTCTAGAATTTTTATAGATTTATGAGTCACATTTAAGTATTTTATCCATTTTGAGTTCATCCTTGTGTATGGTATAAGTTAGTGGTCTAGTTTCAGTTTTTTGCATATAATTGTCCAATTTTCCCAATATCATTTATTAAAAAGGTTATCTTTATTGTATGCTCTTGCCAACTTTGTGAAATATTAATTGAGCATAAAGTCTTGGGTCAATTTCCGGGTTCTCTGTTCTGTTCCATTGATCTATATGCCTGTTCTTGTGCCAATACCAGCTGTTTTGATTACAATGGCTTTGTAGTATAACCTGATATCTGGTATTGTAATCCCTCCTAATTTGTTCTTCTTTTTCAAGATGGCTGTGGCTATTCAGGGTCTTTTTTGGTTCCATATAAACTTTTGGAATATTTGTTCTAGTTCTGTGAAATATGTTGTTGGTATTTTAATGGGGATTGCATTGAATCTACAGATTGCTTTGGATATTTTAATGATGTTAAGTTTTCCAATCCATGAACAAGGTATATGCTTCCACTTTTTTATATCTTCCTCTATTTTTTTTCTAATGTCTTGTAGTTTTCTGTGAATATATACTTTACTTCTTTGGTTAAGTTTATTCCTAGGTATCTTAAATTTTTTGCTGCAGTGGTAAATGGGATTGTTTTTTTAGTTTCTTTTTCTGTGAGTTCATTATTGGTGTATAAGAATACCATCAATTTCTTGATGTTAATTTTGTATCCTTCTACTTTGCCAAATTCATTTATTAGCTCTAGTAGATTTTCAATGGAGTCTTTAGGGTTTTCTATGTACAATATCATGTCATCTGCAAATAATGCTAGTTTCACTTCATCCTTTCTAATTTGGATCACTTTTATTTTTCCTTCATGTCTAATTGCTATGGCTAAGACTTCCAGTACTATGTTAAATAAGAGTGGTGAAAGTGAGCATCCCTGTCTTGTTTCTATTCTTAAGAGAAATGGTTTTAGTTTTTGCCCATTGAGTATGATGTTGACTGTAGATTTTTCATATATGGCCTTTATTGTGTTGAGATTCGATCCCTCTATTCCCACATTGCTGAGCATTTTTATCAGAAATGGGTGCTAAATTTTGTCGAATGCTTTTTCAGTATCTATTGATATGATCATATGGTTTTTATCTTTTATTTTGTTTATGTGGTGTACAATATTTATTGATTTGCAAATATTGTACCAGCCTTGAATATCTGGGATAAATCCCATTTGGTCATAGTGAATAATTTTTTTTTGATGTATTGCTGGATCCAATTTGCTATATTTTCTTAAGGATTTTGGCATCTATGTTCATCAAGGATATTGGCCTATAGTTTTCTTTCTTCGTAGTGTCTTTATCTGGTTTTGGAATTAGAATTGTGCTGATCTCATAAAACAAGTTTGGAAGTCTTCCTTCTTTTTTAATTTTTTGGACTAGTTTGAGGAGAATGGGTGTTAGCTCTTCTTTGAATGTTCAGTAAAACTCCCCTGTGAAGCCATCCGAGTCCAGGCTTTTGTTTCCTGGGAGTTTCTTGATTACATTTTCATTTTCCTTAGTTGTTATTGGTCTGTTTAAGTTTTCTATCTCTTCTCAGTTCCATTTTGGGAGACTGTGTGATTCTATAAATTTGTCCATTTCATCTTGATTGTCCAATTTTTTGGCATATAATAGTTCATAATATTTGTTAACGATCCTTTGTATTTCTGTGGTGTCAGCTGTTATTTCTCCACTTTCATTTCTGATTTTGTTTATTTGGGTCTTTTCTCTCTGTTTCTTGGTGAGTCTGGCTTAAGGGTCCATCAATCTTTTTTATCTTTCAAAGACCATTGTTCCATTGATCTTTTGAATTGTTTTTTTAGTCTCTATGTGGTTTATTTCTGCTCTGACCTTTACTATTTTTTTTCCTTATACTTTCTCTGGGTTTTTCTTTTTGCTTACTTTCTAGTTATTTAAGTTGTGAGGTTAGATAGTCAATTAGAAATGTTTCTTCTTTTGTGACATAGGGCTGTAGTGCTATGAACTTCCCTCTCGGGAGTGCTTTTGCTGTGTTCCATACATTTTTGTTGTTGTGTATTCATTTTCATTGGTTTCCAGGAAGTTTATAATTTTTTCCTTGATCTCCTTGGTAACCCATTCATTGTTTAATAACATGCTATTTAGCCTCCATGTGTTTGAATGTTTTCGAGTGTTTTTATTGTAATTGATTTCTAGTTTAATGTAATTGCGATCGGAGAAGATGCTTTTTTGTTGTTTTTTTCCCAAATGATTTGTCTTTATTTTAGTTGAAATTCCAGTTTGGTCCTGGGAGATGGTCTGCGTAGCTTCCATTCACTCCACCACCATTTTGGAACCCTCCTAATCAATGTTTAAAAGATAGCATACTCTAAGATAAAATTTGCAGTCCCAGGAAAGAACCTGACAATAAACTCAATATTTTTCTGTATTTAAAAAAAAAAAAAAAAAGAGCATCAAAGTTCAAGATACAATCAAGGAGGAGCATTTGAAATAAAACAGAACACATCATGTTTTCCTGCACAAAACCTCATTTGATGCTAACTGTGCACCTCTGTTGACATGGTACTTAAAGATATAGCAACAGGGAGAAAGTCCACCTAAATGTAACAGATGATTGAAGAGATTCAGTGGCTGATAAAAGACTTGAAAACTAAATTCCAGTTAAGAAAGATAGAATCTGCGAGATAGTTGAGTTAAATGTGTTCTAGGGATGAAGGAAGTTATCAAGAAAGGGGTGTGCCTCAACTGTATCTAGAGAGAAGAGTCATTATACTGTGCTGAGATGAAAGCCTTTATTTCAGACACTGTCAGAAATACATGTTAGGCAAACCCAGGCCTGACTTCCCCGTGGCTTCTTCCTCTTCTACCTAATGCACCAGGATTCTCCCTTCCTGAATTCATTAGAGAATTATCTGCACCTCTCCCTGGTGCTCAGTAGGCAATGCCTGGCTAGCATTCTATCCCCAGATCTTGTCTCCTTCACTGTAATGGTAGCTTCTTAAACTGAGGTGCCCATGTTTTCTTTGTCATCCACATACCAATAAGCATAACACTATCAAATTATTAATATTACAAACAAGTATAGTGAAGTTGAATGTAGATTCATCATGTTGAACACTGAAACCAAGAAGTGTTCCTTTGGTACAGAAATAAGTAATTTGGGGATAAATGAGAGAAAATTTATCTCAGTAAGTAGTAAAGTCACCAGAGGGGGTAAGAACCAAAAATATAGTTAATTTCAAGGAAAGTGTATGTCAATTAATAAATGATCATTTTAAAACTAAAAATTTCATAGATGTTCGCACTGAATCTCTACATTGATGTTGGAAAAACTCCGTTACACATTGTCTTACATAGACTAAAGGGCCAACTCTATGTGAGATATATAAAATAATAAAAATTAGTGAAAAATTGGTCGGCGGCACAATCTTCAGTGAGGCAGTTTGTCATGGTTCCCTCTCCGTGTCCCTCCCCTTGGATGACTCCAACAGTTGTTGGTGCCTCAGCCAGGCCCCAGTGTGGACAGGGCACTTGCGCCAGCCAACCCACTGTCTCTCTCTTTCTTTCATCATACTTCTTGTCCTTGAACTACTCCAGCGAATAACTGCAAGTAAGTGTAGCAAATACACAGTCTCATGGAGACACGGCAGTGCCCTAACGTGATCTGAGACCACAATAATTGTGTGCAGCCTTTCCCAAGCGTGTGGCCTCTGTACAATCCAGGGAAAGATGTTCGTGGTCAGAAATTTCAGTTCTGCAGGTAGAACAGCGCCCCTACTTCCTGGGTGGGCAAAGGGCACACGTTCATATACACCTCCGGTCATATTTATAAACCCCACTAGTGAAGCAAAATGATAAAACTTTAATTCTAACAAAAATAGTTTAACCCTTTCTTTCACCTTTCCCCTGTTCTTTAATTTTCTTCCACCTCGGTCCCCAAAACACTTAGAAATTCATCTGTCTCCTCCCCATAAATACCACCATTTTGCTCCCAGGGATTTTGTATCATTTGGATTGCTTTCACTTACAAATGTATTCATAATAAGCTGGAGAAAAATTATATTTCAATTAGGATGCAGAGCATTAAAACAAAGGAGGAATAACAAGCATCAGCACCACAAATCGATGTCTTACATATGCATGACCAAAACATCTACTCAGTAAAACAAAAACATGCCGTTCCCATAAACACCAATTCACTATGCTAAGAAAATACCAAGAGTGGTAAAAGGACTGTGAATATGAACCCTTAACTAGCCTTTCCCCTGGCCTCAAAACAATTTGCATAGAACAAAATAAACAAAAGACAATGAATCAAAACGAGACAGACTAAAAAGATGAGAAGTCTTCCGATGGATAGTTCTGTATTAGAGTACTCAAAGAGAAGCAACAGAAAAGTTAATGAATTTGGACACATTCATAGATTTCAGAGTTAGTCTGGGCACGGGAATGGGAGTTATTATAAAAGTATTTTTGCTAGGAGTTCAACATTTTGGAGCAAGCTTGGTGGCCAAGTTTGGCGACATGACATTAGTATCATAAAATTGTAGCGTACTTGGAAAGCAACATGTTACTCTGGAGATCACTGCACTGGTTTGGCAGACTTGAATACTTTTATTAGGAAATATTTCCATTGCAATAGTAAATAGGATATTAAAGAGATCAGGTCCAATTTTTAGGATGTTTATGATTAATATGTTGCAGGACATTTCCTGCGACGGGGAACTGCGAACTCTGTCTCTGTGTGCAATGCACATGCACAGGTATGAGAAACAAACCATGCCGGATATGTTCCTGCTCATCGAGGGCCCGTCTGCAAGCCCGGCACCAGCCTGCAGTGTGAAGGAGTTGTGCGGAAGGACAAAGCCAAAAGCTCGTTCAGTCTAGTGGTGGTGAGGATCACACCCATTCCTCGTATTTACTCACTAAATTTCTTCCAGACGATGGATGGAAGAGAAATAGAAAGGGTGGGATAGGGGAAGGGAGGAATAGAGAGCAAGAAAAAAAGGAGGGAAGGAGGCAACAAAATGCTGAGGCTGCTATGTAATCAATCTGCTTTTCCAGGTCACATTTATATATCACATATACACATTGTGTGTGTGTGTGTGTGTGTGTGTGTGTGTGTGTGTGTAGAGAGAGAGAAGAGAGAGAGATGGAGGAAAAATACACCAAAGAGTCCCATTTGCACACCTGTATATGAACCACTCATTTGCATGTGCACATGTCTAAGGCCATGTGAATCAGGGAGCAAGAGAGACACACAAGTGTGTGTTTAGGGGGCGCCACTAACTCTGCTGTGTGGTATAAAAATCACCTGATAAATCTCGGTCCTAACAAGTAAAAGTTCTAATATCACATCATTGATCTATTTAAAGTCAGTCATTATAAGAGAAACCTTGTATATTACAAAGATTTATCATGGAGTAAACTAGATGTTTAAAACGTCCTTTGAGGCCTCCGTGTCTACGATGTGTCCCTCGTTCCAGAGAGGACCGTGTGGGCTGACCCTTCAGCAGAGGCTCGGCTTCTCAGCCTCTCGGTAACGAAGTGTCGCCAGTATGCGTGGCTTTGACTTCGAAACTCATTCCCATGGCAAGAAGAGGCCAGCGTTGCCTTAAATAGAGCAGAGTCGGAAACATTATGAGGAGACAGAACAGCACAGCCAGGAAGAACGTTACCACGGTTACAATCTTTCAGTAAGGAAACTAGAATACAGGGGGAAAGGCCTGAAGAGAAAACTGATTCTCATTGTCCTTGTTTTCCTGGGGCCACCCCTATGACACCTTGACAGAGGAAACTGCTCCCTACTTCTGCTAACCAGTGGAATAACCAAGAGTGGCTTCACAAACTATAAATGAATCAAATTACTCTATGAAATGCAAAGAAAATTAAATGTCTTTTATCAGGAAACATAATATCCTGGATTGTTTTCAGAATTATAATGTATAGTTTTACCTCCTTAAAAAGATACAAGTACACTATGTAGCTTCTTGTCACTTATCAACCAGAGCCTCCTCTCCCCAGGAAACACAAGTAAAGCCAGCAGAGTCGATGTGGACAGTACGCAGCCACTTGGAGGTCTGGGTGTGTACCCCTGCGGAGAGAGACTCCATCAGCGCCCGTATGGACACTCTGTGTCATGATGTCAGACTTGAACTAAGTATACTGACTCTATGCACACAGTTTAAGATAGCTTAACTTTTGGAAAATGTGTTTTGATTACTGAAAGATGAAAATAAATTTTTCCCTTTCGGGTAAAGATGTATTTACTTTGCCTGGTTTAGATCAGAGCTTACTGGCGTCATAATTGTAAATGTCAGTGAGTGCACTCATACTTCTAGTGCATTTTTACTAGAATTTTCTCAAATAATTGTGTTTATAGAATCTGGCGGGATGGCACATTTCCTTTTCCAACCCTCTACCACCCCTAGCATTCTGAAAATACATAAACCAAGTACTTCGGGCACACAGTTCACTGTATATAAAGCTAGAAGATAGTTTTCCCTTTATGAAACTAAGTATCTGACATCAGGAGTGTCAGTCCTTAGGACTACCACCTGGAGGTATTGTTCCTTCGCACAACTTCAGTTCTTCAACACACCCTGACGATGATCCTTCTAGATTACAGAATCTATCTTAGAAGCAGCTCAGATGAGGCAGAGCCGTCCCCCTTCACAGAGAAAACTGAAATTCTTGGGGGAGGTGGGGGCGAATATGGAAGCAAGGAACTAACATTTGCTTTCTACCATCATTTCTCTCTCTCCCGATGACCTTTTGTTATTTAAGGTAATTATTACATACAATGAAATGCCCAGATCTCAAGTGCATAACCCAATAATTTTTTTAAAATATGTAGAGCTATGAAAACTGTATAGACCAACACCCCAAAATGTGGAGCATGTCCATCAACCTCAGAAAGCCCCCAAAGAGCCATTCTGGTCAGCCCCATGCCCCAGAGATAACCACTGTTCTGATTCCCAACACCGTATGTTAATTCCACCCGTTCGGGAACTTCACGTGCGTGGAATCCTACAGTAGTTAGTCTTTGGTGTGTCTGGCTCTGGCTTCTTCTGTTCAAAACAATGTTTCTGAGATTTACTTATACAGTTTTATGTAGTCCTAGTTTTTATTCTATCTTTCCGTCTGTTTTGGTGGACATTCCACGTGTACTTGGTATTCTGCAATTGTTGGGCAGGAAACAATCCAGAGAGCAGTAACATAAGGAGAGGGGCGAGTGGGGGAAGAGGGTGTAGGGGGGCGGAGAGAGAAGAAGGAAGAGGAGAGAGGGGCATGCTCCTGCTAAAATAGCAGGTGGGGGGCAAGTTTATCAGGAGATAGAGCAACATTCAGAGAGGTAAGAAGAATCTAAAACAAGAAAGAACTTTAAAGAATGATTGGTCTTGTGACATGCCATGAATAAATCAAGGAAGGTTAAGGACTGGAAAGTATCCATTACAGGTGCCAACCCAGCAGGTACTAGAAACCACAGGGTGAGCAGTTTCCGTGGTCAGATGAAGGCGGAAGCCAAACAGCTGCGGATCCTTGCAGCACAAATGAGACAGGATAAAACTGAGATGATCTTTTCAATACACTAGGCGCTGAAGAGGAAGGAACTGGAGCACTCGCTACATGGAGAGCCAGGGGGGAGAACGTTCTGGGACGAAAGCGTGCACAGTCGAGGGGTGGGACCCTAAGCTCCAGGACGGGTGGAACAAGACCCAGGGAAGGTGGGCGTCTCAGCTGGGAAGAAGGAAGGAGCAAGGAATGAAGCTATTTGCTGACTCTCCGATGGATTCTAAGCATCCAGTTAGGGAGGTAAATGTATTATCTGATTTAATGACCCACGTCAAATTGGTGTTATCCTCAATTTGCATGTGAGCACACCTGTGGTTCCTCAGTTAGGAAGCTGCAGGACCATGTTTCAGATCTTGTCAGTATGGTGCCAAACCACATGGTCTACACTGCACATGCCCCACTTGCTCCAAAACAGGAGAAAAGCTCAGGACAGATGCAGGGACAGTGTGGCGACAGGTAGAAAGAAGTGGTGAACACAGACTCTAAACCCCTGAGAAAGCTACCGACGGGGTTAGAGTGGTGATGGGACGGGACCTTCCGGGGACTCATGAAAGCTCTGGTACTACCTGGAATTTCCTGACCCCAGATCAGGCATGGCAGGGAATGCACAGGGATTCCAAACCTTATCACAAGGTATGTTCCCCTTACACTAAGAAACTAAGGTACAGCCCTGGCCGGTTTGGCTCAGCGGTTGGAGCGTTGGCCTGCGGTCCAGAGAGACCCGGGTTCGGTTCCTGCTAAGGGCGCGTACCTCGGTTGCAGTTTGTCCCCGGCCATGTTTGGTCGTCCGGGTGGCAGCCACTCGATGTGTCCCTTCACGTCGATGTTTCTCTCTCTCTCTCTTCCTCTCTCTCCCTCCCGCTCTATCTGAACAAAAAATGGAAAAATGTCCTCGGGTGAGGATAAAAAAAAAAACTAAGATACAGGGGGTAGAAAGGTGGAATAGCATGGACCAAAAGCCTCTGTCAACTTTGAAAATAAGCCAGCTACAGTGATACCTCGGTTCTCGAACATAATTCGTTCCAGGAGGACGGTCGAGAACCAAATTGTTCGAGAACCGAAGCAATGAAACCCAATAGGAAATAATGGAAACTGGATTAATTCGTTCCAAGCCCCAGAAAATGCCTATTTACTGGCCTAATTTGTATATAATATGTAGAAAAACATAAGTCTCAACAAGAAATAAAAGTGTACAGTCTGTCTAAGGGTTAAATTCAGTGTAAAGCGTGACTCTCTCCACAAAGCGTGACTCTCTCTCTGCACTCACACTGACGACGCGAGCAAGGCGCGCTGGGCCGAATGAACGCCATTCGGCTCCACTCGGCTCATCTCGGAAGTTCGAGTTCCAAATATTTGTTCGGATTCCGAGACAAAAGTTTCTCGAATCTCCTGGTCGAATACCGATTTGGTCGAAATCCGAGGCGTTCGAGAACCGAGGTATCACTGTATTGGGAATGGAGCGAGAATGCTGGGAGGAAGACTGCTATGGGAAAGGAAGGGCTAGTGAGCCATTCATGAAAAATTATCGGAGCCAACTCAATAGGTAAACCAGGGACGTGGCTCAGTACTTCGGGGGCATCTGAGAGGCCCCAGAGCTACCCAAGGGTGAGGAGCACAGTGAGGGACAGGGGACAGTCCGTGCCGTGCTCCCGGGGGCTCCGTCTCTTCACCAGCGGAGGAAGGAACCGGCACAGGGCCAGGGGCACAAGTGACTGGTAACAGTTTGGCTTCCTGGCTGAGGTGGCTGGGCCGCTACAGACCGCGAGCGCCCAGAGGGTCAGCCCGCTGGAGGCGGAGGGATCCCGAGTGCGCCTGGCCCGGCACAGATGAGTAGGGGGTAACAGGAGGGGGGTGCAGGCAGTTCGAGGATTTGGGGGAGAGGGAATACATATCATAGGCGTGTGAAGGAGCTGAAGAAGTTTATGGGTGTAGTCTACATCAAAGTACTCAAACTTCCCAAAAGCTTTTTGACTTCCTTAATATCTTATTTCTACCTTTCAGAGTTTCCAGACCCCCCCCCCCCCACAATCCAGAGTCTTCAGATCCCCACGACCAAAGGGTACCCCGGTTTTCCCTTGCCTGTCCCACTCATTTTCTCCAAATTGCTTAGGCAGAAGTCTCACAGATAGGACAGCAGTTAAGAGAAGTGAAATAGAAAAACTAGTTGCATCCCAGGAAGACGGAATATGGTCTTTGATATGAAAGAATGATATCGGAAGGACTATGAGGAGATAAAACCAAACATTGTCCACATTACACAACAAAGTTGGGCCTAAGTTAAAAATAGAATAAAGCACCCAGCTGGTGTAGCTTAGTGGTCGAGCATCAACCCCATGCATCAAGAGGTCAGCAGTTCAATTCCCGGTCAGGGCACATGCCCAGGTTGTGGGCCAAATCCCTAGTGGGGGTCATGCAGGAGGCGGCCAATCCATGTTCTCTCTCATCGATGTTTCTGTCTCTCTCTCCCTCTCCCTTCCTCTCTCTCTCTAAAACCAATATAGAAAAAAAAAATTATATTTAATTAGAATAAAGAAGAGACCGTTATGGCTATATACAAAGGCGTTATGGGTGATGGGGTGCCTATACAGATTAGGGGAAGATGAGTTATGATTTATGTGCACACACACACACACACACACACCCCGAACTCTGCCTCTTGGACCTTATGCATGAAGGCAGCTCTGCTGCCATCAATGACAAGCGATGGAAACACTACAGGAAGTGCTAGGGTCTGACAAGCTTGGCGCTGAAACTGTGGACTCAGCACGTCAGAGTGTCTGTGAAGCAAGGAGTCCTGCTGAAAATGGGAAGGCTAATAACCAATTTGTGCTGCGAGCAGGACACAGGCAGAAAACGCTCTATAATCACAATCAATTCAGTGCTCACCCATCTTGACAAATTGGGGAAGGGGGCAAGATTCTACCTGGATAAATGCAGATGACAAACCTCAACAAGCTGCAACGTCCCAGCGATGGAAACTCCGAGCTGTAGTAATCTGGACAGGCAAGCGACTTGAATGGAATAGTGGCAGGCCTAAGACTTTTACATACAAAAGAGATCAAAACACTGAAGCCAACATCTTCAAGTGGGATTGATATAACAAGCACATTGTATGTAGATGACATGTTTATGGGGCAGGGGGTAGCTTTTTTGGACTAACTGGGATTAAAAAGAGTAGAAGTCCCTTTCTAAATGACCTTTTGATGCAACCACAGACGTGGAAATACTGTTAGCAAATACTCTTATCTAGGAAGCATAATGAACATCAGCTTTTAATCACCGACATCCACATCCCCTATGCAATAAAAGAAAGGTCTCGGGCCTCAAGTCCCAAATACTTAGGGGCTCCATTGCCTCTCTGAGCAGGACCCAGAGGATGCTTATTTATTATAAAAGGGTCCATGGCACAGATGCTTGAAACTCATGTCAGTGCTACAAACAATATGGGCCAATCTATGCAAACGGCTAATTTCTAAGCCTCCAGGGAAAGAGCCCTACTTGGAGCCCATGAGAATGTCTCAGCAACACTATTAGAAAAAATAATTATTTTAGAATCCCCATGTTTACAGCAAATATGCTTTTTTCCATGATGTTACCTGAAACCTACTAACAGTCAGTGACAAAATTAATTCATCATAGGCATTGAATTAAGAAGCATTTGTGCCCAGTATTTTGCTGACATCTTGATGTTACTCCACATGACTCAAGGAAAAGGAAGAGTAACAGAAACCTATACAACATCTGAAATTCAAGGACCCACATTATCCATAGTGGTTGCCAAGGCCCAAGGAAGTTAATGCTCCAGGGACTAGCATTCCTGAAGACTGGTCTGGAACACAGCCCCCAAGATGGACCCAATGACCCTCGACTCCTGGTATTCGCACTGTGTCGTCCCCTCCCATACTGTCAGTTGCTGGCCGGTGTCATCAATAGGACATTAGTAAAGATGGGTGGGTTACTTCCCAGGCTGGGTCACAATAGACACTGGGGTTTCTGCCTTGGTCCCTCTCGGATCACGTCATTTGTGGTAAGACCTCCATAAGAAGGAATTGAGGTCTCCACCAACAAACAGCTCAAGCTGACATATAAGCCATATGAGTGAACCCCCTTGAGTGTAAGTCCCTCAGCTCCAGCCAAATCTTCAAAGGACAGCAGCCTGGGAGGCAACTCAACCACTACCTCATGAGGGACACCTGATGAAAACCACCCACTAAATGTTCCCAAACTCCAGACCATTTTAATTGTCAGACTGCTACGGAGCCTCAGTCATTTCTCTCCATGGCCCATCGTTTCTCCCACAGTCAAAAAAGTCTGTACACTATGGAAAACAATATGGTGTTACCTCAAAACATTAAAAATTGAACTTCCATTTGACCCAGTGATCCCACTTCTAGGAATATACCCTAAGAAGCCTGAAACACCAATCAGAAAGAATATATGTACCCCCATGTTTGTAGCAGCACTATTTACAATAGCTAAGATCTGGAAACAGCCCAAGTGTCCATCAGTAGATGAATGGATAAAAAAGCAGTGGTGCATATACACAATGGAGTACTATGCAGCGGTAAGGAAGAAAGATCTCTTATCCTTTGAGACGACATGGAGGGACCTGGAGAGTATTATCCTAAGTGAAACAAGCCAAGCAGAAAAAGACAAATACCACATGATCTCACTTATATATGGAATATAATGAATATAACAGTCTGAGGAATAGGGTAGACTCAGAATCATGGAAGTAGGGTACAGACTGACAACCCTCAGAAGAGAGGGTGGTGGGGGAGAAGAGATAAACCACAGAACTTATATGCATGTGTGCATGAACAATGGACATGGACAACAAAGCTGGGGACAGGGCGGGGGGGGATGGGAGGAGGGTGCCAATGGGGTAAAAAAGGTGAAACATCTGTAACAAAAATAAAATAAAATAATAATTGAAAGAAAAAAAAGTCTGTACAAAAATGAATGCTTCCCTAGCAGGCGGAGGTGCTGCAATGTTGAGAGCCATACATATTGAACATGCTCACTGTTCCCAAATCCATAATAATACTGTTGTGCCAAATTCTCATTCTATGTAATGCTCTCAAAATTTCCCCTGAGTATTATATAAAATAAGAATCCAGTCTGATACTCTGTTTTAAACACAGGGCTTTTTATCTAAGGATTTCAAAGCATGTTACAACTGAGGTTAAGTGATTTGTTGAAGGCTACCCAACAAATCAGCACATTAGGCCCGAATTACTTAGCTCGGAATTCCACTTATTTGAAAGCACAATTCTCTGGGATTTGTTATATCAGCACCAGAGGAACTGTATGATGTACTCATTTTATATTGACCAATGAGTCAATTCTTATTCAAACGATGATCACAGATAATCACTTCCTGCACCAAAAACAAACAAAAAAAGATGTTCTTTCTTTTCACCAAAAATGCAACAGAATTAGTCTAAACCTGCTATAGGGCAAATATCACCTTGCTTCATACAAAATTAACAAGAACATGTTACAATAGGAAAATAAAGCCATTGACATGAAGCCAGAGCTATGTCCTCCATACTGAGACAGTCTCTATACTTGAGGCTGTTTGGTCCTCTCAGGGGCCTTGATAAACAGCTAAAGAACTTAATCTGAAATTACTATCAATAAGACCTGGACATGTGAAATTGTATGTTTTCTTATTTCTCATTTCTGAGGAATAATTCTCCACTCTTCTATATAATTTCCCCCAAAATAATGACTTTTAGCATGAATTATATTAGTTTGGAAAATGCAAAGTTGTTACTAATTTGGATGAGTATCTCTTCCGAATTTTGGATGGCAATATTAAACCTTGTTCTCTCACAAAGAGCATGACAGAGCAAGCTAGTTATAATACTATGGATCATCTGGTAAAACTTGTGTCCAAAAGAACAGATTGCAACTCTGAACATCTTAGGCCAAAAAAAGTCATTCTGGCCATCTCTAAAAAATGGGAGCCTCAAATCAACCTATTCCAAAGGAGCCCAGTTCACGTACTTGACCAAAGTGTCAAGAAAATTTGCAAAAATGGGCAAAGAAAAGCCCTCGGATGAGATGAATACTCGCAATTTCTAAGCACCACAATTTCTCGAAATTTCCAGTGGTCTCACAGTCAGTCAACAATTTATGTCAATCAATTGTAAAAAATAAAATAGGGAGAGCATTTTATTTTATTTTTGTTTTCTGTAGAGTGTATCTGATTTTGTTTTTTATCTTTATTGTTGAAAGTATTACAGATGCTCCCCCGTCCCCCCATTGACCCCTTAGGAAGTGTATTTTAATATAAATAACTTTTTGTCACTCTGCTATTCCCCAATAGACAGAAGGAAGGAGTACTCTATACAGACACCTGAGATATAATTCTTATTGACAGTCAACGCAGCCAAAGGCTTTCTTGGTATAAAAACATAATGGCAAAAATGAAAAGAAAAGACTAATAGAAGATGTGGTGATTTCTTGACAGATCATTGCAACCTGTTCTTACAACGCTAACTAAAGCACCAAGGAGTTCAAGAGAAATGTATGGTTTTCAACTGGAATGACTCAAGTTGAAGTCTTTATAGAGTGATCTAACCAATGCACAGTAAGCTCATGCAACTTTAAACTAAATTTCCCATTGAACGTCCTTTTCGAAAGTAAATTTTAAAGCAACAACAAAAACATAATTTAGAATATTTTCATCTAAAAGCAAATGTTTCATTTTTATATTTGAATCAATTAGCTTTTGCTTACATACTAGAATTGAAATAACACACATTTTTGTTTTTTATGATTGTGCGGGGTGGCTGAGCAAGCCTTCCGGCCTGCCTCAGCTTGGCGGTCTAGAAAGACTAGAACTAGAACTGCTCATCTCTGCTCCATGTGGTATCTCCCGTGGCATCTCCGTCTCCAGTGGGATATTCAGGGTTTCCCTACAAAGCAGCCTGAAGAGTCCAATGAGCAAGGCAGAGAAAGCTCCAACATGCAAGTAAGTGCCTCAGCTCTGTACTTAAAACCAGATTTCCCAGTGTCCTGCTAACCGAGGTGAGTCACGCTATCAACACTCGATTCCAGGGGAGAGAAAGTAGACTCAGCTCTCGTGTATATATGACTTCTTTTTTTCCAACTGACTACAATATGTTCAAGATTAAGAATCAATAGGCTGGTTCAGGAACTGAGATATGGGGAAAATGTTCTTATTCCAGTGTTCATGGTGCTCCTCCATTTCTAAATTAATTGAGTGAATTTTCTTCTTGTTTTATTGTCTTCATTTATTCTCTTTGTCTCCCCATCTTCCCCAGAATATAGGTGCACTTGGGGAGTGAAGAGAGCAGCTAAGCAGATCATGGGAAATAAGAAGATTAATGTGAGAAAAGACAAAACCGAATGTATCTCTCTATTTATATCCCAGGTCAAAAAGCAAGAACTACCCAGACATTCCCCATTTGCTTTATGTCCCATGGATGTGACCTAAGTACAGGGTCTGGTTTTCAGAGAAAGAAGAAATTATACTAGTAGTTGAAATTAATAGAACAGAACAAATTTGAGATCTAGGGTGGGCAATTTATTTTTATCTCAAATAATAAAAAGTGGGCTTTTTCTTAATATTAAAAAATATGTTACCCTTAATATGGAAAACTAAGGTAATCCAATTTTTTTTAAAAAAAAATACTATTTAGAGGCAATAATTCAAGAGCTAATGCCAAACATAATTCAGCTTGTTCTGCTAACATTATTAGGGTAATGAAAGCCTAGTTTTCAGAAAGAACATCTAATATAATGGCAGCCATCGTATTCAACACAATCTGATCAAGAACACTTCATCATGGGTAAGTGACAAGAAAGAGTTTCATTACCTCTTAATGGCAATTAAGTAACCACTGACATCATTGGTAGGAAATGTCTTTCATCACCATTTCAGATTTCTCAAAATAGAAGGAAACGTGATTTTGTTATTGTAGTGTTAATGCAGTTAGGGTGTGTAATAGTCTCATAAAAGTAAAAACAGAGCTTGAGATTTAATGACAATCACCATCACTTTTTTGTTTAAGACAAAGTAACTATATGCATTTGATCAACCCCCCCAGCCAGACTTGTAAGGCATCTTTTTCTTGTCAGTGAAGCCATTTATATTCCATCATAGAATTGATTATTTCAACCTAATAATAAAGGCAGTCGCAGTGGGATTTAAAGCAGAACTGTATATGTGGAAGTAAGAATAATCCATACTGTTATCTTAAGATATCACATTTCTTACTTTTACCTTTAAACCCACCTTTCTTTTGTTCATCAACATATTTTATTAGCGCTGTGTAATCTATGCGGGGGTTTTTCCCCCCTAAACCCACGTTTAACCTTTTTCTTTTATTTGGTCAATACCTAACAGAATCTTCATGAAATGCTTTACCTTAAAAACCCAAAATGCAAAATAACATATAATTTTGTGATATTTCATTTAACTCAATAATTGTTTCCATATTTTTTGGCTCTCTCTGGCTAGTGTCAAACTGTTTTGATTATTAGCTGATGAAAATGAGGAAATTTTTTTCCCTCTACACCGCTGTTTAGCTTTCACTTAATAGCAGTTATTTCCTCTGATACCCCTGCTTGTAGGCACTGCTTAACCATTGGAGCTTATTGCAAAGTAATCCTGCGTGGAAGCCTATCTCATCTCCCAGAAGAAATTCTCTTCATTGGCAGCGAAGGCATCTTCTCCTTAAAGAAAAGGAGACCACCATGACTGCAAAAACATAGTATTACAGAGCTCTCGTTCTCTTAAAAATGCTCAAATCCTCAGACAAAGGGTTGTGATTACTCTTCTTAATTATGGCACAGTAAAATGATAGTGCCAGTCTTAACATTTTTTCCTTACCTGAACAATCAAATAAGTTAAATATGACCAGAAGTGGTGTGTATCTTTGTTTACTTATTTATTTATAATAGGTTTGGCTTCCAAAGTAAGGAGCACAGACAGTTTTATGATATCTCAGTTAGGTTTCAAATGTCTTTGGTGGGGTTTATCTGAGTTGGGAGTTCTTTCAAACTTCTACGAAAGTGAGATCCAGTCTACAACGTAGAAGCTTTGCGATGCAAGATGAAAAACGGCCAAGAAGATATTTCAGATTGCATCTAAACCTTAATGTGACTCTCTGGTCCTCTGACAGAACCACCATTGTGTGTGTCTACCCCAGAAATTAACCTTCTGCTCCCTGTCTTCCTAATAGCATTTAAAATCATTTTTCAATGAAGACTCAAGGGAAGTTACTACAACAACCCCAGCTTCTGGATTAGGTCTGGACACACACACACACACACACACACACACACGAGGGCTGAGGCCACAGCAGACCACTCTCAGAAAATTTCACTCCTCTCAACCAGAGTTAATTTCACAAAGGCTACAACTTCCACCTACATCGGCCTTCATCTGAAAGGACAATATTTAGTTTCTTGGCTACCTCCAAGGTAATCTCCAAGTTTTTGACAGATTTTCACTCCTGGTTTCTTCCTCAAAGCCGGCCTAAAATTCTGGACTCAGTACCGCCACCACCTGGATTCCAGGGCATCCCTTAATCTGGGGGTGTTCCAGGTCAGGGCTGTTGGCCAAGGTCCATGGAAGACAAAAATCTATGACTCAAAAGCCTGAGTGGCTGGTGAGGAGCCACAAACATCAGGGCAAATTCCATGGAGCATCTACCTCAGGGGCATCTCCATCAACATAAGCCAAGAATAAAAGGCCACTAGGTGGACATGAAAGGTTCTCATTCTCATTCTAACACTACTGATTGCACGATTTCCAGGGGTCGACATACAATGTCAGTTGGATTTATGTTGCATGTTTTAATTCCACTTTGTGCTGTGTGCTAAATTAGTTCCATTATCTTATCATGGAGAAATATGGTCAAATTGAATCATAAAAAGTTTTATCCCTTTCCACTTATCTTATTTCCAATACAAAGGGGAAACTAAATAGCATTATGGGGAAAGATATGATGAAAAAGAAAAACAAAAACAAAATTTTGCTGATATGTAGAGAATAAAAAAGACACTAAAGCACTAAATGACTCATAAAAAAGACTTGTCTGAAAATAAAATCCAGAAAGTCTCGGAAAACCAAGCTCTAACTGTTATTTCAAACATGGAACTTTTGAAATAATTTTTAAGTGAAGGGATCTTCATTCTTTCGTAATGTCTGTATGTACTCTGGAAGCAAAGTTAAATATTGTGATTTTTCAATGTTGTTTTGCAAGTGTTTTGATCCAAAGAGTTCAATTTACTGAACTTCCCCTGAAAAGTATGTGCTGTCCCCACTTCTCTGAGTATAATTTGGTGTATGTTAGGAACTGGAAGGGGTTATAGGAAAACCACAAGACAGAGCTTTCTTCTGGCTATTATTATTATTTGGCACCAGAACTTGAGCCTGAAAGGTTTATTTCCGTAAAGTTCAAAACACATCTTGTGTGCACTATGTAATTATCATATTATATGTTATATTTTTTTACCTTCTTGAGGGAAATTTGCTCTTTTAGTTTGGTTACCAGATGGCATAATTCCCTAGTTCTAGTGTGTGTGTGTGTGTGTGTGTGTGTGTGTGTATAAATACATCTGAAAGCTTACATGTGATAGATATGATGGTCCTCCAGACAAGCCCTCAGCAGGCTCTCAAGTAGGACAAGTCAAAAGTCATACTGCTTGGCCCTCAGCAGGCTTGGTATTCAGTCCAAATTTCTGTCCTTAGTCACATACTCTTCACCGGTCTCTCACAGCTTGCCTGTGGGGCTACATCACAAGGCTACCACCTAGTGGAGCTGGCCTGTCCTTCCGCGAGCATGTTACAATCTAACCCTATCAAGAAAAGTCCTCTTTTGTGGTCAGGTAAGTGGCCTTCTCCTAAGGACCTCCCTCCCAGAGGTATTCCTGTGGCAAGTACAACCTTCAGTCTGTTCAGAAACTCCAACAGAGTTTTTGGAAAGTTAGGCATCAAAAAAAAAAAATATATATATATATATATTTATATATATATATATATATATATATATATGTATGTGTGTGTGTGTATGCCTAATACCTACAAAGGAAAATCGTAATGCCTACAATTTTGTCAAATGAACAGATTTTTTTAATCTAATTGCCAGTGTAGAAATCATTTCCATGTAAAGGAGCCTCGTGCTCAGAACACAATGTGAAGAGCCCACACTGCGAGGGGAACAGTGATTCTCTCTGAAGGGCACGGATGAAAGTAAAGGGAACAAGGTGGGGTGTTCTTCGGGTTTTCTGCACTGAGCAAGTACTTTTGATATTGGACAAATAAATGTTCATCTTTGTTTATGTAGCAGCCACACGGAATGAATCACGAACTGAGTTTTCAAGCTGATAAGCAGCACCATCCTGTTCCTATAGACAAGGAAGCCAAGGGTCACGAGTTGAAGGGACTTCTCCGGGGTAACTGGGAGGGCTGGTTTGATGTGTGAACTCAACTGAGTCGTGCGCGGCAGGCCCGGACAGCTGGTTACAGGGATTTGGGGGGGGGGTGGGGTGAGGCTGTTTCAGGGGGAGAGGCGCATTTGAGCCGGCAGGCGGAGGAGAGCGGCCGGCCCCAGTGCTGGGGTCACCGCGGAGCCCTCTGGAAAGCTCCCCCGGCTCTGCCTGCCTGTTCGAGCGGAGGCTGCATCTGCTCCTGCCCCGGGTTCTCGGGCTCCCAGACCTCCACGGGAATCTTCAGGTCGGCCCCCCAGCCTGCAAACCACACCGCTGGCGCCCCTGGGCCCGCCTGCAGCGGCAGAGCGCGGGACTGCTGGGCCTCCGTCATCCTCAGACAGCACCTCGCAGCACGTATCTTTCTGATCTACGCGCACATACCCTACTGGCTCTGGGTCTCCGGAGGCCCTGACCAACGTGGCAACACAGCCAGTCGCTGGCGCGAGCCCAGCCCCGGCCCCGGCCCCGGCCCCGGCCCCGGCCCCGGCCCCGGCACTATGCCACTGTGTCAGGGGCCTGTCCTCGCCGCGCTCTGGTTGGATTTCTGAAACAACCTTTTTCTAGAGTGCTCATCTCCCACTCACTGTGACCCTTCCTAGAAATGTAAAGTCGGGCATGTTTGTGTGAAAATGGAGCAATACGACTGAGAGCAATGGCTGTTCTCCTCCAGACCGCAGGCCGACGCTCTAACCGCTGAGCCAAACTGGCCAGGGCGCAATGGCTGTTCTCTGCGATGACATCCTGCATACGTGACAAGGACCGAGTCCAGTCTCATTGTGCATAAATTAGTGTGCGGCATCCAGTTATCTCAACTGATCAAAATACTTCTGATAAGCTAATGAAGATTGACTGGAAGATTGACTAATATGTTCAGAATTTCTTATTAAAATATTCAAGATGATATAAAATGTGCACCATATATAAAATGTCAAAGCTCTAACAAAAGCCTGGAAGCATTTCTGAAATATTGAAAAAGCAATAATTCTACTCAAACACTAACTTGGTAAAATCCAAGAGACGGTCTCCGTTGTTTCTGACCCATCCCTCCCCATGACCTACTTGCAAATAACCAGAGTATAACATAAAAACACTCTTCACCAAGTAAATACAGTAATTATTTCTATTCATTTCAAGTTCTTTTTAAAATCCCAGTCTAGCTTCTATCAGTACTCCCTGCTATCACTTGCGAGGTACTCTATAAAACATCTCCAATTCTCACAATGAACCTACAAGATACGTGGTGTCACCGTTTGCTTTAAGGAGGGAGAAAATGGGGCTCCAAAGGCTACTTGCCCAAGCGACACCCACAGAGACGCTTCCATTTCTACCCTGATGAAGATTAAAAATGTATCAGTAAAGTTGCTTATGTACTTTGGATGCTAGGTGCTAACAAATTATATCTAGAAACTGGTTTACAATTAGCCGGGTCACCAAACCATTTCAGCAGTTGACCAAGTTGCCCATTTTACAAGCATCTCCCTTTGCAGACAAAAGTATATCGACACAAAATCAATGACCTGTTCCCGCCTTGCAGGGCTGCCTTTTTAAGAATGCAGCCAGAGGGCTATATGAGATGGTCCTCGGAAGGAGAAAACACTTAATCCAGTTCTTTCATAGAATTTCCTGAGGGGGAAGTGAACTGCCCAGTCTCCCAGAACATCAAAACTTCCGTTGAAAATGAGCTAATCTTCCACTCATTCCGTTGGGCGCTTTGGCGGGAGGTAGAGGAAGCCCGGACAGTCACAGTCTGTTATGAGACCATGGGATTTTCTTCCTCGGTGTTATTATTTTGGCACCTCTCACAAGCAATAAATCCTTTAAAGCCTAACAAGTAATTGTAGAGAGATTGAAACGAAAGCTGCAATAGTTGCAAAGCTCTTAATGTGTCACTGGAGTAAACTATCATGTTCAATGTTCTAAACAGAAATGTCCTTCAGTACCACAGGGTTCTTCTCGCCCCCTGCCCCATGTCTGGTACTGTGCAAAGACTACACACATGTGCACACCCAAAGCAGCAATCCGTGTCTCAAGACGTGATATCACGATGAAGAAACAAAATGTGTACAAGTAACCATCACAAATTTTAGTGAAACTTCCCTAGCAAAATAAACAAGAACAGATTCATCGTTGACATATTCCAAAATGGCCCACCCCAAATATGAAGTGATTGAAATTCTTATGGACCAAGGTCCCATCAGAAAACAGAATTCTCCCCACACGGTTCCAACAAAGAGCTGCTAGTAAAAGGACCAAGGACAAAGGCATGGGAAGAACTATGATAAGAAACAAGGAGTGATGTGGCATCCAGACATCTGACCACGGAAGGCTGATGGGGCATAAGGAGGAGATGGTGCTAAGGGAGCCCAGCAAAAGCTGCAGCGGCAGGAGGGGCTGCCCAACAGGTGCTCCGTGGACGCAGGGAGGAAGCAGGGAGGAAGCAGGAGGAAGCAGGGAGGAAGCAGGGAGGAAGCAGGGCAAACATACCCACGCTTCTTTCTACTCACCTGCGCCCTCCCAGTGCCACGGACAAATGGAAGTCAGCTGGAAAGGAGGCCCAGGTAATGCTTTCCACAGTCAACAGCTGTCAGGGCACAAATTAAGGGGGAGAGGAAAGACAGACACATAACATTAGCATATATGCCAGTGAATTTTTATTATTATTACTATTATAAATATTAATAAGTAGTAAACATGTTTTTACCTATATCGAATCATTTAATCTTCACAATGACCTCATGAGTTAGGACCATTATTAATCACCATTTACAGATGAAGAAACTGAGGCACAAGGTTGTTCGATAACTCACCCCAGGTCACATAGGCAGCAAGTGGTAGAGCCCAGACTGGAACCTAAGGGATCTGGCTCTAAAGTTCATGACCTTGAAATGTGATGTTTGACTGCCTACCAGGCTTCAAATCCTCCCTGCACAACAGCACCCAGAAGCAGCAACTCTGGGTACGAAATCAACAAAGCAAACTCAAATTCGATGCCTCAGGATTGCACCAAATGTTTCTCATTAATGAGCACGACGAGTTAGCGTTCGGGATATACACTTCTCTACCATACAAGGAAATGAAATGAAGACTCATTCTGATTTCGCCTTCAATTCCCATAGATGCAGGAATTGCTGGATGGGTAGTGGGAAAATAATCAGAAAGCTCTCCGTCGCAAAGGAGAAAAACAGTGGCGGAAAGGAATTGTTATGATTTAAAGCCCGAGGAGAGACGTTATTTTCACAAAGAGCAACTGTGGCCGTTGCTGTGCCTCTGGTTCGAGCTGAACCTGGAGAAATGTTGATGTTCTTGAACCAGGGAAACTGCAAAGCTCCTCAGAGACGCTCTTCGGAGGCAGAAGAAAACTGATTAGCCATTCAACCTGAGGTCGGTAGGCAACGCGAGCTGCCAAGCAAGCAGGCACAAAGGCCTGATTCACACAAGTCTGCAATAGTCACCAGACTGTTGTTGCAACTCATCCCATCCTTCCTGGGAAAACATGGAAGAAATGCTAAGCTTTCCCCGGCCCATAATAAATCACCCCGGAGCCGCCACTCCCAGGCTAAATCTTCCGGGCTGCTCCCTGCCGCTCCCTCCCTTTTTTTTTTTCCTTCCTATTTTTCCTCTCTCATATTTCCAGTCTCAGTTAAAGAGAATGAGGAAATAATGGGAATAGAGTAGGTCCTTTCTGCCCCTGCTGTTGTCCTACATACCAAAGAAATAAGAGTATGACTCTTCTGCTCCTGCTTTTGCTCCAAGATCTCTGCATCGGAAAACGTAGTTAGCAGGTGTCCCCCAGACGGGCACGTCACGTCGGCTTTGCGCTTAAGAGAGCATGTCATCGCTGAGAAACATGAGCGTCTTCAGATGGATCAGAAGACTGTTGTCCAGAGTGCCTCCTCACTGTCCGGTACCACAGCATCACGCTGCGTGAGGACTTATTCCTTTGAACTGCCAGTAAAACTATTAGTTCCAATGGACACATTGCAAAGCCCATTAGAAACATCACCTATTTGCTTTCTGTAACAAACTTACGATTTCTCCAACTGGCTTATCTCTGTCCCTGTCACACCACTGTTGTGGGAGGGGTTAGTAAGGTGGAACCTCTGATGATTTGGAAATTAAATGAGGCAGAGCGCGGTGTGGAAAGGATTTTAAAAAGAGTAAATTTACAGGACAGGTTAAAAAGCTAACATCAAGAACGCTGAGACATGTTCATAGTATTCCTGATATTATCGAAAACGCACACTAGCTTTGGTTTTCCTCCCAAAAACTCATAATCCCGGTCTTGTCATATCAGTCAAATCCCAAGTAAAGGACATTCTACAAAGTCCCCGATTTCAGGGCCTATCTGGGAATGTATCTGGCTACGGCTCACACCACAGAGGAGCTGCAAGGAGATTCTCCCCACCAGTCTTGCAGCATCCCTGTGCTGTCTCCTGCTGTTCCCCTGCTCCATGGACACGGTCTGCAGCATCCCCGGCCCGGGCAGGAGCGGAGCACACGCCGCCTCCCCTGGGGCCAAGACTGTGCGGAGGCAGGTGTAGGGAGGAGCACAGGGACCCTCGCCAGAGACCACCCCCAGGCTCGGAGGCCTCCCCCTTCAGCTCTCTCCGCGCAGCCCAAGGAGTCAAGCCTGGGAGAGGAAAATCACTCTCCTACGTTAGCATGAGTTCCTGCCAATCTTCCGATCCTTTCTTTCAACTGCTGTCTCTACCAGAAGTTTTAAACTCAAAAGCAGGGATCAACTGGCTTGTTTTCAATTGTTCTGCCAGGACTTTCTTCCTTGAAATGCTGAGCTCAGACTGCCTGAAATAGAGATAAAGGCCATTAAAAAAAGGGGGGGGGGATTATTAAAAATGAAAACACAGTTGTTAATGTCAAAATTTCCCCCATGACATAATTTGAACCAAGCTGAATTTCTGTATTCGAGGCACTAAGACCTGGACCACAGAAGTGCAGAAGGCAGATGGGAAAATCGGCTCCGCACGCTGAGTGGACTCCGAACACTGGCTGTCAGCGTGACCGACAGACTTGTCCTCGGTCTTTCCAAGGTGATCTCTGGACCCTCCTGGGAAACGAACAGGCCGATGCGGTGTCCTCGGCGACGCCCTTCAGTGTGCGGTAAACGAGGTGAGCCCAGGGGACAAGCCTCACGCGCAGCCATTGGAGGCTGCTGCGGTGACATCACGACTTCATCGCGGGCTCTGTGACGCCAAACCACTGCAAGGGTCCCGGGGACACCAGGCGGGCAGGGGGCTCTGACCTCTCGCCCTGTGAAGTCCTTCTCGGGCTCACCTTGAAGAGACGAGGAAAGCGCCCAGAAATCTGAGGGGACCCGAGGTTCACCTGAAAGCGACTGAGACACCAAGAAGAGGCGGACCAGAAAGAGAGTTAACCCTCATAAGCTACGAAACATAAAGCTTATTTTTCCTTAACTACCCAGGGAGACGTTCAGCCATAGAGAAAGGAACCGTCTGTTTTCCTGGCACGTCCGAGTGCAGTGAGGGCCCCACCCTGCCAGCGAACCCCCAGAACCAGTCTTTCCAACGGCGGCATGACGGCCTGGGGGGACAGTGACAGCTGCTCTCAGGTGACACCCCAAGGCTCCACATCAGCTGTCACCAGTTACTACGCTGCTTACTACTTCGGCTGAGCTGTGGATAGCGCTGTGATGGAAGGAAAAAGGGGAACCGGTGGGCGGATGGGGGGGCAGAGGGAAAGAAAGAACAGGAGAAAGAGACAAAAACGACAGGGTGTACAAGATAACTCCATGGCAGCCACTTCCTCAACAAGTCACGAGTGAGATCAAAGCTGATGGTAGTGCCAGACGGTCCCGTACGCCAGGCTTCAGACGCCCATCTCCAGCGCACCCCGTGAGTTCAGAACGCCAACAGCAAGCATCGACAGTTTTCTCATCTGTACCCATCTTCCTGGTTGGAGTCTCTTCTCCAGAAGAACTCAAAAACCCTCTGTACAGCACATATAAAGTCATCTCTTTATGAAATCTGATCCCAGGCTGCTTTTAAACCTGAATGAATAAAATAGAGGAGAAAAGAGCAGAAAGCAACCTAAGGCCTCGAACACCCACACGTTAATTTTTCGCCATGTCTCCACGTCTTCATGCACTGAAGGTAAGTCTGTAACCCAGGCCCGTTCGCCGAGCGGTGCTCTGGGCTGGTGCTTGTGCCTGGAGGAGACACACCGTCTCAGCAGAGCTGTAACCCGTCTACCAGATGACACTAAATGAGCCTTCTTTCCTCCCCGGCTCCCCAGAAAGGGTGTAACAGCATCGCCAGCCATGCCGCTGGTCTACGAAGGTCTTCAAGGTGATTTGAGAGGACCCCACAGCCCACACAGCTTACTGACGTGCATTGCAAAATGCACAAAGGAGTTTTCTTTTCCATTCCAAATTCTTAAATTTTTTTTTTTTCATTATTTTCCCTCGCACAGAGCAGGCTTTGTGCCTGTGGATCTCCCTACATGTTTATGTCTCAGAGGACACAGAGGTGTGAAAAATGTGACTCATGTTCTTGACAAATTCATATTACACAACGTGGCCTTGAAAATGAAAGGCAAATGAAATCCCTCTTCCCTCTGAATTTTCTTTCATGTCAAAGGTTAGTCTTGCTTATTCAACAACTTAGACCTCAGCCCATGAAAACTAATGAGTCTATCCAAGTAGTATCAACAGCTAAGATTTTAGAAACACGAACAGAAAGTCTTTAGAAAAATAACTCGGGGTTAGCAGTTAGGGAAGAGTTCAGGGTTTTACTAGCCCAGAAGTAAATCCTGCGAAGCGAGTTAATGAGACAACAGGTCCTTCGCTAACCCCCCTGCCACCCACCAGAAATGTTTGAGAATGAGGACGTTTGACTTGGGCCGCCTGACCCCCTCTCAGAACGCACTGACATCTCGAGCTCTCGTCCTACAAAATAAAACTGTCAAGAATGGAACAATCAACAACTAAATCCATCTCTTTTCTAAACGTATCATAACTAGACCTATACATTTTGAGCCAACAACAAATCTCAGCCACAGGTTACCCACGGACTAGAACATCGTATTTTGTGATAAATGCATTGTTTGCTCTTCCTCCGCCTCCCTTTGCGGGTTCATGAGGGCACTCCTCGGACAGGCCGCCAGAGCATTTGGCTTTAAATGCCAGGTAACTAGCGTATCAGACACCTCATTCTGTTCTAGATAAGATCGGGGCTTCCCTTTATGTTTAGCGTGCACGTGCAACCATTCTGAAATTGTGAGCGAAAACAGCTAGGTCACAACATGGACCAGCCAAAATGCCTTTACTGAAGGTGTCTGCTGCCATGGAATGTCTGCCCCCCAAGTTCTTGATCTGTATTGAGGTGAAGTCACCAGCGAACAGGTAGTGAGTGCTCATTACATGCCGGGCACAGCTTAAAGCATTGTCAGAAATTAACTCGAATAATATTTATAACATATTTTCCTTCCTTGGAAGAAAAACGAAAACCAACCGGGAATATAAGAAAATGAGAACCATCTGATTTGCTTGGATGGCTGAATCACGAATTCGTTTTTTCTTTCATTTTGATTGCCATTTAGTGTTGTTGTTAGTATATTCGCATAGTAAATACAAAGGTAAAGTTCCTGCACACTTCTTCCAAATGCTATTTCCCACCTGGAAAGGGAGGCTAATAACAATACTGCCTTCCTCAGAGGGCTGCTGCATTTGACATACTGCGAAAAACCTTCCCCAAACGCAGCTTGTGCTCGTTCAATACACAGCTGCTCACTGGGTCTGAGCAAACCCCGCGGCCGGCCGTGGTGGTCCCTCTCTTTTATCTCACTGAGTCTCTGCACAGCTCCATCCCAGTCAGGCCCAGGTTTGCACCTAAATCATTCCCAGCTGCTCATCCTCGCTCGACGCCCCTTCCCGCCTCCTCCCAGACACGCTCATCGCTGCTCCCTGCTAATCGGGCCTCCCCCGCCTTTTAGCTTCCAGGCCGCATCGCCCTACCTCCTCGCGAGTCCCCCCCAACCTCCACCCAGCTTACTGACGTGCACGGAGTGCCTGTGAGGTGCCTGTACTTTTTATACGTTATTGAATCCTTTCCATAGATGGTTGGTAGCACCTCTATTAGGCACACGAGGATTAGAGGGGTTGTATTTTATCCAGGGTGGTTGAGCCAGGGTTCATACTCAGTTGTGCGGATCCATCCTGCCCTGAAGAGCTTGTACCACAAAAACGGGTCCTCAAATTCATATTTTCTCGTAATGTTCTCTGGTTGCTTAATAGAGGTGAAATCCATATATAGGCTCTCCTAAGTTCCTCGAGGCCCAGGTCTCTTGCCAGGCACCCCACAGTGGTTCCTTACTATTGCTGACTTGAATAGGCAGAGGAGAAAGGCCTCAGAAGTAACGTGAAGTTCCCATAAAAGGGTTACTCCTTAAATATTAAATCATGCCAAACTTTCCGGAAAGGACTGTGAAGCACCAGATGCCTCAGACGGCCTGTGGACGCCTAGGGAAATCGCCAGCACAGAGAAACACTCAATGGGTGTTTGAAGATGATGATGGGAAACTCTCTGGGGAGCTGGACTTTGGAGAGAATAGGGGGGAAGTGTCGGAGGAAGATCAGAGTTGCCCTGCAAATTGTTCAGCATCCAAACATTTAACTTTCAAAGAGACTATGTCTTAAGACGAAGTGGGAAAGATAAATAGGGTGTTTCCTTCTATCACTTTCATGTTCCAAAGCATTTCCTTTTCTTTTGACCCTAGAGGTCCATGTCAGCTGAAGCAAAGCTTTAGAAGACAACTAAATTGGGTTGTCTCACTACCACTAAGTAAGTTCTGACATAATTGTTTATCCTCGGTCCAGAGGCTCGGATCCAAATGGAAAGGAGATGGAGCAATGCCTAGACATGTCTCAGCAACCACTCACCCAGCTCTTACTCTGGCACCACCGGGGAATATCCAAATACCTGGAGATGCCGTCCTGTGTCCCTCCCGCACCAGGCACTCTAACTGTATTACAGAAACCCAAGCCCTGCTCTGGCGCCGTGGGATGGAGCTGACCGCCAGCAAGCCCGCAGCCACGAAGCTAGCAGGGGAAGCGGACCCCTGACGCGGTGGGCTGCAACCTTAGCCCATGGCTAACGGCCCTGCCTCTAAGAGGAAGCTCCTACCCAACCCTTTGCAGCAGGCTCCTCGGGAATCTCTGAAAAGTTAGCATTTCCATCACCATGGCTCTTGGTGCTTCTCCATAACCAGCGCTTTGGAAACAATGAACAGACCAGCAGTTAAAAGCTCCCAGCCCCTCACTGCAGTCCCGCTCAGCGACCTGTGTGAGTCTCTTTGTGACTTTCACTCGGGGCATGTGGCAGATGGAGCACAGCCAACCCCATCCTTCAACAGCCCCGTTGGCCTGCTTTTCAGGGTCAGAGACAACACGCCAGCTGCCAGTGCTCTGCCCAGTGACAGAGTGAAGGATCTTTTCCACAGAAAGGCAAGGTTAATAAACAGACTGAGTCACTGGCTTCTTATTCTTTCTCTTCTCCTTCCCTCGCCCATGCCAAGGAACCTCCCCAGCCTTGTAATGCCTTCTGTCACCAACACAATTAAGCCCACCGCCACGACCCACCCCGGTGCCCTGGTTTGTGGAGAACACTAATGTAACAAGACTGGGCAGCCACAGAGCGGGGTTTGATATCCACTGGGAAGAACTGTTCACTAAACCACTCATCCGCTCAAGAACTGGTTTAAACACTTCTTAGAAAATTAATAAAGCCTTATTACCGCCTCCAGCTTCCAAGCACAGTTGCACACAACACCCTGTTAGCCAAGAATGTACTTTTTTGGGTTTTTAGGTTTTTTGTTCTCTTTTTAGGAATTGCTACACTACCATAGGAAATATTCCCAATACTCAAATATAGATGTATATTTATATTATATAGTGTTATATATAAATACATAACACATATTTAGAAATATATATTTATATATAACTATGTGTTATTTATATTTTGAATTTTATACATTATTTGTATATTTACGTATGAAAAAACGTATTATGTAATATGTATATGTATTTTATGTAGATATTTTACAGAAAATAAATTGATATAAATAGATAGTAACAAATTGTCAAATAACATCTATATAAAATGTATTTTATATATAAATATGAATGTTTCCTAAAACACATCCATCCTCACCCTGAAGGAACCCTCGAGAGGGTCGCTGACGTGCACAGTGACTCTCTCCCTCCTGATTTCTGGTTTGCATTCGGTGCGCTATGAACCGAGCAGGGTGACAAGCACAGGACCCCCACATCGAATGGGGTCTGGCTCTGTGTCAGCTCCAACACAAACATCAGCCGCTCCCCAGCCTCGAGATGTCCTCACTGTTTGAAAAGAGTTCTCTCATTTTCGAGAGGAAGACACAGGGATTATAAATAAAAGTTGCCCTCCTAAATATAGACTAAAATAACTATTTTTAAGTGAATTTTGTAGGTCAATATAACCAATCCAAAGTAAAAACAAACGCTGGAGAGAAAAATATTTAAATAAATCTGAGACAATGATAATATTTATTCCCAGATGCACAAATAAGTACCGTGAAATAATACAGCAAGTCCTCGGGAAAGGGCTCTTCGCAGCCTCAGAATGTTTCTGTGCGTATCTGACTCACAAACAAGCTGTGAGGATGGAGGAAGGTACAGAGTAAAGCTCTATTCAGTGATGTTTTGTGTTTTCGTGGCACTCAGCGAGAAGAGGGCTCGGCAAGGTTCTTTCCCAGCCAGCAGAGGGGGCGAGGTGGGGGCAGCAGGGGAGACAGGGTCGCTGTGCTTCTGCCTTTCGCCCTCCCCGGACCGGGCTCTTCCACACCAGGTCAGTGCTGTGCTCCCCACCCCCCTGATTCAAAGAAAAACAAATAAATAAACAGTTTACTCTTTGGGAGTGCGTCTGACTTTTTAAAAGCCGTTCCATCAAACCCTACAAGTAAATAACGGTATGGTTTATGTACACAACGTACATTGTTTATGGCAATAATGAAGGAAGAAAGGCGGAGGAAATATTTCCTTCTGGCATTTCAAAGCAGCTTCTGACATAACGAGTTATTGCATTTTCAGAATAAAAACTGCCTCAGTAAATTCTGTGTCCCCCAGGAACTTCCCAAGTTGCATTCTGCAAACACTAAAGGAGAAGAAAAACAATCCTGCAGCCAAACGCAAAGATGGTATCTATCAAAGGGAGAGTTAAGAAAATGATAGCGCTCTGGAATACATGTCCTTTGCGCTCTGAATATGTTACGAAATATCCTAGCAGCTCAGATGGATGCATTTAGCACCTTCCACCTTGAAAGCAATTCATGGATTCCGCTAAAAAAGGTTACCATCAATGCCACAGCACTTTCCCTAAACATTTTTTAACTACATAATTGTTTCATCACATGCCCACTAATAGCTTGTCAGATATTAACATTCTCGGGGCACAGCTTAGAGATCAATTATACCAAATTCACAGATAGATTAGAGAAAGCTCTTCAGATATCGTACTTCATAGTCCTGACTCCTACCTTCCCCTGTCTCCCATCCAGTCTTATTGTTTCTCTAGCTTTTCAATTAATTCCTTTCTATAGTCCAACTTTAAGTTCTCTAAAAAAGTTCATGGCTATCTGAACCAGGCCTACTTCCTTTTTTACTTATAGATTCAAAATATCTAAATATAAATAACCAAAATCTACACTGAGCCTGTGTAAATAATAATGTAAATAAATAGATTAGTAAAATAGCAAAATAATACAGGGTGGAGCAAAAGTAGGTTTACAGTTGTGTGTCTAGAAAATAATACAATACTTAAGAAATAATAATGCAAGAATTAACTTGATGTTTCCCGTACTCACAACTATAAACTACTTTTGCCACACCCTGTATATGAATTAAAACAAGATGTTCCCCTGTTCAAGAACACTTCCGTTTTATTTTTTATTTTTTTTATCCTCACCCGAGGACATTTTTCCATTTTTTATACAGACAGAGTGGGAGGGAGAGAGAGAGGGAAACATCGACGTGAAAGGGACACATCGAGTGGCTGCCACCCGCACGACCAACCAGGGCCGGGGACAAACCGCAACCAAGGTACATGCCCTTAGCGGGAACCGAACCCGGGTCTCTCCGGACCGCAGGCGGGCGCTCTAACCGCTGAGCCAAACCGGCCAGGGCAGGAACACTTCAGTTTTAGCTGAAGTAAATGTGACAGAGAGAAACTGGAGTATGTACAGAGTAACTGGAAGGACACACAGACACTAACAACAGTGGTTGCCTGGAGGGGAGCAGACTGCAGGAGGATGTTTTACTGTATAAATTTTGTAGTGTTTGAATTTTTCATCCTATGCGTGCATTGTTTTAAAAAAAAAAAAAAGTTTGAAACATATTAAATTAAAATTGTAAAACAATAAAGATGTTTAAAATCCACACAGCAAACATAGGACTATGGGTTTGCCATCTACCTCACACATGGGAATTTCATATTTAAAGTTAAAAGTTAAAGGACTAGATATAAAGTTACTTGTCTACATCTTGCAATTGGTAAGTAGTCATGGGCTCTCTGGAGAAAAAAACAACAGCAACAATTAAATAGCTATCCAAAATAAATAAATAAATAAAGCCGATGCTGGCAGGTTGTCCTGGTTTAAACATTTGACTTTTTCAGCACCAGTAAATCCTCAGGAATGTGTGGATTCAAATAAATATCTAATAAATTAAAATTACTGAACCCACAGTCAGTGGGTGATAAAAAAAAAAAAAAAAAGCCTTTCAAAATATAAGAGTCTTAGAAAAGGAACATTAAACTTTCTGGGCATTAACACCACAACACAGACAGAAACTCCTCAGGGAACGAGAAAATGATTTAGACTTAAAACAAAACTTTAGGAGAAAATGGTTATATAAGCAGTACTGAAAAATAATCCAGGAGAAGAAAAACCTTATATATTATGACATTCATCACCATTTTCTTTTAACGTGGGGAGAAATGGAAATAACATAAATGTACACTAAAAGAGGAATTGTTGAAAGTTACAAAACATCCTCTCAAATCAACGTTCTGAATTTTCATCATAGAAACTATGGGACAATTATTTCCTAATGAAACCATAATATAAAATTGCATGATTCCGTCATCAAAACTCCGTTCCTGTGCCGCATCTGTGGTGACTGACCACAGCAGCTCCGAAAGCTGGAGGGAGAACCGCTGGAGGCCAAGATTCCTGAAGCTCAGACACACACCCCTCTCTGCCACCACCCCAGGGTCCTTTCGCCTCTTCCCAAAGTGCTGTCCCTTCCTCGGCCTTTAGGACATTCCCCCAAACGACCCCTCCCTTCCCAGGAGTAGCACTCATCCAGCCTGGCTTCTAATTCGAAGCTTCATCCTCCTCGTTGGACCTGAACAAAGTCACGGGAGACTTTGCCATCCTCTCCGCCAGGTGATAAAGGAAGACAGAGAAGTCAGGACGGGGAACCAGTTGCGTTGAGGGAAATACGATTCATTTGTTCATTCATGTAACAGAAATGGACTTGGCACACAGTGTGTACCCAACGTGGAGGGCACAGCAGTAACAAAATAAACACAGCTGTTGTTCTCTTCTGGGGCCATTAACCATCAGCTCTATTTTGGACACGCTGAATCTGGGTTCCTGCCAGAGGAGCCAACGGAGAAGTCTGTAGACAGATAGAAACAAGGTTTTCCAAAAAGTGCGGGCAAGGTTCTCCCCAGGGTTAGTTCGGGATGCGAAGCAGATAGAATCTGAATAGAGAGGATTTGCAGGGGTTGGATAATCGAAGGTTTCACCGAGAATACAATACAGGTTGGTGGGGTGGGCAATAAGCAAGACATCAGCTCCACAAAGTTGGGAAGCCTCGGAGGTGACAGCTTCCTCCCGATGAGGTCCACACTAGTCCCACCAGACCGGGATCAGGGCGGAGCGCAGGCAGGCGTCAGAGGCCTGGAGGAGAGGCAGGACCACCAGGTCGGAAGAGTGGGAACAGCTTCATTAAGCAAAGATATTTCAGCATATGATTAATTTAGATCAACACGAGAGAGCTTGGAATAAATGTTAACACTATCTCCTATAATTATTCTGAAGGAGAAAGGAAGCTTATAGGAGATTGTCAGGCCCTGAGGGGAGAAAATCCCCACAGATTCAGCATAAAAATTGAAAATCCCCACAGAAGGAGCATAAAAATGGAAAACTGTAAAAGGTAAGTATAGGATTCAAAAAAAAAGTATATTTTACAAAAAAAAAATAAGGAAAATGTAAAATTAAAAGAAGATGTAGCTTCCAAGAGCATTGAAAAAGCTGGAAAGAAAAAGAAATGGAGGTGAGGATGACATAAAAGAGCTAATAACCATATCCAATTTAGCTCAAATAATAGTATTAAGAATTTTTATTAAAATACTAAGTACCATTGAGGTATACTTGGTAGCCACAGGTGATGTAATCCTCCCTTCTCTCATTCATACCTCAACCATAAACAATAAACTACACATTTTGGAGACCATGAAATAATCAAATTAAAAGCACCTGCTGGAGAGGTGACATTGAATACTGCCTCATCCACAAAAGAGCAATAAATGAGAATGAACGAACGCATGAGAATGAGCCATTCAGAAACCAAAACTCTACAAATACTCGACGTTGATAGAGAAAATATTTGGTTAATATTACTCTGGTATTTCTGACGTTTCTGATGGCATTTCAACATTTCCTTGCCGCACATCAGTTTATAAAATTAGAAAATTCCAAAGTCAGAGAGAATTTAGTAATTATGTAATTTATTAACCTGGGGGGGAAGTACGGGAGAGGGGTAGTTTAGTGTTTCATCTCAAAATTTACCTTTTTTTTTTAAAGACCTACAATGAATTGAATCTGGTGCAGCTTGCCCTATTTTTATGAGGAAAAAATGCTATTAAGACCTTACAAACAAAATGTATTTTTATTAAAAATGACTAATGCTTAGTGAAAAGTTCAAAGGCTGGAAAAGAAGCACTAAAAAGAGTTTTAAAAGCAGCAGTTCAGCTCACTTAGTTACTGGAAAAGTCATTTTCATAGTTAACCTTCAGGGCTATGCAGCAGCTGGAAAAGCAGCTTATTTTATTGTACAGTTAATAAATGTCATGTACTCTTCTTGAAAGAGTCAAAAAATGTTACCCTTAAAGACTTCAAATGACTCCATAGGAGCAGACAAGATATAGAATAGATTTAACTCACAGTGCAAATCATACTGAAAGATACTTCTCAACCAGAAGCAATGTATGGCCATTGATTGGCTCCTGGACCAAAACATATAAAGAAATCAAAAGTTATATAATTGAAGAAATTTGAATATAGAATCTATATTAAACCAATACTATTGACTGAAGTTAAATTTCTTGGGTTTAATGACATTTTAGATTTATGTAGAAGAATGTCCCTGTTCCTTAAAGATGCATGTTGAAGTATTTGGGGGTGAAATGTCTGAAACTTATTTTTATATGTATTTAGTGTGTGTGTGTGCATGTATATGTGTGTGTGTACACACAGATATAAATCAATGTCTCTAAAAATTGGTAAATCTAGATGTAGTGCATATGGGCATTCACTGCACCATTATTCAATTTGCTCTCAGTTTTTAATATTTATGAATCAAAAAGTGCGGGCAAGGTTCTCCCCACATTCAATCCAACATTGTCAGAAAATAAAATCTCTACAGAGGGACAAAGCAGAACTAGATAGAAAAATATCACCTCAAACATAAATTTATTCAGCCCTGGCCGGTTGCTAAGTGGTTAGAGCATCAGCCTGCAGACCAGAGAGACCCGGGTTTGGTTCCCACTAAGGGGATGTACCTTAGTTGCAGTTTATCCCCAGCCTGGGTGGGGTCGTGTGGGTGGCAACCACTCAATGTGTCTCTCTCACATCGATGTTTTTCTCTCTCTCTCTCTCTCTCTTCCTCCCTCTCTCCTTCCGGCTCTATCTGAAGATAAATGCAAAAAATGTCCTCTGGTGAGGATAAAAAAAAAAAAAAAAGTAAATTTATTCAGCATCTAAACACACTCATAGCAGCAGTAGGTGTTCTAACAAAAACTAACACAGTCTCCGGCTTTTAAGAACATATAATCCAAGGCCAACACTGTTGATAAACATGAAGAATGTTTAAATTTTAAAAAGCACCTATATAAATATAAACAACAAAGTCAGCAAATGTCCTAATCATCACCGATTTCCTACCCACAGGAAAAACTGCCCAGACTTCGCAAAGCTCATTCCAGCCTGAGACATCTGTGTTAGCACTTGGTTTGGCCTCACAGGGGATGGTAAGTTCAACTAGTGTCCCCTTTTCTTTCACGAAATGAGGTGGCCATCAAGGAGGGACTTGATTTTGTAGGAAAAAGCAGCTCCTTGGCGCCTGCAAGACTAGCTTGCTTAGGGGCTGTGACACAGCATTTTGTATTAAATTACAAATCTGCCCTGTTCCCACCCCCTGCTCTCTTTCTTGAGTCGGTTCAAAAATTCTTCCTTAGAAGCACTCTGATTTCCCTAAGCTAGGTTAGACGTCTCTCCACGTCCTCTCGTTTATCCCGCGCCATTGTCATCACTGATTTTTCTGTCCACACTGCCCCAGCGTTTGCTAGGAGCTTCAGAGAGAAGAATACGTGAGACACTTGCCATGCCATCACAGGTCCTAGTCTGGAAGTGGAGGCACCTATGCAAAGAAATAATTATGTATATTCTACTATCATGCCATCTACCAAATTGTTCAAGTCGAAGACCTCAGTTTCCTCTCAAGTCCTTTTCCTTGGCTGACATCCGGGCCCTCGCGAGCTGACGGTATCACCAGGCATTCCTGAAGGCCTGCGTCTCTCTCCGCTGGCCGAGGCGGCCCCTTCTCCGCCCCTGGACTGCTGCCAGAGGACATAGCTGGCCTCCGATAATTGGTTTTCCCTCTTGACTCCCTACGATCTTTTCCATGCAGGTGCCAGAATAATCTCCTTAAAATACAAAACAGATCTTATCAGTCCCTTGCTTAAACCCTTCCAGTGGTTTCTACTTGGAACAAAATCCAAATTCCTTATGATGACTGCCTACCAGCTTCCATATCATCTGGACCTGTCTGCTTCTCTGGCCCAATCTCCTAATCTCCCCGTCACACGGCACCCTTGAGTATGCTGGTCTTCTTTCTACCCCCAGGTAGACCAGCTTGCCCCCTCTTATCCTTCTGCTTGAGTGATGGCCTTCCGCCTAAAATGCCATGGATATTTGTGTGTCTGGCTCATTATTGGCCTGGCTCATGCAGATCTCGATTAAAGTCCTTCTCGACTAGGTCCTTCCCTGTCACCCAATCTAAAATCCCCATCTACCCACTTTCTTCACCTCAACCCTGCCTTAGTAACACTATAAGACTAACCACGACTTGACATTTTCTTACTTAAGTTTTCATGGGCTGTCTCCCTCTTCTAACTCAAGCCTTCTCAGAAGAAATTACTACCGACCTTATAGAAATACAAAATCAAAAATGGAAGACTATGAGCAACTGTGTGCCAACAAATTAATAATTTAGATGAAACAGACAAATTCCTAGAAAGATAAAAACTGCTAAAACTGAATCAAGAAGAAATGGAAAATCAGGGTAAGGCCGTAACAAGTAAGAGATTGAGTTAATAATTTTAAAACACACCACAAATTCAACCCCAGAACCAGATGGCTTCACTGGTGAATTCTACCAAACATTTAAAAATTAATATAAGTTCTTCACACTTTCAAAAGACAGAAAAGGACAGAATAGCTCCTCTTAGCTATGAGGTCAGTATTATTGTGAGACCAAAACCAGACAAAGATATCACAAGATAAGAAAACTATAGATCAATATCTCTTATGAATATAGATATAAAAATCCTTAACAAAATACTAGCAAACTAAATCCTTCAACATGTAAAAATTATTACATCATGACCAATTAAAGTAATAAACTATGTCAATTTAATAAAGGACAAAAACCACATAATTGTCTCAATAAATGCAGAAAATGAATTCAACAAAACTCAATATCCCTACATGATAAAAACACTCAACAAACTAGGAATTGATAAAAACTTCCTCAACCTGATAAAGGGCATATCGGGATAGCATACAGCTAATATCATACTTAATGGTGAAAGACTCAGTGATTTTCTCTTAAGGTCAGGAATAAGACAAGAATCTCTGTTCCCACTATTTCTATTCAAAATTGTATTGGAGAGTTTATCTGGAAATTAGGGAAGACAATGAAATAAAAGACATCCAGAGAGAAGAAAGAAACCTATATTTATTTGCATATGACACATTCTTGTATTTGGATAATCCTAAAGAATCCACTAAAATAGTTATTTGAACTAATAAACAGGGCAACAATGTTGCAATATAAAAAAAATTGTTTCAATCTAAAAATGAATTTAAGAAAATTCAATTTACATAGCATAAAAATTAATTAAAATTAATTGAATTGAATACTGAGGAATGACTTTAACCAAATTTATACTTTGAACACTACGAAATATCATTAAAAGAAATTTAAGAGGATATAAATAAATGGAAAGACCTATGTAAATGTTCATAGATTAAAAGACTTAATATTGTTTTGTGGCTTATTTTTAATCCTCACCTGAGGGTATGTTTCCACTGATTTTTAGATAGAGTTAAGGGAGGGTGGGAAGGAAAGAGAGAAACATCAATGTGAGAGGGACACATCAATTGGTTGCCTCCCATACAACCCCGACCGAGGCCAGAGATCAAACCTGCAACCCAAGTACGTGCATGCCCTTGACCGGGAATTGTACCCGAGACCCAGCCAAACTAGCCAGGGCTAATATTGTTAATATAACAAGACCCACAGATACACTAAAATCCTCATTGAAATTCCGACTAGCTTTCAGGCAGAAACTGACAAGTGAATCCTAAAGTTCATACAAAATTTCAAGGGACCCAGAATATCCAAAGCAATGTTGGAAAAGAAGAAGAAAGTAGGAGGAGTCTCAATTTTAAAACTTACTTCAAAGTTGTAGCTATTAAGACAGTGTGATACAATGGAGTACTATGCAGCGGTAAGAAAGAAAGATCTCTTATCCTTTGAGACGACATGGAGGGACCTGGAGAGTATTATCCTAAGTGAAAGAAGCCAAGCAGAAAAAGACAAATACCACATGATCTCACTTATATACGGAATATAATGAACATAACAGTCTGAGGAATACAGTAGACCCAGACACATGGAAGTAGGGCACAGACTGACATCCCTCAGAAGAGGGGATGGGGGGTGGGGGGTGGGAAGAGATAAACCACAGAACTTATATGCATGTATGCATGACCAATGGACATGGACAACTAAGCCAGGGACGGGGTGGAGGGGGGGTAGGGTGGGGGGTGCCAATGGGGTAAAAAGGTAAAATATCTGTAACAAAAAAATAAATAAAAATTTATATAAAAAAAAACAAAAAAACAAAAAAAACAAAACAAAAAAGACAGTGTGATACCAGAACAAGGACAGTCATAAAGATCAATGGAATAGTCCGGCCAGTGTGGCTCAGTGGTTGAGCCATGTACCAAGAGGTCACCAGTTTGATTCCTGGTCAGGACACATGCCCAGGTTGTGGGCCCCATCCCCAGTGGGGGGCATGCAGGAGGCGGCCAATCGATGTTCTCTCTCATCGATATTTCTATCTCTCTCTCCCTCTCACTTCCTCTCTCTCTAAAATAAATGAAGGGAAAAGAAATTTTTTTAAATCAATGGAATAGAACTGAGAATCCAGAAGTAAACCCTCGTGTCTGTAGTCAATGGGTATTTTATACGTGTGTCAAGAGTCTTCTATGGGGAAAAAAATAGTCTTTTGCACATGCAAAATGTGAAGTTAAACACCTTCTTCACATAATACATAAAAATTAACTCAAAATAGGTCACAGACCTAAATGTGAAAGCTAAAAGTATAAAATGTTCACAAGAAAATAACAGTAAATCTTTGGGACCTTGGATTTCACAATGGTTTCTCGGATAGGATATAAAATGCATAAGCAACAAAAGAAAAAAATAGATAAGTTAGACTTCACCAAAATTAAAAGACACCAAAGGTACCATCCAGAAAGTGAAAAGACAATCCAGACTGGGAGATTTTCAAATCCTATATTTGATAAAGGACGTATATCTAGAATTATAAAGAACTTATAATTCAAAAATAAAATGACAAAAAAATTCAATTTAAAAATGCACACAAGATTTTCTTCTTTCCTTTCATTCTTCAGTTACTACGCCAGATGGCTTCACTTTGCGTCTCCATCAATGAGCTCTTGTGCCCTCTGGCTTCTGGCTGGTTCAGTCATTTAGAAGCAACAGCAGGAGACTGGAGGAAGGGAAGAGGGTGGGGCTGGAACACATATTCCTCAGTCAATCTCCCTGCCCTGGGCAGGAGGTTCTCCCACGACCCTCTCCCTTCCCCTTCCTGACTACCAGCCCCAGGGGTGTACATCATTCCATGTGGCTTCTTACTGCCGTGGAATTATTACATTTTTCTCAAATTATTCCAAGTAGAAGTGTGCCACCTATGTCCAGCAGGTCCCCTAACTGGTAAGATACCGCTGGTTTCTGGCATGAACCTTCAGAAAGACTAAAGACAAGTTTCAGGGAACATAATTTTGCCTGGGATAGCTGTTCTCAGAACTTCGGGTCTTAGTAAGGAACTAGTGCTGTGATGATAACAGATGGCCTGCTGCCCTTCAGAATCTTGTTTTAAAAGTAAGGTTTGCACCCTGGCCAGATGGTCAGTTCATTGGAGCATCAGGCTGTACACCAAAAGGTTGAGGGTTTGATTCCCGGTCAGGGCACATGCCCAGGTTGTGGTTAGATCCTGGTCATTGGAACTTTCTCTTCCTCCCTCCCTCCCTCTTTCCCATTCTCTCTCTAAAATCAATAAACATATCCTTGGTGACGATTAAAAAAAAAAAAGTAATGTTTATCCCAAGACCTTGAAGAAACGTCACCAATTCCAGTGAGAAATGGTACAGGTTACAACTGTGGAAAGAAAAACAATTCTACTCAGACATCAAGAACCCTCTAGCTGAGACTGAAGATAATCATTTGAGGTTAAAATAAAACTTCCGTTTTTTACACTGTAATTCACAAGCCCCAAAATAATTTCATATTTAACCTGGACCTTTAGCCTGAAAGGGGGTAGATCTTGGAACATCCATTTTTCTCTCAAGAAATGTATGAGTGTTCAACCTCCAAATGCAGTGCATCTTTTCTGACATTTTGTTTTATGAACATCTAATGTAGTTTCATTTTATTTTATTACTTGATTTCATTTAACGTCTAGGCTATGTTGGACAATACGTGGATCATAGTTTTTACGGGAATTAGACGAGGGTGTGAAACTTCGGTCTGGTGTAAAGAGAAGTTCTCCGTCCTTCTACTCACTTCAGAGTCTGCTCAAAGCAAAACCTATGTTGTCACCAGTAGCTCGGAGAGGAACAAAGAAGCAGTCAGTTGCCCCGAGGGAGTAGTCCCAGGAAAGAGGAGGCCAGACCTCTGACAGAGTGTGTGAGCTCATCCTCACCCCACAAGGAGACAGAACCAACAGGTGCAGCCCAGGCTGTCTCTCCAGAGGGCTTTTGAGGATACTTAGCATTCTTGACCCCCCACTAAACACAAGTACTCCGTGATCACTGTCACAACAAAAACTTCCTTAGCGGAAGATAATAGTCCTAGTTTAGAACCACTGGGTTAAAAGAACAAAAAACACTTCCTGGCTGTTTTTGATGTTTCCTTCCGATGTGAAGAGAGTCTATTAGGTGCATCTTGGGCTCTTGTCCAAACTTGACTCCCCCTTCCCCAAGAGAGGCACACAGACTGACTGATGGAAATTATCGAGAAGAAGGAAATGACATTTTCAACCCATTTCCTCCCCCCTTTCTCTTGGAAACGAGCTGGATGCAGGAAGCAAAGGTGCAGTGCTCCCTCCCCAGGCTGAAGGTGGTATGGGGGCAGCTCTGACCCGTCTGGGCCTGGGTGGGGAAGGCTACGTAGCTCCGCGCTCTACCTGGAGGAAGCCCCTTGTTCCTCCAGCGGAACCAGGATCTCCGAGGTCAGCTTTAGGAAACATGCAGGTGGGGCTCTGGTCGCCCACCTTCCCTGCTTCATTTCTCAGTTCATTCAAAACGTTAAAAGAGTGACACTACCTACTGAAGCTCCTCACACCCGAACGATGACCGCACTGTTTACTAACTCAAATTTTCTACTAATTTATATCACACAGATCCTTCTTTGACAAAACGTTCACCACCTAAATCAAGCCCATGTTTTGGGGGACTTCCTGGCAATTTTCATTAATTTACTTTTCTTCTTTTCCCCCCACTGACACCCTCCTCCCACCACCCCCTCAGCACGGTTGTCTATGTCAGTTGGTCATGCATACATACATATAAGTTCTGTGGTTTATCTCTCCCCCCACCCCGTCCCCCTCTTCTGAGGGTTGTCAGTCTGTACCCTACTTCTATGTCTCTGGGTCTATTTTGTTCATCAGTTTGTACTGTTCATTGTATTACACAAATAAGTGAGATCCCATTCTATCTGAAGATAAAATGGAAAAATATCCTCAAATGAGGATTAAAAAATAAAAAATAAAGGTTTGGGCCCTGGCAGAGTGGCTCAGTTACTTGGAGCATCATCCCATATACCAAAAGGTTGCGGGTTCGATTCCGGGTCAGGGCACATACCTAGGTTGCAGGATGGATTCAATCCCCAGTCGAGGTGTGTATGGAAGGCAACTAATCTATGTTTCTCTCTCTTGCTATCAATAATTTTTTTTAAAAAAGCTTTGGGAAACACAGTAACAGCAAGTTTCATCTAGGGAAACTTTAATTCACAACCATTTTCCCCTGAATATGTACTTATTTTTTTCTCTGTCCGTAAAATTCCTGAATCAGGTTGACCTTCTTTTAAAGAAGCAATAAAATAGTTTAAACACTAAAACCATACAGGTTAAATATTCATTGTTAAAGAGAAGTTTATCATCTCTCATTCTTTTATTAGCAGTACTTTCATTGCCAGAAATATTTTCCACAAAGATATCCCAATTCAAGTTTTCTGAGCTATTCAATTGTTCAACTATTTGGGGTTTTGAAGGAAAATAACAGACAGCATTTTTTTTCAGCCACTTTTTCCTCTTAATCGCTAAACATGTATACTTTCAGAGAAATTTAATCCAGCTTCTTCTGGTTTGTTTCCATTTAAATCATTAAAATGTTATTTTTTTTTTAAGTCATTTGTTGTCCAAGAGACTTTTTAAATTAGCTTCTTTGCTTAAAAATCCAAATTGGCCATAAGAACATGGGCTCTTATGCCAAAAGGTTCAGGTTTGGAACACAAGTGTGAGCCCCAAGTTGGAAATCAGTTTTAATAGCGGCGCTGACATAAAGAGACCATGTGGACTCCGTCCCCTCCCTGACTCGCAGAGCCTTCTGTGCGAGCAAACACTGCAGCTGAGGTTACCCGAAGGTCTTCCAAGGAACCGTTTGTTCAGCAATCAGCCCGAGCTTCTGAAAACGCTAATTTATGGCCTTAATTGTCTTATTCTTGTGCTAATCTCATGTGATCGCTCCTCCACATTGTTTAAGGAGAGAAATTCTTTCCAGTAAAGTTTAATTCATAAAAAAAAGAATTAACTCCTTTTATTTTATTTTTTTTTAATCATGTGTACCCTTTTGATGTTCCTTCAAACCTAAGAACTTCCCTTCAATTAGAGGAGACTGTCCCCCTTGAGTAACCATTATTTCAGGTCCTTTCCCGCCTCTGTCCACCAGGAGAAACGCTTTACCCTCCACACAGCAGCACTGCTGCGCTGCATTGTAAACTAGGAGACAGCAAACACGTCCAGATACGAAGCAAGGCACCGGCCTGCCACGTGCGCTGGGGAAGGGAAGAGAAAGCTCGGGACCGTCGCTCTGCCGATTGGTTAGAAGAAAGAGGGAAGTTGAACTTCCTTTCAGCGCGAGCTTCTCAGTCTTCCTCATTTATTACTCAGGTATCACTGACTTGCTTTGCATTCGAAAGATATACAACTCATATGAGCCTACCTTCTCCTTCAAAAAAAAAGTAATCTGGGAATATAATTCTATGAACTATGAAGATAAGAGAAATGAAGGCAACAATTTTCAAAGATACCAATGGTATTTTCTTGTTGTGCCTTAACACACCAACGATTGGAAGAGGTGGTTCAAAGAAATAACAAACGGAGACATCTGCGAGTTGAGACTGACGACACAGCCAAGGGACACGCTGACTGTTTGCAGAACACTGGTTTTTGGTGAAATCAATGAGAAGCACTCTAGAAGACATGTTTACGCATGGATTAGCACTTAACAACTCTAGATTCCCATTTAAAATATGTCCAAATGTCTTTTAATATGCTTCAATGACCTATGCACACCTATGTATCTACTTCCTGAGGGACTAATATTCCAAAGCTCATCAAACAATCCTCTATAGTGTTGTAGTATCTTATCAGTCCACTAAATCAATGCATTGATTTATCAAATGATAATTTATATATCAATTATTCACTGGAGGTTTATTTATGACACATTGATGAATTATGGTCAGTGGTGGCACCAAATTTAAAAAATGTAGAAAGTTGCCTAATTGAAAATTCTGCAGTAGCTTTACTTTGACATTTTCATAATTTATTATTCTTAAGGTTTTAAGCCATACAAAGTTATCCTTATTTATGGCTGTAATTTATGCTTTCAAATTAATCCTCTGCTGCTTCCCTTTAGTTCCCAATCCAAGACTTTATAATTCTAAAAATAAATGACACAAGAGACAGGAAGACAATTATTGATTAATAATAGCAAAAAGTAATAATTTCCAGAGTTCTTCGGGTACTTATTAAGCTACTTTCATAGCCCAGTGCTGACATGTGTAGGTTATACACTGCTCAACAAAGTAACTGTAAGCTTTTTCCTCTTTCCAATGAACCCCTTTTAAAAGGAGGAAGGACCGCCCTGGCCGGTTTGGCTCAGCAGTTAGAGCGTTGGCCTGCGGTCCCAGGAGACCCAGGTTTGGTTCGCGCTAAGGGCACGTACCTCGGTTGCAGTTTGTCCCCGGCCCTGGTTGGGTTGTGTGGGTGACAGCCACTCGATGTGTCCTTTTCACGTTGATGTTTCTCTCCCCCCCCCCCCCCGCCCCTTCCACTCTATCTGAGCAAAAAAATAAAAAAATGTCTTCAGGTGAGGATAAAAAAATAAAAATAAAGGGAGGAAGGACTACTTTAAGGAGTTTACTCAGGGAATCTGCTATAGGCAGATGATTTGAAAATTCCAAACAGGGGTCACTGTGTATTCTGTAAAACTAAATATAAAAAATTATTTCAGCTATCACTCATGCAATAGATGATCAATTTTAAAATATATATTTTAATATCATGGCTCATAGTTTGAAAAATATTTTAATCTAAGGAGTCCTAGAATTTTTTAAACATTGGAATGGGGGGGGGTGAAATAATTGTACATTCACAACACATCCTCATAGAGTCAAAGGAAACAGCCAGACAGGTGACAGGAAGTGTCATGTCTCAGCTATTCTATTTACTACTCTAAAGCATAAATAGTTATCACCTACCTGCCTCCCTGAAATTAACAACATTTTCCTAACAGTGAAGTCTATGGTTTTCTAGGAGTTTCCCTGTCCTTTTAGACTTCATCCCTTTGTGTCATGAAAGGGATGTCTACAAAATAATGATTATTTTCCCATTTGCCTTTTTGTTCTTTTCTTAATCAACACATTTGTTTTCTTTTTTGTTTTTTTTATCCTCACCCGAGGATATTTTTCCATTTTTTTTTGTACAGATAGAGTAGGAGGGAGAGAGAGGAAGGGAGAGAGAGAGAAACTTCGACGTGAAGGGAAACATCGAGTGGCTGCCACCCGCACAACCAACCAGGGCCGGGGACAAACTGCAACCGAAGTACGTGCCCTTAGCGGGAACCGAACCCGGGTCTCTCCTGACCACAGGCCGACGCTCTAACCGCTGAGCCAAACTGGCCAGGTCTCAACACATTTGTTTTCTCACGGTGCACAGAATTCTTGCAATGCGTTGGTAGGGTAGTCAATAAAGTCCACTCAACATTTGGCGTAGCTCACCCCAACCTATCTTTAATAAGGCCGTGGTCCCTTTCCTCGGAGGTGCTGCATCATTCTGACAGTCGTGGCTCTGGTGTGATATCCTCTGCCAACATGACACAACAGGGAACATTCTGCACTGCCTCACAGGCACCAGCCCAGGGAGACCGGGAGCTCAGCTCTCTCGTGGCGGGATACCATTATGAGCAATTAAAAGGTCCATGTCCTACTTTTTAGGTTTTACAGATTCCCTGTGAATTTTTTCATGCTAAGAACCTTAATTAGAAGAAAATCAAGATTAACCTAAAGAAACAATGAATTACCTCTTCCTGTTAAGTTCTTCATTTCACAACGGGCTACTCTAGAAAGTCTTCTTGATTGATTCTCCAAATAAAAGTGACAAGCACTCACGGATCCAAACAAAATTCCTATTTCCAAGAAACCAGGTAAGAAAAACATACCAGGGAATTCACTTCTTTGCTGGATGTAACTACAACAACAAGAAAGGCTGGTTAGAGCAACACTAAACTTGGCTCAATCACGAAATGGCCTCAGCTTGGGATAGAATAGAATTTATAATGTATGACAGAAGCAACGTTGTAATGTACAATTATATAATTTACTTGAACAGTTGCTTTCCATATGGGAAGTAACAGATTGCCCAGTTGCATTTTGGCTAAGACTAACCCTACCATATTTCAGGGTAAAACAATTTTGTTGAAATCTGGAAACCTGCAGACAGCATCTTTAGGTCTCTCTGATGGCTCTTGACATTCTTTCTTTTTTTCTAGGAATAGTATACAGCTGTATCCTCCTTTCTAAATGCTCCTGACCCACATTTAGCACATAGTACTTTCTGGAAGATGTAACCATAACTATGCCCCGTAGATTTTATAGTTGGGATAACCACTCAGGTTATTCAGCCAGATTCCCATGATGAAACAAACCCCCAAAAAAATCAAAAATAAAAATCAGAGATAATAAGGGAGAGAAGAAAACAACAAATCTTTCCCTGAATATTCCTTTTCTAAACATTCACTATTACAAGGAAAACATACTTCGAAGAAAATGAGTCTCTTTCTCTCTCAGTTTTTATCTCAGTTCAAGAGCAATGCAGAACTCCTACGTATTTAATAATATTCCCTCCCAGTTAAGTTCCACTCCAGGAGAAGTATTTTATGGACTATGGAACATTCGTATTCATGACCCTAACATTTTAGAACAGGTTGATGGATAAGCAATGCACTTTCTATATTGATGCATAAATGATCCGCATCCCAGAATATATCTTCAAAGTTTGAAAACTTACATTGTCCAGCAAAAATCTGTCATTATCGCCCTTTGAAAGGGTCTTGAAATTGCAACTATCTATGGCCAAATATCATTTTCTGAAATCTGTCCCCCTGTGCATAGATTTATGCGTCCCATGGTTGGACAGAGGGAAATTATCCAATACAAAGTTGTCCAAATAGGCAATTATCCAGCAGACTGGAGCCAAGATCATCCTCTGGAGATAACTGCAGGTTCCACTGCAGCTGTGTGGGAAGGATGGACACCAGTCAGCTATCTGGAGAGTCTGGGTGTTTCCAGGAAGAAAACTGGGAAGATTGTTTTTGTGTCCTAGACTACTCCTTTATCCTTTATACTAAAAAAAAAAAAAAAAAAAAGTAGGAAAAAGGCTTAAAGCATTTGCATATCTGAATTTCTACCTCTAAATTATTATGGTACACGGCAATATTTTTTCCTCTAAATAATCATATCACATTATGTTATGTAATGTTATAATTATGTTATAATATAAACTTATTTTCAGCGCTGGAGTATTCAAACAGAAAATAGCAGAAGCCTAAGACTGGAAACACAATGCAACAATTATCAAACATTTTCATGTCGTGCCTGCAAAGAATAATAATGGTCTTTCATGTGCGAACGAGCTGCGCATATGGAATCTCATTTGATCCTCTAGATAACCCAAGAGGTACATAGGGAAGTTATTATGATCCTTTTACAGATGAGGAAATTTAAGCTCAGAAAGGCTGCGATATATTCAAAGGCACCCAACTAGAAAGTGAGAAATAAGGATTCAAACCAAGTGTTCTTATTTGAGAACCATATGTGAGAATGGCAGGTAGTCCCCACCCTTACATAATTAAGAAGACCAAAAAAAAAAAAGGTCTTCCTCCCCAACTCCTACAGAATCCTTACCATCTTCACTACACCCACATCTACCATACTGATGAGTAACCTCTGTTCTCCACTAAGTCTTATTTTTTATGAAAACATTCCTTGAGTTTTTATTCTTTTTTTTTTTAATCCTCACCTGAGGATATTTTTCTATTTATCATCAGATAAAGTGGGAGGGAGGGGCAGAGAAAGAATCATCGATGTGAGAGAGATACATCAACTGGTTGCCTCCTGCACAACCCTGACCAGGGCTGGGGACGAACCGCAACCGAGGTAGGTGCCCTTGGCCAGAATCAAATCTGTGACTCACTGGTCCAAGGGCCATCGCTCTAACTGCTGAGTCAAACAGGCCAGGGTGAGTTTTTAACATTTTAAATTAATAATCTTTAATATGAATTGCCTATTTTTATCAGATTTTTTTCTAATTCCTCAGAATAAGAAAGAATTGGCAATGTCTGCAATAAAAGCAAAGCAAAGAGAATGGGTGGTGAAACACAGAAAAGTCAAGGATGCTCAAACTGAAAATATTTTCTAGGGTTGGCCCAACTGTCCAGTGAGATTTGAGAAAAAGATGGTAGCGAGGGTGAGAGTGTGAGCAAGTGTGAGAGAGGGTGTGAGTGGACGTGAGTGTGGACGAGCTACCTCAAGCAGTGCGGAAACGTGGGGTAGAGGCTCCTGTGCTGTGGACTGGAGCAGCCAGCTACCATGGTAAGCGGCTTGTCAGGACCTCTCCCTGCGTGGCGGAAGGCCCACCATCTTGGGAGCCCCCTGGTCTTCCCTGGGAGGAGGCAGCAGGGAGCAAATAGGGCCCAGTGACCTGAGTGCACCAGTGCACCTTGCACTGTTGGACTGGTGAGCCCTGCTGTGCCAATGCGACCAGTGCATAGTGCTGGCGCTGCCAAGGTACCTGCTCGGGAAAGCAGCAACCAGCTGGGACTCAAGCACCATCCCCCACAGCAGCAGCCTGATCGGAGCCAAGCACCACCCTCAGCAGCAGTAGCACCAGCTTGGGAGCCCAGCACCTTCCCCTACTTGACAGCAGTGACTGGCAGGAGTAAAACCCCACCCCCAACAGCAGCTGAGGCTCAGGAACCTAGACACACCCCCAGCAGCAGAAGATCAGGAGTGAACATCCATCCTCAGGCAACAGCAGCACAGATTGGCAGCTGAGACCCATCCCCAGCAGCATCAGCAGAGGCTGATCAGGAGCAGTGCCCCAGCCCAAGCAGCAGCAAGGCCTGGGCAGCTGAGACCAGCCCTTGACAACTGCAGCAGCGGATTTGGAATGGAGCCCCTCCCTCAGCAGCAGCAAAGTCCCAGGAGCTGAACATCCTCAGCCCCCAACAGCAGCAGAGGATTGGGAGCTGAGAGCACTCCCTGGCAACAGCAGCCAGTAGCAGTGCAAACCGGGAGCTGACACCCACTCCCAGCAGCATCAGCAATGACTGATCAGGAGCTGAGCCCCACAAGGCAGCAAAACAGTCCAGCAGCACACCAAGCTGGACCCAGCACCCCAGCAGTAACCAGCGGGACCCAGCACCCCAGAAGCACACCAGCTGGACCCATGCACCCCAGTAGCACATCAGCAGGACCCACGCACCCCAACAGCCCCTACCACAACAGACCAATACCAGCTGCAATTGTCACCTCTCCAGGACCCACAGCAGGCAAGAGGCACCAAGCACCAAAACAGTCTGGTAGGCACAGTAGCCTTATTTGACACACACCAACCTGCCTACACATCCCAACATCCCTCACTGGGCCTAGAACTACCAGACTGCTAAAATGGCGAGACAACGAAACAACACCCAAATGAAAAAAAAGGAGCAATCACCTGAAAAAGAACTACATGAAATGGAAGCAAGCAACTTGTCAGATAAAGAATTCACAATTCATTGGTCCATGGGCCGGCTCTACCACTGAGCCAAACCAGCCAGGACAAAGCAATGATTTTAAGGGTGCTCAAACAATTTAGTGAGAACTACAAGCAACTTAATGAGAATTATAAAGAGCTCAGTGGAAATTACATCAGCTTAAAAAAAGAGGTAGAAGCTATGAATAAAAATCAAGTGGAAATAAAGAATAGACACCTCTCCAAACAGGACATACAAATGGCCAAGAGACATATGAAAAACCGCTCAACGTCACTAATCATCAGAGAGATGTAGATTAAAATGACTATGAGGTATCACCCCACACCTGCCAGAATGGCTGCCATCAACAAATCATCAAACAACAAGTGTTGGCGAGGGTGTGGAGAAAAGGGGACTCTAGTGCACTGCTGGTGGGAATGCAGACTGGTGCAGCCACTGTGGAAAACACTATGGTGTTACCTCAAAAAATTGAAAATTGAACTTCCATTTCACCCAGTGATTCCACTTCTAGGAATATTCCCTAAGAAGCCTGAAACACCAAATCAGAAAGAATATATGTACCCCCATGTTCATAGAAGCACTATTGCTAAGATCTGGAAACAGCCCAAGTGTCCATCAATAGATGAGTGGATAAAAAAGCTGTGGTACATATACACAATGGAATACTATGCAGCTATAAGAAAGAAAGATCTCTTATCCTTTGAGACAAATGAAGGGACCTGGAGAGTATTATGCTAAGCAAAATAAGCCAGTCAGAGAAGGACAAGTATCACACGACCTTACTTACTTGTGGAATCTAATGAACAAAATAAGCTGATGAACAAAATAGACCCAGAGACATACAAGTAGGGTTCAGACTGACAAATTTCAGAGGAGGGGGTAGGGGTAGGAAAGAGATAAACCAAAAAACTAATGCTTATAAGCATAACCAACAGACATAGACAATGCTGGTTGGGGTGGGGGCAGAAAAGGGAGGAGGGTGTCAATGGGAGAAAAAGGAGAAACATCTGTAACAAAAATAAATTAAATGAAAAAATATTTGGAATTCAATCCAATTATTTTACATTTCAAACACATGTAGCTATTTGGGTTCTTAACTAATGGTTAAGAAAACAAGCACTAATAGTTTTGAAAGCTGGGTCATTAACTTATAAGAAGAGGTCAACTGAAATGAAAATTTCAAATGCTACCAAACAGTACCTTCAAATAACATGCAAGTAAATATGAATTATGTAGGATTCTAACTGAAATACACATGCTTATAAACAAGACAGTAAGGGGCAGTATTTAAATAAAGTAAAATTTTACAGAGACGTTCCCATAGAAGGAGCATTATCTGAAGAATCTGCCAACATAAGATTAGCATTATACTTGCATAATCCTTTAATTGTCTTAATAGCAAATATGCTACTAATTGTGTAAGGTGTTTTGGCCTTGCATTCCAAATGGCATAGTTGCATTTTTCTTTGTATACATTGTAAAAACAAATATACAGTGTTATTAAAAAGTAATGCCACTGCTTTTTAAACAAACACACCATGTCATCCACACAGTGGCCACCTTAGTGCAACCACGTGCTCTGAAGATCGGCCCTTACTGCCTCTGCCTGCTTTCGAAGCTGTTCTGAGTCTAACACACACGCATGCACACTTCTAAATATCCTCAATGGTGACAAACTGCATTATCTGAAAGTCAATTTCAGCCATTTTCATCATTGCAGAGAGACGTTTATAGCCAACTCTGGTGAATAAAGAAAAGGACGATGAATCTTGGTATAAAATGCGAACAGAAAGTTATGAGATGGATGTTTTAGTCAGGCTTGCAAATGATTGAAAAGACAATTCTGAGGGGAAGTTTTCCAAAATGTTTTGAACAAGGATGTCATTGGAATCAGGGTTTTGCTTCTCTGGGTGATCATTTTGAAAAACAAAAAACAAACAAACAAAAAAAACATTAATATGAATGCATGAATTACAGTGCTGGGAAAATTAGACAGCTACTTACCGAAAAATGAAACTAGACCATCAACTTACACCCTACACCAAAATAAACTCAAAATGGATAAAAGACTTAAATGTAACTCATGAATCCATAAAAATCCTAGAGGAGACTGTGGGCAACAAAATCTCAGACATCATACGCAGCAGAATTTTTACTGACACATCACCTAAGGCAATAGAAACAAAGGAGAAAATGAACACATGGGACTACATCAAACTCAAAAGCTTCTGCACAGCGAAAGATACAATCATCAAAACGGAAAGGCTACCCACTGTATGGGAGAGCATAATTGCCAATGATATATCAGATAAGGGGTTAATTTCCAATACATATAGAGTGCTCATACAACTCCACAAAAGGAAGACAAAGAATCCAATTAAAAAATGGGCAGAGGAACTAAATAGACACCTCTCCAAACAGGACATACAAATGGCTAAGAGACATATGAAGAAATGTTCATCATCACTAATCATCAGAGAGATGCAAATAAATCAAAACAACAATGAGGTATCACCTCACACCTGTCAGAATGGCCGCCATCAACAAATCATCAAACAACAAGTGTTGGCGAGGGTGTGGAGAAAAGGGGACTCTAGTACACTGTTGGTGGGAATGCAGACTGGTGCAGCCACTATGAAAAACAATATAGTGTCACTTCAAAAAATTAAAAATTGAACTCCCATTTGACCCAGTGATCCCACTTCTAGGAATATACCCTAAGAAGCCTGAAACACCAATCAGAAAGAATATATGTACCCCCATCTTTGTAGCAGCACTATTTACAATCGCTAAGATCTGGAAACAGCCCAAGTGCCCATCAGTAGACGAATGGATTAAAAAGCTGTGGTACATATACACAATGGAGTACTACGCAGCGGTAAGAAAGAAAGATCTCTTATCCTTTGAGACTACATGGAGGGACCTGGAAAGTATCATCCTAAGTGAAACAAGCCAAGCAGAGAAAGACAAATTTCGTATGATCTCACTGATTTCTGGAATATAATGAACATAACAGTTTGAGGACAATCCCCTAAGGAGTGGGGAGCTGAGAGAGGGATGAACAACAGAATTTATATGCATGTAGGCATGAACAGTGGACATGGACAACAATCGGGGGAAGGGGCAGGGAGGGAAGGGAGAGGGGGGAATCAGTGGGGGAAAAAAGGAGAATCATTTGTAACAAAAATTAATAAAAAAAAAAAAAGTAGAAAAAAAAATAAAAATCAAACTCTGTACTTTTCACTTATACTCTGCAAATATGAAATACAGCAGAGATATATGCATTTTTACTTAGATGGTTATAGATGTACATTCTGAAGCTCCCACTGGGTGAAACTAACCAGAGGCTGGTTTGCCAAATATTATATATAACATAAACTTAACTGTGATGATCTTTCAAAAAAGTACAATAAATAAATAAATAAAATTTTCCAGTGAGAAGTACCTAACCATATTCTATTTTCCAGATGTCTTTGAAACCCAAGCATGATTTAGAAGAAATGTATTATTATTTATGCCCATGTTGCTATACATTTCAAGTCATCACTTGAATAGAGAAAATGCATTATGTTCATTTAACACTTGTTTATTGAGTTCTCTATGTCTCAGATACTAAAACAAATTCTGAAATTAAAATAAAAAATAAGACAATATTCCAGTATTCAAGATACTTATAGTGAAGCAAATTAGACTAACAACATCCACTCTTTGTAGAAACTGTTTGTAGAATGACAAAAAAAATAAAAACAAAAACTAGTTCATCTGACACCGTTAATCCTTCCTCCTTGAAACTCTTTCATTTGCTCATATGACATCGAGGTAGTGTCCTTTCCTGTTGCCTGTCTGTTAACTTGCCCTCAGAAGTCGTTGTGGGCTCCTGTCGTTCTCCTCATCTCGTAAACACCAGTGTCCCTGAGCAATCTGTCTGGATGCTCTCTTCTCCTCCCACGATGCGGCCCCTCCCTGGGCTCTCACATACTCAAAGACTGAGGACTCGATCCATGTTTCCAGCTCAGTTCCCTCTCTCGACACCAGTCCTATAGAGTCAGCTGCTAAACAGATATCTCTACATAAATATTTTAGATATCTCATTCCCTTCCCCAGTATTGGCAACATCAGCCAAGTTAGACCTCAAACTGACATACATTTTTTTTTTGCCCCAAACTCTTCTATTCATTTAATCAACCAAAGGTCACTCCATTCATGCACGTATTCACGCAGTCATACTCTAAGCATCTGTTGAGTGCCGTGGAGTGTGCCAGACACTAGCGTCACGCTCACCGAGTCCGTGCCCTTGGACACAGGTCCATACAATACCGGCTGTAAACGCCGGGAGGACATACAGTCAGGCCGCCCGGCACCCACCCAGGCTTGAGGCTGGGTCGTGGCTTCCTACAGGGAGTGATATCTGAAATGAAATCTAGAAAGTGGGTAGGAGACCAGTGGGAAGAAGAGAGAACGTGACACGGATAAGTGAATGGAAGGAGCCCAGCATGCCTGGTGCTCCGAGCGGAAAGGCTGAGTGTGCGCGGCGAGAGCGCAGCAGCAGACAGGGCCTGCAGGCTGCTCTCGGGTCAGGCTGTCAGAGCAGCTCAGCGTCGGGGATTCGAACTGATGAGCACTGTTGCCTGTGAACAGACTGGAAGAGGGGAGGTGTGACACGGAGGTGAAACACCAGGCTCGCCCATCAGCCCTGATGACAGACAGACGTCAACTCGCACTAGGAAAATGCCCGCAGGGCCAGAGGAGAGCTCGCAGATCAGAGGAAATATTCAGAAGGTGGGACAAGCCGGGTCCGGTTACCTTCAGATAAGGAACCCGAGGGGAAAGGACAAACCAAAACACGATTCTCAAATGTTGTCTTTGAATAACTGAATGACGCCGCTTACCGAGACTGGAAACAACACAGGCTAAGCAAGCGTGTGGGGAAAGATGTCAAGATGTGCCCTGGCCGGTTTGGCTCAGGGGTTAGAGCATCGGCGCGTGGACCAAAGGGTCTCGGGTTTGATGCCGGCCAAGGGCATATACCTCGGTTGCAGCTCGTCCCCTCCCTGGTCAGGGTCCTGCGGGAGGCAGCCAGTCGATGTGTCTCTTTCACATCCATGTTTCGTTCTTTCTCTCTCTCTCTCCTCCTCCCTTCCACTCTATCTGAGGATAAGTAGAAAAATATCCTCGGGTACGGATTTTTAAAAAAGGTGTTAAAATGTGTTGTTTTGAAATAAATACCTGTGAGATAGCCAAGTGAAAACATCTAATAGGCAATTTAATAGACAGTAGTCCCCCTTATCCACAGTTTAGTTACCTGTGGTCAACCACAGTCTAAAAATCTTAAATAGAACTTCCAGGAATAAATAATTCATAAGTTTTAGATTGTTTGCCATTATCAGTAGCATGATGAAATCTTGCACCTTCCCACTCCGTCCCTCCCAGGACATGAATCATCCCTTTGTCCAGCTTATCCATGCTGTATAAGCTTCCTGTCTGTTAGTCACTTAGTAGCTGTCTAGGTTATTGGACCAACTGTGCTGGTACTGCCGTGTTTGTGTTCACATAACCCTCGCTTTACTTAATGATGGCCTCAAGTCATCAGAGTAGTGATGCTAGCCATTTGAATATGCCAAAGAGTAGCTGTCAAGTGCTTCCTTTAGGTAAAAAATATATGTATGTATAGGGGGGAAAAGAACATAGTAAATGTAGGGCTCAGTCCTATCCATGGTTTCAGGCATCCGTTGAAAGGGGGTCTTAGAACATACCCCCATGGACAAGGGGAACCACTGCATTGGTTTGGAGTTCCAAGCTGATTGGTGAGAAGGAATCTACCACTTGGGAATCATCAGCATACTATTAGTAATCATCAGTATATGGTTAGTATTTCAAGTCATGGAAATAGGTGATCTAACAAAAGAACTAGAAAATGAAATGAGAAGAGAAGGCAGCTATAAGAAAAAAATCCTCATAGAGCCCAGCCGGTGTGGCTCAGTGGTTGAGCATTGACTCATGCACCAAGTGATCACCGGTTCAATTCCCAGTCAGGACACATGCCCAAGTTGTGGGCTTGCTCCCCAGTGCGGGGCATGCAGGAGGCGGCCAATCGATGTCTCTCTCATCAATGTTTCTGTCTCTCTCTCCCTCTCCATCCCTCTCTCTCTAAAAATCAATAAAGAAAAAAAAATTTTTTTTTAATCCTCTTGGAAAGAGTCCTGCAAAGATGAGTAAGAAAGAACACCCAGAAAAGTAAAAGGAAACCTTTTGGCTAGGATATCATGGAGGTCAACTGAAGAAGGTGTGTCAAGATCAGAAGAGGTCAAATAACATTCGAATTGAAGCATTCACAATGCCTCTTATCTTTAGCAAGGTCTCCAGGGACTTCTGAGAGAGGTTTCAGCCTAGCCAAGGAACCGGGGGAGTGGGGGGTAGACGCCAGATCTCCGTGAGCTACAGAGGGAATAGGAGGCGAGAGTGGAGGCAACAAGTGTGAGTCACTCCTTTGAGATGTCAGGCTGCAAGGGGTGAAAAGAGATCGAGAGGACCCAGAAAGGGATGACAGATCTAAGTATGGTGTGTTTAAACACGGAAGAAACTGGTTCCATATTTACATCCTAATAAAGGGAATAATTCACTGAGCAAAGTCCCTGGGAAGATAGTAGAAGGATGAGACCCAGAGCTCAGGTAGAGGGATTATTGCTAAAAAGAGAAAAGAATACTCTCTGAAATATAACAGCAGGAAATGAGGAAAATATGAGTATAGTGTAGATTTTCTTTCTGGTATAATACAGCTTTATCTGTTAAGAGAGGAGTGGTTAGAAGAGGGCATCAGTGGCTAAAATCCAAAGAGAAAAAGTTTTATTTTTAAAACTTCTGCATAGAACTAAAGAAATAACATAAGCCCAGTCCGTGTGGCTCAGTGAAGTGAGCATCGTCTCATGGACTAAGAGGTCCCAGTTTGATTCCCAGTCAGGTTGCCGGCGTGATCCCCAGTAGGGGGTGTGCAGAAGGCAGCCAATGGATGTTTCTCTCTCACATCAATGTTTCTATCTCTCTAAAAATCAATAAAAACATATTTTAGAAAAAAATAACATAAAAAGATGGCCAAGGTATGTGAAATGTAAGAAAGTTTAGGGAACTTCTTAAGAGTGATTGCAATGAGGAGCCATAGAAGTTGAACTAGATAAGACAGAAAGTAAAGACAGGAAGTGACCGAAGCAGAGAATGCAGACTACAGGTCCACATGAGCATCAATAAATAAACCTCTAATGAAATGGAACTAATGCAAGGACACAAAGTAACAATTAAGGGCAGGGAGTATAGGAGGGTTTGGTTTATTATTTCTGATAAAGAAGTGTTAATTTATGACAAAGTCCAGGGTGTGGTCATGGGAAGATGTGAAGACGTGGAAATGGAAGTCAGGAGCCAAATAACTGTGAGGATGAGCTGCTGAGCTGTCTACAGACATGAACATTACAGTCCCCTAAGATGACATCACAACTAAAAGAAGAAAGGACACATTGAGCCCGAAATGTGAGTCTAAAGGACCTCAAATGCCACACTCAAGCAACAGTTATATCCAATGCTTTCATTTTTTCTAGACCTTTCTGTTCTATCTAACATACACCATATTCAATTCCAAGCCTGACTTTGTAATTCAAAGTAAAACAATACAATTTCTCCCCTCAAAAATATATTTAAAACCTCTTGAATTAGGTTTAAAAAATATTAGATTCTGAAAAACATCTAGACTATTATGACTATTTCCCCAATGGATTTAAGTATTTGGGGTTTTTAAAATTCTAAACATATATAAAAATATTTTTTAATCTTTATTGTGGAAGGTATTACATATGTCCCTCCTTTTATCCCTCGTTGACTCCCTCCTCCCCACTCCCACCCCCCTTCTGCCTTCCTCACACTATTGTCTGTGTCCATTGGTTATGCATATATGCATATAAATTATTTGATTTATCTCTTCCTGCCCCCCCACCCCCTTCCCTCTGAGGTTTGTCAGTCTGCTCCCTACTTCCATGTCCTTGAATCGATTTTGATCGTCAGCTTATTTTGTTCATTATATTCCATAAATAAGTGAGATCATGTGGTACTTGTCCTTCTCTGACTGGATTAATTCACTTAGCATAATACTCTCCAGGTGCCTCAATGTTATTTCAAAGGGTAGGAGATCATTCTTTCTTACAGCTGCACAGTACTCCATTGTGTATATGTACCGCAGTTTTTTAATCCACTCATCTACTGATGGGCACTTGGGCTGTTTCCAGACCTTAGCTATTGTAAATAGCACTGCTATGAACATAGGGGTGCATATATTCTTTCTGATTGGTGTTTCAGGCTTCCCAGAAATTAATATTAATTATGCATAATTAATATTCAACAAAGAAGCCAAGAGCATACAATGGAGAAAGGACAGTCTCTTCCATAAGTAGTGTTGGGGAAATTGAACAGGTACATGCAAAAAATGAAATGAGACCACCAACTTACACCATATATAAGAATAAACTCAAAATGGATAAAAGACTTAACTGTAAGTCATGAAACCATAGAAATCCTAGAAGAAAACGTAGACAGCAAAATCTCAGACATCATATGTAACAGAATATTCACCAATGCATCACCTAGGGCAAAAGAAACAAAGGAAAAAATTTCATACATGGGACTACATCAAACTAAAAAGCTTCTGCACAGCCAAGGAGTCCAGCATCAAAATAAAAAGGGAACCCACTCTCTGGGAGAATATATTTGCCAATGATATATCAGTAAGGGGTAAAGTACTCATACAGCTCGGGAAGACAAACAATCCAATTAAAAAATGGGCAGAAGACCTGAATAGACACTTCTTTTTAAAAAAAAATAAAAAAAATGTTTTACTGATTTTTTTTTTAGAGAGAGAGAAAGGGAGAGAGAGAGAGAAACATCAATGTGAGAGAGAACCATTGATCAGCTGCCTCCTGGACACCCCACTAGGAGCCCAAAACCCAGGCATGTGCCCTGACTGGGAATCAAACAGGGACCTCTCAGTCCATGGGACAGCGCTCAATCCACTGAGCCACACCGGCCAGGCTGAATAGACAATTCTCCAGACAGGACAAACAAATGGTCAAATGACCAAAATACATGAAAAAATGCTCAACGTCACTAATCATCAGAGAGATGCAAATGAAAATAACAATGAGGTATCACCTCACACCTGTCAGAATGGCCGCCATCAACAAATCATCACACAACAAGTGTTGGCGAGGGTGTGGAGAAAAGGGGACTCTAGTACACTGCTGGTGGGAATGCAGACTAGTGCAGCCACTATGGAAAACACTGTGGTGTTACCTCAAAAAATTGAAAATGGAACTACCATTTGACCCACTTCTCGGAATATATCCTAAAAATATTATTTTCAATTGTCACTTTGCTAAGTATTTCCAAATAACATTCTCATTTTCACAGAAGAGAGTTATTTTTCACCAAGCATGATAAAGATCCTTGCAAAAACAGTATGGGCTCAATTGTTTAAATAAGTCCTGTCTCTCGCTGACATTGATCCAAGAATCCAGGCTTCTGTATTCTTAGGTAGGAGGCCATGGCTGGTGCAGGCTCCTAGCATCCAGGTTCCTACCTTTCTACTCTCTACACATTGGGTGTTGCAAAATGGCTTCTGCAGGCTTGCTCTAATCCCTCATCAGGGCAGGAAGAAGAAAGACAAGAGCACCAACTGCGACATCTGTTCTTTCCATTAAAGACACGAAAAGCTCTCCCATGAAGCCCCTGCAATTCACTTCCTGTCTCGCTGCTTCTGATGGGGTCACGTGATGCAGGGTCTGGGAGGTGGGGGCAGGAATGCTATGAATAGCTTTGTCCACTGGTTCTCAGCCAGTGCTTCTCCCTCGGCCCCAGGGAAGGTTTTCATGTGCTGAGGACATTTTGATCATCATAGTGAGGGCAGGAGGCCAGTGGTGGGGCTGGTATCTAATGCCTAGAGGCCAGAGATGCCCAAAACACCAAAATGCCTTCATTAAGAAACATGGGGTTGGACGGGTGATGACCAGTCCCTGGAGTGGGCACACTGCTCCTACAAAGATCTATATTCTGTTGGCAAAAACAGTGGGGGGGGGGGGGCAGTGAGGAGGGTAGAACTGAGCATGTCTGCAGCACCTCACCTGAGCCTCCAGTGTTTGCAACGATTTTTTTTTCATTATGGAAAATTACAAATATATACAAAGCAAAAAGAACAGTGTAATGAATTCCCATGTACCCACCATCCAGCTTCCACAGTTGTCAACATTTGGCCATTCTTGTTTAATTTTTCCGAGTTATTTTTTATTTTACTTTTCAACCTGGCAATGTTTGTGAGTCTATCAAAATAAAAAAAGAAGCATAACTGGAAAACTAGGAGAGAGATTGTCACTTTATTGTATATATCTAATTTAAATCTAATTGTTTTTACATGTACTACCACTAGCAAAGTAAATTTAATTAAAGGAGTCACTTCAGTTATGGGCATCTAATATTCAAGTTAAAATATCTGGTTAATCCAAGTGTATATGAGAGGAAAAAAACATCTTTATTTGTCACAGTGCCCCTGACTTCCAAGCAGAGGAGAGTCATAAAGAACTTCCTCTGTTGGTTGCTGAATGAGAAGATGAAAAACCAGAGAATCTAAGAGAGCTATAATTTCAATCTTTTTTTGAAAAGAAGGAAGTGAACAGAAAAATATGAGAAGGAGAAGAAGCTGCGTCAGTACCTCTGAAAGCTGCTGGGAAGAGTTGGGTGGTAGAGGGGAAATGTGATACAGGTCACATCAGAAAAAATGTTTTGGAAAATTAACAAGGGAGTTTTATTAAGTTTTACATGTAGTATGTAATGTAAATTGTTCTCTCCCCATGAAATGTTCAGAAAATTTTCTATTTTTCATTAATGCGTTGAGTAATTGGATATATATATTTTTTTTTTTTTGAAGTCTTGCAGTACTGAATCCTGCTTTAAAATTGTCTTCACAGCCCTGGCTGGTTTGGCTTCATGGTTAGAGCATCAGCCCGGGGACCAAAGAGTCACGGGTTCGATTCCGGTCAAGGGCGCGTACCTCAGTTGCAGTTCGTCCCCAGTCCTGGTCGGGGTCATACAGGAGGCAACCAGTCAATGTGTCTCTCTCACATCGATGTTTCTCTCTCTCTCTCTCTCTCTTTCTCTCTCTCCCTCCCTCCCACTCTGTCTGAAGATAGATAGAAAACATATATATATATATATATATATATATATATCCTCAAGTGAGAATTTAAAAGAATAGTCTTCACAAAAAGATACTATCACTTTAAAATTATATTTTCATGTATTATTCCCTTTATATCACATAAATAATATATACTATTATTTAACATATAGGAAATAAAGTCTCCTGAAACACTACCTCCAATAATGAACCATATAAGCATTTCAATAATTTTTTAAAAAATTCTCACCCAAGGATATGTTTTGTACTGATTTTGAGAGAGGGGGGAAGGGAGAGAGAGAGGTGGAGGGAGAGAGGGAGAGAGAAAGAAACATTGATCAGCTGCCTCCCATACGTGCCCTGACCTGGGATCAAACCAGCAACTAGGTATGTGCCTGGACTGGGAATCGAACCTGTAACCTTTTATGTACAGGACGATGCTCCAACCAACTGAACTACCCAGCCAAAATTAAAAATAATCACTGGTTTTTTTCTATTAAAATGTATACTTAAATGTTTACCAAAAAATGGGAGCATGTTCATACATGTGGTGTATAGCCTGTGGCATATCTCATGGGTCAGTAAGCTCCATTTATACGACATGGAGGAAATGGTGTCCACACTTAGATTTTCTGAAATGTCTTTGTTTGAAATTTCTCAACTGTAACGTAGAAAGGAATACCTATTGCCAAATGATAGCTCATTAAAGAAAATATTAATTTATAAAGAAAGTGTGTTCCTAAAATAGTATCAAGAATAGAAATTGGCCCCTTAAATAACTGTCATTAGAACAAACAGAATGTGTATAGACAAAAACAAATCAAAGTCTAACTTTTGGTGTTTTTGTTTTGCTTTGTTTTTATGTGTTAGATTGCTCCTAAAAGAAAATCATTATATTCATTTTTGCAATTTTAAGACCCATAATATGATAAAATTCTGGTATTTCCACCCACATATTTGAACAGTAAAAAGAAAAAAACATGAGAAGAAAAAGCATTTGTGTTAGGAAACCATGAATTAAATAATACCTGTGAATAGAGGTAAAGAAGGGGCCTGGTTAGAGATAAGTGGGAATCAAGTATAAAAGTTAAGCTTATATTTTCTGGAAAAAACATTGGAGGTGAGGGAAAAATTGACTACTCAAATAACATTACCTAGTCAACCAAGATTAATTCTAGGCAATCATGAACTTCTTATATGTCTTGAATCTTAAATATTATAAAGAATAAATGAGTCCACAGCTATAAATAATTTGTGACTGAGCCAACTACTGCAAAGCCTGCAGTTGCCTGGGCTACACATAAGGAGCGACCCCGCCGATATTTGCAGTATGTATGTGCTGTGCTAGATTCAACAACTGAGTGAAGATTGGTTCTTGCCTCAAGGAATTCAGACTCTAGAAGAGAAGACCAACATGTAAACAATTAAATGAATAAACTTTTATAGTTGAAATAATAGAAGTCTATAAAGGATCAACTCTACCCAGAGACCAAGAAACAGCTCCTTAAAGGAAGTCTTAAATGGAGAATAAGAATTCAACAAGTGGGCCAGGAAAAATGGCATTCCAAGCAGAGTAAAGAAACTAAGTACAAGGCGCGTGTTATCATATGATACTTTATAGGACCTTCAAATAATTCCATATGACCAAAGCACAGCATACAAGGAAGATTATGATAAGAGATGATGATGCCAGAGAAAGACAGGATGCAGCTTGTGGAGGGGCCACACTAAGAAGTTTGTACCATGTCATGTTAATGAGAAGACATTGAAGAGTTTTTAAGTAACATAATCACATCTTAGAAAGATTTACCTGGTTAAGTATTGAGGATGAAATTGAGACACGTGAACCAAGACAAGGAAAATTAGTTTAAGTAGAATAGACAAAGTGATGATGGCTTGAACTACACTTGGAAGAGTAAGAACTGAGAAGAGGGAGATTTCTATCGGTGATATTAACAAAGGAGAATCAGCTGGTCTTCTTACTACATATGACCTTAGTTCAGACCTGGCTCTCCCAACTACTAGCTATGGGACCTTAAATATACATCATTCTCAACTCAAATTTCGACTTGACTTTAAAATAAAAATAATAATAGTTCCTAACTCACAGAGTAAGTTAATAAAATAGGTTAAATGCCTAACATAGTGTTAGACCAGTTGTTTTTATCATCATCATCATCATCATCAAAGGATTGAGGGGAAAATCAGTCCTCAGGTGTCTATGTTAGTTATCTGGAGATAAGTATTTATTTATGGAGATAAAATAGAAATGACAAGCTTTGGACATATTAAGTGCCTAGCACATAGTAGGCCCTCAATACACTAAGGGACAATAAATGAATGCTTGAAATGTCTATGAGAAAATGAGCAGATTCCTGCTTGAATGTATCAGGAGAAGGCAGCCCTAATACAAACATAGACCTGGGCATGTACAGGTATTCTTTGAGACCATGTTTGACTGATTTCAAACAAGTGATGCCTGACCAGCAAAGGCAGAAAAAGAAATAGCAATATTTTTAAGACCAGGCAGAAAAGTAGACAAAAAAATCATTCTGTGAACATAGATTACTATTTCCCATTTGCCATATTTATTGTTTGGCAAAGGAAACTTATCTGTGACTTGTGATATTTATTTTAAATCGCATTACTTTAGTGAACACTGTACCTTTCATATAATAGTATGTGCCAAGATTACCAAGGGAAAAAGACAACATAACCTTAAGCTACGAAGAAGCCTCTTTTCTCCATTCTTTTTACTGGAATTTTCCTTTACTATCAAGGAGGCTCTGAGAGAACACAGACCAGATACTTAGTTAAACATAACTGACACATGAAATCATTGAGAGAAGAGAAGGGTAATATTTCTCCAATGATTAAAAATTAGAAAGGGCCTGGCTGGGCTGGCTCAGCAGTTAGAGCGACGGTCCACGGACCAATGAGTAGCAGCTTCGATTCCAGTCAAGGGCACGTCGGTTGCAGTTCGCCCTGGGCCTTGGTTCAGGGTCGTGCGGGAAGCAATCAGTCAGTGTGTCTCTTGCACATCGATGTTTCTCTCTCTCTCTCTCACCCTCTCTCCTACTCTATCTGAAGATAAATGGGAAAAAAATCTTTGGGTGAGGATTAAAAATAAAAAAATTAGAAGGGGAGAGTGTGATTTAAAATATATTTTTTTTTCTTTGCCCATAGTTCCTTACACACAGCTCCTAAACCCTTTGAATGTCCTGAATGATGGCGGTGAATGTCCTGAATGATAGCGGTGAATGTCCTGAATGATGGCGGTGAATGTCCTGAATGATGGCGGTGAATGTCCTGAATGATGGCGGTGAATGTCCTGAATGATGGCGGTGAATGTCCTGAATGATGGCGGTGAATGTCCTGAATGATAGTGGTGAATGTCCTGAATGATGGCGGTGAATGTCCTGAATGGTGGCGGTGAATGTCCTGAATGATGGCGGTGAATGTCCTGAATGGTGGCGGTGAATGTCCTGAATGATAGCGGTGAATGTCCTGAATGATAGCAGTGATAGGAGCAGCTTTGGTTCTAATATTTGATCTCTGACCCTGGGTCCTGACACAGAGCTCCTATGTCCCTTGGAAAGTCCTGGGTTCTAGGAGCATCTGTTGGGGAGGCCACTCTTGGTGGGCCTCTAGATAATTTCAGGATTGGTGCTGGTCACCAGAAAGACCATGGCATGATTAGAAGGTTGGAATTTTATCCCCACCCCTTGACTTTGGGGGAGGGAGGAGGAGCTGGAGATGGAGTTAATCACCAATGGTTTCACCAATCAATGAAACTTCCATAAAAACTCCCAATGAGGGCTCAGAGGGCGTTGGGGTTGGTGAGCACAGCAGGGTGCTAGGAGAGTCCCTGCCCACCAAGCACTCTGCGGGCCTCTCCCACGCATCTTGCCCGTGCCTGTCTTTCATCTGACTACCCCTGGGCTGCGTCCTTGATAATAAACTAGAAATACTGAGCCGTTCTAGCAGAGTCTAACCTTGGGAGGAAATCGTGGGAGCCCCTGACATACAGCTGGCTGGTCGTGAGCACTGGGGGCAGCCTGGAACACGTCACTGGCACCTGAGGGGGAGGCAGTCTTACAGAACCCGGCCCTTCCCCTGTGGGGTGTGTTAGCTCTGGGTAGTTAGTGTCAGAATGGGATGAAACTGTGGGACACCCAGCTATCAGAGAATTGGAGAATTGGTTGTTGGACAGAGGAAAAAAGTTGCTCGGAAGTGTTGTAAATAAAAACAGTTTAGAAGAGAGATTGGCTAATAAAAAATACTGAGTACCAAACAGAAATGTCAGGATGTTTTCTATGTGCACGGCTGATCTCTTCATGCCTAAAAGCCATATGTTCTTCAAATGCTGTGTTCCACATATGTGGTTCCTTCCACTCAGTTTTCTCTCCATCCTACCCATATCGATAATACAGAGAGCATGCTGTGTATTGACTAGCCCCTGGTCTGTCAAACAGATTTTCCGTCTGCTGAGGTAAAATGCCCTCCACAAAGTGAGAGAGCGTAAGCCTAAAAAATAATTAGATAATCATAAAAATTTGCATCAGTTTTTCCTCCAGGCAAAACTTCCACAGGACTGAATAAGCCTCATTATTATTTCCTGTTCCTCACAATTTGCATCAATCTTGTGTTTAATGTAGGCTCTACCTATCAACAAGGTTAATGTGGAAAAACCGTTCTAGCTGAAACCTGCAGGCAGCATGGTTTTTAAGAACAATTATTTTTACTGAGGAGCTGACAGGAAATCTCCAAAGATGCAACACAATGTTCTTCTCCAGCAAAGAACAATGGGTTGTATAACCAGGATCCAAACAATTCTCTTAAAATGCATGTACAGCAATCCAATGGTATGGAAGAAACTGCTTGGCCTCGGGGTGAAAGTTACCATTAACTTCCCCTTTTAATCTTAACTTCCCCTTCTCACATTATTATGATATAATTTCTGGGCTTTTTTTTTTTTTTTTTTTTTTTTGCATGTGGCTCTTTATATTTACAATATAGTGTAGAATTTTTTTCCATTTAATCCTGTGATCAATATAAATTATCGAACAGCCTCTTTCCCCCCAGTTTCTTCTCATAACCCAGCTGGCATCATGAAGTGAAGGCAGTGTCTTTGTACAGGAGAGCCCCCAGACCAAGCACACTTTTATTCCAGGCTCGACAGATGTGGCAGTGTGTTGACTCTTTCAAGCAATTATGTTTAGTACTGACTTCAGTTAAAATACATATGTTTTTTCCCTAATGTAGAAAACTTAAATTGGCAAAGCTGGGGACTCCTTATCCTAAGAGGCTGCTCAGCCTATGCTGAAATCATTCTCTTCCTTTTCCTTCTGTCCAGGGCTCTCAGCCTGGGACCACGACTCTCAATTCCAACTGCGATAAAGTTGTTCTTACCTTGAGCTAAACCTGGTAACACGGCTCTAACAAATGACCTCCAAAATGAACTCCGTAATATTCCAGGGCCCGCTCTGAGAATAATTTTGCATATTTTCAATGAACCTAATATTAATCACGACAGTATTTCTACCTTCTCCAGGGAAGTAAAAATATATATTAATAATAATAATAATACACCTAAGTTTAGAATAATGTTTCTAGAATAAACCTTTCCTGCTAGTTATTTTAACGCTATCATTCCATCTGCACATATCACCAGCAAATCATCACTGTTCAAGATTTCAAACCTAAAGTTATTTCCCTTTAATTTTAGAGGAATTAACAAATTTGGATTCTTCTGTGTTTATTATGGGGAGGGTATACTTTGGATTGGAAGGGGAAGGACATGTTTCCCTTTTCAATGCCTACTTCATTCTTTGGAAAGCAATTCCAATACTTCTTATGAACTCTTCAGTTATTGACACAATCAAATCTTACCTAAAACCAGGTGTCTTCAAGTTATAAAAAATAAATTAACTAACTGGATTTAATAAAAGAAATTATAATTTCTTACAATTACTACTAAAACTGGCTAGGCATTCATTCATTCTAGACCCATCTCCTCTCGCAGATTAAGGTCCAGGTAGAAAATAAAGAGCTTGGTAAAAATTACTCCAAGACTAGAAAATACCAACTACTGACATATCCGTGAGTCAGAGCTAAACAGAGTAGAGCTGCATGTGTCTTAGAGAAAATGCAAATAAGCCCAAATGTCCTAAAGCAGAGAGCAATACCAAACTTCTCACCTGTAAAAGAAGCTGCCTTCTGTGTGGGCGGGGAGTGTCGGTGGGGAAGGAGCAGTTTCGGAGGAGCTGTCCCTACGTCGTGGGCCTTTGCCACAGTCCTGGTGCTTGACTCCCCCCAAGCCGCCCCCCTCTCCGTTCTGCCAACACCGACTTACGATTTGTCTGAAGATTGGAGAATACAGTCTGTGGAGATTCTAGATATTTTTTTTTCTTGTAAGATTGCTCATAATAGTTAGTTCTCAAGAATATTCTCGATATAGGGAATTACAGGCCAGTCTTGCCCCGTGCTTCCTAATTCCATTCGATGTGCGGGCGGGACACTGATCATCAATGGGGCAGACTGTGCACACGTCGTCTTCGATGTACGGGCGGGACACTGATCATCAATGGGGCGGACTGTGCACACGTCGTCTTCGATGCACGGGCGGGACACTGATCATCAGTGGGGCAGACTGTGCACACGTCGTCTTCGATGCACGGGCGGGACACTGATCATCAGTGGGGCAGACTGTGCACACGTCGTCTTCGATGCACGGGCGGGACACTGATCATCAATGGGGTGGGGTGTGCGCACGTGGTCAGAGCCGAGCCTGAGAACTTGAGGCCGCTGCCTGGTTGAAACCCTCCCCAAACACAGGCGTGACTGCAAAAGAGGAAGCCTGACGCACCCCGGAGCGGGATCATGGGGACAGTCGTGGCCCAGGGGGGCCGGGAGAAACGCTGGGGAGCAGGGAGGAGGAAGGTGAAGCGTGCAGCCACGTTACAGCCTCGAATATGTGGAGAACTGGGACAAGGCGCAAATTAAAGCATGAAGCATAAATACTAGTACAGGAAACTGTATACAGCACGGACCCAATTCTATAACACGATTATCTATGTTCTTCAAGAAAATATAGCAAATATTGAGGGGTTTTTCCCCTAGGTTACATTTATTTATTTATTCACTTGTTTATTTACTTGTTTGTTTATTTATTTGTTTGTTTGTTTTACTTTTTCATTCCACTCCTCCATATTTTTGGATGCCTGGAAGCAAACCTGGGGATAAAGTTACTCCTCTTCTTCCGGTTGCAGGGCACAGGGTGGAACAGTAACTTCCGGGTAAATGGGCCCCCCCCCCTCAGCCCTCTAGCTCCCCAAGACAGCGGCCACAGAGCTAAGCAGGGGGTGCATGCTGCACCTGGCCTCCCTGGTGGAGCCTCCCCCATCTCCTAACCTTGGCCTCTATTTGGGGGCACACACCCCCACTGCAGGCGAGGACTAGCTGGACACACTGGACATTTGAGCTCCACTCAAGTTCCCGAGGTGCACTGGGCGACTTCCGGGGTCCCATCTAGCCAGTCAGGACTTGCCCTGAGCATCCCCTTTTGCTTCCAGCCTGCCCCTCAGGGGTGCTGCAAGCTATATCCACTGCCCCCGCCAGGGGCCTGCACAGAAACACCTGCTCATTGGCATTCTTATCTATCAATAATGACTGCTCAGCCAGGCCAGTGTGGCTCAGTGGCTGAGCTCCCTGGTTCGACTCCCAGTCAGGGCACATACCCAGGTTGTGGGCCAAATCCCCAGTGGGGGACATACAGGAGGTGGCCAATCGATGTTCTCTCTCATCAATGTTTCTATCTCTGTCTCACTGTCCCTTCCTCTCTCTCTAAAATCAATAAAGAGAAAAAAATTTTTTTAAATAATAATGAACACGTAGAAAGGGAAACTAAAAAGCAATCCCATTTACCATTGCAACAAAAAGAGTAAGATACCTAGGAATAACCTTAACTAAGGAAGTAAAAGACCTGTTCTCAGAAAACTATAGGATATTGAAAAAAGAAAGAGAGGAAGATATACAAAAGTGGAAGCATATACCATGTTCATGGATTGGAAGAATCAACAACATTAAAATACTACCCAAAGCAATCTACAGATTCAATGCAATCCCTATTAAAGTACCAATGTCATATAGCACAGATCTCGAACAAATATTCCAAAAGTTTATATGGAAACAAAAAAGACTACAAAGAGCCTTCTTAAAAAAGAAGGGCAAAGTTGGAGGAGGTCACAACACTGGATATCAAGTTATACTATGAAGCTAACATAAATAAAACAGCCTGGTACTGGCACAAGACCTGGCATATGGATCAATAGAACAGAACAGCAAACCCAGAAATCAATCCAACACATTATGTGCAATAATATTCAACAAAAGAGGCAAGAACATACAATGGAGAAAAGACAGTCTCTTCAATAAACGGTGCTGGAAAAATTGGACAGGTACATGCAAAAAAATGAAACTAGACATCAACTTATACCATACACAAGAATAAACTCAAGCCCTGGCCACTTTGGCTCAGCAGTTAAACTGTTGACCCACAGACTGAAGGGTTCCGGGTTTGATTCTCAGTCAAGGGCATGTACCTCACTTGCAGATTTGATCCCCGGCCCAGGTGAGGATCATGCAGGAGGCAACGAATCGATGTGTCTCTCTCACATCGATGTTTCTCTCTCTATCTCTCTCTCTCCCTGCTTCCCTTACACTCTATCTAAGAATCAATGGAAAAATATCCTCGGGTGAGGATTAACAACAACAAAAAAGAGAATAAGCTCAAAATGGATAAAAGACTTAAATGTGAGTCATGAAACCATAAAAATCCTAGAAGAAAATGTAGGCAGTAAAATCTCAGACATCACACATAGCAGAATTTTCACCAATACATAGCACTGGGCAAGAGAAACAAAAGAAAAAAATTAATAAATGGGACTACACCAAACTAAAAAGCTTCTGCACAGCCAAAGAAGCCAGCATCAAAATGAAAAGGGAACCCATTGTATGGGAGAACATATTTGCTAACGATATATGGATAAGGGGCTAATATCCAAAATATATAAAGTACTCATATAGCTCAACAAAAGGAACACAAAGAATCAAATTTAAAAATGGGCAGAGGACCTGAATAGACACTTCTCCAAATAGGACATATAAATGACCAAGAAACCTATGAAAAAATGTTCAACATCACTAATCAGCAGAGAGATGCAAATTAAAATGACTATGAAGTATCATCTCACATCTGCCAGAATGGCCACCACCAACAAATCATCAAACAGGTGTTGGCGAGGGTGTGGAGAAAAGGGGACTCTAGTGCACTGCTGGTAGGAATGCAGACCGGTGCAGAAACTGTGGGAAACAATATGGTGCTGCCTCAAAAATTTAAAAATGGAGCTGCCAATTGACCCAGTGATCCCAATTCTAGGAATATATCCTAAGAAGCCTGAAACACCCATCGGAAAGAATATATGTACTCCTAGCAGCACTATTTACAATAGCTAAGATCTGAAAACAGCCCAAGTGCCCAACATTAGATGAGTGGATAAAAAAGCTGTGGTACATGTACACAATGGAGTACTATGCAGCTGTAAAAAAGATCTCTTACCCTTTGAGACAACATGGAGGAACCTGGAGAGTATTATGTTAAGCGAAATAAGCCAGTCAGAGAAAGACAAGTACCACATGATCTCACTTATTCATGGAATATAATGAACAAACTAAGCTAATGATCAAAATAGATCCAGAGACCTGGAAGTAGGGAATAGACTGAGACACCTCAGAGGGAAGGGGGATGGAGATGGGAGTGGGAAGAGATAAACCAAAGAACTTATATGCATATATGCACAACTAATCAACACAGACAACAGTGTTGGGAAGGCAGGAGGAGGGTAGGAGTGGGGAGGAGGGGTCAATGGGACAAAGGGAGGGGGGACATCTGTAATACTTTTAACAATAAAGTTTTTTTAAAAGAAATACAACTGAGGATGTCATTGAAGCTATTTCAGATCAACTCTAAAGCACCTCCTAAAGGGCCCCAGGTCACTTTGTGGGGGTGGGGGGATGTGTTATACAATGGTTAACAGTGCTTTAAAATCAATACAATGTAAATGTGTATTTCATAAATATTGGTTTATGTCATGTGGTGGCTCAAGTAACACTCACAGCTACAATTCTAACATAAAATATTCCAGAGGGGAAAACAATGCACAGTCTCAAGTCCAGAACACTGTCTTGAACTGAAAGGAAAGGAAATCAAAACATACCATTTTCATATTTTAAAAGCTCCTAAAACTTCGATTTTCCTGTAGCCAAAAGAGTTTAAACTTCTGATCAGCTCATACACAGCCTTATATCAATTTATATGCACCTCCCAAACTCTTCATATTTGGTTACATTTTTCTGGATGCCAGGACACATCTTCACAGAAATCAAATGTGTATTCGGAGCAGAATTTCCTTTCCAAACAGTACGACCTGAAGAGTCACAGTGCCCTCTAGTGACCGCTGTCAAGGTCCCCTTTTAACTGAATTTGAGAGAACAAAAGTTTAAGTGACTCTTAAACATTTTCAGGGAGTTTTTTCCCATAAATATTTATTAATGTCAGTTTCTATTTCTGAGGGGGAAAATTATAAGTTACAACCAATTAACTACATCGCACACCGTAGAATGACTCATTTCTTGGCCCTTGGCTCCCATAGTTACATTGCATCTGGAGGGCAAAAGGGGCTTATTCCAATCGGTCCTGTGAAACAAAGTGTATTAAAATGCACAAATGTAAAATTCTTTCTTTTTTAAATCTTTTTTTATACTGATTTTAGAGAGGGGGAGAGAGAGAAATATCCATTTGTTATTCCACTTATTTATGTATCCATCGGTTGAGTCTTGCATGTGCCCTGATGGGGGAGCGGACCAGCCACCTCGGGGTACTGAGTCGACGCTCTAACCAACGGAGCTACCCTCCCAGGGCTCCAGTGTAAGATTTTTAAACTAGAACTGTGATGAGGACAGGTTTGTAGAGTTGTGGATTTGTACTCTAGTCCCAAATCTGTCGACACCCGACAATCAGCCCTGCACCAAGAAACTCGATCTCACTTTTCTTCCTCTGAGAATGAAACGAAGGCTGGCAGTGTTGGGGAGGGTGGAAGGACATGGACTCTGGGCACGTCTAGTGGGAGCACGGGTGCCACAGCTGTTCTGGAGGGAAACTGGCAATAACGCTCAGACAGACAGGAGTTTCCTCGGTGCCTTGGCGATCACCCTGGAGAACCAGGAGTCTCCAAACATGCGTGGTCGGTACCAGAGTAAGGGCCAGCCGTCAGCCCTTACTCCGTCGCATACACTGTTCTAAGTGCTTCACATCTATTAGCTCATTACATTTTCACAAAAAGCCTGTGAGGCAGGACAAGAATTAACCCCATTTTACATACAAGGAAACTGAGACACTTATCCTTGCCTAAGATTACACAACCAATGGCTGGCCAAACCCGGATACAAACTCAGGCTGTATGATTCAGAGTCATGCCACTAACCATCACACTAAACTTCCAGACAGTCATCTGCTGGGAATGTATCCCAAGAAAAGAGACAAAGAATTTTCCATCAGGATGTTAATCTCAGCATCATTTATATTAGGGGAAAGGAAAATAACCTAAATGACCGATTTTGTTAAAACCAAACCACTGAGTCTGTACCTTAAAGAACATCTAATGACATGGAGAATTTTCCCAAATATATTAGTCAAAATAGCAGATTATAAACATATATACATGAAAGTACAATGTGCTCCCATTTTTTTAAAATTTTTTTTCTTTATTGATTTTTAGAGAGAGAGGAAAGGAGAGGGAGAGAGAGAAACATCGATGAGAGAGAACATTGATTGGCCACCTCCTGCATGCCCCCACTGGGGATCAGGCCCACAACCTGGGCATGTGTCCTGACCGAGAATCGAACCGGCGACCTCTTGGTGCATGGCTCAACGCTCAACCACTGAGCCACACCAGCCGGGCTGTGTTCCCATTTTTTAAAGAACTGTATTTTTAAGAAGAAGGAAGAACAATTACTAAAGCATAGAGAATAGTTATGTCTAAGTGATGAGAGTAGGGAGTAATAATTTTTCTTTTTTTATGTCCATTTTTCCAAATTTTCTATAATTAATTCTAAAAACATTTTTTAACGGGGGTAGATGGCCAAATGTGCTCCAAGTTGCATTCTAGCACTAAAGTTCTGTGATTCTGAACAAGAAAACTAGAGAACACTCGAGGCGTTTTAGAACTAGGAGATCATTGGCACTGAGGCGCCATGAATTGTGGGTAGGCCTGGCTGCTGGTTTGATTGTTTGGGTGACTCGTCAGATAACACCTCCCCCCAAAGCAATAACTGCAAACCCTGCTTCAATTCCCTTACCTGAGCTCTCAGTCTGTTTCCTTACAATCCTGGAGAATGTTCTACTCAAGGCAGCAAGTATACACATACCCCAGATGAACCATAATTAAGGTGGCAAGCGCCCAAGGAAAAGAGCCGACCATATTAGTTCAATTGTTTCCTTTGCACAAGTAGCAGATGGGCTCCACAGTCTAATCACCCTTTTGTACCTCAGCGAATTCTGACAATATATCATTATGCTCAGATGGGAGCAAGACGAGCATGCCTAGCAACTTGAACTTGGAATGCCTGCACTTTTGTCAATTTACGTCATAACCTTAATATTAAACAGGCTTGCTCTCCGTTGCCAGTCATCACCTCATTTTATGTTTTTCAAACACAAGAAGATTAAATAGTCTTTCCTGAGAGTACTTTAGCCCCTTAGATACAGAACAGTAGTAGTATTTAAGAGTCTCCCCTTATAAATCCACACATAAAACTGCCATGAGCCTTGATGGAAATTATATCAGTAAATTGGGGGGCCTACCACATATTTCATTAGCCACAGTATGCACATAAACCCAGGCCTTTTTTTTTTTTTTTTAATTCAGTGGGATACCCAGGACTATTCCTGGGGTTCATTTACCCTTGTATTCATGTGCGTTGTGTATATAAGAAGTTGTTAGAACTTCTATTTCTATTTAGTGTTATCTTTTCCTTTTTCATCTCTACTTGTCTGTATTTTATGATGCAAATAAAATGTGTATGTTTTGGGTTGTGTGCTCAAACATTTTAGATGCCTAGATTATGGTGCATGCTCAATTAAAGGCTGATGAAGGAAGACAAGAGGAAACAATGAAGAAAGCAAGGAACGCTGGGACTGAATGAAAATGCCCAGACCATCAATGACCACAGCAAAGCACCCGGAGAGAATTCTAGTAACGGGTAGAAATCCCCACTTCTCTTCAATATCCTACTGTGATGTCCAGCGGTGTCAACCTAGGAGGAAGGCAGAGCTTGTTCATTTTTCGTCTTACTCTACGGTCAAAAAGATAAATCTTGATAAAAGTGTATTTCTATCAGGAAACCTAGAAATACTGGCTGGGGGTGTAGATAATATTGTCCTCAGGTCCCAGGTGAATAGCTTACATCCCTCTGACTTGCTTACTGCAGAGTCCAGTGAAAAGGAAGGAAGAGATTATTATATAAACAGAGTCCGACTCATCACCTGCAAATCTTTTTCATAACGAAAATTAATGGAATGAAAAGAATGCTGCCAGCAGAATTATCATTCATTGTGATGAAAAATATATAACCATATATGTTATTCCCAACAGGACCCATCCTCCCCCAGAGCCATGGACATGGACAGTATCGAGTGACTTCAAGGAGACAGAGTTAGGAGATTTCATGGACACAGTTCCCACCAACTCCGGGGACGGGAAATGTCCCAGTTCAAGCCTGACTTGGTAGACAAAACACTTTCTGACATTACATCGATGAAAACTGGTCCAATGCCCTATCGTCTCTCTTCTTCTCCCAACGCCCTTCTTCCTCCCTATGACAACCCCCAGTGAGGACAGTGGCGTGTAGCGCACCCTGCTCCTCCCCCCTATCGCCCTATGGTATATAACCACACACTTAGAAGATCTCAAGCTCAGTAAATGCTGCAAAGGATCATAAAATAGCCCAGAGAAGGAAAACGTGAGAAAGGCAGCTGTATCGTAAACCAATTAGTGGAGGCAAAGAAGAAACAAACAAACAAAAAAGGTGGTTGTAGCCAAGCCGTTGAAGGCGCCTCTCTTCAGTGGATAATGTCACATTCCTGCTTCAAATGCAGTTATCGTCCTATACTTCCCTCATGAATTGTTTTTAAATCTGCACTCTCCCCTCCCGAGAAAAATTGGGACGTTTTGAAAATTTTTGTTAATTTTTTTCTTCCAAAGATAAAAAGCGATCTTCCCTCCAATCAGGGGGAAATGGGAGATCTACAGGATTAAGTCATCTGAGATGCTTAAACGCACAGCATTCTTCCAAAGGAACCTCAAACATTCAGCCCTGGATAACCTCTCACAATTGAACCACTGTTTTAATATATTCTTATAAAGCCAAGGTTTTAGAAAACAGGGTAAAAATACCTTCTTTGGGCAATCTGTGTGCAAATGAAACAACAGCTTATTAAAGATTCCCTCAATGAGAACGTGTAAACACTGGCCTTGGCCACAAAGAAACAATTTCCTGGGGCAAACTTCATGGTTTGATTTCCCAGAAATACCCTGGAAACTGAACAGAAGGAAACGCCTCATACTGCTTTGTCTGTGGCCACAAAATATACACATAGGGTCCCACCCAGCCCGGATTTAACCCTGTGCCCCCCAGAAAGAACAAAAATAATAACACACGTCCCATAACGAGTCCATTGTACGTGTAAAAATAGTATCTGCACTATCTATACATGAAGGCAAATATAATTATGGTGCAGGAAACCGAGTTTCTTCAGAATGGGAATGTAACAGGTCCCCAGTGATAAGGAATCGTTTCTAGGAAAAACCCATTTCGTTATTCTGCTCCCCTCAGCTCTCCTTGGCTTGCATTCATCCTGGGGAGGGGTAATAGGGGGATTACTTGCTACTATACTTGATTTAGAATATTTAATGCACCTAAGTGAACATTACAAGAATATATCTATCAAATATTAATTTGGAGGGAAAAAAAAACACTGTAATTATGGATGCAACAGAGGGGGGATTAGAGCAAATCAATCAGACAGGGAAGAGTCTCTTCTTTCACTGTGGACTACATCTCTACTACCATCTGATGTCCAAAGTCAGGCTTATCAGCGTCTCTCTACCCTACTCCCAGTTCTATCCAGCCAGGTTACTGCCAAGATTAGCTACTTCTGTTAGCAAATTAAAACCTATAGTCAACGTCGACTTCTTCCTCTCCTCCCGTTGTGCTCAACTCATCAGCATCCTTTAGAAGATTTCTTGGAAATGCCTCTCCATTTCCTCTGCCACGACCCAGGCTTTGGCATCTTGCTCTGGTTACGTCTGACCTTGCCTTTCCACCACTGGCTCTCAACAGTGGTTGCACTTTAAAATCACCTCAAAATGGCCCGGCCGGTGTGGCTCAGTGGTTGAGCGTCGGTCCATGCACCAAGAGGTCATCGATTTGATTCCTGGTCAGGGCACATGCCCAGGTTGTGGGCCTGATCCCCGGTGGGGGGCATGCAGGAGGCAGCCAATTGATATTTTCTCTCATTGATGTTTCTACCTCTCTCTCCCACTAACTTTCCCCCTCTCTCTCTCCAATATCAATAAAGAAAAATAAATAAATAAAATCACCTCAAAATGTGTGAAAAATACTCCAACCTTTATCCCTTTAGGATACGTTCTTCTTGCTTCCCTGTATCACTCAAAAATAATAAGAATATTTAGTGTAGAAGCATACAGAATTTATTTTTTATTTGTAAATGGGAGTACTTGATAGTAATACTTGTATTTATATTACCAAAGGATGCGCAAGTATTTCTGGTCTCTCATTGTAAATGCTTGGCCATTTATGCTGTAGGTAAAATTTTTCTTCACCCAAAATTACCCAGGTTACAAGTAGCTCTAACTGATTTAGGATAGTCTATTGCTATCTTAGGATGTAATTGAAAGAGCAGAGAGCCCAGCCCGTGTGGCTCGGTGGATTGAGTGCTGTCCCATGGACTGAGAGGTCCGGCTTTGATACCCAGTCAGGGCACATGCCTGGGTTGCAGGCTCGATCCCCAGTAGGGGGCGTGCAGGAGGCAGCCAATTGATGTTTCTCTCTCTCTCTCTCTCTCTCTCTCTCTCTCTCTCTCTCTCCCTCTCTTTCTAAAAAAAAAAAAAAAAAAAAAGCAGAGGACCAGGGGATTTAAATTGTAGTTCCAGCTCTTGGTTAAGTTATTCATTCTGCTGAGCTTCAGTTTTGTTTTGTTTTTTTTAATGGGAATAATAATATTGTCTCTGCGTACCACACGGAAGTTTTGTCAAGATCAAAGGGGTAATATATGTGGAAAAGTATGAACAACTAAAAATCCCAAATGCCCTCCTCTTAAGAAAATGCCTTTTATTCCTAAGTAGACCATAAACTTTTAGATTAGATCAGCCTGTCATAGGTAAATGCTGTAAATTAAGCAATCTCCTATGAAGTAGAAAAAGCTGTTTCCAATGGAGCTCTTGTCCCTGCGATCACTTGTGCTTAGGATACCAGAAGCAGCCCTCTCTACGTAAAGAAACTGTAACTCGGAGTCTGTGAAACCCCTCTGGGCCGCCAGCACTTTCTCCCTCATCTGAAATCACTCCCCATTGTCCTTGGCAAATGTCCCTAAATCTGCAAACAATTCCCACTCCTTAATTTCAAAGACAAGAACAAGCAGACCAACCAGCAGGTACCTGCCAGCCCTGTCTTGCTTCCAGCTCTTCATCAGGCCTGGTTGTCCTCCTGGTCAAGGGCATGGGGGGGAGGCAGATGGAGCTGCGGCTGAGGGGAGGGCACTCACATCTGGTGAGGGTGCCTTCCCGCATGTCTCAGTGGAAATTAACGGGATAGGATTGAGTGTGTGTAAGGGGAAGGTGCTAATCTAAGATTATTTTCAGCCCTGGCTGGTTTGGCTCAGCAGTTAGAGCGTCGGCCGGTGGACCAGAGAGACCCAGGTTAGGCTCCCGCTAAGGGCATGTTCCTTGGTTGCAGTTTGTCCCTGGCCCCAGCTGGGGTCCTGTGGGTGGCAGCCAGTCACTGTGTCTCTCTCACATTGACATTTCTCTCTCCCTTCCTCCCTTTCTCCCTCCCACTCTATCTGAAGATAAATGCAAAAATGTCCTCAGGTGAGGATAAAAAATAAAATTAAAAATAAATAAGATTAGTTTCAGTCCAAAGCCACACTGCAGAAATTCAGACCGATTTAAATCTGCCTTAGATCCTAGGTCCCACTGGAAGATGAGTCTCAGCTAGCTCCTGACTCAGGAGCCATAAGAATAATTCAAGAGGCCAGAAGAGATTTCTAATCATATTTAAAGATACCAGAGAAATCCTAGTTAAGTTTATATGCAATGTTCATTTATTTTCTTATTCAGTAGATTAAATACTGAGAAAATATTGGCTATGTTAAAGGTAGTACTGAATTTTCAATTGGCAAAATATATTTTTTCTATCAAAGAGTTTACAGTATAGTGTTATGTTTCTCAACCATCTAGAGTTATTGAATCTTTTGAAAATCTAATGAAAGGTACAGCTGCTCTTAACAGAAATAAACAAATACATGTAAACTTTTCATCAGTTTTAAGGATTGAAGACTATCTGATGCTTATTAACATCCCTTAACGCTGAAGGAAAAATATGAATGAAGGTAATACAAAAGCATAACATGAAACCATTAAGAGCTACTGTAAGAGCTCTATCTGGGTGTGAGATGCTCCGTAAGGGTTTGTGATGGAGGACACTTTGGGCTTTACCTTGAGGGATGAACAGGACTGCCAGGCAGAGGTGGGACGAGGGGACAACATTCAAGCCCACAGGAATGGCTTACACAAAAGTAGGGAATCGCGTAAGTATACGAATATTAAGCACGTCCAAACAGGAAATATTTCCAAGTCCCGCTAGAAAACGTTTGGGTTTGCTCCATAAATAATGCCAAGCAATTTATGTTTTTTAAGCAAGGGAGGGGGACGATCGGAATGGTGCATTAGAAAGATGATCCTGGTGACATAGGGGATACATTGGTGTGGGTACAGACTGAGGACAGACAGATCAGTGCAGCGTAACAGTGCGAAGTCATGACTCCGGGGCAGTGAGTTTGTACAACGACACCAGAGGTCAAACCACGTAAAACTGATCACTGATTTTGATTAAAAGGTGGAGGGTGCAGGAGAAGGAATTAGAGGTAATTACAAAGATTCTCTCTTAAAATGTGAGGAAACAGAAAATGAAGCCCGTTTTGAGGGGAAGATCAGGGCAGAAGTTTAGGGCAGATTGAGTTTGAGCTATTAATTCTTCCAGAAAATAAAAGATTTTACTTATGAAGCTATGCATCAGAATGCTATTAGTATTAATAACTACACTGTTCAAAGAAAACGGGCTTTAAAAAATAATGAGACTCGTTTTTTTTGCATGTAGCTGTCCAATTTTCCCAACACCATTTATTGAAGAGGCTGTCTTGACTCCACTGTATGCTCTTGCCCCCTTTGTCAAATATTAATTGAGCATATTGTCTTCGGTCAATTTCTGAATTCTCTGTTCTGTTCCATTGATCTATCTGCCTGTTCTTGTGCCAGTACCAGGCTGTTTTGATTACAGTGGCTTTGCAGTATAACCTGAAATCTGGTAATGTGATTCTCCTACTTTGTTCTTCTTTTTCAAGATTGCTGTGGCTATTTGGGTCTTTTTTGGTTCCATATAAACTTTTAGAGTGTTTGTTCTAATACCCTGCTGGTAAGAATGCAGACTGGTACAGCCACTATGGAAAACACTATGGTGTTACCTCAAAAAATTAAAAATTGAACTGTCATTTGACCCAGTGATTCTACTTCTAGAAAGATACCTTAAGAAGCCTGAAACACCAATCAGAAAGAATATATGTACCCCCATGTTTGTAGCAGCACTATTTACAATAGCTAAGATCTGGTAACAGCACAGGTGTCCATCAGTAGATGAGTGGATAAAAAAGCTGTGGTACATATACACAATGGAGTACTGCACAGCTGTAAGAAAGAAAGATCTCTTATCCTTTGAGACGACATGGAGGGACCCGGAAAGTATTATCCTAAGTGAAATAAGCCAAACATAGAAAGACAAATATGACATGATCTCACTTATTTCTGGAATTTAATGAATTAAACAAACTGATGAACAAAATAGACCTAGAGTCATAGAAGTAGGGTACAGATTGACAGTCCTCAGAAGGGGGGGAGGTATAAACCACAGAACTTATATGCGTGTATGCATAACTGATGGACTGATGGACATAGACAACAAAGCTGGGGCTGGGGTGGGGGCGCTGGGGAAGAGGGTGTCAATGGGGGGAAAAGGAGAAACATCTGTAATAAAAATAACTTAATAAACAAAATAATAATAAATAAAATTAAATTAAAAAATCACGAGACTCTATCAGGAAATTGTTCAGTCTTCCAAGAGAATTTTCCATCCTTATTCAAACAGGTAGGACTAGCTTGTAGGTCATATCACATGTCCGAGTCCCAGCCTCTTTCATTCTAGACTTTGCAACATGAAGAGACGAATCCACAGTGTGTAAAAACAGAAGGGGCGCCAATACTCAGCGATAAGCGGGAATAAGCAATATTTCCAACCTCATCAAAAAGATTGATTTCTTCCACCCTGGCCAGTTTGGCTCAGCAGTTAGAGTGTGGGCCTACAGACCAAAGGGTCACAGGTTCAATTCCCAGTCAAAGGCATGTATCTGGATCGCAGATTTATCCCTGGCCCCAGTCGGGGTCTGCTCAGGGTCATGCAGGAGGTAACTAATTGATGTGCCTCTGTCACATCAATGTTTCTCTCTCTCTTTCTCTCTCTCTCCCTCCCTCCCTTCCTCCCTTCCACTCTATCTAAAAAAGCAATGGTGCCCTGGCCAGTTTGGCTCAGCGGTTAGAGCATCAGCCCACGGACCAAAGGGTCATGGGTTCGATTCTGGTCAAGGGCACATACCTGGATTGCAGGCTCAATCCCCAACACCAGTCAGGGTTGTGCAGGAGGCAACCAATCGATGTGTCTCTCTCACATCAATGTTTCTATCTCTTTCTCACTCCCCCTCCCTTGCACTCTCTCTAAAATATCCTCAGGTGAGGATTAACAAAACAAAACAAAAAAATTTAACCTTTCTTCCCAAGAGACAGAATCTCATTGAAAGGGTCTGGGCAACAGTTACTTGACAACAGCAAGCAGCAGGCTTTTTATCAGAAAACATCCCTCTGGCTCAGACTACAGTTTCGGAAAAAATATATGGAGAGCTAAACGGGACCCCAGAGATCACCTTAGTCAACAGTCCCTGAGTAAGCAGGAAAGCTAATGTCCAGGGACGGGAGGGAGTCAGTCTGGTAATAAACGACAGACCTGGAACCAGCACCTGTGTCCCTGGCCTTCTGCCTCAGGTGTGCTTTCCAGAGCCGCAGGTACCTTCCCTACTCCTCTGAGGCGGGACTTGACCCAGTGGACTCGAGGTAACCGCGTTCCCAGGGGCAGCCTCGGGGGGAGGTCGAGCTGCCCTCCTGATGGAGTACTGGGGTTGCCTCCAGGTGTCAGGCAGAGCCTCCCAAGCCCCTGGCTGAGATGAGCGATGACTGCACACGTGTGCTTAGCGGGGAAAAGGTTGGAGAGAGGGACAGCTTCTTCCTAGGCACCCTCCGTCCTCCTTCCTGCATGTCTCCCCATTGCTCTCGCCGCCCTCCACGTCGCTGAGCCTCGTGCCCCAGAGCTGTCCACCCTGGTCCTTCCTTGAGAGAATGCTGCTCTCGAAAGGTCACTCTGTGGCATAGGGAAGCAATGAGGTGAAAATGGTCTTTGGGCTTCAGAGTTGAGGGAGCTACAGCTAAAGAGCCACAACACGGCTGCAGCGGAAACCACAGCGTTAGCACAAGCGCCTTGAGAGTCAGGCGCTGTGGGAGGGGGCCCAGGAACCTGATCCGCAGACTCCCAGAGATGCGGACGCTCAGCAAGGCGAGAAATGTCCACAGCATGTGAACACCAGCTGCTTTCCCTCCGATTACCTTTCAGGAGCTGATCTGAGACACCTCCACAGGAAAGACAACCCAGAAATGGCTGGGGATGGCATGGGACCTGGCAAGCCCGGAGCTGGACGGGGTGGAGATCTCGCCCAGCATCGCTTCTCCCGTGGAAGAGAGCCTCACGCGTTGCACACGCGTGTCCGTGCTGCGTGTCTGTGGAAAGGCTGATGGCGTGTACTTGTTTCTTTTCCCCACCTTTTCCTTTCATCTCAGATGGGGCACAAAACTCCAAAAAAGATACCAATTTCTACTTAATTTCTGAAGTAGAGAAACGAAACGAAACGTGGACACAACTCGATAACCAATTTACCCTCCATATCCTAAATCATTAACTTGTTCTCTACTTAAGTGCCAAACAAAGATTTATGTGCCCCAAAATATTCACCTCACTTGACACTTTACATAAGAAATAAAAACAGCCAGCCTCTCAATTAGAAAGACTCTGCTTCCTGGCTATTTATAATCGGAGCAGAACAACAAAGCATCAGGACATGTTAGAGAGGGGGAAAGACGTGAAGAACTACAATTATTATATTTCTTGTGTCAGTCTACTATGCCAGCACTTATAGAGCCCACAGGAGGAATTTTTTTATTTTTCTTTTCAGTCAAAATCAGCTGGTAAAATTTGTAGTTTTTCTGATTCATAGAAAACTATGGCCTTTGTACAGAAAGGGTGTTAGGCTTCTAGTAAGTAGAGAATGAATGATATTACCAAGAAATATTACTTTTCAATTTATTTATTTATTTATTTATTTATTTTTTATCCTCACCCGAGGATATTTTTCCATTTTTTGTACAGATAGAGTGGGAGGGAGAGAGAGGAAGGGAGAGAGAGAGAGAAACATCGATGTGAAGGGACACATCGAGTGCCTGCCACCCGCACGACCAACCAGGGCCGGGGACAAACTGCAACCGAAGTACGTGCCCTCAGCGGGAACCGAACCCAGGTCTCTCAGGACCGCAGGCCGACGCTCTAACCACTGAGCCAAACTGGCCAGGGCAACTTTTCAATTTATTTTATACTGGCTCTATGTCACAGTCTAACTTCAATGTTTATCCAAGACCTTCTAAAATCATTAAAAATATATATAATATTGGAAAATTGGATTCTTCTTACAGGATGAATAACTCAAGGAACAGTTTTCTGCATTCAATGAAGTTTCTTTTAGATAAAATCAGATTGTACCTGAACACAAATGTTCCTTTAACAAAACATACAGTACTGATTAGCTGAAGTTGAGCTTACTCAGTAAGATCTGTTATAGCATAGTCTACATCAAACTGAATATCATCTATTATTTGGACTATTTTCCATGCAGTAGAGAGCAGGAAACTAGACTAATCTGGATTATTTATCAAGTGACACACTTAGGGGATCGTAGAATATGTTTCAGGATATTTGGGGTGCACTGAAATTATACTGTGATGGGATGAAGATTCTTACAGCATGAGTGTTTGGGGCAGGAGAGGGGACCCTGGTGGACTACAGTGCTGTTTCTTAACCTGACTGATTACTTTGTGAAAATAAGTGCACTTTTCGATACATTTGTTACATTTTATGTTTTTTTTTTATAAAGGTAACATATTCCAACCATTCATTCATCTCTGTTTCCTCCTGAAAACACATTAAAATTACATTGAAAGGATTTTTTTTTTTTTTTTTTTTTTGGTTCTAAACCCACAGAACAAAAGGAATAGAAGAGAATAAAATAGAAAAGAGAGATTTCAACTAAACGTTGGAACGCTGGAAAGTATGTGGACTTGTAACAATCGATTTAGAAGACAAGAGAAAACAAAATGCCTGCAGAGAAACAAGACAAGACCTTGAAGAGCCATGAAAAGGCTGAAGAGCTGGGTGTCTATACCAGGTACCCCTGAAGTGGGGTACTGGTGGAGCTGACCATGGAAGAACTGGTTATCAGTCTGTATAAGAAATAGTTAAGCCCCTGAATGCCCTCCACCACCTCAGAAAAAAACAGAATGAGTTGAACCTCAGACACACTGGACTAGAAGTCACCAGGTGTAGGGCAGCGATGCCATGCTGAGCGATGCCATACGAAACAGAGGGCCTCTTTAGCCTGACCACACCCTCACCCACCCACCCACGCCCAACCCCGACTTCATCCTTGGAACACTGGCCATGAGCTTTATATTCCGTGGGCAAGGTGATGGGCCATTCGGAGAGTTTTCCAAAGGGACACAAGGAAACCTTTGAGGGTGACGGGTATGTTCATTATCATGATTGTGGTGATATGGGTGTAAACACATATCAAATCTTATCAACTTTCCACTTTAAATGTGTATCTTATTGTGTTGTGTATTAGACCTTAGTAAAGCTGTTTTTAAACGTTAGAAATCAAGCCCTAGCCGGTTTGGCTCAGCGGTTAGAGTGTCGGCCCGTGGACCAGAGAGTCCTGGGTTCGGTTCCCACTAAGGGCACGCACCTCGGTTGCAGTTTGTCCCAGGCCCCGGGGGGGGGGGGGGGTCGTGTGGGTGGCAACCACTCGATGTGTCTCTCTCACATCAATGTTTCTCTCTCTCTCTTCCTCCCCCTCTCCCTCCTGCTCTATCTTTAGATGCAAAAATGTCCTTTGGTGAGGATATAAAAAAAAAGTTAGAAATCAAATAAAATGTAATCATAGATATGAATATAATTTACATAATCATAATAATATAAACACTGAGTATTAGTTTCACTAAAACGCTAACATACTTTTTGGAGAAGATGGAGACTGGGTGATTGAATTTGCATTTTTCTGATTTCTAGTAAGGTTTTGCCTCTCTTTCCACACTCACTGGTCACTTGGGAGTTTTCCTCCTCTGAATGGCTTATTCATGCACTTGGCCGGTTTTGCTTGGTTTTCCTGTGTTATCCTTTCTGATTTGCAGGGGTTCCTCATATATTCCAGATATGAACCCCTTTTTGCTTATACGCACTACAAATGTCATCTCTCAGTCTGTCCCTGGCAGTGAACTTGGTCTAAGTCCTTCCCCTGCTTTGCAGACCACCTAAGTCTCCCTACTCAAACACTGGGCGGGTAACAACTTCAACCGACTTAACGTGTGAACTGTCTTGACCTTACCACTCACTGCTATCCTGGAATCCAATAGCCAGTAAACGACAAAGTATCTTCAGGGGCCACGTGACTCTGTAATAGAGGGTTCGTCAACGAGTTCGCCTGGATCATGAGTTCGCCCAGCCAGAGAAACGCATCCGTGCGTGGAGAAGACAGCAGGCCACACAAAGTGGTGAGAAGAGAAAGGATGTGTTTGGTCCGGCTCAGCCCACCCCGCCCAAACGTTCCCTCGTGCCCTTCCGTGTCGATGAGCGGTGACCTCTGAGCTGCGGGCATGAGTTCCGACCCCGGGGCCTCCATTCCCTATGTAATGTGGACTGGGGAAGGTCCACCTCACAGGACCGCTCTGAGGATGAAGTATGATAATGCATCTAACTGCCTGGACCATACTCAGCAGTCAGTCAATGGCAGTTGCGATTGTTACTTAGACTGCCCGTCCCCAGCCCACTCTCCCATAAAGTCAACCCCAAGTCAGGGCACACTGACTCTAGCACACAACTGCCTCAACCCTGGTTTCACCCCCAAAATACTAATCAGTCTCTTTTCTGTGGTCTCAAGCACAGTATTCATTTGTGATGAGCGCCACAGGGACTATTTCCCACAATAAGATGTCAATCCCCTAAAGTCAGAAATAATCACCTAGGTCGCCCATTTTTAACACCATGAAGGGTTTTCTCCTTACATATTAAAACTTGCAACTACGTTAAACACGTTACCTAGATAAAAAGATAAAGGGATCCATCAAAGAAAAGAGAAATAATATTTTGACCTATCCTAAAGAAAGCTATCTTTTATTTTATTTTATTTTTTTTAATCCTCACCTGAGGAGATTTTTGCATTTTGCAGATAGAGCAGGAGGGAGAGAGGGAGAAGCATCGATGTGAGAGAGACACATCAACTGGCTGCCACCCACACAACCTCACCCCGGGCCGGGGACAAACTGCAAACAAGGTACGTGCCCTTAGAGGGAATCAAACCCAGGACTCCCTGGTCCACGGGCCAATGCTCTAACCGCTGAGCCAAACTGGCCAGGGCAAGAAAGCTATCTTTTAGACTCCCGGAAGGAGGAAGGAGTAGTAAGAGGAGAGGGGGTGGGGGGAAGGTGCTGAAGAAGAAATCTATAGAAGGTTTGGAATGTAAAAATGTCCTCCGAGATCACCCCTTTGCAAAGCAGTTCAACTGCACACACCATAGGAATTTCATCAGTGGGGTTTATTGAAATTGCTATACTTAAAGCAATATGTATCTATCACTGATTAAAGGCAAAGTGTCTATCACCCTTTGTTTTTAATTTTATGCAAAAGAAAGTGAAGTGGGTTTTCTCAACAAGTCATTGTGAAAGCACATTTGGTGAGAAACTTTACTGACATATGGAACTTTCACCACTTGGTGAAAATTGAGTGCTTAATTAAAATGATCTTTAATGGGCCCCCTGTCTGTAACACTCATCCTTCTGAAAAGGTGAGTTTGCAATACCCAGAGTGTGAAGTCCAAATTCCCCAGTCTAAAAATATTTCATTCTGTTTTAATGATTATTTAATAGAGAAATGAACATATATATGATTCAACATTTAAATAAAATGTAGTTTAGCCTGGTTAGTGTGGCTCAGTGGTTGAGTGTCAACCCATACACCAAGAGGTCACGGGTTCAATTCCTGGTCAGGGCACCTGCCCAGGTTGTGGGCCCAATCCCTGCTGTGGGGCATGTAGGAGGCAGCCAGTCAATGTTCTCTCTCACTGATGTTTCTCTCTCTCTCACTCTCCCTTCCTCTCTCTCTAAAATTCAATAAAGAAAAGATGTTTTTAATAAATAAATAAAATATGCTTTAATTTTTAAGCAGATTTTTATTTATTTATTTATTTTTATCCTCACTCGAGGACATTTTTCCATTTTTTGTTCAGATAGAGCGGGAGGGAGAGAGAGGAAGAGAGAGAGAGAGAAACATCGATGTGAAGGGACACATCGAGTGGCTGCCACCCGCACGACCAACCAGGGCCGGGGACAAACTGCAACCGAGGTACATGCCCCCAGCGGGAACTGAACCCAGGTCTCTCTGTACCGCAGGCCGACGCTCCAACCGCTGAGCCAAACCGGCCAGGGCAAGCAGATTTTTATTTTTGTTTTAAATATTTTACTTAAGTAAAATAGACATGTTAATATCCACATATCTGAATAATGTTTACCCTACTCCCTGGTGGTAAAATAATTTTTAAAATTAAAAACGAGTGTGTATGACTGTATAATTATTCTTGTTTTGAATATATTTTAGTTATCTATTCATCTATACTACAAAAACAAAACAAACAAAAAATCCAAATTGGAGTGGCTAAAGCAACAATGATCATTTTCTTATTTCCCCTGGTTCTATGGGCCAAGACTTTGGGGGAGGCTCACCCGGTGGTTCTGGGTGGGGCCTCAGGTTGCAGGTATGATATGATGCCTCAGAACTCTCTGAGCTCCTACAAAGAATAATTCCAGTCCCATCCACCCCTACAATCTTTGTCCTAAAACCCTTTTTAAATTTAAAAACACGTCGCGATCTGAAAAGGCTGCTCCGAATCTGTTGGATTTTCCATGAATTTCCATCATTAGGCACCATCTGTGTTCCATCTTCACACAGGCAAGAATTGGCTAAACTCTCTGCCACTACATCACGGGGGTCCCCTTCTCCCCAGCTTCCAGGTACGTTTCCCTCGCTTTGCCCCGAGCGCTCGCAGCCAGCCTCCCTGCGGTCCTTCGGGCTCCTGCTGACACCTGTCCTGGGTCCTTCCCGGCTTCCACTGACGCCCTCCCTCGGAGCCTCGGGGTTTCACCAACCGTCCCTTCCACGGGCTTCTGTCCACTGCCCAGACCAAAACCCGATGCCACGATGGTTCTGATGTCAGTACTCCCTTTCTGCACCCCAATCTGCACCAACTGTCTAGAGCTGTGTGATAAATCACCCCGACACGTGGCGGCTTAAGTGATCTTTCTGGATTCCTGCGGTCGGGGAATTCCAAAGGGCTCAGCTCTGGTCCTGGCTCCGAGTCACACAGCAGCTGGCCTGGAACGCGGAGAAGCTGCAGCAGCGAGGTGGCTGACACACCTCTCTTCCCACGTGGGCCAGTGTTCTCTCCGCGTGCTCTCCGGGGGGACTGCTCTGGGCTCCTCACAGACAGCAGTGTTGGGGAGCTGGTCAGCTTCCATGGCATGACTTCCTCCGGAGCCATCATCCCAAGAGAACCAAATAGACGCTTAGGACCTGCTCTTACTAGTCTTATCAATCAGGCAAAGTGACCTCGGGTGCATTCTGTTTGTGAAGCAATTACCATTCCAGCCAAATGCAAGGCAAGGGAGAGAATTAGACTCCATCTCTAAAAGTTATTGTGCATCCATTTTTTCAAAACGACAAGCTGTTACATAATAATACTTTTAGACTTTATTCCATATGGTTTCTTCCTTTAGCTATGTTTAAGCGGGAAGTAAAACAAACCATCAGCCACTGAAACAGGATCCCAGGAGTGGCTGGAGGAAGGGGTGCCATTTGATACTAGGTAACCAAGTGTTTTTTGTTTGTTTTTCAACCCTCATCCAAGAACATGGTTTATTGATTTTGAGAGAGAGGAATGGAGAGGGGCAGAGGGGGAGGGAGAGAGAAACATTGATGTGAGAGTGAAACATCGATTGGTTGCCTCCCGTAAGCCTCGACCAGGGATATTGAACCAGCAACCTCAGTATGTGCCCTAACAGGGAATCAAACCCACCACCTTTGGTGTACCAGATAATGGTCCATCCAACTGAGCCACACCAGCCAGGGCTAACCAAGTGGTTTTTTTTTACTATGAATTCAAACTTATGGATCCATAATCCTGACTGCTACATGAAATCAGGTTTCCGGTGTATACTTTAAATGAAATCTATGTTTCTTTTTTTCTTGAAAATGTCTGCTTACAATACAATTGTTTTCTTGTTCTTCTGTGAAATGGTAGAATATATTGCTATTGTGTACCTTCATTCCTTTATAAGAAATAGTAGAAATATCAAACATTTCCTCAATCATTTTTCATCCATGTAGCAATATATCTAAAGCTTTCTTTTTTTTTATCCTCATCCGAGGACATTTTTCCATTTTTTGTACAGACAGTGTGGGAGGGAGAGAGAGGAAGAGAGAGAGAGGGAAACATCAATGTGAAAGGGACACATCGAGTGGCTGCCACCCGCACGACCAACCAGGGCTGGGGACACACTGCAAACGAGGTACATGCCCTTAGCGGGAACCGAACCCGGGTCTCTCTGGACCGCAGGCGGACGCTCTAACCGCTGAGCCAAACCAGCCAGGGCCTAAAGCTTTCTTTTAAATAATTTTATCAATACACCAATAGCAGCAATAGTCATATCTGGCTGGGAGGCTGAAAGTCACTTTTATTTATTTCCTGAAGATTTTTACATTGACCAAATATTCTAGTGAAAATTATTATATTTATGATTGGAAAAGCCTCAAAACTCTTTACAATTTAACTTAATCTCTTTGCATGGTATTTTAACATGCTGAAAAAATAGGAATGATTATCTTTTCGGTGATTCTAACACTTCCAGATGTCTGTAGATATTGCTGGCTGTAAGCACATACTTAGGAGAAAGACAAATATAGGAAAATAAAATTTAATAAGCAGTTTAATGCATCTAACACCATATACACACATGTACATAACTCATTCCTGCTTTAAAGAAGTATTCATGAAATGACATTGAATTCCCTAGAAAGAGAGACCCACCTGTCATATAAGATGCAGTGGGTGCCTCTGCAGCATTTTGGGGAGAAAGCAGGCCTTCATCACTCCTGCTCCCCACGCAACACCCCATCTGCCTTTGCAACTGAGGAACAGACATACAGACAGTGTGACTATCTCTCTGCCTCAGAGTAAAGCGACTTTTTGGAACTGAACATACTCTGGACATTTTGAACAGTGCAACTCCACTTGTTTTATCTCATATATATCTTTACATGTCTTCATTGTTGGTGGAGAAAATAAGTCTCACACCTACAGGTCCTCCATGCTAATGCCTCTTGAGAGTCCTGTCCCAGCCCATCCACATTAGTCCAGGTGAAAATGTAGCTGGGCAGCCTTGACGTAGAAAGAACACGGATTTTGGAATCAGAAAGACCAGTGTTCAAATCCCCACTGGCTCACGTGTCATCTCTGGGATCTCTAGCAAATTCTTTCCCTCTGAGCCTTTGTTACTTTGATCATAGTGACGGTTTCATAGGTGTTTGGGTATGTTCAAACTCATCAACTTGTACTCATTAATTATTTGCTGTTCTCTGCTCATCAATCACACCTTAATAAACATGTTTAAAATGATATATGGTATAATATACCTACCTCAGAAAACAGATTTGAGGACTCTATGCAAGAATATAAAACGAGTGATACGTGAGTAGCCTGGAAGCTATTTTTTGGTAGTATTTTAAGGTTTAGGTTTACTTACATGGATTATTGCAGGGTTCTAAGAAATATCAAGAGAAAAGAAGAGGAAGTAGAAGTGTAACTGGACTAGAGGCAGGGTCTTATCTTAAAATAACTTCGCTTTCTTTCAAAAGCAATAGACTTTATTTCCCCGTGAAACAGAGACTGCTAAGTCAGGCTACTAAGGGAACGTTGTAGCTTTAGCTCTTTGGGAGTAAGGCCTGGATTCCAACTCTGACCTCTGCGCAGCGACTAGTTAGGGTTCACCGCCATGTGAATGCACACACATGAACACAATTAAACAGCTAAATTCCGGCCTGGCTCCTCAATACCATGGCTTATTTAACTCTTAGCAGGGGACCCTGCTGTGGCCAAAGGCTCTGGTTTGCCACAGAGTGATTTCTGCAGAGAACGTGAAATCATATCAGCAGGTTTGTTACAAATCATAGCTTGGCAACGGAAGAAAGCCAGAACACGCATCCGGCAGGGAGCCTGTGCCCCTCCTGTGTGACCGCATCCAGCCTGGAAGATTCAAGTGGGAGATTAAAAATAGCCTAGATAATTTGGGCACGAAGAACAATAAAATCTGCTATGTATTTGCAGAGGAAAATGGTGATGGTCCTAATATCTGAATTATATGAATGCAAACAGTGTGACCATCCAGTTCTGATTCATAATTACAGATCATTTTCATCATTATATTTACAGGAAATTGTCTAACTTTCCACTGCCTCTTATCTGTTTTGACACAGCTCAATATAAGAGAACTGTCAGAATCAAGATCTTCCAAAGACAGCCCGCTAGTTCAAACCTTCATATTTAAATCAAGCTAAAAAATATATGACTAGAATTATTTCCATTTCTACAAACCAAGATGGATTCCTTTTTAAAGGTACACAAGTTGGAGGATCTCTAGATAATCCAAATGGCAGTTCATTGTTAATCCTATAACAAGTATGTGTTTCACATCTAGCTATTATGGAACAAATGAGACATTACTTTGAGGTAAAGTTTAAGTCTGCAGAAATAATATGAAAATATATCTTAAAGCTCTAGGTTGTATGTGACTTTTCATTCATTATAAAATGCCCAGGTGATGTAAGTAAGGGCATTTTGTCTCTGAATTACAAAAAAAAAAAAAAATTATTTAATAAAAACAGAAATGGAAGGAATCAAATTCTATGAATGTTCAGAAAATCAGTAGGACATAGTCCCAAGCTTTCTTATTTAAAAAAAAAAAAAAGAAGAAGAAGGAAAATTCTTTCCTTTGGAAATCGCAGATTATGAAAGTTCAGCATATGCAAAACTATGAAGACTAATGTATTGTTGATTCCATATTTTTTTTTAAATTTTCTTTATTGATTTTAGAGAGAGAGGAAGTGAGAGGGAGAGAGAGATAGAAAATTGATGAAAGATAGAAAATCAATTGGCCATCTCCTGCATGCCCCCCGCTGGGGATCAGGCCCACAACCTGGGCATGTGTCCTAACCGGGAATTGAACCAGCGACCTCTTGGTGCATGGGTCGATGCTCAACCACTGAGCCACACTGGCTGGACTGATTCCATATTTTTTCTGTCATGATCTTTATAGGTAAGTTACTTTTCAAATTAGTATATCCTTTCCTAAAGTAAAATAAATTATTGCCCATATTCTTAGAGATTGTACTTGCCAGAGAGAAAAGAATGAACGAGTAAGTGAATGAATTCTACAATCTATAAACATCGGGGCTTCAAAATGGAAATGAAGAAAAGAGTTTTGGTCTCTCCAAGTCAGTAACCTAAAAATCCATCTTTGCTCATAAAACAGTAACACAAAATCCTTTTCCAGGAACTTCACATAAATCTTTTCTGTTCTTGTCGAGTCTGCTTCTTTCTTCTGCCATCATATAAATCACCAACCCATTGACCTTCTTAAGCTTATCCAGAATTCTCCTATGAGGACATCGGCCCTCTTTTTCACTTTTTGGGAAATTGTAATGGTGAAACATATATTTAACATAAAATTTTCCAGTTTCACCACTGTCGAGTGTACAATTCAGTGGGTTTAATTACATATATGATGTGCACCGTCACGGCTGCCTGTTTGACAGGCCGATCTCTGCACAGAGGACAGTAAGAGGAGCCAAGACTGTTCCTAGAAAACGGTTCTCTAGCAATCAGCACTGAGTGTTGATGTTTTCCTCCACTTTCCAGGGCTCCCAAGGCTCTGCTCTCTGGGTCAGTGATCACCTGACTACCTGTTCACAGAAGGCGGGACATCGGGCTTCCCAGACATACCAAACATCACGGTCGGTTTCCATGAGAAAGTGGCTTCAAGAGTCTGAGGCACTGGGGGATCGAAGCCTGTCCGAGTCAGAGGTCAGAACAGTTATCTCCAGCAATCCTCCATTCTCCACAAAAAGAAAAGGATGGACGTAGAATATTCCTTTTACTTTAAAAGAAAGAGGGGGAAAAAAGGAGGGGTTGTTTGTTTTATTAGAAGACAAAGATTATGGTGATCATCTATTCAGGCAAGAAAACTGGTTCTATCTTCTCATTTTTGCAACAGAATTTCAAGCCTACCTTCTGCTCCCCACCCCCACCCCACAGTGGATATCTAAGGATATAGATCTGCTCTTAATCAAGAACACAGAACACATGACCTGAGGTTCCCTGCCAGAAAATGGAGCCTCCACTTGGCTTCTGACCAATTTTTATCAAAAGTCTGGTTGCAAAAAAACAGCATTACTAAAAGAACATACAATCCATTCATTCCATGAGAAGTTCTGAATTTTATTCCCCCACATCAAGATAATACTTGGGATATTAAACCAGGGTTTCCATCACCCCACGTTTTCCAGCCCTCGGCCTTCAACAGAGAAAGCGGCGATGGCTCTCTACGTGAACTGCCCATCGGCTAGAGCAGATTCAGAAAGAAAACAGAGTCAAATTCCTGGCCTTCAAGTTTGAAAGTGGACTTTCGTAAATCTGTGGCACAGTCCTGGCTCTCAGTTGCACCACAGTGGTAGCAGACCTCAGTGGGCACTGCTTTCTTCAAAGGGCCTGGAGAAGTTGAGCAGAAAGCACACCAACAGTGTTAGAGCAAAGAACAGGCAGGTGAAATGCCCTCCACTCCTCGGGTCCAGCATCCCCCGTTCACCCGAGTGAACCGAGAGGCCAGGGAAGTCCCTTTGGTCCCCACACGCGCCAGCAGCAGGGACTAAACAAACGCTCAAATAGAGCAGAAGCGCAAAGGGACCAGAATATGTGGAAAAGGCCCTGGAAACTGAATTGCTCCTGGAACCACATTCTACAGATGTGAGCCCGGACCTACACACAGGGCCACTGCCTGCTAAAAGAAGATTTAAATAGAATCAAGAGTCTCCTAACATAATATCCAAAATGTCCAAGATACAATAAAAAAAAAAAAAAGCACTCATCATTGCAAAAACCAGAGAAATCACAACTTGAATAAGAAGAGGCAACTGACTCCAAAACGTAGATCGGAAATTAAAATTATCTGATGATCTATTTTTTTTTATCCTCGCCCGAGGATATTTTTCCATTTTTTTGTACAGATAGAGTGGGAGGGAGAGAGAGGAAGGGAGAGAGAGAAACATCGATGTGAAAGGGACACATCGAGTGGCTGCCACCCGCACGACCAACCAGGGCCGGGGACAAACTGCAACCGAAGTACGTGCCCTTAGCGGGAACCGAACCCGGGTCTCTCCAGACCGCAGGCCGACGCTCTAACCGCTGAGCCAAACTGGCCAGGGCGATTATCTGATGATCTAAAAGCAACCGTCATTTTTAAGTCTCAATAAACGATTAAAAAATCTCTCAAAATAAGTGGAAAATAGAAAAATGTCAGCAAAGAGAGAATTTATCTTTTTTTTTTTTTTTAAAGAACCAAATGGAAATTCTAGAGCTGAAAAACACAATAACCAAAAAAAAAACAAAACCTTACTGGATAGTAGAGGGGGGAATGACAGAGAACAGAATCAGAGATTTGAGGACAGGGCAATAAAATTTACTCAATCTTATTTGAACAATAGAAAATAAATAGACCCCAAAAAATGAACAGAGCCTCAGGACCTGTGGAATATTAACAGAAGATCTAACATTCTAGCACTGCAGTCCCACAAGGAGAGGAGAAAGAATATGGGGCTAAAATAAAAGTATTCAAAGAAGAAAAATGGCTGAAAACTCCCCAGATTTGGCCAAAAGACATAAACATATAGATTCAAGAAGCTGAGCAAATTCCAATTAGTGTAAGTGCAAGTACATCTATGCCAGATATATCATAATGAAACTTCTGAAAGCTAAAGACAGAGAAGAAAATCTTACAAGCAACCAGAAAGAAAGAACACATCACCAACGTCCAAAGGGGACACCAGTTCTAATGACAGCAGGTTTCTCATCTGAAACTATTGAAACCAAAAGAAGTGGCACAATATTTCCTTGTGTTCAAATGAAAGAACTGAATTAGCCAGTTCTAATCTGGGAAACTATCTTCCAGAAACACAGAGGAAAGGAAGGCATTTTCAGAAGAGAAACAAAAAACAAAAAAAACAACTAAGAGAATTTGTTGCTAGCAGACCTACACTGAAAGAATGGCTTACAAATCTCTCTAAACGAATCGGATCTGATAACAAAAGAAGGCTTGGAGCTTCAGGAAGAAAAGAAAATCAGTGGATTTAATTACATATGAATCAAAATGTGAGTGAAGACAATAAACGATCCGTCTTTCATGAATTGCTTAAATCATATTTGATAGTTAAAGCCAAAATTATGACACCATCTGATGCAGGGTTCAATAGAGAGAGAGAGAGAGGACATGCTTGAGGCAATTGTATTTAAGAATTGGAGAAGGTAAAAAGACCTAGAAGGGAAGGAGGTTTCAGCATTTCCCTTGACGTGGTAACACTGGCATCCCCAGTCTGGTTAGTTATGTGTGCATATAGTAACACTCAGAGCAACCACTAAGAAAACTATGCAAAGCAAAACTCTCAAAACACATTTAATCTAAAAATGGAATTCTAAAAATTGTGCTGGGATGTTTGGAAGGCATACTAATTAGGCCCCAGCCACCTCTAAGCGACTACAAAAACACGAGCAAGCTAGTCAAAATCAGCCCAGCGTGGTCCAGTCAACCTGTGGTCTTGTGAGAAATAATAAACAAATGCTAGGGGCATTTTTAAGACTATATTTTTAGAGCAGTTGTAGATTTACAATAAACTTGAGAGGAAGGCACAGGGATTTCCCATATACCCTAACCCTCACACATGCGTAGGCTCCCCCATTATCAACATCACTCACCTGAATGGTGCTTTTTTGTTGTTGTTGTTGTTGTTGCCATTTTTATTCATTTTTGTTACAGATGTTTCTCCTTTTCCCCCCATAGACACCCTCCTCCCGATCCTGCCCCATCCCCAGCAAGATTGTCTATGTCCATTGGTTACACATACATGCATATAAGTTCTTTGGTTCATCTCATCCATCCCCCCTGCCCTGCTCCTCTGAGGTTTGTCAGTCTGAACTGTACTCCTTTCTATGTCTCTGGGTCTATTTTGTTCATCAGCTTATTTTGTTCATTATCTGAATGGTACATTTTTAACCAAGGATAAGCCTGTATTGACACATTAAAATCACCCAAAGTCCATAGTTGACCTGAGATTTCAGTCTTGGTGCTGTACATTCTATGGATTTAGCCGAATGTATATTCCTCATTATTATATCACACATAGCTCATTTCTTCTCAGCACTGAGTAATATTCCATTGTCTGGATATACCACAGTTTCTTTATCTTTTCACCTACTGAAGGACATCTTGGTTGTTTCCAAGTTTTGACAATTACGAATAAAGCTGCTATAAATGTTCTTGTGCAGGTTTTTGTATGGACCTAAGTTTTCCAACTCCTTTGAGTAAATATCAAGGAGTATAACTGCCAGAATATATGGTAAGAACAGATTTAGGTTTTTTTGTTTTTGTTTTCATCCTCACCCGAGGACATTTTTCCATAGATAGAGTGGGAGGGAGAGAGAGAAAGAGAAACATCGATGTGAAAGGGACACATCGAGTGGCTGCCACCGGCACGACCCAACCAGGGCCGGGGACAAACCACAACCAAGGTACATGCCCTTAGCAGGAACCGAACCCGGGACTCTCTGGACCGCAGGCCGACGCTCTAACCGCTGAGCCAAACTGGCCAGGGCACAGGTTTAGTTCTGTAAGAAACCACCAAACTATCTTCCAAAATGGCTGTAGCATTTTGCATCCTCACTAGCAATGCCCCGCACCCTCTCCCGCATGTGCTGTGGCCGGCGTTCAGGACTTTGGCCATTCTAATAGGTGTGTAGTGGTGTCTCATTATTGTTTTAATTTTCACTTTTCTGATGACATAGGAAGTGGAGCATCTTTTCATACACTTACTTGCATTTGTATTTTCTGTTTGGTGAGGGGTCTGCTCAGGTCTTTGGCCCATTTTTTTAATGAGCTGTTTGTTTTCTTATTGTTGGTTTTTAAGAGCTCATTGTACCTTTTGAATAGCAGTCCTTTATCAGCTGTGTCTTTTACAATTCTTTTTCTCCCAGTCTGTGGCGTGTCTTCTAATTCTCCTGTTATTCTCTTTCAAAGAGCAGAGTTTTGATTTTAATGAACTCCAGCTTATCAACTCTTTTTTTCATAGATCATGTCTTTGGTGTTAAACAACAAATGCTGTTTTGAACCACTGTGCTTCTCTGAGTGGTTTGTTTTGCACAGTAGTTAACTGGTCCTCGCCTCAAAATCCATGACCAACAAAACTGAATCCATCAACTTCATTGTGGTGAAAAATGTGTTTCTCCTTTTCCTTCTTTCTTATTTTTTTATTTTGTTTTTCCAAATACCTAAGCCTAAAATCTAGAAGTCACCTTAGTACCCACGCCCTCGTTTGCTTTATTCTGTAGGGAAAAGAGAGCTTCTGAAAGATTTTAAGCAGGAAAGAAACAAAATCAGATTTGTACTTTAGAAAGGTCTATACCAGCAGTTCTCAAAGTATAACCCAAGAAGCCCTGGGGTCCCCGAGACCTTTTTAGAAGATTTGCAAGGTCAAAAATATTTGCATAAGGATATTGTTCGCTCTCACTTTTTATGAGTGCATAGTGCAGGCTCACAGAGGTTACATGCCATATGATATCGCAACAGACTGAATGCAGAAACAGATATACGAATCCTTCTATTAAACCCAACATCACGAAGACTTGCAAAGAAATAAAAACAATGCCACTTTTCTCACTAAACTTTATTTTGTTTTGTAAAATATATTTGTCCTAAAAATATGTTATTTATATTAACATAGAATGGCACTATTTTTATCTTTAAATTTGTGATGCAATTTTTAAATTGTTTAGTGTTAATTTCTAACACAGTACATAGTTCTATCATCCACGTAAGCAAAATCTTTTTGGGGTCCTCAATAATTTTTGAGAGTGTAAAAAAGTCTTGAAAAAAACAAACAAAAAAATTGAAAACTACTTCTCTAGATGACAAGCAACAAGGTAGATATTTTCAAAAAGTATCAGATCATAGACAGAAGGATAAATAAGAAGCCAACTGGGTACTTTCAAAGTGAAAGGTGTGCTAGTAAACAAGAGCAATGTGGATGGACGGGAAGAGAGGGATGAAAGGGTTGCTAAGGAGACAGAATCAGGAGGCCATACGTACTACAAGTACTTGTAGAGGACAAAGGAACGGGAAGACTCCAGGATGACACTTGGGTTTCTGTCCCAGGAAACCACCCACTTGAAAAAGTACAACTCATCCTTACAGGCCAAGGTCCTCTCCTCTGTGACGTCTTCATTGACCTACCCACGCTTGATGTCACCCATGGCCTAAAACCTAACTCCATTCTAACACCTGTCCCACTGATCACATTCATGTGCTTAGCATGCCTGTAGCCTCTAACGGACTTGAGTTTCCTGAAGTTGGAGACGACAACGTATTCGTTTCTGCCCTCGGTGCCGGCCATATACAGTAGGTGCTCGCTCCATACAGGTTGGATGAATGTGTAATAGGGACAAAAAGTATTGATTTAGCTCCACCCTTTCTGCTCACTATAAAGGATTTCTTCTTGGTCTATTAGCTTCCCTGCTGCTTTGGCCCATGAAGATAAGTTCAATTTTGCCAGAAATCCCTAGATTTTGAGAAAGAGAGAGATGATTGGAAAAGTAAAAACAGAAGACAAAGTAAGACACACAGAAGCAGGTTTGGGACAGACATACAGGGAAGAAAGAGAGCTTCTAAAGTGTCACTAAGGGTTACAAACGTCGTTCATTTAATGTTCTTAACAAAGCCCAAATAAATGTGGGAATTACTTTTTAATTACTTTTGGTTGCTAGACTGTGTTTCTTTAACATGGTACTGAGCCAAGACTGGACCATATGGGGCCTAAGAATTTATTTGGATTAGAAATGAAGCATGCATGCATGGACCACGTTAATATGAGACATTTTCCACTAAAAGACTTTATGTCTCATAGTAATTTGTGTGCATTTTTGTTATGCATGTACAGGGACTTTGGTTTCAGCCAAAGTTGTTGCCTCTGCTGGGATTCAGACAAGTCTGAGCATGTCTGATGAGGTAGTGGCAGCCCACAGGTGTCTGTTACACAAATTGATCAGCCCAGGGTGCAGGGTGGCTGCAGGGAGTAGGGCTTCTCAAGGCACACCGTGGGAGACACCTGGGATTGGAAGGACATGTTGACTCTCCTACTCAGGACTCATGGACTCATGTTTAAGCTCTAAGGAGAAGGGCTACCGGCCAAAATGGAAAAAGAAAAAGAAAAAAAACCTGTTTTCCCAAAGGAACGTGGTAGACACAGCCTAAGACCCTCTTTGTGTGTCTGCTGGCAAATGCACTCTGTGTGGGGCATGGCTTCTTTCTGGGCCGGGGTCAAATGCAGGGCATGCAACTGTACTTGGTCCCTCAAGTTTGCAGCTGCAGGAGCTCTAGGGGTGTAGGGACAGCAGGCACTAGCCACTTGGTTTTCTTTGAGCAGAAGTCAGTTTAGGAGCACAGAGATGTCCCCAAACTGCCCTAAAAATAGCCTTGGCAGGGAGTTTTCAGGAGGCAAAGGCTCTCACAAGTTAGTAAAATTTGAACTGTTAGAGTAAATGTGACCGCGTGTGTGCCCATGGTTTCTAACACAAATGATGGCAGCAGCCTCGCCCAGTGCTCTAACGAAGCATGTCAAAGACCAAACACTTGTTGCAGTCATGCAACCTCTAAAGATGTCGTGAGTAAATCCTACCTCGTTTCAGCAAGGATTCGGGGCAGTTGGCTAGTTTATTTAACAGCAAGTTGCCACCTGAAGCTATTCAGTCGAAAGAAACAGTTGTGTTTGTTTTTTCTTTCTAAAATCTAAGAGGCATCACCCTGGCCAATTTGGCTCAGCGGCTGAGTGTGGGCCTGAGGACTAGAGAGTCCCAGGTTGGGTTCCCACTAGGGGCACGTACCAAACAAAATCTAAGAGGCATCATGACCAAAGCCTGTTTGTTGAGCATTTACTCGCTGTGTTGTCGCACGAACGCTCACCCGTGTTGTTTGGTTCTGCAGGAAGAAACGGCTGAGAACTCATTTCAGGAGTAGAATGTGGAGTGGGAGGTTCTGTTTATACAGAATGAGAAAAAGGAAAAATTAGCAGCCTGGCACAGGAGCAGGTGTGTCCTTCACGAATGTTGTGTAGAATCCATGTTTTCATTTTCTTTAAAAAGGGACCCTGTAGCCCTGGCAGTTTGTCTCAGCGGTTAATGCTTCTGCCCACGGACAGGAGAGTCCCAGGTCGGTTCCTGCTAAGGGCACGTACCTCGGTTGCAGTTCGTCCCGGCCCCAGCTGGGGTTGTGTGGGTGGCAAACAGTCGATGTATCTCTCTCACATCGATGTCTCTCTCTCTCTCTTCCTCCCTCTCTCCCTCCTATACTGTCTGAAGATAGATGCAAAATAATGCCCTCGGTGAGGATTTTAAAAAAGGGATCCTGTAAGCCCTGGCTGTGTGGTTCAGTTGGTTAGAGTGTCTTCCCAAGACGGCTGCAGACTCTATCCCCAGTCAGGGCATATGCAAGACTCAACCAGTAAATGCATAAATACATGGAACAATAAATCAATGTTTCTTTCTCTCCCTTCCTTCCATTCTCATTCTCTCTCTCTCTCTCTCTCTCTCTCTGTCGCTGTTCCTCTCTCTCAAATCAAGAAATACATTTTTTTACAAAAAAAAACTATAGAAAGCTTTTTTACCCTGTACCATCATTTTGCATTTTAATAGCATATGCACCCAAAGGGCTCACAAATCCCTTCCTGAAAGATATTTGAGGTAGAGAATATGTGCTAGTGTGTTTTGTTGATAGTGAAGCTGTGCTAATCTTTGAAAGAACAGTTGACTCCCACAGATGTCTCTGCATTTCATTGATAACTGAATATTCCAGAGATGAGACAACCTGCAAAGAACTAAATTATAATCTTTAAATGAAGAACAGGAAACAGGTCCACCATAAGCCTTCGGGAGTCTAAAAATATATGAAATATCATGGTTCCCTTTCTGTTTTCCTTTTGCACAAGTACTTTTTAAACTTTCTCCCAAGAAACAATTCTTTTTTCATTTCTAGGAAACCCAGCAAAAAACAAGGAAAACCTAAAAAGCTAAGGTTTCCCTTTTTCTTTAGAATTCCCGTTCACCCTTATAAAAGACTGATCTGGACGCTAATGCCAGCAAAAGGAATCTGAAATTTGATCGGCGTCTGGTAGTAAATCAAATAAAAGATTTGTAGACACCAATCAAATCTCACTCTGCTTCACAGATGCTGCAATGAAAACGTCAAAACTTGTTGTAATTTCCAATCAGTAAGTGGTTCCTTCTCATTGGCCGGCTTACAGCTAAACACAGGTACCATGATAGATGTCGGGCTGCAGAGCGTTAGGCCAGGGTCAGACATTACACAGGTGTCCTTCATAAACGTCAGAGGCCAAATCGACTATTCCTTGGAGACTCGAGTTTTCGGGGCTAAAGCTCTAGACACATCCGTCACAGAAGCGGGCAGGGTGCCACCGCCCCGAAGCAGCGCCAAGCCAAGCGTGCTCAGTTACATTCGGAGCGCGGCACATCCAGCCATCAGGGGCCCTCGGTTGGACACCCAGGCTCTGGTGCAGGAAAGTCATCCTGGGGAGAAAAATCGCAGACATGCAGTTTCAGCGGGTGGACGCTCATGGCAGGGTTGCAGTCATTGGCTCTGGACTTTCTACAGCAAAAGGAAATCAAATTAGTCCAGGAGGAAAGTATGCTGTGGTTTGCTTTTCCGAGGAAAACACAATTTGCTCTCTCCTATTATGTTTGACTGAGGTCAGAAATGACACTGTTGCCAGTGTGTCTGCCATCAAACATCTTGAATAAGCCTTTAAATAATGACAAGTAAAATACTGAGCAGACGCAGAAAAAACCCCAAAGGTTTTCTTTTTGAAGCTAATATGAATCATTCATTTATTTCAGTAGCTTGAGACACTTATGTATAAACACACTTAGAAGAATTAGTGATACTATACACAACAGGAGTCATTTAAAACCTCATCTTCTTCCATTAGGAAGTCCAGTCTTGAACCCGGCTCAGTCTGAGCAAATGTTTCTTGATTTGACTGTACATTATTTTAATCTTAAGTCAACAACTTAGCTTCAGTCTAAATGTTATTTGATCTAAAATTTTAGCTTCCTCTAAAGCATTTAGGAATGTCTCATTAGAAACATTTATTCAGAAAAGCCAAAAGAATTCAGGAAGTTTATGCTAACCCAAGCATACAATTCTTAGAGACTTCTAGGACCGTGATTAGTGACAGTTTAGGTTAAGCAGCTATAACAAAGACACCCCAATGCAGTAATTCAAACAAGATGGCATTGCATCTCTCTTCCGTGGCACAATTCAGAGATCGGTGGCTAGTCCACAGAACCATCCAGGGCCCAGATTCCTTGCATCCTTCACCCTGCACCCCCTAAAGTGTTGTCAAAACTGAGTCACCAGCTAGAAGGGGGAAAGATAGAAAGCAGAGAGCAAGCCACTTCCTTTAAAGAAGTCACTCAGAGGCTGCTCACATTCTACTGGCAACACGTATTCACAGCCGGTGCCAGGGAGCTGGGAAATGCAGTCTTCACTGGGAAGCTCTGAGCCTCACGAGAACTCGGAGGTTCTCACACTAAAAGTAAAAACAGAATGATACCGGGGACAGTCGCAGTCCGTACCACAGACGGTGTGCCCTGGAGTGGATTAAGGAAACGCTAGTCACAGGAGATGTCGACAGGCTTAGGAAAGCTCAGGTCCGTGCAGCTGGACTTCTCAGAGCCTAACATGGAAATGTGCCGAGGGAGGGACAGCTTTGCCACATTTCCTGCATCGATTTGACCACGGAACCCGTTCTCCTAAGGTCGACTCCTAGAGCTAATACTTTGTGGAACACTCTAGAATGCAACAGTAGATTAGCTTGTGGAACCGTCTTGCCTTTTCCTTAAAAGCGGAGAAAGGGTATTTCTTTTCTTTTTTTTTAATCCTCACCCTAGAATATTTTTGCATTTATCTTCAGATAGAGAAGGAGGGAGAGAGGCAGGGAGAGAGAGAAACATTGATGTGAAAGAGACACATTGATTGGTTGCCACTAACATGACCCAACCAGGACCGGGCACAAACTGCAACCGAGGTATGTGCCCTTAGCGGGAACCAAACCCAGGTCTCTCTGGGCCGCAGGCCGACGCTCTAACTGCTGAGCCAAAACGGCCAGGGCAGAAAGGGTATTTCTTTACAAAAGGCAAAATGTATGAAAATAGCTCAAAGGTGTTCTATGCATCCACTTGCGGTTATTAACTGTCATTTAACTGATTTCATGATATTTTGCCAACCTTGCAAGTTTTCTTTTATAATTCTTCTTGGTGTAAAATTACCGTTACCTTCTGTTTAGAGGCAATATATTGTGGGGTTAAGATCAGACCCTCTGGAGCCAGACCCTTCGGGGCACACAGCTGCTCGGACGCTGCTGGGTGTGTGCTGTTGGCCTCAGTTTCCCCAGCTCTCGAACAGGAACAGTAGAAGTGACCTCCTCACAGGGCTGGTGGAACTATGACCTGACTTGACATATGTCAAGTTTTAAACATGTTCTGGGTACACAGGGCTGGAGAGATATTATTACTCCTGCACAATCAGTGTTCTCTGTCCCTGGCTCAGCCTCCTCCTCCGGATTGCGTGCTAGTTCCCGGGGAGCGCGTCTCCACAGCCACCGCTCTCGCCTTGGGCTGCGCGCAGGAAGCAGCTGGAAGCTTTGGAAAACGTGGATGCTCCAGCCCAGCACCAGATTTTACGGCTTCCTTTGCAAAAGGTAGCAAGGCCCACTTTCTCAAATAAACGCTCTACCCCATTTGTCTGGTTTTAACTCTGAAGCCAGAATATGCCTACTTTGTCCACTGTTGTATCCATACCCTTTGGCACGGTACACGGTGTCAGTGCATTGAAACCTAGTAGGTCCTAATAGATATCTAACAAGTGAATGCATGAATTAAATTAAAAAATAAGCCCTGGCCGGTTTGGCTCAGCGGTTACAGCGTCCGCCTGCGGTCCGGAGAGACCCGGGTTCGGTTCCCGCTAAGGGCATGTACCTCGGTTGCAGTTTGTCCCCGGCCCTGGTTGGTCGTGCGGGTGGCAGCCACTCGATGTGTCCCTTTCACATCGATGTTTCCCTCTCTCTCTCTTCCTCTCTCCCCCTCCCACTCTGTCTGTACAAAAAATGGAAGGATGTCCTCGGATGAGGATAAAAAAAAAAAATTAAAAAATAAAATAAAATTTTAGTGAGCGGGACTTTGGAACTCACCGGCCCTGGGTTCAAATCCTGCCATCGGCACTTCCCAGCTCTGTGACTTCAAACAAGCTACCTCACATGAGCCTCTGCTTCCTCGTCTATAATATAAAGATTATAACATCTACCCCTTCACTCTTTGTGAGGATAAAACGGGAAGTGGCGCTTAAAGTGCCAGTACACTGGCCGCTACATAATAGAGATAAAATAAAGTAAAAATGTTCCTTGTCTTCCATTCTTACCACTCTTTCCCCAGGATGGTGATTCAGATTGTGGGCGATGAAGACATTAATAACTAAATTTCAGTCCCGCTCTGCCTCTTTTTTTTGTTTGTTTTATTTTTTATTATTATTTTTTTTTATCCTCACCTGAGGACATTTTTCCATCTTTTGTTCAGGTAAAGTGGGAGGGAGAGAGAGGAACGGAGAGAGGGAGAGAAACATCGACGTGAAAGGGACACATCAAGTGGCTGCCATCCGCACGACCGACCAGGGCCGGGGACAAACTGCAACCGAGGTACATGCCCTTAGCGGGAACCGAACCCGGGTCTCTCAGGACCGCAGGCCGACGCTCTAACCGCTGAGCCAAACCGGCCAGGGCCCGCTCTGCCTCTTCGTAGCTATGTGACCTTGAACCAGTAACCGAATCCCTCCAACTCTCTGTTTCCTCATCTGTAAACTGACTATTAACAGTTCTTGCCTTACTGGATGACTAAGGTTGAAATATAAGATGAAGAAACTGGTACAGTGGCTGGCACACATTGTATTTCACCTAAGACTTGATCAAGGGTAAGACACATCCTATTTTAGAGATGTTTACATATGGAAGAAAAACATGGACATCTGGGAACTGATGAAGTAAGGTAGCAGCACTTAATGCGTATTAGGTGTTCTCATCTCACCCAGCTCATCGTTCAGGTCTCGCGGGGAGACCCCGGGGTGCAGCTGACAGAGGTTGGGCAGGTGGACAAGTTTCGTCCTGGAAAGCCAGAGGGAATCGGGAGAGTGAACCCATGACCGCAGGCCCGTGTGATCAATGTAACAGCAGGAATGTCCGAGGTGCGGTCCCCGAGAGAGGCTGCGGCACTCTGGCCTAGGGGCAGGGCAGGGGAGGGGCGGCAAAGACGGGAAGGAAGAGCTTCACAAAGCATTGCCCAGAAGCACGGTGTGAAGAGTGTCACGGCCAGGAGGGGACATCCCAGACAGCGGAATGCCTGAAAACCCACATCGGAGGGACACAGGGAGCTCGGTTCCTGGGATGTACACGGCTTTCCTGCTGGATGAGCGCGTCCACGGGAGTCCGCGGCCGCTAAGATAAGCCCTCTTCGTGGCCTGAAGGGATGGCTTCGAAGTAAAAGAATCTAAACCCTTTCTGAGAGGAAACAGAAAATAAATGGACCTAATCATCTAACCCTGCAGGGTAATACAGACAAGATGAGTGAAATCTCGAGAGCAGACAGACAAACAGACGTGGAGTTCCTATTTCCGAAAGGAAAGTATGTACGAATCAAAGAACAAACGAGGACACATTTAAGTGTCCTTCATGTTTCCAAGCGAGGGTCCCAAACAAGGACATTAACAAACAGGTCATTCTTTAAAAGCAAACAAACAAACAACAACACTAATTTAAGTACATTTTATGTCCATTCTAAATTTAAGTTTACTAGCAGTACAATGACCCCATCCTTTTGGTCTGAAAGGGCGTTGAGATTTATTTCCGTGCTCATGCTAATATCAGTTTTGAATAACAACAATTCGATTTTGTACATAGTTGGAGGCACAACATCTTTTACAAATGTGAAGATAAACTCTGACTGTCACATTATTTGGAATCAGTAGATAGTTGATCTTCCATTCAAAAATTCCCACCAGAGCCCTGGCCAGTTGCTCAGTGGTTAGAGCCTCGGACTAAGGAGTCACGGGTTCGATTCTGGTCAAGGGCACCTACCTTGGTTACGGTTCGGTCCCCGGCCAGGGTCGGGGTTGTGCGGGAGACAACCAGTTGATGTGTCTTTCTCACATCGATGTTTCTCTCTCTTCCCATCCCACTCTATCTGAAGATAAATAGGAACATATCCTCAGGTGAGGATTTTTTTAAAAAATTCCCATCAGAAAAGCCAAGATAAGAACATATTCTTATATTAAGAAAACAAAGAATCCTCACACAGCTGTTTAATGTATAGGCTACAGAACCAACCTCCCAGAGTTTCTGTTGCCCTCTTGAAACAGTACCCATCGGTCCTCCACAGATACCCAGTTCTGACCACTTTGCACAACCTATCCCACAAAGCGGGGGGTCCTCTTCTCCACCGGGTGCTGCTGGAAGGGTGGACTTCTTACGATCCTGAGAAAAAGAACTGTCTGAGACTCACACCGGAGAAAGAGTGATGTTTACTCCCATGGAATTGAACCCCTGTGCTTCTGAAGTCTCTTTTCCCTTAGTCCAGTCATAGAAGAAGTGTCGCTGGGGTTTCAGGAGAGCTAAAGTCAGAGCCAGTGTCCAGTTCCCTCCCCATGTTGCAGCCGGGTCCAGCGCAGCATCAGGCCAGCTGCAGCCCATCGGCCCGTTGTGCGGGGTCCGCATGGTGGGGGCCACGCAGGAGAAAGCCAGGAAGCCAAGTGGAGCCATGAGCCAGGTGGCCAGCAAGAGCCAAGAGCACAGGAGAGCGAACTCCTTTGTTCCAAACCCGCATTGGCTTGCAGCGGCCACACCCACTCTGGCCAAGGACCTCTGTCCCCAGATGTGACTGACAGCAAGCACCTTCCCTACTCATCCCAACTCTCCTAGGCTCACGTCTGTCGTCCCTTCATCCAGTCCCCCGACCCCAGTGTCCTACAGGGAACATGCCTACAATGTCTGGCCTCCCCTTTGCTCCTTTCCGATTATTAATAATCAGCTAATTACACAAGTATCACATATATAATGAACATTCTGACGGACTAAGCAGAAAATGGAAATTACTAACCTTATACATACTGACAAGTGCTTTTAGTTATTGAATGCCTTGTTTGGCGCTGTGTAACAGAGGATCCACTGAGATCCTCCCTGAGACGTGGACCCGGGGCCACGTGCACATGTACACGGCGAGTAAGAGGTCTCGGAGGGGCTCCAGCCACGCGGACAGCAGACAGCAAACCCTGCCCTCGGGAAGCATATGTGGACTCGGTCAAACAATAAAAACGAGAAGCAACGAACCATGAGAACGACCCACACTAGGGGGCTTATTCCCTACCTACAGGTAGGTCCTTCCAGAGGAGACAGAACCTGAGAGGCTCCCAGTGAGGTCCCCCTGACCCCAAAGTACTGACCCCAGAGGTTTTACATAATCAGGTCAGAGTTTGGATCTCCCAGCCTGTTCCTCTCAGCCTCTCTCCCCAACCTTGAAATAGAAATACCCAAAGGGACCAACACTACGTTCAACTGCACTTGACTATCAAAATCTCAGCTGGAATTAGCGGGGCCGTCAGACTCGGGGGGTCAGAAAGGAAGAACGGGAGACGCATAACAAGGAAGACCCATTGCCCAGCTCTGCCAACTCTCCGCTGGACTTCCTTGGCCAGTATCATGACTCCTTTGAAGGCTTTCTCAAAACAGTCTTTCTCCTTTAAAAAGCACCATCTCCCCTTTGGTTCCCTAATCCCCAACCACTGGTTGAGGTTTTTCCACTTTGGTTCTATTCCTTTTCCTCTGAGAGAATTTCCTCACATTCCCAGCACCCTCCTTTGCTGTGTTTAGGTTCCTTAGCAATCAGTAGGGGGCAACGTTTAATGATTTACAGCTTTGCGGCTTTCTTTGCAGACTATTTTAAGATAGAGACGGAGATTTGCACGTCACAGAACTGGGCTGTAACAGAAATAGAACAAGGGAAGGAATTTAGCACCTTTCATTACGCCGGGGCTCCCTGTGCCTGGGGGGCAGCTCTCCTGGGCCCCTCTCTCCCCACGGTAGACAGCTCAGGACCTGAGGCCGCAGCCTGGAGAGGCTGGGAAGTGGAACGAGGCACCAGGAATTAGCAGAGAATCAGAGATGAGTTTCCCCCTTCCCCAGCCATGCTCTGTCTCCTGGGGGCATGCACATGGCTTAGAAAAATGTTTTCTTGAAACAGTGGTTGTGCAAGGTCATACATACATACATACATAAAAGGACATCTTTGAAGATTTTTCCAAAGGTGCAGTGAGTATGCACAAAGGTGGTGACCATGCACCAGCCCAGGAGAAGGGTGTGGCCGGCAGTGGAGGTGACTTTGCTGGAGTGGGTCTTGAATTTGGGAACAGAAGGCTGTTGATCTCTTGACAGACATTCTGTTTTAAAATAATTTTTCCCTTGGGGAACAAAACCTTCCTTCATATGTGTGCTCTTTGCTTCCTTTCGGATGCCCTTACAGTACAGTGACCCTCACAATCTGAGCCTGCATCTCAGTCTCGCGCTCAGTGGCCGGCACGATGGTCCTGGCTACGCTTTTAACTTGATCATCAAGAGCAGTTTAGCCCTGGCCGGTTTGGATCAGCGGTTAGAGCGTCGACCTGCGGTCCGGAGAGACCCGGGTTCGGTTCCCGCTAAGGGCATGTGCCTCGGCTGCAGTTTGTCCCCGGCCCTGGTTGGTCGTGCGGGTGGCAACCACTCGATGTGTCCCTTTCACATCGATGTTTCTCTCTCTCTCTCTTCCTCTCTCTCCCTCCCACTCTATCTGTGCAAAAAATGGAAAAAAAATGTCCTCGGGTGAGGATAAATAAAAAAAGAGCAGTTTAAGCGGGGGAAATGCTGGCTTAAGCAAACTGATCCTGTATTTGTGTTTCCAGAATCCTTTGGCCCTTTCATTTGTGCATAAGGGATGGTGTCGAGGGGAGCACAGTACAAGGTTTCCCAAGTCCCTTTTTGAACAGACCGCTTTATCTAAGCACCTTGCATCTCCCCGTGGAAGGTGAACACCTACCAGGAGATACTGGTCCTCCGATAAACACAACATTTTGGTCTCAGGACCCCTTTGCATTCTTAAAAATTATCGAGGGCACCAAAGAGCTTTTGATTATTGACAGTTTTCCAGAAAATGTAGGTTTTTAGTCATTCGCTGAAAAATAAATATAATAAACGTTTTCCATGTCAGCATAAATAATATTTTTCTTTTTAAGGATAACTACATTTTTCGAAACAGAATATCTTGAGGGAAGATGGGCACTGTCTCTTTAATGTTTTGCCATTTTTCTCTTTTTTCACACGTCTCTGTAATGTCAGGATTAGTGGAAGAGAACCAGATTCTCATATCTACTTCTGCATCCCAGCTATTATGATAAGTCACGTAGTTTCTGGAAAACTCCACCGCACACTCATGAAACAATAAGAGTGGAAATGGCCAGTATCATCTTTGTATCATAAAAATAGTTCAGGCCTCAGCCCGTACTTTGGAAACAGCTGGAAACAGCATGAACGCTCGTGGGAAGAGAAAGGGAAGAATGAACCACCTCTGAGTGTCTAGCGCAGGCTAAGGGGCCTGCTAGGCATATATTGCTGTTCATTCGCGTCACCCAGAAACCATTTACGGAGGTTGTCATTATTTTCTTTGTCTATGCAGGCGAGGAAACAGACTCCGAGGATGCCAGGGTCAAACAGCTGGTGAGAGGCAGAGCCGGTTTGAAGCTGATTTCTGGACACCAAGCTATCTTAAGGAAAGAGTTTTCAATAATATGTCGCTCCATTAATTTTCTACTGCTGCATAATAACGTACCACAAATTTAGCAGCTTAAACACACCCACTTATTCCCAGTGTTATGTAAATCTGAAGTCCTGGAGCTGCTCAAAAGGATTCTCTGCTCTGGGTCTCACGTGGAAGCTTTAGCCCACCCAAGTTCCCAGCTGGAGGTTCTGGGGAAGAAAGTGCTTCCAACCTCGCTGGAGCCATTGGCCAAGTTCATTTCCTCGCAGTTGTAGGACTGAGGTTCTCATTTTCCTGCTGGCTGCTGGCCAGGGGTCACTCTTGGCTCCTAGAAGTTATTCTCAGGTCCTGGGTGCCTGGCTCTCTCCAGCTTCCAGCCAGCAATGGGAATTCTCCTCTGCATATAAGAACTTGGTCATCTACTTGCTTCTTTTTCATTTTCCAACTTTCCCAGAGCTGAAATATGAGCACTGACCTCTCTGTTGCAGGGTGATTGCATGCATCTGGGGCAGTAGCTCCCTCCTGTCCCAGGACCAGCCTCCTAGAGTACTCCCGGAGCCAGGCAGATGAAACCCCACTGGTTCACGGCATCTGGGCTTATCTCCTTGCACCTCGTAGATTCAAAAAGTCAGCCAGCCTTGGCTTCTCCCCCAGGCCCCATGGTTCCTTGTGCCCAGTTTCCTATGAGGAGAGGGACTCGCTTCTTCAGGTCACAATGCCAACCCCCTTCGCTCCTCTCAAAACGTCTTTTCTCCTCTTCCCTTGTCTTTCCATAAAGGCAACTGCAGACCTCCTAAGGTCACTCTCGTCACCTGGTACTGACTTCGGAGACATCCCCACAGAGCACTGCTGCAGAACAGCTTCATTAAGTGCATCACATATGCTTTTAGGATTAAAGGCTTTGGAATTCTACAAATTCTAGTGAAAACATTATTAAATATTAAAGAGAATTAACATTTCTTGTGTTCAGAGAAATTTATAAGAACATTACAAAACCCTTTAAGTGGCTGAAAATCAGCTCCCTCTCCTCCTTCCCCTGCGGGGTTGCTAGAAAATGAGTGCCATCCGAAAAGCATGGTACGCTTTATAAGCAAACATTTGTTTTTTTTTGTTTTATTTCTCTTCATGTAGTTTTCCACTTATGCATTTTTAAAAAGCAAATGTCCTGAGAATAACAACACTCATTGTTTTCCACATGTAGCTATCTACTGTAGCACACGGAACACCAGCTTAACAGTCATTGGGAATGGAATTAGCACGTGGATCCATGCATTAGAGCAGAGGCAGAGCACGCCAGGGACAGGGACGAGGAGGGAGAAAAGAGGAGAGATGGGAAGACGAGGCACCGAGAGCCACGAAGAAGAGGAACAGACGGACAAACAGAACATTATCATGCCATAAAAAAAGAGGCAGAGATATCAGAATCGTTATGCCTTGGCTAATGGACGGTTTTAGGATCTTCTGTGTGTGTATCTAGGGATATACGCAAGAAGTGAATTGTCAACCTACCAGTCAGAGCTTTAAGAAATCCACATATTCAGCCCTGGCCGGTTTGGTTCAGCAGTGAGAGTGTTGGCCTGCAGTCCAGAGAGACCAGGGTTTGGTTCCCGCTAAGGGCACGTACCTCGGTTGCAGTTTGTCCCCGGCCCCTGTTGAGGTCATGTGGGTGGCAACCAGTCGATGTGTCTCTCTCATGTCGATTTATCTCTCTCTCTTTCTCTCTCTCTCTTCCTCTTTCTCCCTCCCACTCTATCTGAACAAAAAATGGGAAAGTGTCCTCAGGTGAGGATAAAAAAAAAAAAAAAGGAAATCCACATATTCAGCCCCGAGTCACTGATCTAAGTCCCATGGTTTTGGCCTGAGGATACGAGAGTAAATGCCATAACAGGGAGTTTCTGATTCCGCAGTCAGTGTGGAGCTGCCTTTTTTAAATCTATATCCATGTGTAGGTAACAGTAGTATTCTAAAGAACAGAAAATCATGCTTTTTTAGGCACAAAAAACACACGGTAATGTGATTATGGTGACTGAAGAATGAAAATTACACCAGGTCAATGCCATCTTTTTGACAGCCCTGTGCCCTGACTATTCTCAGAAGAAGCGAAAAGTATAGACGCTTTCTTTAGTATTTTCCTTTCTTTCTCCAGTCGTTCACCAGACTCATTTTTCACGAGCCTCCTGTGTCCTTTCGGTGCAGGATTTTTGAAGTTGGATTGCTGGGGCTGCCATTACAAAGTCCTGCAGACGGATGGTCTCACGACAGAAATGTATTTGCTCACAGTTCCGGAGGCCAGCCGCCAGGGTCGAGGTGTGGGCAGTGTTGGCCTCTCTCCGTGGCTTGCACATGGCCACCCTCTCGCTGTGTCTTCGCCTGGCTCTCTCCAGGTGACGGAGAGATCATCTCTTCCTACCGAGAATCAGGCAGCCCTGGCCGGTGTGGCTCAGTAGGCTGGAGCGTCGCCCCATAAGCAACCAATCAATGTTTTTCTCCCTCTCTCTCCCTTCCCCACTCTCTAAAATCAATAAAAATTCATCCTCAGGTGAGGATTTTTTTAAAAAGGTATCAGTCATATTGGATTAGTACCCATCCCAGTGGTTCCTAATTCATGACAATTATCTCTTTGAAGACCTCGTCTCCCAATACAGCCACATTCTGTGTATTGAATGATGGTCTCAGAGAGACCCGGGTTCAGTTCCCGCCAAGGGCACGTACCTTGGTTGCAGTTTGTCCCCGGCCCCGGCTGAGGTCATGTGGGTGGCGACCACTCGATGTGTCTCTCTCACGTCGATGTTTCTCTCCCTCTCCCTCTCCCTCTCCCTCTCTCTCTCTCTTTCTCCCTCCCACTCTATCTGAACAAAGAATGGGAAAGTATCCTCGGGTCAGGATAAAAAAAAAAAAAAAAAAGGAAATCCACAAACATCAGCACTTCAGCACATGACTGTGGCAGGGGGTGGAGAGGGGCGACACAATTCAGCCCGTAACAGTGATGTCTGAGAAACTTCGCTGTGATAAAAGAAACTCTTACGAGTGGTTATATGTCACCCTCATCAGTGCTGCTGCCATCTTTTCACTTTATAAAGAGAAAAAAACCCACTGAGTTTTCACAAGTAAGGGCTTCGGAGCAGGGAGGGGACCAGCGGAGCCTCATTCCTTCCCTTGGGCTTGATCTCCTATTTGTGGCTTTCTCACGTTCATTTTAACTACCACCACGCCATCCATGAAGTAAACACCCCTGTGCTCATTTGGTTGTTCGTTGAAAGTTTTATTTATTGACTTCAATAAAAGGGGGTCCTAAAACATTAAAAAAATGTGGAAATCATAACTATAAACTCAGGTGAGCCCTAAAAGTGATAAGATTACTGAAACTAGTCTTTAAACCATACCTCTGCCACCCATGTAATGCTGGGCTGCCTACTGTTTATCTCACTTTGTGCCTCAATGTCTTAACCTGTACAGTAGGAACAGTAATGGCTCTGTGGAGACACTGTCTGAAAAGAACATCCAACCCTGGCTGGTTCCCATACCTAGCACTGGCCCACTCCTGCCCTCTGGTGGACATTTTTAGAAATATGTAGGCAGTGACAAAGACAAAAATAAAATATGGAAACTGAGAAACAAAAACCCTGCATGCCTTCCTTGTAATGCACACTCGGTTTTTAATTGTTAATGTTCCTGCCTACTCAGGGCTTTTCTCTCCTACTACTTTAAGGAGTCCAAAACAAACAATGCATAAAATGTCAAGAATCATTCCGTTACCCCAGAGAAACTGTAGTGTACTTTTTATCTTTATTTTTCCTTTTGTCCTCTAAATCACAAGGATTTGTAGTGGATATCCATGTCTTGTGTCATTATGGAGGCCTCTTTTTAAAACTATGATAAAATGCACCTGCCATAAAATTTACCATCTTAACCCTTTTTAGAAATAGTATAGTCCGCTGGCATTAAGTGTATTTGCGTGGTTGTGCTATAGCTGAAAAGAAAATAACTTTATGGTGTTTTCCCAATTCAAAAAAAATAATAATAATTATGATCATTGTAACTAGTTCACAGGGATGTTAAAAACAGAAGTAAAATATTACCCCAAATTCCACCAGCAGAAAAAAATAAATAGCCTATTTTATTTTCATGTCCAATTTCCATGAATATCTAACCTACACATTGGCTACAATCCCTGTGACTTGTGAGAATCCCATGTTTCGGATCCTAAGGGTACTGTTTCTGCACCTCCGTTCTGTTTTCTGTACAGCGACCCGCTGGCCCCTGCCCGCCCCTTCCCCGTGCAAACCACTTCCCAATGGAGGCAGTGTGCGCAGCAGAAAGGACTGGTGCTTAAAGCAACGGGGACAGCAGAGAAAAGAGATCAACGGAAAATTTAACCTTATACATTATGTTCTTTTAAAGAAGTCCCTCGGCCATTTCTGCTCCTGGGAACTTTGCACCTACTGCATCCATTTATTCCCTGATGCTATATAACCCCTTTGCATCCCCCTCTCCACCCTCTCCTCTGATCCCAAAATTCCACTCGATTTCTTAAAAGTGGGGTTCAGCTTTCTCTTTATCCCTCCCTGTCCATCCCGGGCACATCGAATGAATCTCGTCTTCATATGCAAGTACACCCATCTAACATAATCGCCGTTTTCTCCCAGAGAATTCTGAGGTCATCGTTTAAAATAATAGCTTTCTCTCTCTACATATATATAGATTTTTTTCACCAAAAAGAGAGAGAGAGAGAGAGAAGGAAGGAAGGAAGGAAGGAAGGAAGGAAGGAAGGAAGGAAGGAAGGAAGGAAGGAAGGAAGGAAGGAAGGAGAACCGAAAATTGGCGGCGGAGTGAACGGAGCTACACAGACCGTCTCCCAGGACCAAACTGGAATTACAACTATAACACAGACAAATCGACGGGAAAAACCAACAGAAAAGCAGCTTGCGAGGACCACACAACGAGGGACACCGACTCCATCCCGGTAGGCTTGCGAAGGCGCAAGACGGGGCTGGGGTGCCCACGGTCGGCAGCAGCTGGGAGCAGCGCCCTCGGGTCACACTCCCAGGCAGCCCCACAGCGCAGCCGGGACAGAGGCTGAAACAGCCACAGCCACTCACCTTGGGCTCCGGCAGAGGGAGGGCGGACTGGACTGGACTGTGTCGGGACACTCGGGGTTTGGAGGGCACTCGGAGCTTTGGATGAGTGCAGGCGCTCAGAGCTTTGGCTGAGTGCAGCCACTCAGGACGGTGGCCACATTGCTCCTTCCCAGGGCTCTGAGGAGAGGCAGCAGCCCCTCCCTCAGAGATCCAACCCCACCCTGTGGGCCATTGAAGTACTAATTGAGGCTCACTAACAACCAGCATCTGCCCCACCCTCCTGAAAGCCCCTTGGCTGAGCACCAGAGGGAGTTTTTCAATCAACTGACAACCCAAAACTCATCAATTAACCTAGACTGCTAGCCTCCAGGCAAAAAACTAGAGGATAACAGTACCTTTCCTGGGCTGGCAACTTTAACCAGGAAAGTAAGACTTGACAGTGGTGTTCAACGTGGGTCCTCCCTCGCTCATCTAAACACAGGAGAGGGAGCCACAAACAGCAGAACACCAACACACACAGGGAGAACTTGACAGGCTCCAAAGCCCACACTGATAGCCAAAATGGTGAAACACAGAAACAGAAGCCAAATGAAAGAGCAAGACACCTCCACCGAAGATGAGATCAATGTGGAGCAATTAGGCATGTTAACAGAGCTAGAATTCAGAGCCATGATCTTGAGGAAGCTGAACAGCATGAATAAGGACATAGAGACACTGAAAATAAGCCAATTGGAAATTAAAAACCAACAAGAAGAGATAAAAAATGACATATCAGAAATGAAAAACACATTGGAAGGTTTAAAAAGCAGAGTAGGGGAAGTTGAGGACCGGATCAGTGAATTAGAAGACAGGGTAGAAAAAATCAACCAATCAGAAAAACAAAAGGAAAAAACTATTAAAAAACAGGAAGACAGCTTAAGAGAACTATGGGACAACTGGAAACGTAATAATATTCGCATCATAGGAGTCCCCGAAGAAGAAGAAAATGAGCAAGGGATAGAGAATATATTCAAAACAATAGTGAGAGAAAACTTCCCTAATTTGGTGAAGGAAGAAGGCATTCAAGTTCAAGAAGCACAGAGAGTCCCAAGTAAGAAGAACCCAAACAGGCCCACACCAAGACACATAGTAATTAAAATGCCACAAATTAAAGACAAAGAGAGAATCCTAAAAGCAGCAAGAGATAAGCAACAGGTTACCTACAAAGGGAACCCCATAAGGCTCTCAGCTGACTTCTCACAAGAAACACTACAGGCCAGAAGGGAATGGCATGAAGTAATCAAAGTCATGAAAAACAAGAATCTGAATCCAAGACTACTCTACCCAGCAAGGCTATCATTCAAAATAGAAGATCAAATAAAGAGCTTCCCAGACAAAAAAAGGCTAAGGGAATACATTAGCACCAAACCAGCACTGCAAGAAATGTTAAAAGGACTGCTGTAATTAGCAGTAGAAATGGGAAGAAAAATAGAACCACACTAAACAAAAATGGCAATAAATAAGTATATATCAATAATCACCTTAAACGTAAATGGATTGAATGCTCCCATAAAGAGACACAGAGTAGCTGATTGGATAAGAAAGCATGACTCATCTATATGTTGTTTACAAGAGACCCACCTCTCAACAAAAGACTCACATAGGTTGAAAGTGAAGGGATGGAAAAAAATTTTCCAAGCAAATGGAAAGCAAAAAAAAGCTGGGGTAGCAATTCTCATATCTGATAAAATAGATTTCAAAATGAAGACCATAACTAGAGACAAAGACGGCCACTATATAATATTGAAATGATCTATCCAACAGGAAGATATAACCTTGATCAACATATATGCACCCAATATAGGAGCACCAAAATATATTAAAAATCTTCTGGAGGACTTCCAAGGAGAAATCGACAACAATACAATCATAGCAGGGGACTTCAACACCCCGTTGACAGCACTGGATAGATCCTCTAGGCAAAAAATTAGCAAGGAAACAGAGACTCTAAATGAAACACTAGACCAAATGGATTTAATAGATATCTACAGAGAATTACACCCCAAAACTACAGAATACACATTCTTCTCAAGTGCACATGGGACATTCTCAAAGATAGACCACATGATAGGACACAAACTAAACCTCTATAAGTTCAAGAAGATTGAAATCATATCAAGCATCTTCTCAGATCACAATGGCATGAAACTAGACATCAATTGCAATAAGAACATGCAAAGACATTTCAACACATGGAGGCTAAATAGCATGTTATTAAACAATGAATGGGTCACCGAGGAGATCAAGGAAGAAATGAAAAACTTCCTGGAAACCAATGAAAATGAACACACAACAACACAAAATCTATGGGATGCAGCGAAAGCAGTTCTGAGAGGGAAGTTCATAGCACTACAGGCCTACCTCAAAAAACAAGAAAAATTTCTAATTGACTGTCTAACCTCACAACTTAAAGAATTAGAAAGCAAACAAAAAGAAAACCCCAGAGCAAGTAGAAGGAAGGAAATAGTAAAGATCAGAGCAGAAATAAATGACATAGAGACCAAAAAAACAATTCAAAGGATCAATGAAACAAAGAGCTGGTTTTCGAAAAGATAAACAAGATTGATGGACCCTTAGCTAGACTTACCAAGAAACAAAGAGAGAGAACCCAAATACACAAAATCAGAAATGAAAGAGGAGAAGTAACAACCAACACCACGGAAATACAAAAGATCGTTAACAACTACTATAAACAACTATATGGCAACAAATTCGACAATCTAAGCGAAATGGACAAATTTTTAGAAACACACAGTCTCCCAAAACTATTCCTGGAAGAGATAGAAAACTTGAACTGACCAATAACAACTAAGGAAATTGAAGAGGTAATCAAGACTCTCCCAGCAAACAAAAGCCCAGGCCCAGATGGTTTCACGGGGGAGTTTTACCGAACATTCAAAAAAGAACTAACACCCATTCTCCTCAAACTATTTCAAAAAATTCAAGAAGAAGGAAGACTTCCAAACACGTTCTATGAGGCCAGCATAATTCTAATTCCAAAACCAGAAAAAGACACTACGAAGAAAGAAAACTACAGGCCAATATCCCTGATGAACATAGACGCCAAAATCCTGAACAAAATATTAGCAAATCGGATCCAGAAATACATCAAAAAAATTATTCACCATGACCAAGTGGGATTCATCCCAGGGATGCAAGGCTGGTACAATATTCGCAAATCAATAAACGTGATACACCACATAAACAAAATGAAGAATAAAAACCACATGATCATATCAATAGATGCTGAAAAAGCATTCGACAAAATCCAGCATCCATTTCTGATAAAAACGCTCAGCAATGTAGGAATAGAGGGATCATATCTCGACATAATAAAGGCCATATATGAAAGACCTACAGCCAACATCATAGTCAATGGACAGAAACTAAAAACATTTCCATTAAGAACAGGAACAAGACAGGGATGTCCACTTTCGCCACTCTTATTTAACATTGTACTGGAAGTCTTAGCCACAGCAATCAGACATGAAGAAAAAATAAAAGGGATCCAAATTGGAAAGGAGGAAGTAAAACTGTCATTATTTGCAGATGACATGATATTGTACATAGAAAACCCTAAAGACTCCATCAAAAATCTATTAGACTTAATAAATGAATTTGGCAAAGTGGCAGGATACAAAATTAACGTCAAGAAATCGACGGCATTCTTGTACATCAATGATGAACTCACAGAAAGAGAAACTGAAAAAACAATCCCATTTACCATCGCTCCAAAAAAATTACGATACCTAGGAATAAACTTAACCAAAGAAGTAAAGGACCTATTTGCAGAAAACTACAGGTCATTGAAAAAAGAAATAGAGGAAGATATAAAAAAGTGGAAGCACATACGCTGTTCATGGATTGGAAGAATTAACATAATTAAAATGTCCATACTACCCAAAGCAATCTATAGATTCAATGCAATCCCCATCAAAATACCAACGACATATTTCATAGAACTAGAACAAATACTTCAAAAGTTCATATGGAACCAAAAAAGACCCCGAATAGCCACAGGAATCTTGAAAAAGAAGAACAAAGTAGGTGGGATCACAATACCAGATATCAGGTTATACTACAAAGCGACTGTAACCAAAACAGTCTGGTACTGGCACAAGAACAGGCTTATAGACCAGTGGAACAGAACTGAAAACCCAGAAATGGACCCAAGGCAATACGCTCAATTAATATTTGACAAAGGTGGCAAGAGCATACAGTGGAGTAAAGACAGCCTCTTTAATAAATGGTGTTGGGAAAATTGGACAGCTACATGCAAAAAAATGAAACTAGACCATCAACTTACACCATACACAAAAATAAACTCAAAATGGATAAAAGATTTAAATGTGACCCGTGAATCCATAAAAATTCTAGAAGAAAATGTAGGCAACAAAATTTCGGACATCATACGGAGCAGAATTTTCACTGATACATCACCTAAGGCAACAGAAATAAAGGAGAAAATGAACACATGGGACTACATCAAACTAAAAAGCTTCTGCACAGCAAAAGAAACAATCATCAAAATGGAAAGGCAACCCACTGAATGGGAGAACATCATTGCCAATGATGTATCAGATAAGGGGTTAATTTCCAATATATATAGAGTGCTCATACAACTCCACAAAAGGAAGACAAAGAACCCAATTAAAAAATGGGCAGAGGGCCCTGGCCGGTTTGGCTCAGCGGTTAGAGCGTCCGCCTGCGGTCCGGAGAGACCCGGGTTCGGTTCCCGCTAAGGGCACGTACTTCGGTTGCAGTTTGTCCCCGGCCCTGGTTGGTCGTGCGGGTGGCAGCCACTTGATGTGTCCCTTTCACATAGATGTTTCCCTCTCTCTCTCTTCCTCTCTTTCCCTCCCACTCTGTCTGTACAAAAAATGGAAAAATGTCCTCGGATGAGGATTAAAAAAAAAAAAAAAATGGGCAGAGGAGCTGAATAGACACCTCTCCAAACAGGACATACAAATGGCCAAGAGACATATGAAGAAATGCTCAACATCACTAATCATCAGAGAGATGCAAATTAAAACAACAATGAGGTATCACCTCACACCTGTCAGAATGGCCGCCATCAACAAATCATCAAACAACAAGTGTTGGTGAGGGTGTGGAGAAAAGGGGACTCTAATACACTGCTGGTGGGAATGCAGACTGGTGCAGCCGCTATGGAAAACAATATGGTGCTACCTCAAAAAATTAAAAATTGAACTTCCATTTCACCCAGTGATCCCACTGCTGGGAATATACCCTAAGAAGCCTGAAACACCAATCAGGAAGAATATATGTACCCCCATATTCATAGCAGCACTATTTACAATAGCTAAGATCTGGAAACAGCCCAAGTGTCCACCAGTAGACGAATGGATAAAAAAGCAGTGGTACATATACACAATGGAGTACTGTGCAGCGGTAAGAAAGAAAGATCTCTTATCCTTTGAGACGACATGGAGGGACCTGGAAAGTATTATCCTAAGTGAAAGAAGCCAAGCAGAAAAAGACAAATACCACATGATCCCACTTATATACGGAATATAATGAACATAACAGTCTGAGGAATACAGTAGACCCAGACACATGGAAGTAGGGCACAGACTGACATCCCTCAGAAGAGGGGATGGGGGGGGGGGGGGTGGGAAGAGATAAACTACAGAACTTATATGCATGTATGCATGACCAATGGACATGGACAACTAAGCCGGGGACAGGGTGGAGGGGGGGTGGGGGGGGTGCCAATAGGGTAAAAAGGTAAAATATCTGTAACAAAAAAATAAATAAATAAAAATTTCAAAAAAAAATAAATAAATAAATAAAAATTCATAAAATAAAAAAAATAAAAAAGCAAAAAAAGCAAGAAAGCAAGAAAGCAAGAAAGCAAGAAAGCAAGAAAGCAAGAAAGAAAGAAAGAAAGAAAGAGAAAGAGTACCACAGTATCAGGGCTGCTACATTGCAGAATTCTGGGGGCACCATTCACATCCCAGTCTGTGTGGACGGGACCCTGAGGTTATGTGTCTATCTGTTTCTGCACAAACACTCATTCACTACTATACTTGTTATTTTGTTACTCCACAGTGCCGTGGACATTTTTCCCATCGCTAAAGATGGTATATAGCATTAGTTTTAACAGCTGTGTAGTGTCCCGTACTATATTATAGTCCATTATCAGCAACTGACATACATGACTGACCCCTTCTTACCCATTATTATAGATAGTGCTGTAATTAACTCCTCAAACAAATCTTTGTGAAGATATCAGATTCCATCCTTAGAATTAGTTCCTAGATAAAGACTAAAAGGTACAGACATTATGCATTTTTCCCACATGTCCCCCTCCTAAGAAGTGCCAGTTTTACTACAAGGGAGTTCTTTTTCCTACGCCCAATTTCCAACATTGCACATTATAACATTCTTCCTCCTTTTTTAATATGATATGTGAAAATGACATTGTAATAAGTTTTTCTTTTCTCTGAATACAAGCAAAATTGAACATTTGTTTTACATATTTATTGACCATTTTCACTTCTCCATTTGTGAATAACAAAATCTTTATCTTGGGTTCATTTTTGTATTGGTGGATTTATCTTTCTCCTATCAATTTATAAAAGTTATTTTAAAATTAGCAACATACTTATCTACTGCTGGTTTTTATTTTACATTTTGGAAATTCCATTTTACGTCTAGGCCATTCCACTATTAAAAGTAGGCTATGAAATGCCCTGGCCGGTTTGGCACAGCAGTTAGAGTGTCAGCCTGCAGACCGATGAGTCTCGAGTGTGAATTTGGTCAAGGGCACGTACCTTGGCTGCAGTTCGTCCCTGGTCCAGGTTATGCAGGAGGCAACCAGTCGATGTGACTCTTTCACATCGATGTCTCTCTCTGTCTTTCTCTCCCTTCTCCCTCTCTCCCTCCCTCCCAATCTGTCTGAAGATAAATGGGAAAATATCCTTGGGTGAGGATTAAAAAAAAGTAGGCCATGAGAATGAGATATTGCTTGAATAGCGTGATGAATGGAGAGAAAACAAAAAATTCATATTCTTGACTTTGACTTCCAAAATAAACTCTGGATAGCTATTGTACAGGAGGCCATCTCAAAAGCCAAAACCTCTAACTGCAAAAATTAAAATAAAAAAACAAAATTTCCACCCTGGCCAGTTTAGCTCAGCAGTTAGAGCGTCGGCCTGCGATCCAGAGAGACCCGGGTTCGGTTCCCGCTAAGGGCATGTACCTCGGTTGCAGTTTGTCCCCGGCCCTGGTTGGTCATGCAGGTGGCAGCCACTCGATGTGTCCCTTTCACGTCGATGTTTCTCTCTCTCTCTCCCACTCTATCTGAACAAAAAATGGAAAAATGTCCTAGGTGAGGATAAAAAAAAAAAATTTCCTGGTCAATATCTGTCATATACGTAACAATATTTTCCCTATGTAATTTACCTTTCAGCCTTCTTCTTCTTTTTTTTTTTTTTTATCCTCACCCGAGGACTTTTTTTTTTTTTTGCATTTATCTTCAGATCGAGCGGGAGGGAGAGAAGGAGGAAGAGAAAGAGAGAAACATCAACACGACAGAGACACACCGAGTGGTCGCCACCCACACAACCCCAACTGGGGCCAGGGACGAACTGCAACCAAGGTACGTGCCCTCAGCAGGAACCAAAACCAGGACTCTCCAGTCCGCGGGCCGACACTCTAACTGCTGAGCCAAACTGGCCAGGGCTCTCAATTATTCTTATGGCTTCATTTCTTGTAATGAAAACTTTGATGCCTTTAATTCATTTAAATGCAGGAACTCAAAGAAGAAATCCAGCCATTTTTTCCAACGGATCATCAGTTTTCCCAACATGATTCATTACATAACTTATAGTTTCCTTAATATGTTTAATGAAAGCTTTACCATAGATTTATTTTTTATATATACAAATGTTTACATCTGAATCCTGTTTCATTATTCCATAGAGCTGTTATTATACTGACTATTTTAACTGCTAAACTTTATTCTATCTATCTATCTATCTATCTATCTATCTATCTATCTATCTATCATCTATCTATTTTTTTTATTCCTCACCTAAGGATATTTTTCTACTTATTATCAGATAGAGTGGGAGGGAGGGAGAGAGAGACAGAGAGAAACATCGATGTGAAAGAGACACATCGATTGATTGCCTCCCGCACAACCCAACCAGGGCCAGGGATCAAACCACAACCGAGGTACGTGCCCTTGACCGGAATCGAACCTGCGACTCATTGGTCTGCGGGCCGATGTCCTAACCACTGAGCCAAACCAGCCAGGATCATAATATATTTTAATATGTGATTGGTCAAGTATCCCCTCATTAGGATTTATTTTAAGAAATTTCCTGGATATTCTCACGTATTTTCTTTTTCAGATAAAATTTAATTTTGGCAAGGTTTACCCAAAATGTACTTTAAACTTTTTATTTATATTTAATGAAATTGTAGGTTATTACACTATTGTGACTTCCTATTTCAAAAAAATTCATGAATTAATATATGGAAATTAATAGCCTTCATATACAACCAATAATCAATTAGAGGATATAAGGGTAGGGGAAAAAATGCCCATTTATAATAGCAAGAGAGAAATTAAAATACGTGGGAAAATTTAGCAAGAAATATGCAAAACCTATATTAGGAAAACTTTAAAACACTCCTAAAAGGCATGAAGTAGAACTGAATAAACAGAGAGCCATTCTTTGTTCTTGGATAGGAAGATTTGACATCCCAAAGATGTCAGTTGTCCTTAACTTGATTTATAAATTTAATACAATCTCTCAATAAAAACACCAGCAAGCTTTTTAATGGAACTAGACTAGACAATTGGAACTAAAAATGGCATTTCAGTTCACTACAGTAAAAATGAACTTTTCCATAAATGGAACTGTTTAGCCATTTGAAAAAAAAGTTAAAATTAGATCCATACCTCAAAGGATGCACATACATGCGTGCCTGCACACAGACACACAGACACACACATGCATTAGCACGTGCACACATACACACGTCTCCAAATGGAGTAGAGAGCTAAATGTAACAAATAAAACTACGCAAGTACTAGACAAAAACGTGGTTGAGTTTTTCATTAACCTGGTGTAGGAAACAATTTTCTAACCATAACCAAAAACACAGAACCAATTTTTTAAAGATTGATACATTGTACTCCATAAAAATTAACCACTTTACTGAAGAAAAAATGAGGCAAAGTGAAAAGACACCTGACAGACTGAGAAAATATCTGTGGCATAGATCGCAGATAAAGGGCTAGTATCCCTACCATACAAAGAACTCTTTAAAATGGAAGGGTAGAAGACCAAAACCATGATAGAAAAACGGGCAGAAGGCTTGAACAGGTGACTCACACACACAAAGATGTTACAAATGGCCCTTGACTGTTTGAAAAGCGCTCATGCGCACACACAGTGAGCGACAGGGAAAGGGAGCCGATCGCTCCCCTGGAAGGCCCGCTCTCCACACTGCTCCTAGGAAAGCAAACACAACATTTAAACGAGAACATACTGGAGGGGGGACCAGCCCAGGGTTGGGCACTAGCAATAAAAAAAAGTCAGACACACTCCCTGTTCTGGTGGGCTCAGTCTCGGAGAAGAAAACCAGGCTGGAGAGTTAGACACACAGAATATGATGTCAGTGCCCGTGCCCAGGGCAGGCAGAAGAGCAGAGAGGAGGGCACCTGACAGATGGGGAGGCAAGGGCTGCCCAGAGGGAGTGAGGGACCCAGGGCAGTGAGCCAGGAGCAGGAAGATGGAAGGGAAGGCAAAGCAAGGGCGTTGGTCACATTAGCAAGTTGGAGCCACTGCGCTCCCTTAGGAAAGGGGCACACACACAGCACACGCTCCCTTAGGAAAGGGGCACACACACAGCACACGCTCCCTTAGGAAAGGGGCACACACACAGCACACGCTCCCTTAGGAAAGGGGCACACACACAGCACACGCTCCCTTAGGAAAGGGGCACACACAGCACACGCTCCCTTAGGAAAGGGGCACACACACAGCACACGCTCCCTTAGGAAAGGGGCACACACACAGCACACGGACCCTTAGGAAAGGGGCACACACACAGCACATGGACCCTCTCACTCAGCAGTACCCAACCTGAAGGGCGCGCCCCTTTGGGGGTAGAACGGCCCTTTCCCAGGGGTCACCTAAGACACAACAGGAGCAAAATGACAGTTATGAAGTAGCAACGAAAGTAATTCTATGGTTGGGGGTCCCCACAACCTGAGGGACTGCATTAAACGGTGGCGGCACTAGGAAGGTGAGAACCGCTTCCAGGACTGTAGCATTCTCCGTAAGGGAGTGGACACAGTCAATCAGGGTGCAGTGAGGTCTGGCTCTCCCGGGGGCCATATGGATTTTTACAATCTGATCTTTCTAGAGTTTCCCTCCCAAAGTGCAATCTGATTCCCCACCTCTTGGGGACACCTCACCACAGAACTCATCTCAGGGTGTAAATGGTCAGGTGTGCATTCCAAATACATATATCCTTCGTTCTGTAATGCACATAACAGATTGCAGAGAGCGGTGGCTCCCAACATGGAAACCAGGCAGTAGGATATAGAAATAGTCGAGCAGAGAAATGATGACGATCGGAAGAGAGCAATCATGATGCGGATGGAGAGGAGGCGCCAGACTGACCTAAATTTAGTCACAATCCTTCTCCCACACACAGAGGAATTAATTCCTTCATTATCATGCTGAAGCCTTAAAATAGCTTAATCTAGCATTACATGAATATGAACAAAAAATCACCTATATAATAGGGGGGCTCTATACCTCCACTTTTATTTATCAATTAGAATTTGAGCACTGGTTTAGTATTTTCGTAAAATAAAAATAAGGCAGCATTAGTGATAATGTTCACTGAGGTGGAATTTACCTGGCGTCATACCTGTGCAGACCTCATGTCGGTCTTGTCATTGTAGCAATGAAAAATACTATCGCAAAAGTGGCGGAATTAAAATAATGATCAGATCTCTTATTATGAATGAGCCTTGTAAAACGAAATTAGCCACTTTTCGAAAAACGGCATTTGGCACTTGTTACAGAGAAACGGGAGGAGCACAGAGCATCACAGAGAAAAGTGAGCTTTTTTGGTTTGTTTTCTGTCAACTGTGCTATTTTCCTAAAAGAATTTTCTCTTTTTTCTTACTTACTTCTTTTTGACAGTAATCAATAAACATTACTTACTGTAATAAACTATAATTGCTGTATATTTATATATTGCTGAAATTAGTTCCTTTAGTTCTTTTTATTTTTTTATTATTATTATTTTTTTATCCTCACCCGAGGACATTTTTCCATTTTTTGTTCAGGTAGAGTGGGAGGGAGAGAGAGGAACAGAGAGAGAGAGAGAGAAACATCGATGTGAAAGGAATACATCGAGTGGCTGCCACCCACACGACTGACCAGGGCCAGGGACAAACTGCAACCGAGGTACGCGCCCTTAGCGGGAACCGAACCCGGGTCTCTCTGTATCGCAGGCCAACACTCTAACCACTGAGCCAAACCGGCCAGGGCCCTTTAGTTCTTTTTAGGTGAGAGTCTTCTCTCTCAGACATTATACTGTTATCAACCCACTACATGCATGGTCTGCATATGCATGTATATAGATATGTATGTATGCATATACATATTATATACAATATGTTTTTCAGTGCATCTTCGGTTATTACTTAATATAGATGCATCACAAAAAATAAGAGCTTTCTTTCTATAACTATCTAACAGCTTAGGTAAGTGATTTTGCAAATGTTAACACTTGCCGTTGAGTCATAGAATCAATAGTACGCTGAGACTGCAATAGTTCTAGCTTACTTCAACCGCGAAGGAAGATGAGAGTCTGATTAAATTTGCAAAAGTTTAAGTCTCATCACACATGAGATGAAAATCTGATTTAATTTGCAAAAGTTTTCCTTTTAGAAGAGATGTAAATTTTTAAAAGTTAGCTATCTGGTGTTTACGACTTGCTTGAGAATTGCTTCAAGTCCTACACCACACAGGACTTTAACAGTATCTGCCTCTTACCTAATGCCATCTGGTGTAGATCAGCTTATTATATATAGCATCATCCCCAAAGAATTCTCTGTATTATATATAAATATTATAGTATGGGTTGTAATAAGTTATGAAAACAATGCAAACACATCTGGAGGTCATTTAACAAAAATCAATAAACCCTTTATGAATTGAGGCATTATTCATATGTTAATCTGATTGGCTCACTAAACATTTCCATTGTTTCACTAAACATTGCCAGTTTGGGCAAACATGCCTCAGAGTGGATCAAAAGACTCAGTGGCTACATAAAACACTAAGTTCTTCATAACACTATTCCTTAGAAAGCTATAATCCTCTCACATTGGAGAATCTATTTGGCCAGTAGAAATGTGAACACTTCCAGCTATACCGGCAAAGGAAATCCAGTCATAGAGAATTGCAACTGTCTATCATCTAGGGAGTCTATATAAGAGAAACTACTCATTAAAGATTACTTTGCTCAAGTTTTCTAAATCATTACTTCAAACCTCAATGTCCCTTTGTCTATACGCCAATATAACTATTAGAGATTCCCATAAAAGGAGTCCCTTCTACATTTCAGACCACCAAAACCACAGTCACACATATTTATAATCCCAATGGACTTGCCCTTGCAAAATTCCTACTGATTTCAGCGGGACACACCCAAACCCCAGAGCACAGTCAGCTTTTCTCATCTACTCTAATGAGAGAAAACATTTTATTAATAAAGCAGGTGGCAACCATTACAAATGTCTTATTAAATATTAAATAGTGGAGGATTTCTCTGAGCCAAGGAACAGTAACAGGCAGTATCCATTATGTGCACTGTACTGGCAAAGACCCACTTTTATAGACTCTCACCAGAATTGAGTGGTTTAACATCTCACCCTACAAGACAGGAAGGTCACTGTTTCTGACAGTCTACCTTGTGCCAAGCACAGTACTAGGCATGGTATATACATTATTATTTCCCAACGTGTATATAGACAAGTAACTCAGGTTCTTACAGGTCACAATAAATTACCTACTAAAGGACACATGATGTTGAAGAATCAGGCTGACTTCAAACCCGAAGCCCTCTCCAGTGTACCACACTGTACACAACCCCAACTACAGGCATGAAACACAAAATGTAAAGGTGTTCTCCGTGCACTCACAGAGCAGCCCAAGTGGAGAGAGAGACAGTAGCTCCACCACTTTGAAGTTCATACGGTTTTTCTCATGAGCCGCCACCCTCTCCCCGGGCAGTGGGGGGAAATTACTAAATATCAAATCTGGTTCAGACCTTGGTCCAATCCAGGAGTTTGCACTGTCTCCACAGGTAGCATCCCGTGGTCCCTCTACCCCGGAGCAGCTCATGTTCTAGATGGCCAGGTGGTGGCACCCGCTCCATGAATGAAATGCTCCAAATTTTCTCCCTGATAGGCAAAGGGGGGGGGCGGGGTTGGGATACAGGATTTCACACAACCCTTTCTCGTCCATAGCCTGGCTTGCAAGACTGTGGTGTTGGAGCACCTTTGAACTCAGAAGCTACGTTCCTGCCACCCTCTCTGTCCATCCCCACCCCAAGGAAATGGGTTTCTAGACTAGACACAGCTAAGGTTATGTATTCAGAAAGGGAAAAGAGAATAGCATATTAATAAATTTCTTTTTTTTTAATCCTCACCCGAGGACATTTTTCCATATTTTGTACAGATAGAGTGGGAGGGAGAGAGAGGGAGAGAGAGAGAGAGAGAAACATCGATGTGAAAGGGACACATCGAGTGGCTGCCACCCGCACGACCAACCAGGGCCAGGGACAAACTGCAACCGAAGTACGTGCCCCTAGCGGGAACCGAACCCGGGTCTCTCCAGACCGCAGGCCGACGCTCTAACCGCTGAGCCAAACCGGCCAGGGCGATATTAATAAATTTCAAACTAGCCCAGCTGGTGTGGCTCAGTGGTTGAGTGTCAAACTATGGTCCAAGAGGTCGCAGGTCTGGTTCCCAGCCGGGTTGTGGGCTCAATCCCCAGTAGGGGGTGTGTAGGAGGAGGCTGATAAATGTTGATGCTTCTCTAATGGATGTTTCTCTCTCCCTCTCCCTTCCTCCCTCTAAAAAAATTAATAAAAATGTATTAAATGAGTAAATTTCAAACTAGTTTTATCAATCATACAAGCATAGCAGCTAGTACCAATAAAAAAAAACAATTTTGTGAAATTATTTTTCATTTGAAAATATAAACTTTTATTATGACTACATTATATACATTTTTATTATACATATCGTAATAGTGATGAATGACAAATTGTTGCAGGATCTTTTATTTATCTTTTATTTATTTATTTATTTAATTCTCACCTGAGGATATTTTTTTCCATTTATCTTCAGACAGAGTGGGGGAGGGGGAGGGGGAGGGGGAGGGAGAGAGAGAGAAAAGCATTGATGTCTCAGTGATTGAGAGACATATCGGTTGGTTGCCTCCCGCACGACCCTGACCAGGGCCAGGGACCAAACCGCAACCGAAGTATGTGCCCTTGACCGAAACTGAATCCGCAACTCTTTGGTCTGTGGACTGTTGCTCTAACCTGCTGAGCCAAACCAGCCAGGGCTGTTGTAGAATCTTTTAAAAGGGCTCCCCAACCCCCTCAATTTTCATTATTAAAATGTTTAACTATTAAGAATAAATTCACACACAAAAATTATATATATATAAAATCATCATAATTTCCTTTGCACTCCATCCCCCAAGGTAACAGGACTAATGTTAACTGGGGTTCATGTGTACTTTTCCACACCAGCATCTACACTCGTACAAACATATATAGATAGGCAGACATATGAATATTTATAAAATGGTACAAAAATCCCTAATCTATACACATTACTCTGCAACTTGCTTTTCTCACATAACACAATTGTTAAAACCTTATTCTCAAATTGGTTAAAATAAAGTTGCACGCAAATATAATGGCCACGTGTCAAAACTTCATTTGATTCATTAATGAGGCGCTCAGCAGAATGGCAACATTGATTCAGTTTGGATATGAAAACCTTGGACTTACGTAAACGGTAACAAAGGAATGCTATAAATACAGCTGCTAGATTAAATATAAAATCGGTCATTGTCCTACAGGGAAATAAAATCATAACCTTTAGGGTTATCTATTTTACTATACAAAAAAAAAAAATCATTGCACCTTATTAGATTTCTACAAGTTAAACTTTAATATTACTAAGATGTAAAATGCTGGCCCTAATCAACTATGAACATTAAGTCAGCCAAGTCTCTCTAGATGACCCTCAGACTGGCTTGTTAGAAAATACTATAGCAGGACATAAAGTTCATGAAATCATCTTTTTCTGTTTTATTTCCAAGTTTTGGAAAATTTTCCTAAATAAAATATAAATAGGTCATTGATATCCCTCCGGATTAATATATATGCCTTCAATTCATTTTTTAATAACTGTATAATCAATCCCCGGCATAAACGCTCTACAAATAATACTACAATACCCCTATTGATGGGCATACAAGGTTTTTTCCCAACATTTTGACCACTACAAATAACGCTATTTTATTATCTTTGAATACGTTCTTTGATATGGATGCTTCTATTTCTAAAATAGAGTCCCCAAAACAGGAGCGTCAAAATTAGATAGAACAGATATTTTAATCTAATAGCTATCGCCACACTCCTTCATGAGTATTGGCAGATGGGAATGTAGTTTCCAAAGTCCTTTGTGGCTGGTCATCAGCCTGTCGCTAGAGCGTCCCTTGAGCCTACACAAGAAAACCAGGGAGGAAGAGTGTGCTTGGGGGACATGTGTCTTTGCGGCTTCCTTCGCTGAACTCCACCCTTCTTCAACCCAGTAGTTCAGTTCTCATCCATCCGTCTCCCTAAATACACATCCATAATTATTGCATTTATAAGTCTACATTTATTTTGATTACACCCTAGTTTGATGTGTAGAACTGGAAACTCCTCCGGGCCAGAGTTCTGGGTTTTGTGCGTGCTGCCCACATTCTTGGTGCATGCCCGGCGCTCTCAGTACTTGCTGACTGGACAGCTGATGAGGCTCCGGCTCTGGTTTCAGGGGGCTGGTCCCCACCGAAGAAACACCACCTCTGCCAGCACAGTGGCAACACCCTGCCCCGGTCCACAGAGGGCTCGCACCGCTGCCTGCCTCCCGCTGCTCCTGGCTTTGGTTGTTCAACGAGCCTACCGCTTCAGAGACGTTCCTGGTGTGGCTCGGCCGAACACATCCAGGAGCAGGTGACAGCCTCCCTCCGTGCAAACAGGCCCTGCACTCAGCCCTTCTGTCGCTGGGTCACAGATCAGATCCAAAATCTACCCAGGGCGATTCTATCCAGGCCAGAAAAGTAAGCCAAACACAACGCCCGTCCCTCAAGACTTTTCCCTGAGTGTGCTTCCTACTGTTAAAAAGATCAGCTGAGGCAGGTTAAACATTTTTAGTTTCTTTGAGCCAAAATAGATGCGAACTGGGCAGTGCCAAACCGGAAGTGGTGGCTGAGCTCTCCACCAACAGTGGCTGAGGACAGACTTACCAGAGAAACACTGGAAGCAACGTAAGGGAAGTATTGATCGGCTGTAGCTTCAGGTTGGCTGGTTGGGATCGGTTGTCCTTCGGTTTCAATTTTGTAACCGTGAGGCATTTACAGGCCTAGATTTGTGGTTTGCTCTGCAGGCCAGGATGCTGTAGGAGCAGCCTCAGTGTGATGGCCTCCTTGCTAACTGTGGCCTTCAGAGACGAGCTCTGAGTCGCGGAATGAAAGCTTCCAACAGTAGAGTCACTGATCTGTAGCCGTCTTGAATGGCCTTTTTACAAACTGTCACCCGATTTGGAAGTCCTGGCCCATAGGTTACAACAACCTCCTCACTATGTATGGATGCTGAATGCTAATTCGAGGGAAACATATGCTTCGTGTTGTTCACAGGTCCTGTTTGTGACCATGACTCAGCACAGGGCTGATAAGGAGAAATTCTCCTCCTCCTACTGCATGCATGACATTGTCATTCTGCATTTAAAGTGGGAATGACCGAGATTCGTGTATGCTATGCAAGTAGCTCAGACTTGCTAACTGAAGAAAAAACAAAAAGTAAGAAAGATGCCCTGGCCGGTTTGGCTCAGCGGTTAGAGCATCGGCCTGCGGTACAGAGAGACCCGGATTCGGTACATGCTAAGGGCATGTACCTCGGTTGCAGTTTGTCCCCAGCCCTGGTTGGTCGTGCGGGTGGCAGCCACTCGATGTGTCCCTTTCACGTCGATGTTTCTCTCTCTCTCTCTCTTCCTCTCTCTCCCTCCCACTCTATCTGTGCAAAAAATGGAAAAAAATGTCCTCGGGTGAGGATAAAAACAAAAAGTAAGAAAGAAAGTGGATAAATACAGAGAGCCCAATAGATGAGAGGCCTTGAATGGCCCATGAAGATATTCATGTGGGCCTGGAGCCATTGCCCGGTCACATACCCATCTCTTCTACTTCCTCTACTACTTTCTCTCTCCAAGCTCACAGAAACTACTGCCCTCTCTCTCCAGGCTATATTTGGCCAATCTTCTGAGTGGTCAACAAATACAGGAACCCAATTCAGAATACTGGGCAAGGGAAGTACTGTGGAGTAGTGGAAGCTCCCTGTGCCCTTCCCCTATGTCCTCAGCTGGGCTGTATCATTTCCGTGCCCTTGGCCTGACCTCCAGCTGCTAGTGTCTGCATCTCTTGGCCTGAGGGCTTTCTCACACTCGGAAAGGAAGTGTCAGGGCATTAACACTCTCTAGAAAAAGTCTTTGTCCAATGATGGATAAGAGTTGGTGTATAAATACCCAGTTCCTTTGCCCCTTGGGTGAGATCACTGTTCTGCGGGAGGAAGCTCTAGTTTTCCAGGAAGGCAACTTGCCTTTATTGGCCACCTTCCCTTCCCTGTTTCACATCCTCACTTCCTTAGTGGTGTTTACTGGGATCGCCTTTCAAATAAGCTACTTGCCATCAGATCTTTCTTCCAGGGGCTGCTGCTAGTGAACCCGAATCAAGACATATGGTAATAATAATAGTTATCATTTGTTCAGCATATGCCATGGGAGAGACACTGTTCTAAGAGCTTTATATGTATTAAACCACTTATGTATCACACAACTGGATACGGTGGATACTACCATCACGATTCCCCACGCACAGAAGGGGAGCTGCACCACAGAGAGGTTACACACCTGCCATTTGAACTAGCCTGCCGGGCTCCGGAGCCTGGGCACCTATACTGCACTATGCTGCTCACCGCCTCAAATGGGCCTTTGACAAATAAACGAATAAAAACAAGAAGTAAAATCAGAAACCTAGAAGTCACAGTGATCAATGCATACATCCTAAAGTCCTGCCAGAGGGAGAACCTGCAGACTTGAGTACTTATTGGGTAAGAGGTAAGAAGGAGAGAACAAAGTCGAAGGCAATGAAGAGAGGTGTGCCCCTAAGTACAAATTACACTGACTCCGGAAGATGAAAGGTTGCTGCAAGCCTTTTGCTGCCCCTCCTGCAGAGAGGTGGAGGCTAATTTCCCTTCCCCTTGAATCTGGACTGGACTTAGTGACTTCTTGACCTATAGAAGGCGTGGGAAGTAATATTCTGGTCCAAGAAGCCTTGCAGTTCTGCCTGGGGTGTTAAGATACCCTCGGGGGACGGGGGACGGGGGACCTGCACCACCGTGTGAGAAGTCTGACCAGCCACAGAAGGTACTCTGATCAACAGCATCAGCTGAGCACAGCTTCCCAGCCACCCAGAGAAGGCCCCAAACATCTCAGACCTTCCAAACCCACAGTGTACCAATCTGTCCCAGATGCAGGCAATAAAGAGACCCATTATATGTACAGATTTTTAAAGCAATAATAAAACAAACAAAAAGTCAGTCTGCTTTTTATCACCATGAGCTGACATTTCTAAACCATGTCAGCGATAAAATATTACTACCTGGAAAAAATATTTTGTTGCCCCAATTTCTAAACAAATTGCTACGGTTACCATTCAATTTTAATATGAATATTAATGCATGTGAACTTCAAATTGGCATATCTGTGTTACTTATCTTTAAATAAACATTATATTCTACATGAAAGTTAATGTGGAGAACTTCTAGTTTATAAATGTGTTATTCATAATATTATTGATGATGAATATTCATGATTATTATGAACTGATTATTATGACTTTTCAATTTCTGATTTTATTCCTTTCTCATTTTTACTGTGCATACAGGTACACAAATATTCACAGTTGACTTCGGATAAAAGTGCAAAAGTAATTCAATTGAGGAAGGATAGCCTTTAAACAACTGGTGCTGAAGTAATTGGCTATCCATAGGCAAAAGAGTGAACTTAGATCTAACCTGACACCTTGCACGAAATTGACTCGAAATGTAGAAAATAAAGACACAGGAGAAAATCTTTATGATCTAGGTTGAGGCAAAGGGTTTTTAGACTTGACAGCAAAAGCACAATCCATAAAAGGAAAAACTGATAAATTGGGCTTGATCAAAAATAAAAACTTCTGCTGTGCAAAAGACCCAGTGAAGAAGACGGAAGGACAAGCTATGGGTCGGGAGAGAATATCTGCAAACCACCTAGCTAACAAAGGACTGGTATATAGACTACATGAAGAACTCTCAAAACTTCAGGATACCTGCCCTGGCCAGTTTGGCTCAATGGTTAGAGTGTTGGCCCATGGACCAGAGAGTCTGGGGTTTGGTTCCCGCTAATGGTTCTCAACCTTCCTAATGCTGCGACCCTTTAATACAGTTCCTCATGTTGTGGTGACCCCCCCCCCACCATTAAGTTATTTTTGTTGCTACTTCATAACTAATTTTGCTACCGTTATATCTTAGGCGACCCCTGTGAAAGGGTCGTTCGATCTCCAAAGGGGTCGTGACCCACAGGTTGAGAACCACTGTGCTAAGGGCACATATCTAGAGTGCAGTTTGTCCCGGGCCCCAGTTGGGGTCGTGTGGGTCTCTCTTCCTCCCTCTCTTCCTCCCTCACTCCCTCCCACTCTATCTGAAGATAAATGCAAAAATGTCCTCAGGTGAGGATAAAAAAAAAATTTTTTTTAACTTCACCATACAAAAAAAATTCAATTATAAAATGGGAAAAAGACATGAAAAGACATTTTGCTAAAGAAAATGTGCAGATGGATAATAAGCACATGAGAAGATGTTCAGCAACATTAGCCATTGGGCAAATGCAAATTAAAACCACAAAAAGATAGTACTACACACCTATCAGGACGGCAAAAAGGAAACAGCAACACACGAAATGCTGTGGAGGAGTCGCAGAGAGCGGATCACTCCTGCATTGCTGGTACAGATGCTGGAAACAGCTTGGCAATTCCTTGTAAAACTACCATATGACACAGCCATTGCACTCTGGGGCACTTATCACAGAGACGTGAAAACCTGTGTTCACAGAAGAATCTGTACATGGATATTTTTGGCAGCTTTGTTCATGAAAGCCAAAACCTGAAAACCACCTGGGTGTCTTTCAACAAATAAATCTTTAAACATCATACGTGGACTATCACTCAGCAATAAAAAGAAATAAGCCATTAATAAACACAACAATAGATGTTGCCTAGTGCATGATCCAATTTATATAACATTTTTTAAAAATGTATCTTTATTGTTGAAAGTATTACAGATGTTTCTCCTTTTTTCTCCCATTGACACCTTCCTCCCCATTCCAGCCCCTAACCCCCACCCCACCCCCGCCCCTGCCTTCATCACACTGTTGTCTGTACTCATTGCTTATGCATATATGCATATCAGTTCTTCCTGCGCCCTCCCACCTTCCCTCTGAGGTTTGATAGAACAAAAAGGATCTATTTTGTTCGTCAGCTTATTTTGTTCATTTTATTCCACAAATAAGTAAGATCGTGTGATACTTATCTTTCTCTGCCTGGCTTATTTCGCTTAGCATAATACTCTCCAGGTCACTCCATGTCGTCTCAAAGGGTAAGAGGTCTTTCTTACAGCTGCGTAGTATTCCACTGTGTAAATGTACCACAGCTTTTTTATCCACTCATCTACTGACAAAAAACTTGAGCTGTTTCCAGATCCTAATTAGCTTTGTAAATAGCACTGCTAGGAACATAGGGGTGCATAAATTCTTTCTGATTGGTGTTTCAGGCTTCTTAGGATATATTCCTAGAAGTGGGATCACTGGGTCAAATGGCAGTTCCATTTTTAGTTTTTTGAGGAAACAGCATATTTAAAAAATTAAAAATGGAACTGCAACTTATATAACATTTTGAAATGACAACATTTTACAAATGAACAGATTTGTGGTTGCCAAGAGTTAGAAATGGGAGATACACAAACCTACATGTGATCATAAATTTCCAAGAACTAGATACACACATACAGGAGTACAAGTAAATCTAAATAAAATCTGTGGATTACTTGCAATATTAATTATCATTTTGCAAGTTGTTGCCCTTAGGGAAAACTGGGTAAAGAATACACATCTTTCTGCATTGTTTCTCACAACTGAAACTGAATTTACAATGATCTCAAAATAAGAAGTTTCCTTTTAAAATTATCTCTAGATTTTAGTTATCAAAGTAATGCAACCTACTGGAACTAACTATTTTTTTATTACATTTTAATTTTTTATTTTATTTTATTTTTTGGTACGTGCCCCTAGCAGAAACCAAGCCCAGGACTCTCTGGTCTGCAGGCCGATGCTCCAACCACTGAACCAAACCAGCCAGGGCTGGAGCTAACTTTTAACCCAGAAAAGCTTTCATAAAGTTGGGACAAAGACCCCAGTTCCCATCACTGTGCCCAGTCCTGTTTGCTGCATTAAGCAGCATTGTATTATATGATTACAAGCAAAGGAATTTGAATCACCTTGGTTGCACTGTATGTTGATGAGGAGAGAGTATGAGGGACAGAAGGGCAAAGGGAACCTGGCAGCTTCTCCTAAGAGAAGCAAGTGTTCCACGCCTCAGCAAGTGTCCACAAGCAAGTCAATAATTACAAGGCAGAAGAGGTCATTGTCTGTGGATGAATAATGGCCTATTCACAGAAGAAACCAACTCTGGAGGAAAACAGCTGGGTTGGGCCTGTTGTTCCCCATAATGAAAAGCCAGTTTGAATGACCTGGGCAAGCATACTGTGTGGTTGCTCCCAATGCCGGCACAGCTGTGTGGATGATGCAAATACTGCGGTTCTCTCTTTAGAACAAGGCCCATAAAATCATCGTTTTATCCATCAAGAAACCTCAGCGCAGAAGTGGGAAGGGAATTGCCAATATCTCCGAGTTAGTAAATGACAAAGCCAGGATTCAAAACCAAGTGTCCTAATTCCAAGGCTAGGATGCCTTCCAAGGCTAGCTACACACGGCTGCTCCGGCCTTAGACAGTCTTTCGCTAATGACCCTACTGAACATTTCCACTGGCAGAGGGAGAGCTGCATGATCCTCTGAACATTCTTACCTTTCATCATGTGGATTCCGAACATCAGCCGGAGAGATCAACCTTTGGGTTCACATGCAGAGAAAAACTGCGTTGCATGTGAATGTTTCATTTCATTAATAGCGTATTAAATGTGTTCAAGTACACTTGATCCTCACACAATCCTATAAAATAGGTAGGGCCGGATTTGTTGTAACCATTTATTAAAATGAGAAAAGTGAGGCCCAGGGAAGCTGACTTGCCAAAGATGACATAGTTTTCTATTAGAAGTGGAGCTGGAACAAAACACATTCTCTATCCACAGGGTTTTTTACACTTCTTTTTCTATTTTCTTTTCTTTTATATACGAAAGGATATATATTAGGATCAAGCACTCAGTTTAAGAACCTGAATCTTACCACTGATGTTGAAGCCCCTATAATCTCCTCCCCGAGGGCCACTGTTTTACACAACTCCAGGGATCATCATTCCCACAGAATATGGTGGGAAGGTACTACCCCCTGGGGTTGTGCACCTGGCAGCCCTGCCCCATCTCAGCTCTCCCTTGGGTCCTGAACTGTGTTTATCGTTATCTTACTTTTCTTGACCTTTCACCATATATCTGTATTAATCTAGAAATGTATTATTAAAACAAACAAAATAGAAACAGACTCATAGATACAGAGAATAGACTGACAGGTGTCAGAGGGAAGAGGGGTGGGGGAGCTGAGTGATAAAGGTAATGGGATTAAGAAGTGCAAATTTCACCCTGGCCGGTTTGGCTCAGCGGTTAGAGCGTCGGCCTGCGGTCCGGAGAGACCCGGGTTCGGTTCCCGCTAAGGGCATGTACCTCGGTTGCAGTTTGTCCCCGGCCCTGGTTGGTCGTGCGGGTGGCAGCCACTCGATGTGTCCCTTCACGTCGATGTTTCTGTCTCTCTCTCCCTCCCACTCTATCTGTACAAAAAAATGGAAAAATATCCTCAGGTAAGGATAAAAAAAAAAGAAAAGAAAAAAAAAAAAAGAAGTACAAATTTGGCCCTGGCTGGTTTGGTTCAGCGGTTGGCGTGTTGGCCTGCGGTCCAGAGAGACCCGGGTTCGGTTCCCGCTAAGGGCATGTGCCTCGGTTGCAGTTTTTCCCCAGCCCTGGTTGGGTCGTGCAGGTGGCAACCACTTGATGTGTCTCTTTCACATCGATGTTTCTCTCTCCCTCCTACTCTATCTGAACAACAACAACAAAAATAAGTACAAATTTTCCTACTGGGTAGTTACAGATTAGACACAGGGATGTAAATTACAATATAGTCAAGAATATTGTAATAACTGTGTAATAACTGTGCCAGGTGGGTACTTGAAACATCGGGGGGCCCACTCCATAAAGTACTACCTAATTTTCTAACCTCTATTCTATACGTCTAGAACTAAACCAGAATAATACTGAATATAAACTGTAATCAAAAAATAAAAACATATATAGTACTGTTGAATTTTGCCTGTTTTTTATGTTTTTAAATGGACTCATACTGTTCACAGTCACCTACAACTTGTTCTTTTACTCCATGTTTTGTGTGTGAGCTGTATCTCTGTCCATATGAGTAGCTGTACTTCATTTTCCACTGCAGTATAGTATTCCACAATATGAATCTGCCACAGTGTGTTCATCTAGTCTCCTGCCATTGAATCTTTGGGCTGCTTCCAGAGTGGAGCTGTCATACACAGTGCAGCTATGAATATTCTTGTACATGTCTCCTGATCCACACATCAGTGCCAGAGTTTCTCCTAGATATAAAAGTAGGAGGGTCGCTGCTGACTGGTAAGATGTACACATCTTCAATATTACTAGATAGTCCCAAAATCTTTCCCAGGATTTTGTACACATTTACATTTTAATCATCAGTATGTAAGAATTTCTGCTTTATCCACATGCTCAGCAACCCTTGGTATTATGCATCATATTATTTTGCCACTATCATGGGTATAAAACAGTACCTCGTTGTACCTCCTTGTGGTTCTAATTTGTATTTCCCTGATTACTAATGGAGTTGAGCATCTTTTCATAATTTTATGATCCTTCCTGCTTCTTCTTTTGTATAATGCCTGGTCATCTCACTGACCCATTTTCCTGCTGGGTTGCTTGCTTTTTTTTTAATTGATCTTTTAAAAAATATTTATATTTTAGGCAACATTTCTTCTGTCAGTTATATATGTTGCAAATTTCTTCTCTCCAATTAAGTTTTGTGTGTCACTTTGTTCTAGGTATCATGAAAAAGAGACCTTAATTTTAATAGAAGCATGTTGGTCAATCTTTTCCTGTATGGGGTCAAATTTTAATTTGTAATATGGTACAAAACTTTAAAATATAACACTGAATAATCTATGTATTATACTTTTATACTACTAGATTCATGAGTCTGTTTAGAACTTTTACATCTATTTTTATGACTAAGATTAGTTTGCAATTTCTTTTTCTCCTACTCTTTGTTTGGTTTGGATGTCAAGACTGTACCATCCTTATGAAGTGAATTAGACCGTATTTGAAAGATTGGAATTATGTCTTCCTTGAATGTTTGCTAGATCTCAACAGTAAGAGTCTCTGGCCTGGTGCTTTCTTTGTGAACAAATATGAAACCACTGAATCAATTTCTTCATTGGTTATAGAATGATTCAAGTTTTTAGAACCACCTTAAGTCAATTAGAACAAACATTTTTCTAGGAATTTATCCACTTTGCTTTTAAATGTATTGGCATAAAGTTGTTCGTAATTTTCTTTTATGTTTTTAATCTCTGCTGTATCTTACTATTTTTTCACTCTTTATTATTTGTCTGTGACCTTTCTCTTTTTTATATAAATCTTGCTGTATATTTGATAATTTTACTAGTATTTCAAAGAGTCAACTTGTGACTTCTAGATTCCCTTTATCGTATTTTATTTTTAATTTTATTAATTTATCTCTCATCTTTATTATTTCCTTCCTTTTACTTTATTTATGTGTATTTTCCTGTGCCTTTTCTAATTTCTAAAGTGACCTGATTAGGGGTGTGTGTGTGTGTGTGTGTGTGTGTGTGTGTGAGAGAGAGAGAGAGAGAGAGAGAGAGAGAAAGAATCCAGCCAACAATGTTTGCTTTTAATTATAAAATTTAACTAATTTATTTTATTGAAAACACATATATTTATTGAAACCATATTTGGATTTATTTCTTATTTTGTGTTCTTATTTCATTCTGCCATTTCTAGTTTTGTTTTGTTTTGTTTTTTAATGTCTCTCCCCCTCCTCCCCCAATTCCCTAATTTCCCTTCTAATAGCTGGGAATATACACATGTACTCTATTTTTACTTTTCTTCTGCCTCCCTAGACACTTAAAATACACATTTAATCTAACAAAATCTAATGTTAATCAATAAATTTACTGTCGATCAAATAACACATGGATCTGGAGTGCTTTAAATGTGATGATCACCATTTCACCCTCCACTTAGGTAAAACCCTAGTGTCCAATAGAAAGAACTAGACCACAGCAAGAAGAATCAGGAGTGTGGGGAAGAATGCAATTTTAAATATAGTGGTCAGTTTAGTCCTCACTGAGAAGATAATTTGAACAAAGATGCAAACGAGATGGAATTAGCCCTATGGAAAATGAAACTGTACCCTTTAGCCAACATCTCCCTATGTGCCCCACCACCTTAGTCCCTGGTAACCACCATTCTACTCTCCGTTTCTATGAGTTTCTCTATTTTAGGTTCTGCAAATAAATGATATCATACAGTATTTGTCTTTCTCTGATTTATTTCACTTGGCGTTATACCTTCAAGTTCTATCCATGTTGTTGTAAATGGCAGGATTTCTTTCTTTCTCATGCCTGAATAATATTCATGTGTGTCTGTGAGAGAGAGAGAGACATCTTTTTATCCATTCATCTGTTGAGAGACTCACAGGTTGTTCCTATATCTTGATTATTGTGAATAATGCTGCAATTAACATGGGGTGCAGATATCTCTTGGAGATCCAGATTTCATTTCCTTTAGATATGTATCCAGCAGTGTAAATAGTGCACCACGTAATGGTTCCATTTAACTTTTTTGAGGAACCATCATATGATTTCCCATAGTAGCTATTCCAACTTAGATTCCCACCAACAATTCCCTTTTCATTTGTAGTATCTTCTCTTTTTCATGATAGCTACTCTACCAGGTGCGAGGTGAAATCTCAATGTGGTTTTGATTTGCATGTCCCTGATGACCAGTGATGCTGAGCATCTTTTCATGTCCCTGTTGGCCACTGCCTTTTTTTTTTTTTTTTTAAGAGTACACTTTATTTATTTTATTATTTTTTTATCCTCACCCGAAGACATTTTTTGTTCAGATAGAGTGGGAGGGAGAGAGAGAGACAGAGAGAGAGAGAGAGAGAAACACCGATGTGAAAATGACACATCAAGTGGTTGCCACCTGCATGACCCAGCCAGTGCCAGGGACAAACGGCAACCAAGGTACGTACCCTTAGCGGGAACGGAACCCAGGTCTCTCTAGACCGTAGGCTGACTCTCTAACCACCAAACCAGCCAGGGCGCACTGCCCATTTTTTAATTGAATTGTTTCATTCTTTGCTATTGAGCTGTATGAGTTCTTTATATATTTTGTAAATTAACCTTTTATTAGATATATGATTTGCAAATATTTTATCCCATAGGGTAGGTTGGATTTTCATTTTATTGATAGTTTCCTTTTCTGTGTAGAAGGTTTTTTTGTTTGATGTAGTACCATGTGTTAGTTTTTGCTATTAGTTTTATTGCTTGAGCTTTTGGTACTGTTCCAAAAAATCACTGGCAAGGCCAGTGTCAAGGAGCTTCTTCCCTGTGTTTTCTTCTAGTTTTACAGTGTCAGGTTTTATGTTTAAGTCTTTTATCCATTTCAAGTTAATTTTTGTGAGTGGTGTAAGACAGGGTCCAATTTCATGCTTCCGCATGTGGTTACCCAGCTCTTTCAACAACATTTACTGAAGCGACTATCCTTTCCCCATTAAGTGTTCTTGGCAGCTTTGTCAAATATTAGTTGACTATATATATAAGGGTTTATTTCTGGGCTTAATTCTGTTACATTGGGCTGTGTGTCTGTTTTTATGCCACTACCATACTGTTTTGAGTACTGTAGCTTTGTAGTACAGCTTGAAGTCAAAAAGTGTGATGCCTCCATCTTTCTTCTTCTTTCTCAAGATTGCTTTGGCTATTTGAGGTCTTTATGATTCTATACAAATTTTAGGATTGTTTTCTGTTTCTGTGAAAAATGCCATTGGAATTTTAATGGGGACTGCACTGGATCTATAGATAGATGCTTTTGGTTAATATGGACAGTTTAACCATATTAATTCCTCCAAGCCATGAACACAAAATAATTTTCCATTTATTTGTGTCTTCTTCAATTTCTTTCATCAATAGCTTAGTTTGCAGATCTTTCATTTTCTTGGTTAAACTTATTCCTAAGTATTTTATTGGCTAGTGTGGATGAGACTGTTTTATTGTTCAGATGTTTTATTTTTAGTGCATAGAAATAAAACTAATTTCTGTATGCTGATTTTGTACCCTGCAGCTTTACTGAATTAGTTGATTAGTTCATACAGGTTTTGTTTTTCTTTTTGCTGGAGTCTTTAGGATTGTCTATAAATAAAATCATATCATCTGGAAACAAATACAATTTTATGTCCTTCTTTCTAATTCATATGCCTTTTATTAATTTTTATTGACTGGTTGCTCTGGCTAAAACTTCCAGTGCCAAGGTGAATAAGAGTAGGCACCCTTGTCTTGTTCCTCATCTTAGAGGAAAAGCTTTCAACCTTTTACCGTAGAGTATTTTAGTTATTGGTTTGTCATATATGGTCTTTTTTATGTTAATGGATGTTCCTTCTATATCCAACTTGTTGAGAGGTTTGATCATGGAAGGATGTTGTATTTTGTCAAATGCTTTTTCTGCATCCACTGAGATGATCATATGATTTTTATCTTTTATTTTATTGATGTGGTATATCACAATTACTGATTTGCACTGTTGAGCCATTCTTGCATCCCAAGGATAAATCTCACTTGATCATGGTATGTGATCCTTATAATGTGCTGTTCAACTCAATTTACTAGTATATTGTTGAGAATTTTTACAGCCTTTTCATCAGGGACATTGGACAGTTATTTTCTTTTCTTAGAGTGTCCTTATCTGGCTTTGGTATCATAGTAATGCTGGACTCTTAAAATGAGTTTGGAAGTGTTCCCTCCTTTTCAATTTTTTGGAAGAATTTGAGAAAGATTTGGTGTTAATTCTTAAAATGTTTGGTAGAATTCATCAGTGAAACCATCTGGCTTATAATTTAGTACTTTGTTGGGGCTAGTGAGAAATGAGTCTCCCATAGCTCCCACAAAGGTATTATTGTCCATGGATGAATACCAAATTATTGTTGGGGGGGGGGGGGGTGGTGGTGACAAAAATGAGGAGGATCTTATTTTACCATGATGCTGATATCATGCACATAATTTATTTTTAAAACATCTTAATTCCCCTATATGTTCTCAAATATATTTGTTTCCTATTTTTGCTATTATAAACAACTCATCAATGAACAACTTTGTATTTATAATTTCCTTTACTTGTTGTATTACTTCCTGTGTTTAAGTGTCTAGATGTGGTATTTCTAAGTCAATTTTCTAATTTTCAAGACTCCTAACTCTTTAGAATCTTCTTGCTCACTTGAATTTCTGAAAAATGACTGAATGAATTATTTTGACACAGTCACCCCCACCCTCTTGGTCAATAAATCCAAGTATTACCCCAAGCTGTATTGTGCCAAAGAGTATTTAGCCGGGTGTAGGCAGAGAAAAAACAAGCCAACTTTCCTGAGTCCTTTGGGACGTGTGTACAATGGTCTTCTCTCACAAGAAAACCAAAACAAAGACACGGCAAAAACTCAAAGAAAACTCTGGAAAGCTATAACCTGCTATTCATTGGTTTCAGCATTTCTGATGTGTATTATGTCATTTGCAAATGTTGATCCAGGTTATTCTGCTCAGATAACACATATTTCTCTTCTCCAAAGATGTTAGCCTTTTACGTCTTCCTTCTGAATGTTCTTTAAAATGTTGTCTCTGGACAAAAGAATAAAAACAAGGAAGAATTTCTGGCAGAACAGTATGATCTGCATCATTAAATGTGCTCTGTCTTTCTTCCAATTTCTCCCCTAGTTAATAACACTTCAGGAAAAAATTACTGAATTATTTTCCCTATGCAGTTTAATTTGGAAGCATTCTTAGACCAACATCCAAACTACTTTAGGACAAGGAAGACAGTAAAGCAAACACTCATGGTTGGTTCTGTCAGACAAACAGGTGATCTGAACACAGGGCTGTGGCAGCAGGAGCTACCAAGAGAGGAAGGCTTTAACACAACATCCCTTCACTTCCCTGAGTGGTCCCTGACTTGCTGCTTGGAAAAGTGGGGGTGAAGATGTTCAAAGCATGGGGTGGCACCCTGTAAAGAGCACCAATCTGGGAGACTAATGGCTGTGCTTCATGGTTTGAGACCCAACCATTCCAACTATCATCTTGGAACACATTATCACTCAGAAGCAGTAGAATATATGGGTTAAGAGCCCAAGTGTTTGAGTCAAAGAAAGAAAAAGAAGGCCTTGTCCTAAAACTCAAGGAGTCTGGATACTGGAATTTTTAGGGTCTAAACATAAAACATGAATTGTCAGAAAGCTTCTGCCAGTTGAGAGGAAGAGAGCCTCTGCCTTTGATTCATGACTCAGGGCTCAGATCTTGTCCAAGTCACTTAACTTCTGTCAGCCGGGGTGTCCTCATCTTTTTTTTTTTTTTTTTAATCCTCACCTGAGGACATTTTTTTCCATTTTTTGTTCAGATAGAGTGGGAGGGAGGGAGGGAGGGAGAGAGAGAGAGAGAGACATCGACGTGAAAGGGACACGTCGAGTGGCTGCCACCCACACGACCCAACCAGGGCCGGGGACAAATTGCAGCCGAGGTCCATGCCCTTAGCGGGAACCGAACCCAGGTCTCTCAGGACCTCAGGCCAACGCTCTAACCACTGAGCCAAACAGGCCAGGGCCGGGGTATCCTCATCTTTAACATGAGGACAATGATGTCTACCCAAAGGTTTGCTGTGACAGCTAAATGTGTAAAACACTCAGCACAACATTTGACACAGAATGTTAGAGCAATGATTATATAGTATGTTTGTCTTCTGAATGGACTCATCTATTAAATAAGACATTACTTAATGATTACTACAGTTTTCTCTAATTCAACTCTAATTCAAATATCTTATATTTAAAATATTGTGCAAGCATAAAATTTGCTTCTACATTTAAGATTTACTCATAGTGCTTTAGATTTTAAAATATATGTTGTTCATTCATAAACTGTTCTCAAATAAGATCATTTATTGATTTGTGAATATTGTACCATCCTTGCATTCCTGGGATGAATCCCACTTGGTCATGATGAATAATTTTTTTGATGTATTGCTGGATCTGATTTGCTAATATTTTCTTAAGAATTTTAGCATCTATGTTCATCAGGTATATTGGCCTATAGATTTCTTTCTTTGTCGTGCCTTTATTTGGTTTTGGAATTAGAATTATGCTGGCCTCTTAAAATGAGTTTGGAAGTGTTCCTTCTTCTTGGATTTTTTGGAATAGTTTGAGGATAATGGGTGTTAGATCTTCTTTGAATGTTTGGTAAAACTCCCCTATGAAGCCATCCAGGCCTGGGTTTCATTTGCTGGGAGTTTTTTAATTACATCTTCAATTTCCTTTGCTGTTATTGGTCTCTTCCAGTTCTCTATCTCTTTCTGGTTCAGTTTTGGAGACTATGTGTGTCTAGAAATTTGTCCATTTCACCTAGATTGTCCAATTTGTTGGCATATAATTGTTCATAGTATTTTTAATGATCCTTTGTATTTCTGTAGTGTCAGTTGTTACTCTTCCTCTTTTGCTTATTTTGTTTATTTTGGGTCCATTTTTTTTGTGTCTTGGTGAATCTGGCTAAGGGTCTATCAATCTTGTCTATCTTTTCAAAGAACCAGCTCTTTGTTTCATTGATCTTTTGAATTGTTTTTTAGTTTCTATGTTGTTTATCTCTGTTCTGACCTTCACTATTGCTTTCCTTCTACTTGCTCTGGGTTTCTCTTTTTTGTTTACTTTTTAGTTCTTTAAGTTGTAGGGTTAGAAAAATCAATTAGGAATTTTTCTTGTTTCTTGAGGTAGGCTTGTAGTGCTATGAACTTCCCTCTCAGGACTGCTTTTGCTGAGTCCCATACATTTTGTGTTGTTGTGTATTCATTTTCATTGGTTTCCAGGAAATTTTTAATTTCTTTCTTGATCTCCTTGGTAACCCATTTGTTGTTTAATAACATGCCATTTAGCCTCCATGCATTTTAATGTTTTTGCTGTAATTGATTTCTAGTTTAATGTTATTGTGATCTGAGAAGATGCTTGATATAATTTCAATCCTCTTGAACTTGTAGAGACTTAGTTTGTGTCCTAATATGTGATCTGTCTTTGAGAATGTTCCATGTGCACTTGAGAAGAATGTGAATTCTGCAGTTTTGGGGTGTAATTCTTTGTAGATATCTATTAAATCCATTTGACCTAGTGCATAATTTAGAGTCTCTGTTTCCTTGTTATTTTTTTGTCTAGAGAATCTATCTAGTGATTTCAGCAGGGTGTTGAAGTTCCCTGCTATGATTGTATTGCTATTGATTTCTCCTTTGAAATCCTCCAGAAGTTTTTTAATGTCTTTTGGTGCTGCTGTATTAGGTGCATATATGTTTACCAAGGTTTTATCTTCCTGTTGGATAGATGCTTTTAGTATTATGTAGTGGCCTTCTTTGTCTCTAGTTATGGCCTTTATTTTGAAGTCTATTTTATCAGATATGAGTATTGCCACCCCAGCTTTTTTTTTCCTTTTCGTTTGCTTGGAAAATTTTTTCCATCCCTTCACTTTCAACCTATGTGAGTCTTTGTTGTGAGGTGGGTCTCTTGTAAAAAACATATATATGAGTCATGCTTTATTATCCATTCAGCTACTCTGTGTCTTTTTATGGGAGCATTCAATCCACTTACATTTAAGGTTATTATTGATATGTACTTATTTATTGCCAGTTTTGTTTATTATGGTTGTGTTTCTCTTCCTATTTCTTCTGCTTATTACAGCAGTGCTTTTAACATTTGTTGGAATTCTGGTTTGGTGCTAATATATTCCATTAGCATTTTTTGTCTGGGAAGCTCTTTATTTCACTTTCTATTGTGAATGTTAGCCTTGCTGTATAGAGTTGTCTTGGATTCGGATCCTTGTTTTTCATGACCTTGATTACTTCATGCCATTCCCTTCTGGCCTGTAGTGTTTCTGTTGAGAAGTCAGCTGAGAGCCTTATAGGGTTTCCTTTGTAGGTAATCCATTGCTTATCTCTTGTTGCTTTAGGATTCTCTTTTTGTCTTTAATTTTTGTCATTTTAATTATTATGTGTCTTGGTGTGGGTCTGTTTGGGTTCTTCTTACTTGGGGCTCTCTGTGCTTCTGGGACTTGTATGTCTCTTTCCTTCACCAAGCGGGAAGTTTTCTGTCTCTATTTCTTCAAATATATTCTCTAACTCTTACTCATTTTCTTCTTCTTCTTGCATACCTATGATGCAGATGTTATGTTTCATATTGTCCCACAGTTCTCTTAGGTTGTCTTCCTGTTTTTTAATTTTTTTTTTTCTTTTTGTTTTTCTGATTGGGTGATTTTTTTCTTTATTGATATTAGAGAAAGAGAGAAGAAGGGAGAGGGAGAGAGAGATAGAAACATCAATGAGAGACAACATCAATTGGCCACCTCCTACATGCCGCCCACTGGGGATCAGGCCTACAATCTGGGTATATGCCCTAACTGGGAATCAAACCAGTGACCTCTTGGTGCATGGGTCGACACTCAATCACTGAGCCACACTGGCCAGGGTGATTGGGTGATTTTTTCCTATCCTATCTTCTAATACACTGATCTGGTCCTCGGCTTTCTCTACTCTGCTGGTTATTCCTTCCAATGTGTTCTTTATTTCTGCTATGTCATTCTTCATTTCTAATTGGTTTGTTTTCAATGTTTCTACATCTTTACTCATGCTGTTGCACTTATTCATTATTATTACTCTGAACTCTCCCTCTGATATCTTGCTTAATTCTATGTCATTTATTTCTTCTCCTGCAGACTTATCTTGTTCTTTCATTTGGTATTTGTTTCTTTGTTTCACCATTTTGACTGTCTCAGTGGGTTTTGGAACCTGCCAAATCTTCCCTGAGGGTGTTGGTGTTCTGCTGGTTGTGGCTCCCTCTACTAGGTTTGGATGAGTATGGGAGGACCCACGTTAAACACCACTGTCAAGTCTTACTTTCCTGGGTAGATTTGCAAGCCAAGGAAAGGTTCAGTTATCCTCTATCTTTTTGCCTGCAGAATATTAGTCTCAGTTATTTGATGAGCCTCTATTTGTAGCACAGCAGCTGTATGAAAAATCCCTTAGCTTAAGAGGATTTCCAGCAGGTGGGGCACTTGCGGGCTTTCACACTTTAGATGTAAATGAGCCTCAGTATGCATTTCTTTGGCCTGGCCTCGTGGCGTTGAATTCCTACAGGAGGGGCACTTGCTTCTTCCTGGGGCTCTGGGAAAGAGCTCTTTGAGTAAGATGGTTACTGTCCTGTGAGGGAGTGATTCATTATAAGACTCCCAGTGCCCTCTCATGCAGCTCTCAGCTCTCTCTGAGCCAGAAGCCCTGGACTCACTCCACACAGTTTCAGTCCAGTCTGCCCTCTCTCTGCTGAGCCCAAGGTGAGTGGCTGTAGCTGATTTGGTGCTTTTTAAAACCCCTGCTTTTTCAGTGGGAAACACACACTGCTAATACAGCCCTCATTGTGTCTGTGGGCTCCCAGCCTGCCCCCATACAACTCTGCAATTCCTGACAGGCTCAGTTTGATGTCCTCTCTGTCCCTGGTTGTACTAGCTTTCTTCCAGCTGCTCTTCAGTTGGATCTTCCCAATGTTTTGTCTTTATTTTAGTTGTAATCCCAGTTTGGTCCTGGGAGATGGTCTGTGTAGCTTCCATTCACTCTGCTGCCATCTCTGTTTTTTCCTAATTTTTTCCTTAAATTTTAAATTAACAGCCAGGGATTGAGTTTATTTTGCTCTAATAACCCAAGCAAATATACCCATATATATTTATATATATAAATATATAACCCAAGGATTATATATTTAATTCCAAGACCAAGGAAAAATTGTAAAAAGAACTTCTCTTGCCCTGGCCAGTTTGGGTCAGTGGTTAGAGAGGTGGCCCACAGACCGAAGGGTTTTGGGTTTGATTTCTGGTCAAGGACATGTACCTGGGTTGCAGGTTTAATCCCCACCCTGGTTGGGGTCATGCGGGAGGCAGCCAATCAATGTTTCTCTCTCACATCAATGTTCATTTCTCTCTCTCACCTCCTTCCTCCCTTCCACTCTATCTAAAATTCAATGGAAAAACATCCTCAGGTGAGAATTAACAAAAAACAAAAAGGAGAGAGAGAACACTTTTCAATGTGCTCCCTAATAGAGAACTGATTCTATGATGTCCCTACTGGCATGAGGAGGGGTCGGAATCTGGCAGAAAGACCCCTTTTCAAATAATTTCTAGCACTATGATCTAATCCCATAATTCTTGCCTCTTTCTGTACTCTTCCTGCTAATTACCCAAACAAAGAACAAGAGTTTTTGATGTTGAAGACAACGGAGCAGTCATAAGGAAGAATGTTTATGCTTATAGACATTCCCTTATATTTATCATTTTGTCAAAGATAAATACAATGACTTGTTTCAACTACTCTTACTGAATACCAGTATGTTCTAAGTGTCGGGCTAGACACTCGAAACAATGGATATATCTGAAGCAGCCCCCGTCCATGGGAAGTTTTCAGTCTAGGAGGCGAAGCAGGGGTGTGGTGATAGAGGGAGGTACAGGGTATGGAGAGTAACCACAGGATTGGGGGTGTTAGCATGTCACACATATGGGGCATGTGGAGATCATTCATTCATTCAACACTTCAGAATGCTTATCTGCAAGTCATTGTTATAACCAAAATATTGTTAGTTCTTGTTATAAAAGCCCGGAGTCCCACCTATATTATTTTCTGCATCCCACTTACAAGGTACAAACAAGTTCATTATCTTTTTTTACACAATACCTTATAGATTCTTTTTACATATCCAATGCATACTTTAAAAGATTCATGCATGTTTTTAAAGGTTTGCGAATTTTTAAAGATTTTTTGAGCCCTGGCCAGTTTGGCTCAGCGGTTAGAGCGTCGGCCTGCGGTCCGGAGAGACCCGGGTTCGGTTCCCGCTAAGGGCACGTACTTCGGTTGCAGTTTGTCCCCGGCCCTGGTTGGTCGTGCAGGTGGCAGCCACTTGATGTGTCCCTTCACGCTGATGTTTCTCTCTCTCTCTCCCTTCCTCTCTCTCCCTCCCACTCTATCTGTACAAAAAATGGAAAAATAACCTCGGGTGAGAATAAAAAAAAAAAAAAAAAGATTTTTTGAGCATGCTTGTATGATTATAACAGTAATACACTGTAGAATGTTTGGAAAACAAAATAAAACAATAATAAAACACTACCACACATAATCTCTAACAATTTGTTGCATTACGCACACACATAAACACTTATGCAAACACTTTATATATAGTTGGAATCATACAGATAATATAGTTTTGTATTACACGTTTCCACTTGATTATGAAATATGAAACATCCTAAAGGGATACACGCAACCTTTCCATGTGACCATGTCTGCAATAACATAATCTATTTCAAGAAATTCTTTGTCAACTCCAACAAAGTAGAATATGCGTTAAGTAATTCATCTTTCCCCAGTTATTCAATCAAACACGAGCAAATCTAGGTGTCTCTGTGAAGGCATTTTGTAGATGTGATGAAGTCATAACCGACTGACTTAAAGTGAGGGAGATCGCCCTGGACGATCCGGGTAGACCTCAATCAATCAGCTGGAAGGCCTTAAAAGGCTTCCCTGGAGAAGGGCCACTGTGGACGGCGGCTTCAGCTCGTGTGTGCCCGAACGTTCAGCCTGCCCTTCCTGAGGGCCGGCCCTACACGTTTCAGACTTGCCCAGCCAGCCCCCATCACCCATAAGCCAATTACTTGCAATGAATCTCTTAATATACACCTCCTGCTAGTTCTGTTTCTTTGGGTGAACCCTGGCAGACACACTCACATTCTCAGACGTATACACACTACGTCAAAAGGCTCACCCGGTTAAAAAGTCCGCAACACGGTTACTATTGCTTCTTCCTTACAACTTTCTACATGATTATTTGTAGATTAAGATGATGTCCTGCTTGCTGACTAATCTCCCATAGCCTAAAACTGAGCAAGCAGCTGGAATCAAGTTTGACTGAAGACCTGTTTTATGGCTAAGAAAAATGACACTCGGAATCAGCCACATTGGTGGCATTTGTTCAAGTTGTGTGCTCAACAAAGTGTAACCAAGACTTGGTCCAAATCCTTCCCTAACAGAGCTGGCATTTATTCAGAGTGTCTCAGCTAACACATCATTACCCCGGCAATCTAAAGACTTCTGTGATACCACTCTCTCCATCGGACTGCTCTTTGAAATGGACTGTTTCTATTTATAATGTAATATTAAACTGCTGAGCAAAAAAGATTTCACACATGGCTATATGCATACATTCACATCTACCACTCCAAACACATATCACTTCTTAAATATTCCTCATTCATCTTATGGGGTTTCTAGAGTTTTTCAACTATTCTTTACAATCTCTTTTCAGACTTCATTTAACTTTATATATGAAGAATTGCTTAAATGATTTAGGTTATTAAGGAAGTGCTACAACAATTCAAAAGAATTGTACACTGGTGCCCTGGCCGGTTTGGCTCAGCAGTAGAGCATAGGCCCTCGGAGCAATGAGTCGTGGGTTTGATTCCAGCCAGGGGCACGTACCTCGGTTGCAGTTGTCCCTGGCCCTGGTCGGGGTCAGGCGGGAGGCAATCAGTCGATGTGTACCTCTCACATTGATGTTTCTCTCTCTCTCCCTTCCTCTCCCTCCCACTCTATCTGAAGACAAATAGAAATATATCCTCAGGTGAGGATTAAAAAAAAGAATTTCAACTGGTGAATAGTATGTAAACTGATTACTTATAAAGTCCTGTGTATTCTTATTCTGGAAAGTTAACTAGGAAACTACTATCATAGCAAGACTTAATCAGCTTATTGTTTTTCTGTTTCGTGTATACTTGGTCATATATTTCCATCAGGTGGGCTACCACCTAACCACTACAATTCAGAAGAACAACTACAGAATTGGGGGTAAGGTTTTTTAAGAGTCTAACTATTTAAATTTGGCCTCAAATAAAAGAATTGAACTATTCATAAGGTGCCTCCTATTGTCTAAGGTAAAGGGTTCTGTGCATTTGAAATCATTACAAAATGAGTAGGATTCTCCATCTGAATAAGATAACGAGCAAAGTGAGAAATAACTTGAGATTGTTTATAAATGTGATTCTGTCAGAAGTGGTGTGTAGGTAGCCAAACAGTGGGAGGACCGAGGAGACGTGAGTGTCTCAGCAGGCTGCGGAGGCCCGTGTTGCACACGGATAACACTGTGTAACTGACAGACATTTAGACAGGGGCTGCAAAAGTGACGTCAACAGAAGTATAATTATTTATAATGTGTCTGAATGAGGTAAAGTGGATGTGTTTTAGAGTTCAAAGTTACCAATATTATGACCTGCAGACATCAGTACATGTGCAAAATGAATGAATCCATCTTTTTTTTCCCTCTGATAAGCAGTTTGAGCTGCAAATAGCAGTTGATATAAGTAGAAAGCCGTTTCCACTAAGTTCTCCCCATCCTGACGCACTTTGTGGTCTACATGGATTTTGGAAAAAAGCATTAGAGGAAAAGGCTTTGGAAAGAGGGTGCCCTGTAAAATTAGTCCCACTTGGTGGAAAAGGTCATCAATATCCAGAGCTTGACAAAATTCCTTAGGATCATGTAATTGCTCACATTGACACTATGATGATTTTCAAGCAACTGTCTAATCCCAACTTGACTTAGGACATTTTCCTGCCAAGAAGAGAATAAGGTAACCAGTCAATAGCAGGATTTCTTCCCACAAGGGAGTTACATTCTTCAGTGTAAATATTGGCCTCAACTTATGTTTCATTTAAATCCAGAAGTGGTACAACCTCCCCACAGGTGAAGTAAGGAATTCGATCTACATTGAGGTCCAGGTCCTTGATCAGACACACATGGGGTGCTTCCGAATTACACTGTTCCAGTGCAAATCGTATCTACTTCGTAACAACGGTTTTTGTAATATGGTTTCCAGAACTGTAATGTGTTAAAAACAAATAAAAATTAAAATTAAAAAAGTCAGTCTTTAATAAATAAGAAAATAATACAAAAATATTTTATTTGATTGCAAAATGAGAGTAGAAAAGCATTTCCTAAAAAGCACATTTTTAGATTTAATAATTGGAATACATATCTTTAAAAGTACCTGTAATTTCAGGTGATTTCAGTATTCTAAATGCATGAAAGATGATCTAATAAAAAGTTCATGGATAGCCCAGCCTGTGTGGCTCAGTGGATTGAGCATCAATCCATTTACCAAGAGGTCATGTGTTTGATTCCGTCAGGGCACATGCCCAGGTTGCGGGCTTGATCCCCAGTAGGAGGCGTGCAGGAGGTAGCTGATCATTGTTTCTCTCTCAAATAGATGTTTCTATCTTTCTCTCCCTCTCCCTTTTTCTCTTTTTCAAAAAGCAATAAAAAGTTATTAATAAAAAGAAGCAAGTTCATGGATAGATTTAGGAGTTATCCTCAATTCCACAAATATTTGTTGAGCACCTACTATGAGTCCAGCCCTGTTCTGAACACTGTATGAAAAGATAAATCTATGGATAAGATAGTCCTTCTGTCCTCAAGGACAGATAGTATAAAATAATATGAAACAGGTCATAAGACCTAATAAAGACATAAGTTAAATGCATAATTCAGAAGAAAAAAAAAGGTTGTCACATGCAAACAAGAAATGGGTGTTAGAGTGGGGGTGGGAGGAGGTCGCTTAATCAAGGAGTTGGCATTCGGATGCATCTAGAACATGAAATAATTTGGGCAGATGGGAATGGAACGACAGCATTCCTACTAAATGGAACAAATGTGTGAAAGTAAGAAAAGGTGGCACAATTTAACGGGGAAAAGGCAAATGAATGGGTTTGACTGAAATGCAGAGAATGGAATAGAGACCCCGGGGAAGTCTATTGGCCGAGTATATTAGGGAGGGCCCTAACTCCCAGGCGGAAGAATACGGACTTCACTTCACCTGTGCTGGTGGGTCACTGAAGATTCTGCTCAGGGGTCAGATGCAAGCTGAGGGTGAGAGAGGCTCAAGGTCAGGCTGGTAACCTGAGAAGGTAAATGCTGTCTAAGGATTCAGTGGGAGAAGCTGCCACGTTGGCCCCAGGCTGTGACCCTAAATGCCTCATTTTCTCTGGTAGTTGCCCAGTAGTTGCTCTAACAGATGCAGAGTTCAAAACACTGCTCATAAGGATGCTCAATGAATTTAGTGAGAACCTCAGTGAACTTAGTGAGGGCCTCAAGAGCATAACAAAGGACCAGTCAGAAATGAAGGAGGCACTAACTGAAATAAAGAATAATTTACACAGATTCAATAGTAGGTAAAGCCAAGAAGCAAACCATCGATTGGGACATACTACCAAGGTTGAAAAAAAGTTCCAGATACGCCTCATTTCCAAAGTAGACACAGTGCCTCCCAAAAGGTGGATAAAGAAAAATGTAAAATATCAAATTATATTCTGTTTGCCCCGGAATCCTGCACTGCTGCCACTTGCAAAACAAAAAACCATCTGTGCTAAGAAAGCAGTCCGTGATCTGTTTATAAACTTTTTTTTAAACCTATGGTCCCTTTCTAAGGAAAACTAAAAAAAAAAAAAAAAAAAAAGCTCAGCCCCTTTTAAAATGTTATTTTAAATTTTAATGTAAAATAATGAATAAGAATATATCAAAGTAGTTATACATTTAGATATGCTTTTTATTTTTATTTATTTATTATTATTATGTTTTTAACCTGTGCTCGGTTGCCGCGAGCAGGGGTGGGTGTGGCGAGGTCTGGTGAGTGTGGGTGCGCAGGAGGTGGGAGTGGTGATGCGGGAGGTTCTGGGGTGCGCTGAGGGCGGGACGGGGTGCTGGGAGGGGTATGCTTTGTAAAAGCAAATATGCTCGGACTTCCGGTCAAGGTGGTGTGTAGGTAAACCCGGTATCGCGTCCTCCCACAACCACGTCAAAGTTACAACTGAACTACAGACCGACCATCATTCCAAACGCCTGACATCGCCCTGGCCAGATTGGCTCAGCAGCCCAGCGTCGGCCTGCGGGTTCCCGCTGGGGTACGTACCACAAAACCGCCTGACTCCGAGCTGGACGCAGTCCTACAGCTGCGACATTAGAGCAGCAGCCACACCCAGACTGGTAGGAGGCGGAGGGGACGGGCTGGGCCCACACCCACGTGTGGGGATAAAAATCAGGGGACACCTCGGCTGGGAAGGTCCTCCCTGAGGACGGAGGGGTCCCCGTCCCACACCAGGTGCCCCGCTCAGGGTTCCAGTGCCAGGAAGAGAGTCCCCATCACTTCTGGCTGGAAAACCAGCGGGAACTGAGGCTCAGGGAGGCTGAGGCGGCTGGAGCCCCAGGCAGCTCCTTAAAGGGCCCGCGCACGGACTTATCGGACTCGCTCCCTTTGAGCTCGGAGGGGAGGCAGCTTGAAAGGCACCAGAGACACACAGGGAAGAACTGAGCTGTTTGGCACTGGAGTGAGGGCTGGAGAGGGGGCTTTGTCATGGACAGACGTGCTGTCAGAGGCCTTTGTTCCTTTGGTGAGCCCTTCCCTGGGTGGCAGACAGTCTCCATACCTGGGCCTCCAGCAACCTGGCTCACACTGGTAGCCCCGGCCTGCTGACTCCCTGAGGCCCCGCCCCACCCAACTTTCAGGCCCACCCAAGCTGTTGCCACTTGCTTACCCATAAGATTGGCCTGTCTTGGATCCTGTTTCAGGTTTTCCTAAATTCTTTCAAACAAGCAGCATCTGGACTCAGCTAGCCCCATACCTCTCGTTAAGTAATACACAGAAACAAACACAGGGAGGCAGCCAGAATGAGGAGACAAAGAAACAGGTCCCAAATAAAAGAACAGAAAAAAAAACTCCAGAAAAAGAACTAAGCGAAATGGAGATAAGCAACCCAACATATGCAGAGTTCAAAACACTGCTTATAAGGATGCTCAATGAACTTAGTGAGAACCTCAGTGAACTTAGTGAGGGCCTCAAGAGCATAACTAAGGACCAGTCAGAAATGAAGGATGCACAGTCAGAAATGAAGGAGGCATTAACTGAAATAAAGAATACATTACACAAATTCAATAGTAGAGTAGGTAAAGCCAAGAAGCAAACCATCAATTTGGAATATAAGGAAGCAAAAAATGCCCAATCAGAACAGCAAAAAGAAAAAAGAATCCAAAAAAAAAATGAGGATAGTGTAAGGAGCCTCTGGGACAACTTCAAGCGTGCCAACATTCGCATCTTGGGGGTGCCAGAAGGAGAAGAGCAAGAACAAGAAATTGGAAACCTGTCTGAAACAATAATGGCAGAAAACTTCCCTAACTTGGTGAAGGAAAGAGACATACTAGTCCAGGAAGCACAGAGAGTCCCAAACAAGTTGAACCCCAAGAGGCCCACACCAAGACACATCATCATCAAAATGGAAAAGGTTCAAGACAAAGAAAGAATCTTAAAAGCAGCAAGAAAAAGCAGTTAGTTGCCTACAAGGGAGTTCCCATAAGACTATCAGCTGATTTCTCAAAAGAAACTTTGCAGGCCAGAAGGGAGTGGCAAGAAATATTCAGAGTGAGGAAAAGCAAGAACCTACAACCAAGATTACTCTATCCTGCAAAGCTATCATTTAGAATCGATGGACAGATAAAGAGTTTCCCAGGCAAGGAAAAGCTAAAGGAGTTCATCATCACCAAACCATTATTATATGAAATATTGAAGGCTCTTCTTGAGGAAAAAGATAAAAAATATGAACAAACAAAATGGCAATGAATACATATCTATCGACAGTTGAATCTACAAACAAAATAAACAAGCAGAACAGAAACATTCTCATAGATACAGAGAACATTGTGTTGGTTGCCAGATGGGAGGGGAGTTGGGGGAATGGGTGAAAAAAGTGAAGGAATTAAGAAGTACAAATTGGTTGTTAGACTGACAAACCTCAAAGGGAAGGGGGGCAGAGAAGTGGGAAGAAATAAACCAAAGAACTTATATGTATATATGCATAACCAATGGACACAGACAATAGTGTGGGGAAAGGTGGGAGGGGGGTGGGAGTGAGGAGGAGGGGGTCAATGGGGGGAAAAATGAGGAACATCTGTAATACATTCAACAATAAAGATAAATTTTTTAAAAAGTATCCTCGAGTAAGGATTAAAAATGAAAGAAAGAAAGAGAGAGAGGGAGGGAAGGAAGGAAGGAAGGAAGGAAGGAAGGAAGGAAGGAAGGAAGGAAGGAAGGAAGGAAATATGCTTGTTTGGATTCTGATGTCTCTACCAGCCATCTCTCAGAATACACTCCTCTATCCCACACCAATAATAATCCCACATCTATAATATTTGAACAAAAGCACTGACTCTAAAACAGAGCTATTGTTTATAAAAACAGTGCTCTGCTGAGAGAATTCCATACTAAAAAAGGGGGGGGGGGCAAATTTATTAGTTAAACTTCCTAATTTTCTACACTAAAGGCAGGGGAAAGAGTGAATAATCCAAAAGTCATGCATGTTTCCTTTGGAATGCTAACTGATATATCTTTCTAATTATATTTAACCTAATCTAGTTCTGCATTTCCTTATCCCGCACGAATTTATAACAAGGACACGGAATGGAAACAGCACTGACTGGAAGAAGCCAATGGCAGTTCCAGACCATGTTGGAATAATCTGTAAAACAGACGACCCACACACAGAAATTTGACAACCTCGATATTGTAACGTTAGTGACTTAAAAGAGATGCAAATGTCCCTTTGTAATTTTCTTATCTTTTAGGTTGGTAGTATTATATTACAATGGGAAAAAATCATTGTCAGAGTTCTATCATTTTCCCTTATTTGACAAAATTTTTCCTTGCTTTTATCTTTCTCGTTCCTCAGGTGATATACCTAGACACTATCCATCAACTAGATTGTCATTTTTCAGGAAAGGACCGAAGAAAAAAGGAGGGAGGAGTCACAAAATGAGCTGTCACCCCCATTTTCACAGATGACAATCCTGAACTTGTAAATATCAAAGTCAGAATTCAAACCCCGAAATAACTTCTTTCAGTTAAACACTACTTTATACTTTTAAAAGGATTTCATGCATATTATTTCAATTTATTTAACTTTCATTAGATTCTTTCTTAATCTGAAAAAATGAGCCCTATATGTTAAGATTTATGTTTATGACATTTGGATTAAAAATATTTTTTCAGCCCTGGCTGGTTGGCTCAGCGGTTGGAGCGTCGGCCTGCGGTCCTGAGAGACCCAGGTTCAGTTCCCGCTAAGGGCGCGTACCTCGGTTGCAGTTTGTCCCCGGCCCTGGTCGGTCGTGCGGGTGGCAGCTACTCGATGTGTTCCTTTCACATCGATGTTTCTCTCTCTCTCTGTTCCTCTCTGTCCCTCCCACTCTATCTGAACAAAAAATGGAAAAATGTCCTCGGGTGAGGATAAAAAAATATATATATATTTTTTTTTCACATATAAATACACAAAGATTGGGGGTAAAACTGCTAAGAAACTGTTTTCTTGAATTTTTGTTAAGCCATGCGGTTGTATAAAGTTACCTATTTATAAAATTGTTAGTATGAGTTTCCATATTGTGGTACACAATCAAGCAAATAAATATTTAGCCATATGTACCATCTAAAATAAACCCATCCAAAAGAAATTGAGGCTAATAGAAAGTGCTGCTTCCCTCAGTCACCTCTACCGTAAATGTTCGTGAGGACTTGGGCTTAGTCTCGTTTATTTGGGCACGTTTTGCTGTGACATACACATACTATCTTGAGAATTGCAATATACAACTCAATACCATGTACATGGAGAAGGTGCCCAATAAAAGAGATGAATTCAATTGTATAGACAGCGAAGTAAGTATAATAAGAAATACTAAAAATGGAAAGAAAAGTGAAGCAATTTTGGAGATATTTTTAAAGAAAATGATACTGAGTAATGTATAGATTTAACTCATCAATGTCACTTCCATATCATAATTTATTTTTGCATTTTGAAATTTGGTGTGCGTTTCAATGGAGGTCTGAGGCTATGCCACGTTTGTTTTTCTATCTATACTAGAAATTCTAAAACTTTGATATTTTGTATATTTGTTGACATATTTTAAGAGAAATGAAGTCACATTAAAAATTGCTTGTGGATTTCTTTCCATTATAACCTCAGTATATATTGGGTATACTCGTGCCCCATGGCCCACTTATCTATTTTTTGTTCTTGCTTTTATTTTTTGAGTATTCAGTGACATATTTTAGAAAATGCAATTTTTCATATTTTATTTCTCAAGCACATGAGCAAATTGCATTGGAAAGTATAAAAATAGTGTAGAAATTCCTTTCACAGAGCAATGAATGCCCTCTAGTGTTTCTTGTTAGAATATCCGTTTTAATGACAAAAACTGAATGTGTAAATGATATTTTCGTAACTATTTAAAAAGTAAACTCATGAACAATAAAATCTGAACGTGAATAATGTTTTAAGTGTTACCCAAAATGGAGTGGCAAGACATTTGCTTAGGTGTTGTCCTACCTAAACAATAGATATTATTGTTACGGACATGCAAAGGGGATAGAAATTAGAGCTGTTCTGAGTGCTGACACCCCTGAAACACACCTTCAACCTTTTAGCACTACTCCCTTCCTAACTAACTCCAAACTCCAGTAATTACGGGAGTCCTCCTTAAAGAAGCAATATGCATTCTTAAAGCATCAAAGCCACACTCGTGTCCTGTCTGCGGGCACGTGTTACAAATACAGAGCTGCTGTCTCTGGAAGACAGAACACTATTTCCATGGGCATCCTCTGCCTCTGCTCAAGTCCCCCTGTTGGTAATGCCACGGTGACAACAAAGCAGTAAAGCAGCACAATTCACCTGCAGTGTTCCCGTGTGCCTTGCCTTACTTCACTTTACACACCAAGGATACCAAACGCCAGTGCCTGACAGGTCTCACCCAGGGCCTGGTCTCTCGAAGGCGGCGTTTCCTTAGGAGGAGAAGCAGAAGCCCCCACAGCAGCTGTGGATGTCCAAGCTTGTCACAACTTGTCGATTTTGTTTACGTACCCTCCATATGGTGTGTGCTTTAGTTCACCCAATGTTTTCATGTGAACTATTTCATTGAAACCTAATGACTGTAAAGAGTCAAAGATGTTTAGTCCCATCTTATAAACAAGGAAACTGAGGCTAAAAGACAGTTATCATGTAGTGAAACCAACTCAGATACAGATATCCCATCTCCAGGCTGTGGTTCTTTCCACTCTGCACTAGTACCACAGCAGTGTGAAGTTCATTTTCCTAGCATCGTATTACCTCTTAGAGTCAGTATCAGTGAAACGGAAGTAAACCAAGAACATGCCCTGACTCAGAACCCCTGGGCATGTTTCAGGAGCTGTAAATTACTGGTGCTCACTGCCTTTTTATCAGGAACTGCAAAGTGTCTTTCACTTGAGAGTATTGATTATTTTCCAGAATATTCCAATAAGGTATGTCCCTTTTCAATGACAAAGTCAAACAAATCTGCCTTTGCATTTCAATCACCAGCACTTAATACTGAAATGTAATACTGGATATAATTTATTCCCTGTGTACAAAGATGACACTAAAGTCCCTCCCTCTGTGAATTTAAAAAATAATCACCCTGGTCAGTTTGGTTCAGAGGTTAGAGCATCAGCCCTTGGACTAAAGGGTCACGGGTTCGATTCCCGGTCAAGGACACATACCTGGGTTGCAGGTTCCACCCCTGGCCCTGGGAGGGGTTGTGCAGGAGGCAACCAATCCATGCGTCTCTCTCACACTGATGTTTCTCTTTCTCTCTCTCCCTCCCTCCCTTCCTTCCACTCTATCTAAAAATCAATGGACAAATATCCTTGGGTGAGGATTAACAACAACAAATCCATGGAGGTGTATTTTAGAAGAGGTGTTGGATTTGCCTTGATTCATATCACCCTTGCCTAGCTGCCCTATTGACTGGTGCAAGCAACGAGGTGGCAGGCTAATTTAGAAGGCCTCCGCGTCCACGGGGCATCAAAGAGCCCAGTGGCCTCACAAGGCGCATGCCCTTTTCCACACATGCACTAATCAGCCCAGCAGGAGAGACCCAGACCTGAGTTTAATATCTCAAAATCTATTTTAATGCATAAGAGCCATACATTAGACAACCCAGATGTCAGAAAATGAGACAGGTGTCTTCTCTTCCAAATTTTCCCTAAAACTTCCAGAACAAATATTGTGTTAGCCTGGGATCTCTCAGAAGCAAGTATCACGACAGGATCTTATGAAAAGGAAATGCCTGTGTAAAAAGAAATCGGGAGGGGGATGGGAAAGATTGCATGCAAATCTAATTCAAGAGACTGAGAGAGGGCTGAACGGATGCATCCATACTGCTGTGCAATAAAAATAAAAATAAAAATAAAAATAAAAATAAAAAAGGTATGCAAAGCCCCAGGGGCAGGGGAGCCCAAGTGGGCCAACAGAGGAGTCTCTTGTCTCCCAGGTTCTGGTCAGCTTCAATGTATCACTGCGCTCAGTCATCCGCAGGAGCAGCCAATGGGAGGTGGGAGGTGTGGCCTGAGTGAAACCAAGGAGTGGGTGGGTTTTAAAATGGCAGCTGGGTGCCCTGGCCGTTTTGGCTCAGCTGTTAGAGCGTCGACCTGCGGTCCAGAGAGACCCGGGTTCGGTTCCCGCTAAGGGCACGTACTTCGGTTGCAGTTTGTCCCCGGCCCTGGTTGGTCGTGCGGGTGGCCGCCACTCGATGTGTCCCTTTCACGTCGATGTTTCTCTCTCTCTCTCTCTTTCTCTATCTCCTTCCCACTCTATCTGAACAAAAAATGGAAAAAAATGTCCTCGGGTGAGGAAAATAAATAAATAAATAAATAAATAAATAAATAAGGCAGCTGGGGCCCTCTCTCTCTCTTTCTCTATCTCCTTCCCACTCTATCTGAACAAAAAATGGAAAAAAATGTCCTCGGGTGAGGAAAATAAATAAATAAATAAATAAATAAATAAATAAGGCAGCTGGGGCCCTGGGTCTGTGAGCAGCCTTCTTACTGCAGAGAGAGCCTTTTCTAAAAGCCTTTAAACATTAAAGGGAAGGCCTGTTTTTATCAGAAATGCATCAGTTCATGAAAGAATGAATTTCACATTATTTGGGAACAATATCAATAGCATTAATATAAATAGAGTAGAATATTGTCAAAAGCATTATGAATTACAATTCTTAGAAAATGAGCAAGTCTAAATGCTCCAATGAATTTATTCAGTAGCTTAGTTCAACACCAGGTGGAGCTCTTTTGCTTTTTAAAACACTGAAAGAATTTATTTTTTCTTAATACAGGCTTAACCTAATTAATTATTTCATAGCTCTTAAGACTCCTTTTAAAATCATTTGCATGCTTTCGTGCCATATTTGTCACCATTGTAAACCTGATATCTTTTCCAAATACCACAGACTAGATTGAACTGCAATATTAATAAAATAAAACCCCAAGACTAACAATATTGTTAAATCTCTAAAATAAAATTGTAAATAATACCTCCTTAAACATGTGTGTCCTTGCAAAGGAAAGAGTTAAGCTCATTAAAATCCCATAGTAAATCCTTAAACAAATCAACAACTACTGACAATGCTCTCCCAAACCTCCAACTTGCTCCCCAGTTATTCTGTTTTATCCAAAATACCTCCTCCAGGGGAAAGATACTGCTTTAAAACAGGTTTTAGGTTATAAGGATAAAATAGAATATTTTAACAACTTTTCTATGCCAAGTCTAAATAGAAGCAAAAGGATTAAATTAACTTTATAATGCAGACGTGCTTTCTTACAAGTAAACTGTGGTGGCCGGGAGGCATTATTGATTCTGTGCCTATGCCTCAGAATTCTTTCATTCTCATTGCAGGGAGACAGAGACAGATACAAATAAATACAGTTCTGTATCAAAAAAGAAATCATGTTTTTAAATGACAGGATTCACCTACCTTTAAAGGAACACTCAGTCGGCCCTCCGTCTTGTCAGGGTCCATGTCCTCGGTTCCGGTTCCGCATCTGGGGATTCCACCCACTAGGAATCGGAAATAAGGAAAAAACAAAAAACTTCATCTTTTAGCTGACATGCACCACGTAGTCAGGCCTATGGATGGTGGTTTGCGTCTTTTGTGAACATGTACGGACTTCTATTTCTTATCACTATTCAGTAAACAATACGGAGTAACAACTGTTTGTATTGTATTAGGTTTTATAAGTAGTCTGCAGATAATTTAAAGTATACGGGAGGGTGTACGTAGGATCTGTACAAATAATATTCCACATTGACCTAAGGGAGTTGGGAATCCCCCTTTGTGTGTGTGTGTGTGTGTGTGTGTGTGTGTGTGTGTGTCCAAGAACCAATCTGCAGATGCCCAGAGACAACTGTATTTAAAGGAATAGTTTGTGTACCTACTTATTCTTTCATCCATTCAAAAAACAGGTACAGAGAACTTACTACATGTTGAAGAGCGAGGAATAAATAAGAGGACTGTATTGCCTTTGGAGCTTGGGCGTATACAACGAAGCAAGCAATTAAAATCAAGGCTATTGTAATTAAGGAAACACCGAGAAACGTGGGCGCACACAGCAAAGAAACGACTGACCTCGTCCAGGGGACAGAGCAGACTCCCCACAGAGGAAAGGTGAGCTGCCACTCCTCAGTGGGACAGGAGGCGGTGAAATCCAAAGGAAGGGTGTGCAGGTGAAGAAACAGCTTTCTAAAAGGCCAGGGCGTGATCACTTCGAAAGTTACGTAAATATCTAATCACTGGTTTGTACACCTGAAACTAATCTAATCTTGTCTGTCAACTGAAAATTTTGAAAAATTACTATTTTTTAAAAAGGCAGGGGTGAGACAGAGTAGGTCAAATTCTCGACGGTCGAAACATTTCCACATAGCTAAACACGAGGCCCTGGGGAAAGAGAAAAAAAGAAAAGATGTGGAGGTATTAGTGCAAAATAGAAGGTGGACGATCTTTTGACCGAATTAAGAAATTTGAATTTTATCCAAGAACCATGGGAAGTATAAGTCAAGGATGATTTAAACTTGAAAGGATGAATTTAAGTCTGAAAGGATGTGATAACTAGCCTGAGAAGCATTCGTAGTCTAAATGAGCAATATGTCGAATGAATCATCAATATCCCTACCAAAATAAACTACTTCGCTTTCCTTATTCATCAGAAGAATAGCATTAAAAATACAGACCCAATTCATATAATGACCCTTGATTTTTGTAACTTTTTACCATAACATCTCTTGAAAAGTTATGCTGCCTTTCAGATTCTTTTTAGTTTCCCTTGGTGCAGCTATATTTACACTCAAAACATACTAATTAAATTCACTGGGGAAAAAAGTGATATTTCAATGTTACAGTTTTAGAAAAACAGTCACCAATTCACCAGATACATTTCTGGTCAGGAAGTTTCTAACGGAGCAAATCTGAATTTAGCTCCACGATTGGATGATCCAACACATTTTGCTCAGCAGACCATTCTATGCCAAAGGATTTCGCTCTGCAGTCTGTGGTCCACATGGGTGATCTCCAGGTGTTTTTTTTGTTTTTTGTTTTTTGTTTTTGTTTTGTTTTCGTTTTTTTTTTATCCTCACCCGAGGACACTTTTCCATTTTCTGTACAGATAGAGTGGGAGGGAGAGGAAGAGCGCGAGAGAGAAACATCGACGTGAAAGGGACACATCGAGTGGCCGCCACCCGCACGACCAACCAGGGCCGGGGACAAACTGCAACCAAGGTACGTGCCCTTAGCGGGAACTGAACCCGGGTCTCTCCGGACCGCAGGCCGATGCTCTAACCGCTGAGTAAACCGGTCAGGGCTCTCCAGGTGTTTTAAAGCACTGTAGTATTTACCTTTTTTTTTTTTCATTCTGAAGGTGTTTTTAATTGCTATAACTTTTTTTTAATATTTAATTTTTTTCTTTATTGATTTTAGAGCAAGAGGAAGGGAGAAGGAGAGATAGAAACATCAATGAGAGAGAACATCGATTGGCTGCCTCCTGCATGCCCCCTCACTGGGGATTGGGCCCACAACCTGGGCATGTGCCCTGATCAGAAATCGAACCAGTGACCTCTTGGTGCGTGGGTCCATACTCAACCACTGAGCCACACCGGCCAGGCATATAACTCTCTTTTTAAGTACAAAATAATCATGAGCTTCCTTAAAGTAAAAAACTGAAGAAGATCATGCAGAAAGAACAATGCATTTTTCAAAGAAACACTCCCTTGTCCCCTCCTCCTTCACCTACTATCAATCATCTCTCCTTTGGAAGATGTGAGAAATCTTCATTATGTTACATTTTATGCACAATCTTAATTTATTTACTTTCACATTGTTGTTTATTACTTATATTAACATCATTCAATTGATATTTTTTTCTCTCTGAAAAGTGTTTGGTTATCTTGGTGTGAGATAGAATACATGGTAATTTTTCAAAAATTTACAGAAATATGTTTTTAATTTATGGCACAATTTTAATGTTATGGTTTATAGGAATGAAATAATGTCACTAATCAAAAATAGGTTTTCATCAAAGGACAGAGTTGAAACCAAACATATGAGGGGTGACAATAGTGTCAATAGGCTTCCACAAAATATAAAATTATAACAGAGAAATAACCATTAAAACAGGATATTTTTAAAGTCATAAAAGATTACTTTGTAAATGAATGTGGAAACCTAGATGAACTGAATAATTTCCCAGGAAAATGTAATTATCAAATTGATCTCAGTAAAAGAGGAGTGTTTAAAAAGATGTATAAGAAAAAGAAAAAGTAATAAAGTTATTGAGAAACTACCCCTACATGAGAGCACTAAGCATAAATGATTTCACAGGAAAATTAGATTGAAAACATCAAAGATCCCAATGACATATATACTGTTGTAGTGCATGGGAAAAGAAGCAAAACTCCCTAATCCTTTTCACAAAGCAGGTATAGTATTGCTATCTACACATGAGAAACATAGTCCAAAAATTAGCAGACCAGTCTTACTTATGAATGTTAATGTAAAAATCCTAAATAAAATATTTGCAGATTTTAAAACCATGTTAACGAAATAATACATTGTAATAAAATGAGATTTACTTAGTAAAGTAAGAATAATTCAATATTAGGAAATCCATTCTTGTAATTTACTATAGTTATGTAAAAAAGACAAAAATTATGATTATCTCCAGGAATGTTAAAAAAAACTCTGAAAAAATTTTATGGGCTGCCATGGGCTTAATTGTGTACTCCCAAATTTGTATGTTGAAGCCCTACCCCCAAGAATATATTTGAAATGGGACTTTTAAAGAGATAATTAAGTTAAAATGGATCGTTAGGGTGGGCACTGACCCTTGTAGGAAGAGTGTGTTCCTGTAAGAAAAGGTGATTAGGACACACAGACACCTGGACACCTGGAGAAACATCAAACCAAGAGCACCCCCCCCCTTCCTTCATATTTCTTCCTTTGCCTCCGAGCTGTGAATATTTCTAACCCTGTGCATACACAGCTCTTCCGATGCAGAGACTATTTTATCAGTCGGTCCCCAGCCCTGCAGGGTGAATCCATGGGTGTTTCCAGACGCAGGCCCGGAGGGACCAAATGAAAACGTTTTGTTTTGTAAAAAAATAAAATAAAAAATAGAAAAATAAACTAGGAAACTCTGAAAAGCAAAAGCAATAAGGAGAGCAGAAACTGAAATATAGAGGAAGCTCTCGAACAGAAAGAGCATCGCTGGTGATGGTAGAACAGGGGAACAGAACACAGATTCCAGAAGCAGACACCAGTGCACGTGGAAGCCCCTCTGTCACTGTAACAAAGGTAGCCTCTCAACCCACGAGGAAAGAACGAGATTTTAAATAAATGGTGTCCTGGAGAGTCATGTGGAAGAAGATAAAATTAGATCCACACTTCTCACCATACCCTAGAATAAACTTCGAGTGGATAAAAGATCAAATCAAAAAAGGAAACGTTTAAAAAAAAAAAAAGGAAACCAAGAAACCATACAAGTAGTGGGAAATTATAGGTAAATTCCTTTATAATCGGAGTGTGGAAAAAGCTTCCTAAAAAATGACTTGAAATCCAGATGCAATAAAAGAAAATATTAATCTGCATAAAAAGAAAAGGCTTTAGCATGAAGAAAAAGACAGCATAAGCAAAATAAAAGGATACATGACAAAGTGGGAGGAAATACATAAAAAAATAATAATACAAGCTAAGGGGGGGGGGGCGGCGGGAGTCCCTGATGGGGACCATGGCCTTGGTGGAGCAGCAGAGACTAGGCTGCTCTTCCATCTCAAACAACTGAAAAACCAGACAAAACACAGAAAGAATGGTTGTCAGACACCGGACCACAGGCAGCACAGGGCAGGACCCTGAGAGAAGCAAAACAAATGAAGTCACGTCTTTGATGGCCCCAGTTGGCTGCCTGGAGGGAGTTTCCAGGCCACAACAAAGGCAAGGGAACCCAAACAAAGCCGGCTGTCTCCGCGAGCTGAGGAGCTGGCGGGTGGGGAAGTCAAGGTGGGGCAGAGTCGAAGAGGGAAGTGAGCCTGCAGAGCAGAGGGCTGAGCGGCTGGAGAACTCGAGACTGCGGAGGACTCCTTGGGTCTTCAGCTAAGTACTGCTGAGAACCTGCGTGTGATACAACTTCCAGAGGCCAGAGAAAGGACCACAGAAAAGGAGCAGATGAAACAATCCTCAGACAGAGAGGATGCAGCCCTGGGAATAGCTATGTCCCCACCAGCAGAGCAGAGAATCCTGGAAATAAATGGACAATAAATCTGTAGACAGCAAGGAAGAAACTAGGGATGGCAGTGAGGGAGAAGAAAGAGATGGGTCACAAAGGGCCTGAGCAGACTTTTGGGGGTGATTAGTATGTGCGTTATACATTAACGTATGGTAAAGCTCCACGAATTGTATATTTTAAATATGTGCAATTTATTGTACATCAATTATACCTCAATAAAACTGTAAGGGAAAATATTTTTAATAATTAAGGGGGACAGAAAAGAGACCAAAACTCCAATAGAAAAATGGGCAGACAGTTAAAATAAATAAAGATAAATAAATACACTTAAACATATTAAAAGACACATAATTTCACTTCTAATATGAGAAACACAAAACATTGATGCTATTTCTTATGTTTCGTGTTGGCAGAAATTCAGGAGCTTTCGATGTGCCCTTGAAGCTATGGTGATACAGGCATTCTGAAACTGTTCAGGTGCTAGTGCAAATGGCGCAGTCCCCTGGGTGGGGATGGTCAATATCCACTAAAACTGTGTATGTGCTTATAAATATGTTTTTATTGATTTTTTAGAAAGAGAGGGAGAGAGAAACATGGATGACAGAGAACCATCGAATGGCTGCCTCCTGTACATCCCCCACTGGGGATGGAGCCCACAACCCAAGCATGTGCCCTGACCAGGAATTGAACCATTGACCTCTTGGTGCATGGGATGACCCTAAATCCACTGAGCCACACCGGCTGGGCAAGAATAAGTTTTTTTATTTGCACAGAGTTATATTCCTCTGTTTCCAAAGTCCCATTTCCCTTAGTCCAGTCCTGGAAGAGGGGTAGCTGGGAATTCAGAGAGCTGGATGCAGAGCCAGTGTCCAGAGTCTGCGTTCCCTGGAGTTGAGTCCAGCACTGCATTAAGCTGGGTACGTCCATCAGTGCACTGTGTGGGTCCCACGTGAAAACAGGGGAGCATGGCCCTGCAGCAGGAGTCCCAAGAGAGCAAGAGGGCTAAGAGAGAGAACTCCGTTTGTTCAGGAGCTTGTTTCTCAGATGTCTCACCTTTGGAGTGGTCACACCTGTTCTGGCCAATGCCCTGCTCCCAGGTGTGACTGACAGGTAAGCGTCTTCCAGCATCATCCAGATCTTACTGGGCATGCATTTAAACTGCCTTTGTACAACCCTTTGCCCCATCGATCCGTGAGGGATAGACCTGGAGAATGTTCGACTGCAGCTTCCCGGCAAACCTGTATAGATGGCATGCCTATATTATCTAGTCTCCCCTTTACTCCTTTCCTGTTAGTTACTAATCAGGTTATTACAACAGTATCAACAAAAAAGTCTAAGAATAATCTAAGTGCCCATCTACAGAAGCCTGGTTGAGTAAACAACTGAACATGCACACCGTTGAGTATTATGTAGTGCTAAAGTTGAATTTTAATATAAACAAATGAACCTAACTATATATTCAGTTGATAACATAATCACAGAAAAAGAGAAAGCATCTTTAAAGTAATACAGTAATCTGATTGCATATTTAGTGTGACATACTCTGAGGACAAAAAGAACTACTTAGAAGATTTGTCTTTGGTAGTGAACTTGGCATAATAATTCTAATCTTAATTTATATAAATTGTAGGAAAAAGCAATGAAATGAATATATTGATATTTCAGGACCTGAGGTTCTCTCTGTGGGAGGAGAAAGATGTAAATATGGATTAGGGGAAGGAGAGGGAGAACCTTATGACATTGTTTTGTAATAAGAGATATTAAGACGTCCACTCATGCTCTTTTAAAAAAAGTATATGTATTTCCCAGTTTTTCCCCTAGGGAGGCACAGAAGCAAGACACACTAGTAGCAGTGAACACAGCTAGTCCCCAGTGTCTGTAAAGAGTCTGAGATTTTATCCTGCTTGCAACCTAATAAGCTCGCTTGACATAGTTTCATGAAAGCTAGAGAACACAAGGAACTTCTGGGTCAGCAACCAAGGACTTTATGACTCTCAGTAATAGCAGTCACCAGAGTATCAGCATTTGTACCAACTCCCCAGCTCCAATCCCACAGGGAATATGAAAAGGGCCAGGTGACGTCTGGACACACAATGGGTTCTGTTAGAGGAACCTGCTCCTAGGGAAAATCAGAATCTTGTAAAATGGGAAGGCTGTCTTAGATTCACCGCCCCAAAGGGAGACAGTATTTTTGTTATACTGTACAGTAAGCAAACCTGTCCTTTGCTCTGAAGGGAGACAGTGTCTGTGTCTTCTAAGGCAGTTCATTACACAAGCATCCTTGAGAAAACAGTGCAGAACAAAGGCGGTTACTGTGTCACTCACAAGATGTACCGAGACATGAGAGAGCCATGGAGAATTTTCTCCCAGTACCCAGATCCTGGTGTCTAAACACTAACCCCACTTAAGACAACAAAAAAGAAAGAAAGGAAGGAGGGAGGGAAGGAGGGAGAAAGAAGGAAAGAGATGGATGGAAGGAAGGAAGGAAGGAAGGAAGGAAGGAAGGAAGGAAGGAAGGAAGGAGACTGACTCTTTTTTTTTTTTTTTTTTTATCCTCACCTGAGGACATTTTTCCATTTTTTGTTCAGATAGAGTGGGAGGGAGAGAGAGGAACAGAGAGAGAGAGAAACATCGATGTGAAAGGAACACATCGAGTGGCTGCCACCCGCACGACCAACCAGGGCCGGGGACAAACTGCAACCGAGGTACATGCCCTTAGCGGGAACCGATCCCGGGTCTCTCTGGACCGCAGGCCGACGCTCCAACCGCTGAACCAAACTGGCCAGGGCAAGACTGACTCTTGATAAGTAGCTAAGTTTAGGGAAGAGAAAGTACAGGTGAATTTGGAATATCTTATTGTGTCAGAAAGTGAGGAACTTCTGAAACATTGATGAAGAGATTTAAAAGAACACAGGAGCTAGAACAATATGAGCATCAACAAGAATAGTTGTGGAATGGACTATAACACATTAAATATTTAAAAATCATGAGGCCATAGTAATCCTTTGAAAAGGTGGTGGAGGGAGCTTGTGTTTACAAAAGAATGCCAGCTAATACACGAAGAAGCAATGAAGGAATGAGAAAGTAAGTATGGCTCATCAGTGGATGCTTCTTGTTTGTAAACTTCCCCGTGTACACAGAGGGCAAGGAGAGACGAGAAAGAGACTGGTCGTGGCAGGTTTAACATGCAACGGAGCTCACAAGGCTTGTCTTGGGACGCTGAAAGGTGACTTCCACACCTGCCAGCCAGAACCTTTACAGTTTATATCAAAGCCTTAATGGGATTCAGTCACATCTTCATGTCAAGATGGTCTCAGCATCACATTACTCTCTCTAGACTGTGTCCTTGTGGTAGGGGCAGCTTCTCCCGTGAGGAAGACCAGAGGAACACACACTCCAAGATGGGACTGGGGAGGAGCCTTCCATTGCCTGGGTCAAGCTAGAGGGTCAAACTGAGGTCACTTCCTCTCAGTGACTTCTCCCAACAGTGCCAAAACTCTAGCTAAAAAGTGGTGGAACACAACCTTGACATATCACTCTGAAGATTGTTTATTGATTACAAATGCAAAAAGTAAATTTCATATTGAAGAAATGTGACAAGCTCCACCTTAACCAAGTGATTAAACTTGAGATCACCAATGAAAAGGCAAGTTGACATTACAGGCCTCCTAGTGCCATGCACTGAAGCAACATCGTCTGTGCGGTGTTCATGTCCAAAATGCTAGTCTGAATCCAGTCATGAGGAAACGTAAGTAGGTCCAAACTGTGGGCCATCCTGTGAAACAATTGGTTTGGACTCTTCATAAATGTTACGACCAAGGGGGGAAAAGGCTGATATTATGGTCAAGACAAAAGATTAAAGAGACAACAACAAATAATGGTTGGTTGTCTCTCCACCCCCCCCCTTTTTTTTTCAAAGCTATTAAGATATTTCTGAACAATTTGGAAATTTGGAAACATTCGAAACCATTTATTATGTAATGCTGGTATATCAGTAATATTGTGAGAATGATATGTAGTTATAGGAGAAAATGTCCTTTTACTTTGGAAATATGTACTAAGCAACATGATACCTGCAACTTACTTGGGAAATAATTAGAAAAAACAGTACAAATGTGGAAAAACACTAATTGATGAAGGACGTATGGGTGTTCATTACTGTTCTTCCAACTTTTCTCTACAGTGAAATATTTTTTTATTGATTGATTTTAGAGGGGGGGAGAGGGAGAGAGAGAGAAAGAGAGAGAGAGAGAGAGAGATTAAGATTTGTTGTTCCACTTACTTGTTCATTCATTGGTTGCCTCTTTTATGTGCCCTATGTGCAAATCAAACCCACAACTTTGGTGTATCAGGATGATTTTCTAACCAACTGAGCTACCCAGCCAGGTCCACTGGCTGAGTAGCTCAGTTGCAACTTTTCAAAATAAAAAATCAAGAAACAATTAATAAGTCACGTTCACTGGCCATCTTCCCAAACTGCAGTCCTACTCCCTTAAAGACTTCCAACCCACTCGTCTTTAATCATTTAAAGTGTCCCTCTGGAAATATTTGCTGGTTTCTTTATAATTTTAATAAAGAGTATCATCCAAAACTGTGCGTGGAACTCTGCTCTAAGACCATCTTGTCTTAGACCTAGAGTTGATAACAGCCTTTGTTTTGCATCCAATATCAACATTTTTTAAAAATCTTGAATTCCTAGACTATACATACTGAGATTATATCTTAATTGACTGCCTGGTCCCTTGCCTGGCTCATAACTGATACCTATAAATAGATACAATTTGGCTAAATTTCCCATGTATTTTCTATCACTGGAATTTAATATGCACTTTTTGGTCTGTTCATATAGTTAGCAAAAATCTTCCTGTAGTTTACTTCATCGTCGTTAGAATTTCTAAAATAGCTTAGCAACAAGTGGTATCTTCAAGTGCAAAGCTGTCGTTGCCTGGGCCTGCTTTCCACTATGTATAAACTGTTAAACCCATCTACTGTAGCTTTTTTTTGGCGGTCCCTGCTGTTCACAGTTCCCTTCCCAGAAACTACTTGTTTTATGTCTCTAACACTATCCTTTGAAACTGTCTGTTCTCTTCACCTGATCCCACTGTGGCATTGGAAAATGTTGTGAAAGGTTCTTTGAATATAACAAATTATGCATTGTTCTGTGTGTCCTCATTCACATATGTCCTCACAACATAAACACCAGCCAAATACGAGAGCCACTGACTTTCTGTGCAGCCATTACCCTATTTCCCTTTAGGTTTTTCCTCTTAGGTTTTCTCTCACTTCCTTAATTCTCTGTTATGTGGACACGACGTCCTTATCTTTTACCACTTCACAGACTTGTACAATGGCAGACTAAGACGCCCTTACCACAGGGGCTTTGTGGAGCTTCTGTTCCCACTTCCCACACAGGTTCCTACCCATTCTCGGGGCTAACCTCACTGTCATCTGTGTAACGTCCTTAAAGGTACAGGGAAGGGTGGGACAGACGGCAGTTCACACAAACACATGAAGGGCATGTTCAAAACACAGCCCTGTATTCTAAGACTGAGTTGTATCTTCCAACTCATGAAGGGAGGGGTATCATTAGTGGTCTCTATGCCACCCAACTGATCCCCAGCTCCTGAAGAGGGGGGTACATGCCAGGCCTAGAGAGAGCAGTAGGTGGAAGAAAGAGCCCTTCTTGCTTATTCTGTTCTAAGGATTTGCACACAGAAAGGATCTGCATCCAGGCAAATCCAACTTTACCCACTTATTATCGTATCACTCCACACATTTATCAAAATGTTTAGGATGAAAACAGAACCTGAATCTGGGTTCAGTGGGAAATGGCAAGTGTATATTGATAGGGTATCAGATAGTGGAGCCAGATATTCCTGCTCTGTTCCCTTGGAACAGCAGTGGGCACAGCCCGAGAAAGGGCAGAGCCCTGCTGGCCAGAGCTAAGTGCCAATTCCTGAGAAGTAACCAGAATCCCTGGCCCTGTGGGAGGCTGAGCTTCAAACAAAATGCCTCCGCTCATTAGGAAGACGGAACTGGAACTAGGTGGTAGGCTTTTAAAATCATTTCTAAATGACAGCACAGTGATATGCATTTAAGATATTGGTTAAAGCATAAAATATTTGTTAAATAAATGAGAAAAAGCCCTGGTCAGTTTGGCTCAGAGGTTAGAGTATCAGCCGTGGACAGAAGGGTCCCGGGTTCGATTCCAGTCAAGGGCACATACCTGGGTTGCAGGTTCAATCTCCATTGGAGTCATGTGGGAGGCAACCAATCGATGTGTCTCTTTCACATTGATGTTTTTCCCCCTCTCTCTTCCTCCTTCCCTTCCACTCTCTCTAAAAACCAATGGAAAAATATCCTCGGGTGAGGATTAAAATAAATTAATTTAAAAAATGAAAAAAAGTCAGACATGCTAAATTGTTATAATCTTGTCATTATGCTCCCCTCAATGTATGGAAGAGCATAGATCATCAGCAGTAAGAACACAATGTCACCAGAATTCAGTTCTGAACACAGGTTCCAGAGAGGACACCTGTCTTTACTACCTACATCCCATCGGCTGCTGTGTGTCCAAAGCCATGTCCTTCGTCCTTATTCCTCCTCAGCCTCCTCAGCCCCCTCTCCTCCATCCTGCCTCTGCCGCAGGACCATCCTTCTGGTGTCTTTCCTGGTCAAAGAGAGCTTTGAGGTCTGTTTTGTTCCATTTTCTAGTGCAATGGTGGATCCTGAAATTCTTCATAAAGGAGCACCTAATCAACAAGTAAAACTCTCCTGATAATTGACAGTAATTTCAACCTACCTTTAGGCTAAAGACCCCTCCTAAATGAGGTGTGAACAAAACTGAGAAGACTGTTCTGTCAATTGTGAAAACCAAAGAAAACGAATCTCTGTAAGAGTTAAGACTAGATCAAGATATTTCTATAATTTAGCCCTGGCCGGTTTGGTTCAGCGGTTAGAGCGTCGGCCTGCGGTCCTGAGAGACCCGGGTTCGGTTCCCACTAAGGGCGCGAACCTCGGTTGCAGTTTGTCCCCGACTCTACCTGAACAAAAAATAGAAAAATGTCCTCGGGTGAGGATAAAAAAAAAAGAAAGATATTTCTATAATTTAAAAAATCTAGACATCCTATGTACATGTTGTCTGGAGGGTGGAAATAAGACACTCCATGCTTTCACTACTCCATGCCGTAGCTTATGATCTTGATAGCATCTCCTGCACAGCAGCATTGTTTCCATTTTAATTAAGTCCAATGTATCCATTTGTTTCTCATGGATCGTGCTTTTGGTGTTGTACTTAAGAAGTCATCACTACACCCAAAGTCATCTGGATTTTCTCCTGTACTATCTTGTACAGGGTCAATTTTTCAAGCAAATAGATCCACAAAAGAGAATAGAGGGTCCACACTAGGCAGATCAGCGACTAGTTTTTAGTTATCCTTTATCCACAGAGACGATAACTCAGCCTGGCACATAGTAGGTAATCAGTATGTTTACCTGGATGGACGGATGGATGGATGGATAGATGGGTGGATGGATATGGTGTCTTTATACAAAATTTAAACTCCCAAGAACCAACAGCTAACTCGCCTCTTTCCCACCCACTTTCCAGTCTCCCGAGGTGCCCCTTCAATGTCCAGGGCCCTCCAGGATGCAGGTGGGCGCTTCCCTTGCTGGGGGCGGTGCCTGGACACTGGTGTCCCTGGGCCAGCACTAGGCGGCGAGAGCGCGCAGCTCTGGGTAGCCGGGCCAGAGGCGCTAGAAGCCTGGCCGCGGATGCGAGGTCCCTTCCGAGCGGTTGGACAGTGAAGGGCAGGGAACCGGACTGGACTTGATCAGCCCAAGCAGGGTAGTGGCCAACAGAGGGCCCACCGGCCCCGGGCTCCGGCGCCAGGGTGGCCGCGCGCCAACCCGGCTTTACGCTGCCTGTGAGTTAGCAAGTGGGCTAAGAAGAGGCACAGCCTCTGCCCGTCCGCCCCAGGTTATCGCGCGTCTGTGCGTCTGAAGCTGGCCAGCTTTCCTTCTAGCTCCCGGTTTCCCAGCCGCAGAGTGAGCTGCGCCCCAGTCCGGGCGCCCCCTCGCCTTCCGCCTGGTACCCGCTGTGCGCCTTCGCAGCACCGTCCAGCGGGCATGTTTCAGGTGGGCAGGTCCAGCGTTCCCAAACCCGCGCCCCGGAGCCTGGAGGACCTGGACTCCGTGCAGCGCGTCCTCCTGCACAGGTCAGTGCTGGCTGGGCTCGGGGAGAGACCGCCCTGCGTTCCCGGGCCGGCAGGGGAGGGGCCACCGTTCCCAGGGTCTCGCTGAAGACTCCTTGGGATGCTCCCTGTGCGAGGAGAGGTGGTGGGTCCCGCGCACACTTGTTCCACAGTTCCGTGCTCTGGGTCAGCCAGGTCTCCACGCCGGGAGTCTGGCTCCACACGGATCCTGGATCCACCCCCTCCAGAAAACACCACTTCCTAAAGAAGTGTGGGGGGGGAATGATTAAGCAAAGCTGTTCTTTAAACACCTCTAGATTTTCTCCAGGAAAAAAAAAAAAAAAATATATATATATATATATATATATACACACACACATATATATATACACACACACACATATATATATACACACACACACATATATATATATATATATATATATATATCCTGAAGTTTTGTTTGGAGTTTGGTTGTGATTGGAGTTAGAACGAGCCACTTTTTATGAAATCTAAATTTAACACACACACACACACCACACGCACACACGCGTTCGCGCACAAAGCTACACAAAAGAAATTCAGGAGTTCCTCTAGAGAGATGAACACCCAAACTCTCCATTAACTGCTAATGTGTTAATGTATTGTCCAACATTACACTTTATGCAAAATAGACTGACATATTAAATTCCATGGTAACGGTGATGACTTTGTAGCAGAGAAAGAAATAAGAATCCACATGGAATGCAAATTCCCTTTCCATTTTAAGATTGAGAGGAGGGAATGAAATTCCAGGCAGTTAATACTGCTTTAACTCTAGCAAAGCCTGGCCTTCAGACACTACATGGGAAAAACTCTTCTAGAAATATAGGGAAAGTATCTCTTGAATACATTTGTGGTGAGAAAGAGTAAGTGGCGCTTAGTAACTGTCAGGGGTAGGTTTATGTGAGTTCTCTCATCTGTAAACGTTTCAAGTGACCCTTTTAAGTCTTTGTACAAAACCATATGAGCTGTAGAAACCCTGTTCTGTTGGAAGAGTAAAAAAGAAAGACATTGTGCAAGGAAGGAATTGGGTCTCATAGATTTAAAAGCTGTTTTCTGAAACCCACAATTTTCCACAGTTGGTTTCCTTCCTCCCTCTCCCCAAGAGAGCCCCTGCCATATACAATAAAATATTATCAAGTGGGCAGCTAAAAGGGGATTCTGCCAAATTCCCAAAGACAGTTTCCCCTGCATTTGATAAAATTACAGTCCAGAAATAATCCCCAAAAGTATCAACTAGCAACTCATTCACAGCATGACTTTGACCAAGCTGAGAGGGGTGTTTGTTTTAAAAGTTTAAGACCCTCCTGCAACAGAATTTCTTCATGTTTTAAACATTAGGTGCCAAAAAAATTCTGATTAGCACTGCAGTGTTTCAGATCCAAAGCACAAACCTATCGGAATGAGCCAGGGTAAATGAATATGCTTACACTGTATCCATCAAGACTGAGGTGATGATTTCAGAAGTAAGTGGTGGAGTGTTTCTGGAATAAACCTGCTCAGTAAATGAAAAGCTACGTTATCTGAATTATAAATAACTACTTCATGCTATAGGAACCAATGGAATCTGAGATCGCAAATGTGTTTGTCGGATCATAGTTCGTAGTACTTTATTTATAACAGTATATGAAAACCTTTTTGCGATGCATTATTTTTATCATTGGTTATTTATTCGTTGTTTAATGTTTTCAAACACAGTTAAAATTTTTGACACATCTAGAGAGGTTTCTCTTTCATTTAATGAAGCTATATTTGCTTACAAGTTCAGATCATATTTAATCAAATATCTCTTGCTTGTAATATATATAAATTTAGATGTAACGTAAGAGAAATTAGATAACCTTTAAGCCTTACTCATCTATTAACCATAGTTCTCATTGTTTAGTCCAGTGTATGGCCTATTTTTTTTTTAGATCGGTTTTACATATTTTTTTCCTTTAAAACATCCCTTGAAAGAATATCCACAAAATGTTGGAAATTGCACTGAAGAGACCAGTAGCCTTGAGTCATAGAAAATGTATAGATAAGAGAAACTAGCAGAGTATTCTATTTGATTTTTACATCTTATTTTGAAGGATGTCTTCTGCATGTTTATTTTTTCATTACTTGTGTATTTTTTGTTGTAAATATGGTTTCAAAATGTAAAGCATTAAATTGCTGTGCTTTTGAAAAAGATACTTCAGCCAAACCAAAATTGAAGCAAAGTTGCAAACTTTTCTCTGCATGTGGTGTTAGCTTCAAAATATGTCATTACTAAAATAACAATAGCTTGGCAAAAACATGTTTAGCTATCCTACTTTTTGATTAAAAAGTTATATATAGGTTGTCTGAGTCAGGGAAAAAGTGTCAGTATTGCATTTCTCAGATACTTTCACTTAAGTAAATTAACACATTTTGTCTTATTGATTATAAGAAGTACTCAAATAATATTAGCACTCAGTATTTTTCAAAGATTAAGAAAATTATGCACAAGGTTATTGCAATGTAATCATTCCCTTGGAGTCCTATTTCAAACTAGTTGTGTGACTTGGCAAGAGATTTAACTTGTCTATATTTTCCTGTTCTTCCAGTAATATGAAGAGATAATACCCACCTTTCAGGGTGGTGGTGTGAATTTCAGATGATATGGAAGTACTCAAAAAAATTAAAGTTCTGTAAAAATAAGGGATTATGTTAACAACTGTACTAAAATATTAAAACAAAGCACAACAAGATAGCTATTCCTAGAGGCTCTGGGAAAATTCAGCTAAGGGATTTTGCCCAAAGCCTAATGGCTAATGTATGATGCTGGACCAGGCTGGAGCGCTGGTGTGTTCTGATGCCTAAACCAGTAGGGAAAGTGAGGCAGACCTCTGAAAATGTTTGATGACCTAAATGTCATACTTTCATCAAGAGCAAAATGGCATATTTAAAATACCTCAAATATCTAGAACTGTCGAGGGTAAAGGTGTGCCTCATTAGATGTTTCTGATAATAAATATCCTTTTCAACTCCAAAAGTAAAAGCTAAAATAAATAATAGAAAACTTTAAAAATATTTAACATGTAGCACACACTACTCTATTTCTTAAGGTGTAAAGCATGAGGTTCTAAAGGTTGCCTCATCTGGTTCTTAGCAAAGCTGCTTAGTAGGCAGGGATTCTTATCTCTGTCTACATAGGAGGAAACTGTTCGTGTTTCACTTGGTCTAGTATCAAAATCAGGATGAGAACCTGGCTCTTCTGACTGGGGAATGCAAGGCACCTATGGATTGTCAAGAATTTTCATAGTTGTCAAATTACTGTAAGGTTCCACAATGCAGTGACTTTTATTTATTTTTTTAGGTGCTACTGAGGGCACTTTGCACTCATTTTTATGCTATGCTTTTTTTTTCTTTTTGGTAATTCTGTCTGCTTTGGTTTCCCACTTTGCTCTTCATTGGCGGATTGTCAGCCACCAGCAATTCCTGCTGTTGCTGTAGTCCTGTTTGAAGGAGGCTTCCCTTACTTCTGGTTGGCAGCTACTGATGTCTGACAGCACAGCATTCCGCTGGATGTGTTATAATTTATAAATGAAAGTGCCAATGAGGATACCTAGGAGTAAATGAAGGGTTTGGAGTTTGAGCTTTGTGCCATCTACTTTAGTTCCTTTTGTGTTTATTCCTGGAGAATGAATGATCTTAGCACATGTTCCATATATTTTTTTACACGTAATTCAATTTTTATACAGGCAAATGAAAATTTCCGATCATAATGCAGTTCTACAAACGCAGGCTTGCCGAAATGTCATTTTATATATTATATCTCTATCCCAGATTTTTAAAATTCCACATTATAAGTCTCAGTTTGTAAAATGCTGATGTGCTGACCTATCAAGTTATTTATTCATGATTTTCAAAATGGCCGTGGTTGTCAGTATTGCCACATAGTTCATGAATTATTATTTCCTTGTTCACAAGTAAGGCAATAATAATTAGTTTCTAACAAAGTTTTTAAAAATTTAATGGACATGACCTCCTTTGGCCCTGTTTTCATTTACTTCTCAGTGCTAGCTTCTATTACTACTAGGGAAAGAGCTCTTGAACCTGCTAAAGTACTAAATATTTAATTATGTTCTTATCTGGTGTATTTTATGTCAGAATTGTATTGTTTGCCTAGTTGAGATGGCAATCTGTGGAAATACGGACTTTAATTCTCATATACATTCAGCTAAACTTTGGGGCCTCAGAAGATGGCTGGTCATTTGTGAAGTGGAAAATAGAAAATGAAAATATTCCCCAGTCCAACTCTTTTTTTTTCTTTAAAATCTTCCTGCAATTGCTAATTATTAAACAGACAAAAACAGTCTTCTTGAAAAGGCCCTGAAAATGGCATCTTATTCTTTTCCTTTCTTCATCCTCTCTAATACATCTAAAGTTGTTAAATATGCCCTGGCCGGTTTGGCTCAGCGGTTAGAGCGTCGGCCTGCGGTCCAGAGAGACCCGGGTTCGGTTCCCGCTAAGGGCATGTACTTCGGCTGCAGTTTGTCCCCGGCCCTGGTTGGTCGTGCGGGTGGCAGCCACTCGATGTGTCCCTTTCGCATCGATGTTTCTCTCTCTCTCTCTTCCTCTCTCTCCCTCCCACTCTATCTGTACAAAAAATGGAAAAATGTCCTTGGGTGAGGATAAAAAAAAAAAAAGTTGTTAAATATTAATTTAGTTAGTACCAATATGACATATAAAGTTAGAAATCTGGAGCTTATCATTTGGCAGCAAAGATAGACACACCCCTAAATAATTTAGATACTAAGCAGACTGTTACTTTTTTTTTTTTTTTTTTTTAATCCTCACCCGAGGATATTTTTCCATTTTTTGTACAGATAGAGTGGGAGGGAGAGAGAGAAACATCGACGTGAAGGGACACATCGAGTGGCTGCCACCCGCACAACCAACCAGGGCCGGGGACAAACTGCAACCGAAGTACGTGCCCTTAGCAGGAACAGAACCCGGGTCTCTCCGGACCGCAGGCTGACGCTCTAACCGCTGAGCCAAACTGGCCAGGGCAGACTGTTACTTATTATAATAGAACTTTGTGGGATACATTGTGAGGGGAAGGTGGCAACAGGAATTCTTATTGAGATAGGAAAGTCTGAGAAGGCTTCTTGGTACTGTTTGAATTGGGTCTTGAACGAAAATGTAGTATTTTGGATAAGTAGCATTCCACAGTGAGAGAACTGTATGAGTAAACAGTCCATAAAATACTTTTATTGACATTTTGTAGGTATTTTACATGTATTAACTCACTGGACCCAAACAGTCCTGTGAAGTACACACCCATATCCAAATTCACGGATATGAAAAGTGAAGCTTGGGGAGACTGATTTGCTCAAGATGATGCAGATGATGGGTTCTGGAGCAGGGAGAGGGGTGTCTGCAGGCTCAAAATCCGGAGGCAGGAGTGGGGCCCAGCCTCCTTGGGAAATGGTCAGTGGTGTGAAGCACAGAGCTGAGGAAAGGCTTAGGGTAGTGTCCCCCAAATTTGCCTCAACCCAGGCATCACTGGGGCACTTATTTAAAACAGAGATTTCCAAGCGGACTCCCCTGGACATTCTGAACCTGCTGAAGTGGGGCAAGGTATTAAAATCTGTATGTTTAACAAGGGCCCTAGGTCATCTTTCAATGAGGCAAGTTGGGCACACTTGATTAACCTCATTAATGTATAGTAGGAAATAAGGCATCAAACTCCTAATTGATGCTCAATTGTTTGTAGAATTGGATTAAAAAATCCAATCCTTTTAAAAAAGGAATCTACACAGATTATATTTCTGTTAGCATCACAATATTCATTTTATATGTGTGTGTGTATTTAACTTTTCCCCAATTGTTGAACATTAAGATTGCTTTCAGCTTTTCACTTTTATAAACTTAATTTGCATCCCGTATTTTCTTAGGTCTCTAATAGTTGAATCTAGTGGTTCAATTCTTGGTCGGCTTTGTTTAGTAGAGGATATTTACTTCATAGTGTGAATATTTAGCATACGATATGAATGCAACAAGTAATTAGAGCAATGGCTACCTCTCAATAAATGCTAGCTCTTTTGTACTTACAAAAAACACTTGGTGTAGGTTTTCACAAATGACAGGTAAAACTTACCTGTTTACACTTCCAACTTCAGTGAGGAGAACACGTCATCACATTACAAAACTTTGAGTCAGAAAATGAACATGCAGTTGATTTCACAACATTGCCACCTATGTCTACACTATCTGCTTGGGAGAAGTGCAGAAATGTTTGCAAATGCGAAACGGTAAGAAAACCAAGGAAACAAGGGCGCGTATTTACATTACATCACACTGACCCCTGAGGGTCCTGCTCTGCGTCGGTTCCCCGGTGAAAGGGACGCTCAGGCCCCGAGGAAAGCGGAGGGTAGTTTCCTTTGCCTCCAGGGAAACGCAGGCTGAGCGTCTCCAAGGCTGCGGACCGCACGTCGCGTAGAAGCAAAGGGCAAACTGGCAGGAAAGGGCGGGGGGACCCCGTGGCTCTCCCCGTTTGAATAAGTTGGGCAGCTCCAAAGGAGCGCGTCTGGAGGGCGTGCGCGGCAGAGTTCTGGCTACTCCATCCCTCCCACGCGCCTTCCCAGAAACGTCCGCTCCTTGGCTCCCGTCAGCTTTCCCAGTTCTCCCGCGGAAGCTTCCCCGTTCCCCTGGCAACCGAGCTGCCGCCAATTGCAGCCAAGGATGGGCGGTCACGTGGTGCCGGCCGCGTCTCTCGGGAGGAAACATGGCGGCCCCGGTAGCTGCAAGATTTGAATTACGCTAGTCTGAGCTGCTGCAACGCTGCTGCAGCCCTGCTGCAGCCCTGCCGATGGCGTCTTCCGCTTTGTGCAGTTCTCAGAGTCCGGAGGGGCCCCTTGGAGACCCCGCTGGGCAAGAAGAAGATGAAGATTGTGATCCTGAAGATAGGGCCAGCGACTGGGGTTCATACTCGTCTGGGAGTAGCGATTACGAGTAAGGTTCTCCGAGGGCCGATTGCACGCATCCCTTCAGTCCTGGGAGTGTGCACGGGGGCCGGGGGACTGCAGGGAGCTGGCTGCTTGGGATTGCGTGACCTTCAGTGGCAGCGGGTTTCAACCTTTTTCATGTGGCACATAAACTAATTACTAAAATTCTGTGACACACCAAAAAAAGGCACTTTCTGCTTATCTGACAAAAAAAAAAAAAGGTATAATTTTGATTCATTCACACCGGACGTCTATCCTTGTGTTGGCTGTTGTCATTTTTTTTTTTTGAATTTGACAATCTAAGGGGAAAGGGTCAGTGCCCTGACTAAATAGAAATAGTCAGGTATTGCATGTTTTGAAAATTTGTGAGGCACACTGGTTGAAAATCGCTGCTGTAATGGACTGCCAAATATGGTCAGTTTTAGGATTACATTTTATGTGTATTTAGGAGTAACAGTTACTTGACAATTATTTTCACCTATAGGTATGCAGAACACTTTTTATCATTGTCTTAGAAGCATGGAGGAAAACCATCACTAATGGCTGCTTAATATACTCTTAGAGGCTTAATGAGGACAGATTACATTCGTGAAGACTTGAACAAATTTAAGAATATCACATATTTTGCATACTCTTCTGCCATGGTCATTTAAACACTAATGAGAAAATTTATGGTTATTAGCCGAGGCTGCTGGAAGGAAGTATGGACTGTGTGGAACCCATTTGGTCTTGGTATGGAAGCCACACAGTGTGAGACTCAAACTCTTGGCTTGTCTACACCTTAAAATCACAGTTTTATCCCAGAGAGAATCTGTAATTTGCTCATAGCCATACAGCTGTGAGTTGTTAGTGTAGGAATTTAGGAGACCTTATTTCAAATGGGGCACCCTGATTTTGGTGGAATGAAGATAAATGAGCTAACCCTGTTTCCTAGGAAATGAGCAATCTGAGGACTTCGTGTTAGGAAATCTCTTTTTTTTTTTGTCATCCTCACCCGAGGACATTTTTCCATTTTTTGTTCAGATAGAGCGGGAGGGAGAGAGAGGAAGAGAGAGAGAGAGAGAAACATTGATGTGAAAGGGACACATCAAGTGGTCGCCACCCGCACAACCAACCAGGGCCGGGGACAAACTGCAACCGAGGTACGCGCCCTTAGCGGGAACCGAACCAGGGTCCCTCCGGACCACAGGCCGATGCTCTAACCGCTGAGCAAAACCGGCCAGGGCTAGGAAATCTCTTTACTTGAAAGCATTTTGCAATTCAGAATACATGTATCTGTGTGTTATATTTTAAATTTTAAGAACATGGTTGTTAAGCTTTCTATATGTCATTCAGTGATCACTCCCATGTTCCAGCATCTTTATCCTCCAGTGTCTTTATCGTAAAAGGACAGTAAACCTCTGTTGTGAAATGTTTTACTGGCCTATGTTTTGAGTCCAACCAAAATTCAGACTTCATGGCTGGCCCTTCTTGGTGTGTAGGATGTGAGAGAGTTGATTTGCTGGCCTGACCAGGTAGGCAGTTCTGTCTTTCGTTGTGGCAGTAGGTATTTATCTCCCTAAGCTGCAGAGTCACCATTGTAAGAGGGATGTGAACTTACTCTTTCTCATCAAAGCCAAGAGAGGTGAATTGTCTATTGTCTTTCATTGCCTAGATGAAGGTTATTAAAAAAGTTATGCTGCTTATTGATTCACATAAAGTATCCTGAACTTTCAAGGTTCTAGTTAGTTAATTGTTTGCATATTCTTTCTGGAAATTATCATTGTTCCATATGTAATGGAAAACCAGTTTGAGCTGCATGAGACTGTCAATACAAAATCATTCAGTTTTATCATTTTTTAAATAAAAATTACTTTTGGGTACATTCTGGTGAAGTACTTTTAATAGATATGACATGTAAGAGGGAATTTTAGATTATTGCAGTATATCTTATCCTGGCGCATTGGCAAGTCCCTGGGGAAGCTTCTGTGGTAATTCTGGTGGGCGGGCTGGGTTGAGGGAACCAGTGCCTAGTTGCAGTATTGAAATAACAAAAATCATACATTGACTTGCAATGCCACATTGCTTTGCTTTGGTTTACAATTATCTGACTCATTGAAGTAACATTGGTTAGTTCATTTTGGCCAAAGTTATCCATTTTATGAGGTAGATCTTTGATTTTTCAAAGTGATAGTTTGTTATTGTTAGGTTTAAAACCGTGGCTGACCGAGAAAGAGGGATACTTCTTAAAGGGAATTTAGCTATGAAAAGATAAGGAACTTCCACTGAAAATAAGAAGAGCGTCTGGAGGCTGGCCGGTGTGGCTCAGTTGATTGGAGTGCCATCTCATGTACCAGAAGGTTGTGGGTTTGTTTCCCGGTTAGGGCACATACCTTATACCAAAAGGTTGCAGGTTTGATTGCTGGTCAGGGCTCAGATGAAAGGCAGCCAATCGATGTTCTCTTCCTTGTCTCTCACCCTTTCCTTCTCTCTAAAATCAACAAGCATATTCTTGGGTAAGGATTACAATTTTTTAAAAAAGAATGGAGAAGAAGGGAAATATGTCCTTCAAATTTTAAGGGATTTTTAACAGCTTTATTGAAGTATAATTAACATACAATAAACTACGCATATTTAAAGTGTACAGTTTGATAAATTTTTATGTGTATACATCTGTCAAGATAATGAACATATTAATTTATCCAAAGTTTCCCCATGTGACACCCTGCTCCAGATCCCGCCCCCCCTCACAGCATTGTTGTCTCCATTGGTTATGCATACATGCATGTTAAGTTCTTTGGTTTATGTCTTTCCTCCTCCCCACACCCCTCCTCTGAAGTTTGTCAGTCTGAACCCTCCTTCTATGTCTCTGGGTCTAGTTTGTTCATCAGCTTATTTCATTCATTATATTCCAAAAATAAGTGAGATCATGTTGTATTTGTCTTTCTCTGATTGGCTTATTTCGCTTAGGGTAATACTTTCCAGGTCCTTCCATGTCGTCTCAAAGGATAAGAGATCTTTTTTTCTTACAGGTACATAGTGTTCCATTGTGTATACATACCACAGCTTTTTTATCCACTCATCTATCATTGGACACTTGGGCTGTTTTCAGATCTTAGCTATTGTAAATAGTGCTGCTATGAACATAGGGGTACATATATTCTTTCTGATTGGTGTTTCAGGCTTCTTAGGATATATTCCTAGAAGTGCGATCACTGGGTCAAATGGCAGTTCCATTTTTAATTTTTTGAGGTAACACCATATTGTTTCCATAGTGGCTGCACCAGTCTGCATTCCCACCAGCAGTGTACTAGAGTCCCCTTTTCTCCACACCCTCGCCAGTGCTTCTTGTTTGATGATTTGTTGATGGCAGCCATTCTGGAAGGTCACACCGGTACTTTTATATGCTTTGTTCTCTTTGTTTAAAACCCCCTTTCTTCCTCTCTCTACTTGCCAAAATCATTCTGGGTCTCACTAAGTGCCGCCTTCTCCTAGAACCTTTTTTGATCCCTCTTAGACTTAATTTCCCCAAACTCTACCCTTCTCTAGAAGATTTTACTCCTTGCCTTTGGCACCTGCATTTCAGTGAGGTGGTGAGCTCTTTGTCCCTCTGACATCTTTCAAGTACAGTAAAGCTCTATCATGGAATGTTTTGCTGGTCTGTGATTTCGATTCTGCCAGGGTTGGATCGTATCCCTATCTCAGTGATGTGTAGACATGCCCTGTTTAGCTGAAGGGTTGGGGGTGGGTGGTGGGGTTCTGGGCACAGCATCATTATGAGCATAGTTCCAATGGAGATGTATTCCTGATGTAAAAATGTAATTCAATTTCTCCCTCTCCCCCTCCCTACCTTCCACTCTCTCTAAATATCACTGGAAAAAGTATCTTTGAGTGAGGATTGATAACAAGAACAAAAAAGTATTTCAAGCAGTGAGGACACAGTTAGTTGTCTGGCTGATTCTTTCCTCTTCTCTGACAAGCTGTGCATTTGTTCCAGTGGTTGCTAAACTAGAAGGAGCATCAGCCCCTCCTAGGTCCCTACCCTCTGATACTGCTAACATATGTAGCATAGATTTTAACCTCTAAATCATGGTTTTCTTTTAGAAAACAATCAAGAGACCTCGTGGATGAAAATTAGGTATTGCTGGTAGGCAGAACACAGAAAAGCTTTAGGCAGACTGATATTCACTGACTGAGCACCAGACAGAACCCCTATTAATTTTCCCAGTGTTTTTATTGTATGTGGTTTTCTCTGTCTCTAGAATCATCCTGCTGCACCCTTAGCGCCTTGTAACTCTGTGTGTTGGCCACTTTGGTAAAACACGTTGTGCTTTGCCCACTAAAAAGAAAAAAGAAAGTATAATGTACCAGGTTTGTAGTAGTCAGAAAAATCTGTTTTTCTTAAGGAAATGTACCAGGAGGGTTGGCTCTTTTATAACATTTTTAATTGATGAAAAATGCTGGCATTAATGCAAATACACCTGAGAGATGTGATAGCTTAGAAGCAGAAGGAAAAAGAAATTTAGTATCAGTGTAGAATTCTTGAATACATCAGGAATTGAGAAGGTATTAGCATTATCTGAAGTTCATTTCCTTTAACATGTTTATATTATAGCCTGTGTACATGCACTTGCCCATGTGCCGAAAAGCAGGTCTTTTTTTGGAAAGCATTCTGTTCACGTTTGTCACATCAATTAGGGCCTAAAGTGCCGTCACACTTGGAGCAGACTATAACCATACAGTTTTCTGTTTAGAGCAAAATAGACTAAACAAAATACTCTCATTGAGAGACACACAATGACAACTTTGCACCAGCGAGTCTCAGAAGAGAGACGAAAGAATATTTATGTCAATACTGATCAATGTGACTGTGTATTACAAAAATCTGAAATAAAACAGTAAGCTTTAATTCCTTTTTAAAAGTAAACCTTTTATTTTGGAATAAGTCGAGGTTTGCAGCAAAGTTGCGGAGACAGTGCAGGGTTCCTGGATGTCCGTCCGCGGGTTTCCCCGGTGCCGGTCACGTCTCACACAGCTACCGCAGTTGCTCAGCACTAAGAAAGTAACACTGATACTGAACTATTAAGTAAACTCCAGACTGTTTTCAGATTTCACCATTCCTCTATTCATGTCCTTTTTCTGTTCCAGGATCTAACCCCGGATGTCCTGCTGCATTTAGTCGGCAGATCTCCTTAGTGTGCTGGGGTCTGTAACAGTGCTCGGTCCTTCCTCGTTTCTCATAACCTCCATCTCTTGCTCGAGGTCCTGTCAGCCAGGTTTCTTCGCTGTGGTTACTGTTTTTAACTTCCCACACTCTGGGCTTTGGAAGCACAGCCCCAAGGCCAGGCCACACGCAAGGGGAGGGAAGATTAAGCTCCATCTCCGGGAGTGGGCAGTGTCAACACAGAACCAGAGTCTTTGTGTCTCTCGGTTCGTTTTGTTTTCACTGTAGGCGGCTCCTTTTGCAGAGTCTCTTACAGTCATTTCCTGTCTTTACTTTTGTCTCTCCCATCTCCCTTCTTGTAATTTTTCTTTTTTAAAAATGTCGTCTTCTTAAAGTGAAGTTTTTTTGTTTTGTTTTTTTATCTAAAGGTTAAGAAAATGGACTTCACTCATTGCTGCTGGACGTGTGAATTAGTATTGTCTTTTGGGTAAAGATCTGTATATATATACGTGTAAAGATGGTTAGTGTGTTGTTGTTCATGGAGGGGGAACAGCAACAACAAAACACAAAGCTTATCAGTAGGTGAATAACCAAATGTGTTATATCTCTGATATGGACAGTTGATGCAGCCATGAGGGGTTTCTAAATTGTATTGTTAATTGACAAATTACAAAGATATATAGATATAGATATAGATATATAGAAATACATATAGATACACAGGTATATAGATACACACATTCCACTTTTTAAAACAAATGACAAAAAAACCCTATGTGGATTTTTCTTTTTTCCTTTTTGTTAATCCTCACCTGAGGAGATTTCCCCATTGATTTTTAGATAGAGTGGAAGGGAGGGAGGGAGAAGGAGAGAGAGAGAGAATCACCCACCTGACCCCGACCCAGGCCGGGGATTGAACCTGCAAACCAGGTATGTGCCCTTGACTGGGAATTGAACCCATGACCCTTTGGCCCATGGGCCAGTGCTCTAACTGCTGAGCCAGACTGGCCAGGGCAACCCTGTGTGTTTTTATATGATTAGAAGAACATAGATTTTTAACACTTTATGTCAGTGAAAGGTAAGAAGGGCAGATGACATGTATTGTAATTATGTCCCCATTTGTGTAGAATGCGTCTATGCCTATGTATTCATGAAAGTGTAGTCAGCAACTAGAAATCTAGTCAGTATTCATCCTCTCGTCTACTCAGTCTTATAGTCCTGGTGATTTCAATCATTCTTAAATGTTTCTCCTATTTTCCATTTTTTCTACCATGGTCTTCATTATCATCTCTGCCTAGATGACGGAAAAGCCCTACTGGGTTTCTTGTCTTGAGTCTTGTCCACCTTGGATCCTTCTTCTGTCTTCTTGTCAAAGTACACCTATCCAAGGATGCCTGGCATGGAAACTCATCCATGGCCTGCGCTATAAAACCCCAAACCTCTGCCATGGTCCAGGGCCTCGCAAGGTTGGGCCTTGATTGTTCCTGTCACTCCCCACTTCAGGAATTCAGCTCTGGCCACCACAGACCAGTTTAAACTGCCCACGCAGTCCATGCAGACTATTGCTCAAGGCCTTTGCTTACACTGTTGCTTCTTTTTGGAATTCTCATCTCTTCTCCTACAGCTCTCCAGGCTCCCTCCCTGAGCACGTATTCTTTTTTTTTCTTTTTAAATTAATTTATTTACTTTTGTTACAGATGTTTCCTCCCCCCCAGATTCCCCCCTCCCCCTCCCTCCCCGCCCTGTCCCCAGCTTTGTTGTCCATGTCCATTGTTCATGCACACATACATATAAGTTCTGTGGTTTATCTCTTCCCCTCCCACCCCCTCTTCTGGGGATTGTCAGTCTGTACCCCACTTCCACGTCTCTGGGACTAGCCCGTTCCTCAGACTGTTATGTTCATTATATTCCACAAATAAGTGAGATCATGTGATATTTGTCTTTCTCTGCTTGGCTTGTTTCACTTAGGATGATACTTTCTAGGTCCCTCCATGTCATCTCAAAGGATAAGAGATCTTTCTTTCTTATAGCTGCATAGTACTCCATTGTGTATATGTACCACAGCTTTTTTATCCATTCGTCTACTGATGGACATTTGGGCTGTTTCCAGATCTTAGCTATTGTAAATAGTGCTGCTACGAACATGGGAGTACATATATTCTTTCTGATTGGTGTTTCAGGCTTCTTAGAGTATATTCCCAGAAGTGGGATCACTGGGTCAAATGGCAGTTCCATTTTTAATTTTTTGAGGTAACACCATAATGTTTTCCATAGTGGCTGCACCGGTCTGCATTCCCACCAGCAGTGTACTAGAGTCCCCTTTGCTCCACACCCTCGCCAACACTTATTGTTTGATGATTTGTTGATGGTGGCCATTCTGACAGGTGTGAGGTGATACCTCATTGTTGTTTTAATTTGCATCTCTCTGATGATTAGTGATGTTGAGCATTTCTTCATATGTCTCTTAGCCATTTGTATATCCTGTTTGGAGAGGTGTCTATTTAGTTCCTCTGCCCATTTTTTTAATAGGGTTCTTTTTCTTTGGTTGAGTTGTATGAGCACTCTATATATATTGGAAATTAACCCCTTATCTGATATATCATTGGCAATGATGCTCTCCCATACAGTGGGTTGCCTTTTCATTTTGTTGATTGTATCTTTTGCTGTACAGAAGCTTTTGAGTTTGATGTAGTCCCATGTGTTCATTGTCTCCTTTGTTTCTGTTGCCTTAGGTGATGTATCACGTATTCTTTTAAAATTCACTTCTTGGGTCTCATCTACCAGGAAGTCCTCCCTGACCTCACTCTCAAACCATGGCTAAGCTTGATGACCCCTCTCTATTATATTACCATGTGTATTGTCATGAATTCTTTCTCAGTTCCTCTTCCCCACTACTCAAGGGAAGGAACTGGTGTTTTCATTCTGGTATTTTTAGATTTTCCACAGTGCCTAGAACTGTTTATTTGCTTCGAAAGTGAATGCCACCCCCAGAGCTTCCCACCCACCCTACACACACCTGCATGGCTCTTTAAATCATAACCCAAAAGTGGTTCCACATTTAGATTTTAGGGAATAAGATATACCATCTTCATGTTTAATGGGGGTGAGATTTGAGATTATAAGACAAATAAATTCATTCACTGTTTAAATTGATATGTGTCTTCATAAGTAATTGTATAATCGTGGTATTTACATTTTACATTTTAAGTTATGGTAGCGTTACCTACATTGTTTATGGTGGGGACACGGTTCTTTAGATTCTCCCTTTCGGGTGGGACTGCGGTTATGAAGTACTATTTCTGTGGGTACAGGTAGGGAGGGGTGAAATAGCTAATACGTGATAAATAACCTGCAGTGAGTGATGCTAAGTGTTTAAAATGATGCCACATACCAGGAACCAACAAGTGCCAACAAAATACTAGTTTTGATATTTGGGGCTAGTTATGCCCTTTTTCACCTTTCATATATAGTTACAATTCTGTGTTAATAACCAGCCACAGACCAAGGCAATGGTTAGTTTCAGAGTTGAGTAATAGAAAAGTGCATTTTTAAAATGGATTTTCACAGTATTTAGAAAGAGACTTTTAACTTAAAAGTACGGGAGTTGCTAATATTGCAAAAAACCAAACTGTCTTCTATCTGATTGAATGATTAGGACACAAATTATACCCTTCCATGCCAGGATATTACAACTCATGTTTCTAGAATAAGTCTCCACTAGTTAGTTTTCCACTGTAACCAGTTTTGCTTTAAAGAATAGCAGTTTTAAAGGTAAATGTTCATAACATTGAACAGGGTAGAGCTTGTGGTTAGGCATGTTACCTTAAGATGAGTATTTTTGTTTTTTAAGGCTGTTTCAGTTCTTTCTAATAGCAGTAACTTTGTTTCTTTCAATGGCCTACTTCCCGGTTAAAAATTTCTGTACAATCACATGATGAATTATGTAATATGTGGTTTACTTTTCCTACTACAATTATTCATAAAAAGGAGTTTTGCAGAAATTATAGGCCATAGAAGTGATCGTTATTAACTATGATTATAAACTGGTTGTTTTCAGCAGTGATTTTTATTCACAGTGAAAGGAATGTTTCTTTTTGGAAAATTTATTATATAAACAAAGTCTAGTAATACTGGTCTTTAGCTTTCATTTTAACATGACAGCCATGCTGAAAAATTGCTATGCAAATAGGATATTTTTATGTACAGTTTCCAAATGGCTTACATCTATGGATATAATTGTACAATCAACTACTAATGTAAATTGTTGTCCAGTGAAATTGTCTCATGTGAACAATAACCACACGACCTGAACAAAATTTCTTTTAAAAAACAAAAACAAAAAAAAACCTTAGACTCTAAAAGGAGACCATCTCAGTTTTTGTTTTCTTTTCAATTATTATGCCTTTTGGATTTTTTCTCCTCTAACCCCTGTTCTTCAGTGCTCTACAAAAAACATCATCAAGAAAAAAACTGTTGGTATTCATAATAAATTAGAAATAGTAAGAGGATTCTAATCAAAGAACTTCTCCATCTTTCACCTGTCCCCTACCTACCCCCACCATCACCCCCGTGCCAGAAAGGCATAACTGTCTTTCTTATGTTCGACTGCTTTTCAGATTTTTTTTTCCCCGTAGTGACCTTGAGCCTGAATGGCTGGACAGTGTGCAGAAAAATGGAGAGCTGTTTTATCTGGAACTGAGCGAAGGTGAAGAAGAAAGCCTCCTTCCTGAGACACCTGTTGTGAACCGTGTCAGGTTCAGTGAAAATGAGATTATTATTGAAGAGGATGATTACAAAGGAGGAAGAAAGTATGAACCCAAACTCAAGAGGTTTACCAAAATTTTAAAAAGTAAAAGACTTTTGCCCAAGCGCTATAATAAAAAAAATAGCAACGACAGTGGGCCAGTCTCCATTCTAAAGCATCAGTCCAATCAGAAAACGGGAGTCATTGTCCAGCAGAGATACAAAGACGTGAACGTCTATGTAAACCCAAAGAAGCTAACTGTCACCAAGGCCAAAGAGCATCTCAAGCTTCTGGAAGTCCTGGTTGGGATCATCCATCAGACCAAGTGGAGCTGGAGGAGAACCGGAAAGCAGGCCGGCGGAGAGAAGCTGGTGGTCCACGGCCTGCTGCCAGGGGGATCGGCCATGAAGAGCGGTCGGGTTTTCATCGGTGAGTGCTGTTGCTGAATACCAGCCCTTGTTTGCTGAGACATGTGATTAATGGTGTCTTGTGATTAATGGTGTCTTGTGAGAAATGTGATCAAAACAGAATCACAGCCAGGGTCTCATTGGTTAAGGCCTCCTTGACGATACTTGGGATAAGAGTGAAATTGTTTTAAGGTGGTGTACGGCCAGGCTGGCACCGTATTCTGAAAAGAAATATTTTAGTGCCTCGAATATGTGTGTGTGCCTTGCTTAGGCCAGGGAACAGCGTAACTGATTTGTGAGTTTGGGATAATGTAATTTTATATCATCTGGGCTGTATTTGCTGACAAGTAAAAGAAAAGTCGATTGTACAGTGATAATTTAGGGTTGAATGACGTATGTCCAATAAATAACATGATACAAAAATACATAATTTGTGAATAAAAGTACTTTAAAATTGTATGTTTGCACTTGAATGCACTAAGGTTTTGGAGTGGTTTTAACTATTTTATTTGGCATGTTTGGCAACAGCGGTGTTATACATAAATTTCCTTTTAAGGGTGTTTGCCGTAAATTACCCACCAATTTTGAGGGAAAAAATAAATCCACAAGTTATTCTGAATATATATTAAGATGAGCATTTTGTGTTACTGCTATATTTTAAGCTGCTGTAGATAATGTTGGAGTTAGTAGTAGCTTTATTACTTAAAGATAAGTTAGACAAATGTGAGAATATATTGTTAGTAAAACTTAAAGGTATTAACAGTGCTAAAAGCTGACGGTCTTAAGTTGATCTAGCCTAAGAGATTTAAATAAAGGAACTTTTATTGCTACTTTAGAAACATTTAAAAAGTATTTTATTTTGTATAAATTTGACTTGTTCACTGATTCAACAAATATTTATTTGAGCATCTAAGTGCCAGGCGTACAAAGGTTACCGATCCAGCTACTCCTCTTACGGAGCTCACACTGCAGTGGAGGAGACAGGTCAGAGCTAGGCTGCCAGTGTCGCACCGTGTGGTAAGTGCCGTGGTAGGGGGCAGGGAGGACTGGGGCAGGAAGGGCAGCTGTGCCAAGTGTGTGTTCCAAAGGGTTGCCACAGATCCCCACATTCTCCTCGTACAGTGTCATGCTGACCCTCGTCCCATAGAGAGTTACGGCCTGTGTGTCTCTCCCCACCCAGCCCTCTGAATCTGGGTGGGCTGACGACGGCCGTTTAAGTGGTACTGTGTGACTGACTTGTACTTGGGACTCACCTAAGAGATGAGATCATAAAAGAAAAGGTGATGCACTTCTGCCTGGTATTCCTGGAACCTATTGCCATTTTGTGAGGAAGGCCAGGCCACATGAAAATGCCATCGGACCAGCTCTGCTGATGGCACCAGCCACCCACAGCATCAGCCGCCAGACGTGGCGAAGAAGCCTTTCAGATAACTCCAGCCCCAGCCACCATCTGGCTACAACTGCATGAGGAGCCCTGAGTGAGGACCTCAGCTGAGCCCCGCTCACCCCAGCTCCGGGAGAGACAATAAGTGCTGGTTATTTATTTCATTTTGTTATTGAGCTATATTGACATATGACATTATATTAGTTTCAGATGTACAACATAACGATTCGACATTTGTACATATTGTGAAGTGATGACCTTAGTAAGTCTAGTTAACATCCCTCACCACACAAAGTTAAAAATGATGGTTAGTTCAAGCTCCTGAGTTTTGAGGGTGATTCATGATGCAGTGATAGGTAACCAGCACAGAAGCCAAAGCATACTTACATTCTCTCAGATCCTCAACTTTCTTTTTGTAAAATGAAAAGTTGGACTAAAATTTCTCTAAGGTTTGTTCTGTTAGTTCTGTCAAAGGAGGCCAGGATTCCTGCTTGTGAAACCCTGCCTGGTTGTTGCTGACCCCATAATTTTAGGATGGGAAATTCTAGCTAATGCATTCTCTTTGTACAACCCTCCCTATCCGTGGGTTCCATGTCTGCAGATTCATCCAACCTCTCATGGGAAATATTCTAAAGAAAATTCTTCCTTTGTTTCTGACGTGTACTATGTATTTAGCCTATGATGGCTGTATCTGTACTGAACATGTAGAGACTTTTTTCTTGTCGTCACTCCCGAATTAATATAGTATAGGACTATTTACGTAGCATTTACATATTAGGTATTATAAGTAATCTGTCGATGCTTTACAGTGTATGGGGTGAGGTGTGTAGGTTTGTGCAAATTCTGTGGCATTTATCTGAGGGACTTGAGCATCTGCAGATGTTGGGTTCTGCAGGGGTCCTGGAACCAGTCATCTGTGGATACTGAAGGACAAGTGTAGTTAACGTGGGGCTACTGCTCTGAATACCTGTTGTACACTTCGTGCATGTATTTTTTTTTATCCTCACCCGAGGACATTTTATCTTTAGATAGAGCAGAAGGGAGAGAGGGAGGAAGAGAGAGAGAAACATCAATGTGAAAGGGACACATCGAGTGGCTGCCACCCACACGACCAACCAGGGCCGGGGACAAACTGCAACCGAGGTACGTGCCCTTAGTGGGAACTGAACCCGGGACTTTTTGGTTTGTGGGCTGACGCTCCAACAGCTGAGCCAAACCAGCCAGGGTGCTGCATATGTTTTAAGTAGCAATAAAACACTAGAAAAATGAGGCTCATGAATTCATTTTTATGATGGAAAAGCTTATGATATACTAATAAGTAAAAAAAAAAAAAAAAAAAGATTTGTCAGAAACAATATACTAATAAGTAAAAAAATATATATTTGTCAGAATAAAATGACTATTTCATCCTTGGTGTATAGCGAAATGCCTCAAAACAAGCCCTGAAAAACATTTGTTGGGTGAATGGATAAACTATGTCGAAAGAATATGTACAGGAAAAACAATTAGAAGTCATTATAAACACAACAAATTGCTAATAGTGTTGGGTTGGTGTAGGAACAGTATAGGTGATTGTTTTCTCTACTTTTCCAAAACATTTTTGTTATGATTATGTTCTGTATTTTAAAAATTATATGTTTTAGGAATAAAGAAGAGACTATGTTATTGTCAGAGGGTTTGCTAATCGCACAAGGCGCTCCTGTGACGGAAGTTTCTCCTGGTTGCCTTTCACGCTGCCATCTGTGGCTGAGCTGTGAGGTCACCCACAGGCAGGGGGACCATGAGCACTGTCCTGGTAATGCACTTGCTGGCGTGTCTGCTGCCTTGGCAGCGAAGAGTGGTCCTCCTTTGACTCAAGTGCCTCGGCCGGCCGGCACGGCGAGCTGGTGACCTCCTTCTTGCCTTTCAGACAGCGGATCTCTATCCTATTCTGAGTTTTCTTTGCCGGGATCTTGGGAGTTTTGCTGCTTTATTTTGGTGCCATTTTACTGTTCTTCTGCCAAGAACTTGCATTTTAATTTTTTATATTTCTATTCCTGAGTTTTTCAAGTTTGATAGTCAGCTGATAATTCCCAGACTCCTATAGCCAGCCCCGCCCTCAGACCAGAGCAAGTGGAAGTCCTCCTTGTACTTACGTCTTAGAAACTGCATGTTACCCTGGTGATTTCTTAAGGCTTGGGTTACAGAAATGACACGTTAATGCTCCAGGCATGCAGACTGTTCTTGCTAATCAGTAAAACAAAGTTTTTGTTTCACACTCTTTTTGTGTTAACGTCTAATGTCCCCACCTGTGATCACTGAGTAAATTTGTTTTGTGTGACACACCTTTACTATGTTTCTCTTCGGTTTTGGGGGGTTTACTTTTTAAAAATATTTTTAATTAAGGTATAACATACATTCAAAACATGTACAAATCTTGTGTGTGGTTGATGCATTTTGACATGTGTATATACCTGTGTAACTGCCACCAGGTCAAGATACGGAACAGTTCCAGAAAGCTCGTGGTGGTCCGCCCAGTCCACTCCCCCTCCCCCAAATCTAAAGTCACAAGTTTTCTATCAACAGTTGATTTTGCCTCTTCTTGAACTTCTTATAAATGGAAGCATGTAATGCATATTTGCTTGTATCTGGTTTCTTTAGTTTATAATCTATGATAAATATTCATTTTGTCACTATGTAGCATTCCATTGTATTAAAATATACACTATTTGTTTTTCCATTCTACTGTTCATGGATGTTTTGGTTGTTTCCAGTTAAAATATTTGAAGTGGGTTTTTGTTTTTTTTTTTAAATATGTTTTTATTTATTTTAGAAAGGGGAAAGGATGGGGAAGGAGAGAGAGAGAGAAAACATCAGTGTGAGAAAGAAACATCTGTCTGTTGCATCCTGCACGCACCTCAGCTGGGGACCAAACCCACAACCTAGGCATGTGCCCTGACCAGGAATTGAACCCGAAACCTTTCAGTGCATGGAACAACACTCAATCAACCGAGTCACACTGGCCAGGACTTAAATGTATTTTTTTTAAAAGATAGATCTGGTTTTCATGAAGTCCTAAATATATGGTTTTATTCTCTAATAGTTTGCATGTTGTTATTCAGTGCACATATTTCTTTTTTCTGTAATACTTGTAACATTTCGATTTTCTTAATGAAAATAACTCTACTGTGTTTGTCTGTCTTTCCTCTCTCACATCATTTCTTTCCCACATTTCTACCTGTAGTACTTTACCCAGTAGTGAAGGAAAGAAACTGAGGCTGTGAGTTCATTGGCAAGGCAGAATTTTAGGGTTTAAAGGCCTTTCTCTAGAGCTGGTGTAGTTATTTCCTTCTACAGATGAGCGCCAAAGGGACTAGACGGTTCCCCCAGGAACAGAGCCAGGCAGCGATAAAGCCGGTGCCCACGGGCTCTGGTTTCCATTCACAGGCCTCTCACTTGTTACGGCCCCTTTGAATGGGCCAGGGGAGTGGCAAAGCATTCCTGTTTGAAGCCAAAAAAATACATATATATGAATAAAATCTTTTCAAAATATAATTTAGAAATAATATTAAGCCACAACAATATACCATTTAACCCAATTAGTCCATTTTGAGACATTTACCCTAAAGAAATAATCTAAAACAGACCTGCAAACCACAGCCAGCAGGTCATGTCTGGCCCACCACCTGTTTTCATACAGTCTGCAAACTGAGAATGCTTTTTATCTATTTCAGTGGTTACTAAATCAAAATAATAATATTTTATGACATATTAAAATATGAAATTCAAATACCAGTGTCCATAAAGGCAGTTTATGGGAACAGAGTGAGTAGTTGTGACAAAGGCCATATGGCCTGCAGAGCCGAAGGTATTTACTTATCTGACCCTTTATAGAAAAAGTTTGCTGACCCCCGCTACAAAAAAGGGAGAAACTGCCTGAAACATTCATTGAACCGTTTTTTTTAAGTAACAATAAAAAATGAATATGTCCAACAAGGGTGTGGTTATCTACATTATAATTTAATCTATATGTTACTCGACTTATGAGTCCTTAACTCAAGCGCATCCTTCCGTCTCTGTTGCCGCTGTCAGGTAGCATATTTACAGACCACAATGTGTAGCGTCTTTGGAGGACAATTACTGTGCCTACCACAGTGAGTTGGTGTTTTTTGTGTGTTTTGATAAGATCTAGTCTTTCTTTTCTCTACATTTGTGTGTAATTTGTTTCAAAAGTAATTTGTTAAACTGTATTCATTTTGTATATAGTGTAACAGCAGGAAACCGCTAGAGCAGGAAACAAGCTTGTGCACGTGTATTTTCATAGTCCTTGGTGGCTTTAGGTCGTAACCCATCAATACACCTTTGTTGTTTGATACTAAGTAGAAGCCGAGCAATTGATAGGTTTTCCCAAACAATTGACTTTACATTGAAGAATCGATTGAAGCACTGTGATAAATTTACCTCACCTGTTTATGTTTTATTTGATCCTTGACTGTATTTCTTTTTTTTCCTCCCCCGAGGACATTTTTTTCCCATTTTTTGTTCAGTAGAGTGGGAGGGAGAGAGAGGAACAGAGAGAGAGAGAGAGAAACATTGATGTGAAAGGAACACATCGAGTGGCTGCCACCCGCACAACCGACCAGGGCCGGGGACAAACTGCAACCGAGGTACGTGCCCTTAGCGGGAACCGAACCCGGGTGTCTCCGGACCGCAGGCCGACGCTCTAACCGCTGAGCCAAACCGGCCAGGGCAAAATAAGTTTTTTTTTTTTTTAATCCTCAACCGAGGACATTTTTCCATTTTTTGTTCAGATAGAGAGGGAGGGAGAGAGAGGAAGAGAGAGAGAGAAACATCAATGTGAAGGGACACATCAAGTGGCTGCCACCCGCACGACCAACCAGGGCCGGGGACAAACTGCAACCGAGGTACGTGCCCTTAGCGGGAACCGAACCCGGGTCTCTCTATACCGCAGGCCGACGCTCCAACCGCTGAGCCAAACCGGCCAGTGATCCTCGGCTGTATTTCTTGATGACTTTCTTCTACTTACCTCTAACCATCACTAATCCCTTGACTATTTCTTCTTAATTCAAACCAGTCTGCGCAGTTCAGGTCCTTTCAGCCTTGGGAACGGGACAGCACGCCCGACGCCTCCCCGGCACTTGCTGAGGAAGGTCTTGCCGGGAGTGCTGTGCCCTGATGTCCTGGGAGCCTGCCATCTCTGAGCCGCTGCAGAAAAACAAGTATCCGGGAGACGGAGACGTGGATGTCACACTTCTTTTATAGAAAGAAAATTTTCTGAACATTTAAAAGCACTTTACTACAGTTGCCCTAAAATTTATTTTCATATCTTTTATGATACATGTCTCCTGCTTTTAGAAGTGTGTGAGACGTGATGCTTTCGGTGACTCTCCCTAAAATGCTCAACTGCAGATAGAACTGCACGTATTTGTTAGGGTTTGGAAGAAAAAAATCATTTGGGACAGTATCCAATAAAGTGTGTATTTAAAGGAGCAAGCTTCAAGTGGTGTCACCATTTAGGTGTTCTGATCATCTTAAGGGACAATGGAAATCATGGATAGAATGGTATAGAAATGGCTTTGTTTTGCATCAGTACTCTGATACTGTTCATTGTCCCTTTTTAAAAAAAATCACTACAGCTATAAATTATTTGATATAGTACAATTATTTAATCTCCTGTTTTAAAAAATGGGGTATATGTTGTTTTTTCTCCCCCAGGTTGAACTGAAGTTGGAAGTTTGTTTTAGTCTGCAAATTCTTACTTTTTTGTTTTGATTCTCACCCAAGGACATTTTTCGATATTTTGTTCAGATAGAATGAGAGGGAGAGAGAGAGAGAAACATCGACGTGAAAGTGACACATCGGGTGGTTGCCACCCACACGACCCAACCAGGGCTGGGGACAAACTGCAACCAAGGTACGTGCCCTCAGCGGGAACTGAACCCGGGTCTCTCTGGACCGCAGGCCAATGCTCTAACCGCTGAGCCAAACCGGCCAGGGCTGCAAATTCTTACTTTCAAGAAGATACCAGGTTGCTCAAAGTGTGGCAGTAGTTGACCATCACAGTGACTCAATGCCCACACCTGCAGAGCTGTGAACTGAATAGCACTAAACCTAGTGCAGGTCATTAAAAGCCATCATGGTGATGACCTAAGAAATTCCACCTGCTGACTCTGCACCCAACCCCTTCCCCATGAGATAGAGGGTTAAGGAGAGCGAGGAAGGAAGGCAGAGAGGGGCCAGGGACGAATAGCAGTAGCTAAAGGAACTGTATTTCTACCTGTTCCCCAAACCTCATTCCCAGGGCGACAAGAATAGGGCCAGATGACACCTAAACACATACCTGTAGTGAGTTGCATTAAAGGGAGAGGAACTTTGACCTTAGGGAATGTGATTCTTCTATAAAGAACAATTATTAACAGTAAGATATTGAGGGAGGACTGCTGGTCAAGATGAAGGGTAGGTAAACGCGGTATCGCGTTCTCCCACAACCACATCAAAGTTACAACTAAACTACAGAACAACCATCATTCAAAACCGCCTGACACCGAGCTGAATGGCAGTCCTACAACTGCGACATTAGAGCAGCTGCCACACGGAGACTGGTAGGAGGGTGGAGGGGTCAGGCTGGTCCCACACCCACGTGTGGGGATAAAAATCAGGGGGACACCTCGGCTGGGAGGGTCCTCCTTGAGGACTGAGGGTTCCCCGTCTCACACCTGGAGCCCCGCTCAGGGTTCCAGTGCCAGGAAGAGAATCCCCATCACTTCTGGCTGGAAAACCAGCAGAGGCTGAGGCTGCTGGAGCCCCAGACAGCTCCTCTTAAAGGGCCAGAGCATGGACTTACTGAGACTCACTCCCTCTGGGCTCCCGTGTTGGGGAGGCAGCTCGAAAGGCACCAGAGACATACGGGGAAGAACTGCGCTGTTTGGCATTGGAGGGAGGGCTGGAGAGGGGGCTTTCTCCTGGATAGACTTGCTGTCAGAAGCCTTTGTTCCTTTGGTGAGCCCTTCCCTGGGGTGGCAGACAGCCCCCATATCTGGAACTTGAGCAACCTGGCTCACACTGGTTGCCCCGCCCTGGTGATTCCCTGAGGCCCTGCCCCACCCAACTCTCAGGCCCACCCAAGCTGTTGCCAGTTGCTTAACCATAGGATTGGCTTGTCTTGGATCCTGCTTCAGGTTTTCCTAAATTCTTTCAAACAAGCAGCATCTGGTCTCAGCTAACCCCATACCTCTTGTTAAGTAGTACACAGAAACAAACACAGGGAGGCAGCTAAAATGAGGAGACCAAGAAACAGGTCCCAAAGGAAGGAACAGAACAAAACCCCAAGAAAAGAACTAAGCAAAATGGAGATAAGCAACCTAACAGATGCTGAATTCAAAATACTGCTTATAAGGTTGCTCAATGAACTTAGTGAGAACCTCAGTGAACTTAGTGAGGACCTCAAGAGCATAAAAAAGGACCAGTCAGAAATGATGGATGCACAGTCAGAAATGAAGGAGGCATTATCGGAAATAAAGAATAATTTATACAGATTCAGTAGTAGACTATGTAAATCCAAGAAGCAGACCATCGATTTGGAATATAAGGAAGCAAAAAATGCCCAATCAGAACAGCAAAAAGAAAAAAGAATCCAAAAAAAGATAACCCAGAATGCAGACTTTCAGTGCCTTGGACTGCAAGATGTACAAAACATGGGAGACCGCCCTGGCCGGTTTGGCTCAGCGGTTGGAGCGTCCGCCTGCGGTCCGGAGAGACCCGGGTTCGGTTCCCGCTAAGGGCGTGTACCTCGGTTGCAGTTTGTCCCCGGCCCTGGTTGGTTGTGCGGGTGGCAACCGCTCGATGTGTCCCTTTCACATCGATGTTTTCCTCTCTCTCTCTTCCTCTCTCTCCCTCCTACTCTGTGCAAAAAATGGAAAAATGTCCTTGGATGAGGATTAAAAACAAAAAACAAAAAACAAAAAAAAAAACATGGGAGACCGATGAAGAATTGTCTGTCAACACTTTTATCTATACACCTGTTTATTATCCATCTTCCCCAAAGAGTATCAAGCTCTATGTAGAGATATTTTTCTGTTTAATTCAATTCTCTATCTGCAGTGCCTGGCACACAGTTGGTGCTCAATATTTGTTGGATTAATTACTGAATAGATGAGTATGATTATTTGATCAGTTTCATAATGATATATTTAAATATGATGAGAAATAACCTTGTCATGTATATATTTTTATGACTATGGCTTACCGATATTTTGATATTACCTTTATGTGTGTTGTGAAAGTAAATGTCCATTTTAAGACTGAACTTTATGAAAGCCCCCAGATTTAAAAGCATACACTTTTAAAGAAAAGTCATGGCAAAGGAGGTTTTTACCAAAACATGCTATGGGTTTGATATGGTGGGGCCTTTGCAACAACGAGCTATGTGTAGACACAGATCAATAAGTGAATGCCATAGCGTATTGAGTTATGATGTACCACATGGATTCAATTAAAATTTCCACTGAATTTTTTTTACTGTGGGTATAAGTGGTTATATTCAGTTTTGTTAAGTGCAGTACTTGGTTTATGCTACAAGTTTTCCATTTGTCTTTGGATTTGCATAATTCTCCCAATTGTATCAAAAAATGGGAGTATTCTTCCTGGCCGCAGGCTTGATCCCCATTGGGTGTGTGTGTGTGTGTGTGTGTGTGTGTGTGTGTGCAGGAGGCAGCCAATTAATATCTCTCTCTCTCTCATTGATGTCCCCCCCCCCCTTCCCCTCTCTAAAAAAAAAATCAATAAAAAAAATTTTTTTTAATGAAAATGTTCATCTCTAAATATCCATAGGCTGTATTCAGTTGTGGACGTTAGGCTGCAGTATAGTTTAAGAGTGGAGTGGGGGATTAGCTCCGCCACCAATGAGCTTTCTGACCTTGGACAAACCCCTGAATGTCTGGACCAGAATAGGTGCTTTTCAGTGTTTCAGTTCTAGGTCTTTCAGGGTTTTGGATATTTGCACAACTACCTTTTATTGTCATTCTTTTTTCCAGGTGATGTCCTTGTTGCTGTGAATGATGTTGATGTGACCTCTGAGAACATAGAGAGGGTTCTGTCCTGCATTCCTGGGCCTATGCAGGTACGGGCATTCTTTTTCTGGGTCTCATGATGAACTACATTAAATAAGTGCATCTTGTGCTATTTTCTTTCTTTTTCTTTCTTTTTGAGATTCTAGAAATTATCATGTGTAATGATGGGGAATTCTACTTACATACTTGGATATTTAAAACATCTTAGATCTTGCCCTGGCCGGTTTGGCTCAGCGGTTAGAGTGTTGACCTGCGGTCCTGAGAGACCCGGGTTCGGTTCCCGCTAAGGGCGCGTACCTCGGTTGCAGTTTGTCCCTGGCCCTGGTCGGTCATGTGGGTGGCAGCCACTCGATGTGTTCCTTTCACATCGATGTTTCTCTCTCTCTCTCTGTTCCTCTCTCTCCCTCCCACTCTACCTGAACAAAAAAATGGGAAAATGTCCTCAGGTGAGGATAAAAAAATAAAACATCTTAGATCTTGTTAAACATTTTTAGCTTTTGGAGATTGTTCTTAAAAGAGAGAACAGGGTCTACAAATAAAGCTCACCCTAATAAAGCAGGAACAAGAATAATAATAAAAACATACATAATGACCAACTTACCCTTATAACTGTCCTGTGTGCTGGTGAAAACCCAGTTCCTGGAAGAGTCATCCTAAACGGTCATGGGACTTTCTGTTCTCTGACTTATTACAATTGTTGCTCTCAAGTCTTTTATGTGGTTTTACTTATTTTTTAAGCCATACTATTTTCTTGTGTGTGTGTGTGTGTGTGTGTTTCTGTTATCTAGTTTAGCCTTATTCCTGAGCTTTTGTTTAGCTATTTGAATTACTGTCCACTCCTTGTAGGTAAAAAAAAAACCAACTCCTGTAGTAAGATGTTTTGACAGTTTTGTATCAGAGATGACATTTCCAGGTCATTGGATGAACTTGGAAAGTGCTCTGCCTCCTATTTATGAATGTGCTGCTCTTGTTAGCATAGGAATTTGATTTCTCTCCCTTGAGGGCTCTGGAGGGTGATGTGCTTCAGAGAGGCTAGAGACGCCGTGGTCAGAGAGGCCAGGGACGCCGTGGTCAGAGAGGCCAGCGACGCCGTGGTCAGAGAGGCCAGCGATGCCGTGGTCAGAGAGGCCAGCGACGCCGTGGTCAGAGAGGCCAGTGACGCCGGGGGCAAAGAGAGGATGCTGGTGTCTGGGGATTGATCAGGATGAACAGAATCCCTGCAGAATCAGAGTCCTATCCACACTGGACTTGAGATTCTGACATAATAGGACCCATGGTGAAATTTCTTCTTTTCTAAGAAATAAGATTTATCTATGCTCGCTGCCTCTCTTAAAACTAACTCCCTCCCCACATCCTTTCCCTGAATGTAGCTGTCTTTGAAAATGGAAGTGCTAGAAGTTTAGCAGATTTGCATTTTAGGATTGTATCTCTCTGGATAGGACTGAAGGTTGGCAAACCAGGTGGTCAGCTTTAGAGTAGTCCAGAAGGGAGGTGATTAAGGCCTGAGGCAAGGCATTGGCTGGGGATGTGGAAGAGGAGGAGATTAGATTTAAGACATGTGAGAAGCATGTCTGGCTGATGTGGCTCAGTGGTTGGGCGTCGACCCATGCACCAAGAGGTCGTTGGTTTGATTCCCGGACAGGGCACATGCCCAGGTTGTGGGCCCGATCCCCAGTGGGGGGCATGCAGGAGGTGGCCAGTTGATGTTCTCTCTCATTGATGTTTCTATCTTCAGTCCCTTTCACTTCCTCTCTCTCTAAAATCAATAAATGAAAAAAACAAAATAAAACAAAACAAAAAGACATGTGAGAAGCGAAGGAGACAGTACTTCCTGCAGGACAGAGAGGAGTAAAGATGCCTTCCAGGTTTGGTCTTGAGTAATTCAATGCGATTGCCCCAAAGAGAAGAGGATCAAGGAGAGAGAATTCGCATGTTAAATGAGGTAGGTTGGAGACAGAAGTAGATAATTAAACAACAAAATTCTGGAAGTGAGGTGTTATAGAGAACATGTCCTTAGACCTGAGGAGAGGCATGTCCTCTCTTGAACTGGGAGAGAAGGAGGGAAAAGCATGGGCACATTGCACACAGCAGAAACCGTTCTGAGTGAGATAGGACATGAGGAACCACGCAACTTGTCATAGGTTAATGTCCATGGAAGAACAACAGAAAACCCTCTTTAGGAGAACTTCATAAACACTATCTTATATTAGATGTTTCTTTCTTTTCTTTTTATCCTCACTCGAGGATATTTTTCAATTGATTTTCAGATAGAGCGGAAAGAGGGGATGGAGAGGGAGAACATCAATGTGAGAGAGACACATAGAGTGGTTGCCTCCCGCACGATCCACACCGGGGCTGGGGATCGAACCTGAGACCCTTTGGTCCGCAGGCCAACTCTCCAACTGCTGAGCCAAACTGGCCAGGGCTTAGATGTTTCTTAATAAAAGGTTTTTCCTGTAAAACTCATAATATTCTGATTTTTACATTTATCAACCCCCCTTTTAAAAGTAGCACTTAACTTTTAATTTGATTTTCTGTCTCACCTTTTATTATTTTATTAAGGCAACCAGATTTCCTGACATTTATAGTTACTTAACATGTACGCTTTTTCAGAATATCTTGCTAAAGTGTAATTATCTTGGAATTATAGAGCCAACTTGACTTAAATCAGAAAAATGCTGGCTACAATAGTTCCTTACAGGATTTTAATGGATGGTGCTTTGGTGTGTGTGTTGGCTTGAGTTTTTGTCATGGTGAGGAGAGAAGGTCCTTGTACCACAGAAACGAAGCACTGTTGTTTGCCAAGCATAACATTACAGCTGGTTTTCAAGCATCTTGTTCTTCATGAAGCATAGCAAACGGTCTTACATTTTAGGTTGCTGTTGCTGCTTAAAGTAAAATTGGAGAATTGTTATTTTAAGTCTACCAAGTCATTTCCTTCAGTCATTTCTGGGGAATCACCCCCTGTCTTTGGACCTCTCTGCCCACCAGAGTCAGCTGGAGACGCTGTTCCGTGCTGAGGCACGCACTCTCTGAGGACCCGTCTTCCTCCCTGCTCACTGCTGGTCTGACAGCTCCCGTAGACGCTCCAGCCGACCTGGCCTGGCCCTAGGAAGTCACTCATCTCCTCCCTATAACCAGGTTCCTCCCCTCCCTGCCACTCCTGCCCCAAGACCAGCATCCAAGAACACTTTTCTAAGCTCCCATTACAAAGTCTGCGGATTTCCCCAAATTCCAGATTTCTTATATTTCTAAGCAATGCCATCAAAGGGTCCCATGAATTTTTTTCTGGATGCTCCTAAATCCTTATTCTCAGGTAAAGGACTTCCTGACCACCAAGCCTTTCACTTCACCAGATTCTTGTTCAAGGATTTTATGTTTATGCTTCATGCATACATATATTGAGCATAACCCACTAGAGCAGATGCTGCCCTCAGAAAATAGTTTTTCAGGCCATATAATGCTTAATAGGTTGCTGGTTTGAGTGAAAACCTCATACCAAGCACTGTTTTTCATATCCTTCTAAGATCATTTCTAAAACAATGTTTCTTCAACTCTTCCTCACCTTAACTGCATATTAATTTCCATCAGATACTTTTTTTTTTTTTTTTTGGTGGTACGTGCCCCTAGCGGGAACCGAACCCGGGACTCTCTGGTCTGCAGGCTGACGCTCAACCGCTGAGCCAAACTGGTCAGGGCCAGATAAATTTTGATTGTTCCCGCGTAGGATCTGTAATTTTTGTATTTTTGTTTAGTTTGCTTAATACCCCCCCAAATATACTAATTTTATACTGAGCCTTTAAAAAAAAAAAGGCTTTTATTGATTTTTTAGAGAGAGAGGAAGGGAGAAGTAGAAACATGGATGTGAGAGACATACATCAATCGGCTGCCTCCTACACACCCCCTACACGCTGCCTACTGGAGATCGAGCCCGCAACCCAGGCATGTGTCCTGAGCGGGAATGGAACGGGACCTCTCAGTCCATGGGATGATGCTCAGTCCACTGAGCCACACCACCTGGGCTACTCAGCCTTTTTTGATACAATGTTCTAATACAAAGGGCCCATTTCTCAATATCAGATTTACAGAAAACAAAAAATTTAGTAAAGGTTGTTCTTTTTCATTTGGAATGATATTGTTTTGTAAAGAAAGAGATCATCAGGTCTCAGAAAAATTTCATGAGGGACTTCTCTCCTACTCTCTGTACAGACTACTGCTCATTGTGACCGAGTTTGCCTTTATTCTGAATGTATACACAGGACTGAATTTAGACCTCAAGTCTCTTCTCTACTTGTTACTAAAATAAACTCTGAGACTTATTTTAGAAAAGATGCTTATTTAACTTAATTCACTTTAAGTAGACAGGGATAACTTAGTGTTCCTGAAATGCCACAGACAGCCACAGATTGAAAAATTGAACACAGCCAAAGTCACTCCTGGCTAACAAAAAAGAAGGCATCTAGGTATTTTTATTTTGGAAGGTTTTATTCATTGGGGAATATTTATTTTATAGTATAATACAAACAACCGTTAGATGGGCCGGTGGGATTATGAATGAATTTTTTAAAAATAATATGCTTGCCCTGGCCGGTTTTGCTCAGTAGTTAGTTCGTCAGTCCACGGACCAATCAGTTGCAGGTTCGATTGCAGTCAAGGGCACGTACCTTGGTTGCAGTTTGTCCCCAGTCCTAGTCTGGGGCCTACGGGAGGCAACCAGTCGATATGTCCCTCTCACACCGATGTTTCTCTCTTTTTCCACCTCACTCTGTCTGATGATAAAATGGGAAAATATCCTCAGGTGATATTAAAATAACTAACTAATATGCTTAACATTTTTAATAAAAATAAGTAAATATATAAAACTGATATCAAAAAAGAGTTTCTAATGTGTATTTATCATATATTTATATTTGGCCTTAAAAATGGTACCTCTTGTAATAAATTTCTAAAAATAGGGATTATTACTATATTGATAATAATTTTTAGATATTTTGTCCCCAGATGCAATTTACTGCATACAAACAGTTTGATCTGCTTTTAAATATTAACCAGATTTCCCCCCACACCCCCAGCTTTATTGAGGTATGCTTGACAAATAAAAATTGTATGTATCTGTGTTGTACAATGTGATTTTTAAAAAATTATACAATATATTAAATATACCTATGTTGACCATACATTTTTCTTGATAAGCATGAACTTATTTTTTAACTTTTAAAATTTAATCTAGCCCTGGCCAGTTTGGCGCAGCGGTTGGAGCATGGGCCTGTGGACCAGAGAGTCCCGGATTCGGTTCCCACTAGGGGCCGAAAAAAAGAAAAAAAAAAATTTTTTTTTAATTAAAATTTAATCTAATTATAAAAGAGTCATTGCATTTTAGTGTTTAAAGTTAAAATTTTATGGATTGTTACAGTTAGAATGTCCCATTTTACTCCTCTGTTTTCCGGTCAGATTTTAAACATTAGGACTACTTCGTACTTCTCTAGCTTATGATGACGTCCTTGCTGCACAAAATTAAGTATATTTAGAGCTTCTTCTAGTGAAGTGAAAGCTCCTTGCAGTCAAGATGCACACTGGGGCTTTGAAGTGAGCGCGTTCTCTCCAGCTGGCAGCGTCCGACCCGCCTCCTTCCTCAAAGAAAGGCCGCCGAGGGTGAAGCTCCTGCCAGCATCGGGGAGGAGGCCGCCCTGGACGTTCACCAGGCTGGCTGGGCACCAGGCCATCAACTGAAAACCGTCTTGACAACGCTGATACATAGTCTTCTCCGGGCCATGGTCCAAGATCCAGCACGTTGTTTCTTACTCTCCTAAGCATTTTTTTTAAAATTTGTTTTATTGTTGAGAGTATTACAAATGTCCCCCATTACCCCCCCCCCCTTTGCTCCCCTCCACCCATCTCCCGCCCTACCTTGGCCTTGGCCTGTCTATTGTGTGTGTCCATGGGCCACGACTGTCTAAGGGAAGAATATGTGAGCATCTTCTTCTGGTGTACGAGGTCGCTCTTCGTCCCGAATCTCCTCCGCCCTTCACCCCCGCCAGTCCCCTCCTCCGCCCTTCACCCCCGCCCCCTGAGTCCCCTCCTCCGCCCTTCACCCCCCCAGCCCCCTCCTCCGCCCTTCACCTCCCCCAGCCCCCTCCTCCGCCCTTCACCTCCCCCAGCCCCCTCCTCCGCCCTTCACCCCCCCAGCCCCCTCCTCCGCCCTTCACCCCCCCAGCCCCCTCCTCCGCCCTTCACCCCCGCCAGTCCCCTCCTCCGCCCTTCACCCCCGCCAGTCCCCTCCTCCGCCCTTCACCCCCGCCAGTCCCCTCCTCCGCCCTTCACCCCCCCCAGTCCCCTCCTCCGCCCTTACACCCCCCCCAGTCCCCTCCTCCGCCCTTCACCCCGCCCCGAGCCCCCTCCTCCGCCCTTCACACCCCCCCCAGTCCCCTCCTCCGCCCTTCACACCCCCCCCCCCGAGTCCCCTCCTCCGCCCTTCACCACCACCCCCGAGTCCCTTCCTCCGCCCTTCACCACCACCCCCAGTCCCTTCCTCCGCCCTTCACCACCACCCCCAGTCCCCTCCTCCGCCCTTCACACCCCCAGTCCCCTCCTCCGCCCTTCACACCCCCAGTCCCCTCCTCCGCCCTTCACCCCACCCCCAGTCCCCTCCTCCGCCCTTCACCCCACCCCCAGTCCCCTCCTCCGCCCTTCACACCCCCCCCAGTCCCCTCCTCCGCCCTTCACACCCCCCCCAGTCCCCTCCTCCGCCCTTCACCCCCCCCCCGAGTCCCCTCCTCCGCCCTTCACACCCCCCCCGAGTCCCCTCCTCCGCCCTTCACACCCCCCCGAGTCCCCTCCTCCGCCCTTCACCACCACCCCCAGTCCCTTCCTCCGCCCTTCACCACCACCCCCAGTCCCCTCCTCCGCCCTTCACACACCCCAGTCCCCTCCTCCGCCCTTCACACCACACCCCCCCTAGCCCCCCTTCCGCCCTTCACACCCCAGCCCCCCTCCTCACCACCTTTAACCCCCCCCCCCCCCCCCCCCCCCCCCCCCAGTCCCCTCCTCCGCCCTTCACCCCGCCCCGAGCCCCCTCCTCCGCCCTTCACCCCCCAGTCCCCTCCTCTGCTTTTCCCAGAGGAGTCAGTGCTTGGTAAGGTGGTGGTAGACTTTAGTACACTGTCAGATCACACTAATTTTTGTTTTTTCTGGGGCATTTCTTGTTTTTGCTGTCAATACTTACAATGCAATGATTATGTATAAACAAATGAATTTTTATACAGAGAAGTATACTTTCCTGCTCAGCAGGTATTGCTGAGTGTGTGCGGACACCGGCGGGAGCCCGGGCTGCAGACCGACACCCCTGCCTGCTGTGCGCACCTGGGTGTGCGTGCGTGTGCAGGGCCTCCTCACGAGAACTGCAGCTGACTTTCCCTTGACGGAACATCAACGCTGTCGTTTTAATTTTTAAAGGTGAAACTGACATTAGAAAATGCATATGCCGTGAAAAAGGAAACGACCCAACCAAAACAGAAAAAGGCACAGTCAAACACCGAAGGTGATTTAGTCAAACTGCTGTGGGGAGCGGAGGCTGAAGGCGTGCAGCAGGATCTGCTCGACACCCCTCATGTCGTTATGTACCTCACCCTGGAGCTGGACTCCGAGACTTCGAAGGAGGAGGTGAGTGTCTCCCAAAGTGCAGGGAAACCGGGAGGACCTAGTGTAGTCTTCCGAGTGAAGGAGAAGCACTTTCTCAGTCATTTTGTGTCCTTATGTTTTTGGTACATCTCTTCTTCTAATTGTTGTCTTCTAAATGCCAAACTCAATGAGTTCATTGGTAGAGATGAGTGAAATACTTGACTTTGTTTATGCTGTCTTTAAAAATTCTGTTTGAACTGATTTTTCCATGATATTTTTCTTACCTATTTTTGGTTGCTTGTATCATTATTATTCTTGTAGTATACTCTATTTCTGTTTTGTGTGTGCATAATTACTCTTAAAATTTTATCCTATTTGTCTTACCAGATTCTAAAGTTTAACACGATCTTTACCACTTTTTAAAAGAATTCAAGGCCTTTGGTATGCTTCACTTTCATCTTCCCCCTCTTCACCGACATGCTATTGTCGCCAATATTTTAGTGCCATCATTTTTTAATTCCACAAATTGGCATAAGTATACTATTACTACTAGTGATTATTATATTTTATACTTTATAAAAATGTATAAATTATATATTATAAAATTCATGTTTCATACATATTTTATTTTCTTTTTTAAATTTACATATATGCTGACCAATTTCTTTATTCACCATTCTTTGTTATATCTCACACTGTTCTAACTTGATCTTGTTTTTTTCTTCCTAAAACATATGTTAGGAATTTCTTTTTAGTGAATGTCTTTTCATGATAAATTGTTTTTGTTATTTATCTGTTGATGTATTTCACCTCTTTTTGAAAGGTAGCTTTAATATTCTGCCTGGCTGGTGTTGGCACAGTGGTTGAGCGTCAACCAAGAGATCACCAGTTCAATTCCCGGTCAGGGCACACGCCCGGGTTGTGGGCCCGATCCCCAGAGGGGGCCATGCAGGAGGCAGCCAATGGATGTTCTCTCTCATTGATGTTTCTGTCTCTCTCTCCCTTCCTCTCTCTCTAAAAATCAATAAAGAAAAAAAATAAAATTAAAAATAAAATTCTACATTGTCAGAATAGGCCAGTCGCTATAACAGACAACTCTCTTGTCTCAGGGGCTTAACATAATGGAAGAGTATTTCTCATTTCAATGGAACATTACTGGCTGTGTGGCTCTGTGATTCGAGCCCTTCGTCTAGTGGTTTCATTATTTCTAAGAGTTTCCCAGTCCTCTGTCGCATCTTTTACATCTAGTTGACCAATGTGAGAAGAGAGAAAACAAACCATAACACATGGCTCATTTCCGAGGCCTGGCTTAAAAGTAGCAACATCACTTCTGCTCATGTTCCAGTGCCCAGAACTGGTTATATGGTCTCTCCTGGTGCAAGGAGGTCATAAATGTAGACTTTCTGTGTGGCCAGGAAGAAGATGGGGTCAAGATATAGTATTGCTTATGCTGACTGGGTAGGAAGTGATTTTCTCTTAATCTGTTTGAAGATAGTGTTCCCTTGTCTTCTGACTTCCATAATTGCTTTTAAGAAGTCTGTCGCCCAGCTGGTGTGGCTCAGTGGTTGAGCATCAACCCGTGCACCAAGAGGCCACCGGGTTAATTCCTAGTCAGGGCATATGCCCATGTTGTGGGCCCACTCCCCAGTGGGGGGCTTGCAGGAGGTGGCCAGTCAATGTTCTCTCTCATCGATGTCTCTCTGTTTCCCCCTTTCTCTCTAAAATCAATAAAGAAAAATTATTTAAAAAAAAAAGTCTATTGTCAGTCATTTCTCTCTAAGGAATGCCTTCTATTTTCTTTGTTCAGTTTCTTGCTTCTGCTATGTACATACTGTTTTTTAACCTCTCCACTGTGTTTTCTGTTTAAACAGTCTGAAGAATGTTTAGCTGTTATGCATATAGGTCTGCAGTGCTGTTCCTGGTAGTCTTTTGTTGCTTGGTCATCTTAATGATTCTATAATTTATTTCTCTAAGCATTTCATACAGTTTTTCTCTGTTCTGAATCTGCCCATCCCAATATTGCTACGTCCTGAGAGGACTCTGACTTGTGATGACTTGCCAAGGAGGTTACTGGCTAAACCTACTGCTTGATTTTTTTTTTAAATCCTCACCCAAGCATATTTTCCCATTGACTTTTACATAGAGTGGGAGGGAGTGAGGGGGAGAGAGAGAGAGAGAGAGAGAGAGAAACGTCAATGTGAGAGAGACACATCGATTGGTTGCCTCCTGCACAACCCCAACCAGGGCCTGTGATCGAACTGCAACCGACATATATGCCCTTGACCAGAACTGAACCCGCAACTCTTCTATCAGCGGGCTGATGCTCTGACCACTGAGCAAACTGACCAGGGCCTACTGCTTGATTTTATGTTTGAGAGTCCTGTGGTTCCAAAGTGTAATTTGTTCCCCCTGAGAGAATTTGCTGCTTCTGCCTCTGCCTTTGACCTTGGACACTTCAGCCTTACTCAAGCATCTATCTGGGTTTAACCCGCTGGTCTTGGGCTTAGCTCACCTGCTGAGCCACTGGCCCAGAGCTCCCTGCCTCTGTCTTTCTGCCCACCACTCACCACTCCCAGCCGAGGCCCCAGCTTGCTCTGCAGTGGTGAGGAAGGGTTGTGGACTGGTATGCAGAGGATGTCCTTGGAAACCTCAGTACTTCTCACATATGCAGCAGTTAAACAAGCATGTTTTGGCCGTGGATCTAGTTTTACAGCACAAGAGTCTCAGAGCATCTGGTTTACCATAAAGCTTGGCGCAGACGTGGGATCTAAACAGTGTTTACCTAATTTACATTTCTTTGTGTTTGAAATCCTTGCAGTCTGTATTCTCCATGCCAAAGCCATTTTATCCAAGGGGTGTATTTCCTTGATTGATGTTCTTTGTATATCAAAATGTCGTCACTAAATGAAATGGAAAAGAAGGCATTTACTCATGTATATTTTTTATTATTTTCTATGTTCTGAAATGCCTAGAGACCTAGCGTTAACAATTCTAATTTCTTGCATGTATGATTAATCGTTTATATCTTTAAAACAAATGAGAAACTTAACCATTTATTATATAAAACACAACAAATCTCTGGGGTGGTAGCGCCCTGGCTCTGCATAGGTTGTCTTAGAGGAGGGTACCGCTGAGGCCTTTTGTCATCCTTGCCTTTCTTTCCATGGGAAAGTGTGTAGATGTTTCTCAGACGAACAGGTTTCTGTCTGTGCACAGCCCTGGATCAAAACTGTGATCAGGAGGGGCTTTTATTCTCACTGAACAGAGTGGAAGCTGCAGCAAATGCGCTGCTCATGTGCTTACAATACAGCCAATTAAATCGGTTAGGAGCTGCGGAGCTCGCCAGGCCGTTAATAATAAGGCTCCCCGGGCTGGTTGCTACAGCGCTTGGAACAAAGGTTTTCTTAAAGGACCGTTTCTCGCTGATATGACTTACTTTGACTTACTTTTTTTTTTTTTTTATCCTCACACGAGGACATTTTTCCATTTTTTTGTACAGATAGAGTGGGAGGGAGAGAGAGGAAGAGAGAGAGAGGGAAACATTGATGTGAAAGGGACACATCGAGTGGCTGCCACCCGCACGACCAACCAGGGCCGGGGACAAACCGCAACCGAGGTACGTGCCCTTAGCGGGAACTGAACCCGGGTCTCTCCGGACCGCAGGCTGATGCTCCAACCGCTGAGCCAAACCGGCCAGGGCCTGATATGACTTACTTTACAACACAATGTCATAGGGTCATTTTGTTTTCTTGTGAGTTACATATTTAAGAAAAGCTTGTTTTCTTCGAATTACATGATTTGGAAATTTTACCAAACAACTCAAAGGAACTATGGTTAGTTGTTTAAAGTGGTGTTATTTACTAACAAATTTTTTTTTTATTTACTAACAAAATTTATTTACTAACAAAATTTGTGCCCTGGCCGGTTTGGCTCAGCGGTTAGAGTGTTGGCCTGTGGTTCAGAAAGACCCAGGTTCAGTTCCCATTAAGGGCATGTACCACGGTTGCAGTTTGTCCCCGGCCCTGGTTGGGTCGTACGGGTGGCAACCACTTGATGTGTCTTTTTCACATCGATGTTTCTCTCTCTCTCTCTCTCTCTCTCTCTCTCTCTCCCTCCCTCCCTCCCTCCCTTCCTCCCACTCTATCTGAACAAAAAATGGGAAAATGTCCTCGGGTGAAGATAAAACAAAACAAAAACAAAATTTGTTATTTACTAACAAAATTTTAAACATGTAAGTAGACATAACAGATCTTAACTGATGCTTGACTTAATTTCTAGAGATAAAGTGTTTAACTGTTTTTACACTAGAAAAATTGCAAGATGTGAGTTGTTAGGCAGTGTATTTGGCCAACACATTCCATAGCAATTTACATATATTGAATGTGCTTGTTAGTAAGTATAAAAAGCAGATGTGTACAGTTCGTCATTATTTATATTTGCCTTAATGTAAAAGTTGCCAAGACATACACACCATGTCACAATTTCTTATATAAAGAGACCAAAGCAAGGTGCAGAACCGTCTTAGAGAGGTAGAGAGCCAAGGAAAAGAACTGATAATGTTTTAGGAGGATGGGCTTTCAATAGTGGCTGTATTTACATTTATGTATATTGCCATTAAATAGTATTAGTGCAAGCTACTCTGAATTCTCCAAGGTTTTTCTCTGGAAATTTTTATTTTGCCTGCTATTTATTTGCCTTGTAAGAAAAGTGGCATGATGCCTTAACAGCGAAAAAGTGAGGTCCAGAATGAGTTATCCCTTTGTGTGGAAGTTCACATCCTGAATTTGAAATATGGTATTTTGTTAAAACTGCATGTTCCTGGAAACAGGCTCTTCTTGGAAATGGAAAAGTAGTAAGCATTTTGAGAATTAATCTTACAGATCTAGCATTTTCCACAATTTAAAATGTGCTGTCTTTTAAAGATTTCATTCAGATTAATTTGTGGTGGGAAAACCCTTTCAAGTCTCAGACAGGTACAATTTCATATTATCATGATGCTTCTTTCTTCCTATCTGCAGTACTCGAACTTTTTCATTTTAGTGTTTTGTTGGGTTTAAATAAAGATGTAATAATTTAACAAATTCACCAAAAATGACAAAGATTATCTTTTTAAAGTCAGTATGAAAGTAATTAAATTTAAAGACTCCTAAAAGTTACATGTAATATCTGTGGAGATATTAACTACAGGAGGTAAAAATATCTATAGAATGAAATATAGTAAAATATTAGTATTAGAATTTATTATAAAGTAGATTAAAGTTTAAAAAATTGTTTGAAATTATTCCAACTAATTAGTGTCCTACTCAGTACATATTTTGATATTATGACTAATTTTGACAGTCTCTAACTGATTTTCGAATGTGTTGAATTCCAGGCATATTTTTCTTCTTATGTTTCAATGAAACGCCCACTGAAGCTGGAAAGGATTCTTTTGTTGTTGTTGTTCTTTTCTTAATACAAAATCTGAACTTTCCATGACAAAAAAAATAAACGGTTGGAAAATTTGGGGAATGTGATCATTTTGTTTTGTTTTGTTTTCTTTTAACAGCAGGAAATTCTTTATCATTATCCAGTATCCGATGCATCTCAGAAACTTAAAAGTGTGAGAGGGATATTTCTCACACTGTGTGACATGCTGGAAAATGTAACTGGGACACAAGTCACTAGGTAATAATTGATTTTTATTTAGCTTTAATTCTTTTTATTTCAAGTTCTTCACCTTGATTCTGACAAAATGCTAAGAGAAGTATCCAGTATACAAATATATTTGTATCTGTAATGTATCTGCAGATACTTTGTTTCTCACCTAAGTTATTTCTACCGGTCATCTTTTAAAGGGTAGGTTCTCAGTATGGCTGTAGATCTGGCTATTTTGGCACACTTTATTTATTTATTTTATTACTTTTGTTGTTGTTAATCCTCACCTGAGGATATTTTTCCATTGATTTTTAGAAAGGAGGGAGGGAGGGAGAGAGAGAAAAGCATTGATGTGAGAGAGACACATTGATTGGTTGCCTCCCTCACATGCCCCAGCTCAAACCCACAACCCAGGTACGTGCCCTTGATCGGAAATCAAACCCATGGCCCTTAGATGAGTGGACCGACACTCTAACAACTGAGCCACACTAGCCCGGGGTTGGCACACAAAGTTGGACCAATGACCTATCCTTTAGAATTTGTTTCATGAAGGTGATATCTCGTAAGCATGGCATTATGATGAGTCTTGGCTGTTTCATGTTTTTATCTTGATTGTTAATTTCCTGGGTGGGTAATGCCTTTGTGGTGGGTAAGAAGGACTAAGTGCTTATTTTTTCCATGGTTCTTACAACAATGATAGAAAAATACAGAATACACCTCAGGAGGCATATTTAGAATGCAGTATCATCTTTGCAAGTTTTTCCAGTGAGATAGGCAAGACTGATGTTAAAAAAAAAATTGGGAAAAATAAAATACATCACATAGGCCATTATAAAGCAAAATATCCCATTCCACATTGGCTTATCCAGCCCTGACTTTGAAATGCCATGATTAACTTATAGGAAGAGGGGCTCTAAGCTTTTAAGTTTTGTTTTGGGGTTGATTTTTTCATAAAATAAATTTATGAAATATAACTCATTTTCTTCTTTAATATTTCAACAATCTTTAACTTTACTAAAAACGGTTTATCTCAAATTTTAAGAGCCCTAAAATACTGATAAAATGTCAGCTTGGATTTTCTAGGCTTTAACTTTTCTTTTTCCATCTTCTGGTAAAAAGGACATCTCTGTGGTGTTAAAAGAAGTAGTATCTGCAAGACAACAGGAAGAAAACTTGTTGTTCTAAATAAAAGTCATTTTTCAGCTGTGGGACCCTTAATATAGTGTGTATATAGAAAATATTGGTTTATTTCCGAGACACTAGTAACTGAGGTTCCATGTAGTGTATGCGTTTGCAATCATAAAGTCATGCTGCAAGCCTCCTTTGATTTTTTAAACAGCCTTATTGAGATACAGTTTGTATCATACGATTCAGTGGTTTTGTATATTCTCAGATATGTGCAACCATCCAGAGTCAACTTTAGAACATTTTGATCACCTCAGAAAGAAACCCTGCATCCTTTAGCCGTCAGCCCACCTGCCCCACCCCAGACCCTAGACAACCACTCGTCTACATTCTGTCTCTGTGCGTTTCCCTGTTCTAGACACTGTGTGTGAATGAAATCATAATGTGTGGGCATTTGTCACTTAACTTCTCTCAGCATATGTTTTCAAGGTTCAGGGTTCTTTTCTAATTGTATTAGGACGAAAATTCAATTTAAATTCTCCATGTGGGTTTGTTTTTAAATAGAGGCAGAAAAACCTTTTTTGTGAAACAAGTATGAAAATTGTTATTTCAGGGATTCTTTAGCGATGTGCGCATTTTTTATTGCACATGCCTTTTTAAAACTATAGTAATATTAATGTCTGTTAGAATTTAATATCTGTCTAAATGTAGATGCATTTTTAAACTTTAAGCCAAAAGTAATATCCTTTTTGAAACAAAAATCTATTTAGCATTTCATATTTAAAATCCCACATATCTACTGCAGTATAGAAGGTACACTATATCTGAAGGACTAAAAAGATAAAGACTGAGGTGTGTATTTTCATTTAAAGAAGGAAAATACTAAATCTATTTTAATTTTATTTTTGTACATACCCACCCTATAAAAAGGACTCATGTTTTCTATTTTCATAGTTCATTATACTCTCTCTTTTGTTTTCCACCGTCACTGAAGTATACGTGAAGTCCAATAAACCGCACATATGTGAACTGGACAATATAATTGGTGTTGACATAGGTCTAGATACTAAAACCATCACTGCGATGAATGTATCTATCACTCTAAAAGTTTCCTTGAGGAACATGTTTAAATCTGACTTATATTTTGGTTATTTATCTGTGTATCTGTGCCCCATACTGAATTATTATCTTGTAAGTTGGGACCATGTCTTCTGTTGTAGTCTCTTTTAGTAAAGCCTGTTAATGTGCTGGCAGTCAGACAAGATTTAGTAAATGAACACACTGGGAAGGAAGCATTCTTTTGGAAAAAAAATTGTATAGTCAGCGTTAGCAAAAAACTTCTTTTTTTTTTTAATGGAGTTTAAAGAACTATTTCAGAATATGTTTTTGTTGTCACACAATTTCCTGTCTTTTCCGCGCGGCAGTTAGGGATGTGCCGAGAACTGTGCTTGTTAAGCCCGCGGCTCTTGAATCACCCCACATGCAGCCTTTCCTGAACGACTGTTCACAGTTTTCTAACACTGACGATATCTAACTTTATTCTTTCTCAGCTCATCCCTTCTTTTAAATGGGAAACAAATTCACGTGGCTTATTGGAAAGAATCCGACAAGTTGTTGCTAATCGGCCTGCCTGCTAAAGAGTAAGTTGAGATTTTTTTTTACCTTAAAATAATCTCTCGAATACTGCTAACAAAGTCTGTTTCATTAAAATCACTCCATTTCTGTCTGAAGGCAAACTCCGTAAGCTGCTTTACAGTTGAAAGGTCTGTTGTGCTAGTACAATAGCTGTGTGTTCCTGTGATATGAGTAGTGCAGAAAGGGCAGGAGGGCCCATTGGACCGATTGGTAAGGGTGGGGCTGTCACACTGTCCTCTGCGACATGGCCCATAGAGATGAGCTTGTCCTCTGGTCAAACTTTGGACAATACCATGATTCAGATTTTGCATGTTTACAGTTGTTGACTGTTGAGATTTTGGAGAATTATGGTCAGCAGAAAGGTGTTTTGCCCTGATCTTGAGTACCTTTGGCAAAATAAGGAATATTTACCCTAAAGTGACTTCTCTGATGGTATGTCTTATAAGTTCATCATGGTCTCCTTCTTAACTTGTTTGCAAGTATTTTTAAATATATTTTATTTTAATAGTTGGAGGTAAGAGCAGGATTGATATTGACAGTGAGCTGACCATGTACCTAGAGACTGCATTAGGTACTTCACATTCACTGATCTCCTCTAATCTTCAAAATCAGCTCCCAATGGACTTAACGATTTCTGGTCACATTTTACCAATGAGGAGCGTAAAACAAAGAGGTTTAAATAACTTGCCAAAGGTCACATAATCAGCAAGAGGCAGAATTGGAAATTGAACAAGAGTCTGTCTGAGTTCTTAGTATTACATCGCTTCCCTAATGTCTGAGCACATGAAAGCTGAAGAAATGTAGGAATATGGAGAACAGCCCCACAGTGATGGGTTTCACTACTGGTAGACTACACTATGTCCCTGTTCAATGATTTGTAACACTTGTAATTTAGGGACTTGCCTACTTTAGGCAGCAATTGGTCAATTTCTTTCTTTTTTATTTTATTTTTTAATATGTTTATTGATTTTTTAGAGAGAGAGACATCCATGTGAGAGAGATACACGGATTGGCTGCCTCCAGCATGCCCCCTACTGGGGATTGAGCCCACAACCCAGGCCTGTGCCCTGACCAAGAATCAAACTAGAACCTCTCAGTCCATGGGACGAGGCTCAATCCACTGAGCCATACCAGCCAGGCATAACTGGTCAGTTTCTATGAAACTATGCACTTTAGTTTTCCCTGCTGGTCCATAGAACCCTCATATATTGTCTAACAATTAGTCAATTATAAAATAAATACTATAGTATGTGACTGACACAACTTTAGAGAATACCTACCAGTTTGGACAAATTTTCTTTTGGTGTTTTGCCTTAAACCCCAAAAATGTATTATCCAGTCAATCTGAACTCATGAATATGACTATTTTCTAATTACTAATTCCTAATGACTTTGTTAATCAGATTTCTTTCATTATGTAACAGTGCATTAGTTTTCTATTCCTGCGTAACTAATTACCCCAAAATTTACAGCCTGAAAACAGTAAACATTTATTTATTATCTCATAGGTATTTTTTGTAGGTGAGGAATCCATGAGCAACTTAGCTGGCTGGTTCTGGCTCAGGCTGTCTCGAGGCTGCAGTCAAAATGTGGGCCAGGAATTTAGTCAGAAGATGGCTCACACACATGGCTGCTGTCACACACATGCCACATGGACCTCTCCATCGAACTGCTTGAGCATCCTCACACATGTCCACAGGCTTATCGCAAAGCAAGATCCAAAATAGAGAAAGGGAGAAGCTGCAAGACCTTTTATGACTTAGTCTCAGAATAGATACACTATCATTTCCACTAAGGGAATGTTAAGGGAGTTACCTAGTCCAGCCCACACTCAAGAGAAGAAATTAAGCTCCATCTTTTGAGGGGAAGAGTATCAAACAATTTAGGGACATGTTTTAACACCACAAACAGGAACTCCAAAGTAGGCTACAGTGAAAAATATCAAAAGGATTATGTTTTAAAGGTGACTTTAGTTTTCAACAGAGATATGATCTATCATAAATGTGGGGTTCAGAATTGTAACACGAGGCAATCATGGTGCGACGATGGCTCTCTTTAATCAGCTGGTGCATGTTTCCGTGTAAAGGGGACTGTAGTCGTCCCTTCCTGTCCGCGGGGACTGGGTCCAGGACCCCTCTGGATACCCAATCTGGGGATGCTCAAGTCCCTTTAATAAAATAGCACAAGGACCCTGCTGGAGAGAGCTCGCAGCCAGTGGGTTGGATTATGAAAAGCTGGGTTGTTTTGTAAGTGTGGGTTTACAAGAATGTAGAAAATCCATAATAAGACACTTTCGGATGTAGTGGCAGGGTAAAAAAATTGTCTTTATTTTTGTAGTAGTCCAAAAGGCTAAAGAAAAACAAAATACCATGGCAAGAAAAGGGCAGCACAGGCCGTCAGAGGGGGGAGAGGAAAGCCCAGCGAGGGAGCTGAGTGGAGGCTGTAACGGGGTCTGCTTCTTTCAGATACGCATCATTTGATTGCGCTATACATAAGCAACTGTTTTTGCCTTTTTTAGAGTTCCCCTGCCTCAGCTAAGGAATATTATAGAAGATGTTGCCCAAATATTAAAATTTATGTATGGTTCTTTAGATAGGTAAGTACTTCTTTGAATTAAATCTCAAGTTTTAAGTGTATGATTCTCAATCACCTTTTGTACTTACTACTACTCCTTGGTTGGCAAGTTAGTTGTTTTGAGTTTCGTTTTGTTTTTTTTCCCTTCTTATTTTCTCATCCTTTATTAGTGGCTTTTATTACAGCTCTAAGCAGTTTTTCATTCGATCCCTGGCTTTTTCTTTTTTTGGTGTCATATGTTACTTTAGTGAAAAGTGATGAACCACAATTATATTCTGATATATTTCTGTAGGGGTCACTGTAAGAGCATTTGTTCAAAACAGAAGATTTTAAGTGTTTATGTAGCCTTTTTCTCTGATTATGAAACCATTGTCAAATGTACCATCCTAAAATGGAGTACTTCCTTCTAAAAAAAATGTTAGGTAAAAAATATGTATGCACTATTAAAACAAATAAAAAGACAATGGATAAGGTATTGACTGTTCAGTTTCCTTCCATGTTTATTTTCTATGTAATGTGAATATGAGTACTCTATTTCTTTACACATGTGAGCTCATACTGTACATATTTTTCTGCCTCTTGCTTTTATAACCTTACAGTATAATGTGATGTGTGTTTCTTGATCAAAGAAGGATATTTGAGGTAGCCTTTCAACATTTGAACACGTAAAATTATGAGTGGAAAATAAATTTTTCTCTTTGTGGGATTTTTGTAAGTTCCATTACTTCAGAGAGCTAAAATGATACCTTTGCTTTCAAAGCGTTAACTGTGTATCAGTTCACACATTTTCCCAAACCGCAGTGGTATCCGCTCTCTGTGTCTTTGTGGATCTCTGCTGTTGCTGTTCTCAAAGCAGGAACCTTCTGTGACTGTGCCATCTGGTAATTGTCTGGTTCGCAGTGTTCTGCTTCGAGAGCTGCCTAGGAGACACATTCCTCTCAGACCCGCTTGTTAGCATTTTCCAAACGTGTGAACTACTAAAGTCCAGGCTTTTACCTTTTACTAGTAAGGAAATGTTTAACCAGTGAGGTGTAAGGGTGTGGTTATAAACTACCGCCTTCAATTTGTACTAGATGAGCAAACCTTGCTATGTTTGGCCCTAATCGAAGCTTTCTGTTTTCATAAAACCAGAGGTAATCAAGGAAAAAACTCCTACAGTGAATTCTGCTCAGGAAGATCATCAGTTGGAGTTGATCTGCAGATTTCAGTGGAGTAGTTTGGAGGCAGAGGGACTCTTGATTTCTCTGAAATTTATCTTGAAATTTAGCTTCCACTGATTTGGAAGTATCTCCAAGTTGGTAGCAAATTTAATTAGTTTCTTCTTGTTCAAGTGAGAACTTGAAAGGCAAATTGTGCAATAAATGTGAAGACCCATTGATTTCTTCAAACTAAAAAGCAGTATGGATCCAATATGTTGTTAATAGTCACGTTGCAATAATTTTTTAACAACAAGGTTTTTTTTTCCTTTTTTTAATCCTCACCCGAGGACATTTTTTCATTTTTTGTTCAGATAGAGTGGGAGGGAGAGAGAGGAAAAGACAGAGAGAGAGAAACATTGATGTGAAAGGGACACATCGAGTGGCTGCCACCCACACAACCCAACCAGGGCCGGGGACAAACTGCAACCGAGGTACATGCCCTTAGCAGGAACTGAACCTGGGTCTCTCTGGACCGCAGGCCGACGCTCTAACCACTGAGCAAAACCGGCCAGGGCAAGGTTTTTTTGGTTTTTTTTTATCCTCACCCGAGGATATTTTTCCATTTTTTGCACAGATAGAGTGGGAGGGAGAGAGAGGAAGGAGAGAGAGAGAGAAACATCGACGTGAAGGGACACATCGAGTAGCTGCCACCCGCACGACCAACCAGGGCCGGGGACAAACCGCAACCGAAGTACGTGCCCTTAGCGGGAACCGAACCCGGGTCTCTCCGGACCGCAGGCCGACGCTCTAACCGCTGAGCCAAACTGGCCAGGGCAAGGTTTTTTTCTGATTAGGAAAGACATGAAAGGCGAATTGAGCCACAGAAAACTGATGGTACATTAACAGAGTTTAGTGCTGTGATCAAACTGAAGCTATAACAGTTTCCTGCACCATTCCCAGCCAACCCATCCAGTTCTCCCCATCTTCACCATCACCCTCAGCCACAACCCCTCTCACTACCGCACTCAGCTCCTACTGCTTCCTTCTCTCCATTCTTGCTACGTTAATTACGTTTCTTTTTTAATTTAATTTATTGGAGTGACATTTGTTAATAAAAGTATATAGGTGTTAAGGTATACAATTCTATGATACATCATCTGTATATTGTATTGTGTGTTCACCATCCCAAGTCAAGTCCACTTTTAATTAATTTCCAAACACAGTTAAAGCGATCTTTCTGTTATGTGGCTCCTACCTACCTTTTTATTTTGGATCTCAAATCACACCCGCCCGTCTGCACTGTTCTGCAGGCACCCAGGCCAACCCTGTGCACCCCTGTGCACCCCCCTCCTCCCACCTTTGGCTTTTGTACTGAGCTCCCCCTGTGCTCCCAGCAATGAGAATAGTGTCTGGAATATAGCAGGCACTCAGATAATTTGTCGAATGGATCGGTGAGTAGTATTCTGATATGCACCAGTTACTGTGTTATCCAGTGAGCTGTTCAGTGAATAGTCACAGGCACAGCTGTATTTTTTATACATGGCTAAAACCAAGTTTCTCTCTCTCCCTCTTTTGCGTTTTCAACAGTTATGCCTTCATTAATAAAGAAGGGGGAAGAAACTTAGGCTAATTTATGTGTTTACTAAGTAATAAGCCTAATATGTGCTTATACTTATTATATACTACATACTTTGAATGTGAATTAAATTGTATTTCCCCACTTTTACAGAGTGGGAGAAAAGTTCGGACAAAAGTTAGATGATTTTCCTGTGATGTCTATCTTATAGTATAGTGATAAGATTCAAAACTAGATCAGATCTATACTATTACACAGCTCAAAATCTCTTTGTTTTCCCATATTGTCCAAAAGATATTGAGAGATATAAACGGCTGATAGTCAGAGGTAAAAGCAATTTACATTTTTTACAAAGAGGGTACTTCAGCCCATTCTGTTGTAGACACACCACTCGTATTAGCCCATGGATGTTCCATAGGAGCATCTACTCAGTGCATTTGAGAGTAGGTTTCAGGGTAAAAAATATCGACAGGGTGAATTTCTGAACACACTCCATTCGCACATTACGGCAGTAGTTCTCCCCGAGGAACAGGGTAAGTAAGGAGCTCCTGGGCTGGGAAAGGCCCAGGGCCCTGGCAGCACGCACGAGATGACCATTGCGCGTTCTAACAGAGCTCTGGGTTCTTCAGTGCCTTTTGCCAGGTTGAGAACGTTCCTCGTTTGGATCATTTCTTTGAACTGCTCTTTCAAAGAGCCCTCCAGCCTGCCAGGCTGCACAGCAGGGCCAGTCCCGGTGCCCAGCAGTACGAGGCCGCCGGTGCAGTTCTTCTCGACAATCTCCCTGGAGTGCGGTGGCTCGTTCTCCCGCAGGAAATCAAGGTAAGCCTAGGTGTCATAGAATAAGAATCAATCTTCTCTTTTTCCCCCCTTAAGCTTTTTGTTATTTTCAGGATTGTAGGTAAGAGTCAGTGTTTTTCTCTCTCTCCCTCTGTCCCTTCCACTCTATCTAAAAATCAATGGAAAAATATCCTTGGGTAAGGATTAAAAAATATATATATAGGGTTTAGTGACCATATATTGTCTAATGAAAAATATTAAGGAATTTTATGCCTTAAAAAATCTAGTTAAAAACATATGTGTGAGAGGTTATTTGTGCCTAATAAATTTTAGGTGGAAAGTTATTTTAATTTAGCAAAAACTGACTTGTTCTGAGTTTAGTATACAATGAGGTCTTTAGTTATCGTTCTCAGGTGTTTGAGAATTTCCTTATTTTGTTTGTTTGCCAGATATTCTCTTTTTTAAAAAAATAATTTTTCCTAAGATATGTTGAAATAATTAAGAGAAAATTTATTCTACCTTTTCCCTTAAGGAATATGGGAAACAATTATAGCAACCTTGTGCTTTAGCCTACAGAGTTCTATAGCAGGAGCAGCAACCCATTAAACAGCAATGTTTCTGAAGTTCAAAATCACAAGTGGGTAACTTTCTTTGTGTCCTATAGTTTTTTTTCAAGAGACATTGTAGCTGCAGAAAGGAGAACATGAAGAATTTGCTAGATGCAGAAAAGTGTAGGTCACAAGAGAGTAATAAGTCATACAGTGTGAAAAGCACTGAAAGGCATGACTAATGTTTCCAAAGCTTCTGTCATCCCAGTGAGACCCAGTTGGTAACACAGTTCTGCAGAGAGTGCCTTGCACTTTGTTTTAGAAAGAATTCTTTCTCACAAATAGCACATATGCTAGAAACTTTGATTGCCAATAGTTTTTAATTTATGTATATGCACATATTAAACTGCTGATTAAATTTATTGTTTTTAAATTGTGAATGCTTTAGGAAGGGAAAAAATGTGCATGAAGGAGTTCAGGCAATTTCCATAGAAAAAAAGGCTAAATCCTAAGTAAAAGATTTTTCTAATAACTCTATAGTGTAGTTAAACTGTGCCCGATTCCAGGGGAACACTTGCCTTCATGTTTTAATCCATGAATAAAGATTAACAGTCTTTTTATATAAAACATGAGAGAGAGACAGGGAAGAATGTTGGCATTTTTCTAAGAATCCATCTGTTGAGAAATACATAGGAAATAGAAAAACAAAAACAACTTAAATAGATTGGCTACATTACGACTGATTTTTTTCTCTAAGAATTTTAATATGTTAAAATGTTTTCTAACTCAAAACTGAAAGCAACTTTTTAATCTTATAAATTATTTTATGTTGAATACAGAGTGAAGCCCATTTTGCAATTGTGATTTAATTGAAAAAATGCCTATATGTTAATTTAACTTTTTTGCCATTGCAAAGCTTAAAAACGAGATGTTCTATTTGGAGAAAGATACTCAGTTCTTCAATTAATTATTAAACATTTTTATATGGCCATGATTAGAAATGAGTTGTGAGTTAAATATTTGTTTACCCCCACCCACCCCCACAGATGGAATTAGACACGGCTCTGAGTGACTTGGAGGCTGCAGATTTTGCAGAACTGGTAAGAGAAGCAGTGGATTTTAGGAAAGACAATGTTGACTTCTCATTTCATAAATCAGTCATTATTCTAAATATTTTACAAGTGGGCGTGTAATGATCTTGAAATACATAACATTAGGTCTCTGATTTGACAAGGACAAAATCTATTTTGCTTGCCTAAAGATTTCTATTCAGTTAAAAATATTTGTTACATAATGTATATGTAATGATAAATTACCTTAGTATCATTAAGAACTGGGCTTTGTGAGATAGGACACACACGTAATGTTGATTAAATTAAGTAAAAGCCCTGTAGATCTGTATTTAAATTGGAAGTATCAGTATGGTTTTTAATCTTTAAAAAAAAATGTATTTCATAGCTCTGTTCAGTGAAAAGGCCTAGAAATTGTGACCATCCCCAGTAGTAATGAGCACCACTATCACCCAGGCCATGGTATATAAATAATATTTCTCAATAAAAGGAACCAAGATTCCTAAGAGCAATGGCTGAATCTAGATTTGGGCCTGAAAATGTACATGATAAGCCTGGCACCATCTTGTTATATCAGGAATCAAGGAAACTTTCAAAAATTACTAGGGTTAATGTAGGGTTCAAGTAAACAGGAGACAACTTGAAGAGGCTTCCACTTAAGCATCTATAAGGATAATAACTGCAAGAGATTGAAACATATCAGGTATGTTTAAGTCATAAGTTCATAATGATACTAAAGGAAAAAAGAAAAATTTCTTGGTCAACTTGGGAAAGAGCTAGGGAAACAAGTCACTTTTGTGAAAACTGGTCAGTAAGGAAGAAGAATCAAACTTTTATCTGCCTTTCCTATCTGAACCACACCTCATGGTTACCAAGTAGAGATAGGCAGGGGGGTATCTTTATGGAAGTGGACTACCTAATGTATCAAGAAAGAATGACAGGCCCTGGCCAGTGTTGCTCAGCGGTTAGAGCATCGGCCTGCGGTCCAGAGAGTCCCGGGTTCGGTTCCCGCTAAGAGCACGTACCTCAGTTGCAGTTTGTCCCCGGCCCTGGTTGGTCCTTCGGGTGACAGCCACTCGATGTGTCCCTTTCACATTGATGTTTCTCTCTCTCTCTCTCTTCCTCTCTCTCCCTCCCATTCTACCTGAACAGAAAAATAGAAGAATGTCCTCGGATGAGGATAAAAAAAAAAAAAAAAAAGAAAGAAAGAATGACAGAATTGGAATGTCACCATTTTGCAATTCCCCTAGTGCATGAATGGCATCTAAGCAATGATTATAAGTAGCTGTTAACATCACTCACACAAGTCAGCCAGACAGTATGCGGCTCCGATGGAAGCACACACACCACCTATGAAGTGTACTTGAGCAGGCCTCAGATCTAACTACCAGTTTTCAGGAAATACCAGGGGGAAAGGGACATGTGCAATGACCCTACTTGGGGAAAAGGGACTGCAATCAGCAAAATCTAGACTGGGAAACAATAAGACAGTTTCTTCAACAAATAAATTAGAAGGGAGATGGGTGGGAGAAGTTGAGAGAGAACCTATCACTTACAAGAGACTTATACCATATCAACCAATTTCAATATACAGACCTTACTTGGATCCTGATTCAAACGAACAAAATTTCTAAAAAATATCTATGAGACAGTCAAACTATAAATACTGATGATTGGCTATTAGGTGAGAGTAGTTCTTTAGATGTGGTAATGATATTATGATAATATATATTTTTAAGCCCTCCTATACATTCTGAAGTGTGTACAAGTGAAATAGCATAGCGTCTGGTATTGGTTTTGAAATAATTCAGCAGGAAGTGAGAAGGAGGGATATAGATGCAACAAAATTAGCCATGTACTGGTCATAGTTGATAAACTGAGACTACTACTTTGGAAAACAGTTTGACAGTTTCTTAAGAACCTCAACCTACACTGATCATATGATTCGGCCACTCTATTCCTATCTTTTGACCCAGAGAAACAGAAGACCATGTCGATACAAAGACCTGTCAACAAATGTTCATAGCAGCTTTATTTGTAATAGCCAAAAACTGGGAACAATTCAAATACATGTCCATCAGCAGGTGCATAGAGAAACGAACTGTGGTGTATTCATGCAATGGAACACTACTCAGCACAAAATCTGGTGGGAGATGATGGTGAAACTTCTATATCCTGATTTTTGGTGGCACTTACATAGCTGTACACACTTAATCAAAACTCACAGTGAACAATTCACAGTGAAAAAAATAATAATGAGGGGAACACTATTTGTAAAGTATATGATTACCTAACCACTATGCTGTACACCTGAGTTCAAATACGTTGAATGTCATCTGTAACTGAAGAAAATTAAAATAAGATCTAGTCTAAGTGTTTAGAAATTAGATTTAAGATTTAATCTTATATCCTTATTTTGTGTTCTTTAGTTTTTTAAATTATTATTAAGGTATAATTTACATCTTCACTTCTTTAAAGTCAACCCCTCTCCCCACCCCCAGCCCCTGCCAACCACTGATCTGTTTTCCATCTTCATGGTTTTTACTTTTTCTGCAATATCATATAAATGGAATCATACAGTAGGTAATTTTTTTTGGATCTGACTTCTCTCATTTAGCCCAGCAATTTTCAACCAGTGTGCTGCAAGAATTTTTAAAACATGCAGTGCCTGACTATTTAGTCCGGGGCACTGACCTCTTTTCCCTTAGACTGTCAAAAAAACAACATGACAACAGCCAGCACAATAGCCGTAGCCGTCTGGTGTGAATGCTCTGTCTTGAATCATAGATATATAGGTCACATAACAGAGTTGCATCTTATTGGTCCCATCATATTGCATCTGATTGGTTAATTCTTGGTACCAGAAATCCTTATATACAAGTATAGGCACCTGATTTTTTTAAAAGTCACTTTGGAGCAAAAGGTAGATAATTACTACTACTATTGGTTTTGTTGTAAATCAATAAAAATTAGACCTTTTTTTTTTTTTTGTCAGATTGGCAAATATACATTTTTTGATGTGCCGCAGAATTTTAGTAATTAGTTTATGTGTGCCATGAGATGAAAAAGGTTGAAAATCGCTGACCTTGCATGATGAATTTGGATTCATTGGTGTCATTATATGTATCAGTAATTCCGTCCCTTTTATTGTTGAATAATATTCCATTGTATGAATGTATCACAGTGTTTATCCATTCCCCAATTAAGGATATTTATATTATTTCCAGGTTTTGCTTTTCTTTAGATTTTATTTTTTTAATTATAGAAGTAATGCATACATATTGGATAAAAAATGCAACCTGGTTACTAAAAGCAAATGTCTTCCCTCCTCATCCTCTCCCCAGTTCCATCCTCAGTTATAACTACCCTTATAGTTTGGAATGCGTTCTTCCAGACCTTTTCTATATACATACCCACACACAAACCAACACCCATGTATATCTACATACATGTGTATCATCAGAGGTGCTTTTTTTTTTTAAATCCTCACCCTAGGATATTTTTCCATTTATCATCAGATAGACTGGTCAGAGGGAGAGAGAGAGAGAGAGAAACATAATGTAAGAGAGACCTATGATTAGTTGTTTCCTGCACAACCCAACCAGGGCCAGGGATGAACCGCAACTCAGGTTTGTGCCCCTGACCAGGATTGAACCCATGACCACTGCTTCTTGGGCCGACGCTCCAACCACCGAGCCAAACTGGCCAGGGCATCAGGGGTGCTGGTTTTAACAAAAACTAGATCTTAGTGATATTTGGTTCTGCAGCTTGCATTCTTTGCCAAATTGTATATCCTAAAACATTTTGTGTGTGCTATATAGATCAACCATAGTTTTAAACACAGGTATGATATTGTGTCATGAATCTACCTAATTTTGTTAACCAATTTCCATTATTAAAAATCACTTTACATCAAAATTTTTACATATTATAAATAATTCTACTATTAAAGAGTATATGTTTTTATATATTTTTTACATACTTCTCAGTGGCCCCCAAATAGGTTATACCAATTTTTACTTTCAAAAATATTATATGGTAATATTAGATATTTTAGATGATGATAGTGTAGAAGCTTTTTGTCTTGATACAATTGTTTTTATCCTTCTTGGTGAAACAAATATTATGTTAATTCTTAGATGTTTCTAATCAACAGTTTCTTATAAGAATAAAAAGTAAGACTAAGTCAAAATACTTATTTTTCACATTATCTTCTACCTTAATATCCTAGCATATTGATTTCTAATAAAGATCCTATGAAAAGTTCAGTTACTAAAGAATGTGGTTGTCATTTTAACTCTTGTTGCTTAACGGGGATTTTTAAATCCACTGTTTTCCCCCCAGTCTGAGGATTACTATGACATGAGGAGGCTGTACTCCATTCTAGGGTCATCTCTGTTCTACAAGGTAAGTTGAAGCTTGAATTTTTATAAATGTCCAACTGCTGTATGAACAGACCAAATTTTCTCAAACTTTTACAAACATGAAAAATACATCTTTTTCTTTTCCTCTGAATGTAGGTACCCTAAAATTAAGATCTTAAAACAAAACTTGTACCTACATATTTACAAATGCAAGAAATAGTTCTGGTTTCATTGTGTGCTAAAGCATCTGTCAATTTGTAGAGAAGAAACTAAAGGGCCAAGGGTGTAAGAGAGGAGGAGAGAGCGCTTTCGGGATTTCCTTTTGCAGTCGTGTGCTTATTCTTATCTTCCGACATAACCATGCATTGTTTTAATAAATACTTTAACGTTAAGTAGTTGACTTCCATGTAAAGAAAGTTAAGCATCCAGAGGCATGGATACATGGAACAAATTGACAGCTGTCAGAGGGGGTGGGGAGGGGGGATGGATGAAAGCCGGCAAAGGGATTAGCCAAAGAACATATATAGACACAGACAACAGTGTGGTGATGGCCAGAGGGAAGGGGGGGTGGGGACAGACAAGGGCGGCGGTATGGGGACATCTGTAGTAGTGTCAACAATAGAAACAAAGTAAAAAAAGAAGGAAAGAAAGTGAAGCATCAAATGAATTTCAGTATTTTAATTTTTCAACTCCCTATTCTCCACTTTCCCTCCTCAGAATTCAGTTCTGTTCTAATTCTGCCACTCAGGCTCATGCTACTCAGAGGTGATTGACTTGCTTCGTGCTACTGTCTACCTGTTTTAGACTTAAGTTATCATAAATATTTTATCTCTAGTTGACCTCAGGGGAGGGAAATTATTTTTACTATGTCTTGATTTATTCCATTTGAAACTGGAATAATTTAAGTCAACTGAAGAAGTACCTATAAAACTTTTAGAAATATATTATGGGATTATTGCTTGATATCACTGGTTGACTTTTGTTCTTTGTGGTTAAATTCAAGGGTTATTTGATATGCAGTCATTTGCCTAAGGATGATCTTATTGATATTGCTATATACTGTCGCCACTATGGCCTCCTGCCTTTAGCAGCAAAACAAAGAATTGGTCAGTTGGTCATATGGAGAGAAGTATTTCCTCGACATCACCTCCAACCTTTTACAGACTCAAACACTGAAGTCTTTCAGGAACCTGAAGGGAGATATTTTTTGTTAATTGTTGGCTGGGTGAGTTTACCTTGGTTTCTTTCTTGTTATCTTGTATGTTTGTTTGCCATTTACTATCTAAATAAATACACAAAATGATAATTTAAAATTATGAGCATGTGGCTTAGTGGTTGAACGTCGACCCATGTACCAAGAGGTTACTGGTTCAGTTCCCAGTCGGGGCACATGCCCAGGTTGTGGGCTTTATCCCTGGGGTGGGGCATGCAGGAGGCAGCCGATCAGTGGTTCTCTCTTACATCTATGTTTCTGTCTCTTTCTTCCTCTCCCTTCCTCTCTCTCTAAAATCAATAAAACCATATTTAAAAAATAATAATAAAATTATGAGCATGTCAGATGCCAGTATTCAAGAAGATGTTAAATGCCCCTTATTCCTTTTCTATAGCATTCATTGAATACTTAGGGAGAAATATTAATGAAATTAATGAATTTTAGTAGGTTATTAAGATATTTTTCCCCATTTATATAGTGGTTTTATCCTCTGGGTTTTTTTTGCAGGGGAAAATAGAGGGAAACATAAAAAGAATAAAGAGTCAGAATAAATATGTAATCATAAGTGAAAGGATTTCCAGTAATTGAGGCTTTTTGAAAGCTACCCTAGGGCATTCCATGTGCCAGAAGTAGTGGCTGATGGTGTATCAGGATAAGGCAACATGAGATTTGTTTTCAAGGGTGATCAAGAAGCACTGAGCATAACTAAGAAGGAAGGGGGAAGGAGGAGTTTTTAATAATCATCACATGGTTATGCCATATGCCCGTATGTCTTCATTATTCATAAACTCATGCATGCATATTACATATAAATATCTTCATGTAGCTAAATCCATACTAATAACTTTTTTCTCGCAGAGGCAGTATATGTTGTGTGTACTCTTAGAAGCTGGAGGCTGCACATCCAGAGCCATTGGGAACCCTGGACCAGACTGTGTGTACGTGGATCAGGCCCGAACAGCCCTCCACCAGCTGGGAGGAGCGGAGTGCCGCATACACGAGCGGCTGGCGGCTTCCGCAAGCCCCTGCTTGTCTTGTGCTGACTGGTTCCTTGCGGGGTCACATGAGAAATTAGATTGTTTGACAACCTCACCCATCCTCAGTAGGCTACAAGGTACTTCCAAAGTAGCAACCTCTCCAACCTGCAGAAGAACCCTTTTTGGTGACTATTCTTTAAAGACACGGAAGCCCAGTCCTTCCCGAAGCGGTGCAGGATCCGACCCTGGCTGCGAAGGGGGAGAAGGCGGTGGCCCGAGCCCCCACGCGACACCGGACGCAGTGCGGAGGCAGAGGGAATCTGATGCCTCGGAAGTGAGTGGGGCCTTGCTTACGGTGTGTGTTCATGGTGTGTGTTCATTCCAGCTGTGCATTCTGGGAGCGCAGCTGGCTTTCGAGCCCTTGTTTTATCATCGCAATAGAGTTTTTAAAGGCAGGTCATCCTTCATTTGAACTGGTGGTTGTTTTAGTCACTCTTGGGAAGCCAATGATTTAGAACCCAAAAGAGGAAGAAATAACAGTTATATCCAGGACTTCTGCTTTGACACTACTTACAAGCAGGGAAACTCTTTAATCCTGCTTTCCCTGTTCATCTTGATCTTCTCTGTTTACGATGTTAACAGGGAACAGCCTAGTTGTGGGGCATTTAGGGGGCTGATCTGACTAGCCAATAAAATGTTCAGCGGAAACAAAGAGAGAATCAATAACTTAAAATATATGTGTGCCTTGTTCTATTTATTTTATAGATTTTTTTTTTAATGTGCACTTGTGAAGTCCTGGTCTCCATACTCAAGAATTGAAAATGTGACTATTAAGCAAAGAGAATGTTCATTTTTCAGACCTCTTATTTATCATTTTTTATGTGTGTTTTTTCCATCTGTTATTATCAAAGTCATTGCTCCTGGAGGCTCTCTACCTATTCTAGTAATGTGGCTTTTTAAAACATTTTTGAAAGTTGTCATTTGGGTGGATGTGGTGAAGAAGGAGGTGTCTGAGAAGGGGCAGGGATAAAATATGAGTTTCTGAGTGTCATGGCATAACTATATAACTATAACTATAACTATAACTTTAACTATAACTATAACTATAACTATAACTATAACTATAACTATAACTATAACTATAACTATAGATGTGATCTCCTAATTCTAAACAGTAGAGTGCTCTTCAGCCCTAAGTGGATGTATTTAGGAAGTGCTCACATTGGTACTGTACTCATCATCCCAGTCAGTGAAATTGGTCAGAAATACAGTTTAAGACTATTTGGAAAGAATTAAGAAGCCATGAGCAATACCTAAGAAAAAGTGAATTAATGTCTAAGATTTAGCTATTCAACAAATATTGATTGAACACCTACTGTTGCCCCCAGCCTGGCCTGTGTGGCTTAGTGGATTGAGCATCATCCCATGAACTGAGAGGTCCTGGTTTAATTCCCAGCCAGGGCACATGTCCGGGTTGCGGGCTCCATCCCCAGTTGGGTGAGTGCAGGAGGCAGCCAATCAATGTATCTCTCTAACATCAATGTTTCTCTCTCTCTCTCTCTAAAATATCAATAAAAAAATTTTAAAATTACGTAAAGAAAAGATACAGCCCCTGCCCTTTGGGGAGTGCAGTCTGGAGAGGGAGACAAGTACACATACATATAAATTATAACAAAACTTGGTAAAGGCTCCATAATGGCTGTGGTAGAAGGTTTTGGGGGGAGAACTTTCATGTCCTCCTATGACATGGCCCTGCGGTCTCTGATAGCAAAGGACAAGCCTAGAGACAGGTGAGCATTAAAAATATTTACTTATTATTTTTTAATCCTCACCTGAGGATACTTTTTTTCCATTTATCTTCAGATAGAGTGCGAAGGAGAGAGGGAGGGGGAAAGTGAGAGAGACAGAAACAGAGACATCGATGTGAGAGGGACACATCGATTGGCTGCCTCCCGCACAACCCAACCAGGGCTGGGAGCCAAACCGCACCCAAGGTACGTGCCCTTCACTGGAATCGAACCTGCGACTCTGGTCTGCAGGCTGACGCTCTAACCACTGAGCAAACTGGCCATGGCAGCACTGAAAATATTTAAAGGTAACATTGCAAAATAGTAAATAGTTCTCTTAGAATGATATTTAGTTTTTACATTATTTCTGCTATTTGATTCCATTCTTAGATATAAACTGATCTACTAAACTGGATTTTTCAGGTCACTAAAAAGAAGTCTACTCTTCCAAATCCGTTTCATTTGGGTAACTTGAAAAGGGACCTTTCAGAAAAAGAATTGGAAATGTATAACACAATGAAGTAAGAAACTTTCTTATAATATTCTTTTTTTCACTTAAACCCTGTACAAGTCTAAAACATGTAGAGATTTTATTCAACAATTGTAATTATGATGTATCTTACATGTCATAGGTAATATCTATGCTATTTCTCTAATGTTCGTCATTACACATGTAGGAAACATACTCATAAGAGATAAAAAACATACAAAGTAACAGTTCAAAATGTGAAAGCCCCTTTATCTCTCTTCCACAGGTACCCTCCCTTTTGTGTGTCTAATTTCTAAATTAGAGTTTACTATTTTTAGACTCTGACAGAGGCTGTGGTGTGCTGCCCAGATACCCCTTGTCCCGGAGTGCTCATTCCCAGTGCTGACCAGGGACGACCAAGGCAGCACATAGGCTAAGAGCTGGAATAAGTTTGTTCCTTGCCTCTGTGCTCATGGGGCGGCGGGGGGGTGGGGGGGGTGTAAGTCAAATGACATTAGACATTAGAATTAGAATGGGGCAGCCTGAGTATTTGAGATCCAGATGGGGAACTGCTGTCCATGTATCTAAAGACTGCCAGTCAGAGTCTGCAGTAGAGAGAAAAAAGCAAGGTACCACGGATCAAGTTACAGAGTCAGCTGAGCTCTGCCACTTAGCTGTGTGACCTCAAGTTAATCTAAGTCCTCTGAACATTGATTTCCTCGTGATTAAAACGAGGATGGTAATATTTAATACCCTGAAGAGTCATTATGAGAATTAAGACTAAGATATTTTAAAGCGCCTACCCTGGCACATCGAGGGCATTCAGTTTATCATCATCATCATTATTATTATTGTCATTATTATTATTATATTGTTGTTCTTCAGCTCTGTTTACTAATGGTAGAAATAAGCAGTATGTATAGGTTCTCCCTGCCAGTCTGAGACCTAACTAGGGGAAGAAAAGATGGAGAAGAAGAAGAATGGAGAAATGAAAATAATAAGAGGAGCCAGAAGAGAAGTAAGACTGTAATAATGAAAAAGAGAATACAACTAGTCTTGTCGTGGTATTACAGAATATTAACCCAGCTCCGCAGTTGGTAACAATTTCATTTTTATTCAGGATCATCAATTTAACTATCATGGGAAAAGGCTTTAATGCTGCTAACTTAAATGTGTTTGGTTTGTTGGAAGATGTTTTTATATGTGATCCACTTCAACTGACAGCATGTTTGTGGCTTGCAGAGATCTGGGCCAGACATGGGCTGAGTTATTCATTACCAACTGTGGAAAAAGAGGGTGTTGGCCAGTTTGGGTTGTTTAGCAGGGGGGCGAATTAAGTTACTTGCAAATGAATTGGTATTTGTTTATCCTTGCATAACATGTAATACTTACCTCCATTAGGGAATTGGTAATAACCCTTGCCTGTACGTCAGTTAAAGAGGAAGAGGGAATTAAATGTTTGGCCTAATTTCCTTTCCCTAATTAGACTCCTAATATTATATTGTAGATAAAAAAAACTTGTTAGGAGTCTACACAATTTAAAATGAAGCAATATTTTTTAAGTTTACTTAAATATATTTTTTCTTTTCTTGTTTTCAAGATTGACATCCGGTCCAGAGAACACACTTTTCCACTATGTTGCCTTAGAAACAGTGCAAGGGATCTTTATTACTCCTACCCACGAAGAAGTGGCCCAGCTAGGTGGCTCTATTCACCCTCAGCTAATAAAGAATTTCCATCAGTGTTGTCTCTCCATCCGTGCAGTTTTCCAACAGACCTTGATTGAAGAGGTAGGGCAATGCTGCAAATATAGTTTTCTGCCAGTTTCATTTCCAGATCTCTAAACGCTCTTTAATCAGTATGTCCAGCTTTGGAATCTCTCAAAACAAGAAGCACAATGGTTTATAGATTCGGGATGTGTTCTAGAGGGCGAGCCAAAATGATTTGGTGGGGAATTAGATAAGAATTATTAGAGAAAGAAGAACCAAGGATCACTACTGTTTTGGCCTGAACCTTACAAAAAGTATTTATATTCCACATAAGTCACTGTTTTCTAATGATTTTTTTATCAATGGGAAATTTAGAGAGTTTTAAATCAGAGTAAGAGACAATACTGCTTTAAGTTTAATGTGTTTTAAGTATATTATAAAATTTTATCTGTTCACTTAGTAATTACTCATTAGCAATCTATTCATTAAGTACCTACTATGTACCAGGCACTTTAAAAAACACAGAGATGAATAGTGTACTGTCTCTGCCCTGGAAAAGAAGCTTATCCACTGGGGAAGAAAGACCTATAAACTGCAAATATAATTGATATAATATAAGGTAACTACTAATACACGGTTATGAACAAAATGTTCCCTGCAAGAGTCAAGGGATGCTTTATCCACGAAGTCTTTTTTAGGAGATGGTATTTAAAGTATGAGGAAGAGTAGAAATTTTCCTACAGGTAAGAAGAATGTCATTGCAGGCTCTTAAGTATTAGAATCAGCCAATTCAGGTCTATCTGTGAAAACATTTTAAAGTAACACTATTAGCACCTGTCAATACTAATAATACCTGTTAATTTACAGAAAAAGAAAGCACTGAATGTTGCAGATCATTCAGAATCTACGAATTCAGGGTCTTCTCTAAACCCTGTGAAAGAACATGGGGTGTTGTTTGAATGTTCACCTGAAAACTGGACTGATCAGAGAAAAGCACCCCCAGTAATGGCTTACTGGGTAGTAGGGTAAGTCGAAAAAGAGTATTTGAAAGTTAAGTAAAATGTTAGAAAAGTGGTAAAGGAGACAAAGTTTTAAGATGTAGGCATACAATTATTGATCTAACTATAATATTTTAATATATTTTAGAATTTTATTTGCTATCTCCTTTAAATTCCTCCCAAGTCCTTTTCTATTAAAAACAAATAGCTTAGTCAGTGATCTTACAAAATTATATTAGTAACAAGCTAAAAAAACAATGATTTCACAATTTTACTGCTATTTCCTTCCTTCCATCCCTACTTCCTTCTTTCCTTCTGTCCTCCTTGCTTTCCCTCTTCCCTTCGCTCTCCTTCCCCTCACCCCACACCAACTACAAGCCCTGCCTGCCCTGGTCCCTGCCCACCTCTCCATCTCTCTCCTGTCACTCTCCTCCTCCTCCTCCCATATGCACAACCACACTGGCGCCAATCGAATCTTGTTCCTGCTGTTCCTTGTGTGTGGGATGTTCTGCCTCTTAACCTTTGCATTTCTGGCTCCTCGATTTTCAGACCAGTGCTAACATGTCATCTCCTCAAAGAGAGGATCCATGATCTCTTTACGGCATTAAAAGGGCTACTCAGTTATGCTGTATTATATAACCTCTTTATTATTTATTTTCTTGTTTGTTTATGGTCTTTCTTACTACAGTGTCAGCTCTATGAATCATATCTGTCTCGAGCACCCTTGGTACCTAACACATATATTGATAAATATATTATAAACAATTTAGGCCCTGGCTGGTTTGGCCCAGCAGTTAGAGAGTCGGCCTGCGGTCCGGAGAGACCCGGGTTCGGTTCCCGCTAAGGGCACGTACCTCGGTTGCAGTTTGTCCCCAGCCTTGGTTGGGTCGTGCGGGTGGCAACCACTCGATGTGTCCCTTTCACATCGATGTTTCTCTCTCTCTGTCTCTCTCTCCCACTCTATCTGAACAAAAAATAGAAAAATGTCCTCTGGAGAATAAAAAAAATTTAAAAAAAATAAAAAAAAAATAAACAATTTAGTAAATAGAGTTGTGCTTGGCAAACTGTGGTGGGAGGTGGTATGCCAAATAGAAAGATAAAGTCACACGCATTGCACCTAATGGTCTTACATCTAGCAGAAGAAATATGAACTATGCTCAGATATCTATATGTTTATGGATAGATATTATATGGATATAGACTTATTAGAATATACAGATATATATAGTCAGATGGGGGGGCTAATTAGTCGATACAACCAAATGTTATGGGAATTCAGAGGAAGGGAAAACCCATTTGATCTGGTTTAGGAAATGAATTGGATTTGGATAGAACATTTCAGAAAAAGAAAGGATGAACAAAGACCCAAACAAGGGAAATCATAAGGCACAGCAATGAGTATGGCTTGCCAGGATGGTAAAGGAGTGATATACCCAAAGAGAAAGTTAAAAAGGTCAGGCTGGGAAGCAGAGAGCCTTCAATTCTGACTAAGGAATTGCATTTTGAGGGAAATACTGAGCCACTGAAGAGTCTCTGATTTGGGTTAAAGACTTGGTGGAGGAAGGGGCAGGAAGTTAGGTGACACTAACTGGACACCTACCATGTAGTAATATATTATATGACAAACGCTTTACAAATGTATCCAAAGCAGTGATTCCAGTGTGCTGGTCCATGGGATTTAGAATCACTCAAGTCACTTGTTAAATCAGAGATGCCTGCGCCCCACCCCAGTAAGCTTCCTTGTGATTCTGATGTATAACCAGCCAAGTTTGGGAGCATCAGCATAAGTTCAGTTCTGTGTAGTGTGATCAGAGCCATGCTATTGGATGGTTAAGTTGGGAGCAGCAAGTGGAATGGTATGGATACATGAGAGGCTACAGAGAGGAACAGTTAGGCACACATACAGGTGCATAGTGGAACCTTAACTGCATTCACAACAATTAGAATAGAAAGAATCAGAAGTCCGGTCAAGATGGCGGGTAGGTAAACGCGGTATCGCGTCCTCCCACAACCACATCAAAGTTACAACTAAACTACAGAACAACCATCATTCAAAACCGCCTGAAATCAAGCTGAATGGAAGTCCTACAACTACGAAATTAAAGCAGCAGCCACATCCAGACTGGTAGGAGGGGCGGCGGCGCAACAGGCTGGGCCCACACCCACGTGTGGGGATAAAAATCAGGGGACACCTTGGCTGGGAAGGCCCTTCCTGAGGACTGAGGGGTCCCTGTCCCACACCAGGTGCCCCACTCAGGGTTCCAGTGCCAGGAAGAGAATCCCCATCACTTCTGGCTGGAAAACCAGCGGGAACTGAGGCTCAGGGAGGCTGAAGCGGCTGGAGCCCCAGGCAGCTCCTTAAAGGGCCCGCGCACGGACTTATCGGACTCGCTCCCTCTGAGCTCGGAGGGGAGGCAGCTCGAGGGGAGCCAGAGACACACAGGGAAGAACTGAGCTGTTTGGCACTGGAGCGAAGGCTGGAGAGGGGGCTTCCTCCAGGACAGACGTGCTGTCAGAGGCCTTTGTTCCTTTGGTGAGCCCTTCCCTGGGGCGGCAAGACAGAAGCCATAACTGGGACCCCAGCAACCTGGCTCATACTGGTAGCCCCGCCCTGCTGACTCCCTGAGGCCCCACCCCACCCAACTTTCAAGCCCACCCAAGCTGTTGCCACTTGCTTAACCATAGGATTAGCCTGTCTTGGATCCTGCTTCAGGTTTTTCCTAAATTCTTTCAAACGAGAAGCATCTGGTCTCAGCGAGCCCCATACCTCTCGTTAAGTAATACACAGAAACAAACACAGGGAGGCAGCCAAAATGAGGAGACCAAGAAACAGGTCCCAAAGGAAGGAACAGAACAAAACCCCAAGAAAAGAACTAAGCGAAATGGAGATAAGCAACCTAACAGATACTGAGTCCAAAATACTGCTTATAAGGATGCTCAATGAACTTAGTGAGAACCTCAGTGAACTTAGGGAGGGCCTCAAGAGCATAAAAAAATGACCAGTTAGAAATCATGGATACACAGTTAGAATTGAAGGAGGCATTAACTGAAATAAAGAATAATTTACACAGCTTCAATAATAGAGTACGTAAATCCAAGGAGCAAAGCATCGATTTGAAATATAAGGAAGCAAAAAATGCCCAATCAGAACAGCAAAAAGAAAAAAGAACCCCAAAAAATGAGGATAGTGTAAGGAGCCTCTGGGACAACTTTAAGCGTGCCAACATTCGCATCTTGGGGGTGCCAGAAGGAGAAGAGCGAGAACAAGAAATCGAAAACCTGTTTGAAACAATAATGGCAGAAAACTTTCCTAACTTGGTGAAGGACACAGACATATAAGTCCAGGAAGCACAGAGAATCCCAAACAAGATGAACCCCAAGAGGCCCACACCAAGACACATCATCATCAAAATGCAAAAGGTTCAAGACAAAGAGAGAATCTTAAAAGCAGCAAGAGAAAGGCAGCTAGTTACCTACAAGGGAGTTCCCATTAGACTGTCAGCTGATTTCTCAAAAGAAACTTTGCAGGCCAGAAGGGAGTAGCAAGAAATATTCAGAGTGAGGAAAAGTAAGAACCTACAACCAAAATTACTCTATCCTGCAAAGCTGTCATTTAGAATCGATGGACATATAAAGAGTTTCCCAGACAAGAAAAAGTTAAAGGAGTTCATCACTACCAAACCGTTATTATATGAAATGATGAAGGGTCTTTTTGAAGAAAAAGATAAAATGTATGAACAAACAAAATGGCAATGAATACATATCTATCAACAATGGAATCTACAAACAAAATGAACAGGTAGAACAGAAACATTCTCATAGATACAGAGAACATTTTGTTGGTTGCCAGTTGGGAGCGGGGTTGGGGGAATGGGTGAAAAAGGTGAAGGGATTAAGAAGCACAAATTCATTGCTAGACTGACAAACCTCAAAGGGAAAGGAGTTGGGGGGGTGGGAAGAAATAAACCAAAGAACTTATATGCATAACCAATGGACACAGACAATAGTGTGGGAAAAGGTGAGAGGGGGGCGGGAGTGGGGAGGAGGGGGTCAATGGGGGGGAAATGTGGAACATCTGTAGTACATTTTACATCCAACAATAAAGATTAAAAAAAAAAAGAAAGAAAGAATCAAGAGGTGTTGAATCTGTTGATGCAGATCTGTGTAGAATAGAGATATTTAAGGAAGTCAGGTAGACTACCCCTAATTTAAATAGTTTGATTTATTGACAGTAGTATTGATTAAATAGATTTTAACTCTTTAAGAAAACCAAGTAAAGTTTCATTGTTAATCCCAATCCAATACTATCTGCAAAAAGAGGTATCATATGTTTAATATTTTAATAATAATTACCCTTTAGAAAGTAAATGGCCGTGTTTAATAACTGTTATACCTAAAATGATGGTATCACCATTGACTTTATTGTAATAATGACTAAATTTAATATTTAAAAACTGAGGAATATGGTAAAACATATTGGTAAAAATAGGCTTTACACTTTGGAAAAATAAAAAATAATTGACCTAAGGTTATATTATTTATTTAAAAGAAAACCTAGCTGCATTTCACCCTACTATAGATTTAGATTATTGTTTTAATTTACTACTGATACTATCAGAAACAAAACAAAATAAAATGAAATGAATTGGAAGTTTTAACTTTTCTTTGTTTTTGAATTTCTAAAATAAGTGTTTCCTTTTCCTCTACAGGAGACTCTTTCTTCATCCCAAAGTTCAAGAACTTTACGTCTGTTTCCATGACTCAGTCACAGAAATTGCCGTTGAAATGGCTTTTAAGTTGTTCTTTGGGTTGACTTTGTAACACTGTACATGGAGCACTGAGCAGTGTTAGGATTGCTGAAATCCATACACAGAAGATAAGATTTAGCTTCTTTTTCACTGTTTAGTATTGAACATAGTATTGCTAAATATTGAGATCATATGCTATTAGATTTGATACACTAGATCTTAATTAGTATTGTGAGACTTTTTAAAAAATACTTTATCAAAATATGAAGAAGGAATTGTTAACTTATTTGCATTTTGATAATATAACATTAATTTATTGACTAGTTTGAAGTAATGTGAAGTGTTTTATATAAAATTAATATAGGAAATATTTATCTTGGAAAAATATTCAATTGGTTGTGTATCTGTCTCAAAACTAATATTGAATCTAGTGAAAGAATCGTGAAATTGGGGGAACGTGACCTATAACTAATTAGTGCTGTGACCATGAGCAAGTCTTTGTACCTCTCTGAGCTCAGGGCATTAAGGTATCATGGGTATTAAGGCACTTTTTTTTAAAGTATATATTAAGCCCTGGCCGGTTTGGCTCAGCGGTTAGAGCATCGGCCTGCGGTCCGGAGAGACCCGGGTTCGGTTTCCGCTAAGGACACGTACTTCGGTTGCAGTTTGTCCCCGGCCCTGGTTGGTCGTGCGGTGGCAGCCACTCGATGTGTCCCTTTCACATTGATGTTTCTCTCTCTCTGTCTCTTCCTCTCCCTCCCTCCCACTCTATCTGTACAAAAAATGGAAAAATGTCCTCGGGTGAGGATAAAAAAAAAAAAAAGTATATATTAAATCTCTTAAATTTCTTGATATTTCCCCCCAAAATGCCATACCCTAATTTTAATACTGAGAATTATTAACACATTCAGCTACTGATCACCTCACATTTTCCAACAGACTGAAAACTTGGGGGTTTATTATAGTGGATTTTTTTTTTTTTTGCTTCATTTAATGAAAGTTTAATTTATTAAACTGCTTTCCTGGTATCAAAGAATCATATTGACCACTGCTCAATAACTGAAATAAGGAGATAAAGCAAACTACTGATCTTAATAAGGGGAAATTATTTGCTATATTATAGATGTACACCATAATGTCCATGTTGTAGAGACATTGCATTTAAAAAAAAAAATGAAACCAAACGTCATCTAAATGGATATTGAAGTAAACATTGCAGACAAACTTAGTTGCCCATTATTCCAAATATGTTCGTAGTCACATCTGAAAGTACATTAGTTTGATTACTGGTTAATAAATACCTATCTGCCACTTTATTAAATAAAGGGGATAAAACAACAACAGTGCAGATACCACAGAGGTATTTATACTCTTTGGCAAGGATAGAAACATTCTTAAGTTGGATTTTGTTAGCATCCTGCAAATGGTCCCTTTCACGAAAGACTATTAATGCAAAAGGTTATATAATTATCATTTTTAAAAAAATCTCATCACCATCATATACAAAAGTAGGTTTACAGTTTATTTGGCAAATAATACAATAATTAATAAATAATAATACAAGCCCTGGCTGTTGTGGCTCAGTCAATGGAGAGTCACTAGCACTGAGGGGTCTCGGATTTGATTCCGGGTCAAGAGAAAGTACCTGGATTGCAGGTTGGATCCCGGGCCCTGGTCCGGGAACATGGGGGAGCTGACCCATCAAGGTGTCTCTCGCACATTGATGTCTCTCTCTCTCTCTCCTCTTCCCTCATTTCCACTTTCTCTGGAATTCAGTGGAAGGAATATCCTCAGGTGAAGATTAACAACAACAAAAATAATAATACACCCCTGGCCGGTTTGTTCAATGGTTAGAACTTTGGCCCGCAGACCGGAGAGTCCCGGGTTCAGTTCCCGCTAAGGGCACCTACCTCGGTTGCAGTTTGTCTCTGGCCCTGGTTGGGGTCGTGTGGGTGGCAGCCAGTGGATGTGTCTCTCTCACATCGATGTTTCTCTCTCTCTCCCTTCCTTTCTCCCTCCCGCTCTATCTTAAGATAAGTGCAAAGTGTTCTCGGGTGAGGATAAAAAAAATTAATAATAATAATAATACAAGAATAAACTCTGCAGTCTGCGTACTCACAACTATAAACCTACTTTTGTCCCAACTTGTATTTTTAGCCCCACTAAATTCCATTTTAGAGTCTACTCCCTCTCCTTCCTCTCCTTTCTCTAGCTCTCATTGGTTTATTTTTGTGGGGTTGGAGAACTGTACTTAGTAAGGGAGAGTTTCTGATTTGTGCCAAGGGACTATTAATGATGAAGCACATAGGCAAGATAATAAATTTGCAGTGCTTCCTTTTTTTATATTTCTAATACAAATGGGAAAACCTATGAAACCAGCTTAGTAGGTTTGTCTGCTTTGAATATTCTTGAGACTATTGTAAGTAGTGTGTGCGTGAGTTACCTCTAAATAGTGCCTGGCACATGTTATGTGCTATAAAAGTGTTAGCTGCTGCTACTATTATGATCAAATATCCATTGGTTGAAAACTAAATCATACCCGCTACCATACAAAATGTTGGAAAGAAGCAGATGAAAAGTATTCAGCACTAAACATATTTTTAGAACAAGGATTTATACTTTGGATATTTTTTTAAATATTAAAGTTGCTAAAACTTCAGTCTACATACTAAACTGTGTGAAAATAATTTACTTTTGTAGAACTGTATTTCTATATTATATATTTAAAGCTATTTTTATACAATATTGATTTTAATAAAGATGGTTTGGAGTTTGTGGTTGTGTTGCCTTTTCATGCATTGGTCTAAAAAATGTGTATTGAGTTTCTGTTCTGTGTCAAGCACTGTTCTGGATGCTGGGGATACAGGAATGGTTGGGTTGGGGGTGGATTCCCACCTTCATGGAAGAGAGGAGCACAAAGACCCGAGACTCTATACTTTTTTATTAACATATGAATCACCAGAACTGTTTCTGTTCCTTAAATCAGTAAATAAAATGCAATGCAGCACATTAAAATAAACATTTTCAGCTCACTCTGTTGAAAAGAGCTGATCTAAAGCTCTTAATAAGGGAAAAAAGCTACATTTCTAAGTGCTTTCAGTTTTGCTGTCTTATATCAGTGAATATATATATCATAAATAAGCTTGAAGATATCAAAAAAGAATATGTTATAAACATTGTCGACTGTAGAGTCAAATGCAGGAGCGAGGGGAAAGGGATGCAAGGAAGGTAAGAAGCAGGAACTGCCCTAGGGAGCAGCCAAACATTTGCTTTTCCATCCTCCGTACATCGAAGTTCCCTGTGACCAGAGATGTTTCCTTTGACCGACCTCTCTCGGCACCTTGCAGGGTGATTCAAGTAATTACACTTATATTTCTCCTTGTCTGCTTGTTAAGGCTTCAAATTCCCTTTAAGGTGATTGAAACCTTTCAGTTTTCAGATTTTTGCAAATAAAACATGAATCCTTTTATTTTTATTATTAATTGATTTTTGTTACAGATGTTTTCCCCCTTAACACCCTCCTCCCTGTCCTCCCCCACCCCCAATCATTTATTTCTTGAATTTGCAATGGATTTCACAAAGGATTCTGAAGTCCATGCAATGAGAAGATTTGAAAGTTTTTAAACCTAGGAATGATGACTAATGCAGTTTCTTCAGAAAGATTAATCTGATGACAACATGTAAAACAGAGAGAGACTCGGGCTAAAAAACCACTTAAGAGCCTGATAAGCAGCTATGGAAAGGGAAGTAGCATGAGACACCAGACCAGTAGGACTTGCCGACTTGATTTATGTGAGGTAATCAAAATATTAACACAAGTCCTACTCCGGAACACGTTTGGCCTACATATTTGGTTTTTGACTAGCGACAAGTAGTACAAAAAGTGTTACAACACACAAGATAACGAAGAAAAAATCAGAACCTAAGTTCAAAAATGTCAATAACTCATCTCAGGTTTTCTGGATATGTTTCAAGACTGCAGGTTCTACAGAGTAAGAAATAATAGCAGTGCCTCCATTTATGAGAAACCACCAAACCGGCTATCAAAAGGAACAAGGAATATATTATGGAGGGATCTCTAGGATACACAAATTTTTTTAAAAAAGGGAGGGGGAAGGAAATAGAGACAGACATGACGTGCTGAGTATTCTTGCCCAGAGAAGTCAAACCTGAGTCTGATCAATCTCAGAGGAGTCCTCAGTGTGGCAGGCAACAGGTGCAGGTGTCACGAAGACACCTGCCTCCGTGAGGCCCAGAGTTTCCCTAATGATACTAGGACAACACCGGCCAGCCACTCATTCTCTCGGCTGTGTAAGTGGGGTGTGCCAGCAGCCACGTGGGGGTGGCACTGCGACGGGCCGAAGGGCAGTTACGGAAATCTAGCCGTTTCCTTGAGACATGAAAGATTTCTGAAAATACAAAACAAGGCTCTTCTCACTACATTTTTTTGGTTTGTTTTGAAAAATTACTTTAAATGGTATTTGTGTTGTGCATATTATTTTAAATGGATTAATAGTTTGAAATTTTGTTTCAATTTCTGAAATGGTACATGCCCATTTATGTCACGCACAAACGGAAGCTTCTTTGTGCTCCTCATTTTGAGCAGTGAAAAGGGGGTCCTGAAATCAGAGTTTGTGGGCCGCGGTTCCAGAGCCGGGCCCTGGTGCTCTGCGTATCAGAACTCCCTAGGCCCACGCACTCCACACAGTTAAATGCCACTCCCGGCGCCCTGGGTGCAGGTGGGGCTGGGGGAGGCACGGCTCTGGAGGGAATTACCAATTTCAATGCAACAAAGGAGAACGCGGAACATGAAGCAGTGACAACGTAACTAAACCCCTGCACAAATAAGGAGCAAAATGTCATTGATTTCTAAGAGAAAACTAAGAGTAATCCTGTAAACTAAAACCAAACCCGGCTAATCCCACCCGGCAGCTGACTGCCCTGCTCCAGCTTGTACGCGGTCCTTACACAGAGCGAGCCCCTCCCGGCCCCTCCCTGCACCTTCCCTGCAAGGAAAAACCTGCGCACGGACACTGCTCCAGACAACGCCGCCCGCAGGCGGCTGCGCGTCGGGAGTCACGTGGCTGGCACCCGGGGGCGGGAGGCGGTTGGCAGCGCATGCGCAGCGGCCCGCCTCGCCCACATGGTGCGCTGATCTCCCGGCGTCCCCAGCGCCGCTTTCCCGCCAGGACGACGCCGAAGCGGTTTTCTGCTCCCCTTCGTCGTCTCTCCTGGGCTCGGTTTAACTTGCTGCTGTGGGTTTTTTACGCCCATCGCCCCGCCATGCAGCGTGACCCTCCGAAGAAGAAGCCGGAGAAGAAGCCGGAGAAGCGGCTCTTTGACGCCGCGTCCTTCGGGAAGGATCTGCTGGCAGGGGGCGTCGCGGCGGCAGTGTCCAAGACGGCGGTGGCGCCCATCGAGCGGGTGAAGCTGCTGCTGCAGGTGCAGGCGTCGTCCAAGCAGATCAGCCCCGAGGCGCAGTACAAAGGCATGGTGGACTGCCTGGTGCGGATTCCCCGCGAGCAGGGTGCGTACGGGCGGCCTCCGCGCTTCCCTCCCCGGGGTGGGCCGGGAGGGGCCGGCCGCAGGGGCCACGCCAGGTCTGCCGTGGGCGCAGGGTGTGATTCTTCCCCTGGGACAATTCAGTGGTCTTACCCAGTCTAAGAGGCTCTGCTCTCCCGGGGCCCAGAGGGCCTGCACGTGACCGGTCCTCGCGCAGGGGAGCCCACCGCCTCCTCTTTCTGTTTCTCCTTCGCGGCGGATTACAGGTCGGGGCCCCTGAGCCTGGCCCAGAAGGCAGAGGCTGACTGCCAGGATTAGGGGAGGCGCTCCTAAGCACTGGGGTGTGTGTGAACAAATGCTCCAATTGCGTAAATACTGGTTGGAGTAATATGTTTGAGAGGTGTTCCAAATCTGGGACCATTGGGGCCTCCCAGTACTCTGGTCCCTATTCAGTGAAAAGGGGTTCTGTTTATTCTTCAGAGCTCCAGAAGGCCAGGGCTGAGCTTGAAGAGGCGCTCACCTCCTGCACAGATGGGGGGCGGGGGATAGCATAATAAAGACAAATAATATTTAATGCAGTATTTTTTTTTAAATCCAAAATGAGCAAATTAACAAAATTTCAAATAAAGACAGGTTCACTATTACCAATTTGTCTTTTACATCAGACCCTGCCTTTGTTTAAAATTTTAATTTCTTTGTGCAGTTTTCTCCCATTAATTTTGAAAGAAAGATTTCAAGTGGTTAAGTAATGAAAGTGCTTTATTAATCCTTAAATGCCCTCCTGTTGCAGAATGGTGCCTAAGTCAGCGCAGTGGACACCAGGATACATTTATCAGAAGTCTTCTGTAATAATCTACGCATGTAGTTGGATTCTATTGGAAACTCTGTACGAACTTTAAAAAGGAAATAGGCCTATTTCTTGTGTATCCGAAGAAGAAGTGAAGGGGCTTGGGCTCCAGAGCAGTTCTTTCTTCTACTCCTAAGTCTAGGGCAGGACACTCTCCCATAAAAAAGCATTCTTTCCCTAGGGATGTGGTTGCAGCTGTTCTGGATCTTTTGGGAGCAGTATTTAGGTCCAAAGTAGACTATTAAAGCATCATCTGAATTATGAATTGAAAATGCCCAGATGCTAATTTTATTGGCAAATAGTGAAATCTTGCTTTCATTTGCATGTTTTTGATTCCTGATGAGATTAAACATTTAAAAAATGTTTATTAGCTACTGTTTTTTTCTGATTTTCTATCCATGTTCTTTCCTATTTTTCTATTGTGTATTTATGGGGATGGCTGTGTTCGTTTTTTTTTTTTTTTTTTATTTGTAAAAACCTTTACCTATTAAAGATATTAAGCTTTTGTCAGAAAAGTAAAACATAAAATAAATAAAATTTCCATGTGGAAAGTACTAAAAAAATAAAAATAAAATAAATGCCCATATGAAAGCTGAGCCTGGATTTTTCATAGTGCGTAGTTCACATCTCCACACCCCATTTATTTTATCAGAGCAAATTTCCTGTTTCACCTAAGGTTTTCACAGGAAAAGTAGCAATTTCTTTCTTCTTGGTTTATGTTCTAAGACCCCCTCAGAGAAGTAGGGGCTGCTTTGTTTTTAGTTAGTCTACTTTACATATCTAGTTTGGTAAAGTTAAATATTCTGGACAGATTGTGCTGACCAGTGCTAATTTATTTTATATTTTAAGTGTTCTTTGTAATATTTAAACCTGAACATATTCAATATGGCTCTTATAAATTGAGATCATTTTGAATAGTATCTTGGTTCCTGTTTTTTATACCTTCAAACATGAGATGACAATAGCAGAACTTGAAGATGTTTTTTATTCTTTTTTATGGGGCCTTATGAATACACTGTGGTATATATCTTATGCTGAGGTTAGTAATTCACAACAGGGTAGTATTGCCATCTAGGGGCTTTTTGGAAACTTTTGGGGAATTTTTTATTTAAAAAATAAGTACTATGGAGGGATATGATCTTTAGTTGTAATTATTTGAAAGGCAAAATGGGGAGCCTAAACATCTTGCTGCTACACATGGCCAGTCTTACACAATGAAGACTTAACCGGCATCCTGAAAGACTTAGATCTCCCACTGGATGTTCATGTAGCAGTAAAACCTGTTTATGCTTATCTAAGCCTCAAACCTAACTCTGATTTACTTCTAAACACAAACTATCTGGGCATATTTTTAGTAAACTCCGATTCTAGTAATGTAGCTACCATGTAAGGAGGGGGAAGATTATATTTTGTTTTGTTCAGAATTTTACTGAGAGTTGTTCTTCATTGTGAAAACTCATATCAGCAACTCTGCTTGTGGTTCACCACTTTTATCATCTGCTTGTAACTATTGAATTCATGATCATTGTACATATATACACAAATATATTCATTAAGCCCCTTTTCAAAATGTCAATGTGTATCTTAAATATAACTGATTCGTTATAAGTAGAAACAAGCATCTATTATGTCTATAGTGTGATCATCCCTCACCAATTTACTGCCTAATATACATATTTATTATAAATTTCTTTATAATGAATTTTTTAGAAATTGGTAAAGAGGTCATTGTCTTTGAATTTTATTTCTAGATAGTAAAATATTTACAGTAAATACTTATAGAGAGAGGAACTTGAGCCTGGTAGGACTTAGAATCACCATGCTACATCATTTTGGAATTTGCTAGGCAATCATTCTAAGGTTATTATTTTTTGAAATTTACCTTCTGTCTCTTTTCTGAAAGTGAAAACATATATCCACATTTCAAGTGTTCTGATGTTTCGTTTTTTTGTTTGCTCTAATTTTACTAACTTTTCCTTTCTTTGGGTAACATGGAATGAGTCTGAAATATAAACTCAGAAGGTACAACTAGATAGTCTGTCACTATTTTCTTACCTTATCTCTGCTTTCTTTCTAGCCCAAGGATCGAAGTCTTTATTCTTGCTCTTTAAACATCTCTTTGGGTGTCTTTGATACTTTTTATAAGATTCCCTTGGATTATAAAAACTTCTGGATTTATCCCGACTAATGCTGTTTAAAAATTTATTCTTCAGTTGGTTTATGATCTTCCAACTTTGTATGTGAACTTTTATTTAATACTATTTAAATCTTTATTACACAACTAATGCATGTTTATTATAGAAAATATAGAGAAGCAAAAAATAAAAATAAATCACTGCAAAAATCACCACAATTAACATATTGGTGTCTATGCTGTGATATTTCACTGAGCAAAATATGCATATATAAATATATTCTTAATTAATACAATTGTTGTATTTAATATATTGTAAAATAGCCTTTTAAAAATATGAACTATGCAGTCTCATTTTTCAGAGCCTACCAGAACCTTCTCACTTAGGAGTTCCTGATCATGAGTTCATCAGCTATCTTTAATCTGAACTTTTCCAGACTTATTTTTTTGAAGACTAGAGCAGCGAGGTTTTTATATCTTGAAGATTATGTTTGGGGCATGCAAATAAAATATTAGGTATTGTCTTTAAATAAAATGGGAAAGTAAACTTTACTGCTATTGAGTGTGTAAATTGGCACTGGCACTTATGCTTGAGGCAAAAGTTTCTTACATATCACAGGACACTAAGGCATTCTGAAAAAGGAGGAGGAGTTAGTTACACAGTGTAGAGGGGATGACAGGCACTCGTCCTCAATCATTACATAATAAACATGGTATAGTTTATGTTTGTTCAGTTCAATGGATTTATAGAGATGATTATTTGAATATTTTAGATTGTCAGCAAGAATATTTGAAATATAGCCCTGGCTGGTTTGGCTCAGCGCTTAGAGCGTCGGCCTTTGGACCAAAGGATCTCAAGTTCGATTCCTAGTCAAGGGCATGTACCTGGGTTTCAGGTTCAATCCCTAGCCCCAGTTGGGGTCATGTGGGAAGCAGCTGATCAATTTGTCTCTCACACTGATGTTTCTGTCTGTCTCTCTTTTTCTCTCCCTCTCCCTCTCCTTACCTCCCCCATCCTTCCCATCCACTCTGTAAAAAAAATCAATGGAGCCCTGGCCATTTTGGCTCAGTGGTTATAGTATTGGCCAGTGGACCAATGAGTCATGGGTTCAATTCCAGTCCAGGGCACATACCTCAGTTGTGGTTTATCCCTGGCCCTGGTTGGGGTCATGCAGAAGGCAAACAGTTAATGTGATGTGTCTCTCTCACATCAGTGTTTCTCTCTCCCTCCCACTCTATCTGAATAAAAATGGAAAAATATCCTCGGATGAGGATGAAAAAAAAAATCAATGGAAAAATATCCTCAGGTGAGGATTAACCCCAAAATAGATTTGAAATATAGATTAATGTACACTATTAAGAATTAACATCCTAAGGACACCTTGAGATAATAGCAAATGATGGCATAAAAACATCATAATTAGCAAGATATCTGAAAATACTGTGTTTTAACTGTTCAAACAAGTACTCATTTATACTCTAATATATCCTAGCTATAAGTTTTCCCCAAGTACCTTATCTAAATAGCTCCTTGTCATTTTCCATCTCCATATACTATTTTTGTTCTTATGGCCACCCGACATATTTATTTGTTCATTGTCTCTCTCCAGTGCTATCCCCAGCAGGTCTGCTTTGCACTAGGTACCAAGTAAAAGTTTTTTAAGTGAGGAATCCTTATCTGATTCTTTCATTTCTATTTTGGGTATATCTTAAAATGTACATAATAGGGTAGTATTAAGGAGCAAAGATATATTAACTTTTTAAAATATGCCCACTAGTCTAGAATATATACCAACTATGCCTAGCATTCCCATTCTTGACTGTAAATTGACCAGTTAATGGCCCAGTAACTGTTTCCTAGTTTCCCATAAGTTCTATTTTAATTCCTAATTATTTTCTCAGAATTAAGCTCAGAGTATGTTTTTTCTTGCCCTTCAATTTTTAAGAGATTACTTTTTCTTAGCAATTAAGTAAAAAACTTAGCTATTCTCCTATTATCAAACATACCCCAGTTGCTGTTTTTCTCTACCAATTTTGTGATTATATATTAGGAAACTGTCTCTTTTACTTTTTTAATCCTCACCCAAGGATACTTTTCCATTTATTTTCAGACAGAGTGGGAGGGAGAGATAGAGAGAGAAACATCAATGTGTGAGAGAGAGACATTGATTGGTTGTCTCACTCATGACCCCGACCAGGGTGAGGGGCAAACTGCAGTCAAGGTACATGCCCTTAACTGGAATCGAACCCTTGACTCTTTGGTCCAAGGGCCAACACTCCAACCACTGAGCCGGCCAAGGCAGGAAACTGTCCTTTTAATCTGTATGACTGCTTTCCCCCTTTTTTATTCTGTTATATATATATGTATATATATATATATATAATATATATATATATATATATTATTGAGAATGGGTTTTTATAGAGAGGCAGCAGAGATTTAAGTCTGGAGTCAGATCTTTTCCTTACCTTGTGACCTTGAATGGCTTTTATTTAACCTGTTTCAGCCTCAGTTTCCTCAGTTGTATGCTGCATAACTAATGATATGGTAGTTGTGAGGGTTAAACAAGATAATGCCTGTAAAATATTCAACCATGTCTCTATTACATAGTTAGCACTCAATACATTTTAACTCTTTAATCATTATATATGCATTCCTAAATTTGCAAACATGTATTTCTGATGTTCATTTGTAAGTGAGTGTCTTTAGAATAAGCTTGTATAATCAGCTGGAATTATTTTATTTTACCTTTTCCATCACCATTTATCCCTTCTTCCACCTCCCACCCCCACCACACAATCACCACACTATTGTCCATGTTTATCCATGTTTATGAGTTCGTTTTTACTTTTTTGCTCGCACCCCCAAAACCCCCGCCGGCCCCCCCCCCCCCCGAGCTGTCTGCTTGCTCTCTATCTACAAGTCTGTCTCTGTTTTCATTTGAATCTTCATCTTTAGAAGACTAATTCTGGGTATTCTCCAAGCTAGGCTTAGAGGTATTTTATTCAGAGTAGCAAGATCAAACCATTTGACAATTTGCAATCTAGTTAAAACAATTATGGCTACTGAAGAGCAAGCCTGTTGCATTCTAGGGCAGCTCTGGATTATAAAGGTAACACACATTAGGATTGGTCAATCTATTGAGATTTGAAGAGGGAAGGTCATTGACCTCTAAAGCCTCCTCCAGTCTCTCCATCAGGCCTCTGGAGACTGCCTTGAATTGTACATTGTTCCCTTTTCTGTCTAGGTTCCAGAACATAGAGATAAGGATGCTTTAGACTCTTCTCTCTCTTTCTTCTTCTCATAAGTATGTATACAAACCAGTTTTATTCTAGCAGCCTTACTGCTACAGGAATTGTATATCACGATTTGGAAATGATGCTAAGGGTTACTAACTTCTCTGATAATACCCCTGAGCTGTTTTTCTACTAGTAAAGAACCCTATATTCAGCTGATAATGGTTTTCATAGGTTGTTAGGTATTCAAGGCTTTTTATTGGAAATTAACAAATTTGGAATGAGGTACATGGAGTTAACATTGCTTTTTTCTTCAGTGGAAACACACACAAACTTTATTTTTTCTCATGAGAAAGGGATTTAGTTTTTTAAAGTTCAAATAATTAAGTTTGTTAAAACTATTGGAATTATTTAGTAATAATGCAATATAAGTTTATATTTAGTATGTTTTCTTTTGTAGGTTTCTTCAGTTTTTGGCGTGGCAATTTGGCAAATGTTATTCGGTATTTTCCAACACAAGCTCTAAATTTTGCTTTTAAGGATAAATACAAACAGCTTTTCATGTCTGGAGTTAATAAAGAAAAACAGGCAAGTATGTTTTAATATCTCTAAAATTTTCTAAGAAATTTTTGGGTTTGTCTTACCTATGTTGTTGGGAGGGTGTGCTCAAGTGGTGGAAAACATAATAATTAAAACAGTAACAACATAATATGTGTTAAGTTATAGAAATTATATGTGAAAAACACAATTAACTTTTGAAAGTTTCTCTAAACCTTTTGGCACAGCCTTAAGGCATCTTTTGTCTCATGGCAATATTTCTCTGAATAAATACTAATTTTAAAGTAATTTATATTTTATAATCACGGTTTTACTGCACTAGGGATATTCAGCATTTTGTCTGCTTTTAAAAAGCAGTCAAGAGATATGATTATCTCACGTGGCAATTTTTGCTAATTTGGACTACTTTTGCTGGAGTCCATTAAAGTATTTTGGAATTTCAGTATGTCAGCATCTAAACTACCTCCTGGACTGTCTGGTAGAAAAGAGGCTACATGGACGTGAAGAGAAGTATTCTGGAGAGTATGATCAGCTTTATTACAGACATTTACTTTAGGAAATCAGTTTGTAAAACTCGCCTTTTAACCTTTAGAAAAATAAGAATTTCACACAGTCAGATCCTGTAGTTTAATAATCATTTTTTAATTTAATATGTTTCAGTTCTGGAGATGGTTTTTTGCAAACCTGGCTTCTGGCGGAGCAGCTGGGGCAACATCCTTATGTGTAGTATACCCACTAGATTTTGCCCGAACCCGATTAGGTGCCGATATTGGAAAAGGTATGGGATTTTTAGAAATACTGACTCTTTCTTCTTTGTTTTGAACAATGTATTATTTATTGTAGAGTTATGCTGTAACAATAGTGCTAGTTACAGTCTAAAAATACTATTCTCAACCAAATAGTAGGGTAATAGGGCCTAAAGATTACTACTTTTTTCTTTTTCCTTAGAAGAGGGAAGGGGTAACAAAAGAGCAAAGACAAAGACTGCTTATAACTTACTTCCGTTTTTCCTGGAGTGCCTCACACACTTACTGTATGCCTCAACTAGGACTGCTCTAGGTTAGATGTACAGCTCGTGCTAGAGATCCCCTTTCCTCTGTTCTCATTTATTTTGGTAGATTATGTTCTTTGGTAGCTTTCTGAGCTTTCTGAGAAGAGTAGAGCAGGAGATAGATTGAGATCTTCCTTGTCAAAAAATGTCCGTATGTTTTACCCTCTTAATTCTTGGCCATAAAAAAATTCTGGGTTTAAAGTTAATTTCTTTCACAATTTAAAATGTATTACTCTAGATTCTAGTTTTTAATATTGCTCTAAAGAAGTCGATCTTTTACTGCTGATCCTTTCGTATGTGCCTTTTTTCCCTTCATACACACACACACACACACACACATATTTAAATCCTCCCCTGAGGATATTTTTCTATTTATCTTCAGATAAAGTGGAAGGGGTGGGGGGAGAGAGAGAGAGAGAAATTCACTGTAGAAATCCTGCACATTCCCAACCAGAGCTGGGGACCCAAGGTATGTGCCCTTGACCAGAATTGAACCTGCGATTCTTCAGTGCACCAGCCAACACTCCAACCACTGAGCCAGACTGGCCAGGGCCCTTTTTTTCTTTTTAATCACCTTATATCCCTGATGACCTGACATTTCACAAGATACATCTTTGTGTGAGTCATTTTTCAGTGATCGTGGAGGTTAACAGTTGGCCCCATTCAGTCTGGAGCCTTGTGTTCAGTTCTGAGGATGGCAGAGAAGAGAGTCAGTTGGCTGCTCAGGGTCAAGTTATGGATTTTGAGGATCCAGATGCTACTTTGCTTTCACTGCAAAATAGTACTTAGTTCCTCTAATTTATAAGTTTTTCTGAGGTTGGAATCTAGTGGCTCTCTTCTCAATAACATCTCCCTCTGCAAGAAAATAACTTTCAGCTTTCTCCGCTCTACTTCGTGAGGTTCCATTCCTCCACCTCCTTTCCATCATGTTAGAATTTGTGGATTTTATTCTCTGTCATATACTCTTCTTTGTCTATATGGCTTTAAATCTGTTTTATTTATTTATTATCATTTTAATAGAATGTCTTAAGGGAGTAGAGATTTATTTAATAAATATTTCTCCATTGCACACTGAACCAGGCACTGCCTCAGATACAAGCTGTGTGTGTGTGTGTGTGTCACACATATACACACAAACACCCCATATAAAACATGGAGCTCATAGCTCATGTGCCTTATAGTATAATGAGGGACACAAGTAAGAAAACAATTAATGAATGACTAAAACATACTGTCACTTAGCAGTAAATGCCATGAAAAAAAATAGAAGGGAGCGACATCAATTTCAGATAAACAATCAAAGAAAATACCTCAGAAAGGGTAGCAATTTGAGCAAAAATGAAAATAGATGTTCCATCTTACCATGTTTAACTGGCAGTCCAAATTTTCCTGTTATTGCTAAGAAAGTGAAAATAACTCATGTATCTTGCTTTAGTTCAGTAGTTTTGTTTTCTCTCAAAATTGGGAGACTTTATATTGAAAGATTATATTCTAAATATGATATTTTTTAAGTATTATCAAAAAGTTCAAGTCAAGGGACAATAAAAATAAAATCAACAAACACTTGAAAAATATGACACTCCATCTAAAATATTAATGATCCTTAAGTTAATTTTTATTTTTGTCTTTTTTGCTCTCCAACTGAAACAAATTAGGAAGTTTTTCATTCCCAGTGAAAACTAGAAATTTCTACATTCCTAGTAACTTCTGGTAATTTAATTTATGTTTTAGGCCAGTCATGTTGCTTGAATTAGATTGCTTTTATAAGAGACTAATATTTTAAAATTTTTTAAGATACTAGTTGAAACCTTAATTATTTTTTAATTAGTGGGAGAATTTTGATGCATGCTTTTTTATTTTTGGTTAGATTTCTAAGTGGCAATTCCAAATACTTCATATCTGTAAAATGTTTAAATAAAGTGTTTATCTGATATATAATGCTGCTAATAAATTTTAAATGGCTTTATTTTAGGTCCCGAAGAGCGACAATTCAAAGGGTTAGGTGACTGTATAATGAAAATAGCAAAATCAGATGGAATTGTTGGTTTATACCAAGGGTTTGGTGTTTCAGTACAGGGCATCATTGTGTACCGAGCCTCTTATTTTGGAGCTTATGACACAGTTAAGGTAATTTGGGGCTTTAGTATATATTAAACTAATGTGTTTTTTTTTTCCTTTTATTATTCTAATTAATTAGTAACATATTGAGCAGGTATGTTTACTTTTAATTATATAAATAAAAATAAATGATGGAATAAGAGACATTATAGAGTTGTTTAATAATGACTTTGCCATAACCTAATTAAATTATAACTCTGTTGTGGATCTGACTTGAGTTATAGAGCATAAACCCAAACATTAAGTTTTTGTGCTATTTGCACTGATTCACTGTATGCCATATTGCAAATATGAAACATTCTGATTAGGCTTACATCATAATCAAATCTTTGACATATAAAAAAGCTTCTGACAATTTTCTGATTTTACATTGACTTTATTGTCTCTTTTTTTAAAACATGCAAATAGAAAATTTACTATCATTTTGGGTTGTAGGCTAGGCCTAAATATAATTAGTTAAATGTAATAAATGCTACTATTACTCAGGTGTCTGCTGGGTACTGTTAGATTCTTTACTGTATTCTCCAGATTGTTTTAGCAATTAGCCTTCTCATTTTAGAATTTAATATCATTTCCATAGGTAGGAAAGAGAAAGATCGTAATAATGGCTACCATTTTTTGAACTGCTACTTGGTTCTAGGAACTTTAAGTTTTTTTACATCCTTACAGTGTTCTAGGATAGCTTTTAAAATCCCCATTTTAAACATAAATAATCTAGGAGTGGTTACACAATTTATTTAAGTGGCAAGGAAAATATCCATGCTCTTAATCACAATATCATAATGCTTCCAAAACGAAGCAATGAAACTAATATCAGTATTATTTACCAAATAACATTAAAAGTTGATGGAAGTTTTATAATAATTTTCTATATTATCTCTACCTTCCATTAAATGTAGTTGAATGTCATTTTTATTGTGGACATACAACTTTTAGTTTGTAGAGTATTTTTTCTTATGTATGTTTATTTAATAACAAAACTTTATGTGCACTCTCTTTATTACCACCTGTAGTAGCTGTGCAATTTAGGAATATGTTTTCACTAACTTAGAGGTTTAAAGTTGTTTGTCAAATATCATCTGTTGAAGATAATAGCAGGCATTATTTTTATTTTTTCAATTCTGTGAAAAGCCATGGAAGAACATTTTTGGTCACTGGCTGTTATCTTCCCTAGTTTCCAGTGTCATTAATGACAAATCAATTAAGTAGAAAATACGCTTTTTTCCCAAATGTTTTTAAAGTATAGCCATGTATGACATTCTCCTTTCTTACTGATCTCCTGCTGTTTTAATTTTTCCACATTAAAGCCAACTGTTTGTAATTGCATTTTAAGTATAATTGAGCCGTCTTTCATATATTCCTAGGAGTTATTCTTTGACTTAAGGGTTTAAGATATTTTAGAAATTTAGATGGTTACTTTATACATTTTTTCCCCCTAGGGCTTATTACCCAAACCAAAGGAAACCCCATTTCTTGTCGCCTTTTTCATTGCTCAAGTTGTGACTACATGCTCTGGTGTACTCTCGTATCCCTTTGACACTGTTAGAAGACGTATGATGATGCAGGTATTTTATATTATTATTTGAAAGTTTGAGTTTTCCACTGTCTCTGATATTCAGGTATACTTTATTCAAATTTTAGAGAAATTTTGACTGAAAGGCATAGGTCATTTGTTTTACTTATTAAAATAAATGCATGCTGTGCCCTGGCCCAGTGGCTCAGTTGGTTGGAGCGCTGTCCTGTACACCAAAAGTTTTCAGGTTCAGTTCCCAGTCAGGGCATATACCTAGGTTACAAGTTTGATTCCCTAGTCAAGGCATGTACAGGAGGCAACTGATCGATGTTTCTCTCAAATTGATGTTTTTCTCTCTCTCCCATCCTCTCTCTCAAAATCAGTAACATATCCTGGGGTTAAGAATTATAAAAATAATAATAAAATAAATGCATGTTGCGCTGTCTTATGTTCTTTCCTATTACCAGACAGCCATCATTCAGTGCAGCTTTTTTTTCTTGTACTATCAGAACAGAAATGCAAAAAATACCAGGCTCTTTTTCTCTTTTATCAATACTTACACCTTTTGTTTCCACTTGTGTTTATGCACTGGCTGAGAGTGTTATATTAAAGAAGTAATAACTGGCAACCTTGTCTTGTTTCTAATCTTACAGGGAGTGCTTTGAATGTTACATAATTTAGTGTTATCTTTGGATTTTTTGTAGTTACCCATTGTTCCTTTCTGTTTTGGGTTATTAATAGGTATTAATTATGAATGGCAGTCATATTTTGTCTATATCTATTGAGGTGATCCTTTTCTCTTTTCATGTTACTATATTACATTAATCTACTTTCCAGAGCTAAACCAACCTTATATGCCTGGAATAATCCAGCTTGGTTGGGATGTGTTCTATTTCATATCCCTTAGTGGGTTTGATTGACTAGTTTTTGTTCAGGATTTTGACATCCATGTTTCAGTGTCATTGGCTTGGAATTATTCCTTCTTGTATTGTCCTATTCTAATTTTGGTATTGAGGCTATGTAAGCTTCACAAAATATGTTGGAGATGCTTCGCAATTTTCTCCTCTAATAATTTATGTGAGATTAAAATTAAATGTTTAATAGAATTTATATATAAAGCCAATCTGTACAGGTGGTTTTCTTTATGAGAATATTTTCAACAACTGATTTAATTTCTTTAATGAATTCATTATTCCAATTTTTTCTATTCTTTTGGTAAATTATGCTTTTTAAGGAATGTATTCACTTTTTCTGAGTTTTCAAAATAATCGCCATGAAGTTGTTTATAATATTTTACTCTAATCTCTGGATCATCTGCAGTGATGTTACCTTTGTCATTTCTAATAATTTTGGTACAAACTGTTTCCAGAAATTTGTCAGTAAATTATTTCAAATAACTAATTTTTGGCTTTTTATGCTTTCTGGTGTGTTTATTATCGGTTTGCTTTTTTTTTTAATCCTCACCTGAGGATATTTTTCCATTGATTTTCCGTTAGAGTGGGAGGGAGGGAAGGAGGACAAGAGAGAGAAACATCGACGTGAGAGACACATTGATTGGCTGCCTCCCCACACGACCTTGACCAGGTCCAGGGACTGAACTGCAACTGAAGTACGAGTCCTTGATCAGAATTGAACCAGCAACTCTTTGGTCTGCAGGCTGATGCTCTAACCGCTGAGCCAAACCAGCCAGGGCTATTTCCTTTATTTTTGTGGATTATTTTTTATTTCTATTTTCCTTAGGTTTATTCTTTGTCTATAAATGTTTAGGTTTCTCATTAATTTTCAGCCTTTTCTTTCTAATATTTCAAGGTCGTTCATTTCCTTATAAGTTACCACTCAAGCTGCATCTTACAAATTTACTTAAGGAGTTTTGTGGTTATTATTAGGTTTTAGATATTTTCTAAGATGTGTTTTTCTTAGTGTCCAAACATGATTTTTTCTAGTTATCTTTTTTACTGTTGATTTAGCATTTCATTGCAATGTGGTGAGAGTATAAATCATGGTATGTGATGCCATCTTTTGAAACTTGTTAAGCCTAATATTTGATCACTTTTCAAATGTGTCTGCAAAGTATGAGTACTTTCCAACCGCTAGATAGATGGTACATTCAACATGCCCATTAATCCAACATACTTACTCAACGTGGTGTTGACTTTATCTGTCTTAGTGTCGACTAAAACCTATCTTAACATAAAAGTTATTATAATAATGAAAAACTATTTATCTTTCTTTATATAGAGTGGTGAGGCTGAACGGCAGTATAAAGGAACTTTAGACTGCTTTGTGAAGATATACCAACAAGAGGGAATCAATGCATTTTTTCGTGGTGCCTTCTCCAATGTCCTTCGTGGTACAGGGGGTGCTTTAGTGTTGGTATTATATGATAAAATTAAAGACTTCCTTAGTATTAGTAGTGGAGGTAGTTCATCAGCAGATTAAATTGAGAAATGCATATAGTTAACTTGTTAAACATGCAAATTACATAGCTGCCATTTGTATACATTTTGATAGTTTGTTATTACTGTCAGTATTTTTAAAAGTAATTCTGCAATAAAGCATAAGCTTTTTCAAACATTTAAATACTAAAAATCAGATAAATGTGGGTTTCTTTTCCTCTTAGACTCAAACTCACTTTAATGAGACATTTTACTTATAATTAGTAGATGTTATTTCTATTAGTTTAAAATTCTTTTCTTACTTTTGTGATGAAAATTAAAAAATATAATGTTAAAACAAATGAAAGTTTGTTCTTTAAAAACACTATTCTTTTAATATAATTGTCTTCCCATCTTTTGCAATCATATGGTATGAGAAATATTTTTTAAAAGCTTATCAGAAGATGTCATCATTATATCTTTGGGCATAAGTAAGCTTTCTTCTACAACATCTCTACTAAGCTCAGTTTATTACTAAGTATAGGGTTTATGGTATCATATAGCTTTTAATAAACACAGATTCTAGATCATAAAACTGATACTGATGTTAATGACACTGTAAACCTGTAGTTGGAAAATAAGATATAAAATGGCATCTCTGCTAACTTTTATCTTTAAAATAAATAAAAGCTTGCTAATGTGAATATATCTTGGAACAAAAAAAGTCCCTTTGAAAATTAGTTTGTGTATTTTGTATTGATAATAAAGGAAGTTTACAACTTATATCTGAGCTTTTTTTTCTTGATTCTAACTTTATCAATAAGCAGAGAGGAACAAAATTTTTGTCAGAATTGGGAACTGACTTAAAGACAGAAAAAAGGGTTTCCCAGATTTTAACAGGAGTCTGTCTTTGTTTTTTCAGATATGTTGTAGAAGACAGTACATTTAAAATCCCCAAGATTTTAAAGTTTTGGTGAGTAAAGGAATATTAAGCTAGTGGGGAAACTGTAGAAAGATTTTGTGAGGTTATGAGTGGGCAAAAATGGGGTGGGTAAACTGCCCGGTACATAGAGGCAAAGCATGTTTCAAAGAAAAGAATGCACACTATACTGTTTAATATACAAGTGGGACAAAAGTAGGTTTACAGTTGTTCATATAGCAAATAATATGAAAATAAACTCTGTTTTATGTACTCACAACTGTAAACCTACTCTTGCCACACCCTGTGTTGGTGTTACCACTTGAAAAAAATTAACTCTTTGAAACTTAACATGATTTTTGCAGTGGTCAACATAACAGAAAGTTACTTTATTATTATTTTGTTAAATCTTCACCCAAGGACATGTTTTCATTGAAATTTTGGAGAGAGGAAGGGAGGGAGACCGAGAACCATGGATGTGAGAGAGAAACATCAGTCAGTTGCCTCCTGTACATGCTGTGCCCCAACTGGAAATTTAATTGCATAAAATACATAGGATTATGAGGGAAACTATTTGAAATAATGGTTATTAAAATATTTTAAAAATATAAATTTTTGATATGCTATAGTAATATGTGCTTCTTTTTTAACATTTACAAGATCCAGTGTTCCAATAATTACTATAATTTCATAGTATTAATGAGCATAAATGTGGTTGAAATAATATATCCAACAATTATGATGTAGTATGAAAATACTTGGTTTCTGTTGGTGGGAAAAATCACATACTGTTAATATTACTGTGTTTGTGCCTACATTCATAATTGAAAGAAATGTTAAATTTTCATTAAAGGTTAGTTCAAGACAATCCCTCCTTTAATCTGTCTATATTCCATGGGGATCTGGGGACCCCAGGGAAAGAACCCCATCTTAGAGCATTGTAATCATCTGCATAGTCAAAGCTGAGTCTATAGCTAATTTGTATTTCCATTTGCAAAAAGTGGAAAGAAATTAGAGCAGGTGGGAGGGATTTTAACTAGATGAGATGGAAGTTGCACGTCACATGGTGAGACTTTAGTCATGTGTCCATGCTGGAAGGTTGGAAATACTGTGTGTAATTGAGCAGCCATGTGTACAAGACAAAATAGTAGACTTTGAAAGAGAAGTAGGAGTCTGCATAGTCTCCTAAGTGATCCTTGTGTATCCAGTCTCACCTTGCTCTAATCTATTCTTTTTTTTTTTCTTTTATCCTCACCCGAGGACATTTTTCCATTTTTTGTTCAGACAGAGTGGGAGGGAGAGAGAGGAAGAGAGAGAGAGAGAGAGAGAGAGAATGAATCATCGATGTGAAAGGGACACATCGAGTGGCTGCCTCCCTCATGACCCAACCGAGGTATGCGCCCCTAGTGTGAACTGAACCCTGGCCTCTCTGGACCACAGGCCGACACTAACTGCTGAGCCAAACCGGCCAGGGCTCTAATCCATTCTCAATACTGCTAACAAAATATTTTTTAAAATTCAATCTGTGTCAGTTTTCATCTATTTCAGTGTCTCTAAATATCTTACAGCAGTACATCCTGATTTGTAGGTCATCTGGATTGAGGGATGTTGGGGGGACAGTCTTTGCAAATAATCTATGAGTAAATATGCCCAGTAAAGTGGCAGGTTCAATTCCTGGTCAGGGCACATACCCAGGTAGTAGTCCAGGAACATATGGGAGACAGCCAGTTGGTGTGTCTGTCTGTCTGTCTCTCTCTCCCTCCTTCCCTTTATCTCTAGAATCAATAAAAACATGACCTTGGGTGAGGATTTGGGGGGTGTGTGTGTGTGTGTGTGTGTGTAAATCAAATCTCTACTAACATTGAAAATTGGGTTTTAAAATGAGATTTTAATATGTAGCAAACTTTGGGGATTAATAAAACACAGGTATATATATATTGAAGTATATGTGGACATTATTTTAATAAATGGGAGGCATAATTTTTTTACTTTTAAAAAGGAATCCTGATTCTTGAAAAGGTAAACTTCCTATAGGATAAAGACTTCTTATTCCTAGCATGGCATACAATAGCCTTCATGCTCTATTGACTTCAGCTGTACATCGTATCTGTCCCAGGCACCATGGGCAAATCAGTAATTTCCGATTCCTCAAATGCTCTTTGATGCTTCTGTGCTGTTACACCTGGTTTTCTGTATCTTTTTTTTTTTTTGTAGAGTTAAGGAACGTGCCAAGTCTCTGTGAACCTGAAGCCTGTCATTCTTGCAACCACTAGGTACACTCTTTTCCTCCCAGTAATTGTAAAGAATGTGGCAACAATCTCTTGCTCCTGACCGCAGCTGTTTATTTTTACTCCTGCGTTTTAAGTGTATTTTAATAGAAAAATCATTCTTACACCCTCAAGTTTTACAGACAGAAAGCATGGATAAATGAATGGCCCTGGGAGAGGTTCAGGACCCTCTGGAATGAATCTAGGTGGTGGGCCCAAGAGGATGATGGCTGCAGAGGCAACCGAAGGGGAGGCTCTAAGCTACGCACCAACCAACGGGGGCTGGGGGCGGGGTTCGCGGGGACAGCAGCCAATCCCCGTCGTGCTTGCGCACTGCCTGACAGAGGCCCCTGGCGACGGCCTCGACGGAGCAGCCGCTTGGTGCCCTCTAGACGGAGAGGTGTGCCCGATGCGGGCAGCCAGAGTGGCAGCCGTGCTGCGCCTTCCAGCCTCTCGGTGTTGCCCTTGAGGATGGACTTCACGGCCCCCTTGGTAGCCGCAGGAGCGCTGTTCGCACTGACTGCTACTGCCCTTGCAGCAGTGATGGTAGTGGGAAGCAAGCACAGTTTTAAGAAGTGGACAAGTGGCGACAATGGCGATACGGCAACACGTGGGCCACGGGATGAAGAATCGGTGGAGGAGGAACAGAAAACACCCCCAGGAGTGGGTGAGGAGGCGCAGGAGACCTCCGAGGAACTGGGGGGCAGGGACCAGCAACCACATGAAGGCCTGGGCGCGAAGGCACGGGACAGCCCCCCTCCGTAAGTGTCACCCGGGGCTTGGCTGACGTCGGGCGCGCAGGCGCACCTGCGGATGGAGAGCGGGCGGCCGGGCCGCGCTGGCCCGTCCTGCCCACTGGACGGACGGACGCGGGAGCGAGCCCGGCCGCCGGTGTCATGTGACACGCGGGTTCCGAGGCGGCGCAGTGGAGGGCCCCGCACTGAGGACGGTGCGCGGAGGGGACCGCAGTTCCCTGCCAGATGGGCTGAGGTGCGTCGAGCCCTGGCAAGGAGAGCACAGCCGAAGCAAGTGCCGCCGGCGCCCACCGCGCCCCGGAGCCGAGGGCCGCGCCGCACAATGGGCGCCACCTCACAGAGCCGGGCGCGGTCGCGGGGCCGGGCCGCGGCCACACAGCGGCGCCTGCGGGCGGCACGTGGGCCCCTCGGGGCGGCGAGGCCGGAGGGTGGGTGCGCGGTCGCGGTTGGCTCCTGGAAAGCGGCGCTGGCCTGCGCGCCCGGCGGGGGCGGGCCTCCGCGGCAGCCCGCCGCTGTGCCCGGCGTGGCCCCGGTTGCCAACACCAGCCCAGGGCGCCCTGCAGCCGCGGGCCGAGCGCGGGCCGGGCACCGCCTCCCACCCCGCCGGCCGCAGTGCTCCGGGCCGCCGCACGAGGGCAGGCGAGCGGGCCGCGCCGGGTGCTCCTCCCACCTCCCTGATCCTCCCGCCCCGCCCCGCCTTCCCCGTGCTCCCCTCCCCCGCGGGCTCAGCCGCCTCCATCTTCCAGATCTTTCTCGAACCCGCAGCTCTTCGGCAGCCGTTGCCCGAGCGCTGACGGAAGCGGCCGAAGCCGAGGTCCGGCGCAGCCTCGGGCGCGGCGCAGCAGCTCGCGCGCCTCCCGGGCGGCCGAGCGCGCAGGCGCAGAGCTCAGTAACTGCCGGTTGGAGGCGGCCGAACCGCAGTGGAGAGACCCGGGCGGCTGCGGCGCGGCGGCCTCCACCTCTCCGCGGTTGCCCGGCGCTGCCCTACATTGGACACGTAGCGACTGCGGGTCACCTCTCCTTTGCTTCTCGCAGGAGTCGCGTTCCCAGGAGCAACAGCTCAGAAGACGCGGTCGGCGCACAGGAGGCTCCCGCTCCCGCACCCCGACCAGTCGGCGGCGGGATGTCTGTGGTGGGCATTGACCTCGGCTTTCTCAACTGCTACATCGCGGTAGCGCGGAGCGGCGGCATCGAGACCATCGCCAATGAGTACAGCGACAGGTGTACCCCGTAAGTGCCTTGTCCGGCCCCAGCCACGGCCCTAACGTCAGGTCCCGCCTGATGGCCCGGGATGACAGGTGCAGCCCACCAGCTGCCGTCTCGTCTCGGGAGCCCGCTGCCGGGCGGGCGCAGGTGCGCGTCGCGCTGCCTGCTCCGCGAGGCACCGGGGACTGAGCTCGAACAGTTTGTGCATCTCCCCTGTCTGCTCGCACCCCGCCTCGTTCCCCAGCCGCCCTGGCTTAGTTGCCGGCAAGGGCTGGGCTGGGATCCTTCCGACGCAGTGGAGAGAGGTCCCGGTTACTTGCAGGGGGCTTGCGGGAAATTCTCGGCGGTGGGCGCGCCCCCCGCCCCCGCAGCGGGGTAAAGAATTGTGCGTGCCTTCTGCCCGCCCTTCTCTCTGCACGACAGCTTTCCCGCAGAAAAGTAAGACATGAAAGCTTAGCCTGCACACATCAGAGGATGAGTTATAGGATCATCCGGCCCAGGAAGCTCTTTTTTTTCTGTTTGAGCAGCAGTTGAGGTGTACAGGGTTTTACCCCAGTGTCCTTGAGAATTTCGGGTAATGGCCCGGTTTCCAGGGGCGTGTTGATGGTGCATTAACAGAGAGAAGCTGGGAAGGGAGCCCCTAGGCTCTTGTATGGGTAATGTACAGCCTTTAATGGGAAGTGAAGTCAGAACCTATCCAAAGCTTATTTCTGCAGAATGAGTTGTTGGAGAGTCGGAGGCGGCTGTCCTGTATAAACAGGATTGAGGAGTGATTTTGTTGCGAACACTTGATGAAAGACTTAAAAAAAGGAGTGGCATTATGTCATGGAAACATGTTCCAACACGTTCCATTGTTTCTCTGGTCTGGGAAGTTTGTTGCCAAAGAATGTAATTAAGACAGGGATATGAAAAATTGACTTCTTATTGTAGGCTGCTGTTACCGGTCATTTTATGTGGAAACCAAGTTCCCTTGTCTTCTATGGAAAAGTAATTAAACATATTAATTTGACCCTTCGGAATGGCCCAAAATATAATAAATATAAGACTAAATGATTAAATTACTACAGTTCTATGAATACTTTTTAAGTATGTCAAGATGTCGGAGGTTAGCTTGCTTGAAACTGGTTTCTTTGAAGAATATTCTAGAAGGTTTTATATTACCTTTTCCAGACAGGCTTTATATTTCTATTGAAATTTTGGATCTTTATAGACTCAAATATGAGCATAGGTGAGTTAATCTTATAGAACTGTTAGAACTCTTCCTTTACTTTAAAAAATGTTTTTCATATTCCAGTTGCTGACGTCAAGGTAATATGACACAGGTATTTTCTAAGATGCAAATATATTATAAAAGGATTCTGTGGAAAAGGGAAAGAAATGCTCAATTTACTTGGTTTCGGCATCCATACATTTTCACATTTGTTTCATTCCTGAACATACCTGATTATGTGCTTGGGAGGATACTTTGTATAAACCGAGGACAGTTGAAGGAAACAAATAACTGCTTAATTTTGGCCTACAATTAAGCCAGGTAATTTAACCAATTAATTCTTCAGATATCACCTATATGAAGTTGGAGTGCTTGTACTAGTCTCATATCTTGCATAAATTGAAAAAAAATTAGCTTAATATTTTAACAGTTTCTTAAAAATTATTACAGAAATAGTACATGATCATTGTAGAAACACAGGCACATTAAAAGAGGAAATTAAAAAGTATAATTTTTCCACCCAGAAATAAAACTTGGATGATTTTCCCTGTGTGTGGTTCAAGAGTGGACTTTATTCTGCTTGGTACCTCTTTCTATCTAAAACATATATTTTACACTAATTTTATATTGAATAGTCAGGTGGTTTATATTTTCTTTTTATAAACACTGTGGCAATAACTTTATCTTTGTGACTAAATTTTTTATCTTTAATTCCTTCAGATAAATTTCTAGAAGGAGAATTAATGCGTGCACACTTGAAAGGCTTTAGATATGTTTGTATTGTTCAATTAAGTATAGATGTGGGGATTGGAATTTCCATTCCAGGCTTAATTTATATCAAAGTGATTAATTTCACGCATATAAAAAGAAACTACAGCCAAGGATCCTCATTCAATGTCAGATTAAAACGTGGTCAAGTAAAACATGTTGCTTGTGTTAATAATAGTACCTGCACTGTCATATATATATCACTAATTCTGTTACTTTGGTACTGCTAGCTATCTTTTCTCATAAGAAATGTAAAGAAAATTAAGTATCTTGGCCAAGAACTAGTAAACAATAAAACAGTTTCAGCCTGCTTATATTCCAGAACCCCAGTGTCCTTCCATTATCTACTGACATAAGGACGGTATATACAGACTAGGTTAACAGGGATGTAACGATCAAAGGGATAAATTACCTGGGCAGTTACTGTAGAGAGAAGCATCTTTGCTCTAATATCAACACATTTATCTATTTTGGGATAGTTTCTAAGCAATATTACCTTGCTTTAATAAGCTTTTAAGTTATTTTAATAATATAAAAATTTATTTTGTATAAAAATCATATATACTAACACAAAATATGTTAGTGGAAACAAAAGAAAGCAGTGTGGAAGATTATAAACTATTAACAATAGATGTTTCTTGGAGATAGAATTAGGGAGGGTGTGTTTTTAATGCATAGTCTGAATGTTTTAAATTCTTATGAATATATTTTACAATAAGGAAAATTGATTTTCTGAATGAAACTACTATTTCAAGATATTTTTGTTAGGTGTATTGTTTTATCATCAAAATTCTGTTTGATCGGACTTAATATTCAGTTCCTCGATTACTGATAACTGCTAGTCCTCCTCCCATCAGTTCACACTGTAGTCAAAATGATCTTCAAACTCTCCCCTACTTCCTTCTCATTATCATTGAGTCTTCCCTCAAATCTCATCAATTCCTCGGATAAACCTTTCCTGATGCTCCGCCTCTCTGTTAATTCCTGCCATTTCCTATTCTCATAGTACTATTTGTACCCTCTGTTGTAGCACCTAGTTTATTTCATTTGTGTGAGACTGTGGCATTGTAAGTTCCAAGAGAACAAAAACCATGTCTTTTTTTCCCCTCACTGTTATATCTCTAGTAACTAAACAGAGTGCTGGACACATAGTAGGTACTCAGTAAACATCAGTTGAATTATCTAAATAAATTTACCTGCTTGACTTCCATGAAAATCCATTGGTCCTCAATACAACAATATCTTGTTCAGTCCTTGAAAAGTACTGTTTTGGGATCTTTTCTCCTCATTTTGTATTATATATAAACATGGTCTTCTCTTCATTATTCAGAAGCCTTTAATGAATTCCCATTAGCTATTAAAATAAACTTCAAATTTATAATCTGTCATATGAGACCCTGTATAATCCAGCCCTGGTACTATTTATCAGAATGTCATGTGAAACTAACCAAGTTATTTTTACTAGTCCCGCAATAAGTATTACCCTTAGAAACCATCTTTATTCAGTAAATATCTTTACTATATACCAGGTAATGATCTAGACCAGTTCTATCCAATAGAACTTTGTGTTCTAATGTATTTCTTTTCTGTTCTATGTATATTCAGTTCTTCGTGTACTCACTGGCCAAATATGGCTGTTAAGCACTTGAAAGTTGGCTATTGAGCACTTGAAATGTGACTAATGTTGAGGAACTAAAATTTCTATTTTAACTAATTTAAATTTTACTAGCCACATGTGGCTACCATATTGGACAGTACAGATCAAGGCAGTGGGCATACATTAGCTACCCTCATGAAGTTCACACCCCAGTATGGTGATACAGTCACTAAAAAAATATTTGTATCAGATGGTGATACAATATGAAGAAAAACAAAATTGGGTAAACAGGAAATGTATGTGTTGAGGAGGAGTAGGAATGTTACTTATGTAAGACAGGAAAGGTTCTCTGATAAGCTGACATTTGAGCAGAGACATGAAAGAAGTGAGAGCAGAAACCATAAGGATATATTTAGAAGTGTTCCAGAAAGGGAGAATAGCAGGTACAAAGGCCCTGAGGCAGAAGTGTTCTAGAAATAGTAAAGAGATCAGTGTTCCTAGGTTGAAGTTAAAGGGTAGACAGCCAAGGACTATATCCTAAAGGGCTTTATTTTCCTGTTGGGGGATGTAAGCTTTTATTTTGTGAGACAGGACACCATTGGAGGGTTTTAAGCAGAGGAGTTAGTCTTTAAGAGGATTACTCTGGGTATCATATTGAAAATAGACACATACCAACATATTGGAAAAGTCCTTCTCAACAAAACACTTTAAAATGCTTTCTCTTCTTTCAAGTCTTAATTCAGAAATCACCTCTACTATTTGCTTTTCTTAAACCCTATTATCTAGATGTGATTGGTCTCTTTTTTGCTACTATCATTCCTAATCCTATTTTGATTTTTTTCAGGAGACCATAAATTCTCCCGAGTGATTATAGCTAGTATACACACAGTGTCTATAACATTTAATCAACTGTTTGTTGATTAAATGAATAGTTATCTGTTGTTACAATGGAAATCATGGAAATACTTTCTTGAATCCATTACATGAGAGAGTATTTTAATAATAATGTTACTCTAGACTTGCTTTTATAAGCGGAATTACACATAAATGCTGAAATAAAAACATGAATCACATGTTCAAAATATTTACCTATATTTACTTATTTAATCCTTATAACCCTAGGAGTAGGTTATCTTTAATCTTCCAGATGGGAAACAGAGGAAATAGTGATTAGATAATTTCCACAAGGTTCTTTAGCTGTTACATGGCAGAGCCAGGATTTAGATCCAAGCAGCCTGTCCTTACTGAATACAGTTAATTTTATTAGTAGGTCATAGACCAGTAGAATTTGAAAAACAATTTAGGACCAACATAGTATTGCTACCAAGCACTTTTAAAAAATTATAACATGCCCTGGCCGGTTTGGCTCAGCGGTTAGAGCATCGGCCCGCAGACCAGAGAGTCCCGGGTTTGGTTCCGCTAAGGGCACATACCTCGGTTGCAGTTTGTCCCCAGCCCTGGTCAGGGTTGTGTGGGAGGCAACCAGTCGATGTGTCTCTCTCACATAGATGTTTGTCTCTCTCTGTCTCCCTTCCACAGTATCTAATGATAAATGGAAAAGTATCCTTGGGTGAGGATTTAAAAGTAAAAACTATAACATTTACTCTAACCACAATTCCATTTCTTATGAAAGTTTAAAAATATGTAAAATTCTGATTTTAGTTACCCTCTTTTTTTTTTTTTTTGTTAATCCTCACCTGAGGATTTTTTTTTTTTTTTTCCCATTGAATTTTACACAGTGGGGAGAGGGAGGGAGAGGGAGAGAGAGAGGGAAAGAAAGAGACATATCCACTGGTTGCCTGAGGTCCAGAGACACCCGGGTTCGGTTCCTGCTAAGGGCATATACCTCGGTTGCAGTTTGTCCCCGGCCCTGGTTGGGTTGTGCGAGTGGCAGCCACTTGATGTTTCTCTCTCTCTCTCGCTCCCACTCTATCTGAACAAAAAATGGAAAAATGTCCTCGGGTGAGGATTTAAAAAATAATAATAAAATAAAATAGTATATGATTATATTAATCCTTTTAATTTATTTTTATGTAAGGTGAAGCAGAATAATAGCACTGATATAAAAATAACATGGGAAAAAATTTTGTGTTTTTCCTGTTTTAGGGCCTGTATATCTTTGGGATCGAGAACTCGAGCCATTGGAAATGCTGCTAAGAGCCAGGTAAATTGTTAATGTAGATATTTTGATTTATAGGAAGAATTAACTGAATCTTGGTAACTAATCTCCCATTTTATGTAATTAAGAGTGAAAACAGAGTAGGGACAATAAGACAGATTGTGAATCTCTGTATTTTATTAGATAAATTTTGCTTTGATTTGTAAAATATTTTAAAATTTTACTTATTAAAAATTCTTAATTGCAAAGTTAGGATGTGCTATCATGTGGCATCAGGTTTTCACTGAATGGTCACTTTCTCTGGGATAGCCTATCTAGACTATACACTTCAACAACAGGTGAACAATGTCTTGGTAACAGAAGATAGGGAAATGGAGGAACTAATTTTCCAGAGTAAACCAATGTGGCTACCAGTGCTTTACATGGAATTTAAGTATTCATATTTCTAGGCTTCTGAAATACAATGGTAGCACATTTACTTTTAATGTTCTGAGCTATAGGTTCATTGTTTGTGGACTTTGTTTATTGCCCTGAACCAAAAGTTCTTAATTACTTTTTAAATTTTAATATATACCCTGGTCTTTTCTTTGTCATGACTTTGTAGGAATAATTGGCTCATATATCTAGGAATTTTTGCTTACAATGTTTGTCAAGGTTGTTTTATAGTTGGTCTATATATGAGTATGTTCATATCTTTTACTTTCATTTGTATATAAACAAATGTTGAGTTGGTGCTAAAATAACCCTTCACTGAAGTTTACACTTTATATTCTGGCTGATCTTCTAAGTGTATCATAGATATCAGAGTCTCTGAAGAAAGCAAACTGTAAAGTTATTTCTCCTGAAGAGCAAAAGACCAACATGGTAATTCAGCCATTCCTGCAGTTTTCATCTCATAAATGACGATCAACATCTATTTGGCTTTTAAAGGTCACTAAGAGGGCAACAAATGGATCTCATTAATATTTCATAGTTAGAACTACTTGTTCTAGTTAAAGAAAAAACTACTTTGCCAAAATACAGCCATTTACAAATGGACACTTTAACTTAGCACCATGCTACATGAAAGGAGTTTTAATGTACTAGCCCAGGAGCAGTTCTTAGCAATGGAAGCAGCACAGCAGTACATGAGGAATTTCACAAAGAATTAAATATGTGGAGGAAAAGAAAAATGGGACAATAAAAAACATTTTGAAAATATAGAAATAAAAGTGAAGGAAATAAATCAAAGATGCTAATTTACTAGAGCAGTGATTTTCAATCTTTTTCATCTCATGGCACACATAAAGTAATTACTAATATTCTATGGCACACCAAACATATTTTTTTTGCTGATCTGACAAAAGAATAGGTATAATTTTGATTGATTTACAAAATATATAATGAAATAATAATTACCTACCCTTCTTGCTCCAAAGTGATTTTTTTTAAAAAATCAGGTGCCTGTACTTGTATATAAGGATTTCGGGTACCAAGAATTAACCAATCAGATGTAACCTTACTACGTGACATAACTAATAAGATGCAAGTCTATTTATTATATGACTTATGGTCAGGAAAGGGCATTCACACTGGATGGCTATGGTTGGGTTGGCTGTTGTCATTTTTTTATTTGACAATCTAGAAAGAGGTCAGTGCCCCTGACTAGTCAGGTATTGCATGTTTTAAAAATTCTGTGGCACACTGAAAATTGCTGTAGTAGAGCAAAAGGGTTTAGGAAAACCAAAGACATGGTTGTAGATAGATTTTTATTATTTGAAATATTTTAAGTTTTAGCCCTGGCCAGTTTAGCTCAGCAGTTAGAGCGTCCAGAGAGACCCGGGTTTGGTTTCCGCTAAGGGCATGTACCTCGGTTGCAGTTTGTCCCCGGCCCTGGTTGGTGGTAAGGGTGGCAGCCACTCGATGTGACCCTTTCACATCGATGTTTCTCTCTCTCTCTCTGTTCCTCTCTCTCCCTCCCACTCTATCTGAACAAAAAATGGAAAAATGTCCTCGGGTGAGGATAAAAAAATATATATATTTTTTAAGTTCTATCCTTTCTTTTTTGAAGACATTAGTTTTACATCTAAAACTAATAGGAAAGGAGGAGAATTTGGGTGAAGGTGGGAGCGATGGTTAAGATGCATACATTCTCATTGTATAATTTTGTTGTTGTTAACCCGAGGATATTTTTTCCACTTTTTAGACAGAGAAGGGGGGGGGGGTGAGAAGGAGAAAGAGAGAGACAACGATTGGTTGCCTCCGCATGCACCAAAAGGGGCGAGGGCTCACACCTGCAACCTGGGTATGTGCCCTTGACTAGGAATTAAACGCAAGACCCCTTAGTGCCTAGGCTGACACACTGTCCACTGAGCTATACCAGCTAGGGCTCATTGTATAAGTTTACTATTAGTTGGAAATCAGAAAAAGGAATGAATGTATGTAATTCTTAACCTTGAGAGGTGTAGGATAAAGAGACTTTGTGTTTCACAAGTATTAGCATAGTGTTTATTTTGCATCAATTTGGTAATTGATAAAATGTTTACTGCCAACAGATAGTCACGAATGTAAGAAATACACTCCATGGCTTCAAAAAGCTTCATGGCCGATCGTTCGATGATCCCATTGTGCAAACTGAAAGGATCAGGCTTCCTTACGAGCTGCAGAAGATGCCGAACGGAAGTGCAGGAGTGAAGGTAAGCTTTATATTCCCAGGGTGCAAACAGATACTTAAATTAAAGAAACAAAACACCATAATACTGACTACTTGTAATTTAACCTTTTTCCTCTGAAAGTAGTACATATGTGGCAAGATACAGGCAGTTTTTTAGTAAGCTTTAGTGAGTGCAGAAAAATTATTATAATTTAGATAATCCTTTTAATCCAAACAGTACTTTTATTATAAAGGAACGATGATTAATATTGGGAGAACTTTTTAGAGGTGAACTGTTTTTGAAGAATAAAGACAGAGGCAGCATATGTGATTTAGAAAAATAGGCCCTAAAAGTATGTTAATTGCCATAATGAGTTTTCTCTAATTTTGAAGAATCTTGTAACTTATTAGAAATATTTTAAAGCAAACTCCGCTTCCAGGAAAGAGATGGAGTTTGGATATTTAATTCTACATCCTGAGACAGTAAGTTATCTACTGGTTAACAAAAACATGTTTTTGTTGATTTTTCAAAAACTAACAGAATACTGTACCTCAAAACATATAACCCAGCAGTTCCACTCTTAGGTATATACATTAAAGATTTGAACCATATGTGCACAGAAAAACTTGTACACACTTGTACACAAATGTTCATAGTAGCATAATTCATAATAACTAAAAAGTAGAAACAACCCAAGTCATCAACTGATGAGTGGATAAAAAAAATGTTTTAAACCTATACAATGGAATATTAATTAGCCATAAAAAGAAGTGAAGTACCAATATGTACTACAACATGGATGAACCTTAAAAACATGCTATATGAAAGAAACCAGATGGAACACATATCGTATGATTCCATTTATATGGATGTCCATAATCAGGCAAATCAATAGACATAGAAAGTGGATAAGCGGTTTCTAGGGGTAAAGAAGAAGGGGAAATGGGGAGTAATTGGGAATGGGTGTACAGGACTTTTTTTAGGATGATGAAAATGTACTACAGTTAGTGGGGATCAGTGTACAACTTTGTGAATATACTAAAAACTGCTCTATACAACAAGTATGAGCTTTATGCTATATGAATTATATCTCATTTTAATAATTTAAACTAAATATGTTTTGAGGCTATGCACATACTTTCATTTTTAGAAGAGGGCTGTAAGTACAGAATGGACGGTGAATTATAATAAGACATGAAGCTGTTAAAATAATTCAAAGACATGAGAGGTTAAAGACAAGGAGACAAATAGGGAAGCCATACTTCAAGTGAAATTTGAGAGTCAAGGGTTGCTAACTAGGAAGCTAGATGGATTATGATAGCAATAAATGAGATAAAGAATAATAATCAGATATTTCTGGTTAATGACGGTGTGAAGAAGTTTTATTTGAAATGACTTTATTCATTTGTATTTATTTAAAAAAATTTTTAATCATGCTTTGTAAGTAGTTTGAGAAAAACAAAATAATTTTTTTTTAAAGAAGACCAAACTGAATTTTTGAGTGATATAATTTTATGAGCCAAACCAGCCAGGGCTGAACTTGCTTTTAAATTGATTAAATCAATATCAATCTCAGCTCTGTTTCAGAGTAAATTTTGTATCATTATGTACACACATTTATACGCACTTATGAACATACATACATTGTGCTGTTTGAGGGAGAAGATTTTTAAAGCTCTTCCAGAGTTTAGTGTTGTAGAAATAAACTTACTCTATTGGAGATGGAGAGGTAAAAGACATTGCGTTTTCCTCAGTATGTTAAATGTAGTCATTATGTAGATTCTGAAGTAACTTTCTGTCACTAATAACTTTGTGATTGTAATTATAAAAGGTTTTGATTACTTGAGTGAGCACAGACCCTCCACTATTTCTTGGTCCGGAAGCTCAGTAACATTTCATTACATGTGCTTGACGGCAGCCTAGCCTTACCCGTGTATGAAATACGGTAGTTATTGGGTCAAAAAGTAATATTTAAGTTCAATATATATACAATCGCTAATGTTTAATTTGTAATTATCTCCAGAAACCTTGGAGTAATAACACTTTTTTTAAGTAAGAAAAAAAAAATGTTTCCCTTTGATGTTCTCACTTCCTTTTCCCAAAACCGTATGAGTAAAGCTTTTATTTTAAACTCAGCAAGAAGTATAACTTTCAAAAGAAAGATTATTTCATCTTTTTCTTCTTTTTTGTTAGCTAGGAAATTGATAAAAATTGCTTTTGTGGGAGGTGAGGCTCTGGAGCAGGTAAAGACACTTTTGAAAATAATTTGGTTGTAACACTGTGTTAGGCACTGAAACTTCAGAACTAAGGTTGTAACACTAAAACAATGTTTTTGGAATAGAACTTCCTTCAGTAAGGACATTGCCTCTTTCATGGTTCTATATCCATCATGTATAGTAGATTTTCACAGAATATTTGTTGGTTAAATAAATAACTCAATAAAAATCTCAACTTTTGCTTTTAGGTGCGGTACCTAGAAGAAGAGAGACCTTTTGCTATTGAGCAAGTTACTGGAATGCTGTTGGCTAAGCTTAAGGAGACTTCAGAAAATGCTTTGAAGAAACCAGTGGCTGACTGTGTGATTTCAGTAAGTTTCACTTCAGTAATGAATAATCTTGAATCATATTTTCCAGTGTTCTCTAGTCCTCCCTTATTCACAGGGGTTAAGTTCCAAGACCCCAAGTGGATGCCTGAAACCATGATAGTACCAAACCCTCTATCTATACTGTTCTTTTTCATATACATACATACCTTTTCACTTAAAGAAAGGAAGCACTTTATAGTTTCTCTTGGGCATATTCGAATTGCCAGCATCAATACTCTTGCACCTTGGGGCCATTATTAAGTAAAATAAGGGTGACTTGAACACAAGCACTGCTATGCCACAGTAGTCAATATGATAACTAAGATGGCCACCAGGTGTCCCTTGGGTGGATAGTGTATGCAGCATGGATGGATACTCGGGACAAAGTGATGATTCACCCAGGCAGGACAGAGCACAAAATAGTGCTAGATTTCATCACACTACTCAGAACAGCATACAATTTAAAACTTATGAATTATTTCTGGAGTTTTCCATTTAGTATTTTGGAAATACTAAATACTAGACCTTGGTTGACCATGGGTAACTAAAACCATAGAAAGCAAAACCATGGTTTAAGGGAAACCTACTGTATTAATCTTAACGATGTTTTTCTTTCCTTTCTTTACTTTTTCTGCCCTTATCTAGTAAATTACCTAAATCCATTTTCACTCTTACATGAAAAAGAAATTACCTTATTTGGTAAAGTTTAGGGTTGAGTTTCCCAAAAGTTAATTGTGATAATCAATGAAATAAAAAAATAAATAAATAAAATAAAACTGATGTGATTAGTGATTGCTGTAACTGCCACTTACCCCTAAGAATCTTTCCAGGGAGCACTGAACTTCCCACCTCTAGGGATTCTAGCATGTTATGATGAAGGCCGAAAATACTCACATGGAACTTTTAGATTGTGTTTATTCTGTATCAGAAAGAAAAGATCTTTTTTTTTAAATGATAAATTGGACATATTTATTTGTTTTTGTTTTTTTTTATCCTCACCCAAGGACATTTTTCCACCTTTTTATTCAGATAGCATGAGGGAGAGAGGAAGAGAGAGAGAGAGAGAAACATTGACGTGAAAGGGACACATCGAGTGGCTGCCACCTGCACGACCCAACCAGGGCCGGGGACAAACTACAACCGAGATACATGCCCTTTGCTGGAATCGAACCTGGGTCTCTCTGGACCGCAGGCCGACGCTCTAAATGCTGAGCCAAACCAGTCAGGGCTGGACATATTTAAAATACCTTCTTTCAGAAGTTTTTTTTTTTTTTTATCCTCACCCGAGGACATTTTTCCATTTTTTGTTCAGATAGAGTGGGAGAGAGAGAGAGGAAGAGAGAGAGAGAGAAACATCGATGTGAAAGGGACACATCGAGTGGCTGCCACCCGCACGACCGACCAGGGCCGGGGACAAACTGCAACCGACGTACGTGCCCTTAGCGGGAACCGAACCCGGGTCTCTCTGGACCGCAGGCCGACGCTCTAACCGCTGAGCCAAACCGGCCAGGGCACATTCTTTCAGAAGTTTTGACATATACATAGACCCATGAAACCATCATCACTATCAATATAATATACATATTCACCACCACCCAAAAGTGCTACATGATGCTTTGATACACATACATTAGTGAAATTAGAGCAGTCAAGTTAATCAACATATCCATCTCATATAGTTACCTTTTTATTTATTTATTTTTTGTGATGAGAGCACCTGATACCTACTTTCTCACACAATTTTCAGATTACAATATCATTAATGATAGACCTCGTGCTGTACATCGGATTTCTAGAACTTACTCATCCTATAAAGCTGAAACTTTGTACCCTTTGGCCAATATCTCCCCATTGCCCCACCTCCCTGCCCCTGGTAACCATCATTCCACTCTGCTTCTATGAAGTCAGCTTTCGTAGATTCTACATGTAAGTGATCTCATGCAGTATTTTTTAGAAAGAAAAGATAGTTCTTTAAGGATTCTTAACAAAACAATTATTTATCTTATCTCTTGAGATTCAATTATATATTGATAACTAGTTTTTAAGTTACATGTTGTCACCTAAATGTGAATTTATTTCTGATGCTATTAAACTTTACTACGTGAGTTCAAGAGTCTGTGTCATCAGAGAAATAGCAGATTATGAACTCTTCAGTGAATTTGGTAATTAGGTTTTTCAATAGGTATTTGGAATTTTTAAATGAGAGAAACATTGAAGCTTGATATTTTGTTTTTCAACCATTTAGTAAGAGTACATAAGAGTTTACCATTAACCAGGCACTAATATATATTTACCCATTTGATCCTACAAACCACTCTATGAGGTATAAATCTAATTTTTTTTTTATCCTCACCCGAGGACATTTTTGCATTTTTTGTTCAGACAGAGCGGGAGGGAGAGAGAGGAAGAGAGAGAGAGAGAAACATCGATGTGAAGGGACACATCGAGTGGTTGCCACCCGCACGGCCAACCAGGGCCGGGGACAAACTGCAACCGAGGTACATGCCCTTAGCGGGAACCGAACCCGGGTCTCTCTGTACCGCAGGCCGACGCTCCAACCGCTGAGCCAAATCGGCTAGGGTGGTATAAATCTAATTTTACAGATTAAAAAACTGAGGCGTGGAAAAGCTAAATAACTTGTCCAAAATCAACACAGTTAATAAGTAGTAAAGCCAGAAATCAAATCCTGATATGAATTCCCAGGTCTATGCTCATAACTCATCCATCATACTGACTTGAAAATATATGTCAGAGTGGTGCAAATTTTAAAAATTCTTCTCAAATTCACATCTATACCTATTTATTGATTTATTTTATTATTATTTTTTAATCCTCACCCGAGGATATTTTTCCATTTATTTTCAGAGTGGGAGGGAGGGAGAGAGAGAAACATTGATGTGAGAGGGACACATCGACTGGTTGCCTCCCGCACAACCCTGACCAGGGCCAGGGATGAACCGCAACCAAGGTATGTGTGCCCTTGGCCAGAACTGAACCTGCTACTCATTGGTCCACAAGCTGATGCTCTACCACTGAGCCAAACCAGCCAGGGCAATCCCTGTTTGTTTATATTGATTTTACTCTCATGTCAGAAATTAGTGCCAGAGTAGAGCATTATGAACTTCTTGGCCAGTATTAACTTTGTAGTTAGTCCAATAGATGCATTGTGAGCTATACAAGGGTATTTTCTCTGTTTTACACACTACTACATTCCTAGTAGCTACAAAAGTACCTGATACATAAGTGCTCAGTGAATATTAAATGACCTACATATAATTTAGTTTTTGTCAGAAGGATGATACCAAAATCAGGATAAACAAGCTTTTCAAAATTCAAGTTCTTTTCAGTTCTTTTTAATATCTGTTAAATGAAATTTCTAAATTCAAAAAGCAATAAAATTGGAGTAGTCCAGTTACCTAAAACCTAAATTTGGAAGAGTCCTAAATCATATTGTACATGAATATACTTAATTAGTTTTTTAGAAATCTCTTTGTGGACCAAATCACAGTGCTTCTTAGTTTGATAGAACCAAGTATATATAAATCTTAATTATAAATTTAAGCCTGAGTTTTAGTTTTTAATAGAAATATATTTAATATTTCTTGGTGATCTTAAAAGAAACATTATCATCATAAGTCTCCTGCAATCTAATACCCCCTTCAAATATAACATTTGGAATTATATTCTTCTGGTAGCACATACATAAAAAGAAAATCATGTTATACATGCCTTTTTCCCAAAAGTATTACAGATGCTATTCTGTAGCAATTCAGATCTACCTGATTCTAACAGCTACATAGGATTTCATTATGTGAATATACCATAATATATTTCATCTCATTTTAACAGACTTTTTCATTTTTAGTTTTTCATATGAAAGATGAACAACTATATTTTTTCATAGGCCAGACCAACGTAAGAAGGATTTAGACTAATATATTTTGGAAATCTTGCACTGTTATTCCATCTTATTAATTACTTTAAATTTGTGTTTGAACTTTAGGTCAACATTTTATGGTATTGAATAGCCAAACTTAAAGAGCATATTTTCTCATTTATTTAATTAGAACACCATTCTTTGCCCTAAGCTTTAAATAAATTTTAGTGCAATTATTTTACATTTGTTGGTTGATGAAATGTTTAAGTAAAATATATTACATTAAATTAATACACTTAATTATTGTTTTTAAATACCAGATTCCTAGCTTTTTCACTGATGCTGAGAGAAGGTCTGTGATGGCCGCGGCCCAGGTTGCAGGTTTAAATTGTCTAAGATTGATGAATGAAACTACTGCAGGTGAGCACTTTGCAATTTGAAATCACAGTCCGAAAAACACCTTTTTTTTTTTTTTTTATTGTTATGTGCTGGTTCTTGTAAGCTTGTCATTTTGTAATACAACATTTCTGCATGTTTTACATTGGCTATAAGAATCATTACTATTATAGAATTATAGATGGGTAAAAAAATAACATTAAGCAAACTATGAAAAGTTAGTTTAGTTTGAAATTAATAATTTGTATTACTCTACTGTGTATTAAACTGTGCAGTATCAAAGTGATTTATCTATTTTCCACATGATTGCTATGCTGGAAGTAACCTAATTCTTTGTTCTTACACAGTTGCACTAGCATATGGAATTTATAAACAGGATCTTCCACCGTTAGATGAAAAACCAAGAAATGTAGTATTTATTGACATGGGACATTCTGCCTACCAAGTCTCAGTTTGTGCTTTTAACAAAGGAAAACTTAAAGTAAGTAAATAAGTGATTTGTAATATTTTACTTTAGTGATTCAGAGTACATAAGACTATATAGAGAACCTTAATGTCTGGGTTTAAATTTTGCCTCTGCCATATAAAAACTGACCTTGACCAAGTTACTTAACCTCCCTTAAATCTCAGATTTCTCACCTGAGAATAATATCAGTAACTCAGAATTTTTGAGGACAAAGTGAGTTAACGTTTATAAAATGCTTGGAATGACATATAATAGATTATATAATATGCGTTAGCTATTTGTATTGTTGAAGTGTTACATCAGCTATCAGGGAACATAAATTTACATATTAATCTATAAATATACTTTGGAAATATTTTCTAAAATGATTCCATTGTTTTTAGAAACTTTTATATCCGGGAGTCCTAATCAAAATTTTCTGCAGTGTGGCATTATTTATTTCTATATGCTTATCTTCTTGATCCTCTGTGTTTGGTTTTATATTTATTATTACAATGATTATCTTTTCCAGACTTGCACATTCTCTATCTTTATTTCTTATTCTACGCACATGTGTAGAATTGACATAGAAGATGAAATACTTTGGGTTATGCAACACCTCTTAGAACCTTTTGTCTTACAGTTTGTATTACTATAACATCATCCTTGTAGTCAGAAAATTAAATGGAGATACTTCACACTGAATGTAGGGTAGTTTTCTGTAAATTGGTTTAATCCTTGGTAGTTTGTCTTGAATTTTAACTTAAGGAAATTAGAACATTTTCCTTCCTTTTTAGTGGGTACCTTAGATTAGTGATCTATAATTTTAGATCATAGACCCCTTTGAAAGTTTGATAAAAGTATTGCCTTCTCTCCAGAAGGATGCTCATTCACACAATGCTAGCCCGTAGGGTGACATCCCAGTCAGATTACAGTCATATCCTACTGCCATGTTTACCACTATTCCAGTACCCATCCTTGTGAAAAAAAGCTGACGAAAAACATAGGGGAATTCTGTTTTTCAGTAGACACTTTGTAAGTAGTCATTTCTGCCCTCTACTCTCGGAAGAGAAAACAGATGTCTTGGTCCTATGACTTCAAGAGCTCTAGTGTTGAAGTTCTCTCTATTCCTGTTCTACCCGATAGCTAACTGGGGCTTATTGCTCAGAAAGCTTACCAGGTCAAAGTCTTGTCTCTCCACACTTTTCTGTTTTCTTTTTTGGTCTCTCATGTATTCTTTTGTTTCTTCTGTATTTTCATAAAAATAACCTAGTTTTTTTGTTTTTGTTTTTTCACTCCTCACCCGAGGATATATTTTTTTCCATTTATCTTCAGATAGAGTGGGAGGGTGGGAATGAGAGAAAGAGAGAGAAACATTGATGTGAAAGAGACACATCGATTGGTTGCTTCCCGCAAGACCCAACCAGAGCTGGGACCGAACCGTAACCGAGGTACGTGCCCTTGACCAGAATTGAACCTGCGACTCTTTGGTCTGTGGGTTGACGCTCTTAACTGCTGAGCCAAACTGGCCAGGGTAGAAAAATAGCCTAGTTTTTGTTTTTTAAATAATTGAAGGCCTGTAAATTGACCTGTTATTGTATTTTAGATTTAATCTTTGGATCAGCTTTTCTTTGCTACTTTGTTTTCAGTTATATGCATTGGACTCTTTCTTTGTTCTGTTAAACCTGGTTTTTGGCCTGCCTTTTCAGTGCTGTTGTAGAATTAAAGGATGTAAAATGGTCAAGTTTTAGTTGTTGTAACTCAATTATTTCAGAATTAGAATTATTCTTAAATTATGATATGTTGACCTGTAACCTAAAGCAGATAATTCAGAATGAGTAAATATGTTGGCTAAATATAAATTATAATTAATATAGTGATTTCAAATTTGGCACTCTTGTGATTTTTGACAAGTTTTTTGGCTTTGAGTTAAAAGGTTTTTGGGTTTTTTTATTTGAAAGCATCTATATTTCTGAAAATTCAGTTCTGGTTTTTCCATTAAACAGGTCTTGGCTACTACCTTCGATCCATATTTGGGTGGCAGGAACTTTGACGAGGCTTTAGTAGACTACTTCTGTGATGAGTTCAAGACCAAATATAAGATAAATGTGAAAGAAAACTCTCGGGCCTTATTACGTTTATATCAGGAATGTGAAAAACTAAAGAAACTAATGAGTGCAAATGCGTCAGATCTTCCACTGAACATCGAGTGTTTCATGAATGACCTTGATGTTTCTAGTAAAATGAACAGGTACCATGTATTTTTTCAATTGGGGAAGTGTTTGGTTATTTTATAATGTTCATATTGTGTTGTTTTAGAGAATATGCTAGATTTTTAGGTTTCAAAATAGTGAATTTCATTTCATTTTCCCACAGGGCTCAGTTTGAACAATTATGTGTTTCCCTCTTTGCCAGAGTTGAACCACCATTAAAAGCAGTGATGGAACAAGCTAGTAAGTAGAGATTCTTGGACTAACCATCAAAACTGTATCATGGTGTTAACTCCCTTGAGTAGTATAGGACAGCAATTTTCTACTGGTGTGCTGCAAGAATTTTTAAAACATGCAATTCCCGACTTTTTTTCTCTTTCAGGGGTGGGGAACACCCGGCCCTTGGGCCGTATAAGGCCCTGCAAATCAATACCAGCTAACATCACATGCCTTACCAAGTTAGCCCGACCCAAATATAACAGTCTAATTTTTTTAAGTTGATAATTTTGTGTGGCCTGCAAATGATATTATAAATATCCAAACGGCCCTTGGCAGAATAAAGGTTCCCCACCCCTGCCTTAGATTGTCAAATAAAAAATTAAGAAATAACAGCCACCACAACAATAGCCATCCAGTGTGAATGAATCAAAAGTATACCTATTTTTTTGTCAGAGTGGCAAAAAATTGAATACATTTTTTGGTTTGCTACAGAATTTTAGTGATTAGTTTATGTGTGCCGTGAGATGAAAAAGTTGAAAATCACGTGTAGGAAATGGTAAAACTATAAAACTTCGAGTTTTTTTTTAAGATTTGTATTTCTCATTTTATAGGAGTAGATAATAATTAATTCTTCATTCATAAAACGAGGGCAGTAGAGATCTGGGTTTTTGAGAATTTCTCCTGGTTCATTTTATTGTTTATATCATAAAACTAATGCTAGTAAAAATGTAGGTGTTCAGAGAATAGTAAGATGAAAGTAAAGTAGAAATGGGGACATGCTTGCTTTTTGTTAAAGTTTTTGATAATAAATGTACCTTCTGTGGAAAAAAAAAAGTTACAATTGAAAACTGATTTCAAGGAAAGAAGTGTATTTTTTTATTTACATTACTTTCTATAGGGATTTGGGTGGTGAAAGTTCAAACATTAAACTGGACAGTCCCCTTAAAGCCCATGAAATGCATGTTCTTATTGTCACTCATTCCATCACGAAGTGCAATGCCTGACACATAATTGGTATTTATTAAATTTCGCCTTTTATTCACCTGTCTTCTTTTATCTTGTTTTGAGCAAATGAAAATAATCCATATTTTAACACTTTCCAAGGTCTACTTTTCACATTGTTATAAAGATTACCTTATTTTTCTCAATTAAAAATATTTTACTTTTCAGACTTACAACGTGAAGATGTAAGTAGTATAGAAATTGTAGGAGGAGCAACGCGAATTCCTGCAGTGAAGGAACAAATCACTAAATTCTTTCTTAAAGACATAAGTACCACATTAAATGCTGATGAAGCTGTCGCAAGAGGATGTGCATTACAGGTATGATTATTTTAGAACATACTTTTTCCCAGAAAATATGGTGATAGGTCTAAAAGAAGTTTAAATGTTATCTGTTCTAACCACTTGTCAATATGCTAAAAGTAAATTGAAATTATTCCTGAACAGTAAGTCTTATGTCTTTCCTATTTATATTTTTATTTATTTTTATTAATCCTCACCCGAGGATATTTCTTCCATTGATTTTTATAGAGAGTGGAAGGGAGGGAGAGGAGAAAGAGGGACAGAGAGACATCAATGTGAGAGAAACACATCGATTGGATGCCTATCAAATGTGCCTAACCAGAGCCAGGGATCAAATCTGAAATCTTTAGGTGCTTGAGCTGACCTCTAACCACTGAACTGCACTGGCCAGGGCCCTATTTATATTTTTAAACTATCATAGGACAATATGTCTATAGCTCTACTGAAAAAAGAATATTTTATGAATCTGTATAATTTAACAATCTTTTTTGAGATTTTAAAATATTTTATATTAATTTTTGTAAGGTCACAGAAAGAGTGCTCTGACACTTTTTAATTTTAACTAGTTTTACCATTAAATAGTAATTTTTTCAATGTAACATTTTTATTGCAAGTACTTTATTAAGCAGCTTAATCAGGAGTAACTAGGTTATGTATTGTGTTTGTTGATTTAAATATTGTTTACATCTTATTTGCAGTGTGCGATTCTCTCGCCCGCATTTAAAGTGCGTGAGTTTTCCATAACAGACACTGTTCCCTATTCAATCACATTAAGATGGAAGACCTCTTTTGAAGATGGAACTGGGTAAGCTACTTTTTAATGCTTTGTTTAGAGCTTGTCATAAATAACCAGTTGAACCTATGTTCATAAATTAAAGGAATTTACACTTCTTAAAATTCCCAAACATTTAATAGAATGGTAGAAAAAAAATTTTTAAATTATAATGTATAGGTCATGGTTTTTAAATGTTTTTTTATTATAATAGTAAAACATTCTTATTTTCTAATAAAAATAACAGAATAGAAATATAAAAACTTAAAAACTTGCCACACCCGATCTTCTCCTTAGCCCCTTTCATAGAGCTAACCATTATTAACAGCTAAATCCACTCAATATAGTCTATCTATCTAGCAGTTTTTCTAAATACCAAGAATAAAAGCATGCACTTTTTTTTTAAAGATTTTTTTTATCGATTTTGAGAGAGAGAGGAAGGGAGAGAGAGAGAAACATTTATGGACTACCTCCTACAGGCCCCTACCAGGAGTCAAACCTGAAACCCTGGGCATGTGCTCTGACTGGGAATCCAACTGGCAACCTTGGTGCACGGATCAACGCCCAACCAACTGAGCCACACTGGCCAGGGCAAGCAAGCATTTTTTAAATGCATATATTGATCATCTGTATATTTTTAGTGCAACTTGCTTTTTAAAATATATTCTATATTATCTTTCCATGCCAATAGACAATAACTGTTTTTTCAATAGTTATATGTGCCATAATTAATTTAAGCAATATACTTTAAAGTCATATTCTTTCTGATTTGAGCAGTGCTTTTAAGAATATCCTTCTTTAGTTATGTTTGGTATATCTGTAAAATAACTCTGTAGGAGTGAAATGAGCCAAGTAGTAAGACATTATTTTAACTAATATTGCCAAATTAGTCACTAAAAAGACTTCTCAATTTATATTCCTATTAGTGCATTAGATCATTTTCTCTTATGCCTTTAAATTTAACATTCTAATAGGGAAAATATAATACTTTGTCATTAAATTTGCATTTCTAACTATTGTGAGCTACAGTCTTTTCATACTTTTATTGACAAATACGTTTTCTTTTCCATGAACTACCCAGGATTTAAATAGATTGTTTCTTTACAAAAATAATTTAGTATTATATTTGACTATTTTTCAGAAGTATAGCTTATACAATAAAGTAAACCTGTATTTAGGTTTTGAAGTTACTTCTAAAATATTGTTCTGTGTACTATACTATACATTCACACTTCCAAGAAATTGAAATGTTTGCAGAAATATCAAAAATACGGATTATCGCCCTGGCTGGTGTGGCTCAGTTGGTAGAGCGTCATCCATGCCCTAAAAGGTTGCCAGCTCAGTTCCCAGTCAGGGCACATGCCCAGGTTTCAGGTTTGGTCCCTATACAGGGTGTGTGCAAGAGTGAACGGAATGCATGTTTTTCTCTCACATCAATATTTCTCTCCCTCTTTCTCTCTCTTTAAAAAAGTAAAACTAAAAACTCAGTTTTAAAAAAAACAAAAATACGGATTATCAATCTAATCTGAATGTTTTGCAGAGCATTTAAATGGCATGTGTTTTATGTCAATTTTGAGGCAAGAAATGGTAGTAGTAGTAGTAGTTTTTACTTCTCACCTGAGGATACTTTTCTATTTATCATCAGATAGAGTGGGAGGGAGGGAGGGAAGAAGAGAGAGACCAAGAGAAACATCGACGTAATAGAGCCACATTTACTGGTTACCTCCCACGTGACCTGACCTGGGCTGGGGGTGAACCACAAACAAGGTATGCACGTGCCCTTGACCAGAATCGAACCCTGGACTTAATGGTCTGTGGGCCCAACGCTCTAACCGCTGAGCCAAACCCGCCAGGGCAGAAATATTATTCTTTTCAGTTAAGTTCAGTTAAAGGTATAAGTGATCCAGAAAAAAATATGAGAAAACATATGGGGAGTTAAATTCAAAAGTAAATATTTCGCAGTGAACAAGAATAAGAAAATAGAAGGTAGTGGTGGTAGGTTCTTGAATACCAGGATAGAGAAAAGGCCCATGAATGTGAAATTTTCAAACCTTTTATAATTAATAAGGTAATGCTATGTACTAAAGAATGAGTTTCTGGGACACTGTAAACAATAATCATAGCCTTGCGGGTGTGGCTCAGTGGTTGAGCATTGACCCATGCACCAGGAGGTTGCCGGTTCAATTCCTGGTCAGGGAACATGTCCAGGTTGTGGGCCTGATCCCCAGTGGGGGGCATGCAGGAGGCAGCCAATTGATATTCTCTCTCATCGATGGCTCTATCTCGCTTCCTCTCCCTTACTTTCTCTCTAAAATCGATAAAGAAAAATTGTTTTTAAAAAATCTTCCTTTTAAAAACAAAACAAAACAAAACACAATAGTTATAAACCTGTTAAATAAACCATTTAAGGAATAGGAATTGTTTTGTAGGTTTTAGAATTACCTGTACTGGAGAGAAGAAAATACTACAAATGGCATTATTAAACTTAAAAAATTGAAATATGGATTATACATTAAAGTATCAATATAAATGTATAAAGTTGACAATTATTCTGTGGTTATATTAGAGAATATTCCTATTAGCAAATACACATTGAAGTATTTAGGGGTAAATGGCCATAAATGTATGTAACACCCTCAATTGTTTCAGAAAAAAATGTACACATACACAGTGTGTGTACACTCAGATGATTAAACAAATAGGGTACGATGTTAACAGTAGCAAATCTAAGTAATATACAGGTGTTACTTGTCCTATATTTATTTTTACACCATTCTGTAAATTTGAAATTATTTCCAAATAAAAGTTCCTTTCTAAGGAAACTAGAATAAAAAGGGTTACATATGACACGTATTTTGGAAAGTAATGGGGATAGGATTTTGTCCTCAGATATGAGCAAAAAAATAAAAAATAATCTCTCTGTATTGGCCTTAAGATATACCTATTCTCAGGTAATTTTTCTTTTTGTAGTTGAATTGCTTATTATGATGACAAACGTGCTAAAAATTATGAGGCATAAACCTGTCAAAATGCAGTTTATAGTACAGTTTCTTTTTCTCTACATTTGTGCATAGAGGTCTTTATAATTGCTGCTTATGAAATAAAAATTAGATGGATTCTGTAGTTACTTTTATAGGCAATTTGTTTTGAACTGAGTGTTTTCTCCCTTTTAGGGAATGCGAAGTATTCTGTAAGAACCACCCAGCCCCATTCTCAAAAGTCATTACTTTCCACAAGAAGGAACCGTTTGAGCTAGAAGCATTTTATACTAATTTACATGAAGTGCCTTATCCTGATGCAAGAATTGGTAAGAGAACTCAAGAAAAGACTTTTCATAACTTTTTTACTATTATTTTTCTTATCCTCACCCGAGGGCATTTTTGCATTTTTATCTTGAGATGGAGAAAGAGAGAGAGAAACATTTACATGAGAGAGAGACACTGAGTGGTTGCCACCCACACGACCCCAACCGGGGCCTGGGACAAACTGCAACTGAGGTACATGCCCTTAGCAGGAACCGAACCCGGGTCTCTCTGATCTGCAGGCCGATGCTCTAGCTGTGGAGCCAAGCCAGCCAGGGCTACTTTTGTAAATAATATGTTGCCCTAGCCAGGTTGGCCTGCAGACCAAACTGCCTGCAGACCAAAGAGCACGTACCTGGGTTACAGGTTTGATCCCTGGCCTTGGTCGTGGTTGTGTGGGAGGCAACCAATCACTGATTCTCTCATATCAGTGGTATCTCTCTCCCTTTCTCCTTTCCTTCCACTGTATATGAAATTTAGTGGAAAAATATATTCTCAGGTAAGGATTAACAAAAAAATAATAATATGTTAATATATGAAGTAAGGAAACAAATAAATTGATATTTAAGCTAAGTCAATTTTAAAAGAAAGATATTCCATACCTTTTTCTAAATGTGTACTTATTAGTGCTCAGAGCTTATTTCTGAAATAACAGCAAGTTTGAGGGGTTTTTTTTGTTTTTTGTTTTCCTTTATTGACTTTAGAAAAGAAAGGAGAGGAGAGAAAGAAACATCAATGAGAGAGAACATTGATTGGCTGCATGCCCCCTGGGGATTTGGCCCATAACCTGGGCATGTGCCCTGACTGGGAATCGAACTGGTGACCCCCTCCGTGAATGGGTCAATGCTTAACCACTGAACCACACTGGCCAGGCAGTTTGAGTATTTTTAATTCATTTTGACATCTATATTTAGAATGTTCTATAATTGGCCTGAAAGGTTTGGGTAAACATTTTTTATGGAAAAACTCTAATCAGTAAATTGAAATTGTGCTGCCAGACTTACTATATATTCTGATTTTAAACTTACGCTCACCGGGTTGCAGGTTCGACCTCCAGCACTGGTGCAGCACGTGCGGGAGGCGGCCAGTCAGTGTCTCTGCCTCTCCCTTCCACTCTCTGTAAAAGTCAATGGAAAAAATATCCTCGGGTGAGGATGAATAATAAATAAATTAAAAAACAAAAAACTTATGCTCACTGGCAATAAGTAGAATGAGTATCATTATATTAATATGAAAATGAGAATAGGATACTGTAGTATCCATTTTAGTTGAATAAGTAATCTTCTTAGAAGATACAAAACAACCATGATTTTATATCATTTAAAAGAGAAGGAATGATTTTTAAGTTTTAGAATTCTCTGTTGCTTTTATTGATAGACTAGTAGGGGGCTGATATAACTATTTCAAGGATGTTATTTAAATCAGTAGATATAAATTATTGGGGGTGGTATTAGTTTGCTAGGATTTCTGTGTCGAAGTACCACAGACTGGGTAGCTTAAACAGTAGAAATTTGTCTCAGTTCTGGCTGCTAAAAGTCTGAAAGCAAGGATTGCTTCCCTCTGAGGGCTGTGAGAGGGTCCGCTACAGGCTTCTCTCCTTGGCTTGTAGGCGACCGTCTTCATGTTCACGTGACAGTCTCTCTATGTGTGGCTGTCTCCAGATAAACACACCAGTCTGATAACTGGTTTTGATTAGAGCCCAGCCTGATAGCCTCGTTTTATCTTGATTAACCTCTGTAAAGACCATATCTTTAAATCAGGTCACCTTCTGAGGTATTGGACAGTGGGACTTCAATATATCAATTGAGGAGAGGAGCACAATTCGACCCACAACACAGGTTAATCAGATTTACTACTTAGTTTTTCAGCATATATTGTAGGGTTTTTTTTTAATCCTCACCCAAGGATATGTTTTCATTAATTTTGGAGTGAGAGAGAGAGAGAGAAACAGAAACATTGATCGGTTGCCTCCTCAACTGGGGATTGAACTTGCAACGCAGGTATATGCCCTGCCTGGGAATCAAACCCACAGCTTTTTGGTGTGCAGGATGATGTTCCAACCAATTGAGTCACCCAGCCAGGGCAACATTAGTAGGTTTCTTAAAGTGAAAAATTAATATGATCTCTGTAGGTATTAGTAACTGGATAATAGCAATTTTACTATAGAAAAATCCAGAAAAATTTTAAATCTTTTTATTTACGAATTGCCAAGATGATTATAATTTGCAAAGCTTGTAGCAAAATGGGGTAATTTTATATTTGATTTTCAAACTCAGAAATTAAATTTTATTTTTGTTTTAGACCAATATTATGAAACATCTTTAAAAGTTATATTACTTTGAGTCAGACTGTCCTTGGTTAAAATCCCAACTCTACTTTTTTCTAGCATTGATGATTTTGGGCAGGTTGCTTAACTTTTCGAGTCTTTTTTTTTTTTGAGGACAACTGGTACCTTTATTTTAGTAGTCTGAGTTACATATTTTTTCCAGCTTTTTTGAGATATAATTGACATGCAGCATTGTTTAAGTTTAAGGTGTATGATGCCTTGATTTGATACTCTTACATATATCACAAAATGATACCACCACAGTGTTAGCTAACACCTCCATCACTTTACATAATTACCTTTTTTTTTTTTTGTGGTGAGAACATTTAAGATCTTCTCTTAGCAACTTTTAAGTATATAATACAGTATTGTTAACTATAATAAAGCTGTGCATTAAATCCCCAGAATTGATTCTTCTATCTGGAAGTTTGTATTCTTTGACCAATATCTCCTCATCTCCCCCCGACTCTCCCAGCCCCTTGTAACCACCACTCTACTCTGTTTCTATGAGTTTGGCTTTTTATTATTAATTTCTTTTTATTTATTTTTTTTCTTTATTGATTTTAGAGAGAGAGGAAGGGAGAGGGAGAGACAGAAACATCAATGAGCCAGAACATTGATTGCTGCCTCCTACAAGCCCCCCACTGGGGATTGAGCCCACAACCTGGGCATGTGCTCTGATGGGGAATCAAACTGGCGAACTCTTGGTGCATGGGTCAACGCTCAACCACTGAGCCACACTGGCCGGGCATGAGTTTGACTTTTTTAGATTCTAACTTTTCGAGTCTTAAGTACCAAGTTTATTTAAGTATGTTTGGTGATCTGGGGAAAATACCTGTCCCACAGTAATTAATCTGGATGTGGTAATAATTTTACAGTTATGTGCCAGCATTGGAAAGATGATATTTAAATTATTGAATCTAATGAATGGATTAATATGAAGCCCATGTACTGATCAAAGCTCTTTTTTCTTTAAGGGAACTTCACTATTCAGAATGTTTTTCCACAGTCTGATGGCGATAGTTCCAAAGTGAAGGTTAAAGTTCGCATTAATATCCATGGAATCTTCAGTGTGGCTAGTGCATCAGTAATTGAGAAGCAGAATATCGAAGGGGATCACAGCGATGCTTCTATGGAGACAGAGACTTCATTTAAGGACGAAAGCAAAGATGATGTGGTATGTAGAAAGTCTGTATCAAGTTCCTCTAGTAAAATATAAAATATTTTAATCATAACTGGTACTTTAGTAGTTGAAAACAATCTCTCAGATTTTGCTCTGAAGTTCTGTTGTACGAATCAGTATAAACTTTTTAAATAAAAGCACCAAAGAATAATTCTATTTGAAAAGCTGTACTCTTTCACATTATAACAGATTTCACAGCTCTGTATGGAACATGTGCATTTGTGTGTTCGGAGTCATCTTTCCTAAATCCTTTATTTCCTTTAAAACCATGTACCACCTGTGGCTATCTTTCTCAGTTTACAAATAAAACCAGTTCAGGTTGATAAGTTTTGAACTGTACACACATTTTTTTTTTTTTTTTTATCCTCACCCAAGGATATTTTTCCATTTTTTTGTACAGATAGAGTGGGAGACAGGAAGGAGAGAGAGAAACATCGACGTGAAGGGACACATCGAGTGGCTGCCACCCGCGCGACCAACCAGGGCCAGGGACAAACTGCAACCGAAGTACGTGCCCCTAGCGGGAACCGAACCCAGGTCTCTCTGGACCGCAGGCCGACGCTCTAACCGCTGAGCCAAACCGGCCAGGGCTGTACACACATATTTTTAAGATTGAAAATACATGAGTTTTCAGAGCTCAGGGGATGTTTGTGGCATTTGAGCAGAAGAATGTGCTGTACATTCAGTAATGCTAAAATACATTATTTTTGACAGTTTATTTCTTTCTCTTTTTTTAATTTATTTTTTTAATCCTCACCTGAGGATATTTTTTCATTGATTTTTTTAGATAGAGTGCAAGGGAGGGAGAAAGAAGGATAGAGGGAGAGAAACATTGATGTGAGAGAGACACATCCATTAGTTGTCTCCTGCACAACTCCAACCAGGCTGTGGATTGAATGTGCAACCTTGACTAGAAATCGAACCTGTGACCCTTCGATCCACAGGACTGCTATAGATGACAGAACCTTAGAAGAACATGATTATATTCAATTACACAAAGTTTTTATCTTTTTTATGGATACTATTTTAATGTTTTTATTGATTTCTTAGAGAGGAAGGAAGAGAGAGAAACATCAATGTGAGAGAGAAACATTGATCGGCTGCCTCCTGCACACCCCCTACTGGGGATCGAGCTGGCAACCCTGGCATGCACCCTAACTGGGAATTGAACCCGGACCTCTCTGTCTGTGGGATAACACTCAATCCATTGAGCCACTGGCACTTAGGAGATTTTGTTTTCCAGTCACAATTGGTGATATCTAGAATTTTCATTTATTTGTACATATAAAGAATGGCTATTTGATGTTAGCAGGGTACTAGACTTATCAGGGGGATCACTTTTGTAAGTTATATAAATGTCTAATCACTATGCTGTACACCTGAAGCTAATATAATATGGTATGTCAACTGTAAAAAAAAATGCTTTCTTAAAATTTCAAGACAGTTTCTTCTTGTGAAGGTTGGTTTTTGTGTTTTTATTAGTAATTACTGCAAAATCTTCCAGATTAGATCAGAATTCTACCACTACTCTTTAAAGTACTTTATTTAAGGACCGTGGCATTTTCTTTCTTTCTTCTCACGTATTATTTTGCTGTTAACGTACTTCCTTACCTGAATTGAGAAGGAAATATTCTAATGTGTTATGAAGATACAGTCAAATTTTCATGAATTAATGTAAGAATATTAGGTGAGAAGTTAATTTTCTTGTAGCTCACAATTTTTGGCAGACATGTAAATTTAATCCATTAAGATTAAAATTGAGAGCACTCTATGCCTTGTAGGATGAGTTCTTTGTAACCATTTCACTTTCTTCACTTCTTTTTCTTAAAAGTTTCTGCTGAGACTTCAGTTTTTTTCTGTGTAATGTTAGTGAATCCTGGGCACTAAAAACAAAAATAGTATGGCACCCATTTTCTACCTCCCTAGCGTTTCTAATTTGCTGCTGCTTTTTAATGTACCTGAAATTGGGATGGGTCTTGCAAATGATGATACTTGATATTTAATATTGCTGATGGCAGTAATGATGACAGTTGTCATCACCTGTACAGCGTGAATTTAGTTGTTATTCCTAATGGCAGGAGTAGGCAATTGCTACCCTTGATGTTTCAGTCAACAAATTGTATAAGGATCATTCAAGGAAGGAATACAAGTTCTGGTTGTCTGAAAGCATCCACTGACTCCTGGTAAGATAAAGAAAATACCATCATAACACTTTCAGAATAGGTGTCTAGTGGCTTATAAGAAAATATTAGAGAACCTTACTGGAGCAACTTTTAAATAAATGATCAGTCACTCACTAATGGTTTTGATGGCACAAAGAACATTATAATATAGAAAAATTATAGTGAACTACAGTTCAGTTAGTGATTTAGAGTGATTTAGAGGCATTAGATTCTGAATGTGAAGAAGTTTTAGAACTACCTTAACCACTTCATTTAGTTAACTTGCCTTTAGATATATAAATACATACACACTAGAAGAGCTCTTTGAATATAAAATAGAAATGCTAAGTGATAAAGCATTTGAGGCATTTAATTGGTAGCATTTTTTCTTAGTATTATATGAACTGGAGTTAATGTAATTGTGTCTTCCTACATTACTTCAACTCACCTCTGTCACTTTTTTCACCTCTTCTCAATCACAGGGTTGGAGAAACTACAGTTGGAAGAAATGAGGGTAGTTGAAATATCAGAAATAATTGACCTTTTAACAATGAACACTTCCAGCTTGTTTTTCTCTTTGGCACAAATAAGCATTTATTAAAGATAGCCTTCTGAATATTCTATATGTGCTTAATCCAGATATATTTATTAGAAGACCTAAATTATATTGATTTCTGAATTCCAAGTTTTCTTCTCTTTGGGGTGATGATCAAGGATAAGATTTTAAAAAACAAAAATCTAATACTTAGGATTGTTTACCAAGTGGAGAGTCTATTTTGGCAGTCTTAACTGGTTGAAAGTTTATCTTTTAGACATTAAAAATTTTTTTAACTTTATGTTGTTATAATTCTGAGATATCTACTTTGACAATTTTGATATATTTCCTTCAACATTTTATTATATTTTTAAAATATAATTTATGTAACACATAAATTGTATATCTTTTTCATTTCATTTTCCCATATTAAGTTCTTATTAACACTTTTCATATCAAGTTTAATAAGGTTTTTTTTTTTTTTTTGGTAAGCTTGTTTTTATAAATTTGACTTGAAAATGTTCTCCTTATTTTGCATCTGTTTTGGGGGGGGAGCCACAAGTAAATGAAATAACATTTATTAGCAGCATCAAATAGATCTTTTCATTTTAATTATCTATTATTTGTAATTATTTTCATATGAAAACAAGCTTCTATTTTACTATGTTTACACAGTTCAAAACAGGCTTGAACACTAAGGTGATGTTTATTAAAAAAATAAAAGACACTACAAATACTATTAATTACTTACTTTCTTTTCAGGATAAGATGCAGGTTGACCAAGAAGATGGTCATCAAAAATGCCATGCTGAGCACACCCCAGAAGAAGAAATTGATCATACAGGAACCAAAACAAAGGTTTGTTTCACTATTTCTGTGGTTGTGTCCTTTTGGGATTGATAATTCAAGTCAGTGTATTTACTTTATAGTGCATGGTTTTAATACACTTGATATTTTTCATCTTACTACTATGGAAGCGTGTAAAAAGCACATAACCAGAATACATACATTTCAAAGATTTATATTCTAGAAGATGTTTTGAAGAATGAACTCTGATAATATTATAAGTAAAATTAACTTTTTGGTAGGATAAAATATGTTTTTAGTAACTTCTTTTCTCATTAAAAATCATGCAATATCAGAGAAAATAGAAAATGGAATAACCAAATGAACAAAACTTAAATTAGCAGTAACCCCACATCTCAAAGTTAACTACTGTAAGCATTTGGCTGCATATTAGAAAACATTTTTCTTTGTGGAAAAACAAATATTTGTTAAAATAAAAATATAAAGGATAAACCAGTGTCATTGTTTTACTATGACTTCATTCCTTTCTCATGCTAAGCAAGATAAGTCAAACAGAAAAAATCAAGAACCATGTGATTTCACTTATATGTGAAATATAAAACTGAACAAACTAGACAAAACAAACAAAAACTGACAAAACAGTATCGTGGCTATCAGAGGGAGGAGGGTGCGGGTATTGAAAGGTAAAGGGCCCTGGCCGGTTTGGCTCAGCGGTTAGAGCGTCGGCCTGCGGTCCGGAGGGACCCGGGTTCGGTTCCCGCTAAGGGCACGTACCTCGGTTGCAGTTTGTCCCCGGCCCTGGTTGGTTGTGCGGGTGGCAACCGCTCGATGTGTCCCTTTCACATCGATGTTTCTCTCTCTCTCTCTCTTCCTCTCTCTCCCTCCCACTCTATCTGAACAAAAAATGGAAAAATGTCCTCGGGTGAGGATGATAAAAAAAAAAAATAAAAAAAAATAAAAAAAAAAAAAAGAAAGGTAAAGGAAGTCAAATATATGGTGACAGAAGATGTGACTTTGGGTGGTGGGCGCATAATGCAATATACAGATGATATGTCATAGAAATCTACACTTGAAGCTTAAATAATCTTATTAACCAATGTCACCCCAATAAATTTAATTTTTAAAAATGACATCATTGCTGATAAAAGAAGGGGGAGACCCTACCCCATCACCCAGATAAATGTAGCTACAGCTCTAAACTATCATTTAACGTATTTTCTAACCTGAACGGAATTTAATCTGTGTTGGTTAGCTAGATAGATTTAGATGTTTCTCCTTTTTTCCCCCATTGACACCCTTCTCCCAATCCTGCCCCCTCCCCAGCATTATTGTCTATGTCCTTGTTTACACATACATGTGTATATGTTCTGTGGTTTATCTCTTCTCCTCCCCTCCCCCGCGCCATCTACCTCTTCGGAGGTTTGTCAGTGTGCACCCCACTTCCATGACTCTGGGTCTGTTTAGTTCATTATATTCCACAAATAAGTGAGATCATATGATATTTGTCTTTCTCTGATAGGCTTGTTTTGCTTAGAATAATACTCTCCAGATCCCTCATGTCCTGTCAAAGGATAAGAGATCTTTCTTTCTTATAGCACCATAGTATTCCATTGTGTATATGTGCCACAGCTTTTTTTTTTTTTTTTTAGTTTGTTTGTTTATTTTTGTTACAGATATGTGCCACAGCTTTTTTATCCACTCATCTAATGATGGACACTTGGACTTTTCCAGATCTTAGCGATTGTAAATAGTGCTATGAACATAGGGGTATATATATTCTTTCTGATTGGTGCTTCAGGTTTCTTGGAGTATATTCCTAAAGATTCAGTTTAACTCTTAGGCCCTTACGTAACTTAAAACCTGAGACCTATTTTTCTAAATTTTAAATTTTGCTTGACTTTTCTGTCTTTGTTTAACAGCTTTATTAAGATACAGTTTACATATCATACAATTCACCCATTTAAGTGTACAATTCAGTGATTTTTTTTTTAATATACTCAGATTTTTTGCAACCATTTTCATAATCAATTTTACATTTTCATCACCCTAGAGAGAAGCCCTGTACCCATTAACAGTAACTCTCATCCTGCCAGCCCTAGGCAACCACTAATCTTTCTAGCTCTACAGATTTGCCTATTCTGGATGGCTTCTTTCACTAATGTTTTCAAGGTTCATCTAGGTTGTTGGATATATCAGTACTTCATTACTTTTTATGGCTGAACAATGCGTTGTATGAATGCATTCCACATTTTATATGTTCATCAGCTAATGGACATATAGATTGTTTCCACTTTTTGACTGTTTATGAATAATGCTATTAGGAACAATCATGTACAAGTTTTTGTGTAGATGTATATTTTTAACTTTGAGGAACTGCCTGTTTCCCAAAATGACTCTAATTATTTTACAAAGTTGCCAGCAATGAATGAGGGCTCCAGTTTCTCCACATCTTCGCCAACTCTTGTCATTATCCATTTTTTATATTATAGCCATCCTAGTGGGTCTGAAGTAGCATCTCATTATGGTTTTAATTTGCGTTTCCAGCCCCATTTTTTTTATGTAAAAAGACTTAGTGTACACAGAGTACACAGCACTATCAGCCTTAAAATAGTATTTTTAAATAAAGTATAGATGATAAGTTTTGTTTGATTTTACTTTTTTATTTCATCTGAAATTACTTTTAAATCTATTTTTAGAATTTTATATTATTATCCTCTTGTATTTCCTTTGCAGTCAACCCCCTCGGAAAAACAAGACCGATTAAACCAGACCACTAAAAGAGGAAAAGTCAAGAGTATTGATCTACCTATCCAGAGTAGCCTGTGTAGACAGTTGGGCCAAGATCTTCTCAATAGCTACATTGAAAATGAGGTATATAAATTTGAGTTGATGTTGAAATAGGTGGTAGCATATTCTGAGATTTTTGTAGAAGTCAATGATTGCCCCCCAAATGAGGAAACTAGTTATAATTCCTAAGGAATTATTAAGCAGATCATTGGACTACTTTATTTTGGACAAAATATTGAGCTGTATTAATGTCATGTACAGTGTAGTTTGCATCTTAGTTACATGAAAAACATGGTTACCTCCACTATGGAGGAGCACCAGCCCAACAGTCATGATCTTACCCCTTCTTACTCTGCTGTTAACAGTAACACTCAGCAGACATCTTGAGGGGAAGTATTTGCAGCTCCCTTTTCTAATGTGTTGTCCTAAAAAGAATAAGGCTCGCCCTGGCCGGTTTGGCTCAGCGGTTAGAGCGTCGGTCTGCGGTCTGGAGAGACCCGGGTTCGGTTCCCGCTAAGGGCACGTACCTCGGTTGCAGTTTGTCCCCGGCCCTGGTTGGTCGTGCGGGTGGCAGCCACTCGATGTGTCCCTTTCACGTCGATGTTTCTCTCTCTCTGTCCCTCTCTCCCTCCCACTCTACCTGAACAAAAAATGGAAAAATGTCCTTGGGTGAGGATAAAAAAAAAAATAAAAAAAAAAAAAAAAGAATAAGGCTCAATTCAAAACACTTTCTAACTTCCATTTAATACTTCATAAAATCTGTTGCCATTCTTGAAATTTTCCTTATATGTCTAAATGTTTAATTTTAGTCTCTTGAAGAGAAGTGTTTTATTTCTTTACCAGTAGTTGTACAGGAAGTAATTTATTTTTATTTATAAAATTTACATTTAAGTAGTGATTCCTAGTTTCTACAGACTTGGCAGGCATTAAAGGTCAGTTTTCTTTGAGGTCCCCCAATATTATTCCATCTGCTGCATATTATTCTAGGAATTTCTTCAAGAGATTTTGACTTGACAGTGCTTGCTCTTTATAGTACCTACCTTTATCACTATTCATTAATTATTGAAGGCTGTATTTTATGTGAAGCAAGCATTCCTGCAGACTCTGAATAATTCAGAATTTGTGTGTTTTGAGACTAATTCTCCCAAAGGAATGATTATGGGGAAGCACAATTATGGAAAAATTTGGGTATACAATTATTTCTTAAGTTTTAAATTTTTTTTTTTATTCTCACCCGAGGACATTTTCCCATTTTTTTGTTCAGATGGGGGGGCGGGGGGCATTGATGTGAAAGGGACACATTGAGTGGTTGCCACCTGCACAACCCAACCAGGGCCGGGGACAAACTGCAACCGAGGGACGTGTCCTTAGCGGGAACCGAACCCGGGTCTCTCTGGACCACAGGCCGACACTGTAACTGCTGAGACAAACCGGCCAGGGCTTAAGTTTTGAATGTTTTTATTGTGACAGAGAAACACCAATCGTCTGCCTCCTACTGGGGATCGAGCCTGCAACCAGGGCATGTGCCCTGACTGGGAATCAAACCAGGACCTCTCAGTCCATGGGACGAGCTCAGTCCACTAAGCCATATTGGCCAGGCATGTTTACTATTTTAAATTCACAAATGTCTGATACTGCAGTAGTGTGTTTAAAATAGTGTTTTTGTAGCCCTGGCCAGTTTGGCTTTCAATTAGAGCGTTGGCGCAAAGAGTCATGGGTTTGATTCCAGTCAAGGGCATGTACCTTGGTTGAGGTTCTGTCCTTGGCCCTGGTCGGGGTCATGTAGGAGGCAACCAGTCGGGGTGTGTGTGTGTTTCTCTCTCTCCCACTCTATCTGGAGATAAATGGAAAAATATCCTTGGGTGAGGATTAAAAAAAAAAGTGTTTTTGTTAAAGTGAAAATTTTATTAAGTATTTTAATCCCCAGGTTATTTTTCTGCTTTTTTTATCCTCACCTGAGGACATTTTTCCATTTTTGGCACAGATAGAGTGGGAGGGAGGGAGAGAGAGAGCGAGAGAGAAACATCGACGTGAAAGGGACACATCGAGTGGCTGCCACCCGCACGACCAACCAGGGCCGGGGACAAACTGCAACCGAGGTACATGCCCTTAGCAGGAACCGAACCCGGGTCTCTCCAGACCGCAGGCCGATGCTCTAACCGCTGAGCAAAAGCGGCCAGGGCATTTTTGCTTTTGATTACAACAATAATTTTTGCTAACATCTTAAACACTTTAATGTCTTATTTAATCTTCCAAACAACCCTATGACATGTAGATACTGCTAGAGGAGCTACATTTTACAGATGAGGAAACAGAAACAGGTAGACCCAAGGTCAAGAGTGTAACCTTTAATTTGAATGCAAGTAGTCTATCTCCAAAGCTCAAGGTCACAACCACTATATTATATTCCCTTCCAGGGCTAACATTTTTTCAGCACTATTTGAGTGCCAGGCACTGGACTAAATATTTCCCATGGACTGTGTCAATTTTAGTAACCCTGTGAACTAGATAAAAATATGCTCTCTATTGTAAGATAAGAAAACTGAGGCTCAGAGGTTAGGTGACTTAGTTCTGAGATCTCAGTGCTAATAAACGGGGAGCCTAGAATTTGAATCTGAATATATACAATGATGGTCTGTGTGGGTTCGTCTTTTTTATAATTCACTTTCAGTTCCTGTGAATTGGCCTATTGTAGGTTAATCATACAATATTAATTGTAAAAATGTACAATATTTGTCCTTTTGTGTCAGACTTACTGCACTTCGCAAATGTTTTCAAGATTATGTTGTAACATGTATCAGACTTCTGTAGTAGAGTAATATTTTATTGTGTATATGTACATTTTATGTATCCATTCAAATGGACAATTGAGTTATTTCCACCTTTTGGTTAATACGAATAATGCTGCAGTGAACATTGGCATACAAATATCTGTTTGAGTTTCTGCTTTCAGTTCCTTTGGATATATACCAAGTAGTGAAATTGTTGGGCCATATTGTAATTATTTGTTAGCTTTTTGAGGAACCACCAAACAGTTTTCTCTCATAGCAGCAGCATTTCACATTCCGAACAGAAATGTAAAAGTGTTTCAAATTCTGCATATCCTCATCAAGAATTATTTTTGTTTAGTCATCTTATTAAGTATGAAGTGTATTTTCATTGTGGTTTTGGTTTGCATATCCCTAACTCCCTAATGTTATTAATGTGAACTAATCTGAAACTTTTTGAATAGGGGAAAATGATAATGCAAGATAAATTGGAGAAAGAAAGAAATGATGCTAAGAATGCTGTTGAAGAATATGTATATGATTTTAGAGACAAGCTGGGCACTGTCTATGAAAAATTCATCACTCAAGAAGTAAGTCTAGCCCTGGCCAGCTGGCTCAGTTGGTTGGAACATCATCCCATACACCAGAAGGTTTTGGGTTTGATCCCCAGTTGGAGGCAATCGATGGATGTTTCTCTCACATTAATGTTACTCTCTCCCTCTCTGCCTCCCGCCCTCTCCCTCTCCCTTCCTCTCTGTCTAAAAATCAATATAAACATATCCTCAGGTGAGAATTTTAAAAAAGTAAATCTAAATTTTATAGTCTTTTATTAGAACTAAAGTATTTGCTTGAGACTGCTAATACAGACTATGTAAATAAATGTATTAAATGCGTTATTGTCAATCTTCTTGAGCAAATTTAAAAATAGTTCTTAGCTATTTTTCCAATTTGCAGAAGTATGGTGAAGAACAGGTTTATAAATAAAAGAAAAATATGAAATTTAAGTTTTTATACTTGAAAATATTGTGTCCTTCACTGTACTTGTATTTCTAAGGAGAGCATTTTTTAATTGGTCTCTTAAACGTATATCCAGGACTTGAATAAACTGTCTGCAGTATTGGGAGACACAGAAAATTGGCTTTATGAAGAAGGAGAGGACCAACCTAAACAAATTTACGTGGATAAGCTTCAAGAACTAAAGGTAAATTTTTTAAAGTCCATGTTAATGTTAAATAGAGCATTAAGTTTTCCAAAAATTGTTTGTGAGAGCACAGTGTATTTTTTTATAAATATGTAAGAAATTAAGGCCCGACTGGTGTGGCTCAGTGGTTTGAGCAACTTCCCATGGACTGAGAGGTCCTGGTTCGATTCCCAGTCAGGGCACATGCTTGGGTTGTGGCTTGATCCCTGTAGGGAGCATGTAGGAGGCACCCAATCATTGTTTTTCTCATCGATGTTTCTCCCTCTCTCTACGTTCCCCCCCTCTCTAAAAAATCAATAATATATATTTTTTTAAAAAGGAATTAACTAAGGCAGATATTCGTAAGTGGAAATATTCGTTCTCACTGTAAAAGCATTTTGAGAGGTGAGCAGTGCTACATGTAATTAAAATCAAATAATGATAATCATATTTGTCTATCATGATACTCAGATATAAATATAAATATTTAGATGGCCAGATTGTTAGTATTACTTTAACAAGACATGTATTTTTGAGATGTCATTTAAGAAGTGATTTGTCAAACTGACCCCTTCTTATCAGAGGAGTCACACTTCCTTAGCTTCTTTCCCCAGTCACTGCTCTGATTTTGAGGGGTAATACACCTCCTACCCTTTTGTATTTTCACATTGCAACTGATGGGGACACCTGGTCAGCGAAGAACTTCAAAAATAGCATCTCTGCTCTTGAATGTCCTTTTGCAAAGAAATAAGGAGACCTCACCGGGTTCACTTTTTTGCAGATCAGTGGTATGACTTTAAGAAAAGACCACTATTAATCCTTTCCTCCTGCTTACTACCCAAACCTCCTCCCCCTACCCTGGAAAAAACAGATTACAAATTCAGACTGGAAGGATGACAGGGAATTGTAGTCTTTGCCTCTCAGTGTGGATCATAGCAGTGCTTCAGTGTGCACATGAATTACCTGGGGCTCTTACAGAAATGCAGATTATGATTCAGTATATTGAGGTGAGCCCATTATTCTGCAGTTTTAACAAGCTTCTAAGAGATTCTGATAGAGCTAGTCCCTGAACCATTCTTTGAGTAGCAAGGGAATACATAGATGCTAAATGATGGCATAAATAAGGATTTCTAGAATATGGAAAAAAGCACCCTGTTAGCTGGGGAAGGAGGGGCATGCAAAATAAGTTAATATCATGCAACAACTACTTTCATGCCAATAAATTATTTCCAAAGGGAATGATTAGAAAGCAAGTAGAAAACCTAAGCTTATGATAGCAATACTAGGCTTTACCATATTTTATCTTCATGGTGGTTTTAATTCCCTGACTCCCTAAGAAAATGCATGTCTTTTGGGCCACAGGAATAGCCAGACAGCTAAAGCCAATAGAAATAACTGGCAAAGCCCAGAAGCACCCCAAATGGATATTTTGTCTAATGTATAAATAACCATAAAAATGAATGTTACAAAAGTTTTTATAGGCTTTACTATTGTTTTGAGATGGCTTTTAGAAATTAAAAATGTACTACTTCTCTTTCAGAAACATTTATAATAAAAAGTATGATGTAAATAGACTAAATACAATATGGTATCCTGGAACAGAAAAAGAAGTCCAAATAAAGTCTGGAGTTCAGTTCATAGTAATGCACCAGGGTTGGTTTCTTAGTTTTGACAAATGTGCCGTACTGGTACAAGATTTTAACATTAGAGACAAGCGATGAGAGATGCTTGGCTCTTTTATTCCCTTTGTAACTTTTCTGAACATCTAAAATGAGTTGATTTTTATTTAAGTATATAAAGAATTTGAAAGAAAATATTCTTCTAATGCAGCCCCTTCCTCAAAGTTATATAGTCTGTTTTATTTATTTATTGTTTTATTATTATTATTATTATCCTCACCTGAGGACATTTTTCCAATTTTGTTCAGATAGGATGGGAGGGAGTGAGAGGAAGTGAGAGAGAGAAACATCAACGTGAAAGGGACACATTGAGTGGCTGCCACCCACATGACCAACTAGGGCCGGGGACAAACTGCAACTGAGGTACGTGCCCTTAACAGGAACCGAACCCGGGTCTCTCTGGACCGCAGGCTGATGCCCTAACCGCTGAGCCAAACCAGCCAGGGCCATTTATTATTTTTAATCCTCACCTGTGGATATATTTCTATCGATTTTTAGATAGAGTGGGGTGGGGAGAGAGAGAGAGACATTGATTGGTTGCCTCCCGCACAACCCCCACTGGAGCTGGGGATTGAACCTGCAACCCAGGTACATGCCCTTGACTAGGAATTGAACCCGTGACCCATTCGTCAGTGGGCCAGTGCTCTAACTGCTGAGCCAAACCACCAGGGCTCTAGAGGCTGTTTTAACATTTAGAAACTCCTGCCCTGGCCGGTTTGGCTCAGCGGTTAGAGCATCGGCCTGCGGTCCAGAGAGACCCGGGTTCGGTTCCCGCTAAGGGCATGTACCTCGGTTGCAGTTTGTCCCTGGCCCTGGTTGGTCGTGCGGGTGGCAGCCACTCGTTGTGTCCCTTTCACATCGATGTTTCTCTCTCTCTCTCTTCCTCTCTCTCTCTCCCACTCTATCTGAACAAAAAATGAAAAAATGTCCTCGGGTGAGGATAAAAAAAAGACAAAAAACATTTAGAAACTCCTCATTCCAGGGCCCAAAGGTTTATTGTTAAAGCACTACATTTATAATACAGTACACATTTTTAATCTAATGAATAAATATAATGTACATAATATTCAATGTCTTGTGCTATAAAGCTTTTTCTGTTAGTAACTTTTTCTTTAAAAAACAATTTTTTTAACAGAAATATGGTCAGCCTATTCAAATGAGATACGTGGAACATGAAGAGAGACCAAAAGCTTTAACAGACTTGGGAAGAAAGATCCAGCTTGTCATGAAAGTGATAGAAGCCTACAGAAACAAGGTATTGAACTCATAAAGCCAAATGAGAATGATGGCATGTGTAGTACGTGGTGAGCGTGGGGCAAATCTAAAAGTTCTCAGCTGTAGTCCAGCCAGTGTGGCTCAGTGGCTGAGTGTCGACCCATGCATAAAGAGGCCGCAGGTTCGATTCTCGGTCAGGACACATGCCCAGGTTGTGGGCCTGATCCCCAGTGCGGGGCATGCAGGGGACGGCCAGTTGGTGTTCTCTCTCATTGATGTTTCTGTCTGTCTCTCCCTCTCTCTCCCTCTCCCAAAATTCAGTAAAGAAAACAAAATTTGCCCTGGCCGGTTTGGCTCAGTGGTTAGAGCATCCACCTGCGGTCCGGAGAGACCCGGGTTCGGTTCCCGCTAAGGGCACGTACCTCGGTTGCAGTTTGTCCCCGGCCCTGGTTGGTCGTGCGGGTGGCAGCCACTCGATGTGTCCCTTTGACATCGATGTTTCCCTCTCTCTCTCTCTTCCTCTCTCTCCCTCCCACTCTATCTGTGGAAAAAATGGAAAAATGTCCTCGGGTGAGGATAAAAAAACAAAAAAAAACAAAATTTTTTTCTCAAAGCTGTAGCAGTTGTTGCTACCAAATTTTAGATACATTGTGCACTAAACTTGAAATTAATATTTTATATGAGAATTATCAGTAAATGATACTACTACATTTAAAATACAGTGTAGGTATGTGACTTTAATTTTTTCGAATTCCCTAAAACCACATTATAAATTAATCCAGTGACCAAATCCATTATTGATCATTATTGATATAGTAAGAGAGGTTTTCTTGGACCTTTTTTTTATTACCAGCCTTTTTGAGACTGGCCTCTGCTAGCCATTATTTTGTTTTGTGGCTTCTTATATTGTCTTTCATGTGTGGCAACTGTAGTTCTCTTTTTCAGACAGCATTTTATTACATAACCCCCTTATCAACAACTCACCATATTGTTTTGTTGTATATCCAGAATTTTTGCTTCAGTTAACTGTATGCCTGCTTCCCTTACTTCTCTTTAGTCTCTAACAAATTCAATTCCATGCAGCTTCTTTCTTGGCAAAGTACCTTTCTTTGAATATTTACCACTAGTCATTTTTTTCCAAACCTGATTCCTTCAGAAAACCTTTCCTTTTAAAAACCCACACTGATTTTTTTTCTTTCTCCCAGTCCCTTCAGTTCTTTTTTTTCAATCCTCACTCGCAGACGTTTTTGCATTTATCTTCAGACAGAGCAGGAGAGACAGAGGGAGGAAGAGAAAGAGAGAAACATCAGTGTGAGAGATTCACATCGACTGGTTGCCACCCACAACCCCAACGAGACCAGGGACAAACTGCAGCCGAGGTGCGTGCTCTCTCAGCAGGGCCAAACCCAGGTCTCTCTGGTCTGCGAGCCGCCCTCTAACCGCTGAGCCAAACTGGCCAGGGCCCTTCAGTTCTGTGTGACATATGTGGCTTCTTCACATGGGTTTGTGCAAGGTATACATTCAATAAGAGTCTGAATCTTTTAAGTAGAAATTATTAATAAAATTTACTTATTAAAAAATCTGTTTCATTAAGTAAAGTTTTTTTCAATAGGATGAAAGATATGATCATTTGGATCCTGCTGAAATGGAAAAAGTTGAAAAATACATCAGTGAAGCCATGAATTGGCTGAACAGTAAGATGAATGCACAAAATAAACTAAGTCTCACTCAAGATCCTGTGGTGAAAGTTTCAGAAATAGTTGCAAAGTCAAAGGTAAGAAACTATAAAATTCTCCTTTTAAGGGGTTTAAGCACCAAAACTTTTTAATAGGAGCCATGATTTTTTATTTTGGAAAAAAAAAAATGATTTTAGGTGGGACATCTTTGTTCCTTGATTTCATTAGTCACATATGCAAGCTTGTGTTTTTTTGTTTTTGTTTTTTTCATTTTTATTTTAAGGGTGATACAGAATGAAATAAAGCAGTTGACAATTTTTGACTGTCACATATGCCAGACTTTTCTGGATTGGGCAAGACTTCTAAGTCTCCATTGTAAAACTTGGCAGTATAGGTCTGTCTTTGATATAATTCAAAATGTGTTTAATTCTATGGTAAAATCTTATTTCTGAGATAAAGTTTCCAGTCTAAAAACATTACTAATGAAAATATCAGTTCATCATAGAAAACATGAAAAACTAGGGGACAAACTTTTTAATAAAGATCAGAATCAAAGTAGGAATATGAATAAAGACATTAGATAAGCAGTTGACAGAAGAAAACATACATGTTCAATAAATATATGGAAAATACAAAAATTATTGTTCATCCTCATCGCTAATCTACAAAATGCAAGTCTTTTTTTTTTTAATCCATCTGATTTGTGTGTTTACATTTATAATCTTGCCATAATTGTCAAGGGTGTAAAGAAATGGATGCCCTCCCTGCACAACTTGGTTAAATTTGTTACTTTTATAATTGTCAAGGGTGTAAAGAAATGGATGCCCCCCCTGCACAACTTGGTTAAATTTGTTACTTTTCTGGGACACTGTATGGAAATTTAAAGTGAGTAGGCCCTTTAACCCAGAAATCACATTTCTAGGAATTCATCCTAAATTGATCATTACACAGGTATATGCAGATCAAATATCTTTGTTTTAAGCAAAAAAATTGGAAACACCTAAAATATCAGTAAGCAACTGGATGAACAAATTGATACATCCATGTATCTTTTTAGATGTGTACAACATATTGAGTGAAAAATGAAAGGTTACAGAATATAAAGGTTATCTCACTGTTTAAATTAGTGTGTTAATAGATTTGTATACTTGTATATATGTGTATGCCTGGACATTTAAGGATCGTCACCAAAATGTGAATATTATAGGATTTGGAATTTCAGGTGATTTTTTTCATCTAGTTCAGTATGTTTTTAGTATCTATTTTTACTTTTTTTAAAAACAGAAACAGGCATATATTTTTTTTTAATCAAATAGAGCACTGGAAGCATTTTCCTTTTGAGAAAGCTTTGCAAAGAAGCTGTGGTAATTTACTTCTAATCAAAGGAAGTGTAATGTGTGATGAGAGCATCTGCCATTAAAACATTCCCCCAGGATGACGCTCCCTATCTTTCCATCCCTATCCTGATCTCTGTGACATAGGTGTTGAAATGATCTTAATGGTCTTTTTTTCTGTGTAAAAAAAATAAAGCAACAATTTGGAAATACATTGTATTTCTTCTAAATTATTAAGTTGCATTTACTTTCATGGCTTGTTCTCTCCTTCAACAGACAAGGCTACTCAGCTGTTTTCAAAATGTAAAGTTAGTATGTATGTTTTCATGTAAATGTTCAGAAATTTCAAGTCATGAAATAGGTGTTATTTGATATAATTCTCATAACAGAGCATTAGGCATAATTTAATGAATGAATTAAAAGTTATTTCCAATAGTAATTTTAAAAGATATGTGCATCCCTATGTTCATGGCAGTATTTTTATAATAGCTATGATAGAGAAGAAACCTAGGTGTCTATTGATAGTAGAATGGATAAAGAAGATGTGGTTTATATACACAATGGACTATAGTATTCAGCCATAAAAAAGAATGAAAATTGCAATTGCAGCAGCATGGATGGACATAGAAGGTATTATGCTAAGTGCAATAAGTTGGACAGAGAAAGACAAATACCACATGATTTCACTTATGTGTACAATCTAAAAAAAAAAAAAGAACAAACCAGACAAAATAGAAATAGACTCGTGGATACAGAGAGCAAAACTGATGGTTGTCAAAGGGGAGGAGGATGGGGGGGTAGGTGTAAAAGGTGAAGGAGGAGGAGGGGAGGGGATAAGGGGTACAAATTTCCAGTTATAAAATAAAGAAGTCACAGGAATGTAATGTACAGCAGAGAGAAAATAGTTAATGCTACCTCAATAACTGTGCATGGTAACAGTTAGTAGGCTTATTGTAGTCTATATCAATAAGGTATGTAAATGTCGAATCAATATGTTGTACATCTGGAACCAACATAATATTGTATGTCAGCTATAATAAAAAGTAAACATTTTTTAAGTGTTTAAAAAAAGAATTATTTCTGCTGAAGTAAACTATACTTTAAATCATGAGGAGCCAGTGTTCAGGAAGATGAGACATAAAAAGCTCTGGTAAAGGCTGGGTGGTTTCCTGTCGCCCCAGGCAGGCACTGGCCAGAGGTAAACCCCTTACCGAGCTCCTTGAAGGAACAGTCGGTTATCTAACTGAGCTAACATAAATTAAGGAATGTGAAATATTTTACACGGAAATTTAGAAAGTTAATGTGTAATTTAACAGTGCTATTTTCAATGTATTCAATATTCTTTATGTCTTTAGGAACTGGATAATTTCTGTAACCCCATCATTTACAAACCCAAACCAAAAGTAGAGATTGCAGAAGACAATGCAAAAGGTAATAGTGAACACAATGGACAGATGGATGGACAGAGTGGGACTGAAACTAAATCAGATACAACAAAAGACAGCTCACAGCATACTAAGTCTTCTGGAGAGATGGAAGTGGACTAAGTCTTAACTTTACCTTCACGTAATTCAAACAGTGCAAGTAACCATGGGGTCCATTCTTCTTTTACATCTGGTACACACAACAGATGTTCAGTTGTTCTTAACCACATTTTGTCATTTGTTTTTTGGAGTAGTTTTGAAAAGTGTTTTATATTGAGTACACATCTGTTTATTTCCATTGCTGCTTATGTGAAGCTTTAGCTGAATATAGATTTACAAGTCAGTTTAAGCTTTCCTAATATATTTTATATCACATGCAATATTGATATGTAGTTGGCAACAATCTACCTTATTTAAAGCTTCTACTTGGATAAACTTCAGCTCCTTATTCAGGAAAGGATACTACTGTATTGCACTAATGTCGCAGAAGCATAGATATAACTGATCATTATTTTGAAAAACAGTATTGAAATTGATGTGGTTTAAAGTCACTGAGGCACTGACCTTTTTCTAGTTATTGTATTGTTTAACTTAAATATTAAAACAAATAAGAGGTTCCTCGACAAATTAGTCCATCTCATTGGTGTGCCATGAGAATTCCAAAGCTTTGCTTCCATCACATAAATGAACCAAATTACACCTTGAAAGGGAAAATGCACAATTTTATGTTAAGGTGACACCAGCAGTTTTCTTCTTTTATTAGTAATGTGGATTGATGTTTTTTTCTTAGAGTAATTCAGTGTCATTTTCACTTGAACTTCTGATCTACTTGTCCTGAAGATCTGCTGCTGCTAAAGTAATACTAGCCTAAAGAAAAAGAAAGTACCTTCATGTTAAGTGGAAATGCTGTGGACCTACTCAGAAATGCATCTGTGATGTTGATAGCCTTGTTTCAGTTTTAATTGTTGTTTTGGTTTTATTAATTGATTCTATTAATCTTAACACAGGGTAGGGGGAAATGGCACAATGGATTGCATTATGTACATTTATCACTGAAGTTCTTAATGGTAAGATATAAACACTATTAAATAAGTGGTAATACTTGAAAAGCACTTATACCCTAAGTCTTAGGAAATAATGCTTGTAATAAACTTAACTATGTTACATATCAACAGGAAAAATATAGAATGTTACATAGTGTAATATGATATGATGTGATTAAATTATAGTTCCTGCTGTTAAATTACCTGTTCAGACCTTGGCTCCAGTTTTGGTGCTTTTTATATATGGGACAAGGGACTGTGAAAATAAGATATTTTAAGGACTTAACCTGTGCTTCATCATCATCCTTGTTCCTATTGTTCAGTTCTGTCCACAGGCTTGAAACTAACTGGGAGCAGATAAGAAAAAGAAGCACAGACAGTACATGGGCTCCTGTGCTTAACACCAATCAACTAGATTGACCTAGTTCTAAATGTTCAAAGGCTCACTTTTTCCCAAGGCTAAATCTTTCCATTAAGAATGAATATTGAGCCCTGGCCAGTTTGGCTCAGCAGTTGGAGCGTCAGCCTGCGGACCAGAGAGTGTCCCGGGTTCCGTTCCCGCTAGGCCCTAGCAGCTAGGGCACGCACCAAAAAAAAAAGAATTAATATTGACTTTTTTTAAGTAGTAAAAATTGAGAGTTTAATATCTTTAGGGATAGTCTCACAACTGGTTCTCTAAGAGAGATTTTGTTTCTACAATGTAGTCTGCACTGAGAGGGGAGTGTAGAGGAGGAGTACATTTTCCTGAGTTTTTATTCATTCTTTTGGAGGGAGATGTCCTTTTTTTGTATTAAAAAAATTCATATATCCCCAACATACTTTAAATGTCTTCTACTCTTTAAACTGTCCTTGTTTTAGTACACTTAAAATGAAAGGGATGAAGTACATTATTTTAAAAAGCATGTATCAGTTACTTTTCATTTGTATGTTGAATATATAGGTTTATTTTGGGAAAAACAACGTTATTAAAGGGAATTTATAACAGTACAAGTAAGGAGTTTATAGCTTCTTCTTGAAGACCTCTACCCATTATTTTAGGAGATATAATTCAAAAACTTCTTGGCAATAAATGTGGGAACACCACCTTTCTTCATCTGAATTGTTTGGTATATCCTGACATTTTCCATTCCTTCTCTTAAATCAGTTTATGTCATTCTGTGTTTTGGTAAGCTATATAACATTCAAAGTCTTGCAGTTAGGTAACACTTAATATGTTAAATACATCCAATGATAATATGCATACTTTTTACCTATTTATTCAACCTAAATGATATTTTCAGAAGCTCTTTAACCTAGTAGTTACTTACTGACTACATTCATGAAAGAGAATGTTCTCCTTAACGCAGTCTTGGTAGGCAGTATGGTTAGTTTCGTCTTAATCCCTAGAATATACAGTGCTAGCAAAAAATTAAAATTTTTTTCAAAATAAAGAGCCATTATTTTAGATTTTATAAGGTACATAGCAAAATAGATTGTTTTCCTATAGTAAGCAAATATAAATTACGTGTAGGAAATATCTAGGATGATTAATAAATACGAGTATACTTTGACTCTTTGGAAAAGTGTACATTTTTTTGTTTGAAAAACCAACTCTTGATAACCTATTATACCGTGATTATAAAAACAAAAACTGCTAAATAATATAACAAATTTTCATTCCTTAGCAATATACAGAATTCTTAAGTTTTAAAAACAATTAGAAACAGTACACCAAAGAATTAGGCTATTGGAATGACAGATAATCTCAGTTTTAAAAGGGTAAATAGTCTCTTATTAAGAAAAAAAAAAGATTTCTTAGACTTTTGGGGGTGTCAGTTTTTAGTATGTTCACGATTACTTCCTTGATAGAACTCTATTTAAAGTGAAATTTAGGATTCAATTCATCCGAATTAGCACATCTTTAACTATTTTGAAAAATATTCATGTTTAAAGACAACGGAAAAATAGTCTCTCTGGTGAGGATTAACAACAACAACAAAAAGACAATAGATATTTGAATATAGTAATCAAATTAGTTGACTTCAGTTTGACCCAAAATAGATATAGCCATCCCTCCATTTTCATAAATTTTAATTGTAATAAACCTATACACATTCCCGTTAAGATTTTTTTTTAATAGTTGATATTTGGTAGTCCACAAAAATTAAAGCTTTAGCATTAATTTTACATACCAGATTTACAAGTCTTAAGTTACTAGAAAAATAAAGCTTCATCTTTCTCACCTTTTAGAACTTTACAACAAAAACACTTCAATTCTAAAGTAAATGTTATTTTGTGTTTAAGCTTTGGAAGTTTTGAATTTTAAGTAGAATTTGGTTTTGTTGATATTTGATTCTGTAAAACTTAATCAGAGGCATATAATTAATTGTATTGGTATATCAGTATTTAAAATCTGATAGCATATATTGGATAGCCACTGCTAACTTTTCAAATGACATAGGTAGGGACACTTACAAAGTTGGTTTCTAATATTCTCTTAACGTGTTTTCTAACTATGAGTGATTTATCAAACTAAGTCTTCTTAAAGCAGTCAGTCAATTTCAGAAGATACAGACTTTTTGATTAAAAAAAACATTTTAAATTTCCTTTTTTTATCAAAGTCTAAAGTATCATTTTTAAATAATTTCCAAGAAGCACATAATCTCTTCTTTTGATAAAAAGTATCAAAAGTTTAATGCAGATCAAAGACCAATGCTTTTAACCAAAACAAACCAAAAAGAAACTTCTCAGCTCTTTTACTTTTACATCTATAATTTAAAATTCACTGAAATTAATATTCTTCCATGTACTCATGTGTTTCCCAGCCAAGCAGCTTTGGGTTTACATTACAGCAAGGTGTCAAGGATAACTGTTTCATATAATAAAGTGGCACCTGGAATTTTTAGAATAACAAACTGCGTAGAAGAAAAGAAAAAAACCTAAATATGTATGGCAGTGGTCAGTATCTACAGGTGATTATGGTTCTTTGCATCTTCCCAATCCCTGAGGAAACCTCTAGCATTGTTAGAGTATTCAAAGAAAAAGCCTGTGTGTTAAAATACATTATTAAATGACTTGGAGCTTTCAAATCAAAGAAAAATAATTGAATCGTGAACATTTGATTCAGTCTTTCAAATAGGTCACCATCCATAACAACAGAACTTAATAGTATGATCTTTGCTTTGGAACCTCTAATTTAGTTTCATGTTCCAAATCACAGGATAATTATTAGGGAAATGTATTGATACCAAAAAATGACTCATCCTATAAAGAGATGAGTGAAATTCAACATGTTTAAGACAGTTTAATTGCATTATAGTATGTAAATTACAAATGGAAATAGTCTTTAGTCTTTTCTGTTATCTTGTTTTTGTTATCTTCTCATCTGGTTCTAGACTCTTAAATAATCATTATATTTTTCAAGTCTATTTTGCTTTTTTTATTTTGGATTATTCTTTAGATATTTTATTTCATGGATTTTTAAAATTTAAATCATTTTTTATTTTTCAACTACAGTTGACAATACAATATACTACTACTTTTAGGTGTGCACCCCAGTGATTTTATATTTATATAACTTATTAAGTGATCATCCTAGCAAATTAAGTTCCCATCCGACACCATGCATACTTATTAGAACATTATTGACTGTATTCCCTGTGCTGTACTTATATCCCCATGAATATTCTTTAATAACCAATATCTTCTTCTTCATCCCTTCACCTTTTTCACCTAGGTCCCCCCCCCCATCTAGCAACTATTGAAATGTTCTCTGTATCTATGAGTCTGTTTCTACTCTGCTTCATTTATTTTGTTGTGTTTTAAGATTCATTTGTTGATAAATATGTATTTATTGCCATTTTTATTTACATTTTTTATCCCCCCCCTCCCCCAATTAACATTTCATACAATACTGGCTTGGTGGTGGTGAGCTCCTTTAGCTTCCCCTTGTCTGGGAAGCTCTTTATCTGTCCTTCGATTCTCAGTGACAGCTTTTCTGGGTAGAGGAATATTGGTTACAGGTCCTTGCTTTTCATCACTTTGAATATTTCTTGCCCAGTCCCTTTTGGCCTACAGAGTTTCTATTGAGAAATAGCTAACAGTTTTATAGGAGCTCCTTTGTAGGTAACTAACTGCTTTTGGTGCTTTTAAAATTCTTTCTTTGTCTTTAACCTTTTGTATTTTAATTATGTGTCTTGGTGTGGGCTTCTTTGGGTTCATCTTGTTTGGGACTCTCTGTGCTTCCTGGACTTATATGTCTGTTTCCTTCTCCAGGTTAAGGAAGTTTTCTATCACTATTTTTTCAAATAGATCTTCAGTTTCTTGCTCTCTCTCTTCTTCCGGCACCCCCATGATGCAATATTGGTATGCTTGAAGTTGTCCCAGAGGCTCCTTACACTATCTTCATTTTTTAAAATTCTTTTTTTTTTTGCTGCTCTGATTAGGTGTTTTTTGCTTCCTTATTTCCAAATCACTGATTTGATTCTCAGCTTTATCTACTCTATTGTTGAGTCCCTGTAATTTATTCTTCACTTCAGTTAGTGTATCCTTTATTTCTCACTGGTTCTTTTTTATGGTTTCCATGTCCATTTTTATGCTGTTGAAATTCTAAGTTCAACTACTCTTTTTTTTTTCTTTTATCCTCACCCAAGGACATTTTCCCATATTTTGTTCAGATAGAGTGGGAGGGGGAGAGAGGAAGAGAGAGAGAGAAACATCGACGTGAAAGGTACACGTCGAGTGGCTGCCACCCATACAACCCAACCAGGGCCAGGGACAAACTGCAACCGAGGTACACGCCCTTAGCAGGAACTGAACCCCCGGGTCTCTCTGGAGCGCAGTCCGACACTCTAACCACTGAGCCAGACTGGCCAGGGCTCAACTACTCTTTCTCTAAGTTCATTAAACATCCTTATAACCAGTGATTTGAACTCTGCATCCAGTAGATTACTTGTTTTCATTTTATTTAGTTCTTTTTCTGGAGATTTGTCCAGTTCTTACATTTTGAATGTGTATTTTTGTCCCCTCATTTTGGCAGTCTCCCTGTGTTTATTTCTATGTATTAGGTAGAGCTGCTACATCTCATAGGCTCGGTAGAGTGGCCTAATGTAGTAGATATCCCATAGGGTCTAGTGGCACAGCCTCCCCAGTCACCTCAGCAGGGCACTCCAGATACTCTTCCCTACCTGTGTGGACTGTTCAACCTTCCTATTGTCGTTGAACCTTGATTGTTGACATGTTAGTAGGATTTACCCCCAAACTGATCAGCTGCAAAGACTGGCTGCAACCACCAAATACCGTGGAGGATCAGCTGTGCAGGGACCCACCTCACAGAGCAGCACTTCAGCAGGGCTCTGGTGCCCACTGAGTCCTCCCACTGAGAGTGTCCACTGTGAAGGTAGTTGGGTGTAGTCTGAAGCTGTCCATCAGGTGTGTTTGCTCTGTGGTCTCTTGGGAGGTACAGGCCAAGGTCACCTGTCGCCTTTGTTCTGCCCAGGGCCATCTGGCTTGAGCTACAAAGTGATCTGTAGCCCTGGATGGTTTTTCTCAGTGGTTAGAACGTCACCTGTGGACCAAAGTGTTGCAGGTTCAATTCCCAGTCATGGGTTACCTGCAGATTGAATACCCAGCCCCAGTTGGAGTCATGCTGAAGCAACCAGTGTGTCTCACACTGATGTTTCTCTCTCTCCCTCCCTCCCTCCTTCCACTCTATCTGAATATCAATGGACAAATACCTTCGGGTGAGGATTAACAAAAAAAGAAATGAAACAAAGTGATCTATAGATGGTTGCTACTTGTGCTGGGCTTGGAGGTGCCAAGGAGAGGCCAAGCTGTGAACCACGGCTAGCTGCTGCTAGTGCTGGTCCTGGGGCCAGTGAGAGGCGGGGACGTGCTGAAGCCAGGTGCTGCTTGTTTGAGAGATTTTAGGAAAGTGAAGCATGAGCCAAGACAGGAAAAGTCACTAGAAACAGCTTGGCCGGGCCTGAAAGTTTGGTGGGGAAACAGTGTGAGCAGGGTTCATAAAGACTCAGATCTGGCACCCACCTGCCAGCTTTGTAGGGGAAGGCTCATCAAAGCAACAACAACCTCTGCCAGCATCTTTTTCTGGGAGAAAACTACTCCCCACCCCTATCTCCCACCCTGATGCCAGACAATTCAGCTCCTCCCCCTATGCCCCTGGCGCCTTTCAAGCTGCTCTTCCAGTGCTGGAGCTCAGATGAGTGTCAGAATAATTCCATGTACCGGCCCTTTAAGAGGAACTGCCTGGGACTCCAGAAGCTCTTTGTCTCCCTCAGCCACAATCCCTGCTAGTTTTTACAGCTAGAAGTTACGGGAACTTCTCTCCCAGCAGTGGAATCCTAGGCTTGGGGGCCTGGTGTGGGGGCTGGGATCCCCTCCCTCCTCACGTGGGACATCTGCAGTGGAGATATCCCAGTTTTTATCTGCCACACATGGGTGTCGGACTAGCCTATTCTGCATCTCCGCCCCTCCTACCAATCTCGATGTGGCCACTGCTTTATTTTTATTTATTTTTTATCCTCACCCGAGGACATTTTTCCATTTTTTGTTCAGATAGAGTGGGAGGGAGAGAGAGGAAGAGAGAGAGAGAGAGAGAAACATCGATGTGAAGGGACACATCGAGTGGTTGCCACCCGCACGACCAACCAGGGCCGGGGACAAACTGCAACCGAGGTACGTGCCCTTAGCGGGAACCGAACCCGGGTCTCTCTGTACCGCAGGCCAACGCTCTAACCGCTGAGCCAAACCGGCCAGGGCGCCACTGCTTTAGATCATGAATTGTAGGACTTCTTTTCAGCTAGATTTCAGGCAGCTCTGAATGATGGTGGATCTGTAGTTGTAATTTTGTTGTGGTTGTGGGAAGATGCGAGTACTGCATTTACCTATGCCACTATCTTGACTGAAAGTCTCATGGATTTTTAATAGGAGTTTCACTGCTGTTGTATCACTTTGATAGTTAGTTTGATTATCTTTGTCTCCTTTTTATTTTAATACCAAATCCTTTTATCTTAAATTCATTCTTGAGAAACCTTGTTATGAATTTACATATATAATATCTTTAAAATGTAATAGTAGCTTGGTTAAGTAGATTTTTCACATCTGACCTTAGAATACTTTTAAGCAGTTCTGAACCAAAAGAGGTCTATTTTGTGAGTATGAAGCAAGCAATATCCCTTCATTTTAATCCAAAGATCAGTGTGACAAAATAACAAGGGTCAGAAATTTAAAATGCTTGTGAAAGATTAGACTTCTTCAACTCTCTGCTGCTTTCTGGTTACATACATGTGTTGTGCATCTTCCTTGTTTTTGAATTTCCTAAATTTCTTGCTTCCAGGAACTTGAGTTAAAATGAAATGATCTTGAAATCATATAGATCCACCCAAAATGTAGGTGTTAAAAATGTGATTAGAGGTGGAAATCTAAGTAATGGAAGCTTTAAAGTGTTACATGTGTTTTCTTCCCTGAAATAAGCTTTTATGGCTTAGTCTTAGAAGGAGGCTCAAATTAAAAGTGATTACTTTTTATATTTGGTAGGATGAAGCCATTGTTATTCAATACCACAGTTTATAGAAGCAGTATTTCATGCAGTTACCAAATTGTTTAGTACTAACAATATGGCATCCAAGTTATATTTTCTTTTCTCCAACCATTATTAAAATAATTTATGTACACAGTGACTCTGACTCCAGTCATTAATGTAAAATAACTTCAGGCAGTTTAGTTGCTACTAACTTATAATAACTTTTTTAAAAGAAAACTACCACATTTGATTTCTCAATTTCCCTGGTTTTTTTTTTTTCCCAATACAGAGTGACCAGTGCAATGCAGAAAATCATAATCAAATGTGTCAATGAAAATGATTAACTGAGTTTTGAATATAACAGACACTAGCTTTAATGAGCGGACATTTGGATGGTTTGTGATGTTACATTGGTAATATGCTAGGAACATATATATACACACATATATATATTTGGCACACAATTTTAGTTCACAAACATCCATAAAAATGCTTACATATGGTAGTATCAAAGTTTATAAAACATTTTCTGTGTATGTAAATTGGCATCTTCATACTAGTGAGCAAACAAATGGCAATAATAAATGCAATTCATTTTGATGTTAGTGCACATTGTCAAGAAGTTATGGATTTATAATATATATATCTACTTCTTTAACCATGGGTTTTGCACATCTGAGGTTTAATTTAAACATGGAATTTCATTGACTCGGTAGTTTGAGAACAGGCCATCAGAGTCGCTTACAGAAATTTGCTTGGCAATGATGGTTTCTGAGTAAACTGGCAAATTTTCAAACCCTCAGATTTACTAATTCTGAAAACTAAAATATAGTTGACTCTTAAACAACGCAGGAGTTAGGGGCATCGGCCTTCTGGTGTACTTGAAAATCCACATATACCTTGACTCACCCAACTTAACCACAGTCGTTCCTCAGTATCTGCAGGGGATTGGTTTCAGGACCCCCTGCAAATACCAAAGTCCGTGGATGCTCAAGTCCCTTATATAAAATGGTATAGAGCCCAGTGGTGTGGTTCAGTGGACTGAGCCCATCCCATGGACTGAGAGGTCCCCATTTGATTCCCAGTCAGGCACATGCCCGGGTTGCAAGCTCGATCCCTAAGACAGGGCATGCAGGAGGCATCCAATCATTGTTTCTCACATTGATGTTTCTATCTCTCCCTTCCTTTCTCCAAAAAAAAAAAAATAGCCCTGGCTGGCTTGGCTCAGAGGTTGGAGCACTGGCCTGCAGACCAGGAGTCTTGGGTTGGATTCTGGTCAAGGGCACGTACCTCAGTTGTGGTTCGATCCCCCGGCCCTGGTCGTGTGGGAGGCAGCCAGTTGACGTGTCCCTCTAACATCAGTATTCCTCCCTCCCTCCCACTCTAACTGAACGTCAGTAGAAAAATGTCCTCAGGTTAGGATTAAAAAAATATAATAAAAAGTAAAATAAATGAAATGGCGTAGAATAACACGTCCTATTGGCTCTCCATATCTGAGGATTCCCAACTGCAGATGTAAAATACTGTTTCTGATCCCCAGTTGGTTGAATCTGAGGATGCAAAACCCTGGGACAGAGGGCCTACTGTACATTTACTGAAAAAAAAAAAAAAAAATCCATGTTATTCAAGGGTCGACTGTAGTAGTTAGCTCGTTTTGGAAGTGTTGTCAGAGAATAACTTAGCTTTATATTGGAAGAAGAGAGACCTAGGAATAAATGAATTTGAAGACTTTAGAAATTTTGAATAGGGCCCTGGCCAGTTTGCTCAGCGGTTGGAGCGTTGGCCTGTGGACCAGAGAGTTCCAGGTTCAGTTCCCGCTAGGGGCACGTACCAAAAAAAATAAAAATAAAAATAGAAATTTTGAATAGGTAAAGAGGAGCTCCCTTCCCCAGTCTCATAACAGCTCCTCTGTGTGTCCAACAGCTTAGCATGTTGGGGTAAGAAAATAGTAGAGGACCCCCTAGTCTAGATTAGAGCATTTGGTGCTTAATCTTCTAAAGGCTAAACAATTTGTGAAAACTTGAAGGATTTTCTCCCATGCATTTTAAACTTTCCAATGAAATGCAATTAAATACATCTAAAGTCTACAAGGCTGACCCTGGCCAGGTATCTCAGAGTATCAACCTGATATGCCAAGGTTGTAGGTTCGCTTCCCAGTCAGGACACATACAAGAATCAACCAATGAATAAGTGGAACAATAAATCGATGTTTCTCCTCTCCCTCCCTCCCTCCCTCCCCCTCTCTCTAAAATCAATCAACTAAAAAAAAAATTAAGTCTAGAAGGCTGAACAACTGGCAATTTATTCCTCTTTATCTTATCCTGAGATTGGGAAAATTGGAGAGGATTTTGCATTTTTTTTTAATAACTTTAGTCCCTAATAATTAAGTAGGAAAGAGATGGTAACCTTTCAGAGGTGAAGAAAGACTCTCTGTTGATTGTAAGTACCTTCCAATACTTTAACCTAAAAATCCCCCCTTTTTAAAGGTAAAAATGGTTCAAGCAGGTTTGTTCACGTAGCTTGAAAATGCCAGAAGGCGAATTGAACCTTTTGTGTCCAGCGACACTGCCTCACTTTCTTGCGCAATTACACGTGGTCTCATGTTTAACCTCACTGTGGTGATAACGCATAAACCTGAAAGGATTTGTGTATTGGTTTTAGAGATAGCAAGGATCATGTTAAATTAAAATAGGAAAGAAACAATTTGTAATAAGGAAAATGAACCCTGTTTGAAGGCAAAGAAAAGCAAAGAACAAACAAATCACACAAAAGAAATCCAAATATCAGTAGTTATAGTAAATGTAAGGAACATAAACTTGCCAGTTTACAAACTATGTGGTTTCTACAAAGACACATCTTAAACATAATGTAATAGTTTAAATTATTTTTCCTTGTGTATTTAAGAAAATATACAAGGAAAATGCCAATCAAAAGAGAAATTGTGAAACGATCACTTGAAGGTAAAAAAAAAATAAGGGAATATTGGAATAAAAAGTGAGCTTTAATAATGATAATAGAGCAACTCACCAGAAAATAACAACTATGAGACAACAGTATCTGAATATATAAAGCTATTAACAGTTACAAAGAGAAGTTTAGGTCCACATAACAGTGATACTTGCTAGTAGGCAATAAATATATAAAAACAATACAATTTTAAAAGCTAGATATAATAGATTTAAACTGTCAGTCAACTGCTACGTTAAACTTTTTTTAAGTATACATGGAATATTTTTAAAAATTGATATATCATAGAACACAAAGCAAATCTCAAATACCAGATTGCAAACAGATTCTTTAGACATCACCTCTGAAAGTAACCCCAAAGAAATTCCTTATGCCCATATAATTGAATTGACAAAAACTTCCAGAAATGTCAAATCATGTTAAAAACTAGAGAATATAACTACTAACTGAATAATACAAACATTTTAAATTGCAGCTGCACATCCTAAATCTCAATCCCTTTTAGATCTCTATTTTTCTCGTTACAGTTCACAAGAATGCACATAAGTGCTCAACAATATTTAAATAAAAGCTGAAAATAAGACTTGGTAATGTGCAACTTAAGCATTATTTTAAAAGTTTATATGCTTTAATACATATACTTAAAGGTTAGAGATTTGATGACATAATCATTCCAGTAAAGAGAAAGACAATAGCAAACTAAAGAAATTGGGAGAAGAAAAAGAGCAGAGATTAATAGCAAATGGAATAAAGGATCAACAAAATCAAAATCCCTATCTGAAAGTATTTTTCAAAACGAGCCTCTATGGACTTCTGGTCAAGATGGCGGGTAGGTAAACACGGTATCGCGTCCTCCCACAACCACATCAAAATTACAACAAAACTACCGAACAACCATCACTCAAAAACCTCTTGAAATCAAGCTGAATGGAAGTCCTACAACCACGGAATTAAAGAAGCAGCCACACCGAGACTGGTAGGAGGGGTGGGGGTGAGGACTAGCTGGGCCCACACCCACGTGTGGTGGATAAAAATCAGGGGGACACCTCGGCTGGGAAGGTCCTCCCTGAGGACTGAGGGGTCCCTGTCCCACACCAGGCGCCCCGCTCAGGGTCCCAGTGCCAGGAAGAGAATCCCCATCACTTCTGACTGGAAAACCAGTGGGAACTGAGGTTCAGGGAGGCTGAGGTGGCTGGAGCCCCAGGCAGCTACTTAAAGGGCCCGCACACGGACTTACTCAGACTTGCTCCCTCTGGGCTCCGGTGTTGGGGAGGCAGCTCGAAAGGCACCAGAGACATACGGGGAAGAACTGAGCTGTTTGGCATTGGGGCGAGGGTTGGGGAGGCAGCATTCTCCTGGATAGACGTGCTGTCAGAAGCCTTTGTTCCTTTGGTGAGCCCTTCCCTGGGGCGCAGACAGCCGCCATATCTGGGACCCCAGCAACCTGGCTCACACTGGTAGCCCCGCCCTGCTGACTCCCTGAGGCCCCGCCTCACCCAACTTTCAGGCCCACCCAAGCTGTTGCCAGCTGCTTTATGAGAGGAACGGCCTGTCTTGGATCCCGCTTCATATTTTCCTAAATTCTCTCAAATAAGCAGCATCTTGTCTCAGCGAGCCCCACACTTCTCATTAAGTGGCCCCAGGCCCGGCACTAGAAGCAGCCAGCCTTGGTTCATAGCTTGGCTTTGCCTGGGCACCTCCAAGCCCAGCACAAGAAGCAGCCACCAACAGATCACTTTGTAGCTTATACTGGGTGGCCCTGGGTAGAACACAGGCAGTAGCTGACCTGGCCCCAGAGCCAGCACACCCAGTGGACAGCTTCAGAACACTGCAAAGCCCCACCACCCAACCACCTCCACAAGTGACATGCTCAAGGAATGGACTCAGTACCAGAGCCTTGTGTGGTGGGCCCTGCACAGCTGATCATCCAAGGTACTCAGAGGTTGGTGGATAGTGGGCACAGCCAGTCCTTGCAGCTGATCAGCCTGAGTAAAACTCTCATTGATGTGCCAACAGCAATCAAGACTCAATTACAACAGAAGGGTGTAAAGTCCACACCAGGGATGCACCTCAAGGGCCCAGCTGGGAGACCACGGAGGCTCTGCCACTGGACCCTATAGGACACCTACTACAATACACCACCCTAAGAAGCCCAGGAGACATAACAACTCTACCTCACACATAGAAACAAACACAGGGAGGCAGCCAAAATGAGGAGACAAAGAAACACGTCCCAAATGAAAGAACAGAACAAAATTCCAGGAAAAGAACTAAACGAAATGGAGATAAGCAATCTGACAGATGCAGAGTTCAAAACACTGCTTATAAGGATGCTCAGTGAACTTAGAACTTCAGTGAATTTAGTGAGGGCCTCAAGAGCATAAAAAAGGATAAGTCAGAAATGAAGGAGGCACTAACTGAAATAATAATTTACAGAGATTCATCCCCGGCCGGTTTGGCACAGTGGTTAGAGCGTCAGCCCAGGGACCAGAGAGTCCCGGGTTCAGTTCCCACTAAGGCAGCAGTTCTCAACCTGTGGGTCCGTGACCCCTTTGGGGGCTGAATGACCCTTTCACAGGGGTCGCCTAAGACCATCGGAAAACACATATTTCTGATGGCCTTAGGAACCGAGACACCGCTCCTCTATTTGTCTCCAGGCGGGTCCGCCCACATGCAGATTCGCCCACATACAACATGAGGAACTGTGTTAAAGGGTCGCGGCATTAGGAAGGTTGAGAACCTCTGCCCTAAGGGCACGTACCTCGGTTGCAGTTTGTCCCTAGCCTTGGCTGGGGTTGTGTGGGTGGCAACCACTCAATGTGTCTCTCTCACATGTTTCTCTCTCTCTCTCCTTCCCTCTCTCTCTCCCATTCTGTCTGAAGATGAATACAAAAATGTCCTCGGGTGAGGAAAAAAAAAAAAAGAATTTATAGAGATTCAATAGTAGAGTAGGTAAAGCCAAGAAGCAAACCATCGATTTAGAATATAAGGAAACAAAAAACACCCAATCAGAACAGAAAAAAAAAAAAAAGAATCCTCAAAAAAGAGGCTAGTGTAAGGAGCCTCTGAGACAACTTCAAGCATACCAACATTCGCATCATGGGGGTGCCAGAAGAAGAGAGAACAAGAAATTGAACACCTATTTGAAACAATAATGGCAGAAAACTTCCCTAACCAGGTGAAGGAAAACAGACATACAAGTCCAGGAAGCACTGAGAGTCCCAAACAAGATGAACCCCAATAGGCCAGAAAAGCAGTCAGTTACCTACAAGGGAGTTCCCATAAGACTGTGAGCTGATTTCTCAACAGAAACTTTGCAGGCCAGAAGGGAGTGTCAAGAAATATTTAAAGTGATGAAAAGCAAGGACTACAAGGAAGATTACTCTATCCTGCAAAGCTATCATTTAGAATCGATGAACATAGTATAAAGTGTTTCCCAGACAAGAAAAAGCTAAAGGAGTTAGTCGCCACCAAACCATTATATGAAATGTTGAAGGGTCTTCTTGAAGAAAAAGAAGAATAAAAAAAATGAACAAAAATGTAATAAATATCTATCGACAATTGAATCTACTAACAAAATAAGCAGAACAAAAACATCCTCATAGATACAGAGAACATTTTGTTGGTTGCCAGATGGGAAGGGGAGAAAGGGGGACGGGTGAAAAAGGTGAAGAGATTAAGAAGTAAAATTGATTGTTAGACTAACAAACCTCAAAGGGAAGGGGGTCGGAAGGGTGGGAAGAAATAAACCAAAGAACTTCTATGCATATATGCATAACCAATGGACACAGACAACAGTGTGAGGAAAGATAGGAGTGGGGCGGGAGGAGGGGGTCAATAGGGGAAAAAGGAACATCTGTAACACATTCAACAATAAAGATAAGTTTTTTAAAAATAAAAAAATATCCTCTATGCCCTGGCCGGTGTGCACAGTGGTTAGAACACTGGCTCTTGCACCTAAAGGTCTCGGGTTCAATTCCCAGTCAAGGGCATGTACCTGGGTTGCAGGTTCTATCCCCTGCCCAGGTTGGGATGCGTGTGAGAGACAAGTAATCAATGTATCTGTCTCACAGGATATTTCTTTTTCTCTCTCTCCGTTCCTCCCACCCTCCCTCCCTCCATCCCTCCCTTCCACTCTAAAAATCAATGGAAAAATAATCCTTGGGTGAGGATTAACAAAAATAAAAATAAAATAACAGACGCCTCTAGTAAAGTTGATCAAAGGAAACAAATACATAAGCACTAAACAAACTGACTTTGAGTTCAAGAATATCCATAAAAATACATCAAATCCAAATAATTTACAAATATTCTATGGATAAGTAAGTCCTAATTATAATGTTTCAGAAATTAGGAAAAAAGCAGTTCCTAATGCCTCTTATAAAGCCAATTTCACAGTATACTCTCGATACCATACTAGGAAAGAATGTTAGGAGGTACATAATTACTTTTTCTTTTTTTTTATCCTCACCTGAAGACATTTTTCTATTTTTTGTTCAGATAGAGTGGAAGGGAGAGAGACAGAGAAACATCGACATGAAAGGGACACATCGAGTGGCTGCCACCCGCACAACCCAACCAGGGCCGGGGACAAACTGCAACCGAGGTACATGCCCTTAACGGGAACCGAATCCGGGTCTCTCTGAACTGCTGGCTGACGCTCTAACCGCTGAGCCAAACTGTCTACGGCTATAATTACTTTTTCAAACTCACTCATGAACATAAATGCAACAAATTACAAATTTTATAAGTACTAAAGAACTGAATTCTTAAGTATCTTAAAAATATGCTATCAAATTAGTTTTATCCCAAAGATGCAAGAGTGATTTAATGTTAGAAAACCTCATTCCCCACATTAACAGATTAAGGAAGAAAAAAAAAGACATGATGATTTTAACAGATGCTGAAAAACTTCTCATTTTAGATTAAAAAAATTTTTATTCTACTTCCCAGTCCAAGCCACCATCATCTATCTCTCACCTACATTATTGCATCAGTGTATGTACTAACTGGTTTGCCTGACATCTGTCCCCAGCACAGGACTCAAATTGGTCCTTTTAAAAGTTGCATCAGAGCCCTGGCCGGTTTGGCTCAGCGGTTGGAATGTCGGCCTGCAGTCTGGAGAGACCCGGGTTCGGTTCCCACTAAGGGCACGTACCTCGGTTGCAGTTTGTCCCCGGCCCTGGTTGGTCATGTGTATGGCAGCCACTCGATGTGTCTCTTTCACGTCGATGTTTCTCTCTCTCTCTCTCTTCCTCTTTCTCCCTCCCACTCTATCAGTACAAAAAATGGAAAAAATGTCCTCGGGTGAGGATAAAAAAAAAAAAAGTTGCATTAGATTGTACATCACTTTTATGATTAGAACACTCCATGGATCTCCAGAGCACTCAGAGTAAAACCCAAAATCCTCACCATACTCTACAAGGTCCTATATGATCTGTACCATTAAATCTTTTACCTAATGTTTTACTATGTTCTCCCTTGATCACAAAGCTCCAACCATGGCCAAAATGAAATAGAATAGGCCATTATTTATTTAAAAAATTGAATCAGCCATGGCTGGGTAGCTCACTTGGCTGGAGTGTCCTCCCATACTCAAGAGGTTGCAGGTTCGATTCCCAGTCAGGGCACATACCTGGGTTTTGGCTTTCATACCCAATTGGGGTGTGTACGGGAGGCAACCAATCAATGTTTGTCTCTCACATTGATGTTTCTCTCCTCTCCTTTCCTCTCTCACAATCAATAAAAACATATCCTTGAGCCCCACCAGTGTGGCTCAGTGGTTAAGCATCGACCCAAGCACCAAGAGTCACCAGTTCAATTCAAACATATCCTTGAGTGAGGATTTAAAAAAAGAAACTGAATCCATAGTGAGTTACCTTCCAAAACAGAAAGCACTGGGACCAGATGGGTTCACTGATGAATTCTACCAAACATTAAAGAAATTACACCAATCCTCTACAGTCTCGTTCAGAAAAAAAGAAGCAGAGGGAATACTTCCTAACTCAATTAGGTCAGCATTACCCTAATACCAAAACCAGACAGACATTACACGAAAACCAGATCAGGATCACTCATGGACATAGATACAAAATATCTGCAACAAATTAGCAAATCAAACAATGTATTTTTTAAAAACAGATTTATCCCAGATATGCAAGTATTTTGTGTTCCAAAGCACAATTTGGGGGAGTAGGGGGAGATGCAGCTTTACACATTCAAGCAATGGTCTGATACCACCAGCTGGATGTCCTACAATTTAACTCAATTCTAACACTGTCTGCCTGGAGATAGCTTCAGATTCTACACATGAGAGCTCAGTCCCGCTTCAGACACCAGTTGCAAACTCGGGTTGTAACCTGTGCTTCTGACTCACTGGCCAGAAATTGGAGGTGCCAACGACCCCCACATTGGGTTTTAGAACGTTCAGGTTGTTACCTGCATTTCTTACTGACTGACTATAAATCAGTGGCTCCCACAACTCCTTCTTTTGGCTTCATTAATTTGCTAGAGCAGCTCAAAGCACTAGATTTTCCTAGATTACTGGTTTATTATAAAATATATAACTCAGGAACAGCCAGACGGAAGAGATGCATATGGCAAGATATGAGGAAAGGGTGTGCAGCTTCAGTGCCCTCTCCAGGGTTCCACTCTCCCCAAATGTCCATGTGTTCACCAACCCAGAAGCTCCCTGAACCCCATCCTTCTCGGTTTTTATGGAGACTTCATTACATAAGTATGATTGATTAATGCATTAGCCATTGTCAACTGACAGTGGCTTCAAACAGATCCCTTACAGCAAGACAATCACATGAGTCAAAACATACTGGCACATTAGTGGAATCTCGTTCTGTCTTTAATAACTATCCAGTCCATCTTATAAAAATTTCTCCCAGGCTTCCATGTGATCTTGTTAGGTTCCAAAAGCAAGAGTGGTCTCAGCAATATATGGCTTTGCCTTTTCAGGCATCTAGTATAAATGAGCTAAGAGACAGTATTACCTCTTGCTCTGAGCCTCTTTCGAGGTGTTAATACTACATTTCCCAATTATATAACCCAGGTGTCCATTCCCTTCTCTTCAAACGTTTCCACCTTTGGAAGAGAGATTCAGCCACTGTGGTCTAGACCACAGGCAGTAACACTAGTCTGGCAAGTTCTCCCCCTCCGGCCATTTCTCTTCACGTTGGGTAAGGTTACACAGACGCAGTACTAGTGGACTCTATGACCAAGCACCTGCATACCTGGATATTAATGAAATAAAGGATAAACACCCCCCCACCCCACAATGACAGTGAATTACAGGTATTTCTGAAAAGTCAATTGCAAAAGCAAATCTGAGTTCCAGACTGGACTCTGGGACCAAGTGCTCAAGCATTGTAACATACAACCTCTAAGACATTATTTCAGAAATGAAGAGGAAACGTTGACTTTTCTCTGAACAGACTTTTTTCTTGTACAGCTTGTAGGCGATGTTAAGTAAACAGTTTAGAAACGAGACCCAGGTTGGTGGAGTGGTTCTCCGTCACACGTCCTGAGCAGCACACTGTCCTCTGCAAAGCGGCTCGGCCCACCCGGCGGAGGCCTGATCACGTGTGACAGCTCCGGTCGTTACACGGGTGACCCTGTACTCACGAGGAACTTACCGAAATGAAGAATGCGGTTCACTTTCTTGAGTCACAGAACATACTAACTAGTTATAAAAACTATGGCGTAAACGCAGGGGTGTAAAGGGCGGTTAAGCCAGGTAATGTTCTCCCCCGCAAGGGCTGTCCTGTCAAGTTTAAACATTTGAATTTTAAAGTCGTTCTAAACCCCTTCCAGAATTGGAAGTAGAGAGTCAGACCCTCGGGTGAGGAACAGACGGGCAGAGACGCCCCCACGTCAGGCCAGCCCTTCCCCGTGCGGCGCCGGCTCCTCCCGGAGCAGCAGCGCCGACACTTCCTGTCCCGGCGGCCGCAGCCAAGCACTTCCGGCTCGAGCCCCGGAAACCCGGGCGGGCGGCCAAGAGGAGCACACCGCGCCTGCGCGCCCAGGCGCAGCCTCTCCGCAGCCGCCGCATCATTGCGTCACCGCCAGCCTGGCTGGGACGTCAACGGGCGGGAGTTTTTCAAAATGGGAGCGCGGAGGCGCCGCCCAGGCCTCGGAAGGTGCCCGGGAGACCCTTCGGTGGCAGTGCTGTCGTCGCCAGGAGTGGCGGCCTAGAGAGCAGAGCCTGATGGGCGCCAAGAACTGCCGGCTGCTGGGAGCGTTGCCTCGAAGGGACTGCGTGAAGGGAGCCGAGCCCGGGAGCCCGGGCCGGGGCCTGGAAATATGGCGACCTGCATCGGGGAGAAGATCGAGGTGAGCGGACGCGCGGTCCTCAGCGGGGCGGGACCCGCGACCTCCGCCGGCAGGGTACCCGGAGAGGCTGACGCCTGCGGGTGGGCGCCGAGGTGCTCTGGGAGGGGCCCAGCCGCCGGGAGCCCAGATGTTTGGGGGCGGAGCGACCCGCCCCACCGAGCCTCGGGGTGGCGGCCCAGGTGAGTCGCTCGCGGCCCCGCCTTTCTGTCCCTAGACCCCAGGCTGCTTGTCTGCGGTCCCGCCAGAGCTGCCGCGCTGGGGCCGGGCATCTCCAAGGGGATGGCGGTTACCCGCGGCGGGAGCTGCGGCGGGATCCCGGCCAGGCCCCTGGCTCCCTGGGATTGGCTGGAGGTGGGAGGAGGGTGCTGAGGCTGCGCTGAGGCTGAGGAACCAGATATTAGGGAACTCTCCCTGGAGCCCAGCCTGGAAGCTCAGGGAGCCCCGCGAGGCGTCAACATGCTTTCCGGTCCAGACACCGGCTGTATCAAGGTGTCAGACTTGCGTGAATTTTGAATGCAAATGCCCCTCTCGATCCCTTTTATCTTCTCTTTCCAGCCCCTTCCTGTCTTTCTTCCTTTCTACTCCTGTGAGTCATCACACATATTCTTTAACTTTTAAGGATTTTAAAGTTGGAAATCTGCTTGGTAAAGGATCATTTGCTGGTGTCTACAGAGCTGAGTCCATTCACACTGGTTTGGAAGTTGCAATCAAAATGGTAAGAAGACATTTATCAACTTCTCACCTCTCCTAGAGAAGTGTACTGCTTGAGTGAGATGTCAGAAACTCCTTGCCTACCAGCCTTTTCTTTGATTATGGTGTAAAGAACTTTTTGCTTAGGCAAAATAAAATAGTTCCACATCCAGCAATTTAAATTAGGGGTATCTTAGGAGATCCTTGATCGTGATTAAATAAGTATTTTATCCTCATTAATGTTCAGTAGACCTGGTATCTGTTCTAATTTTACATACTTGGAATCATTTGGTAGAAATCAAATAAATAATGATTTGTTTTAATAAGACTACACTTGTGCATAGTTCTATATTACACTAACAATCTAAAGAACTATTCTTGATTGTTAAGAGTAACATAAGCAATTAAGAATTTCTTATCTAGCCCTGGCCGGTTTGGCTCAGCGGTTAGAGCGTCCGCCTGCGGTCCAGAGAGACCCGGGTTCAGTTCCCGCTAAGGGCACGTACCTCAGTTGCAGTTTGTCCCCGGCCCTGGTTGGGGCATGCCGGTGGCAACCACTCAATGTGTCCCTTTCACGTCGATGTCTCTCTCTGCCATTCTATCTGAACAAAAAAAAGGAAAAATGTCCTCTGGTGAGGATTTGAAAAAAAAGAATTTCTTATCTAAACCACTGGGATCGGGGAAGGGAAATTTTGTTTTAAAGCTTGGCTAAATTGTTGTTGTTGTTATAGATATGATAGTCGTGCTATTAAGTTCTTTAAGTTGGGAGAGGGTATGAGGATGCATTGGGCAAACTTCTGAATGTCCACTCTGCAATCTGCTGGGTGCAAGGGGAAAATAGACAACGGTAAATTGATCTCATAAAGAAGTAGATAAAAGGACTTCAGAATATTTTAAAGTGTATCTTCTCTTTTCAAAGTTAACCTTTGACAACTTCACATTTGTATCATCAACATTTAAAACTCTCGTCTTATTTTTAGATAGATAAGAAAGCCATGTACAAAGCTGGAATGGTACAGAGAGTCCAAAATGAGGTGAAAATACATTGCCAATTGAAACATCCTTCTATCTTGGAGGTAAAATACAAATTTTATAAAAATCGCCAAGGATACGGAATTTTTGTATGTTATAATTTATTATGCTCTTTTATATTTCAGCTGTATAACTATTTTGAAGATAGCAATTATGTTTACCTAGTATTAGAAATGTGCCATAATGGAGAAATGAACAGGTATCTAAAGAACAGAAGGAAACCATTCTCAGAAAACGAAGGTGGGCTGCTGCTTCTTTCTTTCACTTTTTTTTTCTTTTGGTAGATACAAATTTTACTTTTTGTAGTTTTGAAGAATGTGCTGTTTTGTAATATTTAATAAAACTTTTTAATGCAAGCATTACAGAAGTAAAGTAAAAGGAGAAATTTATTATCTTTTTTCAAAACTACATTTTAAATTGGTAGCAATTTAGTATGTATTCTTACTTTTTTAAAAATACATTTTTATTGAATTTTTTAGACTGAGGAAGGGAGAGAGAGAAATATCAATGAGAGAGATCCACTGATTGGCTGCCTTCTGCACGCCCCCTACTGGGGATGGAGCCCACAACCCAGGCATGTGCCCTGACCTAGAATCAAACCGGGACCCCTCAGTCCATGGGACACTTCTCAGTCCACTGAGCCACACCAGCCAGGCTGTATCCTTACTATTGAAATGACTTATAATAGAAAAGAGAAAACATAAATAGGGAAAGTAGTATAATGAACCCCCATGAAGTTAAATCACTCAGCTTTCAAAACTGTCAACTCATGGTCAAATTGTTTCATTTGTATCCTTATTCCCCCAGTTTCCCAGAGTATTTTGAAGCAAATCATAGACTTTATAGATATTTTGACTCTTTATCTTTAAAAAATAAAGACTTAAAAAAAATAACCACAAATTTATTATCACACTTATTATATTTCTTACTATCAAATACATAAGTCAGTTTCAACTTCCCCAGTTTCATATAAATAACTTTTTACAGTTCAGTTCAGGCTCAGTTGTAAGGTCTATGCATCACCTCACAAAACTTTTTTCATGTTATCTTGCCTTGCTAACAGATTACAGGTAAGCTAAGGTGGTTGCTGATAGATTATTGTGTACATTCAAATCTATGTAAGCTGTTTAGAAAACAATTTGGTCTTATGTATTAGGAGTTATGGAAATGTTCATATCCTTTGACTTAAAATAAGGACATAATTCAAATTGTAAATAATTCCATACAAATATTAACAATGATTACTGTATTTTTTCTAATACTGTAAAATAAGGCCTCTTTAAATAAGACAAACCTGCAAAAGCAATAAAGGAAAAAATTGTTAATTTACTTAAAATTAAGACTGACAAAAGAGACAGCTAACAAATTTAAATGACGAAAATATCTGTAAACTATATGGCTGGCAAATTAATATTAAAAATATAAAGCCTGCCTAAAAAAAGATAATTGAATAGGAAAATGGACAGGGGATATAAGCAGACTGTTCACAGAAGAGAAAGTACAGATGGCCTATAAACATGAAAAAATGCTCAAACTCAATAGGAATCATAAGAATGCCAACTAAAATAAAAAGCACCATTTTTTTACTTACTGGCTTGAGACTGCCTGAGATTAACAGGGATGTGCATGAAAATACAGCCTTTTAGAATTTGGGAAGGTATTACAATATGAAGTTTTAATCCTTTAACCCAGTGATTTTATTTCTTGAATTTACCCTAGAAAAACATCCCATGATATGCACAAGAAAGCCCTGGCCAGTGTGGCTCAGTTGGCTGAGTATCATCCCATGCAACAAAGGGTCCCCAGTTTGATTCCCGTCAGGGCATGTACCCCAGTTGCTGCTCCATTCCCAGTGGAGCGTGTGCAAGAGGTAGTCGATCAGTGTTTCTCTCTCACATTGATGTTTCTCCTTTTCCTTCTTTCTGAAATCAACAAAAACTTTAAAAAAAAAAAATGCACAAGAAAACAAGTATATACAAGAATGTCTATTGGTCTATATTTTGTAATCTTGAAATACCAGAAATGACCCACATTTTCATCAATAGCAATTAAATAAAATGAAGATCTATGTGTATTGCCAGAAATATCTCCAAGAAACATTGTAAAGTGGAAGAGAAAGTAACAAAACTATATTTTTATACCATTTTTATATTTAAAAACCAGTTATAACACATTTTTGTAGGTTTAAAAATTTTTATAGATGTAAGCACACAAGAAAGAGTATAAAAAGATGTACAAACTGTTAATAGTGATTGTTTTTTGGGAGGGTTTGTTTGGGGGGACATCAGAAAAACTTTCACTTGCTTTTTAAAGAAAAAAATTAGAATGTATTTGTGAATTGTTGGTTCAGTTATAAATATTTTCTTTTAATTGCTAGAGAATTCTGGTTAACCTAGAGTTACTCTATTTACTGCCGTGTGCTAATAAAATTAAGCTTCCCTTAACTAAATATAGAAAACTCATCAGAAAGGACAGAGGTTAAATAAAAGGAGTGCTTAGTTGTCTTAAAGGGAATTAATGTATATCATGAAATTATCAGTGTTATTTGGGATGGTAAAACTAAGCTGCAGTGTCCTAATTTTAATACTCTGGCATGTGTACCTGGGTTGTTATGTATTCTAAATACTGTATGTTCCAGATTTTCTAAATCATAGATTTTATGTTTTGTATTCTAACAGCTCGACACTTTATGCACCAGATCATCACAGGAATGCTGTATCTCCATTCTCATGGTATATTACACCGGGACCTCACACTTTCTAACCTCTTACTTACGCGTAATATGAACATCAAGATTGCCGATTTTGGGCTGGCAACTCAATTGAAAATGCCACATGAAAAGCACTATACGTTATGTGGAACTCCTAATTACATTTCACCAGAAATTGCAACTCGAAGTGCACATGGACTTGAATCTGACATTTGGTCCTTGGGCTGTATGTTTTATACATTACTTATTGGGAGACCACCTTTTGATACTGACACAGTCAAGAACACATTAAATAAAGTAGTATTGGCAGATTATGAAATGCCAACTTTTTTGTCAAGAGAAGCCAAGGACCTTATTCACCAGTTACTTCGTAGAAATCCAGCAGATCGTTTAAGTCTATCTTCAGTATTAGACCATCCTTTTATGTCCCGAAATTCTTCAACGAAAAGTAAGGATTTAGGAACTGTAGAAGATTCAATTGATAGTGGACATGCCACAATTTCTACTGCAATGACGACTTCCTCCAGTACCAGTATAAGTGGTAGTTTATTTGACAAAAGAAGACTTTTGATTGGTCAGCCACTCCCAAATAAAATGACCATATTTCCAAAAAATAAAAATTCAAGTGATTTTTCTTCAGGAGAAGGAAGCACTTTTTATACTCATTGGGGAAATCAAGAACAAGAAACTGGTAATGGTGGAAGGGGAAGAGTAATCCATGATGCTGAAGAAAGGCCACGTTCTCGATACCTTCGTAGAGCCCATTCCTCTGATAGGTCTGGCACTTCTAATAGTCAATCCCAAGCAAACACGTGTACAATGGAACGATGTCACTCAGCAGAAATGCTTTCAAAATCCAAAAGATCAGGAGGAGATGAAAATGAAGAAAGATACTCACCCACAAACAGCAATGTCAATATTTTTCACTTCTTTAAAGAAAAGACTTCTAATAGTTCTGGATCTTTGGAAAGACCTGATAACAATCAATCAGTGTAAGAAAAACCCTATCAAAAGGACTTTACTTTTTTAGTAAACATTGTGTTAGTACAATAATGAAGCTGACTCTAACTAAGGGGGTTTACTTTTTTCTAACATTGTCAGACATTCCTGGGGCACTTCTTAACTATGATTTCTGTTTCTTTTTTTAAATATGTTTTTACTGATTTTTTAGAGAGAGAGAAATATCAGTTGGCTGCCTCCAGCATTCCCTTTAATGGGGATTGAGCCCACATCCCAGGCATGTGCCCCGGCCAGGAATCAAACCGGGACCTCTCAGTCCATGGGACGACGCTCAATCCAGTGAGCCACACCGGCTGGGCTGATTTCTATTTCTTATTAGGAAGAGAATCAGAATGATGATTTTGAATTGTGGTTAAGAATCTCTTTTAACGTGAGTGTATGTGATCATGAATGTGTTTGTAGAGTGTATTTAACACTTGGGAATTTTTTGTTTCTTTTCTTTTTTTTTTAAATGAAGCAATTCTCCAGTGCAAAGTTTCATATATTAAACGTGTTTGGTTTCTAAAGTACTCTAAATGGTAACTAGAAACACACACACATGTAAAGAAAGAGAGAAGCTGAACCTAAATGATGAGTAATTGTATTATTGACTGCTTCTCACATGAAGACTAGTTTTTTAGATACTATTGTTTCGTGTTTTTTTTTCCCCTGATCTTTGATTTTTATGCTTAAATTACAAGAGAGCAATAACCATATAGAAACATAGTTAGTGCCATGAGAATTTTGACATGGGAGTTTGGCTTTTTAGAAACAATTTAGTTATGCAAATACTGGTTTCTAAAATTTTCAGAAAGTCAAATAAGAGATCTCATTTTATTAAGTATCTTAAAAAGTTATTACTTGGTCATTTTGTATTAGTTTATGTGAATATTTTTTCTTTGTCTTTTTAGCTCCAATCATCTTTATCCAGGAAAAACTCCTTTTTCGTTTTCAGACCAGACATCTCAGCTTGAAATGGTACAACAATGGTTTGGAAATCTGCAAAAAATTGGTGAGTTTTTAATTGACTGTTTAATAAAAAATTAATCACGCGGACACTTAGCAAACATTTTACATTTCTATTTGGGTTTTCTTTAAAAATAATGCATTTTCAACAAACTGTTATAATAGTAATAATTATTAACTATGGATTTTGAGTATTTACTATGTCAGCCACTGTTCTTAGTGCTTTGCATATGTCATTAACTTTTCACAAAACACTTATAAAGACGTACTATTAGCCTTGTCTTAGGAAAGATGAGAAGACCAGGATTCCCACCCAAGTCTGGCTCAGAGACTTGATTCTAAACCCCTCTGTTCTTGCAGCCTCTCTGTAATTAGCACCTACTATCAGTGCCTATAAAATAATCAAGAGGGTTGATCTTACTATTTTGTTGTTGTTGTTAATCCTCTCCCAAGGACACCTTTGCATTGATTTTTAGATAGAGTGGAAGGGAGGGAGAACAAGAGAGAGAAACATTAATGTGAGACACATTGATTGGTTGCCTCCTGAATGACCCCAGCCAGGGCCAGAAATCAAACCTGCAAACCAGGTACATGCTATTGACCAGGAATCGAACCCTCAACCCTTTGGTCTGAAGGCCAACGCTCCAACTGCTGAGCCAAACTGGCCAGGGCAACCTTATTTTTAAGTAGAAGCTGATGTAGACATCATGGTGTACCAGTGGGACCTCACATACACTAAATTACACAGCTGCTAAAAACCTAAACGTTTTTAAACAGCTGTCATTTAAGTCATTATTTATATGCAGAGAGTCTAAAGTTAAACATTTCTTTTTAATGAACTTGACAGATTCACAGATGGTGGATTGGAAAACGATGATGCACATAAGAGAGAATAAAAAAGAAACATATGGAGAGGAGGGGATTGTTTTTTACCAAGTATTATATTACCTCACACAAAGAGTGCATTATATGGCTGTAATTTCAGCAGAGAGTTGTGTCACCTTAAGAGTCTGTGTTTTTCTTTTTAAATGTTATTTTCAAGAGCTGAAGAGAATAAACTTTTTCATGAGTACTTGCTGAAGATGATAATTCAAGTTTGTTTTTACACTATAAAAGTGCTGTGTACTTAATCTTGAAGTAAACCTTCTGTTGCAGTTGTAGAAACTTATTTGGTAACGTGGACATACCTGAGATGATGACTAGATTTATAATAATCCATTACTGCTGCTGCAATTTTAAAATACAGTATTTGATATAACAGATTTGTCATAATGGGAGTAGAGGAGAAAAATCACTGAAACATAATTTAAGGGAAAAATTGTGATACACATTTTTAGAGTTTAGCATTTGAAAAACTGTCTTCCTGAGTTTTATATCAGGGCTTTAAAAAATAACTTTCTCGCCCTGGCCAGTTTGGCTCAGCAGTTAGAGCGTCGGCCTGCGGTCTGGAGAGACCCAGGTTCGGTTCCCGTACCTCGGTTTCAGTTTGTCCCTGGCCCTGGTTGGGTCGTGTGGGTGGCAACCACTCGATGTGTCCCTTTCACATCGATGTTTCTCTCTCTCCCTCCTACTCCATATGAACAAAATATCGAAAAATGTCCTCGGGTGAGGATAAAAAATAATAATAATGTTCTCATGTGAATGTTAAAACCTAAAATATAAATGGGTAAAGTTCAATAAGAACCTTTCTTAAAATGTGGAGCCAATACATTTGTGACATTAAATATTAATAATATTAAAGCTATTTCATATCTTGTGTTTTTTTTGCTTTTAGTTGTGTGTTTTGTAAGTGAGGGTGGAATAGAGACCTTAGCTTAAAGAGAATAAATTTGCATATTATATAGAATGATTACTGGGAAATTCTTTTGTTTCTGTATTTGTTGCAGCATTGGCAATTGCTTATTTTAGATTTAAAAGGCGACTAGTTTTTACTTTGAAAAATTAATTTCATATTAATATCTTTTTTTCTTAGTGTTAAGAATACTAAAGGTATTTGTTTGTAATATGGCTTAAAATGTTCTTTAAAGTTGCTAGTTTATTATGTCATGTCTTAAACTGCTTATTTGTTAGAAAAATTATGAGCATTTTTGTTGCTTGATTTCTTTTGTTCCTCAAAAAAATCTATAAGTAGTATGAAATCATGTTGTGTAGGCTTGGCTTTTAATTACTGCATTCAGTTGCTTTATTCTGTGTATTTTATAGGTCATTTAAGAGAAACTACTGAGCACAATAGCCAAAACAGAGATTTCCAGGGCCGTCCAGATTTGCAGGACACCTCAAGAAATGCCTGGACTGACACAAGAGCCAAAAAGAGCTCTGATACTTCTGATAACGTGCATTCTGCAAAACAGCTGAATACCATGAAACATATGACTGCATTTCCTAATAAACCTGAGATAATTCCACAAGAATCTATTTTTGGCTTAGAACCTGTTTCTGAACAAAGCAAGACGAGGGGTATGGAGCCACCGTTGGGTTATCAGAAACGTACATTACGAAGCATTACATCTCCTTTGACAGCTTACAGGTTAAAACCAATCAGACAGAAAACCAAAAAAGCTGTGGTATGTCTTCTTTTTCAAAATTATTATGTGATATTTTCTTGGTAAATTGGTTTCTAGTATCAAATATAATGTTATTTTTAGTTCCCCACAATGTCTCTGCTTTTGGTAAGTGAACTATAAGCTCATTTAAAAGAAAAGGGGCTGGGTGTTTATGGAAAAATGGCTCTTATTTCCTAGTGGCTACTAAAAATGGTGAATTGATACTGATACGTTTTGAATTTTAAATTATTGATTTTGAAGAACATTTCAAATTAATACTGACTAGTTACTGTGTTAAATATTCACAATTTCAATCACTAAATATTTAATTATCTTTTGCTTTTATTTTTATTGTTTTTACATATAATCCAGATTCAAAAAGGTAAACTAGAAAGTATAACCTTTTTTTAACATCTGAAACTATTTAAAAGAAAAGGAGTATACCCAAAATTAAGTTTAGAGTTTTAAAAAGTTTGATTTAGGAATGGTGATTTTTATTTTTTAATTCCATCTTCATCCTGTTTTCCCATTCACCCAGTCTTGCCTTTGTTTGGCATACTATTGTCTTTACAACGTCCTTATTCTCCACCCTCCCTTCTGCTTGCTTTCTGATCACTGGTTATCATTTCACACTTCATTATACCTTCTTAGCTTCCTTATGTTTCCTAGTTGTGCTCAAGTACACTCCTGGTCCCGGCTGTTGCAGTGAAGCAACTCTTTTGATTTGTATTTCTGCTATGGTTAAGTACTTTTCAGTATCATAGATGTCAGAGCCGTTCTAGTAAACAAGAGCATTCTTACTGATTCCGGTTTGTTTTTAGGTGAGCATACTGGATTCAGAGGAGGTATGTGTGGAGCTTCTGAAGGAGCATTCATCTCAAGAATACGTGAAAGAAGTTCTTCATATATCTAGTGATGGAAATACGGTAAGGTGGATCTCCTTTATTATCTTGCAACTTTATCACTTAAGCATTTGGCTTTCTAATTCATTTTATAATTATATCTTTAAAAAACTTTTTAAATCATTTTTTCTGATAGTGATAGTTTCTTTGGAATCCAAAAATTGGAGTAGTATACTATATATATTTAAATAAATTAGTATGAATTTTAAAATAATTATAACTAGTAACAAAATCTCAAGTTTAGGCTTAAGGTTAAAAAGCAAAATAAACCTTTTAGAACATACTTAGCATTTTCAATAAAATAATATTTAATATTACATGTGAGCTCTTCATAATTTTAGTAGCAGAATATAGTGCTGTAACTTAATGGCATATAATTAGAATTTTTAAATTTTTTTGACAGATCACTATTTATTATCCAAATGACAGAAGAGGTTTTCCTCTTGCTGATAGACCGCCTTCGCCTACTGATAACATCAGTAGGTACAGCTTTGACAGTTTACCAGGTATGTAAAGTTATTAAGGAACAAATTTAGAGAATGGACTTATATATGTCTAAACTCTATACATGTGTATATGTGGTTAGCATAGGTTATAAATATCTAGTGAGGTTGGATGTACCTTACTCTTACAATGTTTATTCCTGTTCTGTTATAATGGTAAAAAGTAACTCTGGAATATTTGTGTTGAATCGTGTTAAAGTTACAACATGAAGTATCTAGTTTTTGGCTTTTGAAATCATGACTATGCTACATAAATGATCATTTATAACTGTGGTTTAGCAAATTTGACTCTCAGTTCAGCTCCTAGACATTATGGATTGGGGAATTAAGTACTGAATAGTAAGACTTCACTGAAGTGACAATTAGAAACAAGAAAACCTATATAACTTAACTCTATTTGAAATCAAACAGGTAGATAAGACCTGAATACTGTAAATGACCATAGTTAAATACTATAAATCACCATAGTTACAGGAAACTTTACTTGTATAAGGTAGGGCCATAAAACTATGCTTTTCTAACATAAAAAGAGCTGTGTTTCTTTTTCTGAAAGGCGTTTGGTTCTGATATCTCAGGTGGAAGTCTTTTCATTTTACTTATAAAACTTTCCTGGAATTATTAAAATTATTTTTTAAGTAATCATAACACCATTCATCAGATTTTGCTATACATTTCTTGCAAATGTTATACTATCTTTCATTTTTCTTGAAATAATAGACTTTATGTCTCTAAAGTATTTTTATTTTGGTTCTGGGATTACTAACCTATCAACTTGAATTTTTGAGCCAGAGTAGAAATAAATAATTTTTTTTTTCCCTCACGCTAGGACACTTTTTTTGCATTTATCTTGAGATAGAGCGGGAGGAAGAGAGAGAGAGAGAGAGACATCGACGTGAGAGAGACACATTGACCGGCTGCCACCCACACAACCCCAACCGGGGCCAGGGACAAGCTGCAACCAAGGCTCATGCCCTCAGTGGGAACCGAACCCGGGTCTCTCTGTTGCGCGAGCCGACACTCTAACCACTGAGCAAAACTGGCCAGGGCTAACAACACTCTAACCACTGAGCAAAACTGGCCAGGGCTAAATTTTTGTGTAATTTATGTCAACTCAACATTATTCTTTTGTAATAGGCCATTTTTTTTCTTTTCCTCCCTAGAAAAGTACTGGCGAAAATATCAGTATGCTTCCAGATTTGTACAGCTTGTAAGATCTAAATCTCCCAAAATCACTTATTTTACAAAATATGCTAAATGTGTCTTGATGGAGAATTCCCCTGGTGCTGATTTTGAGGTTTGGTTTTATGATGGTAAGTACCACTTTAAAATGGTACTTTTTCCCTTTAGTTTGTAATTTAATAGTTGTGTTTTTTAATGAAACAGCAAGTTTTTCTATATATATATATATATATATATATATTGAGGTGAGAAATTCAAATGGACACACACAAAATTATTAGAATTATAAGTGTATAAAAGGATAGGACTGAATCAGAGAATCTTATTTTCTAAATCTGTTCTATAAATATGATTTACTGTTTAATCTGTAAAAAGCTTCCTACTTTAAGGGACACTGAGCACAAACACCATACATGTATAATTATAGCTGTCCTTCAGTTGTTATTTTTATATGAGAGGTGATTTTTTAAAAAATTTTAAGTGTTTTATTTATTTATTTATTTATTTATTTTAAATCCTCACCCGAGGATATTTTTCCATATTTTGTTCAGATAGAGTAGGAGGGAGAGCGAGAAAGAGGGGGAGAGAGAGAGAGAGAGAGAGAGAGAGGCATCGCCATGAAAGAGATACATCGAGTGGTTGCTACCCGCATGACCCAACCAGGGCCGGGGACAAACTGTGACCGAGGTACATGCACTTAGTGGGAACCAAACCCGGGTCTCTCTGGACCACACGCCGACGCTCTAACCGCTGAGCCAAACCGGCCAGGGCAGATTATAAGTGTTTTAGACTTAAGCCAGATACATGCAGAAAAGAAAAATGGATGACCTATATTTACTGAATACCTTGAGAGCTTCATTTTATTTATGGTCAGTAAGTGAATGTAAAAGATACTGTGATCTAGAAGCTATTATGTACTGGTATAATAATGGATATAAATCTAGATATTTAAAGAAATGATTTAAAAATAGTTTCTTATTTTTTAAGGAGCAAAGATACACATAACAGAAGCTTTAATTCATGTGATTGAAAAGACTGGGATATCTTACACCTTAAAAGGTGAAAGTGAAGTTAATAGCTTGAAAGAGGAAATAAAAATGTATCTGGACCATGCTAATGAGGTATGTACTCCTTATGGTTTTCGTGCCGATGATGGATGACAAACGCCAGCTCCCGTGATGACGGAAGCTCTCTTCCTTTGAAATAGGGCCGTCGGACTTGCTTAGCGCTGGAATCCGTGATTTCGGAAGAGGAAAAGACAAATGGAAGCGCTCCCCTTTTCCCAATAATCATAGGAAGGTAAATGTTTAAAAACTGTAAAAATATGGCTAAAATGTATAGGAAATGTTTTTAAAAACAGGTGTTTACATTATAAACATTCTTTGCCTTTCTGTAAGTTGTAAGCTTTAAGGAAACCTGCTTAGATATTTCTTTCTCCTTCAGAAAACCTAGTAGCACTAGCTCGCCTCAGGCCCTGTCCGCGCCGCCTGCCATGGATCTGAACTGCCGGATGAGGAGACTGTGCGTCAGCAGCGCGGCTGCTCCGGGTCAGGCCCCAGCGCCTAGCCCTCCTGTAAGCACACGTGTCACTCCTGTACCCAGACCCTTCGGCGACTGCCTGATGCCCTTGGTGTACAGTGAAAACTCCTTATGATCACCTCCCTACTTCTGAAGCCTCACACTGAGCTGCTTTACCCCGCACTGGATGTGCCTGAACCTCAGAAGCCTTCCTTTACTTCTTGGAACAAGTCAGATTCTCAGGGCCTTTTCACATGCTGTTCCCGTGCCCAGAAGCTGTTCCCCGACCCCTCAGTGGCTCATGCTTATCCTTCTGGTGTCAGTTTAAATGTTGCCTCAAAACAAGCCTAAGCTGGCCTCTCTGTGAAAAAGCTAAATAGATTAAATTAGATTTTTGTTTCATTTTTACTTGTAAAGTTCCATTAACTACCTTTATATCCAATGATAGGCTCGTGGTTAAATAAACTTATTATATTTTTACTCAGTGAACTACAATGCCAGTGAAGACTATACAGCAATGTAGTATAAAAAGCAGCAATGAAGGAATAAGGGTGTGTGTGTATACATGTGTGTACTCACACACATACATACTTGCCATAATTGCAGCTGTGAAAAATTATACCTTGGGAAAAAAGGAAAAGATATCTATCAAAATGAAAACAGCAATTGTGTGATATATTTTTTTTTTTCTATTCTGTATTTTTTTAATTTCCATCATGTGGTCATGCTTTAACTATTAAATTTTGTTTTTTAGAAAACTTACTTTAAGCTAATAAAAAAACAATCGTTTTCTACTTTTGCTGAACTTGGCTTATAAAAATGCGAAGGCATAATATCTGTCTTTTACTTTTGTAGATGGTTACAAATGAAGGACTTGACCGTACTGCTGCAGCTTCTGGAACAAACATCCCTTCTAATAGTCTAAAAGATTGTCTTCCTAAGTCAGCACAACTTCTGAAATCTGTTTTTGTGAAAAACGTTGGTTGGGCTACACAGGTGAGAAGTTTTAGGAAGTGAATTTTCTCAGATTGTTTTGTTTCCACAGTAATTAGACAATTACCCCAAAATAGAAATTATTTTAAAGATTTCTCTTTGCAAGAAAGTTTTTACACCTTTTATGCAGTGGTTGTATCATTAAAAAGTTAAACATTTTTAAAATTTGTATACAGTTGGAAAACTCTATATATTGTTGATAAGAAATTGCCTGCCAGGGCCTGGGTGGCCTGTTTTTGCCCTTGTTTTTTAAAGCGCGGGTCATGATATTATGGCTAGTTAGGAGTTTAGAATGATGTCCATTAGAAGCCTTGTAACCTATATTACTACAGTAACTTTTATTTGGCCAAAAAGGATTTTTGCATTTGAAAGTTAAATCCACATTGAGTTTCAAGCTTTTGTTATAGAATTTTATATAGGTGTGAAAGGATGTGTGTATTATCTGGAAGCCTGGAGACTTGAACGTAGCACACACAGGTTTTACTTACCAATGAAATAAAATACAGCCTAGGCCTTTATGGGGGTAGGAAATAAAGGGAAGGGGACCCAGCATTTGTTGAGCACCTGCATTATAGTACCATGTTTTTCACATTTATTGTCTTGTTATTTCTCCAAGTGAAACCTAACGATGTTTTCTCCTTAAGTATGGCTCATATGGTTGATTGACTTGCAGTGTCCTACTTAGTTGGCAGAGTCTGGATTTAAACCCAGGTCTCTGATCCCAGAGTCCATGTCATCCTCTCTGTACTCTGGAGTGGCACATCATAAATAGTAGTGATTAAAGGAATAGGTTTCAAATTTAAGATATGAGGTTCTCGTGCAGAAGAGAGATTTTTGTGGCCTAAGGACAAAGAATAGAGGGAAATTCTCATTTTAAAAGTGTTGCTTTTGTGCCCTGGCCGGTTTGGGTCAGCGGTTAGAGTGTCGGCCTGCGGTCCGGAGAGACCCGGGTTCGGTTCCCGCTAAGGGCATGTACCTCGGTTGCAGTTTGTCCCCGGCCCTGGTCAGTCGTGCGGGTGGCAGCCATTCGATGTGTCCCTTCCACATCGATGTTTCTCTCTCTCTCTCTCTCTTCCTCTCTCTCCCTCCCACTCTATCTGTACCAAAATATGGAAAAATGTCCTCGGGTGAGGATAAAAAAAAAAAAGTGTTGCTTTTGTTATTTTTCTGTATCAATTCTTGTTTAGAAATACTATTTTTAAAAATTCTGTTGGAAAACAACAATGAAAAACTACTCCAGCCCTGGCCGGTTTGGTTCAGTGGTTAGAGCGTCGACCTGCGGTCCAGAGAGACCCGGGTTCGGTTTCCGCTAAGGGCACGTAAGGAAAAAAAAACTACTCCAATGTCCTAATGGAAACAAATGGGAAACAAGATTCACTTGGAATAAATTTTTTTTTTTTTTTTTTTTATCCTCACCCTCCGATATTTTTCCATTTTTTGTTCAGGTAGAGTGGGAGGGAGAGAGAGGAAGAGAGAGAGAGAGAGAGAGAGAAACATTGACGTGAAGGGACACATCGAGTGGCTGCCACCCGCACGACCAACCAGGGCCGGGGACAAACTGCAACTGAGGTACGTACCCTTAGCGGAAACCGAACCCGGGTCTCTCTGTACCGCAGGCCGACGCTCCAACCGCTGAGCCAAACCGGCCAGGGCTGAAATAATTTTAATATACGAATACCCTAACTATTAAAGGAATAGTCTGAGTAAGACATGCATTTTCTCAGTGCTACTATTATCACAGCTACTGAAAGGGTTGTTGTTGTTTTTTTAACTATGTGTAAAACCTGTTAAACATGAGGCCCTCTATAGTAATTTCTGACACTTCTATTTTTCTAGTTAACTAGTGGAGCTGTGTGGGTTCAGTTTAATGACGGGTCCCAGCTGGTGGTGCAGGCAGGTGTGTCTTCCGTCAGTTACACATCACCAGGTGGTCAGACGACTAGGTGAGTTCTGAAACACTGGTTGAGAGTCATTCCTTTGCTATAAGTTTTCCCTATACAGTGAAATAAGTTATGTAGTAAAGTTACTATTTTCATTTTGGCAATGTTTATGTTATTTAAACTGTTAATTATTCTTAGGAGTTCATATAGCCTTTTTAATGCATGTTTTAGAATTAACGACATGAATGCAGGACTGCAAGTGGCTAGGTTCCTTGTAGCCTTATTCCACAGCCTAACTAGGTTGGCTTTTTTCAGGAATAACAGACCTCTACTCTGGCTGGCATGGTTCAGTGGTTAGAGCATTGGCCTGTCCACCGAAGGTCTCAGGTTCTATTCCTGGTTAAGGGCATGTACCTGGTTTGCAGGTTCTATTCCCAACCCTGTTTGGGGCGAGCTGAGAGAGGCAACCAATCAATGTGTCTCTTTCACATTGATGTTTCTCTCTCTCTATCGCCCCTCCCGCCTCCCTTCCACTCTCTCTTTTTCTGAAAATCAAGGGAAAAAGCATTCTTGGGTGAGGATTAAAAAAAAACAAAGAAATAATAAACTTCTAAGTTCAAAATAATACACCTAAACAATTTATGTCAAAAAACATAGAAGCTAGAAATCTTTTTTAAAGAGAGATTTTTTTTATCTTAAATGGAAGGCTGTATCCTCTTATCTAATGTAAAGTAATTAATGTTTGAAGCACAGTTTTGAATATATATATTCATTCTGTATGAAATGTGTCAGGAACCATGCAAAAAAGCAGGGATCTGCCAGTGGCAAGAGTAAGCAGTAGTTTGGCTTCCACAACACAAATCATAACTAACTAAAAAGAGGTAGGGTTGGTTAGTGATGATGCCAGTGCCCACATGGTACTCTATGAGAAGTGATTATTGTAAAGGAATTACTAGAGGCAAATATAATTTGTGGATATCCACCAATTGCTTTTTTTGTTAAATGTGTACATATGCAGTGCCATTATTTAAAGAACTACTCATGAAGTTAGATGCTTTGTTAAATAAACTCTTTGAAATGCTCCAGAAAGTGGAAGGCTACAGATATAAAATGGGTAGAACCGATGTTCAGATGATAAAAGTTCAGATTTACTTGATATAGTCATTTGGAAAGTGTTAACATTTATATAGAAATGTATTCATACATGTTTAGCTTAGTGTTTTCCTTAGATTAGGACCTACAATTTAATGAGGAATCCAGATCTTCAGGTTACTTTAGAAATTATAAAGCCAGTTTAAGTTATTAGATCTAATTTTATTTCTATTATTTAAATACATTAAGAGATCGGTCTGTTTTGAAAGGAAACAAATTGGGTATGCTTAACTTGATTTAGGCGTCTACTCTAGTAAATATTTTGTGTAATTTTTCTGAGATGCCTCTGCCATTGAAAAATTACTGAAAAATATAATGTGCCTTTTGGTACTTTCACACGAACTAAGTAATTAAGTAATGTTTTTATCTTTTTTCTTTTGCTTCACTTAGATATGGAGAAAATGAAAAATTACCAGAATACATCAAACAGAAATTACAGTGTCTTTCTTCCATCCTTCTGATGTTTTCTAATCCAACTTCTGGTTTTCTGTGATTAAAGTTCCTTTTAGATATATGTTTAATAAATAATGTTTTTGTTGGCTTTCAAAGAAAGTGACTTTTTCTTATTTAAATAACTTCTTCAGAAAGCCTTTTTATAGAAGAGAATTTTAATCTATACCATAGTGGGTATATTCTAATGAGAGAACAAAACAGAGTGAAACTTAAATCACGTATAGAATGTAGTGGTCATAGATTAAAATAGGACATCTAACTTTGCTCTTAAAATTATATACCCCCAAACTTTCTGTGTTCCTATATTTGTATTGAACAGTCTTTTTAAAGCAAAAATATAAATGGTGTGTGTGTGGTATATTTGTGCTTTTGTTGTTTTCCCTACTTCTCGGGCTGGTTGAATCATGGACCAAACATGGAGGAGTTTTTTAATAATTGAACGTGTAAATAATATGTATTTATGTTATAAGAAACATGTAAAAATGTATATTTGTTTTATATTTATTTTTGTAGCACTGGTTTCTGATGAAGCATTTAAACCGATGCATTTTATATTAAAAAAATAAATAAATACAGTGATAAGTGGCTTTATCTTTTGACTTATTTAATTAAATACTTATTAAAATAAGTTACTAGTAAACTTGTATTTAGTTTTGGTGCCTGTTTGTTTAGGAGGAGCCAATTAAAAATTAATTTTGCAAATGGTAAATACATTGTTTCTCTACCCTTACCTGAAAGTATGTATATATTTTAATGATAAACATTTTAACACTGAAAAAGCCAATACAGTTAATTAACATGATGAAAAGGAATACTTGATAGTATGACAGTCATTCCTAATGAAATACTCAAAGTAAAATGGGAATAGAATGTAATTACCTAAATATGATATAGATTGTTTAACCTAATGTTTCCTGCTGATTTTTATAATGAAAGAAATATTGGAACCAATTCCATTAAGTAGACATGAATACCCAATCTCACAATTATTCAACGTTGTTTTGGAGGTTTTTGCTTAAGGCAATGAGGAAAAAACAATTTACAACATAAACTGCAAAGTTAGTATTAATAAGAAAAGACAAACAACCCAATAGAAAACTGTACAAAAGATATGAACAGATGATTCATAAAGGAAACCCATATAGTGGTGATTCCAAAGGCTATATGCTCAACCACCTGTACAGTTAGAGAAATGCAAAATTAGTTCCTTTTATCAGAGATTGGTAAAAAATAGTAACAGAGCAAGGCATTCTTGGGTATTGATTAGAGTAAATGATAATCTAATAGAAATCTGGCAGTGTCAGAATTAACACATTTTAATACATTGGTATTCCAACTGTGGGGAAGAAAATTATGTAAGTCTATCTCTTAGGGGAAAAAATACCGGAAATAAGAGTTTCTCTTTCGAAATGGAAATTATCAAAAGAATTCCTAGCTAAATGTCGAAGGCTAAAAAAAATATTTTGCTTTGACAAAATTTAAGTTTTTTTTATAATCTCAATAACTTAATGTGTCTTTATGTTTCAGGTATTTCTCTTACACGTAACATATAGTTGAATTTTGTTTTTTAATCCAATCTAATAACCTCTAGTTTGTTTGCCTTTATTGTCATTTCTGATTTATTTCACTGTTTGTCATTACAATTCTATTACATTGATGTCGACCAATTTATTTTGTGCTTTGTTCCTCATTTTTCTTTTTTCCTTTCCTGCCTTCTTTCAGGTTGAGTTTCCTTTAATCCCTTTGATTCTCTCTACAGAATATTTTCATCAGAACGGTATGGTAGTTTATCAATATGCAGTGTTTACAAGAGTATGACTAAGTCTTCACCACTGAATACTTCTGTGTACTCAATGCTGCATCCGACCAGGAGGCACAGAGCTTACCCCCTTGTGATGTGGAGGATGCTCAGAAGGTTCAAATGTTGTCAGTCTCATCCACCCTTTAGAAAGTTCCTCATTAATTTTTCACCTATAAGTTGTAGCATTCATTCCTTGATTGTTGCCCAAATCTGTTATTTCACTAGCGGTTGCTAAATGGGGATTTGTCTAATTCTCTTACTCCATTTGTATTAGCTTGGATTATTCCGCAGACTAGAACTTTCCCTCAGCAATATTTCACTACCTGCTGAAGTGCAGGTACAGGAAAGGCAGTGTTGAGTCTTTATTTTCTAGTTTTCAGAATAAAGAACTAAAGCCCTAGCAACCTCCAAAGGTGACCAGTGAGTTTATTTTTAGTATCATTATGAACTCAGATTTTCACATTTGATGTTTAAATAAATAGCAGATATTATTTTCAGAGCTTTAACTGCCCTGTTTTTGGCTGGAGGAGTCCCTCCGTTTGCCGGTCCTTTGGCGAGCCTCCAGGCTTGGCTAGCTCCTGCCTGCTGGCACGTGCCGCCTCAGGCTCATCTTGCCTCACACCTGGCATCAGCCATTTCTACAAGGAGCCCAGGTTTCTTAGAGACCTTGTTGCCTTAAATGGCTTCCCATTTCTCTTCAAGTCCAGAGTACCTAAACATGTTTCCTAATACTGACATATCACGAATGGATTATCGTTCCAAGTAGAAGACGGACCCTTTGAGTGCTCAGTTGTTAGTGGGGCCTGTGTTGGCTGAAGAATGGTACCAGCAGCCTCGTCTGCTTTCCTCGCTGGCGCATGTACTTTCTAGGGCTGCATATGAGAACGGGTGAGCGGTGCGGTGAGTGCACAGGGATGTGTATTTGTCAGCTCAGTAAACCTTTCTTTTGGGGAACCTCTCCTTCAGTTATAAATGTTTGGTCCATGTAATTGAGATGGGCCTCTCAGAGTTCCTCCCTTCTCTCCCCCCCAGAAAACTGCAGCGCTGGGTCCGAGGGTTTCTTCTACCACCTGCCATCTGGTCAGTTCAGGGCCTGTAAGCTAACCTTGGCTACTTGGAGCCTTTTCTGACCCTTCTTCCCGAGCCATTTTCTTCTGAAATTGTGAGCTACAGAGTCACATGCCCTGACTTTCCTGTTAGGTCAGGTACCCCGTTACCCACCCTTACAGCTCCCTGCACTTCTCCTTCACCGTCCTTCCTCAAGCATAATCCTCTGTGCGTCACCTGAATAACATCTGACTTTCCCTACTAGGGGCCTGTTCTTCGCTCACTGCTCTCTTCTCCACAGTGCCACGGTGCTTAAATACGTATTCAAAGTATAAATAAGTAATGTTTTAAGGCTTAAGGTACATGTATAATCTTTTATTAGGAAATGTAAATTAACATCATAAAATACATTAAATTACGAATACAGTCAAACCTTGGTTCTCCAACATCTCCCATCTCAAACTACTCAACCCGACAGCCCTTCCATGCTGACACCGTGTACGATGTCAGGCATCTCTCGGGCGACAAGGGGAGAATGCGAGCGTGTGAGTCAGTTCCCTGTCAGCTTCGCAGGAAATTGTGCTGTGAATATTTTCCATGTTTTTGTGCTTTTGTTGCTGCTGCTTATTATTAAATTTTCACCTTTTTACTGTATATTTCATTTCCTTTTGGTTAAATTTTCATTTACATTTCATGTCCTTTTTGTTTTCAGAGTGTTATAGATTAAACAGTACATTAGACATGTAGTATATGAAAGGTTAAAATGGAATCATTTGGGGGTCTGGAACATTCATTCAATTTGCATACATTGTTTCTAATGGGAGAAAATGCTTCCGTTTTCAAACAGCCTCTGAAACGAATTTTAAGTTCAAAAACTGAGGTAAGTCTGCTATAGTCCAAAATGGTACCCCAAAATATCCTCTCAAAATAACTTAATCTAGTCTTGAACAGATGCAGCTAAGTAGTCTGTCCTCTTCAAAACAAATTACATACAGACTTGTTTTACTTAAGCAAGAGAGATCTGTTTTACTTATGAACTGGAGTTTGTTTTCAATGTAGCCAAGCTTAGGAAGGTAGCATGAAGTTTTGTGAAGCTATAAATCCCTACAAAACAGGACTCTCACTCTTAACAAGTTTAGGTTTTCAAAACATCTCTTAAATATATACTACTTTTAGTAGTTTTTCATCCCTTACCATCTCCTGCCATCCTTTTCAATTAATACTCAGCTTGTTCCACTCAAAACCTCAATTAGGTGATTTCTTTCTTCAAACTTTACCTCCCTGCTCTCTCCTCAACCCCATGTCACCTCCTCATCCTTGTGCCAAGGTGTCACTGGTATAATACTCCAGAGAAGAAAGTGCTCTCAATAAAAATGTGGCAGTCATTTTTGCAAGGTTATAGTTTATCAATTTTATTCAATGTTATAAATCTTTAGGAGTTGGAAAATTTGTCTATGTCAATATTCTGGCATGGAAACAGGCTAACCATTAAGGTAAAAGCCTATCAATGGGTGTCAAGTTATATTTATCAAATATTTCTGCTAATAGGAGTCACTGATATAGGTAGCAATTTATTATACAATTAGCAATTAATCACCTGCTACTGCAACCTGGGCTATATACTATGAAAAATATAGTGGTTAAGAGTGTAGACTCTGATGTCAGACTGCTACTTAGAAAAAGTACCTACACTTCTTGGTGCCTCTCATTCACCTGTAAAACGGGAATCATAATAGTAACTTCACTCTGTCAACTAAGATTAAACTGAACATCACACAGCACCTGGATGTGAATTTGATAAATGTTCACTGTTATCATGCTCATGATTACCACTACTGTTGTTAGTTCTATCATTCACAGTCCCTAAACCAAGGGTGACGTTTACTCTTCGGGATTAGAGTGCCCCCCCCAATGTAAGACAGAAGGGGGAGCTGTGGAACATCAGGGAAGGGTTCCGGGATGTGGCAAACAGCCAGAAAATTCGCTGTGGTTCTGATAAATCTAACTGAAGCAGTCTTGCTACGGGAGGTGGAGAGGACTGAAAACAAATAGACGTAAGCACAGGATTACTTTTGTCAGATTAAGCTTTCTATTACAGCTGAAGAAACTGGATATAAGTACAGCAAACCTCAAGTCACAACCCAAAACAATCCGATTAAAAAATGGGTAGAGGACCTGAATAGACATTGGTCCAAAGAAGACATACAAATACCAACGAGTATGTTAAAAGGTGCTCCACATCAATAATCCTCATGGACTTGCAAACCGAAAGCAGTGAAATACCACCTCACACCTGTTTCTGTGTGTGTGTGTGTGTGTGTGTGTGTGTACATACATACGTAATGGAATATTATTCAGCCACAAGAAAGGAGATCCTGCCATTTGTGCTGACAGGGATGGACCCCAAGGGCACTGCTAGGTATATCACTGATGAGGAATCTAAAAGAGGTGAACTACTGGAAGCAGAGAGTGTTATGACAGTTGCCAGAGTCTGGGGGATGGAGGAAATGTGGAGATGTTGGTCAGAGTACCAATTTGCTGTTACAAAATTAATCATTTCTGGGGATCTAAGGTTCAGCATGGTGATTAAAGCTAATAATACTGTATAATATACTTAAAAGTTGCTGAGAGAGTCAATCTTAAATGCTTTCAGCACAAAAAGGAAATGATAATTATGTGATGGTATTAGTTAATGCTATGGTGGCAATCATTTTACAATATATAAGTGTATAAAATCGACATGTGCACCGTCAGCTTACACAGTGCTCTCTGTTATTGTATCTCAATAACGCTGGAAACGAAAGACGGAGAATACATCCACCTGCAAGCCCGTCAGGAGAACCAGCCCTGCCAACACCCGAATCTTGGACATCGACCCTCCAGAATTGTGAGAGATAAATTTCTATTGTTCAAGCAAAAAAAACAAACAAAAAACACAAACTTAGTATAAAGTGCAGTTTATAGTCTCTACTCTCTCAGTTTTGAAAATATTTATAATTTAGAGGAGAAAACATTTGGAAAGTATTTCAAAATATCTTTACTTTTTTTGGTAATATTGATTATCTATATACATATTTTTGTACTAGTTCCTTTTATCAACATTCAACTTAGACAGAGGTAGAAATGTACACATAGAAACCATATTCTCACGTAGACTTAATAAACTTAGATTAACGCCATCTGCCTCAAATGTTAGCCTGATTAGCCTGGGGCTGTCGTGGCCCGTCCGAATGTAACATTGTGCGGATCCGAATAGCTCTGCAGACGAGACTGGAAACAGTTGTGTCTACCCTGCCACCACCGAGTGCTGGGAAATAAAGTGGTCGTTTTCCTCCAGAATTTAAGGGAGTTGAAAATGCCAATAATTATAATAAACAATCCGCTTCAGTATATGTATACAATAACACATACTTGGCTTATGTTTCTAAAGTGAATTACTTATTAGCACTTGAAAGAAAAAAGTAGTTACCCCTACTTCAAGTAGTGAAATCCATCTTGATCTCTTAATCCTCTTTATTGCTTAAATATTAGCATTATTCATACTTATCTATTAATTTAGGGTTACTCAGTGAGATTAGACAGAATGCGTATTAAAAATAACTTAAAGAAGGTAAGGTAGGCTCTGGCCGGTTTGGCTCCGAGGTTATTAGAGCGTAGGCCGGCGGATCAATGAGTCGCGGTTTCAGTTCCGGTCAAGGGCACATACCTCGGTTGCAGTTTGTCCCCAGCACTGGTCAGGTTGTGCGGGAGGCAGCCAGTCAGTGTCTCTCTCTCACATGAATGTTTCTCTCTTCCTCTCCCTCCCTCCCACTCTATCTGATGATAAATAGAAAAATATCCTCTGGTAAGGTAAAAAAAGGTAAGGTAGGATGGCAGGTGTGGTAAATGGAAAAATTAAGAGTCAATATTTATTTCATAATGAAACTTGATAATAATAGAAAATGTATTTTTAAATAAATAAAAAGTAGGTATCTTTGATTAGGTAAAGATACCTACTACTTTGGTGAACTATTTCTTTTTTTTTCTTTCTTCAGTGTTTATTTTTTTATTAATTTATTTTTGTTGCAGATATTTCTCCTTTATCCCCCAGTAAACTATTTATATCGTTTCATTCTGTTATAGGTAATTCTTACAAAACTCTACTATGGTTTCACTGCATAAATATTCTCTGCAGTTTAAATAAAAATACAATTTCACATTTATAGACCATTGTTCATTCACTCGTGAATTTATCAATCCAAAAAAGGTGTTGCATGAAGAATATTTCTCTTTTCAGCCCTGGCCGGTTTGGCTCAGCAGTTAGCGTGTCGGCCTGCGGACCAGAGTCCTGGGTTCGGTTCCCGCACCAAAAAAAAAAAAAGGAATATTTCTCTTTTCAGATAAAGAAATTATGATCCAGAATGATTTTTTGTATTTTCTTACTATTCAGTTACAGAATTCCCTGTGTTAACTCAATCTATGTTCTTGCTATTCAAAATACACAACACCCAAAGCCTGGCTTTTGGAAACGGACTCACAGCAATCGCCTGGCAGAGCATTAGTAAAGAAGTCCCACACGGCAGGTCCTCTGCACCCCAGAGGCAGCTAGCCAGGTGACTCCTGAATCCCTCCATGCCTCACAGAGAAAGCAACCAGTCTTCTGTAAGTCACTCCCAGGAGTGTGACGGTGAGCACCACTGTTCCACACACAAGGCTGAATGCCCATCGTGGGCCCCAGGAAGTATACACCTGGCTGATGAACACGGGTCCAAGAATCCGCGCTGCACTTCCAGAAGCTGTTAACCAGCCCATGTACACGCCCTGTGAGGTGGGGAGGGGGAGAAGCAGATTGATATCAGGTTTAGTTATTTTAAAAACAAGAGTGCTACCCAGCTGGTTGAGTTTCATCCCCTGCACCAAGAGGTTGCACGTTCTATTCCTGGTCGGGGCACATGCCCAGGTTACAGGCTTGATGCCCAGTGTGGGCGTGCAGGAGACAGCCAATCGATGTTTCTGTCGCTCCCTCTCCCTCTAAAAATCAGTTAAAAAAAAAAAATGAGTGATGCTACTAACCAAACTGTGCGAAACTCACAGGGCTCACTTCCCCATCTTTGATGTGTAAATAAAATATAAAATGCCTCTCTATAAATAAAGCAAATAATGAACAATAGAATTATTTGAGTCAGGTTAGGAAAAGTAAAAGCAGTAGAAAGGAACAAATTTGATATCTGGTGAAGCCCTAGAACAGTAGAAAGTATTAACTACCTTTTAAGGCTAACGTATTTTTTACTTGCTATCTTCCACACACTTGTTGGGCTCTTTACAGATGTTTCCAATGTTCACACAGGCCCAGGACTGGAATTGTCTCCATTTAACAAATGTGGAAGCTGAAGCTCAGAAAATTCAAGTCACTCTAAGGAGAGTCTGAGGCCAGGTCTGCGGGAATCGCTGTGCCACTAACCACCGCACCGCATCGCCCTGCAGCTACTGTGTGTGGTCCAGGCAGTCCGCCCTGGGAGGCGGGGCAGCGCCGCGCGCACAGCCCCGCCCTGGGAACTCCCAGCTGTCAGTCAGTGGTGGGGTAAGTGAATTCACTACGGGATATTTACCTAATGAAATGGTAAGCAGCTGCTAAAAAAAAAAAAAAAAATGTAATTATCCCTGATATTTTTCTCCATTTTGCTTCTATATTTTTTAAATTTTTATATAATGAAGATGGAAATTCTTATATAAAAACTAATTTTAAAATGTACATAGCTGCTGCACACTTTTAGGACTATGGTGTTTTCATCCTTTAGTAGCTGTCCGTAGGGCCAAATGAAATGAAGCCTAGATTGACATCTGCCTATCAATTTTGGTTTCCCAACTGCTGCCTAGTTTAAGAATGAGTTTCAGAACTTTATGCTTCAGATATTTTTTCTATGAAAATAATTTTGAGCTCATAATCGCTGAATTCAAGAGATATTTGAGTTTTTAGAGTGCTTTTTGTTCAGTTTCAACATACAAGTCTAATAAGTACTTTTAAAAAGTTGTGGGATTTTTTTTTTATTCAAAATGCTGAATATGATAAAATCTCCCCCATCGGCTTACGTGAAAACTGAGAACGGTAGCACAGAGCGTCAGTGCTGACAAGCACACCACACAGCTGCAGTGCCGGGGTGACTGACTCACCTGGGGTTTCGGTCCCAGAATTTTTGAATATATTGTATAGGACATAACATTGCAGGATGGGTAGCCGATTCCAATGAGCACAGCTGACGTGAGGAACTGGGCCAGGTGGACCACAGGGGTGTAGAGGCACCAGGCTTGTCCAACTGGGCAGCCAGTTGGTTCTTCGCTGTGATTTTCTCTTGGAGACCTCCAAAGAGTAGTAATAATTTCCCCAAATGTGGTATTAGGGATTGAATTGTTATGTAAATCTGTAAAAACAAAATGACTACAGTGCATTACTTATTAATATTAGATGAATAACAGACTATCACTATAGAATTATGTGTGGCTATACCTTCCCACTGTATCTTGGGATATTGATTTCCCCAAGGTAACAAGATAAAGAAGCCAGCCCATACAATGACGAGTCCTCCCAGCAGAATAGCACGCTCGCCAATCCTGTTAGGGAACAGAAACATGGTATTGTAACATAATTTCACTGCTTTTATAATTTCAAAAACTATAAATAAAATAATATTTTTATACTTTTATTGATATACCAATTAATATGAATGCTAAATATAATTTCCCACTAAGAGGAACCAGGACTCCTCTAAAAACTGGCTTATTTCAGGTCTGGGACAGAAAATGTGTACACTGGGCCTGGACATCTGGTCATGGCAGAGAGCACAAAAGCTACCAGTGACTTCTAGGTCATGATAAAAGGACTCAGAGCCAATTGGAAGAAGCTGGCCCAATACATGACAGTGTGAACACCAAAAAGAAATGACAGTGGACTGAAACACATTCAAATGTTATCATCTATGAATTCATACTCTATTAAAATAAAATATTCTTGGTCACTTTTAGAGGATATTCGGGAACCAATTCTTTATTTTAAAAGTCAGATAATCATGCCCTGGCTGGTGTTGCTCAGTGGTTAGAGCGTCACCCCGCAGACCAAAGAGTTGCGGGTTCCCTTCTGGTCAAGGGCATATACCTTGGTTGCGGTTCATCCCTGGCCCTGGTCGAGGTTGTGTGGGAGGCAACCAGTCGATATATCTCTCTCATATCAATGTTCCTCTCTCTCTCCCTTTCTCTCCTCTTCCCTCTCTATCTGAAGATAAATGGAAAAACATCCTCAGGTGAGGATTTAAAAAAAAAAGTCAGCTAATAAAATAAAAGAATCACCCTGTTTTCCCTACACAGCCTGTACTTCAGACTAACCAAATAGTTGGTGACAGGAAGTTTCTCTTTATAGAAAATACTCCAGCAAATAAATAAAGGAATGATAGAATTAAAATATCAGCATTTTGCAATGATCTACTAATGGATTAATGGATCTAGGGAATAGAGAACATCAATTGACTGCCTCCTGCATGCCCCCCCTGAGGACTGGGCCCACAACCTGGGGATGTGCCCTGACTGGGAATCGAACTGGCGACCTCTTGATGCCATGGGTCAACGCTCAAGCACTGAGCCACACCGGCCAGGCTCACTTAATTTTTTTAGATGTAATAATGTCATTATTAACTTTTAGAGATACATACTGAAATATTTATGTCAGACATGATATAATGTCTGGGATCGACTTCAAAAGAATCCAGGTGAAGGGGATAGGGAATGTGGAGTAGGTGGAAGTACAGACGAATCAAGATTACCCAGCTGTTTATCATTGTTGAAGCTGGGTAATGGATGTTACAGATTCAACACATGATGCTCTCCACACCTTTGTCTATGTTAGAAATTCTCCATAATAAAAAGTGAAATATACAAACAAGGGCAAAGGCTTCTTGAAACAAACCCAAACCCTTCCCATCACTCTCAGAGTACCTCCAAGGCCTCACATCTTCCCAACCCTATCTACCATATTTCCCTCGTTCTGCTCAGGCCAAACTGCCTTCCTACCTGTTCCTTACACACACGAAGGTCAGTCTTCTGGGGAAGGAGACCAGGCTGCGGCAGGCTGCTCTGTGACCTCGAGCACGCTTCCTCAGGCACTCCGTCCCTTCCCTTCCCTTCCCTTCCCTCCCAGCCCCACCTGCCTCTTCTCTTCACATACTTATCACTACCTGCCTTCACCTTTGTATTGGCTTTTCCGCAGTAAAATACTAGCTCTCTGAACGCTTGGAATTGGACAATTGATTAGCAGGACTGATCTACTTCTGTAGCAAGATGTAATGCACTTACTGTTATTTAACTTTGAATATTAATCTGTGTCTATGTGTAGATCTGTATCCTGACCCTCTACTTGGCTCTACAAGAATCTTCATGGGCCCAGCCAGTGGGGTTCAGTGGACTGAGCGTCATCCCATGAACTGAGAGGCCTCAGTTTGATTTCTGGTCAGGGCACATGCTTGGGTTGCAGGCTCAATCCCCAGTAGGGGTCATGCAGGAGGCAGCTGATTGATGTTACTCTCTCACATCGATGTTTCCATCTCTCCCTTCCTCTTCTCCCTAAAATATCAATAGAAACATATATATATATTTTTTAAAGGAATCTGTCCTGGCCAGTTTGGCTCAGCTGTTGGAGCGTTGGCCTGCGGTCCGGAGAGACCTGGGTTCGGTTCCCGCTAAGGGCATGTACCTCGGTTGCGGTTTGTCCCCGGCCCTGGTTGGTTGTGCGGGTGGCAGCCACTCAATGTGTCCCTTCACATCGATGTTTCTCTCTCTCTCTCCCTCCCACTCTATCTGAACAAAAAATGGAAAAATGTCCTCGGGTGAGGATTAAATAAATAAACAAACAAACAAACGGAATCTTCGTAGTAACCCCACAGCACCTAACCCTACACAGTGACTCAATATTTGTTCACTGATTTTAGAACTATTAAGTTCTAAAGTATTAATGTATTATAGGAATAATTAAATTATTAGAATTGTCTAAATTCATCTACTAATGTCCCACCCCAGACTATAGGAATGAACTTAATTTTATACAAGCATTTCCCCTAAACTCTGTTCTTTACAGTTGTCCTTTACAAAATCCTTTTTTAAGTGTTCTGTGATCAAAGTGACAAATGACTTTTAGAACACGCTATATTTGTCACAATGGTGATGTGTATATGTTGAAGATTTAGAAGTTTTAGAGTAAAGAAGTTCGGTAATTTTAACCAGAATTTCAGAATGAACCATTGAATCACTTTCATTGTATAGCATATGTTACCATGCAGCAGAATGATGTTTTATGAGATACACTTTTAGAGCCCTATCCGGTTTGGCTCAGCGGCTTGCAGACCAAAGAGTCTCGGGTTCGATTCCAGTCAAGGGCACATACCTCTGTTGCAGTTCGTCCATGTGGAAGGCAACCAATCAATGGGTCTCTCTCACATCTAGGTTTCTCTCTCTCTCCCTCCCTCCAACTTTAATTGAAGATAAATGGAAAAACAACCTCGGGTGAGGATTTAAAATAAAATAAAATAAAATAAATAATACTTGTGTCACAAAAAAGAATGTTTAAAAAAAAAAAGAAACACACTTTGAGAAATACTGTATGTAAAACATAATACACAAACACTACATTAGAAGGCAATTATTCACCTTGTAAATATCTTGCTTTACTAAAGAGTATGCTATATAGTATAAAAATATCATGCTCCTTTAATACACTTTAAATCTGTTTTCAAAAGTTCAAGGACTAAAATTAATACATAAAGAGAGAAAAGCTTTTTTTGTTTGTTTGTTTGCTGTTGTTAATCCTCACTTGAGGATATTTTCCCATTGATTTTTAGATAGAATGGCTGGGAGGGAGGGAGGGAAAGAGAGAAAGAAACATCTATGTGCGAGAGACACATCAATGGGTTACCTCTTGCACGACCCAGACCGGAGCTGGGGATCAAACCTGCAACACAGGTACGTGCCCTTGACTGGGAATCAAATCCTTGACCCCTCAGTCTGTGGGCCAATGCTCTAACCACTGGGCAGCTGGCCAGGGCAAGAGAGCAAAGCTTTAAATTATTTTACTTCCACATTCATTTACATTGTTAACTGTTTCATGTTTCACTTTTAAAATACAGCCTTGGAACAAAACCAAAGACATATAACTTACTTTTTGGAAAGTAATTTAACTCCCATAAAAATAATAACGGCCTCAACTCCAAGAGCAGCAAGTATTATTCCATCATATAATACAGCTTGTTCTCGAGTCCAGGCATACATATCCATTGTTAACGGAGTGAGGATGCTGAGAAAACAAACAAAAAATTATTCTTATTTTATTTAAGGTCATTGTCATTGTTACCATTAAAGTTGATATAAAAGCTTTAATAATGCTATCGACATTGAAGAATTTGTATCCCTTTTAACAATAACATCAGATCTATACAAACAAAAATTTTAACACATTTTTAGCACTTTTTAAAAATTGATTTGAGAGAGACAGAAATATTGATTTGTTATTCCACTTACTCACACATTCAATGGTTGATTCTTTTATGTGCCCTGACTGAAGATCAAACCTGCAACCTTGGCCTATCATGATGATGCTCTAACCCACTGAACTACCCAGCCAGGGCACTTTTAGCACATTTTGATCTTACGTGTACAAGCTAAGTTTAGGTGTTTTTGTTTTTATATTTTATTTTATTATTATTTTTTAATCACCTGAGGGTATGATTTTTTTTTAAATTGATTATTCGAGGGGAGAGAGAGATGTGAGAGAGAAACATCAACTGGCTGCCTCCTGTACATGCCCAGGGATCAAACCTACAGTCTTCTATGTACAGGACAACACTCCAACTAACTGAGCGACACAGCCAGGGCTGTGTTTTTACTTTTTAATTTTATTTTTTTAATCCTAACTCGAGGATATTTTTCCATTAATCATCAGATAGAGCAGGAGGGAGGGAGAGAGGAAGGTGGCTGGAGAAACATCAATGTGAGAGAGACACATCGAATGGCTGCCTCCCACAAGACCTGACTAGGGCCAGGGATGAACCGCAACTGAGGTATATGCCCTTGACCAGAATCGAACCCGCAACTCATTGGTCTGTGGGCCAACGCTCCAACTGCTGAGCTAAACCGGCTAGGGTTGTTTTTATTTTTTAACATTTAAGTCTAAAGTAATATATCCACATTGCAAAAAATTAGAAAAACAGGAAAATAAAAAAAACAAAACTCACCATTCTAACATAACTCAATAATCATGGTATAAATTGGTCTTTTTTCAATGATATAATGTTACTATTATTAGTTTATTAGAATCTTCTGGGATTTCTTTGTTCTTCCTCAGTCTCTTTCATCCCTAACTTTGAATGTATATACAGGGTGTCCCCCAAAAATGTATATAGGGTCTCTGTAGGTTCTATTACATTTTGAAAATGAAATGTGTTTTAACAAATTATAAAAGTAATTTTATAATTACATGTTTTTTGTATATACATTTTTTGGGACACCCTGTACTTTTCACCCTGTCCCTCTCTACGTGTCTCTTCCTTTACATGACTGTCTTCTTCCTTGCAGTCTTCTTTTCCTACTTTCTATCTCCTTCTGTTAACTAGCTACAAAATGGAATTGAAATATATTTAAACTATTCATTCCTTTTTTAGAGAAAAGAGCATATTACCCTTTTAAAAAATATTTTCATTGATTTCTTTTTTTTTAGAAAGAGAGGGAAAGAGAGAATGAAACATCTATGAGAGAGAGACATCTATCTGGCTGCCTCCTGCACACCCCTGACTGAGGACTGAGCCCAAAACCCGTGTACATGCCCTGCTCCTGGAAATAGAACCAGTGACCTCTCAGTGCATGGGATGATGCTCAACCAACTGAGCCATACCGGTCAGGGCCATATTACCATTTTTTTTATCCTCACCCGAGGACATTTTTCCATTTTTAATTTAGATAGAGTGGGAGGGAGAGAGAGGAAGAGAGAGAGAGAGAGAAACATCGATGTGAAAGGGAGACATCGAGTGGCTGCCACCCGCACGACCAACCAGGGCCGGGGACAAACTGCAACCGAGGTACATGCCCTTAGCGGGAACTGAACCCGGATCTCTATGGACCGCAGGCCGACGCTCTAACCGCTGAGCCAAACCGGCCAGGGCTATATTACCGTTTTTAAAATTTAAAATCAGATGAGCTGATGTGGAGTATACTTTGGTGGTTTCTCAATAAGTTAAACACAGAATTACCATATGACCCGGCAGTTCCACTTCTGGATAAAACCCAAAGCAACTGAAAGCAGGGGCTCAGACAGACACCAGGACACCAGTGTTCCTCGCGGCGTATCCACAATAGCCAAAAGGTGGGAATAACCCAAATGTACACTGACAGATGAATGGATAAACAACACTGGTATATTCATACAATGGAATATTGTTCAGAACGAAATTCTGACACATGCTACAACATGGATGAACCCTGAAAACATCATGCTAAGTGAACAAGCAAGACACTAAAGGACAAATGTTGTATCATTCCACTTATATGAGGTACCTGGAATAGGCAAATTCATAGCAAGTAGAACAGAGGTTCCAAGGGCCACGTGAGTGGAAGTGGAGCCTTACTGTTTAATGGGTGCAGAGCTTCTGTTTGTAATCATGAAAAGGGTTTGGAAGTGGATAGTGGTGATGGCTGCACAACACTGAATGTACTTAATGTCACTGAACTAACTGTACAGTTGAAATCAGTTAAGATGGTAAATTGTGTTATGTGTATTTTATAATTTTTAAAATGTTCAAAAAATCAGATGAGCTGAAACTTTCATATCTCAATAATTTAAAAATTTTTTTAATTAAGAAAATCCACATGGACTGGCATAAAAATGTTACACTGTACTGATAATGGACTAAGCAAATGATATCACATATTCTGTTAGTTTAATATATACACACCCCCTCTCCCATACTTTTAATTTTCTAGAAAAAATTGTTTGAAAAAACACACTGAACTATTAGCAGTGATTACCTCCAAGTAAAGGAGTAAGTGTGGAAATACAATTGTAGTGTTTGGAATATTTACAAGAATATACTATTTTGCCTTGGCCGGTTTGGCTCAGCAGTTAGAGCGTCAGCCCGCCAACCAGAGAGTCCCAGGTTCAGTTCCCACTAAGGGCACGTGTCTCTCTCACATCGATGTTTCTCTCTCTCTTCCTCCCTCTCTCCCTCCTGCTCTATCTCAAGATAAATGCAAAAAAATGTCCTCGGGTGAGGAAAAAAAATACATATACACACATATATATACACACACACACACACACACACACACACACACTATTTTTACAATGGAAAGGCATTTTTTTTAAAGCCATTTGATAAGGTCACGAAGCCTACACAAGGAAGAGATTTTGTCATGTATCTTACTAGGCTTTTTATTGGGATCAGGGCTTTAAAAGAGTTGAAATTACCAGGCTGAAACCCATCTACATATGCAGGGAGTTATGTAGCTTAAAGTGTAATGATGAGAAAGTTTTATAATTGTATTTATCATAAAACTCAGAAGAAAGGGAGAAACGCTATTGAAACATTTCTTTAAAAGGAAGTAAGACATGGTGGTATGATTGCAGACCAAATTAACTATATTTAAATTTATAAACAAAACATTTTCATCATGACAAGAAAAATGGCCCTGGCCAGTTTGGCTCAGCAGTTAGAGCATCAGCCCATGGTCCAGAGAGACCTGGGTTCGGTTCCCGCTAGGGGCACGTACCTCGGTTGCAGTTTGTCCCCGGCCCCAGTTGGGGTCATGCAGGAGGCAGCCACTTGATGTGTCCCTTTCACGTCAATGTTTCTCTCTCTCCCTCCCACTGTATCTGAACAAAAATAAAAAAATGTCCTCAGGTGAGGATAACAAAAAAATAAAAAAGAAAAGAAAAATGTGTCTTACATAAAGTTGTTGAGAACATCTATGTGCTTGATTAATAATGCATTAAGAAATACAACTTGTTTACATAATCTGATGTAGATGAAAACAGAATAAAACTTACGTTTCAAAAAGGGCAAAGATAAATAGGACCACGAAAAACAGAACATTGGTAGTCACAACAGCAACTTGATCGATACTTCCCTGGGGAACCTGAACTTCATCTGTATTTGCTGTAGTGAACAGGAGAAAAATTATATTACCTACATGTGTTATTTTTATCATCACACAAAGTGGACATTATATGTAGCAAATTTCATGACTTAACATTTAAAATCATTTTTAGGCTTCAAAGCAATTTAAAAGGAACAATTTATGTAATAGAAATAACTTTTACATGGCATTTAAAAGTAAAGTAACTTTTCTTCCCAGGAAATACACTTCAGTTCTGTCATCTACAAGAGATACTCTGATTGTCTAGTTGGTGTCTCAATCCAAAAGAGGAATGTATTATACAGAATTCTATAAAATGATCTCATACTAAATACATCTGCTTTAAATTTCAGTTGCAGGGTTTTTTTTCTATCTTACCCAAATCTTAAATTTATGAGGATTTCATGAAGACCTAAAATATTTTATTAAATCATTCTCAGTTCTATGATGCACTTCAATGAAAAAAAAAAAATATATATATATATATATATATATATATATATTTTTTTTTTTGGTTAATCCTCACCCAAGGATATTTTTTTCCCATTGATTTTTAGAGGGGGAGAGAGCGAGAAACAGAAACGTCGATATGAGAGAAACACATCTATTGGTTGCCTCCTGCGTATGCGCAGACCAGGGTCGAGATCAAACCTGCAACCCAGATACATGCCCTTGACCGTGAATGGAACCTGAGACCCTTCAGTACAAGGGCTGACACTAACCATGGAGCCACACCAGCCAGGGCAATGAATATGTATTTTATTTTGAAATTCAATGGTATGTGAAATCAGTATTAGTAAATATCCTTATGTTATTACCAGTCCTTATGTTATATTTTTGCAAAGAAATATATTTTGCAGAGAACTACCAAGTTAAGATGGTTTTTCTAAATTAGGAGGACAAAGTGAGAGTAGTTAAGCTACACACTTAGTACAAACTAAATATGCCTGATATAACTGAGAAGTGTGAAGCCACACAGATCTTAGATACATCTGTCATGCTGTTGTACTCTGGGTGAACCAGGTAAGTAATACGAGGATGACTTCATTTGTGCTGTCTAATGCATGTGCAGCAGCGCCGGGGGCAGGCAGGGACTTTCCTAAAACACAGTAGTTTCTACAATTTTTTCATAATGGTACCTGCCTTTATTTCTCAGCATTTCTGAGAAAGAGTTCCTTCTCTGATTATATATGAGATTTTGAAATAGTCTGCTATACTTGGGGAAATTAAGCAAGCACCTCGAATACTCAACATAGGGTAGTGACCTCCCTTTCTAATCACACAAAGAAAACTATAAAATATTCACTCTTTGAAAACAAGACAAGTGATTTTTCGCAATGGTCTTAACCCTGGCAATCATGAACCTAATAACTGATGTTGGTATGCCTTTTTTTTTAAAAATCAATTTGGGTAACTTTCAACTTCGAAGGTCTTCTCTCAGTCACCCCTTGTATTGTCCTCAGAAGCAAAATCCAAGTAAATACCAACGGAATCATTAGAAACACTTTGATAATGTTATAGTAATTTATCAAACAGGTTAATAGTACCTTCTTCAAAATTAACACTTTTACACTGTCGTCCTGAGTCATCCACACGATGTTCTCTTAAAAAGAAAAATATAAATACTGTATCCATGAAAGGCTTAGTATAATAGACAAGTCATTTAAATTTATTACTGGCCTTATATCTTTCACATTCTGATACATTTTCTTTTACTGGCTTATGAGTTATAAAACTATTAGCAATGAGATACAATAAAAAAAATTGTTAAAGATACTAGTCATGATTCTTATCATCATATAAAATGGGGGGGGGGACACAAATTCATCCAAAAGCATATGTGATCAGTATTTGAAGTTCTGTGATTTTTAAAAATTTATTATTATTTTTTAATATGTCTTTATTGAGTTTTTAGAGAGAGAAAAAAGGAGACAGAAACATCAATGTGAGACAGATGGGCTGCCTCCAGCACGCCCCCTACTGGGGATCGAGCCCACAACCCACTCATGTGCCCTGACCAGGAATTGAACCGGGACCTCTCAATCCATGGGACGATGCTCAATCCACTGAGTCACACGGGCTGGGCATCTGCAGTTATTTTAAACAGTAGTTATAAATGTTTTTGGACTGTTGGTTAAAGTACTCTAAAGAAATATAAAGTAACCAAATTTCTGTAGTTTTATAAAATTTCTTCTAATATATAAAAGATAAGAGATATATCTGAAGTAACTTTTGCATTTAAAGTTGATACTAATCATTAATCAACATACCTACAATTAGTCAATCAAGACCAAACCTTGACTCTTCAGAGACCTTAAATGTGTTCTCATTTATCAGATTGTCTATTTTTTTAGTTACATGTACGTGCATTAGGTAATCAAAAAATAAGAACGCAATTATAGACATCAAATACCAAATAAAGGCTTTACAGGAATAATTATCCTCCAACAATGATAATGCTTATTTAATTTCACAATCTACAAAAGCAGTTTTATCATTTCTATCTAATTACCTTAATATAATAAGGATCAGAATAATATTTAAAACTCCCAGGAAGGCGCCAAGGAGAACGGGTGCTGTATACATGTTTATCTGAAGCTGTATTGTCTCCCATGTCACGCCCTTTTCTCCAATGAGTGCAAAACAGGTCTGAAAAACTTATTAAAATAAAATGTACACAGATGAATCATTATATGGGAGAAACAAACTAAAAAAATGTGAAAGACATTTACCACAAAATCGGAAGTAACATGGAATCATTCATCTGCATCACGCATCTCAAGAGAGGGAGGAAAACTGGTTCTGGATGAGGAGGCAAAACATCTACTCTTTCTATATACAGCAACGGTACATAAACAATATACAGTATAGCTGTGGTGTTAGAATTTCATGGGGTGAAGTGATTAGGAAAAAATATCTAAAAAGGTTCTTAAGAGGGTCAATAATGAAAAAAAGTTTGAGAAACACTGATGTACAATAATTCACAAAGGATTATATCTAAAGCAACTTGTCAGTAACTTCATTTTTTAAAAAACATCTCCATAAAAAATATAAACTATACAGTTTCTTACATAAACCATTTGTAAGTTTCATTATAAGAGAGACAGTGTCGCATTTTAAGTAAATATTTTAAAATATTACTGTGTATGTGGTATTTAAATTATATGTATTTAATATTTGAAATCTTGCTTTGAGGCAAAAATCAGATTGGAAGAATACTGATTTGCTCTCTTGATTTAGATTCTGTATCTGGCTTTTCCAAAAATGTACATGTAATTTTATGGTGAGGACTAAGTAAGATACTCCACCTGGAGCACTTAGAACAGTGTCTAGCACGTACTCACTAACTGTTAGTGCTTGTCGAAGTGGTTATTATCAGGAGAGTCATCTAATCTTTTCAGGCCTGCATTTACTCATCTATAATACAAAATGTTTAGATGAGACCATCTTTAAAATATGCTTTAAAATATGCTTTAGGTGGTCAAAGTACTGACTAAGAACCTACGTGTATACTAGGTACTGTGCTAGATAATGAGGGTAGAGTAGTAAATTAAGAAGACCTGGACTATGCCCTTATGTATTTTATGGCAGTACATCCAACTTCTACCTTTGTAGAATATTCTATAAATATAAATAAAATATTCTGTATTTTACTTAATGCTAAAATAAAATATCAGACATTGGTGGATGCTGAATTAGATTCTGATCTGTTGAGCTTGTTCATGGTTAAATAGAAGTAATGGAAACTGGGGTGAGTGTGGCCTGTTGATGAAGTAAACTGGGTGGGATTCAAACTAATTACATTTGCAGTTTCAATTTTCAATGCATGAGCCAATTATATTGTTTCAGTGTTATTCTAGGCATAAAAATTACTAATTTCTCAATTCAGTAAAAATTAATTGGCCTTGGGGGGGTATTAAATATTACAATTTCTTTTTTTATCAATCCTCACCTGAAGATATATTTTTTTCCATTGATCATCAGATAGAGTGGAAAGGAGAGAGACAGAGAAACATCGATGCGAAAGAGAAACATGCACAAGCCTCACCAGGGATCGAACTGCAATCGAGGTACATGCCCTTGACCTGAATCAAACCCGCAACTCATCGGTCTACAGGCCAGCGCTCTAACTGCTGGGCCAAACTGACCAGGGCCGTTACAGTTTTTTTTATACTTGGCTAAAGGATGGAAGCTTTGGAAGAGGAAGAAAATACTAAGTCTTTTTAAAATTCATTTTCTTGCCCTGACCGGTTTGGCTCAGCAGTTAAAGTGTCAATCCTCGAACTGAAGGGTCTCGGGTTCAATTCCCAGTCAAGAGCAAGTGCCTGGGTTACAGGTTCAATCCCTGACCCCAATCAGGGTCGTGCAGGAGGCAACCAATCGATGTGTCTCTTTCGAATTGATGTTTCCTCTCTCTCCTTCCCTCCCTTCTACTCTATCTAAAAAAACATTGGAAAAATAAGCTCAGGGAAGGATTAACAAAAAAATAAAAATGAATAAAATAAAATTCATTTTCTTCAACCTTAGAAAAGTCTTAAAGATATGGGTAAAGGGCAAAAGGGAAAAGAACCTCCTATGACTTTCCTTAAATCCTTCAAGTCAAAACTTATTCTTTCTAATAAATAGGAGAAAAAAGAAAACTCTTGTAGCAAGGTCAAGCTAAATAAATATTTCACAGAACATATACTTTGGAGTCAGAGAGAGTTTGGTGTGAACCTCAGATTTCCTATTTATTATCTGGCTGACCTTGGATAATTAGATTCTTTATGCTTTGGTGCCCTAATCTATAAAAAGAAACTAATATCACTTAACTCAGAGGATAGAAGTTAACATATATACAGGGTGGAGCAAAAGTAGGTTTACAGTTGTTCATATGGAAAATAAAACAATAATAAGTAACAATACAAGAATAAACTCTGATTCGAGTACTCACAAATGTACACCTACGTTTGCCCCACCCTGTAAAGAGCCTGGTCTGATTGGTGGATCCAAAAATATTAGTTTCCCTCCCTTTCCCTTCAGCTATGAAGGTGAATACTTAGATTTCATTTAACATTTGTTTTTTGTTTTGTTTTTTTATCTTCACCCGAGGACATTTTTCCATTTTTTGTTCAGATAGAGTGGGAGGGAAAGAGAGGAAGAGAGAGAGAGAGAAAGAAACACTGACGTGAAGGGACACATTGAGTGGCTGCCTCCCGCACCACCCAACCAGGGCCGGGGACAAACTGCAACCGAGGTACGTGCCCTTAGTGGGAACCGAACCCGGGTCTCTCTGGACTGCAGGCCAACGCTCTAACCACTGAGCAAACTGGCCAGGGCTAATTTAACATTTGAACCTCAAAAGTTTTCCCAATTCAAATTCAAGTAATTATAAGTGAAAGACAAACACCTACCTGGGCCTAGAATAAACCCTAACGCTTGGCACGCACTGGTGTCTGCCATGGAGCTCGTCCTCTCCTGGAGGGTAGTGGCGCCAGCAATGTATGACCTGACAACTGCCACATTCCCTGAGAAGAGACACAGTGAGAGAAAATACCCTCCAGTTCATAGAATTCTGATTAAGTTTATACAGAGGAAAGAGTAATCTATAGTATAGTCACTCCTTATTAATGATCATACAAAGCATGTGTATTGAGCAAATGCATCAATTAATAGAAAATATTACTTTCAGCAATATGAAAAGTTAAATGTAAATGAATAAAAATGGCATTATAGAAATGGTAAATACTGAGAAAGCACTGGGTGAATGGCATGCAACAGTTGCTACAACTGTTTTTAAAAGATGTCACAAACTGCATGCTTAGACCTACAATATAAGATATTGAGAAAGAAATCCACTAATGATTGAACTCAAAAATTTACTGAGCACTTATTATGTATAGGAGACTTTGCTAGGGGCCACGGAATATTTTTAAAAAATCAAATTGTCTCTAATTATAAAAAATGTACTGTCTGGCTGGTGATACAAGATAAAAACAGCATATAATAAGGGGCAGGGTAGCCTAAGAAAGTTCACGGAAGATAGGAAACTTGAACTAAATCTTGAAGGATGAAGAATGCCAGGAACAGAAGAGAAATTATAAGTAATAGGAACATCATGAGAGGAGGCAAAATGATAGGAAGGTATCTCTGTTTGCAATCACACACCTGTATGTTGAACCGTAGGATACGAAACCAAGAAGGGGCAACACCAGGTGAGATTAGGCCATAAATGTCAGGATGAATGTGAATTTGACACAACCACACATACACACATACATGCATATTACCTGCTCCAAATCCCACCAATCCACGAGCAACCAACATGTAGTATTTATTGTGAGAAGCTGGGACGTGCACATATGCATAGAGGCAGTTGGCTGCCACCGAAATGAAGATGGAGACAATGAGAGGTTCTTTTCTCGGTCTATAATTAGACCAGAAGCCAAATACAGGTGAAGCTACCATTTGGCCAAGGCTAAACGAAGCAATAACCCATCCCAAAAAACTTGTATCAGCTGTCTTATCAATCTGCAAAAAAAAAGTACAATGACTTAAGAATTATTATTCAAAAGTCAAATGTAAAATATAAATGCATTTTTCTGACCATGTAATATTTATTTAGAAAAATAAAAACAATTTGAACTAATATAAGTTTTGTAGCACTATTATTTATAGTGATTCAGATTTCTGACATTGCATTTAAATGTGCTAACAATTCATTATACACAAGGACAAATGCTTGGGAAACTTCATGTTTTGGAATGATTATGGAAATATCTGGTTCATAAAAATCTTGTTAAAGAGATAATCACATTAACATCATAAAAATATGCCATTCTTTAATTCATTTTGTTTTTTTTCCTCACCCGAGGATATTTTTCTCTTTTTATTCAGATAGAGTAGGAGGGAGAGAGAGAGAGAAAACATCCACGTGAAAGGGACACATCGAGTGGCTACCTCCTGCACAACCCCAACCAGGGCCCGGGACAAACTGCAACCAAAGCATGTGCCCTTAGCAGGAACCGAACCCGGGTCTCTCTAGACCGCGGACCGATGCTCTAACCGCTGAGCCAAACCGGACAGGGCCATTCTTTGATTCTTATAAGTAGGATTATGTTATTCTATAAGCTAAACAACCATTAGCACTGTAAATCATTGTTTTCATACTGGGCAAAATAGTCAAATGCTTAAAGAAGACAATAAAAACACAAAGGCTGAAAGGTAGTTCTCTCACTAACCCTATTACTAATTCTCCCTTTCAACAGACAATTCAGGATTTGACTTCTTCATGAGGGGCTTATATGCCCTGGCCGGTTTGGCTCAGCGGTTGGAGCATCGGCCTGCAGTCCGGAGGGACCCGGGTTCGGTTCCCGCTAAGGGCACGTACCTCAGTTGCAGTTTGTCCCCGGCCCTGGTTGGTCTTGCGGGTGGCAGCCATTCGATGTGTCCCTTCACATCGATGTTTCTCTCTCTCTCTCGCTCCCTCTCTCTCCCTCCCGCTCTATCTGAACAAAAAATGGAAAAATGTCCTCGGGTGAGGATTAAAAAAAAAAAAAAGAGGGGTTTATATATCATGATGAGCGTTGAGGGGAGAACAAAGGGACTAACATTCACAAAATGCAGTACCTTCAGACAATTAAAAAATTAACTTATGAAAGGGACTATGGAATAGTTTTTAAAAATATGGTAGGCTATATAGTAATTTGGAAAAATAAGAACCACTAAACTTTAGGAAATATGTTTTAACATATATTGGTTAAGTGGCAGAACAAAAGAAAAACCATGGCTTTTTCTAAAGATATTTTTAAACAGCTTAAAATGGAAATATTTAGGTATAATTTGGGGGTGGGGGGTTAGAAACAAGAGTAAGGATAATGATACATAATATTTGAAGTTCTAGCCTTAAAAATATTTTTCTCAGCTCACTAGGCATTTAATGTTTTGGTTTTTTTTTTGTCACAGATGTTTTTCCTTTTTTACCCGATCAATTGCAGTTTATATTCAATATTATGTTGTATTGGTTTCAGGTGTACGGCATAGTGGCTAGAAAATTACATACTTTGCAAAGTGATCTCTCCAATATTTCAAGTACCCACCTGGCACCATACATAGTTATTACAATATTATTGACTATATTCCCTATACTGTACTTTACATCCCCATGACTGTTTTGTAACTACCAATCTGAATTTCTTAATCCCTTTACTTTTTTTTTACCCAACCACCCAGCTCCCCTCCCCTGTGGCAACCATAAAAATCTCTTATTTTAGGTACTCTGATTTTTATTTTCTATCTGTATTACCTTTAGCTCCTTTTCTTCTCTCTCTTAAAATATAAAATAATTTTATGTCGTATAAATTTTAAAGTTAATTTTCCAAACAGCAATGAAAACTCGATTTTAATGTTAAATATGTAGTGACTTGAAAGCAAAAGGATAAAAGTGTCCTCTCAGTATGTCGATGGATCATAATCGAGTTTCCATTTCATGGACAGAACTGAGCTGACTCTTGTGGATGGCACTAACATTTTCTGGAGACCACTGGAAATTTTTATTTCAGTTGGGTACTATTCTTCACATTGACTGGAAAACTGGAATTTGCTAGAATCCTAACAGGAAAGTAACAACAGAAGGTGTTACTTCAGTAACTGACCTGTTACCTGCACTCATGTGTTTTTCTCTGTTACAATAATAACAGCATCTCATTTTTGGTCACCTCTGATGATCTCTATCATATTTTCAGGATAAAACCTAACTCACAAGCTGGCCACTGTCTCCCTCTCTAACTTCATCTCTCAGCAACTCTCTTCCCCCTTTTCTACCTTCTAGCCAAGTAGAACTGTTTGAAGTTTCCAAAATGAGCCACCTCTTTCGCCTCCCAGCCTCGGCACATGGTCCTCTATTGCCAGCAATCCCTTCCCAATCTCCTACCCCTTGGCCCCCCTTTGCCTTCAGATGACTGACTTCTGCAGGCCTTTAAAACGTGTCTTCCAGGATCTCTTCAGTTTGGAGTGGCAACATCCCCCTATCGTGCATGTCTGTCTATCTGTGTCTGTGTGTATGTATGTCCATGGGTCGTCTCTTCTTTCTCTCTCTCTCCCCCACACCCACACATTTACTTTTAAACATGTAACCACTTATAATGTCTGGTTATCATCTGTGAACATGTGTGGTTTTGCACTTCAGTGAAAGCTGGATCTATGGCTCCTCTAAAAAAAACAAAATACAAAGTGCATAGTATTGTATTTCAAGACATTGTTCTCTAAACATATTAATAAATCAACAAAGCCAAAGTTCTAGAAATCTCAATGTTCTGCTATGGGAACTGAGATATGAATAGAGGTGTTCTAAGCCTCCTCAATAATTTACTTATAGATGATTGCGTATTCAATTTATAGTACTGTGGTTAAGAGTCACGTTTTGGTTTCAGATAGGGTTGGCTCTGCCATTTTTAGCTGTATGACCCTGGGCAAGCTACCTAACTTCTCTGGGGCTAAGTTTCTTCAACTGTCAAACAGAATGATGAGAGCCACTTCACAGGGCTGTTATGAAGATCAAAAGATGATTTAGGTAGTAAAAGTTTAGTACTGTGCCTGGCACACAGCGACCTCCTAATTTTATTATGAAATAATTTGATAAAATTAAATTTTTTTTGGTGAAAATGTTATATCTGTATTGCTAAAGGTCTAGTTATAAGTTCATGTAATCAATACATTTATCTTTGAAGAGCTTTCAAATATCTAGAGATATGAGTGAACCTTTTCAAAATTCAACATACTGGGCTGAGTAGACCTAATTGTTGCAAAATATCTTCTTTTGAGAAGTTTGAGGTTAAATTACACTAGATACAGGGACCATACAGATCAAGAGCTGTGACACATGGAAATCAATTTTTAGTAAAGATGCTGCTGCAGAATTGTTAAACATTGTTTTAACTCTGCAGGTAAATAGTTTTTAGTATCATGGGCAATAATTTTTAAAAAATTTTATTTACTGGTTGATTTTAGAAAGAGAGGAAGGAGGGAGAGAGAGACATCGATTTGTTGTTTCACTTATTTATGCACTTCCTGGTTGATTCTCACACGTGTGTCCTGACCAGGGATTGAACACTCAACCTTGGTGTATTGGGATGACGCTCTAACCAACCAAGCCACTTGGCCAGGTTTTGTTTTGTTTTTTAGGGAGGGGGTACTGATAGGATGCAAAAGTGCACGTGCCTGGGAATGCCCAGGTACGATCACGTTTTCCTGGTACAGCGCTTTCAGTCCTGGTGTTCCGGTGTGTACAATAAAGCACATGACTGCTTTACGCAGAAGCTTCTATTGAGCAATGATTATCTCGAGTTATTCTGGTAAAAATTAAATCATAGAATATCAAAGAGACTAGAAAAGTTTTAACCACATAAGAGTTAATACTACTAAAGCTACTTCAGAGAAGAATAAAGTGTACAAACCTTTTGGAGATAGGGCCATATTGACATTACCACAATAGAAAATCCTGTAAAGAGGTAAACTCTGTTATGTATACTTACAGTAATTCCATTACTATTTATAAATACATTTTTTAAACTACAGCATCGATTTTAAAATATAATTCTTAATTTACAACTTTATGCCCACAAATATTAATATAATAAAAGCCAAGTACCTATTTTTCCTTACTCACAAGCCTTTTATCAATGGAAATTATTGAAAACTTTAAGTTTTTATAGCAGAAATGAATGGAGGAAAGACCATTTTGTTATAGAGGAAGTGCTAGACTTCTAATCTGTGTTGTGTGGGAGAGATAATTAATTGTAGGGAAGACTAGGAAGAAATAAAATGATTATATAAAGGGGGCAGTGGTTATAAACAACCAGGATACTGCCCTGGCCAGTGTGGCAGTTGGTTTGGCATCATCTATGCACCAAAAGGTTGCCGGTTCGATTCCCAGTAGGGGGCGTGCATGAGGCAGCCGATCTCAATGTTCTGCTCTCACATTGTCGTCTCTCTCTAGAAATTAATTTAAAAAATCTTTTTTTTTTTTTTTTATCCTCACCTGAAGACATTTTTTGATATTTTGTTCAGACAGAGTGGGAAGGAGACAGAGGGAGAGAAACATCAACGTGAAAGGGACACATCCAGTGGCTGCCACCCACATGACCCAACCAGGGCCAGGGACAAACTGCAAAGGAGGTACGTGCCCTTAGTGGGGACCAAACCCGGGTCTCTCCAGACCGCAGGCCAACGCTCTAACCGCTGAGCCAAACTGGCCAGGGCCATTTTAAAAACCTTAAAAGGAAAAAAAAAAAAAAGAACCAGGATGCTTCAAAGATGGCCATACCTTAAAAGAAAATTCATTATTTCTGTGTAGGCTTTATTGATTGAGAACTGTAATGATAATAAACTCCAGTGCTATTTGTCAATTTTAAATGTTAGGCACATACAATCAATATTTTATAAAGTCTTTTTTTTTTTTTTATCCCTACCTGAGGACATTTTTCCATTTTTTTGTTCAGATAGAGTGGGAGGGAGGGAGGGAGAGAGAGAGAGAGAGAGAGAGAGAGAGAGAGAGAGAGAAACATCGATGTGAAAGGGACACATAGAGTGGCTGCCACCCGCACGACCCATCCAGGGCCAGGTACAAACTGCAACCGAGGTACGCGCCCTTAGCGGGAACGGAACCCGGGTCTCTCGGGACCGCAGGCCAACGCTCTAACCGCTGAGCCAAACCAGCCAGGGCATAAAGTTTTGTTTTTTTTAAAGCTTTATTAAGATATAATTTACATACCATACAATTTACACATTTAAAATATACAATTCAATGGTTTTTAGCATAACCACAAATATGTGAAACCATCACCAAAGTCCACTTTAAAATATTTTAGTGAGCTCAAAAAGAAACCCTGGGTCCTTTAGCCTATCCTGCCACCCTCTAGAACAGTCAAACTCATAGACACCGAAAGTAGAATAGTAGTTGCTAGGGGCTGGGAGGATGTGGAAATGAGTTGTTGTTAATAGGGTAAAGAGTTTCAGTTTCGCAAGATGAAAAAACTCTGGATATGGGTTACACAACCATGTACATATAATTAACACCTCTGATCAAGATGGTAAATTTTAAGTTATGTGGTTTTACCACAATAAAAGTGAATTTCTAAAATTACGTAACTTCTAATACTTACCTACACTGCTGAGAAACATAGTAAGATACAGAATCCTAATAGATCTCCATCGGCTCTTATAATGCTCCTGAGTCTCTATAATATTCCATTCTCTAGGTGTAAAGAAGAAAGAAGTAGTACAAAGTTATCTCATTATAGGCAAATCTTTCTGTTCCACACTTTTACTTTCTCTGTCCTAAAGTCATAAAAATTATATGACAGAGGTACAATCTGCTAATATTGGTTTTTGCTGTGCTGATCCATTTATTTATAAGCATTAGTTCTTTGAATTTCCATGGGTTGTATTTATCCATCATTGTAAAAATGTATTATTTAATAGTGTTCAAATTTGTTAAACTGACAAAATGATTAAAGTTTATCAAAATAAATCAAATAAAGTAGCTACATTGATTAGATCTCCCATAGGTGGGATATATACCTACTATTTAAAGATCGTTAGTGTCATCATTATGACGTGCTCTACTTGATGATAGCAAATTAACTTTGCTGCAGGAAGCTATTTTGGCTGGGTAATTTTGGCAAAATTCATGTAGAAGTGACACCAGGAAGGTTTGATATGACCTAAGACGTTCTTAGCCTGAGATCTGGAACACTTCACTTGCCTTTGCTCTAACAAAGATTCTAATAATGGGCCACAGAGAGACCAAGACCCCTCCAGATACGCCCTCATATACGCTTTTCATATACGCCTGTGATCTGGACTAAAGGGCAAGAATATTAACCAGACATCTTCCCTCTGTCGGGTGATGTACATCAGTATGTGTATTCATTACATTTTCACATATGCATAAGGAATTAACAAATTTACCTTAATATGAGAATTATGTTTCCAAATAATTAGACAAGCAAAACAGACAAAATATTTTCTGATGTTCCAAGATTATTTTCTAAAATATACTTTAGACTCAAATTAGTCTTCAAAAAAAGAAACTTTATTTTTCAAATGTGATGCGACTGGAAGTGGTAGAGGGAAGGAAGAAGAGAAAGGTAAGATCTACTATGTGCCAGGTATATTAAGTCAGTTCCTGATACAACGTACACATGAAGTGCTTCACACTATATATGCGTTACATAAAAATGAAGAGATCTTTAGGCCTTAATCAAACTCCCATGTTGTAAATACACACGATTCTATCGAGCTTATATATGGTTTTCCAACTGGCACCAAAGTAGAAGTACCAAAATAAATGGGAGACCATTGCTGAGAGCAACAAATAACAAACAGATAACAAAAAACACGATGAGGGACAGTCTGCCAAGAACAGAATAAGCAAAAACTAAAGACTCAGACATAAAACTTTAAAAGTATAGCAGTATATAACAAATTAGTATAGAAGCAAATAGTCCAAAATGTCTCAACAGGCTGAGAACATCCCTCCATTAAAACATTATTTCAGCATTGATATTAACTGTAATCTCATGGTAAAAATGCCTTACATATATTGTCTAGTAAATCAGGGACTAGAGAAATACATTTTCCAAAGAGTTTCAAACAAAGTGGTTCAAATAAGGTGTGGCGCTTAAAAGAGCCAAAGAAGCAAAAGTTGCGGTAGACAGCTTTCACTGTATTAATTTACTCGATATTCTATGTGTCAAATAAAATGGTACTTAACTCCGTTTTCCTAAAGGCAAAAATACATCATTGCACAGTAAGAGACAAACTAACAATTCTGAATGACTGTCCACAAAGTAGGAGCAAAAGAATCAGAATTACAAGGGTCAAAATACACTTCATCTCTCCAAGGCTAAAAAAAAAAAAAAAAAAAAATTAAATAAACCAGTCTGTATTTATATATTTGGCACAGGACAAAGGTGAACCCACTTCAGGCGGGTTCACTTGCTAACGCAGACTCGGGCAATGAGAGCGATGGTGAGAGCGTTCTTTCCAAGCACCACCACCATCATCTAGCAGTTTGTGCGGAACGTGCGGTGTTCGGCTCCGCGCGAGGCCCGCTGCAGAAGGCTCCGGGGGGCGGTCTGACTTTCCCAGACGCCTTCACCGGAACCCGCAGGCTCACCGACCGCCTCCTTCTTTCTCAGCCGTGGGAGACCAACTTCCGGTCTCGCGCCACCGGCGGCCGGCTCCCGCCGCCCTGGCACCCCTTCTTCCGCCCCGCCTGGCTAACGCCGGTCCCACTGGCGCAGGAAGGTTAGGGGGCCTTCCCCCACATCCGCTCACCTGCTTCCGGGTGGGCGGTCTCCTAACAGCGGCTCCTGCTCAGCCGGGATCCCCCGGCCCGCCATAGTGACTGCACCGCGAAGAGGAGAGGCTAACTCTCGCGACACCTCGTGCTCCTTCCCATCCTGCAGGGCCAAAGCTGTCACAGCAGTCCAGTAAGTGCGCGTGCGCGCCCGGCGGCCAGAGTGGGCGGGGCGCCGAGAGGTGGGCGGGGCGCCCGAAGAGCTGCTCTGGGATCACGCGGAGCGCGGGGCTGGGCGTGAGTCCCGGACGGGGCTCTGTGTCCTTGTCCTCCTTGGCTCCGCGCCTCTCGGACACGGAGGACAGCTGAAGAGAGGTCGGGGCGTGTCCAAACGGCCACACCGCCCCAAGTTCTTGGGTTTCCCCGGGCTCTGGTCCGAAGCCCGAGCTCCTGCTTTCCTGGAAAGGCTGCTGCCGCTGCGGTTGGCGCGCGGACGCAGGGCGAGTCCCGGGAGACAAGGCAGCGGCGGTGCTGGGAGACTCGGCCGACTGGACAGCAGGCTCCCGCCTAGCGACCAGTAAGTCGCCGGTCCGCGCCGCGGTCCCCGAGCCTCTCGACGCGCGGCGTACGTGCCAGGAGTCAGGGACTGGGGGCGCAGGGCTTGGCTGGGGACCCGGGGTCCGGGCGCGCTCTGGCTGTCCCGGGCGAGGTGGGCTCGCGCGCGGCCCCTTTACTCCCGTGGAAGGTGTAAGTGGCTGCGCCCTCTTTTTCTTGCTCGGGTCCCTTACAAAGGCACTGCCTAGTTAGGGCCCGGATGATGGGGTCCAGCCTCTGCTAACCTCCTGATCCCCAGATCTGCACCCCAGCGCCTCCTGGGGTCCTCAGCAGAGCCTACTGCTGTAACCTGGGGGTTAGAAAAGGCACTGCAGCATCTTAGATCTTGATGCTCTTTCTTTCCTGGTGCTTACATATTAACATCTGACCCCTGCACGTAGGCTTGTAAGCAAATTGGTAGCTGTAGTCATGTGTGTCGTAATTACTGTTTTATTAATACTAGGGCATTTTTCATGTCCTGTGACATTTTTATTTTCCATAGAACTAAGGTCCAGAGAAGTTAATAACTTACCCAGAGTCACTTGGTGTGGTAGTGGCAGCATTGGACCCAAATTCATTTCTTTTCAAACAGTATTTATGAGCACTTAGCATATGGCAGGCCCTGTGCTAGTTATAGGTTGCGTAGTATATGCCATCAGTTCTGATCTTTGTCTTGTCTGTGACCTTTGGTGTATCCTGTCAAATGCACTCCACTGGTGAACAGTGAAACTTGAAATGTTTTCTCTAAGTTCAGAATTATCTTCTGAATCCAGAACTGACATTTTGTACCTGGATTCAGGCTTGCAAATTTGTTAACAGCTCAGAAAAACATATCAGGTCCCTATGACTGGCGCTAAGAAAGTCCATAGGTAAAATAATTAGGTTGTTTTGTTTTGCCATGTTACTTTACTGTATCATCAGCTTCTTTTTTAATCCCTGGAGTCTAGTACACTAGTACAATGTATGATGTGTGTGCGCACATGCGCACGTGACAAGGGAATTTTTTAACCACTGAACCAAGCAGAATGGTTGCTAGTAGAATTACTTCATTTCACCCCTACAATAATCCTTTGAGGTGGGATTATCTCAAGCATTCAAGGAAATTGAAAGCATGGAGATTAAGTAATTTGCCTGGGGTCACACAGCTAATAAGCAGCTAGAGTCCAAGAAATACAGGACCCCTGACTATAAAGCCTGTGCTTTTCACCACCAGCCTTCCTGTGAAAAGAATGTAAAGAAGAATCTTTTCCAATATCTCTTAAAATGTATCAGAACAGGTCATCAATTTTTATATAAGTGAAATAATTTGCTATTATGTATTAGGCCAAGTATTATTCCCCTTTTATAGGTTAAGGTGTCTTACTCAAGGTCACATAGCTAGTGGAAGAACCCAGGTCTTCTGACTGCTATTTTCCATTGCTGCCTCCAAGTGATGACTTTAGACCACAGAAGTACATGGAACGAAGAGCACGTAAACCTCGTGAAATCTAAATAAGCTCTCTGTATTGTACCAATGTAAACAAAGAAAAAACAAAAAATTATTTCTTGGGAATACATATAGCACCCAAAGTAAACATTTTTTTTTAAACCTTTGAAAAATTGTATTTTTAAAAGCCCTTGGAAAAGAGGAGCTAGGTTTGAAAAGAGATTAGATTATTTGTTTAATGTTTCACATAGGATATGAGACAATCCACCTGATGCGTTAGTGTCCTTAGACAACTGCTTAAAGTAGATATTCACCCCTGAAAACAAATGAACAAATACGCTTCTAGTTTTCCTACTCTTCTCCTGTATAAGATTAAAAAGAATTGAATTTGTTGAGGTAGGCTAATAGCTTTTAATAATGTGTATCGGGTTATCTAGACACATTTTTTGTTCCTTAAACTTGTATTGAAAATGAGTGATTTAAAAGTAAAATTATAAGATAAAAATTAGATCTGCATTTTTGTGGGGCAAAGTACATGGTGGTATTTTTTAAAATTAATTTATGCCTTTGAGATAAGTGTGAATATATATATGTGTGTGTGTGTGTGTGTATGTATCTGTGTGTATATATATATATGTATGTATGTGTATATATGTATATATATATTGATAAAAGTCCAGAAAAAAATAGGGTTGCATTGTTTAAATGCTCAAGTACCAGAGTGACAGGAGATAAAAGTACTAGATGGCATAAGAGATGTTGAGTGCCACTTTAGCAATAGAGCTCATTTTTAGGAAAGGCTTAACATTCCTTGGCACTGTACAAGAATTTCTATTTTTGTTTCATTTTGTTTTTCCCTGTCTCATTGGCTATATAAAAGTATAGGCAACAATTATGCCAGTTTGGCTTGATACATACTTCAGAAGTAGCTCCTGTTTCTGCAGAAGCTCACTGCTATCAGACTAGCCCGATGTGGGGGCTTTAAGTATCTGGTATGGCTCCAGATGGTGGCTCCTTTTGGTACATTGGAGTTATCTTTACCTTGGGCTTGGATTAATATCTCTTCGTGGTGGCACTGGATAGCAGTTAGCTCTGCCTCGAAAGATCTACATGTTTAGAGTGTCCCAGAAAATCTGGTGTTTTTACATTGTTCTTGGGACTGAAATGGGATTTAAGAATATCTGTGTAACCCCAAACTCCAGAACCAACTATAGTAAGTTATATATGTTTGATTTATTTACTGTCACTCATTGACCAGGTGTTTACAGCAAGTGATATACCAGCTCTACATTTGAAGTGCTGACTCTCATGGCCTATATTACATGGAATTAAAGTGATTTGGGAGGCTATTTGAAGAGTTCATTGTTTTCAGGTTCTCTCCTGTTTCTCTTGCGATTTTCTACTTTTATATGTTTGTGTTGTTTTTTATCTATTACCGACCTAGAAGAATAGTAGCTGGAGACATGGTGGGATGCCCCATGACCAATTTAGTCAAATATGAGGTTTGGGATTTGTTTTGTTTTGTTTTGTTTTGTTTTCACACTAACATGGAATTTGCATATTGGCGTTGATGCCATAGATGTTGCAAAGGAAGACATTGATCCCTCATCCTTTTCCTGCCACTGTAAAGAAAATAAGTGGACTATAAATACTTCCAAAAGATAATGAAGTTCTGTGTTATAATGACGTGTGACTGTTCAATTGCAGTTTAATAAATGTACACAAAAATGTATCCGTGCTATTTTTTTTTTTTAACAATTCCAGAATGACCCTATGAAGTGTCGCCTCATTAGCATAAAAAAGCACTCCGATTGGGAAATTGCAAGGGTTTTAGGAACTAGGATTAAAGACAAGATGCATTCTTTATTATACAACACTGACATTTACCCTTCAAGAAAAACCTAGTCAAGCAATTTAAACATATGCTACATATAATTCCATGATTTTAATGATTGCCCTAAAGAACAAATATGTATAATGAGGACAGTATTTCAGAAGCCAGTTTGCCTTTTACCATTTGTTTAATGAATAAGAAATAAAATACTAGGAGATAAGGGTTTCTATTTTGTTTGGGGGATTTTTTTGTTTGTTTATGTGGGGGTTTTTTTGTTTTTGTTTTTTTTTTGTTTTTTAATCCTCACCCAAGGACATTTTTGGATATTTTGTTCAGATAGAGTGGGAGGGAGCGAGAGAGAGAGAGAGAGAGAGAGAAACATCGACGTGAAAGGGACACATCAAGTGGCTGCCACCCGCACAACCCAACCAGGGCCGGGGACAAACTGCAACCGAGGTACACGCCCTTAGCAGGAACCGAACCCGGGCGTCTCGGGACCGCAGGCCGACGCTCTAACCGCTGAGCCAAACTGGCCAGGGCTGTTTATGTGTTTTAAGTGAATGAAAATATATACATGGATTTAGACACATTTTCAAGAGCTCACTTGTTTATGGGCAAAGGTATTCAAGTCTATGGAATTTATTTTGTTTGTGTTTCTGTTAGTAGTAAAAGGGAAGAAGGTAATTGTCACTTCTGGTGTTGAAAGCCCACAGGGGGTCAGCCCAGATATTCTACTCAAGTGCTAAAAAGTACAATTGGTTTCTCTCAGTGTGGAGGACCTTTCTCCCAGGTGGTCCTCATGCCCCGTCCCTGGGAGTCAAGCCTCTGTGTACTTCCCTCCCTCGAGGGCGGGCGCTCCTGTGCTTTGCCTTCCAACAACAGGATATGGCAGCAGTGATTGGATGTCACTCCCTGATTGTATGTTATATGGCAAAGTTGATGAGATGACACTCCAATGGTTACATTAAGTTATGTAAGGCCGTCTGGCTAGCACAGTAACCCTCATTCTCGTGTTGACCTTGAAGAAGCAAGCTGCCATGTTGTGAACTTCCAGTGGAGAGAGCCATGTGGTAGGGAGCCACGCAGCGCCGAGGAGCCGAGGCCAGCCTCTGGCTGACAACCTGAGTGAACTTGGAGGCAGGTACTTCTCCATTCAAGCTTCCAGATGAGAGCAAAACCCACCTGACACCTTGAATGAAGCCAGATGAGACCCTGGGCTCTTGGAAATGAATCCTCATGAAGGAGAAGAAGATTGCTTTTAAGAGATTTGTTCTTCACATTTTTTATTTAAAGGCCTTCGTGAGCCCTTTAGATAAATTATGCAGCAGTGTCTTTCTTGAAGAGAGTAATACTAGGAGCTTTGAGTTCTAAGATGAATAGAGAAAATTACGAAGAGGGAAAGTATCAGTTTAGTGCCTCTTAAAATTTTTGGAGAGAAACACTATCAAATTAAATCCAATATCTGCCCTGGCCGGTTTGGCTCAGAGGTTAGAGCATCGGCCTGCAGTTCAGAGAGACCCGGGTTCGGTTCCCGCTAAGGGCATGTACCTCGGTTGCAGTTTGTCCCCGGCCCTTTTCACATCGATGTTTCTCTCTCTCTCTTCCTCCTACTCTGTCTGAACAAGAAATGGAAAAATGTCTTTGAGTGAGGATTAAAAAAAAAACAACTCCAATTTCTAAATTTTTGTTAATCCTCACCCAAGGATATTTTTCCATTTTTTTTTTTTTTTTTTTTTTTTTTTTTTAGAGAGAGTAGAAAGGAAGGAGGGAGGGAAGGAGGAACATTGATGTGAGAGAGACACATCGATTGGTTGACTCCTGAACAACCCTGACTGGGGCTGGGGATTGAATCTGCAACCCAGGTATGTGCCCTTGACTGGAATCGAACCCAAGACCCTTTGGTCCACAGGCCAACGCTCTCAACTACTGAGCCAAACTGGGCAGGGCTCAAATTTTTTTTTTTAATTGTGGCAAAATATACATCACATAAAATTTACCATCTTGAGTAACCAGTTTTACGTATACAGTTCAGTGGTGTTAAGTTGAATCATACTGTTGTGCAACCATCACTGTCACTCAACTACCGAACCCTTTTCATCTTGCAAAAACAAAATGCTGTACCCATTATTTCCCCGTCCCCTCAGTCCTGGTAACCGCCATTCTGCTCTCTGTTTGTGAATCTGACTGCTCTGGGTATCTCATATAAGTAGAATCATACAGTATTTGTCTTTTTGTAACTAACTTATTTTACTTAACCAGCAGCAAACTGTAGTGCACTCCTGACTCTATTTGGCAAGATGTTCCCAAGCTTTACTGTTCTGCACATCTTTAACCCTCTCCCAGTGTCCGGGTGATGTGGCTTTCATCAGGGCACTTTCCTGGTAGTCCAGGTGTGGATGTTCATCCTTCATAGGTAATGCTTATGGTACTTGGGCTTGGACTTCACTAGGCAGCAGCCAAACACTGTTCAGCAAACTGTGTTAATATGTTAGAATATCACATAGTTGCAAAATGTGGAGAAATGTGTAATGGAGGAATACTTTGAAAAGACTATATAATTTTATTACAAACCTGTAAAAAAAATTGTTCAGTGAGGGAGAGGTCATTTGAAGTTGGTGCATTAAGGTAAAGGGATTCTTAATTTTTTCCCCCATATGATTAAACTAAAAATGAGAGTTCAGAGGTTTAAGAAAGAGTAAATAGACTTTGATCATTGCAATAAAAACTAAGAACACAATTTCCTCTCTATAATTAGCATTGAAAATCAACTGAGTAGAAAAATTATGGAAATCAATTTTTAAAGATTATCTATATCTCTCCTTTGTTAACGTTAAATTTGGACTATTTTTATAATTAAAAATTGACTGTACTCTTGTAAAGTGGTTAAAATAAACCAAAAAACATATTTTATCAAGTGTAAGCTACTTGGAAGCTTATGTTATTCTAATTTCTGGATTAACTTTTAAAGTGCCTTTAGTTTTGAAATCTGTTGAAAATTTCAGAATATTTTAAGAGAATTTTAAAAATATTTGTTGTTTGAAGTAGCAAATAAATGAGTACACATAGTTTTTTGGGTTTTTTTTAAATCCTCACCTGAGGACATTTTTCCATTTATCTTTAGATAGAGCGGGAGAGAGGAAGGGAGGGAGGGAGGGAGAGAGAGAGAGAGAGAGAGAGAGAGAGAGAGAGAGAGAGAGAGAGAGAGAGAAACACCAATTGGTTGCCTCCCACGTGACCCCAACCAGGGCCAGGGAGGAACCGCAACCAAGGTAAGTGGTTTGTGGGCCCACGCTCTAACCGCTGAGCCAAACCAGCCAGGACTACATACAGACTTTTCAAATTGACTTTTGCTTTTTTCCTTTTTTAAAATGGTATTGAGCCCTGACCGGTTTGGTTTAGCAGTAGAGCGTTGTCCTGCAGACCAGAGAGTCCCAGGTTTGGTTCCCCCTAGGGGCACGTACCACCACAAAAAAAAAAGTATAAACTATAATAAATTGAAATAAAGTTTTCAGAAATCCTGTGGTTGATATTTGATAGGTTGGTTCATTCAACACAATTGATATACTAAAACTGCCACAGTGATACAATAACGGTGATAGAAGCTGTGTATGTAATCCTAATGGAATTTCTTCCCATTTAAAGGCACTTTAGAACTAGTCTTAAAATCCTAAGGGAAATCATCTTTTGGACTTTTTAATTTAAATTCATAGACTTCATTATTTATAACATTTTTAGGTTTACAGAAAACTTGAGCAGGTATTACAGAGTTCCCATACAGTCTTTCTCCCCTACCTTACAGTTGAGTTAAAGTATGACACACTTGTTAGACTTCATGAACCCAATATTGATACATTATTATTAACTACAGTCCATAGTTTACATTAGGATATATTCCTTCTGTTGTACAGTTCTGTGGGTTTTGATAAATACATAATATGTACCTACCATTACAGTACCGTGTAGAGTAGTTATACTACCCTAAAACTCCTCTGTGCTACATCTATTCCTCTTTCTCTCTTCCTGAATTCCTGGCATCTACTGATCTTTGTATTTTCTCCATAGTTCTGCCTTTTCCAGAATGTCATATAATTGGAATGATACATTTTAAGACTGACATCTTTCACTTAGCAATATGCATTCAAGTTTCCTCCATGTCTTTCCATGGCTTCATAGCTCAGTGTTTTTTTTTGTCACTGAATGATGTTCCATTGTATGGATATGCCGCCACAGTTTATCCGTTTAGCTATTGAAGGACATCTAATTTGCTTCTAGGTTTTGGCAATTATAAATAAAGTTGCTGTAAACTTTCATATATAGGTTTTGTGTGGATATGTTTTCAACTCATTTGGGTAAATATTTAAGGGCATGATTGCTAGATTGTATCATAAGTCTATATTTAGTTTTGTAAGAAACTGCCAACTGTTTTCCAAAGTGGCTGTATCATTTTGCATTCCTACTAGTAACAAATGAGATTTCTTGTTTATCCAAGTCCTTGACAGCATTTGATATTGTAATTTTTTTAGATTTTTGACCATTCTAATGGTTGAGTAGTAGTATCTTATTGTTTTAATGATGACAAGTAATGTAGGACATTTTTTCATATGCTTACAGAGTGGGGCAAAAGTTGGTCACAGTTGTTTGTATGGAAAATAATGCAATAATTAATAAATAATACAAGAATAAACTCTGTTTTGTTTACTCACAAGTGTTAACCTACTTTTGCCCCCCCCCGTATTTGTCATCTTTACATTTTTGGTGTAGAGTCTATTCAGTTCTTTTGCCCAATTTTTTTGTTTATTTGTTTGTTTTTTGTTTTTGGTACGTGCCCCTAGAGAGAACCGAACCCGGGACTCTAGTCTGCAGGCCGATGCTCCAACTGCTGAGCCAAACTGGCCAGGGCAATTTTTTTTTTTAATCCTCACCTGAGGATATTTTTTCCATTTATCTTCAGGTAGAGTGGGAGGGAGGGAGAGAGAGAGAGAAAGAGAGACAGAGAGACAGAGAGAGAGACATATGAGAGAGACATATCCATTGGTTGCCTCCAGCAAGACCCTGACCAGGGCCCGGGACTAAACCGCAATGGAGGTACGTGCCCTTCTGGAATCGAACCTGGCTCTCTTAGGTCAGCAGGCCCATGCTCTAACTGCTGAGCGAAACCAGGCAGGGCATGCCTAATTTTTTATTTTATTTTTTTTATTTTTTTATTTTTTTATCTTCACCTGAGGACACTTTTCCATCTTTTGTTCAGGTAGAGTGGGAGGGAGAGAGAGGAAGAGAGAGAGAGAGAAACATTGACGTGAAAGGGACACATCGAGCGGCTACAACCCACACGACCAACCAGGGCCTGGGACAAACTGCAACCAAGGTACATGCCCTTAGCGGGAACTGAACCCCGGTCTCTCCGGACCACAGGCCGATGCTCTAACCGCTGAGCCAAACTGGCCAGGGCCATGCCTAATTTTTTAAATGGGGTTTTCCTTTTCTTATTGTTGAGTTTTAAGAGTTTCCTGTATATTTTGGATACAAGTCTTTAATCTGATAGGTGTTTTGCATATATTTCCTCACAGTCTTTGGCTTGTCTTTCCATTTCTTTTTTATTATTATTATTGATTTTAGAGCGAGAGGAAGGGAGAGGGAGCGAGAGATAGAAACATCGATGAGAGAGAGCATCAGTTGGCCACCTCCTGCACGCCCCCTACTGGGAATCAGGCCCACAACCTGGGCATGTGCCCTGACCGGGAATCGAACCCCGTGACTTCTTGGTGCCTGGATCAACCACTGAGGAACACAGGCCAGGCTCTTTTCATTTCTTAATGGAGCTTATTTTTAAATGTTCATTGAATGAACCAATTTCTTTAAAGTCTTAGAATATTAGCTGTAAGTATTATCTCTGATTATATTGCATGAATTCTGAGTGTTAATAGTTTCACTTTTTACACTTAGCTCTCTAATCCCAATCCACTGGAATTTTTTTGTGTACTAAGTATGAGGTGTAGAGACTTAATTTAATTTTTTTCCATGTGAAAATCAATTACCCTGGCACCTTTTAGTGTATAAGAATTAAGTTCTAATACATTATTGATTCTCTTGGATTTTATAATTATTTCTGAATCCTGAATTTTATCAAGTGCTAGGAGTTTTTGTTTGTTTTATTTATATGTTTAAGATATCTTTTTTGTCTAGTTAGTAAATATAGTAAGTTACTCTAAAACAGTGATTTTCATTTGGTGTTCCCTGCCACACTGGTATGCTGCAAGAATTTTTATAATGTGCAATACCTGACTATTTAGTCAGAGGCACTGACCTCTTTTCCCTTAGACTGTCAAATAAAAAAATGACAACAACCAACACAACAATAGCTATCCATTCTGAATGAATCAAAATTATACCTTTTTTTTTTTGGTCAGATCGGCAAGTAATATATTTTTTGGCGTGCCACAGAATTATAGTAATTAGTTTGTGTGCCATGAGGTGAAAAAGGTTGAAAATTGCTGCTCTAACATATTCTTACCATAAACCCCTCTGAAGTATCTATTAGTGTTTTTACATAATTTTGAGAGAGGTTCTCATTGATTTGGGGGGGCTTATATATTTATTTTCTATTTTATTAATTTGCTGCAAAAGAATTAGTAATGATCACTGAATACAGCCATCTCTCAGACTAAGAGTATGAATATAAACTCTGACAACACAGATTGATAAAATTTACAAGAGTTAGAAGCATAAAGAAGAGAGAAGGTAGAAAGTAGTGAAGTACACAGATTTCCTCAACTTTCATAGTCAGTGTCAGAGAAATAATTTAAAATCAAAGACTATAGCCCGGCTAGTGTGGCTGAATGGTTGAGCTAAGATCCATGCACCAAGAGGTCACTGGTTTGACTCCCAGTCAGAGCACATGCCCAGGTTGTGGGCCTGATTCCCAGTGGTGGGCATGCAGGAGGCAGCCAATCAATGTTCTCTCTCGTTGATGTTTCTATCTCCCTTTCCCTTCTTCTCTCTCTAACATTAATAAAGAAGAAAAAATTAAAAATAAGTAAATAAAATTAAAGACTACATATATAGGTATTTTTAAAGTTATAAAGATAAGCCATAAAAATATCAACTAAGCCCTGGCCAGTTTGGCTCAGTGGTTAGAGCGTCGGCCTGCGGTCCTGAGAGACTCGGGTTCGGTTCCCGCTAAGGGCACGTACCTCGGTTGCAGTTTGTCCCCGGCCCTGGTTGGTCATGCGGGTGGCAGCCACTCGATGTGTCCCTTCACGTCAATGTTTCTCTCTCTCTCCTTCCTCTCTCTCCCTCCCACTCTATCTGTACAAAAAAATGGAAAAATATCCTCGGGTGAGGATAAAAAAAAAAAAAAAAAAATATCAACTAAAATTGGGTGATGGGGAAAAGGGAACAAATATATCTATCATTATTTATCAGCAGGAGTTAATAAATTCTGTGTAGAATATAATAAATATAGGATTGGGTATTAAATAAAATTATAGGGATAATCAATAGAATTGTTGCTATTTTTAGCATTTAAATTTCCAAAGTGCTGTTTAAATGCTTCATATATAGTAACTCATTTAATTCTCATAATAATCCTAATAGGCAAGTACTGTCATTATCCCCATTTTACAGATGAGTTACAGAAAGAATAAGTCACTTGCTCAAAGTCATATAGTAAAGTATTCAACCCAAGCAGTTTGCCCCTAGAATGTATGTTCTTAGCCATTATGATATATCACACCTTCAATATATGTCTTTCAAATTACATGCACTCAAATGTAAAAAAATTAAATAAAAACTAAAGAATCAAAATTTTGCCCTGGCCATTTTGGCTCATCAGTTAAGTGTCTGCCTGTGGACTGAAGTGTGTCTGGTTCCATTCCTGGTAAAGGGCACGTACCTGGTTTTCAGGTTCAATCCCCAGCTCAGGTTGGAGTTGTGTGGGAGGCAAATAATAAATGTTTCTCGCTCACATCGATGTTTCTCTCTGTCTCTTCCTCCCTCCCTTCCATTCTATCTAAAAATTAATGGAAAATATCCTTGGGTGAGGATTAACAAACAAACAAAAATATTTTAAGCCCTGCCCGGTTCGTCTCAGTGGTAGAGCGTCAGCCCACGGACCAAAGAGTCCCGGGTTCGATTCCGGCCAAGGGCACACTGCGGTTCGTCCCTGGCCCCTGGTGGGGTCGTGTGTGTGGCAACCAATCAATGTATCTCTCTCACACAGATGTTTCTCTCTCTCTCTCCCTCCCACTCTGTCTGAAGATAAATGTAAAAATATCCCCGGGTGAGGATTAAGAAAAAAAAGTCAACAAGAAAAAGGTCAGGAAGAACATAATCCAAACTGTTACCACTAAATGTCTCTGAAAAAGTAGAATTATATTTTACTATACAGGGTGGGACAAAAGTAAGTTTACAGTTGTGAGTATGCAGAACATATAATTTATTCTTGCATTATTATTTCTTTTTTTGTTTGTTTTGTTTTTTTATCCTCGAGGACATTTTCGCTTTTTGCATTTATTTTCAGATAGAGTGGGAGGGAGAGGGGGGAAGAGAGAGAGAGAAACATTGACGTGAGAGAGACACATTGACTGGTTGCCATCCACAGGACCGTAGCCGGGGCCGGGGACAAACTGCAAGCGAGGTACGTGCCCTTAGCGGGAACCGAACCCAGGACTCTCGTCCACAGGCCAACGCTCTCACTGCTGAGCCAAGCCGGCCAGGGCGCATTATTATTTCTTAATTATTGTATTATTTTCCATACAAACTATTGTAAACCTACTTTTGTCCCACCCAGTATATAATTCTGTATTGCTTGAATTTGAAAATATTCTAGTGACAAAATAGAGAGTATATGAGCATTTGCTTTTGTCTTTCCTCTTATAAAGTATCTGTGCTTGCCCTGGCCGGTTTGGCTCAGCAGTTAGAGCATCAGCCCACGGACCAATGAGTCGTGGGTTTGATTCTGGTCAAGGTCATGTACCTCGGTTGTGGTTCGTCCCTGGCCCTGGTCAGGGTCATGAGGGAGGCAGCTGTCAATGTGTCCCTCTCCTGTCGATGTTTCTCTCTCTCTCTCTCTCTCTCCTTCCCTCCCTCCCACTTTATCTGAAGATAAATAGAAAAATATCCTCAGGTGAGGATTTAAAAAAATAACAATAAAGTCCCTGTGCTATATCCACTGACTATATAGTTTTTAACAAATATCATTGGAACATTGTACATGAGTAGACTTCAGGAGGTATGTGAATTTAATGAGATTTTCCGTTTAAATACTTGGCTGCTCTTGTCAGGTAGGTCTTTGTTTAAATGTTACCTCTTTGGTTAAGTGGGGCATCTTTTTACTGTTATAGGGGCCTTCTGATCTTTATTATATTGTCTTGATACATTATCCTTATAGCGTTGTCACCATCTATTCTTACTCTTGTTTTTTTAAAAATAATTTGTTTTCCTCTACTAAAGTCCACGAGAGCAGGAATGTCCTTGTTCATTTTGTAGCAAGAGGCCTAAAATGATGCTGGGCATATAGTAGCACTGAATAAATACTTGTTGCATGAATGAAAAAGTTAATACTCATTCCTAAAAGTTCAGAAATTTACGTTTTTATTAGGCCATCTAAGAATGCTTTAGCTATGATGAGCTAATTAATGATAATTCATAGGAGTCTATTAAGCAGAATACCAGTTTACTTATAGCGGTAGATATAAATAGTATAATGAGCTGGATATGCGTATGGTTTTTTTCACTAATACTGTTGTACCAAAACCAGTTTTTTATAAAGAGTAAAAATGTAATAACATATGAAAATAGGGAAAAGGTGTGGTGGGGGGTATTAAAAAAAAACACTAAATATCACACTCTGGCTATAGAGTACATATCCTAACAAGTACATTATCTAGTAAATGTTTGGGCCTGATCCTGAGCATCATGAGAGGTAGTGTGAATGATTTGGTTTCGTTGGTCCAGTCATAAGAACCATAAAGTGCCAGTCCAATTGATGGTGGGTTAGATTGCACACCTATGAAAACAAAGAATAAAGTTAAACTTGTAGTTTGTTACAAATCAAAGAGCAAATATATAGGACATAAGTGGTGGTTCCCCACAAAAAAAGATTCAAAGTAACAGGTAAGTATTATTAAAGCTTATTGATGGCCCTGGCCGGTTTGCTCAGTGGTTAGAGCGTCGGCCGTGGACCAAAGAGTCCCGGGTTTGGTTCCCACTAAGGGCACGTACGTTGGCTCCAGCCCCGGCTGGGGTTGTGTGGGTAGCATCCACTAGATCTGTCTCTCTCACATCAGTGTTTCTCTCTCTCTCTTCCCCCCTCTCTCCCTCCCGCTCTATCTGAAGATAAATGCAAAAATGTCCTCGGGTGAGGATTAAAAAAAAAAAAGCTTATTGATGGAAATGCAAGTGTTCATTTCCCACTTTTATTAGAATAATCCCTGAACCTGAATTAAGTTTTTACCCCAAAATCAAAACTATACCATCCAATTTGAAAAGACAGGTAAATATTTAAAAACAAACTTTGGAAATGTTTGGGAGAGGTAGATAAGCGGCACACACGCAGTAGCAATGACTAGTCGTTACTTTCTATGCATTGGAGTGTAGTAGGCGGTGTTTGTAATAGATCCTGAGCTGTATGCCTGGGATTCAGTCTTAGTTCTGCCTTCCACCTGCGGTGTGACCTGCGGTGAACCCCTACCCTCTCTCTGCCTCGGTCTCCTCATCTTGGGGTAATCCATCCTTCTTACAAAGTTGTTGGGAGGGTTAAATGAGAATGTGTGCACATGTGTGTAGTTTTCTGAATGGCTCCTGGCAAATAATACAGCACTGTATAAGTACTAGCCACTATTATTTTTATGTGTTGTTTTCTTTTAGCCACTACTATTGTTATCCACTACTGATTTTTTCTGTGCATCACTGTGCTAGGATAGGAAGGTCCTACCCTAGAGGAATTCATAGTTTAGTGAAGCTCAGGGTTCTGTTTCATCTTCTCTACTTTCCTCCCAGTTCTTTTTTTCTGTATCTTTATTTTTCTCCCCAGTTTCATTAAGATATGATTGATATATAACACTGTCTTAGTTTAAAGTTTATAAACACATATGTATATATTGTGAAATGATAAGTTTAGTTAACTAAACTTGTAACTTTTTATTGTGATGAGTGCTTTTAGGATCTACAAGATTAATAACTGCCAGGGATGTAATATACAGCATGATAACTTTAGCTAACAGTACTGTATTATGTATTCGAAAGTTGCTAGGAGAGGTGATCAATCATTAATTTTTACCTGATGTTTAAAGAGGTGGTCAGAAAACTGACCTGCTGCCTAAAATAAAATATTTTAAAGTCATATAAAATTTTGTTTCATAGATGTTTGTTTACTGCTGATGGGTGTGAGCAAGTTAGATGTTCTATACCGGAGACTTCTCCTTACAAAACTTTTTATCAGAGGATGGGGAAGGCCAGAGGATCTTAAAAGGTAAGCACTTTTTCTGAATGCTTGTTCTGACTTTGTTTTAGTAACATTTAATATTTTATTTTACTTTTAAAGTCCTTTACTATAAAGTGTTTGGGAAATTAAGCATTAAACAATATAAAAAATGGAATTATTTTTTTCTCAATTTTTCTTATTTTACCCTATATAATCATAAATTGAACTATTTTAAAGGTAATTTAGTTGTAAAAATAAAGAGCTCTCAGAAATACAAACTAGATTTTAACTTGAATAATTTTTGAATTAATTATCCAGGGACTGAGTATTCTTGGGTAAACTGAATTTGTAATGACTACAAAGCTGGGATATACTGTAGCTCATAGGAATATCTGGGCTTAAGAAAATAAATTTTTGCCCTGCCTGGTTTGGCTCAGCAGTTAGAGCGTCGGCTCAAGAACCAAGGGGTTCTTGGTTCAATTCCCAGTCAAGGGCATGTACCTGGGTTTCGGGTTTGGTCCGCGGCCCCAGTTGAGGTTGTGTGGGAGGCGGCCAATCAAAGTGTCTCTCACATTGGTTTCCCTCTATACATGTCTCTCTCTCCGCCCCTCCCTCCCTTCCGTTCTATCTAGAAATCAGTGGAAAAAATATCCTTGGGTGAGGAGTAACCAAAGAAAATAAATTTTTAAGATTTGTGCATTTAATTTTGAGTCTCATATATGTTAATTACTTTCTGAACAATGATATTTCTCACATTTTTTTCCTGAAATAACATATTCAGTTTGTAAAAGACCAACAACCTCATCTTTTTCTCTGATGATTAAAATTACATCTTAACATGTTTTATGAACTGGACTTTCTAATTTTTACTCACTATTCATCAACCTCAACATATGGCTATACTAAATTTTTTCCTTTTTTTCTCCCTTACCATAACAGACTCTTTGAATTCAGAAAGATAATTGGAAATCGAGAAAGATGTCAGAATCTGGTTTCGAGTGATTACCCAGTATACATCGATAAGGTATTCAAATGAAATAAATGCAGTTATAGAAATTCCAGTTTAACATAAATATGTGACAAGAATATGTTGAATGTTAAGAACATAATAGCAGCCCTGACCGGTTTGGCTCAGCGGTAGAGCGTCGGCCCTGCACCAATGAGTTGTGAGTTCGATTCTGGTCAAGGGTGCGTGCTTCGGTTGCAGTTCATCCCTGGCCCTGGTCCGGGTCGTGTGGGAGGCGACCAGTCAATGTGTCCCTCTCGCGTTGATGTTTCTTTCTCTCTCCCTTTCTCTCCCTCTTTCTCCCTCCCACTTCCTCCCACTCTATCTGAAGATGAATAGAAAAATATCCTTGAGTGAGGATTAAAAATAAAGGAATATAATGGCAGTAAACACTAGAACATGAGTACAATTTCTTCCTTCCTTCCTTCCTCCCTCCTTTCCCCCCTCCCCCGAGAACATTTTTGCACTTATCTTCAGATAGAGCGGGAGGGAGAGAGAGAGAAAAAAAAACATTGATATGAGAGACACATCAACTGGTTGCCACCCACACGACCGAGGTACGTGCCCTTAGCGGGAACCGAATCAGGGACTCTCTGGTCCGCGGGCCGATGCTCCAACCGCTGAGCCGAACCAGCCAGGGCACTTAATTGTTTTTTATGGCTGAATCATATAGATGCATGACATTTATTTATTTATCAGTTGATGTATATTTGAGTTATTTCTGCTTTTTTACTATTATGAATATAATGCTATGAACATTCATGTACAAATGTTTTTGTGGATATATGTTTTTAATTCTTTGGATATATATTGAGGAGTGGAATTGTTGGCTGATATGGTAACTCTATCTTTAACTTTTAAACAAACTGCAACTGTTCTTCCAAAGTGCACCATTTTATATGCCTACTGGCAATGTGTAATAGTTCCAGTTTCTCCACATTCTCATTAATATTTGTACTTCTAGCCATCATAGTGTGTATAAAGTATATTATATTGTGATTTTGATATGCCTTTTCCTAATGACTATGATGTTGAGTATTTTTATGTGCTTATTGGCCATTTGAGTATCTTCTTTGGAGAAATATTTATGAAATACTTGCCTGGTTTTGTTTGTTTGTTTTTGCATGTCACTAACCTGATGACTGACTATGTCATGGGGCCCTTGCCCAGAATCAAACCCGCGACTCTTTGGTCCACGGGCCAACTCTCTAACTGCTAAGTCAAACTAGCCAGGGCAAGGGTTATTTGTCTTTTTATTGTTGAGTTGTAACTTGCTTAATTTTTAAATCTGTATTATGATTGGCTCTAAAATTGCTTTTTTTCTTACCAAATTCCCAATTATCTCAACACTGTTTGTTGAATTATTATTCCTGTCACATTAGTTTGTAATACCTCTTTTATTAAATAGTTTGTTTTCCTAAAATACGTAAGAAGAACACTTTAAAACTATACTTGCTGCCCTGGCCAGTGTGGCTCAGTTGGTTGGAGTGTTGTCCTGTACACCAGAGGTGGTGGGTTCCATCCTCAGTCGGTGTACGTACGGGAGGCAACCAACCAATCAGTGTTTCTCTCTCACATCTCTGCCTCCCCCGCATCGCTTTTTCTCTTTCCCCCTTCCTCTCTCTGAAAAATCAATAATAAAAAATGTTTTTAAAAAGAAAAATATCTATAGTTGCATACAAAAAGATGACTAAAATGTAAAGACTTCTTGGATTAAAAATTTCATATTATACACAGGTTAAATTTTCTTACCATTTTCAAAAAAAATGCAACACAATTCCAATTGAAACATTCAATTTAGAACTTAGCTCTATACGCCAGGCTGGTGTCGCTCAGTGGATTGAGGATAGTCCCAAGGACTGAGAGGTCCCCATTCGATTCCTGGTCAGGGCACATGTCTGGGTTTTCGGGCTCGATCTCCAGTAGGGAGTGTACAGGAGGCAGCCAATTGATGTTTCTATCTCTCTCTAAAAAATACAATAAAAAAATTCCTGGCTAGTGTGGCTCAGTGGATTGAGTGTAGTCCCATGGACTATGAGGTCCCAGTTTGATTCCCCATCAGGGAACATGCCCGGGTGCGGGCTCGATCCCCAGTAGGGGGCGTGTAGGAGGCAGCTGATTGATATTTCTCTCTGACATTGATGTTTCTGTCTCTCTCTCCCTTCCTCTCTCTCTAAAAAATCAATATAAACACTAAAAAAAAAAAACAACTTAGGTCTGTAAAAAGCATCCCAAAATAATTTTTGGAAGAACCATGAGAGTTCAATCAGATCAGGAATACCTGAGAAGGAAGAGTGGTAAGTGAAAACTGATTCAGACATGTATCAATGGGTATTATAAAGCTGCAGCGATCAAAACAGTGTGCCGTTGGTTCAGAAATAAAAGATAGGCTCATAAGACCTAATAAAAAGTTGAAAATAATATGTCAAAATTTATGACAATTTACTTTTCTGTAAAGTAGCATTTTACATCACTTGCAAAAAAATGTGTATTAACAAATGGAGTTGACACAACTGGCTAGAATTTGTGTTTTAAATAAAGCTGGACGTATTTAGCATCAACAGACACAGTTTTCTGTTTGTTTCTGATTTTAGTGAAAATATATGGTGCTTTACTGCTAATTTAATTTTGACTATTGGCTTGATTTTTTAAAATTTAGTTTTAAAAAATCTATTTGAGGGAGAAAAGGTTTAGATATTAAATATTAGCATATGCCTTTGATATATAGGTAAATGTCACATTTCTCCTTATTTAATGTGTTGACATGACTTATTAGATCAATAGTTTGCTGGAAAATGAGCCATTCTGAATATTTATATCAATCCTTATTTGACTGTAGTAAATTAGTTTTACAATTTATAAATTGTCCTTATGTTTACTTAAATTTTTTTTTCCTTTATTGAATTTAGAGAGAAGAAGGGAGAGGAGAGGTAGAGAGAGAGAGAGAAACATCAATAAGAGAGAACATCAATTGGCTGCCTCCTGCATGCCCCTCATTGGGGATCGGTCCCACAACTGAGCATGTGCCCTGACCAGGAATCGAACCAGCGACCTCCTGGTACATGGGTCAGTGCTCAACCACTGAGCCACACCAGCAGGACTGTGTTTACTTTTATATTGTTGAATTCTTCCAACTAGTATTTTATTTGGAGTTATTGCATGTCATTGTATAAATAAGGTGTATTTATAATTTACTTTTCTAACTAGACTGTAGTAAAGGATATAGAAGGAAAAGGAATGGGTGTGAATCAAGCCATGCATGTCCTTAGAAAGCCGTGTATGGCAAAAAGGATATATAGTAGGCACTGGAAAAAAGTTTCTAGTTGAATGGAAAATTTTTACAGAAAACCATCTATCTGTAATAGTCCAAGATATCTTAGTTTACATGCATACATCTTAGTTTTGTTTTTCTTTTAGATTGAAGAGCAGTCAGACTGTAAGATCCTAGATGGACACTTTGTTTCCCCTATGGCCCACTATGTGCCTGATATTATGCCAATTGAATCTGTTATCGCAAGGTAAGAATTTTTATTCAGAAAGTTAAAGTACTGAATTGTTTATGTTTGTTTCAAGTATAATGATATCAATGCCATTTTATTTGAAATTACTTAGCATTAATTACATTAATTCCCATTAATCATGGATTAGGGGGAGAGTAAAATTAGAGAACTTTTTTATGCATTGGAACTTAAATTGTTATCTCCTGAAAATATACTCTTATAAATATAAGATGTTTTGTGTAAGTGTCATGGTAACCACAAAACTAAAATCTATAATATATGAGCTTTGGCCAGTTTGGCTCATTGGTTGCGGATTTGATTCTAGTCAAGGGCACGTACCTGGGTTGCAGGTTCAATCCCTGGCCCTGGTCGGGGTTTTGTGGGAAGCAACTGATGTATCTCTTTCATGTCGATGCTTCTCTCTCTCTCATCCTCCCTCCCTCCCACTCTCTGAAAATCAAAGGAAAAATATCCTCGGGTGAGGATTAACAAAAATAAGTAAATAAAATATATATGAACAAAGAGATAAAGAAATAAAATTATATCACTAAAGAAAATCATCAAATCATTAAGGAAGAGAAAAAAGAAAAGAAACTAAACACTTATAAAACAGCCTGAAAACAATGAACAAAATAGCTATAGTAAGTCTACACCTATTTGTAATCACTTTGAATGTAAATGGACTAAATTCTCCAATCAAAAGACATGGAATGGTTGGATGGATAAAAAACAAAACCCAGTTATATGCTGCCTATGAGAGACTTACTTCAGATGTAAGAATATAAACAAAGTGAAAGTGAAGGGATGGAAAAAGAAATTCCATGCATTGGAAACAAAGAAAGCAGCAACAGCTACACTTATATCATACAAAATAGACTTTAAGATAAAGATTGAAATAAGAGACAAAGGAGGTCATTATATAATGATAATGGGGCCAGTTCAATAAGAGGATATAACATTTATAAATATATATGCACCCAACATAGGAGTGAAATATATAAAGCAAATATTAACAGACCTGAAGGAAGACATAGACAGCAATACAATAATAGTAGGGAATTGCAGTACTCCACTTTCAAGGATGGATAAATCATCCATACAGAAAAATCAATAAGGAAATGCTGGACTCAAACTACGTTTTAGATCAGATGTACTTAATAGACTAGAGAGAATATTGTATCCAACAGCAACAGAATACACAAGGATAATTCTCCAGGATACGTCATATATTAGGCCACAAAACTAACCCCAAAACTAGTAGAAGGAAACAGCATAGATCACAGCAGAAGTGAATAAATAGACTATAAATGTAATAGAAAAGATCAGTGAAACTAAGAGCTGGTTTTTAGAAAAGATAAACAAAGGAGACAAACTTTTAGCTAGATTCACCTAGAAAAAAAGAGAAATAGCGTATGATCTCACTTATATGTGGAATATAAACATACAACCCCCTCCCCCAAACTCATAGATGGAACAGACTGATATTTGCCAGAAGTGGGGAACGGTCAGAGGGCGGGGAAGACAAAATGAGTGAAGGTGGTCAAAATGTACAAACTTTAAGGTATAAAATAAGTAATGGGGATGTAATTTTTTTTAATCCTCACCCAAGGATATTTTTTCATTTATCTTCAGATAGAGTGGGGTTGGGGGAACATTAACATGAGAGAGACACATCGCCTGGTTTCCTCCCACACAATCCCAGCCAAGCTGTAGCCCAGATACATGCCCTTGACTGGAATCGAACCTGGGCTCTTGGGTCCATAGGCCAATGCTCTAACCGCTGAGCCAAACTGGCCAGGGCAAATATATGATTTATTTATTTTAATCCTCAAGGATATTTTTCCATTGATTTTCAGATAGGGAGTGAGGGAAGGTGGAGGGGAGAGAGAGAGAGAGAAACATCGATTGGTTGCCTCCTGCACAACCCCAATCAGAGCCGGGGATCGAACTGCAACCGAGGTATGTGCCCTTGACCAGAATCGAACCCAAGAGTCTTTGGTCCACGAGCCGACACTCTAACTGCTGAGCCAAAACAACCAGGGCCTCAATTACAATTTCAGTGTCAAAATTCTGAAGATCTTTTCTTCCAAATAATTTAATTATGAAACTTTTAAGAATTGGAAGTTTTTATTAAAAGCCTTTAAAAGATCATTGACTGATGTGTTTTATTTTAAATAGGTTCCAATTTATTGTGCCTAAAGAATGGAACAGCAAATACAGACCCGTATGCATTCATCTTGCTGGAACAGGAGATCACGTAAGACTTTACTGTAACATCTAATCCCTGATTTGTCAGCATACTCTCAACAGCCGTGGTTACTGTAGTCTTTAAGTGTGTCATCTCTTCTCTCTCTAGCATTACTGGAGGCGGCGAACACTGATGGCTCGGCCTATGATCAAGGAAGCCCGCATGGCTTCTTTGTTGTTAGAAAACCCTTATTATATCCTTTTGTGATACCTAGAAATCTTTTCTCTTATTTATTTATAGCTTTAGTCATCAAAAGGAATGATAGATAGTAGCCAAGTTTTCTAAATCAGTTAAGTTTAGTCATCAGTTAAAAAAATACTTAAGAAGTAAAAAATTATTTCATGCCTTTTAGAAACCAAAGTAAGGATGTGCTTCTATTGTATAATAAAGATAAATTGTTCTTCTTTTTCCCGTGAGACTTCTTTTATGCTGCTTTTTAATGTTGATAAGTCAAATGTTTGCTGTTAGGGAACCCTCATGTTTAAAATGCCTTACATTTAAGTGTCAGTTGAGGTTTAGAACAGTTCTTAACTTAATCTTCAAGATGACTGTCAGACTGTGCCCAGAAGAAGAAACGAAACTGATGCACAGATATAAAGAAATGCTCGACGTTGCTGGTAATAAGAGAAATGTCAAGTTAAAGCTACAATTAACAAAGATTTTAAAAAATCACACACAGTACTCATGAGGCTATTGTGAAATGGGCTCTCTCATTACTCATAACTGAACATCAGTTCAACCCCTTGGGGAGGCATTTTTATAATTTAAAGGCATCAAGAACCTTAAAAAACTTCACATCTCTTTACAGTGATTTTCATTCTTGGAAATTTAGTTTGAGGATAAAATATTAAGAAAAGAGACAATGATAGAAAAAAGATATCTATATAGCTTTTTATTTCTATATAGTAGAACACAAGAAATAGCTTTAATGTCCAATAGTAGCAACATGGTTGAGAAAACTGTGGTTCATAATATTAGGATATTATGCAATTGGTTGTGTAATGTTTATTGCTCTACCATTTACTACCTGTAGGACCTTGGACCTGTTACTTAACCTTTTAGTACATTAATACTAAAAGGTAATGGGGAATAATCTCTTAGGTTATTCAGAGTATTAAATAGTTAATACTGTCTAGAACATTGCCTGGTAAATAATGTGTTCAGTAAATTTCAACAGTTATTATTAAAAAGTTCACAGCAATGTATTGTAAGTTTTTATGTAGAAATAGGATATAAAACTGATATGATATAGGTAGAGAAAAAAAACCTAAAAACAGAGAACCCACTTAAAAAATTGCAAAAGAAAAAATACTTAGAGAAATATACCAAAATATTAATATAGTTGTCTGTAGGTAAAGTAATTTTTCTCTAATAAGCTTTACTGTATTTTCTAAATTATGTTTATTAATTTTAGAGAGAGGAAAGGGGAGACACACACATACACACGCACACGTCGATTTGTTGTTCCACTTATTTATGCATCCATTGGTTGCTTCTTGTATGTACCCTTACTGGAGATACAACCCTCAACCTTTGTGTACTGGGACAGTGCTCCAACCAAGTAAGCTGCCCAGCCAGGTTTTTAGGTTTTCTATAATAAATATATAAATGAAAAAGACAAAACAAAACAATAAACTTAAGTTGAGATTGCACAACCCAATGAATATACTAAAAACACTGACTTGTACACTTCAAATGAATAAATTGTTTTGCCCTGGCTGGTGTGGCTCAGTGGAGCGTCTTCCATGCACCTGAAGGTCACAGGTTCGATTCCAATCAGGGCACATACCTAGGTTTCAGGTTTAATCCCTGGGGCAGGTATGGAGGCAACTGGTCACTGTATTTCTCTCACATAGATGTTTCTCCTTCTCCCTTCTTCCTTCTCTAAAATCAATAAAAGTTCTTTTAAAAAATTATTTAAAAAATAAAACGAAGCTCTTTTAAAAAAAGAAAATTATTAATTTGAAAAACCTGAGAACCTCTAAACAGTATATTTGAGATAACTTGAAAATAGTTATTTCACTATTAAATTATCTTCAACTTTAACTATTTTAAGTTAATGCGTTTTGATACAGAGTATATTTAATTATTTTAAAACTTTCTCTTTGACCCACATTCTTAAATGGCTGCAGGAAACCCAAGGACCAAATGTAAGTATATGTCATCTTCATTTTTTCAATCTTTATATTGAATTTTAAGCAATATTAAAGTTTTTGGTAGTCTTCAGTTAACCATTTCTAAGTTTAATTTCCAAATGTTATTGGGAAATCCAGTTGTAAAACTATAGTAAGAATGTCAACCTAAATTTTTACTTTAAGTGTTTTGCATTTTAAATGTCTGATAAAGAGATGAATATTTTAATAGGCTGACTGAAGATATATTTTATTTGTAAAATTTTAACTGAAGAAATGATAAAACATTTTTCTTTTTTTTTAATCCTCACCCGAGGACATTTTTCCTTTTTTTTTTTTTGTACAGATAGAGTGGGAGGGAGAGAGAGGAAGAGAGAGAGAGGGAAACATCGATGTGAAGGGACACATCGAGTGGCTGCCACCCGCACGACCAACCAGGGCCAGGGACAAACTGCAACCGAGGTACATGCCCTTAGCGGGAACCGAACCCGGGTCTCTCCGGACCGCAGGCGGACGCTCTAACCGCTGAGCCAAACCAGCCAGGGTAAAAACATTTTTCTTTTTAAAAGGAAAAGTATATTTACTTTGTTAAATTAAACACTATTCCTTTTATTCTTGCAATGTGTAATATAAGTGATCTGAAGATAAATGTTCTCTTCCTAGTCCTAGTCTTTTAAAATGATGAATTTTGAAGGCAATTTTTAAAAAATATTTTCATAGCCCTGGCTGGTTTGGCTCAGCAGTTAGAGCGTCAGCCTGCAGTCCAGAGAGATCCGGGTTCGGTTCCCACTAAGGGCGCGAACCGTGGTTGCAGTTTGTCCCCGGCCCTGGTTGGGTCATGCGGGAGGCAGCCACTCGATGTGTCCCTTTCACGTCGATGTTTCTCTCTCTCTCTTCCTCTCTCTCCCTCCTACTCTATCTGAACAAAAAAAATAGAAAAATGTCCTCGGGTGAGGATAAAAAAGAAAAAAAAAATTTTCATAATCTGTATAGTGTGTTTAGTTTTGATGCATTCATGAAATATTTGACTCTAGACACTGGGAAGACAGCAACAAAAAGACAAGGCCCTTACTTTCATAGAGCTTATATTCTAGTATGGGAGACAGATAAAAATAAGTAAGATGATTTCAGACACGTCAGTATCAGGAAGAAAGTAAAGCAGGGCAAAGGGATGAGGAGTAATAGAGCGTGGGTGCAGGGTTGGAGCAGTACTGGGTGTGAGGACGTGATGTAAGGAGAAGAAGCCACCAGGGTGAAGACTGGAGGAAGGTCAGTCTCAGAAGAGGAAGAGCAGATGAAAGCCAGGGTCAGCGCCACGTGGGAGAGGGGTGCCAGGTGCCATCAGAAAGGTGGGCAAGGACCAGGTTAGGAAGAGCCATGATTGGAATTAGTGTAAGTGCAGTGGGAAACTTCTGGAGTATTTTAAGCACCAGAATGATGTTGTTTATGTTTTTGAAGGCTTATTTTAGCCTACTCCGGCAAGAGCTGCAGCGGAGAAATCGAAGTTTTGTTACAACGTGCTGTGAAAAGAAGGGAAAGCAGCTCTAAGGTGGTGGGCGTGGAAATGCAAACAGTTCTGGTGGATCTGAGATACAATTTAGAAGTTGAAACAGCAAGACTTGTTGATAAACTGGAGATTGTGGGTAGGAAATCAGAAGTTCTTGGACATAGCTGTGATGTCTGTTGGACCTGCAAGTAGAGAAGTCAGTCAGGGAGTTGGAAGGTGTTGGAAAGGTTTGGACATCACACGTCTGTGCGGGCCTGGCACTAAAAGAGGTCATGAAAGTGGGTGTGGTGGAAGCAAACCTGTATCCTGTGATTAGATCGTTAGATTCAGAATAAACCTTGTGAAACCTTGTGAAAAACTAAGTCCAGGCCAACTAGTTCAAGGATTCTTACTCTGGAACTAGAACTAGGTGTGTCATTTTCACCCTGTCTGTAGGTGTTTAATAACCAAAAATAGTTTGAATTGAACTGAGGCAGAAACACTGGTTAGTAAAACACTCTTAACTTTGGCTTCATACATATATAGTTTGGAATTGTAACTTGCCATTTACTAATTGTATAACCTTGGCCTAAGTATCAGTCGCTTCATTTATAAAGTGGGAAAATGATATAACTTCTCCAGTGCAGAATTGTTGTGAGAATTATAATGTTTATAAAATATATTGTCATGTATTATGTTCCCAGGTAATATAATAATGCTTCAATGTATTTGATTTTTCTCAAGTAATTCATCATAAGAAAGAAATGGCTTGCAATTTAAATAATAAGCCGGTGTGGCTCAGTGGTTGAGCATCGACCCATGCACCAAGAGATCGCTGGTTCGATTCCTGGTCAGGGCACATACCTGGATTGTGGGCCTGATCCTCACTCAGGGGCGTGCAGGAGGTGGCAATTTATGTTCTCTCATCGATGTTTCTATTTCTCTCTCTTTTCCTTTCTTTCTAAAATCAATAAAGAAAAAAATTGTTTTTAGCCCTGGCCGGTTAGGCTCAGCGGTTGGAATGTTGGCCTGTGGACCAGAGAGTCCCAGGTTTGGTTCCCGCTAGGGGCATGTACAAAAAAAAAATTGTTTTTAATTTAAATAATAATAAACGATTCTCTCTCTTTTAAAATATCTTAACCCTATTTTCATCAAAAGTAGTTAAATAATTTGAGACTGGGTTTATAGTTATAGATAACCATTGTCCCAGAATCTCCCACCAGTCACTTCTGTGTAAAAGAACGAACTGAGGTGGACCTGAGAGTCCATGCCAGGCAAAGATAATCAACCAGCGGAATTCTATAATCACAAATAGAAAGTTAGAATGAGGACAGGAAACAAATATAAGGATAAATCGTTCATTTTATGATGAAGCATGAGTATGATCTCTTTTGACGGGGATATAGCATAGTTTCCGTCAAGAGAATTCCTGCCTATGGACTTGGAGCACTAAGAAGATGTAGTGAATAACAGCACTGATAACATTTTGTGCACTTTGACAAGGTTTCATCTAGTAGCCAATTATGTGCATATGTCTTTATATGAATTAAGTTTTGAAAAATAGCTTCTAACCTGGTCACTTAAGTAATAATACTGTTTTTTTGATTCTCACCCGAGAATATTTTTCTATTTATCTTCAGGTAGAGTGGGAGGGAGGGAGGGAGAAACATCGATGTGAGAGGGACACATAAACTGGCTGCTTCCCACACAACCCTGACCAGGGCTGGGGACCAGCTGCCACAGCGGAGGCACATACATGCCCTTGACCAGAATCAGACCCGCGACTTACTGGTCGGAGGGCCGACACCAAACCGACAAGGGCAATAATAATATTTCTTTTCATCACTATGTAAGAGTGGGTCAGAAATCTAAAAAGATGTATTTAAGTACTTCTTATAAGGAGATGTACTTTTATGTAAAATCAGTTTCTAAAAACAAAAATTCCAGTTGGACTTTAATTAATCAAAACATGTATTTTTAATAAAAAATAAATAAATATTTATATTTCCAGTATTTTATTGTATTTATAAATTGCATATTTTGTAGGAACAAGTATAACATACTTAAGATTTTGGTAATACTAGGTTAAATTCTTTTACATTACTTTTTTTTAAAGTGTTATGCTTTTAAGTTCTATTGTACTAAGTTCTTTCTAGGGAGGGACAACTATAAATTTATTTTTTCTTATATCAGTCATGGTAATTTAACTAAAAGTTGGCAGTATAGAAATATTTTCCCATAAATATTTTAAGTTTTTAAGCCATCAAATAAATAAGATATCCCCTTTTGAACTTCAAAATAGTAAAATAGTTGAAATTCAATAAAGATTATAAAACTTTTTAAAATAAGTTTTAGGTGATTAATATTTGGAACTATATTAGCAGCACTCTAATTTCATTGACTCAGTCCATTGTTTTACTTTGCTTACCTGGTCCTTTAAAAGAAAAACATGAACTCTTGGCTGCCTATTGTAAATTTGCACATATTAAAATGTAAATACATAAAATAAATAATTTTCTTTTCTGTTTTGGGAGGCTAGAAGGTCCAGCTTGAAAAACGTGTCTGACCTATTTGTGATGGGAGGAGCTCTTGTTTTGGAGTCGGCAGCTCTCCTGCACTGGCTGGAAAGGGAGGGTTATGGACCTCTGGGAATGACGGGCATATCCATGGGAGGACACGTAAGCCTTTTATTTTAACTGATGTTTGCTTGTGATTGTGTTGACAAGATCTAGGGAATCTAGTTATTTTAAAAATTCACTTTATGTACAGAATTCATAAGTACTGATGTTATTTTTTTTTTGTATGATTTGTGTACACACTGACTGTACTTACTCCACAGTTATATCTCAGGTTTTGGATTTGATATTTTATTTAAAGTTGGTTATGGAACTTAATTCAAGTTTCAAGTATAAGTGTCTTACATTGGTGAAAAGAGCTAATTTGGAAAATACTTTTCATTTATCTCTTATCTCTATATGTGGTACCACCAACCTATCTACCTTTGTCTTCCGATTGGTTTCGCTTGTCTGTATTCTTCCCCTTAATCTTTTCATAACAGTTTCTCCACACCCTAGTGATCTTCCTCATCTGAACTGTGCCCGATGCCTGCCACCGACTTGCTGTTGCACTGCTGTGACTGTGCCAGGTGCTGGCACCTTCCTGGTGCCCCTCCATGCCCCCCTCCATGCCCCCTCCGGGTGCCCCTCCATGCCCCCCTCCATGCCCCCGCCAGGTGCCCCTCCATGCAGCTGAGTGACACCTGGCTCTTCTGGTTTCAGTGTAGAGCTTACCTCCCAGGAGAAGCTCTTCCTGACTCCCAACCTGTCGCAGACTATACTTCGTCTCCCATTAACCCTTATTTCACTGTACTTATGTGGCAGTCTGCCCCATCAAGCAGTAGATTCAGTGAGCACCAGGATACGCTCTGGCTCATTCCCTGGACATATCAGTCACTCATTACAGTAAAAAACTATCTCTGGCCTGGTCCGTGTGCCTCAGTGGTTGAGCATCCACCCCTGCACCAAGAGGTCGCCAGTTCAATTCCCGGCCAGGGCACATGCCCAGGTGTGGGCCAGATCCCCAGTGGGGGGGCGTGTAGGAGGTGGCCAGTGTTTCTGTCTCTCTCTCCCTCTCCCTCTAAAATCAATAAAGAAAAAATATTTTTTAAAGCTATCTGTCATTTGACTTACAAGAAAGATTAAGTTCAAAAACCTAAATTCAAAGCAGTTACCAAAGAGTGAAGTTGATAAAATTACTTCAGGAACTTCATCAAATTCAGACTGAAGGGTGGAAAAGGATTTACTTTCTACCTGGTAGTGTTTCCATCATCAGGACTTAGGTTGGGCCTCATAATTGCACATGGTCTTCCTGTCTCAGACCTCGTCCTCTCGAATCAGGCATGTGAACTACCATCAGTTTAGCTTCCTTGAGTCGCTCCCTTGACGGGGCCCCTCCTTTGCTCGGCCCCTTCATTAATTCCCTGTTACCTGCAGAACAGAGGAACCTCTCATCTGATCTTGATCAGTCTTTCCAGCCCTGCCTGTCTCCGGGACCCCAGTGGCCACGTGTGCACTGTTGACCAGCTGAGCTGAGGTACAGGGAGGGGCACAAGTAGGTTTACAGTTATGAGACTCGACACAATTTATTCTTGAATTACTTTCCGTACAAACACCTGTGAACCTACTTTTGCCCACCCTGTATATTGGCTCTTACCCTACCACACAGACTCTGTGCTTTCTGCTATCTTGCCTTTGATCCTACTGTCTTCTTTATATAGAAGGTAAGACCCCATCTTTCATTTTCCCTAACAGGCAGCCATTTCATGAAGCCGCCTCCAATTCCTCTAGCCAAAACTAACTCTTCTCTCTAAACATATACATTACATTATTTTATGTCAGTTATATATTGTTTTGCAGTCTACCAGATTCTTGGCATCTTTCAGTCAGCTTGAGGGATCTGAGTCTCATAGATGGGACTTGGCTGTAGTTGAACGAGTCACGTAGGTAGTAAATGTGCTCAGCCTGCATCTTCTGAGATGCAGATGCTGTATCTTCACCAGCAGAAAGCAGCCCTCTACGAAAGCTCTGAGGTTACTTAAAATGTTCTAATATACTTTGCTTTCAAAGGGTAAAGTTATATGTTGTTGAGTTTATGACTTTGGAATTTGAAAAGGTTGCTAGACAGTCTCATGAGTGTTTAGAGACTTTGTGTTCCTATCAACTACTATACAAAGTGCTTCTTAATATTAAATATTTTTTATTTTAATGAGTAGAAAGTTTAAATATTCTAACGACTCTGTTAACGTGTTACAGATGGCTTCCTTAGCGGTGTCCAGCTGGCCTAAGCCCATGCCATTGATTCCATGTTTGTCTTGGTCCACAGCCTCTGGGGTCTTCACCACGGTAATTTAATTGCAATTAATATTTAGGTAGCTATATATGCTTACAGGAACTCCCAAGACCACCCCCAGGTTTGGTGATTCACGAGAAGGAATCAGAGGACTCAGCATGTGGTCATACTCATGACTAAGACTCGTTACATCAAAAGGGTACAGTACAGAATCAGCGAAGGGAAAAGATACATGGGGCCAAGTCTAGGGGACACCGGGCACAAGTTTTCAGTGAAATTCACAGGATATGATTGATTCCTTCAGCAGTGTGACAATATCTGCAAAGTGTTGTCCATTAGTGCAGCTTGAGCCCAGAATTCCAGGGTTTTTATCAGGGGTCGTCATTGAGGCGCCTTTTGTGTAGCATGTACCGAAACACCAGAAGGAAAGCAGGTGTTCAGCAGAAACTACATTGTACAGTTTAGGCAGAGAGAACACTTTGTCATTTAGGAAGTTTTGTATCAGGGTAAAGAGCTGTTTACCAGTCAAGCTTCCAGACTTTAGTCAAGGGCCAATTATAAGCAGGCCTTTCTAAAGATAGGAAATCTCAAGCCTACTATATTCACTCTTTTTTGCACAAACTAATAAAATTTTTGGACAAACTGGTTTATAGTGCGATTTGATCTTAATGTAGTTTGTTTTTTCAGGGTGTGTTGAGTAAATCGATTAATTGGAGGGAGCTGGAAAAGCAGTATTATACACAGACAGTTTATGAGGAAGAAATTATTCACATGCTTGAATATTGTGGAGTAAGTATTTTTAATTTCTGTGTAACCTCAGGGAAAGTGTTGGTTGTGTTTAATGAATCAAAATTTTAAAAAGAACTGCATCCCAGCCAATGTGGCTCAGTGGACTGAGCGTCGTCCCATGGACTCAGAGGTCCCGGTTCTGTTCCCCGTCAGGGCACATGCCCAGGTTTTGGGTTTAATTTTCAGTAGGGGGCATGCAGGAGGCAGCCAATGGATACATCTCTTTCACATCGACGTTTCTATCTCTCCCTCTTGAAAAATCCTTTTTTTTTTTTTTTTAATTGGTAATTTTAGGGCCTGTCCCTATAGCTCAGTTGGTTAAAGCATCTCCCAGTAAGCCAAGGTGGCAGGTTTGATCCCCAGTCAGGGCACATAGAAGAAGCAAACAGTGAATGCATAAATAAGTGGAACTAATTGATGTCCCCCCTACGCACACTGGTGCTCTCTCTCTCACCCTCCCCTCCCTCTCCCTTTCTTTCTTCCTCTCTCAAATCAATTTTTAAAAAGGACTGCAATTTTTTTCTTTATTGATTTTAGAGAGAGGAAGTGAGAGGGAGAGAGAGATAGAAACATCAATGAGAGAGAACATCGATTGGCCGCCGCCTGCATGCCCCCCCCCCCCCCCCAGGCATTTGGCCCACAACCTGGGCATGTGCCCTGCCCGGGAATTGAACTGGAGACCTCTTGGTGCATGGGTCAACGCTCAACCACTGAGCCACACTGGCCGGGCTTCATCTCCCCTTTTATATCTCTGTGGTCTGGATGGCTTTAATGATTTGTTCTGTTAATTGGCTTATTGGGTGCTTTTTCTGTTCTTCAACCAATTTTTCATTCTTTAATTTTTAAAGTAGATTGTATGGCTATATAGTTCAAGCATATAAAAAGATATGTAGTGAAACAGATACTACCCATGTTCCCAATTTGCCTAGATTCTATCTCCCTGAACAAATAATTCACTGTATTATTGTTTAACATTTGAAGGAATTTTTCAGACCAATAGAAATATAGCCCTGGCCGGTTTGGCTCAGCGGTTAGATTGTCAGCCTGCGGTCCAGAGAGACCCGGGTTCGGTTCCCGCTAAGGGCATGTACCTCGGTTGCAGTTTGTCCCCGGCCCTGGTTGGGTCGTGCAGGAGGCAGCCACTTGATGTGTCCCTTTCACATCAGTGTTTCTCCCTCCCACTCTATGTGAACAAAAAATGGAAAACTGGCCCTGGCCAGTTTGGCTCAGCAGTTAGAGCATCAGGCTGCCGTCCGAGTTTCGGGTTCAGTTCCCTCTAAGGGCACGTACCTCGATTGCCATTTGTCCCCAGCCCTTGTTGAGTTGTTTAGGTGGTAACCACTCAATGTGTCCCTTTCACTTCGATGTTTCTCTCTCTCCCTCCCACTCTATCTGAACAAAATATCGAAAAATGTCCTCAGGTAAGGATTAAAAAAAAAGAAAAAATGTCCTCGGGTGAGGATAAAAAAAAAAAAAAACCCGTTCCCTTCAGTGTAACAAAAAGATAAAAATATGTTTAAAAAAAAAATGAAATCTTTTTCTCTTCTCATTGTTTATGGACCATACACAAATGAATCCTTTTTCTTTTTTACTGCTGCATAATAGCTTGTTATAGGGATGGATGTGCCGTGATTTATTAACTGAATCCTTGTTGGTGGGCATTTTATGTCCTTCTTCATCTTTCACTATTGAAAAACAATACTTCAAGAGAAACTTTGTACATAAATCATTTCGCAAGTGTAAATTCCTAGATATATTGTTGCTGAGTTGAAATGTGGTTAGATTTTGTCTAACTCTAGTTGTGTCAGTTTATGCTACCAGCAGAAACATGTGTCTTTTCCCCCATAAGTTCACAAATTCAGTGTGTTATCAAACTTACAGAGGTATCTGTCAAACTGATGGTGAAAATTGGTTTAGTTTTTGTTTAATTTACTTAATTTTTTTGTGAAATTGAACATGTTTATAAGTTTAAGAGTAATTTCTATTTTATTTTCTGTGACCTTTTTCTGTTGTGATTTTGGGCTTTCTCTTCACTCTAGCTCTTAATAAATTAAAGCAATTAGCTCTTTGTCATATCGGTTGTAGATATATATTCTCAGGCTATCATATTTTTTACTTAACTTTGGTTTTAGTATTCGACAAAGTTTATTTTTATTTAAATTATGTACTATTTATAGGTCCTTAAACTTAAGTTAATACTTTTGAGATTTTTTTTTTTTTTGGGGGTACGTGTCCCTAGTGGGAACCGAACCCAGGACTCTCTCTGGTCCGCAGGCTGACGCTCCAACCGCTGAGCCAAACCAGCCAGGGCTATTTTTGAGATTTTAATAGACAATATTTATTCCTTAATAATTTTTAATTCTTGTCAGTTTAACCTGGGCAAGAGATTTGGAATGGCTATTGTATTGCTGACAGGATACATTCATAAAACTTTTGGAAGTTCTAGATCATGGATTTCTAAACTTTGGTGATAAAAACATGAGACAGACTAAATTATGCCCTTTACATTTACTGTTCAGTAGGAAACATTTAATAATAAAATATAAATGTCTTAGTCCTAAGTTAAATTTTGACATCTCTTTTTTTTAATTGTGGTAATAAAATGTACCATTTTAAGCATTTCTGAGTGTACAGTTCAGTGGTAGTATGTATGTTCACATTGTTTTGCCACCATCGCCTCCTCCAGCACCGATATCCAACTGCAGAATTTGCCATCTTCCTAAACTAAGATTCTGAACCTGTAAACAATAGGTCTCCATTCCGGCCTCCTCCCTGCCCTGGCGACCACCATTCTGCTTCCTCTCTTTATGAACTTGACTACGTAGGTTCTTCATAATGGTGGAATCATACAGCATTTGTCCTTATGTGCCTGGTTTATTCATTCAGCATAATGTCTTCAAAGTTCACCCATGTTTTAGCATGTTTCAGAATTTCATTAATAATCCATTGTATATATACCACATTCTGTTTTTCCATTTATTTGTTGATGGACATTTGTGACTCCTTTCTGTTTTAACAAGGTTGTTAAATAAAATTCTATTTTATATTAATGATGTTTTCTTTTCTTTCATATCTTCAGACAGATTCTTTCAAAATGGGACAAGATTTCGTGAAATGCTTCCCTAGCAGTGCAGACAAGCTCACTAACCTTAATCTGGTTTCCAGAACTTTAAATTTCGATGTGACTGACCAAGTTGTGTCCTCAAAACCTGCTGAGTGCCATAAATCTAGTAAAGCATCTTTTAGGGCCACATCAGAAGAACTCTTATTGAAAGATACTTCTCAGATGGAGTGCTTCAATCAGACACTTTCAAACAACAAAAGTAGTTATACAAGTTGTAATCCTCAGTCATACCACCTACTCAGTAAAGAACAAAGAAGAAAAAATCTTCAGAAAGAATCGTTACTGTTTATGAAAGGAGTCATGGATGAATGTACTCATGTAGCAAATTTCTCAGGTATGAATTTTTATATGAAATTGAGAATATTTGATGATGTATAAATTAGTGAAATATTTTTAAGGATGCTTTATAAGTTAATTTTGTATTTTCCAGAGTATATTTACTGTTGGCTTCAGAATGTGTTTAGCAAGATAACCTGATTATTTAAATGTATCATTTTATCCATGAAAATCTAAGACCATCTTATTCATTAAAAACACTGGATTTTGTACCTTCTTTAGAATAGTCATCTCATTATATTAGAGTTGAATATTACAGTATGGTATATTATAGTTGATTTTTAACTTATTAAAAAGATTTCTAGTTTGACACGTTTCACTGACTGAACTGTATGATGCATTTTATCTAATAATACAATTAATAGGACATATAAAATCTTAGAGATTTTTAAAAAGTATGTATGTTGCATTTTTTTAAAATCCTGTACCTAGTTCCAGTTGACCCAAGCCTCATTATAGTGGTTCAAGCCAAAGAAGATGCCTATATTCCACGAACAGGAGTTCGAAGTCTACAAGAAATATGGCCTGGTTGTGAAATCCGATATCTAGAAGGGGGTCATATTAGTGCTTATCTTTTTAAACAAGGACTCTTCAGGTAAGATGATTGGTCTGAAAAGGTGTCTATTGTTTGATTTTGGATTTATTTTTTTGACTGAACAAATACAAAAATTGGTGTTTTGTTGTTTTTTTTATCCTCACCTGAGAATATTTTTCCATTGATTTTTAAATAGAGTGGAAGGGAGGGAGGGAGAGTGAGAGAAACATCGATGTGAGAGAGACACATCGATTGGTGTCCTCCCTCACGACCTCAGCTGGGGCTGTTGATCAAACCTGAAATCCAGGCACATGCTCCTGGCCGGAATCAAACCTGAGACCCTTTGTCCGAAGGCTGACACTCTAACCACCGAACCAAATTGGCCAGGGCAAGACTAAGTAATTTCAATGTATGTTTTAGTCCTCTTGTTTCCTCCCTGGTTTCCCTCAGTTCTCACATTGTGGTACTCTTTCCTTCTTGTCCTCTTATTGACTTTTTCTTCTAGAGAACTAGGAAGTAGCCTATGATAGGCACGCTTTGCACGTGGTTTTACCCTCTTCTGATGTCAAAGGCAGGTGTTGTAGGGATGGGGAAGAATGTCACGCTCTGTGGAACTTGCTCAGGTTTCTCACTCCGCATGATGTTCTTTCTCAGATTGGCCTGAGCATCTGTGGAATAGTCTAGCACTGGTTTTCAGTAGCAAGTGAATATTGAACCTTAGAAAGAGAAGAGAAATATTGGTTTTGATATTAGTAACTTTTATGACTCCAGTATTTGTTAAAACTTATAAAACTTGTATACTATAACTCGTTTTTTCGTATCCTGCATTATTACTACTTTTATTCAAATTTGATGGTAAAAGGTATCGTTGGAATATTTATCATTAATGGTTAAATTAGTTCACATAAAGTGGTAGGTCAGTGCCCTGGGTGAAATAAGTGTTCCAAAATTTACACCTGGGTAGCTATAGAAAAGTTGAGTGTGCTATATGTTTGACATCTTTAATTCTTTTTAATCTAAAAAATAATTCTTTGTGTATTATTACTTCCACATATAGATGTCACCTTTTTGAGGTACAGACTAATTTATTATTTTTTTTATCCTCACCCGAGGACACTTTTGCATTCATCTTCAGATAGAGCGGGAGGGAGAGAGGGAGGAGGAGAGAGAGAAACATCGATGTGAGAGAGACACATCGAGTGTTTGCCACCCACACGATCCCAACCAGAGCCAGGGACAAACTGCAACCGAGATATGTGCCCTTAGCAGGAACCGAAGCCGGGCCCCTCTCTGGTCCGTTCTAACTGCTAAGCCAAACCAGCCAGGGCTCTTTAAGTCTGTAATGTCCTGAAGCATATAATAAATCTTTCTTTTTATTGTATGATCTTTTAAAAAATATTTCTTCAGCATTTGAATCCCTGTTGGTAAGTGAGCAGACTACCTCCCCAATGCAACTTTCTGACACAGTAAAACAGCAAAAAACAAAACAAACATTGTGAGTGCTTTGGGTTGCTAAGGTTGCTCAAGTAGAGTCTAAAGGTCTGTTACATTTTTGAATCAGAGAACCCACATGCTTGCTTTAGTAAATCAGTGTCAAATTTCTTTTTCTCTTTCATGTATCTAAGTGGGAGTTTGTCTGAAAGGCATTAGGAAGTATAGATATAATCATAGCTGTAAAAACTTGAAAGTGCTCATTTAAAGGCTTCATTTGAGAAAGAGATCAATGTTAGCTGTTACCGTGTGCCAAGTACTAGAGCAGTTGCTGCATATGTTACTAATCTCTACACAGACATACAGGGGCAAAGAAGAGTAACCTGCTCTGGAATCACTATTTGGCCTCCCTGAACCTCCCCCCCACCCCAATCACTTCAAAACCTAACAGTTTAGAATTTTAAAAATTCATTCTTTTCACTCACCAGATGTAACAAAAGCCACTCTTTTCTGTGCTTTTATATGTTGTGTTATTATTTAGAATCGATTGATAATACAGGTGAATAAGAGACTATTCAAAAGATTAAAAAGGCATATGTATACCTTTCCTAACCCTCCTCATACCATGTAAACAAGCCCAGGTTGCAACCTTAGGCATCAGGAAGTAAAAGAAATTCATTCTAGCAGAGCAAATATCCAGGACTAACTCAGGGGGAAATTTTGTTCAGTGGACAAAACATGCAGGGTCCCCCTCTCTCACCTGCAATCAATTACTGCTCTGTCACCTGCCCTATAGCAAAAGCTCTTTGTATGTTGACACCAACATGCAAATGTTCATCTTTAGTTTGTTTACCTTCTTATTTGTTACATTTTACAAGGGACACATTTCTGAGACAAACAAATAAAAGTGTGATGGAAGTCATAATCTATTAGGCTGCCAGTTTTAAAGATAACCTTAATATCTTTTCAAGAATGTGGGGAAATGCTTTGTCCGACAAGTAGGATACAGAATGGATATGATTTCGTTATTCTTTAAACTGGGTGAACATATAGATGTATGGATTTCAAATAAAAAAAAGCCCGTAGGGCCCTGGCTGGTTTGGCTCAGCGGTTAGAGCGCCAGTCCACGGACCAGAGGGTCTGGGGTTTGATTTTCCGGTCAAGGGCACCTACCTGGGTTGCAGATTCGATGCCCAGCCCCAGGCTGGGTCCTGCGGGAGGCAACCAATCTGTGTCACATCAATGTTTTTCTCTCTCTCTTCCTCCCTCCCACTCTACCTAAAAATCAATGGGAAAATATCCCTGGGTGAGGATTAACAACAACAAAAAGCCTGTAGGAAATATATAACGTTACAGCAGATACCTCAGAGTGATGGGATTATGACTCTTTTCCCTATGTTCTTGGGTTTTCTGAAGAAAACATTCTACAATAGAAATGTAGACTCTCACAATATGGAAAAAACAAAATAAGCTTTAAAAATAATATCCTTTAGCCCTGGCCGGTTTGGCTCAGCGGTTAGAGTGTTGGCCTATGGTCCCAAGAGACCCGGCTTCGGTTCCCGCTAAGGGCACGTACCTCGGTTGCAGTTTGTCCCCGGCCCTGGTTGGGTCGTGCGGGTGGCAGCCAGTCGATGTGTCCCTTTCACGTCGATGTTTCTCTCTCTCTCTCTCTCCCTCCCACTCTATCTGAACAAAATATGGAAAAACGTCCTCAGGTGAGGATAAAATAATAATAATATCCTTTAAATCTGTGCCAGATAATTTTGATTCTTCCTTCCCAATTAAATATTAAAATACTGCCCTGGCCGGTATGCTCAGTGGTTAGAGTGTTGGCCGGCAGACCAGAGAGACCCGGGTTCGGTTCCCGCTAAGGGCACGTAGCACCGTTGCAGTTTGTCCCCGGCCCCTTGGGGTTGTGTGGGTGGCAGCCAGGCGATGTGTCCCTTTCACATCGATGTTTCCCTGTCTCTTTCCCCCTCTCCCCTTCCCGCTCTGTCTGAAGATAAATGCAAAAATGTCCTTAGGTAAGGATAAAAAAATAATTTAAATACCTAGTAAAATTAATGTAGGAAACTACAGCGTTTGCTTTTAAGTTCAACTGCTAGGAACTTTTCTGTTTAATTGGAAGGGAGGGAGGAAGAGAGAGAGAGCGAGACATCGATGTGAGAGACACATCAATTGGTTGACTCCTGCACTACCTCTGCTGGAGCCAGGATCAAACCTGCAACCCAGGTCCGTGCCCTTGACCGGGAATCGAACCTGTGACTCTTCCGCCCGAGGGCCAGTGCTCTAACCACTGAGCAACCGGCTAGGGCAGGAACATGTTTTTTTAATAATAAAACGTATATCATAATCTATGAAATAAATTTAATACTATATTCTGAAAAATTATGTATCCAGTTAATATTTAACAAGTGATAAAATAAAAAGAAACCAGTTCCTTTTTCTTTTATCATTTCATGTATTATACATATATGTGTACATATATATTATATAAATCTAAGGCACAAAAAGTGCTCCACAGAAAACAGTGGTGGTTCTGCACGTGTGACACCGTCAGGCGGGAATGCGTCGGAGGTCGCGGCAGTGCTGAGGCTCCGAGCCCAGACCCACCCCCGGTACCTGCCTCTTCCACCGGGACCGGAGAGGAGGTTGTGGCCAAAGGTAATCTTTGAAACAACTTATAGTAAAACACTGCATGTTCCTCTTTTTTGCTAATTATTTGTAGTTTTTCGTTTTTAATTTTAGACGAGCCATCTATGATGCATTTGAACGCTTCCTGCATAAATATGCTAACTAACTGGATCACTGTATATAGCCAGTGTGGCCCTATTTCTCACAGGAGTTTCATCCTTTGATGGTGTGAAAAACAAGCAGACAGTACTGTATATCTAACTGCCATCGAGTTATTCTGGAATTCAGTGTTACAAGTCAGTCAACTATAATCTTTAAATGCATTTGAATAACTTTAAACCAGTATTTGGATGAAGTGATGTTAAAGTATTTTGTTTGTGGGAATCCCATATACTCAATATATAGTCTATTATTTCAACTTATGAAAACTTTAAATTTTTAATTATGAATAATTTATTGATTTAAAATAAATTTATTCATAGAAATTATATTGGTTTTTACAGAACTGCTAAATCAAAGTTTGTGATACATCAGCTTCTATTATATACCCTTATATTTTTACTACTGATTTGCTCTGAGAAACATGTTTATTTCCTTTATGGATCCATAGTGAATTTATAATCTTATTTTCACCTTTAATTTTCTGCCATGAAAATATATATGATGTGTGAAATCACCGTAAACTTTGAGTTCTAAAAAATCCTGATTGTTTTGTATGTAAGTGCTTTTAATAATTAAAACGAATATGAGAATGCAGACATAATGCATAAGACTTGGCTAGATTTTAAAACTGCCTAATGTTAGGTTAGAAAAAAAATGCCAAATATATTTCCCCTACTTAACAACTTTCAATTCATGAAAAGTGGAAATACCTGTTGCATTAATTGGTACACATTGTGTCTTAACATTTTCTTACATGTATATCTAGTCTGGGTCTACAAAACATCTAACTTTACTTTAGGCCAAGTACATAACAGCTTTGACTTCTTTATTTCAAAAATTAATAGCCATAGTGAAATTGTTCTGTCCCAAATAAACTTAACTTACAGAAAAGATTTTAACTAGTAACTTTTTTAAATTGGAAGATTACATGGATAGATACGGTGCTTTGTTTTTATGATAAAGTTCTCAAGCTGAGAGCTAAGATACTCTCAAAAAATAGAGGGGGAAAAAAAAAAAATATATATATATATATATATATACATATACATACATACACACACACACACACACACACACACACACACACACAGAGCCAGGCAGTAGAAAATATTTTTGAGTATTGTGTCAAGGCTTAGAATAAATGTATTTGAGTTTTATTTATTTAAAATCCGTGCTGTCTATAGATTATATTTAAAAATGTATTCCTAATCTAGTAAGGATATTTGAATTATGATTGTAGCCTTTTTAAGGAGATTTTGTCATGCTAACGTCTCCATCATTTCAATTTTTAAATACTATTTTTAAATTATTAATGTGAAGTCATTGATGGCATACAGAGTTATAAAATTTGTGAAACTACTTTGACATAACAAACCAACATGGTTACAGCCATTTAAGCTGTAGCAATTTTACATGTTCAGATAGAACCTTTACTTTTAACTGAAAGTATAAAAATCTAAAGTTCTTCAATAATATACCCTTTAAAGTAAAAGTTGTTATCAATTGAATCACATTTATTTTCTTTTGTGTAATGTGAGGTAATAGGATTGAATGCTTTCTGAATAGTGGGCTTTAGCAAAACCAATACTTTATTCTCACATAAGTATTTCTTACTGAGCAATTTATTTCACTTTAATTAACTCTTGGGCATAACTAATTTTTCTCAAATAGATGTGGAAGAACGTATTTAAGAATTTCCTCTGTTAACCAGCGTTGTAAGAATATGTTGCTGGGGGAGCACTCGAGGTCTTGCTTCCCAGCTTTGTCATCAATTTGGCTCAAATAAACTTTTACAGGAATTCTGAAAAAAAAAAAAAAGATTATACCTGTGCAGTTAACTAAACTGATTAATTCTAAGTCAAACTACCTTTTCTTAAAGTTTTTATCTACTCCCCCCCAAAATAGTAACTTAAGCTTCATATATATACTCACACACACAGCAGTGCTGTCTGCCATTTTGAGGACTGGACACATACACTGCTAGAAATTACTGAGGCCAGAGTTGCAGACTGGCCGTTGATTCAGGCCTGCTTAACCCACAGTTGCTCTATGCAGCGTGCATAATATTTCAGAATCCGAGATGTGTTCGGAATGGCACGCATTCCAGTTTGCCACAGTCTGCTGGACTCCCTCTTATTAGACTATGTCACTACTGTGTGTTTCCTACTCAGCCCTAGAGTTTGACAACCCTGATTTAGATCTGTGGTTAGAAAAAGCTTCTGAATTTCATGAGTTCCTAATGTTGTAATTACTATGAAATAATTGAGCATATGCATTTTAGATGGTTTCCTATGAATGTAATTTTTTAATGTGGTGCTTTCTCTTGTAAAGAATATTGAATTGTTAACACTGTAACTGAAAATTTTAAAATCATGTCCAAATATTTTATACTTCACAATAAAAGTTTATTTAAAAAGTTACTTGTGTTCAAGAGGTATTATTCTAAATCCTTGTCTGTTTATGACCCAAATAAGGTAACGCATAAATAAGCTAGGGAAGGACCGTGGCCAGGTAGCTAAGGTTGCAGGTTTAATCCCCAGTAAGGGCATATATAAGAATCAACCACTGAATGCATAAATAACTGGAACAATAGACTTCCGGTCAAGACGGCGGGTAGGTAAACGCGGTATCGTGTCCTCCCACAACCACATCAAAGTTACAACTAAACTACAGAACAACCATCATTCAAAACCACCTGAAATCAAGCTGAATGCAGTCCTACAACTACGGAATTAAAGCAGCAGCCACATGGAGACTGGTAGGAGGGCGGAGGGGACGGGCTGGGCCCACACCCAAGTGTGGGGATAAAAATCAGGGGGACACCTCGGCTGGGAAGGTCCTCCCTGAGGACTGAGGGGTCCCCGTCCCACACCAGGCGCCCTGCTCAGGGTCCCAGTGCCAGGAAGAGAATCCCCATCACTTCTGGCTGGAAAACCAGCAGGAACTGAGGCTCAGGGAGGCTGAGGCGGCTGGAGCCCCAGGCAGCTCCTTAAAGGGCCCGCGCACAGACTTAGCGGACTCTCTCCCTCTGAGCTCGGAGGGGAGGCAGCTCGAGGGGCGCCAGAGACACACAGGGAAGAACTGAGCTGTTTGGCACTGGAGCGAGGGCTGGAGAAGGGGCTTTCTCCAGGACAGACGTGCTGTCAGAGGCCTTTGCTCCTTTGGTGAGCCCTTCCCGGGGGCAGCAGACAGCCCCCATATCTGAGACCCCAGCAACCTGGCTCACACTGGTAGCCCCGCCCTGGTGACTCCCTGAGGCCCCGCCCCACCCAACTTTGAGGCCCACCCAAGCTGTTGCCACTTGCTTAACCATAGGATTGGCCTGTCTTGGATCCTGCTTCAGGTTTTTCCTAAATTCTTTCAAACGAGCAGCATCTGGTCTCAGCGACCCCCTTACCTCTCATTAAGTAATACACTGAAACAAACACAGGGAGGCAGCCAAAATGAGGAGACCAAGAAACAGGTCCCAAATGAAAGAACAGAACAAAACCCTAGGAAAAGAACTAAGCGAAATGGAGATAAGCAACCTAACAGATACTGAGTTCAAAATACTGCTTATAAGGATGCTCAATGAACTTAGTGAGAACCTCAGTGAACTTAGTGAGGGCCTCAAGAGCATAAAAAAGGACCAGTCAGAAATCATGGATGCACAGTTAGAATTGAAGGAGGCATTAACTGAAATAAAGAACAATTCACACAGCTTCAATAATAGAGTACGTAAATCCAAGGAGCAAACCATCGATTTGGAATATAAGGAAGCAAAAAATGCCCAATCAGAACAGCAAAAAGAAAAAAGAATCAAAAAAAAAATGAGGATAGTGTAAGGAGCCTCTGGGACAACTTCAAGCGTGCCAACATTCGCATCTTGGGGGTGCCAGAAGGAGAAGAGAGAGAACAAGAAATCAAAAACCTGTTTGAAACAATAATGGCAGAAAACTTTCCTAACTTGGTGAAGGACACAGACATACAAGTCCAGGAAGCACAGAGAGTCCCAAACAAGATGAACCCCAAGAGGCCCACACCAAGACACATCATCATCAAAATGCAAAAGGTTCAAGACAGAGAGACTCTTTAAAGCAGCAAGAGAAACGCAGCTAGTTACCTACAAGGGAGTTCCCATTAGGCTGTCAGCTGATTTCTCAAAAGAAACTTTGCAGGCCAGAAGGGAGTGGCAAGAAATATTCAGAGTGATGAAAAGCAAGAACCTACAACCAAGATTACTCTATCCTGCAAAGCTGTCATTTAGAATCGATGGCCATATAAAGACTTTCCCAGACAAGAAAAAGTTAAAGGAGTTCATCACCACCAAACCGTTATTACATGAAATGATGAAGGGTCTTTTTGAAGAAAAAGATAAAAAACATGAACAAACAAAATGACAATGAATACATATCTATCAACAATGGAATCTACAAACAAAATGAACAGGTAGAACAGAAACATTCTCATAGATACAGAGAACATTTTGTTGGTTGCCAGTTGGGAGGGGGGTTGGGGCAATGGGTGAAAAAGGTGAAGGGATTAAGAAGTACAAATTTATTGCTAGACTGACAAACCTCAAAGGGAAAGGGGTGGGGGAGGGGAATAAACCAAAGAACTTATATGCATAACCAATGGACACAGACAATAGTGTGGGAAAAGGCGGGAGGGGGGAGGGAGTGTGGAGGAGGGGGTCAATGGGGGAAAAATGTGGAACATCTGTAATACATTTTACATCCAACAATAAAGATTTAAAAAATAATAAGTGGAACAATAAATTGATGCTCTCACCCCCTTTCTCTTCCTTTAAAATCAATCAATAAAAATAATCCGGGGAAGCTCTAGCAGAATCATATTCAGTATCTACAGCAAAAGCCAAAATTTCTCCCAAAATATTTGTGATCCCAGGGAAACCAGCTTTCTGAGAGACCATTGTTGTCTGAATGTTGTATAAACTCACTCACTGTTGGATATGATTACATTTATACTAGTAAATATACTGCAAACAGTTAAAATCTGGAAATAAGAACTTAACTATAGGATGCAGCTGGACCGGCAACGGGAATCCTGGGTAGAGGCTGCTATAGAAACTGGGTTTGGATATAAAAGGAAAGATGATGGCAGATGAGACAAAGGGAAAAGAGGTACATTTTGCAGGAGTAGATAACCTACTTCTAGGAATAGTCATATAGGCAGCTGTGGCCAGTTTGGCTCAGCGGTTAGAGTGTCAGCCCTTGAACCAAAGAGTCCCAGGTTTGATTCCGGCCAAGGACATGTACCTCGGTTGTGGTTTGTCCCTGGCCCCGGTTGAGGTCCTGTGGGAGGCAACCAATTGATGTGTCTCACATGGATGTTTCTTTCTCTTTTCCTCCCTCCCTCCTGCTCTATCTGAAGATAAATGGAAAAATATCCTCAGGTGAGGATTAAAAAAACCAAAAAAGTCATATAGGCAGAATCTTAGGAAACCAAAGGTTGTAGGAAGGATTTTGAAACAGTTTTTTTTTTTTTTTTTTTTAGAGAAAGAGGAAAGGAAAGGGGAAGAGAGACAGAAACATCGATGAGAGAGAACATCCATTAGCCGCCTCCTGCATGCCTCTCATGGGGGACTTGGCTCACGACCTGGGCATGTGCCCTGACCAAGAGGTCACCGGTTTGATTCCCGGTCAGGGCACATGCCCAGGTTATGGGCCAAATCCCCAGCAGGGGTCATGCAGGAGGCGGCCCAGCGATATTCTCTCTCATCGATGTTTCTGTCTCTCCCTCTCCCTTTCTTTGTCTCTAAAATCAATAAAGGGAGAAAAAATATTTTTTAAAAAGAAGTCATACCCTAGCACTTTGCTTCTCAACGTGTGATCAGTATGTTGGCAGTGTCAACAGACAGAACTTAATATAACACTAGTAACAGTAATATTTAATCATTTTTCAAAATGCCCTAAAAATAAACTAAGTTCAAAGAAGCATAACTTTTTTTCTTCTAGTTGTCAAAGAACAAGGATTTTCAAACAATAGAATTTGTCAATGTAAGAGACGTCCAAACTTGTAGAGAATTTTTATGAGTTTATTTGAGCCAAACTGGCAACATATGCATAGGAGTAAGATTTCAAATGCTCCTGGAATAACAATTTTGCAGCCTTCTTTTATACATTTGAAACTAAGGAAGGACGTAAGGAAAACTGCCTGGTGGAGGGCAAAAGCCAGGCAGGGATTGGATTACAGGCTAGTTAACAAGATTATGTGCTCTTCTGAGGGTTAATACCCCTTTCCAGGGGTATTAATGTTGTTACAAAGGTGTGTTAACCTACATGCACAAGAACAATGGACTGGGTTGGCTTAAAATCTTTTACTAAAGAAGTTATAGCCCCGGCTGGTTTGGCTCAGAAGTTAGAAAGTTGGTACAAGGACAGAAAGGTCGAGGGTTGGATTCCAGTCAGGGGTGTGCACCTGGGTTGCAGGTTTGATCCCCAGCTCAGGTTAGGGGCATGCAGGAGGCAACCAATCAGTGTGTCTCTCTCACATCGATGTTTCTTTCTCCTTCCTTCCCTCCCTTTCAGTGTCTCTGAAATCAATGGAAAAAAATGTACATCCTTGGGTGAGGATTAACAACAACAGAAAAGTTATAGGCCTCCTGGGGCTGAACTGCCCACCATGACTTACCTGCCCAGTTAGGAACTTATGGTCAGATCGCCCTGAAAGGTATCACTTTCCACTGAACCCCTTTTTTTCCTGTCCACATTGTAAAATAAAAGTCTAAATAGTGGCCCAGCTGGTGTGGTTCAGTGGTTGAGAGGTCACCGGTTTGATTCCTGGTCAAGGCACATGCCCAGGTGTGGGCCTGATCCCTAATAGGGAGACATGCAGGAGGTGACCAATCGATGTTCTTGCTCATCGATGTTTCTCTCTCTCTTCCTCTTCCTTCCTCTCTCTCCAAAAATCAGTAAAGAAAAAGGAATGTTAAAAAATCACTAAAGAAAAATTATTTAAAAAAACAAACAAAAGTCTAAATAGTGAGCCAGGAAAGGCCGAGTTTTGAGCATCAAGGTGGAGAGTTCTTAGGCAAGACACCTGAAACATTTGAGAGAATTCCTACTTCTTGGGAGCAGGAAGGAGGGTGTCAATAGGGGGGGAAAGAAGGGACATCTGTAACACTTTCAACAACAAAGGTAAATTTTTTAAAAAAGAGAGTTCCTACTTCTGTGAAACTGACTCATTAAAACCAACCTACCTCGGAACAGCAACCTGGTGGAAAGGTAACCTAGATCGTTTTGAAACTGTTTGCATGGCAAGCACAGTGGGGTTTTTGTTGTTTTGTTTTGTCTTTTTTTGCTTTATTTGTATAATACAGATAAGTGGAAAAAGAATGAAGTTTCCTGAAGGTGCTTTTACTCTTACTTTATCTAAGATTGAATATGTCACTGTATTTACTGAAGAGAAAGTACCGATAAAGCTTTTCAAATACGCATTAGCACTGACCCTGCCGAGAATGGTAGAGATAATTAAAGTATTTAGTCCTATCCAAGCATTTGCCTCATGTTTTTTGTGATAAACAGGGCCCACGGCTCTTTGACTTGGAGGTAATGATAGTTCAATATATCCTATTGAAAAATTGGTCTCTTTTATTTTTATTTTTCATCCTCACCCGAGGACATTTTTGCATTTATCCTCAGATAGAGCGGGAGGGAGGAAGGGAGGGAGGAAGAGAGGGAGAAAAAGAGAAACATCGATGTGAGAAAGATACATCAAGTGGTTGCCACCCACACAACCCCAACTGGGGCCAGGGACGAACTGCAACCGAGGTACATGCCTTTAGTGGGAACCGAACCCAGGACTCTCTGGTCCATGGGCTGATGCTCTAACTGCTGAGCCAAACCGGCCAGGGCTCTAATGTTTTTTTGTGTTTGTTTTTTTTTCCCCTTTATTGATTTTAGAGAAGAAGGGAGAGAGAGAGGAAGATAAAAGCATCAATGAGAGAGAATATCGACTGGCCACCTCATGCATGCCCCTCACTGGGGATCGGGCCCACAACCTGAGCATGTGCCCTGACTGGGAATTGAACTGCGATCTTTTGGTACATGGGTCAATGCTCAACCGCTGAGCCACACCGGCTGGACTAAATGTTTTTTAAAATATGTTTTCAATGATTTTTTTTAGAGAGATAGAGACATCAATTAGCTGCCTCCTGCATGTCCCCTTCTGGGGATGGAGCCCAAAAGCTGGGCATGTGGTGTGACCAGGCATCGAACCGGGACCTCTCAGTCCATGGGACAACGCTCAATCCACTGAGCCACACCAGCCAGGCAAAAACATTGGTCTCTTTTAAAGTCATCATCTTATAGGAAGTTAATAAAATTATCTCTGGGTTCAGTTTTATCTTTTCCTTGGACTGTGGGACTTGGGAGCAGACTATATTTAATGCATTCTCTGAAATCTCCAGCATAAAGTACACCTATTTGCACATTGGGTTTTTGCCAGTCTGAACCTAAATTGTACTGCTAATAAAAACAAAGATCTTCATGTTCTTGTGGGACTTCCCTGAGACTCCAGGGGGAGGGGAAAAAGCAATGGGTTCAATCACTGGATGAAATATTAGCATACTCTAAACAGGAAAAACAAGATTTATCTTTTAAAGGCTCATCTGAATAACCATTTGAATATCAAGTTTGTATAAGGTGACTAGGTATTTCATAACTTCTGAGGGCTTAGAGAACTATCTCCCTTTTTTATTATTATTTTTTTTCCTTGATTGATTTTAGAGAGAGAGAAACATTGATGAGAGAGAACATCGATGGGCTGCCTTCTGCACGGCCCCCACTGGGGACCAAGCCCACAACCTGGGCATGTGTCCTGACTGAAAATCGAACTGACGACCTCTTGGTGCAGGGTCGACTCAACCACTGAGCCACACTGGTCGTGCAGCTGCTTCTTCATTTTTTAAATTAATTTGAGAGAGGGAGAGAGACAAACATCAATGTGAGAGGAACACGGATCGGTTGCTTCCAGTATATGCCCCAACTGGGAATCAAGCCTGCAACCTGGGTATGTGCCCTGACCAGGACTCGAACCCACAGCCCTTAGTGTACCTGTGTTCCAGGTTCCAGTTTTCCATCACAAAGAAGAAACAGGTCACGGCTTCAGGTTCACGATCTTCAGTTGATCATTCTCTTTGTTCTCGACATTCCAGTCTTTTCTAATAAGAAGAAACAGATTTTTAAATTTTATTTATTAAGCCCTGGCCGGTTTGGCTCAGCTGTTAGAGTGTCGGCCTGCGGTCCCGAGAGACCCGGGTTCGGTTCCCGCTAAGGGCACGTATCTCGGTGTCGCAGTTTGTCCCCGGCCCTGGTTGGGTTGTGTGGGTGGCAGCCACTCGATGTGTCCCTTCACGTCGATGTCTCTCTCTCTCTCCCTCCCACTCTATCTGAACAAAATATTGAAAAAAGTCCTCAGGTGAGGATTAAAAAACAAAATTAAATTTTATTTATTAATTTTTTTTTTTTTTTAGAGAGAGAAGGGAGAGAGAGAGAGAGAGACCTATTTGTTGTTCCACTTATTCATACATTTATTGGTTGATTCCTCTATGTGCTCTGACCGGTGATCAAACCCACAGGTGTCTCAGGATGGTGCTCCAACTGAGTTACCCGGCCAGGGCTTTGATGTTTCAGTCTTAAGGAGATCATTTGCCTGGTGGTCGGGGGCTGTGAACATGCATTTAAAGCTTTAAAAAAAAATTTTTTTTCTTTTATTTTTTTTTTATTTTTCATGCACCCCGACTGGGAACCAAACCCACCACCCTGGCGTTTGCCCTGAACGGGAGTCGAACTGGTGACATTTCGGTGCTTGGACGATGCTCAGCCACACGGCCGGCAGCCCTCAGTTCCTGTGCCGTGAGGTGGGAAGGTCGACGGTCACTGTCCTAGAGGCACATGGTGCTCGTAGAAACCGCTGACGCTGTGTTCCGGCGAGGGGCACGCAGCTCAGCCCTGGTTCCCTGGGGCCACGCAGCCCCTGGCACGTTCCGGGGACGAGGGTCCATCGCTTGCTCTGGGCAGTCACCCTGTCGTTAGTGCAGAGAGTCGGTACCTGACATGTCCAGCTTCCTCCGCAGTCCTCAGGGCCAGTGCGCTCTCGGAAGTAAGTACCAGATTATGAGAACTGGTCGGTCAGTGACCTGTCTACTCACATCACCGGGCTGGAGAGAGGACTGTTTGGGTTGCCCGTGCCCTGGGGCAGAGAAGCAGGCGGGAGCTGCCTGACTTGCTGGGCTGATCCTCTTCCCAGTAATTGTCTTCAATTTTTTTTTTCTTTATTGATCTTGAGAGAGAGAGGAATGGAGAGGGAGAGAGAAATAGAAACATTGATGAGAGAGAACATCGACTGGCTGCCTCCTGCATGCCCCTCACTGGGGATCGGGCCCACAACCTGGGCATGTGCCCTGACCAGGAACCGAACTGATGACCTCTGGGTGCATGGGTTGATCCTCAACCACTGAGCCACACCGGCCGAGTACATTTAAAGCTTTTGAAAGGATACAATACATCAGGGAGATTATTATAACTATAAGCAGCATAATTCCCAATGTTCAGAATGTACTTCAGAGCCATAGTCAAGACCCAAACCAATCAAAATCAAAGAAGTCAAAGGACCCAGCAAAGGAGTCACCTTTTTAAGCCAAGTGGCTTGCTCAGTAATCAGGAGTTTCAGTTTCCCCAGAAGTGTTAATCCAAGTGCAGCAGAATGTATTGGCCACAGCTCAGACATCTCCTTGCTCAGCTAAAAGATAATCAAAGTCTACCCTATTATCAAGAACAACTTTGACCAAAGAGTCTAAGGATCAATATCTTCAGTAGTTAAGGAGAGGTTCCTGATCATAGTCTCATTTACATGTATTCCTAACTAGGGAAGTAAGGCCCTGCCAAAGGAAGCCAATTCTGAATCATGAATGCCTCATGGTAGGTCATTTCTAACTCAAGATGCAAATCCAGAAGAGCTGACTTATGTGGTGCCCTAGTTCCTTTGTGAAAAGTTAGGGGCACAGTTAGAGAACCTAAGAAGCATCATGGGCCAACCATCTAGGTTTTTCGGTTTTTTTTTAATCCTCACCCGAGGACATTCTTTTCCATTTTTTGCTCAGATAGAGTGGGAGAGAGAAGGAGGAAGAGAGAGAGAGAAAAACATCGATGTGAAAGGGACACATCGAGTGGCTGCCACCGGCACGATCAACCGGGCTGGGAACAAACTGCAACCGAGGTACGCGCCCTTAGCGGGAACCGAACTCGGGTCTCTCTGGACCGCAGGCTGATGCTCTAACCATTGAGCCAAACCAGCCAGGGCCCATCTAGGTATTGATAGGCCCAAGGAGTCTAATAATCACCACAGACGATGGTAAATCCTGTTGGGGCACAAAACACTTCCACCAAGGTGGCACTGTTATTGGACTCATTTATAGGGACTGTTACATTTGCCCATTTAAGCCAGAGGTCATATTTTTAGCATATTTGCTAAGTCTCCTAGTCTGAAATAAAATGTTCTAAATTCTAGAGGTTACCCCCTTAGTAATGGCCTGGAAATACTGGTGATAGTGTTATCTTTCTAGGCCAATGCCAGAGTAAAGAGCTTCATGTTTAGCTAAAGTAGGAAGTCCTGAGCCAGCATCTCATGTGGAAGTTGTCTACATCAATGGCAGCTACTTTCTTCCTTGTCAATTTGATTTGAAGGTGCCCAGCATCTGCACAGAATCAGATGTCAGGGAAGTCTTCAGTTGTGAACATGCATACAAAGTTCAAAGCCCTGAAATTTGGCTGCCATCTGGGGAATGAGGAGGACCTGGTATAGTCTCTTCAAGGAGACTCAAGGGCAGTCTTTTTTTTTTTTTTAATTATTTTTTATTAATTTGTGTTACAGATGTTTCTCCTTTTTCCTCCATTGACACCCTCCTCCCCATCCCCCCCTGCCCTATCCCCAGCTTTGTTGTCTATGTCCATTGGTCATGCATACATGCATATAAGTTCTGTGTTTTATCCCCCCCCCCCAACACCTCTTCTGGGGTTTGTCAGTTTGTACGCTACTTCTATGTCTCTGGATCAGTTTTGTTCATCAGTTTGTTTAGTTCATTATATTCCACAAATAAGTGAGATCATGTGATATTTGTCTTTCTCTGCTTGGCTTGTTTCGCTTAGCATAATACTCTCCAGGTCCCTCCATGTCATCTCAAATGCATCTTAGAGCTGCATTGTATTCCATTGTGTATATGTACCACAGCTTTTTAATCCACTCATCTACTGATGGGCACTTGGGTTGTTTTCAGATCTTAGCTATTGTAAATAGTGCTGCTATGAACACAGGGGTACATATATTCTTTCTGATTGGTATTTCAGGCTTCTTAGGGTATATTCCTAGAGGTGGGATCACTGGGTCAAATGGAAGTTCAATTTTTAACTTTCTGAGGTAACACCATATTGTTTTCCATAGTGGCTGCACCAGTCTGCATTCCCACCAGCAGTGTACTAGAGTCTCCTTTTCGCCACACCCTCGCCAGCACTTGTTGTTTAAGGATTTGTTGATGGTGGCCATTCTGACGGGTGTGAGGTGATACCTCATAGTTGCTTTAATTTGCATCTCTCTGATGATTAGTGACGTTGAGCATTTTTTCATATGTCTCTTGGCTATTTGTATGTCCTGTTTGGAGAGGTGTCTATTTAGGTCCTCTGCCCATTTTTTAATTGGGTTGTCTTCCTTTTGTTGAGTTGTATGAGTACTTTATATATTTTGGAAATTAATCCCTTATCTGATGCATCATTGGCAATTATGGTCTCCCATATAGTGGGTTCCCTTTCCATTTTGATGATTGTTTCTTTTGCTGTGCAGAAGCTTTTAAGTTCGATGTAGTCCCATGTGTTCATTTTTTCCTTTGTTTCTCTTGCCTTAGGTGTTGTATCAGTGAAAATTCTGCTGCGTATGATGTCTGAAATTTTGTTGCCTACATTTTCTTCTAGAATTTTTACGGATTCACGAGTTACATTTAACTCTTTTATCCATTTTGAGTTTATTCTTGTGTATGGTGTAAGCTGGTGGTCTAGCTTCATTTTTTTTGCATGTAGCTGTCCAATTTTCCCAACACCATTTATTGAAGAGTGTCTTTACTCCATCGTATGCTCTTGTCACCTTTGTCAAATATTAATTGAGCATATTGTCTTGGGTCAAGCTCTGGGTTCTCTGTTCTGTTCCATTGATCTATCTGCCTGTTCTGGTGCCAGTACCAGGCTCAAGGGCAGTCTTTTTTAAATTGATTTTATAAAGAGAGGAAGGGGGTAAGGGAGAGAAGGGGTGAGGGAGAGAAAGGGAGAGGAAGAGAGGGAGAGACATTGATTTGTTGTTCCACTTATTTATGCCTTCATTAGTTTGATTCTTGTGTGTGCCCTGAGCAAGATCAAATGGCCAGGGCCTTAACTAGGAATCTAAGTTTGACCTTTGACCAAGGGGTGAAGGTATACCTGGGGAGATTTGTCTGCAACCTCGGGAGTTTTATTTTAAAAGGTAACTGCCTAATAATCTGTTCAGAGCAGAAAGCAGATCAGAAGAATTAGTAAAACGTGAGTACTCAGGTGAAAATAAATGGGGGAGCAGTAGAAGTCATGTTTATCCTATCGTATTTTGTTTTAGGCACCTGATATTTTTAATTAAAAATTTTTTTTCTTTATTGATTTTAGAGCGAGAGCAAGGGAGAGAGGGAGAGAGAGAGAAACAGCAATGAGGGAGAACATCAACTGGCCACTTCCTGCATGACCCCCACGGGAGATGGGCCCACAATCTGGGCACGTGTCCTGACCAGGAATTGAGCCAGTGACCTCTTGGTGGTGAGTCAATGCTCAACCACTGAGCCACACACACTGGCCGGGCATATTTAAAATTTTTCCTTAGCCTTTTGTAATGAGTTTTTTCATAAAGCTGTTTTGCAATCCTGAGGCCTTTTGCACACCAATTAAAGTAGGCATCTCTGTTCAACTCGGGGTCCCTTGCTCAAGTGTACTTCTTCAATGAGCCATTTTGTTTCATTGGAATCTTCCCATAATGACCATCATAATTCTAGGTTTTTAGTAAAATTTTAATATATATTTTCAGATATATACACTTCTGGCACTATGTTTTAAAGATAAAACAAGCAGGTGGTGCTGGAAGGTGGCGTGCTCAACTCTTTGGATATAAAAATATCTCATTTCTTGCCGTGGCCAGTTGCTCAGTAGTTAGAGCATCGGCCCACGGACCAGAGTCATAGGTTCCTTTCTGGTCAAGGGCACATACCTCAGTTGTACTTCCGATCCCTGGCCCTGGTCAGGGTTGTGTGGGAGGCAACCAATCAATGTGTCTCATTTCTTTAGCTAGGCCTTTGGGTTTCCTGGAGCCAAACTAATAATAAGAAGGCCTATTACCATGGGAGTCTTCTTGAGGTGAAGAGGGCTCTAACAACCTTCACACGCTTGACCTGTGTTCACCAAGGGTCTGCAGCTTTTTTTTATTCCCAAGATTCCCATTAGCAACTAACCATTTAAACGAAAATTTTATTCCCCTGAGGCCTCCTACTGGACCACATATGATCCTGAAACCAGTCCAATTACAAGTTGGACCCAATCCAACTACAGCTGGTAACCACCAACAATTCTCAAATAGAAGATTCTGTACTAGCCTTTATCTACACTAAACAAAACGAACAAATGTGCACATTAACAAATCAGCAGTAAACAAAGAAATGTTACTATGGACTGGCCAATAGAAGGCTGTGCACACTACCAGCAGTTAGTGTGCACTAAACCCGCAGACTCCAATGAATGGGGACTGCAGACTGGAACTGGGCAAAGGACTAAACCAGCAAACCCTGGTGAATGGGGACTACAGACAGGAACTGTGGGAAAGAACTAAACCAGCAACCCCCAGTGAATGGGGACTGCAGATTCGAACTGGAGGAAGGGATTCCAAATAACTGGGGAATTGTGGACTGAACCAAAGGCTGTAAGGATTTGTATTCTGAGTGAAACCATCTGCCAGTTTAAGTTGACCTGCTCATCTGTGGCTTGGATAGCCAATTAGATCAGGAGTTCAGAACACCAATGGCCCTCCAAAACAGCAAGAAGGAGAACTCAAAAAAGTTGTAATGTTTGCAAAGTTCTAGGGTACCACACCTGTTTCTCATTGTCCCCAAATGTCATTAGAACTTCCCTTCAAATCCCATCATTGTTGTCACCAAATCTGTTAAAGAACAAAAATTCAACCAAGCAAATTTAAGGATCTAACTGGATTGAAAGATTTATGAATTGGGCAGCAGAAAGGTGCTCCAAGAAGTGTACAAACTGGAAAGTTATTTTTTTATATCCTCACCGGGGTATACTTTTCTATTTATCTTCAGATAGAGTGGGAGGGAGGGAGAGGGAGAGAGAGAAAAGCATTCATGTGAGAGACACATTGATTGTCTGCCTCCCAAAGGACCCTGACCAGGGCTGGAGACTGAACCAAAACCAAGGTATGTGCCCTTGACCGAAATCGAACTCACGACCCTTTGGTCCATGGGCCAACGCTCCAATGCCTGAGCCAAACCGGCCACGGGAAACTGCACGCCCCCAGAAACTGCCTCCTGCATGCCCCCCACTGGGGATCGAGCCCACAATCCAGGCACGTGCCCTATCTGGGAATTGAGGTGGGACCTGTCAGTCCATGGGATGATGCTCAATCCACTGAACCACACCAGCAGGGCTAAATACAGAACTTTGGATGTTCTTATCAAAAAAGAGATCATCGCCCTGGCCGGTTTGGCTCAGCGGTTAAAGCGTCGGCCTGCGGTCCTGAGAGACCCGGGTTCGGTTCCCGCTAAGGGCATGTACCTGGGTTGCAGTTTGTCCCCGGCTCTGGTCAGTCGTGCGGGTGGCAGCCACTCGATGTGGTCCTTTCACATCGATGTTTCTCTCTCTCTCTCTGGTCCTCTCTCTCCCTCCCACTCTACCTTAAAAAAAAAAAAAAAAAAAGAGATCATTGTGTTGCCAGGTGAAGTTGTTTCCAAGAGGCGGCTATGTGAAAGTAGAATTGTTAGTATGTGTTTAAAAGACAGACAAGCAGCTAACTTCCTTCACTGACATTACAGGCACTACAGTGAAGATTCCAAACATCTCCTGCTGAGTTCTTTAGAGACCCTTTAAGAACACATTTACTCTCCAGTTCTTGCTCTGGAAGTACAACCTATTTCCAAGAAAGTCCTCCTTTGTTTCTTCAATAAAGTACCTTTATGATTTTTCATTTAAAAAAAGCAACGAACAAAACCACTATTAAAAAGAAAACCACAGGCCCCAAATGGCATCACTTGTGCTAAAATCCCATGATACCAAGCCTAGATTAAAATACCTGATCTACTTGCAGTTTCAAACTCTCCTAGAAACATAACCTTAATCAACCTGTCTGGAATTTCTGGTAAGTATCAATGAGGTAATCTCCATAGAATGAAGAGGCAACCTGCATGATAAAAACCCTTCTCCAAAACAGATGTCCAGACCCATTTTCTTTTGTTAATCCATTTCTTGCCCCACCTTTCTACCTATAAAAGCCTTCCATTTCAATTTTGTTTCTTTATTGATTTTAGAGAGAGAAGGAGGGAGAGGGAGACAGAGATAGAAACATCGATGAGTGAGAACATCCATTGGCCACCTCCTGCCTGCATACTCCCCACTGGGGATTTGGCCCACAACCTGGGCTTGCCCCATCCAGGAACTGACCTGGCAACCTCTTGGTGCATGGGTTGACACTCAACCACTGAGCCACACTGGCCAGGCAAGTCTTTCATTTTGTACAAACTCATCCAAGTGTCCTTCTAGTGGCTAGATGGGCTACTGCCTGATTCATGAATTGTTTAATAAAGCTAATTAGATCTTGCCCTGGCCGGTTTGGCTCAGCGGTTAGAGCGCCGGCCTGTGGACTGGAGAGTCCCGGGTTCGGTTCCCGCTAAGGGCACGTACCTTGGTTGCAGTTTGTCCCCAGCCCTGGTTGGGTTGTGTGGGTGGCAGCCACTCAATGTGTCGCTTTCACGTCGATGTTTTTCTCTCTCTCTCTCTCTCTCCCCCTCCCACTCTATCTAAACAGAATATTGAAGGATGTCCTCGGTTGAGGATAAAAAAAAAGTCTTTCATTTTGTACAAGCCCATCTGAGTGCCCTTCTAGTGGCTAGATGGGCTGCTGCCTGATTCATGAATTGTTTAATAAAGCTAATTAGATCTTGCCCTGGCTGGTTTGGCTCAGCGGTTAGAGCGCCGGCCTGTGGACTGGAGAATCCCGGGTTCGGTTCCCGCTAAGGGCATGTACCTCGGTTGCATTTTGTCCCTGGCCTTGGTTGGGGTCATGTGGGTGGCAGCCACTCGATGTGTCTCTCACGTTGATGTCTGTCTTTCTCTCTTCCTCCCTCTCTCCCTCCCTATCTCCCTCCTGCTCTATCTGAAGATAAATGCAAAAATGTCCTCGGGTGAGGATTTAAAAAAAAAAAAAGCTAATTAGATCTTTATATTTACTTGATCGTATTTTGTTTTTTAACACCACTAGTTAGATAGCCTATATAAATGTAACTTTGTAGAACCATTCCACATAGCCTTTTTCTCAACTGAATCACATGTACAGTCATGTACTGCATAGCAATATTTCTGTCAATGACTGACCACATATATGAAGGTAGTTCCATAAGATTATAATGGAACTGAAACATTCCTATCACCCAGTGACCTGGCCATAGTGCAACATGTTAGTCATGTGTTTGTGGCCATGCTGGTGTAAACAAACCTACTATGTTGCCAAATCCTATAAAAGTATAGCACATACAATTATGCACAAAACATAATACTTGATAATGACTATGTTACTAGCTTATGTATTTAATATACTACACTTTTTAATTATTATTTTAGAGTGTACTCTTAGCAATACACTATACCATACAGCCTAGGTGTGTAAGTACATTCTATGATATTCATACAATGATGAAATTGCCTAATGACACGTTTCTCAGAACATAGCCCCATCATTAAGCAGCTATAGTTAAATTGCTATAGGTAAAATCGAATGTGTTCTGAGTCTCATCAAGTGTGAATTTGTTGATAGGCTTTTCTAAGAGTCAGGCATCGCCCAAAGGCTGATTACAAGGAAGAGCAGCTGGTTGGTAGTTAAAAACACAAGGCTTCGCCAATAAAGGGGCCAGTAAAGATGGCACTGTTCTGGGACTATGGGCGGAAATAAAATCCCTATTTAACGAGAAATGAATTCAGGAGGTTGCTTAGGTCAGATAAATTGGGCACTAGTGTGGAAAACAAGAAAGGCCTTATTGTTTATAGCTGTTGTAATGTTTGCATAGTTTATTAGCTTTATGAAATTAAATAATTTGTGCCTGGTACAGCTTTTGAGTAAATAAAATATTAATCTCGATTTGAACGCGGCTGAAGTGAGACTCATGGGAGGAGGGGGGCCTTGACAAGCTGTCTAGTTTGGCAGCCCTAAAGCTGAACCCATTTTCAGCAACCTTGCACCCCGAACATAAACGTTATTAACTCACAAATACACGCAGCTGAAACCAATGTCATCACTCGCTGATGTGAGTGCCAATTAGAAAGCTCGTACCACATTTTAATCATCAAAACATATTTTAACATATATCCTTTTTAACATATATCCATTCCTGGAAAAAATTAACTGGAGCATGGATAGTTTGCAAACAAGTGTTTTGTTGTTTTTTTACAAATGAAAGGAGACAGGTAAATTTTTTTTTTTTTTTTAACAGCCAGAGAAACATTAACTTTTGTTTCCCTCAAAAGCCCTTTAAAAAGATTTCACTCCACGGGTGGGTCGAGGGGCGGGGAAGCGCACTAACCTCACTGCCCGCAAAGGTTTCCTAAACCGTTACCTACAGATCACTGTTTTCATTTGGGACGAGGCTCAAGACTGCAGGTGACCGCGGTGCCCCAGGGCGCCAGGGGGGACTTTTTGACCAGGAGAGGCGACAAACGTCGGGGCAGAGCGGCCGGGTCGCGGGCCCAGCTCGGTCCCGAGCGGCCCGCGGTGGGCGGCCGAGACCACCTGCCTCGCCTCGGGCCGACTCCCGGGCGGAGCGACACCGGCGCCACGTGCGTAGCCGCCCCGCCCTCTGCCACCGGCGTCCGAGCGCCGCGCGAGTTCGCCCGAGTCACAGAGGCCGGCGCGCGCCCCGCCCAGGCGCCCGCAGCTCGGGCCGCCGCCGCCGCGAGCCCGGAATCGCCCAGTTCGCCCTCCTCCCCCTCGGCGGGCCGCTGGGGCGGGACCGGCGCTCGGGGCGGGCTCGCCAGTCAGCCCGCGGGCGGCGGCCAGGCCGGGGCCGCGGCCGGCGAGCGGCCACGTCACGCTCCTCCCGGAGGCCCCGCCCCGCCCCCGCGGCCCGCCCCCGCACGCCCCGCGAGCAGTTACCGGCTCGGGGCGCGCGCCGCCCACTCCGCTGGAGGCCCCGCGGCGGCTCTTGCGCCCTCGCTGCCCGCGCCCGGGGACGGCTGCGGCTGCGGCGCCCGCGCGGCCGGCGGGCTCGGGCCGTGCGTCGCTGAGGCGGGCCGAGCCGACGGGCGGTTAGCGCTCCGTTCGACGCGGGGAGGGGCGGCACGCCGGGCGCTGCACGGCCTCGGCCGACGCGGGCGGCGGTGGCGGCGGCGACGGCGGCCGGGCTCTCGGGCTCTGTGCCCCAGGCCGGAGCCGGTGGTTGCCCCGGCGCAGAGACGGGCAGCCGGACTCCCTGGCCCCGGGCTCCCTGGCCCCGGGCCCCCCGCGGCTGGGGCGGCTGGGGCAAGGGGACGATGTCTGCCCGCGCCCCGGCGCCCGGCGCCCACTCCCGGGAGGAGCCGCCCGCGGCAGCTGCCGAGAAGGCGTCGCCGTCGCCCGAGGTGAGCCGGCAGGCCGAGCCGCTGCCCGCGCCCGCACAGGAGGGCACGCAGGCGGCCGGCGAGGAGAGGGCCGCGCCCGCCACCTGCGCGGGGGCGCGGGGAGAGCCGTCGCCGGCGCTGGTGCTGGGACACAGCGTGCCCCAGGCGGCCGTGCCCGTGAGGCCTCTGGCGCTGCACCTGGCGCACCGGGCGCGCGGGCCGGGGGGCCCCTTCGGCGGGGAGCCGCCCCCCCCGCCGCCGCCGCCGCGGGACCCGCCGCCCGAGGACGCCCGGCAGGAGGAGGTGGCGGCGGCCGGCCCAGAAGGAAAGGCGCAGTCGTCCCTGCCGCCGAAGGAGAACCCTTGGACCAAGAAGCCGCCTCCGCACCTGTCACCGGCCGGGTCGGAGCCGCCGTCCCCTCTGGATTCCCTGGAAGCAGGTCGGTGGCTCCGCTGGGTGGGCACCGGGGTGTGTGCGTGGGGGCGGCTCGCGTGGGGACGCGGGCTGGCGGGGGAGGGGCAGGCCTCCTTTCCCTGTCAGTCAGGGCACTTCTGTTCCAAGGTGTCATTCACTCTGCCCATTTACATAAATGGACATCTGGACGCGGCGGCGGGGAGAGGTGGGACCTCGGCTGCTCCTTGGCGGGGGCGCGGCGGCCCGGCGGCCTCGCTCGGTCGCCCCCACGTGCGTGGGGACTTGGGGAGGCTGCGGGTGGGGAGCTGCTGCCGTCCACCCTACAGAAAAGTTTCCGCGGACGTTTTAGAACAAGGGGATTGGTGTGTGTGTGGAAGCACCCGTTGTGTTTTCTTTTTTGTTGCGAAATAATTGGTAAAGCTGGAAGTTTCAGGGTTTTCAGAACGCGAGGTAGTCGGGTTAAAAGCGAGGCTGTGGACTCGCTGCCACGCTGCTTTGAGTGGCGAGTGTGGTGGGAATAACTGGAGCAGGGTCGTTGACACGAGAGCGGAGGCAAGGTGGGGAATGGTAGTCTTCTAACTTTCAGATCTCCTTTTGGAAGAGATTAGATTATGTCACTGCCTTTGAATGCTGACCAGTGGCCTCTGGGTACTTTATTTTAGTTGTAGCAATTGCATTTTTTAAAAAAAGTTTAAATGGAAAGAGTAAAAACAACCAAGATAAAAAGCAGTATGTCCTAGTTTTGCTTTCTAAATTAAGTTATATGAAATCAATTGAACTTTAACATAGAAATGACAGCTGTTTACTAGCAGATCTTCAGTTTTTCTTAAAATTAAAGATTAACAGTGGGATAGGGAAAATATGAGCGCGTTTATAGATGTGTGAAGATCAGTTGAGATGAAGGGTGTGGTGTAAATGTAAGGTGATTTTTGAAGACATGCACTATATTATTGCAGATATATAACGTTTCTTCAGAGGAACTTTTGGAGTGAGATAAGTGTTAATTGATTTATTTAGCTTTTGCACAGTAATACTTATCATTATTGATACATTTTTACACTGGTACAAAAAAAGCTACTTAAAATGTTTTTCTAAATTTAGTATTGCCATCATTCTCTTCTAGCTGCAAATATCTGTTTGTCAACTACTATTACTAACTGAAGAAAATAAAAATCTTAAAGCAAAATCTCCATAAAATTTTGCTATTTCATTAGGAAGTAAGCCCTAATGAATCTGAATGGCTGTCTAACCTCTGTTTCTAGACTTACACAGTTATACATTGTATTCAGTGAACTACCAGAAAAAAGTCTTTGTTGACTATAAAATCACTGTGATGGGTTTTTAAATCATTAAGGTAAGACTCAGGAGTTTTAATTGAAAATGACCTTGTGAAAAATAGTTTAAAAGATTAACCTACAGGTGCTTTCATTGGGTATCTTAATCTTTGTTGGAGATTAAGAACAAGCTGATGCTTGATGTATGGTGTGGTTCACAGGAATTTTAATTTTGCTGATGTCTCTCTGTAGGTAACTCTCTGTTCTTGGAATCCATAGAAATACTATCCTTCAGATTTGGAGTAACATTGTAACTTGGTCTCTCCAATCCTGTCTCTACACTGTTTTACTACAACTTTTATTTGTAGTTGATACTTAAGTAATTTAAATAAGAGACTGGTGTAGAAATGCACTGTCTGAAAGACTTAGGGATAGTGTTACTAACGAGTAGACTTTTGGCAAGATTTCTGGGCGTTATAAGCAAGTGAATGTATTCATCTCTTCCAGTTCCTAAGACCAGAGTGCCATCTATATAACTGGGTGTGTTGCCCTCCTATTTTCCTAAGCAAATTTGCACTACAAGAAGAGTGAAATAGGATCAGAAAAACTTTAGTGTCCAGGGTAGGTGAAAACTAGGGAGTGTTACATTAGTACCATAATTTATTAGTAGGCCTGTATAATTTATCCTACAGACCAGAATATCATTGAAAGGGAAAGAGAAGTATATTAATTATGCTGGGATAACAGACTTAATCCATGTTTATCCTGGCCAAACCTGCATTTACCGTCACTCTCCTAATGAAGTACAAGGATTCCATCCACAAGGGTTGCCAGAAAGTTGAGTACCCGAGATAGAAACATTATAGGAAATATAGGGGAGTATTTCAGGATTGTTAATCATGAATTTTCTCTGTTACAAACTGCAGGTGAGGCATCATTCCTCCTTCAGTCCTGGTGAAACACTTTCTTCTACTTTTGGGATGGTTCTGGCCTGTGTATTGCTGTTTCTGGTAATCCAGATAAGTCCCTCTTTTCAACCAAAGTCTAGCCCACCCAAGTGATCTAAAATAGTGTCACTGCAATTTTGAATTCAGTCAGGAAACCAAAAAGAATTTTTCCTCAATCTGCCCTAACCTTGTTAAAAGTAGTTTTACTTATTTTGGAGATCTTTATTAAAATCACAGTATGGGGTTTATTGATCACTGACCTGTAGCCATGGTTACATTTTATATGTTAAAAATCAGCTTTCTTTTTGTTGTTGTTAATCCTCACCTGAGGGTATTTTCCCATTGATTTTTAGATAGAGAAGGGGGGGAGGGAGGGAGGGAGAGAAACCTGATGTGAGAGAGACATGAATTGGTTGCCTCCCACATAACCATGCCCAGGGCCAGGGATCAAACCTTCAACCTAGGTACATGCCTTTGGCTGGGAATTGAACCCTGGACCTTTTGGTCCTCTGGCTGATGCTCTAACCACTGAACCAAACCTGCCAGGGCAAAAATCAGCTTTCTAATATCATTTTAATTGTTTTACTCACAAAAACATGGTATACAAAAATACTGATTTTTTTCCATCTAGTTTTCTCTGACCCTATCAACCCTCTTTCTTCCTACATCTGCTCCCCAGCTGTTATTACCCTAGGAACATTTTAAGTAAGTTATATAAATGATACATAAGTACATTCTCCTTGTATATAAAGGACTTTTTTTTAAAAAAAAAATGTTTTTATTGATTTTTTTAGAGAGAGAAAAACATTCATGTGAAAGAGATACATTGATTAACTGCCTCCTGCACGCTCCTCACTGGGAATTGAGCCCATAACCCCGGCATGTGCCCTGACTGGGAATCAAACCGGAACCTCTCAGTCCATGGGAAGATGCTCAATCCACTGCCCAGCTAAATACTGAACTTTTTTTTCCTGCTTTTTTGGGGGGTGGGGGAGGCAGTGAGCTTTCAGCCAACACAGTCCTGCCATCCCTACCCCCCACCCTCCAAAGTGGGGCCCTGGAGCCTTAAATACTGAACTTTTGATGTCCTTATCAAAAAAGAGATAATTGTGTTGCCAGTTTATAGAATATCCTTTTAGACCTGTGCCATTATTTCCAAATATAGTGTTTTGTATCTATATTTAGAACATAATTTCATTCTCCTTTTTTCATTTAGAGTGTTGATTGATCCTTTTTTCTTGTTACCATTAGTGAGGTTTTTAAAATTATTTTTATTGAGGTATAATTGACATACAACATACTAGTTTTAGATGTACAACATAATGATTCAGTTTTCAAATGTATTGCAAAATGATCACCACAGTAAGCCTAGTTACCTGTCCCTATACATACATAATTATACTTTTTTTTTCTTGTCATGATATTGGTCCTTTTTAACCTAAACCCCTTTAAAAACTGCTGAGAAGTGGCCCATAAATGTAACTGACATAGTTAATTTAGCCATTAATTGGTCGATACGCATCACAGCATCTTGGTGGTTTCAAATAAGATTTTTATATATACCTCTTTTATGTCTGACTTTTTCTAGGATAAGTGGAGTTCTTAGGTCACAGGGTGTCAGTCAGTTGGCAAGTTACTCTCTCAAGTGACTGTACACAAGTTCTGGTCTCCTTATGGAGGTGTTTAAAAAAAAAGGAAAAAAGTTGCCCTGGCCGGTTTGGCTCAGCGGTTAGAGCGTCGGCCTGCGGTCCGGAGAGACCCGGGTTCGGTTCCCGCTAAGGGCACGTACCTCGGTTGCAGTTTGTCCCCGGCCCTGGTTGGTTGTGCGGGTGGCGACCACTCGATGTGTCCCTTTCACATCGAGGTTTCTCTCTCTCTCTCTCTTCCTCTCTCTTCCTCCCACTCTACCAGAACAAAAAATGGAAAAATGTCCTCGGGTGAGGATGATAAAAAAATAAATAAATAAATAAATAAATAAATAAATAAATAAAAAATAAAAAAAAAGGAAAAAAGAAAAAGAAATAAAGTGACTGTACAGATAGATACTCCCATTTTAGAGTATGAGAATTAAGATTTTTTTAAAAAGTTTTTTTAAAGCACTTATTATAGCAGAATAACATTTTGCTAGATTTCTGTCTTAAATATGTATAATAAAATCATGTGAAATGTTGCTAATTGCCAATGCATTTAATTTTTTTTTTTTTACTTTAGAGAGGAAGGGAAAGAGGGAGAGAGAGAACATCAGTGTGAAGGAGAAACATCAATTGATTGCCTCCCACACACATCCCAACTGGGGATCCAATCAGAAACCTGGGTATGTGCCCTGAACTGGAATCGAACCTTTTGGTGTACAGGACACTGCTCCAACCATCTGAGCCACAATGGCCAGGGCTGCCAATGCATTTTTTAAAATAAAGCTTTGCTGGTCATGAAAATGAAAGTGAGTAAAATTGTCAGTTATGTTACAGTTTTTGTTTTCTGTATCCAAGCTCCTAAAATGAAATTTCTTTCCTTATCAATTTAGAATTATTTCCTTATAGATTTTCAAGGTTAAAGAATAATACTTGAAAGATATTGGAGCCCGGCTGCTGTGGCTCAGTGAATTGAGAGGTCTCAGTTTATTCCCAGTCAGGGCACATGCCTAGGTTGTGGGCTTGATCCCTATTGAGGGACGTGCAGAAGGCAGCCAATTGATGTTTCTCTCTCACATCAATATTTAAAAAAAAAAAATCAATAAAAACATATTTTAAAAAATGGTGTATATATTTTAAGTGACACTATCCTTGAAAGATTATATTACCATACACTCTTGCCAATATCTTAGTTTTTTTTTTTTTTGGTTAAGCCTCACCTGAGGATATTTTCCTGTTTTTATAAGTTTTTAAAAATGTTTTTATTGATTTTTTTTTTTTTTTTTTTTTTTTGTGAGAGGGAGGGAGGGAGGGAAAGGGAGAAATAGAAACATTGATGTGAACTACTGGGGATTGAGCCCACAACCCGGGCATGTGCCCCAACCAGGAATCAAACCAGGACATCTGAGTATATGGGACAATGCTCAATCCACACCAGCTCTGCCCCAAGGATATTTTTCCATTGATTTTTAGAATGGGAGAGAGAGAGAACATCCATGTGAGACAGACACATTGGTTGGTTTCCTCCCGCACAACCCCCACTGGAGCCAGGGATCGAACCTGCAACGCGGGTATGTACCATTGACCAGGAATCAAACCCGAGACCCTTCGGTGCACGGGCTGACGACTCTAACTGCTGAGCCCAACTGGCAGAGCTGTTTTGTTTTAGTTTGCATTTATTATCAGTGCACTTGTTTTTTTTGTGGACAGTTAGCTTCCCAAAAAGGGGGGGGAAATGCTGGCTTTGCAAGTTCAATTCTTTTTCTAGACTTATAAATTAGAAAATTTATTGTTTCCATGGGAGAAATTGGGACTTTGAAACGGGAATGTTTTAGGAAAATCTTTCTCTTGGAAAAGTAAATTAACTCAAAGGGCTATTTAGTAACCAATGTTACTAAATCACTCTATTTCCTATCCCAGAGTATCCAACCACATTGGCCAACATAATTTATCACATCCTTTGTGGTGAGATTAAATTTTGGTAAAGAAAAAATATACATAAACATTCCAATTACAATGTATACATAAAGATATTCCATCAATAAAATGCAGCATTAGTCCTGGCCAATTTGGCTCAGCAGTTAGAGCGTTGGCACGCGGACCAGAGAGTCTCGAGTTCGGTTCCCACTAGGGAACTGTTGCAGTTTGCCCCTGGCGCTGGTTGGGGTCATGTGGTTGGCGACCACTCCATGTGTCTCTCTCACATCGATGTTTCTCTCTCTTCCCCCCTCTCTCCCTCCCGCTCTATCTGAAGACAAATGCAAGGATGTCCTCGGGTGAGGATATAAATAAATAAATAAATATAAAATAAAATGCAGCATTAGAGACATCACAGAGTTAAATGTAAAAATTTCCCCATTAAGATTTGCTGAAGAATTAAAGTTGAGAAATTAAAATTTAAACAAAATCCTAACTTTTTGAGTCCAAAAGAATTGACTGAAATAAAAATCTTGTTTCCTTTTATTTCTAAAAATGTGAAGAAGTTAAGGTCAAGATCCTTCCTCCATAGCTTCTTTACATACTTTTAGCTAGAGGTTATAATCGGTGTCTAGAGTATGGAATCTTACTGATTTTTTAAAAAAATCCTCACCCGAGGGCATGCTGAGAGAGATAGAGTGGAGCGAGCGAGCGAGAGACAGAGAGAGACACATCGATGTGAGAGAGAAACATCAATTGGTTGCCTTCTGTCTGTGCCCTGACCGGAAATCTAACCAGCACCCTGTCTGTGCACAGGACTCCACTCAGCCAACTGAGCCACTCTAGCTGGGCCATATTGATTTTTAAATCAATAGAAAGATTAACTCTGTCACATTCAAATATTTTTTTCTCCAGTTTCTTAACTTAATTGTATCATTTAGTATTAAAATTTAAAAGATTACTTTCGTTTTTATGGGGCCAGAATAATTTTTATGTTTAATGTGTGACTTTAATTTGGTGATTATCTAATGTCGAATTTATTTGTAATAAAGGCATATAAATTTGTGTGGCCTGTTCCTTATTACTTTTCATTATATCAAATAGTTTGTATAGGATGTATTTTGTTAACTACCAGGCACTTAATTTACTTAGCCATATTTTGGGACATATTTTCATTTTACTGGGAAAAGTTCTTCAAATGTTCTGTACTATATAACTTTCTTAAAATAAACATGCTTCAGTGAAATTCTAGATAATGTTCAGATAAATATTCTTTATTAAATGAGATTTTTTTCCTATCCCCTTTTTTGTCCTACTTGTTCAATTTTTTTTTTTTTAGTACTGTATCTAATTTTTCTTTTCTTTCTTTCTTTTTCTTTTTTTTATTCTTAACCAATGATATTTTTTTCTTCATCTTCAGATAGAGAGCGATGGAGAGAGAGAGAAACATCGATGTGAGATAGAGACTCACTGACTGGTTGCCTCCTAGAGCCAGGGATGAACTGCAGCCAAGGTACATGCTCTTGACTGGAATGGAACCTGAGACTCATTGGTCTCCTGGCCGATGCGCTAACCACTGAGCAAGATTGGCTAGGGCATATCTAATTTTTCTTATTGAAATATTTTTTTTTTATCCTTACCTGAGGACACTTTTGCAATCATCTTCAATTAGAGCGAGAGGGAGAGAGAAACATCAGCATGAGAGAGACACATCAAGTGGTTGCCACCCGCATGACCCCAAACAGGGCCAGGGACAAACTGCAACCGATGCACGTGCCCCTAGCGGGAACCGAACCCGGGTCTCTCTGGACCTCAGGCCAACGCTTCAACTGCTGAGCCAAACCGGCCAGGGCTCTTAATGAAATATTTTATGCTTACGCACATTTACACTGTCCACACATGCACATATATATGTGTACCTAAAGTATAAAGAAGAATAAAACCAATACCTGTATATTCACTAGTCTACTTTAAAAATAGAATTATTACAATATTCAATGCTCATTTCTGGTAACATCTTTATCCTTTGTCCTTCATTCCTCTTTATTTGATAAGTCAGATGGTCGTATGTACAAATACCAATTGTAAGTTGAAAATATAGCTAAGTTGAAAATGCATTTAATCATTGGCTGATGTGGCTCAGTGGATAGATATCGGCTCAAGCACCAAATAGTCTGGGGTTCAATTCCCAGTTAAGGGCAAATTCCTAGGATGCAGGTTCGATCTCCAGCCTGGTGGGGGCGTATGGGAGGCAACCAATCGATGTGTCTCCCACATCAATGTTTCTCCCTCCCTCCCTCCCTCCCAATTTCTCTCAAAAAGAAAAAACAATGGAAAAAATATTCTGAGGTACAGATTAACAAAAAAAGGTGGCAGATTTAAAAAAAAAAGTGCATTTAATATTGCACTGTAGAGTATTGTAATTGAGTGGTGGGCTAGGAGCTGCAATTCACTGCCTGGCATTGTAAGTATTGTATGGTATATCACTAACCTGGGAAAATATCAATATTCAAAATTGGAAGTACGATTCTACTAAATTTTTATCGCTTTTGCACCAAGAAAAAGTAGAAAAATAGTCGAACTATTACAAGTTAGGGACCATTTGTATCTTTTTTCTTTATTGATTTTAGAGAGGAAGGGAGAGGGGGAGAGAGAGAAACATAGATGAGAGAGAACATCAGTTGGCCGCCTCCTGCATGCTCTCCCCTGGGGATTTGGCCCACAACTTGGGCATATGCCCTGACTAAAAATCGAACTGGCGACCTCTTGGTACATGGGTCAATGCTCAGCCACTGAGCCACACTGGCCAGGCACCATTTGTATCTTAAATTTGCTTCTGGCTTTGAACTCAAATACTGTTTTGTTCTGTGAATTGGTCATTGCTATGATTTGGGAGATTCATATTTTGCTGAATTATTGTATTTACTGTAGATGCAGATCCCAAGTTTATTCCATTGTTTAATGTTTACTTTTATCATATTTAGCTAGATGACATTGCCATCTGGTTATCTTGCTAAGCAATGAAGCAATCTAAAAGACAGTGTAAAACTAAAACTTCATTTGGAGACACAGTATAATATATATATTATTGTCAATCACTGTTATTCAAGTTAAGGATAAATGGTGATTCTATGATAGTCTTATACAAACTTTTACAGAGGCCTATTTTCTGTGGATTAATTTATTATAGTTGCCAAACTTGTATGTTGTTGTTTTTTATCCTCACCCGAGGATATTTTTCCATTTTTTGTACAGATAGAGTGGGAGGGAGAGAGAGGAAGGGAGAGAGAGAGAGAAACATCGACGTGAAGGGACACATCGAGTGGCTGCCACCCGCACAACCAACCAGGGCCGGGGACAAACTGCAACCGAAGTACGTGCCCTTAGCAGGAACCAAACCCGGGTCTCTCTGGACCGCAGGCCGATGCTCTAACCGCTGAGCCAAACTGGCCAGGGCTGTTTTCTTTTTTTTTTTATTAATTTAATTTTGTTACAGATGTTTCTCCTTTTTTTCCCCATTGACATCCTCTTCCCCATGCCCTCCACCCTGTCCAAACCTGTATGTTTTCAGGGACATATAGTTCGAAGTCTTCTGACTTATCTTGTGGATGCTCTTTAATGGACGTGTATTAATCTTATAGAAAAAATGTATCAAATTGGGAATTGAGCTACTAACTTACTAAATTGGAACATGTTATAATTTTTAAACGGTTAATATTTTCACTTCTCGCTTTGAACATTGAAGATCAGTTTGAACTTACCTTTGAAATGTAGTTGATTTCTTGTTAGAAATTTGAGTCTCAGAACTTTCTTTGGATTTTGTTGGAAAAAATGACTACACTGACTTACTGAAGTCTGTGTTGTAATAGTTACTTTGTTTTTTCTTCAAAAGCACTTCTGAGCATTGAATGAACCTCCCTCCAAGTGGCTTCAAGCTGCCAGGACACAGGCCTCCACCTAACACCCTTAATGTTCTCCTCAGCTCTTGTGCTGAACAGTTTGGCCTTCACAGTGACAGGCTCGTTGGGAGCTCTCCCTTCCCCAGAACTTTGCAGTAGCCCGATCGCACCACGTCAGTGATAGGAGCTGCTCCAGTCTTGTTTTTGGCAGCATTTACCTGTGTCTGCTCACTGACCAAGGTCCAGTTTATCAAGGTTGACAGTTGGGCAGAAGCTCTGGTTATGCCTCACATCAACTTTCCCAAAGGAGCCTGAGTGATATTTTTTGAAGTTGATCCTGTGATGATGCAAGCTACCAGCATTACCACGGCCTCCCAGGTGCTGCTGGTGCTTGCCTGCAGGATTACAGAGCCGGTCGGGAGCCCTGGCCATGGCTCACGTGGCCTAGAAGCTTCTGGGTCTCTCTGTCTGCATGGCATGTTGGTGGCTGAGATACAAGAGAGTTACTTTGTTAAATATATTTAATGAAGTGGTTGTAAAAACAATTCTATGTATTTTTTTTTTTAGAGCTCAGTTCCCCAAAAATTATAAAAGCAGGAAAACTCAAGACAAAGAAATCCAACAAGGTATGTCTTTACATGAAGTAGTTCTTAACTATTCTATATTAATTTTGAAAAGCATTGTGTTCTTAGATTATTGTGTATTTTTCTTCTAGTTGTATTATTGGTGGTGATTTAAAGTTAATATACCAGCATTTATGCAGACTCCCATATGCCTCTGTTATCCTGTTGATATCAATTGGGTCCGTGCCATGAAACAGTACTAGAAGTTACATAATAAGACCAAGCCATTCTTGTTTCAGCGTTCTCTTGTTTTGGACATACCTTTGGATTAACTTGGCAAACAGCCTGCGTGTATATATATGATATATAGCAATTTTTTTTATTGTTGTTAATCCTCACCTGAGGATATTTTCCCATTGATTTTTACAGAAAGTGGAAGGGGAGGGAGGGAGGGTGGGAGAGAGAGAAACAAACATCGATGTGAGAGAGACACGCATCTATTGGTAGCCTCCTGCACAACCCTGACTGGGGCCGGGGATCAAACTTGCAAGCCAGGTACATACCCTTGACTGGAAATCGAACCTGTGACCCTTTGGTCCGAGGGCCAATGCTCTAACCTGAACTAAACTGGGCAGAGTTGAATGTAGGTGATTTTTACAATTGATTCCACTTTTAGAAACTATTTTTTATATTTAAAATTTCTAATTTGCAGACATAACTCTTATTTATTACTTCTTAGGCTAGTGATTTCAGCGATATGGCAAATTGGCCAACACCAAGTGAATTAGTGAACACTGAAGTGAGTATTGTTTTAAGGCTTTCTTTATATATCTATATATAGGGAAAAGATTCTTATTTCAACATGCAGAATTTATTTTACTGCAAATTTAAAGAATCACATAAAAAAGTGCCTGCATTTTATTTTATTTATTTTAAATCCTCACCTGAGGATGCTTTTTTTCTATTTATCTTCAGATAGCATGGGTTGGGGTTGGGGAGAGAGAGAAACATCGATGTAAGAGAGACATCGATTGGTTGCTTCCTGCATGACCCAGACCAGGGCCAGGGACCAAGCCACAACCGAGCTTCGTGCCCTTGACTAGAATTGAACTTGGGACTCTTCTGTCCATGGGCTGATGCTCTAACTGCTGAGCTAAACCGGCCAGACAGTTTTGCCCACTTTAATATAATGTGTCTAATTAAAGCCAATTTTGTTTCAGAATTTATGCTGTTTGTTTTTTTCTGATTTATAATATTTCCAATATATGTTGAAGTGCTATGTGTGTATATATACACTATATATACACGCATATGATATATATATACACACACACACACACATATCTATCACATCAAGAAGTGTTCAATGAATAGAATTTTAATTTAATTTTAACGATGGAAGAAGCTCCAAAAGATGTTTCTGAGATATTTTATCAAGGGGATTTTTAGAGTAATAGCATATGTGATTATACATGTTTTCATCTGATACTGTTCACATTGCTATTTGTAACTTGTGCAGTATGTAGTTGTAGATAATATATATTAAACAGCTTAAGTGGTATGTAAGTAGCATATAATGAACTACAAAGTGGACTATTTGATAAGTTTTGACCTATATAAACCTGTGGAACCATCACTGCAATCAAGATAATGGACTTGACCATTACCCTAAAAGTTTTCTCCCGCACCTTTGTCATTCTCCCTGTCATCCTTCCATCGTCCCAGGCATGCCTGGAAGTGGAGTCATACAGTATGCTTGGTTTTTTTTCGGGGGCGGGGGGGGGGGGCTTATTCAGCTTAATTACTTTAAGATTTATTTGTGTTATGTGTATCTGTAGTTCATTTCTTACTGCTGAGTAGGAGTATTGTATAGCCGTAACGCTGTTTGTCCATTCACCTATTGATGGACATTTATGTTGATTCTACTTATTTTTTGGCTTGTAAAAATAAAGCTGTTATATTAACATTTGTGTGTGAAATTTGGCAAGGATATATACATTCATTTTTCTTGGGTAAATACCTAGGAGTGGAATGGCCACATTGTATGGTAGCTATTTGTTTAGCTTTTCAAGAAACTACCAAACTTTTTATTCCTACTGTCAGTGTATGAGAATTCTAGTTATTCCACATACCAACTAAGACTCTGGTCACTTTTAATTTTAGTCATCATGGTAGGTTTGTGGTCGTATCACATTGTAGTTTCAATTTGCATTTCTCTGACATGATGTCAAGCACCTTTTCATGTGCATTCACCATCAGAGTATTTTTTAATGAAGCAGTTGTTCAACTCTAGTTCATTTCTTAGAAATTGAAGTGTTTTCTCATTATTGTATTTTGAGAGTTCATTATACAGGGTGGGGCAAAAGTAGATTTACAGTTGTGAGTACACGAAACAGTTTATTCTTGTTTTTTTTCTAGAGATAGAGGAAGGAGGGGAGAGAGATGGACAACATCGATGTGAGAGAGAAACGTCTAGCGGCGCCCCCTACTGGGGATGGAGCCTGCAACCCCCTGGGCATGTGCCCTGACCAGGAATTGAACCTGGACCTCTCAGTCCATGGGGCGATGCTTAGTCCACTGAGCCACACCGGCTGGGCAAGATACAAGTTCTTTATCAAATACTTAGAAAATATTTTCTCCCAGGCTGTGGCTTGACTTTTCTCTTAACAGTATCTTTTTTTTTTATTAATTAATTTTTGTTACAGATGTTTCTCCTTTTTCCCCCCACTGATTCCCCCCTCCCCCTCCCTCCCTGCCCTTTCCCCAGTTTGTTGTCCATGTCCACTGTTCATGCATACGTGCATATAAGTTCTGTGGTTTATCTCTCCCCCAACACCACCCCTCTTCTGGGGATTGTCATTCTGTACCCCACTTCCACGTCTCTGGGACTACTCCATTCCTCAGACTGTTATGTTCATTATCCACAAATAAGTGAGATCATATGAAACTTGTCTTTCTCTGTTTGGCTTGTTTCACTTAGGATGATACTTTCCAGGTCCCTCCATGTAGTCTCAAAGGATAAGAGATCTTTCTTTCTTACAGCTGCGTACTACTCCATTGTGTATATGTACCACAGCTTTTTTATCCATTCATCTACTGATGGACACTTGGGCTGTTTCCAGATCTTAGTTATTGTATCTTAACAGTATCTTGTGAAAAATAATTTTTTATTTTTTAGAAGTTGGTATTTGTTTTGCAATATATAGGTAAGGTATATTACCACAGATTTTTGGATATATTAGTAAAAATTATTTCATTCAGAAATTCTTTTTGCAGTGTCAGAGTGTCATCAACCAAGGAAATAAGAAGCTACAAAATAAAAAAGAAAGAGAAGACAAATTTGAAAAGAGAAGTAACAGTGAGAGCAAAGAAAGCCGGGAAACAAAATTAGATGGTCCTGGTGAAAATGTCAGTGAGGATGAAGCTCAGTCAAGTAATCAACGAAAGAAAGGTTAGTTCAAATATGTTCGTTTTAGTTTTATTTTCTGGAAGAAAGTTGTAGTAAGGAATAATTGTACTTAATTGATTCCAGGTAATCACCAGGGGTCCAGTGGGTATTTTTGGGTTTCTTCAGTATGCCGTCTGCAGTGGTTTTTGTAACATTCATTTCTGAACTATTAGGCTTTCCTTTTTTTGACTTGTTATTTATGTAAGAATGAAATGAAGCTCCACTTATAGAGATGAGTGTGGATATATGACTGGAAAGTTGTATAATAACTATTATTCGTTTATTCATTATTGGGTTTGGAGAGAGGAAGGGGGAGAGAGAGAGAGGGGAAAAGAAATTAATGAGAAACATGATTGGCTGCCTCTCACACGCACCCAGACTGGGATAGAACTCATGTGTGCCCTGACTGGGAACTGAACCTGCCACCACAGATGACGCTCCAGCCAACTGAGCCACTCTGGCCAGGGAGTGATAACTGTTAAAATCTGCATCGGAACAGTTGCTTGTCTTTCAGTGAGTTCTGAGAAAGTGTTTTTCTAAGAGAAAAGTGGGAACAACTTTGGCCAGCTTTCTTTACTCATAGCATGCCTTCATTAAATTACAGTTTGAAAAAAAGAAATACTCTTTACATCCTTTTCCATATTCTTTTCAAAATATTTCATGTGTCACAGTATGATTTAACTGCTTTGTGAAACCATATACTCATCAGTGTTCTGAGCCTAGGGAAAAGTGTCTGCAGGGGCCTTTTGGCAGAAATAAATTATATATCTATATCTGTGGGTGTGTGTGTGTAAATGTTGTTTGTTTGTTTGTTTGTTTTGGTGGTACGTGCCCCTAGCGGGAACCGAACCCTGGACTCTCTGGTCCGCAGGCCGACGCTCAGCCACTGAGCCAAACTGGCCAGGGCATATAAATGTATTTTTTTTAGAGAGAGAGGAAGGGAGAGAGAAATAGAAACATTGATCTGAGAGAAAAACATTGATCAAGCTGCCTCCTGCATGCCTCCCACTGGGGTCGGGCCCACAACCCTGGCTTACGCCCTGCATGGGAATTGAACCTGGACCTTCCAGTCCATGGGAGGATGCTCACTTCACACCGCTGGGCAGGCAGAAAAAAATGTTCAGCTGTCAGAAGGTTAGTAGCTGAGGCGAGGCGAACATTGGAGAGAGTGGCAGGAGATGCTCCTGGAGAGGTAGGCACAGTCCACATTATGCAGGGTTCAAAGTTAGAATTGGCATTTTGATTTCCATGGGGAAATGCGGCACCATTTTAATTCGTGGAGATTGTAAGGCATGAGAGGGGACATTTCATAATGTAGGAGCTAGCCAACTTCTTTAGTAATGGAAGCAGCAATCTATCATGTATTGAGCACTTCTTTGATTTTTATTTTAATGATTATCTAATCATTAGCTGCAGGGTGAGCATTAGGCTCACTTGGAACAATGAGCCAAGGCTTATTGCTCAAAAGTGGTACCAACAGGACAACCATGTGGTTACTAGAAAAAAATTTCCCCAGTTTAAACATTTTTCATGCTTCTTAGACACATAATGGGCTTTTTTTTGTTTTTATCCTAATCCGAGGACATTTTTCCATTTTTTTGTTCAGACAGAGCGGGAGGGAGAGAGAGGAAGAGAGAAAGAGAAACATCGACGTGAAAGGGACACATCGAGTGGCTGCCACCTGCACAACCAACCAGGGCTGGGGACAAACTGCAACCGAAGTACATGCCCTTAGCGGGAACCGAACCCGGGTCTCTCTGGACCACAGGCCGACACTCTAACCACTGAGCCAAACTAGCCACGGCCATAATGGTCTTTTTTGCCTGTCTAGAATTCATACAGATGGCAGATCTGTCATCCTGCCCTAAGATTAGTCTTCCTTGTTAATTGCTTCAATTAAAATTATCAGCCAACACTAAAATCCAGGTGTTTATAGTTAGAGTGATTTATATACTCAAGTTATGAATTGACTCTCCTTAGTGCACATATTTTTATCTTCAAACGAAAGTCTTGTTTACGCCAAAGAATTTCTTGATATAATTTATAGTCTTTAAAGTACTTTAGATTATTTCATATTCTCTTTTTCTCATCTGTCCATATGTTGCAGGATTTAAAGGAAATCAGAGAGGGCAAAGAAAGTTGCTCTCTAATATTTTTATGGCAAATGTAGTTGCCCACTAATACTTTCTTTCCCTTGATTACCTTAGCAGTGTTTCCTTTGCTCATGAGTCCTTTTGTTTAGTAAAAAGAAAAAAAAATGTATTGGGCAGAAGACTGAACACTTTGGAACCCTAACTCTGAAATCCACGAATAGGTAATCTTGAGAATTACATCATAACAATCACACAGTCTTTTAGTCAAGAAGACAAGTTAGATTGCTTGTATCTCTTAAGAAGTTAGGAAAATGTGCGTAGTAACTTTAAAAAGATTTATCAAATACAGTTAGACACATTTTATACTGAAACTGTTTTATTAGTAGCAATGCTAGATAAGTCAGTATTTTAGATAGTGATTTGAAACTAAACTTTTTTGAATCACTAGCCAGGCTTTCCAGTGTGTACCTTATAATGTTTTATCAGGAATACCCCATTCTCAAGCCTAAGAATCAAGTACTAGATGGGAGTAGTGTGCACACATATTATTTTTTAATACTTTATCCATCAGACTTAAACAGAAGAATGAGCATTTTACTTAAAAGCAAAATAATTCCAATGATACTTCATCACTGGCTTTTCACTTAATTTTTAGAAATACTATTTGCACAAAATACTTTATTAAGGAACCGTGTAAGAAGAAAATTATTTTGGTGCTCTACAGATAATCCCTTTAAGGACAAATTAAGTTTCATTTAATTAAAATTTAGAGTTATTTTTAAAATTTTTTATTTTATTTTTTCATCACCATCTATCCCCTCTATGCCCTCCTCCACCCACCCCCCGCAGACATCATGCTTTTGTCCATGTATGCTGTCTTTTTTTTTTTTGCTCAATCCCTCCAACACCACCCCCAACACTTCCTTATCACCACCACCAGAGCTGTCTGCCTGCTCTCTATCTATGAGTCTGTCTCTATTTTACTATTTTAGTTTAGTTTGTTCATTGAGTTCCACATGAGTGAAATTTTATGGTACTTGCCTTTCTCTTACTGGCTTATTTCACTAACAATGTTCTCCAGGTCCATCCGTGCTGTCGCAATGGGTAAAATTTTCTTTCTATTTACAGCAGAGTAATATTCCATTGTGTAAAATGTACCACAGCTTTTTTTTTTTTTGCATTTTATTTATTTATTTTTATTAATTAATTTTTGTTACAGATGTTTCTCCTTTTTCCCCCACTGATTCCCCCCTTTCCCGCCCTCCCTGCCCTGTCCCCAGTTTGTTGTCCATGTCCACTGTTCATGCACACATGCATATAAGTTCTGTGGTTTATCTCTCCCCCACCCCCCACCCCTTCTGGGGACTGTCAGTCTGTACCCCACTTCCACGTCTCTGGGACTACTCCATTCCTCAGACTGTTATGTTCATTATATTCCGCAAATAAGTGAGATCATGTGAAACTTGTTTTTCTCTGTTTTGCTTGTTTCACTTAGGATGATACTTTCCAGGTCCCTCCATGTAGTCTCAAAGGATAAGAGATCTTTCTTTCTTACAGCTGTGCAGTACGCCATTGTGTATATGTACCACTGCTTTTTTATCCATTCATCTACTGATGGACACTTGGGCTGTTTCCAGATCTTAGCTATTGTAAATAGTGCTGCTATGAACATGGGGGTACATATATTCTTTCTGATTGGTGTTTCAGGCTTCTTAGGGTATATTGCTGGAAGTGGAATCACTGGGTCAAATGGAAGTTCAATTTTTAATTTTTTGGATGATACTTTCCAGGTCCCTCCATGTAGTCTCAAAGGATAAGAGATCTTTCTTACAGCTGCGTAGTACTCCACTGTGTATATGTACCATAGCTTTTTTATCCTCTCATCTACTGATGGACACTTGGGCTGCTTCCAAATCTTGGCTATTGTAAAAAATGCTGCAGTGAACATGGGGTATATATATTCTTTTGAATTAGTGTTTTGGGTTTCCTTGGATAAATTCCCAGAATTGGAATTGCTGAGTCATAAGGCATTTAGTTCCATTTTAAATTTTTTGTGGTAACGCCATACTGCTTTCCACAGTGGCTGCACCAGTCTGCATTCCACCAACAGTGCACGAGGGTTTCCTTTTTCTCCACGTCCTCACCGGCACTTGTTGACTTATTGATGATAGCTATTATGACAGGTGTGAGGTGATATCTCAAGAGTCCTTTCAAAATTACAAAACTTTATTTGCAATTATGCGTTTTCATTAAATTATATTTTTTCTCCTTTTTCCGCCTAGACACCTCCCTCCCTATTCTGCCCCCGCCCCCAGCATTGTTGTCTATGTCCATTGGTTACACATACATGCATGTAAGTTTCTTGGTCTGTCTCCCCCTCCTCCCTCCCCGTGTCATTAAATGATTTTATTGTGTTTTCTTCAAGCTAATAAGCACAAGTGGGTACCACTCCACTTAAATGATGTAAGACCAGATAGTCAAGAAAGACCAGGATCCCGGAACAGCTCAAGATGTCAACCTGAAACAAACAAATCATCACATAACAGTAGGAGAAATGATACACGAAGTAAGTTACACTCTGAGAGAAAAATGACTCAAGAACTTTGTCTTACTGCTTATTATTTTAATAGCCATGTATAGTATAAACTATTTTAGAGTAAGTTGCAGACATTGTTTCTCTTCAACCCTGAATACCTTCAGAGTCTATATTGTAAGAACAGTAATCCAGTGTGACTATCCACAGGCAGATTTTTCTAATACAGTCCATTACAGTCTTCCTGCTCTTTTCTGGGATCTGATCTGGACTACACATTGCTTTTCGTTTTCTTTTATCTTTAGTTTCCATTAGTCTGGAATAGTTCCTTTGCTTTCGTCTTTCATGACTGATTTTTTTTTTTCTGAGGACTGCAGGACAGATACACCTCATTTTGGGTTTTCAGGTGTTTCCTCGTGGTTGGGTTGGTTTATGAGTTTGGACAGGAATACTGCGAAAGTTAAATGGTTTTCTTCTCAGAGCATCCGTATGGAGCCGCACATGATCTTGGATTATCTTACTGGTGATACTGACTTTGAGCACTTGATTAAGTTTATGTACTCCAGGCTCCTATATTACAAGAGTACTCTTTTCTCCTTGGTAATTAATGTTATTAGTGGGGCAAGACTTTGAGATGTGGGAATCTAAGACTTTTCACATGAGCTTTAGTTTTCATCGGTTGTTACCAGGATAGTTGCAAATACTGATTTTTTTTCTTACTGTATTATTCCTTCTATATTTATTAGTTGGTATTACACTATAAAAAACAACTCCCCATTATTATCAGAATGGACTTGTGGACTCTATTTATTTATTTATTTATCCATTCTCACCCGAGGATACTTTTCCATTTTTTGTTCAGAGTGGGAGGGAGAGAGAGAGAGAGAGAGAAACATCGATGTGATAGGGACACATCGAGTGGTTCCCACCTGCATGACCCAACCAGGGCCGGGGACAAACTGCAACCAAGGTACATGCCCCTAGCAGGAACCAAACCTGGGTCTCTCCGGACCACAGGCCCACACTCTAACCACTGAGCCAAATCGGCCAGGGCGTGGACTCTTTTTTAAAAAAATAATTTTTCTTTGTTAATTTTAGAGAGAGAGGAAGGAAGAGGGAGAGAGATAAAGACATCAATGAGAGAGAGAATTGATTGACCACCTCCTGCATGCCCCCCACGGGGGATCGGGCCCATAACCTGAGCATGTGGACATTTTGACTGTTACCCAATTTTTGATATTAAAGTTCTGCCATGGACATTTTTATGCATATTGTCTAGTAAACGTGTACAAGAGGTTCTCTAGGGTAATTTCTTCAGACCGCAACCCATACGATGCTTTATGAAATTGGTGATTTGGGTCATGATCAAGTGTGTCAAAAAATTGAAAGACTAGAGTACTTCACCCAGTAAATATTTTTTATGACAATTGTGTTTAGATCACAAAATATTTTGCACCTTGGCCGGTTTTGCTCAGCGCTTAGAGCGTCGGCCTGCGGTCCAGAGACACCTGGGTTCGGTTCCCGCTAAGGGCATGTACCTCGGTTGCAGTTTGTCCCCGGCCCTGGTTGGGTCGTGCAGGTGGCAGGCACTTGATGTGTCCCTTTCACGTCGATGTTTCTCTCTCTCTCCCCCTCCCACTCAGTCTGAACAAAAAATGGAAAAATGTCCTCGGATGAAGATAAAAAAATTTTTTTTTTGCTTGCATACTATGTTGTAACATAAAAAATAGGCTTGCTATGTCCCTGGCTGGGTGCTCGGTGGCCTGGGTCATTGTCCCGTACACCAGAAAGGTCGCGGGTTCAATGTCCAGTCACGTCGCAACCAGTTGACGTTTGTCTTTCTCTGTCTCTCTCCCTCCTTCTCTCCCCATTCCTCTCCCCTCTCCCTTCCTCTCTCTCTAGGATCAATACACAGGTAAGGGTTAATTAAAAAAAAAAAGTCTTATTGTGGTTCAGGCAGAAATATTTGGGGAAAAACACTGTATTATTGTGAGGAATTCCAGGATCTAGGTCAGTGATTCTTCAGTGGGAGCAGTTTATTTTTTACTCCCAAGGGGACATTAGGCACTGTCTGGAGGTAACTGGTTTTCAGACAGTGGGAGGGGGGAGTGTTGAGGTGAGTGAGTGCTACTGGAATCTAGTAGGTGGAGGCCGTGGATGATGCTGAACATCCTACCGTGTCTCAGGACATCCCCCCCACACTAGTTATCTGACTCAAAATGTCAGTATTGCCAATGTCGAAAAACCCTGATCTCTAGGGTATATGTACTTTCAGATTACTAATTATTCCAACATGTTTTTTGAAAGAGGATGTGTCTATTTTTTATCTCACTAGCAGTATGCAAATGTTCTGTCATACTATCTTGGTCCACAATTGATATTGCAGGACCATAAAATGTTAGAGTGGACAGATGAGATGCTCTTTCATTGTCTGTATTTGCATTTCTCATCGTCAATGAGCCTGAGCACTATTTTCTGTATTTCTTGTTTATTTACATTTTCTAGTTTGCCCCACCTGTCTTTTAGCCATTTTCCCATGAGAGAAACACATTGTGTGTGCATTTGTGCATAAGAGCTTTGTATGAGGCCTGTATATTCTGGATATAATTTGTATATTGTGTTGCAGAATTCTTCTCCCAGTATGTTTTGTATTTTCATTTCCTTTTTTCTTTCTATTTGTTTGTTTATTTTGTTAATCCTTACTTGAGGATATTTTTCCATTGGTTTTTAGAAAGAGAGAAACATCCATGTGAGGGAAACACATGAATTGATTGCCTCCCGCAGAGCCCTGACTGGGGCCAGGGATTGAACCTGCGACCCAGATATGTTTCCTTGACTGGAATGGAACGTGAGACCCTTTGTTCTGAGGGCTGTCACTCAAACCAGCCAGGGCTATTTCCTTTTTCTTTTTAGATAGAGTGGGAGGGAGGGAGGGAGGAAGGGAGGGAGGGAGGGGGAGAGAGAGAGAGAGAGAGAAACATTGAGGTGTCCACATCGTTTGGTTGCCTCCTGCACAGCCCTGGGGCCAGAGATTGAATCTGCAACCCAGGTACATGCCCTTGATCAGGAATGGAACCCATGACCCTTGGGTCTACAGGCTGTTGGTGTAATTGCTAAACCAACTGGTCAGGGCTATTTCCTTTTTGCTTTAAGAGAAATGCCTTTTACTTAAATAGAAACACCCTTTCCTTAAACATTTTGTGAAAATAAGTATTTTTAGGAGTTTTATATAGTGTAAACTCAGTCGTGTTGGAACTTCTTGATTCTTTGACAGTACAATCTTAGCAAAGAACTTCATCTTTTTCATGTTACTTTTACTTGATAGAATTTCTATTTTATGGGCTCTCTTTTATGCCAGAGACATTTTGATAAATTTCTGTGGGATCTCTTTAAGTTTGTATCTATCTTAAGATTGCCTGGTTACTAATAACTAGTTACCAAGTTGGGAGGGGTGGTTACCATGTTTTCATAAAGATAATCATGTTATTCATAGCTGAAAATTGGAATGTATAAAAAATATTTTATTTTAAAAAGGTTGGAGACGTGATAGAGAGAAGAGAGATGACCAAGATGAAGTCTCCAGTGTGAGAAGCGAAGGTGGTAACATCCGAGGTTCCTCTCGAGGCCGAGGAAGAGGCCGAGGGCGGGGAAGAGGAAGAGGCAGAGGAAATGCTCGATGTATGACGTGACCTTTTTGTTTTTTAAATTAGATGAACTTTGAAAAATGTGTGCAAGCCCTCAACCTTAGTTTTTCCCACCCTCTCATATTTAACTAATTTATCTGTCTGGTAATACAGATTGTTTTATATTTGTTATCCCTCAAAATACTCTACTTTGGATTTTCCTTTACAGTAACTATTTTTTTGTTTGTTTTTAAAATAATTTGTGACCACCTTTCTTTTTCTTTATTCATATTAAGTGAACTTTGATTATTCATATGGTTATCGAGAACACGGTGAAAGGACTGATCAGCCATTTCAGACCGAACTTAATACCAGTATGATGTATTACTACGATGATGGTACAGGAGTACAGGTATATCCTGTGGAAGAAGCATTGCTTAAAGAGTATATTAAGCGCCAAATGTAAGTTGATCAGATGTAAGCAGATGGAATGATAAAATCTGTTGCAATAGCAAACTTGAACATCACTGATAGCAAATATGTTCTAACACATTTCTATGTTGTCTAACCTTTTTCTGTACTTTCCCCCTGTGTACTTCATGATGTCATAGATATTCTTTGTAGAGCTATTTGCTGTTCATTTTTTTTTTAAGGGATATACATATTTTTTCTTTATTGATTTTAGAGATAGAGGAAGGGAGAGGGAGAGAGGAATAGAAACATCGATGAAAGAGAACATCGATTGGCCGCCTCCTGCATGTCTTCCACGGGGGATTTGGCTCACAACTTGGGCAAGTGCCCTGACTGGGAATCAAACCAGTGACCTCTTGGTGCATGGGTCAATGCTCAACCACTGAGCCACACCGGCTGGGCTACTGTTCATTCTTAATGTCATTTATAGATCTGTCCATCAAAGAAAGGGGGAGATCTTGTATCGTTTAAATATATAATTGTGTGTACACCTGTGCCCATGTATTTACTAAGTTTTTACTAAGCATTGTGCTGATTATAGGGTTCAGAAGTATTAAACAGTGCCGACCCTGTCAATTCAGAAAACAGAACAAACTGTAATCTACTCTGTAAACTTGATAAAGAATGCTTCCAATATACCATTCTTTTCAGTGATGGGAAAAAATCGGAAGGCAGTCTGTTGACATATGTTTAGCTTTTGTTATTTGGTATTTAAATGAAGCAAGTAATAGTAGCTTTGTAATGAAAATTTTTACTAAATTGACTCATTTAAAAATCAGTGTGGTTTTGTTCAGTGGTTGGAAAGTAGCATTAAACAGAAGGGTCCTTGGTTCCATCCCCATCCCTGGTCTGGGTCATGTGGGAGGCAACAAGTCCATGTGTCTCCCTTCCTCCCTCCCTCCCACTCTATTTAAATATCAATGGAAAAATGTCCTCGTGTGAGGACTAAAAACAAAATATTAGTGAACTTTTAAAGTAAAATGCTAGTTTTATACTTAGGTAAATGTGATCTAAACAGAAGTTACTATTAGCTTTTTGGAAAATAATTAGTATTCTAAATTTCTACTTATGTATAAGAGGAATTATTAACTCAGTAGGATTTTGCTGTTATTTATTTCAATTACAATTTACATGCAGTATTATTTTGTATTAGTTTCAGGTGTACATTATAGTAGTTAACCAGTCATATACGTTACAAAGTGTTCCCCTGATATTTCCACTACCCACCTGGCACCAAACCCAGTTACTGCAATATTATTCCCTGTTCTATAGTTTACATCCCCATGACTTCCAGTTTTGCAACTATTAATCTGTACTTCTCAGTCACTTCACCTTTTATACACAGTCCCCCAATCACCCTCCCCTCTGAGAACCATCAATCTGTTCTTTGTATCTCTGAGTCTGTGTTTTCCTTTTTTTGTTTTTGTTTTCTTTATTGATTTTAGAGAGGGAGGGAGAGATAGAAACATCAATGAGAGAGAACATCAATTGGCTGCCTCCTGCATGCTCCTAAGTGGGGATCAGGCCCACAACCCAGATATGTGACCTGCCTGGGAATCGAACCGGTGACCTCTTGATGCATGGGTTGATACTCAACCACTGAGCCACACTGGGCGGCCTGTTTCTGATTTGTTTGTTCATTTATATTGTTCTCTAGATTCCACATATAAGTTCTATTATTTCTTCTATTTGCCCTGTGTTGTATAAATTTATATAATGTTATTAAAATAGTTTTAGCAGCTGATATTATAAACGAGATATTTTTATTTTCTGTTGAATAAATGGATGAAGTTTATATTTATTTCCTTATTTCTCTTTTTAGTGAATATTACTTCAGTATAGAAAATTTGGAACGGGACTTCTTTCTTAGGAGAAAGATGGATGAACAAGGTTTCTTGCCCATTTCCCTGATTGCTGGTTTCCACCGTGTTCAGGCTCTCACTACAAACCTTAATCTCATTCTAGAGGTAATTATACATTTACAAAACAGATAAGACAGAATGCACTTTCTGTTTATGCTTGAATCTAAAACTGCTGTAAAAAATAAATTCTATTAAAATTTTTAGGGAAAAGCGAAAACATCAGTAGTTGCTTGAGGCTTGACTCATGTTGTTGCATGTGTCAGTAGTTTGTTCTTTCTTATTGTTGACTAATTCCACAGTACCACAGTTTATCCATTCACTTATTTATAGACATTTAGATTGTTACCAGTTTTTAGAGATTATGAGCAAAGCATAAAGGTCTTTGTGTGGACATATGTTTTCATTTCTAGTGGGTAATATTGATGATTGTGATTGCTTGAATGTGTGGTTAAGTGTATCTGTATTATAAGAAATTGCCAACCTGCTCTGGCCAGGTAGCTCAGTTGGTTAGAGCATTGTCCTGATAAGCCAAGATTGTGGGTTTGATCTCTGATCAAAGACACATACAAGAAGCAACCAATTATGGCATAAATAAGTGGAACAACAAAATCAGTGCTTCTCTCTCTCCCTCCTTCCCCTCTTCTCTCTCACCCCCCTCTCCCTTCTTTTCTCCCTCCGTCTCTCTAAAATCAATAAATTAAAAAAAGAAAAATTGTCAACCTGTTGTCCAAAGTGGATTTGACCATTTTGCACTCCCATTTCATAGGAGGGTTTCACTTGCTCCATGACTTCATCAGCACTAGGTATGGTCAGTTTTTTTTTTAATAATAGTGGTTTCTCACTATGGTTTTAATTTGCATTTCCCTAATGACTAATAATTTTGAGCATCTTTTTATGTATTTATTTGCCATTGGTGTACCTTATTTATTGAAATATCTCATCAAATCTTTTGTCTATTTGTATTGGAGTGGTTTTTTGTTTTTGTTTTTAAATAATAGAATTGAAATAGTTTTTTATTCTGGCTACAAATCTTTTATGTGTATTTTACCGATACTTTTTCCCAGTGTTTGATTTATCTTTTCATTTTCTTAACAGACTTCTTTAGCAAATTTTTTTTTTATCCTCACTCGAGGATATTTTTGCATTCATCTTCAGACAGAGTGGGAGGGAGAGAAGGAGGAAGTGAGAGAGAGAAATATCAATGTGAGAGAGACACATCGACTGGTTGCCACCCACACAACCCTAGTCAGGGTTGGCGACAAACTGCAACTGAGGTATGTGCCCTTAGTGGGAACCGAACCTGGAACTCTCTGGTCCGCGGGCCGACGCTCTAACTGCTGAGGCAACCGGCCAGGGCTTTAGCAAATGTTTTTGAGCACACATGCTCTATGCTTTAAAAACTGGTTATAGGAAAGTACAGGTTTTTAAAACACTATAAACTAGTGACTTGTTATTTGTTGATAGATAATGAGTTCTTGTTTTATGAAAAAAACTTTAAGCAATGTCATTATTGCATTTGTTTACAGAATAGTTTCTGTATACTGTAATTTGAAGAAAATTTAGTGTTTTTCTACAATGTTTAGTTTGGGAGCAAAATAATTATATGGTCAGAGTAGAATGAGTGTTTTTTTTTTTTTTTCTCCTGTATAATTTGTTTTTTAATCCTCACCTGAGGATATATTTATTGATATTAGAAAGGTGAAGGGCAGGGCAAGAGAGAGAGAGAAACATCGATTGGTTGCCTCTCATACACTCCCTGGCCGACCTACAGCCTAGGTATGTGCCCTGACTGGGGATTGAACCTCTGACCTTTTGGTATATAGGACTATGTTCCAACCAGCTGAGCCCCATTGGCCGGGGCTAGAATGAGTGTATTAGCTACTGCCATTGTCAGTGCTATAGCAAAGATCCTGCTCAGCCATCATTCTCAAGTTGTTACAATTTCCCCCACTCTTCTGTAGGAACCTGGTTGTAATATAATTGTATACTTTTTTGGTCTGTTCTTATTCCCATTAAGTCCTCACGCACAATTTTCAGATAAAAAATTTTCCGAATTTACAGCAGTAGGGAAGGAATATTTAAGAGAACTTTTGCCCTGGCCAGTTTGGCTCAGCGGTTGGAGCGTCGGCCTGCAGTCCGGAGAGACCCGGGTTCGGTTCCCGCTAAGGGCACGTACCTCGGTTGCAGTTTGTCCCCGGCCCTGGTTGGTCGTGCGGGTGGCAGCCACTCGATGTGTCCCTTTCACATCAATGTTTCCCTCTCTCTCTCTTCCTCTCTCTCCCTCCCACTCTGTCTGTACAAAAAATGGAAAAATGTCCTCGGGTGAGGATAAAAAAAAAAAAGAGAGAACTTTTGTGTTACTGTTCTGTTCAGCATTTTTTACGTAGTAACTGATGATACAGTAAGAAATAATACGCCCTGGCCAGTTTGGCTCAGCGGTCGAGTGTCGGCCTGAGGACCAGAAAGTCCTGGGTTCGGTTCCCGCCAGGGGCACAAATCACCAAAAAAAAAAAAAAGAAAGAAAGAAAGAAATAATACCACTTTAAAATGTAGAAACATAAGCATAGTGAGTTAGAACAGCATAGGCCTGCATTCACTTAACATTCTGTATGCACCTCCATTTGCTACAGTGTGAAAGGGGTCCTTTTTCTGTTACAAAGGTAAGGCTTTATTAGGCTTTGCAATATATACACGTTGATAAAGAGCATGGACTTGGAAATCTGAATATATATACTTGTAGCTTTCTGACCTTGGTCAGTGTTGTGTGACTTCTGTAAAGTGGAAATTGTAACAATACATACTTCATAGTGTTGTCATGAGGATGCAATGTGTAATGACAGTATCTGGTAGACCCTGGAAGCTCTAAATAAGTATTTGCTATTATTGTTAGTCTTATTACTGTTAATTCCAGGATGTCTTCCTAGTAATTACTCTTTTTACCATTTCATTTCTATCAGCTAGTTCCTATATATATTTGAGTATCCTTAAGTGTTTACTTTCTTTTTTGTTTGTTGTTTTGTTAATCCTCACCCAAGGATATATTTTTTCCTTTGATTTTTAGATAGAGTGGAAGGGACGGGGGGAGGGGGGAGAGGAGAGAGAGAGAGAAACATCGGTGTGAGACACATTGACTGTTTGCCTCCTGCACGACCCCAACTGGGGTTAGGAATCAAACCTGCAACCCAGGTACGTGCTCTTGACCAGGAATCGAACCCAAGACCCTTTGGTCCACAGGTGGACACTCTAACTGCCGAGCTGAACTGGCAAGGGCAAGTGTTTACTTACTTGAAAAAAACTATCAAAAGAAGCAAAATATACTTTAGCTGGTACCTATATTTGTCCTGGTTGAATTTGTCTACGTAGACAAACTTATTAAAACTGTTTACTCCTTTCCTGTTTAAGTTACTACATTATCTTTACCTTTTTCTTTTTTTTTTTTTACGTTGACATATATATTTTGTGATAATGATTGCTCTTGTAGTGGTATTTATTATATCACGTAATTATAGTATGATGTTGTCACTTATAGCCATTGTACTGCGCATTAGCTCTCTGTGGCTTATTTAGTACCTGTTGCAAGTGTGTACCCTGAAACCACTTCAGTCTCGTCTCTCCCACACTTTGGCAATCACCATTTACTCTTTTTTTTGAGTTTGACTTTTTGGGATTCCACATATAAGTGGTCATCATGTAGTGCTTAATCTCTGTCAGACTTATCTCACTTAATGTACTTAGGGTCTGTCCATGTTGTCACAAAAAGCAGAATATTCTTTCTCTTGGCTAGATAATATTTTGTTGTGTATGCATATCACATTTTAAAAATTTATTCGTCTGCTGGTGAGCACTGAGGTTGTTTCCATACCTTTTTACTATAAATAATGCTACAATAAAAATAAAAGTGCATATATCTCTCTCGGGTCCTATTTCTATTTCCTTTGGGAATATACCCAAAAGTGGAATTGCTGGGTCATATGGTAGCTCCAGTTTACTGCATTCTTGATTCGTGCTCCACTACTGAGAGCTATTTTCTGTCTTTCTTTTTTTGTTACATCCAGTTGATCCCAGCTCTGTAGCAATCAACTGTATAAACATTCAAGTTACTTAACCTCTTTATGCTATAATTTTCTCATTGTTAAAATGGAGCACATAGCCCTGGCTGGTGTGGCTCAGTCGGTTGAGCGTTGTTCCAGGCATCCAAAGGTCGCTGGTTTGATTCCCAGTCAGGGCACATTCCCAGGTTTTGAGTTGGCACGTAAGGGAGACAACCAGTTGATGTTTCTCTCTCTTCCCCTTCCCTTCCTCTGTGTCTAAAGTCAATAACATATTGAAAGATAATAAAATAAAATAGGGCATGTAATACTTAAGCTACCATAGAGTATGAGGACATAGAGGAGTAACAAATATAATATCTGTTGAGTCTTTAGAACTCTGCCTGCTGCTCTCATCTGAAACCTTAATTTCCAAATTAGCTGACCTGTGTTTCCTTAGATAATGTGCTGCTCTCTTATGTGTTGGTCTTTGCATATGTAAGAATTTCTCTTAATTCCAGCCATAGGACCAGGAACTGGGGATATAACATCTATGTATTCTAGCAGTGGTAGTTAAGCATAATACTAGGTATAATTAAGAAAAGGAACAAAATAATAGCTAACCTGTAAAAAAACCTCAGTACTCAGAAATATTGAGTGTAGACTAGAACTCATTGTTTAGTTCAGGATAACCAAGGTTTGGTTTTAATAAAAAAGGTCTAATTCTTGTTTTGTCTCATTGCTTTTATTAATTTTGTGTGTGATATGTGCATGATTATTACATGGTCTGAATTATGACTATTCTACTTTCTGTTCTTTTTATTTTCTTATTAATTTTTTTCCAATAGGGAATAAATTTTCTTTAAAAAGGGTATGTAGTGAAAATGTCCCATCTTTCACCAGTAGTAAACTAGTTAAACTAACTTCCTTGGTAACAGTCAGTGTTACTTCTATTTTGTGTATCCCTCTGAAGGTAGTTTATACTGTATTGCATACACTGTTATATTGCCCTTCCTTTTTTAAACATAGCATGTTTTGGAATAGCATTCAGTAACTATATATAAAGAACTTGGAGCTTTTTCTCCCCAAGTATTTTTTTCTTTAAATTGAGGCATAATTTATACAGTATATATGTTAGAAATCTAAAATTACAGATGACTCTTGCTATGTATATACCTGTGTAACTTCCACCTCGATTAAGATATGGAACATTTTCAACATCCCAGAAAGCTCCCTCGTGCCCCCTCCTAGTCAGGACCACTGTTGTCCTCAAAGAGAATTGCTTTTCAAAGCTCTCCCTCACCTGCTTTTGAAACTTCACATAAACAATTATTTGTACTCTTTACATCTGACATTTGCTCATCATTTGTTAGGTTTATCCACTGTTGGTGTGTAGCCATTGTTTATATTTTTGTGTAGTATTCCATTATATTAACACAGCTCAATTTATTTTTTCATACTTCTGTTGATAAATATGGAGTTCTTTTTTTTTTATCCTCACCCGAGGACATTTTTCCATTTTTTGTACAAGATAGAGTGGGAGGGAGAGAGAGGAAGAGACAGAGAGAGAGAAACATCGACGTGAAGGGACACATCGAGTGGCTGCCACCGCACGACCAACCAGGGCCGGGGACAAACTGCAACCGAAGTACGTGCCCTTAGTGGGAACCGAACCCGGGTCTCTCTGGACCGCAGGCCGATGCTCTAACCACTGAGCCAAACCGGCCAGGGCTGGAGTTCTTTTCAGTGTGAGTCTGTGATTTACTGTTGTGAACATTATTATTATTATTATTATTATTTTTATTATTTTTAATCCTTACCCAAGGATATTTTTCTGCTTTTCATTAGAGTGGGGGAGGGGGGAAGAGAGAGGGAAACATCAATGAAAGAGAGAGACATCGCTTGGTTGCCTCCGGCACAAGCCCCGGATCAAGCATGCAACCCAGGTATGTGCCCTTGACTGGGTATCGAACTTGCAACCCTTTCATGCACAGGATGACCCTCTAACCACTGAGCAACACTGGCCAGGACACATTTATTTTTGAGAAACCCCATAGCCTAGTCTAGTGGCTAAGACTTTTACTGGTGGACAGATAAATTATATGAGTCCTGTTATTAAGTCATACTAAATCTGTGTTCTTTATCAACTTAGCATAGTCCCCCCTTTTTTCTGGGGATATGGTCCAGGATCCCCAGTGGATGCCTGAAACTGCAGTTAGTACCATACCATGTATGTTGTATTTGCTGTGTTTTTTCTTATACATGCATACCTTTTCACTTTAAGGAATTACTTTATGGTTTCTCTTTGGCATTTTTGAATTGCCAGCATCACTACTCTTGGTTGGTTGTTTTCTTTATTGATTTTAGAGAGGAGGAAGAGAGAGGGAGAGAGAGATACATCAATGAGAGAGAACGTTGACTGGCCGCCTCCTGCATGCCCCCCACTGGGGATTGGCCCCACAACCTGTGCATGTGCCCTGACTGGGAATCGAACCGGTGACCACCTGGTGCATGGGTCAATGCTCAACCACTGAGCCACACTGGTCGGGCTGAGAGAGACAAAGGAAGGGAGAGAAACATTGATGTGAGAGAGAAACGTCGATTGGCTGCCTCCTGTATGCCCCCCCCCACCCCCACTGGGGATTGAGCCAGCAACCCAGGCATGTGCCCTGACTGGGAATTGAACTGGGACCTCTCAGTCCATGGGACTATGGTCAGTCCACTAAGCCACACCAGCCAGGCAGTACTCTTGTGCTTTGTTTCCATTATTAAGCAAATAAGGATGACTTGCAACAAGCACTGTAATAGTGGATCTGATATTGCAGATGGCTACTAAGTGACTAATAGGGTGCATATGCTGGACAAAGGCACAATTCACATCTAGTGTGAGATCTCATCATGCTACTCAGAACTATATGTAATTTAAAATTTATGAATTGTTCATTCCTGGAATTTTTTATTTAATATTTTTGGACCACAGTTGACTACAGGTAGTGAAAATGGCAGAAAGCGAAGTCTCAGATAGAGGGGGGACTGCTGTACTTTATTGCTTTGAGCCTTAGTGTCCTCACCTATGAAATAGGAGTAATTTTTAGAATATTTAGGTCATTGGAAGTAAGGGTGTGCAAATAAAATTTTCAAATTAAAGTTGTTTAATAGCTCAAAATTTCTGTTTATAGGCACTGAAAGATAGCACAGAAGTGGAAATTGTGGATGAGAAAATGAGAAAAAAGATAGAACCAGAAAAATGGCCAATTCCAGGCCCTCCTCCACATAGGGTGCCACAGACAGACTTCTCTCAACTGATTGACTGCCCAGAGTTTGTGCCCGGCCAGGCCTTTTACTCACACACAGGTAACAGCTTTTCTTCTAGCACGGACAGCGTGGCAGTGGGTTTTTTGGTGCGATTTAACTATCTTTTTAAAGTTTATTTAGATTCAGTAGGAGAATGAAGATAACTAAATGACTTTTGATGCTCTAAATTTGTTTTATATTGCCTCCCACACAGAGCTATAAATTAGAGATTTAAGAATTACGAGTGAAGCTCTGCTCTGTTCTTAAATTATTTGTGTACTTTGTCATGTGTGGAAGTTGTACCTATCTTCTTTTAGTTTTACCAAATGATTATAGATATATTGTGCCAGTTTTCCCTTTGTAAACTTGGAATAGTCCAGTAGGATTGGAATTATCTTAAAAGCCTATACTCAAGAGTGGGGTAGATTTCCTTTAATTTTCTTACGGATGTGCTTCAACCTTGTCTTGAAAAGATAGGTGACCTACCTATATTCTAATGAAGAATTGGGGTTATTTTATGAAGTTATTATAATTATTGCTTAAAGAATTGGTGGTATTTAGAATTTCCAAAAACTGCTTTAATGTTAAGATTTTTTTTTTTTTCCTGGATCATTTTTAAGACATTCCCTCTTGGGAAAAAATATGTGTGCTTAAACTTTTTTCAGTCAGGGTGATGATCTACTGATGCTCTTGGATGTCATTTGATCGGAATATGCAGAGGAATAGGTGACTCACTGAAATATCATTATAAATATTGGAACAAATCGTGCTGCAGAAATGAAAGCGACCAGAGTCACTTCTGTGCAAGAATGTCTGCTTCCAACTCCTTGTGGAGGAGGTTGGGCCAACACTACAGTGGAGATAAACACACCTTTGTGATGATGATGAGACAGACCAGAGGACTGCTGTTGTTTTTATAGAAGCTGCCCATTTGTGTGTAATTAGCCTGGGCTGCATGTGCTACTTTTTATTCACGGTGGGAAAGTTAATTTTCATTCTGGAAATATTACAAGATTCTGTCTTTTCTTTTTAGACTTATGTACTTGTGTCCAGATCAATAAAGTAGAAATAGAGAGGCTTGAGTGGCATTTTCCAGATTGTTAGGTCTTTTGCTATTTAATTTGCCCTTCAGTATAGTGTACATTGTATAACTCACATGTTGTCATAATATTTCACATGGACTTTAAGATTTATTAATGTGGACACTAAGGGATAAGAAATTTAAACGAAAGTATTTTTTTTTTTTTTTTGCTTTTTAAAATTTATTTTTGATACACTAGTATGAGATACCTGCCATCAAAAAGCACTGATGGATAGTCTCACAGATATTTTTATTTATTGTTTCTTTGATTGTCAGCCCTCTGTGCCTCTACACCTGAAAAGCAACTTGGGCAAGTGTTTTAAAACTTGAAGAATAGTGACATTTTTTAGGTTTTTTAATAAAGATATGATGTCTGTATAAGTTAGATTAATTTATTGTGTAAATATGGGGTCCAAGATAACATTTTTAACCTGCTTATGAACAGGCATTAGTTGAGTTAGATAAAATAGAAAACATTTCTTCCACAGAGTAGGTAAGATAGGTCAGTGAAGTTGTTGATGCCTGTCCATTAGCCATTTATGCATTATTAATAAAATTACAGGAATAAAACCCCAATGTCTCGTAAATGTTGTGTTTTTTTAATATACACTCATTTACATGCACATACACATCGCCTGAAAGAAGTCTATCTATATTTAAAATGTTAAAATGTTTAGGTTCTTTAGATTATGCATCAAAAGCCAGATGGATAATGAAGGTGTTATCGAAAGATGGAATGCCTTCGAGCTATGCTGATTCACATTACATCATAGGAATAATTATGTAAATTTAGCCTTTGCCTGTGAATACCCAAATTTCTGACCCTAACAATTCTCCTCTCATAAGAAAGGCTTTGTTTCCTAAATTCAGTAGAGTACTGTCACCAAATATTTGAAATCGAAATAAGGGATAGAAATTTAGATTGTGTTTATCTGTACCCATGTGTAGAGAAAAGTAGTAAAACTTTAATCTATATCCTTTTTACTCAAATGATATAACCTTGCATTTCAAAAAAATATAATCCTTGATAATATACTTTCTAAGGGATTTGTGTGGTAAAGTATTTAACAATTTTGGTGCTTTTCATAAAAAAAAAATTAAAATTTCTATTTTTCCCTCTATGGAGCTTGAATTGTCTAACATGGATTGACCTTTGTGCTGAACAGAGGACCTTAATGCACCAGAAAAGGTTGATTATGGGAATGGTAAGGTGTTTTGAAATTTAGGTTTTGCAGTTCTATGGATATAGTATTGCACTATCAATAGTAAAAGGATTTCATTCACCAAAATTGAGAGGTCAGGTATCTGACAATCTTGTTTGTTTGCTTCTGTTTGGCTTTAAAACATGTGTAGGATTTTCCCTAGTGATTAGTAAACTGTGGGATTTTTTTTGAAATGTTTATCTACAGAAATATTCTTGAATGTGCCACACATAAAGCATATAATCATTTTAAAGCAATCTCGGTAATTACCCAGAACTGTAATTCAGAGTGGATAAAATAGTCATGCCAGGTAAATATCATGGAATATGTATATGGTGGGGCAAAAGTAGATTTACAGTTGTTAATTTGGAAAATAATACAATGGTTTAACAATGATACTAGGAAAAACTGTTTCACATACTCACAAGTGTAAACCTACTTTTGCCCCACCCTGAATATATGGTGATTTATCTCTGGGGAGTCATGTGGACAATTTTCAATTAATGAAAATAGCAACAATATATTTTTTTTTCCTGTTGAGTTCATACAAACTAGAAGCCATAACTGTCCAGTGTGTCTAATTTTTTTGTCTATAAGTTTAATGTGGAATAATCCCAGTCATATTCAAATTCACTTGGCCTTGGAAGATTGGGGCTTCAATTTACACACATACATAGTTTGAAATCTTTTCATTATATAAGCAGATAAAATCACACAAAGCAGATGTATAGCTTAGAAGGTGAACCCCCTTTAAAAACTAAATTTTCTTGTCTTACCCAATTTCTTTGATATTTTAATGTCATTTAATTTATAAGCACATGCACTTATATAGTAAAACACTTCATAGTAGAAACATTCAAGCTTAAAGAGCAATTAGAGATTATTGTATAGTAAACTTAAGTAATTGTTTAAAGATTAAATATCTATGTTAAAAATAGTAGCAACTGATTTCCCTAGCACATGTCAGGTGTTCTAATTATGAATGCACTATGCAAAATGGTAATTTACTTAATTCTTACACACTTTCTAGGATGGTGGTTCTGAGTCTACTTTTATTTTTTAGAGAGAGGAAGGGGGAGAGAGACAGAAACATGCATGTGAGAGAGAAACATTGATTGGCTGCCTCCTGTACGCCCCCTACTGGGGATCGAGCCTGCAACCTGGGCATGTCCCCTGATGGAGAATCAAACTGGGACCTCTCAGTCCACGGGACGAAGCTTGATCCACTGAGCCACACTGGCTGGACCTGAGTCTACTTTTAAAGCTTTGTTCACTGTGTGAACATAAATGATTCATAGTATTAGGAATAGGGTTCTCTATAACTTGAATAATACTGACATCCCAAAACTAGTATTTTACTTGTCCTACTTTTGTGGATCAAGTGATGATACATATAGACTGTTAATTAAGGAACTTGTAGAGTAGCACTGTTCAATAGAAATATGTTTACCATACACGTAATCCTAATAATTTTAATAGCCTTAACAGCTACAAAACAAATGAAATTAATTTTAGTATTTTAAACATTTTAAGAGATCTAAATATTACTATAACATTAGTATAAAAATTATGGATATATATATATATATTTTTTTTTACCATGTCTTTGAAGTCTTTATCTTCAGATGGGGGGGGAGGGGATGAGAGCAAGACAGAGACAGTGACAGAGAAAGAGAAACATAGATGTGAGAGAGACACACATCGATTGGTTGCCTCCTGCAGGACCCCGACCAGGGCCTGGGATGAACTGCAACCAAGGTATGAGCCCTTGACCAGAAGCAAACCAGCAAGTCTTCGGTCCACAGGCCAGTGTTCTAACTGCTGAGCCAGACCGGCCAGGGCAATAATTTTTGACTTTTGGAAAAGAAATTTATAAAGGAATCAGTTTGGATTTTACTAATGAGTGTAATTTGATTAAAAAGTATAGAGAAAGGCATTTTAAATTCCAACAGAGTTTTAAAAGTTACTGCCAGGGTAGTGCGTTTTAATGATAGGACATTGTGCTCTCTATTCAGTATGAGTTAAGTGGGCACACTGCACATAGGTAAACTTTGTCAAGCAAAGGAAATGTGAAACATAGGAGTATTGACCATCTTAGTATAACTCCTAGCAGAGCAATGCAGGACTAATTTTTGCCCAGAATAAAACAGGTAGTCTTACTGGCTTAATAGCTGTACAATTCCATAATTTCATTATAATTAATAGATTTTAATATGAGATTTTACAGAGAATTTACTCCCAAATAGATCTATTGTGATAGTGACTTTTGTTGATATTCTTCAGAAGTTTTGAATGACTGTGGTCTTTGAAAGGGTTGGTGATATTGTTTGTTTATTCATTGGTTTCACCTGAATACATTTTACAAGGTCTTCAGGTTTGAAATAGTTGGAAAGGTTATATGATTGATCATGTGTTGTGAAAAAAGTCAAGCCCAAGGAAAAAATGAAATGTTTTATAAGTAATAAAACTATTATTTTAACTATAGAACTAACTTAAAATTTTTAGAGTCAGCCCCTAATTCTCCAAGAATTGGAAGTCCACTGAACCCAAAGAAAAATACTGAAACAAGTAATCTTCAAGCAACGTCTAGAGTTCTATCTACCAGTTTGCCTGACCTGGACTCAGAACCTTGGATAGGAGTAAAAAAGAGACATCGTGCATCCCCAGTGAAATTGAAGGTAAGTTGGTATAAATCAAGTGAAGTATGATACATTGTAGTGGAGTGTTTGTCAGGTACATATATAAAATTGGGAAAAGTTATTAGAAATTATAAAAATTGAAACCATTGGCCTTCACTAAAATCTTGTGGTTTACTCAGTAGCTAAAAATGGTAGCTAAAATATGGTGTCAACTTTTAAAATTTCTCTTTTCTGGATAAGATTTGGCTTTTTCACTTGAGACCAATTTAAATTTAAATAATTCAGTTTTTAAACAGCTGACCATCTAAAATTTGATTTTATAACCTTGTTGTATATTATTTGAAACCTTGTTAATTATTTGTCCAATTCCTACAAATAACTATTTGTAAAGGGTAAATATCATCCGAATTCCAAAACAGCAGTGGAGTGAATGGAAGCTACACAGACCGTCTCCCGGGACCAAACTGGAATTACAACTAAAATAAAGACAAATTGTTGGGAAAAAACAACTGAAAAGCAGCTTGCAAGAACCATATAACCAAGGACACTGACTCGATCCTGGTAGGACGGCAGAGGCGTGAAAAGGGGGCTGGGAGCCCACGGTCGGCAATGGCCTTAGCTGGGAGCAGCGCTCTCGGGGTTACACTCGCAAGCAGCTCCACAGTGCAGAGCTGGGACAGATGCTGAAATAGCCACAGCCATTCACCTTGGGCTCTGGCAGAGGGAAGGCGACTGGACAGGAACTGTGTGGGGACACTCAGGATTTGGAGGGAGCTCAGAGCTTTTGCTGAGTTGCAGCCACACAGGACTGTGGCCATCTTACTCCTTCCCAGGGCCCTGGGGAGAGGCGGCAGCCCCTCCGCCAGAGATCCAACCCCACTGGGTGGGCCATTGAAATGCAAATTGAGGCTCATTAACAACCAGCATGAAATCCCCTTACACTGAGCACCTGAGGGAGTGTTTCATTCAACTGAGAACCAAAGGCTCTTCAAGTAACTGCTACGGATAGCCTCCAGGCAAAAAGCCAGAGGATAACTGAACCATTCCTGGGCTAGCAACTCTAACCTGGAAAGTAAGACTTGACAGTGGTGTTTAACATGGATCCTCCCTTGCTCATCCAAACATAGGAGAGGGAGCCACAAACAGCACAACACCAACATCCACAGGGAAAATTGAGCAGGCTCCAAAGCCCCCTGTGATAGCCAAAATGGTGAAACAAAGAAACAAATGCCAAATGAAAGAACAAGAGACCTCTACTGAAGATTAGATAAATGAGGAGCAGTTAAGCAAGTTAACAGAGCTAGAATTCAGAGCCATGATCTTGAGGAAGCTCAACACCATGAGTAAGTAAAGACATAGAAATGTTGAAAATCAACCAATTGGAAATTAAAAACCACTAAAAAGAAATGAAGAATGACTTATCAGAAATAAAGAACAAATTAGAAGGTCTAAACAGCAGAGTAGAGGAAGCTGAGGACCGGAACAGTGAATTAGAAGACAGGGTAGAAAAAAATCACCCAATTAGAAAAACAAAAGGAAAAACTTTAAAAACAGGAAGAGACATCTTAAGAGAACTGTGGGACAACTGGAAACGTATTAATACTCGCATCATAGGAGTCCCCGAAGAAGATGATAATGGGCAACGGTTAGAAAATATATTTGAAGAAATAGTTACAGAAAACTTTTCTAACTTGGTGAAGGAAGAAGGCATTCAAGTTCAAGAAGCACAGAGAGCCCCAAGGAAGAAGAACCCAAACAGGCCCACACCAAGACACATAATAATTAAAATGCCAAAAGTTAAAGACAGAGAGAATCCTAAAAGCAGCAAGAGATAAGAAACAGGTTACCTACAAAGGAACCCCCATAAGGCTCTCAGCTGACTTCTCAACAGAAACATTTCAGGCCAGAAGGGAATGGCACGAAGTAATCAAGGTCATGAAAAACAAGGATCTGAATCCAAGACTACTCTACCCAGCAAGGCTATCATTCAAAATAGAAGGTCAAATAAAGAGCTTCCCAGACAAAAAAAAAAGGCTAAGGGAATACATTAGCACCCAACCAGCACTGCAAGATATGCTAAAAGGACTGTTGTAATTAGTAGAAGAAATAGGAAGAAAAAGAGAACCACACTAAACAAAAACGGCAAATAGGTACATATCAATTACCACTTTAAATGTGAATGGATTGAATGCTCTGATAAAAAGACACAGAGTAGCTTACTGGAAAAGAAAGAATGACTCACATATATGTTGTTTGCAAGGGACCCACCTCACAACAAAAGACTCACATAGGTTGAAAGTGAAGGGATGGAAAAAAATCTTCCAAGCAAACAAAAAGGAAAAAAAAAAAGCTTGGGTTACAATACTCATATCTGACCAAATAGATTTCAAAATGAAGGCCACAACTACAGACAAAGAAGGCCACTACATAATATTGAAAGGATCTAGCCAACAGGAAGATATAACCTTGGTAAACATATATGCACCCAATATAGGAGCACCAGCATATATTAAAAATCTTTTGGAGGACTTCAAAGGAGAAATCGACAGCAATACAATCTTAGCAGGGGACTTCAACACCCCGCTGAGATCACTGGATAGATCCCTCTAAGCAAAAAATTAACAAGGAAACAGAGACTCTAAATGAAGTACTAGACCAAGTGGATTTAATAGGTATCTACAGAGAATTACACCCCAAAACTAGAGAATTCACATTCTTCTCAAGTGCACATGGGACATTCTCAAAGATAGAACACATGTTAGGACACAAACTAAATCTCTACAAGTTCAAGAAGACTGAAATCATATCAAGCATCTTCTCAGATCACAATGGCATGAAACTAGAAATTAATTCCCACAAGAAATGCAAAGACATTTGAACACATGGAGTCTAGCTAAGGGTCCATCAATCTTGTTTATCTTTTCGAAAAAACAGCTCTGTTTCATTCTTTGAATTGTTGTTTTTTTTTTTTTTTGGTCTCCATGTCATTTATTTCTGCTCTGATCTTTATTATTTCCTTGAGAAAGAACCCAAATACACAAAATCAGAAATGAAAGAGGAGAAATAACAACTGACACCATGGAAATAACAAAAGATCGTTAACAACTATGAACAATTATATGGCAACAAATTCGACAATCTAAGCAAAATGGACACATTTCTAGAAACATATAGTCTTCCAAAACAAGACCAAGAAGAGATAGAAAACTTGAACAGACCAATAACAACTAAGGAAATTGAAGAAGTAATCAAGACTCTCCCAGCAAACAAAAGCCCAGGCCCGGATGGCTTCACGGGGTAGTTTTAGCATTATTCTAAATCTAATACCAGAAAAAAGAGACTACAATGAAAGAAAATTACAGGTCAATATCCCTGATGAACATAGACGCCAAAATCTTGAACAAAATACTAGCAAATTGGATCCAGCGATACATCAAAAAAATTATTCACCATGACCAAGTGGGATTCATCCCAGGGATGCAAGGCTTTTATAATATTCACAAATCAATGTGATACACCACATAAATAAAATGAAGAATGAAAGCCATATGATCATATCAATAGATGCGGAAAAAGCATTCGACAAAATCCAGCATCTATTTCTGATAAAAATGCTCAGCAATGTGTGAATAGAGGCATCATATCCCAACAAAATAAAGGCCATTTATGAAAGACCTACAGACAACATACTCATTGAGCAGAAACTGAAAGTAATTCCCTTAAGAACAGGAACAAGACAGGGATGCCCAATTTCGCCACTCTTATTTAACATAGTACTGGAACTCTTAGCCACAGCAATCAGACATGAAAAACAAAAAAATTAAAGGAATCTAAATTGGAAAGGAGGAAGTGAAACTGCAATTATTTGCAGATGACATGATATTATACATAGGAAACTTTAAAGATTCCATCACAAATCTAGAATTAATAAGTGAATTTGGCAAAGTAGCAGGATACAAAATTAATGTCAAGAAATCGATGGCATTCTTATACACCAATGATGAAATCACAGAAAGAGAAACTGAAAAAATCCCATTTACCATCGCGGCAAAAAAATTAAGATACCTAGGTATAAACTAAACCAAAGAAATAAAGGACCTATTCACAGAAAACTATAGGTCATTGGAAAAAAAAAATAGAGGAAGATATAAAAAAGTGGAAGCACGTACCTTGTTCATGGATTAGAAGAATTAACATCATTAAAATGTCCATACTACCCAAAGCAATCTATAGATTCAATGCAATCCCCATCAAAATACCAATGACATATTTCACATATCTAGAAAAAAATACTTCAAAAGTTCATATGGAACCAAAAATGACCTTGAATAGCCACAGCAATCTTGAAAAAGAAGAACAAAGTTAGAGGGATCACATTACCAGATTTCAGGTTATACTACAAAGCCACTGTAATCAAAACAGCCTGGTACTGGCACAAGAACAGGCATATAGACCAATGGAACAGAACAGAGAACCCAGAAATGGACCCAAGACATTATGCTCTATTAATATTTGACAGAGGAGGCAATAGTATACAATGGAGTAAAGACAGCCTCTTTAATAAATGGTGTTGGGAAAATTGGACAGCTACATGCAAAAAAAAAAAGAAAAGAAACTAGACCATCAACTTACACCATACACAAGAATAAACTCAAAATGGATAAAAGACTTAAATGTGACCTGTGAATCCATAAAAATCCTGGAAGAAAATGTAGGCAACAAAATTTCAGACATCATACACAGCAGAATTTTCACTAAAACATCACCTAAGGCAACAGAAACAAAGGAGAAAATGAACACATGAGCCTACATCAAGCTCAAAAGCTGGACAGCAAAAGAAACAACCACCAAAATGGAAAGGCAGCTCACTGTATGGGAGAGCATAATTGCCAATGATACATCAGATAAGGGATTAATTTCCAAAATATATAGAGTACTCATACAACTCATCAAAAGGAAGACAAAGAACCCAATTAAAAAATGGGCAGAGGGCCCTGCCAGTTTGCATAGCGGTTAGAGCATCGGCCTGCGGTCCAGAGAGACCGAGGTTCAGTTCCCGCTAAGGGCGTGTACCTTGCTTGCAGTTTGTCCCTGGCCCTGGTTGGTCGTGCGGGTGGCAGCCACTTGATGTGTCCCTTTCATGTCGATGTTTTCTCTCTCTCTCTCTCTCCCTCTCTCTCCTTCCCACTCTATCTGGAAAAAAACGGAAAAATGTCCTCGGGTGAGGATTTAAAAAAAAAAAAAAAAGGGCAGAGGAACTAAATAGTCACATCTTCAAACAGGGCATACAAATGGCCAAGAGACTTGAAGAAATGCTCAACATCTAATCATCAGAGAGATGCAAATTAAAATGACTATGAGGTATCACCTCACACCTGTCAGAATGGCCGCCATCAACAAATCATCAAACAACAAGTGTTGGCGAGGGTGTGGAGAAAAGGGGACTCTAGTACATTGTTGGTGGGAATGCAGACTGCTACAGCCACTATGGAAAACAATATGGTGTTACCTCAAAAAATTTTAAATTGAAATACCATTCAACCCAGTGATCCCACTTCTAGGAATACACCCTAAGAAGCCTGAAACACCAATCAGAAAGAATATATGTATCCCCATGTTCATAGCAGCACTATTTACAATAGCTAAGATCTGGAAACAGCCCAAGTGTCCATCAGTAGACGAATGGATAAAAAAGCAGTGGTACATATACACAATGGAGTACTATGCAGCTGTAAGAAAGAAAGATCTCTTATCCTTTAAGATGACATGGAGGGACCTGGAAAGTATTAACCTAAGCAAAACAAGTCAAGAAGAAAAAGATAAATACCACATGATCTCAGTTGTGAAATATAATGATCATAACAGTCTGATGAATAGGGTAGACTCAGAGACATGGATGTAGGGTAAAGACTGACAACCCTCAGAAGAGGGGGTGGTGGGGAGGGGGGAGAGATAAACCACAGAACTTATATGCATGTACGCATAACCAATGGACATGGACAACAAAGCTGGGCATGGGGTGGAAGGTATCAGGAGGAGGGTATCAATGGGGTAAAAATGGAGAAACATCTGTAACAAAAATGAAATAAAGATAAATATCAGGTTTTATATATGTTTTGGTTTTGTACAATAGGAAAGGGAAGGAGAATTGATTTCTTGGTGGGAGAGAGATGGGTGTGGTTAGGAAACAATAGGAGAGATCTCTGTGGTAGAGCTGCTGTATTTTTGGTGATTGGATGCACAAATACTCAAAAGTGATAAAAATTGCTCTGATCTAAACCACAAACCCAAAGAGTACAAGTAACACTGGGGGAATCTGAGTAAGATTGATGAATTATGTCAGTGTGTATCTTGTTTGCGATACTGTACTATAGTTTTGCAAGATTGAGGGAAACTGGTTAAAGAATACATGAGATCTGTTTCTCATAACTGTATATGAATGTACAATTAGCTTAAGTAAAAAGTTCACTAAAAATAAACTTGTAAACAGTGTCACTCAGATGATTCAAATATTGAAAATAAGCTCTGTAAGGAAAATCTCACTAAAAATAATTGGGCATAGATGTGGAAAAGGATCAAGAAGGGTATCATATTGAAGGTTATGAACAGGGCTTTTCACACCTACGATCAAAGCATGAAGAAAGGAAGTATGCATCTCCCAGTTTTCCTCTTGACAAACTGGGAGATGTTGATATTTTTCCTTACGAAGGAGTATTTGGCAACTATCTGGAGACTTTTGGTGGTTACAACTCGGAGAGATGCTACTGCATCTTGTGAGTGGAGGCCAGAGAAGCTGCTAAACCCTGCTGTGCACAGGACGCTTCTTTATATACACACACACACACACGCAATTACCAAGCCCAACGTGTCAGCAGTGCTTAATTTGAGAAATCTTGATCAAAGATAACTTTTTAATTAGCAATGGTAGTTAAATGTGGCATACTTGAATGTTCAAAGGGTTTGTTTTATTTTTCCTTTGGGGCATTTTAACAGCCTAACAAAGCTTTTCCAAACAAGATTTTCTAAAGTCCTGATTAATTTTTATAGTTGTCTTGGCAAACCTAGAACACTAGGGAGGAGGACAATGTCCTGGGCTTGTCAGAAATGTGTACGATGTTTTGTTCCAAGAGCTACATTTTTTTCTCCATGTTTAAAATCTCCACATTTAAACATTTCTTTTAAAAATAATGGCTCATCTTAAAATTGGTAGCATAAGGACCATTTTAATTCTAAAATAAAATTCTTTTATTCAACTCTTTTTTTCTTTAGTGCTTATCAAGTACTTCACATTGATTGTTTCAGAATAATACCGACTGATTTTCTTTTTACAATTTGGCTATTAAACTAGTCACTGAGCACACAAGCTTGGTATTACTTGTAACATTGTTATGTGACATCTTAAAAGTGATAGAAAAGTTTTTATAGAAAAGGCAATTTCTTCCTTTAGGAGTCAGCATCTCTACCTGAAGAGGCATCGAATCAACTATATCCTCCAGATGAACAAGAACAAGAAGAACTTGATTTTTTATTTGATGAAGAGATGGAACAAATAGAAGGACGAAAAAATACATTTACTAATTGGTCTGATAATGATTCAGACTATGAAATTGATGACCAGGATTTAAACAAGATTTTGATTGTAACTCAGACACCACCTTACATGAGAAAACATCCTGGAGGAGATAGAACAGGCAACCACATGTCTCAGGCACAAATTACATCTGAACTTGCTAAAGTCATCAATGATGGCTTATATTACTATGAACAGGATCTGTGGATGGAAGAAGACGAAAACACACACACAGCCATAAAGGTAATTGTCTCTGGCCAGCATCTTTCTGCCGATACTATGGCTTGACTGTGTGTTGTTGCTTATATTTTCCTAAACTTCTTATTTTATTTTACAGGGCTTTATTTTATAAAATTTTAAATATAAATAAATTGTATTTAACTTGAAAATATCTCAGAAATATATCTGATAGTCACAAATTGAGAAATAATTTCATTTTATTATAATGACAGTGAAATAAATACTTCAATTACAAAGATAATATTAACACTCTGACTAAAATCCTTGCTTTTTTCAGGTGAAAATAATAAGGCCCTTTCTCTTAAAAAGGAATAAAAACTGGCCCTGGCTGGTTTGGCTCGGCGATTAGAGCGTCGGCCTGCGGTCCCGAGAGACCTGGGTTCGGTTCCCGCTAAGGGCACGTATCTCGGTTGCAGTTTGTCCCCAGCCCTGGTTGGTCGTGCAGGTGGCAGCCACTCGATGTGTCCCTTTCACATCGATGTTTCTCTCTCTCTCTCTTCCTCTCTCTCCCTCCCACTCTACCTGAACAAGAAATGGAAAAATGTCCTCGGGTGAGGATAAAAAAAAAAATTAAAAAAGGAATAAAAACTGAAGTTGTGGCCAGGCCTAGTTTAAGTGCTCATTGCTTACCTGGCTTTAGTCCCCACAGCCATGTGAGTGGCTCAGGGTTACTGTCGTCGCCTCCTTCGACCTTACGCTGTGGTGCAAGCCCTGTGGTAGTGGAACTGGTTGTGGACAATGTAGAAGATTAAACTGGCTGATTGTCTCACCTTGTCCAATCATTACTAGGGTGCTGGGGTGCCATTTGAAACCTTGTTCCTTTTATTTTTTATCTTCTTGCTTTTCAGCCCATACCCCGGTACCTATCCAAGTTGTTAGGTACCTATCCGAGCTGTCAGGTACCTATCCGAGCTGTCAGGCACCTATCCGAGCTGTCAGGCACCTATCCGAGCTGTCAGGCACCTGTCCGAGTTGTCAGGTACCTGTCCGAGTTGTTAGGTACCTATCCGAGTTGTCAGGTAAGGTATGAGAGCGCCAGGGTCGTCGTCTGGCTGTCTGCATTGTTCTGTCGTGAATTTCAGTGGGACAGGTAGGATTAAAAGGTCTTTTCTGGCCCTGGCCGCTTTGGCTCAGTCATTAGAGCGTCAGACCCAAGGGTCTCTGGTTCAATTCCCCAGTCAAGGGCATGTACCTGAGTTGCAGGTTCGATCCCTGGTTGTGCAGAAGGCAACCAATCGATGTATCTCTCTTACATTGATGTTTCTCTCTCTCCCCACCTCCCCTTCCTTCCACTCTTATCTGAAAATTAGTGGGAAAATATCATCAGGTGAGGGTTAACAAGAAAAGTGTGTGTGTGTGGGGGGGGTCTTTTCTGCCATTAAATTGGTCAGAAAACTCCCCAAAGTTAATTATTTGTTTTGAGGATAGAGTATTGAGGGGAAAGTTATTTAACTATAATATGCCAAATAGGAAAGCGATCTTGTTCAGAAATAGAGCTGTAGAAAGAAAAGCCAGCCAGCAGTGGTTGAATAGAGGGACCGGCTATCTGTGGAGGTTCATGTCGTCAGCAGGAAGTGCGCTATCCTTTTCATTTCTTTTTTTTTTTTTTAAATCCTCACTCGAGGACATTTTTTTGCATTTATCTTTAGATAGAGCGGGAGGGAGACTGGGAGGGAGAGAGAGAGAAACATCAATGTGAGAGAGGCACATCGAGTGGCTGCCACCCACACAACCCCAACTGGGGCCGGGGACAAACTGCAACCGAGGTACACGCCCTTAGCGGGAACCGAACCCGGGACTCTTCAGTCCGTGGGCTGATGCTCTAACTGCTGAGCCAAACTGGCCAGGGCCCTTTTCTTCATTTCTTTTCTTCCTGGAATTTCCATCAGTCTTTTCACCCTCTTCTCTCGCCACTGGTTTTCTGGAGACCCAGCCTCAGGGTGTGGTAGCTCATCAGTAACCTGGAGCCGGAGCTGTTTCCTGTGGTCTGCAGTGGGAGAGGAAGTTTGTTTTGTCAAGTATTTTGGTTGAAAGTCTTTCCTTGTGCTATCACTGTTACCTTATCTGTGATACTTAGGTTGTACAAGTAATATCTAACTTAAATCCTTTTTGGAGCGGAAAGAGATAGAAATAAATTCAACCAATAATAGGTTAAAATTGCACTTCCTCCATCCCTTATCCCTCTACCCTGCCTTGTTCGTCACCATCTACCATTCTGTATATTACACTTCTGTTTCGATGACATGGATGTAAGATCTGTGAGGATAGGGAGGGAGTTGTCTTGTTTTGCACACTACTGTATCTCCAGCGCTAGAATGGCTCCTGGCACAAAGTAATGCTCAAATAATATTTGTTAAAATGGATAAGTGAATTATGGGTTGAACATCATGAACTAACCCAAGGAATTTAACCACTGCATGTAATTTTGGTTCTGTGGGAAAATATTTTCAGAGTTCCAAATAATGAACTTTTAAGCCACCACGAGAAGCACAGGCTATTTGTAGGTGATTATTTGCTTTAAAGTGAAGATAATAATAATTAAAGGCCATGTAATGAGTTAATTCAAAACTCAGAGCTTTATGCCCGGCTGGTGTGGTTCAGTGGTTGAGCGTCAACCCCTGCACCAAGAGGTTGCTGGTTCAGTTCCCAGTCAGGGCATATGCCCAGGTTGTGGGCCTGATCCCCAGCGGGGAACTTGAAGGAGGCAGCCAATCGATGTTTCTGTTTCTCTCCCTCTTCCTTCCTCTCTCTTCAAAATCAATAAATAAAGCCCGGCCAGTGTGGCTCAGTGGTTGAGCATCAACCCATGCACCAAGAGATCGCCGGTTCATTTCCGGGTCAGGGCACATGCCCAGGTTTTGGGCCAAATCCCCAGTGGGGGGCATCCAGGAGGCGGCCAGTCGATATTCTCTCTCATCGATGTTTCTATCTCTCCCTCTCCCTTTCTTTCTCTCTGAAATCAATAAAGGGAAAAAAAAAATTTTTTTTAATTAATAAAGAAAAAAACAGATAATCAGATGTGTCAGGTAACGGACTGATTGAATTATAAATGAAAAGAATGCCAACTTGATAGAATAGTTTGATAATCAATCATTTCTTACTTTGCAAAAAAACTTTTGCTTAGTCCAGAGGCTGTATTGAACTGCACCAAAGGATGAGTTTAGGTTTTCTGTTTCTGTCATGTCCTTACTGCTAAAGACAACTAAAATGGCCTGTTAATAAATGAGAAAGCATCTTCTTAAAATTATTGACGATCTGCAAGGTATGTTATTATCAGAATAAAACCATAGACCATAGAGAACTGGAATATTAAAGCCAGTTTTGACCCTGGCTGGTGTGGATCAGTGGTTGGAGCATTAGCCCATGCACCAAAGGGTTTTGGGTGCAATCCCCAGCCCTGGTCAGGGGGTGTGGGAGGCAGCTGATCGACATGTCTCTCTCACATCAATGTTGCTCTCTCTCCCCCTCCCTCCCAATCCATCCTTCCCTCCCTCATACTTTGTCTCAAAATCAATGGAAAAAATATCCTTGGGTAAGGATTAACAACAACAACCACAAAAATCAGTTTTGCCTTAGAAGCTGTTTTGGAATTTGAGCAGTTTGAGATCAGCTGTGCAAAAGCCACTTAAAATAGGGGTAAAAGACATAAACATAGGACCTAACCACAGCTGGGGATTAAACATCAGTCCTTTCCCCATTAAATTGGTACCCAAAAGAAAGATAACCTCAGTGAGGGAGAACTTGCTCTGTCACCTATTCCTCTGGGGACTAAAAAGAATATTTTCATAGTTGTGCCGAGTCGAATACAGATGAAAAAAATTGGCTTAGAAGTTATAATCGTGCAAACCAAATTCACACTATCTGGGTGACTAAAGAAACCACTAGTTGTAAATTTAAAGTGATTCTGGCCTTGCAGTATCCCAGAAACCTGTCAGGAGCAAATGTAGTTCCTTTGAAGACATTCACCTTTATTCTAGACTTCAAAGAATTTACTCAAATTATTTTATAAGGGAAGTGAGCAGCTCACAAAACAGTTTACAAGAAACTGTTCAGAAACCCGCACAGAGTGGCAGACAGAATATATGAAAGGGCCTGGAATGATATTCTGGACAGTCTTTGCTATTATTTGCTACAATTTAAATCAAATTGTATAATTTAACATCTAGTGGATTTTTACTTAAAGCTTTTTAGCTTTAAAAAGTGAAAGGTAAGCGCTGGCCAGTTTGGCTCAGCAGTTAGTGTCACCCCATGGACCGAAGCATCACAGGTTTGATTCTGGTCAAGGGCCATACCTGGGTTGCAGGTTCAGTCCCTGGCCTTAGTCAGGGTCATGCAGAAGGCAACCAATCGCCGTGTCTCCCTCCCTCCCTCCCTCCCTCCCACTCTCTGTAAAAATTAATGGAAAAAATGTCCTCGGGTGAGGATTAAAAAAATAATAAAATAAAATTAGAGGGAACAACCTTGACACCAGGAGAAAAGGAAAATGGAACAAGACAATAAAGGGAAAGGGGGCCTTCAGTACAAAAATAATGTGGTCGGCTTAAACTCAAATGTTTAAGTAGGAGAAAATAGATATTGTCAAAGTGTATGTAAATACAGCCCTGGCCAGTTTGGCTCAGCGGTTAGAGCGTTGGCCTGCGGTCCGGAGAGACCCGGGTTCGGTTCCCGCTAAGGGCACGTGCTTCGGTTGCAGTTTGTCCCCGGCCCTGGTTGGTCGTACGGGTGGCAGCCACTCGATGTGTCCCTTCACGTCGATGTTTCTCTCTCTCTCTCCCTTCCTCTCTCTCCCTCCCACTCTAGCTGTACAAAAAAATGGAAAAAATATCCTCGGGTGAGGATTAAAAAAAAAAAAAAAAAAAGTGTATGTAAATACAGCCAAGTTATATTATTTACATATGCCACATTAAAAGGGTGGGGGGGCAAAAACTTTGAAAGGAAAAGATTGGAAAAATACATACCATAAAGTAGTAACCAAAACCAATCTACAGATTCGGTGTAATCTGTCAATATCCTAATTGGCATTGTTGCAGAAATTACAAGGTGATCTGAAATTCATTTGGAAATTCAAGAAGTGACTCAGAATAGCCAAAACTATCTTGAAAAAGAACAAAGTTGAAGTATTTATACACAGTGCTTACTTATACTAGTACTATTATAAGTATAGACATACATATCAATGGAAAAGAATTGAGGGTCTAGAAATAAATCCACGTGTCTGTTCTGTGGTCATCTGACTTTTAGCAAAAGTGCCTAAACCATTCAGTAGGGATAAAGTATCTTTGGACGAGTACATATCCATATACAAAGGAATAAGTTAGATGCCACCCTAATTTACCATGTACAAAAATTAACTCAAAATAAATTAACACCTAAATATAAGAACAAAAACTATAGAACTCTGCTTGAAAACAGAAGAAAATCTTCATGACTTCATATTTGGCAGTGGTTTCTTGTATGACAACAATAACATACGCAACAAAGGAAAAAATACATAAGTTGAATAATCAAAACTTTTAAATTTTGTACTTTAAAGAACAACACAAAGACAATGAAAGGACAATAAAAGCACAGTATCATTTACATGACCACCCGCCAAAATGAAATACTGAAGTGTAAGTCTAAGGAAAATATGTATAAAGTTTATGCAAGGAATGTTATAAATCTGATTAAGTAAATTCAAAGGAGAACTAAATGAGAACTGTTTCATTTAGGAATGCTCCATATTTCAGTTCTCTCCAACTTGGTGTATAGATTTAATGCAGTCCCAATCAAGATCCCAGGAATTAATTTTGTGAATATCGATCAGGTGATTGTAAAATTTATGTGGAGAGGCACAAGACCCAACCTAACGTATTCAGTATTGAAGGAGGACAGTGAGAGGACCAATAATACCCACCCAACTTCAAGAGTCACTATACAGCTATGGTGATCAAGACAGTGTAGTATTGTTGAAAGAATAGACAAATAGGTTAATGGAACAAAATAGAGGGCCTGGAATATAGTAAACTGATCTTTGGCAAAGGAGCAAAAGCAATACAAAGGAGAAAATAATAGTATTTTCAGCAAGGTAATGGAAAAAGTGGACATCCCTATGGGAAAAAAATTAAACACAAACCTTATATTTTTTTTACAAAAAGTAACTCAACATGGATCACAAACCTAAATGTAAAACACAAAACTATAAAATTCTTAGAAGATAACGGAGAAAATCTAGATGATCTTGGGTTGGGCAATGACTTTTTAGATACATCGGAAACGCAGTCCATGAAAGAAGAAATTGATGCTTGGTTTCATTAAACTAAAAACTGTTCTGTGAATGACACTCAGGAATGAGAAGACAAGCCTCAGAATGGCAGAAAGACACATCTGGTAAGATTATTATCCAAAATATACAAAGAATCCTTAAAACTCAGCAGTATCAAAACAACTTGATTAAAAATGGGCCACTGCCCTGGCCAGGTGGTTGGAGTGTTATCCCATACACCAGGGTTTGTTCCTGGGTAGGGAGTAGAATAGAGAACCCGGAAATAAACCCTTGAGTTGATTTATTTATGGTCAAATGATTTTCAACATAAGTACCAAGACCACTTAGTGGGAAAGGACAAGTTTCTCAACAAATGATGTTGGGGAAACTGGTTATCCACAGGTAAAAGAATGAAGTTGGACCGCATTTTTTTTTTTTTTTTAAAAAGGTTTAAACCTAAGAACTAAAGCTATAAAACTACTAGAAGAAAACAGGAATGAAGCTTTGAGACATTGGATTTAGCAATGATTTCTAGGATAGGACACCAAATCACATATAATAAAACAAAAATGGACAAATTAGAACTCACGAAAATCGAAAACAGCCACCATCAACAGAATGAAATGGCAGCCTACAGAATAGGAGAAAATATTTGCATATCCTCTGATAAGGGGTTAATATTCTTGCGTGTATAGAGAAATCCAACAACTCAACAAAATAACCATTTAAAAAACTGGGCAAAGGACTCAAGTAGACATTTCTCCAAAGATGACATATACATGGCCAGTAAGCACATGAAAATATGGTCAACATCGCTACTCAGAGAAACGTAAGTCAAAGTCACAGTGACATATTACCTCCCACTCATTAGGATGACTGCTTTTAAAATATAATACAAGCCCTGGCCGGTTTGGCTCAGCGGTTAGAGCGTTGGCCTGCGGTCCCGAGAGACCAGGGTTCGGTTCCCGCTAAGGGCATGTACCTCGGTTGCAGTTTGTCCCCGGCCCTGGTCGGTTGTGCGGGTGGCAACCACTCGATGTGTCCCTTTCACATCGATGTTTCTCTCTCTCTCTCTGTTCCTCTCTCTCCCTCCCACTCTACCTGAACAAAAAGTGGAAAAATGTCCTCGGGTGAGGATAAAAAAATAAATAAATAAAATAAAATATAATACAAAACCCTCCTAATAGCAGTGTTGAGGAGGATGTAGAGAAACTGATACCTTGTGCATTGTTAGGGACATACAATGGTATACCGCCTAAGGAAAACAAGGTGGCAGTTCCTCAGAAAACTAAAGAGCTATTTGTGAACCCATGCGCATATTATTTGCAACAGCCCAAAAGTGGGAAAAAACCCCAGTGTTCATTGTCAGTTGAATGGATAAATAAAATGTGTACATACAGTGGAATATTATTCAGCCTTAAAAAAGAAATCTCACATGCCACACACATCTGTTGTCTGAGGACATGCTAAATGAAGTAAGTCACAAAGTCATGGTATGAATCCACTTACATGAGGTACTAAAGTAGTCATTCATGAAAACAATGGTTGATGGTAAGGGGGAAATGAGTGTTGTTTAATAGGCATAGAGTTTGTTTTGCTGAATGAAAAGCTTGTGGATATCTGGTGCACAACAGTGAACTTGAACGTTGTAGAACTATGCATAAAGATGGTTACGATGGTAAATTTTACATTGTGTGTTTTTACCCAATTAAAAGTAAAAATTAGCCCTGGCCAGTTTGGCTCAGCGGTTAGAGCGTCGGCCTGCGGTCCGGAGAGACCCGGGTTCGGTTCCCGCTAAGGGCACGTACTTCGGTTGCAGTTTGTCCCCGGCCCTGGTTGGTCGTGCGGGTGGCAGCCACTCGATGTGTCCCTTCACATCAATGTTTCTCTCTCTCTCTCTCCCTCCCACTCTATCTGTACAAAAAATGGAAAAATATCCTCGGGTGAGGATAAAAAAAAAAAAAAAAAAAGTAAAAATTATTAAAACACTGAGCCACTTTTTTACCCAATTAAAAGTAAAAATTATAAAAACACTGAGCCACTTACCAAATAAGTAACCAAGAAAGTCACTGTTACATGTTAATAGCAGACTTACAAAGCAGACTTCAAGACAGCACTAGTAGTGCTAGTGTCCTTTTGTAATGATTAAAAGTGGAGAAATCCATCAGAAAAAGTGTAACTTAAGATTTCAAGTATGTAATATCAAATATTGAAATATATGAAGCAAAAATTGATAGAAAAAATCAAGTCACAATGAATGATTTAATTTAGCTCCTAAGTAAACAATAAAATATTTATAATTGAAAATTGGCTCTAACAACAGCAGAGTACATGTTCTTTTTGAGCATATCTCTAGTACTTTGACCTACAGTGGTTCATAAAGTAAATTTCAAAGCACTGATATTACATATAAAATACTTTATTAGTGGAATTAAGTTTAATTTTTTAAAAAGGCAGTGTGGTGATGGCCAGGGAGTGGGGGGCAGAGGGGAGCAGCTGGCTGGAGGTGGACCAAAGGGGAGAAGATAGAGGACATCTGTAACAGTGTCAACAGTGCAAATAAAGTTAAAAAGCAAAATAAAACCCTGTGTGTTTTAAAACAAAGATATATGTTAAATAATTTACCAAATAAAAAAATCCTTGTGGAGATCAGAAAATCAAAATGGAATGTAACTGAATTTAAGAGGTGCACCCAATGAGAGAGGCTTCAGTATAAATAGATTAGGAAAGATGCTTGGAAGAACAGATAAAAGAGGGACATCTGTAATACAGTACTTTCAACAATGAAAAAGAATGCTTGGACTTATAAGTCCGTCCTCAGTATTACACTTGTTGTATAAAAAATGTTCCCTTAACCTGAAAAGCTTAAAATAAACGTCTCTCACATTGGTTGACAGTGGCTAGGGGTTCAGCTGTTGCTGCAGTGTGTGTGTGCGTGCGTGTTTCTGTTCTCAGTGTCTTCTCACTTTGGGGTTTCATACAACACTTGTTCGTTCATTCACATAGCAGAGGAGATGCATAAGAGTCTGAGCTAAAGTGTAGAACTATTCAGAGGGGCTGCTTAAATATAAGGTACATTTGATCACATTTCATTGGCTAAAGGAAATCACATGGATATGCCAGTGGGCTGGAATGTATATTTTCAAAAGGCATGAAAGGTAATTACAGTGGGTGGACATGCATAATCCCATAATCTAGGGAATGCAGGCTATGAACAATAATAGAATCTGTTACAGCTTTCAAGAAGCTAGAAGTTAGAGACTTCTCAAGAAGTTAGAAGTAGACAAATAACCTACCATAAAAGTATTTGAAAGGAGCCTGGCTGGTGTGTGTCAGTGGTTGAGCGTCGACCCATGCACCAGGAGGTCACCAGTTCGATTCCCAGTCAAGGCACATGCCCAGGTTGTGGGTCCAGTTCCCAGTGGGGGGCATGCAGGAGGCGGCCAAACAATGTTATCTCTCATCGATGTTCTATCTCCCTCCCTCTTCTTTCTACAATCAATCAAGGAAAAGTATTTGAAAGGAAATAATAAAAAGCAGAATTTAATTAGATCTAACAAAATAGAGTACTAATCATACTAACACGTTATTCTTTTTATAAAATCTTTATTGAATAATTTGAGAGAGAGGAACATTGACTTGTTGTTCCACTTACTTATACATTCATTGGTTGATTCTTGTCTGTGCCCTGATTGGGGATGGAACCCACAACCTTGACATAGTGGAAGGGCACTCTAACAACTGAGCTACCCGGCCAAGGTGAGAATTCTTTGAAACTCCTAAAATTTAGGACAAATAAAGTAAACATATAGCTTATGAAAATAGGATATAATTACTGATCATGAAATTTAAAAAGATATTTTAGACCAATAATTTGAACATTTAGATAGGAAAATTTTCTAGACAAAAAATATATAACAAAAAATGAAGACAAATTTGCCCTGAACTGTCTTTTAAATCTTTGAACTTGAAGATAACTTGGCTTTATTATCAATTCCTTGTAAAAATTAGAATAATTCCAGCCATGCACAAATATTTCCAATGAAGAGTAAAGACTCAAATATGTTTGTTGAATGAGTGGTGAGTTATGAGAAGAGCCCAGCATTGTCCCATGGACTGAGAGGTTCCCTTCAATTCCTGGTCAGGGCACATGCCCGGGTTTGGGGCTCAATCCCCAGTAGGGGGCATGTAGGAGGCAGCCAATCTGTGCTGCTTTCTCACATGGATGTTTCTATCTCTCCCTTTCTCCTCCTCTCTCAAAACTAAATTTGAATAAAAAGAGTTGTGGGAAAAATATAAACCTGAATACTAATAAGTGAATACATGAATGAGCAGTTCATGAGACTATAAATGAGAATCAAGCGTTATAGGTAATCTTAGGTATAAATACTGTGAAATAATAGCAAACCAGATCAGCACTGTTTTACTAAAAAATAGGCAACCAGGTTTTATTTCAATAGTACAATTTGTACAGTAGAAACATCAGTCAATGTAATTATCATGAACATGAAGAGAGAGAGTCCTTTGCCCAGCTTTTAATCCTCGCCTGAGGATATGTTTGTTTGTTTTTCTTTTTAATTGATTTAGAGAGCAAGGGAGTGGGGGAAGAGAGAAAAATCAGTCTGTTGCATCAATATATGTCCCAACCAGGGATCAAACCTGCAACCTGCATAATGCCCTGACCAGGATGATGCTCCAACCAACTCAGCCACACTGGAGGGGGCATGATCACTTTAATAAATGCAGAAAATGCATTTGATAAACTCAACATGCATGCATGAGATTTTTACCAATATAGGAATACAAGAGAATATGTTTAGCCTCATAAAGGGCTTCTACAAAATCCCATACAAAGCAAACAAGACATTCTAAATAGTGAAATGTTGAAACTGATCTGTAATCAGAATAAGAATGATGCTCACCATCACATCAAATATATTGGACATCTTTGTTAGACCAGTTACACAAAAGCATAGGAGCCAGAAAGCAAGAAGTAAAAACTTACGATATGTCAAAGGATGAGTGATTAGAATTAGTAAGGGCTTTGTAAGTTTTCTAGGTAATTTTTTTAAATCCAGAGAACTTCATAGAAGCATTTAGTTGAAAATAAAACTTTTAAGTTTTTATTTTCTAATAGTATGAAACAATCTTTAAAATTTTATGTATTTTTTATGGCTACCGTAAGAAATTGCCACAAATTTGGCAGCTTAAAACAACATGGATTTATTATTAAATTTTGTAGACTTGTAGTCCAGGAAAGCTCAGCTGATTTTTCTACTCCAGGTTTACAAGATTGAAATCAGGTATTCCTGCCTGGGCTGTTATCTCTAGGTTTTATGTGAGAATCACTTCCAAGTTCATTCATGTTGTTTGCAGAATTCAGGTCTTTGTGGTTATGGGTATAGTTGATGTCCCTCATTTTCTTTTTAATTAATTTTGTTACAGATGTTTCTCCTTTTTCCCCCACTGATTCCCCCCTTCTCCTCTCTCCCTGCCCTGTCCCCAGCTTTGTTGTCTATGTCCATTGTTCATGCATACATGCATATAAGTTCTGTGGTTTATCTTTCTCCCACCACCCCCTCTTCTAGGGATTGTCTGTCCTTTCCCACTTCCACGTCTCTGGGACTACCCCATTCCTCAGACTGTTATGTTCATTATATTCCACAAATAAGTGAGAGCATATGATACTTGTCTTTCTCTTCTTGTCTTGTTTTGCTTAGGATGATACTTTCCAGGTCCCTCCATGTCGTCTTAAAGGATAACAGATCTTTCTTACAGCTGCATAGTACTCCATTGTGTATATGTACCACTGCTTTTTTATCCATTCGTCTACTGATGGACACTTGGGCTGTTTCCAGATCTTAGCTATTGTAAGTAGTGCTGCTATGAACATGGGGGTACATATATTCTTTCTGATTGGTGTTTCAGGCTTCTTAGGGTATATTCCTAGAAGTGGGATCACTGCGTCAAATGGCAGTTCAGTTTTTAATTTTTTGAGGTAACACCATATTGTTTTCCATCGTGTTTGCAGCAGACTGCATTCCCACCAGCAGTGTATTAGAGTCCCCTTTTCTCCACACCCTCGCCAACACTTGTTGTTTGATGATTTGTTGATGGTAGGCATTCTGACAGGTGTGAGGTGATACCTCATTGTTGTTTTAATTTGCATCTCTCTGATGATTAGTGATGTTGAGCATTTCTTCATATGTCTCAGCCATTTGTATGTCCTGTTTGTAGAGGTGTCTATTTAGTTCCTCTGCCCATTTTATAATTGGGTTCTTTGTCTTCCTTTTGTTGAGCTGTATGAGCACTCTCTATATATATTGGAAATGAACCCCTTATCTGATGTATCATTGGCAATGATGCTCTCCCATAGAGTGGGGTGCCTTTTCATTTTGATGATTGTATCTTTTGCTGTGCAGAAGCTTTTTAGTTTGATGTAGTCCCATGTGTTCATTTTCTCCTTTGTTTCTATTGCCTTAGGTGATGTATCAGTGAAAATTCTGCTGCGTATGATGTCTGAAATTTTGTTGCCTACATTTTCTTCTAGGATTTTTATGGATTCATGAGTCACATTTAAGTCTTTTATCCATTTTGAGTTTATTGTGTATGGTGTAAGTTGATGGTCTAGTTTCATATATATATATATATATATTTTTTTTTTTTGCATGTAGCTGTCCAATTTTCCCAACACCATTTATTAAAGAGGCTGTCTTTACTCCACTGTATGCTCTTGCCACCTTTGTCAAATATTAATTGAGCATATTGTCTTGGGTCCATTTCTGGGTTCTCTGTTCTGTTCCATTGGTCTATCTGCCTGTTCTTGTGCCAGTACCAGGCTGTTTTGATTACAGTGGCTTTGTAGTATAACCTGATATTCGGTATTGTGATCTCTCCAACTTTGTTCTTCTTTTTCAAGATTGCTGTGGCTATTTGAGGTCTTTTTTGGTTCCATATGAACTTTTGAAGTATTTGTTCTAGTTCTGTGAAGTATGTCTTTGGTATTTTGATGGGGATTGCATTGAATCTATAGATTGCTTTGGGTAGTATGGACATTTTAATGATTTTAATTCTTTCAATCCATGAACAAGGTATGTACCTCCACTTTTTTATATCTTCCTCTATTTCTTTTTTCAATGACCTGTAGTTTTCTGTGAATAGGTCCTTTACTTCTTTGGTTAAGTTTATTCCTAGGTATCTTACTTTTTTTGCCAGGATGGTAAATGGAGTTTTTTTTTAGTTTCTGTGAGTTCATCGTTGGTGTATAAGAATGCCATCGATTTTCTGATGTTAATTTTGTATCCTGCTACTTTGCCAAATTCATTTATTAAGTCTAGTAAATTTTTGATGGAGTCTTTGGAGTTTTCTACATATAGTATCATGTCATCTGTGACTAATGATATTTTCACTTTATCCTTTCCAATTTAGATTCCCTTTATTTTTTATTCCTGTCTAAATGCTTTGGGTAAGACTTCTAGTACTATGTTAAATAAGAGTGGTGACAGTGGGCATCCCTGTCTTGTTCCTGTGCTTAAGGGCAATGCTATTAATTTTTTCCCATTGAGTATGATGTTGGCTGTAGGTCTTTCATATATGGCCTTTCAGATATGATCCCTCTATTCCCAGATTGCTGAGTGTTTTTATCAGAAATGGGTGCTGGATTTTGTTGAATGCTTTTTCAGAGTCTATTGATATGATCATATGATTTTTATCTTTCATTTTTTTTATGTGGTGTATCACATTTATTGATTTGTGAATATTGTACCAGCCTTGCATTCCTGGGATGAATCCCACTTGGTCATGGTGAATAATTTTTTTGAAATATTGCCGGATCCGATTTGCTAGTATTTTGTTCAGGATTTTGGCATCTATGTTCATCAGGGATATTGGTCTGTAGTTTTCTTTCTTTGTAGTGTCTTTTTCTGGTTTTAGAATTAGAATTATGCTGGCCTCATAAAACGAGTTTGGAAGTCGTCCTTCTTCTTGAATTTTTTGAAATAGTTTGAGGAGAATAGGTATTAGTTCTTCTTTGAATGTTCGGTAAAATTTCCCTTGAAGCTGATGGGCCAGGGCTTTTGTGTGCTGTGGGGGTCTTCATTACATCTTCAATTTCTTTTGTTGTTATTGCTCTGTTCAAGTTTTCTCTCTCTTCCCGGTTCAGTTTTGGGAGACTATGTGTTTCTAGAAGTTTGTCCATTTCACTTAGATTGTCAAATTCGTTGCTGTATAATTGTTCATAATATTTGTTAACAATCCTTTGTCTTTCTGTGGTGTCAGTCATTATTTCTCCCCTTTCATTTCTGATTCTGTGTATTTGGGTTCTCTCTCTTTGTTTCTTGGTGAGTCTAGCTAAGGGTCCATAAATCTTGTTTATCTTTTCAAAGAACCAGTTCTTTGTTTCATTGATCCTTTGAATTGTTTTTTTGGTCTCCATGTCATTTATTTCTGCTCTGATCTTTACTATTTCCTTCCCTCTACTTGCTCTGGAGTTTTCTTTTTGTTTGCTTTCTAGTTCTTTAAGTTGTGAGGTTATATAGTCTAGTAGAAATTTTTCTTGTTTCTTGAGGTAGGCCTGTAGTGCTATGAACTTCCCTCTCAGAACTGCTTTTGCTGCATCCCATAGATTTTGTGTTGTTGTGTGTTCATTTTCATTGGTTTCCATGAAGTTTTTTTTCTTTTCCTCACCCGAGGACATTTTTGCATTTTTTGTTCAGACAGAGCGGGAGGGAGAGAGAGGAAGAGAGAGAGAGAGAAACATCGATGTGAAAGGGACACATCGAGTGGCTGCCACCCGCACAACCGACCAGGGCCGGGGACAAACTGCAACCGAGGTACGTGCCCTTAGCGGGAACCGAACCCGGGTCTCTCAGTACCGCAGGCCGACGCTCCAACCGCTGAGCCAAACCGGCCAGGGCTCCATGAAGTTTTTAATCTCTTCCTTGATCTCCATGGTAACCCATTCATTGTTTAATAACATGCTATTTAGCCTCTATGTGTTCAAAAGTCTTTGCATGTTCTTGTTGCAATTGATTTCTAATTTCATGGCATTGTAATCTGAGAAGGTGCTTGATATGATTTCAATCTTCTTGAACTTGTAGAGACTTAGTTTGTGCCCTAACATGTGGTCTATCTTTGAGAATGTCCCATGTGCACTTGAGAAGAATGTGAGTTCTGCAGTTTTGGGGTGTTATTCTCTGTAGATATCTATTAAATCCATTTGATCTAGCACTTCATTTAGTCTGTGTTTTATTGTTAATTTTTTTGTCTAGATGATCTATCCAGTGATGTCAGTGGGATGTGGAAGTCCCCTGCTATGATTATATTGCTGTTGATTTCTTCTTTGAAGTCCTCCAGAAGATTTTTAATATATGTTGGTACTCCCATATTGGGTGCCTATATGTTTACCAAGGTTATATCTTCCTGTTGGATAGATCCTTTCAATATTATGTAGTGGCCTTCCTTGTCTCTAGTTATGGTCTTCATTTTGAAATCTACTTTATCAGATATGAATATTGCTACCCCAGCTTTTTTTCCCTTTCTGTTTGCTTGAAAGATTTTTTTCCATCCCTTCACTTTCAACCTATGTGAGTCTTTTGTTGTGAGGTGGGTCTCTTGCAAACAACATATATGTGAGTCATGCTTTCTTATCCAGTCAGCTCCTCTGTGTCTTTTTATCGGAGCATTCAAATCATTCACATTTAAGGTGATAATTGATATGTAGTTATTTATTGCCATTTTTGATTAGTGTTGTTATATTTTTCTTCCTATTTCTTTCTTTTTTTTTTTTTTACATATTTTATTTAAAAAATTTTTTTTTTTTTTTTATCCTCACCCGAGGACATTTTTCCATTTTTTGTTCAGGTAGATTGGGAGGGAAAGAGAGGAACAGAGAGAGAGAGAGAAACGTCGATGTGAAAGGAACACATCGAGTGGCTGCCACCCGCACAACCGACCGGGGCCGGGGACAAACTGCAACCGAAGTACATGCCCTTAGCGGGAACCGAACCCGGGTCTCTCAGGACCGCAGGCCGACGCTCTAACCACTGAGCCAAACCGGCCAGGGCCCTATTTCTTCTTTTAATTACAGCAGTCCTTTTAGCATATCTTTCAGGGCTGGTTTGGTGCTAATATATTCCCTTAGCCTTTTTTTGTCTGGGAAGCTCTTTATTTGACCTTCTATTTTGAATGATAGCCTTGCTGGGGAGAGTAGTCTTGGATTCAGATCCTTGTTTTTCATGACCTTGATTACTTCATGCCATTCCCTTCTGGCCTATAGTGTTTCTGATGAGAAGTGAGCTGAGAGCCTTATGGGGGTTCCTTTGTAGGTAACCTGTTTCTTATCTCTTGCTGCCTTTAGGATTCTCTCTGTCTTTAATTTTTGGCATTTTAATTACTATGTGTCTTGGTGTGGGCCTGTTTGGGTTCTTCTTACTTGGGGCTCTCTGTGCTTCTAGAACTTGAATGCCTTCTTCCTTCACCAAGTTAGGAAAGTTTTCTTTCACTATTTTTTCAAATATATTCTCTAATCTTTGCTCATTTTCTTCCTCTTTGGGGACTCCTATAATGCGAATGTTACTACGTTTCAAGTTGTCCCACAGTTCTCTTAAGCTGTCTTCTAATTGTTTTTTCCTTTTGGTTTTCTGGTTGGTTGAGTTTTTTCTACCCTGTCTTCTAATTCACTGATCCGGTCCTCAGCTTCCTCTACTCTTCTGGTTATTCCTTCCAATGTGTTCTTTATTTCTGCTATTCTTCATTTCCACTTAGTTGGTTTTCAATGTTTGTTTATCTTTACTCATGGTGCTGATGTCCTTCCACATGCTGTTGAGCTTCCTCAAGATCATGGCTCTGAAGTCTACCTCATAATTTGCTTAACTGCACTTCATTGATCTCATCTTTAATAGAGTTCTCTTGTTCTTTCATTTGGGATTTGTTTCTTTGTTTCACCATTTTGGCTATCTCAGTGGGTTTTGGAGCCTGCCAAATTTTCCCTGTGGGTGTTGGTATTCTGCTGTTTGTGGCTCCCTCTACTGGGTTTGGATGTGCCTTGGTGGGTCCACTGTCAAGTGTTACTTTCCTGGGTAGATTTGCAAGCCCAGGAAAAGTTCAGTTATCCTCTAGCTTTTTCTGGAAGCTAGTAGTCTCAGTTACTCAGTGCCTTGGAATGTAATCCTGGTGTTCTGCATAAGAGGATTTCCAGAGGGTGGGATAGATGCTGTTGTTAATGAGCCTCAATTTGCATTTCTTTGCCTCACCTGGGAAAGGCTGAATCTTCTAGGTGGGGGCGGCTGCTGCTTTTCCCCACAGCTCTGGGAAGGAGCACACTGGCCACCATTCTTTGTGGCTACAACTCAGCAAAAACTCTGAGTGCCCTCCAAATCCCGAGTGTCCCCACAGAGTTCCAGCCCAGTCTGCCCTCCCTCTGCCGGAGCCCCCAGGTGAGTGGCTGTGGCTATTTTAGTGCTCTGTCCTGGCTCTCTGAGCTGTGGAGCGGGCTTGGTCTTTATTTCCCAAGGGCACTGCTCACAGCTAAGGCTGCTGCTGTTTGTGGGCTCCTAGCCCACCACCCTCTTGAGCCTCCACATATCCTACCAGTGTCCCTGGTTATATGTTCCTGTCCTGCTGCTTTTCTGTTGTTTTTTTTCCTGAAGATTTGTCTTTATTTTAGTTGTAATTCCCATTTGGTCCTGGGAGGTCATCTGTGTAGCTTCTATTCACTCCGCCTCCATTTTCACATCCTCTATGCCTATCTTGTACACAACGCGGTTGCACAGGCCTTTCTGGTGCCCCCGCACCCTGCAGGTCCCGCGGGTACATGGATCACACATTCCCTTTGGGGACCCGGCTCTCTGCCTATGTTATGGGCTGCTGAGTCGCACGGGCCTCTCTGGTGCTTCAGCACCCTGTAGGCTTCGTGGGCAACTAGATTGCACAGTCCCTGCTGGGTCACACAGTCCTCTCTGGTGCTTCAGCACCCCGCAGGTCCCATGGGTAATTGGATGGCACAGTCCCTGCTGGGTTGCACAGGCCTCTCTGGTGCTTCAGCACCCCACAGGTCCTGTGGGTAACTAGATCATACAGTCCCTGCTGAGTCGCACAGGCCTCTCTGGTGCCCTTGTACCCTGCAGTTCTTGCGGGTGGGCAGCTGGATTGCACCAGTCTCTCTTGGGCTCTAGCTTCCCACTGCACTTGTGAGTTGCCAGACCGCAAAGGACTCTGTGGAGCCCCAGGTCCCACCTCTGGTGGCTGGGGAGTGCTGGTGCCCCTTAGGGCTCACCTCCTGCTCAGCTTTTGCTGTAGTTTTTGCGGATGGGTCTCAGCTGCTGGTCTGTGCTTCTGTTGCCTGGGGATGGATGTCTGCTCCCCAGCCTCTGTTACTGGGGGTATATCTCCACTCTGATCGGGCTGCAACTATGGGGGATGGTGCTGGGCTCCAGGCTGTCCGCAGCTTCCAGGACCAGCCCCTTGGGAGCTCCACTACTGTGCACCGGTCTGTGTTGACACTGAGTTTCCACTGGTCCGATGGTGCCAGGTGCACTGGTGGCTCAGGTTGCTAGGCCCTGGCCGCTCCCATTGTCTCTTCCCAGGAAAGTCCTGGGATCTTCCAAAATGCTGGGCCCTCCCCATGGCGCAGGGAGAAGCGCCCTGAAGGGCCGCTCACCGTGGTAGCCGCTGCTCCTGTCCACATCACGGGAACCTTCTGCTCCACAGCTCTGCACTGCTCGGGTTTGGTCGTCCGCCTTCACGACCAGTCACACTCTCACACACTCACCCTCCCTCCGGTCCTGCCTGCCGCCATCTTTCATCCCTCGTTTTCTTTACTTTCGTCTGCAGCCTCTCAGCTCCTGTAGGCCACCTGTATTCTTTGTCTAATTGCAGTCTTTTATTTTTAGTAGTTTTATTGTTTTGTTTTTGTTTGTTTTTAAAATCCTCACCTGAGGATATTTTCCATTTATCTTGAGATAGAGTGGGAGGTGGGGAGAGAGAGGGAGAGAGAAACATTGATGTGATAGAGACACATGGATTGGTTGCCTCCTGCACGACCCGGACCAGGGCCAGGGACCAAACCGCAACCAAGATATGTGCCCTTGACCAGAATTGAACCTGCAACTCTTTGTTCTGAGGGCCAGCGCTCTAACTGCTGAGCCAAGCTGTCCAGGGCCGACTGCAGTCTTTTAGTCTGCAACAGCTAGTGGAAGAGCCTGCTTGGCGTCTGGCTGACATTTTCTTCTGCTTCATCTCTTAATACCTGTGGTTGGAGCAAGTTCTGTGCATAATCCACAGTAAGATCCCTACCTTAAGGTCACTTATTAAAAATCATATTTACATCTGCAAAGTTTTTTATGCCATGTGTTTAACAAAATCACAATTACAGGGATTAGGATGTGGACATATTTATTTTTTGTTAATCCTTACCTGAAGATATGTTTTCCATTGATTCTTAGAGAGAGTGGAAAGGAGGGAGGGGAAGAGAGAGAAACACCAATGTGAGAGAGATACATCGATTGATTGCCTCCCGCATGCGCCCCAACAGGGGCTGGAGATCACACCTGCAACCCAGGAATGTGCCTTTGAGCGGGAATCCAACCCACGACTGTTCTCTGAAAGGACCAATGCTCTGACCACTGAGCCACACCAATCAGGGTGGGATATGTTCATATTTGTGGAGCACTTCAAAGGATATAGCAGACTTATTTTTTTACTTTTTATTGAATTTATTGTGGTGACACTGGCTAACAAAATTATGCAGGTTTGAAGTGCACAGTTCTACATCACATCATCTGTACCCTGTACATCTGTTCACCACCCCAAGTCAAGTCTTCATCCGTCAACCATTTATCTCTCTATGCCCCCCTTCCTTCCCCCAGCAATCACTACTCTGTTGTCCATATCCATGAGTTTTTTTCTCTTTTTTTCTTTTTGCTCAATCCCTCCTCTCCCCCCACCTCCCCCCACAGCTATCAGCCTGCTCTCTGTCTGAGTCTGTGTCTATTTTGGAATGTAGCAGACTTTTAAAGAGAGTATTCTAATAATTAAACGGTGTTAGTGAAGGCATAAATAGGGAGAAAATTTTCAAAATTTATGTGGTAAAGAGGATCATTATCCCCAAATTGATTGAAAAGTCAGATTCCGATAAGGATTACAACAGGTTTTTTTTTTTAGGAGTTTGATAATGATTTTTAAAGTTTATATGGACATATAAGGGACAAGAAACTCATCACAGTCCTAAAGTCGTGACAACTTGTTTTAGCCTATTAAAGACCATAGGAAGGGGACAAAACATCTAGTAACAGCTGTATGCATATGTGCATACTTGGTAAATGACAAGGTGGGGTTGCCAATCAAAGAGAAAATCTGATTTTCTTTTTTAATCCTCACCCGAGGACATTTTTTTATATATCTTCAGATAGAGTTGGGGAGGGGGGTGGGGAAAGAGAGAGAGAGAGAGGGAAACATAAATGTGAGAGAGAGACATTGACCGGTTGCCTCCTTCTTGACTCCTACCAGGGCCAGGACCAACTACAACCAAGGTGCATGCCCTTGACCATAATCGAACCTGTGACTCTTTGTTCCGCGGGCCGATGCTCTTAACTGCTGAGCCAAACTGGCCAGGAAGAGAAGATCTGATTTTTAATACACTGTGCTGGAAAAGTTGTGTGGGGAAAAGAGAATATGACCTCTACCTTGCAGAGTCATTCAGATATATTCCAAAAACATAAAGCTGTTAAGGGTAACAGTTAAAGATCTTTATGATCTTCGAGTTGCGAGAGTTGTTTTCTTAAGTGGACATAAAAAGCACAAGATAAATTCACTGCAAAGAATTTTTTATTAAACGTTAAAAGGTGCATATATAGTTCACAATCACGAATGGTTCCCATTCATGATTGGATAGGTATTGTAAAAACCAGTATGTGTATAAAGAAGCACAAATCAATAAGAGAGTCGGGCACGAACAAACATTTTACATAAGCAGAAATTCAATTTATTGAAATTATAGAAATGTGTTTAACATTGTTACATTAATCAAGAAGATGTAAATTTAAGTTTCTTCTTTTTCCAATATGTGTTTATTGATTGTTTTAGAGAGAGAGGAAGAGAGAGAGATGGAAACATCGATGTGAGAGAGAAATGTTGATCTGCTGCCTCCTGCTCGCCCCCTACTGGGGATCCAGCCAGCAACCAGGTCATGTGTCCTGACCGGGAATCAAACTGGGACCTCTTAGTCTATGGGACGATGCTCAGTCCACTGAGCCACACCGGCTGGGCAGTAAATTAAAGTTTCAGTGAAATACTTTATAAAACCCACATTAGCAAGGTTAAAACATCAGACAGAAGTTTTTGGGGGTATTTGGTACAAGAACTTTATTAATCTGTGTGGGAATAAAAAAATGTAAAACCATACCCTGTGCTCGCCCTCTCCGCTCAGGAATATGCTTGCGAGCTGCATTGTTCAAATCTGGTATCCGTTAGCCACATGTGGTTATTGTGTCCTAAAATGTGGCTAGTCCCAAATGAGGTGTACTCTCTTGTGCATTGTTGGATTATGAAGATTTAGTAAGAAAAAAAAGTATAAAATATCTCAATGATTTTTATAATTATTCTATATGGAAATAATATATTTGGTTGAATGAAGTATTAAAATTTCACCATTTTAAGACTTTTTAGTGTAGCTACTGGAAAATTTAAAATTGTGTTTTTCATTATGTGTATATTTGTGTTGCCTTAGAGCAACTTAAAAGTGTTTATCAGGAATAATATATAACAATGTAACAGAATTGTTCACTAATTCACAAATTGGAAATAGCCAAAATGTCATTCAGCAGTTGACTGGATATGTTGTAGTATAGTAAACAATGTAATATTGTGTAGTAGTTAAAATGAATGACAGCTATACACATCTTTATTAGTGAATCTAGAAAACAATGCTGAGTCCAAGAAGTTAAATAAGGTTACATACAGAGGGTGATTCCATAAAGCTCAAGAAAATGTCAAATCAAACAATGTATTTTTCAGAAATGTATACATCTATAGAAGGTAATATAAAGAAAAGCCAGGAATAATTATCACAAGTCAGGTTTGGGGTTGTTTTGGTGGGGAAGGAGTTGGATCCACAGGGGTTCTAATATGCTTATGGTGTTGTGTTTCTAGTAGTTGTTGTCCATGTATGTTTAATATATTCTGCTGTATGACATATTTTATAATAATACTAAAAACAGCATGAATGGAGATGTGTGGGAGAAGAATAAGCAAGTCAGAGCTGGCTGACTTCTTGCAGCTGCAGGGTTGTTGCTCCTTGGGTTAAAGTCAGGGTAGGTTGAGCCTGCCTTTATTTTATTTATTTTTCTTTATTGATATGAGAGAGAGGAAGGGAGAGGGAGAGAGAAACATCGATGAAAGAACATCGATTGGCCGCCTCCTGCACGTCCCCACTGGGGACTGGGCTCACAACCTGGGCATGTGCCCTGACTGGGAATTGAACCGGTGACCTCTTGGTGCAGGGGTTGATGTTCAGCCACTGAGCCACACCAGCCGGGTGAGCCTGTCTTTATTTTTTTGCATCCAGTTATTTGTCTTCCTGTCCAGTGGTCTGCTTGGGGTGGTATTGTAAACTTGAACAGCGTTGAAGGCTTAATTTTGTAAATCCTTACCTGTTAATACTTTTCTATTTATCTTCGGATAGAGTGGGAGGGAGAGGAAGGGAGAGAGAAACATCCACGTGAGAGGGGCACACTGACTGGTTGCCTCACGCAAGACCCGGACCAGGGCCAGGGACGAATTGCAACCGAGGTACCTGCCCTTGACCGTAATCAAACCTGAGACTCATTGACACCACCGCTGAGCCAAACCAGCCAGGGCGTGTTGAAGGCTTTCTTAATAGAGGGTATACAGATAGGACTTTCATCCAGAGGTGGTGGGCCTCTGCATCTTGGCACTCATATTGCTGGCTGGCCTCTACGCTCCTGCGGCTCCGGAGTTGCCAGATCTCTCCTGATACCTCCCCTAAGTAGAAATTGCAGTTTGAATCTGCAGAGCAAGGAGAGAAACCATTAAAACTGGTTCCTTAGTCATTGTACCCCTCTGTCCAAGTTGCTCGTGTGGAAACCCAAATATACTCCTGCTTTTCTTCCCCAGCATTTCAGGAAGCAAACCCTTCAACTCGGGTGCTTCTGAATCACATGGGTCAGTCCGCTCATCTCGTCTTTAGACTCGACATTTATTTGCTCTTGTGCAGTGTGCAGCTTTTGGCCAGTACTTCTGGGAGTATTATGTGAAGTTATCACCTGTGGTCCAAAGTGTCAGATTCCAGAGTTCTAGGACTTACTGGCTTTGTGTCGTATGAGAGGACGTTTCCGGTTGCTGGATGGTCCCGGCCACCTGCGGGCACATTGTTACGAGGCTGCACTGGAGGTGAGCTCTCTTCGGCCCAGACTGTGTTTTGGAGTTTGTGGGGGCCTTTGAGCCTTGGGAGACCTGATGACTGTCACTCAACTCTGACCTTGCTGACCATGCCACCGTCCCCTGCTGCATTCCCCCTCCAAATGCAGGTGGGTCCTTGTCTGTATTTGGTGCAGATGGTGAGAGGAACTTAAATCTTGGTGAAGTCTTTGGTGTGTAGCTGAAAATAGTGTACAAACGCACCAGGAGATGGTACATCATCACGTAGCAGACAGGGACAGTGGCATCCTACTGACTTGGCAAGAGGAGAGTCCCCTGAATTTCCCCCGACCCCACCACTTGAGCTGTTCTCACCAGAGAAGAACCCTTTTGGCAAAGCTGAGGCCTATTCCTGACCAGGAGTCAATTTGTGTGCAAGTCTACTAAGTGTAATTCAGGACCAAAGAGGAACTTCTCTGAACCTCAGGTGGAGATCGTTTTGTCTTCTCTATCTCACAGGGTAGGAAAAGCCTTTCGAACACTTAAATACTGGGCATGTGTGATGAAGAGCAAAGGCCATGTGGTTACGCAGAACCAGGAAAAATGAATGATACAAATGGAGGGGAGCCCAGGAATTTAAAAAATGCAGTAGTTTCAGCCTATGGAATTCCTTCCTGGTGCCACAGGGTCAGACATTTCCATCATTAGTCCTTTTGTGTTTTAAAATGCAAAACTTTTCATTCTTTCTCCTTATGCCTTACTCTGAAGGACTCCCCCAGATTCCTTTCACGTCACTCTGTCTTTACAAATGGATTTTTTTATCCTCACCCGAGGACATTTTTTCGTTTTTTGTTCAGATAGAGTGGGAGGGGGAGAAAGAGAGAGAAACATCGACGTGAAAGGGACACATCGAGTGGCTGCCACCCGCACGACCAACCAGGGCCGGGGACAAACTGCAACCGAGGTATGCGCCCTTAGCGGGAACCGAACCCGGGTCTCTCTGGACCGCAGGCCGACGCTCTAACCGCCGAGCCAAACTGGCCAGGGCTACAAATGGTTTTGATTCTACTTCTTGCTGAACTAACGAGTGAATCAGGACACCGGATTTCAGGTCTTACCTCACTATTTAAATTCCAGCCACAGTCTTTTGTGTGAGTCAGTCCCTTATTTTCTTTTTTCGTTTCTTGCACTGTGTAGCCCACCTCAGTGCTTGCAGCCTGGGGCAGAGGCGCGGCAGCGGCTCAGGGCCTGGTGTGCTGTGGACGGGGCAGCATGAGAGGCCCGGGGGCCGGGCCTGCCATGAATCCAAACCCATGCATGGCTCCTTACTTGAACACACACACTTAAGTACGGTAGATACATAATCAACTAACTGCTTGCCAGAGATTCCTTTATTAGTGTATATTTGCGTGCCTGCTGTGTGCCAGACGATGCTGGGAGCTGGGGATGTGTTAGTGAACATGATTGTTGCAGCTGCAGTCTCCAGGTAATTCATCATGGTGATGGTGGTGGCAGTAAAGTGGATGGATGGAGGCAGACCAGAACATCTAGACAATAGGCAACTACCATTATTGGACTTTGAATTTAGTTACGGATCTCTTCATAAACAGAAAAGAAGAAACTTGCTTTATGGCCCAGCCTGTGGTGTATTGTAGAGGAAGATTTTATGTACACTTGGAAATAATTTGTAATCTGCATTTGCTGGGTGTAATGTTCTGCAAATGTCAGTCCAGATTAATCTTTTTTTAAATATGTTTTTTTTTTCTTTTATCCTCACCCAAGGACATTTTTGCATTTATCGTCAAATAGAGTGAGAGAGAGAGAGAGGAGGGAAGAGAGAGAAACATCAATGTGAAAGAGATACATCAACTGGTTGCCACCTACACGACCCTAACCGGGTCCAAGCACAAACTGCAAACGAGGTACATGCCCTTAGTGGGAACCGAACCTGGATCTCTCTGGTCCGCGGGCCGACTCTCTTACTGCTGAGCCAAACCAGCCAGGGCTTAAAATATGTTTTTATTGATTTGTTCTGTTTTGTTTTTTTTGTGGACAGAGGCCCAGAGAGAAGGCAACAGAGACACAGAGCTAGAGGATCAGAGAACCAGAGAGAAGGGGAGACAGAACGGAGTCAGGGTGTTGGTGGGATCAGAAAAAGGTGTTTTTATTGATTTTTTTTTAGAGAGAGAGAAAGGAGAGAGAGAAACATCGATGTGAGAGAGACATCAATTGGCTGCTTCCTGCACGCCCCCTACTGGGGATTGAGCCTGCAACCTTGGCATATGCCCCAACTGGGAATCAATCTGGGACCTCTCAGTCCATGGGACAATGCTCAGTCCACTGAGCCACACTGGCCAGGCAATGATAAAAATCTTTAATTGTGGTTGAAATGTATTTCTTCTTTTAGAGCTGTCAGTTTTGCTCCATGAAACTGCAGTTCTTAGATGCATATATATATTAGATGCATCTGTTATGAGATGCAATAAACATACACACACACACACACACACAGTTATGTGTTTTTTTGTTTTTTTCTTTATTGATTTTAGAGAGAGGGGAGGGTAGAGGGAAAGAGAGAGAGAAACATTGATGAGAGAGAACATCGACTGGCTACCTCCTGCATGCTTCCCACTGGCCCACAACCTAGGCATGTGTCCTGACTGGGAATTGAACTGGCGACCTCTTGGTGTATGGGTCGACACTCAACCACTGAGCCACACCGGCCGGGCTAGTTATGTATTCTTGATGAATTGACTCATATCATGAAATGTACCTCTTTATCTTTTATAATGCTGTCTTAAAGTCAACTTTCCAGCTTTCTTTCATCTTTTTACTTTCAGTCTACTGGTGCCTTTATTTTAAAGGAGGGTTACTTTAAGACATTGTATAATTGGATCTTAAGTTTTAATGTTTTGATGACCTTTGGGTTATTCAAACATTTTCTAATATTCCATTTCATTTCTTCCTTTGACTTTTTATTTATGCCTCTTTAAACATTTTTTTTTCATGGTTACTCTGTGGCTAATGGTATGCCTCTTTACCTTTTCAAAATTTATTGAGAACCATTATTGTACTACCTATTACTTTTCACATCTCACTTGGTATTTAATATCTGTTGCTTACATATGTAATTTTTAATTACAAAAATATAATTCCATTACTTTTGTAAATTCCATATCCCTTTACATATATTATAAATCCTATCATAAATGTTATTATTTTGCTTTAAACTAATAGTTGTTTTCTGAGGAAATTGTGAAAAGAAAAAAAATAACAGTCTAGTATATGTACCTTTTTTCCTTTATCTGTAACTTAAGTTTCCTTCTGATATAATTTCCCTGTCACCCTGGAGAGCATTGTTGAGGATTTCTTGTACTGCAGGTCTGCTGACAACAAGTCATCTCAGCCCTGGTTTACCCGATAATGTTTTTATTTCACTCTGATTTTTAAATATCTCCACGAGATAGGGAACCTGGATTAACGTTTTTTCCTTTTGGCATTTTACAGATGATGTTCCATTGTATTCTGGCCTTTACTGTTTCTAATGAGAAGTCAGCCGTTATTTATACTGTTATTCCCTCGTATGTAATGTGTCCCCTCCCTCCACACCACTTTCAGGTTTTCCACTTTACCATTGATTTTCAGCAATTTAGCTATGTTGTGTCTCAGTGTGATTTTCTTTGAATTTATCCATTTTATAGTTAACTGAAATCCGTGGACCAATAATTTGATGATTTTCTTCAAAATTGGGAAATTTTTAGTTCTTTCTTACTTTTTTTTTTTTAAATTTTAGGACTTCAGTTATACCATTACATAGTTTCACAGACCCCTGAGGTTGTTTTCTGTTATCTTACATCTTTTTTTCTCTCTCTTCCATAGATTGGATTATGTCTAAAGATCTGTCATCAATTTTACTAACTTTTGTTCACCATCTTTACTTTTAAGCTCATTCAAATATAAAATTTTTAGTTCTACAATTTCTGTAGATTACTTTTTTCTGCTGAGATTCCCTCTCTGTTCACTCATTAAGACCATATTTCCTTTTAGCGTGTCAAACATAAATATGTATATAACAATTTTAAAGTCCTTTTGTTTAAATTTCAACATTTGAAACATCTGAAAGATAGTTTCTATTGATTGCCTTTTTTCTTTTTTTTTTTTAATCCTCACCCGAGGACATTTTTCCATTTTTTGCACAGATAGAGTAGGAGGGAGAGAACGGAAGAGAGAGACAGAGAGGGAAACATCGATGTGAAAGGGACACATCGAGTGGCTGCCACCCGCACGACCAACCAGGTCCGGGGACAAACTGCAACCAAGGCACATGCCCTTAGCGGGAACCGAACCCGGGTCTCTCCGGACCGCAGGCGGACGCTCTAACCGCTGAGCCAAACCGGCCAGGGCTATTGCCTTTTTTCTTGACTGTGGGATGTATTTTCTCGTTTTCACATCTAATAATTAAAATTTTATTGGACATTGTAGCTATTATACTATAGAGATTATAGGTTGTTATCTTCCTCTGAAGAATGTTTACTCTTGAGGGGTTCTTAGAAAAGTGATATTTACTTCTCACATTTCTGGAGGCTGATAAGTCCGAGATCAAGGTACTCGCAGATTTATTTCCTAGTGGGACATGACCTCTTCCTAACTTCAGACAGCTGTTTTCTGACTTGTCCTTATGTGATAGAGAGCAAGAATGTCTACTTTTTCTAAAGTATGTTTTTATTAATATTTTAGAAAGGGAAAAGGAGAGAGAGATAGAAACATAGATGTGAGAGAGAAACATCAATCGGCTATCTCCTGCACGCCCCCTACTGGGCATCAGGCTCAAAACCCAGGCACGTGCCCTGACTGGGAATTGAACTGGGACCTCTCAGTCATGGGACGATGCTCAATCCACTGAGCCACACCAGTCGGGCTTGAATGCCTACTTTTTATTCTGTTGGCTGGCCAATTTGGAATTGTATGTGCTTGGTTTTAGTCTTTGTTTGGACAAATCTGGGGAAAGCCTCTTTAACTTGACAGAGCTTAACTTTCAAAGTCAGTCCCGCTCAACGTTTTGTCAGGTTCTGTGTTGAGCTCTGCTGGGAATATAGAATAGGTCTTATTATGGTGTAAGAGCCTTATTCTATAGCATGGCCTAATTTTTAAGTCGTAGCTGGGTGTCAGTGAATGGTTGATGGGATTTCTGTTGTATTCTGGTTCTGTATGCTCACCACCTTGCAACACTGTTGGGATTTTAGTATATTTCTTCAGCTCAGCCCCATAGCAGCCACTGTTGGATATGTCTCAGGGAGTCTGGTCCTCTGTGTATGTGGCTCAGCCTCCAGCCAAGGCCTCACAGTGCTGTGCTCCACAGATCCCACTGCTTACATTGATACAGTCATCGTTTAGAACAGTTTAATATTACTTATTAAATCCGGTCATCTGTGCATCCTAGGTTCCATTTCTACATGTGTATGTGTGCACACACACACAACTTGATTTACCACTAACAGTGGCCTACCTGTTGCCACTGAGTGAGTGAGTACCTTTTGCACCATCCTTCACAAAGAGTCAGTATAGTCAGACTTCATAATTTTATGATGTAAGCGTTAGGAAAAGATCTTCACTGACATCAGTATAATGGTACCTCTGGGGAGAAGGAGGAGAATGGACAGGTGTAAACAAGGAGCTTCTAAGGTATTTGCAGTATTCTGTTAACCTAGATGGGTTAATAGGTTGTGTTCACTATATTAAGTTTTATACTGTACACGTTTTTATACAAGGTAGTTTACACTAAAACAAAATTACTTAAAAAGAGCTGAATGAAAGAAGAATTTTGAGAGTTTCTGTTAACCTAGATGGGTTAATACGTTGTGTTCACTATATTAAGTTTTCTACTGTACATGTTTTTATACAAGGTAGTTTACACTAAAACAAAATTACTTAAAAAGAGCTGATGAAAGAAGAATTTTGAGAGTTTCAGGTTGGCATAATCAAGGGAGGCATCTTAAAAGAAGGGTCGGGCTTGAACTAAACCCTAAATTATGAATATTCTATATTGCAGATAGCAAAACATTAAATCTAGGTCCCACTATACTGCTAAATACTCCTGCCCCCAAAATTAAGAACATAAAAAATAACTCCCATTGGAGTACATTCTTCTTCTTTGTTGTTAATCCTCTCACCTGAGGATGTTTTTTCCCATTGATTTTTAGAGAGTGGAAGGGGTGGGGGGAGGGAGAGACAGAGAAACATCGATGTGAGAGAGACACATCAATTGGTTGTGTCTCGCACGCACCCTGACCAGGGCTAAGGACCGAGCTAGCAACCCAGGTGTGTGCCCTTGACCCCACAACTCTTTGGTCTGCAGGTGGGTGCTCTGACCGCTGAGCCACACTAGCCAGGGTGGAATATACTCCTTTTGACTTCAGTTCCTATCCTGTTCATTCATTCATTCATTCATTCATTCATTATTTAACATGTTTGAGTACCTGTAAAGTACCAAGCACAGTGATAGGCACTTTTGTACAGTGTTAAGGAAAATATAGAGTTTCTGCTGTCGTGGGGGTTTCTGGCCCAACGTCCCTCATGCCCCCGTCTGTTGAGCTAGGACTAGGAACCTCTCCTGTCAGTGGGTTTAAGGTATGTGCCAGTCAGCCCTGAAAACTGGCTCCTTTCCAGCCCTTTTCCGTCCGATTGTTTTTGCTTAGTTTCTGTGGCAGAGGTTTCTTTCTTTTACCTTTTAACTTCTATTACAATTTTTACTCCTTACCCCCATACATCAAAAGATCTTGGGTTCGCCCTGGCCAGTTTGGCTCAGCGGTTAGAGCGTCGGCCTGTGGTCCGGAGACACCCGGGTTCGGTTCCTGCTAAGGGCACGTACTTCGGTTGCAGTTTGTCCCCGGCCCTGGTTGGTCGTGCAGGTGGCAGCCACTCATTGTGTCCCTTCACGTCGATGTTTCTCTCTCTCTCTCCCTTCCTCTCTCTCCCTCCCACTCTATCTGTACAAAAAATGGAAAAGTATCCTCGGGTGAGGATAAAAAAAAAAAAGATCTTGGGTTCGATTCCCAGTGAGGTCACATACCTAGGTTGTGGGTTCATTCCCTGGTTGGGGCATGTAGGAAAGGCAGCCAAATGATCTGTCTCTGTCTCTGTCTCTGTCTCTGTCTCTCTAGTTTTTCCTATCTCTAAAATCAATGAACATATCCATGGATGAGAATTAAACAATTGTTTTTTTACTCCTTGATGCATGCAAAAACTTTATCTTGTTTTTTTTTTTTAGTAAATATTTGGAAACCTACAAAATCAAAACAGGAAATAGGTAGTCTAGCTAAGGAAGGTAGCCAGTTGGCTTGATTGTTGAAGGGGGAAATGGAGAAAAAAGAGGTGTAGGTTCTGCTGCTATAAGTGAGTGGATAATCAAATGTTAGAGTCTTATGGTTATTTCTAAGAACAGTGGCTGATGAAAATCCTGTGTTTCAAAGAAAGTGGATTGAACAGTGACCAGGAATTCAATATCAAAGCTATTTATAAGTCAAATGAAAAACAAATTAGTTTCTAAAATATCTCCTTCAAAGTTAGTATTACAGTTAGCTATTAGAATGTGATCTATGTAGTTTCTATAATGTATAATACAGGTGTACTTATATTCTGATAAAAGTATCATTTACTGAATCTATACATGGGATAAAATGACAGAACTATATAGACACATTTGTGATAAGAAATGTCAATTTACTGGTTTCAGTGTTGTGCTTTAGTTGTGTAAGGCATAGCCTTTGGAGGGAACTGAGTGAAAGGTACACTAGACCTCTCTGTACTCTGTACTGTTTTTCTAATTTCCTATGACTATAATTATTGCAGTAAAAAATCCAAAATTTTTAATTTGTATCCACTCTAGTAGATGTGTTATCTCATTGTGGTTTTAATTTTTTTCTCTCTGATTACTAATAACGCTGAAAACCTGTAATGTATTTTATTCGGATAGCTTCTTTGGAAAGTGACTATTCAGTTCTACTGCTCATTTTTATAGTTTCTTTCTCTACAGAAGGATTTGTAAGATCCTCCACTGTATAACTTGCCTTTTCGATCTCTTGTGTCTCTTGGTGAAAAAATGTTTCTGTTTTTAATGTAGTACATTTTTATCAATCATTTCCTTCATTGTGTTTTTCTTGTTTAATAATCTTTCCTACTTAAAGATCATGGGGATAGTATCTTCTAGAAGTTTTATTATTTTCCTTTTCACAGAGAGAACTACAATACATCTAGAGTTGATTTTTGTGTATGGTATGAAATGAAAGTAAAGGGTGCATTCTGCAGATATTGGATGCAGCATTTCACTTATGTCCGTTTAAGCCAACTTTCTCGACTGTAGTTTGTGGACCTGTTCCATAGAGCTGCAAACTATAGATAACCTCATGAAGATACTTTTACATAGAAGAAGCCATGAATTATGATTCCATTTTCATAAATTTCAAAAACAAGCAAAATGAAGGCATAGTATTAAAGTCAACATACTGCTTCTCTTTAGGGAGAGAGGGTGGGTAGTGATGGAAAGGGGTGAAGTGTACTTCTAGGGCGCTAGGTCTGTTCACTTTCGACTGCTCATTGAGATGCCTACTTAGGGTGTATGCCCTTCTCTGGTGTGTGTATGTATTTGTATGTATGTGTGTGTTATATCCTAATAAGCTTTAAGCATTGAAAACAAAACAGAAACATACCGTTTGTGTTCCCATCAGGGAACACCTCTGGCATATGATAAACACAAAATAAATGTTACTGAGGTGGAAGTTGTTACTATGAGCTCTGTAGCAAGATTAAGGGACAGTGAGGAGTCAAAGACTCTGAATTAGCTTGAAGATCTTACCGAATACTTTTGGGAAAGCAATTTTGGTAACCGGGGAAGAGGGGAAGAATCTTTGAGGGCATTTTCATGAAGAGAAGATCGCTCCCCGTGTCAAGGCTGACAGGGTCCAGTGGACAGTGGGAGCTACAGAGGACACGCAACCACTCCAGTCTGAAGGAGAAGACTGTTTGGTTAGCTGTCAAGAGCAGGTGCCACAACTGTTTTGTAATGATGGTAATTACTTTGATTCATCTGACAATTCCTTTTGTTACTCTTTTTACTTGCTGAAACCCTCTTTGGTTGTTGCTCTGTGAAGGGTCAGAGACCCATGACCCTGAGTGGTGTGGATGGGACATGGGGTTTTGGGGGACACTGACCCGCAGCAGTGGAGTGCAGGCGGCCCCTCTTTATTTCAGTCCTGCGGCTTAGGACACGCGTGGGGGGCCCCGCGTGGAGGGCCCCGCCTCGCTCAAGTGCCGCCGGGTTTTCACCCTGTCCTCCGGCACACGAGCCCACGGCTACACTTGCAGGGCGCACTGAAGAAGATACATTTGCTGGTCTGACAGACGAGGTAGTATAAGTTTTATTCATTCACATGGGATGGCTGATGCTGTGCTGGCTGTAGTCATTTTTTTTTTTTTTTAATCCTCACCCGAGGATATTTTTCCATTTTTTGTACAGATAGAGTGGGAGGGAGAGAGAGGAAGGGAGAGAGAGTGAGAAACATCGAGTGGCTGCCACCCGCACGACCGACCAGGGCCGGGGACAAACTGCAACCGAAGTACGTGCCCTTAGCGGGAACCGAACCCGGGTCTCTCCGGACCGCAGGCCGACGCTCTAACCGCTGAGCCAAACTGGCCAGGGCTGGCTGTAGTCATTTTTAAAAATATAGTTTTAAATTGGTTTTTAAAGAGAGAGATAAACATTGATGCGAGAGCGGAACATTGATTGGCTGCCTCCTACAGGCCCCCACAGGGGATTGAGCCCACAACCCGGGCACGTGCCCTGACCAGGAATCGGACTGGCGACCCTTCAGTGAACGGGGACTATGCCCAACCAACTGAGCCACACTAGCCAGGGCAGCTGTTGTCACTTTTCTTTTTCTTTTTTATCCTTGGTGAGAACATTTTTTCATTTTTTGTTCAGATAGAGTGGGAGGAAGAGAGAGAGAGAGAAACGTTGACATGAAAGGGACACATTGAGTGGTTGGTACCCACACGACGCCAACTGGGACCGGGGACAAACTGCAACCGAGGTGCGTGCCCTTAGCGGGAACCGAACCCAGGTCTCTCTGGACTGCAGGCTGACGCTCTAACCCCTGAGCCAAACTGGCCAGGGTGCTTTTTGTATTTCACAGTCTAAGCGAAAAGAGATCAGTGTCCTTGACTAAATAGGTATTGCATGTTTTAAAAATTCTTGTGACATACCAGTTGAAAATCGCTGCTCTCTACACCTGTAGGTCAGGGCAGGGAGCATCTACGTGACCCGCGGCAGTATGCAGTTAGAAAGGGGAAGCTTCCGGGGCAGGGATTCTTCCGTAGAGCCAACTACTCAGACCTGCTGGGCCTCTTTGCTCTTAACCTGTTCCGAACTGAACAGGCCATCTAGATTTATTTATTCCTTTTTTTTTTTTTTAAACAAGTGGGACTACATTATTATGTTGTTGGGTTTTTTTTTAATCGAATTTTTAGAGAAAGAGGAAGGGAGAGAGAGAGACAGAAACATCGATGTGAGAGAGTCACATCGATTAGCTGCCTCCTGCACAAACCCCACTGGGGACTGAGCCCGAAACCGGGACCTCTCAGTCCATGGAATGACACTCAGTCCACTGAGCCACACCGGCTGGGCTCGATTTATCTTTTATTGCATGTTTCCCATTGGTAGAAAATAAAGTGAAAACTTCTTGGCCTGGTACTAAAGGTCTAGCGGCTCTCTCCAAGTTGTCAGGCCTTTTGCCACGTTTTACATGAATGTTGTCATTCACTGGACTACTTTCTAATAAATGATTGTTTGGTCCAAGCTTCTCATCTTTGTTCATGTCACCTAATTTGAATGCTTTTCTCCTTCTCTAAATTCTCACTCTTCAAGAGCTGCTTGTGTCCCATCCCTGCTGGGATACCTCCCTGATCTCAGTACCATTTTTCATGTACTGCCTAATACTAGTTTTTATGTGTGAATTTACTTCTTTCTATCTGTCTTGTAAATTTCTTAAGGGTATAGAACACATATTAGATTGCCTTAGTAATCTCTGTAATACCCCACTTATCTTGTGTGTAAATTCTCAGCAAATGATTAATGACTAGAATGTATGCTCTTATCATGTATTCGAATTATAAAATAGTCATTATATTTCAGGGTTTTCTATGCCTCTTTAGACTCTGAATATTAATTGTTATTAAGTAGATTGCTAGATTCTGTATTAGAACATCCTTTGAATTCTGTTGCAATTAATCCCTATTTTAAAACTCATTTTTCAAAGTTGGTATCAATTATTGTCTGTTGGTTATGCTGTTAGCCAGTTTAGTAATTAGATTCCTCCATTCTACTTCAGCAAGAAGCTGAGAACTTTAAGAAGCTAAATCTCATTAGTAAAGAGCAGTTTGAAAACCTAACACCTGAACTTCCTTTTGAGCCAAACCAAGAAGTTCCTGTAGCACCTTCACAGTCCAGGCCAGGTATGTAAATCTGCTTCCGTGTAAGTGTCTGAATACTGTTAAAGCAGTTCTAAATTGTTTTTTAAGTTTGCTTGAAAACATGTAGGTATCTGGTAAAAGGCTAGAGTTTTGAAATTCAACTTTTTATTTATTTTTTGGTGAACTCCTAAACATTCTAGAGACCTATAAAATACAGGTTGTAGAATTGGTAAGACAGCCATGTGGTAAATGGACAGTTTGAATCCCACCTGACTCTTGGTGAATAGGCAGGTAGTGACAGAGGTGACCGAGGAGTCATCTGCTGTAACACCAGATCATGCTCAAACCGGATGCTTGCTTTTTTCAGGTAGGCAGAATCAGTTGTTTCTTTATGTGTCTCTCTTGATTTTGAGATTGTGGGAATGTTTCTCTTCTCGAAATGAAGAAAAATTTTCGCTGATTTTTAAAAATACACCACTAGTTCATTCTTTTGTTTTAAAGTGTTAGCATTGTTTGAAAATGTAAATACATTTGGAATAATCATAAAATTAACCTGCTGTTCAGGCAAGTGCAGGTGATTTTGTTATAGTCTTTTCTGAAGTCAGGTTAAAGGAGAACTTTTAATTTGGAAAACTTCAAACATGTACAGAAATAGAGCACATTATATAAGGAAACCCCATGTACTCATTGCTACTTTATCAGCCCATCGCCAGTGTCGCTTCATCTTGACTCCACTCATTCTCTTGACCTCGAACTTGATTCTTCTGAAGCAAACTCGCAATCATATTATTCATACCTTTTCATTTCTTAGTATTTCTGTATATGTCTTTACAACAATAAAGACTGTCCCCTTTAACATAAGTAACACAATACCATTATCACATCTACAATTAACAGTGATTTCTTAATACCAAAGAGTTTACTAATTTCCTCATTCATCATGTTTTTTAAAAAAAATGATCAGTATCCATATAAGTTCCAACAATGCAATAGGATGATATGGCTCTTTCAGCCTATAAGTTCATACTGTTGTTTTTCCTTGCAATTTATTGAAGAAAAGGGACTGTTTACCCTGTAGAATTTTTCACATTCTGGATTTACCGATTGCATCCTCATGGGTTCATCCAACTTGTTTTCTGGTCCTGAATGTCCTGTAAGTATTATTTTGCTCCAAAGGCTTGACCGTACTGAGGCTTCTATAGCATTTGACATATATTTTTAAAGGAAGCTTTTATTTTTCTTGATCCATACTTTATTTTTCCCAGTTGTATTATTTTTTCAGCTCTTTTAATATTTCACTTTTTTAAACTTTATTTATTTTCCTTTATTGGTTTTAGAGAGAGAGGAAGGGAGAGGGAGAAAGAGATGGAAACATCGATGAGAGAGAACATTGGTTGGCCGCCTCCTGCATACCCCCCACTGTGGGATTGTGCCTACGATCTGATCATATGCCCTGACCAGGAATCAAACCGGCGACCTCTTGGTGCATGGGCTGATGCTCAACCACTGAGCCACACCAGCTGGGCTAATATTTCTTTCTTGGTTTGGGTTTATTTTGTTACTCTTTTTTTAGTTTACTAAGACAGAAGCTTAGATAATTGATTTGAGAACTTCTTTTCTATTATAAGCAATTAAAAATTTTAAGCATTGTTTTAGGTGCATCATACAAATTTTGATAGGTTTTCATTTTCATTCAATTCCAAATACCCTCTAATTAATTTTTAAAAATTTTTTCTTTGATCCATCAGTTTAGAAAGGTTTTTGTTAAATTATTAAATATGTGTATGTTTTTCTGATAGCTTATTTAGAAAAACTTTTTAAAAAGTTTTTATTGATTTTAGGGAGAGAGGAAGGGAGAGGGAGAGAAACTTCGATGTGAGAGAGAGACGTCAGTCAGCTGCCTCCTGCACGCCCCCTCCCAGGGATCAGGCCAGCAGCCCTGGCCTGCACCTTGACCAGGAATCAAACTGACAACCTCTCAGTGCACCGCATGACACTCCCCTGACTGAGCCACACCGACCAGGGCTGATACCTTTTTTTAAGAGGGAAGTTTAAACGATTGATTTGAGACTTTTTCTCTTATAGGCATTTAATCATACATATTTTCCTTTAAGCTCTGCTTTAACTGCATTTTATAAACTTTGGTTTTTGTTTGTTTGTTTTTTGTTTGCTTTACTTTAGTAGTCAAAACCTAGAAATAACCTCAGTGCCCTTAAAATGGATAAACTAAAAATGGTATATAAAAAAATAAGAATATTACTCTGGGGAAAATGAGCTGCTATATAATATCAATATATAATATCATTGATGAATCTCAATTAGGCAATTATGAAACAAAGGAAATCAGAATTTCAATCATACAAACTCAAGAAATTGCAAAGCAAGGTATGGTGAGGGGAGGTAAATCAGTGGTCACCTGGAGGGGGGGAGGGGCAAGGAGATTACAATAGAAAATGAGGTGGATAGAGTGTGACAGTTGTCATTGTCAGAACTACGATGATGGTTTTGGAGGTTCACACCTATGTCAAAACTTATCAAACTGCACACTTTAAAATATATGCAGTTTCGTATAGGTAAGCATTTCACAAATTTTGATATGTTATATTTTAATTTTCCTTTCTTTCAAAATAATCTCTTTTCTCTGGAAACTTCCTCTTTTATCCATGGATTATTTAGGAATGTGTTTAATTTCCAGGTGATTGGAAAATGTCCTACCATTTCTTTTGTTCTCACTCTGTTTAGTGAAGTTCTAAATTGTTATCTGGTATCATTTCCTTGTGTCCGAAGTATTTCCACAATTTTTTAAGAATAATTATGCTATGATTTATGTTAGTTTTTCTTCCTCTGTTGAGGTGTTTTTTTTGTTTTTTTTTTTAATCCTTACCCTAGAATATGTTTCCATTTATCATCAGCTAGAATGGGAGGGAAGGAGAGAGAGGAACATCGATGAGAGAGAACATCAATTGGCTGCCTCCTGCATGCCCCCCTACTGGGGATGTGGCCCACAACGTGGGCATGTGCCCTGACCGGGAATCAAACTGGTGACCTCTTGGTACATGGGTCTATGCTCAACCACTGAGCCACACCAGCCAGGCTACTTTCAAGAATTTTCACTCATCTTAAATTTTTAGGAGTCAGAGTGTGATGTGTCTGGGCTAATGTATCTTCAGAATTTTTTTTTTTTTAATCTCTCAACTCTTTCTCTTCTCCTAGACTTTATGACCAAAAAAGCAAAAAATATTAATATTTGGCATTTACAGAAAAATTTGCTGAGTCCTGCTTCAGTGGCATTTTGTTTATTAAAGAAAAGGATTAAGTGCTGGTTGTCATATAGTATTTTTTATTAACAGCCTTCAGTGAACACAGCATAATATTATGTTCTGTTTTTATAAAGGTAATTCCTGTCTATAAAGACAATGAGGTCTGTGGGCAAACTTCATATTGTCCAGGTATGCAGTTGTGCAATGATTTGATTTGGTAGCAATAAATACTGGAAAATCTTCAGTAGAATACTCAGCACACCCCTTAGTCCGCTAGTTCTTAAACTTTAGCAAGTTATCAGAGTCACCTGTAAAGCTTATTCAAACAATTAAAGGGCTCTGTACCCAGAGTTTCTATTTTATTTTTTATTTTTTCTCTAAATTTTTTATTTTTTATCCTCACCTGAGGATATTTTTCCATTTTTTGTTCAGATAGAGTGGGAGGGAAAGAGAGAGTGAAACATCGATGTGAAAGGGACACATTGATAGCTGCCACCCACACGACCAACCAGGGCCGGGGACAAACTGCAAGCGAGGTACGTGCCCTTAGCGGGAACTGAACCCAGGTCTCTCTGGGCCACAGGTCGACACTCTAACCGCTGAGCCAAACCGGCCAGGGCCAGAGTTTCTATTTTAATAAGTTGAGGTGGGACCAAAGAATATGCATTTCTAACAAGGTCCCAGGTCATACTGATACCACTGCTTGGGTATACACTTGGGAAGTCAGTGCTTTAGCCTAATCCTCTGAAATATCAGTCTTTTCTGATAAACTTTTAGCAGAAACTGTGTGGCAAATGATCACAGTTGAGGTTCCCTGAAGAGCAGATGGCCTACTCTTTTGTGTTTTTACAGCTTTTTCGAGGCATCATTTTACGTACGACAAAATTAACCCACACGAAGCGTATCGTTTGCATTTCTGTAAATTGGTGTAGTTGTACACCAGCACCACAGCTCAGTTTTAGGACAAGTCCGGCATGCTAACCAGTTCCCTCGTGATCCTTTTCAGTCAGCCTCAGCTTCCGTCTGAAGAAACCGGCGACTTGTTTTCTGCCTGTCTGTATTGGTACAGCCTAGAAATTGTGTATCAGTGGAAATGGAATGGTATCTGGCTTCTTTCAATTAATGTAATATTTTTGAGGTTAATCCATGCTGTGGCTTCTATCAGCACTTTGCTTCTTTGTGTTGCTAAGTCTGTAGTATGGACAGACACATTTTGTTTATCTAGTAGATTTTCTCCAGTTTTGGCTGTTATGAAGAATGCTGTTGTGAACATTTATGTACAGGAGATGGCCCGTGATTTTAATTTAAAAGAAGTTACAATAGCCCCTGCTGGTTGCTCAGTGGTTAGAGCATCAGCCTGCAGACCAAAGTTGTGGGTTCGATTCTGGTCAAGGACATTTACCTCGGTTGCAGTTCGATCCCTGGCCCTGGTCAGGGTGGTGTGGGAGGCAACCAATTGATGTGTCTGTCTCACATTGATGTTTCTCTCGCTCTCTCTCTCTTCCTCCCTCCTTCCCTCCCTCCCTCCCTTCCACTCTATCTAAAAATCAATGGAAAAATGTCCTTGGTAAGGATTAACAAACAAAAAAAGAAGTTACACTTTCTCGATATTTATGTCATTTGAGGCTTGGAGTTGATTAAAAAATAACTTTAATACATTCTTGTTCCTTAATTATTTATATTTATAGTAGTAAAATTGTATCTACTATAAATATTTTTGTACCTGTATTGTCTTAACTACTTTCTGATAATATGTCAAATTATTATAAATTGGTATATGATATGCTGTAAAAATACTGTAAAATATTTATTTTGAGATAACAAAAGTACTCCATCCATGGGTAAAATTCATACTGGATTAAACCTGGTACAAAAATAAATGTAAAACTGAAATAAACCTTAACTCTTCAATAGGAAAACATGAGATATAAATTAAAGTAGGGAGAACTGTGTGATGAACCCTGTGTACCTATCTCACCTAATTTCAACCAGTGTTAACAGGTTGATATTATTTTCTCATCTGTGCCTTGTTCCCTGTCTGTTTCTGGTATTTCATATTGAACCTCAAGCATCATACCATTCCTTTTATAAATATTCATTGTATATTGCAAACTGTTATATATAAATTTTTTATACCATTTTTCACATAAAAGTAGCATCAATTCCTTAACATTTTCTACTGCCCAGTTAGTTTGGTTGTTCCTGATCGTGTGAAATATATCTTTCTCAAATTGGCTGTTTGAATCAGGACTAAACAATGTTCATACATTGCATTTGATGGGCAGGACCATTAAGTCACTCATAATCTATAATCATTCTTCTTTTATTTTTCTGTGCCAATGATTTGTCAAAGAAACTGGATAATTTGTCATAGGATTTCTTATGATTTCCTTGATTGTACCTTCATATCATTTAATATGTTTATTTCCTCTGTTTCTTGTGAACTGGTATTTAGATATAGAGATATAGAGAATTTAGTATATTCAGGATATTTTGCTGGTGGCTAGACTATTTCTCTAGGAGGAGTTATTTACTTCTTATTGCATCATATAATGTCTTTCGGGCTCACTTTTACTGGTGTTTTGATGGATCTGATCATTAGGTTTGGATGTTATCAGCCTGATCCATTCATCATAAAGTTTCCCTTCAACTTTTGGTTTTAGTTCCGTTTTAGGCTCACAGCAAAATTAAGGAGGAAGGCACAGAGATTTCCCATGTACTCCCAGCCCCCAGCTTGCACAGCATCGCCCATCTGTTGAAGGAGGCTGCTTCCCCACAGCAAGCAGCATTGACACAGCCCAGTCACCCAAAGTCCACCATTTGCATTACCGGTTAGTCTTGGTGGTGTTCATTCTGTGGGTTTGGACAAATTTACAGTGACATGTATCCATTACTGTAGTATTATACATAGTGTTTTCACTGCTCTGAAAACCACTCAGTCTATAGTTTACATAGGTTTCATTCTTGGTGTTGTATATCTTTAGGGTTTTGATAGGTATATAATGACATGTATCTACCATACTAGCACGCAAAATAGTTTCACTACCCTAAAAATTCTCTCTGTTTTGTCTGTTCATCTCTTCCCTCCCCGCCCCCACCCCTGGCAATCACTGATCTCCTTACTGTCTCCATAGTTCTTCATTTCTAGAGTCTTGCATGCTTGGATCGTACGGTATGTAGCCTTTCACGTTGGATTCTTACACTTAGTAATGTGCATTCAAGGTTCCCCCATGTCTTTTCACGGCTTGATAGCTCATTTCTTTTTAGCACCGCATGATATTCCACTATCTGGATGTACCAAAATTTATTTATCTGTTACCTACTGAAGGACATCTTGGTTGCTTCCAAGTTTGGGCAATTATGAATAGAACCGCCATAAACATCCATGTGCAGGTTTTTGTGTGGACCTAATTTTTTAGTTCCTTTGGATAAGTACTAAGGAGGGGGATTACTCGATAGTACAGTAAAAGTATGTGTAGTTTTATGAGAAATAGCCAAACTGCCATCCTTCCTGGCTTGCATTCCCACCACCAATGATGAGAGGGAGTTGCTATTGCTCCAGATCCTCAGCAGCATTTGGTGGTATCAGTGTTCTGGGTTTTGGCCATTCTAACAGGTGTGTTATGGTATCTTGTATTAATTTACACTTCTCTGATGACATATGATGTGGAGCATCTTTTTTTATTTTCTGTTTTATTTTTTTTATAGAGCGGGAGGGAAAGAGAGAGAGAAACATTGATGTGAGAGAGACACATCAAGTGGTTGCCACCCACATGACCCCAACTGGAGCCAGGGACAAACCGCAACCGAGGTACATGCCTCTAGCGGGAACTGAACCCGGGTCTCTCTGGTTCACGGGCCGACGCTCTAACCGCTGAGCCAAACCGGCCAGGGTTGAACAGGTATCTTAAAGAAGATATATACAGATGGCAAATAAGCAAATAAAAAGATGCTCCATGCCCTGGCAGGTTTGGCTCAGCGGTTAGAGCGTCGGCCCGCAGACCAATGAGTCGCAGGTTCGATTCTGGTCAAGGGCACATAGCTCGGTTGCGATTCTTCCCGGCTCTGGTGGGGTCGTGTGGGAGGCAGCCACTCAATATGTCTCTTTCATGTCGATGTTTCTCTTTGTCTCTCTGTCTCCCTCACACTCTATCTGAACAAAAATGGAAAAATTTCCTTGGGAGAGGATTAAAAAAAAAAAAAAAAAAAGATACCTGTTCAGATCTTTGGCTCATTTTTTAAAATTGTGATGTTTGTTGTTGAGTTTTAAGAATTCTTTGTCTATTTAGGATAGCAGTCCTTTATCAGCTGAATCTTCTGCAAATATTTTAATCTGTGGCTTGCTTCTCATTCTCTTAACAGTGTTATTTGCAGAGCAGGCATTTTAAATTTTAATGAAGTTCAGCTTATCAATTATTTCTTTCATGGATCATGTCTTTGGTGTTGAATTTCCCCTCACCATTTTACCAAGTGGCTTTATGCAGTCATGATGAATATTCCCTAGATCTTCTGTTTCCTTAAAGTCACAACACAGCAGGTCCCTGAATGATGTCATTTCATTCACCATCATTTTGTTACAATGTTGATGAGATGCCAAAGGAACTTAACTCTTGTTTGTATCAATGAACTTGTGGTAAAATTGGTTTTGTTACATGTCATTTTGATTCAAGTCACAGAACCTATCCATGACATTAAATGCAGACTTACAGTACTTGTTTGAAAAAATCATTCCTTCTCTATTTCTTACCTTCAGTTCTTTAAAGAATATTCTTTTATCTTTTTTGGGGGGTTATCCTGATACTCAATTTTTACAGGAAAGGAAGGGTAAATACATGTTTCTTTCTTTTTCTTCAATTTATCAATTTTCAGAATAATGAGTTGGTGCTTATTTTATATGTTTAATTCATTTCAGTCATTATTTTTAGTGGTCAGGTCACTTCATTTTACTAGGGAGGTACCCTAAAGTTTTCTCTGGTGTCCTCATGACCTAAGCTAGTATTTTCTTTATTAACCTCACTGCTGGCTGAATCAAGATTTCCCAGGCTCATGTTATACTTGGCTCCAGACTTCATTTCTTTTAGCAGACCAAGTCTGTGGGGAATGGAATTTAGAGACCATAGTCTGGTTGCTAGAACCTTACTGTTTCTGGATTGTGTTGCTCTTAGATCTTTTACAAAGGCATTGGATTTTACATGTATTTCAGTTTAGGGTTATATTTGTATCCTTCAGATTATTTTAGTTGGTGCAAGGAAAACAGCGTGAACATAGTTCAGGTAAGCTGATCAGGCTTTGGGGGGGGCATACGCTTTCTCCTAGGAGCTGTTGTTGGCACTAATGTACTACTGTGACTGAGGCCCTTGCTTTCGGGAAGCCTGGGGCTTGGCCTGGGCATCTGATGGAATGATACGTGAGACAGTAACATTGAATACATCAACCAATAAATGGATAAAATGCAGAAGTGGCAAAATCAGGGCTGTCTTGTATTTCTTGATAAAGAGCCTAGACATACACCAGAGGCAAATGGACACACTGAAAGATTTTAGGTATAAATACAAACCGGCCTAGTTTGCTTCTCAGAACAGTCATCCTGGTAACAGTACGGAAAGTGGATTGGGAGGGGAGATGGCAAGACAGGGAGACGAGGTGACAGAGTGGGGACGGGAATAAGCCACACAGGCCAGGGCTGGAGCTTACATTTTTGATACTACTGCTTGATTCACGTGCTGCTTAATTATGACCGTAGGATTTTCACAAACGAATTAGTGAAACCAATGGAGAAAATAGTCAAAGGATTTGAATGGAAAGCTCATGAAAGGGGAAATCTGAGTGATGACTATACATATGAAAATGTGCTCCATTTCACTAGTAACCAAAGAAATACAAATACAATTTAAGTCTCATGAGATGGAAAATTAGTTAAAAAGTCTGAACAAAACCCAGCCTAGACCAGGATGTGAAATTGCTGGGACCTTGACCTACTGCTGGTGGGATTATAAAGTGGTGCAGCCACTGTTCAAAGCAGCTTGCGCTCAGTGTTCAGGAAGTGGGCAGACGCACATGCCCTTGGACTCGGCATTTCCATTTCAGATGTAAACACTGGAGAAATGCTCACACCTGTACCAGGAGACATGTTCAACGGTCTTCACTGCAAAACTGTCGATTATACCAAAAAATTGGAAATAACATAAATGCGGATTTTCAGGAAAATGGATACATTTTGATTTATTTGTATAACAGCATAGTATTCTGCAGTAATATGAATGATCAAAGCTATACAAACAGAACTTGAATATTCAGTTCACAAACAAAATATTAACTGAAAAAGCTTTCAAAATGATACCTATAGTATGATGTCAGTTTATAAAGTTAATTATGCAAAATAATATTATATGTATAATAATAGATAAAAATCTAAAATTTAAGACTCTGGTTCTCTGAAGAGGAAAAACAAAAAAATGTGATTAGGGAAGGTTAGAAAGTGGGCTCCAGGCTATTTTTCTTTAATTAAAACAACAACAACACATAGCAAAATTAAAATTTTGAAAACCTAGGTAATGTGTAGACAAGTGTTTTTTATTTTCATTTTTTTTATTCTTATATTCTTGAAATGTTTCTAATGAAGAAATTCTCTGAGAGTAGAGAATTGTAGACTTATCCTTTTTCTCAAAGTGAAATATTTTCCTAGCATTCAAATACTTTTTTTATTTTGCTGATTTGACTGATAAATTAGCTCAGAAGCTGCTTATTGTTTCAGAAATATCTTCGGCAGCAATGGCATGTTCGCTGCCAGCGGCAGTTCCAGAATCTCCTAGACTTTATCCTGCAAGGACACCCAGAACACCTCGAACACCCAGGTTACAAGATCCAAACAAAACACCAAGATTTTATCCTGTGGTCAAAGAACCAAAAGCCATTGATATAAAGGTACACAAAACAACCAGGAATATAAGCCTGCATTCGATATCCTTGAACATTACAAAACGAGACTTCTTAGTTTCTATCACGTTTAAAAAGGTATATTTTAGATTGTAAGAATCTGTTTAAAAATTTAAAAAAGGTATTTTACCATAGCGATGTTTTCTCGGGTTAAGGAGTAACTTCTTTACGGTTGGGTTAGTGTAATAAAAGATGATCAGAAGGTGTAATAAAGAGTTATAGGCAAAGTTGTATTGCCTTTCATTTTGGGTTGAAGCCTAGTCCGGGGCCTTGTTTGTTAAGTTTTGTGACTTGTGTGTGATAGCTTGAGTTTTGTGACTTCATATGATTTCATAATGTGCCCTCCACAGTATGGAAATGTTTGAGTTGGTTCACAGTCAGAGGGTTTTCATTTACTTGTAAAGTTCACACTAGTGAAAGTAATTGCAATGTTTGACTTTTCTTTAGAGTCCACGAAAGAGGAAAACAAGACATAGTACAAATCCGCCCCTGGAGTGTCATGTTGGTTGGGTAATGGATTCCAGAGATCATGGGCCAAGAACATCCTCTGTCAGGTACTGTGCTCGTCGAACATTGCTTTGTGCTGGATTTTAAGTCTGTTGAAAACAGTTACTAATTATACATTTAGAAATATTTAAAAATTAATGTTAACAAATTATAGAACAATGAAAATACTAAAAAAGAAACCAAAGAAGTTGAAATAAATGCTCTTGGATGATCTGATCTGATCTTTTTTTGTAGTCTCTTTCTGATCATTTTGATTGACCTGTATTCAAGTTTCCTAATTCTTTCCTCAGCTCTGACCTATCCAGTATGCTGATAAGCCCATCAAAGGATTTTTATTATTTTTTTTAACCTCACCCAAGGACACTTTTCCATTTTTTGTTCAGATAGAGTGGGAGGGGGAGAGAGAGAGAGAGAAACATCGATGTGAAAGGGACACATCGAATGGCTGCCACATACACGACCAACCAGGGCCGGGGACAAACTGCAACCGAGGTACATGCCCTTAGCGGGAACTGAACCCGGGTCTCTCTCGATCACAGGCCGATGCTCTAACCACTAAGCCAAACAAGCCAGGGCGGAATTATTTATTTTTGATATCTGTGTCATCTATAGTTTTTTCACTAAACTCTAATTGACTTCCTCAGAGAAGGGGCTCCTGGGCCTACCTGTACCTCATACTTCTCAGAAGATGACTTTGCCTTCCATTGTACTGCAGGAATTCTTTATCTCTGCTTTCCCTTGTCTCCCACTGCCCCCCCCCCCCAAGATAGTTTTTATTGATTTTAGAGAGAGGGAAAGGAAGAGAGAAACATCGATTGGCTGCCTCCTGCACGCCCCCTACTGGGGATCGAGCGCATGTGCCCTGACTGGGAATCAAACCAGTGACCTCTCGGTGCGTGGGATGATACTCAACCAACTGAGCCACACCAGCCAGGGCTCACTGCCCCCTTTTTCGAAAGTTCTTTCTTTCTGGCTCTTTGTGATAAGTGTAAGTAATGGTATAGTCATTGTAGTAAAATTATTTAATACTGCCTAACACTTACTACATTTTTTCAGTAATGCCCGGGGCACTGTGCTAAGTGTTTTATGGGCATTGTTTAAATTTTTGTAGATGTCTTCTTCAGACAGTAAATTCATGGATGGCAGAACCTCAGTGCCTGGCATAGGTCGTACTCAGTAAATGACCAGGTGAATAAACTACCTTCCCCATGTCAAGGCAGTCATGAGCCTGTGGGAACAAAATGCTGTTGAGTATAGAAGTGGTTTATACAACTTAAGTCTAATTTTTCCCTGGTTTATTTGGTTTACATGGCTGCTCATCTTAAAGAGACATTTCAAAGCAGGCTTATCCTTTACCAAGAGTCTCCTAAATTTTTACTGATTTTGCTTGGTTAGAAAGTGATGTTAGCTTTGGAAATTTACATGTAAAATATTAATTAACCATTAAGGAAAAAGGTTTTTTTCCTGCAATTTGGAGATTAAGTGCACCACTGTTCAATCATAGGCAGGTTAAACTTTTATTCATCCTTCCACAAAATTTTTTGAATACCTACTATATGAAAATTTTGTGTCTTGTGGAATGGTTTATTAAGACATAAGAGATGTATGTTAAGCCTTTAATGAGATTACTGCCTAGTTTGAGAGATATTTCTGATTGAGATATGATTATCGTGTATATATCTTCAAACCAGTTATTATGAGAAAGGCAAGAAGGTTCATCCCAACGGGGATGTCATGAGAAACTTCACTGAGCATAGACAGTAATATTGATATTGACGGATGAGTAAAATTTTAACAGACTAAGGTGGGAAACGAGAGGTAGAGGATCTATAAGGGAGAAAATAGCAAAGTTACCAGAATATAAAAATATATGGTGGTGTAGCACAAGGCACATAAGTTATATGTACTTGGAGAATAAGATAGGAGAATACCATAGTGGAATTTTATGGGAATTGATTCTTGTAAAAATTATGTCAGGCTTTGATCAGGCCCTTTTGAATATCCTGCTGCGAAAATTGGGCTCATTCTGTAGGTAATGGATTTTGAGCAGCAAAATGATATGATTTAGTTAAATGATTTTCAAACTTTTGGTTTAAGGACTTTTTCATACTTTTAAAAATGATTGAGGATCTCAAAGAACTTTCTTTTTTGGAGTTAAATAATTTACTGAACTAAAAAGTAAAACTGAATGCCTGGTTGTGGGCTCGATCCCCAGTAGGGGGTGTTCAGTAGGCAGCCAATCGATTTATCTCTGTACATCAGTGTTTCTCTCCCTTCCTTCCTCTCTCTCTAAAGAATCAATTAAAAAAAAAAAAACACAAAAGAGAGTAACGTCAGGAAAGATAGAAGAGAGAGAAGGACCAGGAATCTGTCCACTTAGACAGCAATTGTACTGGCAGAAACTCTGCATTGACCATTTTGGAACTCCAGAGTCTATTTTAACATTTAAAGTTTCCAGGGCAAAGCTGGTCTGGTAAACTGTGGTTAATGTTGGTCAACATCAGTGTTTGGTGTGGTAGCAGCTGCCCGTCTTCCACTCCCAGCTCTGTGACACACTGGGAAGACGGCTACCCACGTTTACTTACAGTGTGGCTGGCTGGAGCCAGGACGGGCAGCGAGGCCCTTGTCCTCCAGGTACTGGAGTGCTGGGTTCTGACTGCTGACTGCCTCTGATCGACACGGTGCAGACGTGTCTGGTGAGGGCCTACCTACAGTTTGCAGATCTTCTTGTCTGTTTACATGGTGGAGAGTAGCAAGAGAGGAGGCAGCCTCTCTCCTGCCTCTTCCAAGGGCACTAATCCCACCAGGAGAGCTCTCGCCTCATGACTTAATTCTCAATACCATCACATCGGGAGCAAGGAAGTCAACAGGCATTTATCTAGTCCTTAACAACAGCCATTGACTTTGATGTGCTGCAAAAGTGCTTGATGCTTCCTTGCATCCCATATTTCTCTAGTTGTGATAAAAAAAAAAAAACCCACATAAAAGTTACTGTCCTAACTATTTTTAAGTATACCGTTCAGTAATGTTAAGTATACTCACACTGTTGTGAAACATCTCCAGAAGTTTGTCATTTTGCAAAACTAAAGCTTCTGCCCCATTTTGTCACACACAATAAGGCATATATACTCAAGGGTTGAGATTTCATGAAGTAAATGGTTTTTTCTTCATCAAGAACATCCTAAACTGAAACTGGCATTTTTAATTTTAATTGCAAGTGCATAGAAGTAAATAATACTGTCTCCAGTAAGCAAAGTTTGGTGCTACTGTCTCAATTTGCAGCAGCAATTGTGTACACCATTGCTTTAGTAGTATCAGTACTAATGTTAACATGGTAAAAAGAGAAAATACTCTTTTAGTATTGCTGTGAAAGTAGTTTTGACCTCACAGACTTTCTGAAAGGTTCCTGGGAACCCCTTTAAGCGTCTACAGACCACACATTGAAAACCACCGACCTAGAGAAGTGTCTTAGGAAGATCACTTTGGTGACAAGATAGAGGAGGGAGCTAGAAACACGACCAGTTAGTTCCACCGAAGAGTCGGAAAGCCTAAATTTGAGTAATAGAATGCAAGAGGAGAGGATGAGACAGATGTAGGAGATATTTTAGAAGTAGAATTAATTTACAAAATTGCAGGTATGTCTTTGTGATAATGAAATTATTGCCTTTGTACCAGATTTATTCCTTATTTCTACTTACTCAATTTATATTATTAACCTATTATTACTCAAGAAAATTGAAAAATTTTCCAGTACCATAATAAAAAGAAAATTTAACTTACCCAAACTAAACTAATAATGGGTTTAGAAGAGGAATAAGCTGATTATTCAGTCATCTGCTTCTTGTTATTGTTTTATTTTTATTATTAATTTTTAAAGTATGTTTTTATTGATTTTAGAGAGAGGAAGGGAGAGAGAGAGAGAGAAACATTGATGAGAGAGAAACATCAATTGGCTGCCTCCTGCACACCCTCTACTAGGGATCGAGTCTGTATACCAGGCATTGCCCTGACTGAGAATCAAACTGGGAAGACACGCAACCATCTGAGCCACACTGGCCAGGGCACTAGTTACTGTTTAAGGGAATTTATGACCATTTAAACAAAATTTTTTAAAATTGATTTTAGAGAGAAAGGAAGGGAGAGGAAGATAGAAACATTGATGAGAGAGAACATCAATTGACCTCCTGCATGTCCACCCACTGGGGATTTGGCCCACCACCTGGGCATGAGCCCTAACGGGAATCGAACCAGCAACCTGTTGGTGCATGGGTCGACGCTCAACCACTGAGCGCACCGGCCGGGCTTATGACCATTTGTTAATAAACTTCTGTACACAAATGGCAATTCACATGTAGATCTATATGTCATTAATTTAGGAGAGTTTTGGGGACTAACGTCTTTTCCATTGCTCGCATTCCCAGTAATAAACAAATAGTGAAAATTGGTTTAAACACTGGGTTCTTGATATTTTAGTTTGAAGGCTTTCTGCCCCTCCTCACTCAGCAGTTCAAATACTTCACCTTCGGAAGGCGCACAGCTGGTGGGAAGTTACGGATGGACTCCTCATTCGTTCCCGAAGTTTCAGCACCCTTCTCACGAACTTCTGAAGGAAAATGGCTTCACCCACCAAGTGTACCACAAGTATCATCGAAGATGCCTGAGTGGTAAGATGCTTTTTCACAGCTCTATTTAAAATTAAAATAGTCAAATCTCGGTTCTCAAACGTCTCCCGTCTCAAACAGTTCACTTCTCAACGAGTATTGAAAAATTCAGATTGCGACATTTAATATCAAGATAGTCACGCTGACACCTGTAGGATCAGTCACCTGTAGGATCAGTCAAGCCTCTCAGGCGACAGGAGAGAGTGGGAGAGTTAGAGTCAGTTTACAGCTAAACCTCATGTTGTTGGCGTCTCAGGAAATTGTGCTGTGAATATTGTCGTGGTTTTTTTTTTTTTTGCTTTTGTTGCTGCTTATTATTATTAAATTTTTTATTTCATTTTAAAATTTTCATTTACATTTCATATTCTTTTTGGTTTTAAAGTGTTTATAGATTAAAAAGTACGTTAGATATAAGATATATTATTAGATATGTATAGATATATTATATATATTATTATCTTATATATGTTATCTATTATATATATAGATATAAGATATTTATTAGATATATTATTAGATATAAGTTATGTACTACATATAAGAAAGGTTAAAATAGGAAATCATTTGGGGGTCTGGAACAGATTAATTCAATTGACATTATTACTAATGGGAAAAAATGACCTGGGTTTTGAACAGACTTCCAGAATGAATTAAGTTTGGGAAACGAGGTTCCTCTGTAATTCTAAAAAGTTCAAATTGTGCCATTTAATATCAAGATATTATTTTATTTGTTATGCTAATAATTAACTTAAGTAAATGTGTTTATATATTCTTATTCATGAATTTTGCAGTTTAGACACATGAAGAAAGAAAGTTTACTATATTTTTGTTACTACTGACAAATGCTTAAACTTGTTTAGAAGAAACCCGAATACGTTTTGAGGATTAATATGTTGCAGCTTTCTTTATTTTAAGTTATGTAAAACATCTGCTTGTTTTGACTTTTAACATTTTAATTTTAAAATGTTTTATTATTTTAACTTTTTCCAGACAGAAAGCGCTTGGGAGTTGGCCGGTCCCAAGAAATGAATACCCTCTTTCGCTTCTGGTCCTTTTTCCTCAGAGACCACTTCAATAAAAAGATGTACGAGGAATTTAAACAACTTGCTTGGGAAGATGCAAAAGAAAACTACAGGTCAAATATTTTTTTACCCTTGGAGAGAGAGTTTTTAAAAAATAAGAACTAGTATTGAGAAGTAGCCCTGTTTTGAACTGTGACGGGATCATCACATAACCGGAGGGAGGGCTGTCCTGGTTTTCTATAGCTGCATACCAGCCCCCCAACTCAGAGGCTTAGAACAACAAACACAGTCCAGTTCCTGTGGCTCAGGCCCAGGAGCAGCGCAGCCCGGCTGTTCTTGCTCAGACCCCGCATGACATTGCGGTCGAGGTGTTGGCTGGCGCTACAGTGTCTAAAGCAGCGGTTCCCAACCTGTGGGTCGCGACTCCTTTGGGGATCGAACGACCCTTTCACAGGGGTCGCCTAAGACATAACAGTAGCAAAATGACAGTTGTGAAGTAGCAACGAAAATAATTTTATGGTTGGGGGTCCCCACACCTTGAGGAACTGTATTGAAGGGTCAGGCAATAGGAAGGCTGAGGACCACTGGTCTAAAGACTTGACTCAGGCCGGAGGCCTCTCCTCCAGCTCCTTCCCATGGCTCTGGGCAGGAGGCTTTGGTTCCTGAGCACACGGGCCTCTGCGTGCCTCAGGGCCTCCCACAGCCTGACCGCACTCAGAGCTGGAGCTGCACCAGAGGATGAACTTCGAGGGGAGGGAGGCTTCGGTGTCTTCAGAACCTGTACTTGGAGGCGGCTGTACCCGCACCCCTGCCACATTGCGATGGTCATAGGCCCGCCCGCGGGCAGTGCAGAAGGCTTGTACAGGTTGTGACTGCCAGGAGGTAGGATCCTTTGGGACCGTTTCAGGGACTGGCGTAAAGGCCAAATGAAATTGGACTGACTTCCCTCTCTCTTGCCCCCCCATTACAGACTTCCTTGCATGTGCTTATACATCTCCAGATTAATACACGCTTGAGCCAAGAGAAAGTAAGGCCTCTCCTGATGTGTCCAGACTTACCCGTCCAGCCTTGTTTCTTCCCACTGCTAGTCCTCCGGGCAGCACTGGTACTGGGCTGCGTGTTCTCTGGCGGCCGAGCCCTCTAGCGTCCAGACGTCTGTACATATTCTTACCTCTGCTTGTTCCCCTTCCTCCCTCCACTTTGCTAACTCTTTCTCTTTGTCCAGGTTAGACCTTGCTTTTCTGAGAAGTGTCCAGGGGGGATTTTGAGGGTGCCCATAGGACTGTGGAGACCAGACCAATAGAGGGAGAAGGAACACGAAGTGGACCCCTACAAGCTATGTATTCCTTGGTATAGGGAGAAAGAAGTGACAAAGAGGAAAAAAGATAATTTTCTTCTCAGTATTTTCTAAATTTATCCTTCAAGTTCCAAAAGTGGATTTCTCATATAAATTTTTAAAAAGAATATATTATTAATCAGATATTGTGATCTTTAAGAGGAAAAAATTACATTTGCACTGACTGGTAAAAAATAAAGCCCATTTAATTTGCATCTAGAATCTATATCTTGATAAAGAAGGACAGATACATGGTATGTGTACCTCTTATTCTCCCCTCCTCGGTACACTGCTGACCTCTCTAATCAATCCCAGCAGTTTCAATATCATTCTTGAATTCAGACTTGTAGTCTGATCACAACTTCAACAGCTACTGTTAGCCAGTTTACCAGAGTTGACACCAAAGGCAAAGTCTGCCATTTCTGATCGCGAGGTTCTCATTCACCCTGTGGTCTGTAACCCAAGGGAGAGTTGCAAGATCAATTTAGTGGTTCTGACTTGCTTAAAAAAATACAGTAAAAAATATAGTAAAATTGCACTGAACATAGTAAGGATAAATTGTTTCACAATTCATATATACGTAGACATTTAAGAATAGTCTGGAAAACTGACATGTGCTTTTATGTACACACATAATGTATGTGAGTGTTGTATTAAGTTGATCACAAATTAAAATATTTTTCTTACTATTGAACTCTGAAAAGTTTGAAAGCCATTGTTATCAATAATTTCAGTATGTTTTGCTGTTTAAGCAAACAATTTGTAATACTTTCTAATATTTTCCTGATTAAGTTCCTACCAAAGTCTAGGTTGGGAGTCCCTCTTCTCTGTTCTTCTGTGTATGTCTGTAATAGTTTTTAACACTGTTTTATAATTTTGGGTCTGTTTCTTCAGTGTTCATGACTAGACTGGTTGGCTGTTTCTTAGGAAGTGTAGCACAGCACGGGAAGGCTTTGAGATGAGACCTGGCCCATTCATTTACTGTGACTATGGCAAATTATAATCCCCCTAAGCTTTAGGTTCTTTATAAATTGGGGGAAATTATAGTAGGTACCCTCATAAGGTTATTGAGAAGATTAAACAAAATGACATGTAAAGGGCTTAACGTATTACCTGATACATAGCAAGTGCTCAACGCGTGGTTATTGTTAGGAAGAAGGTCATTACTAAATACAGTGATACCTCGGTTCTCGAACGCCTCGGTTTTCGACCAAATGGAGATTCGAGAAACTTTTGTCTCGGAATCCGAACAAATATTTGGAACTCGAACTTCCGAGATGAGCCGAGTTGAACCGAATGGCGTTCATTCGGCCCAGCGCGCCTTGCTCGCGTCATCAGTGTGAGTGCAGAGAGAGAGTCACGCTTTGTGGAGTCACGCTTTCCTATTGGTTTCATTGCTTCGGTTCTCGACCGTCCTCCTGGAACGAATTATGTTCGAGAACCGAGGTATCACTGTATATTCATTAACAAAAAGTAGCATTACGATGGTTTCAAGGAGGGAGAGAAATAACATTTATTACATATCTTCAGCTGGGGTCGTAAGTGTTTTACAGGTAGTATCTCAACTACTCTTGAAAGGTAGGATATTATTACCCTATTTACAGGGATGTAGTTATAAGACTAGAATTCAACTGTAGTTCCTTCTGGTTCATAGCCTTTAAGCAATGAGGCTGGGCAAGTGAGTCAATGACAACTAAGAGGCCGGTCATTTGCCCCTGCTCTCTTTATTTTTCAATCCTCACCTGGGGACATTTTTTCATTTTTTGTTCAGACAGAGCGGGAGGGAGAAAGAGGAAGACAGAGAGAGAGAAACATCGACGTGAAAGGGACACATCGAGTGGCTGCCTTCCGCACAACCCAAACAGGGCCGGGGACAAACTGCAACCGAGGTACGTGCCCTTAGCGGGAACCGAACCCGGGTCTCTCTGGACCGCAGGCCGACGCTCTAACCGCTGAGCCAAACTGGCCAGGGCCATCCCTGCTCTTTACTCCAGCAGTCATGCCACACATTTGGATTGTGTTAATGTCATACTTTCGGTCTTTGGGATTCATTTGCTAAGAAATAAGAGTAAAAGTCAAATGTTGTTTTAGTATATTGGCCTTTGCCAATAATCTAAGGATTCTAACATTCCTCTAAAATTTTACTTTGATAAAAACCAAAAGTTCTCAGTTCTGCTTTTCAGAGAGAAAGAAAGAAAGGGGCCTTGGCTTCACCAAAGATTCTGATTTCATGGGTTTGCAGCAGAGCCTGGGCATCAGTATGTGTTAAAAGCTCCCAGATGATTCTTCTATGTAGCCAAGGTTGAGAGCCACTGGTATCAATGTAACATCCCATAAGAGGACGGTCAAGGCAGATTTGTCCCTCTGAGCTGCTGTTCCTTTAGTCCTTAGTTCCCGTAGCCTTCGGTCATAAACGAACTCAAAGAATAGCATCACTTCTGGCTGTCAGAGCACAGGGCTCTGGTTTGTGTGTGGGTGTGTAGTTGGTGGTCCTGCCTTTCTCTTGGCAGATTGCTGTTCTTCTGGACTGTCGCTGTTTTGTAAATAAGCCAGTTACAACACACACACGCACACACGCACACACGCACGGACCGGCTGTCATTCTTTACCTTGTAAGTAAACTGGTTACAAAAGACACACACACCCTTCTTCCGGTGAGTAACAGCCAGGTGATGTTCTGTTCCCAGTACTGTGATGAAGACAGTATCACCTCTGCTGCACTGAGGCACCTGGAATGACAAGGGTTTTACAGCCGAGGAATCTTTTGTGACGTATTTTAGTTAAGTGAGCTGTGCTGTTGACCTTGTCTGTTCTCCTGGATTCGGCTCATCACTATTAGTGGGAGGTTGAGTCCACGTAGTTTGCTGATCCACTGTCCACGATTTGTCTCAGATCCTCTGGGTAGTTTTAGGAGGGAACAAAGGAATTTATTTTCTGATTTATGTAGTGATTACAGTTCTTTCAGCAAAATGTGTTTTGTGAAATGTACTTTATCACTAAAGCAGAGAGGATCTCTTAAGAGCCATTTAATTATGTTTGTCCCTTTGTAGTGGAATGAGTCAACCACACCTCGGGTCTGGAGCACAAAAAGTATGGTCTTTATCTCTCTAGAGTAAAGATTATGTTCAAGGGTATTTAATACTATGCACAAACATGCCATTGTAAACCTTGGTTTGGGAACAATCTAAAACATTCCTAATTTGTCATTAAATCTTTCGACTAGTTCTTCAGCAATACTGGGGAGAGATCCTTTGTCCAAAGAAGTTCTCTTCTGGTTGTCCAAGGGCTCCCTCACATTCTGTGGGTTCCCAGTGTACCTCGGGAGGTGCTATGGCTGAGTCAACAAAAATAGCAAAGCCAAATAAAGATGACAGATCACGGCTTCAACTAAACATCTGCGTTCTAAACATTTAGACATGTATTTTTAAAAAAATGTATCTTTGTTGTTGAAGGGGAGACAGCTGTAAACATGTATTTTTAAACATACATACATTTAAACATCTTTTTTTTGTTTGGGATTATTTATGCCATGTTTGCTTACATCAATGCTGTTAAACATGAGATGTTGGCATTGTCATAGCAAAAACTTAATTATAAACATTTTATTTCTTTTCCATAGGTATGGATTAGAATGTCTGTTCAGGTTTTATAGTTATGGACTGGAAAAAAAATTCAGACAAGAAATTTTTAAGGATTTCCAAGAAGAAACCAAAAAAGACTACGAATCTGGTAAACAACAACAACAACAAAATCTTATTCCTTTTGTTAATTGTAAACCCGAGCCTGTCAGTAAATAGGGAATTCATCGCTTTTTTCTTAAAGACCTTCAGGCCACTGTTGCGGTGTTTGATGAAGGAGACCTTCCCTGCGAGGTGGTGGAAAATAACTACTCCCAAATGTTTTCTCTGCGGGGTTGTATTTTGTTATGATTGACTTTACCAACATGATGACTCACTGATGTTCTCTCACATGAACATTCTGTGCAGCATCAGTGGGTGTGCCTGGGGTGGTGGAGCCCACAGGGGGTCAGCACAGGCTCTGGGCGAGGTCTGAATCCATTCCCACCACTTAGTAACTGTGTGACCTTGGGCCCGTTACCTAACCTTGTCAGTTTCAATTTTCTCATCAGTAATATATTCAAAAGCAACTCTGTTCCCGGGTTGTATATATGCTTCAAATTAGTTTAATATATAATAAACCACTGAAATAATAGTTGTTACATAGCAAGTAAATGTTAGCTGCCTTTATTCATTAAAATGTCTAATTCTCAAGATCTAGATAATGTATATATTGAAGATAAATGGTTTATTGCTAGTAGGATTATGTTTGATATGAATCATTTAAAAAATTTTTTATGTGATTTATTGTGTCTATTTTTTTTGTTGTTGTTGTTACTAGGTCAGCTGTATGGATTAGAAAAGTTTTGGGCTTATCTAAAATATTCTCAAGTTAAGACACAGGCTGTTGACCCAAAACTTCAGGAATACCTCTGTAGCTTTAAGAGGTTAGAAGACTTCCGCGTTGATGTAAGTTTCAAGTACTTTCCTCTGTATTCTTTTCATTATCCTTATATTTTGAGTTATCAGTGACTTCCTCAACTTTAATTGTTCTTTTATTTGTTTTTTTAACTTTTATTTTGAAAATGTAACTTTCCAGTTTTGAAATCAAACTTTAAGACAGGTGCAAACATAGCACAGAGAATTCCCATATACTCTTTCACCCACACTTCCCAAATGCTAGCGTCTCACCGACCACAGTGCGGTAGGCAGGGCGCTGCAGTTTCGACCTGCCTCTGTCGTTCGACATGCCGCAGACTCAGTGACGTTTATGTGGCTGTGGTGCTGTTTTCACCAGCAGCTCGAGGACTTTCATACACTCTTACAGTTTTCATGACATATGCTGATGGGACGTGAATTTTGGCCTTTTTTTTTTTTTTATCATCCTCACCCGAGGACATTCTTCCACGGACATTCTCCCACCTTTTGTTCAGGTAGAGTGGGAGGGAGAGAGAGGAACAGAGAGAGAGAGAAACATCGATGTGAAAGGGACACATCGAGTGGCTGCCACCCGCACAACCGACCAGGGTCGGGGACAAACTGCAACCGAGGCACGTGCCCTTAGCGGGAACCGAACCCGGGTCTCTCTGGACCACAGGCCGATGCTGTTAACTGCTGAGCCAAACCGGCCAGGGCTATTTATCTGTTTTTAAACATTACCATTTAAGCAAGCCCAGGATAGGAGGTTAGAGCTGAGGAGGGGGCTAGAGTTATAGATGCTTTGAAATGAACAGAAATTGAATAAAGACAGAAAATAGCCTCTGTGAAACATTTTCTTGAAGCAAGGAACCCAGCGTATGCTTATGCCCTACTATGTAGTACAAGCCCTAAATCAGGAGAGAAGCTTAATAAACATGTGAGTGAAAAGAATGAAAAAATACTAGCAGGTGGATTTAGCTGGGGAAGACATTAATGTTTAATACCTTAGATTGCTGTTAAGTCTTTGTTACACTAATAAAATCTGCTGAAGTGCCAAACAGTTTCCTCTTTGTTGGAAAAAGTCTGGCCTTAGATTTTAATGGGAGAAAAAATAGTATAATCGTCGCTGTGTTTTCTTTCATAATTTGCAGCCCCCTATTAGTGAGGAATTTGGAAGAAAAAGACATTCGTCTACTTCTGGTTCAGAGAGTAATCGCCATAGACTTCCATCTAATTCCTCCACAAAGTCACTCAATGCTGCTACTCCTGCACCTGCCAGTCAGCTTCAGGCTCCAGGAAACTCTCCCCGAAGGAACGTGTCGCAGGAGCCCAGTGGCAGTTCGCACCCCCCGAGCGCTGCCTCTGTCTCCACAGACGGTGACACGTCTGAGAAGTAGACGCTCATGGAAGCTGTTTGCCCTTGAAATCAACATTTACATCGATATTCATTTGGGAAAACCTTCTGATGTTTGTGATAATCAGAAAAAAGAAAAAGGAAGAAAAGTGGTAGCAATTTTTTTTCAGAGCAAGATCACTTCTGAAAACGTTTTCCCCGACTTCGTGAACAAGGATAGTTTTGGTGATCTATTACAGAGATCCTCTAGTAATGAATAGGTCTCAGAAGTTCTTTTTCAAAGCCATTGTTTACAAGAACAGCATTCCTGAAATATATTAAAAAACAACACAAGGAATGCCTAACATTTCAGCTCATACTTCTTAAAGAAGATATAGTATGTTGTATTCATCTCTTCTATAGAGCTTTCTTAAAGAATTCAGTTACCCCACTATCAATTCATATTTGAACTTATCAAAAACAAAAGATGACGTATATATTTTTTTAATTCAGAAAAAGAATATGAAATGATACATTTACTTTTAGATGTATAGTTTAAAGGACCCCCCCCCCCTTTTTTTTAAACAACAGTAGAACTATACTGCAGCTATATTAAAGCATATGCACTTCGGATGCTAGATTTTGCTTTTTCCCCTGCGAGTTTAACCTCACAATTTCCATAGTTACTGTTGCGTTGGTGTGGAGTGCTGTGAATTGGCATTAGTTGGTTACATATTAGGAGTGATTTACTTTTTGCGACTCTATATAAACCTACAAGAGTGATTGAAAAGTAGTGAAAACTGGGCCTGGAATATTGTCCCGAATTAATGAAACCTTGCACCGTTTGGAATGCACCTGCTGTGTGTAGATCTGCAGGTGGGAATGTCCCAAACAGGTTACCTTCGTACTTAATTTTTCCTTTTTGTTTCTTTTAGTTTTGTTTTATGCTCGTGTTTTCAAGAGTTACAGAAAATTGATTTCTAATTTTTATTGCTATTGCAACTGATGTAAATGATAGTTTCAGTTTTTGTGGGAATTAAAAAATAAAGCACTTATTCTAAGTTATTTGAATTGATTTTTAATTATTTTTGTTTAGAATATAGTTGAAAAACTCTAATATTCAAATATGCTAATAGAAAACCCTTATATTTTATGAATAAAATTTCAGTTATAAACATATCCATTTTTATTTAGCACATATATTTTCTTGTATTGGCAGTAGCTGCTGGTTTAATATACTAAATTAATTTATTATTTTCTTTTTGGCGTCTTGTTCTTATAGAATGGTGCCATTGAAATACATGTAACCTTGTTTGGATACATGGGCTATTCGATAAGAGATTTTCATTAGACTTTTTTCCATACATAAATGATAATTTTCAGTTTTATATTAATAAATATTTGGGGGGTCATTTTGATGTTTTAATTTTAATAAATGGTCAAATTCAAATATTAAAAAAATAAATTTTACTTAAAAAGAGATTTTGGATAGATATTGCAAAACAACTAATAGATTAAGAAACTACTTTTTTTAATGTTTTCTTTAGTGGATATGTACTTTTGGCTTTTCAGTGAGAAATTTGAAAATCATGCTTATTACCTTTAAGTCATCTCTTGAAATTATCTAAAATTTTTTTCTCAGTATCCCTTTTGTGTTGAACACATACATATAACCCAGGACTTTGTACTCACCTAAATTCGCAGTACAAATATAATTGGAAAATTGTATATTTTATATGAAAATACAGTAATCAAGAGTTTTGTGATATGTAATAAATTAGTAATTTTATCATATTATTAATATCATATCATAAAATTAATGGCTCTCCATTGGGGAATTTAGAAACGCACAAAGAAGAAAATACAGAAAAAAGCAAAATTGCTGTCAAGCTACACGTATGGCATAATAGCCTGCTTTCTCACATGACAGAGGTGAGCCTTTGCTCGTGCCATGCATATTTCTGCGCCGTGACTCTTAGTATTTACATAGTAGTCCAGCATATGGATGCACCGTAGTTAATTCAGTTATCGTCTGTTGTTGAACTGTAGCTTGTGGCCAGGCTTGGGCTCTTATAATTAGCAATTTAATAGCATCCCCTCAGATGAATCTTTGTGTGTAAACTTGGAGTTATTGCCTAGCATGAATTCCTTGAAGCTGACATTCTGAGTGAGCATGGGTTCTCATTTAACATGCTCTAAGATGGTGGCACACTTTATACTTTCACCATTTTTTTCCTTTTCCTACATCCTCACCAACACTGCTTATTATAAATCTTTCTCTTTGATAGACTTAGCCGCAAGAAATATTATTTTAATGTCATTATTAATCTCATCATTTTCATCAGGATACTATTGACTGATAATATTTATTATTGATTATTTGTCTTACTTATCAGGAATATTAACCCTTTGCTTTCTAATTTTGTTTGTGTATATTTGACTTGGTATGTACATTTTTGGGGTAAAAATTTTTTAAAAGTATAACCCTTACAGAAGTCCCAAATGTAAAAAATCAGGCAAATAAAAGCATTGTTATTCAATAAAAAGAAAACATTATTGGCTGTAAATCTAAAGAGTCGTACCCAAAATTTATGTAAGTCCCTAGAAACCTTAGATGCTTCCTTCCTTACAATTTTGCAGTTTTTTATTTTATTAAATATAAAAAGCAATGTGAACATGTTTAAATCCAAATAACTTTTCTTTTGAAGGAATAGTTGAACCATCTTTGGAATTCTTTTTTTTTTCCCATTTTTTTTTGTACCGACAGAGTGGGAGGGAGAGAGAGGAAGAGAGAGAGAGGGAAACATCGATGTGAAAGGGACACATCGAGTGGCTGCCACCCGCACGACCAACCAGGGCCGGGGACAAACTGCAACCAAGGTACATGCCCTTAGCGGGAACTGAACCCGGGTCTCTCTGGACCACAGGCCAACGCTCTAACTGCTGAGCCAAACTGGCCAGGGCCTTTTTTTTTTTAATAAGTTAAAATTGATTTTTTAGGGAGAGATCGAAACATCCATGTGGGAGAAAAACATCAATCGGCTGCCTCCTGTACACCCCCCGGGGATCGAGCCTGCGACCTGGGCATGTGCCCTGATCCGGAATCAAACCAGGACCTTTCAGTCCATGGGACGATGCTCCGTCTGCTGAGTCACACTGGCGGGGCTGGAATTCTTTATACTAAGAGGAATTAAGGAAGAGAGATTTGTTTTAAAATTAGGTTTTTATTTTTTATTTATTTTTCTTGCAGAGTTCAGCTTTTTATTGAAAGTGTTACAAAAGAGGTTTTATCAGAAAGACCAAAGCCCATGTCTTCATCCCACTCCTCCGATTCTTCTTTCCTCGCTTCTGCTCTCTCCTCAGCTGGGGCAGCCGTCGGGGGTGGGGCAGGGCCTCCTGCTGGAACACCTGCTGCTGGGCGGGGCCACCAGCCCTTCGGGACAGGCTCCTGGGTTGGCTCTTACCCCAGCCGCTTCGGTGAGGGCGTGGATCTCACCCTCCAGCCCTGCAGGATGGGGGCCGAGTACATGCCGGCAGCTCCCAGATGGAGGCCAGGTGTGGGCGAGTGCGGCCGGCGGGCCAGGCTCCTGCCAGTCCCCTGCCAGTCCCCTGCCAGTCCCCTGCCAGTCCCCCGATGAGCTGAGGGCCTCCCCCCAGGGTGGCCTTGAACTGCTTGGAAGGACCGAGCTTCTTACTGGACGCTGGGAAAAGAGAGATTTATGGTTTTGCCAGTTTGGTATTCCACTCTGACGTTCTCTTAGCTTCTCGCCATTATACTAAATGATTTACCACTTTTCTTTCTGTACCTAATTTTGGCTTTCAGCTAATTTCTTAACTCTTGTTTACTGCTTATCTTTATTTTCTTATTGCGTAGGAAGACTGAATAGAGCAACAATTTTCAACCAGTGTGCTGCAAGAATTTTTAATTAAAAAAACGATTTTTCAAGAGAGAAACATCGATTTGTTGTTTCACTTATTTATGCATTCATTGGTTGATTCTTGTATGCGCCCTGTTGGGAGATTGAACCCACAACCTTAACATATCGGGACAATGTTCTAACCAACTGAGCTACCCAGCCAGGACATACTTTTCTTCTTTATTTTTTATTGATAGCCATCTGGTATGAGTGGATCGAAATTACACCTATTTTGCCCTGGTTGGTTTGGCTCAGCGCTTAGAGCATTGGCACGCGGACCAAATTGTTGCAGGTTCGATTCTGGTCAAGAACACGTACCTTGGTTGCGGGTTTAATCCCCGGTTGGGGTCGTGCAGTAAGCAGCCGATTGATGTGTCTCTCTCATAGATCTTTCTCTTTCTCTCTCTCTCTCCCTCCCACTCTTTCCCTCCTCCCTCCCTTCCACTCTAAAAAAAAAAAAAAATCAATGGAGAAATATCCTTGGGTGAGGATTTTAAAAAAATAATTATACCTATTTTTTGTCAGAATGGGAGAAAAAATATTCTTTTAGTTGCTGCAGGAATTTTAGTAATTTATGTGTGCCAAAATGAAAAAGGTTGAAAATCTCTGCAATAGAATAATGCCTAATTATATTGCCACTAGATGGCAGAATGGAATAAGTCAGATATGTAGTATTTTGACAGAAGAGTGTGTGTGTGTGTGTGTGTGTGTGTGTGTGTGTTTTAGAGACCTCTGTCTCCATCTTGTGGTGGTACATAATTATACCAATTACTCTTGCATTCCTAACAAGTCCTTATTTCCTTGTTAGAGCAATGCCAAATGGTGCTTAGTTATTAGTAAATAAATACAGCAACAACATTAAGATTTGTGTATGGTTAAAGATAAAAATACTATTGCTTTGGGTTTTTTTGTTTTTGTTTTTCCTTTCACTTAAGAATTTGAAATGATTCATTAACATTATTTGTGATGAATGTTTCAGGATGTAAACACACGAAAATTGTAAGCTACATCTGATTAAATGTCTGGCTAACGTAAGCTGTGTAGGTAAATCACATAGCAAGTTAGTGCATAGATCCTGCCTGAAATGAGACACGTAATACTAGATGTTAGTCTTACAAATAAATGTTTTCCCACATTTGGGTAAAGGTAAAATGAAAACTAAACTGAACATTTTATTCATAACATGCTTAGAAATATTGTATTACTTTAGGGTTATTGTTGTCAACTGAAGATACTATAGTATTATTCAGAACTAATGATATTCTGGTCTTTAAAAAAAGCTTGAAGGAAATATGCCACATGGTTAATTAACAGGAAGAATCTCTGGCTTTATATTCTTTACAATGAGTCTGTTTTTAACTAGGCCAGTTAAGAGGTTTGGTTAAATAGAATGGTTTCTACCAATATTCTATACATATTTGCTTCAGTATAAAAAGGCAGAATGTGCTGTTTGTTGTTTTTATTTTGTTTTTTTAATATTCCAGGTCTACAAAGTTGAATCCCTTTCTCAGGATTCTTATTTAAGGTGCATTATTAGATCTTCATTACAACATGAACATAATTACGGTACTGTGATGTTTAGTGTTAAACTTTTCTGCTTTCCAGGTAAATGCCCTTGAGCACAATCTAAGGTAAGGCTGACTTTTAAGGACTTTGAAGAGGAGAAGGGTCTGTGAGACCCCAAAATTTAGTATGTAGAATTTTATATATTTGTGGGTTCTTTGGGGGAGATAATCCTTAGCTTTTATCAGATTCCTACCAGGATTTAAGATCCCAAACTTAACTTGTTAGAAACATGAACTGAATCCTGGCTCCCCTCACTGAGTTACATTCCTTCGTCTGTAAAGTGCACTTACCTTGTAGTGTTCTAAACCTCTTATGCAAAGCACTTAACACGATGAACTGTCGTACTGTCCCACTTTGAGTCTTTCCTTTTGTTTATTCAGTTAACAGTTTTGTTCATCATGTTTTGCCAGCGTCACCACAGTCTGTTGCTTTTGCCACATCATAAATACCCAGTTCTCAAGCAGGACATGACGATCTGCCTTTCCATGACCTGTGGCCTCTCTGACTCAGGGGCACTCCCGTGACTCCTCACTGCCACATTCTTCCTTTTGCACAAAACAGTTTATAGTCTAAGGACCAAGGGAGGCAACAAAATATCTCACGAGTGTCAGAAACACACTTTAGGAAACTCCTTTGGGTAGTGGAGTCACTACGGTGCAGCGCAGTGGTCCTCAAGCTGGAGGTATGCCAGAGTACACAAATACTTTCGGAGTTCATGTAGGCATGGGCCATTTTAAAGGAATTCATCTCCATATTCTCAACTTCCATAAGGATTGTTTCCTAAGGCTGATTTGTCTTAATATGCTTGAGTTCCTAAAAGTCTTTTCCCCACTTCGTAAAAGAAAGGCATTGTCCTTACCCATCCCAAATGTTACTCTGCATAAAGGTGAAACCTTCTTTAATGATTCGTGAGCTCTCGTAAACTTGTAAGACTTGCTGAATTGCTCTTCCTTATAAATATTTCTATTAAGGGTAAGGCATTGGGTATTTTTGGCTGGCAGTCAATGAGAAAGTTAGCACATGTTTTTCTTAAATCATAGAAAAAGATATATTACAATCACTGAGTCTCATTTCATCTGATAGAATATTTAAATTTTTCTATTTTCTCTTTCCTATTTATGAGATCTTATTTTTTTACATAGCTGCCAGACAGATGTTTTTAGCAGAAACTAAAATGGTCTTCTATTAGATTTCTTTTAAAAGATTCATGATTCTTAAGACATGCTTCTCCAATAAACTTGTGGAGGAGATTCTCGGGCTGTTCATCCAACCAAAGCCCTTCCCCGGTGCACACAGCGGCAGTGCGTACCCACCTCTGCTGCGCTAGGTGCACCAGGGCAGCTGCTCTGGGTCCTGGAAGGCAGAGGAAGTAAGGGACACTGCTTCCAGACCTGCCACCTGCCACATCCCTGCTCCTGTGGAAGCCACATGGGAAGACAGCAGAGCCCCAAGATGGGAGGACCCTGTGGCCCTGAATCACCACCAAGCTCCTTTTGGGACTCTATGATTATCAGGAAATAGTCTTTTATTGTGTTAAGCTACCAGAATTTGAGGTTTATTTGTTATAGTAGCAAGTATTACCTTAACTAATAAAAGAATTTACTGCCTGGCCCTGGCTGGTTTGGCTCCACGGTTAGAGCATCAGCCTGTAGGCCAGGGGGGGTCACAAGTGCCCCTCCAGTCAAGGGCACATCCCTGGGCCAGTCGTGTGGGAGGCAGCCAATAGAAGTGTCTCGCTCACATCGCTGTCTCTCTCTCTCCCTTCCGTTCTTTCTAAAAACCAATGGAAAAATATCTTTGGGTGAGGATTAACAAAAAGAAGATAAAATTTACTACCTGCATTTAATAATCATCAAAGTGTGTGTATATATGTTGTCTTAATTACGTATTTTAATAATTATAATAACTCAATCCAGAGGGAAACATTTTATCAATTAGAACCACTTATGGTCAGAGGAAAATAAAAATTTAAGTTATATACTTATTTTTGTTGCAGATACATATCTGGTGATAGTAAGACTTTGAAACATTAAAAAAGTATTAGGATAAAAACCTGGAGAAAATGGAACGGAAATACGAGTCCAGGAGAAAGGGGAAAGGTATAAGTTTTCTAAATGTTAAAGAAGAGCTTGCTCATACATTTTAAGATATGGATTTAAATATTATAATTGGTTTTACTGAGCTCAAAAAGGGATGTTAATATTTATCATTTTATTTATAAGTGTCAGTGTTTATCATTTGCTGGAAATTATAACCTTTGCAATTATTAAAATGAACATTTTAAATGTCAACGTAAAATATGAGGGATACATGCCCTGGCCGGTTTGGCTCAGCGGTAGAGCGTTGGCCCATGGACCAATGGGTCACAGGTTCGATTCCGGCCAAGGGCACGTACCTCGGTGTCGGTTTGTCCCGGGCCCTGGTCAGGGTCCTGCGGGAGGCAACCAGCCAATATGTCCCTCTAACATCAGTGTTTGTCTCTCCCTTTCTCTCCCTCTCTCTCCCCCCCACTCTATCTGAAGATAAATAGAAAAATATCCTTGGGTGAGGATTAAAAATACATATATATGAGGGCTACAAAAGGATGAAAATCATTTTAGGGGTTTTTCAAGCAAAACAGTTTGAAGACTGGTGGGAGGGAGGAAGGTGCAGACGTTGAAGTAGCTCTACATGCGAATGTGGTTCGAGTGAACTTGCTCTCCCTGGGCAAAGTAAGTTCACCTGTGGGTCCTTACTCTACTCCGGTGTTTAAATGAAAATACATGTTAATTACTTACCGTCTGGCACTAATCTGTTTTTGCTATTAAAACTCTTAAGAACTGACCTTGCCCAGGTGGCTTGGTTGGTTGGAGCGTCGTCCTGTGCACCGAAAGGTCAAGGGTTCAATTCTCAGTCAGGACATACCCAGGTTGTGGCTTTGGTCCCAGGTTGGGGCGCGTATGGGAGGCAACCCATCGATGTTTCTCTCTCACATTGATACCAGAGAGTTAACTAGGTCAGCTGCCACGTGTATTTGTTTCCTTTATAATTCTTTTAAATCTAAGAGAATTCAAGACATTACGACTGGCAACTCCGCCCTGGCCAGTTTGGCTCAGCTGTTAGAGCATGGGCCCTCGGACCAAAGGGTCGCAGGTTTGATTCCTGGTCAAAGGCACGTACTTGGGTTGCAGGTTCGAGCCCCAGCCCTGGTCCGGCTCTTGAGGGAGGCAACCAGCTGATGCGTCTCTCTCCTACTGATGTTTCTCTCTCTCTCCCCCTCCCTCCCTCCCTTTCCCTCTATCTGAAAATCTGGAAAAAAGTCCTCTGGTGAGGATTAACAACAACAAAAATGGCAATTTCTTTACCACATTTGATACCTCTGACCACGGTGTGGACCTGCCGAGCCAGCAGACGAGGGGTGTCGGCCCGGAGCAGAAGCCGGGGAGGCTCTGCAATTGCAGCGTTCACGCCTGGTAGCGAAGCAAACGCAGTTACAACAGTGCGTGGTCACCCAGCCTTTTAATCACTTCATTATCTACCTTAAAGTTCAGATTCACTACTAGAGGTCTCGCATTTAGGAAGGGATCGCAGAAAGTAAAAAGAGAACCGTATTTTGAGAAGTGTGGGCCTTTGCTCTTGGGAGTATAAGTTGGCACAAAAGTTCTGTGATTGAAAATTTAGAAATAGCTTTCAAAATTTTAAGTGCATTTACCATTCAACCTAGCAATTTCATTTCCAGGAATTTACCCCTACAAGTATAGTCTTTACTAGTATGTACATCTTTGCACACATATTAAAAATGCAGTCATGAATGCATTTTTAATAGCCTAAGATTAGGAACAACTTGACTGTCCATCTGTAAGAGAATGATTGTGATAGTAGGGCCATAAAATAGGATTCTATGAAGTGTGGCAACTTAACCGTTGGTATGGAATAATGGGATGTTCTTCAAGGAAAAGTCTCTAAGATATGTTAAATGAAAAACAAACAAACAAAGAAAAAAGGCACACAGCATTGTGTTTAGAGTTCTACCTTTTGGTTTAAAAATACACATATCTGCCTGTATACGAATAAAATAACCCTAGAAGGATAAATAAGAAAGTGATAATGTTGCCCATGGGGAGTATTCGGTAACTGGAGCATAAGGTGGAAGGAAGACCTTTTGCCCTGTTCCTTTTGGATTTTGTGCTATATGTATATTTTTTAAAAGACTTTTTATAAAAAGTTTTTAAGCTTCACAAGGCAGACAAATTAAGATGTAGTACTGTTGACTTACCTTAACATCCCCTTGGTTTTGCTGTAAAGACAAATCATAGCAGCCCAGGGTATGGATTTTGAGCAGATGAAAAATGACACCCCTTTCTTCCCCTTCAGTGCTCCAGACCAGCTCAGGAGCAGACAGACGTGTTACGTGTTACCACCAGTAACGCTGGATCTGGCCCTGGGTTTCACACTCACCCCTTTGCTCAGAAAATTAAACGTCCCATCCAGAGACAGCTGGACAAATGCAGGTCTCGCCTTAGAGACAAATGGCTCACCATTTATGTACTTACTTAAAAAAAATTTATTTTCTTTATTGGTTTTAGAAAGAGAAGAAGGGAAAGGGAGAGACAGAAACATTGATGAGAGAGAACATCGATTGACCGCCTCCTGCACGCTCCCCACTGGGGATCAGGCCCACAACCTGGGCACGTGCCCTGACCGGGAATCGAACAGGCAGCCTGGTGGTGCATGGGATGACGCTCAACCACTGAGCCACACCGGCGGGCACGGCTCCCCATTAGAAGAGGGAAATCTGGTCAGGTCTACAGAGTTTGGGCTGGTAAGAGGGAGGGAGGGAGGAGCTGGGAGAACTCAGTTCTGTTTCGGTCTCACCAGTCACCCCTGGGAAGCGTGGAGAGCAGAGAGGAGGGAGGGGGAGCTGGGGAGAACTCAGTTCTGTTTCGGGTCTCACCAGTCACCCGTGGGAATCCTGGAGAGCAGAGAGGAAATGGCTTTCCCAGCACAGTACCGACTCCTGGAGAGTTTTCAGTTTCTGTTCTGCGGGCTCTGGCAGCAATGCTAGGAAGAGGAAAGACTGGTTTCTCCTGGGAGGACCCACTACTGCAGCCATCCAGGGCTCTCTCCAGGGCGCTCTGGCTGCTGACCGCCTGCACCAGCTGAGCCCCGAATTCGCTGTTGTCATGTGGTCGTCCTGGCTCGATCCCCATCCCTCGCATGCCTTGCGCAGCTTGCCTAGCCGTCTCTCGTGCCTGTTTCCCGTCCTCTCCTCACCCCACGTTGTTGTGTGCCGCTTCAGGTCCGGATCAAGCTCTTCCTGCAGCAGCCTCGCTCCTTGGAGGCCTTTCAGAACTTGTTCCCCAGCCCCTATCTGTCTCCGGCATGTGCTACCTGTCTTGTTACCTTTCTCCTTGTGCCTGGAGGTGCTGCGCTCTCTGCTTTTCAGCCCTATTCTGACCAATTAAGGAAAACTTAGAGAGATGAGAGACCCTATGAGTTGCAGTTATACAGTTTATGTGTGAGAATCCAAGATGATTCTTGACTCATTGTAACATCCCCAATATGCTATAGAAGACAGTAGTGGCAGAGAGACTGAGCTGTTCCTTCCCAGACTGTGGACTTGGTGTGCAGTGAGGGAAATTTAATCTCCCTCCCGGCTCCCATCTCTTGTTTCCCAGGATCTGTGGCAATTGTTTGTTCATGGATGCCCCATAAGCTCTTGGAGGCAGCTGAGAATTAAGTTGCTTATTAATTCATTTAGTCTTGACCTACATATGGTTGAATAATCACAGGGCCATCTGTCCTCCTTAATTAACATGCAGAGATGAGGAGATTTCCCTCTTCCTTCTGTGGCTCGCGTGTGAGTCTTGTCAGGAGGGCCCCCGACTTGCTGCCAGGGTCCTGGCAGTTGCTTGCGAGGGAAGCCGGCAGCTAATGGGCAGGGCTTCTGCTGTTTCTGCTTGTTTGGTCTTTTCTCGAAGGCCCCCTGTTGTGACTAGCCCTTGCCTTGTCACCAGCCAAAGGCAGTCTCATAAACAGTAAGCAGTAGTGCATTTCCTCGCAGGGTCAGGAGACAGGAGCGTGTCCCCTCGAGTCCTGGGAGTTTCGTCTCCCACAGGCTGCGGGTTTCTGCCGGGGCCCTCACACTAGCCTGCAGGAACATGCACTGAAGCAGTCGGTACAGAGCGCAGCTTCCTCTCGGCTGTTGACATGAAATGTGATGGGTTAAAAGCTATCGACTCAAACTACACAAACCCTTACTGACGACCCTGGCAGTATCTGGGAACTTGTGTGACAGGGATCAAGGACCTGATCAGACGGTCAGTTCCATAGCTCCGGCGAGGCGGATGCCCGTGGTCACATGGATGCTAACTGCTTCCAGATTAGAGTGCTTCCCTGGACACACCACGGTCAGCCACGTGCTATATGTCGCCTGCACCTCGTGTATGCTTGGGAGGTATGCAGGGCAGGGGTGTAGACGTCATTTTACAGATCAATGAAAATAAGTGAACTGAGCTCCAGAGAGGCAAGACCCTTGTTAAGGATCACTGCTTTTCAGTGCAGTTAGAACGAGAACCCTGATTCGGGTCTCCCCGTGAAGTGCTACTTCCCATCCAGTAGCCTAGTGGGGTTTCCTTATAGCCGTTAGCTGCACCGCCGTATGCCGTGACCGTCCTTCATTTGCTTAGTTTCTGTGGGTTGGCAGTGGGCTGCGGTGGCTCTTCCGTTCTGGCCTGGGGTCGCTCACGCAGCTGCAGTGATCAGGGCTGCTGGGTAGACCGTCCAACATGGCCTTGCTCACGTGCCTGGTCCCTCGATGGATGGCTCGGCCTCTCCCCACAGGCTTGCGCCCCAGTCTTCACACGATGGTGGGAGCTTTCCGCGAGGATTAAGGACAAAAGCCACGGCCATGCCTCTTGAGGCTGGGCTCCGTCGTCACATGGCACTTCTAGCATAATTCTGCTGGTCAAAGCAAGTCATGGGGCCAGTCCAGATCCAAGAGGTAGGGAAGCATATTTTACCTCTAGATGTGAAGAGCTATGAAGAATTTGGGGCCATTTTAACATGCATCACAAAGGGAAATGCAAGTGCAAAATAGAGATCAAGTTGGGTTACAAGGGGGAAAGTTCTGTATATTGTATTCTTGTGTACATGGCTCGAATATGTACCTGGTCCATACAGTTGCAGAGAAGCTGTTGGAAGTTTCCACGCCCATGTGAGGGATATTAACACATGGACTGAGCTTCCAGAGCTGGTGTCTGCCCAGGCCATAACCCCATTTTTAGAGTTCCATACACCTAGGCCCTATTGTGTACAAGGAGACAGATAAAGAGTATGGCTTTTGAAAAACCAGGGGCCATAATTTATCCATCCCAAACAGGTAAGACTTTTATGAAACTATTCCTTTTTTTTTTTTAATACAGGGACAAAAACTTTTAAATTATTTTTTAAATAAAGAAGGTAAGATTGATTTTGATAAATACTCTGCAGAAAATAAGATTATAGGAAAACGACAGTATCTGGATATTATGAAAAGAGCAGGAATGTCCAAAAATGGCCTGGAATCCATATAGTCTGTTCAGATTTGGGTAAGAGAGCTGGGTCTGACCAACCCTACTCCCACCGCCTGGCCCTTCTTCCGATGGGGAGCCTGCCTTTGATTCAACTTCACAAGAAATCGGTGTCTTTGGTTACCTGGCCAGGAGCCATATGCTGTCACCTTAAGTTCATAGACAATTCCCATTTCTATAAAAATATCTCCCTCAAGTTCATACTCTGATGTTCAGCCAGTCTGATGTCCTTTATTAATAAGGTTGCTCTCATGACTGACTTATTACAAGGGAGACAAATGAGGGGACAGGGTTTCTCCACTGGAATATAAACCTAATGATATATTCAGCGTTGCTCCTTGGCACGTCTCTTTCTCTTGGGATGATGGAAAATACCACATGTATACCCGCCTTCTGGCTTGATGATGACCTTGAAGTTTTGTATTTTATTTTAAAAGTAATGAGAAATCATTGAAAGGTAAAGCCAGGAAATAACATGATTTGATTAGATTCAAGATTATTCTGGTGGCCATGTAGACAATTGAATTGAGAAGGAACAAGAATGAATGCAGGAAGGTCAGTTGGAAAGTTACTGCCAAGATCTAAGAGATGATGTGGCCACGACAAGGATGATGGTGGCAGAAACTGGGAGAAATGGAACGATTTGAAATATATTTTACAAGACTCATTAGCCAGAGGGAGGGAGATGGGAAGAGTCAAAGTAACTTCTCTGTTTGTTTGTTTGTGTTTATTTTCTTTGAGCCACGGACGGTGGTTTGGGAGACTAGTTCCCTTCCAGGGATTGTTAAATGGTTTGCAGATCTGGGAGGGGAATACTGACCCAGAGGGCCACTGAATCTTACTCTAGTTCACCATTCAGCAGTAGCAATCATCTCATAAAAAATATGCATGAAAAGTTCTCTTTGTAGTATGGAGATCAAGAAAATTAATTGATTATATTAATGTAAATTTGAATATGGATGTCGGGAATATTCAAACCTAATTCCTTGGATCAAGAGCACACAGAGCCAACCTTCTCTGGGAAATTATCCCTTTATGTGAAGTTCAGGGTACATGATTTATTTCAGCAAGATTAGGCATGTGCTGAACTTAAGTGCAAGGGAAGTCCTGCTGACTGTAAAGGTGATGTTCAGAAAGGAAGCTGGTTTGGGGGAACATTCCGAATGCCTTTGCTTAAATACCTCATGCAAAATGAAATGGGGCAGGGCAGAGTTGGAGTTTGTAACCTTCTCTGAAGAATCAATGCTAAGAGTTTGGGAGTTAACACAGTTTTTGTGAACTCACCAGGAAAGTAAATGTCTATGCTCTTAGGAGTGAAGGCAGGGAAAGAATTCATTTAAAAGATGCTCTTCTGGCCCTGTCCTGTCTTAGGGTTGCTTCACTCTGCCCAAAGATCAGCCCTGCCCTCCCCAGGATTCTCTGGGAACTCAGATCTGGTGGATGGCAAGGATTTGGGTCCCCTAATCTGCGGATGACTTCCTTTCTGCCACCTGAGTTAAACAAATGTGAGTAGTACAAGGTGTTCTAAGCAGAGGAAGCAATCACTTGATAGTATATAGTTTTAACTTCCGTTCCTTACTTGACGCATTAATAGTACCCTTTGTAAAAACGAAAAGTTCCGTATCCTTGCTGGCCTGCTGGAATGTTCCATCCTGTTCCTCACGAACTACACTTGGATGAAGAAACACACCATTCATTTAGCTTGGGATCCACATGAAAACCCCACCAGGACTCAGGGTTTCTCTTCTTTCTTGTGGGGCACGTATGTTTGTCATTTTCCAAGCCCCTCGGCAGGTGCGCTGACGGTGGTGACGTTCTCTTAGAGTACACGGGTGTCCGCCTGACCACAGTCCACGCCCCGTCTCCTGGGGCCGGTCAGGCAAGCTGTGCGCACACTGCTCGAGAAGGCGGATTGCTGCGAAATCTTCCCCGCATACAGAGACACAAGGCACCGGCTCTTTCCGATGCGACTGCCGTCGACTTTTCCTCATAGCCTCTGGGACACAACTGCATCAGCTCCAAGACCATCTGGGTAAGAAGTACTTCCCAGCGCAATGGATGAAAAAATGCCCAAATGCCAGGCACATCTGCCTTGGTCTCCAGTTCTAAAAGATTCCCAAATTGACTAGAACTGACTCAGCCTCAGAAGGGGGGTTGCCCTGGAGGAAGCTAGAGTGACCCCTCACCTCAGGCCATATGCCTTCAGAGCACCTTCCGGTGCTTGTGTTTCTGGTGCTAACCTAAGGAATAAGTGTTGCTTTAGAACAGACCTAATTTAGCGATATTCATCATTCATTTTCACTCATTCATTCATTCATTCACTCATTCATTCATTCATTCATATTTAGGAGCAGATACTGTCTAGAGCTAGACACACAGATTCGATTTCTACTCCTAAGACCTCATGCAACAGGGTGGTCTATGAGAGGGAGGGAACAGAGCGACATAGAAATAGATGTTGGAAATAAACCCTTTCCCCACCTTTTTAAAATGTGAAATACACTTTGCCCTTCTATGGAAAATAAAGGTTTAATCCATTCACTTATTTAACCGGAAAACATTTGCTAACTGCCTGCTTCTATACTATGCTTAAGGAGCAGCCCGAGGGTACTGCTGGGAAGACCAGAGAAGCACACTGCCCTTGCACCCTGTCCTCTGGGGGGCAGTCCCGATCCTTCATGGGCTCCAGGAGAAAAGGAACTGGAAAGGGAACTTCAAAAGGAAGCAGATCTGCAATGTAAACATCACCTTCTCCAGGCCCAGCATTTATCTCCCTTTGTCACTCAAGGCGCTGGTACCCAGTAGATACATCTGTACAAATATCTGCCGGCTTTTCAGTTTATCAAGCATCCCCCCACCCATACCTTAGTTCAATGAATTATATAGAAAAAGGGATACACTATTTGGGTAAATGTAAATTCTAAGTACCAAGGAGCTGCTTGAAATCACTATGGAAAATAAGACTTTAAGTATTTTAAAAAGGTAGATTTTATTTGTAATATTGTGGGAATAATTCCAAAGTATATACATGAGTTAAATAAGAGTTTACAAAATTACATACAGTAGGATGCCATTTATGTTTTTTCAAAAAGAGGAGAGAAAATGATAATAGTTAATACTTTACAGTTTTTACAACATGCCAGGCACTATTTTAAGTGCTTTGCAGAAATGAACCCATTTGATCCTCAAAACCACTCAATGGATTGGGTGCTTTTATTACCTCTTACAGGCTTGGGATCTGAGGCATGGAGAAATTGAGTCCTTTGCCTAAAGTTGTACAGATAGGATTTAAACCCAGGAAGGTAGTCTACAGATTCTGGAACCTAAGCTGTGCAGTTTCCACAGGCACAGTTCCATGAATGTAAACACTTAGAAAAGGATCAGAAAGATGCACACTAAACTGCAAACCAAGATTTGGAGGTTAGGCAGGGTCAGTCCAACCTTACATTAGCTGTAATATTTGAAGGCTTTTGCTTTCCCCCAAAGAGAGTGATTTCGTGTTATTCTGTTAAGTTTATAATTTTAAAAATCAACCTCAGGGCCCTAGCCAGTTTGGCTCAGCGGTTAGAGCGTCAGCTCACAGACCAGAGAGTCCCGGATTCAGTTCCTGCTAAGGGCATGTACCTTGGTTGCGGTTTGTCCCCGGCCCCGGATGGGGTCGTGCGGGTGGCAACCAGTCAGTGTGTCTCTCTCACATCGATGTCTCTCTCTCTCTTCCTCCCTCTCTCTCCCGTTCTATCTGAAGATAAAGGCAAAAAAAAAAATGTCCTCAGTGAGGATAAAAAAAAAACACAACAATCTTGGGGTCAATTTAAATGATTTTGAATAAAACTATTCGATTATGCTCTTCTAATTTTACACTGACTTTGGCATCCTTGAGAGCAGGAGGTTGTGTTCATTTCTCCTCTCGGGCACTCGCATGGCCTTTGACGAAATCTTACTTCAGAGAGATGAAAAGTTAGATCGTATCTGGAACAATGGGAGGCATATTGATAAAAGTGTTACATTTCATGGTTGAAATGTCTTTCAGAGTTCTGAAACTGAAGCCTAGGTTGCCATATCAGATCAGTATTAAGTACTGAATAAATAAAGAAGGAATTTGTCATTTAATTATAAAAATTAAGTAAAACTATAAAAATCTCATAGGTACTAACATTAGGAAATAGTAGTGTATTAGGGTTCTCCAGAGACATAGATCAGTAGATCAGATGGATAGATAGATGAGGAAGTATTTTAAGGAAATGCTCACACAATGTGGGGGCTGGCAAATCTCACATTTGTAGGACAGGCCAGCTGGAACTCCAGGTAAGACTTGATGTGTAGTGTTTGTATGTATGTATGTATGTATGTATGTATGTAGTTCTGATGTGCAGTCTTGAGTCTGAGATCTATAGGGCAGGTCAGCAGGCTGAAAATTCAATTCTATGTTGTAGTTTTGAGAAAGAAATGCTTCTTTTTGGGAAACCTCACTCTTTGCTCTTAAGGTCTTCAACTGATTGGATGAGACCCACCCACATTATGAAAAGTTGTTTTACTGATTGTGAATATTAATCACATATGCAAATACCTTCACAGCAATACCTAGACTAGTGTTTGACCAAACAACGAGGTATCATGGCATAGCCAAATTGACACACAGTTAACCATCGTGAGTAAATTCCAATTTGAACTAAATTCTGACTGCTCAAAAATACTTTAGCTATGCGAGTCTAGTGATTTTTTCACTTAGGATTACTGAAGTTATGATTTGCTTTAAGAGGCTCAGTCGTGTGGGGAAAATCTTTGAATAGTACATTTGCAATATAATTCGTTTTGCTTTTTACAGGTTGGGTTATGAGATAATTCTGAATTATTTCATGGCAACTGAAATAAGGCTAAAACAATGGAGGCAAATCTGTGAAGCTAATCGGCACTGGATTCATTACCGCAATGTAGCTTTTTCAGTTTTGCTCCCAGAGTTGACTTGTGCACAATGTGCTTACTGTTCTGCAGCGAAGGTGCTCAGTACTGAGGGGTTTTCAATGTAAGCTAGTCACAGAGTTCCATCTTCAACATCTCATCCAGAGATTAGGTTATGCAAATGATTTCAGGATAACCCCCGCCCACGAGAGTCCAGATTCTAAATAAACTGAGCTGGGCATGTGAGAATTTGAATGTGATCTATAACTCCAGATGTTATAGCTGAACTTTAATACTGCATTGATGCTGTTTGTAAATACATCAATGCTCTATTCCTGATCAACTGTGGGAAAGCTAGTAAACATTTCTCACATTTAGGATTATCAGTTTAACAAAACTGTTACTGTTTCCAATAGTTACTTTAAATTAGAAAATTATATGCCACCAAAAAAGATAACTTAAAATGTCTTTCTACCTGCGAAGTAGAGGAAGGGAACAGTATATAGTATGTTATGGAGTTGATGACCTTTATCTTATGTCTCACCTGAGAGAGAGATACTGTTTCCCCTTTTTACAGATGAGGAAAAGGAGGCTCAGAGAAGTTCAGAAACTTGCTCGAGGTCACCAGGAGGCAGCACACCCGCTTCCAGGTTTGAACTCTTTCCACTACAGACACGCTGAAACACAGAAGGAATTGCAAGTTTGCTCTGGTAGTTCTCACATAAGAAAGGCCATGTCTTCCTTTTGTCTTGCACAGCTGTGAGGGCAAAAGTCTTCTCCCACCAGTAAGGCATTTCTCCCCGAGCAAGGGCAGCAGGCTGGGCTGTTTTCATTACACTTGGATTACACTGCCGTTTGTCTTTGGTAGGATCCAACTTAAACCTGCTTCTCACGTCAACTTGCCTCTTTCTGAATCACCCCTGGAACAGACTAGAAACCGCAGTGTGTGCCTCTCTGCGGCAGTGGTGGGCACAGGGCGGGAGGACACTGGAAGGGAGCAATGGACCCCCTGGGTGGGACTTCAGTGGTATGGATGAGTGGTTTTAGTTATGAGACAAACAACTGGGAGTCCTCTCCTCCATTTTCCCTTTCATTAGCCCAGAGAGCTGTAAGCTGTCGTGGCTGCAAACAATTTCGATTAGCTAGGCCCTCGGGTCAGGGCTGCACTTCCCCCGATGTGTCATGAAGACAGATCTGTACTTTGCAGTCACATAGCATCGCTAGATATTTATAAGACGGCACAGCTCTTCCCTTGAATTGTATTCATAAACTGAGAGGGTACTAGAGATCATTTGGCCCAATGGTTTTCCACCTTTTTTTTGTCGTACAAAAATTGTTCAAATTCCTCGGTTTAGTTTTAAAAAGACTCGAGTCCTTTCACATCATAAAATGTGGGCTAAAATTTTAGGTTGCTGATAAATTCTTTACCTGAGGGACAATTCAATATAAAATGTAAATTATATATGTTTTCAAAAGCCCTTCCAAATATTTACTTGCGAATCCAACAGAAGCCAGGGCTGCCCGGCTGCCCCTCGGCTCTCTCCTTGGTCCTTGGCGTTTGCTCCGACCCCTGTTTCAAAACTCCTGACATTTCGTCGACCTTCTCATTTTACAAATTTACTTAGCAAAAACATTTTGTGCAAATACTGGGTATCTGGCACCGTACTAAGCTTACGAAAAACACTGGGCCTAAAAGATGGCTATGCTCTCTGGTCCCTGCCTTTTTGGGGAGACAGGTGATTACAACACGACACAGTAAATTCAGTGAAACACAGTGCCCGTGCTACTGTGGGGGCCTGGCTCGCCACGCCGGAGCCCGAGCCTCTAAAATGAGCACACGAGCTCGGAGGGCTGGTGTGGGGAAGAGTGTGATCCAGACTGAAGAATGGAGTGGTAATGTAGCTGGGGGCACATTCTGGAAGGTACGAGTGGTTTTATGCAGCAGCAAATACAGCGAGAGCGGAGAAGAGGGCCTGGCCTCGCCTCGATTCTTCTGGAAATAGGGAGCTACTGAAGGCCTGTAAGTAGGGAAACAAGGTCATATTTATGTTTATTGCCAACGGGGACTATGAACTTGATGAGAACATGAAGTGGGGTGGGAAGACCTACCTGGAGCTATCTGACAGAATATCAAGAGCAGGAGCAACTTTGGGGGAACAGTGCACTCATTCTGAGGTTCCAGGGAGAGATGTCCGGGTGCCTGGATGCAGAGCTCAGGTCTGAAGCCTTGGAGGATACAGTGAGGTCCTGTATACATAGAGAGGGGATGGAGAGAGGTGTAGGAAAAGGTTAACTTTGCTTAACTCTCGTATTTTTCATTAATTCTGATTTCTTTAATCCTTTTCTGTACACTGAGCATATTACTTTTATAACTAGGCAAAAGCAGTTATTTTAGTTTTTAAATTGTTGATTTATCTTCCAAACTTTGCTTTCCCTCAATTTTCTTTAAACCAAATTGGCACCATACCCTGTATGAAATGTCCTGCATTTTCACTAAAAATTGTATTTGGGAACAATACTATGTAGCCATTAAAATTATGCTTTCAAAAGAAATATGCCGCCCTGGCCGGTTTGGCTCAGCAGTTTGAGTGTGGGCCTGAAGACCAGAGTCGCGGGTTCGATTCCGGTCAAGGGCAGGTACCTTGGTTGCGGTTCGATCCCCAGCTCTGGTTGGGGTCGTGTGGGAGACAACCAATCAATGTGTCTCTCTTGCATCGATGTTTCTCTCCCCATCCCGATCTATCTAAAAATCAATGGGAAAAGATCCTCAGGTGAGGGTTTAAAAACAAAACCATGCAAATGTTTACCAGTCTTCTTACATCAATTTGGTCTAGTTGGGTCCTACAGATACAGCAAGATAGAAAAGTCTCTCGAAGAGTAAACCAGAGTCCACAGCACTTCAGGTGCTCTCGAATGGAGCAGTACAGGCAGCCCACTGTGCTCTGTCACTAGTGATGGCAGAACAGATGCAAGGCTGAACTCGAGCCCAGGGTCTCCACGTCTGACAGGAGTGCGGTGAGGAGACAGGCTCTGCTGACACTGCCTGGAGCTGATGAGCCTTCTTTAAGAACAGTAAAGAAAGGTTGGGTAGTCCTTATTTGAACTTTCTTGCCACAACAACTACATCATAATCTGTGATTAGTATCACCTACCAAATTGATAGCTGACCTAAATGAAACGTATGTACACAAAAGCTATCTTTGAGCATTTGCTTTTAATTAGAGAAAAAAAGAACCATTATTATAATATTCTGACTTTTCCCACTATGCTCAAAGCAACTGAAAGCACGTAGTACCACTGTCGGGAAAACATAAGCAGCGTATCCGAATGGGTTCATCTCCTTGTACAGAGAAACGGGCTAGTACATGCAGGACAGATTTGACTTGGGAAACATATGCCAACTTTGTACGTGTAACTGACTTTTAACTCAGGAAGTTTAGGGAGTGATACAAAATACAGGGACTCGAACCCAAATTACCCAAGAGAAAGATCCATTTCCATTTCTCTTTCAAGTGGTTGACAAAGATGGACAATATAATTTGAAAAGATTAGTGTGGTGTTTCTCAAACATGCCCAATCATGAGAATTACCCAAGACACTTCTCACAAATAGAGTTTTAGACCCATTCTCCTTTGATTCTAGCTCAGTGGGTGGTAGGTTTGGATTGGGGACCGAGGTTTTATATTTTCAACACCCTAAGTGTTCTGATAATCAGACAAATTAGGGGAAGTGGCTAAACAGGGAACAGCAAGAATACCACCGCAGCTCCCATCCCCGTACTCAACATCTGCCCAACACCGTCTGAGAATGAGAAACACTCAACTGAAAATGAGGGATTGTCTGTAGAACACGGTTTATTTCAAGTCCAAAACAAAAAATTACTCATTTTCCTTAACATACTGCATAATTTTTACTGCATGAATATTTAGGGTTTCTGTATTCACAAGTATGTTTATTTCTGAAATTTAGGCTCAAATGATTCATGTGTGTGTGTGTGTGTATATATATCTATATATATCTATATCAGTTTAATACAGAGGACATATACTTTAACAAATTTGTCTAGAAAATATTTTACATAAAAACACACAATGTATTTAATAACACTTTTCAGTCTTGACAACCAATCTTCAGCTAAAATCTGGCTGAAGTCCATCATTTTCTACAAAACACCCCAAGACTGAGTATGACAGAATGTAGTATACGGTAAGTCCTCACCTAACATCGTCGATAGGTTTTGTAGCTTTAAATGGCATATAATGAAACCATACAACAGGCTAATTGATAGAAACAAGAATTATGTTTCCACGGCATCTTCTCAACCTTATAATGAAACGATGTTGAACAAAACGATGTTATCCAAGGACCTGCTGTATTTTACATACTTTAGATTATTGCAGTTAAGTTTCCCTTTCTTTGATGGCTTCTGCATATATTATACTCGTAAAGCAGGAGGGGACTTTTCTTTAACTCATGACTTATAAATAAAATTTGTCCTTTTTGGTGTAACTTATCCCCAACCAAGAAGCAGAGAGTCAAGATGAAATCAGGTAACTGACATATAAGGGCTTTTTTAAACAACAGAATTTAATGCCTACTGGAATAATATCCTTTATTGTCTTCATCCAATAACTACCACCCAGAGTGTCGTTACTTCTAGTATACTCAGTTGGCATCAAAATATAAAGTAAAAATATGTACATTTTTACATATCAATTCTTACCTGAATAATCTCAGATCTCTTGAGTGTTCCACAAAGTGGAATTTCTTTCTAAAGTAACAGTGAATGTGGTACAATGTGTACAACTTGGTTAACCAGTGCTTATTTTTTCATTTCCAAGACATTTCCTCATCTTGAATCAAACACACAATCTTGACTACCATATCATAATGCACTGGCTTACAGTTCGTATATGAAGTCCAACTCAAGCTTATTTTGGTTTATTGTACATGCTTTATTAAAACGGTACTGGTATCTACATATCTGCGGAGTCCCTTCCAAGGCACCCTCACATTCAGACACACCCACACAACATCCATACTACAGCCCCATGCACCCACACTAGTGAGCTGTGAGGGTCAGACTCCTAAATTTAGGGAGCTGTTGGGGGATAGAGTTGTTGATTTGGTTTTCAATTGTTTTGAAAAAAGCATGGGGGAATGCATTTGGCCATTACAATGCTAACTGAGTTCGTGTATATTAACATATATGGCAGTAACACTGAATATTCCTTTTACATTCTATATTCACAGAATGACATCAAGGTTTTGTGGTCAACAGAATATTCCAACTTCGGTCTCAATGCTGCTTGCAGTGACTTCTAAATTCACATAGGGGCTTTCCCTAAAAATAATTCAAGTCTATGTAAGTGAAATAAGGCACAAGTAATACCGATTTGATCTAGGGGAAGGAAAGGGATAAAAACTAGTTTCAAATTATCTTAATGTTGGGGTTACTTTGACTTAAATTCACTTGAAATCCGGTCTCCTAATATGCAAAGATTTCTTAGTAATAAAGGTTTTATTTTATTTTTATCCTTTTCCCTGACAAAACCCAAAAAGAAAAGTTTGGGAATTCACATTTAATGTTTCAGTAGCCTCAACTACTCAAATTGATGTGCACCCTGCCTCTCCTGCCCACGTCTCCTCCCTCCCTCAATACCAAAACAAAAGCACAGCACAGGAAATAGGAATGGAATCCCTTGCTGTTTTTGAGATTTGTACACTTAAGTAGTAAATACATATCTGGTTGTCTTTGATTTTTTAAAAATAAGAAAAAGCAATCTCGTAACTTTCTTGCTCTGTAAAAAAATCCCTGTCTCCTTTTCAGGATGATGAAGCCCCAAGCAGACATTACAAACAACTGCAACAAATGAGTTTGGCAGCATAAATAATGTCTAGTATTCAAAACTTCATAGTGAGATTCATTTAGCTTGTACACAATCTGTTGAGTGTTTTTTGCAGCAGGTGAACCAAACCCAAAGATGCTGGACATTCTGTGAAAGGGAGTAAGAATTGCAGTTCTGAAGGCCCCTGACTTTGGTTGTTTACAAAGTTCAATCCTGTTTATTTTGATCCTTGGTATCTTCTTCATCTGTATATTCTGATGGTTCTTCTCCTGGTTTTAGCAGTCTGCCTACATAATCATATTTTTCTGAAAGACACATTAAAAGAAAATCAGTAGCAATCAAATGTTTCACTATCCCATTATACAGCAGGGAAGGTATTTGTCTCTTCTGGAATCATATAGAATAAGCTAAATTTTTCCTACTGCTCACCTTGGCTGGTCTTTGTACTCATGTAAGGCTTGAACAAAAGAAAACAGGATTAGGGATCTTATAAAGCTTGGGAATTGTGATTTTCAGGAGAGTGTCCAACACTACCACTTTTTAATCAAGGACACTGCATCACAATTGCTTAGAGATCTTTTGAAAAAATATGTGCATGTCCAGCACCCATCTTGGAGCTACTGATCCCAGGCTCTTGGATTAGGCCTGGGGAGAGACATGTAATATGAAACTGGTCTAACTCCATTGTGCACTGTGAATCTCAGAATAGCTCTTTAAATTTTAATAGCCCAAAGTATCGGAATTAAAGAAACAAGTTGGCCACGCAGGGCATTTCCAACAGTTATTTAAAATCTATATATAGAACTGAGATAAAATAAAATAAAATAAAATGTGCTAATCTTTCTTCTATCAAATTCTCTTCTTAGGTCTGTTACATTATTTGTTTTAATGTCACCAGGTGTTTAATGCAGAACACTGTTATGTCCAAGTTGATACACGTTCAGTGATTTGTTGGTTAGGAATTTGAACCTAGGTTAACTGGATTACTCGACAAGCTAAGAGAAGATAGGAGGACTCCTTTTGAATCAGTACAAATGCCAAGAAGCTAGAAGAACTGTTCCAAAAGATCCATAGGTCACATAGGTCCAGAGTGTCACATAGGCAGTAATAATTGATGTCACAAGGGTATAATAAAAAGAAATTATGTTTTTTCCTTACAGTTCGAGGGTAAGACCAATAAAATCATTTAGAATCAATTATAATAAGATTAGTAGTTATCAGTTCATTTAAATATAAGCCTATATATTTTTTAAAAAACTACAAAAAAGCTTGTATCAGTAAAAGGTGTCATAATTTTTTCTTAGACTTACAGTTTGTAACAAGGCAACTTTTAAATATGGATTTTGTAACAATCATAATGCTCTATCAACTAATGATGGCGATGAAAACATACGGCATTCTTGGGCTCTTAAATAATGTGAAATAGCATTTACTTTCTTTGGCCATAGATTTATTATTTCCAAAGAACCCAACAAAATGAAGGTACCTTTAAACTGCATTTCCCATTCTCGGACACTCTCCATTTGTACGGCATTCAAATCGGAGAGATCATCATATTCCTCTTTCAGTGCGTCTTTGTCTAGGCAAAATGTCGCCAGTCCTCTGGAGGCATCCCTGCCAGCAAATATTCCGTATGGACCCGCTGGGGGAAAAGAAATGATAGATAACCTAACAATATTTTAGAGTGTCTCAAAGGAAAAAGTCAAATAAAAGAAACCTCATCATGACTCATACTTGGTACACAGCTTTAGTTTCAAAACATGCACAGATACCAGATGGGATAATGAGAAGAAATTTCTTGGAAACCTGTCTTTCTTGACCAAAGCTATTCACTGAAAATTTAAGCCTTAAGTTTCAATTATTTCAGATACTCCAAAACTTGTATTCAAAGATGAAGACTGTGAGGTACTAGGGAGAAGAGGTTATTTGAAGAGTTAGGTTTGGAAGCCAGTTTGCTTTACTACTTGCTGTTAATTAATTGTGGCATCTAAAAATAATTGACAGAACATCCACTGGATAAGTACTATTTAAAGACTCAAGTGGATTGTGGATCTAAAACACTGTTTTCTCCTATCCAATGTAAGTTGTAACTCTATGAGGACAGAGAATGAATCATCTTTGTATCCACAGTGATGACTACAGTGCCCAGCACATGTGATATTCAACAAATCTTTGCTGAATAAATGGTTTGATCAGAAATACGCCCCATTTTCAAAATAAATGATCACTTAAGTACCACGATATACTCACAATTATCTATATAAACTATGAAAAGTCATTAAAGAAAATAATGATTTTCATGTGTCACGACTTTTGGAAAACAGTGTGGCTATAAAGAACAGTTCTTCTGACACAAAATTATTAGCAGTTTGAGCAAGGAATTAGGAACCACCCTCTCTAGGGAGGAATGGCATGATTTATATACTGACAGAGGAAGCCATTCCCAAAGTTTTTCCTTGAGAGCAGTAACTGTCTTACTTGTCCCTGTATCCTCAGTGCCTACATGAAGTAGGAACATAATAAATTTCTTCCAAACAAATTAGCTGCAATTCCAAATAAGGAGAAACCAAATCTGGACCTTTTATTTTAAATAAATTCACTTATGGTAAGAAAAATCTCCACCTAAATATAGATTAAAAAGACACTTTAGTTGTTTAAAACATATCCTAATAAACAAAACTGAAACAACCCGATTTTCTATATCAAGAAACTGGTTATCATGTTAATTTAATGGAATAGTATACAGCTATCAAAGAGAATGAGGTAACTATATGTTCAGACATAGAAAGACATCTATGATATATTAACTGAAAAAAGCAATTCAGGAGAGTATGCATATATATGGTATTAATACCAGAATTACTGGCTTAACTGAGTGGCATTAGCAATAAGTTTTAAAAATAGCATTATTAGGTATTGATACATAAATATGAAAATTGGATACTTCCAGTAAAGTACTGTATTTTTTATCCTGCTTTTCCCATTCTTAAGTACTTTACATATTGCTACTTAATAATAGGTATATCACAATTATCATTGTTATAAACTTTCCCACTGAATTTATTTAATCATTCTATTGTCTAAATGAAAGAGAATTAACGAAAAAGCTATAGACACCAACAGCTTTTCTTAGCATTTTATTGTAGTATTTATTTAGCTCCCTAGCCTACAAGTCACTCTACTTAGGGTACTTAGACTATAAACCATAAAATACATTTAAATGGTAAAAAGGAGAGAAGAAAAGGTGACTATTATAAAAACAGAAATCAGAAAACCCTCCATCTTTGAGTACATTAATATATACATGTCTTCTCTAGTAAAGTTCTCTGCCAACTTCCCCAAGGCGGGCTCAAAAATGAATGAATGTAAAACAAAACTTCATAAAACATGTTCTTTTCTGGTTTTAGAAGGCTAACTTAAAGTGAATGTGAGTCAACAGTTACTAATCCAAGCCCGATTCTATACAAAATGTTCTGCTAACTCTTGGACAAGAATGATTCTGGGGTTAACTTATTTCCCCTCTCCTAACTATATTAAGCTGTCTTTTCCACAAGTTTAAAATTTCCCCCAGGAAGCACTTAACTTCTGCAAAGGTGTTTTTGGTAAGTTTTCTTGACTCTTCCCTGTAAGACCATAAAGAACATATTAAGATTTAGAACTAGAGGTGGAATTGGATGGGTTGCTCAGAAGAAGGAGGCTTTGAGGTCTAATTAAAGTATATTTCTCTCTATTCATAATACAACCAGAAGCATACTGAGAAGTCAGCAATACCATCCCATTCCACTATCCCTTATGTAACAAACCTATATGTTACTGCTCCCAGTATTTTGGCGATTACAGTTTATATAGCTCATGTTGAATGAGAATTCTAAGGTGAAAATATAGCATATTCTTAAACATTACCTATTATAATTTAGTAAACAGTAAAGGTAATACTAAAAATGTTGGAGGACAAAAAAATTATTCTATGCATGGTGTTGGGATAACTGAATAGCCTTCGGTGAAAACAAACACACAAAACAAAAACCAGATCCTTATTTCACATTTTAAAACAAAATAAAATCCAGGAACTAAAAAACCAAAACCGTACAAGTATTTTAAATAATTTTTATTGATTGATTTGAGAGAGAGAGAGGAAGGGTGAGGGAGAGACAGACATCGATGAAAAAGAACATGGACTGGCCACCTCCTCCATGCCCCACTGGGGACTGGGCCCACAACCTGGTCATGTGCTCTGACTGGGAACAAATCCAATGACCTCTTGGTGCAGGGTCCACGCTCAACCACTGAGCCACACCAGCCAGGCTGAAACTGTGAAAGTATTAAAGACACTACAGATTATTAAAAATAATCTCTCAGTGCAAAAAAGCTTTAAGTGTGGTACAAAACACAGCAGCCACAAAAAGATTAAGTTTGAATACATAAAAACAAAAAATTTTCCCCTGGCTGGTTTGGCTCAGCGGTTGGAGCATCCGCCTGCGGTCCCAAGAGACCCGGGTTCAGTTCCTGCTGAGGGCACGTACCTCGATTGCAGTTTGTCCCCGGCCCTGGTTGGTCGTGCAGGTGGCAGCCACTTGATGCGTCCCTTTCAGGTCAATGTTTCTCTCTCTCTCTCCCTCCTACTGTATCTGAAAAAAATTGGAAAAATGTCCTCAAGTGAGGATAAAAAAAAAAAATTTTGTGTGGTTTGTAAAATATCATAAACTAAAAAGACAAATAATTCAAGAAAAAACATTCGCAGCAAAGGTTTATTTACTTTTTAAAGAACACCTAAAATCTTTTAAAAAAGACCAATATCATGACTGAAAAACTGTGGCAAATATATGAACAGATAATTTGCAGGAAAGAAACCATAAATGACCCAAATTTCTGAAGATGTCCAACCTCACTAAGAAAGAAATGTAAACTACTCAGACTGAGAAAAACCAATAAGTTTAATATCACATTTTTGACAAGGGGACGAAAACTAGGCATTTTCATGGAAGTGTATATTGGTCCAACTTCTCTGGAGGGCAATTTAGAAATAAGTACCCAAATTAAAAATGTCCATACCCTAAAACTCAGTGATCTTACTTTTAGGAATTTGTTTTATAGATAATTATAATTTTACTCACATGCGTAAAATGACATGTACGGGAATAGTTATAGTAGCACCATGCAATAACAAGAGGCTAGAAACAATTTAAATGTTCATTAATAGGAGACTGTTAAGTTATAATATATTCATACAATAGAATATTACACATACATTTAAAAGAATGAGACGACCCGCTACACTGACATGAAGTGCTGTTAAGATATTAAAATTTGGTCAGAGGTTTGTATAGTGTGCTGGTTAGTGAGGGGAAGAAAATACACAGCCATGTGCTTACACTTGCAGAGTACACTCTGGAACGCACTCAGACTGCTTCCTCACCTCTCGGGAGGGGAACAGGGTGGCTGGGTTGTGGAAAGGAGATTTATTTTTCACTATATATCCTTTTAAATGTTCTATCTTGAGCATGTATTACCTAATAAAAAATACTGTTTTATTTGAATAAAACAGTATCCACTAGGCTCTATTTTGAAATGTAGATCACTCTATACAGTTAGACTTCCACAACCCAGGGCTCATGAAACATCACAGAAAATACCCCAAGAAACAAATAGATAGTAATTGCTGAAGGTAAGTGTGCAATGAAAATTATAAACTACGTGAAGAAACAAACCACCATGGGGGAGTGAGTCAATTGAACAGTTATGAGAACCGGCATCCCAAGAATAAGATAATAGAAGCAGCTTAAAGAACAATAGTATATTTGCTTAAAATTATTAAGAAATTAAGAGATGGAACATAAGGAAAGATTAAGAGACATGATGGACAAAGCGAAAAGCTAATGTGTATCTGAGTTTCAGAGGAAGGAATAAAGAGAATGGGAGAAGCAATGATTGAAAAAATAATGGATTCACATTTTCTAAAATAAATGAATGGCGCACACCTTCAGATTTTAGTAGAGTCTGGGACATGTTAACAATAAAATAAAATAAAATCCTTGCCTGGACAAATCCTAGTATAAGAACAGAACTCCAAACCAAAGGGAGGCCCTGGCTGGGTAGGTCAGTTGATTAGTGTTGCCCCGATATGCCAAAGTTGTGGCTTTGATCCCCAGTCAGGGGAAATGCAAGAATCGACCAGTGAATGCATAAATAATTGGAACAAGTCGACGTTTCCCTTTCTCTGTCTCTCTCTGCTCTCTTTCTCCACTCCTTCCTCTCTAAAATTAAAAAAAACAAAAATAAACAAAGGGAAAAAAGTCTCAACCGTAGCAAGTCCTCACTTAATGTCCTTGATAGGTTTTTGGAAACTGTGACTTTAAGTGAAATGGTGTACAACAAAACCAATATACTATAGACTAACTAATGTAAACGAGTTAAGTTCCTATGGCATATTTCTGGTCACAAAAGCATCAACAAACTTCTAAATAAAGACCTAAGCCACTTGTAATATTAAACATGGAAATAAATGTGAGCTATACATAATTTAAGAAAGATGAATAAAAACGAGACTCCTTTTCAAGCCGGGTATTCCAGTTCAGGGTCTAGGCGGCCAGGTCTTACCCCAGCAGCTCAGGGTGCAAGAAGGGACCCACTCTGGAGAGGACGCCCCTCCATCACGGGGCACTCATTCAGACCAGGACAGCGTAGACAGGCCAGTTCATCTCACGTGCACATCTTTGGAAAGTAGGAGGAAACCAGAGCCCCAGAGAAAACCCATGCAGACGTGGGGAGAATATTCAAACTCCACAGACAGTGGCCCCAGCCAGGAATCTTTTTTTTATTTTTCCTTATCAACATTATAACAAAACAATGTTGAACAAAACAGTTATTTGAGGACCTGCTGTACAACCAAAGGGAAAAAACATATTAAAGGAATGAAAAACAAACCAAAAGTAGAATTAAAGAGAAGTAGAAGACAGTGGCATAATACCACTAAAGATTTTAGGTATAATAACAGTCTACAACTTTATATCCTCAAACTATACTATCACTGCTGGGTGAGGGAAGATAGAATCAAAATTTTTTTCTACTAATGAAAAAACTATAGGATCTGCCTCACTAAAATGAAAACTGAACCCTGAAGAAAAAAGTAAGATGCAAGAAATAGCAGTGAATAAAGAAAATAACTATGTTGACTATTGAAGAAAAGGCAATAGTAATTTAACCAATTTGGAGGTAGAGTTTGAAAAACTAGAGTGGAACTAAAAGTCTAATATCAGTAGCACTGAAAGTAGGCTGGGAAGGATCAGAGTTACAGCTTTCTAACCAGGGCCATGGCGACTCCAAGGGACACCATCCATCTGATTACATGGTAGGTTTTGTATATTTATTAAGAAATATTCTGTCAAATACCAGTAAAGTGTCTTAAAGGCAGTTTTTTTCTAATTCACACAAAAATGTTTGACTAAAATTCTTATATTGTTTAGAATAATGATGTCTCTAGTAAAAAATGTAAGTAAATCACCAAAAGAATAGAAATAGAATGCATCCAACTCAGTAGGGGAAAAAGTAAAAGGAATTTTAAAAAATCTATCTGAAAAGGAAAAAAAGGTGGGAAAAAGAGGTAAAGAAAAGTATGACAAAGAGAAATAAATAAGATGGTATAAATAACCTGATTAAGCTGTTGAAAAACATAGTGTTGATAACAGAGTCAATGAAAAAAATCCAGCTATTGGTTATTTATAAAGAAAAAATGAAGCATAACACAGATTGGTTGAAAGTAAAAGGATGGAAAAAGAAACCCTGAGGTTAATAATAATCAAACAAAGGCTGAAGGCAAATCTGAAAACTTGTAAGTAGCACTGTAATGAAATCCAGGAAACTCCTCCTTAGTATTTAAAAATGGAGCTGAAACCCTGTATTAACGATCTTGAGACAGGCTGCAGGTTCTAAGAGTCCAGCAGTGATTTAGTGATGTCTGTCATGGGTTGGGGGTGGAGTGGGGGTGGGCTATGTCAAAGATCGAAAGAACTATTAAAAGAATATGAATGGCTAACTCCAGATGTTACTAAATCTACTCTTCCAGCTCTAATAACATCTTCTGCCCTTAAATGTGCTTTAAGCTATCCTTTTATACTTTGAGATAGTATTTAACACAAATAAAATTTCCTCAAATGTTGAACTCAGAGAAGCCAACCAAGTAGGTACTATAGAAAAAAAATAGTATGTATACATTTGAGCAGACTTAAAATTCATCAGAAAATTAAGGTGATTCTGTTATCTTACAGGTAGGCAATGGATGTGAATGGACATTAAGCCCGAACAACAGACCCAGCTGGCTTCCAAGCAAGAATGGGATGAGACCTGGGTAGTGTCAATAGCACATCCATGAAGGAGTAGGTCAGGTGGGGCCTGGTCTGTATGTTATAACTCGCTTCAACTGCAATTCTGCAAACTATAAAGGAACATATTGAAGATAAAGTTTTAAAAAAGGGAAAAACACTTAAAAGGCACATGTGTTCCTTTCTTCAACCTCCCAAATATTAGATATCTCATTGGGTACTTCTTATGCATGACTTATGTATGTATGTATATATGTCTGTATGTATATAAATCCTCACCTGAGAATATTTTTCCATTGACTTAAGATAGAGTGGAAGGGAGGAAGAGGAAGGGAGGGAGGGTGGGGGAGAGAAAGAAAGAAACATTGATGTGAGAGAGACACATCAATTGATTGCCTGAATGACCTCAACCAGAGCCAGGGATCGAATCTGCAACCCAGGTACATGCCCTTGACTAGGAATCAAACTCTCAACCTTTTGGTCCGCAGGCCGACGCTCTAACTGCTGAGCCAAACTGGCTAGGGCTGTATGACTTATTTTTCCTTCCAGCATAATTTAAAAGTTAAGTTGAAGAAAATACAGCTTCAGTATACATCAAAATCTTCTACAAGGAATGAGGGGTAAGCAATACATCTAAATTTCAGAAACATGGGATAAACAATTACAAAGGTAAATCGTATAATCTCTTGCCATCCTAAAGAATAAAAACATTGTTTTTAGTAGAGTTCCAATGGCAGTCACAGTAAATCAAATTACTTAAAATTATACTTTTTGAATCTTCCTAATCTGTTGACTCTGGGAACCTGTGAAATTATGTTGTGACACAATGGGAAAGGGGACGGCTTATGAAGCCAGTTCACTGGGTTTCATTTCTAGCTTTGCATTTACTTGATATGTGGGCAAAACCTCTCTGAGTGTCTTTCCACATCTGTAAAATGAGAACATCTTCAGAGATGGAAATGCCCTATGGAGTTCACTGTTCTATATGGTAGCCATGTGGCTACTGAGCAACTGAAATGTGGCTAGTGTGAATGAGGAACTCAATTCACAATTATATTTAATCTAATTAATTTAAAAAGCCACATGTGGCTTGTGGCTACCATATTGGACAGTACAACATAAAGCCATGAGAGTGTATAAAAAACAACAGTAAGATTCTCTACAAGTTTATCCCAAATAGCAGTCTATCTGAAATAGTATAGACAGCCTTGTGGTAAAAAATATCTGGATTTGAATGCCATGTCTGTGTGAGCCAACCTAATTAACCCAAAATACCAAAACCTCAGACCCCCCCATCTGAAGGACAGTAATACCCACTAACCTCACTGAGGCATTGTGCAGATGATAAATTAAGGAATCTGATGTAGTGAGTGCTTAATAAATCTGGTTTTACTTCTCCTCCCACATTCATTGTTTCTCACGTAACCACTTTCCTCACATGCTGGCCAAGTGTTTGAACGATCACTAAATTTAATATTGACAAGTGCAGTTAATGTCAACTGTTTGCCAACATGTGCTTATCCATTAAATTGTCAATATTTAATTTTTTTAAGAACCTGAACTTTAAAAATGACAAAAGAAATATCTTCAACATAGAAAAAAGAAAATACTCAGAAAACAATCTTTAACTCTAAAACCAGTATTGTAAACTGGGAGTAGATACTGGCTAGGCATAGAAACTAGGCTTTCTGGTACCCTTAGCTCATTCTTTCAAGCTATTAAAATTCACAGATAAGGATTACTGCTTCTAAATTATTCTGCTACAAAACTGCTTAATTGATTTATGGATGAAAATCAAAATCAAAACCAAAACTGAATTTATATCTGTTTCATAGCCAAATTTGGTTTCAAGACTTTTGCAAATTGCTACATCTTTTACATATTCCAAGCCCATAGGATGATCCAGCTACTTTTAAGGTTCCTTTCAATAATTAAAATATTCCAAATATCTCTATTAGGTTGCTGATTAATAAATACCTAGAACAGAACAAATGGCTATCACTTAGGCTGGGAATCCGTGGAAGCTAACCTAAAGCTGACTTCTCCGCTGTTATCTGAGGAGTCCCCTCACTGCTCAAGCCACACAAGGCTATCTACCTTACACCTATGACTCTTATCTTAATTTTTAATTTCTGATGCAGAACATTTGCCGCTGGAGGCTGCCAAACTGTGTCTATGACTGTCTTTCCTAGCTATTTTCAGATGGTGGCAAGGCATAACGTGTGAGGACAAACATGCTTCTTTGCAATAAAACTTTGTTTCACTGTCAGTTTAGAGAGGGGCTATAAAGGCAGACCTTTTAGTTGGGTAAGCTCCATATTAAAAATCTAAACCTAAACACAATTTATAACCACCGAACACACATTTTAATATTAATGGGTAAAAAACTTGAGCTAAAATACTGTGTAAATCCTTACCTAAAAAAAAAAAATTTAAATACTGTATTTAATTTGGTCTGTGCATCTAAATACTGTACTTTGGCCCTATTTTCATGTCTCACATGCTCTTAAGTAAACAAAGAAAGTATTAACCATTTCAGCTGACATAAGTATTAATCATTTCCACTGACATAAGCCATCTGTTTTTCATATTCATATAACTAGAAGCAAATACTGTATAAGCTATCTACGACTTAGTATGGTTGAATGTAAACATACACACAAAAATACAAGCAACCAAGAAATAGTTCAGTACATAAAATCTCCAATTTCTTATCTCTATTCTAACTACCAAACAACACACCAAAGCACTTCTAAATTCTTTTCCAGCCACCAAGTACTGAAATCAGAAGTATATATTAGCAGGTGTCAATGAATCTCATGCACCAGCAGACTGAATCAAAGAGGAAACCAACTTGTCTTTCAGACTTGCCAACCTCCTTGACTTCAAGGCTTGGAAGTACTCTTTTTTAATAACTCACTCTAGGTCTCTAATTTCATTACTGACTTCTTTTTGTCCTCACTTTTTTTTAAAGTTTAGAATTAATTACCACACAACCAGGAATGTTCAATGTTGCTCAATTTTATGGTTACACCAACAGGATCCATGAGTCCGCACTGAAGCTTATTAGCAGTATCTGCAACGATTGTATAACTACATATCAAAAAGACTTCTACATCAACTACCTTACACACACAGTTCTCTGAAAGCAAAGTTCTAAACATGTTTAACTTGCAAAACTGGTGCATGGAAGGTATTAAATTATAGCTTTTTAAAGTTTTTTTCTCCTCTGTGAAAACACAGTAAGTCATTATCATGAAGTATTTGAATACTTGCCTTCGTACTACAAAAATATAAATATGAGAGAGAGAGAGAGAGAGAGAGAGAGAGAGAGAGAGAAGAAGAAGAAGAAGAAGAAGAAGAAGAAGAAGAAGAAGAAGAAGAAGAAGAAGAAGAAACAACAAGAAACAACATACCAGTCGGGCATGCCTGCTGGGTATAGGAGCTCCACCCCCAAAACCCGGGGCGAATACCCTTGCTAGTCTTTCTTAAGATCTTCATTCTGGTCTGTCCTCATCCCACATACACTGTTAATCTTGGAAAGCATCTCCATACAAAAACTGGTTTTAAAAAAAAGTCTGAGGTGTTGTTTATATGCCCAGACTTCACAGACTACAGCGCTGGGGCTTGGAACTAACTACGTGTACTGAAACGTGGCCCTACGGACAGTAGTAGTGGGGAAAGGGAGTTCAGTGGCAAAAAGAGTAAACAGAGGCAAACTGTGAATCACAGGGCCCAGAACTGTAACTTCAGGTCCCTCCTTTAGTGCTCTTCCCTGCCTCCGGCCCCGACCCATCCCAGCAGTCAGACAGCTCCGGAAAGCTTGAGGGGCCAGGCGTGTCTGGCGACAACCAAAAGGATTTCGAAAAATTCGGCGCCAGAAAACGCTGCGAGGAGAAGTGGGATGGGATTAAGATGAAAGCTGAGAGCTGCTCCTCGAGGGGACAGGCTGGAGGTGCCCGCGGCTGGGGGTGTGTGCGGGGCGGGCCGTCCCAGGTGCGGCAGCCAAGGCACGGAGGTCCAGCCTCCCAGAAGACTGGGCCAACTACCCAGGGGCCTCACCATCAAAAAGGGGTAGCGCTTGAGCTGCAGGAGGTCCTCCCTCTCCCCTTCCAGCTCCTCCTTACCAGGGCCGTAGAACTTGCTGCCTTTGGTCACGTCGAAGACTTTCCCATTGACCGCGAGCAGGATGCGCGGAGTGCGGGACCCGTCGTACTGGCGCAGCTGCTCCAAGCTGAAGTCACGCTTCTTCATGCGCGGCAGAGCGGCGGCGGGGCTCTCGTCGCCCGAACCGGCCCTGGCGCCCAGACCCCGCCGCCCCCAGCGCACCCACAGCCGGTAGGCCCCCAGCAGCACCAGCGCCACCAGCGCCACGTTCAGCAACATCTCCCCGCCCCCTGTCAGTAGCGCCAACGCCGCTGCCGCCCAGCTGCCCCCTCCTGCTGTCGCTTCCGCGCCGCCCAGGCTCCCGCTGCTGCCTTCGCTGCTACTCTCACTGCCACTCCCCAGGGTGCCTAGCTTCACGTCCCCATCACCCGCCGCCATCACTGCCCGCCAGCGCCTTCCTCCTCGTCCCCGCCCCCTGCCCTCCCCAACACCACTGCCAGCCCCGCCCACTTGGGGACCTCCCAGCCAATAGCGTGAGGGGAGGGGCGGGGTCAGGCCGGCTCCCGATTGGGTGTTGACGGGGTAACGTTGTCTAGGATCTCCCTCCCTCCTCCCCTTTTTTGCTAGCCGCGCTCGCGTGCGACGCCCCGCCCACCTCGCCCCACACTTCCCCGCTCTCGCTCTTGGCTTTGGATCGCTGAAGTGGAAGAGGGGGCTGGACTAAAGAAAAGATGCCGTGCCGCCCGCGCGCGCGCGCGCAGGGGCGGGGCAAGGCAACGGCGCGTGCGCAGGCTCGGGAGCGCCACGCGCTCTCCTTTCCTTCGTATCCCCTCCGCGAGGCACGCTCCGCCCAGCCCCCTCGCTGTGCGTGTGCGCCCCGGAATTGCTTCCCTTCCCAGGGTTGGCGTCCGCGCACTCGAGCCTGCTCGCTGTTGCTCCGCCTTGCGCCCTGGAGCTTCACGTGCTCCGAAGCGGCCGCGGAGGTGGCGCCCGGCCAGGAGCGCCCTTCTGAGGGCGCGACAGAGTTTAAACTGCTGGCACAACTGGTGAGGGGCGTCTGCCTGTCCCCTGGGCGCCGTCTCGCCCGCCCCGAAGCCGGGAACACGGGCGCGCAGCCGGGGCTGCAGCCCCCAAGTTCTGGGGACGCGCCGGTCTCCCTGGCGCGGAGAGAGCGCGGGGAGCCCGCGCCGGCGGGTGTGGCGTCCGGGCTGCGGGCGGGCGGCGCAGGCCCCGCGCCCGTGCTTTTGGCCAAGGCTGCTGCTCTAGGATGTTGTCTCAGGGTTTAGATGAAAGGTGTGCAGCCCTTAGGTGATGCCTAAGGGGGCAGGGAAGTGCGTAGGGTGGGTGGCCCTTCTAGAGTTTTAGCCTCTCGCGTCCTTTAAAATTCCAGCCTAAATGTGCCTGCGAAGCCTCGCGGCGGGCCCTTCCCTCCCTCGCCCGCGACCCTGCCCTCGACCCTCCGACGTGCTGTCTCCAGCCCGCTCTGTTTTGCGTGTGCCGCTGAGTCACCCCGCCGCCCCCGCCCCTGCCCCTGCCCCGCGCTCGCGGGGCGATGCGTGGAGGAAGGTGGACCCGGGGAGAACGGGGGCGATGGGGGGACCGCGCAGGCAGTGGGCTGGCGGCAGGAGTGAAGGAGGCTTGTTGCAGAACAGCACGTGCTCGGTTCATTTTGGCTGGAGGTCGCGAAGAGCAAAGTGGAAAACGAGGCTGAAGATGAGGGAAGCGCGAGCGACCGGATCAGGACTCTCCTCTCGCCCCGGCCGGTTTGCCCAGCGGGTAGAGCAGGGCCCGCCGACCAGTGAGTCGTGGGTTCGATTCCGGTCAAGGGCACGTACCCTGGTTGCGACCTGCCCTGGCCCTGGTTTGGGTCGTGTGGTGCGGGGAGGCAGCTACTGGATGTGTCCCTTTCACATCTCTGTTTCTCTCGCTCCCTCCCACTCTATTTGAACAAAAATGGAAAAATGTCCTCCAGTGAGGATAAACAAACAAAAACACGCTCCTCGAGAGGTCTGCCGGTGTAGGGAGGATTGGAGTGGGGGAAGAATGGGAAACCAGTCGGTGGGCACCGCACTTGTGCAGCAAGTGAGGAGTCAGAACGGGTGGCGCCATGGGAGCAGGGTTTGCAGGCTGAAGGTCGATGAAGGGCCAAACCTGCTGTTCTAGGTGTTGTCTCAGTTCTGCCCTGTAGCGGGAAAGCCTGAGGCTGATACATGAAGGATTCAACGCGGCTGGGTTCCCGTAAAACTTTATTTATGGACACTGAAAGTTTAATTTAATATAATTTTGGGTGCCACACAGTATTCTGTTGACTTTTTTTATTTAAAAATAGACAAACCATTTTTTGTTTTTCTTCCTAGAGATACAAAAACAGCCCACACGCTCTAGTTTGCTGACCCCCTGCTTTAGAGGTATTTTCTTGAGGCAGAGTCAATAGGATTTAATTGGGAATAAGTGAACGTATAATCTTTATTTTTTTAATCCTCACCTGTGGATATTTTTCTGTTTCTCTTCAGATAGAGTGGGAGGGGGAGAGAGAGAAACATCAGTGTGAGAGAAACACATTGATTGTTGCCTCCTGCACAACCCCAACCAGGGCCGGGGCCGAACTGCAACCAAGGTATGTGCCCTTGACCAGAATCGAACCTGAGACTCTTTGGTCCGAGGGCCGAGGTTCTGACCACGGGGCAAAACCAACCACAGCATAAAGTGACCATGTACTCTAACCTCCTCCAATCTGTAACACTTTGGGAAGTGAAAGGGGGCACTGTTAACTACACTGGGAGAACAGGAGTAAAATCACATTGTTATCCCAGGCAAATCTGAGTGAGTGGTCGTCCGAAGGTTAAGGCTTAGAGGTCAAAACTGCCTTAGAACTTGGTAAAAAAGGAGATGGAGGTACCGATGATGAAAACGGAGATTGGGAAGAAACTGCTTTTGGGGGGGTGATGACTGTAGTAGTCCCAGGTGTCATACAGTTGGGACAACATCAACCAGCAGAAAGAAACCACCCTTGAGGCTTTATAGCAGGACGCTGCTTCTATCTTACTGACCAGAACTGGGTCACTCGCTATTCCCTAAAGCAGTAACTGACAAAGAGCATGGGACTACCATGATTGGTTAGTGCAGTGGTTCTCAACCTTCCTAATGCCACGACCCTTGAATAGTTCCTCATGTTGTGTGAGGGTGTATCTGCATGTGGGCGGACCGGCCTGGAGACGGATAGAGGAGCGATGTCTCAGTTCCTATGACCATCGGAAATATGTGTTTTCCTATGGTCTTAGGTGACCCCTGTGAAAGAGTTGTTCTATCCCCAAAGGGGTCCGACCCACAGGTTGAGAACCACCGATTAGTGTTTACTTGGCTTTTGGCAGCTCGTAGGCAGGGCTGTGGCATGCGTTGCCGGACCTTTAGCATCATTGGTCTGTTCCCACTAAATGTTAGTAGTGCACCCCAGGCATTGTGACACCACCAAAAACAAACATAAAAGCCCTCTTTCCCTCCACCCTACACACACTCCCTATAGAGATGGTACTGGTTGAGAACCACTGGCTTAGACCAAACAGGATTTACCTTGGGGCTGAATTAGGAGTGTGTAAATTTCTTTTCCTTGATTGGTTTGGAGGGACTAGAGGAATTGAGCAGTACTGTTCTGTTCTCAAGGAAGTAAGTAGGGTGGGGAATGATGGGTAGGTAAGCAACATTGTCTGCCTTGGGAAGTAAACAATTAAATGTTTCTTTTACACCCTTGATGAAATAAATATCTCAGCTTCTCCATAGCTGAATCCCTTTTTCATCTTTTATTTTTTAGTCCTCTGAGCAATTATTCCCATTCTAAGCCCCTGATGCTCAGATATTTAAAGGAAAGAAATCAGAAATCTCAGTTGATACTTGACACTTGAAGGCCTCCATAAATCCACAAACAGCTTCCCTGCCCTCCCCTTCCATGGCAAACCCAATCCACTTTTTCTGTTATTCCTGACAGACCCTCTATTACAGTGATATATTTCCCTTTATAATATCTAGTCTCATTCCCCTTGATTGCTAGGTTCATTCCCGTTCCAAGAATTTACTCATGCTATTTCCTCAATGAAAGTATCCTTCTTTCTCCAACCATCAAAATTCTGTTACCTTCCAGTTCCTTCTCTAATTCTACCCCTGTCCTATATCTGTGGCTACACCAGTCCACCTTGATCTCTTTGAATTTCTATGCATTCCTTGCCTATACCACCAATTTTGGCCCTTTGTCTTATGCTCTCCCCCCCCCCCTTTTTTTTTGTTAATCTTCACCCAAGGATATTTTTCCATTGATTTTTTTTTAGAGATAGTGAAAGGAAGGGAAGGAGGGAGGGAGGGAAGAGGAGGGGGGAGAGAGAGAGAAATGGATGTGAGAGAGACACATCAGTTGGTTGCCTCCTGCACAACCCTGACCGGGGCCAGAGATTGAACCCGAAACCCAGATATGTGCCCTTGACCGGAATCAACCAGAGACCCTTCTGTCTGAGGTCTGATGCTCTAATTGCTGAGCCAAACTGGCCAGGGCTCTTATGCTCTTCGTAACTCTTCTGTTCTCTCCTTTGGATCCTAAGATTTCTCCTTTTGCTTCTATAGATGTTTCTTTTCTGACTCTTCCACTCTCCATTTTCTCCTTATACGTATCCCTCCTTGCCAGGAGGTCATCTGCAAGCATCTCTTGTCATCTGTGTTCTTTTCTCCCTTTGTAACTCCTTTTTCCTTGAAATTTCATCTACTTACTGGTTTACGTGTCATCTTTATGGAAGATATATCTCGCTAGCCCTGACCTCTCTCTGGGAGATATAAGTGCTAGTCACTAAATATTTTCATTTACTTTCTCACACACATAGTAGACTTGCATTTCCCTGTTCCTTTGAACTCAGCAAGGCCAATGAAATAGAAGTGATCTGTGTCATTTCCAAGCAAAAGCTTTACGAACCTATGTACAATTTCTCATGGGGTCTCTTTCCTTTAGACACAGGATAGAATGTTTTAGTTTTCTATTGCTGTAAACAAACCACCCCAAATTTAGTAACTTTAAACTGTAACCATTTACCTCTGATGGTTTTGTAGGTTGAATGGACTCATGGATAGTTGCCTAATTTGGTTGGGGACTCTCGTGGTTCCAGCCAGATATTGTCTGGGGCTGGAGTTACTCGGAAGCTCAACTTGGGATGCTGGAATGGCCAAACCGTGCTCCTTCCCAGTGTTATCCGAAGGCTTCACTTCACATGGCTTCTCCAGCAGAGTAGCCTGATTTCTTACATGGTGGCTCAGGAGTCTCAAAAATGCAAAAGCAAAAGCTTCCAGGTTTTTCTTAGGTCTTAGGTGTGGGAATAACACATTCTATTGGTTAAAGCAGTCACAAGGTCAGCTCAGTTTCAAGGGGAGGGGACATATAAACACCTTTTGATGAGGATTGGGGAGAAGAATGACCGAATTTGTGGTCCTCTTTAATCTACCATAACAACAATATCTCAAATGGTGACTGTTTCCATCAGATAGAGTCGTAGAGTAGCACAAAGTGGAAAAGAGCCCTCGGCTAACACACATGGCAGGATGAATGAAAAATACGTCTATGCTGTTCTAAGTCACTGAGATATTTGGGATTGTTTAGTAACAAACACAGCCTAATCTAGCCCTGGCTGGTGTGGCTCAGTTGGTTGAATGTCATCCAGGGCACTGAAAGGGAGCCAGTTTGATTCCCAGTCATGGCACATACCCAGGTTGGGGGTATGGTCCCCAGATGGGAGGCAACCAATCAGTGTTACTCTCACACATTAATTTTTTTTTTCTCTCTCCCTTCCTCTCTCTCTAAAATCAATAAAAAAAAAAAAAAGCCGAATCTATACTAATACAAAAATGGTACCAGAAGTAAAGTACTGCTGTAACAAGAAACCTGAAATATGTCACATTCACATATATGGATATGTCATAAATGTTAGTGGTTGGTTTTTAGGCAACATCCAGCTCTGATTCACTTATGAATCTCCCAGCAAATCTAGCTCAGAAATTTGAGCTCAAAAATATTTCTCGCCTTGGCCAGTTTGGCTCAGCAGTTGAGTGTCAAGCCTGCGGACCAGAGAGTCCCGGGTTCGGTTCCTGCTAGGGGCACGTACCACAAAATAAAAAATAAAAAAATTTCTCAAATAAGAGAGACTGTTTTTTGTAATTCTGTTGTATTTCCCAATTTTAGAGGAAAACACTTCTTTCCCGTGTCATATGTTTCTTGAAGTACGGAGGGGATGCCACTAACATAGCACTTGATACTCTATTCCAGTGCTACTAGCAAATTTTCTGATGTGTAAATTTGGCGCATGCAACCCACCTTCTCCCTATCCCCTTTCTCACGGGAGCCAGCGCCACACACAGAGGTGTGCTTTCGGCTCTGCTATTTCATACCACAAGCTTCACGGGCCAGTCCATGCCAAGGGAGGCCAGGGATCAGCTTAGAAGATAGATCCTCTGGGGGAAAGGGAACTTCAGTTTTAGGACCTAGCTTCACTGCCAGGGAGTGACAAAACCTCCGGTTTGAACTTGAATTCACAAGAGCACGAGAGGTCAATGTTGGACATTAATAATTTTGGACTTGAACACAAAGTTGGTACCGATTACTTTGGGCTATAATTTAGAACAAGATAATTTAATCTCTGAACTTCTCCTTTCTCCCTGGAAAAATTCATATTGGGAGGGGTTCATAATCACAAAGAATCTTTTTGTTTCTTAATTTTTATAGAGTGTTATTTATGTTATTTGATCTTCTTTTAGAACTTCGGATTATATTGAATAGGTAGTGGGACATAATTTGAGATGGCAATAGGACAGGTTGTGAATTATAGATAGCCTTGGGTTTCAAATAGCATTAGAGCTGATTTAATTGGTGTACTGTTCTGACCCATTCAAGGCATTCTGAGAACAAATACTACTTTACCAGTGGCCCCAGGAGATCCCATAAAAGAGGTGAAACAGTATCGGAGAAGTGGCCTTGTGAAGATGGGAGCAGGACTACCCTAATTGCTGACTTCTTCCCCGGGGGGAATAACTATACCTCAAGTTGATCTCAGTGGGTAAGCTGAAAGGGTTAAGGCAATAGTCTTCATACATTTTTGCTGATATACCTTCCCAAAATAATTTCTAAATTGACATATAAAATTTTTTGTCCTAAATTTAATTGCAAAAGATATAATTTCTGATATAATATATATGAATATTTTAAAATAAAAAGGGCTATGTCACTTAAAAATGCATTTCATAAAATTAAATCCCATAGAAATTGAATACTCACCATCATCCATTTTTACAGAAATTTACATTATTCATTTTTCTTTTTGAATTTGTATTTTCACTCACTTCCCCACAGAAATTTAGAAATTATATATTTTTACCCTCCACTCTTGATAGCAACCTCAGCCACCCCACTTCCAAAAATATTATTGGATTATTTTTTCAAGCTACAAAAGTAATACATGGTCTTTGCAACAAGCCTGAGAACACAGATATGTACAAAGAAAAAGTTAAAACTTTCTCCTTTCCTCTCACCACCATATACATACATACACAGTGTACTTTAAAATATACATACTTCTAAGTAAAATAGACCTGTGCTGTACAATGTGTACAGTTACCCCCCCCCAAAAAAAACAATATCATGGACATCATTCCAGTACCTGCTAGATGCCAGGCACTATGCTTTTTCTCATTTATCCCACAACAATCATATGAGGTAGGTACTCTTAGCCCCATTGGTGGCTGAAGAACTGAGATGTGATACATTTGTCAAAGGTCACACAGCAAATAACCGTGGAGCAGCAGCTTGAACTTAGGCAATGTGGCTCTTGAGTCCACAGTGCCAGCCACTGCCTTATACTATCTCCCAAACAGTGCTAATTTTGTTCTTTTAAAGAACTGCACTATATTTACTTGAATGTCCAGATTTTATTAAATCATTATCCCATTGATGAGTGTTGAGGGGTTTTGTTTTGTTTTGCCACTACTTAAAATGCTTCAGTATGTAATTCTCCAAAGTGGAGTTTGAGATCAGAGGGCATGCTTATTTTATTATACATGGCTAGATTATGTTCCAAGGATTATGTACCATTCTTATACACCAGCAAATGTGGGACAGTATCTATTTCCCTATACCCGCACTGATACTGATATTCTTAGTGGTTTTTTTTTTTTTTGGCACTGTGTCAGTTTTTACTGTGTCAGTAAAAACATTGTACCTTTGATTTAATTTGCATGTTTCCTCACTACAGGTGAGGTTGAGAATTTTTCTGTACGTTTTTGAGATATTTGCATTTCCTTTTTCATGATTTGTCTGTTCATTTACTCTTTTGTTTATTTTTTTCTGTTAGGTTTTGTCTTTAATCATTTTGAGGGAAGAGTGTTTATAGTAGTAATGTTAACTCTTTTTTAGACATGTGTTCAAATGTTCACTCATCTTTTGATTTCTTAAGGTATCTTTTACTTTATAGAAATGCTTAATTTGTGTGTGTTTTTTAATTCTCACCTGAGGATACTCTTCCATTGATTTTCAGATTGAGTGGGAAGGAGGGAGGGAGGGAGGAAGAGAGAGACAGAGACAGAGACAGAGTCATTGATGTGAGACACATTGATTGGCTGCCTCCCACATGACCCCAACCAGGGCCAAGGATCGAATTGCAACTGAGGTACGAATTGCAACTGAGGTACGTGCCCTTGACCAAAATCAAACCCACAGCTCTTTGGTCCATGGGCCAATGCTCTAACCACTGAGCCAAACCAGCCAGGGCAGAAAGGCTTAATTTGTATGTGGTAAATCTGTTGGTCCTTCCCTTTGTGGCTTTTGGGCTTCCAGAAATTGACAGGTTTTAGGTGGCTCTCTTCACTAAGGGCTGGACAGCCAGCCACCACTCCCCTTGGAGAGTGCTTGATGGGCTCGGTAACTTTGTCCAAGGCTCTTTACCTTTGTTGCTACTTCCCAGTCCCCTTCTGCGGACTGTTCTTTCTTGGGCTTTGTTACATTAAAGCAAAGCTACTCTGGCCTGGGTGTCATTTATAAAAGTGTGTTTGCATGTCTGCTGTGATTCACCGTGTGACAATTTTTCTGTTTCTCTCTCTCGGTTTTAAGAAGCAATCACCATGAGGTCTTCTATGTTATGTTTTGAACTTAGGTCATCTTCTGCCTCTGAGTTCCTAAGACTTTTAGGGGCTGTTTGGAAGGAAGATACGCACTTGGTACAAGAACTGTGGATCGTGAAGATAAATTGGTAATGGGGAGATTGTGGTCTCAGACGTGGGTTTGACTCTGTCTTTGATGGTGTGTAAACCTGAGGAGGTTGTTCTAAGCCTCGGGGTCCTTTTCCACAAAATGGAAGTGATACTAATACTGCTCTGAAGTCACTTTTTGACAGTGCAGGTTGGCCTCTAACAGTTAATTTAGAAGTTTCTTCCTTTTTGGTCACCTTTCAAGAATATTTTAATCAGGTCAGGCCTTCACAAATTACCTTGGTACTCCTTTTGGCAAAACAAACTCTTCGCTTGCTGTCAGCCCATCAAAGAAGAAGAAACTCTTTTTGGCTTTAAAGACTAGAATTCTTTACAGAGTCTCTGGAATGAACTGCCCATGTTTCATTATTGAGGAGAGAAAAACTTAAACTCTCGGTGGAAATGAAATTTGAGTTCATTTTACACAAACCATGGCATAGCACCAAGGATCCAAGACAGAGCATGCGTGGGTGAGGGTAGACACTAGGGAGAAGAGTCTGGCCTGCATTTGGGTGGATTTCAAAATGTGCACAGACTTTGTTCCAAGCCTTCATTAATGGGCTCACAGAAAAGAAAGTTAGAAGGGATCTAGAGTTATCAACCAGGTCTGTGACCTGCCCTCAAAATGGTGATCATGAAACCAGTTAGTGAAAGTGGTTTGTTGATTGCTCATTTGTTAGTATTCCTAGATGGTAACTAATTTCAGGGGATTTGGGTCTAAGTACTGGGGCTGAGAAGCTAAATAGAAGAAGTGGATCTCAGGAGAACTTATGCCTGACCCTGTGTAATGATTTGCCTTCTTCTTTGCCTCCCATTTGACCTTTAAGGCAGCATAGACCTGCTCTTGATCTGGATCCAATAGACAAGGGGAAGGAGGATTGAATCAGCTCCTACGCTAAAAGTCTTGCTATCCTTCAAGCTCAGGCCTTGAAGCATTCAGACTTTATGCAAGGATTCAAATCAGCTAACATATTTGGACGCTATGTATAAGACACTGTGTGGGATGGTGTCTGTGCACGAGAGAGACAGAGAAGGATGGAGGTGAGGGAGAGGGCGAAGGCAGTGAAGAAGGAAGGCAGAGTTCTTGCTCTCAAGGAGCAGAGGTAGTTAACTCAAATGTCTGAGACACCAGGCACGTTTAGTAGCTTTGCATGTGTAAGTAAAACAACAGAGTAAGCATGATAAAGGACAACAGAGACTGTATCACTGACAGTAGGAGGCGGAGGTGGTGGGAGGTTGTGGTACATGGGATTGTGCATCCCTATTTAACAGGTGTAGCCCATGCAGTTATCTAGCAAGTGGTTCTCAAAGTACAGTCCCTGGACCAGCAGCATCAGAATCACATGAAAACTTGTTAGACATGCAGATTTTTCAGCCCATTCCAGACCTACTGAATCGGGAGCTCTGGGGATAGGGTTCTGCAGCCTGTTTTTACAATCCCTCCCTGTGATTTTAATGCTCCCTAAAGTGATCGTTGCCTTTTTGGAATTTGGACCCAATGTGATCTTTTGATTTTTCAAGAGAAGCTAGAAAACTAAATTTTCATGGAAATTTACAGATTCTTAAATATTAAAAAATGAAGAGCATATATATAATTTAGTAGCGGAGGTACACTGTATAGTCTTCTAGGTCAAAGAGAGCACATCTGTGGGCCATGTGGTTTCTGGGCCTCCAGTTTCAATTTACAATAGAGTAATCAAATATCTTGTTGACAGTGGAATAATTGAAAATACTGTCCGACCAGAGGCATGACTCTCAGTGTATGCTGTGGGCGTGGGTGAGACAGCAGGGCATTCGAATCTGGCAGGAGGGGGCTTTTACAGGCTGATAGATTCTGATCCTTTCCCAGCCCAGGTGTTTCCTCGCCTTCCGCCTTCCTCCTGGTGAAAGAGCTTCCCTCAGGGGTGCAACCAGGAGAAAAGAAGCCCTGGTCACAGTTGTAGAGCATTTAGTCAAGTCTTTCTAAACTGTTTTCACACCTGTCCTGTCATCGGATCCTTACAGTCCTGTGCAACAGGTATTACAGGTATTGTTTCCATTTAGGGCTGCCTAAATACACTGAGTGGTTTGCTTAAGGTCACACAATTTGTAAGGAGTAAACGTGAGACTAGATATCTAAACTTATCATTTCTAAACTAGAGTTTTTCCCCCATATGTAATTTTAATTTTAAGTGTGTATGTGTATTTGTTTATCCAAACCACAACAAATTCTTGAAAGAAGGTGATGTGGTTCATTTCACTGACTGGTGACTGGTCTTCTCATGTCCTGTGACCAAACCCCAACTGGTACCCTCCTGGATCGTCTTCCTTTTTTCTCCTGTGAACCGCCCCCCTCAAATCAGTTGCTTGTTTTGAGACCCTTCTCTATCACCAGCTCTGCTCCTGGGCTCTATGTATTCACAGGTTCTGGGTCTCTGTGTTCTGGTTAGTCTTGCCACACACTAAGCCTCATGGGGACACTCTGAGCCCAGAGCTATCTCCAGTACAGGTGATCTGTGACCTGGGCATCTGTTGTCTGAACTGGATTGAGCACCCGGACTCATTTTACACAGACTGCTGAATAGCTGCCAAAGCCGTGCCTTGCTGATACGTGACAAATTTGGATGATAGAGAGCACATACATCATTGGGGGCATCTAGAATTTAGGATTTTCCAGGTATCCTCCCAAGTCTAGCTTAAAATACAACAGTCATGCAGGGACGGACAGACAGACAAAAGGGAGAGAGACACAGAGAAAACCAGAGTGGTCGGTACTTGGTGACCAAGAGAGCACTGCAGTGCAGAATGTTGAGTACAGCCCCGCTGTGGGTATTTGTAGGAGGAAATGGAGAAGGTGCCTTTTGCCAGGACCTCTCTGCCCAGGTTTAGCTTTCATGGCAGTTTTTCAATGGGGAGGGCAGATCACCGGTGGGAAGAGAGTGTTTCAGCTTTGTCTCGGATGCTTCATTACTTTACATGACTTAATTCAGAAACTATATAACAATTTTAGTGTGTAGGTTGTACCACTCCTTTACATGAAATGAAAATTTTGTTTGAAGTCCTCATAACCATTTTCACTATTTTCCTACAGTAGGAATAGTCAAGTGACAGTTGTAAACACTTTTTGAGCCATTTTTACTTGGCAGAACAGTTCTTTTGAGACAGACAGTTCTCTCTCTCTCTCTCTTTCTCCCCCCCCCCCCTTCTCCCACCTAGGGGGAGGAGAACCAGACTTTTATGGGAGGACTATAAATTTTTTCAAATTGTCGCATATAGCTCAGTTTAATAGTACATATTTTAAAAAGCAGAAAGGGGCTCATTGATATGTTTGTCTCCAAATTGTTCAACAGAAATATGGAGTGCAAAGTATTTCTCAGATGACTTGAGAAATGTAGGAAGATACTGTAAATGCCCCTCAGTGACCACATAGAATATCACTTCTTTGCTTACTTTAGCACAGAAGTGTTGTATAACGAGTAAAGGCTGAAGGTGGCCAGGAATAATAACATTGAATTTATACAAACTCAATCCTCACAGTAATGTATGTACTATTATTATCACCACTTTACACATGAGGAAACAGGCATGAGGTTAAGCAGCTCTCCCAGGTCACACAGCTAGAAACTGACCAGTTGCATCCAGGCAGTGTACCATGTAGACTCCCCGGACATGTTATTGCAAGGCTCAGTTGAGGATCAAGATTCTCCAATGCTGTCCTGGCTGGTTTGGCTCAGCGGTTAGAGCGTCGGCCTGCGGACCAAAGAGTCCTGGGTTCGGTTCCCGCTAAGGGCATGTACCTTGGTTGCGGTTTATCCCCGGCCCCGGTTGGGGTCGTGTGGGTGGCAGCCACTCGATGTGTCTCTCTCACATCGATGTCTCTCTCTCTCTCTTCCCCCCTCTCTTTCTCCTGCTCTATCTGAAGATAAATGCAAAAATGTCCTCTGGTGAGGATAAAAAATAAATTAAAAAATTAAAAAAACTGTCGGCCCATGGACCAAAGAGTCTCGGGTTCCGTTCTGGTCAAGGGCACGTACCTTGGTTGTGGTTTGGTCCCCAGCCCTGGTTGGGGTCTTGCAGGAGGCGACCAATCAATGTGTCTCTCTCACATCTATGTTTCTCTGCCCCTCCGCCCCCACTCTATCTGAAGATAAATGGAAAAATGTCCTCAGGAGAGGATTAAAAAAAAAACACAAACAAAAAGACTCTCCAGTGCTGGCACCTGTGCTGAAGTTGGCCCACAGTCATATGGACACTATCAGTCAACAATTCCCTTAGACTACAATAGCTGATATTTGCTACGCACTTGCTATGTGCCAGGTAATATGGAAAGTACTTTGCATACCTTATGCCACCAAATCCTCCCAACAGCCTTATGCCATTGGGGCTGTTTCACTCCATTTACATATGAGGAAACTAAGACCTGGAGAAATTAAGGCACTTGTTCAAGATCAAAAGCTAGTAGGTGCAGGCCCAAGGTTTATCATTATACTGTTCTGCTCTCCTGCTTAGGAACTTGGCTTCTAACTTCTTTTGGTTCCTAGTGAAGTCTGTGCTAGCACACATTTTCTATATGTCATGAGTGTGATGCTAGGAACTTCCTGAAATGAAGGGTTAAGAGTACTGCAGAAGAGAAAGCCTGGCCCAATAGGGAGTCTGGAAGAGGAGGTGACAGGAACTCTTCCTTCAGAAGACCTGAGCAAAGCAGTCCTGTGTTCCTGTAGGGGAAGGACAGCATTAACTATGAAAAGGGGAGCTCTCAAAATACTTGTGTGATTGTTTACAGTCTGGCCTTCATCCTTAATCAACAATTTGTATTTGTTTTCATCTTATTTAATATAAAATGTATATTTCCCTCTCATTCATTCATTTGGCCACTGATGATATCTTTTTTTTTTTTTATCCTCACCCAGGGACATTTTTCCATTTTTTTGTTCAGATAGAGTGGGAGGGACAGAGAGAGAGAGAAACATCAACGTGAAGGGGACACATGGTGCCACCTGCACGACCAACCAGGGCCGGGGACAAACTGCAACCGAGGTACGTGCCCTTAGAGGGAACCAAACCCAGGTCTCTCTGGACCACAGGCCAATGCTCTAACCGCTGAGCCAAACCAGCCAGGGCAGATATCTTTTTTGATTCTACATGATAATAACAAATGTTTAATTCTGGCATCTTCCCTTGATATTTCTTCTTTCAATATCCCATAAACTTTTCCTTGTCAGCCTCCCTGGTAGGTACTGGGACTATAAAGATAAATAAGCCATGGGCTTATCTTCAAGGAATGTGTAGCCCCTGTTGGGTGACAACTGATAAAGAGCTGAAAACACACAGGCTGGGATGCCATCCAGAGCAGAGGAGTGGGCCGGAAATGCTGGCCAGGAAGGTGTCTTGGAAGAGATGATCCCAGAAGGGTTGGTAACTGAGCAAATAGGCTCAGGAGTCAGGGAGATTCAAATACTGGCTCTGCCACTTACTAGCTCTGTAGCTTTAGGTCTTGATCTGATTTCTCTAGGCTTTTGTTCCCTTAACGGTGAGATACTCTCCAATTTGTGGGTATGGTATGGTATGTTGTACGTTATATGTAAATACATGAGTTAGAATACTTAAACAGATAGATTTAAAACAGCGTAAGCACTCAATAGAAGAGAGCTGTTGTTTTCTGATGTTTAACAATGTGAAAACATTCTTCATCTTCAAGTAGAATTACTTCAAGTTTATGGACTTGTCATGGATTCTGATTATCTCCTCAAATATTAACCACTTGTCTAGCCTTTCTAGTCTCTAAAATTCTTCTACAATGCCTCTATCTCTAAAATTACTGCTTACAGTAGTAAGGCAATGGCAGGGAAATACACCAGGGGAGATGATATTTAGGCTAAGGTGTCACAATGTTGTGGAGCAACCTTACCCCTAGATGTCAGGCGTCTCATTTAAACTAAACGATGTGTTCTGGGTGAGAGTTTGGAGAAATCTGGACTGACTCTTGATTAAAAAGTAAGTTCTAGAATTAAAATAGATTTTATTCTCTTCTTTTTTCTTTAAATGTAAAGGTAAAACCTAATCATCATTCACAAAATACGGAGAACATCAAACTTCGAACCAAAATATACAAAAAGAAATTTCCAGTTGATTCCAGCTTACTTCTTTTTAGTGAAAATATTAATCAGAAAAGTTGTCATTTAAGATTCCTGCCCTCTCTTGGAAAGTCAAGTAAAAACAATAAAATAATTTTAGTACAAATTTCAAACACATTTTTCAAACTTGGGGAGAGGTGTGTCAGTTCAGTTCAGTGGGAATTGGTCTGGACTCGAGCACCTCTTTCTCTTGCACAGTCCCATCTCCATTAACAAATGCTCTGGAAGCAAAGGCCCTCCCATCAGTTGTGATGGAACAGGAAGGCCTCGTGAGCATGCCAGACAGGACAGCGTGCGCTCAGCCACGCCTGCCTGGGACAGCCTCATCCAGGACCCGAGGCAGCAGCGTCTGTCGTCTGCCTGTGGACAGCAAGGCTGCGAGTCTTCATGGTTTCTCTTTGGGGTCTACATCTTTTCCTGTTTCTACCATTTACCTCTCTTGACCATGATTCTCCCCACTGTCACAGGGCTGGTCTCTAGCCCCTCACACTGATACCAGTTGTCCCTACTCATTCACAGGCCCCTAGACTCTCCTTTCCAGAGTCTCGGATCCTCTTTGTCATAATTCTCCCCATTCTACCTTCATCAAAGTGAAAGGATCGTTGAGACCCATAAATCTTTGACTGAGAAAGTCCGAGGGAGAAAGTGCCTGGGAGTAAGCTCAGTGCACTTTCCGGAGGCCCAGGGACCAGCCTCAGACAGTGAAGATGGCGGCAAAGGTCCTGGCCACCTGTATGCAGTGCATTCTTTTTTTTTTTTTTGTGGTACGTGCCCCTAGCAGGAACCGAACCCGGGACTCTCTGGTCCTCAGGCCGATGCTCCAACTGCCGAGCCAAACCGGCCAGGGCTGCAGTGCATTCTTGTGAGCAGTTCCTGTCCACTCCTTTCTCTTTCATCCTTACCTTCTCGACTTTAACCTCTGCCTCAGAGACTTCTGTTGCATAGTTTCTGTTTCTCAGAATGTCCAGTGCTATTTTAATAAATGTTTAATTCTGTTTTCATACTGTATAAAGTACTTGTTCTGATACTGGGATATGACCCTTACAGCCTCTTATATTATTGCTGTCTGAAGATGAAGTTTATGACAAAGAAATAATATGTTGATGGAATATCATATCTTTATTAACAGAAGTAATTAGTAAACTGGCTCAATTGTCATGAAGGAATATTTTAATTTTCTTTTTGACAAAATAGTGGTGGGTGAATAGCAAGTGATGCATTAACAATTGTTAATTTCTTAGTTATCACATCTGTATTAAAATAACAGTGGAGAAAATAAATATTGAAAAACTGTACTTACAATCCTACTATTCCAGATAATCACTGTTTTTATCTTCCTGTGTTCTCTTCTGGACCTGGGCCATGTACTTAGGAGGCTGTGGTTGGGGTTCCTATGGCACTTCTGTGTTAGAGGAGTTCTTGTGAAAAGTTGTGTTCCATTTGATGATGTACTTCACACTAGCTCTTAGTAGTACCCATATTTTGACTTGCTGCATAAACCAGCTTTAGTCTGTTGTCTTAGAACTATGGCTGACCATTACAGTGTTGAGATTTTAGTGGAGGGCTACGATTTGACCACCAGTCCATGGGAGGATAACTGTGTAACACCAGGCTTTCCTTGTATAGTGAGTTTGTGGGTATTAATAGGTTTTTACACGGAACAGCTAAATAATTCCCTCCTTATCTTGACTTACCATGTTCTGTTGACATCATGGAAAGTTCTCAGCTCCAGACAGGCCATGGATGGGCCTGAAGTAATGATGTACCTTATCCTCCAAAAGGGAGAGCGATGCACATTTCCAAACTCAGGGGAGAGAGAAACGACTCCCTCTGGCCTCCCCCTCTTCCTAGTTTTCTTTCTGAAACGGCATATTTCTTATCTTGATATTTATAAAACTTTCTTGATTGCAAAAATTGAAGTGCTGGTGCAAAACATAATTTCCTGGGCTTTTTCCAGACCTATTGAATTAGAATTGTGAGGGACGGCTTGATTTAAACAGACACCCTGGTAATTTTTGCAGTTGACGCAGATTTGGCAAACAATAGTTGATTTGAAGCCAATTTGTAGCCTGCTGGCTCACACATTTGCTTAGCTCACTTTTGAAGAGCGGTGGCCAGCAGTTCTATCTTTGGGAGACTGACAGCTGTGCAGGTCCTGTCCTCTCACTCCAAGTAGGGCTGTGGCGGCGGCTCAATGAAATGCAGCCCAGGGCAGGGGAGCAAGCCAGTGTGGGAGGATCTTCCCCCCCCAATGCCATCATAGGGAAGACTGCAGCCTTCGGTTCGTCCCAGTGAAGAGGGAGAAATACATGGATTGGGTTATTTTCTCTGTGTCACTTGCAGCTTTGGAATTCTGTTCCTCACTGAAATTATAACTATGTACATCAGAGGGTGTGTGTGTGTGTGTTTAGAATTTTTCCTTACGCTTTTTTCATGTGTTTATTGGGTTATTTTTAATGGTTTATGCACTGAAAAATTGCTCCCTCATTAATCCCGGTGGTATTAATTTGAAAGATAAGCAGAGTTATGCAACTCTAGGTCATTGCCCAGCTCTTGAGTAGTATTCCCTAAAGGAGGCTGTGTCCCTCTCTCACCCTGGGGTGCCAGGGCCCTTCTGCTATCCTCCTGCAGCTCACACTCGATCCTCTGCACCGCTCATTCCTAAGGCAGTGTCCCCTGCTCCAAAATCACCTTGCACTCCTTTTTAAGTTTTTTTCTCGTGTCACAAGATAAAATAGAATAACAACAATAAATCATAACCCAGTAACTCTTCTTATTTGGTGATTTCAGCCAGCTGGTAGAAAGAAGGGAACAGATGAAGTGACCCCACGCCATGGTGGCAATGACTGATTGATGACTTACTGCATTAACAAACTATCCCAGGACACTTACATTTTAAGACGGTGCTTGTTAAGCTCAATGAATGAGTCTCAAATACAGGATACCAGGCAGCTTTAAAGGAGAGCAAGGGGAAATTTGGGGAAGAGGGATCTTTAAATCACAGCACAAGGGCCATAGTTCACTCTGCTACCCAAGGTCAACTGTTGCTCTTGGAAACGTGCTGATATGGTGTTCAGCCAAGAAGGCCAGGGAACTAAGCTTGAGTCTGGTTAAAGGGCAAGTCTAGACCTTTCTCCCCACCCTCTGTCTCTCTGATCTCCAGCAGAGCATTACATGAGTGTGCTCTCTGCAAGGTGGGTTGTCATGGAAGCAAATGGATCACCTGTCAGTGCAGGGTCCACCCCAGCAGGAGAGCGTTCATCCCCTGCAGAGCCAGGAAATGCGCAGACCCACCGGCAGGGTCCTCTCATTTTCATTATTTAAGACTGTTGACTTGAGAACTAAGTGTGTGTCAGTTACAGCCCTTTCATGTAGACAGAATCAAGAACCTTTGGCACGGGCTCTTATCACTGTGTAAAGGTGAAAAATTGATTGCAAGAAAATGTGGCACTTTAATCTGCCTCGTGTCAGTTGAAAGTTTAGTCTGTGTCACCGAAATAATAAACAAATCCAAATCCAACCAGGCAGGCTTTTTTTCTTCATTAAAGGATTCTGCATTAGGAAATGAAAATCTTTGACAGAGTAAATGCAGAATGAATCACAGAGCAAGCACATGGTATCCTTGCCCTGAAGCCTAGATACAAACCTCAGTCATTCATCAAGCTGTGTGGTGTGACATGTCTGCTTCCTGCTATCCTTGGGTCCTTAGGTAGCAACTGCTTGGTGATGGGACAGACCTACAGAGACAAGACTGGATATGACGCTCTTGAATTTTATTTTCCACCCCTCCCCCACACATTTATACTTCCCATATTAAATCAAAATCTGAAATGTTGGCAACAGAAGAACTTCGAGAAGAGAGAAGAATTTCTCTCATCTATGAAGTGTATGGGATGATACTGAAGAACCCTTTTGGCTCAAGATCAATGATTAAATATTCCAAAAGACTTATTTTCCTGAGTGCCTTGGGTTTATTGTAGTGTTTTGAGTGACTTCTTTGAGTTAGAGTGTTTAAATTGCTTATTCTTCACAGTATTGGAAGAAACAATTGTGGATATTTTATTACGAAATAGTGAAAAGTTTATCAGTAATAACTGATGCTTCTTAGGAGCCAGGCTCTGCTCTAAGTGTTTTATGTGTCTATTATATCTAGTTCTCATAGCAACCTAATGGCTACCATTTTTGTGGCCATTCCGAGATGGGGAAACTGACCCACAGGGGGTTTGGGTGACGTTAACGAGGTTCTACACTGGCTAGTGGTGCTGCTGGGCTGTGGACCTGGCCGGCTGTACTCCAGTCTGCATGCTTAGTTGGAGAGCCACACTGCCTCCTCCCCAGCAAACAAACGTCTAGAAGAACAGACTACAACCTGGCGGGACAGGTCCCCTTTAGGATTATGGGAAGGGAGCCAAAGAGAACTTTGCCTTATCTATATCATTTGAATTTCTGTTTATAGTGATAATGTGTTCATGTACTACTTAATGCAGTGGAAACTATATCAGTTAAAATTGTCAAAGTCCTGGCTCAGGTTATTGATTTCCATAAACTAACTACTACTTAAAAAAAAAATTTTTTTTTCAATTAGAATCTAAAGCTGGTGGGGAACTTGGACATCATTTAACATGATCCCCTTGTTTTTCTTTTTTTTTTTTTTTAATCCTCACCCGAGGACATTTTTCCATTTTTTGTTCAGATAGAGTGGGAGGGAGAGAGAGAGGGAGAGAGAGAAAGAGAACATCGACGTGAAAGGGACACATCGAGTGGCTGCCACCCACATGATCAACCAGGGCCGGGGACAAACTGCAACCGAGGTACGTGCCCTTAGCGGGAACCGAACCCGGGTCTCTCTGGACCGCAGGCCAACGCTCTAACAGCTGAGCCAAACTGGCCAGGGCAGTCCCCTTGTTTTTCAGATGAGGAAACAGGCCCAGTGACTTGCTCACAGGCCCAGTGACCAAACTGCAACCGAGGTACATGCCCTTGATGGGAATTGAACTCGGGACTCTTTGGTCTATGGGCCGATGCTCTAACTGCTGAGCCAAACTGGTCAGGGCTCTTTTTATCTTTTACAAGCCAGTTCCTAGTTAGTGACAGAGCAAGTCAGCTGATGCCCAATTTTCTAATGCATTTTTGTGTACTTTCTAATGCATCTTTTGAGACATACCTTACATGAAGTAAAATATACAGATCTTCAGTGAACAGTTTGAGAGTTTCAACAAATGAATGTACACATGAAACCAATTTCAAAGGCAAGATATAGATCATGTCCATGACCCCTGGATGTTTCTATGTGCTAGGCATCATTTTGAAAATACTGCCTTTGTTCATTAGTGTATATTAATAAGAATTCAAGTGCTTACATTTCATATGTATCCATACATTTTACAGTTTTCAGCAAAGATGCACCCTTGTGTATGGATACTTTTTCAAGACAGAAATCGGGTTTTCACAAAGTCCCATGCTCTTCTTATCTTTTTTTTAAATCCTCGCCTGAGGATATCTTTCAATTTATCGGCAGATAGTGTGGGAAGGAGGGAGGGAGAGAGAGAGAGAGACATTGGTTGCCTCCTGCAAGACCCTGACCAGGGCCTGGGACCAAACTGCAACCGAGGTACATGCCCTTGATGGGAATTGAACTCGGGACTCTTTGGTCTATGGGCCGATGCTCTAACTGCTGAGCCAAACTGGTCAGGGCTCTTTTTATCTTTTACAAGCCAGTTCCTAATTGCGGAAGTCCCTAATTGGTGATCCTTGTTTACAGTCTTTCACTCAAGTTGGTCTTTAGCCTGACACAATTATCATTACATACAAAATTATTCTTCAGTCATTTGATGCCCAAGTGCCCCAGAAATATTTGTAGACAAAGTACATGTCTTTTTTTTTTTCTTTCTTTCTTTTAACCAAGCAGTTTCTGTATTAAAATTCTGGAACTTTTGAAAGAATAAGACGTATTTACTAAAACCAGTGCATCTGAGCATGAGCAAATTTGGTCTTCCGTGCTTTGTGGTAACTAGAAAAGCATTCCAGCTAAGTTGGTGCTGAATCAGCACAGCAATAGTCTGTCAGCTTGGCTCCTGCACATCCCTGTCATCCCCGTTTAGTTGGCTCCTTGGGCTCCTCAGTCCGGATAATTTGGATATCTAAAACAGTCCAGTCCCCTTTCTAGATCTTGTTATACAGAATGATCCTAACACCCCTCGGAAGTATTCCCAAAAGAAATACAGTTAATTTTTATAGATATGTTCATAGCAGTAGTATTGTAATTGTGAAAGTTGGAAATAACAGAAATGTTCAATAATAGAAGAATGATTACATTATAAAGAACTATATAGTTAGTAAAAATGATTGCTCTGATGATCAAGTTGATACATGGAAATACTTAAATATGACAATACTAAGTGAAAAAGAAGATCCTAAAGTTTTAAGTATTTGATAAATAGTAATTGACAACAATGTAAAAATATTTATGCCATAATAGAACTAAGTTGTAAAACTTTTATGCTCAAAAATTATTTTTATTTTAATGTTTTGTAGGGTCTTTACTCAGAAATGTTTTTATTTTGAAATAATTTCAAACTATAGAAAAGTTGCGGGAATGATACTAAGAACTCCCTCTAACCTCATTTACCTTTAACTTGTCACCAGTTTTTAATATTTGCCAATTTGTTTATTTGCTTTCTCTCTTTCCATATACACACATATTTTTTTTTCTGAATCATTTAAGAGGTGGCATATATCATGTCCATTTGTTTCCTAATTCTTCAGTGCATCTTTTAAAAAAAACAAACAAAAAAAAACAAGCATATTCTCTTATGTAACTACCCTGAGATTATTAAATTTAGGAAATTTAGCACAAATGTAATACATTAAAAAATATGGAGTCTATCTCACAATTCTGTCAGTTGTCCCAATATTGTCCTAAGTCTAGTATGTCCCCCTCTTGTTCAGAATCTAGTCTGATCACATATTGCATTTCGTCATGCTGTCTCTTTGGTTTTCTTTAATTTGGAAGAAGTCTGTTTTTCTTTGTCTTTTTATGACATTGACATATTTGAAGAACATGGGCCATTTATTTTATATTATATTCGTCTGTTTGGGTTTGTGTGATGTTTCTTCATGATTTGATTCAGATTTCCTCATGGTTAGATGTCTGGCTATAAAACTACAAAAGAAAGGTCATGTCCTTCTCAGGGTATGTAGTCCGGAGCCACATGATGTCCATCTGCTCCTCATAGGTCATGTTCATACTGATCACTGATTAAAGTGTGACTGGTTTCTCCACAGCACAGTTCCTGTTTCCCCCTCGCAAATGATAAGCAGTCTGAGGGGTGATGCATGAAGAACACATCAATACCACGCTGCTGATCCCCCTCATTCCTCAGGCTGAGCGTCTACCTCGGTTCCAGTTTTAAAGCCACATTTCCCAAAGCTTATTTACATATATCCTAGGTAAACAGGAAAGCTGGCGTGATCTTGCTGAGGCTGTCCCTTTGCCTGCGTAAGACCCCCACCCCAGCCAAGCCTGTCTAGTTGGTACCACAGTTGAAGCCTATCTCAAAATGCTATCTTCCCCCTGCCCTTAACTAGATTCAATGTCTTCCTCTTTAACCTCCAGGAGCACTTTGTACTTTACTTGGGGCACACATTAACTTCTACTGTGTGCTTGCGACTAGTGGTGTACTTCCCTTATTCTGGTCTCCGGACAGCAGGTGCCTGGAGGGCATAGACTGTGTCTTAATCCTTCCTGCATCCTCTGCTGGGCCCAGAAGAGGCAATCAATGGGAAGCACGTGATCAGTGTTTATTCATGAAATGCATATTTACTCCTACTACTCACCCTATCTGATGTGCTAGTTGAATACCCAATTGAATATTTCAAGAACTCAGTTTCACCTGTTTAACATCTCTTCGCCTCCTGCTTAACAGCATGTTACTATTTTTCCCTGAAGTAAGAATGGAAACCCTTCAGTGTCTGTCATTTCTGTATTCTTAGCTCAGGTGTTAAGAGAAGTGTTGTTGAGTGAATGAGTTGCTTCCTTACCATGAGATTTATTTCATGTTTCTATCTAAGTCTCTTTCTAGGGCACTGGGCCAGCTTCTCATTGCCTTGACAAGAAGGTATGATGAGGTCTGCTATTCCTCTGGGGCATTCGTCTAGCACTCATTAAGGATAACTCCGTGCATATTGATAGGAGAACAGATCCCTACCTAAAGATTCCCTGTGTACCGGTTTTAGAAACTGAAAATATAACCTGTCAAAATCACAAGAGTGAGGAGCCAAGGTTATTAATTTGTTCAGATAGTATTAATTTGTTCTGCCAAGACATGTAAGAACAACCATTAATTTAGTTTGTAAGTGTACTGAACTATTAGAAGAACCAAAATTCTAAGTAGGTCAATCGAATGTTACGGTACAACTAACTTGCAGTTATACTGGAAAGGGGTGTCCAAACAGATGACACTAGGCTGCTCGTTACTTTATTTATTTATTTTATTTATTCTTTTAATCCCCACCCGAGGATATTTTTTCATTTATCTCAGATAGAGTGGGAGAGAGGGAGAGAGAGAGAGAGAAAGAGAAACATCGACATGGGAGAGAGAGACACATCAGTAGGCTGCTTCCCGCATGACCCCGACCTGGGCCGGGGAACGAACTGCAAATGAGGTACGTGCCCATGACCGAAATTGAACCCAAGACTCTTTGGTCTGCTGGCCAACACTCTAACCACTGAACAACCAGCCAGAGCTTAAGTGGTTTTGTTTTGTTTTTTTCTTTTTTGATTTTTAGGGAGGAAGGGAGTGGGAGAGAGAGATAGAAACATTGATGAGAGAGAAAATCAATTGACCGCCTCCTGCATGCCCCCCACTGGGGATCGGGCCCACAACCTGGGAATGTGCCCTGCCTGGGAATTGAACCAGTGACCTTTTGGTGCATGGGTCGACATTCAACCACTGAGCCACACGGCTGGGCAAGTGTTGTTTTTTAAATGGATGAAACCATAGCGGGGCTTTCCTTAGAATATGAGCTGGTCTATTATTTTAAGAATAATTTTACAATAGTTTTAGAGTTTCAGAAAAGTTGCAAAGATACTACAGAGAGCTTACATATGCTCCTCACCCAGCTTCCCCTATTGTTAATATCCTACATCACTATGTACAGTTGTCACGAGTTAGAAATAAACATTGGTACATTATTATTAACTAAACTTAATACTTTGTTCAGATTTCACCAGTTTTTCTTTAATTCCTTTTATTTGTTCTGGCATCCCACCTTGGACATCCTTTACACTTAGTCTTAATGTCTCCCTAGCCTCCTCTAATGTGACATTTCTCAGATTTTCCTTGTTTTTGATGACCTTGACAGTTTTCAAAGAACTAGTGAGGATTTTTACAGAATGTCCCTCAATTTGGATTTCTTTAATGTTTTTCTCATTATTAGATAGAGGTCATGGATTTGGAAAGGAAGACCACAGAGGTGTAGTGCCATTTTCATTACATCATACTAAGGTTACATACTATCAACATGACTCATTATGTTGATGTTAGCCTTGATCCCCTGGCCAGGGTAAGTCGGGTTTCTCCACTGTAAAATTACTTTTTCCTCCTTTTCCATACTGTGCTCTTTGGAATCCAGGCACTATGCCCAGCCTACTCTGAAGGACGGAAGGGGATGGAAGGTTATGTTCTACCTCTTGGAGGGGAGAGTATCTACATAAATTATTTGGAATTCTTCTGAAAGAGATTAATCTCATTTATTTAATCATTTATTTGCATCAGTATAGGCTCATGGATATTTATTTTATACTTTGGGTTATAATCCAATATTTTATTTATTTTATTGCTCAGATTGTTCCAGCTTTGGCCTTTGGGAGCTTTTTTAGTTGGTTCCCTTGTCTCATTGATGTGTTTCATCATTTTGTTTTTTGAGTACTTCCTTTACAGATGGGGAAATTGAGGCCAAAAGCAAGGGGTGATTTTGACAATGTCTCATAGCCTATCCATGGCTGACTTGGGATAAATCCAAAATGCTTTTGCTGCACCATGTACCTCCTGGGACATGCAAATGCAAGGGTAGAAAGTCCACTGGTGGCTTTTACAAAGCATCTGAAGCTTTGACAAATTACCCCTGCCATTGCTCTTCCGGAACGGACACATTTTCATCTCTCATATACTGGGCTTTTCAGAGTGAGAAATATTTTCTTGTCTTTTTAACCAGGAAAGAAGATTACAACAATTATTTTTCTCTAAGTTGTTCATTTCATCCATCAACTCAGCCATCACTGTGATTGGAGGGAGAAGCCAAAGAGGGATGGGGAAGATATTTTGAAGCTATGATAAATATCTGTCTTCTAAGGCCTGTCAGTTCTTAAGAGATGTGTCACCAAGAAACCTTGAAGACTACATTTTATCTACATAGACAAATTATAATAAGCAATTTTAAAAACACTGAATTCCAGTGTGTAGTTTCTTAAAGATACACACATGATTTTTTTTTTTATCCTCACCCAAGGACATTTTTGCATTTATCTTCAGATAGAGTGGAGGGAGAGAGGGGGGAAGAGAAAGAGAGAAACATCGATGTGAGAGAGACACATCGACTGGCCGCCACCCACACGACTCCAACTGGGGCCAAGGACAAACTGCAACCAAGGTATGTGCCCTTAGCAGGAACCGAACCCAGAACTCTCTGGTCTGCAGGCCAATGCTCTAACCACTGAGAAAGCTGGCCAGGGCCACACATGAATTTAATAGATGTTTACAGATGACTTTTTTTTAAATCCTCGCCTGAGGATATTTTTCCATTGATTTTTAGATCTTTAGGTAGAGTGGAAGGGAAAGAGGGAGAGAAAAACATCGATATGAGAGAAACACTTCCATTGGTTGCCTCCTGCATGACCATGATTGGGGCTGTGGATCACAACTGCAACCCAGGTACGTGCTCTTGACTGAAAATCAAACCTGCAACCCTTCAGTCCATGGGCTGATGCTCTAACTGCTGAACCAAATGGGCCAAGGCCAGATGACCTATTATGTACAAAAGATGTTGCTGGATTTGGGGGGGATATAAAAATTAAGGAGACATGATCCCTGATACCTGTTTTCAAAGAGCTTATTACATAGTAGAGAAGGCAGATATATAAGCGTTTAATTATAATAGAATAAAATAAGAGTCATAAAAATAAAACTATTGATTAAGTACTAGAAAAAAAAAATCAAATTCAACTCAGAGGATCAGGAAGACTTTCCAAAAGATTTGAGCGGGACTTTGAATGCTGGTCAGATTTCAATAGCTATAGTTGGGGATGAAAGCTGTACAGGCCAAAGGAAGTACATGAGCAGATATGTGCATTTAAAAAGGTGCTTTAAGAAACATGTAGAGCCCTGGCCGGTTTGGCTCAGCGGTTAGAGCGTTGGCCTGTGGTCCGGAGGGACCCGGGTTCGGTTCCCGCTAAGGGCATGTACTTCGGTTGCAGTTTGTCCCCGGCCCTGGTTGGTCGTGCGGGTGGCAGCCACTCGATGTGTCCCTTCACATCGATGTTTCTCTCTCTCTCTCTCCCTTCCTCTCTCTCCCTCCCACTCTATCTGTACAAAAAATGGAAAAATATCCTTGGGTGAGGATATAAAAAAAAAAAACATGTAGTAATAAGTTTGGTAATTTATAAGTTTAAAGTAATATGGAGCAGGGCTGTGATTAGTAGGCCAGGGATTCTGCTCCATTCAGTAAGCACATGGGATCTATGCAGGCTATTGAACAGGGAAGTGTCATGATCTAGGAGGTTTTTTGAAGATGAACTTTGCAGGATTGAAGTGGGAAGAGACTGATGGTGAATAGACCACTAAAGACGCTATTGTGGGACTTGCAACAAGAGCTAGTCCTGGTCTACACAGCAGGCTTGGCAGTGGGAGGACACGGAACCTTGATGGACATTGTGGAAGTCATCTTTGGACCTGGTAGTAGGATGAAGGAAGGGGATAAAAAAAGAAATTAAAGATAATTTCTGTGGTTTAGAGTTTCAATAACTGGGAGAAAGGTAGCATTATTATAGAAATAGGGAAGAGAAGGAGAGACACTGGTTTGGGATGGAAGATGGGGTAGTTTCAAACTGTTGAGATCAAGGTGCTGTCAAGGGAGATGCCTGTATTTGGGTCTAGAGTTCTGGTGTGAGTGCAGCTTACAGATTTAGGTTTGGGAGTCATTTGCACAAGAAATAGGGGATAGGGTAGCTGTTTATTATACTATCTCCCTGTTATTTTCTGTTCTCTAAGTAAGTTTCTTTATACGTTGTAGTAGTATTCAGTCCACATTAACAGTACTATGGAACTGAGACCCAGAGAGGTTGATTGGTTTGCTCATGTTCTCACTGTTCATTTATCTCATCACCTATTGAGGACCTACTATGTGCCAGATTCTGTTCCAGTAAATGACAAAACTTGGGTCAGATCTGTCTTCAAACTTGAAGTCTTTCTACATGAGGAAATGAGAGATAAGTTAGATCCATAAGTGAAAAAATACAGGGTGAAAATAAGATGAAGATACAATCTTGGGAAACACTAAGCTTTGGAGAGTTAGAGGAAGAAGAAAAAGGCAAAGAAAACGATAGGTTAGGTGCAGGTAAAGAGAAGAAGAACATCAGTGTTGCATCATGTCTCAGAAGAGGAGAGAGCGCTAGAAGTACAAGGAAGAGACATTTATCCAGCCAACCATATCAAATGCTGCAGAACAAGCAAGGAACTGAAAAGTGAGCAAGTGTTTCTTAATTTGTGAGTTGGTTAGATGAATTCCAAAAATATGGGGAGAAAGTAGCATAAGCCTAGCAATATGTGTAGAAACCAGATTTCATGGAATTAAGGAATAAAAGAGTGAAATGACGGAGGCAATCGGCAGAGATAGTTTGGTAAACGAGGAAAAGGAGATAATGATCGACAGAGTGGGAAGGGCAAGAGTCCAAGGGGCTGAGGTTTCTAGGGAGGTATTGAATTACCTGACCATTGGAGCAGGCTGGATTGGGAAGCAAATCAAGCTGAACTGAAATAGACTGTGGAATTGTGGGCTGTTATGAAGATGAAAGGAAAGTGGGGTGAAAGTATGGGAAAGTTGGGGAGATAGTAATGGTCCTATAGAATGAATTGAATTTCAAATTAAGATCTTAGGAATGGTACAGTATGTATGATAAAGAAAGCTAAGGTTTGATTACATTAAAGGAGTGAAGATCGAATTTTCTGGGATTAAAGAGGGAGGAGACCAGTGCAGGGTCATCCCAATAGGTAAGGATCTCCCCCCAAAATGATGGAGAGTTCCAAGTACAGAGGACGAGTCAAGGATAAAGGTGGACTGGGTGTGGAGGAAGACATGGAGCTGGTTCTAAAGCAACTGGGGAGGATCCTTCAGGTCAAAGAACAGCCATGAGGAGGGATGGCAGATAGTGGGGAAATCAGATGGTCTTCACTTGAAATGAGGAAGGTTATTAAAGGGTTGGGAATATGGGGCGGTCAGTGTGAGAGGTGTGTGAAGAAAGCATAAAGAGTGCTTATTCACATTAGGAGGGAGATCTACAAGTCACATTAAAGAAGTAGGTTAAGTGAAGTAAGGTCAATTACTAGAGTCCATTTGGATGGGGATGAAAATGTTGGGGACAGATGGAAGCAAAGGAGGTGGGATAACAGAAACTGACATTTAAGAGGAGGCTGGAAGGGATGGGGAATTCTGAAAAAGTTTAATTGGACTGCTGGCTGGATTACAGGTCTGTGTGTGCCCTAAAGTGGCTCTAAAGCTAACTACCATAAGTAAATATAGCTCAAGTGTGTCATACCATATAAATATTTTGAAATACAGAACAAAGCTGTTGCACAACAATGCCCGGAATGCTTACTTAGGATTGACTGATCAAATGATGAATCTGAAAAGGTCAGGAGAGTTCTCTTTTTCTCTCTTTTCAAATGGGACATATGTCACCATACTTCAACTTTGTTTTAAAAGTTGTAGTAGCTGTATAAATAATTATGAGCCCTGGAAGAATAATTCTCACACTTTTTGGGGGGTCATTTTACTTTCTTTGAAATGCTATAGAATTTTATAAAACAAGTTCCCATTTGCTCGGGTAATTGCCATGCCATCTTTTAAAAGTGCAGAGGAGTTTCCTCAAATAAGCCAACTTTTAAAATAAGTCCTTTTCTTCTGAATTGCAGAACCCTCCTGTAAGTGGACAGGTGGTGTTCACGGAGTTGATACAATACGAGATCTGGCATCAGATGCCCTGCATGTAGGACCAGCCTACTGTGTATTAAAGGAGTGACTCGGTAAAGCCACTTACTTAACCTCCTTCAGTTTCAGTTTCTTCATCTGTAAAATGTGAATGAAAACATTTTCCCCAGAGATTGCACACGGGGATGAAGGGAGGTAAGGTACTATGTGAAATCACCAGCCCCGAGGGCTGGGTGCTGGGATCTCCTCACTAGAGAATTCATATGTACATCCAAGGGTGAGAAGGTGTGGTCTAGGCTCTGTCTGCTTTTTCATCTGAGTCTCTGGAGTGTCCTCTAGGTTCTTTAACCAAGAACAAAACTACGGTGCTTATTTGAAAGGAGAATAGGGGAAGTTTTGTGGGACACTGAGGGAATAAACTCAGTACAGGGATTTTAAGTGAGGGCTCTATAGTCTGTGACCCTTGAAACTCTGCTCCTGACTCTCTTCTTAAGCTGTGACAATCCACTCACTGATCTTCTTGAGAAACAATGCCAGTTCCTCACCATTAAGGAGAGATTAACCCTGATTTAAGCCTCCGGCTTTCCTGGCAAGAGCAAGGTTCAGGTTCTATTTATAGCAGGTTTTTGGACTAGAGTCTGGCTTTGCCACTGAACTGATCTTTTACCCTAGAGATTGTAAAATCAGTTCTGAATCAGGTTTGGAAGACAGTTCCAGAGTGGTCTTCTGACTCTTCCTTCAGACTTTCCTACATCACATATACGTTTGTCTAGGAGCTGTCCTTTTCTAGATGTAGAAGTTTGAGAATTAGGAAATTAGCTTTAATTTAGCTGATGAGATTTCTAAACAAGATAATACTTTTTATAAGATTATAGGACTGGATTAGTCTAAAGAATACCTAGACATTAAAAAAAATTTTTTTTCTTCATTTATTTCAGAGAGAAAAGGAGAAAGAGAGAGAGAGAAATATTGATGAGCGCCTCCTGCATGTCCCCCACTGGGGATTTGGCCCACAACCTGGGCATGTGCCCTGACTGGGAATCGAACTGGTGATCTCTTGGTGCAAGGGTCAACACTCAACCACTGAGCCACACCAGCAGGGTTACCTAGCATTTAAAAAAAAATTTTATCCTCACCCAAGGACATTTTTGCATTTATCTTCAGATAGAGCAGGAGGAAGAGAGAGAAAGAGAGAGAGAGAGAGAGAGACAGAGAGAGAGAGAAGGAGACAGAGAGAGAGAGAGAGAGAGAGAGAGAGAGAAAGAAAGAAAGAGAAAGAGAAAGATTGATGTGAGAGAGACACATAGAGTGGTTGCCACCCACACGACCTCAACCAGGGCGGAGGACAAACTGCAACCGAGGTACATGCCCTTAGTGGGAACCGAACCCAAGACTCTGGTCTGCGGGCTCATGCTCTAACCGCTGAGCCAAACTGGCCAGGGCTACCTAGACATTTTTTTCAGCCATGAGAAGATTACTCAGATCTGCCCTGACCAGTTTGGCTCAGCGGTTAAAGCGTCGGCCTGCGGTCCGGAGAGACCCGGGTTCGGTTCCCGCTAAGGGCACGTACTTCGGTTGCAGTTTGTCCCTGGCCCTGGTTGGTTGTGCAGGTGGCAGCCACTCGATGTGTCCCTTCACGTCTTTGTTTCTCTCTCTCTCTCCCTCCCACTCTATCTGTACAAAAAATGGAAAAAATATCCTCGGGTGAGGATAAAAAAAAAAAAAAAAAAAGATTACTCAGATCTTACTTATCTCTTCTCCCCTTCCCTCTTCTCTTCTACTCTCTCCTCCCCTCTCCTATCTTCTCTCCTGTCTTCTCTTCCTTTTTCTTTCTCTTCCCTCCTCTTCCCTTTCCTTATTTATCCATTATCTATCATCCATCTATTTATTCATCTGAAAGTCTGCCTATCTTTTCTATCTGTCATCTATCTATCATCTAATCTGTCTATCTATCTAGTTATCTATCTATCTGTCATCTAACTACATGTCACTATCTTTGTCTACCTGTTTTTGTTTTGTTTGGATGGGACTGAGAAAAAGGGTGATAAGAGAGGAGTAGTTATCTGAAGTCTCAAATATCATTGGAGTTTGTTGGAAATGTTGCATCAAGGCATATCAGTATATTCGTATCTTGTATCATTTATTGAAAAAATGGTCAAGGAAGAAGAGGACTTTTCTGGAGTCCAAAGAAACACAATTCAGGGTAATGGAAAAAGACAGAGCAAAGGGAACTTGGTTAAAGGCTAGAATTCCAGGTGACAAGAAACCAATTATAATCTCCTTTATTCTCCAGAAGAAGAGTCTAGTGGCTCCAACTCCTCACCTGGCCTCACTTTCCTGTTGCCACAAAAATGTCTTCCCTAAGATAGACTTTGGCCCTTTGGTCTGCACCTCTCACCTTTGGGAGCAGCCAACAGCCCCACAGGGGCTTGGGCTGCGACTTCCAGTGAGAAAGCCCCTCCCCTAGCCAGCACTGCTCACTGACGAGCTGTTCTCAAAGGAAACCCTCTTTCATCTCCTAGGCCCACACACCCCTAATGAGCTACAGGTAAAAAGAATGACCCCATGCCTCCCAGCTAAATATTCTGGATTGCACTGATTACTCACCTTCCTCCAGCTTTCCAGGAGCACTCTCAACACACCCACCTCCCAGTCACCCCAGTTAGCACTAGGAGTCCAGACCTCCCAGACTATCATCATATGTTGCTTATCTCAACACTCCTGTCCACCTTCCCCAATCTGACTCCATTTCCTTTGCTCCCCTGTAATGTCACAGTCCTCCACTGCCCTCTCTGGAATTCCTGGTTTGCCATAAGCAAACTCCCCTGTGTCTTACACTTTTCTCTGGATATTTGCTTCCCCTTCTTCCTCTAACTGAAACCTGGCCGTCCCTCTCCAATGGAAGATGTCTTTCCTTTCACCCCTCATTTGCCTCAGGACCTATCGGCAGCTCTTTTCTATATCTCTAGAATTGGGTGGATAGACCTTGACCAGCTCCTCAGGGGTTCTCCAGAGAATGAAGTGATGCACTGTGAGGGTCTCTTCCGCTGTAAGGAATCACTCAGCTATCTTTTACATGCGTCACAGTCCTGGGGTCTTCCATGAAGTGATATCTTTGGTGCCCATGCCACGAGCACCTTAAACTCACCTCCATTGTCAGAGCTGTCCCACCCGATGTCTCAGCGGCTGCCATTTTTCTGCTCCCCTGCAGGCATTGGAGCTGCATGGTGCTTTAAATGGGTGGACCATGAAGCCTTTGTTAAGTTGCCTGCATATCCTTTACGTCTGCACATATATCAGATTATAAGCCCCCAGAGGAGCAGAGCCAAGTTGTTAACTCACATTCACAGCTCTAAATTCAGTGCAGTGAGCAGCTCGGTTTGTCTTCATGATGATGATGAAGAGGAGTTGGAAGATTTTTCTTCCATTATATCGAATGCAGTTACTAAATTTTATAGGCTCCCTCTTAGAATTTTCTGGATGGTCTCCTCTTTTTCACTTGATACCTTATTCTTCCAGAGTGAAATGCAGGATAGAGAGGTAAATGGTCTGAAAACAAATGTACTGTAACACAGTCACTTTGGCTATAAAAATAAAACAACCCAAACCTAGTTTTTCTTGCAGTCTTTAAATCCAGATGGTAGTAAAAATTGACATTTCAGTTCTGTTTGTGAAATTCATTTTGTTTTTAAATTGGGAAGAACCATGAAGCTAAAAATTGTCTGAAGTACTAGGAAGGCCTGGTGAGACCTCTTTAGGAGTGTTATTAATAAGGACTTGGGCCCTGGCCGGTTTGGCTCAGCAGTTGGAGTGTCAGCCTGCGGACCAGAGAGTCCCGGGTTTGGTTCCTGCTAGGGGTACGTACCCCCCAAAATAATAAATAAATAAAATAAGGACTTGGAATTTTAGAGAGAACTTGGAGGCAGTGTAAATAGAGCTGCAAATAACCATGGTGGGTATGAAGCAGGGCCCCAATGCCCAGAAGCAATGTGCTACCCCATCCCTAATCTGCAAGGCAGAGGATTGGCTTGAACAATGAAAGGAAAGAGACATCTGGACAAAAATAGACACTATTTTGGTAGCCAAATTTTATTAATTCTTTTATAGTTGTCATTTTTTGTTTGTTTGTTTGTTTATAGTTCTCATTCCATAAGGTAGGTTATCATTCTTAACAGTCTGTTCTGAAATTAAGAATCAAATGTAAGATCTTTTTATAAATAAACATCAGTATTATAAGAATTCAGTTTAATTAATTAAACTCAAGATTTAGGGGTCTAGAGTGTTCCAAACCAGGTAAGAAGGCCCATTACAGAGTACTTTAATGGCAAGTTTTATTTCTGACTGGGTCTGTTCTATATTTATTCCTGGAGGAAATCATAGAAACAAATCAGCATCTATTTGTTACAAACAGTGTATCAGTTAAGTTTCTTTGGTTGAAAGTGAAGAAAGCTCAATCCAAATGGATTTAATTAAACAAACAAGAAGAGGGGATTTACAACTGCCCTTAACCCTGGCAGGTTCAGTGGGGAGACTGGTTTAACTGTTGCTTGACACAGGTGCTTCAGAAACATCTCCGGGCCAGGTCTTACCTCACTTCTCTCTTCCACGTGCAGGCTTCCTTCTTAGACAGAGTCTCCCTTCCTGGCTGACAGAAGGCTGCAGCCTCCCGAGACTTCACACTGCCGAGACTCCAAGTCTGTGGGGAGGAGGAGACCACTTATCCTCAGCACATGAACAAAAACCCCAGGTCTGGTTCTCAGTGGCTGGCTTGGGTCATGTGCCCATCCTTGAATCAGTCACTTTGTGTAAGAGCATTGCATCTGCTAATTAACTTAGTCCAGTCATGGCTCGCACTAGATTTAAGCACCATTCTGTGTATAGACAAAGCACTGGGCTGAAGGAACTTCCTCTTTGTGTGCATTGATAGTGTATACATAAACTGTAAATTTGTGTGTGTAGTGACAGTGACGGTTTCCTCCACTGGCTTTGGTTTGGTTCTCCTTCCCTCTGATGATTTTGTCTGTTTCCCTCCACATTTCTGTCCCCCTCCATGAATGCATAGTACTTATGTGTGTACACATATATGTGCATGGGTGTATACAGTTGATATTAAATATATTTATCAAATGATATGGAATATTTATCTGCCCATCAGAATGGATGCCAGCTATAAACAACCTGTACAATGTAGTAGGACATAAAGGCTGTGAAGAAGTAGAAACCATGTATTTTATTTTATTTTATGTTATTTTATTTTATTTTATTTTAGATAGAATGGGAGGCAGAGATAGGAAGAGAGAGAGAGAGAGAGAGAGAGAAACATCAACGTGAAAGGGAAACATCGAGTGGCTGCCTCCTGCACGACCCAACCAGGGCCGGGGACAAACTGCAACGGAGGTACATGCCCTTAGCGGGAACCAAACCCGGATCTCTCTGGACCACAGGCCGACGCTCTAACCACTGAGCAAAACCGGCCAGGGCAAAACCATGTCTTTTATGAGGAAGTAGAGATTCAAAGACACACAGAATAGGGTGAGGGAACCAGTCAGGAATGAGAGAAGATCAGAACGAGGGGTGGGGTGAAGAGAGTACTTAGTATCCAAATTTTCTCTGTGTTTGGTGGCTTTCCATTCCCTTGAGGGCTGTCTGTATTGTACCGTGGTTCCCCTGGGATCCGTTTCCTTTATTGCTCCATTGATTCTTCCATTAAACCATCCTCTTTCCTTTAAAAGCTATCTTGAGGGACTCCGTTAGTAGAAACTAAATCTAACTAACTAAAATGAATTGGCTCATACTATATATAGCATTTTGTAACATGCTATAAAAATTTTGTTATTCTCTTATCAATAACAGACATCTTCCATGTCCGCAGATAGAACTCTATCATCACTCTTAAGGCACATGGTGTTAGAGACCTCTAGTTCTCACACCTCACATTCTTTCAGCCCATTTCACTCCAGCCATTGCAGAGGTGTTACCTGACATGTACCTGCTTTAACCGCATCATGTATTTCTCAGTTTCTGCCCTGGGACTTCTCACACCCTGCATGGGGAACCTGTGGGGACTCATTTAGCACTTGAGTTAAATCATAGGAAAACCCTTGACCAACTGGTGATAAGAGATGGACAAATGTTCCCTGATTCTATCATGTAGGCTGACAATTCAGAGGGTCCCATTCTACATAGTTCCTTAGAGGTCCCCAATCAGATCAAGCTCTGGTTTCCCTTAGTTTCTGGTTTGATAATGCACCATTATATTGCATTGTCTTCTTCCCTGTTCTATTCCTCCTGGGCCCTTACTACTATACCCTGGGTTTACCTCTCAAAATAAACTGCCTGCGTGCAAGCCCTTGACCTTTGCTTTCTGGAAGGAACCCAGTCTAAGACAGCATTGTATTGCCTGGATGCATCCTTATTTATTAATTCTTCCCTTGTTAATGGACGCTTAGATTATTTCCCTTTTCATTGTTACAAACAATGCTGTGAAGAACATTTTTACCAATACATCTTTGCATACTTGATGCTTGTTTCCTTAGGAAAAAATTACTGCAAGTAAAATTGCTGAGTCTATTACTGATCATCAGGCGCACACTCTTTAAAGGCTTTTGATACACACTGAAGCCAAAACATTTGCTTTAACAGTTTCATAGATTTGTCAAAAAATTAGCCACTAACCCGAGGACATAATCTGTCTACAAAAAATCCATCTAAATGACTACACGTTGGAGGCTGGCTGCCTTCCATAACTATAAGCCAACAGCCCAGTTGTGACCTAGGCAGAGAGACTTGCTTCACTTAGTCCAAACCAAACAGCGCTGAGTTCTTGGACTTAGCTTTGCCTGCCGCACTTTGGTTCTTTATAACCCTATGAAGCAAATGTGGTGACAGATTAAAAGAGAAACGTATATTTAGTTACTTTAGCATGATTGTGCTAGTGACAGTGCGGCTCAATAAATTTTTAAAACTCACAAAGACCTTTAATTCAATCTCTAATGCTGAAGCTTTTAAGCTTCCTACAATAAAAGTTTTCTTGAGAGAGGAAAAAAAGTGGGGGGACCAATGATTTAGATATTTCATTATTAGTATCACTGAAAAAGTTGCAAGGAGCTCTGGGTCTCTTTTTCTCAAAGATGCCATCAAAATTGACCCAAAGTAATGCTTCTGAATTCTGTGTCCTTGGTAAAAATGTCTCTCACCTTCTGCTTCACTGCAGTGAAAATAAAGTGGAAGTTATCAAGTAAGCAAAGAAAACTGTGTAAGTTTTGATAGCATATCATATTAAATGCATTCTTATGATTGTATTACCTTGATTGCTTCCATGCACACTAGAAATCTTTATATTTTATACTGCACAGGGAGGTTAACTTATAGTTTAATAGATGATGATTGTGGGTTCCACAAAGGGATGCTTAATAGATGCTTGGTTAGAAGTAGAGCTATTTCTACAGAAAAGAACATTCTACTGACATTGTTTTGCTTTATAGCACTTTTCCTACTATCTTGACCTGTAATAAAAATGGTGGACATTAGCTTTCTAGTCAAGAGTGAAAATATTTATAACAACATTTTTTATGAAAAAATTAATATCTATTTTTGTTGATTTAAAATAACTTTTTCAGGAACTCGACCCACCTAAATGAAAGAACTGCTCATCTCATAGATATTTTCTCTTTTCATGTAAACTTATAGGATATTTGATCAAAAACATTAATATGGTTTAAAATTGCTTCTGAATACGATTCCTATTGTTTGAGTTTGGACAAAAGAGTTGGAGCCAGAACTTGGAGTCTAGGACATGGCATTTGGAAGTTTGAGATAGGATGTGTGAAGCCATATGAAGCTTTTGAGAATTGAACTCACCAGAAAAAGTCAGGATTTTTGAAATTATAATCTGTACATTTTAGATTGAAAGAAGATTGGGAGAGCAGTTCAGGAAAGGGTTTAGGCCTGAGATGATGAAGGCCTAGGCTAATGTGCTGGCTCTGAAGCCATCTGAAAAGAGCCATCTGAAAGGACATATGATGCTGGATAATAGAGGGGCTGGGGAAGAAATGGTCAGAAGGACTGTGACTTGGTGTTTGAATGACTACAAGTAATGGCTTTCCCAGCACTGTATCTTCAGTGTCTAACTCAGTGCTTAGTACAGAGTAGATGTTCAGTAAATATTTGCTGGAAGAATGAAGGGCATATAAATCACCCCAGAGGAAATGAAGTTACCCATATGACTTTCTCAAATTAATTCCTCACTTGATATTTGTGAATCACTCACCTGAGACTCAGTGCAAATATTTACCAACCATATACTGTGGACTTTTTCTCCCGCTGGCAGACCTGATTTGGCAGATTTGTTTGGTAGCATGTCCATCATGTTAGCCCTTCATCTTCCTCCAGGAGTGAATTTTAGCCTTCCCGAAGTGTGATGCTCCTATTACTCTTCTGTCATCTTTAGAGCGACAAATGATTTGCTGGTGGACCTGGCTACCAATTTATTTCCTCCATGAAGTTACGAAGAGAAGCATGTTACATTAGTATTTACTTGCTTTATGTGATGTGTGGAAACTGGAAGGAAAGGGTTGGCTGCAGGGAGGAAGTCTAAGGGACCAGAGTATATACCCTACAAAATCCCTCATTAGGAAGTGTTATGGAATTCAGGGATGGTTTAAAGTCTCTGTCTTTGAGGAACTCAAGTAGAGGAATCTAAAATAGTATGGTGGGGCTTCAGCCAGGACTTCTGGTCAAAATGGCAGCATAGGTAAGCACGGTATTGCGTCCTCCCACAACCACATCAAAGTTACAACTAAACTACAGAACAACCATCATTCAAAACTGCCTAAAATCAAGCTGAATGGAAGTCCTACAACTACGGAATTAAAGCAGCAGCCACATCCAGACTGGTAGGAGGGGCAGAGGCACAACGGGCTGTTCCCACACCCACATGTGGCGGATAAAAATCAGGAGGACACCTCGGCTGGGAAGGTCCTCCCTGAGGACTGAGGGGTCCCCATCCCACAACAGGCGCCCTGCTCAGGGTTCCAGTGCCAGGAAAGGAATCCCCATAATTTCTGGCTGGAAAAACCAGCTGGAACTGAGGCTCAGGGAGGCTGAGGTAACTGGAGCTCCAGGCAGCTCCTCTTAAAGGGCCCGTGCACAGACTTATCGGACTTTCTACCTCTAAGCTTGGAGGGGAGGCAGCTCAAAGGGCGCCAGAGACATACAGGGAAGAACTGAGCTGTTTGGCATTGGAGGGAGGGCTGGAGAGGGGGCTTTCTCCAGGACAAACGTGCTATCAGAGGCCTTTGTTCCTTTGGTAAGCCTTTCCCTGGGGTGGCAGACAGCTGCCATATCTGGGCCTCCAGCAACCTGGCTCACACTGCCCTACCCTGGTGATTCCCTGAGGCCCCGCCCCAGCCAACTTTTAGGCCCACCCAAGATGTTGCCAGTTGCTTAACCATGGGATTGGCCTGTCTTGGATCCTGCTTCAGGTTTTCCTAAATCTTTCAAACAAGCAGCATCTGGTCTCAGCTAACCCCATATCTCTCGTTAAGCAATACATAGAAACAAATACAGGGAGGCAGCCAAAATGAGGAGACAAAGAAACAGGTCCCAAATGAAAGAACAGAACAAAACCCCAGGAAAAGAACTAAGTGAAATGGAGATAAGCAACCTAACAGACGCTGAGTTCAAAATACTGTTTATAAGGATGCTCAATGACCTTAGTGATAACCTCAACGAACTTAGTGAGGGCATCAAGAGCATAAAAAAGGACCAGTCAGAAATGAAGGATGCACAGTCAGAAATGAAGGAGGCACTAACTTAAATAAAGAATAATATACACAGATTCAGTAGTTGAATAGGTAAAACCAAGAAGCAAACCATCGATTTGGAGTAAAAGGAAGCAAAAAATACCCAGTCAGAACAGCAAAAAGAAAAAAGAATAAAAAAAAAAAAAATGAGGATAGTGTAAGGAGCCTCTGGACAACTTCAAGCGTGCCAACATTTGCATCTTGGGGGTGCCAGAAGGAGAAGAGAGAGAACAAGAAATCGAAAACCTATTTGAAACAATAATGGCAGAAAACTTCCCTAACTTGGTGAAGGAAAGAGACATACAATTACAGGAAGCACAGAGAGTCCCAAACAAGATGAACCCCAAGAGGCCCACACCAAGACACATCATCATCAAAATGCAAAAGGTTCAAGACAGAGAAAATCTTACAAGCAGCAATAGAAAAGCAGTTAGTTACCTACAGGGGAGTTCCCATAAGACTGTCAGCTGATTTCTCAAAAGAAACTTTGCAGGCCAGAAGGGAGTGGCAAGAAATATTCAGAGTGATGAAAAGCAAGAACCTACAACCAAGATTACTCTATCCTGCAAAGCTGTCATTTAGAATCGATGGCCATATAAAGACTTTACCAGACAAGGAAAAGCTAAAGGAGTTCCTCACCACCAAATCATTATATGAAATGTTGAAGGGTCTTTTTGAGGAAAAGGATAAAAAATATGAACAAACAAAATGACAATGAATACATATCTATCAACAATTGAATCTACAAACAAAATGAACAGGCAGAACAGAAACATTCTCATAGATACAGAGAACATTTTGTTGGTTGCCAGATGGAAGAGGGATTGGGGGAATGGGTGAAAAAGGTGAAGGGATTAAGAAGTACAAATTGGTTGTTAAACTGACAAATCTCAAAGGGAAGGGAGGTTGGGGAGTGGGAAGAAATAAACCAAAGAAGTTACATGCATATATGCATAACCAATGGACACAGACAACAGTGTGGGAAAAGGCAGGAGGGGGGCGGGAATGGGGACGAGGGGGTCAATGGGGAAAAAATGAGGAACATCTGTAATACATTCAACAATAAGATAAAAAAATAAATAAAATAAAATAGTATGGTGGAAAGAGCCTAAACAGGATTGAAATAAAACCTCCAATGAGGCCCTGCCCGTGTGGTTCAGTTGGTTAGAGTGTTGTCCCAAAACGCCAAGGTTGTTGGTTTGCTCCCTGGCCAGGGCACATGCAAGAATCAACCAATGAATGCATAAATAAGTGAAACAACAAATCCATGTTTCTCTTTTTTTCTCTCTGCCCCCCCACCCAATAAATAAATAAATAAATAAATAAATAAATAAATAAATAAATAAATAACTAGAACTCAGTAACAGTGGGCAACTAACAACTTTCATGGATCTTATTTTTTTCATCTGTTAAAAAGGAGAGACTTTACCCCGAATAGCCACAGCAATCGAAAAAGAAGAACAAAGTTGGAGAGATCACATTACCAGATTTCAGGTTATACTACAAAGCCACTGTAATCAAAACAGCCTGGTACTGGCACAAGAACAGGCAGATAGATGAATGGAACAGAATACAGAACCCAGAAATGGACCCAAGACAATATGCTCAATTAATATTTGACAAAGGGGGCAAGAGCATACAGTGGAGTAAAGACAGCCTCTTTAATAAATGGTGTTGGGAAAATTGACAGCTACATGCAAAAAAATGAAACTAGGCCATCAACTTACACCATACACAAGAATAAACTCAAAATGGATAAAAGACTTAAATGTGACTCATGAATCCATAAAAATCCTAGAATAAAATGTAGGCAGCAAAATTTCAGACATATGCAGCAGAATTTTCACTGATACATCACTTAAGGCAACAGAAACAAAGGAGAAAATGAACACATGGGACTATATCAAACTCATAATCTGTACGGCAAAAGAAACAACCACCAAAATGGAAAGGCAACCCACTGTATGGGAAAGCATAATTGCCAATGATACATCAGATAAGGGGTTAATTTCCCATATATATAGAGTGCTCATACAGCTCAACAAAAGGAAGACAAAGAACCCAATTAAAAAACAGGCAGAGGAACTAAATAGACACCTCTCTAAACAGGACATACAAATGGCTAAGGGACATATATAGAAATGCTCAACATCACTAATCATCAGAGAGATGCAAATTAAAACAATAATGAGGTATCACCTCAACCTGTCAGAATGGCCGCCATCAACAAATCATCAAACAAGTGTTGGTGAGGGTGTGAAGAAAAGGAGAATCTAGTACACTGCTGGTGGGAATGCAGACTGGTGCAGCCACTATGGAAAACAATATGGTGTTACCTCAAAAAATTAAAAATTGAACTTCCATTTGACCTAATGATCCCACTTCTAGGAATATACCCTAAGAAGCCTGAAACACCAATCAGAAAGAATATATGTACCCCCATGTTTGTAGCAGCACTATTTACAATAGCTAAGATCTGGAAACAGCCCAAGTGTCCATCAGTAGATGAATGGATTAAAAAAGCAGTGGTACATACACAATGGAGTACTATGCAACTGTAAGAAAGAAAGATCTCTTATCCTTTGAGACAACATGGAGGGACCTGGAGAGTATTATTCTAAGTGAAACAAGCCAAGCAGAGGAAGACAAATATCACATGACCTCACTTATTTGTGGAATATAATGAACAAAATAGTTTGAGGAACGGGGTAGTCCCAGAGACGTGGAAGTGGGGTTCAGACTGACAATCCCCTGAAGAGAGGGTGGGGGGAGAGATAAACCACAGAACTTATATGCATGTATGCATGAACAATGGACACGGGCAACAAAGCTGGGGACAAGACTGGGAGGGAGAGGGAGGGGTCATCAGTGGGGGGAAAAGGAGAAACATCTGTAACAAAAATAAATAATAAAAAAAAAAAAATGGAGAGACTTTGATTAGGTAATCCCTAGGATCCTTTTCATCCCTAAAGTCTGTAATTCCTTTATGGACTTTCAAGGCACTAATGAAAATATTATCTCCTCTTCATTATGGCTCCCATTCAATTTCCTTCTGAGTACTTACCCTGTGTTCCAGTGTCCTCCCACCACATGCTTTAAACCCTTACCAACATTTTGACTGTGTTCTATAGCTTGTTATCATGGCAGCAACACCTCCTCATTTTGTTAACACTTAATAACTTATTCTATGTAAGTCAGAATAACTCAGCAGCTGTGTTTGAAACAACTAATTTGGTGAGGTTGTAAAAGGTATCCAGAAATTTATTAGGAGCTGTCTCAGACACAAATCAGCCTGTCTACACTATAGTTAGTGTCTATAACCCACATATTACACTCCCACTGTATTTCCCCCTGAACCACAACATTTCAGGACTCAGTGGCTATGTTGGCCCTTGCAATTCTAGTCCATCACCTGGAACCGTCTTTCTTGACTAATGCCACATGGACACATAGTCCTATTATAAGCCTTAAAGAGTAAGCAAGTGTCTTATTAGGTGGTATCTCCCACTTGCTGTTAGAAAATATCTGAGCTCTCATATTCCTGATTCAATAGATTTATTGACAGGTCTTTGCCTGTTTTTTAAAGGCTCTTAACGTCATTTTTCCTGTCTGAGAAAATTCCTAAATAAATACATATAGGATTGTTGACCTCAGATTTCTGTGTATTTATTAAATTTGGATGGTGGGATTTAACAAGAAGGTCATCGCTTTAAGTTGACAATGCAAATACTGGTTATAAATTATAGGTAAAGATTGAACAGAGATGCAGAGCCTGAGTAAAACTTTTAACCTTTGCTTGTAAATGCAATGGTGTTAACTCCCTCAAAGAAAAAGACACTTTTAAAAACACATAATATTTAGAAGTATCAAGTACCTGAAGTGAAGTATTACTCTTTTTTTTGTTGGTGGTGGTCTAGATGCTTGGGTCACTGTCTGGAATTCATAACTATCTGATCTGGGCATTTATGGAGTTCCAGTGGAACCCTTCATTTAAATAACCCTTCATTTAAATAAGAGAATAACCAAGACTTCAAAATTCACAGCTTGTTTCTCAAGGGACTCATTTACCTCTTGATATATTTCACATAGGGAAGTGGAAACTTGGAGAGTGCACATTTTCACACATATGGCATGAACTTTTTTAATATATAGATGAAAATAAGTCTCATTAAGACTGAATTCCTTAAAGAGTGCCTACTTGGGTAATGCTGTAGTCAAATAGAGCCCACCCAGTCCAAGTGTCTGTGATTGGGGTATATTTCACTACTGTCTAGTCCTAATAAAATTCACATGCTGCCAAAGGCTCCCCTTTCATGACCCACTTCTGTTCTGAAGGGTGTCGTGGACTTACGACTATCCTGGAATGTCCTCTAGGGGCAGTTCAAATGTGATTCAGCAAGTTTTGGGGCATGAGTCGGTGTTCATCTGTTAGATGCTTCAAGGATAATGTGTAGGCCTTTGTCAATGGTACTCTTACTGTATAGCTCCTTACCTTGGCCAATACGTAGTTTTCATTAGCATGGTATTACGTTGGTGATGAGTATTGGCTCAGCTTCCCTGGTATTACTTATCATGTGATTTTTCCAGATTCATTCCTCTTGTTTATTCGAAAGAGTCACCCCCCCTCCCCCGACCATTTTCTTCTCAATCCCAGCCTAAGGGATCCTCAGTTAACCTGGTAGAGGGAGAGAGAATAATTTGCCTTTCTCTATTCTTTCTCCAATCTATTATTGTGACATAAACTCCATGACTTCTTCATTTTTGCTGTAACTGTCCTAATTCTTTGTGAGGCAATGTCTATGCCTCAGATTGACTAGGATAGGGTCCAGGTAAGTGCAAACTATAAAAAGAAGCCACAAAGGTTGATATTTGAAGGTACAATTTTATTACATATTCCAATATAACAATACCTGGTAGGATTGCTTACCTTGAGATTTTATGAAAATTTCAAAAGTAATTGTTGGAGTAACTGAACTTAGATTGTCAAGAGAGGGTCCCCAGGGATTCTGACATCAATAAGAAGGTGGTAAGAAGCCACAACTTGTATGGTGTAGAGAAGAATTCTGGTCAGGATCCTATTCTTCTTGCTCCATGTGGCTTGAGTCCTTTATTGAGTTAGGTCTTTACTTGTGCATTTGCTCTAAGTCTTGTCTTAGCACTGAGCCTTTATCAGCTGGTGTCTATGGGATGTTTTGCCGCTCTTTGTAATATTCCGCCAGAACCGGCAAGGGATGTGCACCACTGGCGTTCTCTTTCTAGTGGCTTGGTCTTCGTGTCTCTGTCCTCCTTACCAGATGAATTCATTTTTAGGGATCAGATTTTTTTTAGAAGTTTTAGAGCTTTTCTGGGTGTCAGTCTCTTCTTTCTTGGAGTTACCCATGTGGGCAGTGCCAAATGACATCTTGAGTAACAACTTTAAACATCTCTTGGGCCACAACAGCTTGGCACATTAGTGTTTCATCACTTCATTTCCACTCTCCCATTTTATTTACTCTGCAAGGTTCGGTTTCAGTTGGGGCTGACAAGTTCTTCGTCCTGGCTACTTCTGAATAGTTTTCATTATCGATGTTATTTCCTACTATGAAGGATGAGGGCGTCACTGTCTTTCACTCCTCTCCCCTGCACCTATCACATATTTGCATATTTCCCTTTTCCCCATTCTCCTAATATAGACATATGGTTCAGTAGTATCAGTGTCCAGTAGTTACATTATTATGATTATGTAAATGGTATTCCCATTTCTCTGAGCCATGGTAACATTTTCTTTCCTACACAACTTTTTGTTTTCTTTGGAATGTATGATTTTCATGTTTATAAATTTGTCAAGCTTTTTCTGTGCTTATAGGAGGAGTCATCAGACTATAGCTCATGGGCCAAATGCAGCCTGCTGTTTTTATAAATAAATTTCATCAAAACAAATGCACATCCATTTGTTTACATATTGTTTATATCTGCTTTCAACCTGCAACAGCAGAGTTAACACAGCTGTTAATCTGGTGTCCCCCTTTTTCATCTGTCTGGGGATTCGCTTCACCCTCTTCTATGTTGGATCCTTTGTTAAGAAAATATTTCATGTCTCATTTTTCAAGAAAATACTCTTGTTACTCTTTCATTATAGTGGAACACAATCGCATGTCTTCCTGAAAAAGGGTGTGGGAGAAGTCATTTTCTTGAGACCTTGCATGTCTGAAGATGTTTTTTATCTTACCTTCATATATGACTAATAGTTTGGCTGGGAGTGAAATTCTAGATTGGAGATAATTTTCTTTTGATTTTGAGCCCATTGCTTCTTTAACTTCTAGCTTCCAGTATTGTTGTAAGATGTCCAAAGCTATTCTCATTCCATATTCCTCACATGTGACTTAAAATAAAATCTCTTCAGAGTTCATTTTCTGTGTTGTGATATTTCATAATGATGTCCTTTGGTGTGGATCTTATATCAATTAGGCTAGGCATTTGTTGAGCCCTTTTAATCTGGAAATTCATGTTCTTCAGTGTGAGGTATTCTTGAGTTACATAATCATTTTCCTGCAGCAGCATACTTGAAGGCAGAGCTTCTTAACTAGATGAATGTATAAATTTTCTTGGGAGCATTTTTAAGATGTACATGCCCAGGTCTCAGCCATAGAGTTTCTCAATGATATATCTGGAGTATGGCTCTTAGTATGTGTATTTTGAAAAGGTTCTTGGGATAATTCTGAGTAAGAGCTATTATTTGAGCAACTTTTAGAGTATATGATTTAAGAAGTGTGGCATTGCCCTGGCCAGTTTGGCTCAGCAGTTAGAGCATCGGCCTGTGGTCCAGAGAGACTTGGGTTCAGTTCCCGCTAAAGGCATGTACCTCGGTTGGAGTTTGTCCCCGGCCCTGGTTGGTCGTGTGGGTGGCAGCCACTCGATGTGTCCCTTTCACGTTGATGTTTCTCTCTCTCTCTCTCTCCCTTCCTTCCTCCCTCCCTCCCTCCCTCTCTATCTGAACAAAAAAATGGAAAAATGTCCTCGGGTGAGGACAAAAAAAAAAGAAGTGTGGCATTCATGGAGCAAAATTTTGTGGAAAAATAAACTTTTGAAATTAAACCTGGGTCCAATGACTCCTCTCCAACCATCACTTTTAATTGCTCTGTGATCTTGGGCGAGTATTAAATGGAATTGATGATGATGATGATGATGATGATGATGATGATAAAAAACTAGCTTGGGTTATTGTGAGGTTAAATATAAAAATGCCTACTACAGTGCCTGGAAACATAGTAAGTCTTAGATTTTCTCCCCTCAGTCCCTACATGTGATATGAAGAAAATAAATCAAGATTAAATTCTGTCTTGGAACATGTAAACCACAGCCTGTGTTATATCAGAAGGGCCGTGGGCAACAGGGAAGCAGTTTATACTTCATATTCTCACAGCACTTGGAAGCTTGGCTCATACTATATTGACTCATATGTGCTTAGATCTTATGTCACTCTTCTAATTGCTCTTAAATAGTTCTGATGGGAATTTTGCCTACCCAGTCAGATGGCAAACTACACAAAGGTAGGCATGCCATTCATAAACTCTGAGTCATTCATAGTGCCAGGTACCGGGTTCTATATATCAGACATTTCTTTCTTAGTGATAACAGCCTACAATGAGATATTTACTTACTCTTTTGATTGATAGAGGAGACAGAACATGAATAAAATAGAGCTTAGGAGTTTAGGAAAATGTGATTACCAACTCAAATATCCAGCATGATGTTTCTTAGCTGTTGTCTGGATGACATGATGATACTGATTTATTGGTGCTTTGCTTTAAATACCACTTAGGAAGACAAAAGCAGTAAGTTATTTATCTGTACTTACTATTGACTCTGATTGGCTATTCATCCCTCTACTATTCCTGGGTGACATTATTGGCATGCATAAAATTGCAATATGTAAAATATGCATGGCTTCCATTTTATTCATAAGATCCTTCAGGGCAAGAACCTTGCCTTAATAACTTTCATATTTCCAATGTCTAGAATCATTCCTGGCATATAATAAGCACTCAGCATAAGTTGATGAATCTTCGTATTTATATATAATGCTGAATAATGATATAGGCCAATACTTTTTTGGAATGCTGAGAGCTTATTGGTTTTCAAAATAAAACATTATTTTTTCTCAGACTTTGTAGAGTGTGTGGTCTTCTAGGTATTTTACTATAGATATCTGTAATCATCTTACATTACCAAAGTTATAAATTTGAGGTTTATGTTATTTGACTTTGCAGCATTCTGACTTTTCAATTCAATGTAACATATTCACTAAACATCTTCTATCTTCAAGAGTCTTTGAAATTCTACTGCAGTGATAAATTTATTTAGAAATAGAACAGTTAAGGCTGATATTTGATCATTCGATCATTCAAGCAAACTACAGATGCTTATATTGATAAGTATTTTTTAATCAAAAATATTTATACTGTGGGATATCTCAGAATTATATCGTATCTTTAAAAATTACGTAGTTGTGCCCTGGCTGGTTTGGCTCAGCGATTAGACCATTGGCCCACAGACCAAAGGGTAGAGGGCTCAATATTCAGTCAAGGGCACATACCTGGGTTGCAGATTTGATCCCTGGCCCTGGTCAGGGTCATGCAGGAGGCAACCAATCTATATATCTTGCTCACATAGATGTTTTCTCTCTCTCCCTCCCTCCCTTCCACTCTATCTGAAAATTAATGGAAAAATATCTTCCAATGAGGATTAAACCCCCTGCAAATTACTTAGTTGCAAGTGATTTATTTTTAATTTTTTTCTTTATTGATTTTAGAGAGAGAGGAAGGGAGAGAGAGAGCGAGATAGAAACATCGATGAGAGAGAATATCAATTGGCTGCCACCTGCACACCCCACACTAGGGATTTGGCCCATGACTTGGGCATGTGCTCTGAATGGGGATCAAACCAGCGACCTCTTGGTACATGGGTCGATGTTCAACCACTGAACCACACCTGCTGGGCACAAGTGATTTTTTTTTTATAGAGGTAAAATTCACTTACTGTAAGTCACCATTGTAACCATTTTAAAGTGTACAATTCGGTGCCATTTAGGACATTCATAATGTCATGAAGCTGTTACCACTGTCCAGCTCCACATGTTTTCATCTTTCCAGAAGGAAATAGGACATACTGAGCAGTCACTCCCATTCTCCCCTCCCCTCTGCCCCCTGCAACCCTACTCTGTTTTCTGTCTCTGTAAATTTCCCTATTCTGAATAGTTCATATTAGTGGAATAAGATAGTATGTAGCCTTTGTGTCTGGCTTCTTTTACTTAGAATTATGTTTTCTAGGTTCATCAGTGTTGTTCCTTTATAAAGGCTGAATCATATTCCATTGTGTATATATACTATATTTTGTTTATTCATTCATCTGTCGACAGACATTTGCATTTTTCCCATCCTTTGTTGTGAATAGTACTGCTATGAAGATTCATGTATAAGTATCCATTTTATTCTTTGGGATATATACCTGGGAGTGAAATCGCAGGGTCATGTGGTAATTCTATGTCTGACTTACTGAGGAACTGCAAAATATCATCACCTTTTTGCATTCCCACTAGCAATGTATGAAAGTTCCAATTTCTCCATTGTTACTTACATTTTAAAAATTATAGCTACTCTACAAATTATTTAAAACTTTATTATAAATTATTATCCATCCATGGAGTGTGTTTATAACTTGCATGGGACAGTTCTGAGTTTCGGTCCAGTGCTGCATTAAGGACACTTGTTCGTTGGGCAGAGGGAGTGTGGTGCTCTGGGCAATTTTCTGGTTAATACTCTCAGTGCCTTCCAACCGCCCACAACTGTGTTGTCTGGGTGTCTGGGAGTGTCAGACTCGGGGTGTTACTGTTGATTGCTATGGACAGTTTTCATCTTTGTAGGGAAGATTTATAGGTTTATGGCTAGAGTGAAGATATTTTTACCACATCCAAATAACTCTAAGCCAACACATACAGGACGAGTAATCATTCTTACTGTTTTGATGTCAGAAAGAGTACATTTGTAATAACTCCATTCTTCTGCTAAAAAAAGAAGCAGTGTCTTTCTCTGTTAGAAAGTTATTTTAGATTGCAGTATTTTGGCAAGTTTAAGAGTTTTACTGTCTGTTTTATTACAGCATTTTCTCCTTTGAGAGAAATTTACATAATAAGATATATAAGGAATTGTGGAAAGCAGCAATATTTAAATACCTTGTTATGTACAGGCTTGACTCGCATGACTTAAACTGTTGAATAGGTGTACAAAAGAGGTTTTTTAGTTCACCTAGGGGCAGAGTAGGACAACATTATTTATGCCACATTTTCAATTGTTACAGGTTGCTTTAAGAATTCAGAGGAGGTCTCTGAGTTAAGTACAAAGATTCAGAGATAAATAGAGAGACAATGGTCTGTTCTTCACATTAATTGACAGTTTGCCTTAAGAGGTAAGTTAGGTTCTCAGGTCATGCAATTAAACACACACACACACACACACACACACACCTTATTGATTGATAAGGGATGTGGGTTAAGTATTAGGCTGCTATTGACGTTCTCATGCACTTCCCTAAAGAAACCCATTAGGTAGAAACACAAATGTATGGGAATCATTTTAACACTATTTTATACTATATTATTTGGAAAGAAAAATTAGCTCTGGTGGAAGGGAAACATTTATTACTAGTATAAAGCATCTCAAGTGATATCAGATAGTCTTCCAAGTGCTAATAGCTAACCTAACTGGGACAGAAACTATGAGTTAAATAATAGAATAAAAGCCAAAGTCAAGTCAATATCTATAGTTTTTAGCATATAAACATAGGACAATGACAAGCATAGTAGGCTTTTTTTAAAGTGTCTTTAGAATTAATTTGAGTAACGTAGGAAGGAAAAAAATGTTATAAACTAAATGAAACTAAAATATTTAACTGAAAGGACCAGATAATCCAAAAGGGAATCTTTACTGTTGCTATCCCCAAAGTAGCTCGATATTTCTGTTTACCTGTACAGTTCAAAAATTCTATTTAGTGCCTTCCACATGCCAGGCAGAGATGAAACAAGGCAATGAGATGGAGAGTAGACAGGGAATGGAAAGAATGTAAACAAAGATGTGCAGTCATAGAAGTATGTGCACAGGTCAGGAGCAGGCGGGGAAGAGAGAGGAGGAACACTGTCAATGGTGGCATAGCGGAAAAAATTAACGAAGGAAATGGCTCACTGAGCTCAGTTTTGGAGGTAAATGCTGGCTTATTGGGAAGGCAACACAAGGAAATTCTGGGTAGCCAGAGGAAACTTTGGGAATCAGCACATTCAACTAGCTCCCAACCGATTGCCTTGCACCCTGAAGTTTGAAGCTCACTGCTGCCTGGGGTAGGCTTGAGGGAGATCATCTGCCAGGTGATGTGATTTTCCAGGTGAGAAAGGTTGAGGCAGGGACAATAGGGATAGAAGGATGAAGGGAAGATGATGAACTTGATAAAGACAATTTGGAGATAAAATCAAATGCAGTTGGTAATTAGACTAAGTGAAAGAGGGGTGTAAGCCAAGTTTCTGGCTTAATTGGGTCACGTACCAATAGTAATTAATGTTTTAATAAATTATATATTTTTCTTTAAATATATGATTTAAAATTTTGTGCATCCCTAAATTTGATTTATTGTTTCCTTTGGGGGCCAATTCATTGTTTTGTTGTTGTTGAGTTTTATAGTAGAAATAAACGGAAAAAGCATGTCAATTCATTGAGCTCTGTTACAGTCAACTTGTCAGGAAAATGTTTATTTATTTAGTTGTATTTCCCAAAGCACCTATTTGCTTCTATGAATTAAATGAACAAACAGCTTTATTTCTGATATTTCTGTAAGGTCTAATTCATCAGACAACCAAAGTCTTCAGAAGCATGAGCAATGAGCTGGAGAGACAGTGAGGTTTAGTAGGCAGATCTTTGAAGTCAGGCAAAACCCAGCAAAACGGTCAAGAACACACATTTTTCTCTGTTAGTGTCCCTCTTCTTCTCTAGTCTTGTCCCGAAGAAAGGACTCCCTTGCATACTACTGTGTCTGTTGTTGCCCACTCTCGTTAACTGATGTGCTAACTGATAAGAACCAATGCTGCAGTTAGTGGTGTGGTGGGGGTGGTAGTCTTCCCCCAGCCCTCGGCTTCCCTGCATCTCCCAGTTCCTTTATGGGCAGGTTGGCCAGCAGACTGTGGATGGCAAGGCTGTACTCCACTTGGAGTCCTGCGTGATCTGCATGCTGGGAATCTACAACATCCTGCACCATCTTTCATGCTTTCCTGACCTCATCCCTGGTCCCCTTAAAGGACTCCAAACCTCTGCATCAGACTTTGCATGAGCAAGGCATACTTTTGTTACGCCAGGTCACTGAGACTCCACTCTATTCTGTAGCAGAGCATTGTCTACCCTGATCAATGCTTAATAGTCACCTGGCACTATTAAGTCATTTAAGACACAAATGAATGAAGTTAATGGGATAAAAGGGGACTCTTGGTACAGTCTTAAGTCATATCATGAAGACTACTCTCTATGAGCCCTAAGGATATTGTATTGACATTATAACTTGTCTCTTTCTTGTTTGGTTCTGCTCCCATCATGTTTTTATTGTTTTTGATTTACATACTAGGGTGATTAATACCCATGTAATAGAATTATTGTGGGGATTAAAAGAGATGCCATATGTAAACTGTCTAGACCAGCGCCTAGCACATAACAGGTGCCAGAGCCATTCTGGAGAGCATTGGAGATGTGATCCCATAATTAACTTTGTACATTTCTGATGCGATTCACAGATGGGTATTATTTACATTAGTGACATCTAGCAGTTTTTAAATTCTTATTTAAAAATTGAACTCTCTATTTTCCAGTGTCACAGGGCTCTGACTGCCCTGCATGAATAAGTGCCCAATAAGTGGTAGCTATTGTTATTTTCCTGTCACTCTTTAAAAGGGGGTGAGGGTGACATTGTCAGTGTGAGGACTGATTATTCTCAGGCTCAGAAAGGCTGACTCTCCACGGCCTAGGCTGTGCAATGGTGTGCAACTGATTGGACTGGTGCCAGTTGAACTGATTTGTTGTAAAGACCAGAAAAACTGGACTGAGCATAATAACTATATGTTCTAATTATATTTATCCTCAGACTGTTTCTTTATGTGAATAATAGCTGGAAGAGCGTTGAATGGGAGTTGGGTGGTAGTTTTCAAAAGACCTGGATCCAAGCCTCCGTAGTTCCCAGGGAAAACTGACTTTACCTTCCCAGCTTCAGTTCTTCACCTTTGAAATGAGAGCTTGTACTAAAGGATCCTTAAAAATCCCTTCTCTAATCTATTATAACCCAATCAATTTAAATTTCACATGGCTCAGTCTCTGTGTAAGAATAAAAGTTATGGTACCAAAGAAGTAATTAGAGTTCTTAAGTGTTATTTTAGCTTCCCAATAAACTGCCAAACTGGGATTTGCTTTTTTTCTAGAGGGTATTCTTTTAAAAAAGAAAAACACCTTTATTGAGATACATCACATACCAGATAATCAACCCATTTAAAAGCCTACAATTCAATTCATTTTAGTATGGGGTATGCATTCTTTTTTTCTTTATTATATTTTTATTGATTTTTCATTTATTTATTTATTTTTTGTTCAGATAGAGTGGGAGGGATTTTTCCTTTTTTTTTTTTTTTTGTTCAGATAGAGTGGGAGGGAGAGAAAGGAAGAGAGAGAGGGAGGAACATTGACGTGAAAGGGACACATCAAGTGGCTGCCTCCCGCACGACCCAACCAGGGCGGGGGACAAACTGCAACCGAGGTACGTGCCCTTAGCGGGAACCGAACCCCGGTCTCTGGACCGCAGGCCGATGCTCTAATCGCTGAGCCAAACCGGCCAGGGCTTGATTTTTATTTTAGAGAGAGAGGAAGGAAGAGAGAGAGAGAAACATCAGTGTGAGAGAGATACATAGATCAGCTGCCTCCTGCATGCTACACCGGGGACTGAGCCTGCAACCTGGGAATGTGCCCTGACCAGGAATCAAACTGGGACCTTTCTGTCCATGGGAGGGTGCTCAGTCCCCTAGCCACACTGGCCAGGCCGGGGTATACATTCTTAATATAGAAAAAGCGTCTTAAAATTTCCATACTTCACTGTCATCCTCGTCCCTTTTCACATGGACGTCAGCTGCTCCCCAAAGCTCTGAATAGCTGACTGGCACCTTCCAGTCCTCAAAACCTCCCTGGCATCCATTTCACACGATTCTCCTTCCTTCTCTTGCCACCTCTCACACTCTTCAACATGTAACAAACTGGGACTTGTTCATTTTTCCGGTTTCTCTCTATCTGCTCATTAATTAGATCCTCAGCAACAAAAGAGAGAGCAAGAGCAACCTGGACAGGGGAGAATAGTTTTCACTGTGACATAAAAGGGGGACCTAGGGCCTGGAGGGAGGGTTGTGAAGTCTCCCACGTAACTGCCATTGCTGTTTCCCTGTGGGCACACCGCGGTTCCCCTCCCACCTGTTCCTCTCTGTGCTCCCAGGAGGTTTGCCACCACGCATGCCTGGAAAGCACAGGGAGGCCCAGGGGTTCAGGGGAAAAACTGTTCAATTGCTTTCTCACAGACTGACGCAGATTCCACTTATCCTGTTTGTGCTGTGAAATTGTAAGGCTGTACTTCCATTGTTTTTCACTTCTACCTAAGGGGAGTAGACCTCTTGATAGCATCTCTGGGACGGTGTGGGTGTGTCCGTGCAGGGACAGGCCTGCCCTTGTCTGCTGCAGCAGGCCCTCGCCTGATAAGGCCGCACTAGGCCTCTCTGCTCCCGGGAAGTCCTCTCCATCCAGGGTGAAAATTTCCCTGTGACCCAGTTTGTTCTCTGTGTTGTTTTACTGAATTTCGTTCTGATAAAAATCAATTAAAGAATAAATATTTATTGAGCACCTGCTGTGTTCAAACTGTGCCCTAAGTATTCTGTGTAATGCGTGCTCCTTAACCTCATGTGGTTTTAAAATGGAGAAGTATATAGATGCACATTAAACATTATCATAGTTGACCCAAAAAGAAGCTTAGCTTTTATGACAAAATGGAGTTCTTTTTTTTTTTTAGTGGAAAAATATTTTTATAAGAGATTGATACTGGGTAAGGAATAAATAATGTTTTTTATTGTAAAAATTATTTTGTAATACATGGAAATATGAAGGAGAAAGTATAAAGGAGTAATGCTTCCTAAAAACCTTTAGAGATTTTTATTTTAAAGATATATTTGTTTTATTATTTAAAAAATATTTTTATTGATTTTTAGAGAGAGAGAGGAATACTAATGCAAGAATGAAGCATCGATGATCTGTAACCTGGGAATGTGCCCTGACCGGGAATCGAACCCGGCAACCTTTCAATGCACAGGATGACACCCAAACAGCCGAGCCACACCGGCCTTGGCAAGAAGCTGCTAGAGTTTTGATGAACACCCTTCTAGGCATCTTGCTGTGCATATACATACACATATATTATACATACATAATTTTACATAAATGGATTTATATTATACTCACTAGTTATAACCTGTTTTTTTTCATTCCGAAGTATGTCAGAAACTGGCTTATCAGTAAATGTCGATGGGAATCATTATATTTAATTACAGCAGAGTATTCAATTGTATCACTGTACTTTATTTAACTAATCCCCTATTAATGGAAATTTAAATTATTTTCAATTCTTTATCATAACACATTCATTTTGTATGTGTTCAATTATGCCCTTACCAGAAATTCCCTGGAGGTAGAATTCCCTGGAGGTGGGTTAAAGGATATGAGCATTTAAGCTTTTGATACATGACGCCATATTTCCCTCAAAAACCATGTCCCTTGATTCAAATGCTGTTATCCCCTTGGCCTTCCCCGGAACAAACTTATGGTCTCCTGTGTGTCTCAGCCAAGGTCATTCCTAGTGTGGATCTCTTCCACACTCAGAGAGACAGGAAGGCTGGAAGTGCCGGGGACTTCATGTGAGCCCTAACTAATAAAGGACAGGAATCAGTAGGTAAATGCCCCAGTGCTTGGAAGAATTCAGTCTGTTGCTTATTGTGGTATCCTGCTTGGTAACTCATTGATTTGCTTTCCTCTCCTGCTGCATGACTTCCCCACTCCTATACTTGGCTTTCTGGGACTTGTACTCAAATTTTAGTTTGGGGTTTGCTTTTGGAACAACCCCAATGAAGGCATCCTTCATATTACAGATGAAAAGCGTGGTGTGCAGAATAATGGTCCCCCCAAAGATGTCCACGTCCTACTCCCTGGAACCTGTGAAATGTTACCTTATAAGGCAAAAGGGGTTTTTCAGATTTAATCACAGATTAAGAACCTTGAGATGGGAAGATCATCTTGCATTAAACGGAGTGGCCTCACTGAATTATAAGAGAGAGGAGGAGGCAGAAGAGGAGTGTCGGGAGGAAACGTGAAGAGTAGTCGGAGCTGCAGTGTTACTGGCTTTGAAGATGGAGGAAGGGGCCACACGCTGAGGATTGTGGGCGGCCTCCGGAAGCTGGGAAAGGCAAAGGAATGGATTCTCCCTTAGCACCTCCAGAAGGGAACCAGCCATGCTCACACCTTGGTTTTAGCCCCATAAGACCTCTATTGGAGTTATAACCTGCAGAATTATAATAAATTTGTGCCAAGTTTCTGGTAATGTATTACAGCAGCAATGGAAAACTAATACGAAAAATTAAATAATATAAGGGAACTGATGCCAGAGGCATCATATGGCAGTGTTCATTGTTCCAAACGAGGAACATGAACAATGATGCCCGCAGAGGTCCCCTCCTCTCGCGTGCAGTGGAGTGAGTGAGCTTAGAGTAGATGACTCAGTGACCACTAGGTACAGGCCTGTGGCCAGAAACTCTCCCAACAAGTGGAGGGTTTATGTTTTAATTTACTTGAAAATTCTGTCAGGCTTTAAAAACATTTAAGTTGACTTCTGGTCAAGATGGCGGTGTAGGTAAACGCGGTATCACCTCCTCCCACAACCACATCAAAATTACAATTAAGCTACAGAACAAACATCCTTCAGGACTGCCTGAAATTGAGCTGAATGGAAGTCCTACAACTACGAAATTCAAGAAGAAGCCACATCGAGACTGATGAAAAATCTAAGAACCCTAAGAACTAAGAGAAGAAATGTCATTCACTTGAAACCACACACCAATTTGAAGGTAGAGCCATGAATAAACATTCTGTTCAGCAGATATTTAGTGTAAAAATAAATAAATAAAAATAAAAGCATTTAAGTTATGTGGGAAAATAAAAAGCCAAAAAAAGGTCATCTGAGGAATTTGTTTAAAATGCAGATTCTTGGACTCATTTGCCCAAGGTTCTGATGGAAAGGTCTGGAATAGGGCGCAGGAATTTGCATGTGAAACCGGGTTATTCTGACACATGCTGCTTTCCGGACTCTCCCGCTAGAAACCCCTGTGCTTGGTGGCTGGGTTGGGGTCTCTGAGGCACCTACTCTGTCAGGTAGGCTGTGTAGGCAAGATCAGAAAAGAAAGGAATCACTAGACGTGATCTACTGTTGTATCATGTGCAAAAACCCTAGTGTAGGTTTTGCTTGGGGGAGTGTGTCACAATAGTATTTAGAGTCAGCTGAAGCCTGGTTTTAAAAGATGAGTGTGTCCTGTGTCACCAGAGACAGTGTGCCTGGGCCCCTGCACCACGGAGGAGCGTTTGATCTTATGGGTGGTTTGCCTGCAGTAGCATTTCCTCATTTGACTAATGGGCATATCATTTCCAGATGACCTTGGAGAGCCAGGCTGTTCGGCTCTTACTCACTGGAAGAAGCACACTCAAACATTTGGAGCATCCTAAGAATTACAGATGTGCTGAAGGGTGTCTTGGATCCTCTCCAGTGAGGGCCGTGGAGGTCACCTAGGAAGAATGCTTGCATTTGCCTCGTCCATTTCTGAAGGAGGGTCTGTGCTTGTCTAGCTCCCTGCAGCTCTCTGAAATGTCAGAAGATAAGAAATGCCTCTCTGTACGAAGGCTTCCAGACACATATGTGACAAGAAATTTGGCATCAGCTTTACAAGTGTCAGATGTCTAGGATAAAGCAATATGGGTGTAGTATTTCTAGTGCTATTTTGGTGCCTTGTGCATGAGCCTGCAGCATTAGAAGAACTGCTTTTCAGCTTTGGCGATAGCCTTACTGGCGCTCGGTTTGCATGTCTGAAAGTATAGTTGTGCCACACAGTAGTGATGGGCCATAGCAAGTCACCCACAGTCACACTGCCGAGCTCCAAGGGAGTGCCCTTGAAGAACCCAGGCATTCCACAGCCTGCGATGACTTGGGTGGTGCAGCCACAGAGCCTCTAATCAGATGGTGCCTTATGAGCATTAATCAGCTCTTGCAACACCCGCGCAAAGCTGGTAAACACACTCACCCTCACTTTTCCAGGCAGGCAGCTGAAGCATGCAGAGCCCAACAAGCAAGGTCACACACTCAGTCGGTTTACTTATTGTTTCGCGCTATCAGATGAATGTTTCCAGAATAAATTTCTACCGTATGTAATTCAGGGAGTATGTCTCTTGGGGAGAGAGCCTTTTTGGTGGTTGTGACTGGCTGGAAGACTTAAGGTTCCCAGTCTGGCTGTTATTGGTTAGGAGCAAATGCCTGGGGCACTTGGCTTAACGACTGCCATAGGCAATGCGGAAAAATGTGTAAGTCAAAACAAAATACCGTAATGTAGTAAGTTTGTTACAGCAAGAATATCTAAGTAGGAATGTTGTATATAAAGTCAGAGTGATAATATACCCATCTCACCCAAGGTATTTGATACTGACTGGCTTCTCTTTAATTTTAATAATTTGTTTAATTAATTTAGCTTTTTTTTTTTTATCCTCACCCGAGGACATTTTTTTTTTGCATTTATCTTCAGATAGAGCAGGAGGGAGAGAGGGAGGAAGAGAGAGAGAGAGAAACATCATGTGAGAAAGACACATCAAGTGGCTGCCACCCACATGACCCCAACCAGGGCCAGGGACAAACTGCAACCAAAGTACGTGCCCTTAGCGGGAACTGAACCCGGGACTCTCCAGTCTGTGGGCCGGTGCTCTAACTGCGAGCCAAACCAGCCAGGGCTAATTGATTTACTTTTTGAAGTCCAATGATAAGCTGTGGACACCATAGTTTAAGAAGGTCAGAAGTAACTTAAAGTGGAGAGTCCCCTGAATGATTGAAATATGGAAGAGACCTGGGAGAAAGGGCAAGGCATTGCTATTGAGTTGTAGAAAGAAAGTTGGTAGAAAAGCACATGGAATTTTTTTCTTTCAACGTTGCAAGTTGAAATAATTTTAGACTTACAGAAGGGTTGCAAAACTATTACAGTCATCCCTTGATATCCTCAGAGGACTGATTCTAGGACCCCCACCCCCACCCCCACAGATACCCAAATCCATGGATGCTTAAGTTCCTAATATAAATAGTTAGTATTTGCATCGAACTAATGCACATCCTCCTATATACTTTAAATCATCTCTATATTACTTATAATGCCTAATGCAGTATAAATGCTATGTAAGTAGTTGTTATGCTGTATTGTGTAGGATATAATGGCAAGGAAAATTAAGTCTGTACATATGTACAGACGCACCCATCACAGGCCTAACTACGTAGTACACATCAGCAGCAATGCAACTTTCCCCTCCAAATATTTTCCACTCATGTTTGATTGAATCCTCAAATGTGTTACCTGTGGGTACAGAGGGATGACTCTACATAGAGTGCTCATATAGCTTTCATCCAGCTTTTCCTAATGTTAACATTTTACCCAACCATGGAACAATCATCAAAACTAAGAAATTAACGTCACTTTAAAACAGGGGTGGGGACTTTTGGGGGAAGGCAGAATAGGGAGGGCTATGGACGGCCACAAATCCTTCAACTGAGAGATTTTATTTGTTTGATTTATTGGAATTCCACATGGGACTTTATTTAAACAAATGATTCCGTTGCAAGGAATTTAAAAACCATAGATCTAGGAAGATGGGTAGTTAGACTGACTTCTACTGCTAGGATTTTGTGCTTTTGGTAATCACTGTACTTGCCAAATTGAGGGTAAATGTGTTTGGTAAAGGCACTTCTTAATATAACTCATGTTTTGTGGTATATATACTTATTTACAATTTTATTTTATTGTTGAGAGTCTTACAGATTTTCTCTAATTTGCTCCTCTCCACCCATCCCTCACCTCACCCATCGTTCACCTATTGTCTGTGTCCATGGGCTATCATTATATGCATATAAATTCTTTGATTAATCTCTTCCTGCCTTCCCACCTTCCCTCTGAGATCTATCAGTCTGTTCCATGCTTCCATGTCTGTGGATCTATTTTGTTCATCAGTTTATTTTGTTCCTTAGATTGCACATATAACTGAAATCATATGATCTTTATCTTTCTCTGACTGGGCTATTTCACTTAGCATAATAATCTTCGGGTCCATCTATGCTGTCTCAGAGGGTAAAAGATCCTTCTTTTATACAGCTGCATAGTGTTCCATTGTGTAAATGTAGCACAGATTTTTTTATCCACTAGTCTACTGATGGGCACTTGGGTTGTTTCCAGATCTTAGCTATTGTAAATAATGCTGCTATGAACATAGGGGTGCATATATTCTTTCTGATTGGTGTTTCGGGATTCTTTAGGATATATTCCTAGAAGTGGGATTACTTTTTGTTGTTATCGTTTCTTAATCTCTTCAGCTTTGTCCTGCCTCTAGTAGGGTCTTTATACTTGTTTTATCCCCAACACCAGAAATAATTCGTGGCCCAATGTCTATGCTTAATGAATATTTATTCACTGAATCAAATTGGCATGCTCACCCTTTTCTCATTTTTTTCACATGGCTTGTTCCTTTCCAATATATCTGGTTAGACCTTCCATGATTACCCTAACTAAAATAACATTTCTTCTCTTTTTCTTTCTATCCTGTGCTATTTTTTTTTTTTTTAATTCAGATTACTTCTCACTACCTGAAAGATGACTTGTTTGTTAAGATATTTGTTAAAAGTTTATGGCCTTCTCTTACTAACCGTAAACTCTTTGAGGACAATGACTGTCTTGTTTTTGTTAAATCTTTATGCTAGAATGGTATCTGGCATGTGGAAGTTCACATGAAACTGTTAAAGGAGTGAATTAATGAATGCAGACGTGGTCACCTGTACTTTGAAGATACAAATAGTCAACTTCAGCAAACTTCACTTAAGCATCTTTGAATTTACAATTTGCATATATGAAAACCAACAGTTTGACTCTTTTTCAAATCAGACCATTGTATTTATAAATTTCTTCATATCTTTAACTGATGTTGAAAAACTATTTCTCATTTTAATCTCAAATAGTGATACTGCAGCAGCTAACCCCATAGGCATATTTTTGAAAGAGAAAGGATAAATTCTAAGAAACTCTGAGCTCTAAGAAGGATGATAACTACATTCATGATAATTGTATTGTCATTGTTAATTAGTGTTATGCAAAGGAGAAAGACTCACACAGTCCTATCAGTGTCATGGGAATTCCACCACCCACCAGCTTAATAGGAACTCAGATTCCATTAAATGAATGAAAATAATTTAAAATATTATGCATGTGGGCATCCCACCATATGACAACTGCGCTGTTTCTTAGGGCCTGCTATATACAGAGAATGATTCAAATGTTTTTGTTATCTGTCTGTATGGGTGTGAACAAAGCACCTGATGTACATAGCTGCTATGTTTTAAAAACATTGTTTTGTGTACAAAGACAACAAAATACATCCTCATCATGACTCAATTGTGCAAGGTTTTGGAGAGGGCAGTTTAAAGCCGCCCAGTCTGGAGCTCTATGCTTTTGTCACGGCATTTACAGTTTAAGAGAGAGACTTTCTATTTCATACTGAGTGTGAGAGGCAGAATAATGGCCCCCAAAGGTTCATGCTCTAATCTGTGGAACCTGTGAATGTGTTAGATTACATGGCGAAGGGGAATTCAGGTTCACATGAAATTAATATAGCTAACTAGCTGACCTTACAATGGGAAGATGATCCTGGACTATCTGAGGGCCCAAGGTAATCAGTGTCCTTAAAATGAAAGAGGGGGGCAGAAGAAAGTGTCAGAGTATATTGGTAGGGAAAAAAAAACCCAACCATTGCTGGCTTTGAATTTGGAAGAGTGTCATGAGCCGAAGAATGTGAGCAACCTCTAGAAGCTGGGAAAAGCAGGAAGTGGCTTCTTCCATTAAAGCCTCCAGAAAGGAATGCAGCCTTGGTTTTAGCCTAGGAAGACCCATCTCTGACTTCTGGTGTCTAGAACTATTATGATAATAGATTTGTGTTGATTGAAGCCACCAAGTTTGTTGTAATTTATTACAGTAGCAATAGGAAACTAAGATACCAAGTCTCATTCATACCCTCTACAATCCTATCCCATGCAACCTACCCAACTTTCTCTCCTATCCAATTCCCACTCTTCTGCACCAGTGAGATCAGTTTCCTCCCTCCACATACCCTATACTCATGTCCACTCCCTAGCTCTTGGCCCTTATGTGGGTTTCTCTGATTGGGAAAGAATTTTTCCCTCTTGCTGGAATGAATCTGTGTGGACATGGTTTCTTCTTCCCATGAATTGCTACCAACTTTGATTGCCCTAACTCTTCATATGCTCAGATGTTAAAAGATTTCAACCACAATGAATTGAATTTCTGCCATGTGCCAGCACTGATGTCATGAAAATGAGGAAGATTAAAAGGCTTAATTTTACCCTGGCTGGCGTGGCTCAGTTGGTTGAGCATTGTTCCATGCACCAAAAGGTCTTCGGTTTGATTCCTGGTCAGGGCACATGCCTGAGTTGTGGGTTCAATCCCCAGTAGGGGGCATGCAGGAGGCAGCTGATAAATGTTTCTCTCTCTCCTTCTGCTTTTCTCTCTCCTTAAAAGTCAATCAAAAATGTATTTTAAAAAGGCTTACTTTTGTGGACATACATCCACTAATTGAAGAGCTATACACAGAAGCAGTTACAAAACAGCATGCCATCTTCTGTAACCAAAGTATGTTTAGAGTCACGTGGGCATGGAGGGGAAGGAATGACTGACTGCTTCATGGGACGCACCTGAGGACAACAGGTTAGGTGTAGGTAAAACTTTTCACACAACATTATTCTCATGCTTCTGGTCCTGAACTAGGCAATGTGGGGGGACATTTTAATCTGGTAGTGAAAACAAACATGGAATTTGGATTCCCACAGTCCTGCTTCCCATCCTGGCTTTACCACTTACCTGGGCAGGATATTCAATCCTTCAGAGGTTATGTTTCCTTATCTGTAAGATGGGGACAATAATACCTCCTTTGTATGATTGTGGTGGGAATTAAGAGGTAACATAAGTAAAGCTCCCAGCACAAGGCCTGGCCTTTGTAGGTATTCAGTACATTTTCTGTTCCTTCTTCTTTCTGTCCCTCTTGAAAATTTGAGCTCAATGTTATACTTTTTAGTGAGTTTAGTTAGTCTGTGATGTAAATTAAAATGCAATGTTGAGACCAGAGAAGCAGCCCGTAAGAGTCAGTATTGCACTGACCTGACTTTGTGTTATAAATAACCGAACATGACTGGTATTCATGACATGTGAACACCTGGCACAGCGTATTCACGACCACTGTCAAAGCGGTGTTTCTAATTAACTGGAGTTCGTTCTGCAAGCTGTGGCACCTTCCAGTGAGGCGAGTCTTCTGCCAGGCAGGTGGGGTAAGTAAAGAATTTGAGATTACAAATATAGTCTGAGTTGAGCACCCAGCTGTGCATGTGAGGAGCAGAGAATGCCTGCACTCCAAGCAAGCATGTTGGTGAGCCTTCTGAAGGGCATATCCCTCTTTGATGAGCACACCACTAGAATTTTCCTAGGATTGTTTTATTTTAGTCTTTGGACTGAGTTGCTGATGACACAATCTGGGGTTGAAAATAGCATGAATAATTAGGTTAGAGGCAACATTAATGTCCCAAGATGTTAATAAAGCCAGCTAGCAGGAATTCACAGATAGGAAGTCCCTCCCCAAACTTGATTCCTCAGTAGGCACAAGTTATATGATATGTTTCATCAGCCAGTAAGAGAAAACGTCAGCCTCTTGCACATGTTGTAAGCTTCAAGTAGGCAGTACACAGGCTACACTTTCCTTTTAAAATTTTAATCAAGACGTGTTACCTTACACAGAGTGGATGATCTCCTGCAACTTCACTGCTCTCTCTGAGGGGCAACTGCTGACCAATTTGGCCAGCAAGACAGAGCCTTGGGATTTCATGTTCCTGTTCCATTTCCCATCTGGCTCTCATTTCAAAGACTCTTCATAAGACAGGTCTATCCCATTTCATATTTAGGAGTAAAATTATTTCCCAAATATGTCCTGGTTAATCATTTGAATCAGCATATTTGAAATATTTCATATCTGTGATAGAATGAAAGCACTTGGTCATTAAGAATAAAACCTTCAAAATAGCTACACAAGAAAAACGTGGGTAATTTCATAAGAGAGATTAGATTAAGCAAGTAGAGCTCTGAACTTGGATGGTCTGAGTTCAAATCCTACCTCAGCCACTTAATAGTTGTGCCTTTTCGGGCAGGCTACTTTACCTCTCTGAGTGTCATAGGACAGTCATGAGGATTAAATGAGAGTATATATAAAGCCATAACATGGTGCCTGGCATGGAGTACTCCTCAATAAGTGTCAGCTATTTTTATTTGTTAATATAAGGATTACAATGGTCTAAAGGTTGGAGTCTCCAAGAAGGAAATGGGATGGCATTTTAAAAGCCACTAAACTTGTAGCTAAGCATATCCTTTAGAAGAAACTTGCTTACCTGAAAAGAAAATCACTGGATGGAAAGCCTGGGACTCTTTCATGTCCTTTGAGTGGCATGGAGAACCACAGAACAGAAAGGGAGCGGGAGAAGGTGGTTGATGGGATTGTCATCTCTATAGTCCGACACTTGTAGTTCAGTGAAAAGATGAAACCATAAAAGAGAAACATTCAGGTTAGATTTGCTCAGACACCTGCTTCTTCACAAGGTCTGTGAGGATTCCATCTGTCCATCCATCCAAAAGCATTTACTGATCACATACTATATTTCAGGAACTACGAATTTTGCTGAGGCTACAGAGATGAACAAAACCAAGTTCCATCCCTTAAGGCATTCAGTGACTAGTAGGGGAGACAGATATGAAAACAGATAGTTCAAAGAATAACAATAGGGAACATACATTACCAAGGGAACTCCAAGGAACGTATTATCTTCATTTGATTTTTACTGAATTCGAATAAGTTTGCAAATGTTGATGCATCACTGTAGTAAAAACAATTTTTTGATGGGGGGGTGGGGGATGCTTCCACTTCAAATGCAGTCATCTACTGACTTCAGAAGTGAGAATGGCCCAAAACTTAGTACCTTGCCCTTAAGACAATGCAGACTTTGGAAGACAGGTTTCTGAAGGAATCGCTCAGAGCCGCGTTCCAATGTGCCTTTCTATTGAGAGGCATGTAAAGATTTAGAGAAGGCCTTGCTGGAGTTTATCCTCCTGTATCAGAGATGGCACTTCCTGATGGGTGAGGACTCCAAAGATGGCACAGAGGAGGGTGGCAACTGAGCACAGAGCTGAGAGTAGGTGGAGCCTTGAGTGATGGGCCTGAATTCTTCACATTCCCTGCCCTAGTGAGAGTCTCAGAGACTGGAAGAAGCTGCTCAGACCTTGTCCCAGGCCCTTCATTCTGTTCTCCAAACAAGGGGTCAGGGTGTGTGTGGGGGGGGCTCAACCCCAGTTAAGGAAGTCAGTGTCTCAGAAAGGATAATTGATTGAGAGCCTTCCCCTGTAGAGAGGCTTGGAAAAGACATGGTTCAGAGTCTTTGAGATGAACCAACCACTGGGCTCCTACTGGGACCTCACCAGTGCCTGAGTGTCATATACAGTTACTTTTGAAAAAAACACATCCTTGTTGACTTCAAAATAAATAAAACTTCCAAGGTGATAATCCAGCAGTGGTATAGATGGCCGTGTCCATATGAACTGTGGATGGGAGCTGAAACAGGAAGGAGTCAGGCAACTTTCTGGACTGCAGATTAAACCTATGAGTAGGTTGTTGAGTTCAGTGTAACTATGGCACCACTGAAAAGGTCTCAAGTCTTCTGAAACATGAGAGGCACCATGACTTAGTGGAGAAAACAGGGGCTTGGGGTAAATAACTTCTATGAGCCTATAAAAACCATGAGAACACTATTTACCTTGGTGGTTATTATGAATAATAAATTATGTGATATGATCCAGAATAATGCCTGGCAAAAAAAAAAGGATTTGCTTTTTGAGTTTCCCTGATTGATATGGCAGCCAGTCATTAAATAATTCTCCAGTGATTCATTCTCAGGGTATAACAATAGTGAACCTTTATTGAGTGTTTACTATGTGCCAGATTATCCTAGCTCCTTTGCACATGTTATCTCATTCACTCCATATAATAAGCCTTTGGGGTAATAGCATTATCCATGTTTTATGGATAGGTAATGCAACTGAGGCTCAGACAGGTTCAGTGATTTACCCTAGGTCAGAGTTAATGAGTATCAGAGCCCTCCAAGGTGGTTCGACTCTGGAGCGCATGTATCTAGCCACAATGTTATGACATATGCCGACTTGGTAAGTGAGTACTCCCAGAACCGTGGCATTCTGTCCCTGCACTGTGAGGACCACTGTAAGCTGTGGTCACGTGAGCACTGAAGGAAACAGGGTACCATTCTGGCATCTGATGGGTGGATAGGTTCGTGAACATTAGGCAATGAATTAGGATTTTCATAGACTGGCAAGGGGCTGCATCCTATGACTTTAAGTGAAGTGTGAAGGGTGGGCAGAGTGCAGGTGGTGGAAGGACTGTCCATGATCACACATGTGGTGGTTACCCTGTAATTAGAAAGTCTGGGGAAGGGGGGTGGGGTTGAGGTCCTTCACTATTCGAAGCCCGTGAATGAAAGAGATACTGCTGTCAGGGATATCTCATGTGTACCCACAGGCTGATGAAATTTCAGTTACATAGTTTTTATTATTCCCATTGTTCCTGCCAGCATGAAGGTTGTCTCCTCACTATCCACACCAGTGAGAATCATGTATCTGGGAACTCAAGGAGTCCAGCTCACTCTGTGGTTGTCACCGTGGCCTCAGAGTAGTTGACTTGATTGAGACAATGGCCTTAAAAATATCTTATGGTCTTGCATAGTCCTGGACTTTAGTTTGAAACATAGACTCAGTTTGTTTCCTTTTCTGGACCTAGAGGTTATCATATTGTGTTTAATGATACCATAGACATACCTGATCGGACAGATATTAAACATCTACTTTGGCTTTCCACCCTACCAAATATTGGATGGAATATGAAGGGCGTGGAAGCCACACTCCTGTCCTCAAGGATATTTTAATTTTGATTAAAGAGGAAACCAAAACACCACTAGCTAAGATTAACTGCTGCTTTAAGGATTTAGATCACGTCCAGCTGGTGTGGCTCAGTGGTTGAGTGTCGACCCAAGCACCAGGAGGTCGCTGGTTCGATTCCCCATTAGGGCACATGCTCAGGTTTTGGGTCCAATCCCCAGTGGGAGGCGTGCAGGAGGTGGCCAATCAGTGTTCTTTCTCATCAATGTTTCTATCTCACTCTCAGTCTTACTTCTTCTCTCTCTCTAAAATCAATAAAGGGAAAAGAAAAAAAGGATTTAGGTCACATCTAGCAAATTGAGTTAATTGAAACATTTTATGAAGAAACTCATGAAGTTTTACTGACAAAAGTATTTCAGTGTTTGCAGGTCTGAACACTTGACATTTGGATGTGAGCCTAACTGGATGGTTTTGAACAGAGGATGACGATTAATAACTATCTCTCCAAAGAGGTTGAAATGTTTCCTCATTTAATCTTGAGGAAATGAAAGCTCAGAGAAGTAAATAAACTTGCTCAAGTTCGTTCAGCTACTAATCAACAAACCCGGAGTTCAAACCCTTGAGTCTCTCTGACTCCAGAGCTAATACCTTTGTCCACTCCTCCCATGTATTGTACGAGGATGGTGGTTGGGAGTGATGTGGGATTTCTGCATGCGGCAACTCCGAAAGTATCATTGCTAATGAGGATTTGATGTGACTTATTTGCCGATGACTAAAGCTGTTTCTCTGCTCAGTGTTAGCTCCCTTGCAAACATCCCCTAGGTAACAGGTGTTCAGACTGATGCCTTGAGCTCAGCCAGATGTGGTGGATGGAGAGGACTCAGCTCCAGAGGTAGTCAGTGAGAGGTTGAGGGGCGATGGTGCAGTGATGGACTATTTAGCTGTCACTCTTGTGTGCCATCGTCTCTTCATGCTGTGGTCTTTTCAGCTCAGGTGGACTAAATCTTTGGCCAGACGTACTTCTCAGTCTCTGGTATTTCTTAATTCAGTGGAGTATTTCCCAAGCTTCAGAGATAGAGGCGTGATCAACATGTCTCAAAATCAGTTCCCTCCTTCCGAGGCTTCAGACTGGTGTGTTTACCTTTGGATTCTGTGGATTAAGTATTGTAGCAAATAGTTCCTTGATTTTTTTTTTTTTTTTTCATTCTGTGCTTCTCTTTGCCCTTCTAGTGGTTTCATCATCCCCTCTAATATCCTCCCTTCTCCCCCTCCCTGTCCTGGCCTTCTTTCCCAGTGACCTCTGAGAAATGTGTTGAGTGATCTTGTCAGCGCCATCTCATAACCCAGGACCCTGGGCCGTGCTGATTTCCTCGTGGCTTCTGGAACGGAGACGTGCTGGAAATGCTAAGTATGCGTGCTGGTGTTTGAGGAGGCTTCTGGTCTGCCTCCTTGAAACCAGCAGTCCTGGGCTGTTGTGGTTCACGCTGGTATTCAGGGCTGAAGACAGATCAGACGTTCATATTCTTCAGGAGGTGTCAGCATTCATGCAAGTTGAATATGAGTGAGCCACTCTTATGTTTATAATTTCATTTAAATAATATAATTGATCACAATACATTTACATGTTACTCTATTGCAGATGAAGCCACACCAGGCTGAGCTCTAAGTACAGAGTGTATCCCTTGTGAATATTATCCTTTTCATAGAGACTCTTAGGAGGGACATTGCTTGTATTTTACATTTTAAGAAGTCATTTATTTTCAGAGCATCCAGGGACTCAACCACTGTGATTATTTTTCCAGTCTTCCCAAGATCCCACAGAGCAGGCCATGTCGAGCTGGACGGGATAGTGCAGTTCATTTATTTATTCTCTGCATACTCATTGAATGCCCCCCTATTCCAGTCCCTGCTGAGTGTTAGGCTTGTGGGGAGAGTGGGAATGGATTGGATCGATGCTTTGACTGTAGAATGTGTCCCTTGACTCCACACCAAAGAGCCCAGATGTCCAGAAGTAAAACCACTTAGCAATCGACACAAGGGAAAATTTCTTCTCACAAAGTGGCAGATTCAACACTGGAAAGAGAGATTGATGGCTGAAGCAAAGCCAGGACTCTGCAGACACTCCTGGCTGCGTTAGGGCTGCCTGCCAGGGCAGCCCCCATCTCTGAGAGCTGGAGGTCCTTCAGGTGCCACGACCCAGAGGGCCACAAGAGGGTGCTTTCCTCCTTAGGTTATCGCTTGTTTGCAATGCAGCTCCTCATCTGTTTTAGATCCAGGTTTCCGGGCCCAGCGAAATTCCGTTGATTCAGCTGTGGGCCAACAGACTTGATTCTAGGGGCGAGAAAGGTGTTGATTTGTAAGTGTGCGTTTACTTATATCCTATCTGTTTCCTCCACTGAACTGTAAGCTCTGAGGGCCAGGTTTTATCTGGCTTAGGTTGGCACATACAAAACCCATAGTAAATGTTTGTGAATTTAAAGAACTGATTGTCACTCAAGTCCTAACCTCATTCAATTTTTCTGCCCATCGGCATCACCGGGGTCAGCGGCCCTGGGATTCTCAGTATCTGGGGCGGGTCTGGGAATGTGATTCTGAAGAGCTCTTGTGTTATCTGGATTTGAGTCCTGCTGTCCAGCTGTCCAGCTGTCCCAGCTCTGCACGCAGCTCGGGCCTGTGGGTCCTCAGCTGCGTGGACAACAAGAGCCTGCCGCTGAGACCCCTTCCATGTGCCTCCTCTTCCTCTTTTCATGAGCATCTCTTCCTGTCATCCTATCTTAAAGGAGGAGGAAGCGTACCCAGAGATGCCTTCACCTGCTGGTCCTGGGAGGACCCCTGGGAAGACCCCTGCAACATAACAAGATCTTGGTTACCACCCAAAGGGGTCAGACTCTTCTGCAGGCTAGGACATCACTGATGGGTGCCACCTACTTCAGTCACTCTTAAATACTTAAATATTCACTGATGATGGAATAGAGACTGTCCCAAATTTGAGGAGGGTCTTTCTCTTGCAACAGAGGCTTATAATAATAGTACTGCCTCCTGAGAAAACTTGTTTTCCGTGTTTTTGAGAAGGAAACACATGTATGTCATGATGACTTTGGAGGAGAATAACTTGATAAAGAGGGGTCCTTTGTTATACGGTTTGGCATTGCTGGAGTAGTAGAGGTGGTACAAAGAGCTTGGGCCTTGGATCAGGTGGCCCTGTACAAAACCCTGAAATCAGGGTGTGCACCTCATTGGGTGTGTCTGTGGGCAAATGATTTACCCCCTTTGAGTCTTAATGTTCTTATCTACAAGGCTGGAGAATAGTAATTCACAGAGGCTCTGGCCAGTGTGGCTTACCTGGTTGGAGCATCATCCCGTACACCAAAAGGTGGCGGATTCCTGGTCAGGGCACATACCCAGGTTGCTGGTTCAATCCCTGGTTCAGGCATCTACGGAAGGCAACCCAGCAATGTTTCCTTCTCACATCGATGTTTCTCTCTCCCTAAAAAAGTACTTCACAGGGTTATCAAATAACCCTACTCTGCACAGACTCACTTTAGTTCGTTATAAAGTTGTCAGTTCACATTCAATGTCAATAAAAGAAATAGTGTTTGAAACTTATATTTAAATTTCTATTTTAAAGATGTTGTAGAGGGAAGTTGTTTTGCCCATCATGCCATGTTCCTTTCCATTGGAGAAATTCCTATTTGGTCTTCATACCAAGAATAGTTTCCCCTCTCTTGCCACGCTTTAATCTTATGGACTTGGTGATTTGTATAACTGATGGCTTTTCCTTCTTTGAACTACTTGCTAGAAAGCCAAAAGCCAGGTGTGTAGTCCGTCAGAATCAAGTGCGTACACATCATGAGGGCATGCAGTTTTGGCCTCATACATGGTCCATTTACACACTTGCTGCTTTTCTTTAAATTTGCTTTTACTTTTCATTTATGTTGTGGTGTTGTGTTCCTCTAAGCTGCCTCTTAGACTTTCTGAACAAGACAGGATTAAAAAAAATTCCTAAATTAAAGAGCAAGCATATTTAATTGAAAGCAGTTTTCACAGTGCCTGGCCAATGGTAGGTTTATAACATAGAAGATTTATATCTTCCTTGTAAGTAGGTCTAATCATCCTTTGTGGATCTAAGTTGGTCCCTTCTAGCTTATATTGGAAAGAGGGTAGTGAAGTGATTCTTACCACAGACAAATTTCCCAAACTGGAAAGGTAGGACTGTACTAGATAGTAGTATGTATAATTTCAAAACAAGCTGAGAGCCCAAATTATCCAATCTCGGCATGGAATTCCCTAGTAATAAGCCCAGCCTAGACCAAAATTAATTTCAAAGCGATTTCATTCTTTACTCGAGTCTCTCAGAGCACATCGCAGGACAACTTGTTCTTATCTGTCAGCAACACATCATAAAATCTTGCTCTTCCTTTCCAACTCTCTTTTGCTCGTAGCCTTCCAGTGCGTCCACCGGCAGCCAGATCTACCCCCTTGGCCCCCACCTCCCAGCTCTTCATCAGGTCGAGTGACCAAGCTTCTCTGGGTAGTACCCCTGCTTCCTCACACCTCCAGACTTCTTTCCCGTTGCTTATTCACTGACTCTGTGTCATAGAAGATTTATGAAGTAGGCTGACAAAGACAATTCTTCACTTGTGGGTGGGTTGGGGAATTCTCACATGTTAATAAATCTTCTCTGTCGCCCGGGAAATAAAGGGTGACTTATGTTGTATGGTGGAAGAGGAGAGGATCCTGGAATATGGCTCTGCCTCGGGCATACGCTCAAGGCACGTTTGGGCAAAGGCCAGAGCTTTGGTCTCCTGCTCCCGCCTCTACCCAGCAAAGGGGACTCCTGGCATCTGTAGCCTGGAAGTAGAGTCACAATGTGCTGGTGTTGGGTGGGGCTGAAGGTATTGGCTCAGAGTTGGGGGATAATGACCGGAAGTGAATGATCCATCTTACTCTGGGTTTTCTGTGGACTATGTGGCAATGGCCACCCAGGCTTGTCCAACCTCAGGGTAGAGGAAGGGGAAGGACACTGTCTCAGATCCATTATACCCAATTTGCTCACGGAAAGCAGAGGCATCCATACGCTAGCCGTTTTCCCGCCCCGAGAAATCCAGTAAATAGTATGTCAGTTTGTTGCAAGCCTATGTGCATCTGTATCATTACATCATCTTTAGGTTCCTGGTCCAAACTCTGATGTCAGCAACACAGTGGAAGAGAAGCAGCAAGAGCTAAGCCAAGTCAGAAAACTGAGCCACAGAAATATTGACCTGGTACCATGGAGTTAATTAATTAATATGATCATTTTGAATTGAAGTGATGGGGTTTCCCACCTCATTTTAGACCACATTCTTTTCTTCAATGAATATTAATCGAGTGCCTACTTGCCAATTCTTCTAAGTGCTGAGAACATTAAGATGATAAGTCACTGGCCCCTGCGCTATAGGAACTGTAGCATAGAGATAGTAAAAGAGATGGGTGTAAAAAGGAAAATTGGAGAACAACATGTTCAGTGCCATAACTGAAGTATGAATAGAATGTCATGAGGACCCAGAAGGGGGCCAGACTAACTAAGGGAGTCAGGGAGGAGGACACTGGAGCTGAGATGTAAGGACAAGGAGGCATCTGCTCGTTTGCTGGGGTCCTATTTACCAGATTTTAGTTTGATCATACTACCTCAAAAATATTAGAAAACATCTGGCCAAATATGGTCTTAGCATTTTGGTCTTTTGGTCCTGCCTTTAGTGACAGACCATAGTAGCATCCCTGGAATGTCCTTCTGAGCTGAAGCATTTTGAAGAAGTCATACGTAGTCAGAGACGAACCACGTCCCTGGGGCTCAGCAGATAAATGCTCTGGTACTTTGCTGATGAGCTTTACGGGAGACTTGTACTTGGGCCACCCGGTATTTATGTCCTGTGGCAATAACACCATGTGAAATATGTCCTGAGAAGGATGATCACTCTGCAGTGTGAATGTAGAAGCTCCAGGTCCAGGCCGTGGCTGGAAGTCGCTGGGGCTGGGCGTGTTGGGAATGACTTGGACTCTGCACACACAATGGTGGTTCCCGTCTAGCAGGAGTAGGGTTGTGGGTTCTAGCCTGACATGGGAGGTCCTGCTTGACACTTACGTCAGCATCGCCACTATGAAGGGCAGCATGGTAGCACCATGTCTCCGAGGCCCTTGTGGGCACTCGACACGTTACTTTCTATTCTCTAGAAATAAATGCTGACTTAGAGCTTTATATTTCTTTCTTAGTGTTTGTTATAAAAGTGACCATTAAATACAGGTTTTAGTGACTAAAACAGTTGGAGGCCACAGCCAGGCTGACAGCTTTAGTAGAGAGTTTATTTTCAATGTTTTCCCCTCCAGCCTGGCTTCAGCTTTAAATTAGATTGTAATAATCATAACAAAACTCCTCCCTGCCCTTAGCTGAAGGCACATTGCAGACCTGGAATCTCCCTGGAACCTTATTTATGACAGACGCCCACACCATTTAGAGCTTTCATCTTCCATGTTGCTCTACGTTTTATGGGTCCCTGTTTCCTAAGAGCGTTTCCGAAGCCATGGTTCAAAGCACTGTGAATTCTTGAGGATTTTAGAAAGATCTATAGGAGAAGCGTGGGCGGCACTGTTGTGGCACTCGTCGTGTTAATGCTGGAATACCCAGCAAAGTGGGCTAGCTAAGGTATCAATTCTGGAGCCTTATTAACTGGATATAGTTCCCAGCCTTGCCATTTACCAGCTATGTGACCTTAGGCACCGTACTAAACATTTCTGTGCTGCGTTTTTCTGAGCTGTGAAGAGGGAACAGTGGTAGTACCAATCTCAAAGGGTGGCTGGGAGGATTCAGTGAATAAGAAGACTTAAAGCATTCAGAACAGTTCATTGCAGTGGTGCAAGCTTAGCAAATGATAGCTGTTGCTATTGGCTTAGAAGTTCGTGAAGTTACGTAATGTAATGGATGAAACCAAGTGGTCCAGTAGTCATCAAATAATTCCACTTTGGCTGGTCTGCGTGTATGTGCTTGTTAATGATATGGTTAGAGGATTTTTTTTTCTTTTTCTGTATTGATTTTTAGAGAGAGGGGAAGGGAGAAGGAGAGAGAGAGAAACATCGGTGAGAGAGAACATCAACTGGCTGCCTCCTGCATGCCCCTCACTGGGGATCAGGCCCACAACCTGGGCATGTGCCCTGACCGGGAATCAAACCAGTGACCTCTTGGTGCATGGGTTGATACTCAACCACGGAGCCACACCGGCCGGGCTGGTTAGAGGATTTTAAACTCTGAACAACTATTCTCAGTTGGCAGCTACTCAGAATTGTAATTTCCTAGAGACAGTAGGAGGCAGAGTAGCTTAGAGCATTGGGGTTGTTCAGTTTGAGCTGTTAAGAGCATTGAGTTTGGAGTCAGAGAGCAGTCAAATCCCAGTTCTGTTATTTATATAGCCTCTTGGTGGTTTGGTTCCCTCATCTGTAACATGGAGTTGATTCCTCACAAGATGATTATAAGGACAAGGGATGTGAATGTTTGGAACACATACCAAATACCCAAGGCAGCTGTGGGGAGGAGGGGAGGAGGGATTGACCGATTACAGGTCAGATTTTTTTTTTTTTTATCCTCACCTGAGGACATTTTTTGTACAGATAGAGCGGGAGGGAGAGAGAGGAAGGGAGAGAGAGAGAAACATCGATGTGAAAGGGACACATCGAGTGGCTGCCACCCGCACGACCAACCAGGGCCGGGGACAAACTGCAACCGAAGTACGTGCCCTTAGCGGGAACCGAACCCGGGTCTCTCCGGACCGCAGGCCGACACTCTAACCGCTGAGCCAAACTGGCCAGCGCCAGGTCAGATATTTTTATGATGATTTCCCCAGTAACAAGTGGTGGAGATGGGACTTTGCTCAGGGCTCAGTAGGCCTCCAAGAGCAAAGGGGAAACACTCAGTTTTTCTAAACTTCAAGAATGTTGACCAATTACAAAACGAAGAAGGGCAAATGGCAATCTGTGGCTGACCGTCTAATAAACACACGTGTGAGGGTGGACAGTTCAGTTGAGATGAGTCGTTCCAGACATGTTCTGACTTGCGAGCAATTCCACTTGTGTAAGGTGGGGGGCGGCGGCAGAAAGTGAAGGATCCAGGCTACTTCTTACTGCTGGACATAGTGATGGTGGCTGCGCTGCCCGGGGTTCATCCACTGTTACAAGATTCTCAGACATCAGTGGGTGTAAAACTCAAGTGGGGAACTTGTTGAATGAACACCTTCCAAAAACACTCCAGTTCAGTAGGTTGTTGATACGTGCCCAGGAATCTGCTTCTTTCCTGGCTTTCTGGGTGCAGTTTGAAGACACTCGTGAGACTGGGCAGAGTGAATTACCCCGCAGGGGGCAGCTGCCCGTCCCCTGGCCCTTTCCCCAGCATGATGGTTTGCTTACAAAAAGGCAGAAACAAAAAAGCCCGTTTTGCTTAATTTGAGCCAAAGCACTTAATAACCGGGGCTAGTTGTTCCTCACAACACCGCACGGAAGGCAGTATGAATTCCATTTGACTCAAGAAGAATCAAAGCCCTGGCCAGTGCGGCTCAGTGGTTAGAGTGACTGAAGGGTCGAGGGTTCGATTCCAGGTCAAGGGTACGTTCCTGGGTTGCAGGTTCAATCTCTGGCCCCAGTTGGGGCACATGCGGGAGGCAACCAATCGACGTGTCTCTCTCACATTGATGTTTCTCTTTCTCTCTCTCCCCCACCATCCTTTCCCTCCCTTCCACTATCTCTAAAAATCGATGGAAAAAATATCCTTGGGTGGGGAGTAACAAAAAAGAAGAAGAGGAAGAGGAAAAAGGAGAGGGAGAAGAGGAATAATCAGGGACACAGGGAAGATTTTTTTAGGGGTGCCGTGTGGTTTGATGCAAGCATGAATTATGGGCAATGTTACACAGGTCCTTCAGTTTGTCCCCAGCCATCTGGGTACTGCTAAACACATCTGCTTCTTCTCCTGGAGAGGATGCTCCAATGCTGCCACAGGATTTAAATGATGTCAAGAGAGAGACTTCCGTTTGTCCACTTCTCTGGTTCACAGGGATGGTTCTGGGGAGTCTTGGTTCGCCACGACTGGCCTTCATTCAGGGCCTGGGTACTTAACTCTGAATTTTCATTTGGGCATTTTCCAGGTCCAATATTCTGCCAGGGCCTTCCCAGTCTGTTCTCTGCCGTTTCACTCCTGGAGATTTACAGCTAATGAAGGGATAAAGAAAGGTCACGGCGCGAGGCGGCAGCATGTGGTAGTGACTCACGGCCGAGGCCTGGTGTGGAGCCAGTCTGGGTGGAACGCTCGGCTGGCTGCCGCGCTTGTTTTCACGTGGCTCTCTGCCGCGGCCCCGCGGGAAGCAGTTTCTCGCCTGTTGCTGGTCAAAGGGAAGGCCTGGTAGTTCTCCCCATCCCTGCTGTCAGGGGCTCAGGTCAGGCCAATGAAGCCTGGCGGCCATTTGGCAAGGATCTCACAGAGTGGGGACTCAGGAGCTCGGAGGCCGTGGGATGGGCCAGTCTCGGGAGGGGTCAAGTCTTGGAGATCAGCCCCAGCCTCCAGCTGGGCACATTGACAGCAGGGCCTGCAGGAGGCCGGGAGACGCTGGTACTGGCACGCAGGGTTTCTCAATCCTGGCACTAACTGACATTTTGGATCAGTTAGATAATAGGTCATTTTTGTTGTGGGAGGGAGTGTGCTTGGTGTTGTAGGCGTCTTAGCAACCCTGGCTTCTACTCACTAGATGTCAGTAGCACACCTCCAGTGCTTCCACTTTGGTCCCCCTCCTACCCCCACCACTAATACAACCAACCAAGTCGGTGGACATTGCCATCTGTCCTCTGGGGGCAAAATAACTCCTGTTGAGAACCACTGTGGTTAGTTTGAGGCCGAGGCATGTGGCCAGTGTTAAGAGGGTCCATTCTCCATGTTTTCCTCATCCTTTTTAAAAAAAATCATTATCCTCATTATTGCTAGGACTTATCAAGCACTTACCATGTGGCAGGTGGTCTGTTTTGCTCCTATTATCTCATTTAATCCACACAACAATCCTATGATGAAGAAACCTCTATTGTCCCCATTTTATGCATAAGAAAACTGGAGTTTACAAAGGTAACTTGCCCAAGGTTATACACCTGGTGGTTGAGGCTCAAGCAGAGGCGTAGATGCCTCTTCCTCACCCCGTTGCCACATGTAAGGGAGGCTGTGAGGAGAGCTGACGTGCGGGACGGAAGCTGGCGTATAGCATAAGGGGCTGCCAGCAGGAGGCCGGGCCTCCACTCGGTGCTGGGGTCCAGGAGTAGAACCATAAGCCTGGGAAGAGACTTAGGGGCTTAAAGGAACTTGAATACCAGGTAGATTATTCAGACACAGATCCAGCTACAGGAACTGAGATGCAGGTTGGAGATTTGTCACAGGTAAACTTCTACCTCTTATCCCTATCTGTTCGTGACCCCTGACCCCAACGATGACACCCAATGTGAACCCAGATGTGCCTTGTTTGTTTGATATCCTGTCCATCTTTCTGTGGCCTCGCAGCCCAACCTCCACTCCTTTCCTAAGAGCAGCCCTTCTCTGCCTGAGTGCCACTTCTTCCGTCTGCTTCCTCCAGCTGCCTTGAGCTGGGGACGAGTCTGTTGGACGGACTGGGCAGCATAAGGTTGCCGGTCACCTCTGGCACACTGACGACCCTGTAATGTGACCTGAAGATAGTGTGACCTCAGGTTTGTGTAAAGTACAGTGCGTGGGAACTGATCATTCTGAATCGAATACCAGTAGCTAGAGCCAAGCCTGAGAAGGTTTGTTCGGTAACAACCGCACTTTTTAAAGGAAGGGTCAGGGCTTCTGATGTTGTGGGTCCCTCAATATAGGGTACCCGGTGGAGGTGAGGAAGGTTCTGATTGAAATCAAAATGAGCCTCTCCAGTGGGCCTCGGAGGATATTTTCCCACTGATGGGGCAGAAGGGATTTTGGAGCGCACGGTTGTGTAGGAGTCTGCCTGATACCTAGAACCACATGGCCTTTGTTTAGAAAACATCATTAGAGAGCTCTCACTTCAATTACATGGACTTCTCTGCTCATACCCGGTTAATTAGCAGTGAAACTCGGTGCAATGTGAACACCGTGAGCACCTTGCCGAGGGGACAGTTCCAGGTTGAGTTGCAAAGGGCCTCCCTGGGACCAGGAACAGTCTGGAAGCTTCCACTGCTCACAAGCCTGGCAGGTACTGATGTCCCCCAAGCCTCCTCGGGGCATTAAAGTGTATCTGTAAGAGTCCCTACGCAGGCCTCAGGGTTCCTGCGAGACTCTGACACCATCTCTGTGACTCTCCCTGGGATCTGAGTCCCCTTTGTCCTGCCCCCGTGCTCCCGCCCTTTCTAGAGAACTTTGCAGTTACTTCCAGCTGGTTCAACGAGGCATCCTTTCAAAGGGCATCTGAAGCCAGCAAGGCTGCTCATTGGAAGCGCTTTGCTTTTGCTCACTCTGTTATCTTTGATGCGTCTTTTAAATATTAAAAAACACATGTTTATTGAAGACAGATTAGAAAAAAAAGTACAAATAAACAACAAAGAAAGGAAAAATTACCTTGTAATCTCACAACTCAGATATAGCCACTGTTAACATTTTGGTTATTCCTCATGTTTTGGTTTTGCTCTTTCCAAAAGGAGGGTATAGAAGAAATTGCCATAAGACAAGCGGCGTAATCTTAGTAGAATATTCAAAGTGATGCTTAAATAAATCTTTTGATTTCTTAGCAAATGGGTCCTGATAATTTTTGAAGATATATATATATGGTTTTGGAAACATAGTAAGAAATGCTGTATTTTTCTGCTTGCTAATAAAGGGTAGATCTCCATGAGAGTGTGTGGGCGTGTGTGCGTGCGTGCGTGTGTGTGTGTGTGTAAATGGACTGTCTGTGGCTCCTGAAAAAGAAATTCTGTTGCTAGATTTGCTGACTCACTGCCAAACCCTGCTGCAAGCAGAGAGCAGATTTTAAGTTATTCAAGCCAAACATTTGGCCCTCATGGTTTATTGGCCACTGTGACAGACTTCTCCTCACACCTCACCTTCTCACGTCTTCCTTGTTGGCATGTGGTCATATCTGGCATTTTGTTCATTTTGCCTCCTCTTCTCCTATTTCTTTCATTTACTCTTTAGCATTTCTCAAATTTATACAAGTACCACCCCGACTCCCTAATGTACAATGCTAGCAATGCCCAGACACTTCCTTCCTGAGGTCGCTGCAGGAACTCGCGTCTCCTTCTAAGACCTCGTTGCTCACATGTGTGCTTTTGCAGGGCTCCTGGGCTGTGACGAGGGGCTGTCAGAGAGGGAACGTTCCTCACCCTCCTTTGCTCACAGTCACTCAGGGGGTGGCTGTCTGTTTCCTTTTCTAGCCCAAAGTCAGACCGGGGCACACAACTGACCCCATGTTTGCTCACCACTGAGGTAGACAGGCTTGGTGAAATGACGGAGAAGAACCATACGAGTTCATGGATAATTCCTCACTACACTGGCTAAAAGATAATTCCGTGCAGACTGGCGTGACCAATAATACTATTGCTGAGAGAATGCATCCTAGGCTCATAATTTTAAAAAGTTAAAAGAAGAAGTGTCTAGCTGTAGCTGGCAGAGAGCTAGACAAAGGGAGAGATGCAGTGGCCTGCCCTAGGGGCCGGGGCCGTGAAGGAGACTGGAGCACCAGGGCTTCTATGCAGAACTCACTTTCCAGCTCCCTGCCTCTCCCGTCTGCATTCGGTGTTTTGGTTTGAAAAGCCTGGAAAGGATCCTAAGGTAACATGAGGCTAACAATAATTGCTTTCTAAGTTCCAACAAATGCTGTTCTAAGCACTAATCACATAGTCACTAATTTAAACCTCTCAAAAACCTCATGGGGAGATCAATCACCCCTAGTTTACAGATGTGGAGATAGTGCAGACTTGGAGACCTACCCAAGGTCACACAGCTGGTCAGCCATGGAAGGAGCATTCAGGCCAAGAGTCTGGCTGCAGACACCACCCTCTGCTCTGCCCCCTTCTGCAATAAGTCGGGCGATAGACTGAGTTCCACTCAGAGCTCTGCTAATAAATTTCTGTGTTATCTCAGTCACTCATGTCACTACTCGGGGCCTCACTTTCCTTTGGCTAAAAACTTCTGTGATCCTATAGATAACATTATGCCATTCCCCTTCCCACCCCTGCAACTTTTAGATGCAGCTAGAGAGAAAAATGCAGTTTCCTCCAAGGAAATCCAGACTAGGTTTTGCATCTAGCTCTTCATTTGGCTCCTTCCTTCCTTCCTTCCTTCCTTCCTTCCTTCCTTCCTTCCTTCCTTCCTTCCTTCCTTCCTTCCTTCCTTCTTTCTTTCTTTCTTTCTTTCTTTCTTTCTTTCTTTCTGATTTTAGAGAGAGAGGAAGGGAGAGGAAGAGAGAGATGGAAACATCAATGAGAGAGAACATCAATTGGCCGCCTCCTGCATGCCCCCCACTGGGGGAAAACCTGGGCATGTGCCCTGACCGGGAATTGAACCGGCGACCTCTTGGTGCAGGGTTCGACACTCAACCACTGAGCCACACCTGACGGGCTTGTCACTTGGTCTTGATTCTGCTTCCTCTGCAGGGGAGAATCGCTGTCCTGCAACTGGGTCTCTGTCATCAGCAGAGAGAATTCCTTTGTGGCAGCCAATCTCATTGGACCAAACCAACTTAGTGATAAAGAGGAGTTTGTTATAACTTTCACAAGAAAAGATGTAAGAGAGGGCAATCCAGAGAAATGAAGACATTCTTCAGTTAAGAAGTGTACCATTCCATGTTTTAAGCTATAGAGCAAGGGCACGTTTAAAAGGAGAGACGTGTGGTTTGGAAGACGATGCGCTAAATTAGATGAGGGAAATGTCTTTTTTCCTACTGATTTGCCACATGTTCCCAGCAAGTCATGTGGACATTTTAGACTCTTTTTTCCTTTGGGGCCATTGCTATGGTTGGATTAGAAGAATCACTGGTACAACTCCCTGTAAATATTGACTTCTGATGATCTTGTTCAACCTTAGGAAAATGAGGTTTCTTGGCATCTCATCTGTCTGCAAGTCTGCCAGGGGTCCTGTGGCCCTGACCCCTGTTGGTTGAGCCTTATTTCTGACCCAGTTTGTGGTCTGAGCCACTTCCAGCAGCGCTGGGCTCTGGGTGCGCAGAGAGTCTGCTCCTGGTGGGAAGGCTGCTGTTGACCTGAGCAGCACATACCTCCCATGGTTCTTGTCCTGTCTGATGATAAACTCAACTGAGACTGACTCTTTGACAATGGTGATAGCAACATGGAGGATGGGACAACGGTGTTGACTGTGGCTGATTCATCAGCACTAAAACAACTTACTTTGTGAGATTCTGTGGGAGGGACTATGCATATATAGGGGTGGGCAAAAGTAGCTTTTCAGGGTTCTTGTATTATGATTTATTTATTAGTGTTATTATTTATTTATATTACAACTATAAACCTACTTTTGCCCTGTATTTATGAAATTAGTTCTTAATGTTACAGTACACTTGAGACCAACTTTCTAATTCCTTATGCCTCAAAGTAGAGTCTATCCCTTTTCTTCTTTTCCTATGAATAGGTAAACATTACCCACAGTCTTTAGACAATAAACAGTGAGGCCTACATATCTGCTCTCACCCTGTTGCAATGCCTTTGTTTCCTGGCTTTCCTTCCCTGCATGCCGAGACTCCCTCTCGTCTCTGCTTCTGACCTTTATGGGATGCCTCAAGACTCAACTTTCATTAGGTGAGATCACCATCCCACAAAGCGCTCGGCAATGTGCCTAGGAGGAGAGCACATTTTCGGCTGACATTAGAGAAGGTGAGCCCAGATATGGTGCTGAGGTGGAGGGACAGGTGATGTCAGACTGAGAAAAGTCCATGTCACATTGAGGAGATTAGGTTGTAAGCTGGAAATAACAGGAAGCTCACAAAAGCTTTATACATATCTCACACACACACACACACACACACACACACACACACACACACACACAGATTCCATCCTCTTGTTTAATAAGGGTTAGTTTGATAAGCACCAATTTTCTCTGAAGCTCTGCAGTAGATGCTTGGAGTACAAAAATGGGTAAAACGTGCTTCTCGCTTTCAAGGAGGAGCCAGTACTAACTCATCGTGAGAAATAATGATATAGGTGGAGCTCAGATTAAATGCTTAGTTTTCATACTAACAGAAGAGTTTAGGCAGGAGATGGACAATGTTAAAATTTTCAGATAAAAATAGTTTTGATAGTAGTATGGAGGGTAAAATAGAGAGTAGAAACTGGCCAAGTGTTAACTATCAATTTCTACTCAGGGTTGGTTGTCTTCATTTTTATGATGAGCCCCATCAATTTTGGTCCTTTGACACATGAAACCTGCAATACTTTTATTTGGAGAAATCCTACCCACTGGATGGATTTGTTTCCAGGATTCAGTAGCTAACCCCCACCTGGACAGAAAAAACAAAATGATGATACCAAGAGAAGAAGTCAGTTGGTGCATGGCCAGATTTGCTGTGCATACCAAGAGCTCTTGCCTATTTCCAAATGGTCTGGGTAGATGTACATTATTTGGAGACAGTCCAGCTAAGACTTCTTATGAATAAAAAATGTTGCTATAATTAAAATCTTTCAGGCCCAAGTTACCTTTTTCCCAATAACTTACTTGTGATTTATACTTGGAGACATATATAATATCAAATTACCTAAGTGGGGAGGAGGAGGGGGAGGGAGAGAAAGAAAACTCAGCCCTGTTGTAAGGATCAGTTGTCAGAATATTGCTGACTTCATAAACCACTCGGGCTTTTTTTTTCCAGGCAACACTTGCTGTATTTATAGCCTTGTAATTTGGTTACCTATCACTTAGCTTATATGTGAGTCACCCATGAAATATATGCACAGAGACCAGATGGACTCATTACAAAGGAGAGTGCAGATGGGAGGGCCCTGTTAAGACCCCTGTTTAACAACAGTGGCAAACCGTGGCGGGGAGGATCATTTTTCATTAAGTGACATAAAGGCTCACATGGCAGAGTTTCTGAGTCTGGCTTCTAGAGAGCCAGCTCTGCTCCTGTCAAGCTGGGCTCCCGTCTTGGAGTCCCAGTCTGCAGTTCAGGGTGGCATGAGTGCCTGTGGGTGGGGGTGCAGCAGGGAGAGCACGGGGTGGGAAGTGTGCGTGGTGGGGGAGCCTGCAGGAGAGGGAACCGCTATTTGAGCAGAGTCGTTGCGGCGACTTAATTTTGCTTCAGAAGTGACATTCTGACATAGCTGTCAGAAATTACTTTATATTTATTTTGTTAAGGCTCCACATTATTCTTTTCTTGAAATGATTTTTTATTCCAGACTCTACCTGGTGAAATCGTGCCCATCTCTCAAAATCCGTTTGAAAAGTGACTTCCTCTATGGAAACTCAGGTCTTCCGTTTCCTTTCAAGCATATTAAATCCAAACTAAGGTGTTAGATAGAGGAGTAAGAAAGCGTCGAGGTGAAAGTGAACGCGTTGTCCGGTGTCAAGCAAAGGTCTAGTTAGGGTTATTTCATCGATTATTTCTAAAGCGTTCTCCTGTGACTTGTGAAATGGTGGTTTCCACCTAGCATTAAGGGAAATGAATTAGTTACTTTCAGGACAGATGGCATACTTTCTTCCTCCTGTGCTTGTCCTTACTCGGAAGGAAAAACAAAAAAAATAGGTGTTAGGGAATTTTCTTAAGCAACGTTATGTATTCAAGAGCCAGCTAGACCTAGAAAATTAATTCACTCTGCTCTGAATTCGGATGCGTGGTTTTATCTCTCGGCTTTGCTGTCTGAGTGGTCCATTTCAGCTATGCAGGCCTACCTTAGAAGTTTTTTGGCAGCAAAGAAACTCAAAACCTGATTAATCATTAAACAGCGAGTCATAGTATTTAACAGCAAGCTCAACATAAAGTAATGTTTTCATGCCACTTAAAAACTCATTCCAAACCTCCTTTTGGAAGTTGGTGGCTGCAAAATAACACTTAACAGGTACAGAGGGGACCATTTTCCCTAGGTGCTTGGATGTTCTTTTGTGGAGCTAGAGTGTTATCCGGGTGCAGGAAGGATGAAGTCCCCCTGGCCAGTGCGGAGCATAGTTGCTGGAAGGTTTTGGTAACAGTGATTCGGAGGCTGCTGGTGATCACTGGAAGAGATCTGGAAGCCATGCGTGACGTCAGAGCTCTTGGACTGGAAAGATCCAGCCACATCCAATCAAACAAACATCCATTCTGTGCCCTCCACCCATGTTCCTTCGTTTGCACACAAAGACTTCAATGGAGACTTAACAGCTAAAACCAAGATGTCTCCCTCCCTCCCTCCCTCCCTCCCTCCCTCCCTCCCTCCCTCCCTCCCTCCCTCCTTCCTTCCTTCCTTCCTTCCTTCCTTCCTTCCTTCCTTCCTTCCTTCCTTCCTTCCTTCCTTCCCTCCTTCCTTCAAGAGATAGTTTTTGAATGCATATCATATTCTGGGTATTGTGTGAGGTGGAAAGGAATAAGTGAGATTGATTTCCACCCACCTCCTGTCCTATACAGGCTAGTGTGTGATAAGTTGTTCTTGGTGAGTTTATAGGAGATCCTAGAGATTAAGAGCAGCCTTTTCTAAACTGTTCATGTATTATTGTAAGAACAATTTTTAAAAAAATGTAAGTAATCTGCCCAGCCGGTGTGGCTCAGTGGTTGAGTGTCGACCCATGCGCCAAGAAGTCTCCTGTTCAATTCCTGGTCAGGGCACATGCCCAGGTTGTGGGCCAGATTCCCAGCAGGAGGTGTGCAGGAGGTGGCTAGTCAATGTTCTCTCTCATTGATGTTTCTATCTCTCTCCCTCTCCCTTCCTCTCTCTCTAAAATCAATAAAGAAAATAAAAAAAAAATAAAAATAAAAATGTAAGTAATCTATGAACATGGTTTCAAAAATTAAATAGTAGTGGAAGAGCTAATAGTGAAAAGTATCATTACTTTGTCCCGTTCCTTTCTTCTCAGAAGTCCCCAAGTCTAACCATTTCTTCCTTTGGTGCTTACCCCGTACCTCTAAAAATATACCTACTGTGAATTCCTGATTCATCCACTGTAGATGCTTTACATTGATCTCCTGCTATGGTGAGTGAGAATTTAGCTCATTCATCACCCCTATTTTTGTAATATCCTTATTACATGATTTTGGTTCTTCTAAGGGTTACTTTTAACTTTCTCTTTCTTGCTCAATCAACTATTGACTTAATCTCTTGACTACTCATTATATAAGATGAAGATATTGATAGTCCCACCCTTCTTGCCATATAAAACTATAGTGAAGGATGTAAAACTGAAAATCTACAGGTGTTTACAGGTATCATAAACTGGAGGAAATATCAAACCACTTTCTTTTTTTGTTGTTGTTAATCCTCACCCCGAGGATATTTTTTTATTGATTTTTAGATAGAGTGGAAGGGAGGGAGGGAGAGAGAGAAAGAGAGAGAAACATATATGTGAGAGAGACACATTGATTGGTTGCCTCCTGCAGGACCCCAGCCTGGGCCTGAGATAAGACCTACATCCCAGGTACGTGCCCTGGACCGGGAATCGAACTTGCGACCCTTTGGTCCAAAGGCTGACACGCTAACTGCTGACCCAAACCAGCCAGGGCTCAAATCAATTTCTATTTCTGTTCTTGTAGCAACCATACAGCACCTTCTCTCAATCCTGTCTTCTTGGGTTGAACTCTGAGGACCAGGTCTGTGATCTGAAATGGCCTGGGACTCTGCCCTGACTTAGATGAGGTATGGGAGTTAGTATCTTAGCTGTGGTCAGGACTCAGGCTAAGTGGTTACAGGAGAAGGGGCTGGCAGACAGAGACTAAAGCACGTCCTGAGACAGGTAGGCTTGGAAGCCGAGGGTAGGAGGAAAGTCCTGATCTCATAGTTCCAAAACCTGAGTGAAAGAAACCAGTCCCTTTTATCAGGAGAAAGCCTAAATTTATGCCTCTAGTGTCACCCCAAAGAAGACCCTTTTTGCTCTGAGGGGCTGGGGTCTTTAGCTGGTTTGGTTATTCAGAAAGTAGCATGGCTCTTCCATGCGTATGTGCCCGACCCCTTGTTCACAGGCAGTACTTGGCACAAACGGGTTTGAGCTGTCTGAGTAGTTCAGGTTTTCAGTTCACCGTACCTTGGAGCACGTCGGCTACCTGGATCCCTGTGCTTCTCTTCATCACAACTTTCTTCCTCTTGGACTTGGTGGCCCTGGGCTGCAGCAGCACTGGGCAGAGCCCTGGGGCTTGCCTTGGACAAGCTTGAATGTTCTCCACAGAGGACCATGTGATCTGCCTTGATGCTCATTGGAGGGGGGGGGGGGGGCTGAATCGACATGTTTTAGGACATTACTGGCTTTGTGGGTTTCAGAAGCAGGACTTTTTCAAAATTAGGAGGTTTTTCAGATCTTATCTGATGAAGAAAACATTTGCAGTGTGCATACCCATGTAGAAATTACTTTAGACTGAATGTTAATTGATGGATTCATTCATTCCATACAACCAGTATTTATTGAATGCCCAATACCAGAAACTGAAATAATAAAAAAGAATAAGGTGTCTTGCACCAAGAGGCCTATAATAGCTGTTGAGGCAGAGAATTACCTGTAGACAGAGTGAGGAGTACTGTGGCATTCTGCTTTGCACTGGAAAACAATAGTATGGCCCTGTAGCCAACGGTCTGTGGATCTAATACTGTCCTCTAAATAGGAAGTTTTTAAAAAATGATCAATCTGGTATATTGGCTTAGTGTAGGTTTGTTCATTTAGGGAAAACATTCCACGGTATGTGATTGTTTTGATCTATCGCTATGTGTCTTACATCCCAAAAGGGACTAAAATGGATCGGCCATGTTTCCCACACAGACTAATAAGTCCTGCAGGTACTGTAATTGTTAAGTTTTAAATGTCAAAGAGAAATATTTTATTTTAGAATTTAATCAACCCATCTTTATTTCTGCCGGAAGAGCTAAATATATATTATGTTGTACACTTTTAGATTCCCTCACTTTCTGAAGACAAAACAAAATTCCATTCTTTATTAATTAGCTTGATCATCTTTTTCATAGGCGACCAGGGAATTGTTTTAGATTAGTTCTTATTTAATGTCATTTTCTGAATAAATTTTTATTTTGAGATGTGAGATCTGCCTGGCCAGTGTGGCTCAGTGGTTGAGCATCCACCCATGCACTAAGAGGTCGCCAGTTCGGTTCCCGGTCAGGGCACATGCCCAGGTTGTGGGCTGATTCCCAGTGGGGGGACATGCAGGAGGTTGCCAGTTGATGTTCTCGCTCATCAATGTTTCCATCTCTCTCTCCCTCTCCCTCCCTCTCTCTCTCTCTATTATATCAATAAAGGAAAAAATTTAGAAAAAATAAAAGAGATGTGAGATCTGCCTGTTTCTTATTAGAAGCCCAAATGAGAAATCAAAGTGTGAGTGTGTGTGTGTGTGTGTGTGTGTGTGTGTGTGTTGGTGGTGATGGTGGGGGCACCCATTACTTTCCAATGCATCAGTATAACTCTATATTCTTATTCATTATTATTCACTTGGTTCCTCTTACAATATGAATAGAAGGAGAAAAACATTTATAGATCACTTAAAACATTTCACTAGAAGAAAGGGAACAAATTAGCCCACTTGAATCACTAGCTTTGCAGAGGAGAATAAGCAAAAGATATATTAATCTTTCATCAAACACTTTATTTGAAATTACTAATATACAATTCCACTCAGAACAGCGCTAAATGAGTTATTAGAACATTTAAACAAGCTCATCATTGTTTTTATTAGCAGCATTATTCCTTACTCCTTTTGTTAGAAAAACACCCTGTAGTGTGCAGATCTGTTTAATTGCAATGCTTTTACATCTTCTCTCAAACGTAGTTGACTTATTTTATAAATATTTTAAGTACATAATTGTTATTTTGCTTTAATAAAAATCACAAGTGCATTTAGATGATCTAAGAGGTCAGAATCCATTTGCTCCTGTGTCAGGTGTACAGGAGAGGTGGTTATGGCTTGCTGACCTTACGGGCTGTGATCCTGAGGGAGGGTCACCTCCATGACTCCCACTGTATGTTTTCAGAATAAACAGCTAAGGGATGCAGTGAAAAATGTGGCATCAGACAAACTTGGGCTCTGAGCTCAGTTCTTGTACTTAATAGCTGGGTGACCTTGGGCACGTTCTTTACCTTCTTTTAGCCTCTGAAATGTTTTATGGAATGTATGTAGCATAATAATATCTAACTTTTCAGACTGATATGACAATAAACAGATAATATTAAGCACCCAACAGAGGCCCAGACAAATAATAAGTACTCAGTAAGTATTCATTTCTTTTTCTTTTTTTTTTAAATCCTCACCCGAGGACATTTTCCCATCTTTTGTACAGATAGAGTGGGAGGGAGAGAGAGGAACAGAGAGAGAAACATTGACGTGAAAGGGACACATCGAGTGGCTGCCACCCGCACGACCAACCAGGGCTGGGGACAAACTGCAACCGAGGTATGTGCCCTTAGTGGGAACCGAACCCGGGTCTCTCCGGACCGCAGGCTGACGCTCTAACCACTGAGCCAAACGGGCCAGGGCAAGTAATCATTTCTTTTCTTGTTGCCTGCTTTTGATTGATGGGAGAGGTTTGCTAAGGATATTCTTGAGGTCCACATACAAATCAGCAGAGATTTATCTGCCTTTTTAATGATTTGGGTTAAGAACCCCCAGTTTAATCCAGAACCATCCCTTCTGCATGCTGTGCAGAGAAGCGTATTTTTATCTTCATCCATCCTCATCTTTGGGGTTCAGTAGTGATCCACATGGCAAATGTGGAGACACGGTGCTCATCTGGGATGGAGAAAAGGGGAGCACACGTAGAATCCAGGGCTTGGCTAAGGGTGCCGGCAAGTTTGCATGAGGTGGACCACCCGGGAAACCAGAGAAGCAGGTGCCTTTTGCAAGAATGTGGTGGTAGGGAATGGAGGGATGCGGTGAAGAGGCAGGCAGGGTGTGGTCCTTCTTACCGGGGCACCGACAGCCATGTGCATCTGCAAAGAATCCCTCCACCGCCACTGATCACTGTTTGCTCCTAGAAAATATCTGGGAAATGATCCACGTTCTTGTCACTTATCCTTGCAGCTCTGTGCCCACACAATGCTCACTGACACTCCGAAATGAAACTGGTTGTTTCGATTAATGGCATAAACCAGTGACTTCCCATACAGACACATCTTTCTTAAGGCCTCGTGCTGGAGGAGAAAGGTTGTAGGCGTGAACTCACGTGCTTTTACCTGCTGCTGTCCTGCTGTGGGCACAGGAATAGCATTGCCTCGAAGGTAGAGGCTTGAAGGTGTGGGGTGTACAGTGCTTCCCCTGGTACCGTCGCCTAGAGAATGAGCTGAATGTCAGAATGAGTCGACTTTACCTAACTTAGTTGTTATTTGTCCCGTATGTTACTTCCTTGGGCCAGTTTTCAACCCACCTTAGAAGTATGATGGACACTGAGGAGACAAGACCAAGACTCAACTGTCCATCAATCATTCCGAGGTCTGGAGAAACTGAAGGCTGACCTGGGTGAGCATCTCTACCCATTCCAGTCCTTACAGGAGCCCCGGGGCCTCATGGGAGTGGAAACCTTTTGTGCACCTCTCCCCGAGCCCAGGCCCATGCCATCGCCACCAAATAGTTGCTCAATAAATAAATGCTTTTGGGATGGACAAAGGTTTCTTTGGGAGGGCTCTGTTCATAGTTGCCACTTAAACTTGTGGACAGATATGCTTTTCATTGTCATCACCATCAATATCATCAATGTAATTGTCACCAGCCGGAAGCATCTTGCAAGCACTATGCAAGGAGTAGTGCAAAGAAACATGAGAGACACAATGTACGTAGAAGTTTTGAGGTCAGGGGCCGGGTCTTAATTGACTTTTCATTCTTAAAACCTGGCACAGTGCTTGTCACACAGCAGAGGCGCACAGGTTGCTGAGCGATACCTGAACAAGTGCACGTGTAATAAGAGCAGAGTAGTGAAAGGCTGCCATGGCTGGGGGGCAGCCTTTTCCATCCCTGTTTTTCTTGCTTTTTATCAAACCACCTCCCCAGCACCCCCGCCTCACCCCGAAAGAGCTCTGGGAAGGGAGCGTGTACGGTCTCTCGGTGCCATTACTTGGATCTACCAAGGTGAGCACAGAATGCGGTGCTGCTGGAGTGATAGTATCCCGGCTGCCTTGAAGTTTACAGAGAGAAGACTTCTTTCGAGTACTAGAAATAGATCAGTGTCCTGCTCCTGTTCTTTCTCTGTGCCCAGAACACCCACTGAAGTCAGGAGGGGCTGGGGGGGTGTGGGAACAGTGGAATGGGGGCCTTTGTCTGTTAATAAGAGTTTCATTTCTGTCATTTCACTCCGTACGTGATTCTGAAGGATGAATGTATCTATAAGGCTATTAATAACCATGTTTCTCCCCTAATCGTTATGATTAAGTCGTTGGTACTGCCAGGTGCCTGCAGCTTCATCACACAGCCTGGAACAATTTTGCTTTACCATTTGACTACACTAACATGCTGACTGACTATGTCAGAGGTGTTGCTGCTGATTTTTCCTTCTCCTGCCAGTAGATTTAAATTCGTACTGAAAACAGATAGTAAAGTTTAAAATAATATTCCACATCATAAAAGTCATTCTTCAGTTAAGGAACAATAAGTCAGCCTTCCTTTTATTAGACTATTCCCAAAGAAGGCTTTATGGTCAAAATGTCGCAGCTATTTTTTTCCACATTTTCTTTTCTGCCATCCTGACTGTCTCATGAGCCAATCATTCAGTGCAGCCTGAATTCCTGACACGTTATTTTCCCCATTGTATGTACCGCAAATATGTCCCGCACCTCCACAGTTAGTGGCCACCTCCTCCCCAGTTTGCACCTGCAGCACCGCAGAGTGTAGTGTGCAGGCCCCCCCCCTAAAACACCGCCTGGGTCTGCGGCCCAGTCCGCCACTTACTAGCTCTGTGACTGAGGCAGGCCTCACTGAGCCTTTGTTTCTTCCAATGAAAGTTAGAATTACAGTCGTACCTACCTCCTGGGTTGGTGGTAAAGGTTCAAACTTGGGAGATGGTAGTTCTATTATGATGACAAAGAGAACAACAGTCCGCAACATCTGGGGGCTGACAGAGAGGTCTTGGTGCTTTCCTACTAAACAAACATTTGCATAAAACATCAACATCAGACAAGACTACTCGGTGACCATGGAGGATGAAGGAAGAAAATAAAAGACCACTGTGTACCATGTTTGAACACATGCAAAATATGGACATTTTCCCATCTACAAACATTCATTTATTTATTTATTTTTATAATTTTTTATTAATTTATTTTTGTTACAGAATGTTTCTCCTTTTTTTCCCCATTGACATCCTCCTCCCCATCCCCCCTACCCTATACCCGGCTTTGTTGTCCGTGTCCATCGGTTATGAATATGCATATAAGTTCTGTAGTTTATCTCTTCCCTCCCCCCACCACCCCCTCATCTGAGGGTTGTCAGTCTTTACCCTACTTCCACATTTCTGGGTCTACCCAATTCCTCAGACTGTTATGTTCATTATATTCCACAAATAAGTGAGATTGTGTTATATTTGTCTTTCTCTGCATGGCTTGTTTCGCTTAGGATAATACTCTCCAGGTCCCTCCATGTCATCTAAAAGGATAAGAGATCTTTCTTCTTTACAGCTGCATAGTACTCCATTGTGTATATGTACCACTGCTTTTTTATTCATTCGTCTACTGATGGACACTTGGGCTGTTTCCAGATCTTAGCTATTGTAAATAGTGCTGCTATGAACACGGGGGTACATATTTTCTTTCTGATTGGTGTTTCAGGCTTCTTGGTGTATATTCCTAGAAGTGGGATCACTGGGTCAAATGGAAGTTCAAGTTTTAATTTTTTGAGGTAACATAGTGGCTGCAGCAGTCTGCATTCCCACCAGCAGTGTACTAGAGTTCCCTTTTCTCTATACCCTCGCAAACACTTGTTTGATGATTTGTTGATGGCAGCCGTTCTGACAGGTGTGATATTGTTGTTTTAATTTGCATCTCTCTGATGATTAGTGATGTTGAGCATTTCTTCATACGTCTCTTGGCCATTTGTATGTCTTGTTTGGAGAGGTGTCTATTTAGCTCCTCTGCCCATTTTTTAATTGGGTTCTTTGTCTTCCCTTTGTTGACTTGTATGAGTACTCTATATATTTTGGAAATTAACCCCTTATCTGATGTATCATTGGCAGTGATGTTCTCCCATACAGTGGGTTGCCTTTTCATTTTGGTGGTTGTTTCTTTTGCTGTGCAGAAGCTTTTGAGTTTGATGTAGACCTATGTGTTCATTTTTCTCCTGTGTTTTTGTTGCCTTAGGTGATGTATCAGTAAAAATTCTGCTGCATATGATGTCTGAAATTTTGTTGCCTACATTTTCTTCTAGGATTTTTATGGATTCACAGGTCACATTTAAGTCTTTTATCCATTTTGAGTTTATTCTTGTATCTGGTGTAAGTTGATGGTCTAGTTTCATGTTTTTGCATGTAGCTGTCCAATTTTCCCAACACCATTTATTAAAGAGGCTGTCTTTACTTCATTGTATGCTCTTGCCTCCTTTGTCAAATATTAATTGAGCATAATGTCTTGGGTTCATTTCTGGGTTCTCTCTTCTGTTCCACTGATCTATATGCCTGTTCTTATGCTAGTACCAGGCTGTTTTGATTACAGTAGCTTTGTAGTATAATCTGATATTCGGTACTGTGATCCCACCTACTTTGTCCTTCTTTTTCAAGATTGCTGTGGCTATTTGGGGTCTTTTTTGGTTTCATATAAACTTTTGAAGTATTTGTTCTAGTTCTGTGAGATATGTCATTGGTATTTTGATGGGGATTGCATTGAATCTATACATTGCTTTGGGTAATATGGACATTTTAATGATATTAATTCTTCCAATCCATGAACAAGGAATGTGCTTCTACTTTTTTATATCTTCCTCTATTTCTTTTTTTAATGTCCTGTAGTTTTCTGCAAGTAGTTCCTTACTTCTTCGGTTAAGTTTATTCCTAGGTATCTTAATTGTTTTGCGGTGATGGTAAATGTGATTGTTTTCTTAGTTTCTCTTTTACAAACATTTTTTTAATTCTGGCTAATGTAAGTGACTGCTGATTCTTTTTTTTTTTTTTTTTTATCCTCACCCGAGGACATTTTTGCATTTATCTTCAGATAGAGCAGGAGGGAGAGAGGGGAGAAGAGAGAGAGAGAAACATCAATGCGAGAGAGACACATCTAGTGTTGCCACCCACATGACTTCAACCAGGGCCGGAAACAAACTGCAACCAAGGTAGGTGCCCTTAGCACAGCGGTTCTCAACCTGTGGGTCGTGACCCCTTTGAGGGTCGAATGACCCATTCACAGGGGTCACCTAAGACATAACAGTAGCAAAATTACAATTATGAAGTAGCAACAAAAATAATTTTATGGTTGGGGGGGTCACCACAACATAAAGGGTGGCAGCATTAGGAAGGTTGAGAATCACTGCTTTAGCGGGAATTGAACCCGGGACTCTCTGGTCCACGGGTCGATGCTCTAACTGCTGAGCCAAACAGACAAGGGCATGACTGCTGATTCTTTATTGATTATAGCTTTAGCCTGGCTCTAGTCTTCCCTCTTTCTGGGTAAGATTTATCAAGATGCTCAGGCATAGAAATACTCCTGGTAGCATCCAATCTAGAGCAAAGCCCACTTCCTAAATCCTCCCCCAAATGATCTAATGAAACCCACAATCTATAAAAAGTCCTTTTTAACATTTTCTTACGAGACACTGCGGTTCCTTACTCCCCATGCTCTGCCTTGCTGCACATGTAATAGTCCCAGTTATGCAGCCACATGGGGGTTCTGGTGGTCTCTGGCTGGAGGGCATTGACAATGATCAATCCTTTTGATAACCATGAGTCACAGGTTTCGAGCACAAATAACATAGAGCAATGAGTGGAAAGGATACTGGGGGACCTTGGACACATTGTTTAATGTCTCATTTGTTTTCTCATTTGTTGAAGTCAGAGGATGGGGCTCCTGGATCCTCTGGTCCTTTTCAGCACCACAGCGCATTGGTATCTGTGCCAGGCACTTACCGACATTAAGGTGCCTTGGAACTAAAATTTGAGAATGTTTTCAAACTTCCCGTCTTTCCAGCCTGCCAAAGAAAGTTCTGTAATTACTGACCCAATTTTTCCTTTGCTCCCTCCTCCTAAAGAAGACACTCTGTCTTTCTGGGAGATAGGCTGCTACGCAGAGAGGCGAGGGAGAAGGAAAGAACCACACAGGCTGGGGACGGAGTAGGAGCATTTCTAGGACCACAGAGTGTGGTGGAGGCTGATAGCAGAAGGAAGTAGATGAGAGAAATCTGGGCAAAGAGGAAAGTGTTGTGATATGTTTGGACACCCTTTATTGCCTTTAAAAAAGAAGCAAGTAAATAATAGGATTGATTATTAAATAATTTGGGCTATTGATCGTGCTCCGTGAAGGGAGTACTACTAATCAGAAACGGAGCCGTCTGGGTTTCTGATTTTTTTTTAGGATTTCAGGAATATAGTTTTTATATAGTCAGAGAACCCACCAAAGAGGGGCCTCTTTCTCCTGGAGGACTTGACATTTATATTTAGTAAAGGGAAGAATCAGCCTTTTTCTCAGACATTTCCAGCAGGACCCAGGATTTAACCACACAGAGCTGCTTCTGCTCTCCGGTGGGAAGGGCCTGCGTAGTCTGGCCCTGGAGTGGGTGATCGACGGTGCTTAAAGGGGGCTGGGTGGAAGGGGCAGACATCATCATTAGTTGAAAGTAAGGTGATTAGTTATCTCCTTGTCAAAGGGTTCATGAGGTTTAGTTAATTAACACTTCTAATTTGCATGGAAACCCAAAGAAGCTAATCTTTGTCAGATCCTAGTAGGAGGGTGACCAGCCATTCTGGTTTGCCCATGATGCTGGGGTTTCTGGGATGTGGAACTTCCAGTGTGAACACCGGGACGTTCCTTGGCAAGCTGGGATCACCCTGCTCGTATTCCTCTTCCTTCCCAGCCTCAGCTTTTCTTCCTCTTTGCATTCTGTTGCAGTCGGAGTGTTCTTTCTATCATGTTCCTTGTACACCAGTCCTCTGCCAAAGGATGAGTCCCAGAACTGGAGTGTCAGGTGCCACGGGCTCATCCAGCAGGTTCCATCGGATGGTCCGTTTTTATCTTCGGTTTCCAGTGACTGGGCTGGGCAGGAGCACTCACACAGACCATGAACAGCCTGCTGCTCATTCTATCATTTTATAGTCCTTACTACTTGATATTTTAATTTCTTTCTTTTTATCCAGCCTCCCCCCCTTATGATTTATGATGGGGATTGGAAGAGAGGTGGGGCAGCTAGGGTTTCTGCAGGGTGATTGTGAGGAGGTTTTAGAGCTTATAACTGCAGAGCTCTTACTATATAGCAGCAGCCATGGTTTAGGGAAAATTACTGCTCTGTCTGGGACATTTAAATAAAAATTCTCAGGCAGTCGGGGCCTAAACCGAGAGTTCGGTGTTGAGGGGATTCCTCCAAACTGCTGTTAGAGCCACAAGGACACCAGCTTGTCTAGTTCTCAACTAAGGGAGTTGCAGACACTTCAGATTCTGCTGCTTTTGCTTAGATACCGCTGAATTTTGATCTTTGGCTGGATAATTCTTTATATTTGATTTTCTCTTATATTCTATTCGGATATAATTTGCAATAACTCTTAAGGTTTAGGAAATGGAATTCATTTTGTTTTGTAAACATATTGCCCTTTACTATCTCGTCTCGGGTAGATGATCGATCAAATCTCAGTGGCAACAATTTCTCAGACTCTTCTACTTGGACCTACTGACACAGAAATTCATCTTTCGTGAATCATCGTATTCATTCATTTCTTCCATGGATGTGTGGTTGTACAAGGTTTTAGGCGTGCTATTGTGCTAGGTGCTGGTAAATTTTTATTCTTATATTTCTCTATTTAATATTTATATTTCATCTATACTTTATTTTTAAAATGCAGGTTTACACGGGTAACCTAGTAGTTCTTAAATGAGTGTTCCTTGAGGGGGGGAACTATTCATAAAGTGTATGTATGTATACATATATGTCATAATGCCTAATTTATTATATTATATCAATAGTAACTATCCATAAGAATTATTTAATTAATCTATTTTAAAAAATTTTTGTTGTCTAACTGGGGTCACTCATTCAGTTTTTGAGTGTCTAGGATCTAATCACTTCCATTTCAGTGAAAAATCAAAAACAAGCCAACAGATGAATAGTGGTTGTGATATGAAAAATGCCCCAGAAACTGTGCACGTATCCATATACGTACACCCTAGCCGTGTGCACTGAGAGCGCTTGGGAGCAATGGCACCCTAGTAACAATGAGTACAGTGAGCACCCAGATATCGCTTTCTTAATACCGACTGCACTAAAAGAAGCCAGGGGTCCTTGAAGAAACGGCCAATGGCAGACTCCAGAGTAGGGGGCTTGGAAAATATAAGATGAACTTGGACCATCATGTGCTGGAAAATAGGGAAATGCTCAGCGAATGATGCGGACATTTCGACAGGACGTAGGCCTTCCCACTAGCCAAATCAGGGACATTCTTAGCACACAAAATGATAATAAAGGACTACAGCCCATTAAGTACAACAGGAATTCATCAGTCCATAGTGATATAAACAAATGAAAAGGGAAATCTTACCTTAGAATGCCAACTAATAAATGTATAAAGAATAATGGAAATAGAGAATTGACATTTGGCAAACTTCACAGGGGTGGTTGACTTTGGTTGAAGTTTTCAGTCGAGGTTGATGGGTGAAGATTTCATGAACCGGGTATTTTGACATCTGGAATAACTCTGGGGTCCTAACACCCAATATGCAGGTGTTAGAAGGTGGGCCCTGTGGAAGGTGTTTAAGTCATGAGGGTGAAGCCCTCGTGATGGGCTTAGTGCCTTATCAAAGGGGCTCTGGAGAGATCCCTACCCGCTTCCTCTGTGTGAGGACTCGGTGAGAAGGCCGCAGCTATGAGCCAGAAGGAGGGCCCTGGCAGGAAGAGAACCAACTGGCACCTTGATCTTGGACTTCCCATCCTCCAGAAGGGTGAGCAATGAGTGTTTGTGGTTTTAAGTTACCCAACCCCTGGGGTTTTGTTATAGCAGCCTGAATAGACTAAGACAGAGGTTATCCTACAGAATGTAAGATGGGAACTACTGATGAATTGTTCTGGATTGAAGGTCTCTCAGGAGTCACAATAGCTAAACACTACATGTGTTCTTGAGAGTATCCTGGACCACAGAGGAGAAAGAGACATCCTTAGGACAATCAGAAACATTTACATGAGATTGGATGATGGTGTTACATCAATGTTGAATTCCTAATTCGAAGAGTTGTTTGTGGTTGTGTAAGAGAATGTTCTTTTTTTGAGGAAATACACATTAGAGAGCCCTTCAGGATGATAGGATTTACTCTCGAAAGGTTCAGAAGATATAATTAAAATAATTCCAAAATAGTTTTCTTTCTGAACAAAGGCTATTGGAGGTGAGAGATGATGATGACCCAGAGCAGGGAGGTGACAGTGGTGGTGAGAAATGGTCAGAATCTAGATATATTTTGAAGGTAGAACCAGTAGGATTTTCTAATGAATTTGACCTAGGTTATGAAAAAAGAAAAAAAAAATGCAGGAATGACTCCAGGGTTTTTGGTTCGAGCACCTACGTCAGGTGCGGGGAACCTGTTTTCTTCCAAGGGCCATTTGGATATTTATAATATCATTTGCGGCCTTACAAAAGTATCAGCTTAAAAATTCGCCTGCTCTGTTTGGTCAGACGTTTAATTCACTCACCCCTAATGTGGTGGCTGGCACTGCTTCTCCTGGGCGAGGCGTGAGATGTGAGCTGGTGTTGATTTCTCGGGCCTTCTACGGCCCACGGACCGGATGTTCCCCACCCGGACCTAAATGAATAAAATTACCACCAAGTGATACACAGACTGTGGTGGAGCAGGATTTGGGGGGAAGAGTGGGCGTTCCACTTTGGATATTCCAGTTTGAAATACACTTCCTAGCCACCCTCAGGAAGATGTCATGTAGGCAGCTAGACACCAGAATCTGGAATTCCAGGAGCGATCTGGGCTGGAAATATAAATCTGGGAGTTGCCATCAAGCAGATGGTACTTAGAAATTACAAGGCGGTGAGATCACCAAAGAAAAGAATGTAGATTAAACAGAAAAGAGGACCTTCTCAGGATGGCTAGGCCGAGATATTTTTCAGCCTAGGTAAACTCACTGGAAAATTACTCCAAAATAGCCATGTATCTAAAAACCGACGTCTAAAATCCTAACATTCTTTATCCTCAAGGAGCTTGCAGTTTGACAGGAAAAAAAGGATTAACAACATAAAAAACAATAATACTATAAACATGTACATTGTACTTACTATGTGTCCGACGTCATGTTAAATGCTTTATATGGATGATCACATTTCATCTTCACCTCAACTTGGTGAATATCGTTTCTATTTTTTGGGTGAGGAAACTGAGGCTTAGAGGACGTAAATAATCTGTTCAAGGCCTCGTGTCAGTAAACAGTGAGGCTGGGGTTCGTACCCCGTGGTCTGTGTACACAGCCCTTCATTTTCGTAACTGAACTGGCCTGCCTCACATCCTGGGTAAGGGCAGAGAGAAGCCTGCAGTGGGATTCAAGACCCCCCTTGACTGGCTAAAACAACCAAACCACACGCACGCACACGCAATATCTATGGCTCAAAAGGATTTGAGAAAATTCTAATACCTAGCGCACCTGCCCTTTCGAGAGGGGATACCTCCCTTCAGAGTGGGGTTCTAGAAGCTCTGGAGCCATAGAGGGTGGACTTCAGGGTGGTAAACTGTGTTTCTAAGGACCACGGCCCAACAATAGGCAGTGGAGAGAGTATCCCAGGCTCCAAAAAGAAACAACCGCTCCTGGGTTTTGAACATGACCAACCTTGTGTTGTTTAGAGCTGTCTTTCCTGAAATCCCCTTCTTTTGGCTTGCTGTTATTCGCCACTTTTATAAGCTACTGAACCACATCGCTGGTGTGAACAGTTTCGAAGCTTACATATTTCTTCTTGTAATCAGTTTAGTCGATCTTGTAACTATAAAGAGTGAGATGGTAAATCCCCAGCTCCCATTCTGAGTCAGAATTTATGACAAGAACAGCGTGCTTGTGCCCAAACAGAACCATGCATGTATGATAATATGCACTTGAAATTTATGTACTTCCTTTTATCCAAGGAACAGAAAGTGCTTCTATAAAATGGATTAAGAGCCAACTGTCTACAGCAGGCGGTAAGAACAGCTCAAAATAGGACTGCTGAGGGGATCGCTGAACTCTGCAAGGACCAGCGTTCACACTGAGTGCCGTTTCCCCGTGTTCCCCCGTGTTCCCCCGTGTTCCCCCGTGTTCCAGGGAAGTGTTCCAGGAGACCACTGCCATTTCGGGCCCTGCTCAGCAGTGATGGACTTCGCTGCGTCGTTGCCCGCCACTTGTGTAATGGAAGGCATTTCTTCATCGCTGCTGTTTGATGCTAGTTGTCATAAGGATTAGCCCCTGCTATTTGCTGAGGAGATTACCAGCAGAATGGCTCTCATTCATTCCCTTCCACCGACTGACTCGTTAACTCTTCTCTGTAGTAAGGGCAACCCTATCATTCTCTTTGCTAGCTTTAAAAACCCTAGTCTTGTAGATAAGCCCACTGTAATTTGCAACCCCACTATAAAATACAGTGCCTTCTATACAGGGTGGGACAAAAGTGGGTTTACAGTTGTGAGTACATGAAACACAAAGTTCATTCTTATATCGTTCCTGATTGATTATTGTGTTTTTTTTCCCATACGAATAACTGTAAACCTACTTTGTGTCTACCCTGTATAATGGACGCTTTAAAATGGCCATGGTGGGACAGTCCTTGCATTAGTTACCTATTGCTGCAGTAGAACAAATTACCCCCAAGCCAAAATCGCTTTAAAACAACATATATCATCTCCCAGTTTCTGTGGGTCGGGGGTCGTGGTGTGGCTTGGCTGGGCCCTCAGCTTCAAGACCTCTCACAAGGCCACCATCAAGGTGCTACCCAGGGCTATGGTCAGCTCGAGGCTTCTGCGGAGACGTTTACCCATGTGGTCTGAGCAGGATTCGGTTCCCTGTGGCCCCTGGACTAAGGCCCCCGTTCCTCATGAGCTGTTTGTCAGAGGTCTACCCAGTCCCTTGCCGTGTATCTCACAGGCGAGAGGGCCGGAGAGTGAGTACTGCAAAGTGGAAGTCACAGTCTTTTGTGACTCTTCACAGAAGTGACGTCCCATCACCTCTGCCATATTCTGTCAGTTAGAAGCATATCACCAGTTTGTACTTAAGGGCAGGGGGTGACACAGGACATAAAAACCAGGAGGTAAGGATCATTGGGAGCTATTTTGGAAGGCTGCCCACTACCATCCTTCATACACATCATCTCACTTTATCCCATAGTAATTCTCCAGTGCAGTGCTACTGCTCCCATTTCACAGACGGGGCAGTGGGCTCCTAGACTCTTCTGCTCACACCTACCAACACTGGAATTCATCTTCAGTGATTCATAGTGTTCATTTGTTTACATATTTATTCCGTGAACATGTGGAATTATAAGATATTAGGTGCGCTACTGTTAGGTGCTGATAAGTTTTTATTCTTGGTAAAATATGTGTGTATGAGAATCCTAGTAGTTCTTCAATGAGTGTTCCTTGAGAGGAGAAACTATGGCTCAAGTAGTGCCTAATGTATTGTTATATCAAGAGTAAATATTTCTAGTATGATTAATTAATCTATTTTTAAAAATTTCAAATATACAACTGGGAACACTTTTCTGGTTTTTGAGTGTCTAGGATCCAGTTACTTGCATTTCAGATACGAAGGAAGACAGATGAATAGTGGTTATGATATGAACAATGCCCCAGAAACTGAAATGGAGACTTTCATTCCAGTCCTATTTATAGCCCAACCTCTATGCACCAACTACACGGGAAAAGCCGTCATGTAATTTGAGTTAGGTCCACATTAAACCCACATCGAACACCCACCACAGGCATTAACAAGCCCAATCACTGTAGTGCTGCTGTGACAATACACAAAAATAATTTTTTAAATTGAAAAATGCATGTAAATATAAGAGATGAATTTAGAAAACATTGGTGCTGCTGCTTCCTTAACTCAGAGAGCCTGCCATGTGCCACGCACTGTGCTAGGTGCTTTCTTAGAATGTTACTCACTAACCTTCCTCACAGCTGCTCTGAAAAGCAAGCTCAGAGCTGGTGGTCACTGGTGGCGCCAAAGGGGCCCAGTTCTATTTGCTGAGCTGGCTCTGGGGTCTGTGAGTCCTCGGTGGCCAAAGAGAGGGCGAGTTCCAATGAAGCTCTTCTTACTGACCGAGTGGAATCCCGGAGTTTACTGAAGTAGGGTTAGCCCAACCCCTGTGATCCTCATGGAAACAGATCTACGCAAGCATATTTGTCCTTTTTAGAAAGATACAATACCATTTGAAATAACAGGAGATACTTTGGGATTTGAAAGTTAGTGAGAGGAACTAATGGAAAGGTAGGAGCTCTTCTAGGGGCCATCATCCATCAGACTAGATGTAGCCTAGAGACAGTGATGTGGTCATCTCTGATCTCCGCAATTACTCAGAGCCAAAAGGAAAGACAAGGCCAGTTTAATAAAACCCAGCAGCAGGGATCTAGAGAATCAATAAACGTCCGTTGATGCCCACAGGCAACTTGGAAGCAAAGTTACGCCAACTGGAAGGCCTTTTACAGATAGTTAGTTTTGAACAACAATCTAAGACGTGTAAAAACAGAAACAGAAATGAGTGATGGCAGGAAGCCTGACTTGCTGCCTTGAAATCATTAGTATGCTATGGTTGATTTGCAGCTTTTTACGGTGTGGTCAAGAGGTCTCCATGATTCAATACCTCTTTTTCGTACTACCTGCCTCTCCTAGGAAAAAAATAAATGATGCTAAAATATTCTATAGAACCAGTACTCTAAGTAGCAACCTCTATCAACAGAGCAGGTAGAAGGTAGCTGCTGTAGTCTCTGTCTTTTACTGTTTTCCTCCAAATATCCAGATTTCTAAGTGCTGAGAAAACACAAATACCAAACACCTCATTAGAATTTTGGATTAAAGACAGCTATCTGTCTCGTCTCATTTTTGATGCACCAGCTGATAATTGGGCTATAGCTGGGTCTCAAAATAACTTACAGTCCATTAAAATAATATTCCTGGGCTACATTTCCAAAGTGGCATTCTGGGACTTCTGTGCATTAATCCTGTAACAATAACAGGATTTGCGCTTTTAACTCCCCTGGTGTAGCTTTGAAAATCTAGCCTAAAGCAGCTAATGTTGCCGTTTAAATCATCCTCTCACTATCCTTAGGGAGATACGTAGATTAAAAAAATGACAACCCAACTGCTCAAATGACCTATACCTGGGAGAATAAGAGGAGCAACCTATTTCCTCTCAGGAACTGGGCCGATCAATATAAATATTTCAAAAGGACCATCACGCAATAAAGGCCTTAGAATTTGTATCGTACTTCAGAGTACCCTAGATATTTCCAGCACGGAGGGATCAGGCTAGGGAGACAGTGTGGGCGCTGAATGATTGGAACTGAACTGGGTTGCATGTGTGTGTGTATGTGTGTGTGTAGGTAAGAAAAGAACAGGAAGCTGACATGATTGCAATTGCATATGTTTCTGGTCAACATTCTCTTTTCCCTGTAGAAATTTGGGCGTATCCCAGAAATTAGGTGTTGTTTATCATCTCAGCTGAAAAAAAATACACATCCCAGAATTTGCACACAACTCTAAAGTGAAACTCTAAATAGCTCTACATCAAAGTGGCAGGAGTTCTTCAGCGATACCATTAATTGCATTTTTTTTTAATTGTGAAAAAGCGTTTTTGTGTAGTTGTGGTTGTGATGGGCTAGATTTAATCAGCCTAGGTACCACTAATAGGTTGGCATTACTTTTGGCCTGTAAAGCTTTTGAAATTCTAAAACGGAAAAGGAGGCCAACACACCAAGAAATTATTTCAGAACAGATTGCCCGTTAACATTTTATGATATCACTGAAATGCCTCCTTTCTGGGACAGAGACTTGCTTTGGCTACGAACATCCAAGAGGTGGCAGCACCCCACGCTCTGTTGGCTGGCTGCATCCTTCCAGACGGCTCACCGCAGAGGTCTCATCATTGCGTCACCTGAAGGCCAGTTTGCCGGGCGGGGGTGGGAGTGGAGGAGGGGGAGGTTCGGCATTTTGCATCTCAGTTCTTCTGGAGAGTTCAGGAAACAGCTGCAGGGATTGTTTAAACACTGGTTTCTCTTCGGAGCCAATAAATCTTTTGCCTTTTGAATGTATTTGAAAAGGTTTCTCTCTCAATCCTGAAATCTTCTGCCCTATGTGGTCTCTTTCGATGAAGACCACATGGGTATACTTACATGCTGCCTGGTTTGCTTTCTGAGGAAGGAAGTTTCAATTGCCAGGGATCCCCTGAGACCCCGTTTTCAATTGCCTGTACTTGTCTTTATAAACACAGGAAGGTGGATTATGACAGTATCATCAGCAATCATTTTTTTTGGAGCATATATGTGTGCAAGGCACTTAACACACCAAGAATGTGGCACCATCCCCATCTAGAACAATTATCTCCTTCCCCAGTCATTCCCCAGCCCCCAGCCCTCAGCCCCCCTCCCCCACCATCACATGCTAGAAATACTGCACAGAACAAATAGCTGTGGAGACAGCAGCATCCCAACCTGCACAAATAAGTACAATATTGCCTGACAGGCGGAGTATCGAATGCCCTGGGGGAAAAGCGTCTGGTGGTGATGACGGAGGGAGCATCAGGGCTGGTCTAGGCCGGCCACAGTCCAGGAATCTGTAGAACCTGGCCCTCTGCATGTGCGTTCGCCAGTTGGAGGGCAAGAGCTGGGACCGAGGCAACTTTGCTGATTGGCAGGCTACGGAGGCAAGACTCTTGTGGGAAACTAGTCTTTAGGAGACCAACAAAGAAGCTGGAACTGGTGGGTGTCTAGTGCAGCTCAGCCGCGGGAGTTCCTGCCACCACCAGGGCCACAGGGCCTTGGGCTGTGCCCACCACAGCTGCTGCCACCAGCTCGGTCCACTCTCAGCTCTCTGCACCTTTTCGTCAGCTCATTTCTCCTGCTTAGTTCTGACTCGGCCGTCTGGCACTGTCCTACACGGCATGAGCTTTCTGTGCACTCCTCAGCTTCTGACCCCACGGACAACTCAGTGACTGTCCTCTCCGAGTTTCCCATTCCATTTCCAGAAGGAGAAGGAGAGAGAGAGAGACTCTCGAGGGCGTAGTTAATCACATAATCATACAGTCCATGTCTCGACCGCGCTTCGGAGGCTACACCACCTCCCGGCAGACGAAGCAGACTACGACAGGCAGTCCCGAGCCACCTTTACTAAAGGCCTGTCCAGTCTGCTGCCCAGCCGGGACCTAGGCACAGCTGTTTCCTTCAGCAGGCCAGGGGATCTGGAAGGCGCTGACTGACATTCCCCCTTTCTTCGTACAAAGGAAAGGCTTGATGATGCTTCATGTCCTGGTGTAAAGGTACTGCTGCTTAGGTCGGTTGCTCCGACTCTAGTGAGAGGCGAACTCTTCCTCTTTTTTCTTCCTTGCAAGAGTTCAGTCATGCTGCTTGGAGAACACACGTACAGGTGGCAATTTACACTCAACCTTCCATGACTCCAGAGACTTAGAGGTAAGGGAACAGAACCTTTACTTGAACCATGATGTCATACAGTTTTGTACAGCACAGGTTTGTTTGGGCCAGGCCGGGGAGGGGAGAGGCTGGATTAGGTAACCAGTCTCTTTGTTATAATCAGGTTTTCCTTTATAAGATCTGACTTATTGGAATCCAAAGACAGTCTCAAGTGCCACCTCTAGGTGTCATAACATATGCAGCAACTTACCTGTTGCCCAGTAAGTTGGCAGCATCCCTGGGTGTCAGAGCCAAGCCATCTGGAGCAGGGGGAGGGGCACGTGGGCTGTGATGGCCAGATAGCTGCTGCAGGGCCTTGGCCTTGGCTTCCTCTAGTCCTTTCCCCGTCACACGGGGCGCATGCGGCCAAGCAAGGCCCCACGAGGCAGCTTATTTGCTCGTGGTTACTTCCAGTAGAGCAGCCAGGCCCTGAGGAGCTCTCTCTTACCCTATGTCCTTGAGAGCCTGCACATCCCCTTCATTCTTCCACGTGGCCAGCCTCAGCCCCAAGGCGCTGACAGGAAGCGTAGTTGGTGACTGAGCCCCTTCAGCACATCTACAGGGATCTCTGAAACTCTCATGAGGTGAATTTGGTCACTAATCGCACGGCTTTGTGGCATCACAGTTATCATTGATATCTGAAGTTTTTAAAAAAATTTATTATTTGACGTTTCCTGGTGTTAAGTTTGTGCTCATTAATTAGACCGCAAGTTCCTTGAAAGAAAGGTCTTCTCACCCCTGCGCACCTCCTGCGACGTTGAGCGCTGTCACGCAAGGAGCAGGCACTCGGTGGGTGTTGACGTTGACCTGACTCGATCCCAATGCCATGTTCAGCTCGGACTTCCTATTGGGGTTAAGGGGTCTAGGTCTTTCTAGTCATCTGTTTGGACATCTGAGGGTACAGATTCATCTTGACCAACTTTCCAACGTCCACCTTCTCTTGCTCACTTCAGGAAGAGTGTAGCCCCCTAGACATTGAGTTTTCTGGCACTTAGAGTCCCAGGTTTCCAACGGGATTCAAATGCCCAAAGTCTTCAACCTTTGACTTTTTACTCTCTACTTTTCCTCTTAGTTAATGTCCTCATGCACCTCCCCTCCTAGTAGGATAGGTGAAGTCACGCTGTGGTAACAACAGCTTCCAAAACTCGTTGGCGATTCTGCCTGACCAAGTGACTCTGGGACCAACTGGCAGGCAGCCTGTCAGCTCAGCCTGCACAACCGGGATCACTGTGCAGGGAAGGGGCACGGAAAACCTGGCACTAACTCTAACCAGCGCCTCCACGCAGAAGGGCACACATACATCTGATTGTACTTCATTGGCCAAAGCAAGTCGCATGGCCATGCTTAACTTGGAGTGGACGGAGAAGTCCCCCCCATCCCTGTGGGAGAAGAGAGCAGACATCCTGGTGCCCTCTGCCCTGCGGACCGCACCCTCTCGGAGAGCTTGGAAGTCGCTGCCCTCCTATTCATTCTTTAGTGAAGCATGGAACCCTTGAGAATAAATAGACACACTTTGTCCTTTGTGTTTTGTGGGAATTGGGAAACAAAATAGCCTGTAATAAAGATGATTTATGTCATAAAAGTTTTTTTCCCCCTATATTAAGTAAATATCTGGTGTGTTTTTTTCCTTTTGTGGTCAAATTAGTAATCAGAAGTAATCAGTGCAACCCTTTGTATGAGCCACCTGCAAACAGATGGTTGATATGAGCAACCCCACGTGTTTGTTCCAGGCCTGCTCATGCTTCCGAAGCTTCCGGTAGCTCACGGTCACTCCGAGGGCCCAGCAGTTCAGAGTCCTGCATGGAGCAGAGTCACTTGGGACTCACGGGCCATGGGGTCACTCTTTGTTCCCTGCCCTCTGCCTGAGTACATTTTGTTAATTGTAAGACCCCAGGGTCTTCAAAAGCCCACAGGGCATTGGTTGTCACTCACTCAGTCAGTCATTGTGTGTTCCCCACTCAGAAACTCTCCTCCTCCAGAGTCAATTCTAGCCATAAGAACAAAAAATGTGTTCACAAATGTAGTAAGTTCAATAGTCAGTAGCAGCTCTCTTTTCAACCAAGTCAGGGAAGATTACTCTGACATGCCAGACAAGAACTGACCATAGGGTGATTGAAAGAGCCTTTGCAGCCTGCCAGGGGTGGTTCAGTGGTTAGAGAGTCAGCCCAGGCACTGAACGGTCACTGATTTGATTCCCGGTCAAGGGCACATACCTGGGTTGCAGGTTCGATCCCCGGCCCTGGTCTGGGAGCATGCAGGAGGCAACCAATTGATGTGTCTCTCTCATATGAATGTTTCTCTCGCTCTCTCTCTTTTCCTCTCCCTCCCTCCCTTCCACTCTCTCTAAAAAAAAAAATCAATGGAAAAATTATCCTTGGGTGAGAGTTAATAACCACAAAAAGAAAGAGTCTTTGCATTAGCATCTGAAGATGGTCAGTCTCAGCTCTGCCACATTCTAGCTGAATTACCTTGGAAAAACCACTTGGCCCCTCTGAAACTTCACTGGTAAAATTAGGATAATTATACATACCTTCCAGGATGGAGTTTTCTGTCTATGAAATATAAATGATAATATCTACACCTCGAGATTGTGAGGATTTAAATTATTTTGACAAAGATAATTTCTGGGCAAAATATCTATGTATAAGTATGTATATCCCAAGCTGGGACCGTCTTCCCTCCTTTTTTTTTGCTTGCTAATTAAGAGTCATAAATAAAATGCTGACAAGCTGCAGTCTGCCGCCTGTGCTGTAGCTAGAGGGCTGTTTTGACTTTGCCTGACAAATGGCCAGCCAGCCGCTCCCACCATGCCCAGCTCAAGCGTTCAGCGCTGAGACACCCAGCTACTGCCAACAGCATCTTATAAACTTGTCACTGTTTACTTACTTGGTGACAGTATTTCGGTTCCCTGATCATCCCTGAGATTTCACCAGTCGGGGTGTGTCTGTTTCCCTCAAAATGCCAAAACGCCATTTACATACAATCTTTTCCCAAACCACGTGAACATGGTAAAGATCCCTAATTGAGTCTTGATGCCTTCGCAATTCCCATGGCGGTGCAGCTGGGGGGAGGGGGTATTGTCTCTACAAAGCAGAGGCAGAGAGCATGGGGTTTTATTAAAAGGGCATACCCTTCAGAGCTGCGTCGTTACTCTACTGGCCACGACTTCTAGGTAACCTGTGAATGGTTGCCAGAAACAGGTTATACCAGCTTGGGAGAACTGATTGTTACATGTTCAGGAATTTTATGAGGTGGTTGAAGTCGTGTTTGGTAGATTAAAATTCAGCCGTGGTGGGAGTGTTTACACCATGGGAATTGGCGAACGCTGCAAAGTCAGGCTTTTATTTCCTAGATAGCTGGTTGCCGAACACTTAACCAGATCACCATCATACAGTATAACCAAATCTTGGTGTATCTCGGTCAAATCCAGATGTGACTGAGGATGAGAGAAGGGACATCCCCAATCAGAAGTGTGAATTAAACCACGGTGCTTGATGAAGGGAGAGAGGGAAGTAACTTTCATGGAGCCCCTGCTGTGTGCCAGGGTCTCTTGCAGTTTGGGACCAATACATATCAGGAGGTGTCTAGCAAATTAGTGGGGTGAGTGTACCAAAATGTCTTCATCCGAAGGACAGGCAGACCCAGAGCCTGACTCCAAGCTGGCTGAGACAGGGGAGGCTAATGCTAGGTGTAGCACAGTGTTGTCACCTGGGTTTCCATTCAGGCCCTGCCTGAGACTGATGGAGGGAGGGTGTTCAGGGAAAGGTTTGAAGTTAAAGTGGAAAAGGCTGCTTCAACAGAACTCTGTAACTCAGCAAACTCTTCTGTAGCAGCCTGGGGACGGAAGAGGCCTGTCTGACCCACTGGAGCTCAGGGAGGTGGGCTCACTTATGAGCACTTTTTCAAGGGTACTTTGCAGAGGGCCATCATCCTGTATGAGCAGATAGGGCCAAGGGCCAATGGAATTTATCTATATGACCCCATCTGTTCTTCAGACTGGCCAGGCAAGGGGGCACTGGGGGCACATATGTTTGCTCAGTGGGTTCTCATAACCACCATATGAGAAAGGTGTTATTATGTCCCTCTTATAAGGGATGAAACTAAGGTCAGAGAGCTTGAGTGACTTGGCAAATATGATACAGGAAGTAAGCGGCAGAGTTGGGATTCAAATGTGGGGTTGCCTGTCTGGCCTTGCTTTCACCCTCTATCTCTTCATCTTTGCTCTTTCCCTCTTTCTGGTCTGCGGGGAACAAGTGTCTCTCCTCTCTAAGGCCCGCCTACCTTTCCACTCAGGCCCACGAATTCTGTACCCTCCCAACCCCTACTGCTGAGTCTTTATAAAGCACCCATTGCTCGGCTCCGTATCCTTGATCCGTCCCTCTCCACACACCTCCTCCCTCAGTCTGGTCGCTAATCGGTCACCTGAAATGAGTGTCTCCCAGTCTTCGTTCCCTTAGCCTTTCGGCTGCACAGAGCACACTTCAGATTCTCTTTTATTCTTTATTATTATTATTTTTTTATCCTCACCCGAGGACATTTTTCCATTTTTTTTTTTGTTCAGGTAGAGTGGGAGGGAGAGAGAGGAACAGAGAGAGAGAGAGAGAGAAACATCGATGTGAAAGGGACACATTGAGTGGCTGCCACCCGCATGACTGACCAGAGCCGGGGACAGACTGCAACCAAGGTACATGCCCTTAGCGGGAACCGAACCCGAGTCTCTCAGGACCGCAGTCCGATGCTCTAACTGCTGAGCCAAACCGGCCAGGGCAGATTCTCCTTTATTCTTGAAACTCTGCAATCCCAGCTCCCGTGACTCGCTGGTTCTTCTCTCCCCTCTCTGGCTCCTCCTCTGGCTACTTCTGGCTCTTCCCCCTCTGTCCTATCCTGAGCCGTGGGCTGCTGCAAGGTGGAACTGGTTCCCTCCTTCAGTAACCCCCCGAGCTCCCCTCTGGCCTCAGCTGTCTACACAGGCGATGCCAAAGCAATAGATCTTCAGGTCTGAATGGCAAATGAATAGAAAGAACTTGACTGGGTCTCCAGAGCCAAAAATAGTCCCTCGCATGTATTGGGTACTCACTAAACAGAAGGGATTTCAGAGGAAGAGGACAACGTGAGCAGAGCTTGAACTTGTGTGTATTGATTTATTTGAAGGTTACCCCCTTTCGTCTCTGAACTTCCCAAAGTCAAGAACAGTGCCTTTTCCCCAGTTTTGATCCCCTGACTCAGAGTAACATATAGAAGCTATTCAATACATGTTTGTTGAATGAATGAATGAGTCCAACCTGCTGATAATTTGCTGTACATTCATGGCAGTCCTTAGAGGGGAATTTAGAATTTTTCCATGTGCAGCGGGCTTGGAGCCATCGGAGGCTTTTTCTCACAGGAATAACTCAACAGGAGCTGAACTCCAGGGTGACTCATCTGCTCAGTCATTGTTCAAAACCTCGCGCCCTCTCCCTCCCTTGCCCTTGCTGTTCCGTCTCTAATCAGTGGTCCGATCTTGTTGATTTTACTTCAAAATATGGCTTTATGGCTTGGATCTGTGGTTTTGTTTCTATTCTTATGGCCATCTCCCAAGGTCAGCCTTCATCACTTCTTGTCTGGACTTCAGCGCTCCCGCCCCTACTGTTTACCCCTGTTCTGCGTGCCACCGGCTTTGGCTCCTACACCAATGTCTGGCTCTGTGTCTGAAAGGAAAAAAGAAAGCTGAGTTGGCTCTGGGAGGACAGGGATAGAGACAGCTGGTGTGGCCCTCCGTTCTCTGTTTCCCGGCAGCCCCTTCAACCTGCTGGCTGCTTGAGTCTCTACCTCGAGTTCCCCAAGTGGGTTTTCCCCTCACTGCCTCTTATAACAAAGGCTAGGATCCCCTTCCCACCATAAAGCCAAGCTGTAGGAGAAAGAATGGGCCATTGGGAAGGTCGTGCTTGACGCTGATGGTGAAGAGGGGCGAGGAAATGGAAGAACAATCCTTCAGGAGAGGGAGGAGGGAGAAGGTCTTTGAGATATTTCTAGATGGAAGGGAGAAGAAAAGAGGGGGAAAAAAGACAAGAGCTGAAACCCTGCCATTTTTTTTTTCATAGCTGATTTTGAGTAAACAGACCCTTTTGGAAAATGTTTTCATGGAACCGAATGGGTCCAGACTGTATCCTAATAAAATAGTGAGCTAACAGATTTAGAGAACCCTCTTTGGGGACTCTTACAATTAAGGAATTTAGGTCAGTGTTATACAAAGTGTGATCTGCCTTCTGCACAGAGGTAAGTACAAAAATAACAGTAAGCATTTAGAAACTTTATAGTTATTGGGCATTGCCCCTATGATGTCGTGGAGGTGGGTCGTGTCGGCTGGAGAGAGCCAACTGTGGGCATTTCTTCCCACCTCTGTGGCTCACAGACTTCATGTTGAAATCAGCCATGGTGGGAGGTATTTTTATCACACATATGGGCCAATGCTTCAAACTGGGACTCTTCCCACTCCCCAAAATCGGGTGCTGAACATGTACCAGCATTTACCACACTGCTTGGCTGTCACGTCCGTGCACCTGATCAGGAGACACTGTTGAACGGGGTGTTGTTCAATTTGCCTGGTAAGTAGCTTGCAGCTGCTGCTGCCTACTCAACATGCATAGTAAGATCATGTATCTGAACACTGGCCCTTCACCAGAGGGAATTTGAAAGACACTGCCTTATCCCCTTTAGCTTGTTTCTGAGGTCCAAGCATCCCATCAGAGGTCTTCATGATGACCAAATGGAATGGCCCACTGGTTTAGAAACCTGCTGCTCCAGGTGTCAAGCCCTCTAAGACAGCAAGGATCAAAGGTAGCACAGGTGGCAGGTCCAGCCAGGGCAGAGAAATGATGTGCGAAATAGCTGAAGGTGTGCACATTAGTCTAGTAGGGCTGCTATGACAAAGTACCACAGACTGGGCGGTTTAAGCTACAGAAATGTATTTATTCTCTCACAGTTCTGGAGGCTCAAGGGCAGGGTGTTGACAGGTGTGGTTTCTCCAGAGGCCTCTCTGCTTAGCTCGCAGGTGGCTGTCTTCTTTCCCTGTCCTGATAGGGGCTTTCCTCTGTGCTTGAGCATCTCTGCTGTCTCTTCCTCTTCTTATAAGGACGTAGGATTAGGGTCCACCCTTATGACCTTATATAACCCGAATTACCTCTTTTAAGACCCTATCTCCAAATACAGGCACACTGGGGCTTAGGGCTTCAGCATGTGAATTTTAGGCAGGGACTACAATTTTAGGGTGTCACTGTGCTTTACCAGCCTGGTCTCATGCTGCATTTCAGCCAGCGGCTGACACAGGACTGGGGAGACCTCTCGCCATTCCAGGGATTCCTTCTCAGTTCTCTGGCATGCCCCTTCCTCTTTCCAGCCACTCCAGCCTCACCCTGTGCTGCTCTGTCAGTGACCACCTGAGTCCTAGCTCCCCCATCCTGTCTTCCCTGACCTTCCCTGCTTGGAGAGGAGTCTTCCCCACCTGACTCCTGCTAGCGCTTTTGTTATGTATTGTGAAGGTGGTGATGAATCTCATCCAGCTTTGCGGCACCTTTTCTGGTCTCACCGAAATGTGTACGGTATGTGTATTTGGGGCTGTCTACCTGGTTAGATGGTAGGCACTGTGAGAAATGGACATTCTATTCTTCTCGACACTCAGCTCCCCCATTTACTGATTAATTAGGGGTGTACCTTTTATAGAGTAAGGAGTCAATGAATATCACAGAGTTGATGTACTTTTTCTTGAAACAGTTAAGGTCATTATATGCTCATAAGCGTGTGTGGAGTCAGACAAATGCAGTACATACCGAGGTAGTTTGTTTCTCTTGTACTGTGAATTGTGGTTTGTGGATGCCATTGTTCCAGTGAGTTATAATGACCTTTAGCCCTGCTTCTGGTATAAAAAGAGACCTGGATTAGAATCCTGATGTTCCCAGTTACCAGCTGTCTGCCTTGGGTAAGTTATCTAAACTCTCCAAGGCTCAGTTTTCTTCATCTGTAAAATGATTTTTATAGAAAGATAAGAAGGAAGAGGGAGAGAAATATTGATGTGAGAGCAGAACATGGATTGGCTGCCTCCTGCACACCCTTTACTGGGGATCGAGCCAGCAGCCCAAGCGTGTCCCCTGAGTGAGATTTGAACCAGAGACCTTTTGGTGCATGGGACGGTGCCCGGCTGAGACATACCAGCCAGGGTAGAAGGAACACTTTTCTATCTATGGTGAGTTAACTTCTTTATATATATATTTAAATCCTTACCTGAGAATACTTTTCTTTCCATTTTTATCTTCAGAAAGAGTGGGAGGGAGAGAGAGAGAAAAAAACATCAGTGCGAGAGAGACACATCGATTGGTTGACTCCTGCAAGACCCTGACCAGGGTTGGGGACAAACTGCAACTGTGGTCCATGTCCTTGGCCGGAATCGAACCCACAACTCTTTGGTCGGCGGGCCGATGCTCTACCGGTGAGCTGAACTGGCCAGGGCCGTGATGAATTAACTTCTAAACAACCGTTGACCTCATTGTCACCAACCCCTCCCCAAGGTTCACTCCCCTTTGAAAAGTATGAGATATTTTTACCTACAAAACACTGTATGTTGATTTTGTTGTTCTGGAGCCTGTCAGGTTACACGGGAAGTATGTCATTAACTGGGTGTTATAAGCCAGCATGACATTTGTTCTAAAGTTCATGACAAAATGACGTTCGATCTGAGTCAGTGTTTTCTTAGAGAGGTTCAAGGCAGACAACTTTAGCGGAGGCTCTGCAGGACACCCCACCCCCGGTGCCAGGGGGGAGCTCCCTGGAAATGCTCTTGCAGGGAGAGCAAGGGTGGTGAGCGGGGACACAGTGCAACCCCGTGCTTCTCCAGAGCCTTCCGTGCAAAGCCAAGGCCTCCAAAAAGGCACAAAGCGGCCTGTCAGCTTTTCTGCCTGTTCTAACAAATTAGACATATGTCCCAAAAGGTGTACTGCAATATTAAAGTCCATTTATATAGGCTATAAAGTCCCCTGTTGTCCTGGCAGGCACATGCGTGGCCGCGAAGTGTCTGGGTTGAGTCCTCGGTGAATCATATGGCGCTGACACTGCTGAAACCACAGAGACCCAGGCGGGGACAGAAGCTCACGCTGGATGAGGGGCTGCAGCCCCGGACGTGTGAGCCGTAATATTAATCCCTACCGAGTGCAGTGGTGCAAAATTATTAAGGCTGCTTCCCGAAGAAACTTCGAACACAGAGCGTAATGAAAACGTCAGGGGCAGTGAGTTATTAGGTGCTGCCCTGCTGCCCTGCTGGGCCAGGTATTTCTCCACCTGGTATCCAAGCAGGCGTCTCGGGGAAGGGAGAGTATCAGCAGCTCCTCGTGTGCTGAGAGCATCGTAAAGTGAGTGAGGCGGTGAGGTCGTGGGAAGTGCCTAAGGAAAGGGTGGGGACGGTGTGGTGGGGTGACTCCAAGAGGTGAGCCACAGTGCAGGTGTGTGGGAGGAGGACGCTGCCCGGTGAAAGGTGCTGAGTAATGTCACGGCCTGAGTCATCTGTGTCTGAAACGTGTTCTCAGTGCAGCTCTTAAGATTACAAGAATTCAAATGGGATCCTTGCAGACAGGAGCATGGTTTTGGCTGTTTCTGCAGTCATTCTAGAAATTCGAGCGCAGGATTTGGCATTTCTTTTACAGTTGTTATTTATTTTAGATCCTCTCTGACTTGTCTGATACTTCGCTTAGCCCACGTGTTAGAGTCTGTTTGGCTTCTTCTTTTCCCTTGGTCACTTCCAAGGGCTTTGGGCGAATTACTCTTCCTTAGTCTCTGATTCCTTAGACTGTACCTTTGGCGGGCACCTCCATTCCGTCCTGTTTTCTCGTTGCTACTCTCCTCGCCCGGTTCAGCCTCTCTAACCCGTACCTGGACCTCTGTGCTCCCCCTCCCCCCTCCTCTTCTCTGGCCCTCGGACCCAGAGCACGGCAGCAGTAACAGCCACCGCCGCCTTACTAGGTACTTTTTCTGTGCTAAGCCCTGGGGTGAGCGTGTCACGTATGTGTTTCTAATGTTGCAATACTCTGGAAATGGTATTATTACTTCCATTGTACAGCTTGGGAGACTCCAAAAAGGTCATAATGTGCTCCTGGCAGCTAAGTAGGGCTAAAGTTGGAATTATAACCAAGGTCTCGTGAACCCCACAGAACTTTCCTACTCATGCTGGTTTGTCTGCTCGAAAACCCTCAGTGGCTCCCAATGCCTGAAAGATCAAGTCTCGGCTCTTGTATCTTGGCCATCAGGAACCTCTAAAATCTAGTTTGCATGTTTCTAAGCTTTCTCCTCAACCTGTCACACATTATTTAGCCACACCCCCCCCCGAAAAAGAAAAAAAACCCCAAAAAACAAACAGACGAACAAACAGAAAACCTATTTTTATTCACACCCATGCTTGCTCCTCTACATGCTTTTATACCTGCTTTTTCTCCTGCCTGGAGGAGAGACTCTGTCACTCTTTCCTCTGTATAAGTAAATGTTGCCCAAGAAAACACTGAACAGAGTTGGCTAGAGATCCATTTATTCTCTGGTTCACAAAGGGTATATTAGATCTTTATTAAATAGTCTAGAATGTCCATTCAATAATGTTCTTCTTTAGTATCTCTTTAAAAGACATTTAAAGTGAATCAGAAAGCAATTAAGTGATTAATTGCTGCAGCTGGATTCTGCTGCCCTCAGCCCCCGTGGATGCTATCTGACCGACTAACCTCTGGTTTTCGGAGCCCTGTCTGGTTGAGGAAGGCAGTGACGGAAAACGCCTGGCCCGTCACCTGACTGATCTGTGCTGTCCTGAGCCATCGCTCTCGAACTGCAAGCTTTCATTTTCAAAGGCCTGGCATGGTTTCAGGAGCTGTAAACCCTCCTGTGAGTAAGTGAGCAGCAAGAACTGGCAGATTTTCAATCTCCAGTCTCTTCAGCTCTAGGCCCACATGTAACTGTGATTTCTCGCCCCCCCCCACCTTAGGTTGGACATTCTTTCTGTTGAATACTCTTTTGATGAATAAAATAGGGTGGAGGTGAATTTGACTGAGACAAATATGGCGTGGCTCAGTTAGGGCTAACAATGGGAAGAAAAGTCACAGAGTCCCGAACATTAATTCCAAGGTCAGAGCAGGAGGTGAGAGAGGAGTGGGAGTGTAGATGGGGTGGGGTTCCCAGCCTTGCCACCAGAACCATGGACGCGGGCGGGGGCGGGGTATGAAAATGCACCTGAAAATTATGACTCCGCTGGGGGAGCTGGCTTACATGCCACTTTGGACAGGCGTTACTTTCGATGTCGTGGGGAAGGTCATGGAGTGTCTGCTCCCGGGCCTACCTGAATGGAACATCTTTGTGAGAGATCAGGGAACCATGCATCATTGGAAAGATTTCTTTTCTAGTGACAGTGCTTAAGTAACTGGGGCTCAATTCAATGCAGCGTTAATTGTTCTTAGTGCAGTCTTAGTCAGACATTGTGATTAAAATGGTCTGCACTAATATTTAAGGAATGGGGAAATCTGAAAACAAAAATGGGAATAGGATATGAAGGACTTAAAGGTTAGTTTATGCCTGATGGTTTGATTTTTGAAATTTGTGTATCAAATGTTTTATTATCCTCTTATCATTTTGTTTCTTAGATTTCAAAACACATTAGTGAGAGGAGGAAGGGGGAGGGGGAGAAACTGGTCACACCACTAGAGGGTTACCGCCATCAATATCATGGAAGCCATCAACATCAACACCTTCACACTGAGGTTTTGATCATACGTCTATTTTTCTTGTTGTTGTCTTCTCCTTTATCTTCGTATCTAGAAAATAATTATTGACCACCAAATGTTTTTATGGTACCATCTTAGGAAATTGGATATAAGGTATCCTATATTCGTATGTGGAGGTCATTTGAAAGACAGCTGCAGATACCTGAAACAACAGTCGCTTACCTTTATGGGGCACTCACTATGCCAAGATAGCATCAGCTCATTTAATCCTCAACCACTGGATGACATGGGCACTATCCTCCCTATTTTATGAATGAGGAAGCTGAGACACAGGAGATGAAATCATTCCTCTTCAGTCACATGCTAGGAGGTGGTGGAGCCATGAGTTAAAACCAGGCAGTCTGAATCCAGAGTAAAAAACTAAAATACGTATAACCAGAATAAAACTGATATATTCTTTTTAGATTTTATAACCTCACCATCGCCACCAGTGCATTCTCTGTGGCAATTAGGATGGACTTTGTAAGGACGGGAGGGGAACTGACGTGAGCAGGCAGATGGGAAAGAGGGCGAGGAACGGAGAAGGACGCTGCTCACAGCACTGTGGCAGGCCCTGAGGGAGGGACTCGAGGCGGGCAGGTGTGCCACCGCCCTGTTCTGTGCGCCCCTGGGCCTCGGCCTGCACTGGTGGGCAGTGGTGGACATCCAGTCCCAGAGTGTGGCTGCTGACTAACTTCTTTTTCCAGTGGTAGTTTACATTCAATATTGTTTTTTGTATTCGTTTCAGGTGTTCAGCATGGTGTTAGACAATCGTATACTTTACAAAGTGTTTCCCCTGGTAAGTCCTGTATCTGCCTGGCACCATCCATAGTTATGACAATATTATCAACTATGTTCCCTCTGCTGTAATTTACATCCCCGTGACTCTTTTGTAACTGCCAATTTGTACGCCTTAATCCCTTCACCTCTTTCACCCAGTTCCCCAACCCTCCTCCCCTCTGGCAACCAGCTGGTGACCAATTTTTGTCACTCGCCGAACTGGTTTCCTGCTCCTCAGGCTGAGACACTGACTGCGCCCTGTGAGTCCCCATCCATCCAAAGCCCACCCTCCGACATCTGCAGTTCACATTTCCTTTCTTTTGAGGCCTCTTCCCACCCCAGAACACTGAGGAAGGCCCACCATCCTTTATCTAACCGTGGAGCCGGATGTGTTTCAGAATTCAAGAATGGTATGCAGCCCATATACTATATCCTGTTCTAGAGAGGTCGAGGCCAGCACCCTGTAAACAAATACAGGCATGGCCCGCCACAAAATATGTGCACCTCGAAATGTGTGCACCACAAAATGTGTGCACCACAAAATGTGTGCACCTCAAAATGTGTGCACCACAAATGTGTGCACCACAAAATGTGTGCACCTCGAAATGTGTGCACCACAAAATGTGTGCACCTCAGTGAGACCAGTGGTGACTGTCAAGAAGGTCCGATTTTGCTATCAACCAAAATTTTATGCCAAATTTATGGAAAACATTTTGAGTCACGGGGCTTTTGGAGTCCAGAATTGAGGATGAGGGAGTGTGGACTTTATGGTCCCGGTTCCTTCTGCTCTACTCAGAAGCCTGGGCGTGGCCACGCTCACAGGGCCGCTCCTGCGGTTCCCGCTCGGGCCAGGCTGCCGTGGACTCGGGCTGCGCCTTCTCATTCCTGGTCTTAGGAAATAGGCCCTTGGGAAGTACAATCAGTACCTGCACTCGGTACAGTCCCTACAGGGTTCTTGAGCAAGAAGTGATAAAGGAAATCCAAATTCAGGAAGGAGAAGATTCCAATTTTTTTTTTTTTTTTAATCCTCACCCGAGGATATTTTTCCATTTTTTGTACAGATAGAATAGGAGGGAGAGAGAGAGAGAAACATCGACGTGAAGGGACACATCGAGTGGCTGCCACCCGCACGACCAACCAGGGCCGGGGACAAACTGCAACCGAAGTACATGCCCTTAGCGGGAACCGAACCCGGGTCTCTCTGGACCGCAGGCCGACGCTCTAACCGCTGAGCCAAACCGGCCAGGGCAGATTCCAATTTTTTTTTTTTTTTTTTTCATTTGAAAGACCTATTTACACTACTTAGAAAGGCCTCTCCTCTTCTTCTCTTGGGAGTTTCTTAGCTTAGCTTGCAGGACAACAAATTAAAGTACGACATAGCCCGGCTGGTTGAGCGTTGACCCATGTACCAAGAGGTCCCTGGTTTGATCCCCAGTCAGGGCGCATGCCCGGGTTGCAGGCTCAGTCCCCAGTGTGGGGCGTGCAGGAAGCAGCTGATCGATGATTCTCTCATGTTGATGTTGCTATCTCTCCCTCTCCCTCCCACTCTCTCTAAAAATCAATAAAAAATATATTTAAAAAGATTAAAGTACAATATAGTAAGTATTATTAAAAACAACCTGTAAAAAAATGCATTATTCTGAAGATTTAGCAGCAATTTTCTGTTGCCGTTACTTCTTGCATTTTTTCCTTTCAATGCATAACCTTCTTTAAATTTTAGGTCCTTCTCGCAAATTCCGTCTGGGTTTAATGACTAATCTCTGTTTGTGTTATACTGGTGAAGCCTATACAAGGGAAATCATAAATTAATGACGTTTGTAGCTATAAACAAAGGACAGATTTGGAAATATACAAACATTCCAAGGACCCTATTTCTTAGAATTCCCTTGCTCAACTTCCAGTTAACCTTAGATCTACAAGTCTAATCCAATGGCCAACTCCATTTCCATTGAAAAGTGGTGTGCTGTGTGTAAGCTTTCACTTGACCTAAATCTGTAGTAAACCTTGGGACGTCAACTCCTTTTTGGAGCCAATCACTCTATCGGATGAAACTCACACCCCGTTGTAGGGCCCTGAGCTACCATTTCATGTACCGCGAGTCATAGTTCGCAAAGGGACAGTCTGGTACCCCAAGTACAAAAAGGACAGTGCTGACTTCCGGCCGCAGGCTGTGTTCTGAGATTGCAGAAAGAATATGCTATGGCACTTAAACTTTGCTCTCCAGTCTCCGTGGGAGACAGGGTATGATTTTGGAAGATAATAGTAGCAAATATTTATTTACTACCTTTTTGGATCAGCCAGCCATTCTTCTAAGCTCTCTCCACCTCTGAGCTCATTTAATCCTCTTAACAAACAAGAAGTCAGGAACCATTATGGTCCCTGCCTTACACATGATGACATTTAGGCACAGAGAGGTTAAGTAAATTGCCCAATGGGTGTCAGCTGTGGGGTAGGGGAGTGGGGGCTTTGAACCCTGGCAGTCTATCTCTGGAATTGATCACATAGCCAGGGTCACCTGTCTTTCCAGGATATTGCATGGCCTGCAGCCAAACCTGGCCCAGGGGTGTGGTACTTACCACTGGGGCGTCATTAGAACGTGCTCCAACCCAGTGGGTTTTCAACCTTGAGCCTCCGCAGAATCCCTCAGGGGGCTGGGAATGAGAGGCAAAGAGGGTTTGGGACTTCCATACCCACGCCAGCCAGAGCAAGCCAGTGTTTTAAGTGTTGCTAGCACTAAGATTTTATTTGAATAAGGGGTTCTGCAGCTCACAGAAGCTTGAAACGACAGCTCTCAACAGTTGAGTGAGTGAGGTTACACGGGGGTCATACCGATTACAAAGAAGGATGGGATGTAAAAACCCAGATCCAATGCTGTATGTCGGTGTAATACTCTTTCTTACTAAGACAGATAATTATAATAATTATAATCATTGTAATGTGCTGTACGGTGGAGGAAGCACACAGGAGGGAAACCAGTTTTAGCCTAGAGACTTGGAGTTATCTTCCCAGAGAGGAAACATCTGTTAAAAACACAAAATTTAACTGAGTAAATTTAAAGATCTAATTGGCTTTATTGAATGATTGATGAATCAGGCAGCATCCCATAAAGTAAATAGAAAGGTGCTCCAAGGAGTTGTGCAGAATGGGAGGTTTTTATAGGCAGAAAGAGAGTGGGACAAGGGATTTTAAAGAGTGGATTGTTTCAGGCAAGGTTACCTTCCCTTGCTGTGGTTCTCAACCTTCCTAATGCCGCGACCCTTTAATAGTTCCTCATGTTGTCTGTGGGTGAATCTGCATGTGGGCGGACCCGCCTGGAGACGGATGGAGGAGCGGTGTCTCGGTTCCTAAGGCCATCAGAAATGTGTGTTTTCCGATGGTCTTAGGCGACCCCTGTGAAAGGGTCATTCAGCCCCCAAAAGGGGTTGCGACCCACAGGTTGAGAACCGCTGCCTTAGGGGAAGGCAGGGGTCTTAGGCAGATTACCTCACTAGTGGTGACCCAGGAAATTCCCGACTGATTGGTTTAAAATTTCATTCCTGGAGAGGCTGAAACTTCTGCAGGCGAGGTATTCAGTCTTGGTGAGGCATAGCACAAGTGACTCCATTTTGCGGGGCTGTTGTTTTTTGTTTTTAATCCTTACCCAACATGTTTGCATTTATCTTGAGATAGAGCAGGAGTGTGAGAGAGAAACATTGATGTGAGAGAGACACATCGAGTGGTTGCCACCCACACGACCCTAACTGGGGTGGGGGACAAAATGCAACCGAGGTAGGTGCCCTTAGCGGGAACTGAACCCTGGACTCTCTGGTCCACAGGCCAACGCTCTGACCGCTGAGCCAAAGTGGCCAGGGCTGTTGTTTCTTTTTAACAGTTCTCCTCTTTTGAGCAAACTCTAAGCCTGAGAGATGCAATAAAACGTAAGGTATCAGTGCCACTCTCATCTACTGCTCTGTGGTTCTTGTAGCATTTTGGTTTTTGCTTTTGTTTATTTCTTTGTTTTGCTGAATCTCTTTGGTATTCACAGGTCATGACTTTAGGCTCATACATATTCTTGGTCAGTCTTTGTTCCCTTTTTTGAAGGTCCAGTTTTAGGGAGATTATTTGTGACTGTGAATTTGCATTTAAAACGCTTGCGAGAGCCCTGGCTGGTTTGGCTCAGCGGTTAAAGCATCGGCCTGCGGTCCGCAGAGACCGGGGTTTGGTTCCTGCTAAGGGCACGCAGTTTGTCCCTGGCCCTGGTTGGGTCGTGCGGGTGGCAGACATTCGATGTGTCCCTTTCACGTCGATGTTTTTCTCTCTCTTCCTCTCTCTCCCTCCCGCTCTATCTGAACAAAAAATAGAAAAATGTCCTCGGGTGAGGATAAAAAAAATAAAACAAAACTTTTGAGAGAGTGCCAGGCTGGTGTGGCTCAGTGGATTGAACATCGACCCATGGACTCAGAGGTCCTGGTTCGATTCCTGGTCAGGGCACATGCCCGGGTTGGGGGCTTGATCCCCAATGGGGGTTGTGTAGGAGGCAGCCAATCCATGTTTCTCTCTCACATTGATGTTTCTATCTCTCTCCCTTCTCTCTCTAAAAAATCAATAAAAAACACATTAAAAAAAAAACAAAACCTTTGAGAGAAAAAATAATAAAGCTTTTGAAAGCACACACACCCCAAGGAGATTATCATGTTACTATAAGCAGGATAATTCCGTGTTTGAAGTTCGCTTCAGAGCCCAAGTCCCCAAGAACCAACCCAATCAAAGAAAGGCCCTTTTGAAGGAGTCACCATTTTAAGCCAAGTGACTTGCTCAATGATCTTCTGTAAGTGAGTCTCAGCTTCCCCAGAAGTGTTAATCCAGGTGCAGCAGTTGGTGTTGGCCACAGCAGACACCTCCTTGCTCAGCTAAAAGATAACCAAGGGCTCTCCTAGTATCAAGTACAACTTTGGCCAGAGAGTCTAAGCATTTTTATTGGGCAGGTATCATTTTAACAGTGGATTCTTGCAATGTTTTCAAGAGCTAAGGAGAGGGTTATGATTATAGCCTCATTTGTACTCATTCCTTACCAGGGAATGCCTCCTGGTAGGTCCATTCTAGGACCGGTAGGGGCACAGCTAGAGAACTGAAGAACATTGCCCAGTTTGCTCCAGCCATCGAGCCACTCATCGTCCCAAGGAGACTGGTCACCACCACAGACAAAGATAAATCCTGCAGAGCACTGTCCCCTTTGACTAAGGTGGCACTGTTACACGGTCCGTTTGCAGGGATAGTGCATTTGCCCATTCAAGCCAGGGGTCAGTTAGGTTTCCTCCTAGCCTGAAATGAAAGTTGTTCTAAATTTTAGAGGTTACCCCCTCAGCAGTGGTCTGGGAGATATGGATGATGGTGTTATCTTTCTAGGCCAATGCCAGAGTAAGTAAGGAAAGAAAGAAAAGAAGGAAGGATTTCATGTCTACCTACAGTAGGAAGCCTTGATCTGGTGTCATGGGCAGAAGCAGGCTACAATGATGTCAGCTACTCCTCTTCCTGGTTAATTTAATTTGTTTTGTGCAGGCTACTGTGAGAGTATATCCAAGGTTCGGGTCTTGGCGTTTGACTGCTACCTGGGTAGTGAGGAGGATCAGGTATAGTCTCTTATAGTTCCACCTGGGCGGGGATTCTTTTTTTTATTATTATTTATTTTTAATTTTATTTTTGTTACAGATGTTTCTCCTTTTTTACCCTATTGGCACCCTCCTCCCCATCCCCCCTGCCCCATCCCCGGCTTTGTTGTCCATGTCCATTGGTCATGCATACATGCATATAAGTTCTGTGGTTTATCTCTTCCCACCTCCACCACCCCCTCTTCTGAGGGTTGTCAGTCTGTACCCGTATTCCATGAGGTCTACCGTATTCCTCAGACTGTTATGTTCATTATATTCTGTAGATAAGTGAGATCATGTAGTATTTGTATTTTTCTGCTTGGCTTGTTTCACTTAGGATAATACTTTCCAGGTCCCTCCATGTCGTCTCAAAGGATAAGAGATCTTTCTTTCTTACAGCTGCATAGTACTCCATTGTGTATATGTACCACTGCTTTTTTATCCATTCATCTACTGATGGACACTTGGGATGTTTTCAGATCTTAGCTGTTGTAAATAATGCTGCTATGAACATAGGGGTACATATATTTTTTCTGATTGGTGTTTCAGGCTTCTTAGGGTATATTCCTAGAAGTGGGATCACTGGGTCAAATGGAAGTTAAATTTTTAATTTTTTGAGGTAACACCATATTGTTTTCCATAGTGGCTGCACCAGTCTGCATTCCCACCAGCAGTGTACTAGAGTCCCCTTTTCTCCACACCCTCGCCAACACTTATTTGATGATTTGTTAATGGAGGCCATTCTGACAGGTGTGAGGTGATACCTCATTGTTGTTTTAATTTGCATCTCTCTGATGATTAGTGATGTTGAGCATTTGTTCATATGTCTCTTGGCCATTTGTATGTCCTGTTTGGAGAGGTGTCTATTCAGCTCCTCTGCCCATTTTTTAATTGGGTTCTTTGTCTTCCTTTTGTTGACTTGTATGAGCACTCTCTATATATTGGAAATTAACCCCTTATCTGATACATCATTGGCAATGATGTTCTCCCATACAGTGGGTAACCGCCTTTCCATTTTGATGGGTTTTTTTTTGTTTTTGTTTTTTTTTGCTGTGCAGAAGCTTTTTAGTTTGATGTAGTCCCATGTGTTCATTTTCTCCTTTGTTTCTGTTGCCTTAGGTGATGTATCAGTGAAAATTCTGCTGCGTGTTATGTCCGAAATTTTGATGCCTACATTTTCTTCTAGAATTTTTATGGATTCACAGGTCACATTTAAGTCTTTTATCCATTTTGAGTTTATTTTTGTGTAGGGTGTAAGTTGATGGTCTAGTTTTATGTTTTTGCATGTAGCCGTCCAACTTTCCCAACACCATTTATTAAAGAGGCTGTCCTTACTCCACTGTATGTTCTTGCCCACTGGGCGGGATTCTGACTTAGAGGCATTCACTCATAATCTCAAAGTGGGGTAATTTCACCCCACTGGTTCTTCAGCCAAGGACATATCCTAGATGTCTGAACATTCAGTACCTCTCATACTAAGCAGGAATATCTTGTAAAGGATCCGAGTAAAATAATAACTGTAAATGATAAAAGACTTAAAAATGCTCATAGTTAAGCCCAGCTGGTATGGCTCAGTGGATTCAGCCCCATGAACTAAGAAGTCCTGGTTTGATTCCAGGTCAGGGCACATGCCCAGGTTGTGGGCTTGATCCCCAGTAGGGGGTGTGCAGGAGGTAGCCGATCAATTTCTCTCTCTCACATCAATGTTTCTATCTCTTTCTAAAAAAAAAAAAAAAAAAAAATCAATAAAAATAAAAAAATAAAAATGCCCATCATTAAAAATTGGATGAGAGTTCATTACAATGGAATTGACAAGGAAATTAGATTATTTCTGTAACGTGCAACATTTTAAGAAAAAAGCTGGAATTATGACTGATAACATTATGCCAGGACATATCAGACTTTAGGGATTTCATACAATTTCTAGAATACTTATATACTTATCCAAGTACAATGTAAAGAAAGCTTAGTATTCTTATTTGACAATACTTCTAAAATATCTATTTAGCTTAAACATCTCCCCTTTTTATAAGGAGAGAGAACAAATCGTTTGATAGGTTCCAGAGATCATCTGTAAAATCCCAAAGGTAAGAAAGTCTTCATTTAGACTTTTATTTTGGGAAGTTGGTCAAAAATATCAAAAATTTTTAAAACATTTGGTTAAATAGGATCGTAGGTTACTGTGAAACAGTACTAAAGCGTCTACTTAACCAAACTGACAAAGATTTCACAGGCAAATATAGAAGGTTACATAGTTCTGAGAAGAACATAGTTCAATATTAAAAATATTGAGAGGACTAGGTTTACTTAAGTAATCAAAAACCTGATAAAGACAACAAAGAATATAGGTGATTTTTTTGATCAGACACAGATCTTTGTTTGTTCTAGAAAGATTACTTAAAAGGTAAAGAAAATCTTTTAAAGTTTTTTATTAAGAGTAGACCAAGAATTCAAGAAAACTTGTCTTTTCAGCAGATGAAATAAAATTAAGGTTCAGTTATACATAAGTACACAATTGATATTAAACTTGTTTTTTGTTTTTTATTTTGGAATTTTTATAACAAATTTATTCAACCTTATCCAGCTTGACCATGCATAAAATTCCTTTCCCAAGATTCCCTTTACACAAACCTTCTACAACTTCTTACTTTATATTCCTATTTTGTCCTATGTTTTTTCTCTCCCATTCTGAAATAACCAACCTCGTTTTAGGACAAGGTTACTTTCTTTTCCCTCACCAAAAAAATGCATTTTAATTCCCCATATTTTCTTTTACCAGAAACACACATCCTACTTTCCTTGCATACAGAGTTTTCTTTGTTATTGCTGGTAGCTTTAATTACAAATATTAGGATTCTCAACCCTGAAAAACATTTAATTTTTAGTGAACACTGAAAAGTAGGCAATTATGAACTGTCTTTCACATTAGCATTCTGTGGCTTGGTAGATTTATAAATGCTTTTTATAATTTCTAGAAAAGCTTTCTCATTGAGAATTTCTTGGCATGGCATAAAATATGTTTATTAGACCCAAATAGCTTCAGTTCCTCTGTAAAATGAAGCCAAAGTAGATAAATCTATGTTCAGTAATTGATGTTTTAGTATTTTACAGATGATCCAAATGTTTAATAAATTTCCATAATTTAGCTGAGTCTTAGCACAACTTTAAGGTTTCAGGTTACTGAAAATATTTGGGGAAACTATTTAAAAAGTTCGCGAAAAACCTATCCTACTTACATCGATCTAATTTACTTGTTCCTAACACTTATGTTTAAATTATAAAAATTTCATCATACCGACTTATTTTTCCTACTGACAAACTTTGTAACAGAGATAACATGAATTTATTTGACCAGTAGTCAGCCTAGGTAGAATAAAAGTATAATATTTAATTCTGATAATTCTGAAGACATGTTTGTTTTAATTAAACCATCAAACTCAAACCATCAAGCTTTAATACCAAATATTTTCCCAGATTACATGAACCTGAAAGTTAATTTGGGTTAGTTTCTATGATATTTCTAAGAATTTAATTGTATGAGCATTTTATTTTCTTGAAGCCAATTAAGCAGAGCTCCTTTACAAATTGATTTTGGCGCTACCATCTAGAGGTAGAAAATTCCACACATCTACAACACACATAGTGCTGGCACAGGGAAAGAATGTGAAAACCACCAAGAAGGACCTGGGTTCCCTAAGGCCAGAATTTTTGCAAAGCCTACCAGCCTTTTGAGACAAATGGGTGAGGTCCTGGGATTGGTGAAAAGAATTAGTGGACTATGAATAGTTTCTGGAACCAGACCTCTGGTTTTGTAAAGACTAGATTTGTAAAATGCAGGCCTTCAAAGAATTGAGTATCAAAAGGACTGACACACCAGTGCTCCAAAATTGGGATATTTCTTTCCATCTAGGCATATTTAGCTTAGGGGAGAAAGCCTAAAAATAATTCTGTCAGGCCTGGCCGGTGGGGCTCAGTGGATGAGCATCGACCCAGGCACCAGGCGGGTGTCGGTTTGATTCCCGGTCACATGCCCAGGTTGTGGGCCTGATCCCCAGTGGGGGGAATGCCGTAGGCGGCCAATCAATGTTCTCGCTCATCGATGTTTCAATCTCTCTCTCCCTCTCCCTTCCTCTCTAAAAATCTATAAAGAAAAAAAAAAATGCTGTCAGGCTTTGAATATTGGTTTCCAATTTGGCCAATTTTTTATATTTTTTTATTATAAAATTATAAATCCTTTCAAATATCTTATCAGGTTTCCACTGGGACAGTCAATTATTCTGGCAGTATTAAATAATGCCAGGGACTTAAGAGGTGTCTTATCTTGATAAGATTTAGAGTCTCTTCCAAAGATGGTCAAAAGAAAGAAAAAAAGTCTCCCACATATATCCTTTTATATTAAATCAGTGATCTAGTAAGTAAAATGTTTCTCTGAGTTCTGTGAGCCGCTTTAGCAAATAAATCAAACCCAAGAAGAGGTTGGTTAGACTCTCCTGTCTGTAGTTGGCGGGTAAGAAACAAGTGATGCCCGGCCAGTGTGGCTCAATGGACTGAGCATTACCCCATGAACTGAGAGGTTCCACTTTGATTCCTGGTCAGGGCACGTGCCCAGGCTGTGGGCTCCATCCCCAGTGGGGGGCGTGCAAGAGGTAGCTGATTGATGTTTCTCACATCAATGTTTCTACCTGTCTCTCTCTTCTTCTCTCTCTAAAAAAAAAGAAAATCAATAAAAGCATATTTTTTTGAAAAAGGAAACACAAGCGACAACCTGGACTAGGGACTGGCATCTGAAACTGAGTGATGGGGGCAGTTTTGTAGGATGAGCTCCTAACCTATGGAATCCAACACTGTGTCCAGGTAGGTAGTGTCAGAATTGAGTTGAATTGTAGGACATCAGCTGGTGTCACAGGTTGCTTGGGGTGGGGAACATGCTCTTACATCAGAACTGGGTACAGAATCTGAGTAAGGAAGGACAAGCTGTGAGGTAGACAATCAGGAGACAGGGCTGTCCTAGAAGCCAGGGAGAGGGTGGCCATGGGGAGAGGTGACAGAAGAGAACTTGAAGCGCACTGGTATTGGTAGTAAGAGTTTGTTCTCCAAATGTCTCAGTCACATACTGTACTTTGACTAAGTTGCACTAGTGAAGGCAGAGACTTACTTCAATTCTTTGAACGTCTAGAAAACACTTCAGCTCTTGGCCAAGAACATGGATCACTGATGGATGCCTGTTGTTGAGAATGCTGACCGTAGAGATTTCACCACAGAAAAAAACCTGGCTTGTTTAAAACCTGTTCTCTGATCATAAAACATGGGGAAAGACATCACTTGCAGAAATACTACACCATGATCAAAACGTGTACTAAGTCACTGGTTTCAGATGCCCCTGGTATTTTCAAGTTAGCAGAAATGGGAAAGTAAAAACAAAACTTGCCTTTCAGTTCCACTCATGTGTTTTTTTAATTGTTTCCTCCTTGGTTCCTTTGCAACAGCCCAGCAGTCCCTGTGGTGTATGTTGTGGATGTAGGAAACGTCCAAACCTGTAGAGAATTTTTATGAGTTTATTTGAGCCAAACTGACAACAATGCCAGGAAGCAAGACCTCAAATGCTCCGTGAAAGGACAGTTTGCTGCTTCTTTTATACGTTGGGAATTGAGGAGGGAACACGGCAGGAAGGGTACATGAAGGTTTGAGAAAGCAAGGCACAGGGTAGTAAGCAAGACTATGTGCTCCGTTGAGAGTGGTCACATCTTCAAGGGGTCTGGAAAAGAGAATTACCTCTGGCATTTCAAGTGTGTGTTAACCCACATGCACAAAAACAAGGAATAGGACTTGTTTAAGGTGAAGATCAACCCTTTCCTAGAGAAGTTATACGCCTGGGGTGTGACTACCCACCGTGACAGCCCAGTTAGGAACTTATGATCAGAGCCTCCTGTGAGATTGCTTTAGGTGAGATTATTCCAGCGCCCTTTTTCCAAGCACGATTTTCAGTGGCGTGTGGGGTAGCCCACACTTGTCGCAGGATCAGCAGTCCCCTGCCCTTCTATACTTGCCAGGCGTACTTGGGGAAGACGCAGCCCTGGCACTTCAACCTCTCCCCTCATCTGAAGTGTCAGAACATTTTGGAAATCAAGTCTTGCTGTTCAAATTCTCAGGGCACTCTGGTGGGACTCAGGGCCGTCAGTGCTTTTGAATGCCAATGAACAACTGCCTGGCCCACCCATAGTGAAATCCTTCTAAAAACTCATGAGCGGAGCTACTTTGAATTATGAGTAAGAAGATCAGGGAAAATCTGGTTTCTGCTCTTCCCATTTATTTGTCAGAGACACAAGAATTTGCACTCATATTTTCCCTCTCTCCTTGCAGCTATTTAAAATATTTCACAAAGGAGCCGTTCCAAGGAGGAGCTGTGACCACAGGGTATGCACAAAATTTAGATATCTCTTCCGTACAGCGCAGAGCTCTCCTGGCATTTATAAAGACCTAGATGACAAATGGGCTCGCTGCATTTCCCGTAATTGTTGTAAAGGAAACAATCCCAGTATCCCTGGAATCTCTCTCGGGGTTCTCTGAAGGATCATTTGTCAGCTGAGTAAGGCACGCGCTTGAAGGAGTTTCAAGGAATCCTTGTTTGCGCTACTTATCTTTAGTAAATCTGGGGATTGACTCTCGATAAAGATAAGGCTGTGCTCCCTACTGATGCCAGCAAGCTGCCCTGTGAGCAGATCACCTCAGGGGTGGCCCTCAGGCCCAGGAGAGTCACCCTGGCCCGGGCTGCTGGAGCAGAGACCATAGGTCCCCACTGAGCCCTGCCCAAACTGTAGATTTCTGAGCAAAGTAAGTGTTTTTTTAAGCCATGAAGTTTTGGGGTGGTTTGTTACGCAGCAATAGACATTTGTAACATTTGATTTCCAGGATGCCACATTCCTAATTTTCTTCCGCCTCATCGTCCCTTTTTCTTGATCTCCTTTGATAATTCTTCCCATCCCACTGTCTTTGTTTCTCCCTTTAAATTATAGAAATTTTTAGCCCTGGCCAGTTTGGCTCAGCAGTTAGAGCGTTGGCCTGCGGTCCCGAGAGACCCGGGCTCAGTTCCCGCTAAGGGCGCGTCGTACCTCAGTTACAGTTTGTCCCCGGCCCTGGTTGGGTCGTGTGGGTGGGCAGCCACTCAATCCCTTTCACATCAATGTTTCTATCTCTTCCTCTCTCTTCCTCCCACTCTATCTGAACAAAAAAATGGAAAATGTCCTCAGGTGAGGATAAAATCAATCAATCAATCATGGTAAATTTTAGTCATACACAAAATAGATGCAAAGTAGAATTAACTTCCATGTGCCCCTTACCAAGTTTCAACATATCTCTTCTCAGGGCCCATCTTATTTCATCTACCCCACCCACTTACCTCCACCCCACCCATATTATTTTTAAACAAATTGCTCAGACTATTTTTATTGTTGTAGTCTCTTGGTGATCTCACCTGGACTCACAGCTTTAAATATCCTTTATGCTGAAGGCTCCCAAATGTATTACCTGCACTAAAACATTGTGCCCCAAAGCATGGCTTGTGATACTTACATGCCTGGATTCAAATTGTGGCTCTTCCACAAGCCACCTTGGTGACCTTAGGCAAGGTATTTGACCCCTCTGTGCCTCAGTTACCCAATCTGTAAAATAAGAGATGGTAATATTTCCTACTACCTCCAGGGATTGTTGTGAGAATTAAATAAATTTACATATGTTAAATGCTTAGAGCAGTGTCTGCACATAGACACCTATTGGCTTTACTATTGTGTCTTCAAGCTCGACCTCTTGCCTGAACTCCATGCTTACACCTCCAGCTGCTTAGTAGGCAACCTCGCTTAGATGTCAAACAGATCTCAAGTTACCATACTCCTGATCTCCCCTAAACCCCACACAACCCTCAGACTTCCCCATCTCAGTTAATGGTGTCTCCATCTTTCCATTTGTGGAGCCCCAAATGCCATGATGTCATCCTTGACTTCTCTCTTGCTCTTAGGTCTTACATCATATCCTGTTGGCTCTGCTTTCAGAATATGTCCAGAGTCCTTCACCATTATTATCGTTGTAGACACCTCTGTCATCTCTTGCCTGGAAACATTGCAGTAGCTTCCTAACAGGTTTGCCTGTTTTCACTTTTCCCTGCCCATCCCTCTCCTAATAGTCTATTCTCACTGCAGTAGAATGATCTTTTTAAAAAATGTAAGTCACCTGGCTAGTGTGGTTCAGTGGCTGACCATCACCCCATGCACCAGGAGGTCACTGGTTCGATTCCTGGTAGGGGCACGTGCCCAGTTGCGGGCCCAGTCCCTTGTGGGGGCATGCAGAAGGTGGCTGATAGATGTTTCTCTCTCATCATTGATGTTTCTACCTCTTTCTCCCTCTCCCTTACTCCCTTTCCCTTCCTCTCTCTCTAAAAATCAATTTAAAAAACCATAAAAAAAACACACACAACGTAAGTCGTGCCATGGACATGGCCAACAGTGCGGTGAGTGCAGGGGTGGAGGGGGAGGGGTGGAGGTGGAAGAGGGCACAGAGGGGATAAATGGTGATGGAAAAATTAAATTTAATTAAATTTTTTAAAAAAATAAGAAAGATTATGCCCGTTTCTATTACCATTGAAGTGAAGAAAATACTCAGTTGACCTTAAAATAATAAAAATTAAAATAAAAAAACATAAGTCAGATCATATCACTCTTCTGCTTAAAACCCTCCAGTGCCTTCTAATATGATTTATAGCGAACACTAAGTCCTTACAGTCCTCTGGTCCCATTTTTGTCTGTGTTCACTCACCTGAACCCAGCCTCACCGGCCTCCTTCCTTTGCCTTGGAAATTCCCGGAGGGGTCTCAGGGTAGGTCTTTACAGTTAAGCCCTTCCCTCTTCTCGAAATTCTCTCTGCCCAGATCCTCATGGCTAACTCTTTCACATCTTTTAGTCTGGGATTAAATGTTACTTTCTCATTTAAGGAGTATTCTTTTTAATAAGCTTGAGTCCTGGCCAACCATTCCTCTTGTACCTTCAACATTCTCAGTCCCCCTTACTCTGCTCTACTTTTCATGGTGTCACCTTCTAACATACTTTATAATGTGTTCATTATTTTGTATTTATTCCTTATCTCCCTCAGCTAAAATGTATGCTTCATAAGGGCATTTTTGTTGTGGTTATTGCTGAATCTGAAATACCTATAAGAGTGCCTGCCACAAAGTACACACTAAATAGAGAAGAGAGAGAGAGAAAGAGAGAGAGAGAGAGAGAGAGAGAGAGAGAGAGAGAGAGAGAGAGATTGAAGTGGGAGGGGGGCAGTGGTCAAGGGTGACTTTCAGGTAGGCAGTGGTCAAGGGTGACTTTCAGGTATACGGGAGGAATAATTTTCCTTCTACGCTTCATTGTTCTTGACTGAGACACCCCCTGTAATAAAAGACAGATTAACAAGAAAAAAACAAACAGAAGCTTAATAACACATATACTTCATATATACATTGGGAGACACCCAGGAAAACTGAGTAAAACTCCCCCAATGGCCCAAGCTACCACTTTAAATACCATCTTCAACTAAAGACAAAGGAAAGATGTCAGGGGGTGGGGAGACCAGTTATGGGAAATTATCAGGAAAAGTACAGTAAGTACGATAAGATTGTTATGCAGATTTAAGTGGCCTCCATTGATGAGAGTTTCCTGTGATTCAGAGTCATTCTTCTCTGCCTGGTGGAGGGGGGTAGCCTTACAAATGGAGATTTTCCTTAGAAATGTAAATCTTCCTAACAAAACAGTAAATTTGAGTCTGTCTTTAGATATTCTCCTATAGCTGCTTTTTCTAAAAAAAGTAATAAACTCAAAGTATTCTTAGGCCAAGGAGGCACATCTGGGGAGGCATATTCTGCTACTCTTCAGTTGCCTCCTTGACTTTGATAAATATTTGTGATTGGCCGATAGGCTAACGCATGTTTAAAAAAAAATCTTAGCTAACTAACCCTAACTGCTAATATTTGCTGAAATTATAGCTGTGACATACAGCTAGATGACCCCCAAATACATTTTCTCCTTCTTCCAGAGGGCACAGGGTTCCTCAGGTAAACACTGTATTCCTCAGGTACTCTTACAGCTGGAGGGGCCATGCCACTGACATCCGGCCACACAATGCTAGTGGAAGTGACGTGTGCCATTTCTGGAACTTGACCTAAAAACAACTGGCCTATGCTTCCAACTGTCTGGCCCTAACCCCTGAAGTGAAACAGGGCTCTCTTGGCACAGCTTTGACCATTCAGAGTAAGTAAAACTGTTGTCACTGGGGAGATTTCCTTGTCCCCACCGGTTGCATCCATTTTCCCCTTTGTCCAGTCCCTTTCACCAGTGATTTGCCCAGAATGGACTGGTGGTTCCCTGGGGGGTGTAAAATTGCAGCTTCCTGATGAAGCTGCCCCGATGGCCGTGCTTATAATGTCTGGCCTCTCTTTTGCTCCTTTCCTATTATTAATAACGAGCTAATTACAATGGTATCAAAATGGCTTATGGGATAGCAGAGAAATAAAATGAAAATAACTTGAATCCTTAAGTGACCTGGTGGAGCAGAGCTGCCCTGCCATGTACACTTACCTGACAGTTTGGGGAAGAGAAAGAAATGTCTCTCTTCTTAAACCACTGTGGTTGGGAGCTCTTTGTTATAAAAGTTTAGCATTTATCTTGGCTAATGTAATGGGTAAACTCAGTTAGTGTCTTTGTTCCTTAGTGTCCCAGTTATTCAAAGGGAAGATGAATATATTGAATTCAAGAAATTCTTGAAACACTAATAAGATAATACACCCATTTGGGCTCTTTGTATTGGTGAATACTTGTTCTCTGACTGTGATAGGAATTACAGAATTATAAAATGAAAGTAGAGTTAGTTTCAGACATATGGGCACTCAAGGTAGGTTAATGCTTTGGTGAATACTTTGGTATTCACAGCAGATTAGTAATTTGGCTCATCAACAAACTAATATTCTTAATCCCCCTCCCCCATAGTATACAGTTCTTTTCAGTTTATTCCTCTCTTTAATCTTTTTAGACACTCTTATTTTTTAGCCTAGTCTAGATTATTTTACTACCGTAGCTATTCGAGGGTGCTTCTCCTCCGAATCTTTATGTCCGCTGACTTTCTCTCAAGGAAGATTATTTCTGCATGTGCTCGGTGAGCTTTTCTTCAGTGGAGATTGTTTTTCTGTAAAGTCTGAGAATCCTAGGGACTCTTATAGGTTTGCTTCTGTCACGAGCCAGTCTAGGACCAGTTTGGATATTAATTTCCAGCCTCTCTCATGTAAACTTAAACTCTCAACCAGGACATGGCACAGGCCTGGACTTTTCACTCTTCACCAGCAGCTCTGGGAAGAGACACGCTCCTTTGACTCTTCGTCACTTTACTGGGCTGATGAGCAGGTACTTTTAGTCTCGTTCACTGTGGGTGTTTAACTTTGTGGGTACCAGCTTTATTTAGAGGCTTTAGTTCTAGCTTCCTATTTCATATGAACCCCAGGCCGTATCTCCTGACAACCGTCAGCACTAAAACCCTAGTTCTTAGCAGACTAGTTAGTTTAGTCTCTTCCCTCGGCCACTGTTACTTCAATTTTATGCTTCCTTGTTATTTCTGATACCTGGGATATCCTTTCTTTCTATCCCAAAGGTGTTAAAAACATTATTGGTTATATTATGTCGGTTATTTTAACTCTACAAGATGAAGGGGGTTCTGTATTAGCTTAGTGGGCCCAATGCTGCCATGCGCAGCCTTTAAGTGTTTTTCAGTATTCATTAGCAGAAAGGCTGAAATCTTGTTTATCATTTTGTGCACTGGTTTATCCCCAGCACCTCAAACAGAACAGAGCATATGGTAATCACTGAATGCATATGTGTTGAATGAATGGCTTGCATGTCAGGCTGAGCCTGTCCTGGGCCATCCAGCTCTGGACCCAAATGTGCAAACCCCACCCTACAGTAAAAGAACCCTACGTTCACCCCAACCTTCCCTCCTTAGAACAGTCGAGGGCTTGTCAGCTAGGACTTGATCTACCCCTGTGCGTCTCTCTCTCAGCCCAAACAGTTTATTCATTTCCATCACATTTACTTTCTTTTTGACAGGAGGCCCCATAAATGCAATTTTATGTACTCCTGGGTCATATGTCCAGTGGAACTTGAGCTCCCAACCATGTTGTCGTACCTAGAAAAGGCCGGAGCACTGGGCCCTTACCTGGCTGGCCTGTTGCTTGTCCTCTACTCTCCGAATCCTGGCTCAGTGTAGGGACAAATATTGCATTGAACTTCCTTTTAAACCCGGGAACCTCACTTCTCAAGATCTGCAGACTGTTCCTGAAAGTTACCTGTGCACCGAAGGTTTTAGAAATCAAATTCCATTTTAAATGTACAGAGGAGCTTTGGACAGAGTCCCTCTTCCCTAAGAGCCATCGTGGGTTTGGCACCCTGTGCAGCCTGCTGGGCCCGGGGAGCTGAACTGCGTTGATATGGGAATGCACTACTGTTCCAGGAAAGAGCGTCTGGCCCAGACGGGGCACGGAGAGGGGTGTGATGGATCGTGGTGAGAGGGCTGGGGGTGCTGCTCCACTAAACCTGCTGGTGAGAAGGGAGAGAGAGACGAGGAGTGTACAGGGGAAGTGTAGGTAGAGAGAGGAGCCCGGGATCAACCGAGAAGCTAAGGAAGGACACTGAAAACAGACAAGGAATATAAAACAGATGAGAAAAAGGAAAAACCATTAGGGAACATCTGGGATAATAGCTGTCCCGAAAGCTCCATCTGTTCTATGACAGGCACGGGCCGGGGGCTTTGCCAGCACTGAGCTTGCTCTGCAGCCCCCGGTGCGGCGGTGTCACCCCCGTGTCAGTGGGAGACCAGCACCTCACAGTGCAGTCCGGGGGCTACCGCGTCCTGGAGTCCGCACCGGCACAGCTCCAACACCTTCCGTGAAGCGCAGACTCAGCTGAGAAGAGAGCAAGTGCTCTGGACCCTGACCAAGTCCTGCCCTGGACCCCGAAATGCTGATGACTGGCTCTTACAGAAAGCTGAGGACGGAGCACTCCACGCTGCAGAGAAGCGACAGAGGACACCTGCCCCACCCCGCGCGGGTGCTGTGCCTGCGTCAGACGTTCGGATTTGCTCTCAGGTGTCGGCTTGGCACACAGAGGAGGCTGGGCAAGGCTCACTCTTCGAAAGAGAAATAAATCTTTCTCTTTGATTCCACCAAATGTTGACAGAAGAAAATTACCCAAAGCACACCGGAGCAGGAACCCACCTGAGAGACGGGCTTCTCCATCTCATCAGTGTTTGCTGGGAAGAAATCCTGCCGTGAACTCTTGACGGAAGCATAAAGAGCATCCTCTCTCCAATGGGTCTTTTCTAGAAATCTGACTTTTCATATCTTAGACTTTTTTTTGACAGAAAATTGAAACCTTCAAGAATAGATTTCAAAATATGTACCAAATGGCGTATTTAGAACAGCATTCCGTGTCATGAAACCACAACGTTGGGGCACCTTCTCCACGCTCCTCATAACGATTTGACTTGTCCTTGAAAACAAGTGTTCATTTTAAAACAGTATTTCTGGTACATCACTTTTCTTTTAAAAACTTGAAAATAAATTGCCAGTTTGAATTTGGCAGTTCTTCACCTAGCGGGCCTGGAAACCATGTGATATATATTTAATCACAAAGAATGCCCCCCAGTGGTAACAGTGGTGCTGGAGTATGATTCTGTTCTTTGTTTTGTGCTGAAGGGCATGACCCTTTCCAGAGCTGTCCTGTAAAACATGTCATGTACTAGTCACCTCATGTTACCAGCACCCTCCTGGAGGAATAGCCAGTGGGTTTTCTTCCCAGTTCATGCTGTGCAATCTCTTTCTTATGTGTGTGAACTTCGCAGGGTGTCAAGTACCCCATTAAAAATGAATGGAGTGTTTGAGGGGTTCCTGCAAACCCTGTAATGATCTTCCCCTTTGAACAGACATTTTATTGAGTAAATTACAAAAACAACACAGAGCCTGACATAAAGAGGACAGAAAAATGGCATTAAACCAAGAAAGAACCTGGACCTCAGTCTTAGCTCCCTGGACCTCGGGAGTAATCCGAGGGTTGCAACAGAATCATTTTTTAGTTTCCTGGGAACCCTGGCAGACCAGGAAATCCTTTATAATATGACGCTGAGTCTTATCCTCAGGTGGAACCCAAGTGAAGATGTTTGTTTTCTCTGCTGGGCCTTATTCCTCAATAGCATTAAGATCCCCCTCGATCGGCCACAGTGTGGAAAAAAACCTCCTTGAGCATCTATTATCCCCAGTGTTATTCACAGCACCACCACTTGCGGTTAATGTTTGTTTCTTTTCAGCAGAGCTTTCACAGTATCTAAAAACTGAGTGTCAGCGTGAAAAGGTTCCTTAGAGTGCTTAAAACTATTTTTTTCAGTTTCATTGAGGTATAATTAATTGACAACTAAAATTGTAAGATATATAAAGTTTACATTGTGGTGGCGTTATTGGGCGATTTGGGGTATCCCTCTCCCCACTGAGTGCTGGGGGTGGTGTCCTTATGTTATCCCAAGAAAAATAACATTTTGAGACTCGCACGGCAGGATGAGTGATTTTTATTTGCATGGAGTTACATCCTGGGTTTCTAAAGTCCCATTTCCCTTAGTCCGGTCCTGGAAGACGTGCAGCTGAGGATTCAGTAGAGCTAGAAGCCAAGCCAGTGTCCAGAGTTTCCGTTCCATGTCGCAGCCGGGTTCAGTTAAGCATCAGGCTAGTCACAGTCTATTAGTCGATTGTGTGCGGGGTCCCCATGGCTGTGAGCCACGTGGGCAAGTGCAGGAGGCTGGAGCAGGAGAACCTTGAAAGCCAGAAGCGAACCAAGAGGAACCAAGAGAAGCCAAGAGGGAATTCCTTTCTTTAGGGACTCAAGTATCTCAAATCTCCCTGTGCTTGCAGTGGCTACACCTCCTCTGGCCAATGACCTGTTCCCAGGTGTGACTAGCAGGAAGTACCTTTGCTAGTCTCCCCACCTTTACTGGGCCTGCATCTATTCTCCTCCTTGTCCCGCCCCTCCCTGCAGTGATCTTCAAGGGACTAGACCGGTGGCTCCCTGGGGACTGTACAGATGCAGCTTCTTGGCAAAGATGCCCAATTGACATGCCTACAATATTTGTAATTTCCCTTTGCTTCTTTCCTGTTATTAATAACTGGGTTAATTATAACAGTATCAGTGATTTGATACACCTATGCATTGTGGAAGGATTCCCCATCTACTTATTTAACCCATCACCTCACATATTTACCTACTTTTTGGGTGAGAATATTTAAGTTCTACTCTCTTAGCAAATTTCAGTTAAATACTACAGTACATTTTCAGCATGGTCACCATGTTTTATATTAGATGCGCAGACTTTATTAATCTGATAGCTGAACGTTTGTATTCTTCTATAAAAGTCTCTAGATTTCCTCCACCCCAGCCTCTAGCAGCCATTTTTCTTCTCTCTTTCTATTAGCTTTACTTTTTTTCTTTTCTTTTCTCTTTTTATTTGATTCTGTGCAGTATTGTCTTTCTCTGTATGACTTACTTCAGTTAGCATATTACCCTCTAGGTCCATCCTTGTGGTCCTAAATGGCAGGATTTCCTTTCTCACTGTTGACTATATTCCAATACTTGCTATATCTTGTCTTTTGACAATAGCCTTTCTAAGGGGTGTGGGTGACATCTTACTGTGGTTTTGATTTGCATTTCCCTGGTAAGTAGCGATGTTGAGCCACCTTTTCATTTACCTGTTGGCACTTTGCATGTCTTCTTTGGAAATATCTGTTTAGTTTCTCTGCCCATTGTGAAATCAGATTGTTTCTTTGTTGTTTTCTGTTGACTTGCGTGAGTTCTTTATTTTGGATATTAACCCCTTATCAGCTATAGGATTTGCAAATATCTTCTTCCATTCTGTAAGTTGCCTTTTCATTTTGTTTGATGGTTTCCTTTTCTGTGCAGAACCTGTTTAGTTTGGTGTAGTCACAATTGTTAATTTTTGCTTTTGTTGCCTTTGCTTTTTGTATCAAATCCAAAAATTCATTGCCAAGACAGAGGTCAAGGAGTTGAACCCCTTTTCAACACCCCTCATACAGTTGCCTGAGCCAATGACAACCTCGACTTGAACTAAATATGGTCTCTTCCAGGTTTTCTGAGGCTATGGAAGGGGCAGGACCATGTCTGTTTACTGTAGAGAAAGCAGCATGATTTATTAAACACCTTCTGATCCTTAGACAGTGTCCCTACGGTGGAGATACCCTGGGGCTAATTGATTTCCATGGCTTTCTAACTGAAATGGTCTCTTTCAACATTACGTTGCTTTTGTAATTTCTATTTAAGGGTGTATCTTCCATATTGGGTATAGTATTGTTGTTCTGGTTTTAGACAGCAAGTAACATGAGCAAACAACATGGCTTTCACTCTATAAAATTGAGTTTATTAAAATTATCTACGGATACTTAGCTTTGAATTATTTATGTTTTTCATAAACTGTTGACAGTGATAATGGGATCAGGGCCACAAGCTGCTGCAAGAAGGTGATTGACTTGTCTGCTTCCCTTGCCTTTAGGGCAAGTTGCAGGCAGAGCATCACCTTGATCATGCCCTGTCGCTTTCTGTGTATTGACCACTTCCAGGTATGTGACAGCTGCAAGAGGGTAGTGTGCCTTGTGTTCAAAATGTGCCTAAAATCTTAACAGCTTCCCTGTCGGAAGAGGCAGAATGTCAGGAGTCCGTCCAAGATATTTAAGTGCAATTCCTCCCTTGATGGTCACGTTTTAGCTTGACATCCCAGACACTCCTCCTCCTCTGCCTCACCTTCCTGGACTGCCAGCTTCGTCCTGAAAAGGATGACACGGTTGGCTTCTGACCTTGCTCATTCTCCGTACTCCACACAAATTGTCATCCCTGAACTTGGTCCAAACTGAGTCCTCGGACACTGCTTGGAATGAGCAGCCCCTGACCAAAAGGGAGATCTAGAAGCAAACGCGGTTTTCCAGTGGACGCTGGGGAGCAGCATGGTGCTTGGGACACATTCACCTTTCTGTCTCCTCTATCCTTGAGCCCCCAAAGTCTTCTACCAGCCCTGCCTCAGCCTTTCTCACAATTTCAAGGACAAAAATCTATGGAGAGGAGAGAGCATCTCAGCTAGGAGACAGCCTGAGGAGAGGGTGAGAAGTGAGACCGAAAAGGTATGTTTAATGAATTGGCTTAACCAGAGCCCATGTTTCAAACTGAAGAGTTTTAAGTAGGAGGAAGAGAAGTTAGGTAAGAATATTGAAGACCATTATTAAATACCTTAGAATCTGATGGTTAGACGTCATTAGCGATGTTTTTACAATATTATGGATTTTTAGGAATGTCATTTATTGAGTAAAGTGTGTAAAAACCTGCTACTATGATGGTAGAGTGTTTATTTTCCTTGATATTCTCTTAAATATTGCTTTTCAAATTTTGAGACTATGTTATTCATTGCATACAATTCGAGAACTGTTCTATCTTTCTTGTAGTTGGCCTTTATCATTAGTATCATAGTACCTCTCTTACCTGGAAAATGAACTTTGACTTTACGTTTACTTTGTATGATATGAATATTGGAACACTAGTTTTCTTTTGGTCATGTTTGCCTCAGAGTAAAATACTCTCTTTGCTTTTAGAACATCTTGGAGTTTCTCCTTCTGCCTTTCCAGCTGATCTTCACTGTGTCCTTGTCTTTCTTCTTTCTTCCTTCCTACTCCTGAGTACCCCAAAACCCAGGCCTTTAACCTGTAGGTATATGTATGTATGTATGTATGTATATATATTGTTAATCCTCACCTGAGGATATTTTTCCATTGATTTTTTTTTCTTTTAAAGAAAGAGTGAAAGGGAGGGAGGGAGGGAGAGAGAGAGAGAGACAAATATCAATGTGAGAGAGACACATTGATTGGTTGCCTCCCGCGTGACCCCAACTGGGGCTGGAGATTGAACCTACAACCCAGGTTTGTGCCCTTGACTGGAATCAAACCCGCAACCCTCAGTCCTTGGGCTGATGTTCTAACCGCTGAGCCAAAGAAGCCACGGTGAACCTGTAGGTATATTTGTTGTTCATTACTCTTTCCCTATGGGTGTTTATCTCATAGCTTTAACTATTACCCTATCTTTGAAGCTACATTTTACATTCCCCACCCCCACAAGTCTCACATTTCTAACCACCTCTCAGCCTACCTCCAGCGTCTGTCTTCTCTTCCAAAATTCACCCCTTGTCTATATCCTCTACATTATTCTTTTTTGTTCTCTTTTCTTCTTGTGCTTGGAGCCCGAGAGTCAACTTGTCTCCTTTATTTCCTATATTGTGCTGTCATAAATCCCACGCCTTGGCTGGAGTGCCTAACAGAATCCCAACGGTAGGGTCACAGGGAAAGGGCAAAGCCAGAACTGGGGGAGGGAAGTAATTAATAGCCACCACGTTGTAGGTTATCTAATGTTATTTTTCTCTTACTCTCAGTTTCTATTCTCATGAAGCTCTGGATTACAATAACCATCCCGGCAAGTTTTCCAGCCCAGGAGTCCCAAATTCTTAACCAGATTATTTTTGGTGAAAGTTACATTCAGTGAAAATCTCTGGCAACATTTCTCTAGATTTGAACAGGAACAGGAAACAAGAATCAGATGAATATACAAGGAAGCCAGGATGTCACAATGTGGAAGGCATGTGCTCATAACTTACACACGGGACAGTAGGAAGGACTTGTCCCTAACAGGATAACTTCCTCCTAATCGGAATCTTGCCTCTCCATTCTCCCTGAACCCCAGGAAAAGCTCTAAAATGGAAAAACAAAATTCTTTTCTAGGAGATTTCTGTTGTGTTTCTCTCTCCTGTCTGAGCAGCATGGGTGAAAGAGTTCTGTGATTGAGTTGAGGTCATATCTAACTGCTGGACCATGGCAACAGTTATTGAGCATCACTACTCATTGCCATATAAGGGAGTCAGTGGGCTTTGCAGCTTCAAAGTTATTGTCTTTCTCTGTAGTAATAGTTCTGAAATCCCCTCGGTTATCTCTCTAGAGTGACGGGAAAACGCCCTGGCTTCTGTGAGAAGCCTCTAGCCTTTAAAAACCCACACCCAGTTTTCTTTTACCTGGAGAGTTGGTTTTCTTTCTGGGAAAATGCTCCTCCTTTTACTGAACAGTGGACTGAGATCCCTTAAAGGGGTGGAGGGAGATGGGAATGGGGCTGGTTGGATTTGTCATTCTGTCTTCCCAGGAGAACGAGGGAATTAGCATCTAGTTCTCTGGAATCTAGAGTTACAGGGGTCTCTTTGAAAGGAAGGAAGCATTCCTTGATTATCATGACCTATTTAAATGTTCCGTGGGAGTTGCCATCATTTGAGATTGTCTAAGAAAAGAAAAAGAAAGTCTAAATATAATCCTAAAAGGCAACTAACCTGACAACAAAGCACACCCTGTTTCAGAGATTATTTCTCTGGTAATTGGTAAAATAGGCTGAAAGTCTTCCCTGGCCATCACTAGCTGTTCCTGCTTCTACACCTCCCTTCATGCTCCCTCTTCCTGGCAGCACCCCTGGCCTTCTTACATGTGGGGGCTTTGCCAAGCTTCATGCCCAGGGGCATACACATCCCATTCCTCCCATCTGGAAATCTCTGCTCACGTCTCAAGCCCTCTTCCCTGCCTTCAAAAAGTAGCTCAAGGTCCTCTCACAGAGATACCTGAATGCCAGCTCCTCCGTTCTGCCCTTAGTCCCGTCTCCGACCACTGCTGGAGCTCTTGGATTTGTTTACATGGTACCGCATCCAACACGCTCCACTGCAGGGACAGCAGCGGTGGCAGTGAATTTGTCCGTGTTCATCCACACTCTGCCATTGGGTCTGTGTCCCGATGAGCACCCCCATTTACCAGCAGATGCTGGTGGTTCGGGCCAGCCACGGAGCAACAGGAAGCTCATCTCTGCTCAGTGGAACAGATGCAGCCAGCCGCAAGCGCTGTGTTGTTTCCTACATTCCTGTCCTTGACCTGTAGGCACATTTGAATTTCTTCTTTTGTCTCTGGTGGAAGGTGTTTTCCATAGATTTTGTGGTTGCATGTAATAAGGAATGTTGTGCTAACAATTACAGAGAACTTAAAATGTTATAGGCATCCTTTTAAGCATTCATTTAATGTGTATTAAATTCATTAACTCATTTAATCCTCACGACAATACTAAGTAGTAGTTATGACATCATTTTATGTCTGGGGAAATAAAAGCACAGAGAGATTAGGTTACTTTCCCAAGGCCACTCAGCTAGTAAATGCCAAAGCTCAAGCTCTTAACCTTGAACCTATGTTCACTCCAGGATTTGGGGGCATAGTTTAATGAACGTTAACTGGACTCATGAGACAGTTCAGTCATCTGATGTTTTCTTTCTTTCTTTCTTTTTTTAATTGGTACGTGCCCCTAGCGGGAACCGAACCTGTGACTCTCTGGTCCGCAGGCCAACACTCCAACTGCTGAGCCAAACCAGCCAGGGCTCATCTGATGCTTTCATTAAATCTCATTTGAAGAAGCGACTCAGAGAGAAAGTTCATAGAGCTTGGACATTTATTTCCAGGTTTGAGAGGCCTTAGAGATCCTGTTGCCAAGGAAGCGGAGGCTCTGGAGCAGTTAGAGTCGAGTCCTGTGCTTCATTCCATCCGACTTATCTTCCCGTCAAGGCTGCCAAGAATGAACACCAGGGGCGCTCGGTTGGTGTTGGGTGTTCATGATGTTCCAGGTGCCAAACGGAGTTCTCGCTAAGCGGAATTTTTGCCCCTCTGGGGTTTTCTATACTAGGACACGACTGTGGTTTTAATAGTTTCAGTTATTAAAATCTTTAGGAGGTAAATATGTGCAATAATTAAAATGTTTCTTAGTTTATATGAAAGGGAAACTGACAACTTAGATTTCGAAACTAACTTTTATTTAGAACTGCCATATCATTTAACGTAAAGTTGTTCCCAAGCTCAATCTTAACTTCCAGGATTATTTTACTAAGATCTGAAAAAGCAATTTGACATACTGATTTATAAAAGTGCGACTTGCCCTGGGGATTAGGAGGTGAGTTTCTGTAGTAATTAGGTGTGCCAGAAATAATTTCCTCACTTTCTGCCCCTCTTCCTCCCTCCTCTGCTCCATTTACTTGCACTGGGCTTGGTCTCCCGTGGCGTTCTTCCGGGAGTGTCTAAGGTAATGAATTTCTCTTCCTCTACACTGGAAAGTACTATTATCTCCATTAACTCACAGGGCTGTAAGCGTGTGCGTCTTGTTGATCTTGTGGTATTTCAAGGAAATGTAAAATCTTAAATCAGAAATTCCCAGGGAAAAAGAATTTTAATGAAATGGATTTTTCTCTTGAACTGAGAATTCATCAGGATCCTTCTTTCCACAACTTTTCAACTATTTGGTTGCATATTGTTTTTCTAATCCATGAGTGCACTCTCTGGACTTTGATGACATGAGAGGCTATCTGGTGAAAAGTAAAAATTGACCAGTAATTATAAGCCCTGTATTCTAGTCTATGTTCTCTCATTTGGCAACTCTCTGGTCCTGGGGAGTTATAAGTCTTCACTAAATCATCCATAAAACGGAGATAGGAACACTTGCTCTACCTACCTCATCAGGACTGTAGAGTGCATCAAATTAAAGAAAGAGAGAGTGATGTTCTGAACAAGTCTTAGGCTTTATTTTGATGAAGATTACAACTACCAAGCTCTGAGTGCCTAGGGGCCAGGTACTCTATCCATGTTATTGTTATTTCTGTAACAAGCGTAAAATATATTCTTTTTATTTTTGTTAATAGATGAGAAGAATGGCTTGGGAGATAAGGGAATTTCCCAAATTACATAAATAACAGTAGAACCAATTTTTAAAATAGCAGATTGCTTCCTTGATTAATCAAATGCCTTTATTTTAAATACCAGTCCTTGCAGGTAAATAAAGCGTGGCAGGTTGACCAGAAGTGTACTAACCTTAGGATGCATTGTTTTGCTTAGTGCTCTTTAGTTTTAAGGAACCTTAGGTTTCAGAGAGAGTTCAGAGAAATCCAAAGACAGAAATTGAATTATAGTGAGGTTTAAAAAGAAGTTCTTATGCATCAAGGCCACTCTTACCTTTCTCCTCCATGTCTCTCTGACCACATGATTAAAACATTCTTGCTGCATGTTACCTCTACCCTCTTCTCTATATTGCCTGGCTTCTTTATAACGTAGCTTGCACATGGCCCACAGTAGGGACTCCAGACTTCTCTATATCATGGTACCTTCTGATGTGTCCATTTGGCTTATGCCCCTGCTGCTAACTGAAAACTTTCCCTGAGTCTCTTGGTTCAGATTCCCGAGGGAGGAATCTGATTGGCCTAACTCATCTTTTCTACTCACATTCCACGTCATTCATTGCTGATAAGCCCATGGATTGGCTGCCTTTGCATTAGATATCCTTCTCTGGTTATGCTCACTTAGTAGAGTCTATAGATAGAGTAGGACATGAGAATAATATGACAACTATGTCTATTCTATTATCATGAAGAGTATTTTTGCTTTGTATTGCAGTCCCTAATATTTCCCCCAGATTTGTTGAGATATAATTGACATATAACTCATATTTTATTGTTACCTTTTAGCCCTTATTTCCTTTTTTCCAAAATTCCCCTACTTCCAACATAATTCTTAATAATTGGGTCCCAGGTGATTTATGGTTTAGGCTCTAGGACACACTGTATCTTGTCTTTATCTTCTGATTCACCATGACTTATGTTGGTTCTGTAGTTACATATATCATTATTTTATATGTTTTTCAAGGAAGTAGTAGTAAAACATGTCATAGACTTCAAAAGATCTTCTTTGTATTAATAGAAACTATCATGTCCCAGACTTGCGTTGGTTCTGTAGTTATATATATTCTTATTTTATATGTTTTTAAGGAGGTAGTAGTAAAAACATGTCATATATTTCAAAAGATCTTCTTTGTATTAACAGAAGTTATCATATACCAAAATTATTGCTGGAATGTCTGTAATAGTTTAAAATCCTTAAAACAGGAAATTTGTGAGTCTCTAAGCAGTGTGAATACAGTGAAACAGAGAATGGCCTGTGCTCCAGGAAGGCCTGCAGGACTCGGGACTGTGAGCAGAGACCTAAGACGTGCTTCTGTTTCCCCACACTTCTTAGTTGGTTTGGTGTTCTTCTTTCTGCTGATAGATTTCAGCAATAAGGAATTCTCTCTCTGTTTATCTGAATATCTGTTTTACCCACAAACCTTTTTCCTTCATTATGGCTGATAGTAAACATATATTACCCAGCCCAGCATAAACTGCAGTGGAGTGGACAGTCCTTATATCAGCTATGAGCCGGAATAGAACTGAAACCTAATTCGTTTTTATGTTGTTATTGTAAAATTGAATACATCTGAAGCCCCAGCACAGTGGATTGGATAGCTGAAATGTCTATAACTGCTAAGATTTGTATGCCTCTTGAAGAGAAAGTATTTATCACTACTGAAAGGTTTTGATCTGGGCTCCTTAGTATTCCCGAATCTTAACTCTTCTTAACTTTATCCATAAGCTGGAAGCCTTCACTTTATTAGTGAAATACTAGATTCTTTAGTTGTACAGTTATACATTGTATTGTATTTTTAAGGCAATAAATTTCCCTCTAAGTATAGCTTTAGCTGTACCTCATCTCATACATTTTTATAAATAGAGTTTTAATTATAACTCAGTACTAAGTATTTTCTAATTCCCATTGTAATTTATTTCTTCTTTGATACATGATTTACTTAAAAGCATTTTTTAAAACTTCCTGTCAGAAATGTAGTCAGACTCTTTTTTCTGGATAGTAGATTGAAACCAGAAGTTGATTAAGATCTTGCCTAGAGCCCTGCGGTCCAGAGAGACCTGGGTTCAGTTCCCACTAGGGGCGCGTACCTCGGTTGCAGTTTGTCCCTAGCCCCCTGGTTGGTTGTGTGGGTGGGAGCCACTCGATGTGTCCCTTTCACGTTGATGTTTCTCTCTCTCTCTCTCTCTCTCTCTCTCTTTCTCTCTCTCCCTCCCTCTCCCTCTCCCTCCCTCCCACTCTATCTGAACAAAAAATGGAAAAATGTCCTCTGGTGAGGATAAAAAAACAAACAAACAAACAAACAAACAAAGATCTTGCCTAAAGCCCTGGCCAGTTTTGCTCAGTGGTTAGAGCATCAGCCTGTGGACCAAAGAGTTATGGGTTCAATTCTGGTCAAGGGCATGTACCTTGGTTGCAGATCGGTTGCCAGCCCTGGTCAGGGCTGTATGAGAGGCAACCAGTTGATATGATGTTGATGTGTCTCTCTCACATCAATGCCCCCCCCCCCGCCCCGCTCTCTCTCACCCTCTCTCTCTATCTGAAGATAAATGGAAAAATATCCTTGGGTGAGGATAAAAAAAATTTTTTTTTAAAAAGATCTTGCCTAGAGAAAAAGCACATTTTAAAATCCCTAAATATGTGGAGTTATTTTGGCCTTTGATTTATATCATTGACAACTTAATTGCATTTTGGTCACAGAGCTAGGTACTTATACATCGATTCTTTGCTAAATGTTGAGATATACTTTGTGCCCTGAAACGTGGTCAGTGTCTGCAAATATACAATGTTCACTTGAACAGAATGTGAATTTTTTTGTTAGCTATAGAGATCTATATATATTAGTTTATATCAGTGATTCCAATCCTTTTCATGCTGTGACACATAAGAAAATTGTAATATTTGTACAGCACAGTAGCATAAGCTGTAATTGATTTGAAATGTTGTATAGGGCTTAGTAAAAGTATTTATTACACATTCATTGTTTTATATAATTATAAGAAAAATATCAAACATTAGCTAAGACATTAACTATTACATTTTTATAAACCTAGATAAAAAACATTTTCAAAACTTCACCCGAGTAATGTGTTTGCCTCCATAAACATCACCTTCTTGCAGCCGGCTTGATGTTGGAAGTGTGGGGTTGCCGAGGGAGGGACGCACGAGGCCAACGTGAGGCAGGGACAGAGTTCCCTTCGGGACGTCCCTACGCAGACGGGCGGGTCCGCAATGGCCTCAGCTCCAAGCTGGTGTGCTTGCTGCTGACAAAGAGCTGTGGGCCAGCTCTCCTCAGAGGGTGCTTCGAGCTATCACAGGGACAGAGCAGATGGCGGTTGCCCCACCGGACCTGCCAAGGTCAGGGCCCCGCGCCAGCGGGGTGGGCAGTGACCAATGACAGGCCGTGTCTGCAGACGCGCTCCTGCGGCAGGTGGATCTCTGGCCCAACAAGAAGTGACTGTATATCATCCCTGATCAGGACCTTTTGGTAACAATCTCTTCAAATTCTTGGTAGTAAAACAAAACAAAAACAAAAACAAAACAAAAAAAAACTTAAGAAAAAATTTAGTTGAAATTATTTTGAAGGCCCCTAAAGCTCTTTATTTCATCGACTAATGTAATGCGGTAGGACATGGAGGCTCTATAATGTGTCAGTGGGCTAGGACTATTTCCCAGAAGTCCCTTGCTTGCTGGTTTCCAGTTAGCATGGCCTAAAGGGTGTTTTACCTGATAGATGGAGGGTAAAAGTGAAGCAGATGCAATTTTGTTTTCTATCTGGAAGTTGGGGCAGGTGCTGTTTTTCTGGCTCATACTTGTTGCTTTATCTGCTGCCTCATCTCATTTGAAACTACTCCACCTTCCCCGAGATCTTCCTTTAGCTTCTCCAGTTCCTGAGCCACATGTCTGGGTAGCTTTGCGACATAACTTTCAGGGCATCAGCATCTCTTGCAGGACAATCTCTTCATCACGGTTGTAAACAGTAAGAACTGACTCTGGTTCCAGGCCATCCTTTTGGGTTCCAGCTTGATTTTGCTCTCCCTCATTTCCACCCATCTTGTCCACCCTGTGGGCGTCAAATTCACCATCAGACACAGAAATAACAGCTTTATAGAGACTGTTTAACCAGTCCCTACAACTGTATAAGGTCAAATCCCTATAACAAGTCTATATTCTTTCTATCTATCTATCTATCTATCTATCTATCTATCTATCTATCTATCTATCCATCCATCCACCCACCTACCTATCTACCTACCTATCTACCTACCTACCTAATCTAATCTCCTAGTGATTCTGCTCCTGGGATTGAACCCTCACTTTTACATAGGACAAATGGATTTCAAATTCAAACAAAGTTTCACATAGTGAGTGGCTAAAAATTCTAGGAAGTTTTACTATGCAAATATACTGTTAGAGCAGTTACTCGCCTCTATCACTCACATGCACATTAGTCATAAACAGACAAATGCATTGGTGGTATATTAAAGATGGCTACAAAGTCTTTCACACTCTTTCCATTGAGAGATGAAGTCTGTTGTCTTTTTCATTGATTCCGGGCTGACCTGTGACTTCTTTGACCAATTGACTGGGGAAAAGAGAATCTTTACCATGTCCAGATTGTTCTTTTAAAAGGACTTGGAAGCACCCTGGCCAGTTTGGCTCAGCAGTTAGCACATCGGCCCATGGACCAGAGTCAAGGGTTTGATTCCAGTCAAGGGCATGTACCTTGTTTGCAGTTTGGTCCCTGGCCCTGGTCAGGGTCGTGCAGGAGGCAACCAATTGATGTGTCTCTCTCATATCGATGTTTCTCTCTCTCTCTTCCACTCTATCTGAAAATAAATGGAAAAATGTCCTCTGGTGAGGATTTAAAATATAAATATATAAACAAACAAACAAATAAACATATAATAAATAAATAGAATTAGAAGCTTCTGCTTTGACCTCTTGGCACCTGAGCTGCCATGTAAGAAATCTGATGACCTTCCTGGAGAGACCATGCAGAGGACCTGACACTATGTAGAGAGGCAGGGGTATTCTGCTTAGTCCAGCTGTGCAGCAATCCTGTCAAGGTAACAGGTGTGAGAGAAGCTGTCTTGGGCTCTACAGCTCAGCCCAGTCTAGCCACCAACTGAATACCACAAAGTAACCTCAGTTTATCTCACATGGAGCAAAATAACTGTTCATCAAAGCCCTGCACAATGTCCTGACCCAGAAGAGAAGGAGATCTAATGCAGTGGTTGTTGGTTTAAGCCATTATGCTTTGAGGTGGTTCCACAGCAATGGATAACTAAAACTAGTCAATGTATATAAAGACAGGCATTTTAGGGTCCACTGACTGGAATAGCATCTACCAGGAGTCGCATCCCCCCTCTCCCCACACTATGGCTACAGTTTGAGTTATATTCCTTGCTCCTTGTGCACCTGGAACACCAACCCCCTGAAACTCCACTAGCCAGTTGTACCCAGAGGGCAGGGTTTGTCCCGCTGTACCTGCTGAATTACACCTCCAAGTAGGAGAACAACTTGGCCATGCAAAGTGCATGTGGCAGAGCAGTGAGTGAGTGTTCACTGTGCTCAGCTTCTCCAGGGACTGTGGGGCTCCCTGTCAGATTACTTCCACTCCCCTCCAAGGAGCCTTGGATGTGGCTTCTCACAGTCCGGGACTCCAGGCAGGCCCTGCAGGCTGCTTTGAGGACCAAGGGGATCAATATCTGATTTTTGGTATTCCAGGGTATCTGGCACATTTGTTAGCGGCTCTGAATTAAATCAAACTTATTGTCACTCAACTTTTCTCAATTCTAACTAATTTTTTATTTATTTGATCATCCCTTTTCCAACTTATATATTTTGAGCAGTAAACTGTCTTGGTATTTAAAAAATATATTTATTTTACCTTCTCTTTTGAATGAGAGTTTAACTGGGTATTGAATTCTAGATTCATGATTATTTTTGTATAGCACTTTGAGATCTCTTCTTTGTCCTTGAATTTCTGAAGTTTTATTTTGTTATGGATAACTTTGGGTTTAGTTTAATTTATCTTTCTCAGAACTCATTATGATTTTGGGACCACAGGATTAAAGTCTTTCAGTCATTTGTGGAAACATTTCAGCCATTATCTTTTCAAAGATTACCTCTGATGTGGAGAAAAGGGGACTCTAGTGCACTGCTGGTAGGAGTGCAGACTGGTGCAGCCACTATGGAAAACATATGGTGTTTCCTCAGAAAATTAAAAATGGAACTGCCATTTGACCGAGTGATCCCACTTCTTGGAATATACCCTAAGAAGCCTGAAACACCAATCAGAAAGAATATATGCGCCTTTATGTTCATAGCAGCACTATTTACAATAGCTAAGATCTGGAAACAGCCCAAGTGTTCATCAGTAGATGAGTGGATAAAAAAGCTGTGGTACATGTGCACAATGGAATATTATGCAGCTGTAAGAAAGAAATATCTCTTACCCTTTGAGATGACATGGAGGAACCTGGAGAGTATTATGCTAAGCAAAATAAGCCAGTCAGAGAAAGATAAGTATCATATGATCTCACTTATTTATGGAATATAATGAACAAAATAAACTCACAATCAAAATAGATCCAGAATCATGGAAGTAGGGAACAGACTGCCAAACCTCAGAGGGAAGAGGGATGGGGAGTGGGGTGGGAAGAGATAAACCAAAGAACTTATATGCATATATATGTATATGTATATGTATAACCAGTGGACACAGACAATAGTGTGGGGAAGGCAGGAGGGGGGGGAGCAGGAAGGAGGGGTCAATGGGGAAAGAAAGGGGGAACATCTGTAATACTTACAACAATAAAGATTAAAAAAGAAAAGAAAAAATTGCCTCTGTCCCATTTTCTGTTTCCACATATGGAATTAAATATATGTTGGACCTCCTCATTTCATCTTTCATGTTTCTTAATCTTCCGTATTTCCAGAATTTTATGTCTTTGTGCCCTCTGGATAATTTTCTCAAATATGTTGTCCAGTTTATGAATTCTCTTGCTATCTCTAATTGCTGTTTAACCCATCCATTTACACTTTTAATTGCTCTGATATCTACTTATGCAAATGGATGGATCTTTATCTAGACTGCCCTTGCTCGTGTAGGGTGCAGGCCTTTAAGGTTTGTAGCTTTTATGCAGTATTCCAGTTCCAATTCCTTGCTCGCTTGGGCCTAATGCCCACCTTTTGTTCCCACATGAGCATGAAATTCCAAGCCCTTAAAATGAACAGGTCAATAATAAACCCTCCACCACTATAATTCAGCTGCATCATAAGCTGACACTTTGAAATTTTGTTCTGTTTTCAATTACCTCTTTGTTTCTGGAGCCTGGGGATTTCTCTTTTTTTCTTCAGAGCTTAGCTAGGAATAGGAAACATTTTAAAATTTATATTTCATCCAGCAGAAAATCTTAAGTAATACTTTAATAATGAGAAAAACCCCTCATTATTAGTTTTAAAAAGAGAAAGACAGTCTGTGTTGTTCAGAGACCAAGACAAATTACTCAAATAGCACAAGACAGAAAGATTGGCTATGTCCATATTTTGAAGTATGGCAACCAGTGGGTCTCAAAGCTATCCTATATCTGCATCTTGCTGGCCACATAGTCTGCCATCAGAGAGCAAGAGCAATTACATGATGGCTTGTCTGGAAGTCCTTGTGAGGAAGGTCATCACAGTGAGTGTCAGAACTCTGAGTTCTGATCATGGCTCTCCCACTGACTCAAAAGGTCAGAGGGCCAGGACCTAATGAATTCATTCAGTAATTTATAATGTTAATTAGACTTGATTTGACAAATACAACAAAACAAATTGTCAAGCACCTACTTAGCAAACCCTGGAGATATGGAAGAGAAGCAGTTGCTGTTTCTAAGGGGCTTACCGTTCATGGGTGGGAGATGGGTTTTGGAATTATCTATTGTATAGTAGAGGTTTGAATGGATTATCGTTGAGGTACAAAGGACAAGAGTGGCTAGTTGATTCTGAATGGGGATTATAATAGTAATAAAAAAAAGTTCTGAGAATAAGAAATGAGAGCATTAGAGCCATAAGATCTTGCAATCAGAGATTTGTAAAAGGATACTTAAGACGTGCAGGCTCTTAGATGAATGTCCTCAGTGCCTTTGATGGAATGGATACAAATGTACAGACTTCTTATTTCCTTTCCCAGGTACTGGGAGGCTTACAGCACTATCTGCACAATGTTTGAGGTTGCTGGAGAGCAGCCCTACAGGGCCCATGGGGTCTTGCCCTTCTCCAACCATTCAATAAATAGCACTCAGTGGAGATTCTGGCTGAGGATACTTGTTTTCAAAACAACAGCCCTGAGCCAAACTACTTAAGTAGTTCCATATGTTTCTATGGAGAGTTTATGGATTGTGGCCTTCGGAATTCTTTTGTTTATCACTGGGAATCCAACCCCTGAAAGCTGCTAGCTAACCATGAGGTTTGCCCGTTATACAAGCTGTTGGAACTCTTAAGGACTTTGACATAAAGACCACTTTCTGTGGAATAAGAATTAGTGGTTTAAAAAGAGTGCACTTAACAGTATCATGTAAGTAAGTATCAGTTTCTGTATGCCATTATGGGCCAGGCTTTTGGTCTGTGCTGCCTTGTGTGTGCACTTAAACAAGGCCCTTAAAGGAAACTCTGAGCAGAGCCTTCAAAGACTTATAATCAGAGAGGTCTTTTTTTTTTTTCCTAAACGAATCACTATCTTTAGCAGACTTAGGACAGAAAGGTGGTTCATTCCCTACCAGGGGCCCCAAAGCATGGCCCCTGTGCAACTATTCCTCCTCTACCCTTTACCCATCTAATACCCACATGGGGCATCTATCCTGTTTCCAGGAAAGAGGTTTCCATGGATTGCCTCATCAGCCTTAATAATAGCTATTTATTGAGCACTTTGTGGCAAGCGCTGTATTCTTTTTATACTTTATCTTCACAATAGCCCAATGAAGTGGGTACTATAATTATTCCTCATTTTACAGATAAGGAAATCGAAGCTCAGAGAGTCTGGGCAATTTGCTTAAAGTTACTTAATAGCCTCTTATAATTCCACTGTGAGTGGCAGAGATGGGACATGAATTCAGGATGCCTGACTCAGAGCTCTCGCACACTGTGCTAAACACCCTCCCACCCTCTCAGAGGAAGGTCTTTTAGCTCGTTTTCTAAGCCTCCGTGCCAGCTGCGAAACGCTCTGGTTCTTCTCTAAGGTCAGTTGTGCTGCTGTCCAGGCTGTTTTTTATATAAAACAATGCAGGAAAGACACTGGTCATCTCCCTCCACAAAACAATCCTTTATCCATTTGAACAGCGCCCACGGCCGAGGCGAGACCTTGCAGCTTGGCCCCGGGATGCATTTCTTAGGGCTGACAAGTGAGTCAGCAGAAGTGAACAGACAATCCCATGTTTGGTTTTAACATGATGAGTCAGCCCTGAAACCTGGCCAGTTTCAGTGTAGCCCCCTGAAGTTTTAACAGAATATTAATTGCCCTGTCACTTCCCGTTCCACACAGCTGGGTGGAATGGCTACCAGCCACACTGTTGAGAAGTTGCACATTTCAGCCCAGGCCAGCAAGGTTTCCTGTGGTGGGTGAAATGACAACATGTACAAAGGTCAAACTCCAGATGTGGGACTATGACTTTCTCCTCTTGGGGAAAACATTGCCTCATTATAATCTCCGAACATATTCTGTACAGGTTTAAGGCCAAAGTCTACTGAAAGGTCCAAGTTTCTCTAACCTGAGGGATGCCAGTCTGTTTTGTGTAAATTTATCTAAAGCTTTGAGACCACCAAGCGATGGCGGAAGGGAGGGTGCTAGGCATTTCTGAATGAGGAGAGCTGGACTTGGAAGTTGCTGCTTTCTCCTTGAAGTTGGAAGGCAGTTCAATAGGAGGAAGGGTTTATTTCCAGACAAATATTTGACTGGACGGAAATGCCAGAGGTGGTGAGAAGAATACATGGCATTGTTGTTGGGGAGTTTCCCATCATTCATTCATTCATATTCATTCATCCATCCATCCATTCATTCATTCATCTATTGATTCATTCCCCCAAAACTCATAGCAGCTTTATAAAAATATTACACCCAAAGATAATAAGAAGATGTAACTATAAACTTTTCCTTTATTAATTGAAATAGTGTTCCTCTAAACTTTCCACCACTGGATCTCAGGGTGGGAATTAGATTTTAGTCCATTTTGGTAAACTTAGGCCAAGGTAATAATCTAGGTAAGTGCTCGGTTTCCTTTCATCCTCCAGATTTCTTCGCCCTCCCTCTGCTCCTGTGCAAGCTGACCTCTGGGTATACAGCCAGCAATGGACGGAATCCCTGGCTCACAGGGTTTGTGGTGCTGTCAGCAGGATAAGGGCTTTGGGGAGCCTCACTGGTCACTGTGGCAGAGAGGTTAATGTTGTCTGCTCCCTGGGGTGGGAACCACTGAAGAATGTGACATCCTTTGATGTGCCCCATCCTGGAGACCGTGCCTGCACCGGTGAGGAGGAGGGGCTAGTGCCGCTCTGCCCCGCCCCTGCAGCCCCACCAGTATTGTCTGCTGGGGAATAGAGGAAGGAGCTAGCTTCAGATGACAAGATGTGTCGGAGATTTTTTGCTCTAATGATGCTGTGTAACAGAACCTCTTTGCATCCAGGGGTATATACAGCAATAAACATTTGTTTAGTTCAGGGGTTGACAATCTTTTCCTTTAAAGGGCCAGACAGTAAATATTATTGGCTTTTCAGGCCATACCTTCTCTGTCAGAACTACTCAGTTCTGCCCTTAGTGTGCAAAAGCAGCCATAGACAATATGTAAATGAATGGGTGTGCCTGTGTGTTCCAATAAAACTTTATTTATGGACAATGAAATTTAAATTTATATAGTTTTATTGAAAAAAATTGTTTTCTTTTATTGATTTTTAGAGAGAGGAAGGGAGAGGGAGAGAGAGATAGAAACAGTAATGAGAGACAATATCTATTGGCCACCTCTTGCATGCCCCCCACTGGGGATTGGACCAAAACCTGGGCATGTGCCCTAACCGGGAATTGAACCGGTGACCTCTTGGTGCATGGGTTGATATTCAACCACTGAGCTACACCGGCTGGGCGAATTTCATATAATTTCGTGTTATGAAATATTACTTCTGTAATGAGATATGATTACATTACATGTGAAACAAAGTATTCTTTTTTTAAACTATAAGATCACAATTTAAAAATTTTTATTTATTGATTTTTAGAGAGAGAGAGACACTGATTTTTGTTGTCTCATTTATGCATTCATTGGTTGATTCTTTATGTGTGTGTGTGTGTGTATATCTTTTTTTATTTTTTATTGATTAATTTATTTTTGTTACAGATGTTTCTCCTTTCCCCCCACCATACACCCTCCTCCCTGTCCCGCTCCCACTGGTTGATTCTTGTATGTGCCTGACTGGGGATCAAACTTGCAACCTTGCCATATCGGGACAATGCTCCAACCAAGTGAACCACCCAGCCAGGGCAAAATGGAATATTATTATTTTTATTTTTTTTCAACCATAAAATCAATGGCCTGTGATTTCCCCCACCACGGATGTACAAAAGCAGGTGGTTTTATGCCCTAGGCCATAGCTGGCTGACCTCTGCTTGAGCTCATGAATCTGCTCTGGGCTGGGCTGGGTGCACTTGCGCATGAATCTGCAGTCAGCCTCAGGTTGGCCCAGTGGCTCTGCTGGTTTACAGTGGGCTCATTCACATGCCTGGGGTTGTGGGCTCTCTAGGACAGGCCTGGCTGGGCGACCATGGCAGCTTGCCCTACTATGTGACCAGCCAGCAGGTCAGCCTGAGCTGTGCGCATAATTCCAGCCTCTGCTTGAATCATGTTTGCTAACCTCCCACTGGTCACAGCAAGTCACCCATTTGAACCCAGAGTCAGAGGTGGGGCAGACTGCTCCACCCAGGGCAAGGGCACTGCCAAGTTACATGGCAAAAATGAGGTACTGGGCCATTAATACAGTCAACCCACTGAACGACCGAAATTGTGACCTCTTCCTTCAGGTATGATGCTAGATGAAAGTATGAAGATGAAAAATGTAAATGGGGGACACATGGATGTGAAACAAATAAATGTGGTAAGAGAGCTGGGAGCGTGTGCATAGTCGCAGAGGCAGGAAAGAGCTAGCCCTTCAGTAAGATCATTCTAGTTGTAGTGAATATAACGCTTGGAGAGGAGAGTCAAGAAAAGCAGGCAGAGTTCATAGTAGACTTGATAAAACGTGGTAATATATTGGATTCAGTGGTCAAGTTCAAAGAAGCAACCATTTGAGGAAGAGAAAATGGAGATGCTTGTGTTTACTCTTTAGCAGTAGTACGGCACTTTATAAGGGCGTACAAAGTAAGTGGCTTGCCTGTACAGTAAAAGGAAGGACACTCAGAGCATACAGTCTGATTCTCAATTCAAAGTGAAATTTAGGATTTTAAATCCAGTCTCATGTTATAGTGGTTTCAGAGTGAAGGATCAGGAAATGTGTTTTTTTCTGGCATAAAGTGGGAGGAACCATATACTTCCTTTTTCCTTGGATTAAGATTGAACTATTCAAGGAAATAGCTAAGCTTTTGTCTTTGACCTCTAAGGGTAATTAATTAACTAATCAATGAATTCCTTTTTTTCTTTTTTGTTTATATTTGAACTGGGTAAGAGGGAAAATGGTACCCTACAGGCCGCAAACTCTGATTAGAGTCCTTGGCATCATGGGAAATTCCTTGACTTGTTTTGTAAAGGTTGGCTGTACCCCAAGATTCCACAGTTTCAAAGCAGGGTAATGTATATGGCTTAGGTTTTGTGTAAGGACTCTGGGGGATTTTGGTTATGAAACATAATGTGCAGTTTGCCTAGTTTCCCAGTTGGCAAAGTAAAAAACTAGATTGACTTGCCATAGAACTTTAAGCTTTAGTTTCCTTCTCATTATTATAGATGTACCTTTGAACATTATGTACAATGAGATCTTAGGATTTAATTTATTTATTTATTATTATTTTATTTTATTTTTATTTTTTTAATCCTCACTCGACATTTTTCCATATTTTGTTCAGATAGAGTGGGAGTGAGAGAGAGAGAGCGAAACATTGATGTGAAAAGTACACATCGAGTGGTTGCCACCCACACAACCCAACCAGGGCCGGGGACAAACTGCAACCGAGGTACATGCCCTTAGCGGGAACCGAACCCGGGTCTCTCTGGACCGCAGGCCAACGCTCTAACCGCTGAGCCAAACCAGCCAGGGCTATTTATTTATTATTGATTTAGAGAGAAAGAGGAATGGAGAAGGGGAGGGGGAGAGAGAGAGAGAGAGAAACATCAATGTGAGAACAGAACATTCATCAGCTGCCTCCTTCATGCCCCCTACCTGGGATCAAGCAAAAACCAGGCATGTGCCCTGACCAGGAATTGAACCGGCAACCTCTTGGTGTATGGGATGACACCCAGCCAACTGAGCCACACAGGCCAGGGTGAGATCTTACTATTTTAAATGAGAATCAAATATATTTGGAATGAGGCATCATTAATTTTAGAATGAAATATTTTAAAAATGTAGAAAACAATAAGGTTATATGTTTATGTTACCTAAATGAAAATGGTTTGCTCTTTCCCTTATCTCCTACATCCTGCTGTCCCGGATCCCTTGATTCTTTGGCTAGAATCAATGATGTCACTCAAAAGGAATGTTTGAAGGCCCTTTCCTGTCTCCACCCCCAGCATTCCACATGACATTAGCTTCACTAGGAAAACAGACTTGAAACCAAGTTAGAGAAGAATTTTTATTTGTGTTTTGTTTTTATATTTTGCTGCATTTCCTCTAGATTATCTAGTTTAAAAAGGAACTTTCCTCACCCTAGAAGTTTATGTTGATCAAGACATTTTGTCCCTATAATTTCCCCTAATTTGTTTACGTTACGTCAATGAGAGAAACAAGAGTCTGTCCGAAAGAAACCCAGCTTTGAGCTACCGGGATGCTGGGGAGCTCTCCATTAACCCCAGAGCTAGTCACCTCTCGGAAGATTCTACTGATGTGAAGTTGCTCTGCCTTGAAGGTCTCATCCAGGCTCAGAGCTTTACATACCATGAATATGCTGAGTCACCATCTCCAGCTCTACTCCTGCTCATACCTTTAGATTTGTATTCACAACTGTTGCTTGGCATCATGAGACCCTTGGATGTCTAACAGTCAACATCAAGCTCAACTTGGCTAAAAGAGACTTTTGATTTTGTACCCACCCCGTGCATACATGCACCGCTCTTCTCTCAACCTCCCATATATTCAGTATCACCGTCTACTCAGTTGCTTGGTCAAAACTCATCCCTCACTTTATTTCATATCTCACCTGCCATCCATCAGCAGGTCCTGCAGCTGCACACTGTGCAAAGCTGACCACTTCTCAATATCTGCACTGCTGCAGCCCAACCAAGCCACTGCAACAGCCTCCTATCTGGTCTCTCTGCCTCCTGCCGCAGCCATTCTTCATATAGCAGCCGGGGAGATATTTTTAACGAGTGAGGATCAACCTACTTCAACGCTTAAAATGCTCTCTTTTTTACTTAAAAGAGAATTTCAGCTGCTCCTCACTAAGGGCTACAAGGACTCACACCTCAACATTGCTCCTCCTGTTCCCGCCCTTAGTCTCTGTCTCTGCCTGTACATTCTGACCCTTCACCTTTCGAATGCACCCGTGCCTCTGGGCCTTTGCTGTCTCTGCTTGGAATGTCCTTGGCCCAGAAGGTCCCCTGGCTGCAGTTGTGTCAACATTTAGGTCTCAGATCAAGTCCGTGGTTTTCCGAGAGGCCTTCTGAGAGCAGCGTAGCAGAAGCAACAACACTCTCTTTCCGCACCACACCTTTCAGTTACGACGATTATTCTGCTTCTTCTCATCGCTCAAAATTCTCTAAAACACCTGTGTGCTTATCATCTGTCCTTAGTAGAATGTAAACTTCATGAGGATATAAATTTTGTCTTGTTCATGATAGTATGCCTAGTACCCAGACAGTGCTTAGTACAATGTCAATAAATTTTTTGCCAAATTAATAAAAAAATACTAATGAGGATTTACCTCGATAATTCTCTCTCTCTCTCTCTTTTAAATCCTCACCTGAGACTATGTTTTGATTGATTTTTAGAGAGAGAGGAAGGGAGAGAGAGAAACATCGATATGAGAGAGAAACATCGATTGGTTGCCTCCCATATGCACCCCAACCAGGAATCAAACCCACAACCTTTTGGTGTACGGGACAGTTATCCAACCAACTGAGCCGCCTGACGAGGGTGATAATTCTCTTCGTTGAAAGGCCTGAAATGGGTGTTGAATTCTACCAAGTGTGGCTACCTTTCTCCTCTAGCTCATTAGAGCACTGATCAGCTTCTGATTTATGCTCTCATCAGCCCACCCACCAAACACTCACCCAGCTCCCTTTATATGCATGGCCCTTCTCTAGTCCCTGGGGAGGGGACCTAAATGAAGCACACACACCTGCTTTCATGGACCTTACATCCCACGTGCGTGGCTCTTGTGTCTCTTTGCTCTGTTCCCGATATTACACGAACACATATAGAAATCAGTTCTGCACCAAGGTGTTCTTGATGGGAATTGGTCTCTACAGTTTATGAGTGTCCCCTACTTGTCAGAAGTGTAAGGGGTTCCCCAACTGGATTACTTGGCTGACCCATACAGGAGAAGGCGAGGCAGCGCCTGGGCCAGAGTAGTACCAGGATGGCCTTGAGAATCCTGAGAAGAGCAGAGGAAACCGGTGCGCTTGGCACCCCGCGTGGCCTCACCCGCTGGCAGCCAGCAGGGTGCTTAAGAAGTACAGGTGGACTTAATTAGAACTCAGGCGCACGGAACAACCTAAGTGTGTCAGCATCTAACTCCTGCTCAGAGATGGAGGCCCTGGTGGGCCAAAGCTACTCTCCTTGGTGTGTCTTTGCTGTCTGTGGGCAAGGCTGTATTTTAAACCTGAAATTACAGTGAGTTTACTAGTTAGAGACCATTTAAAAATATATTTTTTATTGATTTTTTTTTTTTTTGAGAGAGAGAGAGGAAGGGAGAGGGAGAAGGAGAGAAACATCCATGTGAGAGCAGAACACTGATTGGCTGCCTCTTGCACACCCCCAACTGGGGATCGAGCCTGCAATCTGGGCACGTGTCCTGACCAGGAATCGAACCAGCAACCTTTCAGTGCACAGGACAGTGCCCAACCAACCGAGTCACACTGGCCAGGGATCGAGACCATTTTTAATTAAAGAACTCCTTTGTAGTCTAAGTAAACTAAATTATGAGAACAAAGCTTTTGTCCCAAAGAATAGCTAACTGCTGGTTAGCTTCCAACTTAAGCAAAAATTTTTTTTCACCATATTTAGAATCATTTCATTGTCCTAAAAAGAGTCAACTTCTTTTCTCTACCAAAAACTACCAGAACAAAGCAAGCCATTCACTTGACAATACCCTTCAAGGCCGCCATTCTTGGAGAATGAATGACAGGGTGGTGGGGTCCTCGGGTCACGAGGACAGGGCATTCCAAGCCCCGCCTTGCCAGCACGCCCTTTCCATGTGCACAGGACAACTATTTTCACCTCCCCTGTCCACTCCACTCCCTGTTTGTAACTTTGTAAGTCAAGGGTGATTTTAAGAGCTGAGTGAAATCATGTTCTGGAATTTAGGGCAGATTAGACGTGTATTCCCGGATGGGCTGCTTCTTGTAAGTGACCAAGCCTCTTGATATTTTAAGTATGTGTCATCTCTCTCGAGATCCTGCAGATTAATAATGAAAGGAGGGGGTGATGTCTCCCCCCGCCCCCAGTTGATAAACTTTCCGCTGCTACAGTCAGAATCCTTCTTCCAATTTGTCATAGCATAGTCACTTGCACATATAAGGTGTTTCTGTCCCCAGGCCCAGGGTCAACATTCTTTCATTCTACCTGCTGAGGCTGACACACACTTCCCCTCAAGTGTTGTCCTAAATAACCCTGTGCCCTTCCGGACCTTGCTTGGTTAGAGACATCAGTGCCTACAAGTGGCCTATTTCGCCTTATAATTGGGTGGGTTACCTCTAAATAGCCCATTATAAATATAACAAAAGGATCAGTATCTCTGATGGTGCTCATTTTATTTATTTATTTATTTATTTATTTATTTTATCCTCACCCGAGGATATTTTTCCATTTTTTGTACAGATAGAGTGGGAGGGAGAGAGAGGAAGGGATAGAGAGGGAGAAACATCGATGTGAAGGGACACATCGAGTGGCTGCCACCCGCACGACCAACCAGGGCCGGGGACAAACTGCAACCGAAGGTGCCCTTGCGGGAACCGAACCCGGGTCTCTCCGGACCGCAGGCCGACGCTTTAACCGCTGAGCCAAACTGGCCAGGGCTGATGGTTCTCATTTTAGAAGGGCAGATTCATGACTCCAGGTAGGTGCTAAACTTTCCTTAAATTGGTGCGTGTTTTTCCCCAGTAACTGCTGAGACCTCTCATATAGAGTCTAAATTTAGTCACTTGATTGAGCACCTAAGAATTTGGCTTTAGAGAATTATTTTCAAATCACCGTCATGTATGATTTTGGTTACTTGATCATATCCATGTAAGAGTACATGTCCTTTAGGGTCTCTTCCAATTCTACACATTTGGTGATTCCAGAGAGTTTGCAATTGGGGTTTGTTTAGAGCATTTTCAGTCTGAAAATCCTGAGGAGCAAGAACGGCTGCGGTTTGCTTCCTGGGTGCTTTTCCACCTCCTTCGAGCGGAAATTGAGTTATGGGAGCGTTATTTAAGGCCACTCATCTTGAGGGCAGTCCCTTATGTAGGCCATGACAAATGTCAGCTGCCACCAGCACGCAATAAACTCTCACCCTGGACTTCAGAGAAGGCTTCTGCTCAATTGCTACTTCTCAAAGTTTCTAACAGCTGAGGGGTTGTTGGTTTTTTTTTTTTTTGTTTTTTTTTTCCAGTTATTTCTTGAGCTTACAAATCCCAGTTTTTATTTAATCAAAGGGAACTTCATGGGAAAACAGCAGTATATGAAATATTCATTCACAACAGTGAGAGTGTGAATGAGGAATAGCAGCAGCTGCCCTGAGTCCATGACTGTGGGAACACAATTAAAATTTTAACACATTTTGTGAAACACTTTTTTCGGTGGCGCTCAGCTTTCAAAGTAATGGGGAAATGTAAGCGGTTCTTAAGTGTGAACTCCTACTTGAAACCCTGTTAAGCTTAATGATGAAAAATATATATTTTTTATTTGACAAATTCAAACATATTGGCCTTATGGATTTTGATAGTTGCTGAAATTCCTAGGCTTATTCTCAAAGTAAATCTTCAGAATATTGAATGCAAAGATCCTCAAAAGTTAGTGATGAACTTGTTAAAGATGCAGATTGAGCTCAACTATTGAAGGACTTTCAGATGGCACCAAGTTTTTTACTATTAGGAACAGCTGTGGACATTCTAGTTTGTGTCTTTGTGGTGAAAATATGTATGTATTTCTGTAGGGCATATATGTAGGAGTGAAACTTCTGTATCATCAACTAACCACATAGTCAGCACTGGTAGATACTGATGAAAGTGTTCCAAAGTGGTTATGCCAACTTATAGTCCCTCTGTCAGGGTGTAAGAGTCTCCAGTGTTCCTCATCCTCACCAACACTTAGTATGTTCTGTTTCCATTTTAGCCATTCTGGTGGTTATGTAGAGGTATTTCATTATAACTTTGATTTAAATCAAAGGGATAAATACATGTTGGTATAATCACACAGTGGAACACCATTCAACCAAACAGAATGAGCAGTCCACAGCTACATGCAACAATATAGATGAGTCTCACAAATATAACTGATGAGAGAAGCCAGACAGAAAATAATGCATATTGCATGATTTCATTTATCGGCAGTACAAAAAGAAAAAGAGAAAAACAACTCAGATGAAAGTAATCTCTGGCATGACATTAAGGTATAGGGGCATAAGGTATATGGGATGGGGCATAGGTTGTGATTGGAAGGGGGCAGAAAGGGGCCCCTGGGATATTAAAGTTATTCTGGGTCTTTATCTGAGTGCTGGTTTTGCAGATGGGTTTCGTTGAGAAACTTTAGCCAGGTGTCCACTTATGGTATGTGTGCTTTTCTACATGTACGTTATACTTTATTAAAAGGTTTTTTTAAAAATATGTTTTTGCCCTGGTGGGTTTGGCTCAGCGGTTAGAGTGTTGGCCCGCGGACCAAAGAATCGCAGGTTCGAGTCCGGCTAAGGGCACGTACCTCGGTTGCGGTCTGTCCCCAGCCCAGGTTGGGGTCGTGCAGGAGGCAACCAGTCAATGTGGCTCTATTACATGGATGTTTCTCTCTCTTTCTCCTCCCCCCCATTCTCTCTCCCTTCCACTCTATCTAAAGATAAATGGAAAAAAATATCCTTGGGTGAGGATTTAAAAAAAAAACGTTTTTATTGATTTTTTTAAGAGAGAAAGATAGAAACATCAATGTAAGAGAGGAGCATCAGTCGGCTGCCTCCTGCACACTCCCCTCCCCACCACCAGGGATCAAGCCCGCAGCCCCAGGCATGTGCCCTGACCCAGAATCGAACTGGGACCTCTCAGGTCGTGGGACGATGTTCAATCCACTGAGCCGCCCTGGCTGGGCTAAAAGGTGTTTTTTTTTGTGTGTGTTTTTTTTAAGTACACATTTCCAGGACCTTACCATGAGAAGTTTGGGCCTTTGATGGGACTTGAGACGTTATTGTTTAATAGGCACTCAGGTGTTTAGGATGTATGTTGCCTCAATATGCACTTTGAGAAACATTGGTAACTGCATGCAGTACAGAGGTGTTTGTTTGTTTTTTAAAGCATACATCAGCTCTTCCAAATAATTCAATCAGCTGCCTTGTACACTGCAGCTATTTGAGGTCATTTTAGAGAAGGTTCCGTGAGTGAATCAATCCTGGAAACTGAAAACACTGAGCGAGCTCCATGTGGGAAAGGGCCGCGGCTCATACTTGACGTGGGAAGGACAATCAAGTGCGAAATAAATCCATTTGGTGGGAAAGAAAAACCCCATCTAGTGCTGGAGTCACAGACATTCTCTCTGGAAGGAGGCCTGATCATTTCTGGGGAAGCCGATTCCATTTATTTAGCTGAGAGCGAAAGCAAGTGTCGGTCTGAGGCATTTGGTGGAGGCAGTGTAGAAACTAGGTTAAGGACTGAGTCAAAATCTCTTTCAATTACACGGAAGAAGCTTAGAATGCAAATAACTGTGAAGTTATTGCTTGTTCTGAGTCAAAGTCCCCCACATGGTAAGGCCTGCCTCAGCTTTCATTTCATCACTCGGGGGAAGAACAGAGCTACCTGACATAATTACAGGCAAGTTTTTAAGGGGAACCAAAAGAGTAAAAAACCAAAACACCCCTCAATGCTCCTTCAGCGCTTGCTCTATCCGCCCAAGTTCTGCGAAAGAAAGTGCTCTCAGATGTCAAGAGGAAAAGGGTTCTCAACTAATAAAAAGCCTTCGACCTTAAAGGAATCAGTATTCTCATGGAGATACAGGGGTATACACAATATTACCCAATTTACCTGTGGGCAGGCTGATGTGAAGCTAATGTTCACCAGTGAGGCTGCAGCAGTAGTTAAATATGCAAATCATTTTAAACCTGTTGGAAAAAAGCCACAGTCCAGGGTTCCCTGAGACCCCCCTTCACTGTGCACACCTCTTGGCCTCTCCGGGATGCCTTGGGCCTCTAGACAATACAGCAGCTACAGGGGCTCAGACCCTCTGCAGCCCCTGGCTGCCTCAGTGGTCTGTGCTAACACCTGGGCAGGAGAAGTGGCCTTGTCTGGGAGGGTGGGCTGAGGGACCTTATCCACATTCCTTTCCTCCTCTGTATCTTTTCACCGTTACCCCGCACCCTTCCCCAATTCTACTTCCCTTGAAATTTCTCAGCCTGTGGCAATTTCTCATTGCAGTCATATTCTTAGGCAATCTAAAGCGTTGTCATTAGATTAATCCTTGAGTTCATCAGTGCAAAGGCTTGCTGATGCTGTCCGATTCACTCGCTCAGCCAGCAAGCGTCTACGGCACGCCCGCTATGTGACAAGCCCTGCGCTTACCAGTAAGACTCCATCCCTGGTCTAAAAGAAAGCTCACCATCTGGTGGGGATACTAACCTGCGGAGAGAACTGGGATGCAGTGATGGAGCTATACAACAGTATGGGAGGAACAGGAAGGAGGATCCGCGGTGGGGCAGGGAAGACTTCCTGGAAGAAGTGGTTGGAGCTTAGTCTTGATGGAAAAACAGAAGTTAGCCAGACGGGAACGGGGAGTGGTGGACATTTTGAGCAAAGGGCCCGGAATAAACAAGGTGAGAAATTGCACGGGATGTGCAGGCAGCAGAGTATGAAGTGTGAGACAGGCTCTGGGAGACTCGAGAGGAAGGTGGGGTCAGGAACGCTGCTCATTCTGTAAGTCGGGCTTTTTGACTCACCAGGGTGCAGCCAAATAATGAGTAAATAATACAGTATTCGGTGTGCGATGGCTTTCCTCCTTAAAAAAACTTAAATTAGAGCAAATTCAAGGTTATCCCTGTAATATGGTGACTCTCCCCCACTGGCTTCCCATATGCTTTCCTGAGAGACAGCAAGAAAGGAAGGGATGGAGCCAGGGTTTGAAAATAACTCTCCGCTCCCCTCATCCAAGCCTCCCTCCTTACCACGATTTCTGGGTTCCATCAACTCTGACCTCCCCGGGGGAGGGTGCACCTCCTGAGTGCCTCTTACCCTGTTTGGTCAGGAGAGGCGGTGGCTGCGGAAGGGCTCCCCTGCCGCGGGCCCACGCGTGTCTTACAGCGCGTCCTCTGGCTTCGCAGAGCAGTGATTGGACGTCCTGTGGATAAGGGAATCTCAGCCCCCGTGTAGTTGTTTTCCAAATAAACGACATGTGCTTTATTGCTGCACTGCTGTATCGTGCCCATTTAAAAACACCTCGAAGTGGAAATTGTAAAAGGATAAGATGGAAACGTTTAGAATAATTTCTATTTTATTTACGTTTAATAGACAGAACCTTGTGATTGAATGTGTCTAATTGTTTTTTTAAATCTTGGTTTATACTTGTGATGCTCTGACTTGTAGGTCTTGCTTTGAGTGAATTTCAGTGTTTGATTGTAAGGGCTGGTGTGGGTGGGAAGGCCTCGTGAAGGGCGCTCCGAGGGAAGTAGCAGTCCTAGTTCTGCGTTGGAATTACACAGATGTTTTTGTTGACTTCAGGTCAGTTAGTTTCCTTCATCCCGGTTATCAGTTCTTCCTGTAAGCTCATCGAAAGGGGAACATATTTTTCATAGTGTGAATAGGTTTAATATCTGCTGAACCTCTGTTTCAAAAAAGTTTTTTTAAAGATTAGTAAATTCTGTAATCCAAATCTTTCAAGTGTTCTGATACAAATGCTTATCCACATGACCCCCTCGCATTATTTTGGGCAATAATATCACAAAATGATGGGAACATCTTTAAATGTCTATTTTCAAATTTCCCTTCAGAAGGAGTTTCTTTTGACAAGTAATTATCTTCTCACTTGTTAAAATGTTAAGTTTACTTTGAAGGACTGAATAAGTGTTGTTGTTGTTGTTTTCAAAAATGACTGCAAGACAGCATCTGACACTATCAAAGAAAAGAGCAGCAAATATAGGCTACTTGTCTTTTTGTAAGAGGAAAAAATAGGCCTCTTATTTAAGTTTGGCGATTTGAAAACTGGCCTGATTGGATGTTGGAATGAGTAAGCGGAAGGAGTCCGAAAGGGGTATGAGCTCTGTAGCTCCGACAACTGCCCGAATGGTGTGTCACCGATGAGGTCGATGAGGAGAGAACGGGACCGAGCTTCGGAAGACGATGGTGAGACACCAAGTGGAACTTTGGAATTACTGAGTTCAGCTGTTGAACTACAGCACTTCCTGCTCTGCCTTCATTCCCAACACATTAAAAACCAAACTCATCGTTGGCTTTCTGTCCCACATTTACTTTTCCCTTCTGTTCTCCTGTCTCTGTCCACGAGACCACCATCTCTCAGTCACTTGAGGCTAAAAACATTGGAGCCGTTTGGGACTCTCCTGTCATTATCGCCTATGTCCAGTGAGTAGCTAAGACCTTTCAACAGCTGCTTGCTCAGGCTACATGTATTTATCGGTCATCTCCTATGTACCAAGATCTAGCCCTGAGCACGTCAGTGTGAAGAAACCAGACAAGGTCCTTGCTCTCCTGGAGCTTATATTCTGTCTGGGGGAAATAGATAATAAATAAATATATAAACATATAGGCGAGAAAATGATCGGATATTGGTAAGTGCTAAGAGTGGAACTAAAGCGAGTGATAGAACACTGCCGGGGTGGCTGCTATCAAAGGACTGTCTGGAAGGTGCCACTTAAAGTGAGGTCTGAACGTCCTCAAGCTGTTAGAGGACAGAGCTTCCCAGGGCCGAAGGGCCCGGCTCTGGATGGGCTGGTTGAGCTCTAGGAACAGAAGGAAGGCCGGTGTGGCTCGGGCTGGGTGTGGCCGTGGCGGGGTCGCCCTGATGACCATGCCTGGTCTTTCATGGCTGCTGCTCTGTCCCTGTGCTCCATCACCTTGCCCCGGCCTGGGATATAACACCTGTGACCTTTCCTCACCGTCACTCTCTCCTCCAATCCGTTTTGCACACAAATACCCAATGAGCCTACGCTGCAGTAACAGCCTTCAGCAGGGGTAAAGCGGTAGGCTGACTTCTGGGGATCAGGACAACATGCAGCACGGCATTGGGGGTGTTTGCTCCCTCGGGGCTTTCCAAGAGGCCTTGGGAGGAAACGATGTGTCTTGTACCCTCTACTGTGTTTTCATTTTCTATCACTGCTCTAACAAATGACCGCAAACTAAGTGGCGCAGAACAGCACAAACTTATTATCCTGTAGTTCTGGGGGTCAGGTGTCTGCCACGGCTCTCACTGGGGTCACTGGGGTGCTGGCAGGGCTGTATTCTTTTCTGGAGGCTCCGGGGAGAATTGCTTCCTTACTTGTTTCCCAGCTTCCAGAGACACACAAATTCCTTAGCCTGTGGCACCTTCCTCATCTTCAAAGCCAGTGGGACAGCGTTCTCCTTGGCTCTCTGACTCTGACCCTCATGACCTTGCTTCCCACTTTTGTTTAGAAGGATCTTTGTGACTATACTGGGCCCTGGATAATCCAGGATAGAATAATCTGCCCATCTCCAGGTTAACTCAGTAGGAACCTTATTTCCCACTTAGCGAGTAATATAATATACTCACAGGTTTGGGGAATTAGGATGTACATGGACATCATTGGGGGTCATTATTCTGCCTACCACACCATGTTTCTTTGACATATCAGAGGGGAGGGGGAGGGGAGGACTGGATGACAGAAGGTGAAGGGATTAGCCAGAAAACATACACACAACACATAGACACAGACAACAGTGTATGATGGCCAGAAGGAAAGGGTGGAGGTGGACATCTGTAATAGTGTCAATAACATTGTAATAGTGTTAACATCTGTAACAATAAATATAAAGTGCAAAAAAAAGATTTATTAGATATTTGTGGCTCATGGCGACTGCCTCCAAATGGAAACACCACGGAGGCTATCGTGGGAATCGGATGCCCTTGGTTCTGGAAACGTGGTGGAGCTGAGCCCGTTGACGGGGTGGGTTTGCTAGTTCTGCCTGCACGGGCAGCAAATGTGGGGTGGGAGGAATAGCAGTCATAGTTCTTGGATGTTCTACACGAAACCAGAAAAGCAGGCAACATTTCTACCCAGAAGGAGAGTTGGGTCATTGACCTTCAATGTACCTCCCGACCTGAGAGTTCATGATCTTCCTGTTTGGTGACATGGCTTCCGAGAGGTTACACTACCAGGGATACGGAAATAGAGGGACTCATATCAGAGAGCACAAATCCTAACACTTTGAAAGAGTTGTTATTAAGCTTTATTTAGTGGACATATTCTGTCTTCTCCACATTTGGAAATGTAGAGTAAAATGTATCGATACCGGAATATTCCTCAGTGAGACATTTTGTTGTCTTCAACCTCTAAGTTGTGTGTACATGCCAAAGAAGGTATTCTTCAGCAGGGAACGCAAGTAAACTCCCATTATTATGATCTCCACTAGACAATGATCGTATGTCCTAAATTTCTGGGATAATTTTCATTTCATGTAACTTTATTCTTCTCAATAAAGAATTAATTAAATGTATAACTACATACAATTGTATATCTTGGTAAGAGTTTGTCTACAAAATATTTCACAAATCACAAAAAGATCCTCTATCTTAATCTGCTTAATTTTCAGTTTGGGCAAATGTAGTTGAATATCTGTTTTCCTGGTGGTGGAATGTTTTGCCTGAGTAATTGTATTTCTAGAAAACATTCCTAGTGTATAGAGCTAGAGACAGAAAAACCTCCACTTATTTCTAGGATCTCTGCATAAGCAGCAAATTGGTACCTGGTAATAAATTTACTTTGAAAAGAGAGGAAAGAGAAACATTAAGAATAATGACATTTAATGTGTATTAAAAAAAAAAAAAACTAACATAATTTAGACACCGTGCTAAGTGCTTTGCATATATTGTTTTATTTCAGTCTTGAAAATGAAAACTCTCCGCAGTGTCTCCTCCTCGCCCTTATTATAGATGGGGGAGCTGATGAGGCAATGTGTCCTCATAGCGTGAAGTTAGAAAGGGGAGAATTGGCATTTGGATGAACTCACTGCCTCCCGATAATGATTCAACCCCAGGCCTTCCTTCCTCTAAGGACCCCATGGAGGAGAAGCAGCTCTGGGGGCAGGTGGTTGCGATGACGGAGGCAGGAAGGTGGGAGTACAGTGGTTCTCTACAAGGACGTGAGCCTTGAGCTGCAGAGGAACCAACCAGAGATTCTCTGCAGATTAGGATCCTGGGACCTCGATGTTTGGGGTCACAGAGTTCTTGCTTTGACATCTTTTGAAGTAAAGACCTGGTTGGTCACTCTAGTCTGTCCCGTTCTGGGAAATTGCTCACCATCCACCCAGCCACTCAAACCTAAGCTAGGAATCATCTGCAGTTCCTCGCTTTTTCCTCCTCAAACCCTGCTCTTCATCAAGTTCTGGGTGTCCTACCTGAAACACATCGAGAATCGGGCTCTTCCCAGTAACAGCCACCGCTTGGTCCCCTGCTACCCCTCTCTCCTGAACTACCATAACAGCTTCTTCCACTCCTGCTCACCTAAAACCCTACTCTAAAGTCATCTTTTACAAGCATAAATCATGCCCGGCAGGTATGGCCCAGTGGATTAAGCATCGTCCCATGGACTGAGAGGTCCCAGTTCCATTCCTGGTCAGGGCACATGCCTGGGTTGCAGGCTCCGTCCCCAGTAGGGGGCGTGCGGGAGGCAGCAGATGGATGTTTCTCTCTCACATCAATGTTTTATCTCTCTCTCTAAAAAAATCAATAAAAACAAAAAGCATAAATCAGATTATATCTTTCTCCTACTTTATCTTCATAGATATCTTCCTACTGCAGTTAGAATAACATCCCAATCCCTTAACATGGCACTTGGGCCCTGTGCGTGCTGGGTCTTGTCCACTTTACTAAACTCGTCTCGTAACCTTACGTCCTTTCCCACCTCAGAGCCAACTATGCACCTGGTTCCCTCCTCTGGGATCACGCCTTAGATAGTTATTATCTCTTCAAAGAGGCCTCGAGTAAGCACACTTCCGCATGCCCCTCTCTGATATGATCGCATCACCCTTCCAATTTATATGTAACAGTTATTCCAACTATTATTTTATTTGCAAGCCTGTTGTTCTTTCGTTTATCTCTTCCACTGGAGGGCTGGGTCTCGCCTGTCTGAATCCTCAGAGCCTAGCACGGTGTCTGACAAGTTAGGGTTCATTAAATATATGCTAAAGAAATTAGAGACAGTATCATCATGACTTTTTAAAGTATTATGTTCTCAAGCAGAAGTGGATATAGTAGGCACATTTAGGAATGTCTGCTCAGCTCGTAATAACCGTCTTAGCTGGGTTTCCAATTCAGAGAAAAGGCCCCCAGGACCACTTTGCTGAACCTTCTCCTGACCTCCAGTCACCGTGGATAGGACAGCTGACCAAGCCAGGCGACCAAAACCACAGCCCTTGCACGTTGGAATCGGGGCTGAGAGCAGTGTGCTTAGACTGTTCTGTGTCCTGGAGCAACCTAGGCAGTCGTGAGTTCTGCTCTGTGGGCTGGGGTCAGACACAGGAGGACGGGAAGCAGAGAAGGAGAAAGGAGGGTGAGTCGATGTGTCAAGAGGGAACGGGAGACGCGCACAGGGAGAGTCTGACGTTGCGACTCCGGTTCCAGCCTCTTCCTGCCGCCCAGCTGACCTCCTGGCCTCGGGTTCAGGAAAATATCCGCCGCCTGCCCTCCAAATGCCATCCCTTGGGTGAAGCCAGGGTGGTGAGGGTACCTCATCAGTTTCATGCTTTGTGAAAACAAATTTGCCACTAGCACGTTGGTTCTGCTCCAGCACGCGCTGTTCCGTGCCGTCTTCACTGATGGTGACGGACGACTGACTTCTCAGCTGGACACGCTGCGAGAAGGTTCTCGGAGAAGCAGTGGAGAGAGGGGAGAGCCCAGCCTCTCTGCTTGGGTGCTCTGAGGAGGGGGCTGAAGGCAAGGGCTGGGGCGGAGGCACGAGCCAGGAGAGACCGAGCGCTGAAGCAAACGGCAGCGAGCTCCGTGGGCACGACTGTCCGTGGGCACGACTGTCCGTGGGCACGACTCTCCGTGGACACGACGCTCCGTGGGCACGACGCTCCGTGGGCACGACTGTCCGTGAACACGACTCTCCGTGGACACGACTGTCCATGAGCAGGTGGCTGAGGACTTGGGGGCTCACAGAAGAGAAGACGTCTGGTTGCAAGATACGAGTTCAGAAACAGCAGAGTGAATCTTCCAGGTGATGGATCATTTTGCTGAAAGCCACCATCACCATGGAAGACAAAGTCAGCAAAAATCAAATATTCCCCCAGAACCAGGCCTTTGAAGTAGAGCAGGCTGTTCCCTGGTCAGTAACAATCAATATCAACTCCGTTTAAGGCCACACAATCCCTCTTCGCCCGACCTCATTACACCTGATCCTAATGAGGGACTGGAGTCCAGTGGTCGTGGGTGGGAGTTTAATGCTGCTACAATCACACCAACGCAAAAGCCCTTTGTCAGCGAAAGCGTGGGGGAGAAACACACCGGCTTCTCAGCCACGAAGTCAGCTGTGGAGTGCCTCTCAGTGAGTCCAGCAAGGTGTGAACATCAAAGCCCAGCAGGAGCTATTTCTATCTGAAGAATATTGGGCATTATCTGCACGGAGGACCTGCCTCCCCAAATGATGCCCCTGACTAGGTTCTTCTGCGGTAAACGCCAGTCAGCTCTGAGCTCTCCGGAGTAGTTTTCATTCTTTTGATTCTGTGTGTCTCAACTTTAGCTCCTATAATGATGACCCCACTTTTTAAGTGAAGGGACATGTCCATTAGTGACTGCAGTAACTTATTTGCAAATGTATAAGCATGTAGCTCAAATTTTTCTCTCTTCCTAAGGAAATGATGACAGAATGGCAATGGAGGAGGCCACTTGAAATTTGTATTCAAAAAGATGAAAAAGATAACCATCCCTAGGGAAACGAGCCCCCTAACAATCCGGTGACACAGGACCAGACTCCTTTGCCGAGGAATGTACTTCAGACTGTCACTGAGTGGAACTCACCTTTGCATTTCACAAAACACGTGCATCTATCGATATGTATTCTCGTGTGGCCAAAACGGAGCCATCTGCAGATTGGAAATGAATATGACGGTATTTCTTGGTGTTACAAGGATGATAGTCAAAATATTTCTGGTTCCAGAAATATTTCAAGTGATTATTGTCATTTTACTAACATAAAGTCTCTCCTACTGCTAATGATGAATTTTTATCACTTGCAGCCAACGTTATAGCTTTCCCAGGTTTTTCAACTACTGGATTCAGTTTTCTTCAATGATGCAGGGAGTCTATGGATCCAGTTCTGGGCTGCAGTGTGCAGTCACTCTGTGCTTCATTTCCTCCTAATGCAGCGACTTTCAACCGGTGTGCAAGGACCAGAATCTTAAAAACATGCAATACCTGACTATTTAGTCAGGGGCACTGACCCCTTTTCCCTTAGATTGCAAAAAAAAAAAAAAAAAAAAACCTAAAATAACAATAGCTAACACAACAATACCTGTCCAGTATGAATGAATAAAAATTATACCTATTTTTTCTCAGATCGGCAAAAAATATATATTTTCTGGTGTGCCTCAGAATTGTGATAATTAGTTTATGTGTGCCATGAGGTGAAAACGGTGAATGGAGTGAGCCTGTGAGCATACACACCACTACAAAATATACAGTCAGGTCTGGGGCCCCAACATCATAGCAACAAAAGTGATTAACAGTTTGCTTCATTGAGGTAACTGGCATTTAATAAGTTATTGATTTTTCACAGAATCTTACTAAAATGCTTTGGAATGTGGAAAAAAAAAACAAAAAACCCCTCCACTCATGTAAGGCCATATTGATTAAGTATGAATTCATACATCAGGATTCTGGAGGCTGTGTTAACCCAGGGCCAGTGCATATTACCTGATTAGTATTGATTGCACTATGGCCATCAGTGAATTTTCAAAGCATCATTTTTAGTCAAGGAAGAACGAATTGTTTAGTGTGACCCTGAAATCACTTTGCGGCAGAACCGGAGAAAGTTGGGTTGTTGATGACGCAGGGCGAGTGGTCCTGGGCTTAGTCGAACTGGGTGTCATTTGTTCCAGTCGTGTCAGTGTTACAGGGATGTGCAGACGTTCCCTGCTGATATTCTTTCACTTTGTCTTCCATACGCGTTTTCCTCTGTCTGCTACATGCCTGCTCCTGATTTCTGCCTGGCAGACTTCTGCTCATCCTTCAGGATCCACCTCAAAAGCCATCTCCTCTGGGCCCTCGTTCTTGATTCCCTGCAGAAGAGTTTGTTCTCCTGGGTCTTCTTGCCACCCTTTGTTGTATATAAGTTTGTGATGTGGAAGGCTAAAGGCCAGTTATTATTATTATTATTATTATTAATCCTCACCCGAGGATATTTTTCTATTTATCTTCAGATAGAGTGGGAGGGAGAGAGAGAGAGAAACATCCACCTGAGAAGGACACATCGACTGGTTGCCTCCTGCCCGTTCCTGACCAGGGCTGGGGACGAACCTCAACTGAGGTACATGCCCTTGGCAGGAATCGAACCCGCGACTCATTGGTATGCAGGCCGACGTGCTACCGCTGAGCCAAACCGGCCAGGGAAGTAATTATGTTTTTATAGCTGCTCCCTGCTAAACCATGAACTTCTTTTGGGGAGGGCTATATACTGACTTGTTTTGCCCCTGATAATCCCCGATACCCAAGAAGAAAGTACACGGTTGGCACTGTGCAAATACTTTCAGCTGTTGCACATTAGGTGGGTGTCTCTCTACAACACTCAGAATCGGAAACTTCTGGCTCCACAGGATTTAAAGGGCTTGTACTCCCTTGGATTAGGGGCACTGCTGTACCAAGTGCCTTTGTTACCCCCACCACCACTACTGACGCAGTGCTTGCATGGGTCACACTCAGTGCTGAACACTTTAAATACAAAATCTCGTTAATTTCTCACTGTGGAACAAGAGCATGGTTGTGGGCTCCGTGGTAGAGATAAAGTGAGTGACCTTTTATCAGGGTCATGTCACTAATAACTGATGAAGCAGGTCTCTGACTCCAAGGCCCATGTCTATAAGAATGGCTTGGGACACTTTGGGAAAGGCTCATCCAAACTAGGAACCCCAAATTCTACCCTTAGAGATTGATTTTTTAGACCCTTGAAGGCTTAAACAGCCGGGGTGAAAGGATTAAACACACCCAAACAGAGTACGCTAATGAATCGGTAATCATGGGTAAACCATCAAGTTTTAAGTTCCTACCAATGAATTTTCACCACCGATCTGTTGACAATTAGATAATTGCTTTCCCTTTAGCAATAGTTTACATGGGAAGGGGGATGCAGAGAAGGGAGCGAATGGGGGGCCAGAGAGGAAGAGTAGAAGGTGCTAAAGACCAAATAAGGGGGTGTGACCACCACGGAGGTAATGACATGACTTGGACTAGGTCAAAGTGAAGGGGAAATACAATGACCACCTGGAGCATTGTGTTGGTTTCTTACCACTACTGTAAGAAATAGCCACCACCTTAGTGGCTTAAAACAAGATACTTTTGTCCCTGTATGATTCTGGAGATCAGAAGTGAAAGGGTCTCACTGGGTTAGCATCAAGGTGTCAGCAGGTTTGCATTCCTTCCGGAAGCTCTAGGGAAGAGCCCATCCCCTTGCCTGTTCCAGTTTTGTAGGCACCTGCATTCCTTAGCTTGTGCCCCTTTCCGCAGCTGATGCATCTTCCCACCTCTCTCTGACTCTGACCCTCCCTCTCCTGCTCCCTCTCTCACTTATAAGAACCCTGGTGATTACACTGGGCCACTGGGGTAATCCAGGGTAATCTCCCCATTTCAAAATTCTTAACCAAAGCTGTAAGCCCCTTTGGCCATGTAGGGGACCATCTGACCACGTTCTGGTGATTAGGATGTAGACATCTCTGAGGTGCCTCCTTTTGCCTCCCACAAGTGTGTGAAAGTGGAAATTAGAGCTCAGGAGCCTGACTTCCGATCTTGGTGCTGCCACTGAGGAGGTGTGTGCCTGGGGGCGAATCCCAGCCTCTCTGGGTCAGCGCGGCCTCATGGCACCTTTATCTGAATGCCGGGAGTCGTGGCTCGGCTCATTAAAAGCCAGACCTGTTGTACACACCTGCAAATGGCACCATAGCATTTATTTAAGGCCATTTCTGAACATGTCATTAGTCCTTCTAATGGTGTTTCTGCAGGTTCTCGGCTGGTTTCTGCTTACCATCCTACATTTACTTACACCTTGCCTACAGAGCGTGTGAGTTTTCCATTTCTCATTTTAAATAGGGGGCTCCAATTCTGTGGTGTGGCTGATGCATTAAATACCCACAGCCAAATTGCTTAACACCTAGGTTTTTTTTATCCCGTTTAAATTAAAGCTTTTAAAACACCCAGACTCCACACTGGCTGAATCTCCACACACACACACACACACACACACACACACACACTCTGCCGGCTCTGGGGGGCAGGCGGTACTGGTCCCTGTCAAGTTCTAAATCGGGGTGCTTTTCTTGTGAGGATCAACTGAAAGGAATCGCTGCCTTATGACGGATAACTACTGCTTATTATAAACCGATCCATTTTGCGGCGGGGAGGTGGAAGCCAGGGGGTTGGAGGAAGAACAAGAACTGATCTTAGACCTGAGAAAAAGTGACCTTCTAATTGTCTTTTCCATGACAGCGTCATAAGCTTCTTCATGGCAGCTTTATTTCACAGTGACCTGCCACACTGCTGTAATTTTTCTGGTGTCACTCATGCAGGTTTAGAAAATGATTGGTTTTATGGCTTTTATTTGGGAATTTGTCAAGGTTTCACATTCGTGGAAGCCTTGAAGCGGTGGCCTAATAGTCCATAATTTGGTGTTTAAAGGGATATTGGTGGGTAGCCTGCTTGGGCCCACAGGTGCCTATAGTGATCACATCCTTATGCCTGGCGGGGAAATCTCCATAATTTCTTCCGCTACAGTAAACCTCTGCGGTCAGAAAACGCCATCCAGGTCCCAGGGACTCCTGAGATGGGAGAAAGCCTTTCGAGCTTCATGATCAGGTTGATATTTAAAGCTAATTCCCATGAAATGTACTTCAGGTGTTAGTAGACCCAGACTGGGGTCAGCACATTCTGGATTTATGCACTCTTTTTTTTTTTTTATGACTCATAGTCTGGAAATGAAAAAGCACTGGACTCTGAATTCTTTCTTTCTTTCTCCCTGTCTCTGTCTCTGCTCTCTCTTCCCACCCCCGCCCCACCCACCCCAGGAGCACCAAACCCTCAGCAGATGTTTTTAAAAGCCTCACGTTTGAGGATTGTTTTGGCCTCCTGCCACTGTGTGTACTTTTCGGTTTAATGAAAGTTGGTGCCTCCCAAGTGTTCCTCCGAAGGGGGAAGCAGCGAGTCTCCTGGTGAACTTGCTGGGTCTCTCCCAGCCAGAGCACATGCGGCCAGGGAGGCCGTGTGCAAACAGGCACACACACGCACACCTGCCTCATCCCTGCTCCTCGCTCCCACTGGCCTGGGCTGGCCTCGGTTTGGTGCATTCCTGCTGCTGTTTGTCACAGTGGGCGTTTCTTCCCCTCCGTGTGCCTTAGCATAGCTAGTGCTTATTTGAGCAGCGGGCGATTTTTCTGAAGTGACCTCCGCGGGCAGGAGATTTATGGTGGCGTTTGCTTTCATTATGTGTCGAGGCTGCCTCGTGAGCTCACTGCGGGCTGTCAGAGGAGGAGCAGAACGCTTCCCAGAATAAGCCTCCGGTATTATCTTTGAACATATGTTCTTGATTAAATGAGAAGAGGAAAGTCTCTTCGTTTTTCCCATTTGGAGGTTAAAGTGGAGGGTTTGTCTAAAAACAGATTGCACTAAATTGTGGGTTTATTTGAACAGTATGTCAACATTATTTACTCCTGGAAAAAGAAAATCTCAAATTGATAGGTTTCTTTTAATCACCTCATCCTGAAGGCTGCTCTCAACAAACAGCAAATATTTCAGAAGCCATTTGGATAAGTCTGGAAATGTTGAATTATTGGAAACCTGCCGAGAATAATACCTTTGAAAATGTTTCCATAGTTCTGGGTATAAGAAAACTTGATTAGGAAGCAGCTTGTCTCCGAGCGAACGGGGTATTGCCTTCTGTGACCTGCTGGCCTCCTTGGAAAACATGGCTCACAAGAACCTTGCCTCATACTGATCACGCCACCCTGAAAACCGGGACGTTTCTGGGCTAGGTGTCTCAGCCCGTCACTCAGACCCGATGGCCTTGTTTAACCCCACTATAATAATATCTTCCTCTTGGGTTCTGTCCAGCACACACAAAAGCTAAACGAAAGAAGACTCCGTAACTGGGAAGACCAAAGAGCTCTTCTAGTAAATCCAGACCAAAGCACATTTCCCAGATCATGTTCTCGGACATCATTGCTTAGCCCTGACGACATGAAGAGATGACCTATAAATACAGCCATTCCTGGGGCCCAGACCTTTTTGGGAAGTAAGGGGACTCACATGCAAGCCAAGGACCCTTGTACACATATGCCCTTAGGCTCAAGTCCTCTTCAAAACTGCTTGTGATATTTGCTTTCTGTGTGTACATGAATTGAAAGGATTGTGGAGTGGCGGGACCCATTTGGAGAGGTGGGGGTGGATTTGGGGTCTCCCTGCCATGATTTACCTGGACCTCAAGTCCGTTGGGCACATCCCAAACTTTAGGTAACATTTCCTGCAGCAGCATATTGTATTGAGTTTACTTCTTGGGAAATTGGTAGGTTGAGTATCTCATTAAGAGGATCTCATCTGAGCCCTGGCCGGTTTGGCTCAGCAGTTAGAGCATTGGTCCTGTGGACTGAAGGGTCTCGGGTTTGATTCCTGGTTCAAGGGCACATACCGGACATATATCGGTCAGGGTTGTGCAGAGGCAAGCAATCGATGTGTCTCTCTCACATCAATGTTTCTCTCTCTAACTCCCTCCTTTCTAATCTCTAAAAATTGATGGGAAAATATCCTCAGGGGAGGATTAACAACAACAACAAAAAGAGTATTTCATCTGAAACGGGCTGATGTTAGAACTGCAGTATGTGTTGGTACAGTTTGGTTGTGAAATATTGAAATTGCTACAGCTGGTAAATCACTGCCCAAGACCCAATGCCCCACATGATATACCCTGGACGTCAAGTCCTTTGGGCACATCCCAAACTGTAGGTAACATTTCCTACAGCAGCATATTGTGTTGAGATTACTTCTAGGGAATCTTGTAGGTTCCCTAACCCAAACCCTAACCCTAAACCTAACCATAGCCCCAACCCGAACCCTAACCCTAACCACAACCCCAATCCTAACCCTAACCTAAACCCTAACCCCAACACCAACCCCAACCCTAACCCCAACACTAACCCTAACCCTAACCCCAAACCTGACTATAATCCCAACCCTAACCCTAACCACAACCCTAACCCTAACCACAACCCTAACCCCAACCCCAACCCTAACCCCAACCCTAACCATAACCCCAACCCTAACCCTAACCCCAACCCCAACCCTAACCCCAACCCTAACCCTAACCCCAACCCCAACCCCAACCCTAACCCCAACCCTAACCCTAACTCTAACCCTAACCTTAACCCTAACCCTAACCCAAACCGTAACCCCAACCCCAACCCTAACCCTAACTCTAACCCTAACCGTAACCCCAACCCCAACCCTAACCCCAACCCTAACCATAACCCCAACCCCAACCCCAACCCCAACCCCAACCCTAACCCTAACCCCAACCCTAACCCCAACCCTAACCCTAGGGGGCCTCCAGGAGCCTGAGGGGCATGCGGCGGGCACGGAGGCTCCCTCAGGGTCAGTCCCAGCCTGGCTGCAGTGCAGTCATGGTGGCCTGAGCCTCAGGGAAGCTCTGCCCAGATCCTCCAGCAGCCAGGCTGGGCTCCCTTGGCCACAGTCTGGTTTGGGAAGAGGAGCTCGGACAAGAGACGAGCCAGCCAGGGTCGCACTCCACCTCACCCCAACCAAAATCACTCTTCAAAAGAGGTTTTCAGCCATTTGGGAGAACAAAGATTTTCTTCTTCCTACCCTTGCAACTCTTTTCCCCCACGTACCCGTGTGACGTCCAGAAGCCTTCACCGTGGAGACCGGTTCAGGAAAGGAGGGTGTAATTCTAGTCCCAGCTCCGACACTTAATAACTCCATGACATTGGGCGAGGGACTTCACCCCGCCACACTGCAGTTTTCTCATCTGTAGAGTGTTGATGTTGGACGCGATTCCTTCCAGCTGTAACAACAAAAGATTTTTTAGTCCTTAAATTTCTGTTTACTAGCCCATTCACCCACCCTATCAATGGATATGCCATTCAAGAAGAAAGAAAAATAATATCATATGCTAACAAATCATGTTTGAACACAAGTGAAGAGCGATGCCAAGGGCTCCGACGCAGCCTGGCAGAGGGAGCGACAAGCATAGGATGTGGCTGGCCGGCTCCAGCCCCGCTCACCACATCAGTCAGTGCAGGTGAGCTCCTCGCTGAGCTCCAGGGTTGCTGGGCTTCGTGCTAATGGAACCACGGCCACTGATTCCGGGGCTAATGTCCTGTCTCACCGGTCTGCCCAGCAGCCACCTCTAACATGCGTGTTGTTGCTCATCAAAGGCCCCTAAAAAGTATATAAATGGGTCAGTGCAAACCCATTATTATTATTACCTTTTTTTTTTAATTCCTCACCAGAGGATATTTTTCTACTTATTATCAGATAGAGTGGGAGGGAGGGAGAGAGAGAGACAGAGAGAGACATCGATGTGATAGAGCCACATCGACTGGTTGCCTCCCGCACGACCCGACTAATCCATTATTGTTAATAGGGAAAATAATATGAACACACAAGCAACAAAGTCATAGACTTGATATAGAGCAGCATGGTGTTAACGGAATTAGCATTGTTTTGGTTTTGTGACATTTTGGGTATTGGCAGTTATCATTTTATACATCTTGCCAGTGATTTTCAATCCATGTGCTGCAAGAATTTTTAAAACATGCAGTACCTGAAGTCAGGGTCACTGACCCCTTTTTTCCTTAGATTGTCAAATTTTAAAAAAATGACAAGGGCCAATACAACAATAGCTGTCCTGTATGAATGAATAAAAATTATACCTATTTTTTTGTTAGATCGGCAAAAAATATAGTATATCTTTTGGTGTGCTGTAGAATTTTAGTAATTAGTTTATGGGTTCCAAGAGTTGAAAATCACTGCATTATACTATCTGTTTATGGTTTTTAAAAAGTTTTTGGTCTATCTAATTATATGTATATATTTATATCTTGGGTATAATTTGGGGGTGGGATGAGGAGGAACAGGCCCTGCCTTTTATTTTAGAATAAATGTCAGTCATAACTCTAGAGCTAATATACAGAAATTCATTTTGTAGATTGCTGTTATTAACCCATTTCCTACATGGATATTATCCTTAGTAATATAACATCATACTCGTTAACAATGATGACGAGGACTAAAACACCACGATACCGACTGTTGTCTCTGTTGGGAGGGTTGCTATTTCATGCCTGTTAAGGACAGAAGAATTTATGGATCCATGTGCGAGTCTGTGCTTTCCCGGGAAGCTTGAGGTCTGGCCTGGCCCAGATGTCTGGGTGCTAATGGTCTTGATAGACAAAGGGTTGTGGTGGGTTTTTGAGTTGTCCTTGTTGGATTTTAGAAAGTGAATTTTCCCTCCGGATTCTCATCTAATTTCTCTGTTTCACTTTGGCCTCCCTTTATGTCTCCACAAACAAAAATCCTACCAAGCTTGTACTGCAGCTACTTCACAAGCAACACTGCAGACACTTGAATCAAACAATTTAAGCTGAAAAATCTAATGCTCTATTTTTATTAGGAAATCCTGGGATTTGTCCCTTTGCAACACCCTCTTTAACTTAAGAGCTAAAAAAAACGTGGTAAATGTCGCTTCCAGAGGTAGGTACTGCATTCAAGACCTGTAGATGATTACCCAAGTGTGGGATATGAATGGGTTGATGTTCTTCAGCTGTTTCACCTCCATCAGTATCTATGCCGAGGGTTTGTCGGCCATTGTGATAACATCTTAGGTTTGATCCTGACTGTCCTATGATGGCAAACTTACCAGCCACCACACCCCATCCTCCCTAACATGTGCGTAAAGGAGCCAGGAGACTCCTGGGTAAATTGAAAGCTGATTCATGAAGTCTTAGCAGTGAAGGAAGAATCTGCACCTCGGGAGGGACGGCCAGGTGTTATGGCCAACATTTGTTCCCAGGACTGCTATTCCCCTTGAGGATTTATTACTTGTTTTGCTGTTGTCACCACAGTAATCCCTGTGGGATACTCCTCCTTCAATGACGCTCAAGGGCAGACCCAACAATCTCCTTAATTCTCCAAAGCTGTGACCAAACTGGAACTTTACAACAAAAATGTCAGGTACCAAAAACTTTGGGATGACCACAGAGAAATGAATACTAATGGTAACATAAAAACCTGATCTGTCTTTGCAAGATTCAGCTCCGTTTTGACCTCCTTTGAAGGAAATCTTCCATCTCGACCACCTGGTGTTGGCCTCAGGCCAAGTCCCAAAGAGAGATGACTGCTCCTTCCCACCTATTCCAGGATCTTTTTCCAGCCAAGGACCCCTCTCCCTTGGATGACAGATGCTTAGAATGTCCGCTCCTTCGTGTATGGAACCCCTCCCCCGAAGGGCCTTGTTCCACAGGCCCCACGAGAAAGTCAAGACCAAACCCCAGATGCTTTCATGTAATGATGGTTCTCGCCCTCTTGGGTTTGCAACATACTTGCAAGCATCAGGGTTCGGTCAGCACACTTGAAGAAACTGAGAATTAGCAAGTTCACGATCATCATAGAACAATCGCTTGTCGGCTCTAACACCTCACACAGCTTGCATTTATCATCTGCTTTTGTTGACAGAACGCAGTGTGGATCTGACTTTTTCTCCACAGGCCTCTAAAGGCAAAGGTCTCTCTTGTTTCAGTAAATGCTCTTTTGTTCTGATCTGGTGTTACCACCGCCTCGTGTCCCACTCCAGGCAAGTTGTCCATTTGTTCTGCATTGTGTCGCTTCTGCCTGTTGAGCTCTGTGGTCCCTCTGATGGACCATCATACTAGCCTTCAGTCCCAGGTGTAGCCAGAATAAATGTTATACATTGTTTAAAATTTGTGAGCACACTCATGAAGTTTTCTCTGACATACCAAAGTGCCCCGGGACCCTGACTGAAAATCATTGCACTGCATTGTTAGGGTAATTTGAGCAAGATCAGGATTTTTATACTGCATAATTTGACTAATCTTGTTATAGATATAGGATGCATATGATAGGTATGTGAAAAGATGGCTACATTTAAATTTTCTTCCTGTGTGAATTTAGGGGTGTGTGTGTGTTTTAAATAAGCAATATGGCAAGGAATGCTGATTAACAGAGATCTATACATGACTTTCTCAGTATGGGCCCTTGGGTTTTGTGGTGTTGTGACTACCTCAAAACAAAGGGAAATGTTTTGCTATGAATTTCCTGTCCCTGGAAAACTATACGGTTGAAAAAATTTCTTCTTTCCTCTTGAGAACTGTCCGTGTGCCAAAGGAAGAAGAAGCCCTTGAAAGGGTTACTCAGACCCCCCCCCCCCACTTCTTCTCCTCACCCCCAAAGTCTAATAATTTTATAGAAGAGGAAACGGAAGAACCCTTGTCACTAAACTTCTGAGCACTTTAAAATCGCCAGATGCATGGCAGGCAACTGTGTCAAATTTGGACTCATACCAGCGGTGAAAATACTCTTCCCTCTCTTTCTCTTTTTTTTTTAGGACTTAAATTGCATACACATCACAGAGAGGATTCAGAAAAGGAGTTGCCGTTTTTTTTGCTTTGCCTGAAGCACTTGCACATCAGTTGAGCCAGGCTCCGAGGCCACGCACGGTTTCTGCAGCTTCGCCGACCTCTGCTCATCCCCTGGAGCGGCTGCGCTGCCTCAGCGGCTGCTAAACGCGAGGACCGCTGCGTCCGAGGCTGGAAGGGCCTGAGCGAGATGGGCTAGGGAACGCCCTGCTTTCCCTGATGAGGAGATCGAAGCTCAGAGAGATGGACGGGCTGGCTTGCTGGAGGCCCCAAGACAGCCTGTAATGGACGAGGAGCCAGGCCTCCGCAGTGGATTCGAGGCTGTAACTGCCGCACCTTTCGTGAAACCCTTGGAACTCTGCCTGGTGCTCTGTAAATGTCAGGTGTCCGTGGAAGACGGATGCAATCGCTGTTGTACTCTTTACTTGAACAAAAGTGCAGAATCCACCACGTCTGTCTTCTCCCAGTGAAGTTTCAGGGTAAAGAGGACCCCTCCCTTCAGCCAGCCCCCACCCACCTCTGACTTCTGAAATGGAGATACAAGAATCCCTCAGCCGCATTATTCAAAACCTAAAGCATTTAACGTTTGTGATAACAAACGTGTGAACACATCATTCAGAATAATAGCCTCAAAACAAGCATTTGTTTTCAAAATGATAAATGCTAGTAAGATTTTTGGTTTTTTTTTGGTCTAAAATAAGTTCAGAAAAATTAAGGATTTTATTACAATGGCTTCATCGTCTAGGTTCAGCACCTACTCTCATTCTGCAAAAAAATAAAAAAGGGAAACATTGTGCTCGTGACACTTTACTATGCAGCATTCTGAGTCCCGCTGATTTGTGGTGGTTTTGCATGGACATTCAGCCTAGTTTTTGTCCTTATCACATAAAAGTAACAAAATAAATGGTTTGCTCCCCAGTTCTGTGACTAGCTCCCACATTTCTTTGTTCTGCTGAACCCCTCATTTACCTTCTCCCAGTGCATGCCAGTGACGGAGGTTCCAAATATGCAGTTTCTCAGGAACCCTCTAGAGCCAGAGAAGACACAGCCGAGCCACGGTCTTGATGACCAAGACCCACTAGCTGGGTTCCGGCCGACATCCTTTCAAGTTTGTTTTCTGTGCGGATGATTTGGGCGGTAGTGTCCACACGTTCATGTAAACATGAGCCATACGATTTGCTTTTCATTTGTTTGGTGGCCAGACGTCCTTGGTTCCTTGTTCCAGGCTCATGTTCAGGGCTTATCCACGACATCGCACCCGAGTTTGGGGACACTCATTTGAGACAACTATGAGGCAGGGGCGGGCCTCCCGCGGTCTGGGTGAGAGTCAGCTGCTACTGACGGGGGGAACGCACCGGAGCTCGGTCTCCTGCCATCGCCGGCAGACGCGCTTCGCTCTCCCTCCCCCGCGTGGAGCTCGCGGCCTCTTGCAGGTGTGCGTGGAGGTCCACGCAGGTTAAATCTTCTCCCTGCTCCTAACCCGCAGTTGCAGTGTCCCCAGGAGGGAAGGGAAGCAGAGTCTTTTCGTCTGTTGTCCTCGGTTACCTCTCCTCGCTGGTTGCCTCTGGTTCTTTCTTCTCTGTGTGGAGCCAAGGAGGGTTAGGCATCAGGTGAACATGTCTCCTACCCAACAGTGTTGTTATGATCTTGTTTCCATACCCAGGGGGTTCTTCCGGAGCTGTGACTTCAGAGCTGACTTAACTGTGACCCTTGGCAGTATGTCACAGCTGGGGTCTCCTTGCACCTTGCTTCATTCTGTATTAAACCCACTCTCCGGCCCACAATCAGCTCCTGGCCGGCGGTCAGCACCTGCCTTCAGAGTTCTGTCTTTCACGTGTGCAACCTGCTTGCTGCTTTGGTTTGGTTTCCTTTGGCTGTATTTCCAGCCTAGGTGCTTTCCCTTATTCAGTTGGATGGGGGTTCTGTTGCATGCAGCCTATGCAGTGGTAGGGTCCCACAGTGCGTCCCATCGGCCAAACTAGGGGTTCTGTTGCATGCAGCCTATGCAGTGGTAGGGTCCCACAGTGCGTCCCATCTGCCATACCAGGGGTTCTGTTGCATGCAGCCTATGCTGTGGTAGGGTCCCACAGTGCATCCCATTGGCCATACTAGGGGAGCAGAAGTTGGACCTTTGAGTTTGGGAAGCTTTGCAAAGATTCAGATAGGGAATAAGCTGACCATCGCCCCTCACTGCAGGCTTGCCTGTTCATACGGATGGAGAAATGGTGAACGAGTCCTCTCTATTCTGATGTGATTTCTTCTAAAAATCTATTTTAAAAATTCTAGTCTTGCCCTGGCCAGTTTGGCTCAGAGGTTAAAGCATTGGCCCGCAGACCAGAGAGTCCCGGGTTCGGTTCCCGCTAAGGGCACGAACCTCAGTTGCAGTTTGTCCCCAGCTCCGGTTGGAGTCGCATGGGTGGCAACCAGTCGATGCGTCTCTCCTGCATCGATGTTTCTCTCTCTCTCTTCCTCCCTCTCTCCAAGAATTACAAAAATAAATATTCTAGTCTTATATAGTCTGGATGGGGTGCTAATTGCTAGATTGATTTTTCCATGTTTTATTAAGTCTTGTTTTTGGATATTATGTGAGTACTTAGTACTTACTGTCCCAGCTTTGGGTTTTCACCAAAATTCTGAGTCAATAGGAAGTGTCCCATCCTGTTCTCTGGTACATAGTGTATGGTTGAGCCCTAGAGTTCTCAGACCATAGTTCTTAGTTTCCTTCTGAAACTCTAAACACCACTGAAATAGTACATCCCAGCCTACCTAAGGACATGACCTCTACCATTAATTGAGTTGTCTGGTGAAAACTTTGGTTGGTAAAACCGGTTGTATGTTTGACTTGTCATCTTCTCCTCTTTTTCTGGGTACTCTCTGCCCTCCACAGCCATGGTTTGAAGCTCTGCAGTCCTCTGGCCCCAACTGACTGAATTGGGGTGGACAACGGGACCCCTGCTAGGCTCGATCTTCCTTTCAGGATTTGGAATTGGCACCAAAACATAGTCTATGCAGCCAAACCTCGGTTCTCAAATGTCTTCCATCTCTAACAATTCGATTCTCAATCAAGTTGTTCACGGAAAAAAATATATCTCGTTTGTCGAGCAAAACTTTAGTTCTTGACTCGACAACGCTTTCATGCTGATACCTGTAGGACCAGTCACACGTGTCTCAGGCCGCACACAGGAGAGACTGCTCAGTATGAGTCAGTTTATTGGTAAACCTCGCATTGTTAACATCTCAGGAAATTGTGCTGTGACTACTTTCATGTTCTTTTTTTGCATTTGGGGATTTGGAACTAATTCGACTGACATTATTTCTAATGGGAAAAAATGATTCTGTTTCCAAACAAATGGCTTCTCAAACAGCCTTCCGGAATGAGCTAAGTTTGAGAACTGAGGTTCCACTTACTGTGGCTGAAACTTGAGTAATATGAACCCAGGAAGTGTGCATGGAGGAGCACAAATGAGAGCGGAAAAGAGAGATGCTTCCTAGTCTCCTGAGGGCTTTTCGGTTCCCAGAGCACCATACATCTTTATCTTTCAGTATCTTTCTAGGGAAGTTTCCTTTTAGGCAAAGCTAGCTCAAGTTAATGCCTCTTATTTAACATGAAGACAACCTTGACTAAGACAGAGATCCCTCTAGTTTTGTAATATTTCTTGCAGTAATTTATGTGAATCCTGTAAACAGGATCCTACTTTGGTTTATGTTGTGAGAGGAGGGGAGATGAGTCATGGAGACAGGGTCACTGCCTGGTTCAGGGCTCTGAGTTGCAGACAACAGACTCCACTGGAGCCATCTCAGCAGAAAAGAACAGCCCAAGAGTCTCGGGAGTTCACAGAATCAGCTGGGAGGCCACATGGCTAGGAACCAGTCAGCCCAGCGCCACACCAGAGAACAGCCAGTTAGACCATGGCGTGGTAGGGGCATGTGCAATGTTGGGGGCTGAATGGCAGAAATGTTTCCATACCACGTATACTGAAAAAGCCTCTCACTGAGGGTCCAGCCACTGCCTCAACTTACTTTCATGGCCCAGTCAGTGGTTCCACGGGAACCTGAGGAGGGTGCACAGAGGCTTTGGTGACAGTGAGTCTGAAGAGGCCTAGGGACAAGGCAAGGAGGAGGCCTTATACCTGGAAGCAAATAACAGGGACCCCAGAGTCTGGCTATGGGTTCTAGCATAACCCCCTTAATCTAGCATAATCCCCAACCACGATCAACCACCCCGGCACAGGGCAGTCAGAAACCAAACCAGTGCAACCAAAACCTGCTGGCCAGAAGGCCACAGTTCCCACTCCTGACTCCCTCGCTGTCAGAGGCCATCTGGGGAGGGGAAGGAGGAGAGGGAGGGAGAGCCCCCTCCGGGATTCAGAATATCAGCACCCAGAGGGAGTCCCTTCGAATTGATTGAATATCTATCTAACCCAAAGAGAGCAGAAGAGACTGAAGTGTAGTGTTTGAAAAATTATTTCTGCTACTGCGTGGGAATGGGATCCACAGCAAGTTGGGATCAATGGCAGAAGACGAGAGAGAACTACCTGTTTTGCGTACTTGAGTCGTAATGTTTACGTTTCAACCCCCCCGAGTGCACCCTGGGCGAGCTGTCAGCGCCTGTGGAGTGGCGTGTGGTGGTTCAGAAACGGTTTGGCAGCATCGGAGTCCCTTTCGCTGGAGCTGGCATTGACATTACCAGGATTCCTCGCTTTCTGGTGGGCCAAGGGAAGCCCAGGAGCCTGGTCAGCGGTGGGAGGGACTCGGTGTCAAGGCCGAGGGTGTGGATGGTGCAGGTGGAAAGCAGATGCACCTCCGCGGGACCCTCGGGGCGGCAGGCTGCAGGAGAGGTGCCCTGCTGGCCGCTCGTGACCGGTCCGCCATGGCACGAGAGGCTGGCCCGCACACTGCCCGGAGCACAGCCACAGAGCACAGACCCGGGCCTCCCCAGCTGCGCTCTCAGCGGCCGTGTCCGTCCATCAGGTAGGGCCTCAGGGGGCCCGCTCCCAGACACCAGGACGTGACTGGCTGTTTACCCAAAAGAGATGGACTTCATCTGGGAAAAAAGTTCACACCTGATATGAATAGACGGTTTCAATGGTCAAGTTTAATGTCATTTCTCTTGTTTGGTCCGTGCCCTTAGCGGGAACCGGACCCAGGACGCTCTGGTCTGCAGGCGACGCTCCAACCGCTGAGCCAAACCGGCCGGGGCTAACGTTAGTTCTCACAGTGACCAAGAGCATGAGTTCTGGAGCCAGTGACCTGCTGAATCGCTCTTCTTATGAGCTTGTGGCTTGGGGAAGCCGGTTCGGCCTCTGACACTGGCTTCTCATTGGCTAACGGGGCCCTGCAGCGCAGCCTCCCCCGATGTGTGCGCCCTGATGGTCGGTGGTTCTCGGGTCCTTGGCAGAGCACCGGGCCCCAGGCTCCACCGGCGAGGGTTTCCTGGTCCAGTGCCCCAGAGCAGCGGTTCCCATCCTGCGGGTGGCGACCCCTTCGGGGGTCTTTCCTAGGGGTCGCCTAAGACCACGGAAAACACGTCTTTCCAGGGTCTAAAGATCCGAGACCCGGCTCCTCCATCCGTCTCCGGGCGGGTCCGCCCACGTGCAGATCCGCCCACGGGCAACACGAGGGCTGTATCGCAGGGTCGGGCATTAGGAAGGGGGGGAACCACTGCCCGGGGGGGGGGGGGGTAACCCAAAGCAGCGAAAGTCCGTTAGAGAAGCTAAAAATGCTGCGCATTCGTTCCATCTCACCCAAGATGTACACATGTTAGAGCCCAGCAGAGACAGACTTCCCCCCAACAGGGCAGCCCCCAGACAGAGCCCCGGAGGGCGCACAGGGGTCCCGCCTCTCGGAGGCTGAGAGAGGAAGGGGCTGCGGCGCCCACGCACCGCTCGGGGCCTTCGCAGCCCGACCCACGGGCTGCTCCCGCCTGATGTCGTCGCTATTCTTCCCTCTCCACAACTGGGTGAAGTGGCTCTCTGAATTTTCATAGCACTTGAGCGAAGAGGGAGGCCATTGTGATAAGAAGAACCTTTAAACCTACTGCTCATTCCTTTGCACAGAGATGTGTTGTTATTTTTAACCCGACCGGTTGATGATGAGACCGGGTCGTGCGGCGGGGCGTGGGAGACCCACCCGGTGTCAACTGCCGGAGGCGGAGCCCGATGCTAACAAAACTCAGGTCAGGCTTCCGTGGCGGGTGCGGAGCTGCAGAAAGCACAGCCCTTCACTTCGAGCAGCACTGGAGCATCCTCGGAGCTCCTCCCCCGTTAGTGTTGTCCCGAGGCTGGCCGGCTGAGTGCCACTGTCCTCGCTGCAGTCCGGGAGACCGAGCTCGCAGGGAGCTGTACCGTCTGCTCCACGCAGGGGCGGCACGGCGGGGCCTGCCGGTGGGACCGCAATTCCAGTTGTCCTTCAGGTGCACCAAGCATGGCTTAGAGTTTTAAAAACCCAAGATAAAACAAAAAAGGAGAAGTAGAAAAGAGGGTCTCTTTTCCCTGTTCAGTGTTGGGGGCACACTGGCATGTCAACCCTGGTCCTCAGAAGTGATTTGCAATTAAGAATTTATTCTTTTACGTGACCTTATCTTCCGTGCATGTCCAGTTAGGAAGGCTAAGAGTGCTTGGTGATGTCCAGTTGGGTGTTTATAGTGTCATCCTCCGAGGGTAGATGTTACTTTGTGAGGATGGTTTTGAACCCCTCTTCCAAAGACCGGGACTGTACATGACAAAACTTTATGAGGACAAGTCATGAGATTTGGGATGAAAGAAATGTAATACTCACACCCTATTAACTCAGATACTACACAGAAATATCTTTAAGTCACGGAGTCTCAGCCTTCATACTTGAAAGGGTGCTGATTTTTAAAGCAATGTTGCATCCCTGGCCGGTTTGGCTCAGCGGTTAGAGCGTCGGCCTGCGGTCTAGAGAGATTGGGGTTCCGTTCCCGCTAAGGGCATGTTCCTCGGTTGCAGTTTGTCCCCGGCCCTGGTTGGTCGTGCGGGTGGCAGCCACTCGATGTGTCCCTTTCACATCGATGTTTCTCTCTCTCTCCGTCCCACTCTATCGGAACAAAATATTGAAAAATGTCCTCAGGTGAGGATTAAAAAATAAAATAAAGCAATGTTGCAGAGAGCATGATTGCCCACCAAAAAATTATTCCTTAAGTGCTCCTTCTTTTCTCTTGACTCATTATTTCCAATGTAAAGACCTCCTTGGATCGTTATGGCCACTGCCCACTTATAGGACCTTCCACTACTCAGCTACCATCTCCTGCCTGCTCCCCAATCCAACCCAGTTCCTTTGCTGGGACTGAGCAGCCACTTGTCTTGAGAGCCCCCTCGACTCCTTACCTCTCAACTGCGCACGCGCACACACGTACAGCCAAGCCAAGCCAGCACAGAGCTTTTGACTCTTCCCATCAGTCCTGACTTGGATGACACATCATACATCAGATTGTGGGGTCTGGCATCTCTAGTAGTTGGGGAGGTCGTTTGATGTAAGTCAAACACGAGAGGGCGTTCATTTCCAGTGGGACAAACTTTGACCAACAAGAAGCAGGCAATGTGAGGTGGCAGGGAAGATAAATCCCTATTGTCCTTCCCAGGGAGTCCTCGGGCATGGTTTCTCCTCGTACCCCATCGCTAGGTGACACATGGGCGAAGGGGACAGACCTATCGTGTGACTCGCTCTGCCTCCCATGGCTCATCACAAAGCAGAGGCCAGTTCTATCAGGTATCAGGCATCAGTTCACACCCTTCCCTTCTTTCCTTTTCCTTCATGCAGCCTGGCTGGCCTGGGCTTGCACTTTCCAAACGATGTATCAGCACTTTATTTTATTTATTTATTAAGAAAATTTTTTTCTTTATTGATTTTAGAGAGAGAGGAAGGGAGAGGGAGAGAGAAACATCAATGAGAGAGAAATCGATTGGCCGCCTCCTGCATGCCCCCCCTGGGGACTGGGCCCACACCCTGGGCATGTGCCCTGACCCGGAACCAAACCAGCGACCTCTGTGCATGGGTCCACACTCAACCACCGGCCGGGCTGTGTCAGCACTTTAATCTTTGCTTCAGGCACTGCTTTCCAGAGCGGCTAGGCTATTTCTTCTTGGATTGCTGTAGAACCTTTTCAGTGGGCTGCCATTCTCATTTCCAGACACACCCCTTTCCAATTTAGTCCAACGCACCTCTGAGCACGTGTTGACTAGCACCCCTGCAGCGGGCCCCCATCGTCTGTAAAATCGAACCTACATTTCATCATTTGGCATTAACAGCCTCTAGATTTGCTGTCAAACTAATTTTCTGATTTTATTTTTCATTCATTCACCCTGTTTTCTGGCCAAACTGACTGACTTGAAACTTTTTTTTATTACCCCATGCTTTCTGACCTCCATGGTCTTATTCATGCCGTTTCTTCAATCCATACTGTCCACACTTATGTGTTTAAATTCTACCCACTAAGGGCAAGTTCAAATGCCACCTCCTCTCAGGTTAATCATCAATTCCCTGCCCCTGCCGCCAACCCACAAAAGTTCTATAAACTCTCTTTCCTGAACCCCCAGATTACCTTGTCTATATTTCTCCAGTGGTATTTCCTACTTTTTAAACGTACATTGTAGCATTTTGCTGCTTGTGTTCTCCCCAATCAGACCGCAAGCTCCTTGTGGGCACATCCGGCTCCGTTCCCTTCGCTTCCCTGACACCTGGCGCGGTAGCTTGCCTGTAACTGGTGCTTAAGAAAATGTCATGAAATGAATAAACAGTCCATTTATTACACGAAAGACCAGGATTATGGCTAAAATGGATTAAATTTAAAATATTTAGTATTTCAAGCCCTAGATCCTTGTTTTTTTCCAGGGACGTATAGAAAAAAAAAATGGCCACAGGAATGGCTCCATTTGTAAGTCGAAAGGTCAAGAGATATTAATGGTGGAGTGACGTGGCTTTCTGCTGGGGCTATCGAACAGACCATGCCACAGCATTGTGCTGACCGCGGGCAGCTGTTGAAGACACAGTACTGAATGATCTCGTTTCTTAAGAAATGACTAATTTACAAGGCTTCTGAATAATTATCCCTTCTGAAAATGGAGAAAGTTTTGTATTAAAAAATTCCAGGCTGAGGATATTTTTACAATTCTTTGACAGCATTATAAAGTCTAACAGCAAAAGAATAACCACACAGAAAATGTATAAACTATTTAAACATACTATTTATAGTCATTCTATATTAACCCTTTCTAAGAAAAGTGAAATCTTCATGGGAAGAGTAAGCAAAAAAAAATATTGGGTGAGTATTTCTCTTGTTTAAAATGATAAGCCATGAAGTGCAAATGTATTGGGGAAATCCAACCATATATTTATTTGTTAATAAGAATTAATGAGCCCTGGCCGGTTTGGCTCCATGGTTAGAGCGTCGGCCTGCAGACCAATGAGTTACAGGTTTGATTCTGGTCAAGGGCACGTACCTCTGTTGCCGTTTATCCCCGACCTTGGTTGGGTCACGTGGGAGGCAACCAGTCAATGTGTCCCTCTCATGTCAATGTTTCTCTCTCTTTCCCTCCCTCTACTCTATCTGAAGATAAATGGAAAAATATTCTTGGGTGAGGATTAAAAAATAATAATAATTAATGAACTTATATAGAAACTCTTATAGAAATTCAATGACATTGGAAAGGTAAATAAACAGCACTAATGGGAATTATTATTTTCCAATTATTATTTTCCGTAAAAATATGATATTTATATGGCTGACATATATATTTGGATATGTATTTTAGGTATATAAATTGAGTAGTATATGAGATTAGGAAAACTTATTTTATTAAAATAGAGATAAATTCTACTTAATAAATTAGATAAATGGAAAATTAAGAAGTTCCTTATGTAAAAAGGTATAAATGTGATCATGCACAGTTTGATTTTGTTGGTAAATGCAGACTTTATTTAATCAGTAGAATCAGGCAAATATGACTTGGTTGGCAAGACACTTGGAAAAGTGCTCATGATCAGAGAGAGATCATCACATTTTTCATTCTTTTAAAAAAGTTTTTTTTCTTTGTTGATTTTAAAGAGAGAGGGAGAGAGATAGAAACCTTGATGAGAGAGAACATTGATTGGCCGCCTGCAGCACGCCCCCCATGTGGTTCGGGCCCACAACCTGGCCATGTGCCCTGACTGGGAATCGAACCAGCAACCTCTTGGTACATGGGTTGATGCTCAGCTACTGAGCCACACCGGCCGGGCACGCTTTTCATTCTTATAACCACAGGAGAGAGAAAAGAAATGGGTTCAGTCGGTAGAGTAACAGGGATCATACAGAACTGCGTGGCTCCCCAAGAAGATGCACTGAGCCTGTGAGCTCAGGGATCACCGTCCGCGGTTTCTGCTTTTGGCACCATCATGACCAACATAAGAAGAGCAGGTGTATGTGGGTCCCTGTGGCCTCACTGTCCTACTTGTATCACTCGATGGCGCGGATGCTCTTCAGGGCCTTGTGGGCTGCTTCCCGCTGTGAGTCGCTGCGTCAGCCTGCTGTCCCTGTGACTCTCCCTGCTTTTGATTCCTGCTAAAAATGGGTGTGTCCTCCTGAAGGAGTCAGCAGCCACCTGAACCAGGTGACTGTGGTCTGGTAGCAGGCTGACAAGGCCCAATTCTGATTAATGCCCCTGTAAGTTAAAGGCTATATACTTTTTGTTGACATGATTTATTTTGTGTTTTATAGCTTCCTCTTAAAATGGTCAAAACTTTTTTTTGAATCCTCAACCAAGGATATTTTTTTTATTGAGTTTTACGGGGGGGGGGGTGGAGAGAGAGAAACACATTGATTGGTTTGAACCCAAATGATCCCAGTGGGGGCTGGGGATCAAACCTGCAACCCAGGTATGTGCCCTTGACCATGAATCAAACCCTCAATCCTTCACTGCGTGGACCAACGCTCTAACTACTGAGCCACACTGGGTAGGGCTAAAAGTTTTCTAAAGAAGCTCTTCTATTTCTTATAGCTATGTACTGTTATTTTTCCCACCACCATTTCCCCCCCAGAAATTCAGAGACCATGGTTTTTGAAATGGTTCCACTGTACCCTTGAAATGCTTTTTTCTGCCGCTTCTGATGGCGACTCTCTAGGTTCTCTTCAGTGTGTTCACCGTCCAGCCACTTCATTTTCTAAATTATGTTCTGTGGAAGGTGTGAGCAAAGAAAGCCTGCTGGGCACAGAATAAGCACATAACAAGATAATGACAATCAATTCACACTAACAAACAAACGAAAACCGAACCTGGGACCTTGAGTTTGACTTTGTGTGACTCTTCTACAATCCCAAAATATTCATTACGCATTAAATAGGAACCGTGTAAAGCTCAAAATTGGATTAAAGACCAAGGACGCTAAGAAGTAAATCCAAGTAAAGATTATAAGCCATTGTTGAAAAGAATTAAAGAACCGTCCGGCTGCTGCAGCCAGACAATTTTGGTGAATTTGCAGGGATTCTAACTTTTTGGTTATATGTGTCTTATCGATAACAGACCCTTTACCGCAGAAAAACCCAGGTGAAAAATACAGCTCACACCCCAAACCTTCAGTGTACTAAGTTTTCCTCATTCCCAGAGGAGAGAGGTTGGCTGCCTCTCCACGTGACCAGGTTAACACTGGCAGCCCTGTTAGCGAAGAAAGCGCTTTCGACGCGGGCTTCATGGAGTGGCTCTTCTCGTCTGTCTAGATGTTTCTGTTATGTACCCACTTTAGCTGGGGATCCGGGTACTCAGTGAAATGTCTAAATCAACATGTTCCACACAGCCTGGTCCCTTAGAGACCAATATGAACTAAATATTAAACAATGGTAATAATGTTAATCTCAAACAGTATCTAAAGTTTAATGTTTAATTCGTGCTATGCTCTAGGGTGCTGGACTCCAAACACCTGCCCAATAACAGTTACCTGGGCAGCCACATTCTCATCCACTCCTTTGGTCCCTGTAGTGCCTTCCGAGAAACACTTTCATCGAAATAATTTCATTTAATACTCATAACAACCCTGTGCGTTATATATTATTATGATTAGATTTTCGCAAATGACATCTAAGAGATTAGGCGATTCACCTAAGTCTTACAGCTAACCACGTGTCGGAGCTGAGCTTTTAAGCGTAACGTACGGCTCCAAGTTCAGCACTTGCTACGTGTAGTCAGTGGCCTCCCGTGTAATTACTTCCAAGATGCAGTCGCAAAGGAACACTTTAAGAAAAGTTTTATCTGTAATCTATCATCGCAAATAAGAGGGACTTGAGTACCTAAGACAAGTCAACAGCCCTAAAATTTTAAATGACACCACAGTCAACTGTACTGGAAACAAAACTAAGAAGACAGAGGAGTGGGAGTATAATTAGGGAACAGCCTAGTAGTAGATTTTTACTGCTCAGTCTTACTAATAAAAAAAGAAAACTAAATGTTTAAAATTATTTAAAGTCACGTGGAGCTGATACCATGCAGTGTAAGGGGTCTCAGGGATATTGGCCCGTTTTCACCAGCAGGGGGCAGTAGGAACTCCCCATTGGTTTCTTATGCATTGCAGTCTCAGGGCTGCACACCAGGCCCTCACCCCCAGCCCCTTGTTAAGGAGTCTAAGGATAATGGAATGGAGGATGCTGACCTAATTTAACTCCTAAAAGCACACCTAACGGTCTGGAACGCTGAAGTTCTCTAGCAGAATGCATCATAGCATCAAATTGATCTACAAATTCTAAATGAATTACAGGAACTGAGTAAAAGAAGTTTGAGAGTGTACAACTAACTTTTATTATTCAAGACCAGAGTGAGCTGCTTATATACTTTTTTGTTATTGGAAGTTCACGTTGTACTGTCTCTAAACAAGGAATGCCAAGGTCTACCAGGGACATTGATGGGAATAGCCTGCTCATTTTCTAGAGCGAATCCTTTTCCCTCCACCCACGAAAAAAAGGCGGCACAATGCAAGTCACACATTTATATCAGCCACACATTTATATTTATGAGTCAGTGACATCAAGGCTAGCAAAAGTGGCCGAATGCCTGGACAGTGCAATTGTAATGAGTGGTGAGAACTCACGAGGAACAGAGACCCGAAAGAGAGGCACTGTGCAGCCTTGGGGGTGACCACCGGAGAATCGTGACCCTTCCTCCCCATCTTCAACTCCCAGCCATTCACTTGACATCCCTCCCCGAACGCAACCAGGTAGAATATAAAACCAAGTCTGTCAGAGAGCGCTGACGTGTTTTAAGTTCCTAAGAGAATTCCAAGGAGAAAAAGACCAGTACCCCAGGGCCCTTGGTCCCCAGGCTATAAGCCAAAACCTAATTCACAGAATAGCCTCAGCTCCCCATACAGCAGCATTTTAAGTTGGAACGTGGACGTGCCCAAAGGTCCCCTCTCCCCATGCTTGGGGGCACCCTCCTCGGTCCTGGACCAGGCCTGTCACTCACCTTTTAGGAGGCTGGTCTAAAAGCAGGAGAAAGATAAGCAGTGCTTCCCACCAGGAAGGTACAGGCCCTAGGTGGGCCCTGACGAGAGCAGAGGGTACGGCCTTGGGCTGAGGGGCTCCATAAAAGACCCAGATGATCACAGGACAGAGGTTTAAAAGCAAATGCATCGCATCTGGGGAGTCGTTTTAATGTTTGGGTAGACATTAGCACTACGTCTTAGACATCATCTGAAACAAAAGCACTTTCTCCTTTAATATGCCACACTTGACATCCAGTGTTATTCTGTCTCTGGGAACCGGATCCTGTGTTTTATAGACACCCCCGCCAAGTCCATGCCCCCAAGCAGCCCCAGCGTGACACTAGCACTCTGCTGTCTGGATGTGTTAGCGTCACAGGAAGAATGCCCCGCATCCAAACCATTACAGGGAAACAAGATCTCAGCAACCAGTGAGCCACTGCAGGGGAAACAACTGAAGTCGTTAACTCGTTTTCTTTCAACACAGAAGAGGGCATTTCCTTTGTCCTCAATTGACCAAACAATGCCTCTAAACGCTGCAGAGGGAGCAGTTTGCAAATGGCCAGTGTGCTGCCGGTAGTTATCAATTCCAGTCTTGTTTCCCAGGTTGGAGAAGCCTTGTGAGCAGTTGCTTTTCTGGAGGTGTGTCTCCTGCAGAGGTGTTGACAGGAAAGAGGAGGAAGGGAGCGTAGTGTGACCTACTTTTACCAGGAAGCTTCAGATCATTTCCCTCAGTCTCTTCCCCCTCGGAGAGGTTTTGATCCAACCTACTGCGGTGAGAAGAAACTCTCAGCATCACACACACACACGCACACACACACAACAACTTTCATGTCCCTCCTAAGAAATAGAATTTTATTTCTGGATGACAAGGGCTTTGGATGGCCATGGATGGCTTGGTATACGTATGAGTGATCCTTTTGTAACTATTGAACATCATTCAACTACACGTCCAAAGTATAGAGGTAGCCCTTAAAAGGTCAGCCAAAGGAGGTGTTGAGAGAGAGCAGAACGTCTTTAAGGAACTATGTGAATATTGCTGAATCTTTCAAATAATGGTGTAACCTCTGTGACAGAGTAGCAATCGTTATGGGTTGAATTTCTACAGTGCTGGACTGAGTTCATGGAGAATCGGGCCCCTTGTTGAACCTTGATCTGTTATTAGTGTTGTCCTATATGTGCCGTCTCTGCTTTTTCTCCCGGCCCCCGGGTACTCAGCAGAGACGCTTCGAGAGTGTCTGTAGCTTTGCGTCCTGCCTGGCCTCACGGAGGAGCTCAGGGGTCCAGGGGCAGGAGGTTCACTGAGCTCGGGTAAAGGTGCTATGGACATGGAGGTCCACGTTGGTAGACACTTCCCTTGATGATGGGAAGGAAGAAAGCTGAAATCCCCGAGTGCTTCCTGACATTTGCCACCCACACAAATGGATGAGTTAGTTATTAAGGGCCTTTCTGTTTAATTAGAAATCAAACCAAAGACCCTGGCGTCATAATTTATCCTCTTGCAAAATTCTGTGACCCAGAGGTTCCGGCTGTAACCACACAGGAGATGGAGGCTGGTAAAGGACTTTCGGAATCAAAACTGCAAAGACATGGGAGGGGCAGAGGGGAGGAAACACATCATCAATAAACAGGGTGAGGCAACTGGGCAGGCGCCTATGACGTCACCTCTTCTCGATGATGACATAGTACAGAGCCGGTTCAGAGCACTGTGCATCACAGGGTCCCATTTTTCACGACTTCGGCAATGGGAGGTGCTAAATGAATGTCACGTTATTTCAATAGTCACATTAAGCAAAAGCCCAATTCTGTCCGTTGCCAGCCACAGGTGAGTGGAACCCGGCACGGCCGCCGTGTTTGCTCAGCTGTGCCCTGGCAGAGGTGCTGTCCAGACGTCCCGTTCGTGCAGCCTTCCGGACCGGACCTGTATTTCTTTCTTGTTAGAAATATTTCAAATGTACAGGGGAAAAAAAGATGGTAATTCACAAACATGGAAGTACCCAACATTATTTTTAAAATAATTATTAACATTTTGCCATATTTATCTCAGATTTTTTTTTTTTTGTAAGGCAAGGATTATAAAGACCTCTTTAGTCCTTCTCCATCCCATTTCTTTCCCTCTGGAACACCATCTTAAATGAGCTATATATTGTTCCCATCCACATTTTACTATGTTTGTACAGTTCTGTGTAATTTTCAAATTTACATAAGTAGGCTCATACTCTAGGTCTCCTTCTGCAGTTTGCTTTTTTCATTCAACATTGTGCCTCTTAAGATTCCATATTGACATATGTAAAGCCAATTCTTTAATTTTGACATATTGATTCTACCGGTGACTTATCTGGTATTAACTTACAAATTATGATATTATTCATACTGTTTCCAGTTATTCACTGGTGCAAACCATGGTTCATTAACCCTCCTTATACATGTCTGCTTGAAGTTGTAGTTGGTGTATAGATCCAGTCGTGAAGTTGGTAGGTCAAATACTGTGCTTATCAAATTTTGTATTGCCAACTTTGTACCAATTTGCACTCCTATAACGTGTGAGAATTCCATTTCCATATATGTGTGTGTGTGTATACAAGGATTAATATGTGTGTGTGTGTGTATCTATATATATATCTCCTTGCCCAAGGATATTTTTCCATTGATTTTCAGATAGAGAGGAAAGGAGGGAGAGACAGAGAGAAACATCAGTGTGAGAGAGACACATCAATTGGTTGCCTTCCACATGACTCCAACCAGGGCCGGGGATCGAACCTGCAATCCAGGTACGTGCCCTTGACCGGTAATCGAACCCAAGACTCTTTGGTCTTCAGACCAACATTCTAACTGCTGAGCCAAACCATCCAGAGTCATTTCCCCATATTTTTACCGGTGTTTTAAAAATCTTTGTGCACTTTGTGAGCTGAAACTGTATCTCATCATCATTTTATTCGTTAGGTTTCTAATGAGTTCAATGTATTTTTATTTTATTTATTTATTTATTTTTAATCCTCACCTGAGGATATTTTTCTATTTATTTTTAGACAGAGAGGGAGGGAGGGAGAGGGAGAGAGAGAGAGATACATCGATGCAAAAGAGACACATCAACTGGCTGCCTCCTGCACAACCCCCACCAGGTAGGTGCCCTTGACTGGAATTGAACCTGCGACTCACTGGTTCATGGGCCGACACTCTAACCACTGAGCCAAACCAGCCAGGGCTAAAAATGTATTCTTAAACATTTATTGTCCATTTGGTTTTCACCTGTTAATTTATATTCTTTGTCCATCTTTTTCCTCTTGGGTTGATTGTCTTTTTCTTATTGATTTGGGGGAATTCTTTGTATGAGATTAAATCATACAACGCTGCCATTTTTGTAGGTCAAAAATTACTGAATATTGGCCATTTCATATAAATAAAACAAATATTTCTGGATTCTAATCTTTTGATCATTATATGAGTGGCAGTTATCTTTTACTAGTTTATTACTTTTCTTTTAAATGTGTTTAGGGCCCTGGCTAGTTTGGCTCAGCAGTTAGAGCATCAGTCCGCGGACCAATGAGTGTCGGGTTCAATTCTGGTCAAGGGCATGTACCTCGGTCACAGTTCATCCCCAGTCCTGGTCGGGTCGTGTGGGAGGCAACCGGTCGATATGGCTCTATCACATTGATGTTTCTCTTTGTCTCTCTGTCCCTCCCTCCCACTGTATCTGATGATAAAGAGAAAAATATCCTCGGGTGAGGAATTAAAAAAAAAAGTGTTTAGGACATACTTTGCAGAAGTAAATATTAATATAGCTGATTAGTCAATATTTTCATTTATGGTTCATGTTTTATCTGTCTTGTTTGAGTACTTTTCCCCTACCTCTATGCTATGAAGACATTTCCCAAAAGTGGGCTTTCTGGGTTGAAGAATGTATGTGGGTATGCTTAAATTTCCAGCCTCAGTTACATGAGAGTATTCCTTTAAAGAAATCTAGTGAGTGAGAAGGAATATGTTATTATTATTTTCATTTACATTTCCCTGACAACTAGTGACATAAAGCATCTTCTTATGTGTTTAATCACCATTTGGGTTTGCTCATCTGTGAATTTTTTATTCATATTATCTACTCTTACATCTGTTGCATCATTTATATTTTTCATATTAACTTATAGGTAGTATTTGCATTTTATTGATATTAACCCTTATCGGATATACCCATGCCAATTCTTTCAGAATCCAGCATTTTTTAACTTTATCAATTGTATGACTTTCTATACCAAAATTTTTACATTTTTATATATCAAATATATCCATCTTTTATCACTTCTGAATTTCTGATTTTGATATAAACCATATAATGGTCTGTGATCACAAGCTGATACCTATAGTTTTCTAAAATTTCTCTGAGACTTGTTTACTTTTGAGTATTTAATGTCTCTTGGATAAATTTTTATATTTAGTATGAAGTATGTGTATAAATAGAAATAAATAATTTTTGCATCATTGGGTATCCTGATATGTAAATCATATCACATACATGTTATATGCTTGATGGGCTCCACAGTTCATAGGTAAAAGAGTGACCACATACCTTTATTTTTCTAAATTCATTTCAATGAGACTCCATCCCTTCCATCAGGGTTGTTAGGAAATCCACTCTCATTTATTTTTCAGGGAACCCCTTTCAACCATTTGGAATCATAAAAGAACTCTAGGGCCTAGTGGTCAGAGATTAATGGTGATAAAGTCCCTGGTTATCAGGCAATTGGGTTTATGTCTTAGCATTTGGTCTTCCTGCCCACGTAATGCGTTTGTGGGTAGGCAGCTCCTCCACGCCCATGTTTTGGCACTGATGTCTTTGCTGAGACCTCCAAGGGGCATGCTGAGCTCCTGGCCTGTCTCGGTGCATCCATCCATCGCTTCTGGAACTTCCACCAGCTCCTAGGCTTTAGGAATGGGCAACACCCCCATCCTGCGGGCTTCTGGGAGCCCGCTCTCCCTCCTCCCTCTCCCAAAAGTTGGGTCCCTCCATCTTCTTACTCTCCAAGTAGGCAGCCTTGGTCCCAGATTAAATTCTCATCTTGGGGCTTGAAAAACAAAACAAAAAATATGTTAATAGTGGGGTAGTGATGAGTAAGGGTGCAACAGGGTGGTGGTGAAGAGGGCCTAGACTTTCTGAACAAAGAATTTCACTCTTTTTTCCCCCTTTATTGAGTTTAGAGGGAGAGGAAGGGAGAAAGAGAGAGAGATAGAAACATCGATAGGAGAGAACATCAATTAGCCACCTCCTGCATGCCCCCTACTGGGGATTTGGCCCACAACCTGGGCATGTACCCTGACTGGGAATCGAACCGGTGACCTTTTGGTGCATGGGTCGACGCTCAACCACTGAGCCACACCAGCCAGGCAAGAATTTCACTCTTTAGATATTTAATAGCTCACCTTCCACTCACCAAGAATAAACAGCATGCCTTTTTAAAAATAACAAAAGCTTATTAATGTGGTTGAGTTTTTCTATCCTGCTGCATTAAATTGTCAACAACTCATATATTATAGCATCTCATATTATATATATATTTATACATATATATTTATATATTATATATAGCCTGTTTTTATTACAATATTTATTGTGGCTCTCTAGAGGTTGGGAATTATGAAAACTTTTTATTTCTATCTTTTGAATTATTATTTTTATCTGTGCAGTTTGAGAAATAAATATATTTAGGAAAATGTCACAAAATGTTAGAATGGATGTTGGCTGCAAATGAAAACCTTCTAAACAAAACTTGCAAAAGCTTTCTAGATATTTATTCTCAGAAACACCCTTTTCGGATACTTGTGGGAAGTGAGCTATGATGGCTGGAAGGTGACCAGGGAGAGATGTTTTATACATTCTCAAAAAGCTGTGATGTGTAATGAAAAGATCCCTGGATTATCAGTCAGTTATGTGGGCTTCCATCCTAGCTTTGCCACAAAATAGCTGTGTAATTTTGAGAGGTTTTAAACTTTCCCAATGCTTTCGTAAAACGAGACAATCTCCATAGTCTCTTTCAGCTCTAGAATTTTAGCATAAATATGATTTAGAGATTTTGGGCTGGTAACTACAGCTCTGGTTACAAGTATCCTGGTGTCGCTAGCCATAAAACATCCACACTGACTTTCTTCCTTGGAAGGCTGGACGTATCTGCCTGCCTTGCCCTCGAGCTGTCCTGATTTGCAGTGGCCGGTGAGCCGATGCTTACAAGACCTTTTGCCTGGAAAACGCCCGCACCGACTGGAGAGCTGGGATTTTGCTCCCGGTCTCATCAGGTTAAACAGACTGCCACCAGACCCAGCAGCTGGGCCGGGCCTTCTGGGCAGCTAGCCAGCACTGGAGCGCAGGGACGAGTTCGCAGGGCCCCGGGAGCTTCACAAACATGCTCGGCTCTGCTCACTTTCTCTCCTTCGGCCCTCAAGGCCCCAGCAACGCTGCCACTCGTGTCCTGGTTGCTGGGAAGAGCTGCCTCTGCTCCGTGGGGATGGCTCTGAGACGCTGCTCTCCAAAGCTAATTGCATTTCTGTAATAGACTTGTTCTCAGTTTCTACCTTTTAATAGTCTCGCTGAGCTCTGCCCTGGGCAGCGCGAACAGTGTTAATCTCCTCTCCTCCCTAATTGAGTAGTTCTTCTCCACAAAGTACAGGGGAGGTGTGTTTCCACCTTCCCGACAGCAAGCCCGGCCACCTTGGTGCTTACCTTTAGAGCTGGGGTTTCTTAAAAATGGCAATTTTGATAACCAGACAGGATGGCAAAGGTAAAGTTGTTTCTCCAAAAGAGAATCAATTAGTCTTTGTTTCTTAAAGATGAACTGCAATTATGCTGGGTGGTTTAGACTAGAAACCATGGGATCTCGGGGTTGTGTAGAGTCTCAAGGTCACATTATTCGACGGAATATTGGTTCCTGTTAAGGTATGAATATATAACCTGCCCAGGTCCTGCTGACCAATCCGGCTTGCAAGTATACTCTTTTAATTTATTAATCAACAGTCAACAAGTATTTACTGACCATCTGTGCCGTATTCAATAGTGGATGACAAGAAAAAACATAGTATGATTCTGAGTAACTGTTAGAGTTAAAAATGCCCAGAACCCGAATGATAAAACAGTCTTACTTAAACCAGAAAGGTGTTAGGCACAGAGTGGAACGAAACTTCTCATTTCTCCTGTGCTTTTGGTAAGTTTGGACCGATGTGTTAGTGGCTGCACACCACGCCTGTCGCACATCCAATAAACGGCATGTTCTTGAAGCTGACTGTCCCGAGAGCCTTTGCAGAGGGGGAACCAAGAGTAGGGGGAGATGGGGTGCTCCATGCATTGAAGGACCTCCATAAAAACTCGATATGTAATTCTCTCAATACATAGAACCATTTTAATTGTGCTGGTGACTCTTTCTGCCATTTCACATACTGAGGTTATGTCTGAGAGAGTGTGACCTGGAGACGTGTAGCTGACTTAGGATATGTTGACTATTCATATGAGTAGAAATGTAACTTTGTTTGCCTATAACTGAGCGTAATTTAGCTCTCAAGTCCCCGTTTCTGATAGGCAGTTCTTCATCTCAGCAGAAGGGTGGAAGGATAGTGAGGGGAAGGATCCTGCCTATGCCCAAATATGGACCGGAAGAAACTCAGTATTGAAACAAAGTGTGAAGTGGGAGGCCGGTGAGGCTGCTTTGCGACCCATCCCCCCACACACTTGGTATAATGCATGCCTTTGACTCGGCCTGGAGCTGCGCTGCTATTAGAATTATCGGAAGCGAATGTAACTCATCAGTTACTATTTCAAAACAGTCGATACACTGGCCTGCTGTTCTCTCACTCTGACCCAGTTTATCAGACGCTCAGTGCAATTCTCATCTTTTAAAGATACAATGGTATTTTATCAATACCATTGCCCCTGAACGCGAGTCCACCGTTAAATTTAGTGCCCGACCAAAGCCAGAGGAAACATCGGCTGAGTTAGATTGATCCAGACAAGGTGTCAGACGTGGTTCTGTCCCAAGGGAATTTCAAAGTTACTTTTGCTTATTCACAATTCTCACCTTCGATTCTGACTTTATGAATGTTTTATGTCATCTGGAAGACATAACTCCACAGAACTTTTCTCTGCCCTGCAATTAATGCCTGACTTGATTGCGGAAGTCGGGGCAGTGCCTAACGGAGGCCCGATGACAGCACAGTTCTCCAAGCATTGCAGAGGCGGGACTTCTCCGCAAGAGTTTAGAGGACCCATCTAGGAAGCCAGGAAAAGTGTGGCCTGTTCCTTCCATGTAGGGGGCAGGGGCTTGTCCTCCTCTGAATCCCTAGCACATAGGACATAATGGGTACTCAATAGATTTATTAAAAAAAAATGAATAAGCGAAATTAAAAAACAACCACCTCTGAACAACAGTGTTGTATCGATGGGACATAGAATGTGCTGGTCACTCAAGGGAAATGACTCCACTTGGCTGGGCTTCCAAGGGAGCTGCCCCTCGGAAGGTCTGCGTATCAGAGATTCTGACTTTTAGGCTAACTGATTAATCATATAATAATAATAATAATAATAATTTTTAAATAAGATATCTTACACATACCCTGGATTAGACCGCCTCCCTTGAGTTCGCAAGCTGGGCAAACTCCCATGACGCCTGGCCTTTTGATTTTACACGAAGGAATTGCATGTACTTCATACAGAATGTTCTGGGGCGCCCTTTAGAATTTTAGCCAACTCAACCCACAGAAATATAGACACAATTCTTTAAAAAGGGCTCTGAGTATCCCCAAATAGCTCAAGGTGTGAAAGGCCCTCCTCAACTCTCCAAGTCATCTTCGTGTTTATATGCCATGTATTTTTTTTTTTTTTAATCCTCACCCAAGGACATTTTTGCATTTATTTTCAGATAGAGCGAGAGGGAGAGAGGGAGGAAGACAGAGAAACATCGATGTGAGAGAGACACATCGACTGGTTGCCACCCACACGACCCCAACCAGGGCCGGGGACGAACCACAACCGAGGTACGTGCCCTTAGCGGGAACCGAACCCGGGTCTCTCTGGACCGCAGGCTGACGCTCCAACCGCTGAGCCAAACCGGCCAGGGCTGTGCCATGTACTTTTTAAAGGTTTACTTACGTGGTTGCTTGACCCACAGAAGCGAGGCAGCAAACCTCAGAGGGGTGAAGGCTGAGCACACTGGCCACGGGGACGCGACCACGGAGGAAGAGACAGTAAGACGCAGGCCCCGACGTGGCACTACAGCCCTGCTGGCCATTTCCCCGCCCAGCCCCCCTCCTTTCAGGCACCCTTCCTCTCCTGTGTGGTCTGCTGTCCCCTCACTCCAAGGGCCGCAGCGGTGACGGTCAGCACCCCTGGAAACACAGGCACGTCACCGGCACGGAGGGCACGTCACCGGCACAGAGGGGTGCTGCTGCGGGCTGCTGGTGGCCTGGCGCCGCCACACCTTCGGAGGTTCTTTATGGTGAGCAGCCAGTTCCGTTAGAAAGGAGGGGTCCTGATGTCACCAGGCCCACGTACAGCCCGGAGGCCCTGGTCCCTGACCAGCAGCTGAAATGGAAACGGAGCACTTGACATTTACACCCAATAGCCTGTGTGGTTCCGCACCAGGCCCAGCGCCTCTGGCTTCAGATCCCTCGGTCACCTTGTTGGGGGAGGTCATCAAGAAGGTGTGACCGCAGGTTTGACCCCAGAGCCAGACCTGAGCGACTAGAGGCTCCCCACCTCCGCCTGGGCTCGGACTGTGCGCTCTTCTTGCTTCCCTGCACAGACGCTGCCCAAAGGCACAGCCCTGAGATGGGCATGTGGGGGTGGGACCATCTGCACTGGGCGTGCGCCCGGCCCCAGGTACGGCCTTTGCATCAACTTGTGAGGTTTGGCAGGTGGGTGTGGAAACTGCTTGTCTGGCGGTGCCCAAGACAAGCCTGTATGTAAGTTCTCTTGCCCGTAGAAACTGCCACCTACCCGTCTGGAGTGACCTGCCTTTTCTTCCGCCTCTCCCTGCCCTCCAAGTATAGGGGGAGCAGTTTCAGATGACATCTGTGGTCCAAAGCACCGGCCCCTCCCACGCTGCCTGCCGGTGCCCCCTCCCTGTATCACCTGCCTCTCCTCTGGCCACACTGCGCTCTCTACCAAGGTCACAGCATGGTCCCACGATGCCGGCAGCCCACATTCACTTATCACCTCATCTCATTGCTTTTGCAGTTTTTACCTCTACCTCATAATTAGCAACTTGTCACCTCCTTCCTCTGTCCCTCCTCAAAGCCTGACCTACTTTATTTTCCTTTATAACAATGGCACCCCTGACACATATGTGTGTAACTATGTACATGGACACACTCTGGGCCTTCTTTCTTTGTTTATTGTCATGTTGCCCACAGGGCAGGGATTGTCCCCGCACCTATGGTTCCTGACAACTGGTGCATGCCCCGTGAGGATCTGGGAGCCGAGTCCGCGCTGTGCTCCTCTCTGATCACCAGTGGATCACATTTCAGAATCGGTCGCATGTGTCCGGGGCGGGGTGGCCTCTGAGGAGATTCCATAACAATCGGCTTGTGCTGCTTTGCTAGCAGGTCACTCGCTGGGCCTGTGTCTTGTCCCCATCTATCCCTCTGCTCATCGTGAACTTGAAGCCAACACTGGTTCTTAGTCATGTTTGCATCTTGGCGGCTCCGCGCACACACCGTTCCCTGTCATCGTAGACCCATAAGGAGTTTGCCGAGTGTCCTGGTCGTCCGGAGCATCCCCAGCTGGTCTCCGTGTGTGCCGTGGCCAGAGCTCCGCCTTGTGGCTCCGCCGAGGCCCCGAGGGCGCCGCACAGAGCTGTGCAGAAGAGCGCCCGACTCGCAGGAGTGGTCCAGCGCGCAGCCGGGCATCACCCACGCGCGAGGCCCGAGGTGGGGCCGACTTCAGATACACAGAGCACCAGCGACAACGGTGCCCGTTTTCCCTCCACTGCAGGGGGAGGCCTGAGATTGCGGAGGACTGTCTCCCTCGGCCACTGTGGACAGAACCGCAGAGCGCACTGCCGCTCCAGACTGTCCCTCTCAGGCCAGCGTCATGCTAATGACCCCGGTGCTCTGGGACACTCACTGCGGCGCGGTTTGTGTGCACTGCCGCAACCAGTCCTTACTGAGGCTGGGCTGTGACTGTCTTCCTTTTCCGTGAGTGGAAACTCAGGCACAGCGAGATTAAGCAACTTGCCCAAGGTCACACAGTGAGTAATTGGTGGGGCTTGGGTTTGAGCCCGGCTGATGCTCCAGAGCCTGCCCTCCTGCTGTCTGCCACCACCTTGTTATCTGGCTAGTGCGTCCAGGGACAAAGGCCCAGCAGCCCAGCTAGCTTCCTGTTTAATGTCCAATCCATAGAGGTGATAGCATATAATGTGATTAAAAGTGTGTGTGTGTGTGTGTGTGTGTTTTGAACCACAGGCTGTAATGGAACACCCCTTTAGCTACAGTGAGCAGGAATACAGGCTACAGGGCACCACCTGAATCCCACACTCTCCTGGTCCAAAATTCCACCGCAAGCCCAGGCCGACTGGCGTTTGAAATCTTCTCAGCTCTGCGTTTGTGATTTTGTAATGACTTCCACACACATTAGCATCCCATTAATGGGCTGCTTTATGGGAACGGTTGCCTTATGAAGTGAGGGGATTTTCTTTCCTTTCTTTTCATTTCCATTAGAAGAGAAAGGTCTACAGAATGAAAATGCTCAGTCTAATGAGTGTAACCTGGGAAGTAATTTCATGGGCTGTAGTACTTTGATGGCAATAATTCTTGTATGTCAAAAGGATAGGGGCACAGTTTTCCACTTCTAATTTTATTCTTAGAAAATGATGGTGTTGAGCTATCCATAGAGGGGCCCTGCAGATTAATTCCAGTTCTCCTTTTGTTCAGGAGATTTAAGGGAAGTCTTAATCTGCTTTATATTTAACTCTTATCTCCAGGCTTTGAATTAAAAATAGAAAGCTGGACTCGGGTCTCACCTCTGCAGACCCTTGGAGGGCTGCGGTTACTGGGGGGAGGGGGGGGGGCTGCACCAGATCTCCTGTTTACCAGCCCTTTCTGACTCCCCAACAGCTGATTCTTTCTGATTTTCCACCCAAGATCTACGTGCTCACTTGTCTAACAAGAGTAGTCTTTATTCTATGATTCTTGAATGGCATTTAGCATGTCCCTCGGGTCGTGTTCATGTGTCATGACACTCAATTCTGAATCCTTTCCGAATCTGCAACCGTGGGCATTTTCTGCATCTTCGGTTTTTCTCCTAAAGCCGTGCTTCAGGTGGGAAGAGGAGCAAAGAGCACTTACTTACTTTATTTATTTTAGTAAAGAGCATTTTAATTATTTTTCTCTTCGGTTGGCGAACATCGCTCGGGCGTGCTTTCCTGAGTTCTCTTCTCTTTCTCGCTCTTCCCACGTCCATTTTTCATCTCCACGCATTTCCCTACTTCTCTTCCCCTTCCCCGTATCTCTGGCCCTTGGTCGAACCACGTCTGAGACGCAGGAAGGGCAGGAGGGGTCAGGAGGTGAGGGAGGAGCAGGAGTCAGGGAAGCAGCTTCTCACCTACCCGCCCCTTCCCCCCTGGAGCATCAGGAATACAACGGAGGGCCACGGATCCAAGACCCAACCGTCCAGTCAGTCCAGTCGGAAAGGGTGGGCCATCTCTACGGAGACCTCTCAGCCTTGGGTTTGCGGCATTGCCATCCTGGTGAATTGTGGCTTGGGCAGGTGCAGGCAAAACCCGGCCACACAGTAAGCATGCAGAACAGCTCTGTGTGGAGTGTCCTGCCCTTAATGTATATACACTCTTTCTCTAGCCCGTTTACCTCAGTTGCAAGTTTCAGTTTTAGCGTCTTAAACCAAAGTACAGAAAGGAGGCCATGTTACACTTTGTTAATTGCAAGTGTTGCAGCTGTTTGGGGAAAATGAGCTCTCAGATCCTTTCTGTTTCCTCCTCTTCACCACCGCCATCCTACCAGCAGCAACAATGAGCACATCCTGAGTGCCTACTGTTTGCCTGACTGTGGGCGTGATGACCGTGCACGCAAAGGAAACAGCCCCTGGCGCCATGGGGCCACCACCCCTTTGGACAAACGCCAGAGTGCTCCAGGACAGTGCTTTCCAAACTGTGGATTGTTTAGTAGAACATGCAATCAAATTAGTTGTGGAGACTGGCATTTTACAAAATAAAGAGGATAGAATGGGACGGAGCAAAATAGAGAAATTTCAAAGGATACTGCATGTGGTAGGGGTTAGTATGATTTCTGAAAGTGTGGTTTAGTTAAATACACACATCTCTGTCTAGAGTGGAGCATCTGATAGTGCTGACAGATGGGGTGGGGGGCTCCCCTACACTCCCCAGCCTCCCTTATAACCAGCTGTGTGACTAGACCTGGCTGCGGAGGATGTCAGAGAAAATGCCGCTTCCAGCCACAGCACATAAAACTCTCCGCACAGGCTCCTCCACCCCTCCTCCCTCCCACGTGCCAGTGGCTGACACCAGGGCAGCCTTGAAGCCACAAGGTGTCAGAGCCACAATGTGGAAGCAGCCTGGGTCCTTGATTGTCATTTGGAGGAGGGCCACCCACCAGAGTTACCTGACCGGGACTTCAGCTTTGGGCTTAGTGTGAATGAAAAAGAAGCGTCGCCTGTATGAAGTCAGGTTGTTTCACCCGCCTTATGTGTGCAGCTGCGCTGTGACATGCATTTCTTAGTGTAGATGTGAGTCCAAAGCATTTGAAAGCCACTGACCTGGACAGTGTGCTCCCACTGTGGTCCTGGATCCACTGCAGTCGAACCACCTGGGATGCTTATTATCAATGCAGATTTCTGGGCTCTGCTGAGTGTTGGGGCGCAGGAATGTATAACATGTTAAACAAACTGCACAGACGAACCTTAGGACACTCAAGTTTAAAAGCCTCTTTGGCCCCAGCATTGGTAGGAGCAGATTTTCTTGGCAACTCTGGGGCTGGTTAAATGTACCAAGCTTTAAATCGATTTTCTTTGGTCACAGGCCAAAGCATGAGTCTCTCTCTATTTCTTATTCCATCTATACTCTGTAAGATCTTATCACATAATCTGTTTCTAAGAACAACTCCCACTACTCCCTTCTTCCTAAACACGTTACCTGCCCTCTAAAAAGCCTGTTGTGTAATGAACAAATACCCCCATTCTTAAATGGACATTTTCTTTACCTTGTGGTTCTCCCCTGAGTCATCTGTCCTGCTCCCCACTCCCATGGGCGCTGTTCGGTTCCCACATTTTATATACTATTCCCAGCGTAGGCAAGTGGAGCAAGTCCTTCCTCAGTACCCACTGCTACTTCCCAGTCATGACTGCCCCATTCTTTGGGGTGGGCCTTTGTCAATCAGTATGCCTTTGGCTACAGAATCTCCAACTAGAAGAGACATACACAGTACGAACATGTATACTCTTAACATTATGAGAAGTCAAAAGCTTGAGTGATAATTGGCTACTGCAGCAGTTCTTTCCACATCCCCACCCAGGCCTGCTCCCTCATTGTCACAAGATAGCTGCGGCAGCTCCAGACATCACATCCCTCACAGCTCTGTCAGTATGCGTTTTCTATAAGTGCTGTGACAAATGATCACAACGTTGGGGGCTTGAAGCAGTGGAAACTTACTCTCTCAGTGGTTGGCAGCCAGAGGTCTGAAACCTGTATCACGAAGCTGAAATCAAGGTGTCGGGGGGCCGCACTCCCTCCAAAGGCTTTAGGGAAGAATCTGTTTCTTGCTGCTTCCAGCTTCTGGTGGTGCCAACTTTTCTTGTCTCGTGGCTGCATGACGCCCTTCTCTGCCTCCATCTCCACACGGCCTCCTCCTCTGTGTGCATTTCTCTTTCGTGTATATCAACTTTCCTTCTGCCCCTGTCGTGTGAGAGACATCTAGGCCACCTGTGATTGCACTGGGGGCCCCCAGGATAATGCGGGATAATCTCCTCATCTCCTGATCCTGAATTTAAGCACATCTGCAGAAACTCTTTTCCCGTACAAGGTAACGGTTATAAATTCCAGGGATCAGCACCTGATATCTCTCAGGGCCATTATTCAGCTTACTGCGATGTCCAGAGGTGGAAAGGACAATTCTCCTCGTCTATAATTTCTTCACAGGGAGAGAGTCTTTTGCAGAAGCCCCTGTTTTAGTCCGTGTGGGCTGTCGCAGCAGATGGCCGAAAGTGCAAACATTTATCTCTCCCAGTTCTGGAGGCAGGGAAGTCCCAGACCCAGGCACCGAAGACCTGGTGGCTGGTGAAGGCACCTAGTCACCTCCCAAAGGCTCCCCTCCCAGCACGTCACATCAGGGAGTTAGGAGTCTGGCCTGTCAATCGTGGGGCATCCGAGGATTCAGTCCACAACACGCCGCCCCACCCTGGCGTTGGGTCATGAAGCCGTGTATGTGCCTCTAGCGGGGAGAAGGCTCTGTCAGGAAGAAAGGAAAAGAGGGTGAGGGACCCCGAGTCGGGAGCCAGCGCTGTCTGCCTCGGAAGCTTGCTCCTTTAACGTGCATCCGAACCCCTGCGCCCTCCCGTGACTTCTGCTCTGGTTTTCTGCTCCCTCCTCCTCGGTCACCAGTTCCGGCCTTTGTCTCACAGTCTTTCTACGGCCCAGCTAACCCCTGACCATTCAGTGCTCTGACCTCGTCTTCCAGTGGCCATCACATGGCTTTACCCTGGGCCCGGCCACCTCTGCCCCTTCCCCGACTCGACGGCTGCAGAAAACTGCCCTCGGACCGCGTGCCCTCCAGCTCGTCCCCTCTCCTCCTCTCTCCACGCTGCTTGTCCCGCGGCTGCGCGTGTGTGGCTTCCTCCTGCCCAGCAGTATCGTCCTTATTCTAATATCCTCGACCCCTGGCCCTTCCATCGACGTGACCTAGGGAAACCCTAACCCCAGATGGACCCCACTGTCTGCCGTTCCAACTTCGTCACTGTCTGTACTTCCCACCCGGTCACGCTCGGCAGATCGCTTACTGCGTCCTTCACGACGCAAGCAGGAGACGGCGAGGGGACAGTCCTGCCTTCCCGACCACCATACTTACGTGTCCGCGTGCGGCAGTGTTTGATCTTCCAGGGGCGTGGACCGCTTCACTGGAGGTCAGTCCACCTGCTTATTCTGCGGAAATGTGACAAATGGGATGCAGGTAGGAGTGTGGCATAGAAGCATCTAGAACGTTTCTCGGAAAGAGAATGGGTGCATGCCCTTTCTCCTACTTCTCTAGTCCCCTCCTCCACTCAGACGCCTGGGATAGGGACGTGATCCCAGAGCTCTCGCATCTGGGTGGCAGGAACGATGCCCACAGGTCGGAGGAGGAATCGTTTCTCCTGACCCAAACAGGTACAGCTCTGCTCTCGTATTCTATTGATTATTATTTTTAAATTCTCACCGGAGGATATTTTTCTATTTATCTTCAGATCGAGTGGGAGGGAGGGAGACAGAGAGAGAAACATCAATGCGAGAGGGACACATCAACTGGTTGCCTCCCACATGACCCCAGCCAGGACAGGGGATGAACCGCAACTGAGGTACGTGCCCTTGACCGGAATCGAACCTGTGAGTCCTTGGTCCGCGAGCCGATGCTCTCACTGCTGAGCCACACCAGCCGGGGCTGCTCTCGTATTCTAAACCCCACACACACTTAGGATGTTCTTTACATTTTGCTGTGCTACAGTTACTTCATTTTTGTACTATAAGAACTTCTGTCTCCTTCCCACTGTGACATCTGTTACAAAGTCTGTTTCCATGGACATGACTCTGGAAGACTCCACGTCCCGTTGTCCCTTCCCAATTCCTGGAGTCCCCTCCCTGCTGGAGGTGAGGGCTGGGGGTGGGGGTGGGGATGAAAGAAGAAAAGGGAGCCCTATTACCCGTCTACAACTCTAGTCGGTTTCGGGCAGTATCTGTATCATCCTCTCTTCCTTCTCTGGTCCCTAGCTCCTTTACCTTGTTTAGAAGTTGACCGGGAGCCGGGAAGATGCTCAGACTACAGATCTCCACCAGCCAGCTTTCCGTCTTCTCTCCTGTCTTTTCTGCTCTCTGACTTAGATGAAAATATGAAAACTAGAAGGAGGATGTATTGTTTGAGAGCCTTCTGCAGGAGCTCTGGAAACATGCCTCTTCAGGGAACTATATATAACCTGACCATTGTTCAGGGTCTGAGCTGAACAGAGGGAAGTTCCTGCAAAGGTGGCCAGAAAAAGCAGAGCGAGTAGGTGATCACCTGCCCTGACCCCCGCCCACGTTCTCCACTTTGCTGCCAAGGGGCCCTTCTGAGGGCCAGCCTGAGCTTGCTTACACCCCGGCTCACACCCCGCCGGGGCTCCGTTCCAGCTGCACCTTCACCTCCGGTGCACCTCGCACCCTGGGCCTGCACTGGCCACGGACCACTGAGGGACGAGGCTGCTTCACACTCTGCACTTTGGCTCTTTCTGGGCTGACCCCCCACCCTGCCCCGTCCTTCTAGCAGACCCCACTCCCCTCCAAGGCTCAGCTCAAGCATCTCCGTGTCTGGGTGAAGCTTCCTGACCCCTGCGCCTCCCTGCTCCCCACCTTTTCCTTCATGCTGTCCCCCTCTAAAGACGACATAACTTGAGTCATACTTGACCACACAATTATTTCACGTGTCTCTATCCTTCCATTTGACTAAGCTCGGTGATGGTGGGCACTGTGCTTATTTGCTCCTTCATTGACCAGGTAATTCACCCATTCTTCCCTTTTGTAATAGAATCCATGAATGGAAAAATACAGCATGGAAACCTCCCTTCACTTCCCTCCCCGGAGTCCCCCTCCCCTGCCCATCTTACTCGTATTTGAACCCTCTGTGCCTAGGTTCAGCGTCTCACCCACAGAAGCCCCCCAACTGTGCTCTGAATGAATGACTGACTGTCCTTCCAAGGTTGTTCTTCTCAGCCGGGGACACACCTGGAGGTAAATCTGAGCTTCGCTCCCCACGCACAGCGGGCAGCTTCCGCACGCCAAGGTAACCCGTGCGCGGGCTCCCTCGTGGTTTATTTTTGCGATCTCACTGTCTGAGTCTCCAGTCTCCTCCAGGTCCTGTTTACTTTGACTGTTCAAAGCTCTGCTTTGCCGCTGGAGCAGCTGACATTGGGAGGAAGTTTTCCTGCTGCCTGTGCGGCATAAATTGGTTTCCAAACAATCTTGCCCACAGTCTCCATTAATATTGTACTGCAGCGCAAGGCAGGGTAAAATATTCAAAGTAACAGGAGTTACTTTTTAGGATGATTGAATATGATGAAGGAGCCAAGGACAAAGGATAATTTATTCCAAAAGAAGTCAACACCTTTGCTTTGCACTAGCTCTTGCAGTTAAAAAAAAAATAGGGCTGGTAATTGGACTTGCTTTATGAAAATCTCATTAGCATTAGCATATAACTAAAATGCACAGCTCCATAGTTAATTGCAATCCTGCACTGCGGTTAACAACTACAGTGATGACATTTGCATATTGCACATAAAATTAAAAATGCATGTCAGATAGGTGCTCTTTCAGGAAAAAAAAAATCCTTGAATAACATTGCATTCACTACAATAATCGGAAAGATTTTGAATTTGAATGGAAATTATATGTATAGTGTGAGCTTTAGAAAGACAGAGGAGCCTGATCAAAGAAGAGGGGAAGCTAAATCTGAAACATCGCCGAGGCGAAACCCGGCAGCTGGGGTCTTCTCCAAGGGCAGGGACCTGGAGTTCGGGGACGTGAGTGCTGTGTGCAAACACAGCCCTTTCATCGGATCGGCTCCCATCACTTCCCGGCGTCAGCTTCATCTTGGTGCCTTCCCGCTAGACTGTAAGCTCCTTGAGATCATGGACCTGATCCTCTATATCTTTGTATCTCACCATGCTCGGCGTGTGGCGGGCACTCGGGTGTTCGTGGGTGTGAAGCCACCAAGCCCTCCCTCGTGGGGTCCGGCAGACACGAGCAGCTGGGCGATGCAGGGCCATGAAGTGCATGCGCACTTTGAAGTCCCCGAGCCCGTCATTCCGCCTCCCAAAGCCCCATCTCCTCCTCCATAAAGTGTCTTCTGCCTCATGGGTTTTGAGAAGATTCAGGAAGATAACGCATGTATGCTACTTAACACAGCACAGCGCCTGGCCTACAGGTGCCGTTATTATTGTCGCTGCTGTTGTTGGGGGACAAAGGTCATGGGAAAAGGCACAGCGAGGCTGGGGTGTAAGTCACTTTGTCTGTCAGTCCTAATGTCATTCAGCTGACGAGACGGAACAGTGTTAGCATGAGCGGTAATACTTGCCACAAGGGCTGATGACTGTTCCATTTCACCACGAGGGAAAAGGAGGCCTGGAGAGAGAATGGGGGGGTGTAACATAGCCATACCCCACCCTGGGCGGGTGAGGCACTTCAGGGACCCTAAACCGTCTGCTTCCTGGAAGACAGAAAGGTCCCAGGGAGCAGTCAGGAGGGAGCGGCGGAGGTGACCTAGTAGGGCTCTCTGTGGTGAACTGGGACCTCCCTCCCTTCTCGTGCCAGGTGACTGTGGGTGTGGACGTGACCAGTGTCCAGCTGGACGTTCTGAACTAGGGATAAAGTGAAGGATCAGAACCAGGGTACAGATCCGGGCACCGACGGCATGAAGAGGAGGTGGGACTCTGGGCGCAGACGAGCTCCCGGTGGCTGGGGAGCACGCCGCTCTGGGGGTGGAGGGGGCCTTGGTGCTGACGAAGCAGAGTGTCCACTGGTAACTCAGTTTCCACTGAGTCAGCTCAGCTCTGTCATGTCCATGAGGGTCGTTGAATTTGGTGGCAAAGAGGTCACTGGTGTGGTTCTTCTCCAAGAGGGACAGCACTGTAGAGAGGTGGGGTGAGAACTTGACATCAGCGGCAGGTGAAGAATGAAAGGGTGGGAAGATGTAGGAAGATGTAGGCTGCACTTGGTCAGTTAAAGGAAAGAGCTTAGCCCAGCCAGTGTGGCTCAGTGGTTGAGCGTCGACCCACACACCAAGAGGTCACCAGTTCGATTCCCGGTGAGGGCACATGCCCAGGCTGTGGCCCCGATCCCCAGTGGGGGACACGCAGGAGGTGGCCAGTCAATGTTCTCGCCCATTGATGTTTCTCTCTCTCCCTCTCCCTTCCTCTCTCTCTAAAATCAATCAATAAATTAGAACATTAAAGAAGAAAAGAGCTTGGCCAGTAGCTTGAGGGCACAGCAGAGTTGGAAAGGAAGGTGTACAGTATTGGAGAGACTGACAGTAGGAGCCAGTGAGAAGAGACGGACAGAAGACACGAGACTGCGGGAGGCGGCGGAAGCCTTGGACCAGCCCGAGTCCCAGGCTGCCCAGGACTCCAGTGACCTGTTCTGTGGGGCTGGGGCAGGATCCTCTCTTTCAGGCGAGGTGCCCCTTTCCTTGGCCCCCAGCCCTGGTTCCTACCTGTCTCCTAGCACATATTGAATCGTAATGTTCGGTTCATGCATCTGTCCCCTCTTTCGATGGAGATCTCCTCAATTGCAGGAACCATGTCTTATTCATCGGAGCATCCCCAGTGCCCCGTTCAGAGCCCGGCACGGTCAGTAGGATTGTCGACCTCAGCTGCATAGTCCCTCGTGGCCCGTCTGTTGCATCAGGTGGAGTTCCCGGGAATTAATTACACACCCCTTCTGCAAATGCTCTCACCTCTGCCCCCATCTCCCACACATCTGATATTGTGGTGAGAGAAGTCTGGGTAGCGTCCCTCCCACACTTGGGGGACAGGTGAGAACGTGTGGGCACCCTGTGTCACTAGATGCTAAACGAACTGAGTGAGGCATTCACTGAAACGAAGCCACGGTCCTGCTCTCCCCAGCTGTCCTTAGAGTCTCCGCCCCAGTCTGTCTCCCTCTCTCTCTAGTACTCTTCAGTCTGCGAGTACGGTTTTTCCCAACTCTCCACTTCCTGCGCCCTATTTCTACTTTTGGAAGCCTGTTTTTAGACCCAGGCTTTTCATTTTCTTTTACTCACAGACTCTGTGCAGACGCAGTATGTGTCCCGAAGAAAACGACCTGGAACCATGATCTGACCGGTGCCGCTGAGCCAGCGTTTGCACCCCTCCCAATCCTGTGGGTCCAACTCAGACCAGACTCCAAAACCTAAGCGCTTCTGTTTGAGAAATGACCTGGGGCTTCGACTCGAGAGTGGTAGTCCTTCGTGGAAAGGGGTCGAAATCACTTCCATGGGGTCGGAGCTGGGTACCCGACTGTCGGGATTTTCCTCGATAAGTCAATACTTGCAGAACTTTCCCACGAACAACAACAAAAACGTCTCCTATTTCACTCATGCTCAAAAAATAATTATTTGCTTTCTCCGGAAAACGTTTCCTAGCCATCTCTTTAGGTCGAATCCCCTTCTACTCAATCCGAACACGTGAGCTTCGCACGCGTTGCCAGATTCGGCCGGACAGTGACCTGGGCACAGAGCGCAGGCGGAGCGGGTGCGATGTACTCCTGCCGCTGACCGCCTCCCCTGCGGCCGCTGCACACTCTCCCTCCTGTGACTCACCGCCTGCGGAGCCTGGGGTCCGAAACCAAGCAGCATTGTCTCGGCTGTCCGTCAAGAATTGTTTGTGGAGTTCGCTTTCCTGCCTTGTGCTCAGACTTCTTTCTTCCTGTTTTCCTGGCACACGAGCGGCTGTGCCCGGAGTGGCCACGGACGTCAGCTGGCTGCTGCCCTCCATCCGGCCTGTCCTGTTGTTCCGAGGTCACCTAGAGGAGAGAGGCAGTCATTTTTCCTGACGCTACATTAAACTTACCTGTTCTAAATATGTCCCAGACGCCCAAGTGCCTGGAAACCTAGACCAAGCTGGACACATGACTCACTCTCAGCCGTGCAGGCCGGGGAAAGGGCCTGTGTGTGCGTGGACACACACACAAATCCTGATCCCCCCCGGGGCAGCTCTGGTCGGCGTTGCTCTACTCTGTGACTTCTACCTTGAGCTTCTCTCTGTCTGAGCCTTGTGGTCCCTGACCTACAGAAGGCTCTTTTCTTGCTCGTGGCGGTGAGAATTCAGTGCAGAGTGGGGCTGGGTGGTGAGGGAGGGACCACACGCAGCACCTCCCACCGCCTCCGAGCGAGACCGCAGGGACCTGAAGGCGCCTGCCCAGCGGCCTCAAGCCTCCACGGATCCCGCTTACAGCCTTTCCTCTGGCCTCTCTGAAGGCCAGCACCATCCGCCACTCAGCCTTCTTCCCCGTGCCAGTGCCTTTGCTGGGGGAGAGCCCCCGAGGTGTCTGCAAAGGCGCCACGTTGGTGTCCCTGTCTGATGCTGCTTCCTAGCCGCCCACCGCCACACAGGCACCTGAAGACTAGATGCCGTCCACCCTGCGTCCTCGCAGCCCACGGGCAGGGAGCTGCTGTTTATGCACCGGCAGCCACTGCCCATGGACGTCTGGCCCCGTGAGCTGTGTGTGGCCGGCGTTGCGTCAGGGCCTGAGGCTGGCCCTCCGCCAGGTGCTCATTGTTGGCCACTCCGCCTTGCTCTGACGGCTAAGTGTGAGTCTGGGGCCGGGCCGGACGACGAGGCCGGTCCGAGCCACGCGGCGTGCGTGGGCCTGCGCGCTCTGCGGGGCTGTGGTTACCTCTGCAGCTTGGCGCCGGGCAGCCCGACAGGGTGAACCGCAGCCCCTCCGCCCTGTGCGCGCGCCCAGGCTGGAGGCCCCGGAGAGGCGCGGGAGTTTCGCGGGAGTCGGGGCCAGTAGCCCAGCTTCTAACTGGGTTTAGTTGGAAAACAAATGCTTCACTGGATGGTGACCCTTATCAACTCTTTTTTTTTTTGGAAGAAAAGTGTTGCTTTGATGTATAACTTTAATAATCTTATCATTACTCCGAAGTAGTGTAGTAATGATTCATAGTTGTCCTTCATCTTTTGTAGACATTCTTGTATTTGTACAGCCACAGCTGGTGAATGACCATATCGTTAAATAATGCCCAAATTTTGAGAGGTTACATTTCTTAGAAACCAATTTCTAGTTCTTAATGTGACCTTGCTTGTTCTTTTTTAAAGAGATGGAAAAAGAATGTTCTACAGAAGGCTGTCTTGCTCGGTGGTGATGAGGTCAGACAGGCCTCCCCATGAGGCTGACCACAACGGTAGGGTGGCCTTGGAAACGCGCCTCGTCACCACCACAGCTCAGCCCCATGCTCCTGTCACCGCTTTGGTGACGTGCTGGTATAGAAGAGATGTCACTGTGGTAGGGCCTGGAACGAGGGCCAGTCACAGGGCTATTTTCCTGACAAAAAGAACAAGTTGCTTCTAGTTATTTCTTATTGGAAGGAATTTCCTAATGGAAAATGCTTCTCCACCAATAGGATTTTATCTGTGCAAAACTGTCCTGCTTATGACTATCAGGGTCAATTTCCAGTGGCATCTGAGAGCTGGACAAGGACGCGTCATCCCAAGAGAAAGAAGCATTGTTTTCCTGTATTGGTCAGAAGCCACGTCATGAATTGCCAACCAGTAAAGGTACAGACAAGGAGGAAATGAACGATTAAGAGTTTTAATTGCCCCTGAAATTCCAGATAGAAACTTTTCTAATCAGGTACACCTGGGGTAGCAGAACACTCCGGAGGACTCTCTCAGTTCTTTGGTTAAACCAGAACTTGGTTTACTTAACATTCCCTAGAAATGGATCACTGGTTGGGACTTACACATATGTTTGTTTTACAGAGGTTTTTCTCTATATGACTTCAGGTGGGTTATAATAAAATGAATATACATATATTAATATTAATTAATTCAAACCAGACTTAATATACAGACTGAATATGTTCATATATATACATATACACACATATTCATATATATTCAGTTTGAATTATAAATAATAGGGTACCAAATTATTAAATTATCTTCAAAGTCACAAACTTTATATGAGGTAAAGGTAAAATGCAAAAATATTTCTTAGCTATGCTGACATTTTATGACTACTGAATATAGAATTTAGCCTAAGAAAATCACAAATTTATAAATTAAAATGAGATGAAAAATGTTGAACAGCTATATAAAAAGGTCAGCAATTCAGTTACGGAATCTGGGTTATTTCTTTTTCGCTGCCCAAGATTCTGTTTATAGCCTCAATATTATATAGTCAGGATTTTCCCACACTATAAAGCATTGGTAATGTTTTCAATCCATTACTACTTACTGGAGAATAATGTAAATTCTCCTGTGTGTTTTAATAGTTCTCTAGAAATCATTCTTTGGATTGCTCTTCATTGAGTGAGAAGGAATTGCTTGATATGTTCCATGTGTTTTTATTAAGGCTAAGATTTTTTTAAAATTCCAAGGACTAGAAAATTCCTGAGTCACATCAGATTTTGGCCGGAGAAGGCAGAAGAAGAGAGAAGTGTAGAATGACAAAATGCTGGCTGTGGTGGAAGCCACCACCTGACGTCACTTCGTGGAGTGACACCCAGAGGCTGCCTCCGGTTTTAGTTTTATATTAAATAGAATTTTATATTGTTTCACGCAAATCAATGGACAACTTGCATTTCATGCTATAGTGCGTGCAGAGCACTTGACATCATTCCTGGGGCATGTTGACCTCACAATTTGGATGCTGGGACAGGGTTCCCACGTCTGTAAATGCTGTGGTTACAGATCAGAGATCTGACCCTTTGTCTTTCCCATCCAAGACTATAAATTGATTCATTCACTTATTCCACAAATACTTGTTGGGTATCTATTAGGCTATGATAGTCTAAGAAATAGTCTTTTATGAGTTGTGATGTGTAACAGAATAGTCTTCGTTGCTGAAGTAACAGAGGAATCTGAATTACTGTACCAATCAATATAAACAAGTCAGGAGTAGCTCAGGGCCCTCCTGAGGCACACCGTATAACCTGGCTGTATAGACATTAAAGATACATGCATTTTACTATCTGGGCAGGTGGCTACCAGTCAAATTGCCACTATGCATCTTGGAAGGTGAACAGGCAAAGAAGTCTGTCAGCAAAGTACAACTCTTTTAAACTGGGATGCTTTCATTTTGGAATATGGACAAAAATGGATTTGTTTGTAAAAGGCTTGAATCCGGAAGGACCGGTCGCAAGTTAGGGACGAGGGTGTCATGAGTTTACATGGTCAAGGAGGGGAGCTTATGATTCCGAAGTTCGGAGTCAGCATAACCTAAAACACCTGATCTTAGAGGAACAGCTGTTTCTTTAGGACTCATTTGAGATGCCTTACAAAAGCAGGAGCTCTGGAGCCAGAGCTTGAAGGTTTAGAAAAATTAACGACAACCTTTTTTTTTTTCATTGACTTTTTGTTTGTTTTTTAGAGAGAGTGGAAGGGAGGGAGAGAGAGAAACAGCAAATCTGCAACCCAGGCACGCGCCCTCGACTGAAATTGAAGCCGTGGACGGGTCCGCGGGCCAATGTTCTAACTGCTGAGCCAACCCAGCCAGGGCTTAACCGCGACTTTTAAAAACAGGGTCCTGAGAGTACCGTCTAAAGGAAGCCTGTTTTTTCATTGTCATCCAAGTATGTTTCTAACGTACCATGTTTCACAAAACGGAAAAAAGCTCCTAAAATGGGGAAGTTTTCAGAATGTTGTTCTCATGAATCACTGATGTTATGCTTATCATAACCACGTAGGGTGGGGATGGAGTTCTTCTAAGAATGACAGCCTTTGCATGCAGAAGTAAACAAGCAGGGATTAACCATTATAAAAAAGGAGTGGGAAATATCATACCTTAGCCACCGGGTATTCGCTCCAGCTAAGTCACCCAGCTATTTCTGTTATGAATGATTTAGATACGATTCTATTGCATTGTGGGAAACAGCTCAGAGAAAGTCTTGGAATATCTCCAAGTTCTAGATTCCCTTGTCAAAAGTACATATAATGAACGTGTTTTTTGTTTTTTATTTGTATTTTGCCTAAGACTGTCTCCATCCAGTGATTCGATTTTCTGCTTTAAATATTGGATCAGTTTCTAAGATATTGAACCACCAAATAAGTAGCAGAAAAAAATACAGTTAAAACTCTTCTTTAGTGGTTCCCCACCTAAGGGCTTTGCACTGTGGTGAAGACATTAGGGTAGGAGAGCAAGTGTGTATTTCCACTACATTGTTTATATTGTAAATAAATAATGTGATGTATATATTTGTACTCTTGTTTTTTAGCTATATGTAAGTACTGTGGTTATTATTCATTTCAGAACATTACTGGGCTTATAGAAGCTTTTATCATTATATGTCTTCTCACTCAACTGAACACTAAAAATATACTTATGATTGAATGGAGAGTCCTCAAAAATCTAACTTTAGAAAGAAATTCTCAAATTTGCTACTGTAAGAAATGAGGTATTAGATGTAGAAAGACCTCTTTGGGGTTAAATTTTTGTGTTTTTTCCTCAAGGGAATATCAGTAGGAGATGCAGCAGGAGTATTTTAGGATGTTCTAGATGATATTATATCTGTTTCCACAAAAATTACATGCCTAACTTTAATTATGTAACCCATAAATAGGGGGAATTATAATTCTATCCATTTGAGAATGTGTAATCTTTTAAAAACACATTTAGATATAAGCCATATGTTAAACTGAGTAAATCAGGTGTTGAAATAATGTGCTTTACTGTCAAATATATTACCCTAGTATTTTTAAAATTACAAAAAAATTGGTAGGAGCCAAATACATCAGAATAAATTATCAGGCTCACTTAGCTCTGCTGGAGTAGGTAGTGTGTGGACAGTTGAAGTTTGGCACTGGGTAACCTAATAGCATGTGGATAAAGAGATGGTCCCTACAGTTTCAGGGCAAGGAGCTTGCCTTAGGCCTATGAGTCAGTATGTCCTGACCTTGTATACACTGGCCTCAGCCCTGGACTTGGGGCATAGGCTGTCCAGTTGACTCTTTAGTGGCACCCTTAACTCCAGTAGTGTAGTCATCTTTCTTTGGACCATGAGGATTATCCGCTGAAGATTACAGGAAGCAGTTTTAATCGACACCCTCTCTTTGTTGTGTAACTTCCTCTAGAACGTCATCTTGGGTAAAGAAATAGAGAAATAAAGGAGGATCCATGTGGAGCTAGGATTCTGCCTGAATAGTGTGATCTTAGTTCATCGTACTGGCAAGGGTGTTAGTGAAATGATAGGCCACTGAATTTTAGCTGGGGAAGGAAGAAAGGTATGAAAGACGAGGACTGGTGGACGGGTAGAACGTCAAGGGGGTCAAGGGACGGAAACTCCAAACCCGACACAGAGAAATCACGGTGGAAGGGCCAAGCTGAAGAAGACGCAGCTGTGGTCTGGAGCAGGAAGCTTGAATCAGCGATGTTGGCAGTGGAGCAGTTGTGGATAGTGACCAGGTCACGGTGTGACCCCAAGAGTGGATAGCAGAGATGGAGAGAAGTCAGGGTCACCAGAGATGGGGAAATTGAAACTCCCAAGACCAGATTATCAGATGGGTCAACTCTGGATTTTGAAATCACTGCAAATTGGCTGGATTTGGGGTTGAGAGGATCACTACTAGGAACCCAAAGAGCGAACGGGAGGCCCAGAGATGGACGCTTCCAGGAGGGAGAGGAGGGCCTCCCAGAGGGTGTAAGGCTGGCCCGGAGGGGCAGGTTACAAGAGTGCAATGGAGCAAAGGTCTGGAAATTGCAGTGGGGACAGTAAAACACCAACTCCCCCTCCACCCGGTGTGCGGGAGAAGAAACAACCATCACTTGAGAGGTCCACAGAAATGCTGTCTTCAGGCAAAAGCCAGGTTCTATTTGGAACAAGACGTTGAAGGGACTGTGCAGAGACGCAGTTGATGAAGTAAGAGAGTTTGCTGAAGGTGAAGCATTTGGAGGCCATGGTGGAAGGCTTGGGCAAGTGAGGAGGAGTGGGGTGGGGCTCATCCAAAACGTTGGAGGAGGATCATCCTGCTAGAAGACCGACGACTGAGCTGTACTTACATTTGAAAATTAACTGATGAAAGATAAGTTGACAGGCAGAGAAGTGATCATTGGCCCAAGTGGTCGCAGGGCTTGGCTCACGTGGCCTGAGGTCAGGTGTTTCTGCACATGCCACTGCTGGGGACGTTCTTGAGTGAGAGAAGCTGCAGTTTCAGCCTCCGTATATTTTAGTGTCACACTGGTCTCAGGCTTTGATCAACACCTGCTGGAGTGTTGGCTATCTCAGAGCCGAGGCGTTAAAAATCCCATAGATTGGGGTGGAAGGATCCCATCGAGGTGTTAGGAGGTTGGGTGTTAGTCCAGTCCAGAGAATGGGATATTGGCAATCCTAGAAGATGCATGTCTATAGCTGAACAGCCTGGGGTATGCTGGTCCATGACATATATATTACTGTGGCTTATCATTAGAATTCAAGGAGTTGGGATTTACTCTGGGTCATTATGTACAAGCTTCTCAACCTTTGTGAGTCATCAGTGTGTCCTCATTAGTTCCTAATTGTAGATCAGAAGATCTTGTATCCAATATAATTGTTGAGCCCTATAATTCAAGAACTCCAGTTACAGCACATCCTCAATTTTTAAATTATAAAAACTTGCAGGAGCTGCAAGTTATGTGCTATTTTAATTTCATTATAATATAATATAGCTGGAGGTTCTGTCCCAAGATTAACAAACACAAATTATTGGGGAGGTTATTTATTATTTTAATTATGTGACATTATCTTTCCCCACTGACAAAAGCAATCAAAATGACTCAAATTGAATCGGGGAAAATGAACTGATTCCCAAAGGTTATAAGTGTTGTTGGAAAATGTCATGCATTTATTAAATTTCTTACATGATAACCAAAAATGGTTATTGAGGTAAATACACAGTGGCCCCCTCATTATTGGTTTCAAATTTGGCTGGAAGTAGACAGAAGTCTAGAGATCATTTCATCAAATCCTCTTACTCTCTTACTGACAGTTCAGGTGCAATGACAATTTCCAGTGACTAACCTATACTGACAAAATGTCAGTCAAAACTTAGATAGGACCAAGAACTAGACTGAATGGCAATAATGTCATAAATATTAAATCTCCGATATCATAGATTTATAGTGTCCTCAGGCTTTGGATGCTAAAGCCCTTTGTGGTTCAGTGTCGGAATCTCCTTGACAGTAGCCTTGTGAATGATCACCTGCTGCTCCGTGATCACTTCCCCTAATGGGACGTTGGATTTTCCCATAGCAGCCCATTCTGTTATCGGTAGTTCTTCATGCTGGAAAGTCCTTAGGTCGAGCTGGTGTTGTTATCCCTGTGAATTCCGCCCCTGTGTTCTGCCCTCTGACGCTAAGCCCTGTGAGTGTTGGCCAACAGCAATTATGTTTGTTCTAATTCTCTTCTTTTCTAGGAAAGACAGCTCTGGTTCTCAAAGTTATATGTCATATGGGGCAAAGGTGAAGTGAAGGAAAGGGAGAGAAAATCATGTGCTGTGACTTATTATTACAGCTCAAGGAGCTGGGATTTGCTCTGGGTCGTGATATACAAGCGATCAACCTTTTGACTCAACAGCGTCTCCTCATTAGTCCCTAATTGTAGATCAGAGGACCTTATATCAAATATAACCATTGAACTTTTCAATCCAGGAACTCTCGTTGCAGCACATTTTCAGTGTTGAACTCACGAGAAGACTAGCTAGACGGGAAAGAAAGCAGATGCTGTGTATTGTAGCAGGAAGGCGTTCCGGTGGAACGGGACTGTGAAGACAGGGCTTAGACCCCAAAGTTAACATCATAATCTGTAGACGTCATGTGACACTAAGGCACAGCCATTCTCACACTGTCACCTTTTTGTTATACAAAAAATTATTAACAATTATTAACTCTCTATTTTTTTATCCTCACCTGAGGATATTTTTTGATATTTTATTCAGATAGAGTGGGAGGGAGAGAGAGAGAGAAACATCAACATGAAAGGGACACATTGAGTGGTTGCCACCCGCACGACCCAACCAGGGCTGGGGACAAACTGCAACCGAGGTACACGCCCTTAGCGGGAACCAAACCCGGGTCTCTCTGGACCGCAGGCCGATGCTCTAACTGCTGAGCCAAACCGGCCAGGGCTATTAATTTTATTTTTAAAAAAGGAAGAAAACATCCCTTCCCACCTCTTCAAATATTAGTTAAAATTCCAGGAAACAACTAAGATTGAAATGAGATTTGGGAAAGTTCTGCGTGTGTCATTTTTCAATGGTTTGTGGGCCATAAAAATATAAATTTATGTTAATTCTTAATTTTAATTTAAATCTTAAATTTTATTTATTCTCTAGAAAACCTACTACATGGATGGTGTCTATTAAGAATCCATTAATATAATTGTCCTCATGAATTCAAAGTATAACATTACTTATTTTCTAGGTGTGAATACACATCTGTTTGACAAATAAAGCCGCACAGATGTTGATATTTGTTCAGAGATGGATTTATCTACAGATAGATGTGTTTTTGCAACACAGTCTACGAAACCAGAGACAGACACACTTGAAATGGAATTTTGTTACTTACAAATTGCTTTGAGTCTGGTGGGATTTTCAAATTCTGACCACAACAAGATTTGGCTCTATGTAAATTTGCTGTTGAAAGATTTTACTATGCATAGACTTACAACCATTCATTCACCCACTCAGTAGACATCACTTTGCCTGGTGAGAACTAGAGAAAAGTGGAATAAGGAATAAGTCCAGTGAAAACATTTTTTTGCTAAGTGCTTGCTATTTATTTGCTAAGATGATAATGAGATGTATGTTTATGCAAATTAAAACTAAATTTTATAATTAGCTTGTTTTACATAATGACTATTCAATTTATTTAGACTCTACTACACCCTAGCCACCTTGCCAAGCATTAGAGGGGATATAAAGATGAATAAGATAGTTCCCATCCCACACTGTGATCGGTGACCCCAATACACAAAGAAGTAATTATTTTTCCCCGAGCATGGTTCTTTTGTTTATCTATGTGATTATTAATGTTGAATAATATAATAAGCCAACGTGAATTAATGTTTCATGTTTGAAACGTTGACAATGATCTACCTGTGTACTACTTCCTCTCCATCTCCCTGCCTCTTCACAACTAATATAACCACTGTTCTTTGTATTTTTATACCATCTTTGGCCCTGTGTGTGTAAATATACTTACTTAATAATTTTTTTTATGTTTTTACTTTAAAGGGACTTTTATGCTTTAAGTAATCTTCAGAACTTGCTTTTTCATGCAGTATCATGTTGTTAAGATTCGTCTATAATGTTATATGTAGTTGTCCATTTTTACCTCTTTATAATATTCCATATGCAACTATGCCACACTTTATTTTCCTGAAAACGGTCAATTAGGCTATTTCTAGATGGTTTAGTCTACTTTGAATAGCGCAACTATGAGCATTTTTTTTTTTTTTTTTTATCCTCACCCGAGGACATTTTTCCATTTTTTGTTCAGGTAGAGTAGGAGGGGGAGAGAGGAACAGAGAGAGAGAAACATCGACGTGAAGGGACACATCGAGTGGCTGCCACCCGCACGACTGACCAGAGCCGGGGACAAACTGCAACCGAGGTACGTGCCCTTAGCGGGAACCGAACCCAGGTCTCTCCGGACCGCAGGCCGACGCTCTAACCGCTGAGCCAAACCAGCCAGGGCTATGAGCATTTTTTAACATGTCCGCTGGTACAAGGACTTCTGTTGGGCACACGTCTGCTTACATAGTCCCCCTTATCCGTGGTTTCACCTCCTGCACATTCAGTTGCTCGCGGTCAACCACAGTCCAAAAAGATTAAATGGAAGGTTTCAGAAATAAACAATTCATAAGTTTTAAGTCGGGTGCCGTTCTGAGTAGCGCGATGAAATTTCACTGTCCCGCTCCATCCTGCCCAAAAATGAATCATCCCTTTGTCCAGTGGTGCGTCCAAGCTGCACACATTCCTTGTCCGTGAGTCACTGAGCTGTCAGATCAGCTGTCGGGATTGTGCACTGCTTGTGTTCAGGTGAGCCTTATTTTACAGGAATTATGGAACGCAGTCCCCTGCTGAGTGCAGCATTCCAGTCACCCGTGTGATCACTGGATACACCTCTGCAGCAACACTTGGATGAGCTAAAAAGAAAGAAACAGCAACTTCTGATTAGAATGTTCTTCCAAATATTTCAGCAAAGTCCTGGCCGGTTTGGCTCAGCGGTTAGAGCGTCCGCCTGCGGTCCGGAGAGACCCGGGTTCGGTTCCCGCTAAGGGCATGTACCTCGGTTGCAGTTTGTCCCCGGCCCTGGTTGGTCGTGCGAGTGGCAGCCACTCGATGTGTCCCTTTCACGTTGATGTTACTCTCTCTCTCTTCCTCTCTCTCCCTCCCACTCTATCTGTACAAAAAATGGAAAAATGTCCTTGGATGAGGATAAAAAAACAAACAAACAAAAAAACAAATATTTCAGCAAAAACAAAGCAAAACAAACAAAACCCTTCGACTGTCAAGGACTTTTATGCTATTGAAGTCATCTGCTCCTGATCTCCAGTCATCGACATCGTCATGCCTGTCTCAGTGGTCCAGGGGCAGCAGAAGCAGAGGATCCTCCTGAAGCATTGTCAGAGGTCAAGTGCCGACCCCTGCATCACAGGCCCTCGCCACTCCCCTCCCCTCCTCTCAGCGCGTGGGCCTTCCATCACCTCATCACAAGACAGGATGAGTACGAGAAGGTTTTTAAGAGACAACATTCACACAAGTTTTATTACAGCATTTTATTACAATTTTTCTATTTTATTATTAGGTATTGTTGTTCCTCTCTTAATGTACATGATTTAAAAATTATACTTTGTCATAGGTGTGTATGTATAAGAACAAACATAGTCTATGTCGGGTTTGGTACTATCTTTGGTTTCAGGCATCCACTGGGGGTCCTGCAATGTATCCCCTGCAGATAAGGGGGGGCTACTGTATATCGATATAAGTCTCTTTCTGTGAAACATAGCACATTACTGCATTTTCTTTTTTTTTTTTTTAATACTCACCCGAGGACATTTTTTGTTCAGGTAGAGTGGGAGGGAGAGAGAGGAAGAGAGAGAGAAACATCGATGTGAAAGGGACACATCGAGTGGCTGCCACCCGCACGACCGACCAGGGCCGGGGACAAACCGCAACCAAGGTACATGCCCTTAGCGGGAACCGAACCCGGGTCTCTCCGGACCGCAGGCTGATGCTCTAACCGCTGAGCCAAACCGGCCAGGGCTGCATTTTCTAATTGTGCAAGTTCAAGTCTAAAATAAACATCTTATCCTAAGATGAATAGATTCGAATGCTACCCGAGGGGCCTTATATAGTGTGTATTTCAGATAAGGGATATTTTCCAGATATTTTTGGGGGGAGGCAAAATTGTCAGCAATAATTGGTGACTGATTTTGTTGTTTGTTTCCATTGACCCAATTCAATGTCAATGTTATTTGAAGGATACAAAACAAAAACCGAGGACCGGAGACGAGGAAGAGTGGTACTGTGTTCACGGAGGCCTGGGACCGCTTGGAAGCTGGTCCAGAATAAGTCACCTTCATCTCCTTGGTGGGTCCTCTCATCCCACCCGCAGCCCTCCTGTGGGGCAGAGAACAAGAGGAACAAAGGACCAAGGAGAGCAGCTTTGTCGGATTTGTTCTCCCCGCGTCCGTTGGTCGCCTGCCAAGAAAAGTTTCTCACTCTCAAGAGGTTCTGAGCTTCAGGTCTGGTCATTTGTGCACATGTAAGAAAGAACCCCTCCTGCGCACATGGGCGAGCGACAGGAGAGTGAGGCTGGGCTGACGCAGGAGCTACGGTGCTCCTCTGTCGTGTTCTAGTCTGCTCTTGTGTTGAAGTGTCACAAACTTCCTATCACTTAATAAAAAATGGCCGCTATATCCCAAGTAACAATCACCTTCTTGCTGAAACTTCCCACTCATTTTTACTTGCAGGAATCATTCATACCCAGAAACTCTGCACCTTTTTTTAGTCCAACTACCTCATTTTCTATGTGGACCAAGCATTTTAGCCTTTGTGCCCAATGACAAACCTATCTACCCCCTCACAGGGTGTCACAATGGAAGGAAAAGGATGGTTATCTGACTACGTATGACGCAGAAAATGACGGTCATCCAAAGGACAATGAATCAGTGGGGCCACAGGGGGCTGACCGCCTTACAGGGGGTCTCCTTTGGCGGGACCGCAGGGAAGAATCTTCTGGTCTCTAGCTTCCAGTCATTTGCTGTACTCCCGTTCTTTTCTTCTTGGAGAAATAGTGGTGTGTTTTTTGAAGTTAAATAGTATACAAATGCCACGCATTTCGGTGGAATACAGAGCCAACAACTTACCAACGACTGCAAGCCCACACATAAAACGTTCGTACAGTATTGTTTCTGAATTGCAGTGTGTGTTCTACCGGGAGATATGTAAATCAAGAAAGAAATAGCAGAGGTTTCTTTCTCATTTGGACAGTACTTTAGGACATAACAGAAACCTAGAGCTCTTTTTTCTCACTATATCAAATGAGCATTCATTTTCCATTTTGTTTATCCCCCCCCCCGCCCCCAAAAGGTCTGGATCTAGGCCGTGTCCAATTAAGGTCTGTGCTCACATATGCATTCTTACAGCGTCGATATTTTTTGGAAATTCTTTATGTAGCCCCGTTCAGCTGTACCTAAACATAACATTAATCTTTAAGGTTGTTAGACTCAGCCCTATAAAATAATATTATTATCATCGCATGTTTACCCCTCTCTAGTTTTCCATCAGAAAATATTAAAATTTGACTGTATATATGTAGACAGTAGAAAATGTGAATTCCCCTTGTAGAAAGAGCACTAACTGGAGCATTCTGGTTCTTGCCGAGAATTAGTGCAGCAATTTTTCTATAGATAAAAGAACCTCTTATCTTATGAAGAGCTGCATTAATTACAGCCTGCAGTTCTGTCCACGCGTCCCTCTCAGAGCGCTGCTGGAAACCTGAACACGCATTTCCTTTTTCTTCTTGGAAAACAGCTTAGCTGAGAGGTAAATAGTACACAAACGCCATGAGTGTAGGTGGAACACAGTCCAAAGCAATACTAATTATTCCAACAGCAGCAGTAGCTGTAACTTTAAAAGCAAAAAACAAATTCCAGTGTTATGAGTAACTTTGTTGATCATAATAAAAGAAGATGCAATTTAATGTCAATAGCAGTGTGAGAGCAGGAGGTAATTCTATTTCATTTTCTTTTCAGATGAGACAGAAATGGAACATGGTGATAGAAGCAAATGAGAAAAACCCAGGTAATAAAGAGTATAGAGATATCTGTAATCTGCATCGAGGCCAAAAGCTTTGGTTTGGGCAGTTTTCCCTTTCTAGAATCGATAAAAACCTATTCTCCTTATTTCTTCACATTACCCTTTTTGGGTGATGGTGACCAACCGATAAATGGACATGTAAGAGGAAAGTGAGAATAATCTATTGAGCAGATATTTACTATGACAACAATGCTACTGTGCAGGCAAATTTTACCAATATCTGCTTCCTGTTTTCTTTGTACCTCTTCATGAACTTAGCTCCTTTGCTATTGAGCACCAACCCTTGCCCAGGCTTTATCCGTGACTGTTTCATTGAGCTTTGTGTTCACGCAAGCCTGCCATGTAGTGGTGCTGCCTATATGCTCAGGGTTGGGGAATTATTTTTTTCTGATTTATTTATGCACCTATAAAAGGAGCCAGGATATTCTTATGCACTGTTACTATAGACCACATTCTCCATACCACATCCAGGAAAAGAATCAGGTGAAATGGAATATTTAGAAGATATTAACAAATTAAAAGTAGCAGCAGACAAGCTAATTCTGATGAGCTAATTCTATCAGTGAAACCCCAAGTAACAATCCTATTACTCGACTAGAAGAATCCTGAGATAAATAAACATGCTGAATCTGTTAAAATAACTGAACCCAAATTTATATGGAATTGAGATTCATCAAAGTAAAACCAACTGCCCTTTGGTTCTTGCAATGGGTTCACATTTGCATGTGGTATTGCCTAGTGCCATAGAAAGAGGCAATGAACCTAGGTTTGAATTTCAGATCTGCTGTCGACTGGCTGGTGACCTTGGCCAAGTCCCCCCAGACGCTCAGTAGTCCCTCACAGGAGGGAAAGAGCAGAGCTGCTGGTAAGGTGGATATGTGTCTGGCACATATGGGCTCAGAAGTAAGTTGCTTTTGTTGTTATGGTTATTCATTATCCTGACACACTACGTTTCTATCAGATACCGCTACCATTATAATAAAGACCCTACTGGACTTGAAATAGTAAATAAAATAATAAACCGCCTTAAATGCAGAGACTTTGACCTCAAGTACTCAAAGCTTGTTCCTGTTTCCCCTCTGATGAGTTCTGTAAGAGACAGGGATGCTGTCCAGACGAGGAGGGCATCCCAGGAGGGCAGGGGCAGGGCAGCACAGGGTCTCACTGCCCAGCCTCAGGTGGCTGCACCAGCCCACCCAGGCCACGTGACGGAACAAAACAGCACCGTGTGGAAGGTGGGCAAAAGGAAACAAGGCCCAAACTCCTCCTATTTTAGGACAGCAGGGATGTCTCAAATAATCCCACTCTGGGCACCAAATCAAAGTCAAGACACCTGAAACATGAAAGAATGTTGGAAAATGAGCAATATACACAGAAGCTCAGGCCTGAGGCCAAGGTCCGGGTTTTTATCAAAATTCAGTTTTAAAAACTTTGTTCAGAATTAGCCCAGTCATTGCTTCCGTTCTCTAAGCTGTAGCAACAGAGCCAAACTTAGTGCCTTCAGGGTTTTCGTGGGCTGCATGATGCGAGGAAGCCCTTCGCCTCTCCGGGTGTTGCAATTCCTCATCTGCCACCTGCCCCACGCCAGTGCCCCTCCTTCCCGGGTGGCCGAATCCCAGCACCTGCGAGGCACACGCGTCTGAGTTTTCCGTGACGCACCTGCTGCCGTCATGCTGGCTCCCGAGTAAATAAATGATCAAATCTTTTCCAAAAGTGGTTTTGACAAAAGGACAGCTGAAACGGCCAAAGATGTTGACAAACGGACTGTTATCTGGGACAGGGAGTAAACCAACCCATTCTAAGGACAAGCACAGATAAGGCCACGTCTTTGTCCCCCGCCTCTCTACAGTGACAGCCTGGTGAGGCCAGGGCAGAGAGGAGGAGGGGACAAAGGCAGATCCTCAGCACCGGCTGCCCCAGCATTGATTAGGGTGCCGATCGGTGTGGCAGGTTCCTAGGTTCTCGCCCAACCTCTTGGCTGCTATTCAAAGCATTTAACAGTGCCTTTTGTAAATAGTGATGGACAAAGCTGGTCTAAAAATAGTGCGTCTCCAGGGTGGGAACTGGGTGAGTGGAATGAGCGGCAATGGCTGTGTTGCAGGAGGCAGACTGCAAGCAAGTCAGGCCGTGGTCCTTGGTCTGCAGGGTCATTCACGTGCTTCATCCGGGTCGGTGAAATAATGCGAACACGTCCACCAGGGTACACGAGCGTTTTGTTTGATTGTGCCCCGCAGCGCTCGCGGTGTCTGTGACAGACGACTGTGCAGGTTCTGTTTTCCGACGGCGGGACAAAGCCCTCCCGATGGGGCAGAGCGGGCGATCCAGGGGCGCCCCCGCTCTGAGCAGCGCTGGTGGGGCCCCCGGTGGCCGCCAGCGACAGGTTCCTGTTGCTCTGGCTCTCCTCACGGGTTTTTGCTGAAGGTAGGAATCAACAAGGGGCTCCGACGGCTGGTGGGACAGCCGGGTCTGGCTGAAATCTCGCCGGACACCGTGCGGGTCAGGGCTTCAGCCTCGCCAGGCTCCTGTCCCCGCGAGAGCACCTGTGCTCCAGGCTGTGCAGGGCAGCGAGGGGTCCCTAAGTCCAGGGTCACAGTGGTCGCGGGCTCGGGGAGGAGCCCGAAGGACGTGACAGAAGAACAGTATTTTCTGAAACGAAGAGTTTTCCAGCGCGGGAGAGAAGCCACCCTCCTGTTTCCTGTGGATGATAGTTCTTGCTGTTCTTCAAGGAGAGAAAATCTCTGTCCCAACACATGATGTGATTTCTTCCTACGTAATCAGCCTTCTTTCAGGCATTTGGGACACTCTTCCTCTACTCCAGTGTGGAGAGCTCTTGGGTCGTCTGGCAGGTCGGTTTCCTCTCAGAAGATGGAAACAGAGACCGGGGACCACGCTGGACGGAGCTGGACCAGGGAGGTGCCTCACAGAGGATGAAAAGTCCAGCCTGTCGCCTTGGCAAATGCGTGTCCCGCCCCAATTTCACCCTTGGGTCTGACAGTCTCTAGGAATGGACACATTGTCACCCCTCTGCCCCCGGCTCATGCTGCATGGGTTTGGGACAGTTACACAAACTCTTTGACCTCACCCCACCCTACTCCCCGGTTTCCTCATCTGTAAAAGTGAGAAGAATAATACTCACCGCATTAAGTACGTTGTTATGGGGATTAAGTGAGGTGACAAATGGGAGGCACGCAGCATTCCTGGGCCGAGCCTCTCATCTGCCAAGTGGCATTCTAGTCTCCCTCGAAATAGGAATCATCTCATGGGCTGAACACTACGCAAATGTCTAATTCCTTCTGAGAATTACCACCATCACCCTCGCTGTGATCCTGGGTATTGAAGAGTGAACAGCCCAGAAAGCGTTAAATCAGAATTTTCTGTCATTGTCCTCTTTATTATCCACGACATGATAATGAGGGTCTTTTCTCCTTGGAGATGTCTTGAAAGATAACATAAACCATTACTTTGGCCATTCTGGAATTTCCTAAATCTGGTTTTTATTTCCTATGCTAAAGAATTGTGATTTATTTCAATAAGGTAGATATCTGCTTACATCCCTAAAGAGTCAGGAAAACACCATAAATTTCATCTCCTGTTTGAGACTGACTTTTCTGAATGAACGAGATAATGTAACTGAATAGACTCTTCTAGAGGCACAGCCTCCGGCGTGCCCGGAGTGAGCCCTGTAGAGCCTGGTGTGGTTCTGGAGACGGAAGAGCCAGATGACTTCCAAGACCATGCAGACGATTCACCCGCCGTGCTGGTAAAGTGGGGAAGGCATCTGAGGTAGCTCTATAAATGGGAAAACCCAACTGCAAAGCAAAATGTAGATGATACCTCCGCCAGACGGGTTTTCAGGACCTGTTCTGTGCTCGTGGAGTTGACCTGTTTATGAGATTTTTCACATCACTAGGCTTAAAAATCGCATTGGAAAGACAAAACATTTTGAAAACTGTCCGAGTGTTCTCTTCACTGGCCAACCTGAGCGAGTTGTATGGCTTTCTCCTGGGGGGGGGGGGGGGGGGCGGACAGACAGACAGACACACACACACACACACACACACTCTTGCCTCCAGGGATCTTCTCAAGGGGATGAAATGTGCAAAGACAGCAACTTAAAGAAGGACATTCCTTCAGTTCTTTTGAGATTTGTTTATGTTTTGATTTGGTTTATTGTAAGACGATCTACTCACGTGCTGACCATGTTCAAGGCATCAAAAGAGATTAAAAACTATCCCTTTGCTCGTGGAATGTATGGAAAAAGAAATGACTTTCTTCCCAAACTGCTCAAGACAGTGTCTCTAAGTGGCCATTACATTGTATCAGCCACTGAAATAATGGCAGAGATCACCAAGGCTGTGGACAGTCAACACCAGGGTGGGCTGGTGTGGAAGAGAAGTGATATTTTAATAAAGTGTATTGAATCGTGTCCCCCTCAAATCCCTGTGTTGAAGTTCTAACCCCCACAACCTCAGAATGTGACAGTATTTAGAGACACGGTCTTTAAAGAGGCAGTTACGTTATAATGAGTCATTAGGGTGGCCCTAACCCAATATGACTAGTGTCCTGCTAAGAAGAGGAGATGAGGACACAGACACTCACAGACCATGGGAAGACCAGGGGAAAGGTGGCCCTCAAGGCCACCAAGGAGGGAGGCTCAGAATAAAAACAACTCTTCAGGCATCTTGATCTTGGACTTCCAGCCTCCAAAACTGTGGGAAAATGAACTTCTGCTGTTTAAGCCACCTGGTCTGTGTTACTTGTTCCGGCAGCCCGTGTAGACTAGTAAGGTGACCTTGAGGGAGGAATGAGGTTTGTTAGAGAAAAGGGATGCAGGGGCTTGGGACATCTCTCTCTCCTGTTATTGATGATCTAATTCTTTTTTTTTATCCTCACCCGAGGACATTTTTCCAATTTTTGTACAGATAGAGTGGGTGGGAGAGAGAGGGAGAGAGAGAGAGAGAGAAACATCGACTTGAAAGGGACACATCGAGTGGTTGCCACCCGCACGACCAACCAGGACCGGGGACAAACTGCAACCGAAGTACGTGCCCTTAGCGGGAACCGAACCCGGGTCTCTCCGGACCGCAGGCCAACGCTCTAACCGCTGAGCCAAACCGGCCAGGGCGATGATCTAATTCTTATCTGCAGTTTATTCTCTTTGTTTATGTCTTCGGTACTACTATTAGGTGTAGATGATGGGGAGAAGGGAGATGGGAAAGAAATTGGGGGGGGAGAAGCTGAAACAGAGAAAAGACTGTGACACCTCACCAGTGCTTCACTCAAGATGATCGGATAATGCAAAGCAACAGACAGCAGCAACTATAAAAGCGGGGAGCCGTTTTCAAACGAAGGCATAGCGTTAAGAATAAGGAACTACAGGGTGTTTAACAAGATTATTGAAAATCTGAAATTTATCTGCACTCAATAAGGAAGTCTTTATTGCCCACTTGTGGCCTCTTGATAAGTTCAACCTTTGTCTTCTGAAGATAAATTCCAATATTATCATTACAGTTATGACTTCTGTGATATTTATAATGCCCCAGGGTTGCCTTCCTGCCACATTATTTTCATACTTGTTGAAATACATTTTTTTCCACCATGGATATCAATGGCGCGAATGTAATACGGAAGCATTTCTATCAGCGGCAGAGACATGACCGGGCTATTTAGGCAGAGAGGACTTGTCGCTCAGGTGATTCTTATTACCTGTTAAATATCTCCTCGGGATTCGGGGCGTTCAGCGGGCTGAGAAACTCAGGCAAGGACAAATGCCAATACGTGAAGATGAAATGCTGCCTCAAATCTAAGTTGCTAACATCTGAGAAAACTCCAAAATTCATCGAATGTATTTTACCACCCAGACGTAGTTTGTTTTCAGTGGTGATGTAAAAAAAAAATTATGCTTAAGGGGCCACGTGCACGTTGTCGTGTCTTCAGGACAGAGCCTGGGTCTGGTCTGCCCTCCCGTGAGTGCGTCAGTCTCAGCCGTGAACCCCAAGAAATACGTTTCTTTCATCGCAATTTTGCAAATCGTGTTTGGGGGTGGGCGGGGGATAGTCACTGACAGAGGCTTTTACAGGCTGATGTCGCTACTAGAGAAAGATTTGTCGTGGAGAACATTTCTCACGTTAGAAGTCTCTCGTTTTGTTCTCTGTAGGTCAGAAAGGCCTGGGTTCCTTCAGAGGTGCCTCCCTGGCCAAGGCCTGGGGGCTTCCCTGGGAGGCTCCCGCCCCGGGCAGCCTGTCCTCTCGGGGCCTCTACTTTCCTAGGAGAGAAAGGGGAACAGTAAAATGTCTTGAGTGCTTTTCTTTGTATCTCTGTCAATAGCACAGGGCTCAGCTTGGTGAACATGGGGTGGGGGTGATGAGAGAATGAATGACTATTGGCTTGGGGCGTGATTGCTACACTTGGAAATGTGGTCTGCAGGAAAAAAGCCAAGTTTCTGTGCAATTCTGTTCTAGTGTTCCGTTCAACCATTAGTCCTCCCGTTACCGCCAAACCCTCCTGCTTCCGTAGAGGGCACTTTGCTCCAGAGAAGGACTATCCCTGCCGCCATAGCACAGAGACAAGGGATTTCCCAAGAGTGGGCAGATACATTTCAGAGAGCACAGTGAGAGACCAAACTCAGGAAGACAAGGAAGGTCCTCAAAGTGCGCAGCCTGCTTTACTTATTCCAGTGGTGTTACTATGGCCAGGTACCATGTTCGTCCTAATGGTTTCCAGTTCAGCTATGACAGGGCCCTACATGCCCCCGAATGATCTGCATCATGTCCCCCGTTCTCCTCCTAGGTTCATCGTATCTGGAATAAGAGAAAGGAAAAAGAAAAATAACACCCTTGTGGTGTGAAAGAGACTGGGCCAGGTACTACAGCAAACACATTTTAGAGGGTGCACCCAGCCCACCAGGATCCCCCCAGCTCCACTGCTCACCACGGGCTGAGTCCCTTCAGCCCTGTTTCGAAATCTGAGCTCCCTGCTCCCTCCCACTGTCCCCAGCCACCACCCACTCTTGCCACAGTGAACTCCTGCCCCAGCTGAGACTTTGGGGCTGGAGTCTGGGATCCCTTGCCCTCAGCATCGGTGCCTTGGGAAGGGAAGACGTAAACTCGAAAGCTGTGGCGGTCCCCTTCTGTCCGCTCTGTTGGCCAAGAGCAGGGAAAGCCAGTCCTCACCAAAGGCGGGGAAAACCCAGATGACAAAGAGAAGTGGCAGCGATTCCTGATGACTCTTGGTTTTGGGTTCCAGCCCCATCAGAAGACTCAGCTGAATTCTGGATTTGAAGAAAGACGGGATTTCACTGTAGCCTCCTAATGAATGCTCTGTGTCTCAATCTCTCACATTTTTCTTAAATGAGCTCAGGTTGGTTTCTGTGACCTGGAACGAAAGGAATCCTAGCTAATAAAGTGATGCACAAGCTTTCCCTCATTTAATAGGATTTTCACAACAGGTCTGTGAGGCGTTTTGAATCTCGATTTTACAGATGAGGGCAGTGGCATGAACGAAGCTGCAAGGGCCTTAGGCCTTACACATTTCGGGGATGGCATTTGAACTCAAGTTCTCTGGCTTTTAAAACTTGGGCTTTTTCCACTGGGCCCTTATCGCTTTGGGGGTGCCCTGGCAGCTGGGAGGGTCTTCCCCAGCGGCCCCAGAGAGACACTGAAGTTTTATAAACCTGAGGTAACAGAGATTCCGGGTACCACAATCACCCGCCGAATATCGACTCCCTGGCAGGACACAAGCTTCTGCCTGTTCTGCCTGCTCCCTCCCTCCCCGCAGCACAGACTGGGTGATATTCTTCACGTCTAAAAGATTGCAGCCTGGGATATGTTTTATGACCTCTGACAGTCAGCTGGGTCCTAGGGCATCCAGGCCTGTTGCACTGACATGGTCTTTCCGGATGTGATGCTCAGAACACTTCTTCCACAGAACAATGTGACCAACCTGGGTGCGCCTGTTCTATCCCAGGAACAGAGGGCCCTTATCTGTCCACTGACAGCAGACTCCTCTAAAAGCTGTTTCTGATTCATTTGGTGACTAACTGTTTGGAATCCATGATTCAGATCCTGCCGGAAAGGTGAGGATGCTGCCCTCGTGCGGGCCTGGGGCCTGTGCTTGGCCAGGGACGTGCTCTGGACTCCTGTTTCCTAAGGCCTTGGGAACCTGAATATTTGCTTAATACCTGGTTATATGTTGAAGACATGGACATAGTTCCCCCAGTCTCCCTGATGACCTGGGTGATCATTAAATAAATAGAAAGAGAAGTTATGATTCCCTGTCCGTGGATCCTGCCCGAGTACTGGGGCTGAGGTCTTGGTGATAGAATTGTCTGCTTTCTGAGGCAGGCCCAGCACGGCTCCACAGAGACGGTAATTGATTTTTTTTCCAGTGTGATGATTCAGATGGCCATTTGATGATTGTTGGAACCATAGTAACCTGGCCAAGGGTGATTAAGGGGAATAATGATTATAATTTGGATACCTCCCTCCACTGCCATCTCCGTGTTCAGTTTCCTCTCCCACGGACAAAACTTTGTGACAAAGTGGTGGCCGTCGTCCATGTTGCACTGATGGTTTTCTTAAGCACTGCGGGCAAAGGCAAAGAACTCCGAGATTACCGTTAGTTAGGCTCACTTTAGTACCTGCACAGAGTAGTCTCTGAATCAATGTTAAAAGAAGGAATCACAGCCCTGGCCGGTTTGGCTCAGCGGTTGGAGCGTTGGCCTGTGGTACAGAGAGACCCAGGTTCGGTTCCCGCTAAGGGCATGTACCTCGGTTGCAGTTTGTCCCCGGCCCTGGTTGGTTGTGCAGGTGGCAGCCACTCGATGTGTCCCTTTCACGTCGATGTTTCTCTCTTTCTCTCTCTTCCTCTCTCCCTCCCATTCTACCTGAACAAAAAATGGAGAAAATATCCTCGGGTGAGGATACAAAAAAAAAGAGAAGGAATCACAATAATTGATTATAAAGCATTGAATAAAAAGAAGAATCTATGATTCTCAATGAGAGAGAGAGAAATGAGAAAGAGAGAAAGGGAAATTTCTTTATAGAAGAATAACAGTTGATAAAGTAGAAGGAATGATAGGATTATAACAGTCATTATTTTGATCTTTTTTTTTTTCTTTATTGATTTTAGAGAGAGAGGAAGGGAGAAGGAGAGAGAGATAGAAACATCAATGAGAGAGAACACTGATTGGCCGCCTCCTGCATGCCCCCCACTGGGGATCGAGCCCACACCCTGGGCATGTGCCCTGACCGGGAATGGAACTGGTGACCTCTTGGCACATGGGTTGATCCTCAACCACTGAGCCACACCAACCAGGCTAAAAATCACTATTTTGCGATCCCAATGTAGTATTTGGTCCAGGCAAGAATCTTTAATTAATCACTACTAAAGCCACTGTGTGAAGGTTTGTTAGGAAAGAAGTTATTCACAAGTCTTAAAATACCAGCTACCAGACTACACATTAATTACCAAGGGGAAAGGATACCTTATTATAGATAAATATAGCAAACGATATCTTAACCAAGCTTATTCAAAATACCACCAATAATGGGACAAGATGACATTATGTCCTGATATGGTGTAGACTGAAGTATATCAACCATATCGCCTATTAACATTTTGTCAAAAATAATTTAAACTGAATGTAATTATGAAGAAACAACACACAAAATTAAAGTGTTAGATATTCTACAAAATAAATGACCCGGGTTTTTAAAAACTTCATTTCATGGAAGACGAACAAGTTGAATAGATGGGTCTAAGTCAGAGAAACCAAGGAGGCATAACCAAATCCAATGCATGAACCTCGAATGGGTCCCGGATTATAAAACAATTATAAAGGACAGTTTGCGGTCAAATTAAGGAAATTTAAATGCAGAGCATACAGTAGATGATATTAATCAATATTAAACCTCTTATGTATAGTAATGATTCTGCGATTATATAGGAAAATGTTCTTGTCTTCGGAGATGCATCTTGAAGCATTCGAAGTATTTAAGGGTAAAGCGTCATGATAAGTGCAATTTATTTTCAAATGGTTCAGCGGTAAAATTATGCAGATAGTACATAAAACGTGTGTATGTGTATATGTGTGGGGGAGACAGAGAGAGAAACATTGGAGCAAAATGTTAACAATTGTTGAATCTAAATGAAGAATATATACTTATTGTACTTTTCTTTCTATTTTTTACGGGTCTGAAATTTTTCACAGTAAATTGCAGGGAGAAAAGAACGAAGAACAAACCGACTTTCACCTTACGAAGGACTCAGAAAGCCCAGGTAGCTCTTTTCCTGACACGGATGAGAGGAATTGGAAAGTTAGAATAAAAAGGCAGTTTAATCATAGAATGTCATACGCTGAAGGGTCTTTAAAGCATATATTTAGACTGATTCTGAGAAATGATCTGCAAGAAAAAGTTTCCTGGTGAAGCAAATGGGAGAAACAAAGCATACTGTCTCCCTCTCGCAGGATCGAGATGAATGCGATTAGCTTGCTGAAGCTCTGAGAGAAGAAATGTGTTTAATTTTGTTTAATGTCACAGTTTCTAAACTTACTTGACCATGGTTCCACCTTTTAAAAATGTTATGCCCATTAATTTCCTCTGAAACAATGTTCCCAGAATAGACCTGGAGAAACTCCGACCCAGGTCCAGCTCAACAACCTTATTTTACAGGTGAAGGAACAGGAGCTCGGACTAGTTGACATTCTCAAGGTCACTGAGGCATAACTGAGCCAAGAACTCAGGTTTGGAGAAAGGTAAAGTCAATGCTCATTGGTATTCACAGAGAAGGAGACAATGTTTCTTACAAATATCATGTGGATTGAAATATTTAACACCATTTCCAATGAAAACCCCATGTTTTTTCCCAGTTATACATGTTCTACATATAGGATCTGTTTTGCAAACATGACACCTTTGTTTATAACCATGGAGACATATGTTGTTTGCTCCTAATATTATACCGTACGTGCGACAGTGAAATGCTTTCTTTCTATATATGATGCTGATTTAAGCTTCATCCAGTTATGTGGACTAAATACTACAAGGGACTGATAGAATCGCTCTGTTTTAAGTCACACTATTTACTCTAACTGTTGCGATAGGCTGAAGAGGAAAAATAGCCACATTTTATTGCTTTACAAACCAGCCATTTTAAGAATACACCTCTGCTTTAAAACTACACGACTTCTTTTCCTGTGCCCAAGCAGATTTGCTCTGGGCTCCAGCGGTCATCAGACTCAGCTCTGTCTCGGATGGCTACAGTCTGCGTTCTGAGCAAGGGTCCAGCCCCGGTCCAGGACGGGCCGTCTCAGGCAACAGCTGTCAACTCCCCTTGTGAAGGCGCTGCTCTGTCTCAAGACTGGTGAGAAGAACTGAAGGAGTTCCCTTGTCTTTATGGCTTTTATCTCTCTGGGTAATAGAGGATGATGCTTAAAGGAGGCCATTCTAGAGCCATAAATCTGACTGCGAAGAAAGCAAGGGGAGAGGGAGGAGAATTACAACGTAAGAAGTTTCCTTTGTTTACGCTGTTTAATTGGGATTCCACACTTGAATGAAGAAGGCTGGGTTCTCTCCCAGGGTGACTGGGAAGGGAAAAAAAGGTGGGTTTTCACTGTGTGCTTTTTAATGTGCAAATGAGTCAGAGCCTTTCCCAGCCCAAGTGAGTTTGCGGTTCTGAGTCCGGGCCAGTCTCAGTGGGTGCTCAGTAAATATTAATTGAATAGGATGATGGCTGGGAGGAGTAGGCTTAATTACCTTCTCTCAGGCTCAGCCCTCTAAGATGCACAGAAAGGTCACTGTGTCTCTTGCCCCGGGCACTGCCCGAGTGACCCCTCCCATTAATGAGAAAGGTCCCAGGGCTCTCATTTGTCTTCCTCCCCAACCAGCAACCAGCTCTGCCTCCTGCACGCGGAGGCCGATGAGAACGGCTGCTGCAGCTCACGTCCTGTGCGGCGTTTTCCATGGAACACTCCAGGTGTCCTTGCGCTGAAGGAATGGCTGGAATATCCGGCGGGGCTGCAGGAAGGAAGGAGGTGTGGTGGACTGTGTCATCATTCCTAGCGACTCACGCCCCTGCGCCCGAGGAGTACACAACGAGCTGTGGATACCACGCAGTTTCTCCACCGTGATGTCAGCCTGGGCGCATGAGCACTTCGGCCGGTGGTATATGTGGGTGACCTTGATTATGCTTCATCTGAGCCTGCTGTGGACTGAATATTTCCACCCAGAATTTGTGTGTTGAAGCCCTAACCACAAGGTGATGGTATTCGGAAGCAGGGCCTTGAAGAGGTGAATAGATCATGGGGATGGAGCCCTCATGAACGGGGTTAGTGCCCTTATACAAGAAGTGGCAGGAGAGAGACGGTCTCTCTCAGACACGTGAGGCTGCAGGGAGGCAGGTCCCTCCCAGACACCGAATCTGCAGGTACCTTGATCTTGGACCTCTCAGCCTCTAGAACTGGGAGAAAGTAATATTTGTGGTTTAAGCCATCCGGTCTATGGCCTTTTTGTTACAGCAGCCTAAACTGCCTAAGACGGAGCCATTGTATGTTTCCATCAGCTCTCCTGTTATTCTCTCTTTGCCATGAGAATTGCACATCCCAAAATGGACTGCTCTTTCTGACTGGATCTGGAATGAAGAAGACATGAGGCCAGTTTTAATGCAACGTCTTCTTCATTTCAGACCACAGAAAAAAATCCTTCATAGTTGTAACTGAAATGTGGGAGGTTGTTTGTTATAGCAGCAGAGCTGACTAACTCACGCTGCTCGAGGAGAATAGAAGAAGTTTGTGACTTGAATGTTCCATCTCTCCTGGTCTTTACACATCGGGCTGCCAATCTGTGATGAATAATAAAAGCTCCTGCAGCCCTTGTACCTACTGTTTTGACAGTACCTCCAACAGTCTCCTTGAAATAAATATAGCATAGTATGTCGTATAATGTGACATTCCAACTCCCAACAGATCAAGTTGGGCTTTTTTTTCTACGAGGGTGTGCCCTCCTGGGTTAGAGAAACCTTAGCTTTCTCCAGAGAGCCTCATGAAAAGCATTGCATTTTTCTCTTCTCTGAGCAGCAATTCAGGTTAACCTTAGTGCCCCCTCCAACCTCGGAGGCACTGAGAACCTTCCAAGAGGACCTGAGGGGCCTGTGGTGGAGTAGTATGACCACACAGATAGCTTTGACTCATTTGTGCTTTGCCTTAGGATATATGGTCTTTTCCCAAAGCGTAGGCCTCATGTAAATTACAGTTAGATACTGACTTAGACTAATGTCCGAAATAGGGGGGAAATGACCTAAAAATAAAATATTCATAACTCTGAGTTCAGGTATGCCTTTGTGTTATTACTAGGGATCGTTTTTTTTTGTTGTTGGTTTAGATTATGCCTTTATGAAGATGGTTGAATGAAAATACTGACTCACACAGCCTCCTTCAGCAAGCCTTTGACTATAAAATTCTTATATCCTTGTGAAATTTAAGGAGATTACATCATACCAATAGATTTTGATAGTTATTCTAAAATAAGAAGTTGAAACCAACAGATGATTATAACTGACAATAGGAATGTAACTGAACTTTAAAAACATGCTAATTCCTGTCCCTGTATAGAAATATTAGCCTGAGTTCCTTCTGTGACATATGTGTATGTGTTTATAATCTATTTTTGTAATAGGATAAAAAAAAAAAAAAAAACAGCTCCAAAAATATCACTCTCCCCTTTGACATTTATCGGTGATAGCAATAATGTCAGGAAGCATTAGTATACTAAAGCAGTACAGAGATCTGCCTAAAGCATATCCTTGGGTTTTATTTATTTTTTTTAATTTGATATATACCCTGATTCCTGACCTAATTTTAATTATGTTTTATATCAAATTCCTATATACTGGATAGGACTATGTTGAGGTCTGGGATCTGGTGCTGTTCATTTTTGGTAGGAACTTGCACAAAGCCTAGTCAGTCAGAGGGCCTTAAAAAATAATTTGGATAGATGGACAGACAGACAGATGGATGGATAGGTAGATGAAAGAATGAGCAGGAGAATAGACAGATGGGTCTCCTCTTCTCCTAAAAAATAAAATTAAAAAATGTAATTGTTTTTTATGTCACTATCAATGCAATCTGTTTCAAAAAGAGGCATATTTTCTTTTAATATGAATACAATAAATGCAAATTACTATAGATTAAATTGTGATAACCATTATCAGCATAGTAAGAATCAGAGTGCTTACCTCAAGGCTATTTTTCCAGTGCTCCCTTCCATCACCCTCCTGGAGGCCATGGGTAATTTTGTCCGTGTCCTCAAAGGTTCTCCACGAGGACCCTCCACCGTGAGTCCCAACAAGGTAGGGTTTCATCATCCAGGCGGAGCATCTGGTTTGGAGTTCCTCAGTTATTCTAACGTCACAGGGTGTGGACAAAAGTTTCTGTCATATTCCTGTCATCTCTTTTATAGGAAGGAGCAAGGAAATTCTGATTGGAGTATGGTTTTCCTGGTGAGATTTGATGAGGTGTATAATTGTCTGAATGAGAGGCTGGGTCCCTAGACCTGTTATGTTTTAATTATCAACTACTTTTTTTGTCCTTAAACATAAGAACCTTTTCAAGAAAAATGTTACTTCCCTTCTTTGAAAGTCCTATATCAACCTTCTACTGCTCTCCAGCTGTTGCTCAGTTCTGTCGCTTTTAACCCTGGTCCCAGTCCACCCTTCTTGAACGTGACTTTCCCCTTCGTTTTCATGATGTCACTCCCTTCTGGTTCTCCACCTGGTCCTCAAACCAGTCCTCAGAGTCCACTGTGGACCCTGTGCCCCGCTGGCTGCCTCGGGTTTGTGTCCAGCCCTCTTCAGTTCTCACTCGCGAGCCTCCTCTTCAGTGCCCTCACCCACTCCCAGGGTTTTTGTTTTTCACCTCTACACTGATAACTCCCCGCTCTGTGTATCTGGTTTTGATCTGTCTTCAGCCCCAGACCTGCAGATTCAAGGGACGACCTGATGTCTGTGTCGGGGTACGCATCACCTTCAGCCTTGCCGTCCACCAAACCAAGACATTAAACATCTCGATGCTTATCTTATGCCAGCCATTATGCTAGTTTGGGGGAATACAGAGATGAAAAGAGATATTTCCAAACTTCCATTGTAAGGAGAGAGGAATATAAGCAAACAAAAATGACAGACAGGGTGACAGTGACCCTTTGAAGTAAAACACTTGCCCTGATTGGGCAGCTCAGTGGGTCAGAGCATTGTCCCGATACACCAAGGTTGCTGGTTGGCTCCCCAGTCAGGGCACAGACGAGAATCAACCAATGAATGCATAAATAAGTGGAACAGTAAATCAGTGTTTTTCTCTTTCTCTCTCTTCCTCTTGCTCTCTAAAAAGATTTTTTTTAAAAAAAATAAATAAGAAGAAGCAGGAAAACTGTGAGTGTAAGAAGAAGAGTGAGGACTTCAAGAAGAGGCAGCAGCAAGCTGAGCCTTGAAAGATGAGTAGAAATTTCCTCAATAAAAATGGGGTGGTGGAAAGGGTGGTGTTCCAAAAACAGGGAAAATATTAGCAAAGGCACTGGCTGTGATGGCACAGCTTGTTTCATTCATTCATCCACCGAGCTGGAGCTCAGAAGTCATTCTAAGCTCAGAGGAATGGGAATAATGTGATGTACTGACAGCATGGTATGTGTGTGTGCGTGCGTGTGTGTGTACTCACTGGGGAAGTGAGGAGGATAGATGAAGAAGAAACTAGCAAACTAAGTTGGGGCCAGCCCCTGGAAGCAGATGTTTGTTTCATTTACTTGAATGAAATGTACTTTGCACTTCCTGTGAGAAGGGAAGGCTGCTAAATTTCAGGGCTGATATTCATTTATGCGGTTACAAAATAATACAAGTTGACATAAAGTTGAAAAAGCACGATCACGTGACTTCCTGCTATGCACCAGAGAAATTCACAGCAGTAAAATAAGGATTTAGTGGTGGGTTCTTTAACTAGTCTCATTGCTTCTCCGGTCAGCGCTGGGCAAAAGTGCAAGTCAGGCTAAAAAGAAAAAGAAGAGGAAGAGGAGAATGAGGAAGGAGAGCTGGAGGGGGGAGAGGAAGAAGAGGAAGAGGAAGGAGCTGGAGAAGACTACCAGCACTCTATTGTTCGTATAGAATGTTTTCAGACAGAGAGTTTTAGCAGGAGCAGGAATGCAGATTGATCAAGCTGGTTTTAATGAGCCTACATACCTTCAAGCCTCACCAGAAACATAAAATGAGGGCTCTCCGATCAGAGATGGGTGTTTTTACTCTGTTAGCCTTAAAGGGACATGGAACGTAATTGCCCTTCTTCAAGATAAGCTTTGCCTGAAACTGGCTGGAATCTTTGTCCTTACGCAGGCCAGCTCGTCCCTCCTCGGACAGGAAGGCAAGAAAACGTTCCTTAAAGAGCTGCATCAGCAACAGGTTACAAAGAGACAACGAGTAAATTGAAGAATGTTTTTAAGCCCAGACTGTGCATGTTGCTAAATCAGAGAAGCTGTGTTTTACAAACTGAGATAATATATATGGCAGGCAAGGATCGGGGCTCAAAAAGGGAACAGGCTAATGTAGGTGGTGAAAAGGAAACCACGATGCTGAGTGAGAACTCTGTGTGGGGCACGTGTCATCTGAGGAGGACATCTAAAGAGGAAAATGGCCCGGCCAATGTGGCTCAGTGGTTGAGCATCGACCCCTGCACCAAGAGGTCGCCAGTTCGGTTCCTGGTCAGGGCACATGCCCAAGCTGTGGGCCAAATCCCTAGTGGGGGGCATGCGGGAGGCAGCCAATTGATGTTCTCTCTCATCCATGTTTCTGTCTCTCTCCCTCTTCTTTCCTCTCTCTAAAAATCAATAAAATAGAAAAAAAAAAAAAAAAAAAGGAAAATGTATCCGAGTGGAGGGTTCCAGAAGGATGGGAATAACGTTGGTACGAAACAGTTGCTGGTGGGCAGAGGAAAGTCTTCCCCTCTTGGTGATAAGTGGTTGTGTGACACACAGGAGAGCACACCTCGTCGTAGTACCGGGATGCGTTTATCTGAAGCAACTGTCAATGTGTTTGAATTGAGAACGAGGTTGCACTTACAGACTGTATGAATGCAGAGTGCGCCTGAAAGTCCTCCTGGGGATTTAAGACTTGAGAATCCAGAAAGAAACAGTGATATTAACATGGTGTATTTAAAGGAGATGAAATCCAAGGGTATTTGCCAGACGCAAGAGGAACTCCTCTGTGTTCTATCCAAGCTGAACATTCCATTTTTTACAAGGGCTCCTTTGTTGTCATGTTTATACACAGACTAATAAATGCTTGACCTTTTTTAGTGATGAAGGAACAGTCTGTGCCTCAGGAGCATATTATTTCAAGAAGCACAAATGAAGAGAAAGTCCAAACCCTCTGGGACAGATGGACTAAATATTTTGATATTGGAACCACATGGGGAAAGGCAGGGATTGGGAAACAGAGAAGAAGGCCTGTCAGGGGTACCCGGACACAGCACCGGCCTTCTCAGATGTCTCCAGGGACTCCCGGTGAGCAAGGGACTGGACACCGACTTTCAGGTGAGCAGGGGATCAAAGTGAGCTAAACATTTATCTTGATGTGTAGTAAAGTGGAAAATAAGTGAGAAAAATATTTGTGGTCTGGCAAAAGTGTCGACTTCTCAAGTTTTGGGTTCTGTGGAAAAAGGACCAGTGTTCATCAAGACTTCACTTTCTACCTCGCACTGAGTGTTCCATAGGAATCAACTCGGCCACCGCACGGACCCTCTGATGCAGGCACTGTGATCCCCACCTCACTTTTTTCTTAGGTGGCCACAGCGGTACAGCGAGTACTTCTCAAGCGTCAGAGTGTTGGGGTGACTCGAACCCATTTCGTCTGATGCTCACCTGCCTCCTGGCCACGGAACTCCCTAGACTCACCCCCTCCTGGGACGCAGCTTCATTCCCTACTCCCTGTTCTAAGCAGCAACTGCTGCTACATCCGGGGTGAGCTCCCGGGCAGCACAGATACTGTGAACTTGCCCTTAAAGTACCCCACGTGCGTGTGCGCCTTTGAAACAAGACATTCCGGCCGTCGCTGCCGTGGGTGGGGCCCACGTAGAATGTGGCAGGTCATCATCACCTCCTCAGTGTTGCGCTAACGTCATGTTGTTAAGCCTCTCCAGAGCAAAGAATATACGCATTGATGGCGAGGGCAGCGATGTTTATTTTTAAAATGAAAAATAACTTTGGATTAAAAAAGCCTTGACTTGGGGGGTCAGCGGCCAGGGGTGCCACGGGGGACTCCAGCTGCAGAGCCCACACCACAGGTACCTGAAATGCAGCGGGAAGAAGCCCGGGCGATAGGAGGGCCCTGAGGAGCACGGAGCGATTGCTCTCGCTGTTGGGCATAACGAGCTCCTGTCGCACTCGGTGCCACGCGGTGCAGAGTTGGTGGCACCTCTGAGACTGCGTGAGGAACACTGCAGAGCGGACTGAGCTCAGCTCTGCTCCAGGACAGCAATGGGTTCAGGCCGCGTCCACCACGCACTGGCATCGGGACCAGCCCGGCCTCCCCTCCCCCGGCCTCCCAGGAACCTGGGTGCTCGGCCGGCCGGGACTCTCCCCCTCTCCCCCTCACTCATGCTTCGTTTTCAGGGGCAATCCGATAAACTCATGCATTTTGAAAAGTTTAATCTGTGGCATTTCCAAAGGGAATTGGTTTTAACAGAAAAGCAAGCCTCGGAACAGAGGTGCAACAGGGTCTCGGATTCGACTCTCTGCGTTCAGGAGTGGGATCAACCAAAAGGTGGCTTTTCTTGTTTTCCATAAATGATCTAATCTTCCTCCTGCATCCTTCCTCACACTGGGTGATAGGGGGGTATCTTAGAATTGCTATTTAAAGTCATCTCGGTCTCATAGTTTCCAGTAGTCTTATTTTCAGCAGTTATTCAGTCATTTACCTGCATTGCCGCCTGTATTAGTTTTCTGTTGCTGCTGTAAAAGCCGAGTGCAGTTAGTGGTTAAAACAACATGAATCTATCATTGCCTAGTTCTAGAGTTCAGTCGTCCAGAATGGGTCTCATTGGGCTACAATCAAGGGTGTGGGCAGGGCTGGTTTCTTTTCTGGGGGATCTAGAAGACGATCCCTTTCTTGGCAGTTTCCAGCGCCTAGAAGGCACCCATATTTCTTGGATGGTGACCTCTTTCTTCTGTCTTCAAAGCCAGGAACAGCAGGTGGCATTCCTAGGTCTCTTCTCTGGGACGATACTCCTCTGCCTCTTGCTTCCACATGGAAGGGCTCTTGTGATCACACTGATTTCCGCCGAGATTATCCAGGATAATCTCTCTACTTTAAGGTCAACTGATGAGCAACCTTAATTCCATCTGCTACCTTGATTCTTCTCATTTCCTGGAGGGAAAAGTGAAGGAGGGAATTATAAGAGCAAAAGGAACATTTACAACTCATTACAGAGGGCAGAAATGCCCGTTTTGGAAGCCAAAGCTTCCGAATGTGGGGAGGGAGAAATGGCTTTTCCTACCAGTTCTTCCACCGTTCGGGGGGTGTTTAAAGGGGAGCGTGCATGCCATGGTACATAGAAAGGAAGTTCGGGAGCTGTGATCTCAAGTGCAAGCCCATTCATAATCAAAGAGCAGTCTGCCGCTTTTGCTAATGCAGCCCTCCGCACACTGCTGTGTACTTGGTGAGCAGCTGAAAGTTCATAAAAATAATTGGAAAAATGTTGTTGTGCATGGCTTTAGTAGAAAGGAAGCAAAATGCAAAGGACATAGATTAATCATGTAGGAAGGACAAAATGCCAGGAGTCAATATTTATTATCTCCTGTGTGTCAAGAACCAGATTGGGTGCTTTACACACAAGCATTATGTAATGTAATCATTGCAATGACTTCCTTATGGAGATAAATATACTGAGGCTCAGAGGAACAAAGCGATTTTCAAGGTCACGTAACTGAAGTGAGGCGGAACCAGGACCAGAACTCGAGTCCGAAACCAAAGTCTGCCTTTTGAAAATGCTCCACCTTTTCAAAAGTGTTTCTCCAACTGAGAAACACTTGCATCCACAGCAAAACCCCAGACATCAGAGCTGATCATTGAAGAGTGTTCAACGAAGCAGGGAAATGGAAAAGTTTGGGCACTTAATAAAGCACCAAGAAAATATCATATTCCTTGGAATTATTGCTCAGTTCAGTGACCTCTGGATTAGAGAACAAGGTGATGGGTGTCTTTAGCCCTGGGTGGGGGAATCTGGCTCCAACGTGAGATCTGATGGATGACGTAATAGACAAGGTGGGACAAAAGACTGAGCAGCCAGTAATTGTGTTCTGCGCGGACACTGGTATGCTGGCCCCCGTGGATGTTTCCAGTGATGAGAACTGTGATGACAACAGCTACGCCGTGTTCAGGAAACAGCGAAGGTGGAGGAGGACCGGAGTCGGAGATGTGGGCTTGTTAACCAGGGACTCTTTGTGGAGGCTGATCTGAAATTGTTGAACTGAGACCGAAGGCCACACTAGCCCTTGCTGAGCAAAGGGGCAGAGTGGTAACGACAGGGTCTGGCCCCAGGGAAATGAGAACTAAAAACAGTGGAAGCCACAGAGCGCTGACAAATGTGAAAAAAGAGAAATCACGAAGAAGTCACCTCGATGTCTGTTTCCCAGTTTGAACGAAGTAGTGTCCTACTTTCCATTTGCTGGATGATGCTTCCTTCCTGTCTCTGGGAGTCATTGTCCTGATGAATATGTGTAAATTCATACCTCACCCATCCATGTTGTCAGAAAATGAGGTGTCACCAAAACAGCGAGTTTTCTAGTAAACCGACGTTCAGAGCCTGTCCGTACCAAGCTTTGTAAAACTGTAGCTATTTTTATGGAAATTGCAATAAAATGGATTCCATTCTTCTTGGACTCATTACACAGTATGTTGAACATCGTGCAACATGTTCTTAATGGCTCTGAGTCCTCTCTGTGAACATCAGCTGTACCACTGGGCAAGGGATACAGCGTGTCCTCAGGGGTGAGTGCACAGGGTTCCACTGCAATCTTCCCTGGAACCAGAGGTGGCGATTGTCCTCCGGCCTGTGACCACTGTGATGGCTTCTGCTTTGATCCCTGGGCCCCACATAGGTACTGGTTTCTAGTCTTTCTGCTTTAACCAGTAATGCTCCTAATATATCATTTGTAACCTTTGTGTGAACTGATAGCTATTGTGGAAATCATATCACCAATCTTTTTGAAAACTGCCACCATATTTATAGAGAAATTCTCTATCGGCAGGTTATCAGGTAAAGGCTTAGAAATGACCTTTGCTTCTGCCATAAGTAAATGACACAGCCTTTGTGACAGGGAATCCCCTTGATGTTTGCGCATCCTCTACGGGGGTGTTTACCTAAATTCACAGCTATATTCTAGATGCTTGTGATTTTTGGAGCCTGAGCACTACGTAGACAGAACATTACAATTGGTATTTGCATGTTTTGTTGTCTTTCGTTTTTTAAGATAACGTCACCCAAGACTCTTGTCTCATACGATTACTTCAGAATGAAGTTAGTCCAGACAATTAATGTAAAAGGAAGGAACCTCACTGTATCAGGTAGCTATTGCTGTGTAACAAACCAAGCCAGAAGTATAGTGGCTTACCAAACAAACATTTCTCATTTCTCACCTTTCTGCGGCTCACTAGACAGTTTTTATAGTCTGGGCAGGTTCTGTGGGGCTGGATTCACTCACACGTCTGGGTTTAGCTGCAACAGTAAACTATATAAGCACCTTTTAAGCCTCTACTGGTGTCACGTTTCCTAATGTCCCAGAGGCCAAAGCAAGTCACAAGGCCAAATTCAGATTCTAGGGGGAAACAGACTCCATCGCTTGGGAGGGGCTCCACAGTCACAGTGTAAAGGCGCATGTTGACAAGGACGGAGGCATCCCGCCCTCATCTGGCATCTGCTCCATTTGCATGACCGACGTCACGGCTCAGCATGTGCGCCTCATGGTGACCCCAGCTCTGCCCCTTGGATCAGGCAGACCTCTCGGAAGTCCAGCTTTCCTCACCACCTGCTCTGCCTCCTCCTGGATTCACTTCTCAGTTCTCGCCAGCCCGTTTCTGCAGCCGCGATTCCGGTTACTAGGATGGCTGACTCCGTCCCTGTCATCAGTGACATCTCGGTCCCTATCTTCCTCGAATGTTATGTAGTTTTAACACGCTCAACCTTTCCTTTTTTTTTTTTTTTTAAAGTCAGTTCCTATAGCTTCTATTACAAGTAAATATTCATTCCCTTCCTAGTCCACTGACTGCACTTGCTACTTTCTCTGCAGGGCTCAGTCCCTCCTTCCATGACCGCATCCAGGGTTCTGTCCTTCTCCTGCTCTTTCTTACGTTCTCTCCATACACGCCTTCACTTCCGTGGCTTCGTGGCAAACCTTTAGGTGGAGGATTTCACAATTCACGTCCCAAGTCCCTACGTTTATTCTTACATTTGGCTCTATTTTTCAAATGGCCCACTGAATATTTCCACTCCGATGTTTTTTCTATAGTTCCTCTAAAATCTGCTTCTGGCTGCAAACTGAAAAAATAGTGCCGGGAACTGTATAATGCCCTTGCAGTCTCCAGGTCATTTCAGTCTAGATTTTCTTTCAAATAAAAGAGACTGGGGGAGGTGGAGGGAGCCAGCATGGGGCTAACATTGGCTGAGTGCCTACTGTGTGCAAGATACTGTGGCCTCCCCTAATTGACAGAGGTGAGCATCTTCTAGGAATGCTTTCAAACAGTAGATAATAGGGGCTGATCGGACACACAGGGAGTCTGCAGGGGTAGCACTGCAGACGGTCACGGATACCCCAGTGAAGGTGGCAGTCGCACCGAAAGAAATGAGATCTCTGTTTGATGCCATAAATGAGGCGTCTGACAGCCTTTCAAACGACTTTCAAAGAGTTTCTGCTAAAGGTATCTTAGGGTTTGCAAAAAAGAAACATTCTTCCCTTAAAGATTTAGTTTCCGGGGAAGTGGATTATAACATAAAATTGTAGTTCTCCTTTTCCTCCCCTTGATAAAAAGCGCTTAGAGACATCGAGGGACCAAACCGAGGTGCTGGTAACATTTCTTCAGTTCCACGAGTAGTCTGTGCTCAGTGAACGAGAAACTCCTGGTCGTCACGAGGTGGGCATCCATCCAGTTGTTTTCTGTGCCAGATCCCTCGATGCAGCCCTTACCGATGGGCCAGTTGCAGACCTGCGTATGTTTGCAGTCGTACCTGCTACTCTGGCATCGCTGTTCTGAGGGAACTCTGAGAAGCATAATTAATCAAGTCATCAGGTTGGATGCGGAACAGATTCTGAAGATAATGTGAGAGGACAGGGATGGCCAAGAATGATTTCTGAAACCATGTTCTCCAGGATAATGTTTTAAAGTGTAGTTGTGTCTTTCCTTAGACATATAAAATAGGACGACCTTTGCTCTGGTTTGTTTTCGTATCAATAATGCGCACAGAAGTTTCCCCATGTAAAAATAGACCACGGTGTGATAAAACGCAGGCTGATCAGAATAAATGGAGCGCCCTTCTCCAAGAAGAAGCAACCTACTAGGTTGCCATATGGCTTGAATTATATGAGTTTATCCCTCTGTTTCCTTTTATTGGATTGGATAAGGACTTTTGAGTGTTAACGGATTCTTTTTTCCCCCTTTTGGGTTTGTTTATATCGCTGTAAATATTCTTGTAGAGCAATTGTGACTCTTCTCATTGACCATATTCTCTGAAGGCTCGTTCTGGGAAACTGCTGTTTAAGTAGCGCGTATTGGATATGAATTATCCTGCATTGTTCGTGCCTCTTTGCATCGTCTCTCTTATTGTCAATCGCTATGAGGACCTTCGGTAGTGAATTTGGCTAACTGTGTGGAGCAGATGAGATTTTAGCTCACTTCTTGATAGCTGCATTGGCTCAGTCTAAGCTAAAGTCTTATTTTCATTAAAGGAGCAGACATGCTGAGGAAGAAGGTGCTATTTTTACATAGGGACTTTTTCTACTGAAACCACATGATAACACTATGCTATTAAAATGATCTCAAGCATGCTGAGTTAGCTGAAGAAACAATACAGTGTTGCCAAAATCAAAGCAGTACTATTCTGAGTCTCCTCCAAGGTCCCCCGGCTGTCCTTGGTACTCAAGAAGAGGGAACTGGAGGGTTGGTGGCGGGAATATAGGAGTTACAGGTGAAGTGGAGGTCACCTATGGTTGGTCACCTACAAGCATTATTCAAATTCTTGTTTATTGCCACCAGTTAGTGATATATGGAAAGTTTTGTTACTCAGATGTTTGCATATCACTGATATTTATTGAGTATTGATTTTTGCTCTAGATATCTTTTTTTAAAGCAAAACTAGCATAAAACAGTGCTAAGACTAACCTTAGAACCTTAGGAATGGAAGAAGTTTAGGCAGAGGATCTCCAACTCCAGGATATTTTTTTAAGCCCTTATTATTATAGATTACTCTAATGGAATATCTATTATAGGACAAGTGCTATACTAAGCATTTTACAAAAATTATTTCATTTAGTCCTCAGAATAAGCTTGCAAAGCAGCTATTGATACCCTTGTAATTAACCTAGTTATTAATAGCAGGAGAGGAGCACAGAGAAGGCCAGCTATCATAGGCATAGCGTCTGGGCAGCTTCACCAGGGAGCTAAAGCTTCACCTCGCCAGGAGCCACCGGGCTGTCCCCTGCAGAGCCCTGCGGGGAGGGACTGGGCAGGGAGGAGAATAGTTGGGTGCCCAATAAAGTTGGGGTGACATCAGGAAGATACTTGCCTGTTAGTCCCACCTGGGAACAGGTCATTGGCCAGAATAGGCGTGGCCACTGCAAGGGCACAGAATTTGGGATCTTTAATCCCCTGAACAAAGGAGTTTGCTCTCTCTTGGCTCTCTTCTTTTTTAAATCCTCTCCCGAGGATATTTTTCCATTTATCTCAGATGGAGTGGGAGGGAGGGAGAGAGAGGGAGAGAAGAAACATTGATGTGAGAGCAACACATCGGCTGGTTGTCTCCCGCACAACTCCAACCAGGGCCAGGGACAAACCGCAACTGAGGTGCGTGCCCTTGACCCGAATCGAACCCAAGACTCTTTGGTCCACAGGCCAACGCTCTAACCGCTGAGCCAAACCGGCCAGGGCTCTTGGGACTCTTCTTGCTTGGGTGCGCTTTCTTGCTCCCCTAGGTTCGTCCAAATAGAATAAAAATCACTCGTCTCCTGTGTGAGTCTCAGGAAATTCTTTTTTCTTGAGATAGTGCAATGACTCCACCCCCAGCACTCAGTGGGGAAGGTGATACCCCACTTCCCGGACACACTCTGATCTCCATTTACAGAAGCCTTCTTCCTTCCTCTTCTTCCTTCCTCTTCTTCCTTCCTCTTCTTCCTTCCTCTTCTTCCTTCCTCTTCTTCCTTCCTCTTCTTCCTTCCTCTTCTTCCTTCCTCTTCTTCCTTCCTTTTCTGATAGTAACGTTGCGTCTAAGTTACACTCACTAGGAAGGGCCTGAGCTGGGATTCCAGCCTAAGTGTAACTATCTGGCTCCAAAGTCTGCTCCCCAGGCCGCGCTCCATCTCCAGGGGCGACAGGGAGCCAATCAGGAAAGGGGCCTTCTCTCATGCGGTATTTTCATCCTTCATGCCTCCGCCCCATAGTAAAGAGATATTAGTGAGAACACGTTACAGCATACCAAAAATGAAAAAAATAAAAATCTCCCTTCTTGGTTAGTCTTCAATTGCTAAATGTAAATCACCACCAGCTTTGGCTTCCCTTGTCTTTAAATGCTAGAAGATTCTCTCTTGAGCCACACCTGAATATGAATCAACTACTTGGTCACAGACAGGTTTATACTCAACAACGATAAGCGTTGGGGGGGGGGGGGGGCTCCTGAACAGATAGAGGTGTTAGCACCTCTTCTTCCCTTTTGTCTGTAAAGCAGAATTCCTCCTGTGGCTAACACGTCCCGATGTCGTGCAGCCTGGGGAGCTGGGGAGCGGGAGTGCGGTAGCTGATGGACTGGGAAGGCCACTGTGCAGCCACACAGAGGTGGATACTGGACTGCGACAGAGGATGGGAAGGTGAGACCGAAGTAACATGCTGGATTTAGAAAGAAATTGGGGGACTCTGCAGAAAGAGGATATAAAAGATTTGCTGGGGGGGGGGTAGCTTCCATATATGAGAAGTGGAGAATTATGGAAAGAACATTTTAAGACAACTACTGAGCATTGTTAACAAAAGCCAAAGTCCAGAGTCAGTTAAAAAAAAAAAAATCTACAAGAAAATATGAATTAACATTCAATGACTTTTGGAGACTGGACTAAAGTGTCTTGATAAGATGATGGACTTGGCAGGGGTTATAGACTCACAGGACCATGCGTGGAAAATGTTTGCAAAGATATCAGCAAAGAAACATGTGACGGCTACAACAGGAGAGATTAGAGTCAGACTGAGGACATGCTGGCCTCTTTAGGAAAGGGAGGTCACTGGACGGGTCGACCTGTTGGACACACATACATCCCCCACCAACATCACGTGACCGTGGGAAGTAAAGAAAAGTGAAACAAGGTGGAGGAAAGCCTTCTGCTTTCTAGAAGGACCTTCTCTTTGGGTCTTCTTTTTTAATTGTTATCAACGTTGCCCCAGGACATACCAACCTGGGGTACAGAGAGAGGCATGACAGCATCAAGAAAACAGTATTTCTTACCCTCCATTCCTCAGCACGCTGCAGAAAACCCATTCCTTCTCAAAGTCCTTCTTAGATTAGCCATGTCCTTAAGATGTTGTCTTCTGTGAGGTCTTCAGGAATTCCTCCTAGCCTCCATTGTATAATTCCTCTCCAGCTCTGGCTCCCTGTGGTGGTTTTTATTGCAAAAGTCACCAATGTGTCAATGATTTCACGAAACTTGATCTTCATTGCACACTTATGTTTAACAAGCATTTCACAGATTTCTTTATCTATCTTCATCCATAGTTAATCAAAGAATACGTGATTTAACAGTTTATTTATTTAACATCTTTTTATTGTTTGTTTTTTTTTTTAGAGAGAGAGAGGAAGGGAGAGAGAGATAGAAACATCGATGTGCGGGAGAAACATCAATTGGCCGCCTCCTGCACGCCCCCTACTGGGGATCAAGCCTGCAACCAGGCATGTGTCCTGACAGGGAATGGAACTGTGACCTCTCAGTCCATGGGACAATGCTCAGTCCACGGAGCCACACCAGCCGGGCAAGTTAACTTGATTTATTTTCATTTCTTTTTCTTTTTTTTTAATTTCACATGAAGTAACAGGTATACAAATAGGGAAAGTCTTAAACATAAGGTTGAGTTTAGCAGAAATGTATAAAAATCTCATTTTGCAATAAATTCAGGAACTGCAATAATTTTCACGTCTTAGATTCTTTGAGGTCAATTCTAATAGCTTTCAAATGTCTCCACAGTCACATATTTTCCACTAAAGTATCCTCTCCAGAAAAATTCATCATAAATTTCATTTATATTCGGTAAAAATTTCTAAACTTTTTCTTCTTGGCAAATATTATAGAAAATAGCTAAATGGTAGTAGATATTGGCAGTGTTTGATCCCTTGCTTTAGAATGAGTCTGTTCCTTGGTGAAAAGGAATAAGGAATAAGGCAATTCTAACATTACCCTTTGCTATCTCCTGGCCGGCACAGAGCAGTGTCTTTGAGCACTTGGGTAGTTTATACCTACCTAACAGTTTGAACATTCATCCGTGGGTTATAGTCCAATAATATTTCATGTAAAACATTTCTAATAACTAATGAGTAAATTTTTGATAAAACCACAACTTCAGCCAGAGGTACTTATTTAGGTAACTACTAAGTTATCTACTAAATATCACTGATGTAATATTTTATTTTCTGGATTTATTTTTCGTTTAAAAACATTTAACAACTTCAAAAAAAAAAAGAATAAATTACCATTTTAAAGAAAGCATTCAAATATTCCACATATGAACTAAAATTTGCACTTAAAAAACAAAAGTACTGCATAAATAAAAACAAATGTTCACATAAAATGGAGGAACTGAAGTAACTAGAGTTATTTTTCTTCTTCTTCAAAGTCGCTGGGCTATCATTATTTATCACACATCAACGTTTTAAATGCAGACATATGAAGTACCACAGGGGTTGTAGAAATTACTGTTAAAACAAACCTGTAGGGCTGAGCCCATGTGTATCGAAGGTTAATTGGGTCATTGGACGTTCTCCAAATTCATTTCTAGACAGAATACAATCTTTATCTTTAAAGTATGCTCATCTGCAGCTTATATATGTTAAAACTAACAGTAACTGCAGAAATTGTTTAGCATTTAAGCCAACATAAGACGTTTTTCAGGGAGGACAATTTTATCACTGACGTTGTTTAGAATTGCAGAGAAGGGTGATAATAAAAAGCAGACCAACCTTTAGTCGGTTTCATGGTACTTTTAAAATTCTCTGACAAGGTCCCCTTCCAGGTCGGCCTGGGGGGACTGCTCCATAGAACAGCCGCACAGCGGCGTGTGCCGGAGGGATCCCTGCGCCCAACTGCAGAGAATCGGAATAAGAAGTATAATGAATATTGAAGTGCGCATAAAACTTTTTTTTTAAGGTTGGGGCTGAGATAGTAATTTATTGATGAAAATCAAAGCAATATTATTTTCCTAGTTTTTAAGATTTGTTATTAGCCAAGTTGGGAGGAGGAGAGTCATTTCAATGTGTGTGACCAACACCCAGCACAGGATTTCAGCAAGCCTCATTCCCAGTGCAAATGGAGGAGTTGGTCTAGAAGGATCTTTAGGGCCCTTTCAACTCTAACAATGTGTGATACTCATTACAGTTTTTGTGAATGAAAGAAACTATTTCCCCCCTTTCACTTCCCACTGGTCTCCCCCCCCAGCCCTCAGAGGCTGGTGGGGAGGGGAGATTAAACCCGAATACCTGTCTGCATTTCTATCATCTCCACACCGGAAAGATGGGAGGGCCCGGGCTTCATAGTAAAGAGGAAAAAAACCATAAACACAAATGCGTCTGTCTGGTCTTTGTGAACCTAAGGATGTCCACAGCGAAGGAGATCGCTCTGCAGCGAACCCCATTTCTTATGCAACGGCAGCCTCCGGATACAGTCTGAGGACAAACAAAGGGAACTGACGTTACTTTGCATAAAAATGTCAAGCGAGAGCTCGCTCCTTCCTGGGAAGCAGCAGCTTTGGGATTTTGTTGCATATGGAAAAAATGTGTCTGTTAAATTTTATTTGCTAATTTTTCAATTACCGTTTACGTTCAGTATCATCTTGTCTTGGTTTCAGGTGTGCGGCGTGGTGGTTAGATAATCACGTACCTCGCAAAGCGTTCCCCTCGGTATTTCCCGTACCCACCGGGCACTGCACCTAGTTATTACGACGTTATTGACTGTGTTCCCTGCGCTGTGCTACATCCCTGTGACTTGTTCTGTAACTGCCAGTCAGTCCCGGGGAAAGTGGGTTTTGATTCTACTGTTTCTGAAAATTCATTATTGTCCTTGGAAAATGGAGTGTGTGTGTGTGTTTGTGTGTGTGTGTGTGAGATGCAACAGACAGCACTGGACTGCCGAGGGGTGTATCACCACCCACACCTCTCACTGGAAGGAAAATTCAAGGTGGTTCGTATCTGGGCTGCCAACCCCTCGGCCGACCTGCTGCAGGTGCCCTGATGCCCCCTTGGCCCAGGACCTCCCGCCGCAGGAAACACACTGCTGGGGCTGCCGGCGGTCTGAGCTCGGGTGCAGGAGATGAGCCCTAGAGTAAGGCCAGACCCCAGGAAGGCCTTCCTCCTTGTCCCCCTCCTTATTTTTGATGAAGGCATGGACCGAAAGAGACAACAGAGAGCGACCCTCCATGTTCCCGTCGCCCCTGCACGACCTCTGTCTAATCTTAATCATTTGCTCGCTTTACACACACTTCCCTTTAAAACAAATCTCGGGCAGCTGAGATTTCACTCGCAAGCGAAACACGATGGCTCTGTTTTGCATGAGCACAATACTCTTACCTTACCTTAAGAAATTAATAAGTCCTCAAACCGTCAAATAGCCAGCATTCACAGTGTTCACATCTTCAACTGTCTTTTTTTAAAGTCTGTTTGAATCAGTACTCAAATAGGGTTTATACCATTTGAATGGTGGATCTTTCTTATGAGTTTCTTTTAGTTTATAGACAGCCTTCAATATTTTCTTCACCACTGGAGTGGAGTTTTCTTACGTGAACGTAGGAGGTGTACATAAAAATAATATCTAATAATTATGGATGTAATCATAGTAATTGCTTGACACACAAGTCCTTTGTATCCATGCTTTAGACGTAGCATGAAGTATTTGACACGTATTAGCTCGTTTAATCCTTAAAACAACTCTGGGTCATGGTACTAGATAAACGGAGGCATATTAACATTTTTAAGAGTTTATCTGAACAAAAATTGATGCAAATTAGGCAGAACTAAACCAGAGGTGGTTAGGAACGCAGCTGACAAGCTCCAGGAGAGACTTTTCTAGAGAAAAGACCGGAGCAAGATAAGGAAATTGTTGATTGGCTGTTTGTGATGGGTGTCCTTAGGTTTCGATTCTGTAACCTTGAAGCATGTACAGGCTTAGATTGTGGCTTGCTTACGCAGGCCACTGGGACATGAGAGCCACCTCAGCCTACTGGCCTCCTTGTTTAATTAGTTTAATTAATTCCTCTATTTTGCAGTTGAGGAACTGGGGCACAGAGAAGTTCAGTAACTTGCCACAGGACCCATCATTTGTAAGTGGCAGCGTCGGGATTTGAATCCAGTTCTTAAAGACACACTGCTTCTTAACAAGTAGCATTTATTTAGTTAGCACGGCTAGTATCAGCCGCTATTCTCAGTGCTTTACTTGAGTTACATCTCACAACATGTCTTTGAGGTCAGTGAGGTTATTGTCCCCATTTTATGTAAAATAGGTTTAAATTATAAACGATTGAGTCAAAACACAGGGTTTGAGCGCCCCCTCCCCCGCCACTGTGGTCACACAGGACAGGACAGTGGTGCTGGGATTCGGAGCCAGGAACTTTGGAGACGTAGCCCGGCCGTGAACAGAAGGGACTCGGTTCTCCTGGGAAGCGGTCCCTTCTCCGAGCGCCGGCAGCTCAGTCAGGACCTGGAGGATGTGATGGTTAACTCGAGGTTTTCCTTGTGTCGCGGGGATAGGCTTTAGCAAACAGCTCACAAACGTCCCCCCGCATTGCAGTTGTTTTTGTTCAGTCGAGTCTGACCTACGTAGTCCAGGCGACCCTCCAGCGAGCCCACTGGGCCTGCAGATGAGGCTGAAGTGCTGGCGGACAGGACCCTAGGGGACCCTCCAGCGAGCCCCACGGGGCCTGCAGATGAGGCTGCAGTGCTGGCGGACAGGACCCTGGGCACAGTGGCTCCACGTGGGCTGGTTGGAAGGCCATGAGAGGGGTCCCTGTAAGAGCAGCTCCCGGATGGACCACTCAGCAGCACACTCAGGAGACTCCTCACCATTCCCCCAAATCCTAAGGAGGAGGCCCTTGAGGGGGACAGGGTGGGGGGGTGGGGCTGCCGTTGCTTACTCTCAGCTCACCTTTGGACCCTGCCTCTTCCTTCTGCAGACACTTTACCATTCAGATACCAGGGTGACTTTAAAAGCCATGCCATCCTTCTCACTCTTATTCTCTTCTTAAATCCATTCCAAAGATGCGTTCAAGACATGTAGAAATGATGTCACTCTCTTCGGCCTGGTGGACTCAGTGCCCAGCTACACGACCCTACAAGGGATCACTCTGCCTTCCCAGAGCCCCTTCAGAAGCTCGCCACTGCCCCATCCAGGGTGCTCCCCTGCCCTCCCCCCTCAATGCTGAGTATCTGTGAGGACTTCCATGGGCAGGCAAGGTCTGGACTCAGGTCCTTAGAAGTTCTGCAAAGTCAGGCTCAGTGCAGGCACAGCTCAGACGCTGCTTTGCAGCACAGCAGAGGAGCAGAGGGGACCTGCCCGCCTTGGAGGGAGGGGAGGTTCGCCTCAGCACTGGGACCTGGTCTCTTTTTAGAGAGGCCAGAAAATTCTGATGCCTCCTGAGGGATGGGGTGGTCGTTAATGACTGACAGAAAAAAGTAATATTGACTTGAGGTTTAAATTGTTAAAGGATAATTTTTTAAATTAAAATCAAGACTCTCATACAAATATGAAATGGGCAAGTACCAGAGAGTTTATAGAACTCTTTCGTTAGTGAGGAAACCAGTAAGATGTTAACCATCAGGTTAAAGAAAACAAATCTGAGGAGCAGGCAATCAGGAAGAAGACAATGAAATTGCTCATAAATGCAAAACTTATTAGGCCAATAAAATGCAAGGGTGGGAATCTTCTTTTCGACAAGGGAAAATCAAATGTAGCTCTACAAAATGAAAATCATTGGCATCTCTGTGGAGGAGAATGATCTGCATTGCTATCAGTTTTGTACAACTTGCGAGTTGTAAGGTCACCTAGCCAAAGGCAGCGAAAGGCAAGACCCCAATAAAATCAGACAAGCCCCAAGCGTCTTCTAGACAATGCCTAGCTTTCCTCTAAAAAGACACCCAGTCATCTTTTTGCCTATTTCAAAGTCTTTCACAATATTTTCCTGACAAATTCATAAATAAAAACATATTTATCAAATACAGCAACCTGGAGAGGTGATTTCTCGAATAGACTCCTTAAACTAGGACTGATGTTCAAAGAGGGTCTCTGCTAGCCTGTTACCACTCTCCTGCCTCACCTCCCGTTTTCCCTGTTATCTCTGTTTCAAGCTGTCGTCATGGAAGATTTGGTATTGGAGAAATGTAGGGAAGTTTATTATTACATCCAACAAAGTTTGACTCAAGACAAGTAATAGTTTGTCTCATCCCCGTTGGCAGGTGGTCGACTCCTGACACTTTCAAACCACCTGCAGGAAGTTGATTACTTACCCCCTGTTGCCTGCAATATGGTCTCAAAATCAGGCAAACTAAGGGCTCTTTCTTAGCATACTTTATATTCATTAGATTGTACCAACATTTGTTACATTCAACTTTAAGATAAGAAATATTGTCCAGGGGACCGTTGATTCCTGTAGAAAGCCCACTCTCTCTTCCTCCCTGTTTTAACGGCGAAACCCATCACTGACATGTCAGACAGAACCCTGAAGTAAGTTTGCCACGTTAACCCAGCATCCCTTCCTGGCTCCAGGCTCCAGGCTCTGGGAGCATTCTCGCCCGCCCCCTGGCTCAGAGCTTCAGTTGGGCCGGTCAGCACCTGTTCCCTCCCCCTCATCTGGGTTTTCTTTTCACACTAAGTGCCAGAAATTTCCAGGATCACAGTGTTAGAGCCTCCAGGAATTTCCCTTGGCTCAGGGGCAAGGGATCATCCCACTAGTAGCCGAATATCAAAGTTCATGCCCAGTGATATGATGATCCAAACAGAAGTGAGGATAAGATACTGAGATTCCAAACAGCAGCATAGGAACAGCCTACTGGCAATAATCTGCAAGGGAAGGTACACTGAGATACTATCCCCCTCACCAAACTGGAAAATAGTAAAACAAAGTCAATTACCCAACACCAGAGAAGTTGTGGTTGGTGGGTGTTTACATCAGTAAAGACATTTGGGGAATTAAATGGTCCCATGATCAGGAGCCTTAGAATGTGGTACTTCCTGATCCACCAAGTCCTCTTCTGGGGATAATTCAAACTACAGTAAAAAGTTCATGCATACAAAGGTGTATTCTGGTATTATTTACAATAATAAAAATGCAAAACACCTGAATTCAACAGTAAAGATTGATAAGAGTCGTTTGTGTATATTTTGAAAACAGATGTGGGTATATAAACAATGTTTATAAAGAGCTTTAAAGACACAAGAAAATCTGTGATAATGGGCTTTTTAGAGCAGTTTTTATTGTTGGAAAAAATATCAAACAGATAAAAGCGTAGGAAGACTAGCATGATGAAACCTCATGTACCCATCACCCTGCTTAACATGACCATCCATCTACCCTATTCACTCTCCCGCCAGGATTATTTGAAGCCAGTCCCAGACATTGTATCATTCTATATGAAAATGTTTCCGCATGCACCTCTAGGAGATAGTGATCCCTTCAGGAAAACAAAACTATTTGCTACCTAAAAAAGTAAAAATATACCCATCAGAAAAGAGTATTAAAAATTACCAACGGTATCCCAAACAAGTAACTACAATTATTACCCTTCTCTCAGCATTTTCTTTGATCCTATATAATTAATTCTTGTCCTACTGGGTCTCTGGTCAGCAATCTTGAGTTCACAAAGTTATCAGCTCCTGGACCCAAACAAGTAGGTTCAGTAAGTCCTGACACAGTATCCTGGTCCCGTCTGAAATGGTCTAAGAGCAGTCAGCCTGTACTCTGAGTCCATTCTTTGAAGTGTCAATAGTCAGGAGTACTCAGTACAGTCTTTAACTTGAGGCTCTAAGACTTTTTGTTGAAGATCCCATCTCCGCCTTGTAACTTACAGCAGAGCCTTCAGGCAAGCACGAGAAAAGCAGAAAGAAGCTCTAAGACTGTGGTTAATTGATTATAGTCACCCTCAATGTCAGAATGCAGGAGAACAAAGTCGTCTAATGCGTGTGTGTGTCATAAGGGTTTGATCGCTGCTTTCCTGAGGCGGAGAACGTATTATGGACCGCGAGGACGTGCCAAATCTTACGGACCTCGCTGTACAGTGTACAGTCTCTGCAATATTTATATTATAACATTTTAGCGCTACAAAATTATCTTAAGGAAGGCTGAGCTTCCTTTCTGACTGTGCTTCCCATCAACTCTTACAACAGTATTAAGCTTACTAAAGAAATAATGTGCGCCCTGGCCGGTTTGGCTCTCTCTCTCTCTCTCTCTGTTCCTCCCCTCCTCCCCCCCACTCTACCTGAACAAAAAATGGAAAAATGTCCTCAGGTGAGGATAAAAAAAAAAAGAAATAATGTGCTACCCAACAAATCTAATTATTTCTAACATTTCCTTCCTTCCTTCCTTCCTTCCTTCCTTCCTTCCTTCCTTCCTTCCTCCCTCCCTCCCTTCTCTCCTCTCCTCTCCTCTTCCCTTCTCTTCTCTTTCCTTTCCTTTCCTTTTCTTTTTTCTTTTAAGATGAAAAGAACAAATCTTTGTGATTTTTCCAGATGTACTTTGGGAGTCTCCAAGGTAGTTTTAGGTGTAAAGTCTATTGGAGAATTTTTTTTTTTCTTTTTTCTGAATTGAGGGTCGACATTTAGGAAGGCAAAAACAATAGATTTAATAGAGGAGATCTGGTCCATGATTAAGCTAGGAAAGTTTAGTTACCTATTTATTATAACAACAATACAATATTTTTAAATAGACGTAGAAGTAGGTAAAATAATCTTAAGGAATCTTAGTTGTTTTAGATGTGAGGAGACTTTGCTCTTTGTTCTTAAGAAAATAATTACAGCCCTGGCTGGTTTGGCTCAGCGCTTAGAGCGTCAGCCTGCGGTCCACAGAGACCCGGGTTCGGTTCCCGCTAAGGGCATGTACCTTGGCTGCAGTTTGTCCCCGGCCCTGGTTGGGTCGCGTGGGTGGCGGCCACTCGATGTGTCCCTTTCACATCGATGTTTCTCTCTCTTCCTCTCTCTCCTTCCCGCTCTATCTGAGTAAAAAATGGAAAAATGTCCTCGGATGAGAATAAAAACAACAACAACAAAAAAATAGAAAATAATTACAGACATGATAAAATCAACACAAAGTATAAAAAATTATTCTGGTAATTATATATACATCTCTGCAATATGGGTGGAATACAGAAGGTAAATAATAACTGCTTATTACCCCTTGTTCAGAGCTCTGAGACCAGTTTATTGTCTTTTTTAAAATATTTTTTTTATTGATTTTAGAGAGAGTGTAAGGAAGAGGGAGAGAGAGAGAGAAACATCAATGAGTGAGAACATCAATTGTCTGCCTCTTGCACGCCCCCTACTGAGGATTTGGCCCACAACCTGGGCATGTGCCCTGATTGGGAATCAAACCGGTGACCTCTTGGTGCATGGGTTGACGCTCAACCACTGAGCCACACCAGCTGGGCCAGTTTATCGTCTTAATAAAGAGAGAGCCAAATTCTATTTTTGCATTAGTTCAATATTTGGCAACAAAGGATTCCAAGTTCTTTTTTTAAAAAAATTATATTTTGAATAAGCCCATCAAAACTGGGGGAACTTTGCCAAAATTTTAACATATTTTATTGCTTCTTTTCAGACAACCACAGCAAATATGGTTTACTTTCAGTAAACCTCTACAGTTTTCAGTACCCATTCAAGTTTTGTCTTTCTCTATCCTGTTTCATGTTCCAGAACACACCTTTCCCTTTAGAACAGAATTACTCACTTTTTCTTCAAAAAACAAAACAAATTCCTTTACTTTGCAAGCATTGTTGTCCTTCTCTTCATGATTAGTTCTACCATTGTCCATTGTCACTATTGCTGCCAGTATGGTGTGGGGTCAACAAAATAACTTTCTTCCCACTGTCTAAGTTCTAGCTAGACTAATAAATTAATGTGAGACAGATTAACAGGAGAAAATGTCCAACATTTATTATAGATGTACATGGGGGGTGTCATAAGATACGAGAACCAAAACGCATTGGGCAGTTGAGATTTAGATGCCATTTTGGACAAAGGAAAAGCAGGCAAGGGTCTGGGATTTCAGAGGGAAAGAAGGCAATTTACAGGTAGATGAGAAAGAAGAAAGTGGCAATCAAATTCCTGCTGGGCCACCCAGAAACAGTGGGATGCAGAGGGGAGTTCAACAAACAGACTTCGCTGTGTTTCTCCCTTCTCTCTGTCTGCCACATTTAGTTTTTATTATGGAGGTAAGGTAATGCTCCCTTCCTTAAAGGAGGCATTTCTATCTGAATTCCTTGAGACAGGTCAAAGGAAGGGTCAAAGGGTCTCTCTGAGTCTTTGTTTCAAATTACCAGCTTAGAATCAATATCCCAAAAGACATATGTTGGGGTAGCAAAACTTTGGTCCCCCTCAGTGGTCATAATTACCCGTGTTAACTATAAATTTTAAATAAATTAACCTCTATTTCACAGAGAAAACTGGGAGGTGGGTAATTGGTAGTTGAGTGTCATAAACAAGCATAAATGAACATATTCATTAACATAATCCAAAGGCATGCCACTCCATAGCAAAGTAAAATAAGTAACAAAGATGTATATTTACAAACTATGTTTAATAATCAATGTTTTAGCATTCTCTCTTAAAGACTATCTAGGTATCCTAATTTTATCCATTAATTAACTTGATTTTATATTAGTCTAATATTTTAAAGTTAAGGATATTAGAAATTATATTTCAGCTGACATAGAACATAATGACTGTTTATATAAAAAGATGATCAAAAATATAATTCAATTTGTTTAGACACACAATTTTACAATTTTCATAATCCTTAACAATATTCAGTAGTAATGTTAACTTATTAATAAACTAGTATAGGACATTTACAAAACTCAGAAAACAAACTTAGATCTTGTAAGATATAAAAAATATATATATATATCAGACTTAGTACTAAAATGAGAAAAATATAGATTTCTCTTAAACCAAAATTATAAACTAGTCTGATTTATACAAAGTCACCTTAATTGTGTGGATTTACATTATTATGTATTACATATTATGCATATATATTTAGATTATCATATAAAATGCTATTTTCTGAAAGAATTGTTTTGTTAAAAGTGTAGAATACTTAGAGTATTTAAATTTAATTTCTTTATTTTCTAGGAATTATGGGAAAACTAAATTTATGTAAGCATAGTATAAGTATAAATAATTGACTTACTCTGTAAGTCAATTGGATGAGAGTTTCTTTAATTTAAAAGACCTTTTAATTTAATTTGTTAATACCCTCTGGAAGTAAGAAAATATTTCATACACACAATGAATGATAAAAGCTTTCCTCAATTATAAAGAACTGCCTGGCTTCGGCTGTAACGTCAGCTGTAGGTCATGAGTAAATACAGAAACAGGAAACTCATCAGTCCAGTTCTCAAAAGGCTGTTTTTCTTTCTAGTGGGCATGAAACATTTTCTTAATTAATTTTAACTCACAAGTAGACAAATAGACAAACAAAAAGACTGATAAACTAGATTAGCTGTCATCTTTCCCCAGTAGAAAATAGATCCCAATTACGCACCTGACAGATATCATCAAATAGTCAGACTATAATAATCAGCCAGGTGGATGGAGCCCACCTAGCAGTCCTGAGTCTGGCTCTAGAATAAGACATGGCCCACATGACAAGTTATAAGGATGCGCTCTAGAAACTGCAGCTGTGACTGGTCTAGAGGTGAGAAACAAGACCCGGACTTACTAGTGCCTGGATTCAGTTGTGAAAAGAAATATGTCGGTTCAGATACACCAGCTCTCCCCAAAATAAGCCCTAACATGTAACATTTGCCTGTTGGTGTAAATTTTTCCGTAATTGTTGTTTCCAGTCTACCAGCACGATGCCACAAACGCAGAGCAGGGAAAAGGTGCAGGTGTTTGGTTTTTCCAAACCAATACCATCTGCTGCAGGACACGACGTGCTTCACCCTAAGTCAATCAAAACAGACAGAATAGCAGACTTGGCCAAGGTCAGAAGCAAAAACAAAACACAAAATCAGAAAAAAGAAAGAAAACCTTTAGAAATGCAGTTAGTCATTTGGGATTCGCTCTGGGAGGCAAGAAATGACATGCCTGGGTTTAATCAGACCATGAGGTACCCTTCTCAGCTGTGCATTTTAATAGTATCGGCAGATAAATCCATCTGAATATCTCTGTAGATCTTCCAAAATGGCCCCAGTACTCAGTACTTCACAAGACAGCTTGTTGTATTCGTGAACAATTGTCATAGTTAGAGAGCTTTTCATTTTCTTTATTTTATTTTCCATCACCATTTATCCCCCTTTTATATCCTTTGCCCCTCCCCCACTTCAATCACCACACTGTTGTCTGTGTCCGTGGCTTCTTTCTCTTTTTATTTTTATTTTCTTTCACTTTTTTTTTTATCCTCACCTGAGGATAGAGTGGAAGGGAGGGAGAGAGGGAGAGAGAAATGTCGACATGAGAGAGACACATCGACTGGTTGCCTCCCGCACAACCCTGACCAGGGCCGGGACCAAACCACAACCGAGGTACGTGCCCTTGACTGGAATCAAACCCTCGACTCATTGGTCCTCGGGCCAATGCTCTAACCGCTGAGCCGAACCTGTCAGGACTCTCTTTTTATTTTATTTTTATTTCTTGCTCAGCCATAAATCTCTTTTCCTGTAACTTCTAACTAAAGGGCTATGGGGGGGGGGGGGGTGGTGAAGCAAACTTTCCTCTGCCCTCAGTGTTCTTCTGGTTGGTCTAATAATCAAATAGACATGAGACAGATGAGCAAGAGAAAATAACCAAATGTAATGCATACATATGTACGGGAACCCTGCATACATGAATGGTTCAGAGACCCCACTACAGAAGAGGTTTGGAGATTGAAGGGGGACTGAGCATATGAAACATTCTGAGCTCAGGATGAGATCATGTACCTTGGGAGCTTCAAAGGCTCCTTGCAAGATGATAAGAAGAGCAGGTGTTTAGTAAATAGAAGTTTGTCTTGCCATGTGGGTGAGTCAGAAGGAGACTATGGTTGCCCGAGCCGGGTGGCTCAGTTGGTTGGAGGGTTATCTCATACACCAAAAGGTTGTGGGTTTCATTCCTGGTCAGGGCACATACCTAGGTTTCAGTCTGATCCCCAGTCAGGGTGGATACAGAAGGTAACCATTCGATGTTTCTCTCACATCAGTGTTTCTCTCTTTCTCTCCGTCTCTCTAAAATCAATAAAAACATATCCTCGGGTGAGGATTAAAAAAAAAAAATTATGGTTGGTAATCTCTCATTAAGGACAGAGGTTTCTCTTGAGCCC